>NC_064629.1:413224197-415724197 GCF_023864275.1 Schistocerca cancellata | reverse complement strand
TAAATTTTTCTGTGCGAGCCCTGATTTCTCTTATTTTATCGTGAAGATAATTTCTCCCTATGTAGGTGGGTGCCAATAGAATGTTTTCGCGATCAGAGGAGAAAACTGGTATTTGAAATATCATGAGAAGATCCCGTCGCAACGAAAAACGCCTTTGTCTTAATGATTGCCACTCCAATTCACGTATCATGTCTGTGGCACTATCTCCCCTATTTCGCGATAATACAAAACGAGCTGCCCTTCTTTGTACTTTTTCGATGTCATCCGTCAGTCCCATCTGATGCGGATCCCACACCGCACAGCAATACTCAAGAATAGAGCGGACAAGTGTGGTGTAAGCAGTCTCTTTAGTAGACCTGTTGCACCTTCTAAGTGTTCTGCCAATGAATCGCAGTCTTTGGTTTGCTCTACCCACAATATTATCAATGTGATCGTTCCAATTTAGGTTATTTGTAATTGTAATCCCTAAGTGTTTAGTTGAATTTACAGCCTTCAGATTTGTGTGACTTATCGCGTAATCGAAATTTAGCTGATTTCTTGTAGTACTCATGTGAATAACGTCACACTTTTTCTTATTCAGGGTCAATTGCCACTTTTCGCACCATACAGATATCTTATCTAAATCATTTTGCAAGTCGTTTTGATGGTTTCCATTCTGACAATCAGTGATGTTCCAGGTGCTGTCCATGTGAATACTTTTCTTTATGCGAACAAGCCCATTTCATGATACAATGTGCTTCACTTGGTTGTACGGTCCTGCCCGGCTTAAATTACAATACATCTGCCGCCTAGGGCGCTTGTCGGGTGGAGTCGTTCAGCTCCTGCAACGAGTTAAGTACAGCTCTTCTGAACCCATTCATTCCATATTCGTACGACAGTCGTGAGATCCCAATCAACGCGAGCAGCAGTGTCGTGGAACGATAAACAACAGTCCTGAAAAGCTATGATGCTGCCAGTGTCGTATTCCGACACGTGCTTAATGACGTTACTGCTTCTTACACGAATTATAGCACGGTATTCTTACAACCAACATTCAAATGCGATTCCTGAATGAGAAAACCGCAACGTAGCATGTTCTCATACGCAGAATCTATACGGCCTTACTGCAGTCTACGAGGTGGGCTGAAATGCTAATCATTTGCACCTCCAAGTACTTAGTTCACTTTATGACAAATTCATGTTTGTTCCTTGCCTCTTCCATGTCGTTTCAATTTTTTTCCTCAGTAGAATACACTCCTGGAAATGGAAAAAAGAACACATTGACACCGGTGTGTCAGACCCACCATACTTGCTCCGGACACTGCGAGAGGGCTGTACAAGCAATGATCACACGCACGGCACAGCGGACACACCAGGAACCGCAGTGTTGGCCGTCGAATCGCGCTAGCTGCGCAGCATTTGTGCACCGCCGCCGTCAGTGTCAGCCAGTTTGCCGTGGCATACGGAGCTCCATCGCAGTCTTTAACACTGGTAGCATGCCGCGACAGCGTGGACGCGAACCGTATGTGCAGTTGACGGACTTTGAGCGAGGGCGTATAGTGGGCATGCGGGAGGCCGGGTGGACGTACCGACGAATTGCTCAACACGTGGGGCGTGAGGTCTCCACAGTACATCGATGTTGTCGCCAGTGGTCGGCGGAAGGTGCACGTGCCCGTCGACCTGGGACCGGACCGCAGCGAAGCACGGATGCACGCCAAGACCGTAGGATCCTACGCAGTGCCGTAGGGGACCGCACCGCCACTTCCCAGCAAATTAGGGACACTGTTGCTCCTGGGGTATCGGCGAGGACCATTCGCAACCGTCTCCATGAAGCTGGGCTACGGTCCCGCACACCGTTAGGCCGTCTTCCGCTCACGCCCCAACATCGTGCAGCCCGCCTCCAGTGGTGTCGCGACAGGCGTGAATGGAGGGACGAATGGAGACGTGTCGTCTTCAGCGATGAGAGTCGCTTCTGCCTTGGTGCCAATGATGGTCGTATGCGTGTTTGGCGCCGTGCAGGTGAGCGCCACAATCAGGACTGCATACGACCGAGGCACACAGGGCCAACACCTGGCATCACGGTGTGGGGAGCGATCTCCTACACTGGCCGTACACCACTGGTGATCGTCGAGGGGACACTGAATAGTGCACGGTACATCCAAACCGTCATCGAACCCATCGTTCTACCATTCCTAGACCGGCAAGGGAACTTGCTGTTCCAACAGGACAATGCACGTCCGCATGTATCCTGTGCCACCCAACGTGCTCTAGAAGGTGTAAGTCAACTACCCTGGCCAGCAAGATCTCCGGATCTGTCCCCCATTGAGCATGTTTGGGACTGGATGAAGCGTCGTCTCACGCGGTCTGCACGTCCAGCACGAACGCTGGTCCAACTGAGGCGCCAGGTGGAAATGGCATGGCAAGCCGTTCAACAGGACTACATCCAGCATCTCTACGATCGTCTCCATGGGAGAATAGCAGCCTGCATTGCTGCGAAAGGTGGATATACACTGTACTAGTGCCGACATTGTGCATACTCTGTTGCCTGTGTCTATGTGCCTGTGGTTCTGTCAGTGTGATCATGTGATGTATCTGACCCCAGGAATGTGTCAATAAAGTTTCCTCTTCCTGGGACAATGAATTCACGGTGTTCTTATTTCAATTTACGGGAGTGTATTTCGGAAAACCTGTGTAGTAACATGTGCGGGTATTTAGTTGCATACGTCATCACATGCTTTACAGCACTAAATACACTACACAACGCAATTAAAAAACCAATTTTGCGAAACCCTGTAACTGTCTACCTTCGCGATGCATAAATTTTGAATTTGGTTGAAACGTGCCTACAACCTTCGTCTGCCATGGTGCCAAACCGTGACGGCCTGCGAGATCCCCCTCCGGCTCGGCAACGCTTCGAACAGCAAGGTACCGACACATAAGGGAAAAAGGCCGGAGCTCAGAAGTTCATGTGAGGTGTCAGGTGGTGTAATGATGTCACATTTGCACCAAGTTTCACTGGAATTCTGCCCATCTCCATCGTGGAAGTATCACAGGATGGAAAGTTCGTTACATCCCCTCTTACTCACGTTTTACCCTTTCTTTTGACGCATCTGCTGTGGAGATCATAACTGCAACGCCCAGCGTTGAAATCACGCTGTTTTGTAATGGATGACCGAGGAAAATATTTCAGAGATACTGCTGCTCAGAATCGACAGGAAAAGGCCTGAGGAGGTGGCATTAAGGGAGTCAATGAAACCACCCCTTCCCTTGGGGCGTTGAGTCCCACACATTTCGCGGTCAAATACGACAGTTAGCAGTGTGATGAGCAACAGGGTGACGTTCTTGATAGACTATTCAGCCCTTCCCTAAGGACATCGCGAAACTACAACCAAACTGAACGGTTTAGCACCTGTGCAGACTGCAGCGCAATAGCAGTTTTTATCCTGGCATACAAGGTGAAAGCACTAGGGACAGTTCAAAAACACTCGACGAAATTTGAACGTGATCCCAAACAGCAAAGAGTGTTTATGCTCCTCCAGTGCCCTGCTGTGGCGTCATCACATAGGGATGTGACACTGATGCAGCATAAATAAAGCGGCACATGGCCCCTCTAAGAACCTTCAGTTCGGCACCACCCTCAGTAGCACCCCTGCCCACTTGTTGAGCACATTAAAAATTTACCTGCACAGAGACAGGCCATTCAGTGATACCTAAGCAACATAGGCAACCCTTTCGACACACATTACAGCGAGCATGTGCTAGTGGAGAGGCACAGTGGAATTGAGTTGTTTTGTTCTGATGGACAAGGAACTCATTTTCAGGACAAAGAAAGATACGCATTCTGATTTCAATGATTTCTTTATTGAATAACGATTATTCAGCAACAGATACCACTTCCAGCACTAACAACAGTCTGGCATGGAGACGATAGCTGGGAATTGATGTAGTCGTAGAGGATTTTGGTATAGACATTTTGTAAGTCATCGGCCAATCAAAAAATGGCTCTGAGCACTATGGGACTTAACTTCTGAGGTCATCAGTCCCCTAGAACTTAGAACTACTTAAACCTAACTAACCTAAGGACATCACACACATCCATGCCCGAGGTAGGATTCGAACCTGCGACCGTAGCGGTCGCGCGATTCCAAACTGTAGCGCCTAGAACCGCTCGGCCACCCCGATCGGCCAATCCCCAACTGTTTCCGGTGGGACGCATGCGCCTTAACCTTCGTTCCAAGTGATCTCAGACATGTTCAATTGGATTTAAGTCTGGGTTGTTGGCAGGCCATTCCATCACCGGGATGATAGCTTTATTCAGACAATTTTTGGTGACCCAGGCGGTGTGAGGCTGAGTATTGTCCTGCAACAATGTGAAGCTGCAGCCTCTGAAATGGTTGTGTGGCTCCACCGTCTCATCCCGGTAGCACTGCGCATTCGGTCCTGGAGGGGGCACACTGGCGACGGCTGTTTTTCTATTGAGTCTGATGTCTCCCAAAACCATGACAGATATGCCTATAAACACAGTCTCAACGAAACGACATCTGGATGATTTTTTGCTTCATCATCATCACACCAACTACGGGTCCTATCGTCATGATCCTACGTGGAGAAAGCGTGATTCATCTTTGAAGGGCACACGATGCCAACAATCCGTACTCCACTGCAAGTGCTGTCTGGTAACAGGTTATGCACGTGTGAAGGTGGGTTCCTTCATTGAGATGTGGGGACGAATGTGCTGTTCTAGCAGCCATTAACGAACTGTTTATTCCAACACCGCTCGACTAGCAGCAGAAGGACGATGATCGGCTAGAGTCTGTGCTGTTGTTCGTCGGTCGGGGATTGCATTAGCGTGATCCTCGCGCGCCGTTATGTAATGGCCAGCGCCCTGAGGAAGATATTGCCTTGCAAGGCCTGTTTCCCGACGTTGCAACACTCTGGATACCACACTTTGTGACATATCTAGCACGCCCGCAATATAACGCTATGATCTGCTGTTGTAGACAGCAGAGCAACGGCATGGATAACATCAACGGAAGGCCGCTCTCTCTGTCCCATATTTCTGTAAAACAAAATAAAGATAGCAAGTTCTCTGCGCTGAGATGAGGCAGAGTGTACAGAACACGTCGTTATTAACAGGTTCCTTACAACTCACTGATAACAGTGATGATAATAAGTGAAACCCACTGCACTGTGCGAGAGCTGTCAGCAGAGTACGTTGCTTGTCCATCAAAACAAAACAGCTGAGCTGCGCTACGCCTTTGCAATAGATTTTCTGGCTGCCTATAAACTGTGTTCTGTGTCGAAAGGGTCGCTTATATCGCCGGCGCTTAGGTATCACTGAATGGCCTGTCTCTGGATACGTACATTTTTAATGTGCTCAACAGACGTGAGCGAGTAGCACAGAGGGTGTTGCCAAGTCGGGGTTTTCAGAGGGACCATGTGCCGTTTTATTCCCGCATGTGTCAGTGCCACACGAGGAGGAGGATTGGTCGTGCATAGCTGAGAGCTCTTTTTCTCAATTTATGGGATTTCGGGCCGCGCCCCTCAGTCATCTCAATAGTATTATCAATTATGACTATACGAAACTGAGGACAACGCAACCCCGGTCCCCGAACAGAAAAAAATCTCCACCCCGACTAGGACTTAAGCCCGGACCCCTTCGCTTAGCAATCCGCAGTGCTGAACGCGCAGCTACCGAGGGTTAACATCGCCAAGAGTTTGGGCTCTCCATTAGCCTGATGTGACCCCAGTAGATGGCATTTTTCAGTTACGGAAGGTTACTACTGACCTTCACTTAATGCACCTCGGACTTGATAAAAAACCCAAATAAAATAGTGCGCTGGGGTCAGATCAGATGAGCAGGGAGCCCAAAGTCTTAAATGTACGCCCAGTCCATCTCTTAGGAAATGTGGCTTTCAGGTAGTACTGGATGCAGTCGGTCAGCAACAATAGCTGTTCTTTCTTCTATAGGGTACACTCAGGATCAAAGTTAAATCAATAATAGGGGCAAAGGGCTGAGATGTTGTTCGTCGACTTCTTGTGATATTATTTTACACTCATGCTTGTGTTCGCATTCAGGTTCATTTGTTGGTTGAAACACAAAGTAACTTAGTTCAACGTTTTTCCGGAAACTCACCCATTCAGGATCAAAGTTAAATTAATAATAGGCATACAGGGCTGAGGTGTTGTTCGTCGACTTCTTGTGATATTATTTTACACTCATGCTTGTGTTCGCATTCAGGTTCATTTGTTGGTTGAAACACAAAGTAACTTAGTTCAACGTTTTTCCGGAAACTCACCCATTCAGGATCAAAGTTAAATTAATAATAGGAATACGGGGCTGAGGTGTTGTTCGTCGACTTGTGATATTATTTTACACTCATGCTTGCGTTCGCATTCAGGTCCATTTGTTGGTTGAAGTCGGTGAGGAATGGGTGAAGCGGATAACAATAGTCCTACAGTGATTTGGACAACACCTTGAGTTCATCCTGTAGCCTTTATGTGTTATCACCAACATTTGCCTTGTTTCGCACAAAATACAGCATAGCTCGAGAGTGCATAAAACATGAAAGGCACCCTTGTTTATCTCGTGTATTTCTCTATCTGTTCGGCATCTCACATGACCTCCTTTTCGTTTTAAAATTACGTGGTGCATCCAATATGTCGGCTTCCAAAATAGTCAACATGTTGATAATATAGCCTCACAGGTTCGTCCCCCCCCTCCTCTTCCATCTCATACTAAATGACTCTAAATTTCCACTTAACCACTTGTTTTTGTTTTAGTAGGGTGTTTCCACACCTGCGGACCACCCGGAACAGCGGAAGAAATAGGAGAAAGTGCCAGGGCATGCTGCGGCTAAGCGTCTGGAAGAAGCAGCAGTAATTGACGTGAACCTCGCCTACTGATCCACTATGCATGGCGACCACAGTGCAGGTCTATGACATCGGTTGTGTCGTGTTTACGGGCAAGAAATAGTTTTGATGGCCATAGAGAAAGACACAGCTGGTTTCCTGGTACCAGGTGAACATTTGACTGCGTTGTACTCTTTGCCAAACAGCGAGAGGATTCTTCAAGAAGTGAATGCATTTACTGCTTGTGTACGTCCTGTGTAGTAACGTATTGCGTATTTTAGGTTTTTAATGGCCTCCAGGTTCCAGAGGTTGGAAACAAATGCAGGACTTTGAGATACAGGCAGCTAAGCCACATCTCTTGGCAATAGTGCTCCTGGTATTATCTCCCATATCAAAGAGCTAGCTCGACATAATTACACCAGAATGTTCGTGTGCACAATTAGAAAACTGGCCATAGTTCCATGATCCCCTGGAGTGAAAGCATCAGCAGCTGAAGGTATTGTTTCCTGTGGTTAGTGTGCAGCTCGAAAGGCTCTTCCAACACAGCCACAACGGCGGTTGTTACAGTAAATATAACTTATATTTCGTGACATACGCCAGCGGTCGAGGAAATCGAAACCATTAGGAAGACCCAAACGTCAAGGATATATAAAACTGTCTATCAGCAATAAGTGATTCGCGTTGTAGAAAGATAATTAAAAGATGCAGTGTTACGTCAACGAAGTAAGAATGTGAAACAAAAAACGGGCGCTAAAAACTTACTGTCGTGCACTGAAAGAACGCATTGGGTACCACTACAGCATGACGAGAAATACCATTCAGAGAGTGTGGATAATTAGGAAGTAAGTTAGTTCTCCAGGAAATGTGTTTGCGGACATTTCAGCTCAAACACGAACTGCTGCTATGCGCCTACTGGAACAGTCAATACGGAGTTCGGTTGGCCGACGCTGAGGTACGGTCCCTGTGGGCTTCGCACCACCTGCTGCTGGCAGCCGGCCTTCAATTGTCCAGGAAACACAAACGGCACGCGAGCGCCACGCTGTCGCTGGCATGGTGAACAGGACAGATTTCTGCATCTGTCTAAAAGGCGCATTTACTCCCGTGCGCTTTGCACCCAGCTGCCATGCGTCGGCGCCTGCCTCACACGCGTAAGGAGTGCATATCTCGCTACGTTTATTAACATACAATTGCAACACTGATCCGTTGAAAATGTTATGCTACAACATCAGTGACGATAATGTGGTGGTAAGAAAAATTGTACCATAAACCTGAAGAAGATAGAGGGCTTATAGTCTGCCAATTTAGTGCTCATGCCATTCGTTCGGTCAAATCTGTCCATTACATATGCTAATTTTACCGTTTACACTAAACACTAAACTGCCTGTGTTGTAGCTTATGTATTTACATATTTAATTGTAAACGTACTGATTTATTACAGTTCACAGCCCCTTTTGATGCTGCTGTAGTCCACTTTTTAATTACTCCAAATGACTGATAGAAATATGTATTTGTACAATTAAATAAATAAACTGTATTTACTGTGTTGGACCATCTCGTTTAGGTTTCAGTACTCGATGAATGGCGATACGATTACTTTCAAAAGACCACTGACGAGCAACGACATTGTAGTGAAGACACAGTGGTGTTCTATCTAATCACTTAGGATTTTACTGCAGATAAAACTGACAGAAGTTAGCACTGGACTGTATAGTATTTGTGGAGGCTTTTAGAAGGTTTATCTCAGGCAGAAAGCAAGTGCAAGGGTTGTGACACAATCTTTACGAGAAAAACTGTGCATCTATACTCACTGACCTCATCGTTTCCCGACTGAAAAAAAGAACAGCGCCATAAGGGCAACGGATAAGTTAACATAAGATTTATCAGGAGGTTAGGCAGTCCATGAACACACCTTCCTCAATCCAGAGATGGAATGAAAAATGAAAAATATGTTGTGTTGCGGTGTCTTTAAAGGATCAACTACACAGATTTTTACTTCGATGGTGATATTGTTAACAATGGTAATATTTGTTTGTTGAAGTACAAGTCACACGCAGCGTCAGTACTGTGCCTTGGTGTAATACCAAGTCTATTGTTCATTTTGCTAAAAATGGAAGACGTGTAGTCACATTTTATCGACAAAAAACGTTGTAAATAAATGGTCTAACACATTGTTTTCTACACAGTAAACTCCAAACAATAAAACTGAGATTCAGTTCATGAAGAAAACATTAACACGAAAAACTAAAATATACCTTTCATACTAAGAACAATTCAGTTATATCTCTTAATTAACTGCATTTTACAAATCATTCACTCTATCAAAATTGTTAAAGAAACTTATTTTATGGAAGCCCCACTCGTGTTCCTCGTTTAATGAATTTCCCAACGACGACTGCTGCAGTCGCTGGCAGTTGTCACTTGAACGTAAATAACTGTAATATATTGCTCATACATAGGAAAAGAAATCCACTACTGCACAACTACATTATTGATGACAAATAGCAGGGAAGAGTATCTACCGTAAAATATCTAGGACTAACTATCCAGAGCGACCTCGTGTAGAAGGACCACATAAGAAAAGCATTAGGGAAAGCAGATACTAAGAGTGAGATTCATAGGAAGAATCTTAAGGAAATCCAAGAAGGAAGTGGCTTACGAGGCGCTTGTTCGACCGATTCTTGAGTATTGTTCATCAGTCTCGGATCCCTGCCAGATAGGACTGCTAGCACAGATATAGAAGATCTCACGAAGAGCGGCGCTTTTCGTTACGGGTTCGCTTAGTCGGCGCGAGAGAGTTACAGAGATGCTCAATAAACTACAGTGACAGACGTTACAATAGAGGCGTTGCGTATTACGGAGAGATTTACTATTGAAATTTCAAGTGAGTACATTCCACGAAGAGTCGGACAACATATTCCTCCCACGCACGTACATACATATCACGAAATGACCACGACGAGAAAAATCGATAAATTAGAGCTAATGCTGAGGCTTACCGACAATCATTCTTACCAAACACCATTCTCGAATGGAACAGGCAAGAGGGGTATCAGTTAGTGGCACCAGGAGTTCAAATGGCTGTGAGCACTATGGGATTTAACACCTGAGGTCATTAGTCGCCTAGAACTTAGAACTACTTAAACCTAACTAACCTAAGGACATCACACACATCCATGCCTGAGGCGATTCGAACCTGCGGCCGTAGGAGTGGCGCGGTTCCAGACTGAAGCGCCTAGAACCGCTCGGCCACACCGGCCGGCGCACCAGGAGTACCCTTACCACACACCGTCAGGTTTGCGGAGTATGTCGTAGATGTATTCGATTTTACTTCGTGATGAGACATTCCTTACAAGGTGTAGTGAGTATGATTCTGGAACGGCAGAAATACTCAGAATACAACAGAAGCGAAACGAAATCATTGATACAAAATATTAAAGTCGGCAGTTCCACTGTGTAACTAATTATTTATTCCTGCTGTGGTTTTCGTGATTTAGACATACACGCGCATTTACAATTACGTAAATGCGTCGTGAGTAAAAAGCGAAAATTCCCCGTCCGATTCAAAATTTAATAACTTCCTACTCGCCGTGATTTGCATTACGTTTATCAAAATTACCAAGCTGAGTAGGAGTGGAGAGTGCCATTTTCGACAGCAGATGTACATTTCCCCATATCGTTTCGGTTCGTTTCGAAGCCGATTGCTTTATTTCCGAACTATTACTGTTACGATCACACGGTCATTGTAATTTAACCGAATGGGATGTCACACTACGACTCTCCGCTCAGTAATGGTGGCAGTGATCAGCAAGGACGGCGGTCGAGTGTATACGTTGTGGCAAATTATTTCTCTGCGCCAAATCCTAGTAACGCATAGAGATGTTGACATGAAGTGCGACACTACTGGGTGTCCTGATGACAATCTGAAACTGAGTTTGAGTCAAGTTTTGCATATAAATTACAATATGTTGCGAACACAATGCGTCTACCAGTATCCCGCTTAGTTAAACTGGCATACGAAAAAGACAGTCGTGCATTATTTCTGGTTACGCAAGTACGTCACGTGAGATATGCATTATGAGAATGAAACTGGTGTTTTCTGCGTTACATATCCAGTAGTTTGTACAGTAAACATGTTATGAGTTTAAAATATTTTACATTCCCAACAGACTTTCTGTTTCTCTGCAGTACTGCTGGAGACACGAACTGTATTAGGGATCCGAATTGGAGACTTAGATTTGTTCGAAGGGTTCTAGGAAAATGCAGTGCGTCTGTGAAGGAAATCGCATACAAGATACTGCGTCTAGAGTGTTGTTCCAATGTTTGTAATCATTATCGAGAAGCACTGATAAGTGTAGTTTAAACGAAAGTGTAACTGAAATGCTCGGATTTATGGGAATCCTTGGAAGAGAGACAACGAAATTCGCGCATAAAACTTAGGTTGAATGTAAAGAATCTGTATTTGAAGGAGACTGTGCGACCATTATGCTGCCACCGTCGTATATCTCCAACAGGGATTGTGAGAATAAGAAATCATAAATTCAGGCTCGTGCCGACGCATCAGGACAGTTATTTTTCTCTCGCTCGGTACGTAAATGGAATAGGCAGTTAAATGATAACACAGATGCGATGTACTCTCCACTATATACTACACCGGGTGTCCCCCCTAACAATCATCAGGCGCATTTTCTCTGATGTTTCGGCAGAAACTGCCAATTTCCGTTTGGCAATGTGGTGCTGAAGCCAGCCGAAACAAATACTGCTTATCACGTCTTTCATGCACTGCCCAGCCTCGATGGAAAGCATCGATTTGCCTCCCGCTACAAACAAAATGATTTTTAAAGCGAAATTTTATGTGCCCATTCCATAGAGCGATCTCATATTAGCCTTGTGCGATATTCTTTTTATCGTTTTGAATTAACAGGAATATTGAAACACAATGAAAAACCAGTTCCCCGGCAGCGACTCCCATGTTGACCTGGCCCGCCATGCAGCAGCGCTGCTCAGTCTCTTTTGGAGTGCTAAATATTCACCGTGCGTTAATTAATGTTCCTGTTAATACATTTCGATAAAATGAATATCGCACTAGAGTAATTTTGAACCGCTCTATCGACGGGCACGTAAAATTCCGCCTTAAAAATAATTCTGTTCGTAACGAAAACGAGCGGGCGCTTTCCGAAGACGCTGGCCGTCGCAAGAAAGACATGATGAGCAGTATTTGTTTGGACTGAATCAAGCTATAAATTGCAAAAGCGAAATTTCAAATATCTGTCGACACTACAGAGCAAACATGCCTGACGACTCTTATGAGAGACACCCCGCATATATAAGTATGTATATTGTACCAGGAGGAAGTATTTTGGATTTTGCTGTGTCGGTCGAACAAGACACAGCCAGGGAAAATACACCACAGGTGCACAGAAGCGTGCTAGTGCCAGTGCCATAGGGACTCGCCACTTGCGCGAGTTTTACCAGCGCCACGAGCGGCGCTGAGGATGAAGATATCGACTTCGCCTAGGCCAATTGCCGGCCGAGTACAGCCCGCCAATGACCGGACGACAACGGACAGAAGCCTGTTCGGAAGATGGAACAGCAGCTCTTGCCCACTTGGTTAGAGATCATCGTCCAGGGCTGACTTAGACAGGGGACGTTGTTTAGTGAACTCTTAGAAGTGAACAGACAGTTGTTGCAAATTGCATTTCCTATGTACCGTGAAGTTTACCTACGATTATTTACACTTCGCCATCGAGGGCATTTTTCGTGTTATATTATAAGCAGTGTTGCATACTTCATTATTCAACTAGTCACAAAGTCAAGTAGGTACCTTGCCCTGGGGCATCGCTGTGTATCAGTGGCAGGGGGAAATTGTCTTAGCGGTGTATTGCACCAAGAGCCGTTTCACGAACTCGGCCTACCGTAACAACAGTGGCAACTTGGCCTCCACTGTAGTAGCGACGAGGCCTTTACAAAACTGGCGACGAGGGTTTACAAAACATTCGTCATTAGAACTTACACATAACTGGAAGGGCGCTGTGGATTTTACAAAACTCTTCCTGAAACATTCCCCCAGAGAAACTGTAGCCTGAACATTATTTCGGTTTGCCTGTGAGGTAACGAAGCATCATAAAATTTTTTCAAACTAGTAAATAATTTATTTTACGACAGGTTGCAATGTCGACGAAGACAGCTTGCTAAGGCTTGTATTGCACAGTCCAAGATCTTTGACAAATGTCTCACAAAAGCTAGACGCTGCTGTAACTTTTATAAAATGCGAAAGACGTTTAATAAAGCATTTGACTGTGCACTGGGGTTCTTTTATGAAACAAAGTACTTTTGGCAAAGTTATTTTACAGTATAATACGAACCTAAGCTTAGTCAGGGTATCGGTCGGAGGTTGCATTCCCAAGCCTGACATTTAAGCGCACGAGCTATTGTCAGCCGCGACCACGCGGAGGCTGCTTTCTCCGAAAGGGTGTTGACCCCTGACAGCCGAAAACAGGCACCAATGTGTGCTGGTTTACGCCAGCCGCTTATTAAACTACTCTGCTTGTCACGGTAGGGAAATACGCACACCAAACTTACGCTACCTTCTGAACATAGATAACAGCAAGATATAAGCAGTAAAGACGAGGAGAGTAAAGAGCTGCACAAGAAGAGATCTAACATAAAATGTAGATGTTCGAAATGAGTTGAATTTACGTGCTGTTAATGAGAAAACAGCTCAATACAATGAGAAGGGGAAACTGTGTGAATATAACGAAAGATGTAGGTCTCCGAAGGAATGTATCGTTCGACAACCCGAAGGAAAACGGAACGTGCATATGCCTAATAAGTTGTGAGGACCACAAAGGTCGCATATTCCCTCTGTCCATCTATGCTTTCATTCATTCTTGGACATTGCTTCGTTTAGTACATATTTAAACTTGGTAGGCTCGGTCCGTCTTTGGGTTAGTCTGACTTCGTGTTCTTCATTTAAGAATTTATACATTCTATAGGATTAATGCTAATACACTGACATGGAACCAAAGAGTAATGAGTAACTGCTGATTCAGTTCTAGAGTAAGGATGTATCTGGAGAAAGTTTAGGGTTTAACAGTCCGCTGGCTATTTTTAATGACCTTTGTTGAGCTAATACTGCCTCAGACAATGAAAAAAATTTCCATCAGTATGAGCAGTAGTTCATTCAATTTATGCCAGAATCAGTTTGCTTTGTTCAAAGGAGTGTGCGCTGACTTAGAACTTCCTGGCAAATTAAAACTGTGTGCCGGACCGAGACTCGGACATTTATCTTTCCTTGGAAAACGTATGACGTTTGAGTGTCGGCCCGGCACACGGTTTTAGTCTTGTGTGTGAAACCTTATGGGACTTAACTGCTAAGGTCATCAGTCCCTAAGCTTACACACTACTTAACCTAAATTATCCTAAGGACAAACAGGTTTTAGTCTTACTTGAAGTATTTATATCAGGTCTCTTTATAAATAAATGGGATTTTATTTCACATAGAAGTAATTCGTTCCGAGTTATAGAAATCGGTGCTGTCCTATGTTTAACACCAACTTGCTCGAATTTTCACATAGAAATAATTGCACATAAAAATAATTTGTTCTGAATTATAGAAATCAGTGCTGTCCTATGCTTAACACCAACTTGCTCGAATTTGTGCGTTACATAACTGATTGCACTGTACGCGATATCTCTGCAGTACCAATGGGTAATAAGAAACTATATCATTCACCTACAAGAGGTCTTACGTCATGTGACTCTGAACAGTTACCTAACGGTAGGTTACTCCTGCCGTATTGTTCGAGGTTTCTTCCTTCTCTGCTCTATAAAGGGCGGTCTAAGTATTTCCGTTCGAAGGCCGTACTGTCCACAACCGGTATGCCAGTCAGGCAAAATCGCAGTGAGCACTGAGGCAATCACCCCACCGATTCACCAGTTTGAAGATAACCGTTCAGTAAAACACTGTGTCCCACAGCGTGAAGAAGTCCTTAGCTGACTGCTACACATTGTCGACTCTCCAAGGCCGAAAGCGTGATAATCGCATGCGAGCAGATCAAGAAAACAGTACAGGATATTTTCGATATGGAGACGCGCCTTATCATGACTCAAAAGCACCCATTGTCTCAGTTTTCGACAACGGTGCTTTTCGACAGACATACTGCCCAATACTAATTCTTCACTCTCCGATGGATTTCTGTCGGTGTTTGTCCTTTGGCAGCCACGAAAAGTGTGACTGTACGTTCATCCTGTTTCGACGCATTTGGTAATAACGTCACCATATTTCATGTTTCCGCATTTACCGAAAGCTAGACGGGAAGACATAAATGCCAAACTAACCCCTAAACCTCATGCCGATTCGTATATACCCGCACCGGAGTCGCGGTACTTTGCATACACGATGCAGCAACGTACACAAACGGAAACTTTTTGATCGCTACTTATAAGAGAGTCAGATCTGTGTTGAAATTAACGGCAATATAAAATATCTTACACGGGTAGTATACCAAAGCTGGGGCAGCTGAAACCAAATGAAAATATTTTCAGGTGCGATGATATATGTGTTCTACAATCCATTAAAGTCATTTAACTGTAAAACTCTGCACTTACGTACAACCGATGTTTGTAGATTAACCAATCTAAATTACACAGAAACAAACCTTGCTGAAGAAACAGTACAGTCTATCACACAACTATATTGTGTAACGTAACTATGACAATCAGATTCAGAACACTCATAACCGAGCTACTATTTGGGGGAAAAGCTTAAGACTTGCTTAAAACAATGTATGTGACTCCTAAAGTACAGGGTGGTTATAATTACACTTTCGCTACTTGATCCAGTTGTAGACGAAAAACTATTTACCGTATGGGTACCCAACTTTATAGTAATATTGTTCAGATGGAGCATTGCAGGATTTGCGTTGTTAGTAGTGCTAGTGTCACGACTTGCCGTCAGGCGCCGGTACCGGCACGGCGACGTAGGGGTGAAACACAAACGTCAGTGTGAATTACAGTTGCGGACGGACAACATGGCTCTGGGCAACGTGAGCAGGGCTTTATTTGTAAAGCTGTTTTATCAAAACAACAGCAATAGTGCAGCTGCTCTACGCGTGTATCGACGCATTAAAGGAATACGAGGAGTTTTCTTTCCGCACTGGGGTTGAAGAATATGACTTGAAAGTTCGAAATAACTGGTGATTAGGGAATTGCTCCTGGAAGAGGCCGACGGCAGATTACGCCAAAATTATTACAGAAGTTACTGCTGCCGTAGCTGAGAAAGGTGGACGCAATGTACGAACTACAAGCAGTGCAGGAGTCGTGTGGTCCCAGGTTGCAGCTGATCTTCACATGGAGTAACGTTTGTAACCTGGAAGGTAAACATGGCAAGTAGTTAACAAAAGTTAGTCTCTCATGTGGAAATTAAAATGTTTCTTTCAATGGTTTATTCGTTATTTGTCTTCATTACGAATGTTTCCAAGCTGTTTCATTGTCCTGTGATCACTCGTTTTTCATGGGGTCCTCTCAAGTAGTCATATTTTCCCAAGCAGAAGCTACTGTGTTATCATAATTCCATCCCTTATTCCTCACAGAAGTGCAAATATGAAGTCTCTGTGTAATGATCAATACACTGTGGAATGAAACAATAGACACACTTGACAACGGCAGCATGTGGACAAGCTACATAATTTTCTGCGTTTCTAGAGTATTCCAATATCAAAAGCTATTGGTGGTCACATTATCAAATGGTGTCACAGAACGTTAGCTTCGTAACCAGCTCTTTACCACGCAAAGGTTAACATAGCTCTGTGCAGAATGCTTGTTGTACTTTGCAGGACCTGGGGTTCGTCAGTTTTCAAGCGTACAAAATCAACAAGACATCTAGTATAGATTTCATACTGTCTAAAAGACTTACTTCCAGAGGTTGATTGTATCCGATTGTCTTTGGTGGCAGTATCTGTAATGTAGCAACTCTCTTCGACAAGGCTGTAGTCTTCACATCCTGACCATGAAACGCAAAGTAATAGACGTCTCTTGTCAACATGTTCACCAAGGACCGAATGTAAAAAGTTTTTCATGTGTTCTTTAGTCACTTGCCCACTTTTATACGTTTGAGCATGGATGTTCTGTGAACGCATTTATACTAGTTCCCTTTCAATTTCCAGACCAAATGTCGCATGTGCTTCACGAAACAAAATTTAAATCTTGTTTGTACCATCCATTGACACAGCTGCACCTATTATGTAATTATTTTTACACATATAAACAGATAGTACCACACTATCTCTTGATTCTTCCCCCAGCTCTGACCACTATTTTACATGCTTTCCTTACTTATATTTTCGTCTGCATAATGATGTCTTCTCAATCTCTTTGCGAGCTATGATCATAATGGTTCGCCTGCACAACATGTTATGTTCTTGTTCGAAGGCACAGAGGAAATGTAAAGAAGCCTTATAATTATCCAGACCAATTTCTCCAGCAGTTTACAGAGGCCACGCTTGAATGTTCCAATAGCAGACTACTGTCTCTGGCTCTGTCAACTGTTCTCTTACACATCTTTCTAAAGTCATTAATTCTGATAGTTTCCTCTCTTGAAGAGACCTTGGTCTTGTTTGCTGTGGATCATGTAAACTAAGTCACCTTGCAGTTGGAGAGTAAATGAATGTATCAAATGAACATTCTTTAGTTTCTTAAAAGAAATGAAACTGATTTTATAATAATCGTTATAAATGTTGCTGAATGACCGGCCTTTAATACTCCATAGCAAGCTTATTCTGGCACCGCAGGTGCATAATCACTCTGATGTGTAGTTCCTTCAGTTTCTGGATATGACATTTCAGAATTATGGAACGCTCATAGCCGTTTTCAGTGTCTCCTCTGCCGTCAGACTTATAGTCATCAATTCTCTCCAATGTATCGGTAAGTATTTCTGTTATGACCCCATCGTATTTACGCAGTATGAAATCATGTAAAATTCATGCAAATGGCCTATACTGCAGTACAATTACGTCTTCATTATCAACTGTGTAAATTCGATGTACGTTTTCACGCAGCAGCTTAACAGAAGATTAATTGCACTTCACTACCAAACACAGCAACAATCTCACTCAGGCTGTGTGCACAGCTACAATACAGAGGATAGTACACTGACCTTCAGATGGCGCTAGCGGCCGCTCATGTGTTGTAAATTAATGAATCGTATTGACAGCTATTCAGGTAGGTACAGCGGTCTATTTAAAACGCATTGCCAGCCAGATTCGGCCGTTCCACATGGGCAACTTCCCTTGTCATAGAAAGGCAATACCTCATAGCTTGTTCGTGATGTGAAATATTTGCGCGAATGCCGTCCATGTCGATTGCATGCTTCTCGGTCAAGGCTACGTTATGGTAACAACAATTCGCGGTAAAATTAAATTACAAGTCTTCCTAGAAAATATACGTGTTGCATGTAAAAAAGATGAGTCATACTGATACAGAAAACGAAATGAAAGCATTACACACCCGAACAAAGGCTGCCACACAATAGAAACTCAAACAAACCGCGTGTCTGACACATCACACAAAGAAACACGAATACGGCTGGAGCACCTTTTCACGACTGCGGTTTTCATCTGATTTATTTTTCTAGCGGAAATTTACAGCAATTACAGCTACATCATAGATCATTAAAGAAGTAACTAACTGAATTATGAAAATGATTCTTACTGAAAATATAAAGTCCTCATCGTTACATGTGGTTTTCTGATTGCTTTTGTGTTTTCCAACACAATAGGCGTGGCTGTGATTTTACAAACAAATACTGAGCTTAGAACTACTAAAGTATTCTACGATTTAGCTCTGTGAGGAAATATGGATGGTGCAACAGCGCCTGCGGTCATCCGTGGATATCTGATTCGTACAAACAACATTTATAACAACAATATAGTTCACAAAAATTTGTGATTAAGTACGAGGGGCGCTTAGTAGGTAATGCAACACTTTTTTCTGAAAGCAGGTTTGTATCATTCAGGAATTCAATACACTATGTTATTTCCCCCTCTTCTGACTACAAAACCCTATTTTTCAACATAATCTTCGTTCAATGCGACGGCCTGTATGCCTGCATGACACCACTCCACTAGTCGACGCCGGAGCCACACCATCACCTACGTTCTGGTTTCCGCAAAGTGCTCCCTTCATTGGGCGAAACAGAAGTAAATTGGAAGGTGCGAGATCCGGGCTGTAGGGTGGATGAGGAAGAACAGTCCAAGAAAGTTTTATGAGCTCCTTTCGTGGGCACACATGTTTAAGCCTTGCGTTGTCATGGCGAAAGCGGTGATGAACACGCTGAGGTGGTTTCTCCAATTTCCTGAGGGTAGAAGTATAGGATTCATAGCTGCATGCGACAGGCCGGCACGCGGGAGACAGAGCAGGTGTGCGCGACCTCGTTGCGACGATGACAGAAGCATCGCTCAATGACTCGCCGTGATTTAGTGATTTTGTTCACTGCCAGGTCTTCCGCCAAAAGAAACTGAATGACAGCTCTCTGCTTGGAACGCATCTCCGTTACAGACGCCATTTTGAAGGCTACTCATAGCGCCGCCACCCATCGTAACATCACGATACTATAGGAGCTGAAACGGGACTATTCTACGTTGTCTCACCACAAAGTCCACATTTTTTCAACCGAAATTTGCTGAAAAGAAAAGTGCTGCGTTACTTATTGAACGCTGCTCGTGTTTGATTTGCTGTTCTTGTAATATTCGCATTAAGCTTGTTACATTACTGGCCATTAAAATTCCTACACCAAGAAGAAATGCAGACGATAAACGGGTATTCATTGGACAAATATATTATACTACAACTAACATGTGATTACAGTTTCACGCAATTTGGATGCATAGATTCTGAGAAACCACTACCCAGAATAACCACCTCTGGCTGTAATAACGGCCTTGATACGCCTGGGCATTGAGTCAAACAGAGCTTGGATGGTGTGTACAGGTACAGCTGCCCATGCAGCTTCAACACGATACCACGGTTCATAAAGAGTAGTGACTGGCGTATTGTGACGAGCCAGTTGCTCGGCCACTTTTACCAGACGTTTTCCATTGGTGAGAGATCTGGAGAATGTGCTGGCCAGGGTAGCAGTCGAACATTTTCTGTATCCAGAAAGGCCAGTACAGGACCTGCAACATGCGGTCGTGCATTATCCTGCTGAAATGAAGGGTTTCGCAGGGATCGAATGAAGAGTAGAGCCACGAGCCGTAACACATCTGAAATGTAACATCCACTGTTCACAGTGCCGTGAATGCGAACAAGAGGTGACCGAGGCGTGTAACCAATGGCACCCCATACCATCACGCCAGGTGATACGCCAGTATGGCGGTGACGGATACACGCTTCCAATGTGCGTTCACCGCGATGTCGCCAAATACGGATGCGAACATCATGATTCTGTAAACAGAACCTGGATTCATCCGAAATAAATGACGTTTTGACATTCGTGCACCCAGGTTCGTCGTTGAGTACACCATCGAAGGTGCTCCTGCTGTGAAGCAGCGTCAAGGGTAACCGCATCCATGGTCTTCGAGCTGATAGTCCAAGCTGCTGCAAACGTCGTCGAACTGTTCGTGCAGATGTTTGTTGCCTTGCAAACTTCCCCATCTATTGACTAGGGATCGAGTCGTGGCTGCACAATCCGTTACAGCCATGAGGATAAGATGCCTTTCATCTCGACTGCTAGTGATACGAGGCCGTTGGGGTCCAGCATGGCGTTTCGTATTACCCTCATGAACCCACCGATTCCATATTCTGCAAACGGTCATTGGATCTCGACCAAAGCGAACAGCAATGTCGCGATACGATAAACCGCCATCGCGATGCGCTACAATCCGACCTTTATCAAAGTCGGAAACGTGATGGTACGCATTTCTCCTCCTTACACGAGGCATCGCAACAACGTTTCACCAGGCAACACCGGTCAACTGCTGTTAGTGTATGAGAAATCGGTTGGAAACTTTCCTCATGTCAGCACGTTGTAGGTGTCGCCACCTTGTGTGAATGCTCTGAAAAGCTAATCATTTGCATATCACAGCATCTTCTTCCTGTCGGTTAAATTTCGCGTCTGTAGCACGTCATCTTCGTGGTTTAGCAGTTTTAATGGCCAGTAGTTTAATTAGAATATTTTCTGGGTTTTTACATCTATGTAGGTGAGTCAGGTGCCTAAATGGCTTTCGGGGTTTAATCCAGGATGTTTATAGTAGTATACAAGCCCCATACACACACAAATACAACAAGCAACGTCATACTTTCGAAAAATAAGTAGTAGTCACATAAAAAACAGGGAGGCGTTACTTTTCAGCACGCCCTCATGAATACTGCAGTAGAATGGCGAGTAATCTCCAAGATCTACGTGGAAACGTTATATAAAATTCACGACTGAACCGTAAGCGTGAGCCTGCAACAGCCCTCATGGTTCTGAATGTCTGGGAGACCGTATTGGCCATCTCAAAAAGTACCGAAGTTTGAAGAAACTTGTTGCTAACGCAAGTTGATGTTACTACCGGGCAGCGCCGTTTGTTCCACAATAGTAGAACGAGTATGGCGCTGACTAATAGGTTAGTTTTCATTTAGGAGTTGCTGCTGTTGCTGTGCTCTTCAGTCCGATGACTGGTTTGATGCAGCTCTCCATGGTACTGTATCCTGTGCAAGCCTTTTCATCTCCGAATAACTACTGCAATGTGTATCCTTTTGAACCTGCTTACTGTTTTCATGTCTTGGTCTCCCCCTAAAATTTTTATCTCCCACACTTCCCTCCAGAACTGATCTGGTGATCTCTTGATGTCTCAGAATGTGTCCTCTAAACCAATGGATTATTTTATTCAAGCTGTGCCACAAATTTCTTTTCTCCCTTGTTTTATTCAGTACCTCATCAATAATCACATGTTTTAACCATCTAAGATTCAGCATTATTATGTAACATCACGTTTCAAAAGATTGTATTCGTTTTTTGTCTGAACCATCCATCGTCCACGTTTTACTTCCATACAAGGCTACACTGTTGAGACTTAAATCTACATTCAGGGTTAATAATTTTCGTTCGTCAGAAAAGTTTTTATTGCCAATGGCAGCTTACATTTTATATCCTTTCTACTTGGGCCATCATCATTTATTTTACTGCCCAAATAGAAAAAGTTACCAACTACTTTTAGTGTCTCGTTGCATAATTTAATTCCATCAGCATCACCTGATTTAATTCGACTTCATCCCCTCACTTTTGTTTTGCTTTTGTTAATGTTTATCTTGTATATTACTTTCAAGACACTGTCCATTCCATTCAACTGCTCTTCCTAGTCCTTTGCTGTCTGTGATAGAATTACAATGTCATCGGCAAATCTCAAGGCTTTTATTTCTTCTCCCTCAACCCAAACCCTGTTGCCAAATTTTTCTTGGGTTTCCTTTACCGATTGCTAAATATACAGATTGAATAATATCGAGGATTGGCTGCAACCCTGTCGCACTTTCTTCTTAACCACTGCATCCTCTCATGCCCTTCAACAGTCTTAACTACCGTGTCGTTTTTGTACAAGTTGTAAATAGCCTTTCGCTCGCTAACTCCTGTTTTATGGAAAGTCTATAAAATTGACAGAACGTTGGGGAAAATACATACCCTGAAACGGGTGGTTTTAAAGATTTAGTTAGTATCTCCAAAATCAAAAAAGTAACAATTTTTTGTTTCTTTGCAGTGTTTGCAGGTCCCCGCACCAAAGTATCGTAGCACTCTTTTAGAGAGGCCAACACAAAATGGTGCATTCCGTGTGTAAAGTGGAATACCGTGGGGTTCTTCTTTTTTTGCATTTGAAGGGGAACAACACTGCTATAATCCTTGCTGTATTGGTAGAAGTGTACAGTAAAAGAGCACCACCATAAGACACATGATAACGTCATACACTGGCGGAAAAAAATGGGTAAAGATTTTGATCCGATGACGGCAGATTCCACTTTGGATGTAGTAGACATACTGATAATGGTTTCAGCGTCGTTTGCCAGTAGATAGCATAATAGCATAGCTACCAGAGCGCCCTCTATGTCTACTCTTTAATAGGGAATACTCACAACCAGAAGGCTCAGTGTGATGCAAACATGTGCAGCAAGCAGGCGACCATGCCACGGAAACGCACTCGGGCTTCTTACATCCAACTGAGCAAGTTTGAAATGTGTCAAACTGTCGCTTTCCGAGTGGTGGGATGGTCCTTTCGGAGAAATGCCACACAAATTGGACGTGTTGCTTCACTTGTGCAACGACGCTGGTATGAGTGGTCACGTGAACATTCTCACACGCGTAGTATAGGTTATGGACGTCCATGCTGATCTGGGGTGCGATAAGCTTCAACTCTTCTTCGCCTTGGTGTTTCTGGAGAGGACGCTAACTAGCGCTCGGTACGTGCAGAATGTTGTTAGACCCATTATTTTGCAGTTTTGCAACAGAAAAGTGATGTGCTGTTCCAACAGGAACATACACTGTCAATGAAACTCAACTTGCTCTGCAGTACATGCAGCAACTTCTCTGGTCTTAACTCCAATCTAACACGTGTGGGATATGATGGGAAGAGAAGTGACACGTGCGACTTGTCAACTAGCATCTCTTACAGAATTACATGAACAGATCAAGCAGGTGTGGGTAACGTATCCCAGAATATTTTTCGCCATCTGTACGATTGACTGAATTCCAGACAGCGCCTGCATTGCCGCCCGTGGAGGCTACACCACGTACTAATATGTCGACATCTGGTACCTCATAACCGATTGTGCTGTATTTCGTGTACTGCATATGCACTGTTGCAACCATAAATCTTGAGTGAATTGCAAACAAATTTCTTTTTCTGGCAGTGTACGTTCGTAAACCACCTCTCTCAACACTTGCACCGCAAGAACGCTCCTGGGAAAGCTTGGAGAACGTGCCGTGAAAATTCTGCGGTAATTGGGTCAGGTTCCAACTTACCAACTACTGATTGAGACACTCTCTTGCTTAAGACAGTTTGCAGTGGTTGGGATTCGTGTGATATTGTCGTATACGTCGTACCCGAAAATTATATTGCGCAGTTAGAGAACTGACTTGTGGAATCCCCTGGTAACAAACAGAAACGATGTTTTCAGTTCCGTTAACGTGCAAGATGGAACTGGAGATCATAAGACTGTTACAAAAACAGTAACTATAGTTGATGAAAGTATTATTAATAAATGCAGGGTAATATTTTTGCTGCTATTAACACAAGAAACAGATTGTATATGAGGCTAGGAATAAGGCGTAGCAATGGGTGATATCCCAGGATATTGTTCTACACACTTTAGACGGGTATGTGCAAGCGAGAGTTTTATTTATAGTAGAGACCGCCCGTATTTCAGTGCCCTGTTAGAAAATTACTACCAAGCAAAAAGCCCTTCATGTCAAGCTTAAAGCCAGATCCTTACTGACAAACAGAAGCCGATGTAGGCCTAAACGAGCGTAAGGGGAAACGTAAGTATACCAAGCGAGGAATGATACAGAGTAAGGGAATAAAATTGTACCAGTTTAACAAAATTTCCTAAAAAGTTTGGATCTTCCCTAAAGTCATAAAATGCATTAAAGTCATCTGTTCGGTCCCTCGGCGATCTGCTGCCGCCGGAATGCTGTATGAGACAGAGAATGACGAGATACTTAAACACGTCCTCCACTACTGTTTTACCGAGAAAGATTGTACATGTTTCGAACGTAGTACGAACGTAGAAATGAAGCGATTAGATAAGTTATTGCGCAATAGAAAACAGAGCAAAATCAGCTGGTGAAAGACGTCACAACCAAATGGAGTACGTGTACAGTTTTTTATGAATTACCATAGTAAAACCTCATTACTCGTCAGCCTGGAGCCTTTATAAGTGGTTAATAGAGTAGATGCAAAAAAAGAGCAGCAAGTTTCGTAATGTGTTAAAACGTTCCTAGGTTCTTTTATAAGCGTGCACTTAGGTTCTATCAAATTGTTATTGCTGTTAGGGTTTGACGTGTCGGTGTTTGACTCAACATCGATCTTTCAGCATACAAAGATATCCTGAGGTAATGGAAAAAATTGGCACTTATAAATACATGAAAAACAGTTAATACAATATTTGATCAAATGTATCTGGACACCTATTACTGGACATTAATATGGTTTGTATGGGCCCTTCACTTTTATGACGGCTGGAACTCTGTTGGGGACACTTTCAATGAGATGTCTGCATGTCCGTGGAGGAATAGCAGGCGATTCTGCCACAAGAACCGACTCTACAGAAGGTAGTGATGTTGTACGCGAAGTCATCCCAGAAGTGTTGCGGTGGGTTCATATCGAGACTCTGGGTAGATCAGTCCATTTTAGGAATGTTATTGTCTGCAGTCAATGCCTCACAGGGGCTGCAGGGTGCCCTGTTACGCTGATACAAACAGTCATCCTCTCCGAACTGTTCCTCTATAGTATGCATGACACAGTGCTGTAAAATGTGTTCATATCCTTCCACATTTGGGGTTTTATGAAGCACAATCAGGAGACTATACTCTAACCAACAAACACACATCCATATTGTAACGCCGTTTCCTCCTTACCACACTGTTGGCACTACACATGATGCGAGGTAAAGTACTTCTGGCTTTCAGCAAACCCAAACCTTTCCATCGTACTGCTTCAGACTATAGTGTCATACATCACTCCAAATCATTCGTTTCCAGCCATCAGCTGTTTAGTGGCCTCGATGTTTACAGAACTTCAAGCTTCGTTTAAAACTGACAACATAAATGTGTGGAATACGGGGAATTGCTCGACCATTGTACCCTGTTCTTCTTAATCCACTACGCATAGTCACTGTGCTAGTTGGTCGACGGCGGGTAGCACTTTGGAACTCTTGAGTGTTCCCTTTCGCTCATATAATACTATTTTTTACAACCACCATCCGCAATGCTCGACGGTCCCTGTCCGTCAGTACATCTAAAACTACATCTGCATACATACTCCGCGGGCCACCGTACGATGCGTGGCGGAGGGTACCCTGTACCAATACTAGTATTTCCTTTCCTGTTCTACTCGCGAACAGAGCTAAGAAAAAACGACAGTCTGTGTGCCTCCGTACGAGCCCTAATTTATTTTATCTTCGTTATCCTTACACAAAATGTGCGTTGAAGCACCGAATCGTTCTTCAGTCACCTTCTCTAAATTTTCTCAGTAATATTCCTTGAAAATAACGTCACCCTCCCTCCAGGGATTCCCATTTGATTTCAAATGGTTCAAATGGCTCTGAGCACTATGGGACTTAACTGCTGAGGTCATCAGTCTCCTAGAACTTAGAACTACTTAAACCTAACTAACCTAAGGACGTCACACACATCCATGCCCGAGGCATGATTCGAACCTGCGACCATAGCGGTCGCGCGGTTCCAGACTGTAGCGCCTAGAACCGCTCGGTCACCCCGGCCAGCATTCCCATTTGAGTTCCCGAAGCATCTCAGTAATACTTGCGTGTTGTTAGAACCTACTGGTAACAAATCTAGCAGCCCGCTTATGAATTACTTCGATGTCTTCCGTTAATCCGGTTAGTGCGGATCCAAAACGCTCGAATAGTGCTCAAGAATGGGTCGTACAAGTGTTCTGAATGCGGTATCCTTTACAGATGAACCAAATTTTCCCAAAATTCCACAAATAAATCTGAGTGGATCATTCGCCTTCCCTACTACAATCCTTACAAGCGCGTTCCATTTCATATCGCTTTGCAACGTTACGCTTAGATATTTAATCGACGTGACTCTGTCTAGCAGCCAACTACTAACACTGTGTTCGAATATTATGGTTTTATTTATCCTACTAGTCCGCATTAACTTACATTTTTCTATATTTAGAGCTAACTGCTATTCATCACACCAACCACAAGTTTTGTCTGAGTCATCTTATATCCTCTCACATTCACTCAGGAAAGACACCTCCATGTACACCACTGCATCACCAGTCTGTAATTTTGCGGGTCCGTTCTTTTACCCTTCTTACATACGGGAGTCACCTGCGCTCTTTTCCAGTCGCCTGGGCCTTGGCGTTGGGCAATAAATTAATGAAAAATGCAAATTAAGTAAGGGGCTAATGCCGTAGAGTACCGAATTGGGTTTCCATCCGGACATTGACATTTACATGTTTTCATGAGGTCATTTATTATTGGTTTAGCTGAAGCTGTTCCATCGTTTTCCACTTCACAGTCACATCACCAACAGTGGACATGGACAGCTTTAGGAGCACTGAAATGTCCGTGATGGATCTGTTACTTATGTAATATCCAATGGCTTAGTCCACGTTCAAAGTCACGGAGCTCTCCTGACCCACCCACTCTGATGTTAATACTTCTCTAATGACTTTTATACTGGCGGGTCCGCCTCTTGTGACATCTAGTAGTCAATTGCGCTTTACATACGGGTGCCCAGATACTTCTGGTCACATAGAATATATTGATACATCCAAACGTAACATCAGATTAGACATGGGAAGTTGTCCTCTTAAACTGAACTGTAAATGAAAAGCACTCTCAATATGAATGTCCGCGTAAGGGTGGTTGTAACTGGTTTTTGACACGGGCGACCGTTTAACTTTCAGTTGAATTTTGTTACGATTTATCACCAAAACCTATTGGTATTATTACTGGACTATAGTCTGTGGCAACTGAGAATACACGGATTTTTGAAACTGCCTATGAAAAATAAACTTTGATTACCGGTAGCTAAAAGGAACTGCTGGATTAATTCCTTTTCTCACCTCCCACAATAAGCCAAATTCCCGTCGGTTGAGTTTATTCCCTTTGATTGATAAATTTACCTTCATCAGTTATGTCTTTTTTGCAGACTACAGTATGAAATATTAACTTTTTTCGTGTTGCCTTTTTGTTTGCTGCGCTCTCATGGGCCCATCGACTTACAGTTTTCCCACTGGGTTTACAGACTTGTCTGAGCTTGAAAAGGCTTGAAATAATCATATTCAAGCCTCCAGGAAATTCCTAGAAGACTGTGTAGTAGGCAATGATGGCCAAAGTGTTTGCAAGTTTTAAGTGAGGTGCCGCTTACTTTCTGACGGTCTGTTCACTGCTTTGCTACAGATCGCGGGATGGTCTGCGCTTGCTCGCTGTATTTGTGAGTGATTGTCAACCACTGAAGTCTGAGAATGAATCATCTCAAACAAAAAAATTAGCAAATGCACTGAACTATATGAAGGTGCAGTTTCCCCAGGTATCTGTGGCTGATCAGTCAACGGTCTCAGATGAAACATTACCTCCAGAAGTACTCCTCCATCCCACTCTTTCCAACATCTACCATATTAAATCAAGAATTGTCACTGCCTAATACAAGCTTTATGATGGTAAAACAATTTTTGTAGTTAAAATAATATGAACCGCTGTCTGTAGGCATTAGCATTATGATATACACGTCTTTGCCATCCACTGCACTCGGTCAATATGACAAGCTGCCCAAAATAAGTCAATTGTTTAACACATTTTCGCTCTGACCTTTATCTCAAATCTGCATGGGGTTGGCATGTTACTTTTCGGATTTGGCAATGTTAGTGACAGAAGATGGGTTGATGCCTTTCTTGTCTCGAACGCTTTTCTCTTGGGGGCGGAATTAGTGTACCCTAACTGTCAGTGTCTAGCGTTATCCCATGTGGAAGTGTGTGAACGTTTTCTGTTTGCGAATCGTGTAACTGAGGCTGGAAGAGGGAACCAGTCCAGTATTTATCTAGTCGGCTGTGCGAAACCTCCTAAAAACCACATTCAGGCTGGCCGTTCCCCTGTCGATAAGCCGCCCGGCGGATTCGATCCGGGGCCGCCGTGCGTCCCCGAATTAAGGAAGCCGAGTGCTGATATGCGTGGCTGTCTGGGCGTGTTTTCTGGAAACTAGAACTCCGAAGATAAAATGAGCAGTTGAAGTTGTGATCGTATTATTTCATGATATTATTGTATTAATTTGCGATGTACCTTTTTCATTTTTCGAGACACAAATGCCATGTTGCTGTTTTTTGTCGGATGCGAGCAACATTCACACGCAAGCCAGCTCGCCAGGGGGATGTGAGATGCGGGGAGGGGCGACGAGCGAGGAGCGAAGTTGACGTGAGAACGCGAGGCACGCAAAAAGCAATATGGCCCGTGCTGCGTTCCCAGCGTCGATCGTACCGGAAAGTTGCACGCTCACTGCTCTATGGCCGCTATTTACAAGAGTACAAGGTACAGCGAACACCCTCCAGCAAACTGCCGGTGCTCGAGTGCCTTCATTTTTTCACCCTGTAGTCTGGGACATAAGACAATAAATAAATAAGATTAGCGTAAGTATCATAGGCAGAAGTAGTGCTCGACAAGCGACGCTGTGAAGTATACTTCGTTAGGTTGTCATAAAACTGTGAAATACGCGAAGAACATTGTAAGGAAAGTGTGTGTAGTCGAAAGGAACACTGAGAAACTATTCTCTAAAGTTCTGGCAACATTTCCAGCGAGAACATACATCAGGGTGTAAATGATTCACAGATGGAATCACCAGTGTATCATAATTTATAGCAAAATCTGAAATGGGTGAACACGTTTGATAATATTAGGCTGGTGCATAAGTTGGTAGTGTTTTTCTTTTTTATGTTGGTATTCCGGTTGTTGAGGTTTTATTCATCGATTGTCATATGCTGTTTGTAGTTCACCAGCTCCGGACCTACGATATTTCCGAACTGGGGCAAAAAAACTTGATGGCGTCCACCCCCCCCCCCCTCCCCACATCACAAGTATTTGAAATAGGACGTCAGAAGTTTAAAAAAATCAGTTTTTCAAAAATGTGTTCATTTTGTAGCGCACGTCTTTGTGAAGAGTTCAGTATATAAAACATATATGTTCTAAGAAATGTAAGAGATGTTATTAGGTCTTACGTGTGGCAAAGTGCAGTGCCATACCTCTTCACACAGCATTCTTCTATGGCACGTGACTGTACTTCGCTGTGTAATTCAGATGTGTATATTTTGTGGTAGAAGCTGTATTGGGTAGAAGCCTTTGTTCAGGACAGTGGAAATAAAATGTTCTGTGGTGCCCATCCTGCGCCCAGTCGGCCGGTTTGACATCCCACCCCCTTAAAAAAAACTCACAGTTAATACTAGGTGGGACTATTTGTAGCCGGGAGAACAAGAACTCTTCAGAAAATTTTCACTCTTTATTGCCTGTTAGCTAATAACTTTCTCTCTTGTGTGACATAAAAGTAAATGTAGAAAACATAAAACAAGTAAAGACAAGATAAAAGCAAGACAGTACACATTTATTCAATCCTTATGTCCCAGCATTTTTTTCTCTCTAATCTTGCTACAGCAATACACGGCGTGCTTTCCTTTCTGCGAAAGAATTTATTTCCTCATCAAAGTTCGTCAAAAGTTTTGCAACATGAAAAATCGAAATGTCGTTGTCTAATACTGAAAAAGATGTTAATACGAATAGTACCCAAGACGTGTGTGGTTTCTCGATTCAGTTGCGTCTATTTTGTCACTGTCTGCTAGATAATAGGAAATAGGTCTTCCTAATATTGCAGCAATTGTAACACACGCTAAATAAGCGAGAATTGTCAAATTATGTACCTCATTTACATAAAAAACACGATAGAATATAATTCACGAAGTACAATATGAAATGACTATTAGATTTACTACAAGAAAAAAATTAGCTTAGAAAATAGTTTCACATTACATTCTCACACTTCAGTTTCTCAAGCATGAGATCGAAAAGTAGAGGTGGGAATTTTATTTGGAATCGTCATGTTCTTCCATATAATTTTTGTGATGTCCCCGCTTCTTCTCCTTCTTCGTTCTTACAAACCATCTTGTCATCAATACTTCTGTAACTATTCCTGCCATCGTCAAAAATTATTCTCCAGTTAACTTCACTAACTCTGCCAGAATCATCGATTCAGTTATCCCGCGTTTATTCTCCGGTTATGCGTCATTACGTGTCCGTACAGTAGTGCGTTTTCCGCGCTATTCTTGGAACAGAACTTTTAAGCGACGGGGGATTATACAACTGGTCCTTAGTAGTATAGCGTTCTGGCAAAATTTTTCTGTCTAAATTTCATTTTCTTGGATACAACGAGATGATAATATACAAACTTTCTTACCTGTTACTCCTGTTAGTCGTTTATTTCCACTCTGGTAGGCTTAAACTATGGATTTCCCTACTAATTATAACAACGCTTATTATTCGCACATCTAATCAACCACATAAACAAACGGCGTCTGGCATTCACCCTTTCGAGTTAATTCGGCTCAGCTCGTATAGCCCCGTTCCCTTCCGCCTGACGGAAACTTCGCTATTATTAGATGAGACTGGGATTTCTCTGACAGAGACATCACGTACACTTTGCATGCATTCAAAACTCAACTTATTATTCGTTCAGAAATCAACTTAGAATCTGTTTAAAATGTTTAAAAACAAACTGGGATGTATTTCAAAATTATATGAATAATGGATAGACCAATGTGCGCTGAACGCTAGGCGCTTTGTGAAACAAGGTATTTTTCTTCAGGCATATGAATTTGGCGCCCCCTGAAATTGCCGTCCAGGGCAGCAGATTGCACAGAGATACCACAGTTTGCCACCCCCCCCCCACCCTCCCTCTCTCCCCTAGATCCGAGCCTGCAGTTCACAGATGCACTTGAGTTTACATATTGTCATATTACCGTTTGGAGGTTGTGGGTGGAGCAGTAGACGCTAGAAAAAGGGAGTGCCAAATGGAGAAAGTTCAGTAGAGGGGTGACAGCAACTGAGGCAGACAGGAACATTTGCACCGTGCATGGGGATAACGCCACTGGACAGAGCACCGCAAGTAAATGGCTTTTCCGTTTTAAGGAGGATCGTTTTAATATTAGTGACTCTCCACTTTCAGGAAGACCTTCAGAGTTCGATGAAAACCGCCTAAACGCATTAATCCACAACTATCCACGGCACTGTACTTGAGAACTGGCAAATGTGATGAACTGTGATCATTCCACCATCGTGCGACATTTGAATGCAATGGAGAATGTTGAAAAATCGAGTATTTGGGTACTGCTTGCTCTAAGCCAACACAACAAGAATCTGCGGGTGACCATATGTGCACCCAAGCTAGTTTCCCACCAACTGGCTTGTTAACAACCCCGACTACTCGTATCCTGTATCGTTATGCATCTGGTGGAACAGCGATGGTGTGGTGTGCCGCTAATTACATCTCCGGGGTCTGGAAATTTTGGAAATTTGTGCTAAGTTCTATGGGACCAAACTGCTGAAGTCATCGGTCCCTAGGCTTACACACTACATAATCTAACTTAAACTATCTTACGCTAAGGACAACACACACACACACACACACACACACACACACACTCACACATGCCCGAGGGAGGACTCGAACCTCCGACGGGGGGAGCCGAGCGCACTGTTGCAAGGCGCCTAACCCGCGCGGCTGCTGACATTTATTGTCAACAATTCAACAACTGAGGCTTCTTCCAGAAGCAGTACAATAACAACGCACCAGGAAGACTGCGTGAAGTAATGCTACTCCACAATAATGTCCACCAACATTCTGCTACATTTACAACAAAAAAATGGTTCAAATGGCTCTGAGCACTATGGGACTTAATATCTGCGGTCATCAGTCCCCTAGAACTTAGAACTACTTAAACCTAACTAACCTAAGGACATCACACACATCCATGCCCGAGGCAGGATTCGAACCTGCGACCGTAGCAGTCCCGCGGTTCCGGACTGCAGCGCCTAGAACCGGCCGGCCATTTACAACAAGCACTATACAAGAGTTGGCGTGGGAAGTTATTCCGCACCCATCTTATTCATCTGAACGTGTGCCCTCAGGTCTCCACCTATTCCGCTCTCTATCGAACAGCCTTCAAGGAACTTCCTTTCCAGATGAAAATGTGTTCAGAACATGGCTCGACGAGTTCTTCGGTGCAAAACCACATGATTACTAGAGTCTTGGAATCGAAAAGTTACCCTAGCGTTGGTAGACTTCTGAATACTGAAGGAGAAAGTATTATTGATGACTGAAGTCTCTGTTATGTGTATCTATTGTGCTTGTTAAATTTACGGAAAAACGCTACGAACTCATGCACTAACCCAACAGAAGTAAAAAAGTTCCAATAAACATTAGTACGCAAATTAGCTGTTTGAGAGATATGTGAGGTTACGAGCCGCCATTGAATTCAGTATGAAATTTTGTCCTCGTTAGAACAAATGTGTTTGAACTGTAAATCCTTTGGTAAAGTCGCCTCAAAATATTGGTCTCACACCCATTTCCTACTTCAACAATAAATAAATAAATACTGCTCCAACACTAAATCTACTGTACACTGGTCGGTGCTAAATGTGCTGTTCCACGTGGATGCAGTACTTTACTCGGCGCTGCAATGAGTTACGAATTCTTTGAAACACTCAAGCAAAATATAGTAAATCTTGACAGGACTGTACAATTCAAGATCGGCTGTAGGGAAGGTGAATGGTTGACTCCATTTTATTGGGAGATTCCAAGGGTAGTACAAAAGATGGGATTTTTCGGAATTCCACTCATAAGGGGATGAAATTTTTTTGAAAACGCATCTCTATTAATGCAATTTTCAAGCTATAACTACGAAAATAGGAATCTAGTTTCTCAGTCGGAAATTAAAAAATACATTTTTCAACTTTTTTTTTGTAATTCAACCCTTAAGGGCGAGAAATAGGGGTGAAAATTTAAATGAAAATACTTCATTATGGGAGCATTTTTGAATCTAGAGCTACGAAATTTTGTATTTAGTATCGGCTAGAAATAAAAAAAATAGTTTTTTCAAACCCTAATGGGGTGAAATAGGAAATGAAATTTTTAATGAAAATATTTCGTTATATTCAAACATTTTAGAGATAAGTCTCTGAAGCTTGGTATTTCACTTCGAGGTTAGAAATAAAGATTGTGTTAGGGGATGTAAATTTTAGTGGAAATACCACCAAAAGATATCAAATGCCGGGATTAACATAAAACTCCGACTCCAGCTATCAGAATCGCTGTTTGATTGGAAGTACATTCGAAAAAGACCACGCTTTTATGGCGAAAATTAGGATGAAAAGTTTAGAAGGTGTTACAATTTGTGAATTAAATTAAAGAAAGCTATTTAGTCAGCTATTTAATCGGCTTTGTCAGTATTGCATATAAAAAGAAACGGATCTTATATCATTAAAGTTTCAGAAGGCCTAATATACGCTTATAAAAGTAATTTTGAAGTAATTATTAGGTTGTTTTTTGTTTTGAATGTTGATATTCCGGTTGCTATTGGTGTATTGATCGATTGTTATTTTTTATTTGTAGTTCACAGTTGCTATTTGAGATTAAATATTTTTATTTTGTCATTTGAAGGTAGTGAGTGGAGCTGTGGACGCTAGAAGGTGGAGTTCAGTAGAATTATGACAGCAGCGGAGGTAGCCAGAAACATTTGCGCCGTTTATGGGGACAATGACGTTGGACAGCGCACGACAAGAAAATGGTTCCTCGTTTTAAGGAGGATCGAGTTAACATTAGTGACTCTCCACGTTCAGGAATACCTTCGGGTTTGATGAAGATCGTTTAAACGCATTAATCCACAACTATCCACGACACTGTACTTGAGAACTGGCGAATGTGATGAACTGTGATCATTCCACCATCGTGCGACATTTGTATGCAATGGAGAATGTTGAAAAATCGAGTGTATGGGTACCGCATGCTCTAACCCAAGACCACAAAAATCAGCGGGTGGCCATATGTGCCTCTCTGCTACCTCAGTCACCAATTGGCTAGCTAACAACAACGACTATTCCTATCCTGTATCGTTACTGCTGATGAGAAATGATGTCTTTGTACTAACATAAAGGGAAGAAGGGAGTAGTTGAGCCCAAACAAAGCAGCAGTTTCCCGTACAAATACCTGCGCGCATCCACGAAAGATAATGTTACTCATATCGTGGAACAGCGAGGGTGTGGTGTCCTACGAATTGCTTCCGTGAATTATAACCATCACTGCTGACAGTTCTCAACAACTGAGACGTCTTGCCTACCCAATCCGGGAACAACGACGAGGGGCACTGTGTGAAGTGATGCTACTCCAAGATAACGCCGACCCACATTCTGCTACACTTACAAACAAAACAGGTGCTGTGCTGCGAGTCATTCCGCATCCACCTTATTCACCTGATCTTGCGCACTCTGATTTTCACTTTCTCCGCTCTCTATCGAACAACCTTCAAGGAACTTCCTTTCCCGATGAAAACGCGCTCCGAAAGTGGCTCGACTGGCTCTTCGCCTCAAAACCACATGATTTCTAAGGTCGAGGAATCGTAAAGTTACCCAACGTTGGCAGACTGTTGTAAACAGTGAATGAAAATATATTATTGATGACTGATGTCTTTGTTATGTGTATATGATGTGTTTATTAAACTTATGGAATAACGCTACGAACTTACGCACCAACCTATACTACGCAAACTAATCGTTACTGATGACAATACATGACAATATATGACCTAGTTCACTTAACCTGTATTACTGATATGTACCTGAGCAATGTGCGTAAGAATATATAAATTAAATTAAATTTTTGAAAAAAAGTGCAAATCTTATACGAAGAATCGCATTCTTAAACTTTTATACTTCTGTTTTCAGCTTGTTTTCCGTAGACTGGATACACTGTTCGCAAATTGTGTAGATTTACACATGAGCAATGGGGGTAACAAATTCCAAACTCGATCAAAGAGAAAAAAAAAAGAAAAAAAAAAGGATATGTGCAGACCACACAGCCTACGTGAGCGAAGCAGCCGGCGTTCTTGAATATTGCTCGAGTGTTTATGATTTCCACCAGATGCCTTAAAGGAACACATCGATGCAATTGTAAAGCGTGCTGCTAGATTTATTATCGGCAGGCTCAGATGGGAATCCTTGGAGAGAAGGAAAAATTCTTTTAACGAGACTCTGTCGAGGAAGTTTATGGAACTTGCATTTACGCCAAGCTACAGAACAAGTCTACTGCCATAAATGTACATCTCACTTAAGGACTGCGAAGATACCATAAGAGAAACGAGGGCTGGTATGGAAGTATACAGATAGTTGTTTTTCACTCGCTCCATTTGCGAGTGGAACAGGAACGGAAATGATAAGCTGTGGTACAAGGTACCCTCCGACATTCATCGTTTGTTGGCTTGCGGAGTGTGTACTTAGATATAGAATCGTTTCAATGGGAGTGCATACACTTTTGAGATGACCCCAGACAGAAGAAAGCTAGAGGAGTGCGGTCAGCTGATCCCAACACACCTATCAATCTTGGACCCTGCTGGAGCAGTAGCCGGTGGCGGCCTTGCAGTTATCAGTCTTCCAACATGACCCATGGGTGAAATTGGAGCCCGATTAGAAAACGGCGTAATCGATCCAAAGGGACAAACGAGATGTACATCAGCATGTCGGTTAAATATGATAACAAAATTGTTTATCCACACCTACAAACTTTTTTGTAATGAACATTGTGTTTCACGGCATTTTAATTATTACGTAATGGCAGTTTCGTACTATTACTATTTTTTATATATTTGACTCCTTAGTCTTAACGTAACATTTAACGTAAATCACGAACGTTGTACTTCTAACTTCCCACGCCAGATGGTGGGTATTATGTTTTTTAAAAACCTGTGTTATACCTCATTTCATGTTATTCATATATTATTATTTTTCATTGTTTTTTCTCTTTTACCTGTCCTGCACTCTGACAACTTATTATCGATCTGTTTTATGTTTCGTAAGTTTGTTTTTTAAAAACAATACGCCACTGTGTTTTAGATGTTTCGTTCCCCCTTCGTCTGCTATGTGTTTTACGTACATTTTAAATTTGAATTACTTCATGATTCACAAATGCACAAGAGTTATTTTGTGTTAATATCTCCCAAAACCAGTAATATTAAGTCTTCACGTGACACATGTCACATAGAGGGCGTCCCAAGCCCTGTCACACCGAGGTCTGCTGAACAAGTGCATGGAAACAGCGGCCTCAGTTTATGTGATCGCTCTAAGCTTGTTGAGACCAGTGCCTACCAATTTTAATTGTACATTACAGGTATGTTCCTACCAACTGTTATATTCATACGCAGGTGTAGTTGTGATTTTCTGTTTTATGCTCTCTGATCGTAATGTGAAAATTTTTAACTTCTAGCACTGAGGATGGTTACTAAGTGACCGAAAATCGAATTTGCGGATAATAAAACAAAAAAATACGACCAATGCTGTTTCTCCTTGCAAGTACATCCATTATCTGGTCGTGGTGCACAGAACACTCCATGGAGTCGCCAATCAACGAAAAGTTTTCATTTCAAACACATTTGTGATATATAATAGAAAGCATCGTCGGTATTAGGCTGTAACGTATACTTCATTTATATAAATCTTGGGATTAGTTAATTTAGAACATAAATTGTTTTCAAGCGTATGTTTGATATTACATATAATATGTTGGATTATCACGTTCTCTAACTTTACACATATAAAAAAAAACAGCATACTCCATAACTACATCAGGAACGAACCCAAAGTTACAGCCTCACATCACATTTTGGTAACTGTCCTTCGTACGAACCAGGACATTATTTCTCACGGGATCACACATTCGCAGTTATTTTGCAGACGGTTAGTTTGTGGAGTCACGATTATCAGAACATTTTTGCTTCTGTTATGATATAATTTCACCAAGGACAGTTTCTGTGGTGTCACCGCCAGACACCACACTTGCTAGGTGGTAGCCTTTAAATCGGCCGCGGTCCATTAGTATACGTCGGACCCGCGTGTCGCCACTATCAGTGATTGCAGACCGAGCGCCGCCACACGGCAGGTCTAGTCGAGAGAGACTCCCTAGCAGTCGCCCCAGTGGTACAGCCGACTTTGCTAGCGATGGTTCACTGTCTACATACACTCTCACTTGCAGAGACGACAGTTTAGCATGGCCTTCAGCTACGTCATTTGCTACGACCTAGCAAGGCGCCATATTCAGTTACTATTGATATTGATATTGTGAATCATGTAACGTCAAGAGCGACGTTCATCATTAATGGATTAAAGTTAAGTATCAAACTAATTACGTCCGCTTTCTGAATTCTCATTCCCTGTCATGTTCCAAACCTCACGTCAGTATAATTCTTCCCGCCTCACGCCTGCCTGCGTGAGCTAAAACGCGTGAATTTCGGCCTCCACTAGTAACACGGTGTTGGCTCTTCTGCTAACACAAAAGTTTTCGTTATTAATTATGATATACCCTGTGCAAGTTCCATGCTGAGAACAGATGCTTGCAGGTAAATGGGTAGAAAGAATTTTTTTCTGTGTTCCTCTCTACAGCTGCATCCAACTCACTTTAAACTACCTTAACAAAACTTCTAAGAAACACTCTTAGGTGCAAACGTAGTGCAACAATTGTTCTCCTGAGCTGCTAAAACTCCGAACTCAATAAATATCAAATGAACACTGGTGTCACTTTACGTACAATGTTGATTAAAATTAAGACGCAGCGCTTTATTGCCGAGAAACTAACATCAGATTTTGTATTTCAGGAAGTAATGCAATCTCACATAGATGAAATTCTCAATGTTTCTTAACAAAGTACAATTCTACATGGAGAACAGACATATGATAACAGTAACACACAGTTATACATTTCAATGTGAATGTGCAAATAGTTAAAAGTAAGACAGCAGCCACAGCGGTCATTCTGCAAATTATTTTTCTTTATATTTTTCAGCCACAGCTCACACAGATGGTGTCATTACCGGTTTTGACTTATTAACACGTCATAATCAGACGATTTTAATACGTTACATAGAAACTCGTTAACTGAATGGGTCCATTGAGGTGCTCACAATGTAGTTAGTAACAGAACACTGTTCACAGTTATTCATTAAGAGACTGCAGCACTAGGCAACTGTCCTCCTCCATTTGCAGCTCATAGGGTAGCGCCTCTATGCTCATAACTCGTTAGAGGAATCTTCGTCACTTGAAATCACGCAGTTACACATGAAATGTGATATAATTGCAGCAGACGTAAACCTGAAGCCAACATAAACATCTGTAACATATTTTGGCGATACCTATTTTGGATATGTCCTTATGTTTTATACACTACTGGCCATTAAAACTGCTACATCACGAAGATGACGTGCTACGGACGCGAAATTTAACCGACAGGAAGAAGATACTGTGATATGCAAATGATTAGCTTTTCAGAGCATTCACACAAAGTTGGCGCCGGTGGTGACACCTACAACGTGCTACCATGAGGAAAGTTTCCAACCGGTTTCTCATACACAGACAGCAGTTGACCGGCGTTGCCTGGTGAAACGTTGCTGTGATGCCTCGTGTAAGGAGGAGAAATGCGTAGCATCACGTTTCCGACTTTGATAAAGGTCGGATTGTAGCCTATTGCGATTGCGGTTTATCGTATCGCGACATTGCTGCTCGCGTTGGTCGAGATCCAATGACTGTTAGCAGAATATGGAATCTATGGGTTCAGGAGGGTAATACGGAACGCCGTGCTGGATCCCAACGGCCTCGTATCACTAGCAGTCGAGATGACAGGCATCTTATCCGCATGGCTGTAACGGATCTTGCAGCCAGGTTTCGATCCCTGAGTCTACAGATGAGGACGTTTGCAAGACAACAACCATCTGCAGGAACAGTTCGACGACGTTTGCAGCAGCAGGGACTATCAGCTCGGAGACCATGGCTGCGATTACCCTTGATGCTGCATCACAGACAGGAGCGCCTGTGATGGTGTACTCAACGACGAACCTGGGTGCACGAATGGCAAAACGTCATTTTTTTCGGATGAATCCAGTTTCTGTTTACAGCATCATGATGGTCGCATCCGTGTTTGGCGACATCGCGGTGAACGCACGTTGGAAGCGAGCAACTGGCTCGTCACAATACGCCAGTCACTACTCTTGATGAACTGTTGTCTCGTGTTGAAGCTGCATGGGCAGCTGTACCTGTACACGCCATCCAAGCTCGGTTTGACTCAATGCCCACGCGTATCACGGCCGTTATTACGGCCAGAGGTCGTTGTTCTGGGTACTGATTTCTCAGGATCTATGCACCCAGATTGTGTGAAAATGTAATCACATGTCAGTTCTAGTATAATATATTTGTCCAATGAATACCCGTTTATCATCTGCATTTCTTCTTGGTGTAGCAATTTTAATGGCCAGTAGTGTATGAGATTTTAGTAATAGACATACCTCAAGATGATTCTATACCTCGTAACAAGTTATTAAATAAAGGGAAAAAAATACGCGGCTGCTAACATGTTCGTTGAGAGAAGTTCCACATGTGTCTTGATATTTAAAATCTATCGTTCATTTTGCCTTATCAATATGCTGTACATTTCCTTTCGTAACTTGAGAAGTTTTGATCAAAGTTGACCAACTTCAGATCTATATAATTGTATAAGCAACTTGTATCTACATGGAGCAAGCACTTTAAAAAATTAACGATCAAAGACTTTCTAAATTCTACAAATTTTAGGCACAACACAGACTCTAGCCCACATTTACACATCCTTCCTAATAACTGTCACCACTTAGATTTTTCAAATCCTTCTTTTCATGTATAAAATGTTCAAAGTATGAATATATAAATCGATCTCGCGCCATCTGCTCCTTCCTTTCTCCCTTCCTTCCTTCAAAGGACTCAAATGGCCCTGAGCACTATGGGACTTAACATCTGAGGTCATCAGTCTCCTAGAACTTAGAACTACTTAAACGTAACTAACCTAAGGACATCACACACATCCATGCCCAAGGGGGGATTCGAACCTGCGACCGTAGCAGCAGCGTGGTTCCGGACTGAAGCGTCTAGAATCGCTCGGCCACAGCGGCTGGCTTCCATCCTTCCATGCAAGTGTGATACTCCCACGATCGCTCTCTTCCACAGATTTTACACTAATATGTTTACTTATCTGTGTATAAAATTTTACAGTAAATATTACATACAGTATTTCATACAAACGTTTACATTCGTCGCATTTACTTTATGCTCAAGTAGTTACAAAATATGCTACACAGGTTTACATTTATACAAGAAATAAAGACAGGTTATGATAACAGGATATGTGTGATAAGCATCACGGAGGTGCGCAACCAACTCGAATGAAAGGAGCTACAAGTGAGACGTTGCGCTTCTCAAAGTGGGTCCATTAGCTTACATGTCAAGTTTTCTTTCACATACATGTGACGACATAAGTATGTTGGCAACATCAGAGAAATTCAACTTATGCACGGGTTACTACTCACGAATGCAGTAGAAAAAATGGGATATAAACTACTCTCCGACACACACCATAATGTGGATTGCGGGGTATAGGTGTAAGTGAATGGATATGCATATCTAATTATGCAGAAGGGGACATCCGTATGAAACGAGAAATACGCTCCATATGAAACAGTACATAGCGTGTAGAACACGTTCCATGCTACCGTGACGTGTCGAGCTAGCTGGTAACTAGCAGAGTGAATCGCTTCTAGCTGTGCATCACACTCTAAGAACCAAAAACCGAAAAACGCTTATGTCTGAAACGCTACATTTTTAGTATTATTGCAATTGTATGAACATGGACGTCTTGACTACATAATTCCCTTTGCGTTAATCAACTTGTAAAGTTAAGGAAGGTGACAACTTCTTTTAAGGGAACGAACAGTTGCAAATATGACCTAATTACCACCCTATTTTGTTTACTTATAGAAAGTTTGTAATTTACTTCAAGAAATTTCCAGTGAATAAGCAGCAGTAACAATGAAGACAAAAGGTCAATAATTAACTACTTTGTTTAACTTTCATTAATGAGTTACACCGAGTGTCGCCTTCAATGTCAGTCTCAAGTTTCAGAGACGTATTGAGAAACTTTGTAAATGAATGAAGCTGCGACGTCGTTTTGGACGAGTTCAGTAAACCTTGGGAACGTATGCTTCTCAATTTATACAGTTCCTTACAAGCACAACCATGAGCGGGCTTTCTCTAATATAACTGCTGTTTTCTTACGTGTCACGTTTGTACGGAAAATTGCACTGCAGCATGGCAGTGATCTGGTCTAAGAAAAAATGGGAGTTGGGAGTGGAAAAAATATTGTTCTACATAGTGACTTTTATTTATTCTACAAAACAAAAAGTACTAATTAACCTCCGTCAAGACTCAGACTGTAGAACTTACTTTCGGTGAAATACTTCTCAGACCTTTTTCACTCATTTAAGGAAGACGTTGAGTAATAAATTTTCTTTTTCAGAGTAATGTATGACCAAGAGACAGTAAGAATCAATATATCTTCTGTAGTTATTTTTAGAAAATTCTCAGCATAATATTTTCCGGAAGCTTGATATTGAACTTTAAACTCAAACGAGCTACAGATTTCACAAATTTGAGAATATTGTAGCTTAGCGTTAACAGACGCAACAGTGAATGGCTCGCATACATATTAAAACACTTCGTTCACTTATTGACCTCTGAGTGAGGTTTAGAAGCTCGAAACGCAAATACCAGATTTAAATCTTCGACTAAATATATATTTAGTAGCAGCGTATATATTTTTCCACATAAAATGACTAGGTACAGCGGTCAGCTACTCGGCGTTCATACTAACGCTAGTGGGAGAAAGGAAGATTGGGTCTTACGTCCTGTCGACAGCGTGGTCATTAGAGATGGTACTTTTATCGAAGTTTTCCAGAAGCAACGGGCTAAACGAATCGAAATATGATGGATGTGAAGAACACAGTGCCGACAGTAAGGTGTCTGACGTAAAAGTTGTTCCAGCAGCAGCGCTCGAAACCATCAGTGCTACATAAAGCTTGTAAGTAATGATACTTCAGTCAAAACGGAACTTTGAGAAATGGCACCAATATGTCTCGCCAATGTTAAAGGATTTAATACCATTTATGGGTGAGTTGCAACGGGACGGAATGATTGATCTTCGAGAGAAAGTGTTGGAGATTTTACATGCTGCTCCAACAGTAATACGTGCCAGTAGCTAATAGGTAGGAGCGCAGCACGGTTGTGGCTTGCGCTGCCAATAATTAACGTATTACCTACAGAACTTGTAAATGTGACATACTCTGTTTAAAGATATTGAAGGTATTTACAGTAAGGTAGTCAAACTTTACTCAGTAAACATCACAGAAAAGTCATGACTAACGTACAAAGTCATGGCCAGGGCTGGAACCGCGTGACCGCTACGGTCGCAGGTTCGAATCCTGCCTCGGGCATGGATGTGTGTGATGTCCTTAGGTTCGTTAGGCTTAAGTAGTTCTAAGTTCTAGGGGACTGATGACCTTAGAAGTTAAGTCCCATAGTGCTCAGAGCCATTTGAACCATGGCCAGGAATTTAAAGTTTGCTTAGTTTGACTGTTCAGCTTGAATAATTATTTTCAATTTATTTCATTAGTAAAAGTATTTTTTAGCAGAACAGGTATTATATGTGGCAAGTCAGTTTAAATTCATACGCTTCCGTGGGCTCGTCACTCATTGGCTGTAGCTTTATGACAACAGCTCCATATAAGTGGATTTCCGTCCTATGGTTATTTGGAAAATATTGCGCAATTTGATGTCCTCTACCAAGCTCTGACCTTATGTTAGGTTCCTCCCGCTACACTTCATGACACTTTTTGACAAGCAAACACCTTCAAGTTCCGTAAAAAAATCTTACCGCTTGCCAAAAGTGTAGTTTATTACAACTGCAATTGACACTATATTGCATTTCCAAGGCATATGTAATGCTAAACACTTCTAATCTGCGGTATATAGCCACATGGATCCTTCATGGTGCTGCAGTCATCGTTAGCTCTTGTTCAGAATATTGCGATACAATCCTCGAATGATCAAACCCTGAAACCTGAGGCCACTGAATTAGTGTCGATATAAGTTTTTATTATAGGCATAATGGCAGTTATATTCACTTGTAAAAGTAACATTTATTCGGCAACAGAATCCGGGGCTACCACTACAGATGTTTCGTGGTCACAGTCGCAAGTTTGCAGAGGGGACACGGAATTAGTTAGCATGGCGCGGCCTTCTTGCGCCTCCGATCCGCTGTTCCGCCTTGCCTCTCATCGCAGTTAACACACTGCATTGAAATTTATAAAACTTTGTTTCCAAAACTTCTAACTTTCAGGACTAGGAGTTACGTAGAACGGATGAATAATAAACTGCTTTAGACATAATATATGTATCACTATGAAAAACTGATGTAAACAGGAAGTCCTGTCTGGCACATGATTTTTTTGCGTAAAGTCACAAAAAGAACAATCTTGCAATACCTGATATGCCTGCTACGTGTTTTCTTCGTGGAATACAGAATTGATTCTTATTCATTTCTGTAAAACTCGTAATACGCCACCCTTGATTTTTTGTTATTTTAATACCGGCTTTTCAATTAAGGAAGCCATTGCAAAAAGTAATCTCAATAAAGATATTCACTTTCACTCAAGAAAAAGAAAAATTAGATACATGAACTTCCACAGTGTATTCACTGTCCTCTGATACAAATCGTCTTCTTAATTGCCGTTCATAGTGGATCTAAACATTTCTCTCTTTGATTGTCTTATTGTTACTGATGTTAGATTTCCGTTCTTTCTATGAATGTGACCAACAAGTCTGCCCCTGTTCACGTAACTTACGGAATACATCCAGGTAACGTACCCCACAACAGTTGATATTTCTACAACATGAACTAGACACAGGGATAGCGAGCCACTTCTGCGCAGAACAGGACTGTGGCGGAGGTTCGTGGCGAGGAGCAGACCAACGGCCTCATAGTAAAACAATTTGACAAGTCAAGCACTGTGTTATACACGGTCCAGTCACATTAATGTGATCACTTCGTATGTTCAGTGTCAATGTGCGATAAACACTCACTGGCGGTAGGTGTAGCACAAGCAGTAGAAGGCATATAAATCGTGTCGAGGGAACACGGACAACAGCACAGTCGTTGTAATGCGAAAACGGAGCTATTTAACTGACATCCGAAATAGCATGGTCATTGGATTTCGGGCCAAGGGTAGAAGCATTTCCGAAATGGCTACGTTTCTAACCTGTTCGCTAGTCGCCATGGCTAAAGTATACCGTGCACGGCAAAAAGATGCTACCAAAACCGGCGTCGAAGCAGCTGTGGTGTACCATGGGGCATCGATGACAGTGGTGAATAATGGCTGCAGAGAAATGTACGGCCGAACAGACGTGCAATTTTTGAGCAAACAGCCGCCCCGAGAAACAAGGGGCTGCCAACAGTGGCTCTTCAACGACCGTCCAGCGAACGTTGCTGCGTATGGGCCTCTGCAGCAGGCCCGTGGCTCACGCACCCATGCTGACAGCCTTTTATCCACGACAAAGGCTGGTATTTGCACACCAATGCCGCACCTGTACGTCCACTGAATAGCAACGGGTGGCCTATTCAGATGAATCATGTTTCATGCTCCATCGGACAGATAGCCGTCTGCGTGTACGGCGTAAAACATCTGAAAGCAAACTTGGTTCAAATGGCTCTGAGCACTATGGGACTTAACATCTATGGTCATCAGTCCCCTAGAACTTAGAACTACTTAAACCTAACTAACCTAAGGACAGCACACAACACCCAGCCATCACGAGGCAGAGAAAATCCCTGACCCCGCCGGGAATCGAACCCGGGAACCCGGGTGTGGGAAGCGAGAACGCTACCGCACGACCACGAGATGCGGCAAAGCAAACTTTCTGCAACAATTGCTGGAAGGGTCCAGGCTGGAGGAGAGAGCATTACGGTCTGGGGAGTGTTTTCCTGGAACTCCCTGGGAGACGGTGTCATTCTGCAAGGCACAATGGATCAACGTAAGTATGCAACTATCCTTTGAGACCGTGTCGTTCCCTGTGTGTAGTTTGTTTTCCGTTGTCACTATGGCATCTACCAGCAGGACAATGCAATCTGTCACACCACTTGCAGTGTACACGCTTGTTTCAAGGAGTATCTGGATGAGTTTACCGTACTACGCTGGCCACTGTAAGTGCTATGGATCCTCAACTGAGAAACTTAGCTTAGTTGGCCGTGGCACTGAAGTTGCCCGTATCTTCCAAAACCACACTGACTCTCTTCCTGCACGTCTCGCAGCAGACCACACTGCAAAAGTAGGTTATTCAGGCTTCTGACCGGTGGTCACATTAATGTGACTAGACAGTGTAACACACGCGGCACGGTGAGTCACCAGGTTCGGCTTCTGTCATCATCGCAACAAGATCGCGCAAACCTCTCCGATCTCCCACGTGCCGGCAGGCCGCACACAGCTGTGACCCCTGCAGTGTTGGAGCGTGTGGACACTCACATTAGAGGCGAACGATGGATCACAATCAACGATGTGAGCATTTTGTCATCACAAAGATGTAAACGAACGTGTCCTTCTCCATGACAACGCATGACCTCATAAACGTTTGCGCACCCGAGAGGAGCTAACAAAACTTCATTGGAGTGTTCCTCCTCATCCACCCTACAGCCGGGATCTTTCACCTTCCGACTTCCATCTGTTTGGCCCAATGGAGGATCTACTCCACGGGAAGCAGTACGTGGATGTTGGAGAGGTTATTGATGCAGCAAGACGTTGGCTCTGACGTCGATCGGTACAGCGGTACCAGATGGGCTTACGGAGATTATGTTGAAAAATAGCGTTTTATAGCCAAAAGAGTGGAGCAGAATAATATGGTGTATTGGAATCCTGAATAAAACTAACCTGCTTTCACGACAAAAAATGTGTTGCATTGTTTACTGAACACTCCTCGAAGTAGGTGTCCGTAACATTTAAAACTTTTGTATTTCTCCTTTTGTGTTAGCAGAAGGGCCAACACCGTGTTACGAGTGGAGGCCGAAATGCACGCGTTTTAGCTAACGCAGTCTAGCGTGAGGAGGGAAGAACTATACTGACGTGAGGTCTGGAACATGACATGGAATGAGAATTCAGGAAGCGGACGTAATTCGTTTGATACTTAACTTTAATCCATTAATGATGACGGTACATGATCCACAATATTATCTGTTCAGAATACGTTCTTGAAGATATTACTTATAGTAGCTGAACATGGCGCCTTGCTAGGTCGTAGCAAATGACGTTGCTAAAGGCTCTGCTAAACTGTCGTCTCTGCAAATGAGAGAGTATGTAGACAGTGAACCATCGCTAACAAAGTCGGCTGTACAACTGGGGCGAGTGGTAGGGAGTCTCTCTAAACTACACCTGCCGTGTGGCGGCGCTCGGTCTGCAATCACTGATAGTGGCGACACGCGGGTCCGACGTATACTAACGGACCGCGGCCGATTTAAATACTACCACCTAGCAAGTGTGGTGTCTGGCGGTGACACCACATCTCCAGACCAATAAAAAGTGTATAATCTTGACGGAAATAGGTCAGAAGTGAGTCATTCCTACAGATAAAGACTGATGTTATTTTATAATGACACTGTCAAAGTTGCTCTATCGTTGCAGATGAAGATCGCAGTATAATATGCCCAGAAAGTGTGCAAGTACACCTTATCGCCATCTTAGGGACTTTGAGAAACATTGAATCGTTGTCGTAAGGGGCATGAGAGATCACATCGACTGATCTTACAGAGAAATGGCTACAGGGCATGAATGACTGCACAACTACTGGTCATAAGAGGTACTCAGGATAACGATGTAGCGGTTCCTTTCAGATAAACTACACCATAAGATATTACGACTGTTCGACCGTCTTTAACGAGTAGATGGATGACAGCAGCTGACATCTGGAAGGAGGTTACAGGCACAATGTCCCCATTAACCATCAGGAACAGATTACTGGAGGCCGAGTTGAAATCTTTAGATCCAATGCGTCGTTTATACCTGTTACCATGCCACAGAAAACATAGATATGCTTAGTGTGCAACCAAAGTTAACAGACATTAAATGGCATTCTGTGGCGTCCATCGATGAATCTCGTTTCTGTTTGTGTTGGTAAGATCGGCGCCGACGTGTCCGTAGACGACCTGCTAAAAGAATGGTGATTTTCCCTTGGTTTATAAGCGATGCCTTATACATAGCCGAGCGGTTCTGGGCGCTACAGTCTGGAATCGCGCGACCGTTACGGTCGCAGGTTCGAATCCTGCCTCGGGCATGGATGTGTGTGATGTCTTTAGGTTAGTTAGGTTTAAGTAGTTCTAAGTTCTAGGGGACTGATGACCTCAGAAGTTGAATCCCATAGTGCTCAGAGCCATTTGAACCATTTTTTGAACCTTATACATAATCAAAATACTACATAGAAATCCCGGCTATCAGTTTCTAATTTTAGTACAAACAATTTGCAGGATTATATTCAGCTTTAAAAGTCATTGCCATGAAGCTGTTGCTGGAGCGAAATGTGGCATGAACGAAATGCTTTGTCATGAAGTACTCGCAGAACTGTTTTGGTTGATTCCACGTACACGTTCAAGCTTCCTGGTAATGAAATGTGGATTGTGTATTACCCCACCTAAAATGTTATTTGTATTTCTCTCACTAGTTGCTCTCTTTTCGTTGGCGTATTTAATTCTTCACGCTTTTAATTTACAGAGATTTTTTGTACAATGTTTGCAAAGGCTGATCATGAGGGTTTGGCACGACGGTGATACCTTTCAGCATACAACCGCACCGCTCCTGTAACAGTTTGGTGACACTGGCCATAAACGAAAACCATATCCAATTTTCAACTGTCGTATGCATGTGACAGCCAGAATAATTTCACAAGCAAGCTGTCTGATCGGTACGCTAGCAAATCACAAACTGATGGGCTTCAAGAGCACAAAGCAACACATAAACGATATCTTAGATACGAATTTGCCTACGTTTGGTATTGCAGAGCAAAATTTTTTGGGACCTTCTGTCCTGGTAGTTAGGCTGTTGTTTACGGATCTGTTACCAAGCTATACACGTATTATTTCGTGGACGTCCTCTTTGAAGGGTTTCTCCACGGCCACAGAAAAATAATGTATTTCTATTAAAAGTAAAAAACAACTGTGTCATAATTTGACAATTACAAACGTTAAAATTGCATGTGTACGTCAGAAAATTCGCTAAACTTTCCACTATAACTTAGCGAAAAACGCATCTCGATATATTTACTCGTTCTTGAGGTATTTTGGTTTGCCTGCCTTCTACGTATTGAGTCGCAGCATTGCATTACGGGTGCATAATATTTAACGCGATACGGTAGGTTTAATGGTGTCATTATGTGATACTGTAGACGCAACTGATTCCATAAAACCGCATTATATCATCACACAAATGGCACGTACATCACGGCTTAATAACGACAAGGAATCTGTATGCACGTTGACGTCATGACATGGTACATATATCAATAGACACATATGCACGTTATGCTATAATACTGAATACTGTACAGTGTTGTGTTGTTTGTTTACCGACATGTATCCGTAATAATGTATGCTGTACATTGCAGTATTATATATGCACCTAAAACCATTGAGTTGCCATGTCACGAATTGCGCGGCCTCTCACGCCGGGGGTTCGAGTCCTCCCTTGGGGCATGGGTGTGTATGTTGTTCTTAACATAAGTTAGTTTAAGTAGTGTGTAAGTCTAGGGACCGATGACCTCAGCAGTTTGGTCCCTTGGGAACTCACACACATTTGAACATAAAACCATAACAATGCGTTTTGGGATTTGCGATTAGGTGTAGAAACATCGGCCCGTATCGGTGGGTCAGACGTTATTCGAAAGTAATACCCTGGATTAAACAAGTTAAACACAATCAAGATTACTGTTCGATTGTTTGGGTAGTCTTTAGAATTACAAAACATGTGGTTTACAACCGAGCTGTAGAAAATTCAATTAGAGAATATGGTTGTATCTAGCTGGCATCAATGAGACAAGCTGTCCGTGAGTAATTTACCAGTGTGTCCCATTCCACCGAAAGAACAGTCCTTTCTGACAGGTGACAGGTTTCAGTTGATTTTTCTAGTTCTTTTCTGATACACGCCAGAGTTTTCAAATCTGGAGAGCTCAAAGCCGAGTCAGTGCGCTGGATGTTAGAAATCTAGACAGAATGTCTATCTGGATAGGTTGTATCACTTATGAAGACCACGTCTGGGCCAACTGCACCTCTGAAAATACGAGTATTTGCCTGTTGTACATCATCCCTGTATATTAGGTATTTATCTTCCCACTAATTAACACAGGAAGCTGCATATTCGCATACGCCCTGAACACCCAATTAATCTGTTTCCAGGTTTCTGCACTACGACTTTTCCTCCAGAGAAATGTGTGGCAATCGGAATCTGCAATTACCTGTAACACCTATCACTTATTCATAGCCAGCAGGACAGCGAAGAGGTTTCTCTTTTGACCTTTGACCTGTTGTAACATGGGGCTGTGACTGATGTCACAAGGTCGTTGCCCTTCCGCTCCCACCCCACAAGTGGAAAGCACCACTTCCCTGACCTCACATCCCTATCTAGTTGATGATGCTGCTTCAATCAGTATTACTTTAATCCATTCAGTTGACAATGATGCTCTCAAGAACTAATTTTACGAGTGCTATGAGCACTAATGCATTTTAAATGGCACTGTTGTTCTCAGTCAGCCAGTTGCGTATTTGGTTACTAGGTGGCATATAATTACGCGGATGGCTGCACTAGAACTGTGTGCTGTCGGATGGTCCGTCCTTTACTTTGTGGGCTTGGCCATGAAAGGTCAAGACTTATCCGCAGGCTTTGTAAGCTCAATTTTATAAAAAGTTTACATTTAATTACACAAAAATAAAGTAAGATACTTGAGGAACTTAAGAGCAACATTCATTATTTAAAAATCAAGAAGGTAAACCTAGTATCAATATGAGCGCTCCTACAGGTACAGAACTGTTAGAAGGTATTTCCTTTCTCTCCTCTGATCTTTGAACTGAATTTCACAACCAATCACAGGGAGCCTACAGTCTTACGTGGACACCAAACCTCGTTGCAACTGCGAATTTTTCACATTGACAAATATTACCAGATGTGGAAGTAATAATAAGTAACAGATAAAATACCACTACTGACTACGGTTCCAACAACAGGCATCTGGATCTCTCATCTGGCACTTTACCACAGTCATCGAGTCACATCTACTTAAGAATAAAAATAAATTTAAAAATGTAAACTTGTATAATTATTTAATTACATTCAGGGACCCCTATATGCTTGAAAAAAAAAACTTAAAAATATTTTTTTCATTATTTTAAAGTATGGCAAATAACTTGGTGCTGTTCTCAGTTACACCCAACAATACAAGACAATGGAGCAGACTTTTACAACATATCATGAACTTATAAAACTAGTATCTCCAACTTGCAAAGATCTTTCATTATTCATCCAACACCCACGTTAAAACCGACTAAATTTGAGGAGCTTGCTACTCTAAACGAAACTGATCAGGGTAATAGACATTTGCTGTTACCCACATGGCGGACTTAACGTTCGCAACTTTGATAAAACCGCAGCAGCTATATTTTTGAAAGATGGCATGCCCCTCTCCAGGCAAACACACCCGTAAATATTACCTCTTTTTCTCTATATCTCAAAATGTAACCCATTTCTTACTACAGAGTACTTGTTTATGAACACCCTGCCGTCTCATATTACACTAGACTGAAGATTTCTCAAGTACACTACTGTCCATTAAAATTGCTTGGATGGCGTGTACGGGTACAGCTGCCAATGCAGCTTCATCACGATACCACAGTTCATCAAGCGAGTTGCTCGGCCACCATTGACCAGATGTTTTCGATTGGTGAGAGATCTGGAGAATGTGCTGGCCAGGGCAGCAGTCGAACGTCTTCTGTATCCAGAAAGGCCCGTACAGGACCTGCAATATGCGGTCGTGCATTATCCTGCTGAACTGTAGGGTTTCGCAGGGATCGAATGAAGGGTAGAGCCACTGGTCGTAACACATCTGAAATGTAACGTTCACTGTTCAAAGTGCTGTCAATGCGAAGAAGAGGTGACCGAGATGTGTAACCAATGGCACCCCATACCATCACACCGGGTGATACGCCAGTATGGCGATGACGAATAGACGCTTCCAATGTGCGTTCACCGCGATGTCGCCAAACACGGATGCGACCATCATGATTCTGTAAACAGAACCTGGATTCATCCGAAAAAATGACGTTTTGCCATTCGTGCACCCAGGTTCGTCGTTGAGTACACCATCGAAGGCGCTCCTGTCTGTGAAGCAGCGTCAAGGGTAACTGCAGCCATGGTCTCCGAGCTGATAGTCCATGCTGCTGCAAACGTAGTCGAACTGTTCAGGCACGAGGCCGTTGGGATCCAGCACGGCGTTCCGTATTACCCTCCTGAACCCACCGAGTCCATATTCTGCTAACAGTCATTGGATCTCGACCAACGCGAGCAGCAATATCGCGATACGATAAACCGCAATGGCGATAGGCTACACTCCGACCTTTATCAAAGTCGGAAACGTGATGGTACTCATTTCTCCTCCTTACACGAGGCATCACAACAACGTTTCACCAGGCAACGCCGGTCAACTGCTGTTTGTGTATGAGAAACCGGTTGGAAACTTTCCTCATGTCAGCACGTTGTATGTGTCGCCACCGGCGCCAGCCTTGTGTGAATGCTCTGAAAAGCTAATCATTTGCATATCACAGTATCTTCTTCCTGTCGGTTAAATTTCGCGTCTGTAGCACGTCATCCTCGTGGTGTAGCAGTTTTAATGGCCAGCAGTGTATGTTGTGCCGTTTGTAGCAAATTATGAACTATAGCGAGAAAATGATGATGATGGTGGATTGCGTAGGAAAGCAGTCGAGAAGGTGCACGAGTTGTGACTTGACTCTTTGAATCTTTGTACACACTACTGTGAACAATCTCTATCTTCTACGTTTCTCTAAACATAGGTCACCCTAAAGTGTTCAAAAAATGGTCTCCTGTGGGGATCGGATTAATAATTGCTCACGAAATAGGCCAGCTCAGTATTCAGATATATGTGTAAGGGGAAGATGGATTTACGTGGTGGGGGTGGGGTCTTGTGCGAGTGGGAAGGAGTAGTGGGGAGGGTGACTAGGAGAAGCAAAAAACCTGCAAATGAATTTGTGTAAAGGACAAAATTTGTTTAATCCAGACGCGTTCTCAACATTATCCTATCTAAGTAATTCATATTGTTAGTTCCATTCAAAAGAATTTTCTGTTCTGTTGACCATGACAACATATGAAATGGCTGATATTACACCACGTTTTGAGTGTGGACATAACGCTTCCGATTTCTACTTCGATTCTCGTAGAATATTTGTGCCCACCCAGTTCTTGCACAACATGAATGACATGACCAACTGGCGAAAATCACATTCTTTGTACTTAAGTATTTGAGAAATAGACACAAACAGACAGGGAATTTCAAACTCTTTGTATCAAAAAATCAAAGGATGGTAGATCACATCATGGGGAACAACTTTTGTTAGAAACAAAATGTTCTCTGACGTTTCCTGGCAATGCTAGGTATCGCCGGCCCTACAGAGATTTCATTTAACAAACAGGGTCTACTAACCAGGTTTGCTGCATACTGCCTACCCCATTACTATAGAAATTCAATAAATTATTTCCTTTCCTTTACCCTTAACAGAAAAAAAACTACACATTGATCTCGTCAAAAGCCGAGAAGCGATTCTTGTTAGTGTTGTAGCTCTCTGGGGCACTCTGGGATGCACTGTGTGTGAACCTTGACCTCAGTCATTACGCAACTGCTTATCATTGTCTGGGCAGTATGTAAACAAGCACGCGAGTGCACGTGCTGCTAAAGAGACTACAGCACGCGTACGGGATAAAACCCACACAGTGGACTTAGAAAATTTCCGATCGCTAGCGTAAGCCGAGAACCGCCAAACGTACATCGAGAACCGGGGGCTCAAGGATGCAACAGTTTCGTCTATATAAGTAATGATTGTGTTAAGAAGGCGTCAGTCTTCCTGCAGCCGCTCGATCAACAGCATTGGACAGCTCACACAGAAGATGTAAAAAATGTTCAAAAAATGGTTCAAATGGCTCTGAGCACTATGGGACTCAACTGCTGTGGTCATAAGTCCCCTAGAACTTAGAACTACTTAAACCTAACTAACCTAAGGACAGCACACAACAACCAGCCATCACGAGGCAGAGAAAATCCCTGACCCCGCCGGGAATCGAACCCGGGAACCCGGGCGTGGGAAGCGAGAACGCTACCGCACGACCACGAGATGCGGGCTAAAAAAATGTTCAAATATGTGTGAAATCTTATGGGACTTAACTGCTAAGGTCATCTAAGGTCATCAGTCCCTAAGCTTACACACTACGTAACCTAAATTATCCTAAGGACAAACACACATACCCATCCCCGAGGGACGTTCGAACCTCCGCCGGGATCAGCCGGACAGTCCATGACTGCAGCGTCCCAGACTGCTCGGCTAATCCCGCGCGGCACAGAAGATGCCACGATATTATAGGAGGAGAAGGCGTACCCGCCTCACAGTCTATAAAGCAATAGACAATATTGCTATCAAAAGCGAGAACTATGTAGGTAGTGTTCTGAGATTAGGGAGTCATCTACTGTATTCTCTACAAGCATCATCAGTAGCATCGTTTCCATTACAAAATCAATACACCATATTGATGTATTGAGAATTTGTAAATACGTGCAGCATAGTAGAATTAGCCAACAAATCAAAATCAAAATCACAGTTCAAAAATTCAGTTATGAAAACTAAGGAGGAACTTCACATCTTGATCTTAAAAACAAAGATGACAATCAATCAATAAACCCATAGCAAATGGTGTACCAACGAGCGAAACAAAAACCAGCTGTATCACTGCAACCAATAAAAACTGAATGCATATTGGCTGGAATAAATGGCTCTGAGCACTACGGGACTTAACTTCTGAGGTCAACAGTCCCCTAGAACTTAGAACTACTTAAACCTAACTAACCTAAGGACACCACACACAGCCATGCCCGAGGCAGGATTCGAACCTGCGTCCGTAGCGGTCGCGCGGTTCCAGACTGTAGTGCCTAGAACCGCTCGGCCACCCCGGCCGGTTGAATGCATATTACAACGGAATGTTATACTAACATTTCCTAAAATATTCACTACCAGTGAACCACCCCAACTACGCACGTGTAGCAGTCAGTGTCTATGGGCAGACGACTAGTTTATAATATATAGTATCTATGGCCAGACGACTAGTTTGTAAATAGGTAGTGAGGAGTGAGATGATGCATCACGCTGTCGATCAGAGTTACGTCGCACCTCGCTTACGGAAAGCGTTTCCAAATAGCGTGTTAAAGCCTGATGTTCTCACGCTGCAGCAAATCTCACCTCATAGCCTTCACTGGATTCTGCAGATCGCAGTTCTCAGTCTTTTGGGCGCACTTATATAGTGAGAAGGACTAGACTGTTTTCTCGGCATTTTTATTTGTAAGCAAAACGAATTCAAAATGTAATAAGCAGGCACCAAAATCACAAAGAAAACTCAATAAAATCGTTCTTTCTAGCTAAGAAGTCAAACAAAAATAAGACCTATCGAAAGAAGTAAAGCAATTTCGTTAAGTTTTTAATATATTAAGTGAAATCACTAAATCTGTTCTTCCCAGTCAAACAAATGCAATGCTAGTTCGTATTCATAAAGATAAGACTGCAGCACATAATTCTGTCACTAACGTAAACGTTCGAAAATACTTGTCACTGAGGTAAAAAAAAAAAAAAAACTAACTGCGTCATCTATTGGTTGTTTGGTATAACCAACAGCGCCACCAATTGGACCTTTGGCGTAATACGCCTTAATGACCATATTACAGAGGTAAACATCCGAACTACTAAGCTGAGCAGAAAATTACAATTTTAATTTAAGATATGTTTCTTCGTGATCTGATTTTGATGACATAAAGCCTGTATGTTGCCCCAGTCTATATTCAAGTTACCTGTGAAAATGCCATGAAATTTCGTCTAGTAGTTTTGGAGATTAGCGTATTCAACAGAAAAACAAAGAAACAGAAAACAGCGGTCCACTCCGTTCTATCTGTGATATTCCTGGCTGTGGCCGCCAGTATTTTATTTTGCTAGAAGCTCGCCTTGATACAGCTCGATACATACGAAGCAGCATATCGTACAAAAGTGAGGTGAGGTACAAGCGACAGATGGTACAGTATGTACCATTCCCGTGGGAGAGTCCGTCAATTGTACTGAACTTGCATCTGATTAGTCGGCACACTCGGGTGCTAGGCGCCAAAGCGCCTGACTTCTCTTATTAACTATTTATATACATTTCATTGTATTTAACCCAGTTTTCAGTATGACAGTCTCTCATGATTACCCTACGAGTCTATCGTTTTTGTTTATTAAATTTCACTAGTTTTAGAAACGTAAGAGTAACGATATTACAACCGAAGTGCTTCGTACACCTTCGAGTCGCTTTGGAGCGTCTGGGAGACGAAGTACTTCGGCTGCGCTAGTCACTCTGTTTTGGGTGTTCTGGAGTGACGGACAGGTAACACTGTTGTAGGCGTTCTTCAGAGCCGGACATGTTGTACTCTATACAGAAAGTTGGATAGACAAGTTACCGTATAATTGAGAGAGCTATGTCGAGTGTTGTAAAAGACAGTGTAAAATGTACGAATATTTAAATAATAATAAAACAGGTACATTAATGAGAAGTGTCGCCTACCATCATTGTCAGTACTACAGATCTTGCCCTTTATAGATACAGAAACTAAACTAGGCAAGTGGCATCCCATAAAAAGTACAATCACAGGTTAAAGCTAACAGCATAGCAGCGTCCGCCGAAGAGGATCCCACGACCGACAAGCTGTCTTCTGCGCTGGGGACACAACTTTAGACGACGACAGGTTGGTGGAAAGAACGGTTAGGGACTCTTACTCAATCTCTGCAGCTTCCATACTTGACTTCCAAAGGACATATAATTAACATACCTCTTACGAATATCTCAATGAATCGTATATCGAGTGCTTTCAAATTTCTCCTCTGACACACACACAAAACTCGTTATTACTCTCCTTACGTCTGTTCAGTTGATAACCAACGCACTGATGGGCAAAAATAATCCGTTAGTGCCCTGTCTCACATCCCTCCCCTGACAACATGCATACACATTTACGAACACCAACTCATACCCTACAAGAACAAAAATAAAGGCAGAAGGATAAATTACAGTAACGATAATTACTTAAAGTAAATAACGTGGTATGTTTTAATTAGTGGGCAGTGTCGGTGTTAAAGTTTAAGCGGAACCACTAAACATCAATGTTACAAAGCGAAATTCCCTAACACGGAGTTGAAATACTTAAAGTGTTGTGAAGCTTTCAAACTGTTAAGTTTCCACAAGTAATCCGATCGTAACTAAACGTATTTACATCGTAATTGTACGTCAAATAACTGCACAAGAGGTTACTATGGCTTACTTCACAGTGGCAGTTAGGCTTAATACCGATGAACTGAATTTATTTTCTACAGTTTCGATATGCCAGTCTAGTTTAATTTTCGGTTTTTCGTTCCTACTTCTATGAATTGTTTCTAATATTTTATTAAGTCAATAAACTTCAGTGACGTAGTGCAATTAATATCGTAGGGCGTTACCGTATAGCCGTTTCCGTGTTATTGATTTACATAAATCAGGACGTAAATCTGCAACTCTTGTGCCAGGCAGTTGGTAGTGGTGGAAGCTAGGTCTCCGACCGTATCGATACTGCTGGATAAACATTGTGACAAAATGGCATCTTCTTCCATTTCATGTGTTGCAAATTCACAAATAATTACTTCCACTAAAATGGTGACTCCAGAACTCCACTCAGCGACGAGAAATGATGCTGTCTCTCCAGGGAAAACGTCTGGATGGAAGTTAGATGTGGTATGTGTGTATAACACAAACTGTTTATAGCAGCAATGCACACGCACAATAGATTTAATTGACAGGCGAAGTGCACTTTATTGAAATTTTCACGCATATGAGTCATGTGCCCTTACATTTAGCTAAAACCATTCTAAACAGTTTACTGTAGACGAAGGTCAGTGTAACACACACTGATTCTAATAAACATAGTTCTTAAGTGCGCTACAAGGCGTATCCATTTCACAGTCCACACAAGACTTTCATCTCACTGAACAATAAGCTCATGTACCTTCCAGCTCTGTAAGACACAATTAATACGTCTTCTGCTAATCAGATTCAAGTGAGAGTTCTGTTTTCTGTTCTCTTCTTCGATTACGCCGTGTCTTGACTACTACTTTTTTCGCTTGTTGTCTTGAAATCTTCACCAAACTATAATTTCTCTTCTTTTTCCACCAATAAATGCTCCTCTTCTGTCCTTGAACCACTTTCACCGTCACTGAATACTTTGTATAATTAATGTTCAATTACAAGGTCACCAAAAGGCCACTGGTTTGTCTCTGACAACACTCTTCATTACGTTCCTCCAAAAACCTCTTAATCTAATTTCTTTTCATCACAGTACCTCTTCTACGTCTTCTCCACACTTCTCAGTCCAAGTCCTGCCTCAAAATGCTACTTCTGTCCTCAACAGCCGGCCGGAGTGGCCGAGCGGTTCTAGGCGCTACAGTCTGGAACCGCACGACCGCTACGGTCGCAGGTTCGAATCCTGCCTCCGGCATGGATGTGTGTGATGTCCTTAGGTTAGTTAGGTTTAAGTAGTTCTAAGTTCTAGGGGACTGATGACCTCAGCAGTTAAGTCCCATAGTGCTCAGAGCCATTTGAACCATTTTTTTGTCCTCAACACATAAACCAGTCCTTCATTACTCCACTTCCATGTCTCTCAAAATAATTCCACACTTAACTGTCAACTCATTCATTTAATCACATAAATAATCACTGAAGAGCCAAAGGATATGGTACACCTCCCTAATACCGTGTAGGGCCCCCGCGAGCACGCAGAAGTGCCGCAATATGGACCTGACTAATGTCTGAAGTAGTGCTGGAGGGAATTGACACCATGAATCTTGCAGGGCTCTCCATAAGCCCGTAAGAGTACGACGGGGTGGAGATCTCTTCTGAACAGCACGTTGCAAGGCATCCCAGATATGCTCAATAATATCATGCCTGGGGAGTTTGGTGGCCAGCGGAGGTGTTTAAACTCAGAAGAGTGTTCCTGGAGCCACTCTGTAGCATTTCTGGTGGTGTAGGGTGTCTTGCTGGAATTGTCCAAGTCCGTCAAAATGCTCTATGGACATGAATGGATGCAGGTGATCAGACAGCATGCTTATGTACATGTCACCTGTCAGAATTGTATCTAGACACATCAGGGGTCCCATATCACTCCAACTGCACATGCCACACACCATTACAGAATCTCCACCAGCTTGAAAAGTCTCCTGCTGACATGCAGGGTCCATGGATTCATGAGGTGGTCTCCATACCTATACACGGCTCTATAGAATTTGGAACAACACTCGTCTGACCAGGCAGCATGTTTCCAGTCATCAACAGTCGAATGTCGGTGTTGACGGGCCCAAGAGAGGCTGAAGGCCTAGTGTCTTGCAGTCATGACTGGTACACGAGTGAGCCTTTGGCTCCGAAAGCCCATATCGATGATGATTCGTTGAATGGTTCGCACGCCGACATTGTTGATGGCTCAGCATTGAAATCTGCAGCAATTTGCGGAAGGGTAGCACTTCTAAAATGTTGAACGATTCTTTTCAGCCGTCGTTGGTCCCGTTCTTACTGGATCTTTTTCCGACCGCAGCGATGGCGGAGATACGTTGTTTTACCGGATTCCTGACATTCACGTTACACTCGTGAAATGGTCGTACGGGGAAAGCCCCACTTCATCGCTACCTCGGAGATGCTGTGTCCCATCGCTCGTGCGCCGACTATAACACCACGTTCAAACTCACTTAAATCTGGATAACCTACCATTGTAGCAGCAGTAACCGATCTAACAACTGCGCCAGACACTTGTTGTCTTATAGGAGTTTACGACAGGAGCGCCGTATTCTGCCTGTTTACATACCTCTGTATTTAAAAATGCATGCCTATACCAGTTTCTTTGGCGTTTCAGTGTAAATTTTGTCCTAACGGGCATAGTATGCCCTTTATATAACTCACAACATTTTTCGTAAATATTACATAAAAGCACAACAACGGATTACATATGGCAATACAGTCTCAAATATTCAAATGTGTGCTCTTTACACTTAGTATTAACAAAAATAAGTGATATAAAGATAAAGTAATCCGGCTCTGTAAGCAAATATGGGTAACCAAAACACTGCAAATTTGATACGTATTAACTAAACAACAAAAAATCTCCGTCACAAGTGCCATAATGAAATGTCAGACGCGACTTAGTGCATGAAGCAAATTTCCGCATAATTCAGTGTCGATACGGAGGAATTTCTCCATAACACTGAAACCAAGGGAGTTCCAAGACAGCGATGTGTTTCCGGAAGTCAATACCGCGCGAACATTCGCGACGGGTACAAGAGTTAGTTCGTGAAAGATTTCACTGTCGTTTGTGAAGAGATTCATAACTCTAATGTACCTAATCCACAAATAGATCACAATAGCGGAAAATATCAATGTGTTCCTCTAAGATCTTCGTCTCTAACACGTACATACGCCATGCTCTATTCAGAAGCTGAGGAAGAATAGCAACGTTGAACGCCATCCACGATGACTCCATGCGGCGCACAAATACGTACATTCATCTCCAAGTGATCAGTACACTTAAAGCCAACAGAACTTCGACGACTCATCAAGCGTCCAATTGGCACGTTTCTCGCACCAGTGGAACCATTTCTGACAATGAACACACGTTAGCTGCAGGATATGCAGTTCTTCACGTGGAATGGCTGATAGATGCTTGTGTAGCGCACAACCATGAGAGAGAGACTGTAAGGCTGTACTGAACAACGTGTTAGTCACCACTATAAAACCGTGGTTTGAGTACGAACTTTGCTTTCATATTCGAAAACATTTCAAATTCGTTAAGAAGCCCTTCACTGACGAGTCTTGAATTTTTCGGTCACGCATCACAGAGCACGTCTAAGCATACGTCTGCATCATCTTCCTACAATATTTTATTCGGTGATATTCTTATGGTCGTATCATCAAGTATGTTTAGTAACTTAATTCCGCTGTTGAAAGTTATTGTAAATTAATGAAAGTTGTAACTGAAGATTTGGAGAAAGCATCAAGGGCATGTGTGTTTATTTGTAAAATATGAACATGAAACGTATTTGTGCGGCGAGTGACGTGAGCCGGTAAGGCTCGAAATCGCCATTCGCTGCAGGGTTCGCGCTCTGTGACCGCACCGCTGGGAGCGGACAATGTCACATCCATGAGTACATACAGATAAGTGTGGAACACTTAATACGAAGAAAATTGCCACGTCGTTGAATATAGGAGGCATTGAGAGACAGCATTTCAAAGCTCGTTAAGATACCAACATTTTGGGATTGCCACTTCTTTGTACAACATTTAACTATCGCGTAATCCGTAAATAAAGACATGATTGCATCAACTGCAGTGTTTGTACTGTAAATTGTGGAATATGTATTTGTTTTAAATATGGTTAGAGAGTCGGTCTAAAGAGGCGAATGGGCGTATCAATAGAGAGTAGCATAAATACAGTACATGGTCGCAGACTGGAATGAGAGCAGATAAACAGTACTAATGACTTAACTAATTACATGTAATAGCGTGCGTATGTCAAATGTATCTCACACGTTGGTCAATATTCATCTGAGAAATCCAAGTCTGTCATCGGAAATATGGTCAAAGAGGGACGAAATTCATGTATCATATATACTACAGCAATACGTTTAAGGGCAGTTTTTAGTTATACAACATTTACATAATTTCGCGCCAAGCGCGTTGTATTGATTAAATGCACGTAACTCATGAACTAATGAATATGCAGACATCCATTAAGCATGGTTGAGGTCAACGTGAAAGCGCGCTTAATATGCTATTTCAACATCGTGAATTTGCCAAATAGTTTAAGAATTACGAAAAATGTGCTGTACACACATCCTTTTCTGCCTCTTTAACTGGTAATGGTGGAAGAAGGGACTAACTACCGTATTTCGGGCAGGCGCAGAGTTGCCGCGAGGCCTTTTGTTCCTGGAGGTCACGGTGGGTCGGTCGTACTAAATCGTGCTCGGTAAGTTAAACAGGTGTTACTGTGATTCTTGAGTTTCTCCCGGCGTATTTGATAATCAAAATATCCACGGGTGTACTGCCGGTCTACAGTGTCCAACGGGCACAATATTTCGGTGATCATACATGTCGCCATCATCAGGTGAACTGACGGACTGAGCTCCTGTGATCGTGCCAGCACGGAGATCCGTACGCTATGGTTGCTCAGGGGGAACTGGGCTCGGTCGCGGCGCGCTCACTCCGCCGTCCGCGCCGCGGTCGCGCGGTGGAACAGATTGCAACGGCGTCTGAGATGACGTCGGTGTGATGGCTCTGTCCGCCGTGGTCGTCACAACTATACGTTTGCTCGATTTACTCTTGATTAACCCAATCGCTGGTTCCCAAGCCTTGCTATGATTATAGCCACAGTCAAGGTTTATGAGGTCGTCATTGGTGCGAATTTCGATGGCCTCTCTAACAACGCTGTCCCAGTATCTCGACGTCTGTACCAGAATCCTCATGCGTTCATAGTCCATAGCGTGATTTTCCGACAAACAATGCTTAGCGACCGCCGACTTGCTCGGATACATCAGTCGAGTGTGCCTCTGATGTTCACGGCATCGATCCTCGACGGTACACATCGCCTGACCAATATACGACTTGCCACATTGACACGGAATCTGGTACACGCCGGCATTCCTCAAACCGAGGTCATCTTTGGCGCTCCCCACCAGTGCACGAGTTTTATTCGGAGGACAAAACTGTTTTGGGCTGCAAATCACTGCATGTTAGTGTATTAATAAACTTAGTCTAATTTCGTAATCAGTTACAAAAATTTTAAACACTCATCGTGTTATATGGTGAAAAAAAAGCACTCCGTCTTCAGGTCACGAGTGGCCTACCGGGACCATCCGACCGCCGCGTCATCCTCAGAGGAGGATGCGGATAGCAGGAGCGTGGGGTCAGCACACCGCTCTCCCGGTCGTTATGATGGTATTCTTGATCGAAGCCGCTACTATTCGGTCGAGTAGCTCCTCAATTGGCATCACGAGGCTGAGTGCACCCCGAAAAATGGCAACAGCGCATGGCGACCTGGATGGTCACCCATCCTAGTACCGACCACGCCCGACAGCGCTTAACTGTGGAGATCTCACGGGAACCGGTGTATCCACATCGGCAAGGCCGTTGCTTGGTGTTGGACGGTAATACACTCCTGGAAATGGAAAAAAGAACACATTGACACCGGTGTGTCAGACCCACCATACTTGCTCCGGACACTGCGAGAGGGCTGTACAAGCAATGATCACACGCACGGCACAGCGGACACACCAGGAACCGCGGTGTTGGCCGTCGAATGGCGCTAGCTGCGCAGCATTTGTGCACCGCCGCCGTCAGTGTCAGCCAGTTTGCCGTGGCATACGGAGCTCCATCGCAGTCTTTAACACTGGTAGCATGCCGCGACAGCGTGGACGTGAACCGTATGTGCAGTTGACGGACTTTGAGCGAGGGCGTATAGTGGGCATGCGGGAGGCCGGGTGGACGTACCGCCGAATTGCTCAACACGTGGGGCGTGAGGTCTCCACAGTACATCGATGTTGTCGCCAGTGGTCGGCGGAAGGTGCACGTGCCCGTCGACCTGGGACCGGACCGCAGCGACGCACGGATGCACGCCAAGACCGTAGGATCCTACGCAGTGCCGTAGGGGACCGCACCGCCACTTCCCAGCAAATTAGGGACACTGTTGCTCCTGGGGTATCGGCGAGGACCATTCGCAACCGTCTCCATGAAGCTGGGCTACGGTCCCGCACACCGTTAGGCCGTCTTCCGCTCACGCCCCAACATCGTGCAGCCCGCCTCCAGTGGTGTCGCGACAGGCGTGAATGGAGGGACGAATGGAGACGTGTCGTCTTCAGCGATGAGAGTCGCTTCTGCCTTGGTGCCAATGATGGTCGTATGCGTGTTTGGCGCCGTGCAGGTGAGCGCCACAATCAGGACTGCATACGACCGAGGCACACAGGGCCAACACCCGGCATCATGGTGTGGGGAGCGATCTCCTACACTGGCCGTACACCACTGGTGATCGTCGAGGGGACACTGAATAGTGCACGGTACATCCAAACCGTCATCGAACCCATCGTTCTACCATTCCTAGACCGGCAAGGGAACTTGCTGTTCCAACAGGACAATGCACATCCGCATGTATCCCGTGCCACCCAACGTGCTCTAGAAGGTGTAAGTCAACTACCCTGGCCAGCAAGATCTCCGGATCTGTACCCCATTGAGCATGTTTGGGACTGGATGAAGCGTCGTCTCACGCGGTCTGCACGTCCAGCACGAACGCTGGTCCAACTGAGGCGCCAGGTGGAAATGGCATGGCAAGCCGTTCCACAGGACTACATCCAGCATCTCTACGATCGTCTCCATGGGAGAATAGCAGCCTGTATTGCTGCGAAAGGTGGATATACACTGTACTAGTGCCGACATTGTGCATGCTCTGTTGCCTGTGTCTATGTGCCTGTGGTTCTGTCAGTGTGATCATGTGATGTATCTGACCCCAGGAATGTGTCAATAAAGTTTCCCCTTCCTGGGACAATGAATTCACGGTGTTCTTATTTCAATTTCCAGGAGTGTATATTAAAATCACGATGACTAGAAGATCATTATTTCACCACATCATTTTACTTATTTAAATTATCTGAAGTTCTTTTATATGTTGAACCGAATGTTGATAGTACACAGAAGCAACCAGTCACAATGTGATTTTGTTTTACTTTATTAAAAAAGAATCATTACCGGGCTCGAAGTATACAGTCATCTTCAGATGGCTCACATTTTTTCATCAAACCGGGACGTTGGCTTACATTTTTACATCAAACCGCGGGGACGTTGCTTTAAAGATGAGTTTCTGTCAAATAATCAACAGAAAGATTTGTTTTAATCGTCTTTCTCGAACGAAACACATTTGCACTACTGGCCATTAAAATTGCTACACCACGAAGATGACGCGCTACAGACGCGAAATTTAACAAACAGGAAGAAGATGCTGTGATATGCAAATGATTAGCTGTTTAGACCATTAACACAAGGTTGCCGCCGGTGGCGAAACCTACAACGTGCTGACATGAGGAAAGTTTCCAACCGATTTCTCATACACAAACAGCAGTTGACCGGCGTTGCCTGGTGAAACGTTGTTGTGATGCCTCGTGTAAGGAGGAGAAATGCGTACCATCACGTTTCCGACTTTGGTAAAGGTTGGATTGTAGCCTATCGCCATTGCGGTTTATCGTATCGCGACATTGCTGCTAGCGTTGATCGAGATACAATGACTGTTAGCAGAATACGGAATCGGTGGGTTCAGTGGAATAATACGAAATGCCGTGCTTGATCCCAACGGCTTCGTATCACTAGCAGTCGAGATGACAGGCATCTTATCCGCATGGCTGTAACGGATCGTGCAGCCACGTCTCGATCCCTGAGTCAACAGAAGGGGACGTTTGCAAGACAACAACCATCTGCCTCAACAGTTCGACTACGTTTGCAGCAGCATGGACTATCAGATCGGAGACCATGGCTGCGGTTACCCTTGACGCTGCTTCACAGACAGGAGCGCCTGCGATTGTGTACTGAACGACGAACCTGGGTGCACGAATGGCAAACCGTCATTTTTTCGGATGAATCCAGGTTCTGTTTACAGAATCATGATGGTCGCATCCGTGTTTGGCGACATCGCGGTGAACGCACATTGGAAGCGTGTATTCGTCATCGTCATACTGCGTATCACCCGGTATGATGGTATGGGGTGCCATTGGTTACACGTCGCGGTCACCTCTTGTTCGCATTGGCGGCACTTGGAACAGTGGACGTTACATTTCAGATGTGTTACGGCTCGTGGCTCTACTCTTCATTAGATCCTTGCGAAACCCTACATTTCAGCAGGATAATGCACGACTGCATGTTGCAGGTCCTGTACGGGCCTTTCTGGATACCGAAAATGTTCGACTGCTGCCCTGTCCAGCACATTCTCCAGAACTCTCGCCAACTGAGAACGTCTGGTCAATGGTGACCGAGTAACTGACTTGTCACAATACGCCAGTCACTACTCTTGATGAACTGTGGTATCGTGTTGAAGCTGAATGGGCAGCTGTACCTGTACACGCCATCCAAGCTCTGTTTGGTTCAAATGGCTCTGAGCACTATGGGAATTAACTGCTAAGGTCATCTGTCCCCTAGAACTTAGAACTACTTAAACCTAACTAACCTAAGGACGTCACACACATCGACGCCCGAGGCAGGATTCGAACCTGCGACCGTAGCGGTCGCGTGGTTCCAGACTGTAGCGCCTAGAACCGCCCGGACACGCTGGCCGGCCAAGCTCTGTTTGACTCAATGCCCAGGCGTATCAAGGCCGTTATTACGGCCAGAAATGGTTGTTCTGGGTAATTATTTCTCAGGATCTATGCACCCAAATTTCGTGAAAATGTAATCACATGTCAATTCAAGTATAATATATTTGTCCAATGAATACCCGTTTATCATTTGCATTTCTTCTTGGTGTAGCAATTTTAATGGCCAATAGTGTAGGTTCTTATTCATGTTTACACATATTCCCACTGCTGTGTGCATTACCAACCAAGTTCGTTTGGCAACAGCTCAACGTATCTCTCAGCACCACATGTATTAGAATCACTTATTGAAGTGATCGTAGCGCTCAGTACCCACGAACAATCTCCCAGGAGGAGAAATAACCGTAAACGCTTTATTAACATTAAAAGTAAAAGACGCTTCTCATAAAATCACGAAAGTGGTGGTTAATTAAGCTACTGAACAAAAAAAGACTACTCTGATCAACCTAAATATTGTCCATCGGTTTATACTTTTAATTGCTGTTAAATCCAAATATTCGACGTTCATGGAGAAAGACTATAACGGAGAAACTAACTATAGGTTCTATACCCTGAAGGACCATTGTTCGTAATTTACAATCACAGAAAAGTCTAATAAGGAACCCCTTGATGTCGAGGTCCCAAAAGGCCAATGATATTTGCGGTATCCGACCCCCCCCCCCCCCCCATATGGTCTCCCAAGCAACTACAATTCTGGCTACTAATGGCAACAAGGGACGCGACTGGAGGTATCCAGTGGTGAGCACAGCGTAAGGCTACTGAGAGTAGTTGAACTGCTTACTCGACGAGTAACTCACAAAAGTTCTAAGTGCTAGTCATGTTATACAAGGCAGAGCAACGTTAAAGATAAACAAAGCAAACATTGCATTATCTCTGCAACAACAGTTGCCGAATTTGACATTTCGTCAAAATGAGCCAAAGGAATTTCGCAGAGTGAGAAAAAAAGTCACGTGATATATTAAAGTTTCTGAAAGATAGGTCAGTGGAATGTGTGGTTCGTATACTGTTGACTGCGGACAATGTATGTGAGGAGTATAATGACGACGAAACGTGGTTAACAAGTGAAAGTGATACTGAAACAGGTATCGAGCCATGTAGTTCATCTTCCTTGTGGGGCAGGGAGCTACAAATCCTGACTCCAGTGAAACGTAGTACAGGACAAGGAGCGGGTACTAAACATAATTACGTACATCGAAAATCATCCACAGCACAGTATAAAAACAATTATGAACAGATTTCGAATAAATCTGCAGCAATATGACCTTGTAGTGCATAACAGAAACTACGCATATTCAGAGGAGGACAAGGAGCATCTGTTACAGAAAGAGGTATTTGTGCGTTTCAAGGATACTCGATACAATTTACAGAATACGCGTGACAGTGATCTGCTACATTGTATACATCACATTGCGCGCGACATAGATTATAGTGACGTCAGGGGAAGCAATGGAAGGCTGCATAACTTCAAACAGTACTACTGAACTGGAAGTCGTAAGATGAAAAAATTCAAATACAGCGTCTACTTGACGAAGCACAGCAAACTGCGGAACAGGTCCGAAAATTTGAAGATGAGATAAACGAATTTAGGCCATCGTTCAGTAAGAAATTTGTTTTTAACTCCGACCAGTCGGGATTTGGAGAGGAAATGTATGTGAAAGGAACCCTGGAAGTTAGGGGTACCAACGGAGTTGTATCAAGATCAACTAACTTCAGCGCCTTAACGCATCAGTATACAATCATGCTGACTATTAATCCGGATGGTAAATTGACTGTTGTTTATTGTGTTCAGAGAAGTTGGAGGTGCTCTGACCCCTACGATTCTTTTTCTTGTGTGTGATCCTACAAGGACAGTAGGGAATATTTACGTTACAGCACGCAAGAGTGGGAAAATGGGCGTAAGAGAACTGTAAGTATGTTATGAGCACCGCTTCTGGACAGCAGCTGGTCAAAATAACTTGCTTTTTCGTGATTCCTGGCGTGCGTATAAAAATTACCCCTGCAGAGCAAACTATCCCTGCTGAAAAGTGTGTGACATTGGAATTCATACCACATTGAACCAATTGACAAATTCAGCCTTCGAATGTTTTCCTTTAGCGTGCCTATAAAACATTATCGCACTATCTGTAGCTACGCCTTAAAGGAGTGCCAGTTTCACGATACGCCCCACGACAGACTGTTGCATGCCATTACGTTAAATCAGTTCTTATGACCCTGTTACACCAACATGATTCTACATGCATTCTCTAATAGTGGATACCTAGCTGAACGTGCTACACCTTAACCCCCAAGGCTTTCATCTTCGATTTTGATGGTGCGAACCATTGTGATCACAATGGCGCGTCATTTTTCATTCGATATTGACGGTGCAAGTTAATGGTTTGTTTTTTACGTTTCTTGAACGTAGGTATGTTCAAATGTGTGTGAATTCCTAAGGGACCAAACTGCTGAGGTCATCGGTCCGTAGACTTACACACTACTGAAACTAACTTATGCTGTGAACAACACACACACCCATGCTCGAGGGAGGACTTGAACCTACGGCGGGAGGGACCGCGCAATCCGTGACATGTCGCCTCTAACCGCACGGCCACTTCGCGCAGCTCTTGAATGTCGACGATGTCCATTTTGTGAAGTGTAATACATATACCCTATAGAATGTTGATCTCTGCAGCTTCTGGACACTCACTTTCTGTCTCCCTCCTGAAGCATGCACATCGTGTGTCATTAGCAGCTTATATTATTCCTGCTATAATTTTTAACATAGCACTTTCAAATGAGTCTTACTAAAGACTAAACTTCCGCCCTCAAACTCAAGGGGTTCCTCGTAAGAAAGCTACGGTAGCCACGCAAACAAACTTGTTAAGCTGAGTATCAGGTTTGCCACTAGAGTACGTAAGGTCAGAGTCCCAGAGCGTCGCTCATGCTGGGCTCCTAGTGGCTCGTGAAGGTTCCACTGAGGATGATTCAGGAGAGTGCGAAGGCTTCGACTGGCTGGACTGTGGTCGTACAGTGTCCTACACTGAAGAGCCAAAGAATCTGGTATAGGCATGCTTATTCAAATACAGAGATATATAAACAGGTAGAATTCGGCGCTGCGGTCAGAAACACCTATACGATGTTCGGAACTTAAATCGGGGCAACTATTTATTCACAACCGATACAGAAGAGTTACATGTTTACATATGTTACTGTCGTTCAAAGTAGTCACCAGGGTTGTGTAGAATCCGTTGCCAGCGATGTGAAAGGCGTAGTATACCGTTATCAGAGCCTGTTCTGTTGATGGTGCGAATGGAGCGGCCTACTGCCTGTTGAATATCTGGAACAGTTCTGAAGCTAATGCCACGAAGTGGTTCCTTCATCTTCGGAATCAAATCAAAGTCACAAGGACTTAATCCGCATTACTGTTGGTTTTTTGGAGCATCACCTGCGACCAGCTTTGTGAAAGAACCGGCGACACTTTATGTGCAACCCATCCATGATTTTGCATGACAATGCGCGGGCGCATACAGAGCAAGCCGTGGCTGCTCTGTTCGGTCGATGGGACTGGGAAGTACTGTACCGTTCACCATACTCCCCGGACTTAGGTCCTTGTGACATTTGATTCTGAAGATGAAGGAACCACTTTGTGGCATTCGCTTCAGAACTGTTCCAGAGATTCGACAGGCTGTAGACCACTCCATTCGCACCATCTACAGAACAGGCTCTGCTAACGGTATACTACGCCTTTCACATCGCTGGCAACGGGTTCTGCACAACGCTGGCGACTACTTTGAAAGGCAGCAACAGGTGCTAACATGTAACTCTTTGTATTGATTGTGAATAAGTAGTTTCCACTATTTAAGTTCCAACCCTCGTATAAGACAACAAGTGTCTGGCGCAGTTGTTAGATCGGTTACTGCTGCTACAATGGCAGTTTATCAAGATTTAAGTGAGTTTCAACGTGGTGCTACAGTCGACGCACGAGCGATGCGACACTGCATCTCTGATGTTCCTGTGAGGTGGGGATTTTCCCAAACGAGCATTTCACGAGTGTACTGTGAATATCAGGAATCCGATAAAACATCAAATCTCCGACATCGCTGCGGTTGGAAAAAGATCCTGCAAGAAAGGGACCAACGACGACTGAAGAGAATCGTTCAACGTGGCAGATGTACTACCCTTCCGCAAATTGCTGCAGATTTCAATGCTGGGCCATCAACAAGTGTCAGCGTACGAACCATTCAACGAAACATCATCGATATGGGCTTTCGGAGCCGAAGGCTTACTCGTGTACCCGTGATGACTGCACGACACAAGGCTTCACGCCTCGCTTGGGCCTGTCAACAACGACATTCGACTGTTGATGACTAGAAAAATGCTGCCTGGTCAGACGAGTATTGTTCCAAATTCTATCGAGCGGATGGATGTGTACGGGTATGGAGACATTCTCATGAATCCATGGACCCTTCATGTCAACCGCGCGACTGCTACAGTCGCAGGTTCGAATCCTGCCTCGGGCATGGATGTGTGTGATGTGCTTAGGTTAGTTAGGTTTAAGTAGTTCTAAGCTCTAGGTGACTGATGACCACAGCTGTTAAGTCCCATAGTGCTCAGAGTCATTTGAACCAGCCTTCATGTCAGCAGGAGACTGTTCAAGCTGGTGGAGGCTCTACAATGGTGTGGGGCGTGTGTAGTTGCAATGATATGGGAACCCTGATAAGTCTGACACGTACGTAAGCACCCTGTCTGGAGCTGTTTGTTTTTGCTACAAATCCGTGCGCCTAGAGGGCCACGCTTCGACTAAACGCCTAACTTTCCTGTTATGTTGGTGGTCTGCAAGCACTGACACAGCACTTATATCACACAGTTATAATGGCACGGCATTTCATCCCGTATGACGATAATAAATTCAGTCGGGGAACTTTCGAGCCTCTCAGGGTTTGGACATATGGGTACGGCTACCGTGATTCTGAATTTAGTAACTGGACTCGTGTGAAAAGAGGATGGGGTCCCACTACCGTGTGTGGTGTCAGTACCGGGCATCCAAATGTAGACGCCCCTCAGGCTGCTGCCGTTTCAAGGGTGATCGTAACTATGGTTGCGGTGCCGTTTGTCCGAAGTGCTCCAGACATCGTCGCACGACATTATGCAAGGCTCGCTCATCGGTAGCTAAGTACGCTCCTCCCACAATACAGAGGGTCCATCCCCTATACACTGATGAGCCAAAACACTATGAGCACCTGCTTAACAGTTTGTTTGTCCGTCTTTTTGGACGAAATACATCACTAATATCAGCGATCCGACAGTTTGTTGGTAGGTTTGTGGAGGTATATGGCATTAGATGTCTACGAACAGGCCATGTAATTCGCGTAAATAACGGGCCGCTGATTTGTTTACTCGGTAATGGTGCCCGATAGCGACCCAGATGTGTTCCATAGGATGTACATCAGGCGAATTTTCCTGTCGAGACATCAGCGTGAGTTCACTATAATGTTCCTTAATCCACTGTAGCACTGTTCAGACTCCGAGACACGGACAATTATACTGCTGGTAGATCACTTCGCCATCGTGGAAGACATCAAGCATGAAGGGATGACGGTGATTCGCACCTCTCAGCGTGTCTTTGATTACTACCACGGGTCTCATGCAAGGGCCGGAGAATGTCTCCCATAGCCTACCACTGCACCGACCAGCAAGCGTCTGTGATGCACTGCACTTTGCGAGCCGCCGTACACCTCGATGACGGCGTTTGTGGAGACGACAATCGACTTAGTGTAGTAAAAATGTGGTTTACCCGAAGAGACGACACGTCTCCATTGGTCGACGGTCGAATCCCGATGATCCGGTGCCCTCAACAATCCTAAATGACGATGTCATTGGGTCAACACGTGAACACGCTGCGGTGGTCTGCTGCGAAACTCCATGATCAACAATGTGCGATGAACGGTGTGGTCCGAAATACTTGTGCGTGAGCCAGCATTGTGCTCTTTCGGCAGTGATGCCGCATATCATCATCTATCCCACTCTACAGAGCAGATAAGCCTTCGAACTCCACGTTCTGTGAAGAGTCACGGACGTTCAACCATTTAGCGTGTAATGGTAGTTTCACTGTCCTTCCCATATCTTCGCTAGGGTGATCCCCCGCCCAAGTTTTCGCCGCTTATATACTGTTGTTACCCCGTTAGGTACCCGCAACGCCACTAGGCGGCATCCAATGTCGCGGTGGCAGTGGCACTGATGTTGTGGCTTGTCAGTGTATAATGGCACCCCATATAACCCCGTATGACGATAGTAAATGCAATCTGGGTTCGTTCGGGCCTTTCGGAGCCTCCACATATGGGCACGTCTACCGTGATGCTGCACGTTGAAACTGCACCCGTCTGGAAAGACGATGACGTGTCACTCCCGTGCCCAGTGTTGACAATCGGCATCCCAACGTCGACGCCCTTGTCTTTAGTGCCGTGTAAAGGGTGGCCCTAAAAATGGTCGCCGTGTCATTTGTCCGAGGTGCTCCATACGTCGTCGCATAACATACTGTAAGGCCTGATGATTGGTGGCTAGGTGTGTCCCTCTCACAATACAGACAGTCCGTCCCCTTTATAAGGGAACTACGCAGGAGTACTATTTTCGACCGAACGTACCATAAGGCGTGTTGGAACTGGACGTAGTGTCGTTACTAACTGACTGTATGCGGTTAAACATACTATTATTACACTATTAAAACAGCTTTTAACACAGTGCTGTCTAGCAGACGTCACAGAACTAAAATGGGAGATGTGTACCAGGTAATGACCGTGTGGAGACTTGTCTTGCTGTAGACAAGGCACGTGATACGGCTGTTCGACCTCACACATACGACAGACACGTATGTCTGTCCTCGCGGAACCAGTTCAATGGTGACGTTAAGATTATGGATGGTGTTAAGCATCGCTCTCCTGAAAACGTTGATTCCATATTCACATGACAGTCAGGGGTTCCCGACCAACGCAAGTAGCAATATCGCCGAACAATGAACTGCAGTCTCAATGTGCCACCTTGCTCAAAATGGTTCAAATGGCTGTAAGCACTATGGGACTTAACATCTGAGGTCATCAGTCCCCTAGACTTAGAACTACTTAAACCTAACTAACCGAAGGACATCACACACATCCACGCCCGAGTCAGGAATCGAACCTGCGACCGTAGCAGCAGCAGCGCGGCTCCGGAGTGAAACGCCTAGAACCGCTCGGCCACAGCGGCGGCTGCCACGTTTCCATCGCTGTAGAATGCCGACACAGACTGGAAGACGTTTCTCCTTCCTACACGAGGGATATGATCTTAAGACATAAGGAAATTAAAAACATTAGCTGCCAGTGAGAATAGATTTAAATCAATGGGAGAAGTTGAAAATTTGTGCCAGTCCGGGTTTCGAACAACGGTCGCCTGTTCATTAGGCAGAAGCGCTGACCACTGCGTCGTCCGGACCCAGCAGTCATCGCCACTGCGAGGACTACCCGAGCACGGCTTCCGTCAGACCCAAATTCCCAACTTGTATCACACACTACTGATGTATTGCCCTTGTCCATTATCGTCATTATTCGCGGCATGTCGCCGATCCCCGTAAGAGTTCGAGCGTGGCGTGCATCCGCACTGAAGGAAACATTGGTCGTCCTCGCCCTAATTGTATATAATTCGGACATATCCGAAAGAACAGACACATTGTATAATACGAGGTTTCCACGACCAACTAACATTCTAATGCGATTTCTGAACGGGAAACCAGTTGCGTAATATTTATTTTATTTATAGAATGTAGATGGCGTAATTGCTACTTATTTTATCCAGTTGCCATTAAAATCTTATCATTTGCATGTCCAAGCGTGTTGTACATTTCATGCCTCTTTGACGTTTGTTGCGAGCAACCTTCATGGTGTTACAGCATTAATGGCAGCGTTGGTAATTTTTAATGAGAAACAGGAAGAGCTACAGGTTGGCTCCAGTTGCAGTGACTGGCGGCAGACCCTAACTTAAACGTGTCTAATATGTACTGAGTATACACGTGGAAGGGCGTGTTTTTGATGAGTGCACACTATCGGCGACCATCCGTTAGAAACTTTGATCAACGTAAAATCTATAGTGATACGTGTGTGGTGCGATCTGAATTGGACGGTAGGTTCATTTGGAAAGTTCTATCAGCGGGTTAGCGTTATGGTTTAAAGGTGCTCAGCTACGGGGTTATGAACGCCTGAAAGTCCCAAAAATATATATAATTTATTCACTGAGGAAGTTCTTGACAAAATCAGGTCTTTTGTATTGCTCCTCTGTCTGTGAGCACAATCGGGTTATGAATAAGATGGGAGATAGAATAAATATATAGAACAGTTGCGCAAATTCCCTACAAGTTCATTTACTCATTGTGAGAACCATGGGAATGTTAAACAGAATGCACTGCGTATGAAAGGTATTCTGATAAAATTTCGAGAATGCGCTTTCTAAGAAGAGTCACGTGACAAGTTTTTTTTTCCGTGAACCACCATTATACACATGATACAGGATAAAAAGCAGAAAGGAAGAATTTTCAACATAAGTGACGATAGCAACAATAAGTAGATCTGTTTAACATACAATGGAAAAATTAGTGTCAGGTAGGCTTCAGGCTTTAGAAAACAAAAACTAAATGTTGCGTTTTCTACTACTGTTAATTTGGGTAGAATTTAAAAAAATGTTATCTAAAAAAAGAACTCTTTTCCATAGCTCAGTTGCCTATAGTGTATAATGTCCTAACAGCAATGCTCGCTATGTGGGACCAACATGTCGCATTAGATCATAAAAAAGTAACAGTAAAATATAACTTTGCTACGCACCTTCCTGAGAGTGAACACGGTACATCAGTTTAGTCCTCACATACGAAGACGCTCCATCAACGCGAGAAGGGCAGACGTATGGACGTCTTGGAGGAGCCTGAAATCTTCTGTCTTCAGACGTCGTCTAGCGTGACACTACTTGCTGAGCAGGCGGCCAAGAGAAATTCCCAATTTTGGGAACTGTTTAAAAATCACTGGGATTCGGCTGCTATGCGCCGATCACAATAGTACTCCCAGATCGCATATGATTACGAAGTTTCTGGAGACAAATGTAGGTATTACCTAAATTATTACATGATTTAGTTGACAGTTTATTAGTTTTAACACCAAAATATTTAAATTATAAGTTTTAAGACACGACATTTTCAAGCAGAAAGATGCCTAGCCTTCCGACAGTCTGCTGATGGTACGACGACTACCAGTTCCTGTTCAAATTCCCTTGACTGAACTTGAACGTAGCTCGCTTTTAATAAAGTTTTTATTAACTGAGGTATTTGAAAAAGATTCGCTTTTTAAAAATATGTTCAGTTTGTAAAATGTGCTGCAGCCAATGACGCCACTGGCTAATTCACACAGCTACCACCATGTACAACCGTAAAACATTAGTCACTGATTTTAGGTACACCCGCCGTATTTGTTTTATGTTTATAACTTATGAAATAACGTATGAAATAATAAATACAATGATAATATATACAAATTGTAAAATAAAGATAATACATATTCTCGATGTATCATACATGTAAGGAGGGCTCTGTTGCTTGAAGTCAGCTGTGTTGTACCTATAAACAGGTGCCTTAGTCTGAAGTCGACCTATGACATGATTAGTCCATTTGGGGCTATGTATATGCACAAGTGGTTTTAATGTTTTAACTTACATTTACTGTTTTATGACTGACTTACATTTAAAGCTTCTTCAACTGTACGTTTAGTAGGGCATAAATGTTTCCTTATTGTAACTGGGTCTTTACTTATTTTTTAGCACTAAAGATGGCTACACAATGACCGAAATTTAGATATGCAATAAACATCATTTGTGACTCATTGCTGTACGCTTTACTGCTTGAAATGAATACAGTCGCTCGGCAGAACTCTTTTACCTAAGAAATCAAACCTGATAAAACGCATAGAAAATGTCTGAGGCTATCTGGAATAGCGGGTGAAACGAAGCAATCAAGACCCCACAGGTTTTCAGTTCGATGGGATAAATCGTTAATGAGTGGCTTTAGGTGGATGGAGCGTACCTGAATAAATTCGTGGACTCTCTTCCTCGACGAACTGAGGACGTTATCAAATCAAGAGGCCGTGTTAAACGGTGTTAGCGTGCTGTCTCAGATTTTTTTGTCCGGTGTCCTTATATTCAACAAATCTCTTACCGCGGTGCCTACGTAAGCTTTGGCTTCGGCTTCACCGAAGTACTCCGGTTATTGTAGAGAAATATCTTATGTTTCAAGTAAGGCGCGACTGTATATCGCCAGACATAACACTTCCGTACCATGGATATACGCCTATCTTCTCTTCCGTGGCGAGCAGCGTGAAAAATTCGGCGTGAAGTGAGGATATATTCGGCGGGCGGTGCAGTGCTATATCAGAATAATAACCGCCGCGCTGCAAGCCGACCTCACTAATACTGCGTCGGACGCCAAGCAGCATTTCTTACTCTATGCATCCCTCGCACAGTAATTCTTTTAAGAGTCATATCCCTGTACCAGGAAACACACATCAACGAGAAAAACAACGGATTTAACTGTTATCGTTCCATTTATGGCTGTGTTTTCTTTCTGGAACTGATTTTAGCGACCCGTCGACACTGAAACCTTTAGGACTCCCTTTGAGAGTTTGATGTTGTGGAGGTGAGAGGTGTGGGGTATGACTTAGGGATTAACTACTCGGGTATTACACTTTCTGCAACTATTTCGGGTATTTCTTTAGGTACACCCACCTTTGTACATTGCAGACAAATGTTCAGAACACTGCAACCAGTATTTACCACGAAAAGTTCCGATTTCTTGTTCAGTTTGCGGATGGTAAGTAAAGGAAAATAAAATGTGAACAAACCTCAGCGTAATGTCGAATTTCGCTAATTTTACCATCATATTCATTATGTGGGACGTTTCTTGTAAGTAGCAACAAATGTATTTGTTGACCCATATTTGAACATGGGATTTCCTTAGACTGACAATTCCTTTACTTTAAGTTTTCCCACTGCAGCTTGTTTAGCATTTCTGTGACGTTGGCTAAAACAGACTTCTGACAAATGGCCCATATCTTCTGTGAGTAGGTATTCTCTCTTCCAGCAGTGCAGCTTGTGAAATGTTGTAAACTAAGTAACAGCACTCAAGGCTTCCTCTAACGAGCATTTGTAAGCGCTCTCCCTGGTGAGCCAATTAAACTTCCGAAGGATTCTTCCAGTAACTCTCAGTCTGGTACCTGTCTTTCCCTCCGAATGATTTATGTGGTCATTATAAGTTAAATCTTTCTGGACAGATAATTTATGATTGCTGCTAATTTCAACTACTGAGAGCTGATCGAGCAGAAAAACGGTATCGGGTCTTTTTGTCCGCTTAAGCGTAAGGCATTTACAGGTTATTAATAAACAGCAACAACAAAAGTATGCAATGACCATTAATGTTAAAATGCTTAGTGCAATATCCGAAAGCAGATTATATTCCCGCAAAAAGTGAACGGTGAATCTAAACCGGTGCTACAAAACGTATTTAAAGCTGTCCTCAACCAACTAAGCTCTTATTTAGTCGAGAAGAGCAACAATTATGATGTGAGCATATCGACAGCTGTGTTGCTACATATGATGACAAAATTGACGGATGCGGACCTAGATAGTAATATAAATGGGAAAAAGAGGGAAAATACTGATACGAAAATCGTGGAACGGGTGGAGAACAGGTTGGCGAGCACGAACAATAATAAAACAGAAAGTAATTTTAGAGACTGTGGTAAGCCTACAGGTCTGTGTTTCAATCATCTAATACAAAAAAAATGGCTCTGAGCACTATGGGACTTAACATCAGAGGTCATCAGTCCCCTAGAACTTAGAACTACTTAAACCTAACTAACCTAAGGACAACACACACATCCATGTCCGAGGCAGGATTCGAATCTGCGACCGTAGCGGTCGTGCGGTTCCAGACTGAAGCGCCTAGAACCGCTCGGCCACTCCGGCCGGCCTCAGCTAATACACTAATCGTGTAAAACTTGTGCACTGTTCAGGACTACTGATGGGCAAATCATCGTTCATCGGTAGAAGGCCTGTAACCAACTTCGTTTATCCTCAACCCCCGTCAACACCATTACTCTTCTAGCCCTCTGCATGGTGCCGCGTACTACCTAAAGGTCACAGAAGCATCAGTTGTTCAAGATCCAAATAGAGCATGCCTCACTCCACGTAAATAGTACTAGCCATTTGAAATGTACTCTGGTTGAAGCCTTTGAATTTTTTCTTATGTGAAAGTTGAAAATCAGTTGCCTATGAAGAATTAGTGAATATACCGTAGATAAATATTAGTGACCTCCGTGCGATATGGTTGCTAACGATGTTGTAGAGGCAAAGCGAATCATTTATGAATGTGGTTATTGTAAAAGCAAATGGGAAACAGTTACAAATATATCAGATGGTCGAAAATCATAAAACCTGTAGACTTACGATTTTGTAATCGTACTCGCAGAAAATAAAAGACAATAGTGAGCTTTGTTGTTTGTTGTAGCTACAGTAATAGATAAAAAAACTACGGAAGTTGATCGAACCCCTTTATCTAATGCTTATTTATAACAAGGAAATTCAAACAGATAACATGCCTACAAAGTGTCATGCAGCCCTTCTACTAACGTTTAAGTGATAAGTGTGGATGGTGTCTTGGAGAGACATGAATATTAAGAATCTGAAGAGCGCCAGTGGGAGAGTCTGTGTCATCTGAGCAGAGTGCCACGATACCACAGGCCAGTGAAAAATGCCGGGTGTGGCATGCGGGCATCAGCTGACGCTGAATCACACCGAGAGCGCCGCTACAAGGAAGCGCATGCTCATGTGTCTACTTCCAGACTTTGCATAGATAATGGAATACTTAGACCATCATAGATAATACAGAGCCCACAAGACGTGATTATAATGAAACCAACGTCTCGATCAGTTGACGGCATCCGTTTGCAGCCGACTGTTGCGATCTGTTTATAACACTAACATATATCACTCCAACGTGAAACACGCTAATGTTAACCTCTGAGAGGATTTTGAAGAGTGACAGCGTGTGTGTCTTATGGACAAAGGTATCGGACTATAATTTTGAATTTGGTGAAATTAACAGAGAAACCGAACGGACTTTAATCTTGGGAGTTAATGAAATTGGTAAAATCGTAAGTGAATGAAAACAAATGAACGGTCGCCAGACCAATTAGGCACATTAATTTGGAAATATACGTTTAAGAAAATTGAATAATAGTTACTGAAGTTATTTTCGTTGAGATTTCCCTTTGAATAGCACACAGGATACAACTGACACAGTGCACTCTGAACTTTGTGTAGCAGCAGTTACCAATAACGCACACACCAATAAATTATAGGAAGTAAATTTGCATCAAGCTCATACTAATGACAGCTACACTCAAGAGTGTTACTTAATGAAATACTGAAATGTTACTGCATGAAGTGCAGAACTAAATTTGGACATGAGGGGCTTTTATCTTAACTGACATGAAAAAAAATGATGAATAATATCATAAATACACTATTTAAGCTCCTCTACATATATCAGTTTTCCTTAGCCACAATAGTAGTTCAATTTTTTCGTAATAGGTGGAGAATATGATGGGGACCCATAAACTAGTATAGTTTCACTAGTCAACGCTCTTTGATTATTATAGTAGAAAAGACTAATTCAAAAAGCTAATCATTCACTTCACTTGGAGTAGTTCACAATTTACTTTGCGAGACAATAAAATACAACAATGGGCTTAGTTAACTTCAAAAAAGAAACCATTCAGGATAGAAATCGAAACCACACTATTTTTGAAAATGAGCGTAACTTATTTGCCTTTTTATCGCCTGTGAAGCCGGTATTCTAGATAATAATATTTACACAATCTGGCACTGTAATCCTACAGAACTATATTTTGTAATAAACTAAAGATACTTTAGCAAAAGCTTATCGAACTTCACTTCTGTGGTTTTAGCTTTAACTTTTACATTAGACAAAAAATCATTTTAAACACATGAATGCAAGAATTATTCATTTAAATCAGGATACTCGGTTTCAGTAGCACTTAGTGAGGACCCCGCATGGGTTCTTGATTAGGATAGAAAATATGGTTCCGGAGACGAGGTTATGTTTTTGTGATTATTATTGAAACAACACACAAATTAACTGGTCCATGCCCATATACATTACTAAATGTATGAAGTTTGTGAAGCAGTGGTGAATATTGGTGGCAAGCGACATGGCGGCTAACTGTACTCACGACTCTTGATGTTCGAATGCTCTAGAAAATCTCTTTTTGGCGTCGGGTTTTCAACATATTAGAGCCATTTCTTTATGTTGGGAATACTAAATAATAGCCAGGTCCACATCCGAGGCAAATCCTTTACAAAGTAGCTTGCCTCTCTTAGCAACGTCGAAGTGTACCGCGCTCCGACTAGCCACATACTGCGTGCCGTTCACACAAAGGGGCCGCTCAGTTCGACCGCCAAAACCACCTTTTACATCATGCCATGCCACTTCCGTTGCGGAGGGACTTCCCTACAGCTTTTACATGTTACAAATACAAGTGCCCTAAGCATGAACCAGCTTTCAATAAACATCATCCTTTTATGAACATGCACATATTATAATAATTTATTATTTTAAGATATCCTTTTGGTTTGTTCATATATGCATTACAAAACTCTAATTTTCTTGCCACAGATCAAAGAGTTTAAATAACACAGAATACCCACTTCATAATTGCAGATACACAGTTACATAATATAAAGCTACTTCTAATCGAGATAAGTGTTACATGTTCACTGACTGTTTCTTTGTTACAATGGTGAAAACTCATGGAGGGTTTGGAAGCACAGAAAGAAATGTGAAAGGAAGAGTGAAGGTAAGGAGTGATGCCGTTGTCAAATAGGTCTGAATGCTCTTCTGTTTCAGAGGATTTGTTTCTAAATATTACGAACTAAATGATAGAGCTCATTTTAACACAGAAAAACTACAAACCGGATTAAAGAATGTTTTAACAGATGTTCGTACCAAAGTGGAACATCGAATGACACCAAATTCGACACCCAGGGTACAAGAAGGGGTTAAACTTTGAAATCTTAAACAGGAACCCTCATTTTTTATTGTGGGCTTGGATTCTCCGCGAAAAAAACCTAACTTTTGTATTTAACAGTTTTTTCGTTGTGTGATACGTGTCCCAATGATAGACGAAAGTCAAAATGGGTTAAGAACCTTTTCAAAAATGATAATGTATCGAATAATACACATCTGATTAGAACCCACGAGGACAGAAAATCAGTTATTCTAAAATATTTAAAGAGTAACCGGTTTATATAGCAAAAAATACATAAGTTCTTTTCAAAGCGCACGATTTTAATAATTTAGCTAAGAAGTGTCCTGCGCATACAGCATGAACATACATTCCATCGACAACCCTTGCATCAATAACTAGATGGGGACGAATTTCAAAACCACTTGAATTTTTGCAGTTGGATACAAAAACAATTAGCAGTCATGATGATATTGTTTCACAGATACTTTTATTTCATGAATCAAGTCTTACGAAGTGTGGTCAATTGAATCGGCACAACACGCTTTATTGGTCAGTGGAGAATCTCCATTGGTTAAGGCAAGTCGAGCTTCATCTGTGAAGCGAATTACATCAACAATGTTGCAAAAGTAATCTATTATGTTATGGAGAATCAAATGCTTTTGCTATAAAATATTTTAGAATAACAGATTTTCTAACCTCCTGTGATTCTCATCCGATGTGTAGTACTTGAGGAATTATCATTTTTCAACGATTTCTTACAAATTTTGATTTTTAACGATTACAGCGTCACATTTCACAAAACGAAAACAATATTGAACTCACAAGTTACGTAGTTTTCCCGGAGAATCTGAACCCTCAACAACAAAATGTGGGTTTCTGTTTAAGGTTTCGTACTTGATCCCTCTCGTTCACCCTGGAAGGTGGGGCAGGGGCGACGAGATTGTTGTCATTGGATGTCCGCTTTTGAGACGGACAGTTTTTATTACAACATTTTTTAATTCAATTTGTAGTTTTCCATATATTTTTAAAATCAGCTTTAAACGCCTGTCACTGCACATCTCGTAAAAACACGACAGTCTTGAAACCTAAAACTCGATGAATGATGAAGATTTTGAGAGGACAGAACGTTAATCTCTAACTTACAGCAAAATTTTTGTCTATAGTCGAAGTTTTATAATATATTACCTCCTTATTTTAATCTTGCTTCGATATCTGTACTGTGAATCTTTAATATAAGCGATTACACATTCCTTACAAAATCACAATAAAACATTTTAAACGTATTTTTAGGGAATCGTAAGAGACTGATATTTTGTTTTCTTCTCATGCCGAAGCGATGCGCTGAATGATTCACAGTGCAACAGAGACAACAATTTACTGAAGTACAGTAATTCTATCACTTGTAAAGAGAAAGAATTGTCAATATAGTGTTTCAAACTGTTTGTTACCATCACCAGGTCAAACGTAAAAATGATAACCTTCGTATTAATACTGGCAATTTAGCAGAAATTATGTTAACTGTACTACTAAGTGTGTAATTCCAGTACAAGTCGTTCAATTGGTAAAATAAATCCTTGATTTCACTTATAAATAAGAAAAACTATAAAACTCCACTTTGCACAGTGCATAATGACAGAATCAACGCTTTTTGCTCTGTGTTATGTGATTTGGATATTGGTTTCAAACCTTAAAACAGCAGTGATAGGGGGCTATCTATATTCGTTTGGGATCACGGGGAGTGTGCGCAGGCGCAGTAACAAGCTGAGACGCTTACGTCACAGCCGACCTTGCCACCACTCAGTAGCCCGTCGTTGTCATAATCTATTGTGTTGTCACTGCATTTTTTAGCTATTACAAGGATATTCTCGTGATTGTGAGTTCTTAGCCATATTTGAAGATTAACTGCTCATTTACCGTTGTAAAGTTAAGTGGACAGTTACCGGTGTATTGAGGGCTTATGAAAGCATGGTCTAAACTGTTTTCCTCGAAAAATAATTGTTTGCTGTACGCTAGCGAATAGTACTAACCATTACAGACAACGAAAAAAGTTAGAAATTAAGTTTCATAAATATCCTAATATCAATGAAAGGAAACGGAAAGGATAAATGCTTGTTAACGTGACGATTCATTTTCAGATGCTAATGCTCGTGTATATCCGATTAATTTTGCTGAGTCAGATAAAGAGAGGAATCTGAATGGTAAACTGTACACCTTCCTCCGAGGCCTGATACTGTTCCGGCTCTATGCCTCCCATCCTCCAAAGTTGATTTATGGGGCAGTAATGAGCCTTATAAAGAGTGAAAAAAAATTAAGGCCGAAAAGAAGTTACTGTAAAGAAGTAGAAAGAAATTTGTTTGGGTAAATATATTACCAGTCAATGAGGAAACTACTTGTAGAGGGAATACTAACTTTCGAAAGAATCAATGCTGTAAATGTGACAATGTAAGTTTGTGTCAACAGTTACAACTAAAGGAATAAAAGACAAATGAACTTACGCGAAAGAATACAGATTTACAGTATCTTCTCTCTCGATGTAATGCTGGGGCACGTAAAATAAAATGCTCGGAAAAAAGTGGTTGAGAGTTCTTTCTCACTGTTAGCAACATGTGTGTGCTTACGAAAGGACGGTGTACTCAATGGTTATCTGAAGATGCTGCAAGGGCTGCGATAGTACACCGTATACCTTACAAAGCGTTGGATTTTGTCAGGGATGTACTGAAATATCTTCTTTATGGGTCAATCTATTAACCCTTAACCGACATGGTCGAAAATTTTAACACTAAATGTGTTGCAGAGTCCTGGGGACTCCAAAACAAAACAAAAAGAGTTATTATGTCTGGTAATGATTTTTGTTGTTGTTGTTGTTTCGTGACGTATACGTCATCAAAGAAGTATGAAGAAACCAACTTTTTATTTACAATCAATCTAGAAAGAAAGTAAAGCGAAAAATGAGGACCTGAAGACATTACAAAAATAAACATAGTCTTTCTATTATATCTACTTCGCAATGCATCGTGGCAATATTTTGGCAGCATGCAATGCTTGCGCCCCATTCCTATGCATGCGATTATATAGTGATTAGACATATGATGATAGGCCTGGAACCGTTTATTAAAGGTAAATAATTTGACTAACATCGTCAAGCACAGCTATATACCAATACTTGCAGTTACTTATTTGTTGAATGGTGGGATTTTATACAGGATGGCTGCGTAAGCTGTGGTGTGGGCCCGATGCCGAACGCTACGTCCGGGGGCAGACAAGGGTCCCAGCGGGGGGCTCAGGGTGGCAGTAGCTGGTTCTTGGAGGGACGTTCGCCTTAGCCGTCGACGAAATGTGGATCAGTGCATGAATGCGGTCACCGACCCGACTGAGGGATTAGGCGGCGGGCTTTACGAGGGGCGCAGGCGTTATATGAACGGCGAGACCTGTTCCACAATGACCGGTGCAGGCTGACCGACGCCGTACTGGCGCAAATTCTTTCAAACAATACTGTGGCGAATTGGAAGCGGCTAGGCAAGAGGCTGGCGTATCGAGCCGTTAGTTTTTGGACATCTACACCAGACTTGTTCCCGCGAAATTTTGAGTCGGACGTTGCGGACTGGCACATTTACTTAAAGCGATGGTGGCAGGGATGCATTCTGGAAAATCCGACGGAAACTTGACTGTGACTGGGCAGAGCCGTTTTGTATGAGGCGAGAGGACGTATTAACATTGGTTGCTAAGCTATGATTCGCACATCGGTACCTACGGGGAGGGTAAAGAGAGGCGAATTGGTGATCCGGCAGTTTTAGTTTCTAGATTCTTGTTTGAACTCTGAAAGGAGCAGGAGACCCTGTCTCAGCTCTCGAAAGAGCAGGAACATTTTCTTGTCTTTGCTTCCAATCGCAGAAAGTAATTCTGTTTCAACCTCAGTGTGACGCAAAACTTCTGTCTTAGTGATCAGTTAGGGCACTGTATTTTGCTGTACATTTAAAGACTGTGCTGTACTCCACCTTGTTTCGGGAGTGCTCGTCTTGTGTCTGGCATACAGTTCTTGTGAGTGCTTTGCTGTTATTCAGTTTCGCTTAAGGTGTCGCTGAATTCCGCCTTATGCTGGGAGTTCACGTCTTACCTTTGTTGCTGGTTGTAAAGTGTGAAGATTAAAACTTGCTTTAGCAATTATACATGGCAGTCTACTGTCTAAGGTGACAGGTTTCAGCTCTCTCCACGTTTGCGAGTCTGCAACTTTGTCGCCATCGGCAGTTACATCGACTATCATCATTGCATTCAACCAGCAGGTTTTTGCTACGGTGATACAACGGCTTCTTCGGGCAGACAGAGATTAAATTGTTGGGATCACGTATAAAGATTATTCCAATGACGTTACACGACAACAGTTATTTCCAACAGCTTCTTCTAGTTTTTGGTATGACAGACGAAGACAGTCATATCATTCTGCATTTCTCAGATTGCGTTATCATCTTTGGACAGAAGCAGACAGAAGTTTCCCAGTACTAGTTAAGTCCATTTATTTCACAACTGTTTCAATCCACCAGACATGTATTGTTTCTTATTTGTGTCGGTACATTTCTGGTCTTTTATTTCAAATAAATTGTATAGTGAACACTAGAATTTGTCCTTCCAGTAGCATTATATTTTATTCTTTATCCTTCTTTTACTGTTAAGATTATTCTTTTAATTTGTGCTGTATCATTAGCCACAGGGGTTATTTGTAAGTGACAGAGTCAGATTTCAAGATCGCGTTAATTTAAATTTTCCGTTACACTCCTCAACAATGAGAGGTCTCCCTACCCGCTTACCTCGAAACTTCACAGTTGAGATGTAGAAAAGTACTCGCGAAAATCATGCTTGTACCAAAGACACATAATAAGCGAGCGAGGGGCTCGTTGGGGCAAGAAAAATATCAGATAAACAGGACTTTTTTATCGAATACACATGTGGTAAGGTCTAAACTATAAGAAAAGAGCATACATCTATTTCTGTACGAAAACTGTAAAATATCAACAATGGTCCAAACATGCATATAAAAAGAGACAATATTTAGGAGTCTTGTAGACTTGCAGTGTACTGCACACACAATTTTCATCTTCACTTTCAGTAACTTGTATCTCATTTTCGTCATCAGATTCGTCGCCAGAAACTTAACTTGCTGTTTTGTCGTCACTTTGAATAGCTTTTCGATGGTAATGTTGCTCCCAGGATCGCCATATTAATCTGAAGTCAGAATCACATTCCTCAACCCATCCTATAACACATTCCTGGAATTTAGAATCTATAGCATTAACTCTCTCTGAATTCGCATACATGTTCACTTAACTGAAAATATTACAATCACTGCGTCGCGAAGTCCCGGGGCTCTAAGTTCATTGTTTACAGTGCTTGTGTTGATAACAGACTGCAGTCGCCTCAGCACGCGACGAGTCTGTTTTCCATAGAAAGGTACTAAACAGGGCATGCTCCATGATCAACAATAGGAAAGTTACTACAACTTCACACATCTAATGAGCCCCAGAGACTCCCAACGCCGGTTAAGGGGTAAAAGAAGACTCAGGCAGTCAGTGTTCTACCAGATTTTATTGATTTAAGAATTAATATCACGAAAACATATTCAAAGTTACCAACTAAATTGGAAAAACGCGTAATTCCTTTTTTTTGTAATGACTTTTCTTAGAGTTTTATACAGGTGAACTTATGTATAAAAAGCAATTTTTTTATTTGTATGTCTGTATGTATTTTACTGGGGACCTAGAAACGACGGGGAGGCTTCGGCCCCGCCGTAGCACTCAGTGGTGCACAACCCCACAACAGGCTACAGCAGTCCACCCACCTCACTGCCGCCCACACCGATCCCGGGGTTATTGTGCGGTTCGGCCCCCAGTGGACCCACCCGGGAACGTCTCAATCCAGACGAGTGCAACCCCAATGTTTGCGTGGTAGAGTATTTATGGTGTACACGTACGTGGAGACAGTGTTTGCGCAGCAATCGCTGACGTATTGTAACTGAGGCGGAATAAGGGGAACCAGCCCGCATTCGCCGAGGCAGATGGAAAACCGCCTTAAACACCGTCCACAGGCTGGTCGGCACACTGGACCTCGACACTAATCGGCCGGGTGGATTCGTGCCGGGGACCGGCACGCCTTCCCGCTCTGGAAGCAGTGCGTTAGACAGCACGGCTAGCCGGGCGGACAGTTTTTCATTTACTTAACTAGTTAATGATTTGATAATACTAGTGCACAACTACAAGAAAAATCCCTGTAGTATTAACAGTTTTATAGGAGTTAAACAAATGTGCGTGGTGTGCCTATAAACTTGTGTATGGTGCACTCTGAGGCGACAGTACAGCGGTGACGTCACGCCGCACAGACTTCCTGCACGTGATACCTACTGGCTACCGTATATTCTAGCGACTGTGGCACTACGTACACTTCTGCTGACGTTACTTTAGGATTAGAACGTCACTGCTGATTTTACTGCACTGAAACGTTGTCTACGCAGCGTTCACAAACGTATCGTCAAATGACGAAAATTTAGGAGTAATCCCTGAGGTTTACTAGGCGAGATTTCCTAACGATGTATTACCTGGTGTTCAGCTTAGTTGTCGTTTCAGTTTCACTGACATTTCGACAGCCGATCCAAGCGTCTTCTTCGGGTGCTGCGAGGTGTATTATTGCGTATACTCGCTGTTGGACTCCAACTGGACTGAAGTATAGCTTATGTGGCTCCACCATTTACAGCTGAGTTCGACTCTCGGCGCCCGCTACGTACTTTGATGCTTCTTTGTTTTTCGGAGTCAGCTCATAGAGACCCAAGGGTCACAATGTACGCAAAAAACTCACGTGCACTGTCAGCACGCCTCGAGACATCATCACCCATCCTCTGTCAGGCACTTAGGTGTGATTTGCAGAGCATCCATGTAGATATAGAAAGAAATATCATTCTCACAACTCTCCTGCATAGAGCTCGAACGCTGTCAGCCAACAAAAGCATTGATAAATAATTACAACACGTACGAATCGTTTTTCGAAGGAATGGATACTCAAATCGACAAACTGGGTTGGCGTTGCCGTCACAATTAACAACGCTTGATAAACGGGCTAAATAAGAGAAAGAAAAACAAGTAACTGTTTTATACTGCACCAGTTTCCGGAACGGTCAGTAGAGTGTTAGAGAAACGTTGTATTGAATTAATTCCACTGCAATGAAGAAAGATAAAAAGTTTTTTGCAAAACATTCTCGGACATCCTCGACCTTTCGACAATTACCTGCGTCGTCTGCATCAGGAACAACTGACTGCCAAAACTGTTGCTGTGGTGGCCTCATTCAATCTAAATACGGCTTGTGATTGATGGCAATTACGTCATGCTATCTCAGATGGTGTCAACGTCTGCGCTGGTGGCGCCACCTCTCCCGCCGTAGCGTAAACACTGCGACCGTGTCTCTGGCCCTTCTCTGCATCGAGAACTCGCACCGCTAAAATCATATCCGCCGTCAGGATTGAAGATTTTCTCACACATTACAGAGTCCCAGTTTGTGAGATCCTGGGACAAAACTTTTGTTTCGTCAAACAGTATTTGTGAGGCTGTGCTCAGAACCTGCAGATATCTCCATTTCTCGATTTTTAATATACCGTTGACGTTCAGCACAGCGATCGGAATCGGTGCAGATTGACTGCCCGTTGTAATTGCTTCTGCTGCCCCCAAGCGATGTTATAAATCGCAGGAATCCTCAGGCCGAGACTGTCCTTAACAGGGCTTTGACTGTCCTTTATCTTCTTACGGGGTCGGAAAAAAGATCTGATACCTCGTCTTCCCAGGAATTTGCCTATTTTGATGAACGTAGCGCCCCAAAAGGGAAGGAATGCAATCGGTGACTCACCACGTTAATGTTCGACATTTCCACATTTCCTTTTCTTAAAAAACGCCGATTTCATGTAATACGACCCACAGCCATTCACTCGGAATACATGCTTCAGATGATTAATTTCGGAAGTCAAGTGGTCACGACGGAAAAGGTTTTTCCTCTGTGTGGCAGCGTATTTAAAGCTGCTCTCTTCTGGGCTGGATGGTGAAAAATCTGGGCGTTAAGATATAAGTCAGTGTGAGTCGGATTGCGGTAAAGTGAGTGGCCGAGATGTCCATCGGACTTTCATTGTACCAAAACATCTAAAAACGGCAGCCTTCCTTCTATTTCTGTCTCGACAGTGGACTGTTTGTTTGCTTGCATGCAGTTCATATGTTCTTGGAAGTGTTCAAGAGCTTCTATGCCGTGTGGCTAGATCATAAGCGTGTCGTCAACATAACGATAAAATAAAGCTGGAAGGACGGAAGACGAACGTAATGCATCTCCATCCATATCTATATCTACATGGATACTCTGCAAATCACACTTACTTGCCTAGCAGAGTGTTTATCGAACCACCTTTACAATAATTCTCCGTTATTTCAAGCTCGAACAGCGAGCGGAGAAAGGGAACACCAAATGAGAGCTTTGAGTTCCCTTATTTTATTACAATGATCATTTCTCCTTGTGTAGGTTGGCTCAACAAAATATCTTTCCATTCGGAGGAGAAAGTTGGTGATTGAAATAACGTGAGAAGATTCTGTCGCAATGAGAAACGCCTTTGATTTAATGATGTCCTCCTCAAAAGCTGTATCATGTCAGTGACACTCTCTCCCCAATATCTCGATAATACAAAACGTGCTGCTATTCTTTGAACTTTCTCGATATCCCCCTTTAATCCTATCTGGTAAGGGCCCCATATCGCACGGCAGTACTGCAAAAGATATGTCCGATCTTCTAAGTGTTCTGCCAATAAAACACAGTCTTAGGTTCGTCTTCTCCACAATATTTTCTATGTGTTTTTTCCAATTTAAGTTGTTCGTAACTGTAATTCATAGATATTTAGTCGAATTTAAGGCCCTTAGATACGGATGATTTATCGTGTAACCGATGTTTAACGGATTCTTTTTAGTAATCATATGGGTGACCTCAAATTTTAGGGTCAACTGCCAATTTTCGCACTAAACAGACAGCTTTCCTAAATCGCTTTGCAATTTGTTTTGATCTTCAGATGACTCTACTAGACAATAAAAGACAGCATCATCTGCAAACAACCTAAGACGGTTGCTCAGTTTGTCTCCTAAATCGTTTATATAGATGAGGAACAGCAGAGGGCCTATAACACTACCTTGGGCAAAGCCAGAAATAACTTCTGTTTTAGTTGATGACTTTCCGTCATTTACCACGAACTATGGCCTCTCTGATAGGAAATCACGAATCCAGTAACATAACTGGGACGATACACCATAAGCACGTAATCGGACTACAAGCCACTTGTGTGGTACAGGGTCAAAAGCTTTCTCGAAATCTAGAAATACGAAATCAATTTGAAATTGCTTGTTAATAGCACTGAACACCTCGTGAGAGTAAAGGCCTCTGTGTGTTAATAGACCGTTCTCTTGGAGGTAATTTACAATGTTCGAATACAATATATGTTCCAGAATCCAGTTGCACGTCGACTTTAATGATGTGGGCCTGTAATTTAGTGGATTACTCCTACTGCCTTTCTTGAATACTGGAGTGAAATGTGCAACTTTCCCGTCTTTGGATACGGATCTGCCGGCCGCTGTAGTCGAGCGCTTCTAGCCGTTTCAGTCTAGATCCACGCGGTTGCTACGGTCGCAGGCTCGAATCCTGCCTCGGGCATGGATATGTGTGATGTCCTTAGGTTAGTTAGGTTTAATCAGTTCTACGTCTAGGGGACTGATGACCTCAGATGTTAAGTAACATAGTGCTTAGAGCCATTTTAACCATTTGATACGGATCCTTCGTCGAGGGAGTGGTTGTATGTGGTTCTTAAGTATGGAGCTATTGCATCAGCACAGTCTGAAAGGAATCTAATTGGTATACAGTCTGGACCGGAAGACTTGCTTTCATTAAGTGATTTAAGTTGCTTCACTACTCCTAGGATATCTACTTCTAAGATACTCATGTTGGCAGCTCCTCTTGATTCGAATTCTGAAACATTTACTTCGTCTTCTTTGGTGAAGGAATTTCGGAAGGCTGTGTTTAGTAGCTCTGCATTAGCAGCACTGTCATCGATAGTATTACCCTTGCCGCTAGCATACTTTACATACAACCAGAATCTCTTTGTATTTTCTGCCAGGTGTCGAGGCAAGGTTTCATTGTGGAAACTATTATAAGCATCTCTCATTGAACTCCGCGCTGAATTTCGAGATTCTGTAAAAGGTCGCCAATCTTGAAGATTTTCCGTTCGTTCAAATTCGGCATACTTTTTTCGTTGTTTCTGCAGCAGTGTTCTGACCCGTTTTGTGTACCAAGGGGGATTAGCTCAGTCATTTGTTAACTTATTTGGTATAACTCTCTCAATTGCTGTAGATAGTATTTCTTTGAATTCAAGCCCCATCTGGTCTCCACCTACTGGTACATTGTTAGTTTGGAAGGGGTGGAGAATGTCTCTCAGGAAGGCGTCAAGTGAATTTTTATTTGTCTTTCGAGTAGGTATATTTTTCGTTTATTTTTGGAGGATTTGGCAGTTGCAATATTCACTGTCGCTACGCTCCGCATGCCACCAGCATAACGTAATTACCAAAAAATCAGAAGCCGTCTTTGGGCTATTTAAGACCACCCCATCTGCAGTTTTGACAATCAGTTGGTCCAGAGGAAGACAATGGAGGTAATCGTCGAAATGTTGAGGCTCTACTCTGAGTTGACGCGGCAAGCAGCCCGAGAATGTTTTATACAACAGTGACGTCGCGAACGAATCCGTTCTCATAAAGTCATCTTTGTGATTTTAAAGACCAAGTCGGTCTCCGAATGCCGAATGTGTACCTATTCCAGGCGAATATGGCAAGAAATAAGTGGGCAGACCGTCAGTACAGTCAAGATGTGCAAGGAAAAATAACTACACACCCGATAAAAACCCAGAAAACAGATGTCGCCAAGCTCTACCTCGAATGTAATGTGGCCGAGCGGTTCTAGGCGCTACAGTTTGGAACCGCGCGACCGCTACGTTCGCAGGTTCGAATCCTGCCTCGAGCACAGATGTGTGTTATGTCCTCAGATTAGTTAGGTTTAAGTAGTTCTAAGTCTAGGGGACTGATGGCTTCAGATGTTAAGTCCCATACTGCTTAGGGTCATTAGAACCATTTGAATGTAATGATGAAATGAAACACAGTGAGACCGGTGTAGAGCTACACAAGGCACATTTCCACGTGCAATTAAGTAGTCTACCGAAATAAAGGTTTTAAATTACCTAAAAAACCAGGAAGGAGCTTCCAGTTTAAACAAGACTTGGAATCCGCTCATTCCGCACATCAGAGCTGGAGAACGCTGAGAGAATGTGCGTTTCACGGAATAACAGTGGGCTCCGGGACACAAATGAGCATCAAAGGGTGCAGCGGTCGCCGTACGTCAAAATGGTTGAAATGGCTCTAAGCACTATGGGACTTAACATCTGAGGTCATCAGTCCGCTAGACTTAGAACTACTTAAACCTAACTAACCTATGGACATCACACACATCCAAGCCCGAGGCAGGATTCGAGCCTGCGACCCTAGCAGCAGCGTGGTTCCGGACAGAAGCGCCTAGAACTACTCGGCCACCACCGAACGTCGAACTAGACCATAAATATGGGCGCGACGTAGACAATACTTCCTAGACCGGTTGGAGTCCAGGCAGTAATACACATAGTAACAGAGTTCGCAGCACCGGAAGAAGATGACTGTGTTGGTCGTGGAAATATCGTGCAGAAAATGGAAACAAGAACTCTGTGTTGTATACGCCTGGTATTCGATTTCTCCGCACACCATGCAGGCCGTGGCGGTGACGGGCGTAAACGGATCTCACCAAAAAAGATACGGATTTTCCTTCTTGGTCCAGTGCAGTTTACCACGGAATTACACGTTGCCTCCACAGGATCTGGGGCCGCCAACCTCGCCGACAGGCAGCGTGCCTGCCGCAGCAGAGAGCGTTGTCGGCAGGGCACTATTTTGCTACGCCAAGTCATGTGCGCTCGCAGCGCCACGCGGATATCCATCTGCTCCCGACTACGTAGGCCACTGCGGGAGCGTGCAAAGTCAGTCACGCCCTAGAGTCTAGACAGTGCTAGCAGTTCCGTCCGACTGTGTCAGCAGTTCAGTCCTTGGCAGTACCAACAGATTCGTCTCAGTGCCCCATACAGACCCGGCCCAGTTCGTGTCGGTCTTCAGCAGCAGCACGTCAGCCGTCACACGCCGGCAGGACCGTCGCAGTAATGTCTCAGATCTTCACGTCATAGCTTAACACGACTCTTGGGTTCGTTGTGTAGGCACATCACAGACAACTTCATAGGAGAGACATATCTGTTGTATGTAGCTGTGTATATATTCATCCAAGGACATTATAACTAAGTTTCGTTTTGTTTATAAAGTTATTTTTTTAAAGTGTCTTCAATCACTCATCAGCACGAGGGTACTTCAGGTTCCACATCCGAAAATACATACTGGAAAATCTGTGATTTTAATAGTTATTATGACCTTGCAAACATTTTAAAAGAGACTGCTGTACATGTAGTATTGGGTGCGCAGCTACGAATTGGACTCTCACAAAGAATACAAGATATTTATACACCTAAGGAAAAGGTAAAGAGTCAGGTTACAATATCGTAGTGCGAAGAAATTTCCGTGTTGAGGTGAAGTAGAGTCTATCAAAGCATTCAAGGATAATAAGAGCGCACTGCGTGGCTCCAGGAGTACGCGGTACTTAAGATACGCTACAAAGAATTGCATTAGGAAGCTAAAAGAATACACTGGGAAAAGTTTCTTCGAAGGCAGCAGCAATTTGACTTATGAGGAGACCATACAAGCTTTAGAATAGAAAGGTTGAGGGGCCTGCTGTCATGTCCACAATTCGTAAGAGGAAGGCTGAATAATCGTTGGATGGAGGGAGTCAACTGAATACCTGCTAAACGCCCACACTCTGATGATAAACACTTACACAGATTCAGAAACTCATACATAACTTCGGAGCGAACGGGATAAAAATTCGAAATCAAATGTTGGTGTTATCTTATGCTCAGGAAGAAATTTTCTACCGCAGTTTCCAAGCTCTAAACTGGAAATGCACCTTGTTCGGGTGGCGTCCACCCTGAGGTCGTTCTGATGATGGGTCCACTGACAGTGCCTCGTTTGACAGTATTACTAAACGAGGGGTTACGAATAGGTGCAAGCCCGGAGATTCGGGAAACAATTAGGACAGCAGTCTTTAAAAAGAGAAAGGATAATAAATAAATAACATTAGAATTATATGTGAATACCTTCAGCCGCTGACGGGCGTTGATATATATCAACGGGGACAGGTGAAAATGTGTGTTCGGACTGGGACTCGAACCCGGGATCTCCTGCTTACATGGCAGACGCTCTATCCACCTGAGTCACCGAGGGCACAGAGGATATTGCGACCGCAGGGACTATCTCGCTCACGCTCCCCATGAGACCCACCTTCTCACCTTATACGTCCACACACTACATTCGTAGTGTCCCTACCCAACACACTCATTTCTCGTGGAAGACATTCTTACCAAGTCCCGTAAGAGTTCGGGTAATATGAGTGCATCCGCACAGAAGAGGATGGTCATGGCCGGTATTGTTAGAACAATATACTTATATGGATATTTTGTCTGTTCTTTTGGACATGTCCGAAAGAACAGACATCGTAGATAGAGCGTCTGCCATGTAAGCAGGTTCAGGAGTGCCTGCTCTGTAACCGATTCACGAAAGGGAAGTCTATAAAAATGGTTCAAATGGCTCTGAGCACTATGGGACTCAACATCTTAGGTCATAAGTCCCCTAGAACTGAGAACTACTTAAACATAACTAACCTAAGGACATCACACACACCCATGCCCGAGGCAGAATTCGAACCTGCGACCGTAGCAGTCCCGCGGTTCCGGACTGCAGCGCCAGAACCGCTAGACCACCGCGGCTGGCCGGAAGTCTATAGATGATGCGGTTGGCAGAGCTCTTCAGAAAATAGAAATGTGCAAATTGATGGCTCATGCGACAATTGTTGGTGGTCTACGACGTTAGCATGCCTCCAACGTCTTCGGGTTCTAAAATGGCTGTACAAGAGTTTTGTCGATTATTGTAGTGGGTGTACCATCCAATGCCTTGCAGGGTCCAGACACTAACAAGAACATACATTTTTCATATTAGGTGCATTGTGCTGCAATTTACTGCCAGGTACTCCATATCAGCAGCCTCAGTAGTGATAAGACATCGTGAGAGAGCAGAATGGGGTGCTCTGTGGATCTCAAGGACTTCGAACGTGGGCAAGTGATTGGGTGTCACTTGTGTCATACGTCTGTACTCGAGATTTCCTCACACCTAAACATCATTATGTCCACTGTTTCCGATGTGATAGTGAAGTGGAAACGTGAAGGGACATATAGAACACAAAAGCGGACAGGCCAACCTCATCTGTTAACTGACAGAGACCACCGACAGGTGAAGAGGGTTGTAATGTGTAATAGGCAGGCAACTATCCAGACCATCACACAGGAATCCCAAACTGCATCAGGATCCACTACAAGTACTATGACAGTTAGGCAGGAGGTGGGAAAACTTGAATGTAGTAGTAGAACAATGGCGGTATCAGTGCATTTTGTTAGTGTGGGTTGCCTACATCAGGGGCAGATATGCACTCAGTGGCAATCCTGTTGTTCTCCTCTGATTGACAGGTACTTAACCGATTATTCTCCTATGACTGACAGGTCTTTAACCTATTGTTCTGCTAAAAGGACCCTTCTTTTTGAATGATGGACAATTAACATATTGTCTTCTCTCACTCCCCTCCCCCCCCCCTCACACAAAACCTCACCCCTAGCTGCTACAGGTACACTTTCAGGTCTGAGATATTGGAATAGCCACTCTCACACTTATCAATTTGATTGACTACCTAATTAAATTGATCATTTAATTAATCTCTCCTATTCTGGGAAACCCCTCTCCCGCACCCTCCTTCCTGGAAATTGGAGGGGAAAAAGACTCAGATGATCCGTCATTTGGAGGTAATTCGATTGTAGTGTATGGAATATTGTTTAAACAATTTGGACAATCTAGAGGATTCAAGCCTGTGTATGGAGTATATGGAAATTGATGGAAAGGAAGAATCTGTTACACCGCGCGACCGTGACGCGGGGCGCGGACGGCGGAGTGAGGTCGCCGCGGGCGGAGGGTATTTAAATCGGCCGCCGCCGCGACCAAACCCAGTTCCCCCTGAGCAGCCATAGCGTACGGATCTCCGTGCCGGCACGTTCACAGGAGCTCAGTCCGTCAGTTCACCTTATGATGGCGACATGTATGATCGCCGAAACATTGTGCCCGTTGGACACTGTAGACTGGCAGTACACCCGTGGATATTTTGATTATCAAATACGCCGGGAGAAACTCAAGAATCACATAAGAAATTTAGTTTGTGGGGTGAGATTTCTCTTGCTCATTATTCTCTGCTCTTAGGAAACATGTAGGTGTTGTAAGAAGTAATTACGTGGGGCAAACATGTTGCATAACCTAATGTCCAGCATTGTACTCTGGGTGTCTTAACCTAATGTTCAACCATTTTTCTCACTTAATCTATTGTTCTGTTAAGTGGTCTTCCTTGTCACCACCGTTTCCTTAAACTACTGTACCGCATTTAATACCAAATTAAGTAATTAGTTATGTCCTGCCACAACTTTCTGGTACACTTTTCGAATTTCACATGCTTTTGGGCAAGTGAAAAGTCAAAAGGAAGGATCCTTTTAGCACAACAGTTGGTTAAGGACCTGTCAATCAAAGGAAAACAATCGGTTAAGATCCTGTCAGTGAAAGGAGAATATTAGGTTTGACCCTGAGTGCATACCTGTCTGTGATGTAGGCAACCCGCACTAACAAAATGCACTGACGCCGCACTTGTTTCACTACTTTCCTGGTCGACCATCATTCTTCTTTGTCACCCACCCACTTAAATTATTGCACTGCGTTTTATATGCAATTTAACATAGTGTTCTGCACTTAACCTTTTGTTCTGCCCCACGTCTCCCACTCACGCGCACCCTCCCTTTAACTATTGTACTGCTAACGCCACATTGATATAAAAAAATTATGCAAATTCATAAAATCGATATTCTTCACATTTATGGGGTAGATTTTTTAATTCGTGGCATCCTATTGGTCGGTGACATCGACGGAAAAAAAAGGTCGCTAATAAAAACACATCCCACCACCCAATGACTGATGCCAACGCTGACACCACCAACTCAGCACACAACCCCATGAGTCGAGGTGCACCGTCGACCCCTACAAAGTGACGACGTGGCTGTCAACTGCCGAGCCACACACAGATGTCCGTTGGGGTCCCGCAAGAATAAGACGGCGGCATCCCTTTCATACTTGACACTTGAGAAATTCCTGTGAAAATACGTGTTCACCTAGGCACCATTGCTGGCATGATACCTCTTCACCTGCAGATACTGACGTCACAGGTCGTGCTATAGAAATCTGTTCCAATGCTTCCCAGAGTAGCACAATATGCATTGCTCCTAGCTATCCAAACAGGACAGTCCATTCGTCACTGAATTTATACATGAAACTGCTGCTACTGCCAGTGTGGGAGCACCACCGCCTTTGTTTTCTGCAGACGAGACTTTCAGCGGCAAAAACTATAAGAATATTGGGAACCAGGAACATATTTATCATTGTAACTACAATTAAATAGGATTGCTGCTGCAGTCTGACATTAAGCAATGTAGTGGAAATGTCTCCTTTTGACGGCTGTGGTTCTGGAACGAATCTCAGTATCTATAGAGCACATAATTTTCCACATAAAAATCTCTCTCATACTCTCACGGTTATTGATGCGCTGAATCTATACGTGCTCACGATAGGACACACACTCATTTTCTCTGGTCATACCACAACATAAATCACAGTTACTCTACACTGCAACATATATACATTTCAGACAAACAGTGCAGTTATCATTTACATATGTACAGCACCCAAAAATTATGTCATGCCCACATTCACACCAGCTACGTGTCTCGATTCTCTTCAGTTCTAGGAAATTATTTGACGTGTACGTTTTCATTCAGCACTTACGGAAGGTGCTGCATCCTGTCATGACTCTCTTAAGCAAGTGTTATAAAGCACAGGCGTCTGGCACTATGTGATAATCAATAATTACCCCTGCGGTCTAAAGTGTTGTAAAGATATCACCGATGCCAGTTGGCGTACTGTAATTAACATCATTGTTGATAATGGGACAAGAAAAACGCAAGAAGACGCTTAGGGGGTGCCGATGAGGGGACTCTCTGACTCTTCTTTTTTTTCCAGCCCTATTGCCTGTCCTGTTTGTACACTACGGCATGTCGAGTTGAGCCCTTGCATTGCTATATTGTGCAGCCGTCTACGAAATGAATCTATCACCTCTTATGTTCAGATATATTCCTCAATGCGTTGAAATCACAATTCACCACATCAAATGTATTCTTCCCTTACAACTAGACATACGTAATTTTCTTTTTTATGTGAATAGTTCTCTCATTACATCCCACAAACGTCTGGTGATATTTCGGAACATAAGCGACAGTTCCTATACGTTCAAGCAGCAGCATAACTTTTCTTACTATCAATTAAAGGTGTATAAAAATTATGATATGTCCACACTTGAACCAGCTGCGTGTCGTTTCCGCACTGCAAAAAATCCTCACACCATCACATACTTGTCAATGAATAAAGGATGGAATTACAATTTTAAAAAAGCCCTAGAGTCTTTTCGGTTTATCGATTTCACCACTTCCACGAAACCTTTAGATATTTTCGATACTTGTAAATCCAGCCAACACACAGTGGTGACATTTATATATTCAGACCGCCAACTCGGGGTTTGTATCTGTGCGTTCCATGCACAGACTCCACCACCCAGATCACACAATTTTCCCCTGACTAAGAGATCATTGTGAGTGTAAAATATACTAGAGTACGTTCAATCGGAGCTAATTTTCACGGAAGGAGCTGGTGAGTGGCGAATCCGCAAACTGTTGTAGGCTACAAACCCGAAAATTTAGCCGGGTGGAGCATGCTGTAAACCATCGAGTAAATAGAAACGTATCTCATCTGCGAAGACCTTTCCGTGAAAACTCGAAAGAAATAGAGGAAACTGATATATACACTCGCGAATACCGATGTCGGTGGTATAACAGAATCCAAATCATCCTTATAATTTACAAAGTGAACTAAGGTGTTTCTCATGTCTAGAGAACCAGCAAACGTGTCCTCCACCCGTCAATTACCTGCTGGATGCACCCAACACACCACAATCGATGTTCTTTCAACCAAATAAAGATAGGAAATGTGAAGAAGCAGTCAATCGGACAATTTACATGGGAGGAATGGTCCAATGCAAACACAAGCACTACGTTAATTTGCATAATTTTGAAATAAAGCGCAGTATAATTGTTTAAGGGGTGGGTGACAAATTAGAATGCTCCAGAAATGGCATTCAAAAGCATGTGAAATTCGAAAAGTGTACCAGAAAGTTGCGGCAGGACATAACTAATTACTTAATTTGGTATTAAAGGCGGAACAATAGTTTAAGGAAATGGGGGTGACACAGAAAACCGCTTAACAGAACAACAAGTTAAGTGCTGAGAAAGGTTCGAACATTAGGTTAAAACACCCAGAGTACAGTGCCGAACATTAGGTTATGCAACATCTTTGCCCCATGTAATTACCTCTAACAACACCTACATGTTTCCAAAGAGCAGAGAATGATGAGCAAGAGAAATCTCACCCCACAAACTAAATTTCTTATGAATAAACAATATACCCTTGAATTTCCTGTTATGAGATCCTTCCTCTTCATCAGTTTCCATATATTCCATACACAGGCTTGAATCTCCTAAATTGTTTAAATAAACAATATTCCACACATTATTTAAATTGTTTAAACAATATTCCATACACTACAATAGAATTCCCTCCAAATGACTGATCAACCGAGTCATTTTCCCGCCAATTTCCAGGAGGGGCGGTGGGGGGAGAGGAGGTTCAGCAGAATAGGTTCAAATGGCTCTGAGCACTATGGGACTCAACTGCTGTGGTCATCAGTCCCCTAGAGCTTAGAACTACGTAAACCTAACTAACCTAAGGACATCACTCACATCCATGCCCGAGGCAGGATTCGAACCTGCGACCGTAGCGGTCACGCGGTTCCAGACTGTAGCGCCTAGAACCGCACGGCCACTCCGGCTGGCCCAGAATAGGAGAGGTTAATTAAATAATCAATTTACTTAGGTAGTCAATCAAATTGATAAGTGTGAGAGTAGCTGTCCCAATATCTCAGACCAGAAAGTGTACCTGTAGCAGTTAGGGGTGTGTTTTCCTGTGGGGGAGGGGAATGGGAGAGGACAATAGATTAATTGCCTGTCAGTCAAAAGGAAGGATCCTTTTAGCACAACAGTTGGTTAAGGACCTGTCAATGAAAGGAAAACAATCGGTTAAGATCCTGTCAGTGAAAGGAGAATATTAGGTTTGACCCTGAGTGCATACCTGCCTCTGATGTAGGCAACCCGCACTAACAAAATGCACTGACGCCGCACTTGTTTCACTACTTTCATGGTCGAGCAGCTGCTCGTAAGCCACACATCAAGCTGGTAAATGCCAAACAATGCCTCGCTTTGTGTAAGGAGTGTAAATATTGGACGATCGAACAGTGGAAAGCGCTGTGTGACGAATCACAGTACACAATGTGGCGATCCGATCGCAGGTCGAGGGTGTTGCGAATGGCTGGTGAACGTCATCTGCTAATGTGTGTAGTGCCAACAGTAAAATTCGGAGGCGGTAGTGTTATGGTGTGGTCGTGTTTTTCATGGAGGGGGCTTGCACCCGTTGTTGTTTTGTGTGGCACTATCACAGCACAGACCTACATTGATGTTTCAAGCACTTTCTTGCTTCGCACTGTTGAAGAGCAATTCAGGGATGGCGATTCCATCCTTCAACACGATCAAGCACCTGTACATAATGCACAGCCTGTGGCGGAGTGGTTAAACGACGATAACATCCCTTTAATGGACTGGCGTGCACAGAGTCCTTACCTGAATCCTATAGAACACCTTTGACTTTGGAATGTTTTAGAATGTTGATTTCGTGCCAGGCCTCACCGACCGACATCGATACCTCGCCTCAGTGCAGTACTCCATGAAGAATGGAATGCCATTCCCAAAGAACCCATCCAGCACCTGACTGAAGTTATGTCTGAGAGAGTGGAAGCTGTCATCATGGCTAAGGATGGACCAACACCATATTAAATTCCAGCATTACCGATGAAGTGCGCCACGAACTTGTAAGTTATTTTCGGCCAGGTGTCAGGATACTTCTGCTCACATAGTGTATGTAGGCATTCTTCAAGACGGAGAATTGAATTTTGTACAAGATGTAAAATCCGTTACTCTGAAATTGGCTAAAATTATGCATAAGATTGGCCTTGCTGGCACTGCTGACCGTAAATTACCGCTGCATGTTTTGCTGTAGTATCGTGAAGACGTCTTCAGCTCAATTGTCGGCTTCGCTGGCAGCGTCTAGGAGCTTCGCCTTCAACTGGAGCGCTAGATAACAATACTGCAACGATTACAGTGGAGTGTAAACCTGAGTCTCACTTGTGTCTTTCGTACTACATACGTGCTAGTGATCAATGATGATTTTTAGGATATGTTCGAACGATATCACTGTATATTACAGGGCAGCATATTATATATAGGTTCTTTCAAGAAAAATATGATCGAATGTACGTGATCAGAAGTCCTCATGTTTATGAAAATAAAAGTGGAATGGTGTTCATTGGTAAGCACATCAACTGAGAACGGCTAGACTGATTTGGTTAATTTATAAGAAAAAACGTTCGTAATAATTCTAATAAGGTTTTTAGGGAAAGAAAAATTAGGAAAGTTGCTAGGAAAATTCGGGTCGAAGGATGGATACGTGTTTCTTTTTTTATTGTTCCTTATGGTCCTGGAAAAGTTTTCAGAGAAATGTCGGGACAGTTACAAAGGGAAGTCGGAAAATTCGGAAAAAACTACAAAAATCTTAATTTTTGTGTGCAACGCACTCTCGATCACCACCTACGACTGATACGACATATTTGGTTGATTCTTTTTCTTTTTTTTTTTTCCTTGTGGTCTCTAGATGGAAATAATTCGATTGAATGTTTTACAATGATGAAAGTCTGGAAGATCTGAAGAAAAGTCTGGAAAAACGTATTCCACCCTGAATTAAAATAAAATTACTTTTTCTTATTTTTGTGTTGTTTCGAAATTTGTCCTACAAATGTAGTTGTATTAATTCTTTTCCAATTTATTTCGATACTACATGCGAAAATTTAGTTTAAGAGCTGATTCTCAAATTGTAAATCAAGCCAGTCGGTTACATGGCGACGATAAACTTGATGCGTTGTTTATTTTCATTTGAACTGTGATTATTCGCATCGCACTAAACACAGTTTAATCGAAGTGACACAATTTAATCGCAATGCAGTGGTGACAGTATGAAGGAGCAATTTAGGTCGCAGAGCATGCAATGCTAGAAACTAATCGAGTCTTTGATCTAATCCAGCTGCAAAGCAACGCGACGGACGAAATGAAATTGAACGCAGTCGATTACCACAAACATGTTCAGCACGTACACAAGAAGAAAATTCAAACGAAGATGACACGCGTCGAATGAGACATCACCGGTCAGTAGAAACCCATAGCACGAAAATAAATTTGAGTAATCGGGCAAGAAGACAAACAAATTCTGCGTTGAATGCTAATCGAGCTGCATTCCGTTACAGCGTGATAGTTGATTAAATTGTAGAACAATCCACTGGTACTGGATCGATGTTCGTTGAGTGCCCACTTGGTAAGGCACTGAAATACAGAAATGAAACCCTCGGATTGTGTTGCGCAAGTAGCAAAGTCAAACTGGCGCCGTTGGTCCTGCCACCATAGCCATTGCGCTCATTGGAGTCTGGAACAGGGAAAGATTCCATACATTTTTTAACGAAAATGCAGAAAGACAACAGTTGCTTCTTTATGACTTCATCTGGCGCAAAAAAGTGCGAGAATTCATCTCACATGTAAAATTTCCCATTGGGGTACTCCTGAATGTACTCCGCCTCAAACTGAATATCTATTGCCACAATCGTTAATAGGTAAATGTTTCACTCAAAAACAAATCTTTTTCTCGTTGCTTCTTTGTTTACACATTTCCAGTAGCTTTTCACAAACTCACAAAACGATCACAAACAATTTTATTGCAATTTGGACAGGACAGCGTATGTCAGGTCAGTTAGTTTCTATTCAGGGACACTTACGAGCCTGGAGGTTAAGCGAATGGCAGTCTGACTGGGACACTAGAGGCACTGTAAGGCGGGTATTCAGCATACTCAATCAACGCATCACTGCCCGTACCCGCGCTATGGTGCATCTGTTGACAGCTGCCCTGACATCTATATCAAGCGAGGCGTGGAAACACACTAGTCAGTGAATGTGAAGAGTAAGTTTTGTGCTAATCACGTCTTTTCCGTTGGTCCCGTTTCCAGGCAGTGAGGGAATACAGGCAAGTACATTGCCATCTGCAAAAAAATTAAAATGACCAAAACGTTTGGATTACACTTCATGGGATAGCACATCGAATATCTAAAATATAACTGCTAAACTTTCAGTCTTATGGTTAAGTGTGTGAATATCAAAGTAACGTCAGCATATCAGAAGAACAAAGAAGTATACTAACAAGAAATGCCTCCTCTCTGACACAGACTAATAGGCACGAATAAAATATACCTAAAAGAAAGTGTAAAAATAAAAAAAATTCATGATCAGCCACAAAGCTATTCGTAGACGCAAGGATTGCCGAGGCACGCAAATACCAATGCGGGAATGTAGAATAACGTAGCAACAATAGGTGTAGATGTAGTTATTCGTCCAACTCTCTCGAATTAAATTCCTTTTATTTTATGTTTTCATTTCTACAGTAATATTAAGAGTAGTTACTATATATATATATATATATATATATATATATATATATATATATATATATATATATATATAGGGCTATTACAAATGATTGAAGCGATTTCATAAATTCACTGTAGCTCCATTCATTAACATATGGTCACGACACACTACAGGTACGTAGAAAAAGTTTTGTTCGGGTGAAGCCGCACTTCAGGTTTCTGCCGCCAGAGCGCTCGAGAGCGCAGTGAGACAAAATGGCGACTGAAGCCGAGAAATGCACTCACATCAGTCAGTCATAACAGTGCAACGACACTTCAGGACGAAGTTCAACAAAGATCCACCAACTGCTAACTCCATTCGGCGATGGTATGCGCAGTTTAAAGCTTCTGGATGCCTCTGTAAGGGGAAATCAACGGGTCGGCCTGCAGTGAGCAAAGAAACGGTTGAACGCGTGCGGGCAAGTTTCACGCGTAACCCGCGGATAATTGGCTCATGCCACAACTGGAGACCGACAGCGCCGACTTCATCTTTCAACAGGATGGTGCTCCACCGCACTTCCATCATGATGTTCGGCATTTCTTAAACAGGAGATTGGAAAACCGATGGATCGGTTGTGGTGGAGATGATGATCAGCAATTCATGCCATGGCCTCCACGCTCTCCCGACTTAACCCCATGCGATTTCTTTCTGTGGGGTTATGTGAAAGATTCAGTGTTTAAACATCCTCTACCTAGAAACGTGCCAGAATTGCGAGCTCGCATCAACGATGCTTTCGAACTCATTGATGGGGACATGCTGCGCCGAGTGTGGGAGGAACTCGATTATGGGCTTGATGTCTGCCAAATCACTAAAGGGGCACATATCGAACTTTTGTGAATGCCTAAAAAAACTTTTTGAGTTTTTGTATGTGTGTGCAAAGCATTTTGAAAATATCTCAAATAATAAAGTTATTGTAGAGCTGTGAAATCACTTCAATCATTTGTAATAACCCTGTGTATAGGGTGGTCCATTGATCGTGACCAGGCCAAATGTTCCACGAAATAAGCGTCAAACGAAAAAACTACAAGGAACGAAACTTGTCTAGCTTGAAGGGGGAAACCAGATGGCACTATGATTGGCCCGCTAAATTGCGCTGCCATAGGTCAAACGGATATCAAATGCGTTTTTTAAAATAAGGACCCCCATTTTTATTACGTATTCGTGTAGTACATAAAGAAATATGAATGTTTTAGTTGGACCACTTTTTTCGCTATGTGGTAGCTGGCGCTGTAATAGTCACAAACATATGGCTCACAATTTTAGACGAACAGTTGGTAACAGGTAGGTTTTTTAAATTAAAATACAGAACGTAGGTACGTTTGAAAATTTTATTTCGGTTGTTCCAATGTGATCCATGTACCTTTGTGAACTTACCATTTCTGAGAACGCATGCTGTTACAGCGTAATTACCTGTAAATACACATTAATGCAATAAATGCTCAAAATGATGTCCGTCAACCTCAATGCATTTGGAAATACGTGTAACGACATTCCTCTCAACAGCGAGTAGATCGCCTTCCGTAATGTTAGCACATGCATTGACAATGCGCTGACGCATGTTGTCAGGCGTTGTCGGAGGATCACGATAGCAAATATCCTTCAACTTTCCCCACAGAAAGAAATCCGGGGACGTCAGACCCGGTGAGCGTGCGGGCCATGCTTCGACGACCAATCCACCTGTCATGAAATATGCTATTCAATACCGCTGCAACCGCACGCGAGCTATGTGCTGGACATCCATCATGTTGGAAGTACATCGCCATTCTGTCATGCAGTGAAATATCTTGTAGTAACATCGGTAGAACATTACGTAGGAAATCAGCGTACATTGCACCATTTAGATTGGCATCGATAAAATGGGGGTCAATTATCCTTCCTCCCATAATGCCGAACCATACATTAACCCGCCAAGGTCGCTGATGTTACACTTGTAACAGCCATCGTGGATTTTCCGTTGCCCAATAGTGCATATTATGCCGGTTTATGTTACCGCTGTTGGTGAATGACGCTTCATCGCTAAATAGAATGCGTGCAAAACTATCTGTCATCGTCGCGTAATTTCTCTTGTCCCCTGTGGCAGAACTTTACACGGCGTTGAAAGTCCTCTCCATGCAATTCCTAGTGCATAGAAATATCGTACAGGTGCAATCGATGTTGATGTAGCATTCTCAACACCGACGTTTTTGAGATTTCTGATTCTCGCGCAATTTGTCTGCTACTGATGTGTGGATTAGCCGCAACATCAGCTCAAACACCTACTTGGGCATCATCATATTTTGCAGGTCGTTGTTGAGGTTTCACATGTGGCTGAACACTTCCTGTTTCCTTAAATAACGTAACTGTGGTGTCACCGCCAGACACCACACTTGCTAGGTGGTAGCCTTTAAATCGGCCGCGGTCCGTTAGTATACGTCGGACCCGCGTGTCGCCACTGTCAGTGATTGCAGACCGAGCGCCGCCATACGGCAGGTCTAGAGAGACGTCCTAGCACTCGCCCCAGTTGTACAGCCGACTTCGCTAGCGAAGCTACACTGACAAATACGCTCTCATTTGCCGAGACGATAGTTAGCATAGCCTTCAGCTACGTCAATTGCTACGACCTGGCAAGGCGCCATATCCTTTGCTATGTATATTGTGAAGCATGTACAGTGAAGAGAGATTTTCACCAATTGTGGATTAAAGTTAAGTATTCTACGAGTTACCTCCTGTTTTGCTAGTCTTATTTCTCTGACCTGTTCCAGACCTCACGCCAGCCTGCGTGAGCATAACGCGTGCCTTTCGGCTTCCTCCAAACTCCGTGAATTGGCACCTGCCAATACACAACATTGGCGACGAGTGTAAAAGCGGTCTTCTTCTTTACACTTGCTTAAATTACTTGTGTCATGGCTTCGCCACAATCGCCAGATGTACTGTCCGAATTTTGTCGCTTGCAGAATCAGCAGACGCAGGCCTTATTGGATGCCCTTGGACAGCTCGTCCAGGGTCAACGTGCAATGCAACACGATGCGGCGGCCGCCGCTTCACCGCTACCGCAGCCACAACACGCCGTTGCACCACCTTTTCGTCCTTTTGATGCGGCACTGGAAAGCTGGACGGAGTGGTCACGCCAATTTGGATTCCATCTCGCCGCCTACAGAATTCAAGGTATTGAGCGGCAGCCTTTTTTGCTTTCTTGTGTAGGTGTGTCCAACTACCGTGTGATAGTGAAATTGTTTCCCCGACGCGACGTAGCAACTCTGTCCTACGACGAAGTTTTGTCGGCATTAGATTCATATTTCAAAGAATCAGTCAATGTAGTTGCAAAAAGGTATACCTTCTTTCATACAAAACGTACGGCCGCTCAGACTAATAGAGAGTGGGTTGCAACCTTGCAAGGCCTTACTAGGGACTGTGCTTTTGAGTGTGTATGTGGACTCCCATATTCAGATACCATGGTACGTGATGCAATTGCACAGAACGTTTCTGATGTTCGTATACGGGAACAGATTTCGAAACTAGTCAATCCCTCCCTTCAACAAGTGATGGACATATTGGATCAGCAAGACACACTTGACTTTGCTCAGGAATCATTTGAAACTTCGTCAGCCGTGTGTCACGTTAACCGGCCCGCCGGGCGAGCTGCACGGAACAGTAAACAGTCCTCGCGCCCGGCCGCGCCAATGCCGCCTAGCTCTCATCCACGTGCCCTGCGCCAGCATGCAAATGCAGTGAAATCATGCCCGCAGTGTGCTACTAGACATTCGCGTGAGAATTGCCCATCACGCCAGGCTATTTGCTTTTTCTGTAATAAAAAAGGACATGTTCAAAGTGTTTGCCAGAAAAAGCTCAGAATGGACACTCACAACCACTCCATGCCCTTTGCTTCACGCCGGAATCGAACCAAGAATACTCTGGCTCGTGAACCTTCGCTGACGGAAATTCATGTAGTTCATTCCACTCTGCCCAGTGCCACTCTCTCTAACAGTGACTGTGTTCGTCCCACAAAAAGTGTGCGTCGACATCGCCGGAAATCCCGTCATGTCGCAAGTGATTCTGTACCAGTGTCAGTTCACGTTGCGTGAGACAGTCGCTCTTGTCATCAGCAGGACAATAAACTTTTTGTGGACTTGGATATTAAAGGCAAAGTAATACCGTTCCAGCTCGATACCGGAGCTGCAGTCTCCCTAATCAATCACGACACGTACAAACAGCTGGGCAAACCTCTGTTGCGTGCCGCAAATGTTAAGCTAACTAGTTATTCAGGACAAGCAATCCCTGTGTTAGGACAGTGCAGCCTTCTTGCTACATACAAGGGACAAACAAAACTTGTGTCTTTTTACGTCCTTCGTTCTTCTTCTGCTGTGAACTTCTTTGGTTTAGATTTATTTCAATTGTTTAACTTGTCTATAGTAAATCAGGTCCTATCAGTGAACCAGACTGTGTCTTCAGCCAGTGTTTCTCGTCTATGTGAAGAATTTGCAGACATTTTTGCACTGGGCCTTGGTTGCGCTAAGAACTATAAAGCACATTTGGAACTGAAAGTAAACGCGCAACCGAAATTTTTCAGAGCGCGCAATGTTCCCCACGCATTGCGTGATGAGGTAGCAAAAACATTACACGAATTGGAATCACAAGGTGTCATTGAACGTGTGCAGGCTTCTCTCAAGGCATCACCCTTAGTAATTTTGCAAAAACCTTCCGGAAAATTGAAACTTTTGTGTGGACTTCAAGGCAACAGTGAATCCACAACTTGTGACTGCTACTTTTCCTTTACCCCGCCCGGAAGATCTTTTTGACAAACTGTGCCCGGGTAAATATTTTTCGAAGTTGGACCTAGCAGATGCGTACTTGCAAATACCGATGGACGAAGAATCCCAGCGCGTATTGGTGGTTAACACGCATCTTGGTTTGTACCGATTCAAAAGACTGCCATTCGGGTGTGCATCCGCCCCTGCATTGTTTCAGCAATATCTACAAACTGTTTGTGCGTCGGTCCCTACTGCAGCAAACTATCTGGACGATATTGTGATCTCCGGAAAGACGGAAGAAGAACATTTAGCCAACCTCCGAACATTATTTCAGGTCTTGCTACAAAATGGTCTTCGCTTGCGGAAGGACAAATGTGTGTTTTTTGCTCGTGGATTGCCATATCTGGGACATGTACTCAATGCCCAAGGCATACATCCCAGTCCAGAGCACCTCCGTGCCATACAAGACTTGCCTTCGCCGCAGAATTTGAAGCAGCTACAGAGTGTGCTGGGAAAAATTAATTACTATAACAGAGATGTGCGCCACGCCTCTTCCATTTCAGCTCCGCTTCATGGCTTACGCCGTAAAGGTGTTCCGTTCGTCTGGACGACGGAATGCGAACGCGCCTTTCGCCAGTTGAAATCGGCGTTGCTTTCCAATACTTGCCTTACGCCATTCGATCCCTGGAAGCCCCTTTTGTTGATGGTGGATGCATCGGATTTCGGGATCGGTGCTGTGCTTGCGCACAAAGAAGGTTCGCACGATCGCCCTATTGCCTTTGCGTCCAAATTGCTGTCGTCTGCGCGAAGAAATCATTCACAGATCGAGAAAGAAACTTTGGCTCTCGTATTTGGTGTTACAAAGTTTCATGATTTCTTGTATGGTCGTCACTTTACCATCATCACAGACCACAAACCTTTGACATCACTTTTTCATCCGAACAAGCCTGTACCTCCACGTACAGCGCAGAAATTCATTCGCTGGTCTGTTTTCCTCTCGCAGTACCGCTACGATATCTTGTATCGGTCCACTGCTAAGCACGGAAACGCCGATGCATTGTCCCGTTTGCCTGTTGCTGAGGATAGAGCATTCGATTCCTCCGAACTTGCTTGCATGTTCATTGATTCGGAAACTGATGACGTGGTCGAATCGTTTCCGGTTGATTTTCGTCGTGTAGCTACAGCCACAGCTGCTGACCCTGTCCTTGCTACCGTTTTGCGTTTTGCTGCTACGCAATGGCCCTTGTCAAAGTCACGGATCGAGGATCCGTTGGTTCGCCGATTTTTTGCTCACAAGGAGAGACTTTTTGTTCGACGTGGTGTTTTGCTGTTGCGTTCTGATAATGATCAGTCCAGGGTCGTGGTCCCACGTTCGTTACAGTCCTCTGTCTTACGGCTTCTCCACCAAGGACATTGGGGTATAGTGCGCACGAAACAACTTGCTCGTCAGCACTGTACTTGGTTCGGAATCGATGCTGCGATTACGAATATGTGCTCTTTTTGCATGGCGTGTGCCGAACACCAATCCGCACCACCGTGGAAATTCTTTGCATGGCCAAAAGCCACTTCCCCTTGGCAACGCTTACACATCGTTTTTGCTGGTCCATTCTGGAATGCTCAATGGTTGGATCTGGTCGATTCATTCAGTAATTTTCCTTTTGTTGTCCGGATGTCTTCCACGACGTCTTCTGCCACCATCCAAGCGTTATCCGCTATCTTTTGCATTGAAGGTCTTCCGCAGACTATTGTTTCCGACAATGGCCCACAATTCATGTCCGCAGAATTTCAGTCATTCTGCAAGGCCAATGGTATTCAACATCTGACGTCCGCGCCGTTTTCGCCACAGTCAAACGGCGCCGCTGAACGTTTGGTCCGGACTTTCAAGTCACAGCTGTTGCAGTTGAAAGAGTCGCGTTCTCGGGAGGACGCGTTATTGCTCTTTCTGTCATCGTATCGCTCTCAGCCCCGCGATGGTCGCTCGCCGGCTGACTTGCTTCACGGTCGCCCTCATCGAACCTTGATGACTTTGTTACATCCGCCGCATCCGGTTCCTGTGCAGCGGCAGACACCTGATTATGCCCCAGGCGACGTTGTATACTATCGCAGCTATCGAGGTTCACGGCGTTGGCTCGCAGGGCGCATTCTTCGCTGCCTCGGCCGCGCGATGTATTTGGTTTTGGGGGCCTCTGGTGAGGTGCGTCGGCATCTCAATCAGCTGCGCCTCTGTCGTCGCCCGGGTTCTGCCGCTCCCCGTCTGCTTTCAGCGACGGTGCCGTCCGGTCAGCGCCCTGGGGACCCATCTACTGGCTCGCCTCATCCCCAGGTGTTACCGACGCTGCCTTCCATTTTGCCACATGTCGACGCGCCGCCGCGGCCTGTTCTCCCGCCGGCGACGCCCGTAGTGGACGCGGCGCTGCAACCGCCGGGCGCCTCCATGGGTCACGCGCCGCCGATCGCTTCCCGTGACCAGTTGTCCTCCGCCATGGAACTCTTGCCCGCTCCGGACCATCTGTCGTCTTCGCCCGTCGGGTGCTCCGACCCGATGGAGGTCGACCCTTCGGCCCCTCCTGACTATCTACGGGCGCATACACCGCATGTTGGCGTGCACCCTGGACTAGGTTTTCAGGCGTTTCCTAGCTCCCTTCGGACCGAATGACAGGATGCGGGTGGCACAGCCTCGCCTGTTGTTAGGCTCCCCACCTCGTCGCATACGTCAACATGGGGTCCTCCCCACGGCGGGCGGAAGCCAGACACCACACTTGCTAGGTGGTAGCCTTTAAATCGGCCGCGGTCCGCTAGTATACGTCGGACCCGCGTGTCGCCACTGTCAGTGATTGCAGACCGAGCGCCGCCGCACGGCAGGTCTAGGGAGACGTCCTAGCACTCGCCCCAGTTGTACAGCCGACTTCGCTAGCGAAGCTACACTGACAAATACGCTCTCATTTGCCGAGACGATAGTTAGCATAGCCTTCAGCTACGTCAATTGCTACGACCTGGCAAGGCGCCATATCCTTTGCTATTTATATTGTGAAGCATGTACAGCGAAGAGAAATGTTCACCAATTGTGGATTAAAGTTAAGTATTCTACGAGTTACCTCCTGTTTTGCTAGTCTTATTTCTCTGACCTGTTCCAGACCTCACGCCAGCCTGCGTGAGCTTAAACGCGTGCCTTTCGGCTTCCTCCAAACTCCGTGAATTGGCACCTGCCAATTCACAACAGTAACTATCCGGCGAACGGTCCGGACACTTGGATGATGTCGCCCAGGATACCGAGCAGCATACGTAGCATACGCCCATTGGGCATTTTGATCACAATAGCCACACATCAACACGATATCGACCTTTTCTGCAATTGGTAAACGGTCCATTTTGACACGGGTAATGTAGCAAAAAGCAAATACCGTCCACACTGGCGGAATGTTAGTGATACCACGTACTTATACGTTTGTGACTATTACAAAGCGAAAAATGTGGTCCAACTAAAACTTTCATATTTCTTTACGTACTACACGAATATGTAATAAAAATGGGGGGTTCCTATTTAAAAAAACGCAGTTGATATCCGTTTGACCTATGGCAGCACCATCTAGCGGGCGAACCATAGCACCATCTGGTTTCCCCCTTCAAGCTAGACGAGATTCGTTCTTTGTGGTTTTTTCGTTTGATGCTTATTTCGTGAGATATTTGGCCCGGTCACTATCAATGGACCACCCTGTATACTGTACGATACCATGTGTATTTAAAGCGTACGACTTATATAGAGTTTCAAGACAACCACTCTAAAAGTCAATGCAATAAGTTAAATTGCACTGGGTTCTATAGAGAACAGATTACAGAAAGTAGCTGTTTGTCGCATGTAGACTACAACAGGAAAAGGAGTAGTAATAGAGCTTAATACCTTATCTTTTCGCAGTAGGCACTCATAAAATAGCTTCCTTAGGCAAAAAATTGACATCTGTTACCAGCGATTGCACTTCGCACTGCTTGTCGTTGTAGAGTACACGAAGGACTCTAAATATGCTGTTATTTCTCCTTTTTATTCTTTTCTAACTTTCTCCCTTAATCTCTTATTTCTTCGCTACTTGATTATTTGTGAAGGTTTTTGGCTACATCGATGGGTTTTCCCTTGGCGCAGCGGGTAACGCAGTCACGCAACCGAGTTTCTCTCTGTAGCGCTGTCCTGAAAAAGGCTGTATCGGCCCTCATGTGCAAGCTGAGGAGGTACAAAGCACATAGCATTTGCTTACTAGCCAGTATTCGTAAAAGCAGTATTTAAAATTTAAATAACGTGAATGTAAAATAACGAGCAAAACCATTTAACTGTTTTCTGGTAGAAAGATTATTTAGTGATCTGTAACAAAATCCATTATACTGTTATTTTGTAGACTTCAAGACCAGTGTAGGCTGTAAATATTGTACTTTTCAGAAACGATCGGATGGCGAAGAAACCAAATAAAGAAATATTACATAGCAAGCAGTCTCTGCAGCGTTAAGTGTGACGTCGTTGCTCAGAGTTAGATATACGTGACCAAGTGAGACAATCATCGCAATACGCTTTTAATCGTTACCGGTTTCCGCCATACAGTGGCCGTACTAGGAAACCGGAAGCTATGCTCAATGATCACGATGAAAAACACGTATTGTGTCTAGAAGAAATAAAATAAATTTATTACACATGTTACTCACTTTCCTCCATGAACAAAACACTTTTTTGTTTTGTTTGTTACAAGTGAGTCAGTTCTGTGGTGGCAGATTCAGTACCGCTGATAATGTGGTAAATCCAGTTTTGGGAGTGGAGGGCTTATGAACAGTTAGAGCTATCAGACACGGCTAATGTTCATGAATAAATGTTTCTCAGTCGGAAAAACATTAAACGTAATAATGGCAGTGGGTTTGCTTTGTGTGTGTCGAGAGGAGAGACATACCACGATATTCTACGAATGCATTTCCCAATGCTACCGTGGGCAGAACGGAATTCTTACACAGAAGTTATGTAAAATTGCATTTTCGCGCATTTGCGCGACGTACAATACAGTTTTGTTTCTATACAGTTTGATGACATGTTAAATTCTTCTTCTGATATTGCATTACGAACCTTGATATCCTGTTACCTACCTGTTAGCTTTTGATCAAAAGTAGCAAAATACCTCGCTCTGAAATAATGGCTGTGGGTTTGCTTTGTATGTGTCGAGAGGAGAGACATACCACGATATTCTGCGAATGCATTTCCACTGCTGCCGTGGGCAGAACGGAATTCTTACACAAAAGGTATGTTAAATCGCATTTTCGAGTATTTGCGCGACGAACAATGCGGTTTTGTATCATGACATGTTAAATTCCTCATCTGATTTTGCATCACGAAGCTTGATTTCCTGTTGCCTACCTTTCAGCTTTTAACCAAAACTAGCAAAATACCTCGCTCTGAAATGCCCAGCGGGTAAAATTGTTATTGAAGATAAAAGTCTCTGGAAACCAAACTGCAAACGGTTTCACTGTTCCGAAAATATTCCCTGCAGTTATTCAGTGAATGTAGTTCAACTATGCGGTCATCTCGGAAAACATTAAGAGAACTTCCAGTCAAATATAATTTCGTATGCACAGTTTGAACTGGAAAAGGAAAGTTACAATTCATTTGTTGCTAACACCAATTAACCCTTCGAGTCCCAATAACACAAAAAACGTAATTCTTGAATCTTTCACAAAATTGACCGTTATCGTTACAGTAAGCAACGAATGCACGAAGAAATTGACAAAAAAAATTAACTGTTTTAAGGACGTAGTTTCGCTTTGGAACCACCCAATTTTTCATGAGATATGTTTGAGAAGTATTTCGCATTTTTTTCTGGGCAACTCGGAAATCCCATGAACTCATAATGCCTAAAGCAAATTATAGTCCTAAATAACAAACAAAAATAGGTAAAAAATTTAACAAATCTGTATCAGAAGGAAATACTGCTTCATTTCATAACCATTCATAAAAGCTGTAGTACAGACTCTAATTTACGTTACAGCAACTTTATATATACTTTCACTCTCAACGGTTTCCTCAATATAATCACTATAAAAAAAACACGTCACAAAATCCTACAACCACGTAGCACAATCTCGGCGCCGACTGTTCCTTTAACGTTTTAGCTGACTACTGCAATGGAATTTATTCGTTGAAGTCCTCACTGTACCACTACATTTTTCCGTGTTGCAGTAGCATCGGCGGTTTCAAGCGAGAAGCACTGGTACTTCAAAAATAATAAAATGGTGGTGCGAGTATTTTAAGACACACAAAAAACATAAATACCTGTTAGTTATATTTAACAATAACATTACACGTGTGAGCGTTGCATTTCGACCTTAGACTACAGACATACTTATTTCTCTTGTGTATATACAGATTTGATATTTTGCGTTCTTAAATTGGAAGTAAACTTTCCATAAAACCTGGGAAGTTGGTTACCTCTAAATAACAAAGTTAGAGGGAGTTGCTACACCGAAGTTCACACTCAACAAAAATTCTATTTTTTATTTATATTGTCTCAAACCTTGTGAAACAGGGAACGTATACTAGTTGCGGAGGATCTCTTTATTGTGCATTATCCTAAATATAGTGTGTCCTACGTTATTTGAAGAATGTAGGTGGTGCGTAACTACATATGAAGCAGGTCCCACTAACGAGTTGTTACCTTGGGTGGATAAGCATTATCAGTACCAGAACGGTGCATGTAGTATCAGCTGGAGTTGTTAATAAAAGGATAAGTTGTCTCGTAGATACGTGACAAACAAGCAGAAGTTGTCTGTCTGTCTCTGCCGCCACCTGTGAGCGTTGACCCTGGCGACCGTGAGAAGACCAGTTAAACTGATTACCTCAAATTTCCGATGTGACGGAAGGTATCCCTTTAAATACAACATAGGAGGAACCCCAGTACAATGCAGGCTCTCGGTCTTACATCAGTCATCACTAAAATGGTTCCTGAAGTGGCTGCTCGGAAGCTTTTTGTGTTGCGCATGGTCTGGTAACGAGGAATTACGCCAACGTTGGCCGAGCAACCGGGGCGCCCCACGAAGCTAGCGCCGAGCGACTCAGTGAGGGAGGACATACCTAATCCGACTATGGACCTACGACGGTCACCGATTCGACCCCGGCCCATGCTGTCTGGGCGAACTACTGCGACCACGCCTCCATCGCCGCTGCCATCGCTGCCAGCTTACGGCAGCGGGACGCTGGCTACAACAGCTTTTGTTAATAAACAGGATGTCGACAGTCTCAAACTGAAGTCATCCTGGTGTCTGACAGCTTGTGGGCGCTTTCTACCCCAGCGATGCTGCCGAGGTACGTGGACGACGACAACGCCCCCCCCCCCCCCAACACACACACACACACACACACACACACACACAAAACATTAATATATCAAGAGAATAAAAAAATTCCATTTCTTCCAGTCAGAACAAAATTGGGGGCAGATGTCCCCTTGGATATCAGGGGAAGAACAGAACTGGAAATCCCCCCCTCTCGAAAGACTCCAAACAGGAATTTCCTCTGAACCACTTCCATCCTGTTGGGATGTTTGACTGAAAAAGATGAAGGCCTTCAACAGCTCGCTCTACTCTCACGACTTCGGAATGAAAGATGTAAAACGAGCTACTGAACGCATCAGCCCACGGAGTAACTGGGATGCTGCCTTGACACATTTAGATCCGTTTCTCTCACGTCTAATGGCACCTGGAGTTCAGGGTGGGCCAAAATCTAGGAGTGGCGGCAACCTTCCACAGTAATGGGAACTGTTGCAGTTCTATTCTCCTAGTGGCTAGAAATTTTCCTTTTTAGGAATGATAAGTAACTAAAGAACTGATCGTTATGTGTTTCCAGTTTCGTCTGACCATAGCTAAGGATTGGTACGTGATCTTGCAGATGTATATCAGCTTGGCAGTGGACGTGTGAGCACATACAGCCTGTCTCTAAGTCACTGCTGATAGTGAATCCTTAACCGGTTAATTGTAACTGTCCATACAAAACCCACTACATCGTATGGTATTATGCACAAAAATAATATATTACGGTGAATGATAAAGTTTTAGTTTTCTCCAAAGTAAAATGTGATAAAATATTCGAAATAAACGAGAAGTTTAAAATGTTAACACAGTTTCGGAATCTCTTGGGATGAATATATCAGCAACAGAGATAAAATCTCCTCTGGCCAATATTTCCTTTGTAATTATAATATGTTTGATACTAAATACGTCCACAAATATTTTCTGTTTCATCAACAATGTATGATTCTTAACACATCATCCCAGTGAAACTTTTCGCACATGTACATTTCAAAGTTTTTCAGTCGAAACAAATTATGGATATTATAAATAAGATGATATTTAACGTTCACTAAAGAGGAAATCAAGCACGTGCATTATTTCAACAGCGCTTTTGTTCTGTAACGCGCTCTTAACATACTAAACAGCTTGGAATAACACAAATAAACGTTTTTGTGCAAAAAAGGCTTCAGATCCCTTGTTCAACACCTGTTCATGCGCAATAATATTTTCTCCTTAGTATACAAACACATTTAATTATTTGTCTCACTAAATATTTCGATGTATAACATAGAAAGACGTGGTAGTGACGTAAAGCTAAATGCATCATGAAGACACAAGAGTTTCCAGAAGTACTTATGTATGTCATGATGTTAAAATAAGATGATGTTGATATAGACTCGACCCTAGTCTATAACTCATTGGTACTGGCTTCCGGATTACAACATTGAGTTGTGATATGTGATTATACATCAAACACGTCCAAAAATAGTTCTAGACTCGTCCGGTAAAAGGGCATGTAGAAGTCAGAATTTATGTAGTATAAGGCGTGCAGAGCCATGCCCATCATAGGAAGACATACTAGTATTGTTTGAATGCAGCAGCTGTGTGCCAGAAGAAAGGGGACCGATGGCCATAGCAGTCTGGTCCCTTCAATCCCACAAACCAACCAACCAGAAGAAAGTTATGTAAACAGTTGGTATTTGAAAAGTTGCCGAGGTAGTGGATGTTGTTGAATGTATCAACTAAATGCTGAAAGTGATGTCTAGAACGGCAACCGCCGGTTTACGTACTGCTGAGAGCCGACAATATCAAAACTTACAGGAACGACAGTGCAGAATCTCCCGGTTGCACAGTTCTGAAATCCTTTTTTTACAATCTGATCAGTTACATTATTTTCCTGGGTACGCTTTATTGGGATATGTTTAACGGAATGTGATTGCCATGCGTCTACACGGCACAGGTGCAGCCAATAAAGAAGGAAAGGAATTAAAACTACTAAGTACCTTCTATCATGATCTGTGGACGGATGTAGGAGAGCTAACGATGTATGTGTATATTTATTAATATTACTTACCAACGCTGTTTTCCGAAAGCGTTTCCGTAGAAAACTCAGTACTTATCAGTTTGGTCATCTACCCAAATACAATTAATATTTTATACCAGGCCGCACGGTACTGATTGTGGAAGGAAAACTGGGACCATGTGTACAAAATAACAGCACAGAAATAACTAGCGTGGTGGAGGCTGGCGCGGGAGTGAGACACTAGTCGTGAGGGCCGAATAATATGAATAAGAGTAAAGTTAAAAACGCATCGCGTCAGTCGCAGTCGGTACATTTTCCAACTATTTAGCATAGCATTAAAAGTGGTTGAAAAATCTATGTCAGTAGGGAACAGGGCTTCGCTGGCAACACCATCATTCTGTTTCTACATCTATATGTATATTTCGCAAGCCACCTTTCTGTGTATGATGGAGGGTACATTTATCCATCTTGTTACTACTAAAAGGCAACGTACGTTTACCGCAAGCCTCTTGAAGACAATGATGACAATCGTGCTGTACGTCCTCTGGCACATTTTGTTTTTGTACAGCTCTGTCATTCTGTTTTTGAAAGCCTCATAGCGTCGGTTCATTACATGGTTAGACTGTACGCTACAGGAGATTCTATTCTTCTTGTAACTGCACATGCGCGGGATGTGGTAAGAGCCCAGTTGCGCGGAGGTAAGGTAGGTGTATGTAACTAAAGTGTGGTATATGCGACATGATTTGACGCCGCTGCGTTGCATCTCTACGGCAGTGTTAGAACGATTAAAGTTCCAATCGTCGTAAAGATATGTATTATTCTTTAGCTGTAAATTAATGTCAGTCCAAATGGAATTTCTGTTTCTCATAGTTGCTACTGTCAAAATTTTGTAACCACGATTCACTAACTATAGCGTATGAAGAGAGTGATTCAATCTATCAACAATAAATGAAAAGAATCGGAATGCGGGAGTCGCCATTGGATAGAACACGCTGTCTTGCATATCACGTACTAAGGAAAATGTGAACAGAAACTTCTACGACTGGGTTACTTTCCTTTCTGGCAAGTCCATATGCCACATTTCATAAGAAATACACTCCTACTGCATCCTTGACCTGCATGTCTGTGTTGTTGGTCTCGGTTTTCCACTTACCACTGTTGATATGCATACAGACTGTATGGGGACAGATTCCGCAGCTACATAAGCAGGTCCCTTTGACGTTTGTTTTCTACCCTATTTGGTCCAGGTAGAAATCGATTTATGTTCACTCGCACTGGCGGTGACGCGGAGACCAGTGGAACAATCAGTCAACTCCTGTGTCGCTGACGGCGGATTTCACAAAGTGAACGGCTATCCACAAACCAAGTCCAGTGTGTGGGAAATTAGCGTGCGCATAGCGTGAACCAAATCGGAAAACGTAAAGACTGAGAAACGTCAATCACAGTGCTATCAATGGCACGTATCAAAGGCTTCAGAAAACAGCCAAAGCAGCCGGACAAGTAAGTGCAGGTTCGCGGTTGTTTACAGGCGTTGTCACGTCAGTGGAATGGTCCACGTTTCACGCCCACAGCGATGGTGAAGCCCTCCACGGGAGCAAGCAGCAGCTGCAGTATGTAGCACGAGTATCGCTGACCTTTTCTCCAAATCGATACTCGGGTTGGACGGATGATACAAATCACTTTCGGATACTGAAGTTTAGAGGATCTAGGGGCTTCGCACCACACTGAGTTCATGGAATCAACGATCACTGTCAGGTTTTGCATAATCTGTGTATTGTGAATTACCTGAACTATGGTGTCATCACCTGTATCCCTCTTGATTTTGGAATGTTCATAAATATTAAACGTCGTGTGAAGATATAAATCAATGTGTATATTCTGTTTACCTGCGTCCACAGTTGTGTAGTATTTCCGAAACATTACCTTTGGTAGTAGCGCCCAGCGCTTTCGTGGAACTTTAATTGTCTAATGTCAAGCCCGATCTAAGCACAGTGCAAATAAAGATGCAGTATAACAAGAATTAAACATAAATTATTACAGTAAGTAATATGTTTGTAATACGTCGAATGAATTCATGATTAGACACCTGATCTGACCTGGTTATCTCATTTTAGTGAAGTGCCATATCTTGTTACAGAAAAGACAAAGAATACTGTCCCACTATGCATATCTTCAATTTTCCAAATTCACTATGAAACTGGCTTTTTATTAGATCATTTTTCACAATATTAGTGGCAGGATGCTACACCTGACGCCACCATACTCCACGGAAAAGAAGCTCCCCATCATATGAAGTCAGGTGTAGCTTTCACATTCAAGTGTGGCAACGTTGGCAATGTGTTTGCGTAAATGGTAACAGACCCAAAAAATGGGTTCTAGCACGGAATTTACGTAATTGGATGTGGAGAACCACCTAAAAATCCAACCAGGCTGGCCGCCTCACTAGCCCTCAGTCAAAGGCGGACACTCCTCTCCTTGTCCCGGAAGCATCGCGTTAGCATCCTCAGCTATTCGAGACCATTGTGTCACTAGGCATATGAAATATGTAAAAATGGTTTAGAAGAGGAGAATGTTCCATTAAAGGGAACGACTATGCATTAGCGATCTTCATGGTGAGGTAAGATGTGGCAAAAAATTTTTAACAAACCTTTTTGAGAATAGAATGTACACGGTCGGAAAAAATTAATTCGCCTCGAAAGACGACGTCGATTTCGATTCGATGACGGCGTATGCCACCTGGGGGTTAGTAGATGTACGTCTTCCGCCGAGAAATTGCGTAGTGGAATAGCTACCAGAGCGCCATCTGTGACGACTCTTTAATAGGGAAAGTTCACAGACAGAAGGCCCAGTGTGGTGCAAACGTGTGAAGAAAGCAGGCAACCATGGCATGGAGACGCACTGGTGCTTCCTACAGCCAACTGAGCGAGTGTGAAACGGGTCAGATTGTGGCCTCTCATGTGACGGAATGGTCCTTTCACAGAATTGCCACACAAGTTGGACGTGTTATGTCAGTTGTGCAACGATACTGGTATCGGTGTTCAAGTGAACATTCTCCAACGTGTATACGAGGTTCTGGACTTCCACGCAGCGCAGATGCCCACCAGGATCGTCGTATTGTAAGTACAGTTGGGCAGATCGTACAGCTAACACAGCACAGATAAGAGGGCTGGTGAGCCCAGACGTGTCAACACGAGGATCGCTTGGAAGATGGAATTGTGCGCCGTGGTCTTCAGCAATGGAAGTAGATTGTGCCCGCAGGCAGAGTACATTAGTCTCCAATCCAGGCCTTATGGTCTGCGGTGTGGTAAACAATTACTCTCGTTCACCTATAGTGTTCCTAGAGGGGACGCTGACCAGCGATCGGTACGTGCAGAATATCGTTAGGCCCGTTCTTTTGGCGTTCTTGCAACAGGAAGGTGACGTATTGTTCCAACTGGATAATACCCGCACACGCATTGCCCGTGAAACTCAACGTGCTCAGCGAGACATGCAGCAACTTCGACTGCCAACATAAGCTCCAAACCTGTCTCCAATCGAGCATGTGTGAGATATGATAGGACAACTGACACGTGCGACTCGTCAACCAACATCTCTTACGGAACAACGGCAACAAATCGAGCAGGCGTCGCATATCGTATCCCAGGACAGTATTTGCCATCTGTACGATCAATGGCGTGCCAGAGTCAGCGCATGCATGGCCGTCTGTGGAGGCTACACTGCGTACTAAAATAGGTGTTTCAGCATGGATCGATACATGGCACCTCAGAATCGCTTGTGCTATTGATCTGTGTATGTAATCATTCCATGTACACCATATGTACTGTTGCAACAGTAAATCTTAAGTGAATAGGAAATCTCTAATAGGATGTAATTTTTTTTCTGGCAGTGTATTACTGACATCGAACAGGTCTTTACACAATTGACGTTGTTAAAGCCGTCACTTGAGAATGGCAGGATTCGCGCCGGAATGGCTACTGTAAGTGCACTAGTGTGCAAAACTTGAGGATGAAAGTAACTTTCGAATAATGTGTCACTGCCAAGAAAAAAGGCTCAATGAAACTTTGACCATACATAGGAAGATCTGCTACAGAATAGCGCAGAAGGCGACTGAAAGAAATACGCAATGAGACGTACAGAAATGACACTTTCGTTCAGAGACTATGATGACACTCAAGTCACTGCAATTTATGGTAGTCCCTGTACATTACAAAAGGCAGGACATGATTGTTAATAGGGGGTGTGATCACCAAGGATGGCAGCGATTGCTCTGTAACGTGCTGCGATGCTCTCCACAAGGTTGGTAAGGAGTTCTTGTGGTAGATGTTCCATTCCTCCACCAGTGTGGTTTACAGCTCCTGGATAGTCGTTGGTGCACGCCGATGTACTGCAATACATCTCCCAACGCATCTCACACGTGATCGGGACAATGGGCAGCTCAATCCGTTCGCAGAATATTCGCACGTTTGCCAGCCTGTGTGGCCGAGCTGTTCTAGGCGCTTCAGTCCGGAACCGCGCTGCTGCTACGGTCGCAGGTTCGAATCCTGCCTCGGGCATGGATGTGTGTAATGTCCTTAGGTTAGTTAGGTTTAAGTAGTTCTAAGTCTAGGGGACTGATGGCTTCAGATGTTAAGTCCCATAGTGCTCAGAGCCATTTTTTTCTCACGTTTGAAGAGCTTTTCCACCTGCGCAGTTTCATACTGTCACGCTTTGACACCCATAAAAATCAAGTCACGACCGAGTGCACCCCTGTAACGACGCGCACGGGGAAGGAGTACAGTGTTACAATAACTTTCACTGGTGAGTATGCAGTGTTGGCAGATTTGGAGGTCAGGACTCCCATGGAACATTATGCTTCCGCACACCATAACACCTGGAACACCAAAACGATCGTGTTCGACAGTGTTCCTCGTTGCATTACATACCCTCATATGGCAAAGGTGTACACTGTATGCTCGCCGGTAAACATTGTTGTGACACTGTACTCCTTCCGTGTGTGGGCCTTTTCAAAAGTGCATTCGGTCCTGACTTCATTTTTATGGCTAATGACGAGTGACCACATTGAACTGCGCTGGTGGAGGATATCTTGACATGAGAAGATATTCGGCGAATGGACTGGTCTGCCCGTTCCCCCGACTTAAATCTCGTCGACCATCTACATCTACATGATTACCCTGAAATTCACATTTAAGTGCTTCGCAGAGGGTTCATCGAACCACAATCATACTATCTCTCTACCATTCCACTCCCGAACAGCGCGCGGGAAAAACGAACACCTAAACCTTTCTGTTCGAGCTCTGATTTCTCTCATTTTATTTTGATGATCATTCCTACCTATGTAGGTTGGGCTTAACAAAATATTTTCGCATTTGGAAGAGTAAGTTGGTGATTGAAATTTCGTAAATAGATCTCGCCGCGACGAAAAAGTCTTTGCTTTAATGACTTCCATCCCAACTCGAGTATCATATCTGCCACACTCTCTCCCCTATTACGTGATAATAAAAATGAGCTGCCCTTTTTTGCACCCTTTCGATGTCCTCCGTCAATCCCACCTGGTAAGGATCCCATACCGCGCAGCAATATTCTAACAGAGGACAAACGAGTGTAGTGTGAGCTGTCTCTTTAGTGGACTTGTTGCATCTTCTAAGTGTCCTGCCAATGAAACGCAACCTTTGGCTCGCCTTCCCCACAGTATTATCTATGTGGTCTTTCCAACTGAAGTTGTTCGTAATTTTAATACCCAGGTACTTAGTTGAATTGACAGCCTTGAGAATTGTATTATTTATCGAGTAATCGAATTCCAACGGATTTCTTTTGGAACTCATGTGGATCACCACACACTTTTCGTTATTTAGCATCAACTGCCACCTGCCACACCATACAGCAATCCTTTCTAAATCGCTTTGCAACTGATAATGGTCTTCGGATGACCTCACTATACGGTAAATTACAGCATCATCTGCGAACAACCTAAGAGAACTGCTCAGATTGTCACCCAGATCATTTATATAGATCAGGAACAGCAGAGGTCCCAGGACGCTTCCCTGGGAACACCTGATATCACTTCAGTTTTACTCGATGATTTGTCGTCTATTACTACGAACTGCGACCTTCCTGACAGGAAATCACGAATCCAGTCGCACAACTGAGACGATACCCCATAGGCCCGCAGCTTGATTAGAAGTCGCTTGTGAGGAACGGTGTTAAAAGCTTTCCGTAAATCTAGAAATACGGAATCAACTTGAGATCCCCTGTCGATAGCGGCCATTACTTCGTGCGAATAAAGAGCTAGCTGCGTTGCACAAGAACGATGTTTTGTGAAACCATGCTGATTACGTATCAATAGATCGTTCCCTTCGAGGTAATTCATAAGGTTTGAATACAGTATATGCTCCAAAACCCTATTGCAAACCGACGTCAATGATATAGGTCTGTAGTTCGATGGATTACTCCTACTACCCTTCTTAAACACTGGAGCGACCTGCGCAATATTTCAGTCTGTAGGTACAGATCTATCGGTGAGCAAGCGGTTGGATATGATTGTTAAGTAGGGAGCTATTGTATCAGCGTAATCTGAAAGGAACCTAATCGGTATACAATCTGGACCTGAAGACTTGCCCGTATCAAGCGATTTGAGTTGCTTCGCAACCCCTAAGGTAGTGAGATACGTTGGGGGACGTATTGCAGCACGTCTACATGCACAAACAACCTTCCAGCAGTTGTCAACCGGTCTGTTGCAGGAACAGAACGTCCTGCAGCCCTTCTGGCCAGTGTGACAGCACGTTTCAAAACTTATATTGCTGTCCTTTGTGATAACACACTCTATCAACAACCATGTTCTGCCTTTTGTAAAGTCCAAGGGACCAACACGACTCGAGTTGAGCTTGAAGTTTCTTCCGTGTCATCACATACGCATCAGAATTTATAGGGGTTCCACTTGGCATGATGTCCATAAGCAAGAGTCCTTCGGAATCGAAAAACACCGTATCCATAACTTTCCCAGCAGAAGGTGTGGTTTTAATTTTTTTTCTTGGGTGAATTTGCATGATGCCACTCCATTGGATGCCTCTTCTTCTCTGGCGCAAAATGATGGAGCCATGTTTCATCACCTATCACAAATCTTCCAAGAAATTCATCTCCACCATTCTCGTACTGTCCTAAAGGTTCGCTGCATACCGTTTTTCTTGTTTCTTTGTGAGCCACTGTCAACATCCTGAGAACCCACCTGGCACAAACGTTTTTTAACGCCAACACTTTCAGTATTCTGCAACCACTTCCTTCCGTATCCCAACGTAGCGTGACAATTCGTTCACTGTGATGCGTCTGTCGGCAGTCACAAATTCGTTAACTCTCTGCACATTGTCTGGAGTGTGTGCAGTACGAGGCCTGCCGCTGCAAGGACGATCATCAATATTGCCGTGCCAGCTTCCATCACGTAACCTGCTTGCCCACCGACTAACTGTACTGTAATCGACAGCAGCATCTCCATACACCTTTTTCAACCTCTTGTGGATGTTTCCCACTGTCTCGTTTTTACAGCACAGGAATTCTGTGACAGCACGTTGCTTCTGACGAACGTCAAGTGTAGCAGCCATCTTGAAGACATACTGTGACGGCGCCACTCACGGTAAAAGGTTTAACTAAGTTTGAAAACCAGCAGGAAGGATGTATCTACACATTGTAAAACTTTCACACATGCTGAATGAAAACTGTATTTTTACAAAAATAGTGTGCATTTCTTTTGGAGTGACCCTCGTAACATCTTTGAATATAATGTCATTTCTGTTCGAATCATTGCTTATTTCTTTCAGTTATCTTTGCACTATCATGTAGCAGTTCTTTCTACTCGTATATATGGTCCAATTTTCATCGAGCTATGTTACTTGACAGAGACACAACATACGAAAGTTACTTTAGGCCTTGAGTTTTGCCCTCCAGTGTACATTTAATAACAGTCCAGGCGGAAAAACGTTGTCATTTCTAAATTGTTGTGTATCTTTGGTACAGAGCAGCTTTCACGACTCAGTCTACAGATGGACAGCAAGCTGGAGGCGCGTAGGCTGTAGGGGAGGCCGGGACTAACAGCCTGGGGTAATGTCCCGGAACAACCCTCAACCTGCCTTCCCCTTCCGCGCCGAGCCGCAGCCTGTAAGCCGCTCCAGGATTTGTGTGAGCTACACTCTGTCCTTCGTCGGCTATTAACCGCTGTGGATGCGAGGCCTGGAATAATGATCCTATCTGGAACCAACTTCAAGTTCGTTGCGGAAACAGAACGCCTACAGCACTGTCTCTGGAAAGTGAAAGAGATGTTAAACTTTGTAGCGTCTCACGGACCGGAATGAGGACAGAAATCTTTGTGTTAAGTTAGGTGACAGTTGAACGGGGACATTTTTACGACGGTTTGTGAGGTGTCGATTGGTAATGTCTTTGACTAACAGAACCCTCACACAGAGATATACCTGGGATTGTTTGCTGTTTTTTATTTACTGGCTTTTGGGACGTGCCCATACAGCCATCTCAACATTAGAATAACAGTTATGACGATACGAACGTAAGGACAACACGACACTCAGCCCCCGAGCGGAGAAAATCTCCGATCCTGTCGGGAATCAAACCTAGGGCCCTTCGGTTAGCAATCCGTTGTGCTGACCGCACAGCCCCCGAGGCGGACGTATCCCCGAGTTGGTGGCCGGCACTTACCGACGACAATAAAGTAGTAATGGAAGAAGTAGAAGAGATGGGAGTGAGACAAGGTTGCAGCCTATGCCTGATGTTACTCAATCTGAACAGTGACAAAACTGAAAGAAATCAAAGAGAAAATTGAAAAGGGAATATAAGACCGGGGAGAAGAAATACAGATTATGACGTTTGCTGATGACATTGTAATGCTATTAAAAATGGGAAATGGCGTCGAAGATGAAGTAAAAGGAATGGATGATGTTTTGAAGAGAAGCTGTAAGAGGAATGTCAACTGAAGTAAAACAAGGAGAGTTGAATGCAGTCAGACATACTCAGCAGATACTGGGGAATTAGATTAGGGAATGAGACACTAAAAGTTGTTGACTAGTTTTGCTATTTGTTGACTAGGAAGAAAAATCTCTCTGAAAAGGAGAAATTCATTAACGTCGCAAATAAATTAATATGTTACGAAGTCTCTTCTGAAGGTATTTGTCTGGAGTGCAGCCTTGTACAGAAGTGAAACGCGGAAAATGAACGGATCAGACAAGAAGAGAATAGAAGATTTTGAAATGTGGTGCCACAGAAAAATTCTGAAAATATGATGGGTAGAACGAATAACTAATGAGGAGGTGCTAAAGTGAATTGGGGAAAAATAATTTCATGGGATAACTCCACTAAAAGAAGGTATCAGTTGATGGGACACATCGAGAGGCGTCAAGGAGTCGTCGATTTGGCATTGGAGGAGATGTATGCCGAAGGAAGTAAAAATTGTAGAGAGGGACCAAAACTCGAATACAGTAAGCAAATTGAAATGTATGTAGGTTAAAATAGTTGTGCAGTGACAAAGAGGTTCTGAATGGACTGGCGCAGAGAGCTGCATCAAACCAGTCTTCGGGCTGACGACCGCAATAACAACATTAAAAATATACAGCACAATTTGAGTTACTTTTAGGTGTATTTACGATGATTCCCGCGCACCGACTACTGCTTAAAAACCTACCCACCAGATATACTAAATGAACAACTTTCTGTGGTGAAAACAGATAATGCCCCGACGGAAAAGAAGCGGAACTATTCCCAGTAAAATGGAAATGTACAGCTAGCTTTAAAACCCCGAACTGCGTCCGTCCGCTGTAACAAGTTTAACAAAAATTTATTATCACAGCGGCGGTGGGCAGCCAGTTTACTACTTGTGCTACGCTGGAAAAGGACTGGATAGCAACTGCACCGAAACGTAAAACAAATTCCGCAAAATTTAGTTTCCACTTTCGCAAAAAATACTTTTTCATTGTCGTAAAAGATAAGTTATCAGTATCGCTAAGTTAAATTCCTAATTACGTACTACGTAAGTTTTCCAACTCCGCGTTTATTCTATCGCATCCTCTGTACGTAACTACTGTTGCTTGAAGATGGGGCTGGATCGAAAATTGTTTGTTAAATCTATGGCCATAGGCGAAAGTTATTGTAAATGGGGGCTATACAAGGTAGAAGGCTGTATGTTGTGTTCGGTGGTGCGTTGGTTAGCTTCCTGTACAAATTCGGTAGTTACTGCTTTACGCAGGTGCTGGAAACGAAGTCTAGACAGTACTATGAAAGTGTTCTTACTTTTTTCTTTGTTACTTTAAGCGTTTAAATAATGGACTTCATAAAAACTAATGCAAATCGTGGACTGGATTGTATTATTAAGGACAATTTTAAATAGAGAAAGCAGCGTAAAATGAGGACGGGGGCATCTCATGGAAGTGTACGAAGAAGAATTCTGTCGTAGGCATAACTTCACAGACTAATGTGGAAATGAGTGAAACAGTGTACTTAAGTGACACTCATGACCATGTAAAAAGTGATTGGGTTGTAAAATAACACGTTATGTGGAATAGTGGCGAAAGAAGAATACGAGCGGGATTATCTAGGTCAGCTAGCTATGAAGCATAGAGAAAGGAGACAATTAATTTATGTCTTCATTGCACAGGGCAAGATGGAAACAGATGCCCATTCATCCTCGAACTGCAAAGGAGACATCAGAGTAGTTAAAAAATTTAGATATTTTAACAAATCGGGAAGGAAGGCTCTGCTTCGAAGACCCAATAAAATATATTATTTTTCACTTGTCAAAAAAATCTGCAGGTTCTGTATAGTACTCGTAGCATGGGTACTGTATTAGCGCATGGGACGTTATACTTTTCACCAAAATACTTGTGTCAACTTTACGCATTACATATATATAGTACCATACTTCATGATTAATGTTATCAAAAACTGTCAGTGTACGAACGCATGTGGAACGGTATTCTTAGTTTGTGCACTAAAAGTTGTAACCATGAAATATTGAACTCAGGTTCTGAAGTTGCAGCTCATGTGGCGGCAAAAGATTTGCTTCCAAGCGTTATCATTAAAGGCTGCAGTGTTTGCTTAGGTTAGATAGACGAACTCGGACTTCGTTTTGAGTATAACAGTCCTCATCTGGAAGTCGACAAGTCTCTGAAATACGTTTGGCTTAAGACCTCTACCTCGGGGATGCATTCGTAGAGTTGAATAGCACTGCACCGAATGAAAATCAGTTACTTGTTTTCTAGACTACGTGCTTGAAAACTATCTAAGTGAAACCCATAATTTCCCTCTAATTTATTGTATAATATATCAGGAGATGAAATAAGAACAAGTAATGTTACGAAGTTCTTTCATCGACATTTAAAATAACAATTTTACGAAACCCATCCTTCTATACACGAGTTTACGGAAGTTTTAAGGCTATTGCAAAGTCAAACTTATCTGTGCTTTAACACAGTGCATTATGAGAGGAAAGTAAATAGAAGTGAGCGTAACAGTCTTCGTATTGCTACTGAATTATGGGACAAATATCTACGTGATCAATTATCGTTACTGGAGTACGTACAGGTATTGCATATCGGTTCCAGCCTATCCCACTCTACCTCAAGTGTTTCAGCGAGGCAAGATGTGTGCTGCGCTGCCAGTTTTAAAGGTAATATGTTGCACACTTTATACGTGCCATAGTGATTTCTAATATTTTGCGTTAAAGATATGTGCAGTTTTGCGGCGACTTGCGTAAATCCAATACAACGCTGGAAAAGAGCGCACACGTTGTATTCAACAACTGTGGTCGCCTTCAGAGTAGGAAGGACACATGACTGCATTGGTTCCTTAAAACATTCCTTCTTGTCGTCTTTCTTGACTCTGCGCATTTCATGAACTTAGCACAGTTGTGGAAGGAAAAAAGCGACGCAATAATACGCCATGACAAACAATTCGCCAGTGACAAGTCTAGCAGTGCTACTGGAATTAAGACAGTTATTCAATTCCATCGTACTTGCAGAAACAACGAAACAAACATTTCAAATTTGAACAGACGCAAAATCCCTAAGATTGGCGATCTTCTACAAAAGCTCGAAATTTAGTGCGGACTTCAATGCGAGATGCTTATAACAGTTTCCACAACGAAACCTTGTTCGAAACCTGGCAGAAAATCCAAAGAGATTTTGGTCGTTTGTGAAGTATGCTAGAGGCAAAGGTAATACTATCGATGACAGTGCTGCTAATGCAGAGCTACTAAACACACCCTTCCGAAATTCCTTCACCAAAGAAGACGAAGTAAATATTCCAGAATTCGAATCAAGAACAGGTGCCTACATGACTCACGTAGAAGTAAATATCTACGGAGTAGTGAAGCAACTTAAATCACTTAACAAAAGCAAGTCTTCTGGTCCAGACTGTATACCAATTAGGTTCCTTTTAGACTGTGCTGATGCAATAGCTCCATACTTAACAATCATACACAACCGTTCGCTCGACAAAAGATCCGTACCCAAAGACTGGAAAGTTACTACACATGTTACTCACTTTCCTCAATGAACAAAACACTTCAATGCGACATGCTTATAACAGTTTCCACAACGAAACCTTGTCTCGAAATCTGGCAGAAAATCCAAAGAGATTCTGGTCGTTTGTGAAGTATGCTAGAGGCAAGACACAATCAATGCCTTCTCTGCACGATAGTAATGGAGATACTATCGAAGACAGTGCTACCAAAGCACAGATACTAAACACACCCTTCCGAAATGCCTTCACAAAAGAAGCCGAAGTAAATATTCCACAATTCGAATCAAGAACAGCTGCCTACATGACTAACGTAGAAGTAAATATCCTCGGAGTAGTGAAGCAAAATTAATAAAAGCAAGTCTTCTGGTCCAGACTGTATAGCAATTAGATACCTTGTAGACTGTGCTGATGCAATAGCTCCATATTTAACAATCATATACAACCGTTCGCTCGACAAAAGGTCCGTACCCAAAGACTGGAAAGTTGCACAGGTCACACCAATATTCAATAAAGGTAGCAGGAGTAATTCACTAAATTACAGGCTGATATTATTAACGTCGATATGCAGCAGGATTTTGGAACATGTAATGTGATTGAACATTATGACGTACGTCGAAGAAAAGGGTCTATTGTCACACAGTCATCATGGATTTAGAAAACATTGTTCTTGTGAAACACAGCTAGCTCTTTATTCGCACGAAGTGTTTAGTGCTATTGACAAGGGATTTCAGACTGATTCCCTAATTGTGGATTTCCGGAAGGCTTTTGACACTCTACCACACAAGCGGCTTGTAGTGAAATTGCGTGTTTATGGAATATTGTCTCAGTTATGTGACTGGATTCGTGATTTCCTGTCAGAGGGGTCACAGATTGTAGTAAGTGACATACAGTCATTGAGTAAAGCAGAAGTGATGTATGGCGTTCCCCAATGTAGCGTTATAGACCCTTGGCAGTTCCTTATCTATATAAAAGACAGTATGAGCAGCCGTCTTAGGTTGTTTGCAGATGACGCTGTCGTTTATCGACTAATTAAGTCATCAGAAGATCAAAACAAATAGCAAAATGATTTAGAAAAGATATCTGTACGGTGCTAAAATCGGCAGTTGACCCTAAATATCGAACAGTGTCAGATCATTCACATTAGTGCTAAAAGTAATCCGTTAAACTGTGGTTACACGATAAATCAGTCAAATCTAAAGGCCGTAAATTCAACTAAATACCTATGAATTACAATTACTAACAACTTCATCTGGAAGGAACACACAGAAAATGCTGTGGGGAAGGCTAACCAGACTGCGTTTTATTGACAGAACACTTAGAAAATGTAACAGATCTACTAAGGAGCTAAGGAGACTGCCTACATTACGCTTGTCCGTCCTCTTTTAGAATACTGCTGCGCGATTTGGCATCTTCACCAGATAGGACTGAAGGAGTACATCGAAAAAGTACAAAGAATGGCAGCACGTTTTGTATTATCGCGAAATAGGGGTGAGAGTGTCACTGAAATGTTACAGGATTTGGGGTGGACACGAAATTCCAATCACCAGCTTTCTCCTCCGAACACGAAAATATTTTGTTGACACCGGCCTACATAAGAAGAAACGATTACCATGATAAAATAAAAGAAATCAGAGCTCGTACGGAAAGATATAGGTTTCCGTTCTTTCCGCGTGCTATACGAGACTGGTATAATAGAGAATTGTGAAGTGGGTTCGATGAACCCTCTGCCAGGCATTTAAATGTGAGTTGCAGAGTATCCATGTAGATGTACTTGGAATTGGTAAGTCTTGCGATATTGTGTAGTAAATAATCTAGTACGATTCACAGTTCACAGTTGGCAACAAGTACGAAATAACGTGACCTCCATCTGAAAGTAGTACCAGTCATCACAGGACTCTTTCTTCAATTGGTATGGAGTAGGCGCTAGAGGAGCAAAAGTATTTAGACTAGACGAGAAATATTTGAACCGTGGAATTCAGAACGTCCGAATGACGTGGAATATATTCTTAACAGAGCCCCAGGCTTCAGTACAATCGCTGCAGTTGTGCACTGTACCTGGCGCGGCATAAGCGGATTGCGGAGACGAGTGATTAGCACCTGGTTCGATAGTAATTCCATCCGTCTTTTGTGCCGGCGACTAATTTGCGTAGCACGCCCAGTCAACCAGTCAGGTGAAAGGAATGGATCCACAATGGACACACTTGGCCGTGAGAGCCTGCAGTCTGCGTATCCAAACGCCCACAGTTCACGGACGGAACGCCTCGCATAGCATCGAATGAGGTCGCGCAGTAGTATTCGGTACGGCGGGGGTTCAATTCCCAGATCGGCCATACAGATTTAGGTTCTCTGTTTTGTTTCTGACTCGTCCAAGGCGAATGCTGGGATGGTTCCCTCGGAAGAGTGGGGCCGATTTCCTTCTCCATCATTCCCCAATCAGAGTTTTTGCTTCGTCTCTATTAACTTAAAGGTTCCGTTAAAACTGGGTTACACGACGAATAACACAAATTTAAAGGCTATCGATTCAATTACAATTACGAGCAACATAAACTAAAACCATCACTAAGAAAATGTGGGTGGGGAAGGCGAAAAAATGCTTTGTCTTATTTGCAGAACACTTTGAAGATGAAACAAACCTACTAAAGAGACTAATTACACTACGCTAAACCGTCCTCATCTAGAGTACTGCTGTTCGGTAAGGAATCCTCCATACAGAGAATTCTTTTCACGAAATTACACAAATACCAAAATCTTTCTCTGACTCCGACCTACATTAGGAAAAATGACCTCCGTGATAAAATAAGATATATAAGACCTCGCACGAAAAGATTTAGGTGTTCATTTTTCCCACTTGCTATTCGAGACAGCAACGGGAATGGAATAGTATGAAAGTGGTTCTGTGAACCCTCTACCAAACAATTAAGTGGGAAGTGCATTGCAATCATGCAGAAGCAGATGTAGACAGATATGAGAAGCAATACCGATAAGTAATTCTTCCGCGAGTGGCGGAATATTAATGAAGATCTAATGACTCCTGACAAAATATATTTTAAAACAGTAAGCACCCATATAGGTAATACCAAATACACTACAGCTATTTCTATGGTACTGTATAAGATCTTGAAAGGGGTTTAGTTTATCACCATTTTGTAATGCTCAATGAATTTCTACCTATAAGCTTGGGGAATCTAGATCGTTGAACTACTGACGCACTAAATCTTTGATACGAGAGTGCAACACGATTGTAATGTTATTTTTGGAAACTGTTACCGCCGGTAGCTGCGAATGAAGGCATTCGTATCCAGAGGTCGACAAGTTCCACATCACCCATAGCATAGTCCTATGGACTTGCTAGTACTGCAACAAAGGTGATTCACTTTGTTCGTTTTATTGTTTGCAATCCTATCTTATACAGACAAATTGTCTGAACTTTCTACATCTATATCTACATCTACATGGATACTCTGCAAATCACATTTAAGTGCCTGGCAGAGGGTTCACCGAACCACCTTCACAATTCTCTATTATTCCAATCTCGTATAGCGCGCAGAAAGAATGAACACCTATATCTTTCCGTACGAGCTCTTATTTCCCTTATTTTATCGTGGTGATCGTTCCTCCCTATGTAGGTCGGTGTCAACAAAATATTTTCGCCTTCGGAAGAGAAGGTTGGTGATTGCAATTTCGTGAGAAGATTCCGTCGCAACGAAAAACGCCTTTCTTTTAACGATTTCCAGCCCAGATCCTGTATCATTTCTGTGACACTCTCTCCCATATTTCGCGATAATACAAAACGTGCTGCCTTTCTTTGAACTTATTCGAATATACTCCGACAGTCCTATCTGGTAAGAATCCCACACCACGCAGCAGTATTCTAAAAGAGGACGGACAAGCGTAGTCTCCTTAGTAGGTCTGTTATATTTTCTAAGTGTCCTGCCAATAAAACGCAGTCTTTGGTTAGCCTTCCCCACAACATTTTGTATGTGTTCGTTCCAATTTAAGTTGTTTGTAATTGTAATACCTAGGTATTTAGTTGAATTTACAGCTTTTAGATTAGACTGATTCATCGTGTAACCGAAGTTTAATGAGTTCCTTTTAGCACTCATGTGGATGACCTCACACTTTTCGTTATTCAGGGTCAACTGCCACTTTTCTCACCATTCAGATATTTTTTCTAAATCGTTTTGCAGTTTGTTTTGACCTTCTAATGACTTTATTAGTCGATAATCGACATCGTTATCTGCAAAAAACCGAAGGCGGCTGCTCAGATTGTCTCCCAAATCGTTTATATATATAAGGAAGAGCAAATGGCCTATGACAATACGTTGGGGAACGCCAGAAATCACTTCTGTTTTACACGATGACTTTCCGTCAATTACTACGAACTGTGACCTCTCTTACAGGAAATCACAAATCCAGTCACATAACTGAGACGATATTCCACAAGCACGCAATTTCAATACGAGCCGCTTGTGTGGTAGAGTGTCAAAAGCCTTCCGGAAATCCAGAAATAAGGAATCGATTTGAAATCCCTTGTCAGTAGCACTCAACAATTAATGTGAATAAAGAGCTGGTTGTGTTTCACAGGAACGATGTTTTCTAAAACCATGTTGACTGTGTGTCAATAGACAGTTTTCTTCGAGGTAATTCATAATGTTCGAACACAATATATGTTCCAAAATCCTGCTACATATCGACGTTAACGATATGGGCCTGTAATTTAATGGATTACTCATACTACCTTTCTTGAATATTGGTGTGACCTGTGCAACATTCCAGTCTTTGGGCACGGACCTTTTGTCGAGCGAATGGCTGCATATGATTGTTAAGTATGGAGCTAATGCCTCAGCATACTCCGAAAGGAACCTAACTGGTATACAGTCTGGACCAGAAGACTTGCTTTTATTAAGTGATTTAAGTTGCTTCACTTCTCCGAGGACATTTGCTTCTACGTTAGTCATGTTGGCAGCTCTTCTTGATTCGAATTCTGGAATATTTACTTCGTCTTCTTTTGTGATGGCATTTTGGAAGACTGTGTTTAGTAACTCTGCTTTGGAAGCACTGTCTTCGATAGTATCTCCATTGCTATCGCGCAGAGAAGGCATTGATTGTTTCTTGCCGCTAACATACTTCACATACGACCAGAATCTCTTTGGATTTTCTGCCAGGTCTCGAGACAAAGTTATGTTGTGGAAACTCTTATAGGCATCTCGCATTGAAGTCGGCGCTAAATTTCGAGCTTGTGTAAAAGACCGCCAATCTTGGGGATTTTGCGTTGGTTTAAATTTGACATGTTTGTTTCGTTGTTTCTGCAATAGTGTTATAACCCGTTTTGTGTACCAAGGAGGATCAGCTCCGTCGTTTGTTAATTTATTTGGTATAAATCTCTCAATTGCTGCCGATTCTTTGAATTTAAGCCACATCTGGTCTACACTTATACACTCCTGGAAATGGAAAAAAGAACACATTGACACCGGTGTGTCAGACCCACCATACTTGCTCCGGACACTGCGAGAGGGCTGTACAAGCAATGATCACACGCACGGCACAGCGGACACACCAGGAACCGCGGTGTTGGCCGTCGAATGGCGCTAGCTGCGCAGCATTTGTGCACCGCCGCCGTCAGTGTCAGCCAGTTTGCCGTGGCATACGGAGCTCCATCGCAGTCTTTAACACTGGTAGCATGCCGCGACAGCGTGGACGTGAACCGTATGTGCAGTTGACGGACTTTGAGCGAGGGCGTATAGTGGGCATGCGGGAGGCCGGGTGGACGTACCGCCGAATTGCTCAACACGTGGGGCGTGAGGTCTCCACAGTACATCGATGTTGTCGCCAGTGGTCGGCGGAAGGTGCACGTGCCCGTCGACCTGGGACCGGACCGCAGCGACGCACGGATGCACGCCAAGACCGTAGGATCCTACGCAGTGCCGTAGGGGACCGCACCGCCACTTCCCAGCAAATTAGGGACACTGTTGCTCCTGGGGTATCGGCGAGGACCATTCGCAACCGTCTCCATGAAGCTGGGCTACGGTCCCGCACACCGTTAGGCCGTCTTCCGCTCACGCCCCAACATCGTGCAGCCCGCCTCCAGTGGTGTCGCGACAGGCGTGAATGGAGGGACGAATGGAGACGTGTCGTCTTCAGCGATGAGAGTCGCTTCTGCCTTGGTGCCAATGATGGTCGTATGCGTGTTTGGCGCCGTGCAGGTGAGCGCCACAATCAGGACTGCATACGACCGAGGCACACAGGGCCAACACCCGGCATCATGGTGTGGGGAGCGATCTCCTACACTGGCCGTACACCACTGGTGATCGTCGAGGGGACACTGAATAGTGCACGGTACATCCAAACCGTCATCGAACCCATCGTTCTACCATTCCTAGACCGGCAAGGGAACTTGCTGTTCCAACAGGACAATGCACGTCCGCATGTATCCCGTGCCACCCAACGTGCTCTAGAAGGTGTAAGTCAACTACCCTGGCCAGCAAGATCTCCGGATCTGTCCCCCATTGAGCATGTTTGGGACTGGATGAAGCGTCGTCTCACGCGGTCTGCACGTCCAGCACGAACGCTGGTCCAACTGAGGCGCCAGGTGGAAATGGCATGGCAAGCCGTTCCACAGGACTACATCCAGCATCTCTACGATCGTCTCCATGGGAGAATAGCAGCCTGCATTGCTGCGAAAGGTGGATATACACTGTACTAGTGCCGACATTGTGCATGCTCTGTTGCCTGTGTCTATGTGCCTGTGGTTCTGTCAGTGTGATCATGTGATGTATCTGACCCCAGGAATGTGTCAATAAAGTTTCCCCTTCCTGGGACAATGAATTCACGGTGTTCTTATTTCAATTTCCAGGAGTGTATTATTAATTTGGAATGAGTGGAGATTGTCTCTCAGGAAGGCGTAAAGTGAATTTTTATCTGCTTTTTTGAATAGGTATATTTTTCGCTTATTTCTCTGGGATTTGGGAATTACAATATTGAATCTCGCTACGACAAACCTGTGTTCACTAATCCCTAAACCGGTTTTGATGCTCGTTATTAACACAAGATTATTTGTTGCTAAGAGGTCAAGTGAGTTTTCACAACCGTTTACTATTCGCGTGGGATCATGAACTAACTGCTCGAAATAATTTTCAGAGAATGCATTTAGTACAATTTCGGATGATATTTTATGCATACCTCCGTTATTAAACATGCATTTGCGCCAACATATTGAGGGAAAATTTTAGACTGAACAGCCAGATCTTATATGTATGTTAACTCGCGAATGATCACGGCCACACAGGGAGAGAGAGAGAGAGAGAGAGAGAGAGAGAGAGAGAGAGAGGAAATTCATGTACATGAACATATCTTGGTTTAAGGACTCCCCTCCTCTATTCATGTAGTTTATTTCGAACCTACGCGCAAAAATTATACCTCTTTCATAATGGCTACATTATGTTTGCTGGTCCTAATTTGTTCAGGCTGAGAGAGAACATGGCCTCGAATCAAGGTTTTTAAGCTGAACTTTACTCAGTTGGTCTTATTTAAAGATTTATAATCTGAACTTGTGCATTTTAACGTTCTGAAGTGGATCTCTTCTCATGTTATTGTTTGTTACCTTTTGAGGTTCTTGTTTTCTTCTCGTGGTTCTCATGCTAATCTTGAAGTATTGTAATTAATGTACTTAGAGTATCTGCTAGTCTAATTTATAATCATTTATTATGCTTATCGTGCCCTCTATTCATGAACTCTGTATGTAGCTGCATTAAAGGCAGTACCCCACGTTGCCCCACACGATAAGACAAGAAAAGCACTGGCAAGTACATGGTTCAAGGCAATCAAGCAAAAAGACCGGCCGTAGAACCACATGAGATCCAAATGACTAAAAGTGATCGTGCGATTTTCATTTGGCGAAAACTGCCTAGGAACGAATGTCTTGGAATCTTCTGCTTAACTGTAATAGTCAGCTGTCTTATGAAAGTCACAGTTTTGTTAAACTATATTAGTATTATTAGAAATATCATATTAGTCTAATGAATTTATATTCAGTTCGGCGAATTATTGCAGTTTCATAATTCTTTACCGTATGTTCTTCTGTTTCATGCGTTTTTCTTTGATTTCCATGCGGATACTGAATTAATATTCAATTTTGGTTAATTTGTTACCTGTTGTCCTGCTATAAGACTGGGTCACGATACCATATTACATTAACTTTCTGCTTGATGTTGCATTATAGGTTAATATTTCTTTCTATCTCATTGTGGCAGAGATTGACGATAGGGTTTAAGATCAGATGTTGGATGTTCTTAAGTCGATGTTGGCATTATTAGCGTTTTCAAGCGAGAGTACTTTTGGAATCTCTCCACGAAATCTCCTTCAGTTAACTAATACTGTATCAACATTTTCTTTTTCCCATCTGCTATGACGGATGCTGTCCTCTGGAGGTAAGCGGCTGATATTCTCCTCTCAACGAAACCAGTATAAAATATTATTTGGCCAATGTCTGGGCTTCTCTGTGCTAGAAGAAAACTCACACGTGCGCCACACGTTCTTTGCTACTCTAGTACCGGCCTCCTGCTTGTTGTGAACGACTGGTCTATCGAATCTATCGAAAAGGGTCCCTACACTTCTCGAACCGATTGCAGAGGTTGAAAAATCCGCATCCGAGATCGTCATAGAATGATCTCAGCACCTGGCTTAAGCGCAAATCTCGGCTCTAAACCAGGGGACCACGATCAGTTGGAAGTTGTGTTATCTGATACTATCGACCTGTTTATGAATATTATTTTTATTATAAATCGGAAGCACATAATTATGGATGTTCTATAATACGAGCAGTAATCGTCTGACACCTGTTACAGTGTCTGAATATGTACAAAGCAAAATGAAATGGAACGTACACTTGGAAATAGTAGGGAAGAACAGTGACCGATTTACATTTACGGAATATGTTCTAGAAAATTGCAATCATCTCTTAAAGAAATCGGATTTTGGTGGGTCCTCTTCTAGTGAGCTGATCCAGTGTTTAGATAGACGCAGATTTACAGCCGCAATTAGTGATGTAACATAATTAATTCAAATTGTTTTTGTTACATAGGCACAGTATTACCTGCGTCGGTGTATCACCTATCATTTTGTGCTTTATTTGCGTATGTCTAACACAAAAAAATTTGTATCCTATAAAATAAATCTGTCGTAACTTAACTTACTATAATTGCGTATTCGCTCTCTCTGATGTCCGTCATGGTTAGCAGCAGCTGGCTAGATTCAACTGATGTACAGATCACTGGAAGCAGCGCCTGGCGTTGTATGAACACGATGTTTCTCGTCGGAGAGATAACGTAACACTAAATATACTGTTTTTGAATCATTTCCACTCTCTTCATAGATGAGTACTGCTCACATTTAATAAAAATTTCTTTATTCTCTGAATTTCACGATTTTCACATGCGTTTGAGGCCGCGCAAACAATCAAAACATTTGAATTAATAACATATGGAATGACTGACGTCATACATTTATATCTCCATTTTCGTCACAATCACGAAGAAACAAGAGTGTACATGCTCAGGGTTCTCTCTAAGTCATATCAGCTTGATGGTTGACGTTGCAGCGGTTCAAACGTTCGAAAATGTTTGGCACAGCCTGTACTGGAGTGTAACATAGCCGCTCAAAACAAAAATTAAAATGATTTGGAAACTGGCGACGTTGTTAGTGTCAGTGGCGTTTAGAACAACTGAAATCTCTGAAATGAGACAAAGTTCAAGTGTCCGCGGAATACCTACCAGATTCTGTTCAGAATATGCAGCTGAGATTCTTCATGTTTTTACCGTAATATACAGTAGAACAAAAACTGTGTCCATTAGTTGACAGAACCGTCTACAAGGAGAGTAGTAGAAATGATCCACAAAACTACCGACCAGGTTATTTGATATCCATGTGTTGTAAAAAATTAGGATGACAAAAGTAATGAGGCATATCGGAAAGAATGAACTTCTCTATGCAAACGTGAATGAATTATAAAAACGTAGGCATGCAAGACCAAACTTGCTCTTTTCTCACATGATATGCTGAAATTCACAGACCTGGGCAGTCAGGGAGATATATTAGTTCTTGACTTCCGAAAAACTATTGACTCAGCCCAAACCAACGATCATTGGTGAAAATAAGATCATTTTAGTTATCAAGAGGAATCTACGACTGGATTGAGGACGTAGAATGTTATTTTGAATGGAGAGTAATCGACAAGTGTGGAAGGAATGTCAGGTGTGCCCTAGGGAAGTGTGTTTGGTACCCTGTTGTTCATATTGTACATAACTGATCTCCCAGACACTTTTAGTAGTAACCTCAGACTTTTGCAGATTATGAAGTGATCTGAAATTAAGACCGTCTCAAAAAACTGCACATTTATTCTATCAGACTTTGATAACATTTCAAAGTGGTGCAAAGACTACCAACTTGCTTGAAATATGGACAAATATGAAAACTGTTGCTCTGCACAAAGAAGAAGAAAACCGTAGTGGCCTATGAAAATATCAGCAATTCATAACTGGAGGTAGATTATATAAGGAGCAGTCAAATTAAAACGAGATGGACGGAGAGAAAAGTAAGTAAACTGTTTATTATTACATAAACAATCACCAAAATTGTTAATACATTTATCTCACTGTGAGATTAGATGGTCAATGTCTTCATGGAAAACTGTTTTCGGTTGGCAACTTAACCATCATTGCACCCAGGCGTGCACCTCTTCGACCCAAGCATACGACGACCACGTACGTCTTCCTTCAGGCCTCTAAAATACCGAAATCGCATGGGGAGAGAAGGGACTGTACGGATGATGATGATGATGATGTTTGGTTTGTGGGGCGCTCAACTGCGTGGTTATCAGCGCCCGTACAATTACCCAATCTTTGCTCAGTCCAATTTCGCCACTTTCCTGGATGATGATGAAATGATGAGGACAACACAAACATCCAGTCATCTCGAGGCAGGTGAAAATCCCTGACCCCGCCGGGAATCGAACCCGGGACCCCGTGCTCGGGAAGCGAGAACGCTACCGCGAGACCACGAGCGGCGGACGGGACTGTACGGAGAATTCTACGGGCTTCCCAGCGAAACTTCTGCAGCGTAATCGATACAATCTTGGCAGAATGTGGTCCCTGGAGAAAGATTTTCGTGACCGCCAGTTGCCTTCGGACGAAGAGGTTTCGGTTGGGTGCAATCATGGTTCCGTAGATAACCCCAAACATTTTTGTAAGAAGGCACTGATTGTCTTTCCTCACAATGGGATACATGTCTTAACAGTTATGACGATTAATGTTTAGATAATAAACAGGTTACTTACTTTTTTTCATACATCTCGCTTTCAATTGACTGCTTCTTATACACGCCTGACCATTAATATTTATAGGGATATGAAATGGAACGATCACATAGGCTCAGTCGTATGTAAAGTAAGTGGCAGACTGTGGTTCGGTGGTAGGATAATGCGAAAATGCAATCAATCTAGAAACGAGATTGCTTACAAAGAAACTCGTGCGAACCGTCCTCGAATATTACTGAAATATGTGGACCTGTACCAAATAGAACTAACAGGGGATATTGAACGTATTCACGGATCAGCAGAAATAGTCACAGGAAATAGTCACCTGAACTGGCAGAACGTTGAAGACAGATGTGAAGTATCACAAGGAAGCCTATTTACAAAGTTTCAAGAACCAGATTTAAGTAAGGAGTGTAGGATTATACTAAAATTACTAACATAACACTACCGTGTGGATCACAAGGACAAGATTAGACTAATTTATTATAGCACTCACCGAGGCGTTTAAGTAATCACTCTTCCCGTGCTACATACGCGAATGGAACGGGTGAAACGCTAATAAATAGTAAAATGAGAAGTGAATTCTCACATGTACTTCTCAGTGGTCTGCAGAGACTAGATGTAGATGTATATGTATATGTTGTGTATCGCTATAAAAATAATACGAGATTAGGACTCACACCAACACATGCAGGTATACATTTTTATCCCACCCCATACACGACTTAACAGAAAGAGGAAATGACTGATATCAGCACTAAGTACCCGTTCCCCTTCGCTCTACTGCGGCTTGCGGAGTATTTACGCAGACTGAGATTTAGACATCAGTCGTGATTAAATTCTGAAATTAGTATGTGCTTCTTGAGGGCTATATTAGACTTACGCTCCAATTTCATATGTGGTTTTGCCCTGTTCGTGAATCTAGCTATCTTAGAAGTCGCTAGAGATGGAGCTCCTTTGATACGAGAGGAAGAAAGGGAGAGGCAAAAGTGATTCGACTGAAGCTCACAACGAGGCCAGGCTACCGATAGACACACACCGTCAGCTTCGCGAAGGCGATCCAATTCAAGCCGCCTCTCTTTCATACATCGAGAAAAGATCCAATTTCCTGAGAATTCTGACCATGCTGGAGATTTTGCGCGATTTCAGATATTGGCAACAAATAGTGCTGAGCTTCAGCAGGTGCACCGTACTACCACGGACCGCTAGCCCACGGCACCACACGTTCGCAGTATCGTTGTCGCAAGACAGAGCGCACCACAGTGCCAGTGGAGACTCTCACATCCAGTACACACATGTACGTGGACATGTCTTTGCGGATGCATACTTCAAGTTTCAACACATCGTTATAAAAGGTTTAAGCAACCATTTTATTGTAGATGCACTTACTTTCCTGGTTTCCTTTTTTTTAATTTGCTGCACAACGTAATAATAAATCCACTTGGTAGTTGTGGCAAATAACACAGATTCAATTGTTTTATTATCTCTCATACTAACGACTCGTTACGTTGATATTTAATAGGAATTTGGCACTATGTGACAAAAAATAAACAGAAATGATAAATAAAGACATTTATGTGACGTTGGAGACGATCTTACACGTTATAAAGCGTGTAAAACTCTCTGAAATAATTGACATCAAATATTTTACGCACATGCATGGCGTGTCATAAACGGGACGCAATATTTAATTCATTTCGTTACGTTTTAACCTACAAACACAAAACTGTCTTTCCTGTGTTCCAAAATGAAAAATGGCAAAACAGCTTAATTTCATAGAAGCAGTAAGTGTGAAGGGAACTGCTGACTCTGAATAAGTGTTTAAGGAGATCAAACAGTGAAGGTCGTCAGTCTCCTATCACCTCGCATACCAGAAGCAGTGTACACAACCTGTATGCGCGTAAACTCTGTGTACAAGTGTTCTAAATATTTGTGTAGTGTGTATCTGAGGCGGAACATGGGAACCACTCCAGTATTAAACTAGTGTTACGTGGAGAACCGCCTAAAAACTACAATCCAGGACGAGCGGCACACTTACCCATTGTCGATAATCCGGATTCGATCCGGGGCCGGCATACTTCCTCGCCCCGGGAGTCACGTTAGCGTGTGAGGCTACCCGATTGGGTGAAGTGAACTTTGAGTGTTCGTGTGTGACTGCACAAGCAAAGAGAAAAGAGAGGCGAGATTGGACAAGTTGGGAGCTATTAAGTGGCCTGTTCCATACGCGATGTTAGCCGCCGTACGCGGTGGACGTGCTTTGTTGTTGCTCCACAAAAAATGGTTCAAATGGCTCTGAGCACTATGGGACTTAACATCTGTGGTCATCAGTCCCCTAGAACTTAGAACTACTTAAACCTAACTAACCTAAGGACATCACACACATCCATGCCCGAGGCAGGATTCGAACCTGCGACCGTAGCAGTCGCGCGGTTCCGGACTGCGTGCCTAGAACCGCTAGACCACCGCGGCCGGCGTTGCTCCACAGTTTTTGCATTTTGCACTGTGATAAACTGACGCTGTAGTGTTCATCTCTGAAACTTCAGTGTAGGATGTATTATAACCTCGCCTATAGCTCAGGTCCAAAATTCTAGATCTCACTGTTCGTACCATTTTCGTATAATCTTTCATTGATTGTGTCAATAGTTGTATGTATCGTGGTACATTCTGTTTTTAGGACATTTACGAGTGTCAGGATTAACTTGTACTGAATCGTCAGTTGTAAAATTTGTGCTGTATTGTATTGTAAGGAATTGGGGACCTAGAAACGACGAAGAGAGGCTTCGTCTCCCCCGTAGCCCTCAGTGGTTCTCAACCCCACAACAGGCTACAGCAGTACACTCACACCACCGCCGCCCCACACCGAACCCACGGTTTTTGTGCGGTTCGTTCCCCAGTGGACCCACCTGGGAACGACTCATTCCAGACGAGTGCAACCCCAATTATGCGTGGTAGAGTAATTATGGTGTACGCATACGTGGAGAACGTGTTTGCGCAGCAACCGCCGACATAGGGTAACTGAGGCGCAACAAGGGGAACCGGCCCGCATTCGCCGAGGCAGATGGGAAACCTCCTTAAAAACCACCCACAGACTGGCCGGCACACCGGATCTCGACACTAATCCGCCGGGCGGATTCGTACCGAGAACCGGCACGCCTTCCCGCCCGGAAGGCAGTGTGATGGACCACACGGCTAACCGGGCGGGCTATTGTAAACTTAATTTGTGCTTTTTAGAAATTTTTGACCACAATATCTTCTTTCAAAACCAATCATTCGCTAATTTAATTATATTTCGTAGAAAGAGATATATTTTTGAGAATTTATGGATGCTTGCAAACGTATATTTTCGATAATTTTCGTAAGCTGCGGATCCTGATCCTATTCCGTAGTTAAATTGGCGTCTGTGGTTTACAGTTACTGTAAATAATAAACATATCGTATCACAGAAGTTTTCTCTTGCAAAAACAGTGCATATTGTCTGCATTTATTGTAAATTAATACTGTTGTCGAATTTGTTGGGACCATAACCTAAAAAACTATTGAAAGATACGATAAATCGTATACTCAGTTTTCTGTTGTCGTAATAGATGACTAGCTTTGGCTGTTAACCGCTTTAGTTATAGAAGGCTACTGGTAATAATTGTACCAGGTCAGAGTCAGATTCATAAATTAAAAGACAATCAGCAATCTTAGTTAAAAGATATTTGTTTACCGTCCTATAAAGTAACACACGCATCACAATGCAACCCCAGTGTGTATGTTGTTCTCGGGCACGGGATGAGTCAGTTGCTGTTAGTAAGAAGCAGGAAATCACCCTGACGGCAGTCAAGTAATTGGAAGCTGCTGTGAATGGCTGTGTTGCGGGAGCCACCGACAGTCGTGTACCATATATACCAAAGGTAACTTATCTGTGGACGCCGTCTCCTTTGGAGGAAATACGGGCTCTATCACTATCGTCCACTTGACTTTGGGTGGCGTATTAATGGTAGGTCTAGGCGTCATTTTACAGTGGGGACAGAGACCAGGGAGACCTCAGGGTGTTACACACATCACCCTAACCAGCAAATTAGAGGCGCTGTCTTCCACGGACACTGAAACTGAGGCAATGAGACTCACTTTACTTGTTGGGAAATGTGCTGAGAGCCTTGTCAAGGGGAGGCAAACACTAAAGGTTAGGGGGTCTATTAATCAACGGCAGTTCAGAAATACAGTGTATATTGTACCTTTAGGGAAATGGGAGCAAGGTATGGAAAGGAATACCATGTGCATCCGGTGACTTCATTAAGTACGTTGAAGAGGTTATTCTGAGAGCTATTGAGGGAACTGGGTCTTACCAGCTGCAGACTGACGCACTTTTAGGGCTAAATGATGCCTCTCGTGTGGGCTTTGTGGTTATACTTGGATAATTTCAGCAGCTGGCAGAGAAGTTTGAGAACACCAGGCTTGTCTACAGAGATTCAGTGGAGCTGATGTTTAAATGAAGCGTTTCCAGGGAAATGGATTGGTCGTGGAGGTCCAATGTTCTGGCCTCCATGTTCCCCGGACCTTAATCCACCATATTTTTATTTCTGGAGAGACTTAAAGGAACCAGTTTGTAGTACTGCTTCACCCATGGATGTACACGCGTGTGCGTGTGCGTGTCGCTTCGGTAACGGTGGATGCAGGTGTGTTGCGTATGGTCCAGCAAATTATGATCTAGCGAGTGGCGCAGTGTTTGCAAATGCAAAATCTTCTAAAGTGAACGTTGCTTGTACGTGCACGTACCCGCTCTGTGAAGATAAGCGCGGACGTCAAACGTAGAGAATGGAATTATTTTATGCAACATAATGTAGAACCTGGTGTAGCCCTCCTGTTGTGTTTTTTGTCCCTTATTGGATATAGAGGATGTTACTGTATCTACTATTATTTTCATTTGTGTCACGGTCAAAACAAAGTCGTCGTTTACACCTTAATGTTTAAGAGAAAGAAATACACAATATGTCGCCTTGTGTAGGTATAAATTGGATACAATTTGATGATTTTACTGAAAAAATGTTTGATGCCAGCGCGATTCTAACATCGGTGAGTCTGCATATTTATTATTAACGGCATCGCTTCGTCTCACTGAGCTAATGAGACAACTCAGGCACAGCCCGGAGCTCATGATACCTGTCCTTCCTTGTCCACGCTGCAGCCAGTTACATCGTTGCCAGAGCCTTGTTTTCGTAAATCGCATTTCTATTAAACATTTTGGCGGGACTAGGTACACTTCTGTCTTGAAATGGGATGAGGAATCGAATATGAACAGCCAGGTGCGACATTTTTTCCTTCATCCTGTATATTGGTAACACGGAAAGAAGTGTTAACACCCCTTTAGATGAACATAAGATAAATTGCCGTCTGGGATATATGGATAAACTGGCCGTAGCAAAGATGTGTACTAAGAGGGTAACCATGAAAAAAAATTCTGTGAGACAAATATCACATCGAAAACATCGCATTGTCAAATGTTCAAATGTGTGCGAATTTCTAAGGGACCAAACTGCTGAGGTCATCGGTCCCTAGACTTGCACACTACTTAAACTAACTTATGATAAGGACAACACACATGCTCGAGGGAGGACTCGAACCTCCGGCGGGAGGGGCCGCGCAGTCCGTGACATGGCGCCTCTAACCGCGCGGCCACTCCGCGCGGCATCGCATTGTCATCCGCACATGTATAGAGAGGCTACTGGGATCTATGTACACGGTAATAATTATAACAAGAAAGAGGAACGTATCAAATTAGTTAAAATATGGGTGTCGACTCTGCACCGAAAGGGGTTACTCTCAACAGAAAATGTTAGCACTACCAGAAATAATCGTGCAGTTGGCGTCACGTGATGGACAATGGTACACACAATACTACCCACATATTCGGCGCTCCCTTCAGTTCTGGCTGAAATTTGAATCACCTCCGAAGATGTCTCCTGTAGCCAGAGACGAAACGTCAAGTGAAAGTTTTACATACCAACCACGGTCTGTCAGCCCGGAAGTTTTAAGGGGCTCCGGAAAGGCTCAAAATCATGAAAAGTTCAATTTTTACTTTTTTGCGTTTTCTGAATCTGCAGACTATTACCTTTTAATAGATATATAATTTATTCAATTCCGAAGACTACAACTATTTTTAAATTTTTTTGAAATGTGTTCTACATGGGCGTGACCCACAGTGGCGCTGTTAAACTGCTGTCAAATGGTGTTATTATTAGCGTCCGTGTTCATCAGGTACATTTTAGTGATGTGAGATAAAGTATGTGTTGTGGCTAACCTATTTTCAGAGACTTAGCAGCACCTGAACTGTTGAAAAAGTGTATTAACGGAATAACTCAAAACTCCAATGAAAGTGTAGATAGTGTTATATGGCCGAGAATCCCCAAGACTGTATTTGTTGGAATAGAAACACTTCACTTTGGTGTGTATGATGCTGTTGAGACTTTCAATGATGGCAACATTGTAAGGTGCAAGGTATTTAGAAATATGGGAATGAAGGTAGGTTCTAACATGGTTCGAGCGATGCTTGCTTTAGACAAGGAACGCCTTCGGGCTGCAGACAGGGCTGTAAAGAGTCTAGAAATACAAGCAAGAGTAAACAGGAGGAGGAACAAGAGGAAGCTGGAGGAGGAGTTTGCAGAGGATGAAGATAATCCATCCTATGGACCTGGAATGCACTAAAAATTTAATCCAATCTTTGTCGCTCGATTCCCAAAACTTTTATTTTCTCATACTAATTACATGTTTTCTAAGGATCTTCCAAACATATTTGTTTCAAACTTTCAGTAAATGTTACACAGTACCTTCTGCATAATTTAACACAGCCTTTTTCCAAAAAACTGTATATTTTTGAATATATAAATAAAAAAATTGCAAAAAAATGTGAATTTTCATTACAATTGAAAAAAAATCATCTTTAATAACTGAACTAAAATTTTGTAAAATCCCTGTGTTAAGTTGTAGCCCATATTCCAATAAATAATCTGTAAAAAGTTCAACTTCCTACCTCAAATACTTTGTGAGGAAAGATGTAATTAATAAGCGTTATTTTAACATTGCAAGTATAGGGCGTTCCGGAGCCGCTTAAGCGAAGTATCCCACGAGAACCTACTTTGAGACTTTCTAGAACCAACTTAAAAGGGTGAATCCACGAATATGTTACAACACCCTACGTATCTCTCTCACAGAGATCGAGAAGACAAGATCTGACTAATTACAGCAGGTACAGACGAATTGAAGCAGTCATTCTTCCCGAGCTCTACACGTGGAAACGAGAAAAAGCTCTAATAAATAGCACAGTGGGACGTTTCCTCTGGATTGCACTTCACAGTGATTGCCGGAGTATAACTTTATATGTATTTTGCAAGATAATGCATGTGACGGAACGCGAAAAATTCAGCGTCCGCTTCTCTCTTGTTTTCTTTCACAGGGCCTGTTAATCACGTCTAGGTGACACGAGGAAACGAAACTGAGAAGGAACTCTATTAACGTGCATGATTTTCAAAAACTTTGTTTTGTTGGAGATACTTTTAAGTAACAGGCACGAAAAATCATTATAGAAAATAGGAATACCCAGAATCATACAGAAATAAAAGACCTTAAGCTATAGTCGCGTTGCACAATTGTCGTTTGAAGTGACGGCAGCGATGGGTAGGGTAATCTTGTTTTCTTCGCAAAGAAAAAAAAATTACTGAAAGTAACCTATCAGTTATGTATCTCTTACCGAGTTGTTGTGTCGCACGTTAATTATGTGAGAAATCTCCCCTGCAGAAGTTAAAGATTTTAAATGACCTCATAAAAAAGTAGAGCTATACTGTCCTAAGTGGTCATGCTACAGGACCTCCTCGACACGTCCATTTTAGAAGAAAGGAAGTGATCTGATGCTGCCGCAGAATTAAGTGGCAGCTCCAGCAATCATGAACCTAAATTCATATGATAGCCCGGACTAGCTTCTTACATTAATTCCGGTAAAGAAGCATCCAGTAAACGCAAATATCGCTCTCCTCTCAGTCTTGGTATAACACATGTGCCGTAATGAGGTAACGATCGATAGTGCCTAACTTGGCATTAACATCGTTATTTCGTCGGTTCTATTGTGCTTGCACACTGTGTTGGTTTCCTTATGCCCACGTTTTCATATTATGAGGTACTCCCTCGAGAAATAGGCTCCGTCCGTAAGAAGAGTTATTCGTGCAAAATGCTGCTGTTATATCTGATGGTTTATATTAACGATAAGTTCAGCCTCTGCTTGGAGTCTCCCAGCAACAACGCTTCCACCTCCTGCATATGTAAGCTGGCCACTGTGGCCGAGCGGTTCTAGGCGCTTCAGTCCGGAACTGCGCTGCTGCTACGGTCGCAGGTTCGAATCCTGCCTTAGGCATGGATGTGTGTGATGTCCTTATGTTAGTTAGGTTTAAGTAGTTGTAAGTCTAGGGGACTGATGACGTCAGATGTTAAGTCCCATAGTGCTTCGAGCCATTTTTTTCTGCATGCGTAAGATATGATATTTTTCCAGCGCTCGAACAAAGGAGCTTTGGAGCATTTCTAATGCAGTGGGGAGACACTGTGCTGATTCTTCTGTGCACCACAACAATGTACTACACTTTCTCTCGGCCATCCGCACTGTACATCGACGGACCGGTGCTGATGCTAAATCCTTGAGGCGGCACAAATGCACCATACGTGTCTCAAGCGGCTATACACACACAAAAACGAGTTTTCAAATTAGAGACACCTGTTGAGGAATTCTGTCTGAATAATGTTGTCTTCCATTTTCTGCTCTACCGTCTGCAAACTCACAGATGAGATGCATATCAGCATATTCCACGTCTGTGGAAGTTGGCGTTGAAGTAACTCTGCGATGCGTCCGTCCGCAGCTGTTAGCTCTGCGCGTATCATTTGGACTTCTAGGCGATAGACGGCTAGAGGGGAGCAGTGCAGTGCTCTTCGATATACAAGCGCGTTATTCCTTAAGCCAACAGCCCTTCTATCCGTTTCTGCATCTACATCTATGTATAGAGGGTGGACAAAAATATCTGAACACCACATTACTATTCCTAATACGGTGTTGGAAAAAGTCGCCATTCAAAACAGCGTACAGTCGTCCCGGAATAGGTAAATACGGATTCTGTACAGTTTCCAAGGGAATGTTATACAATTCTTCCTGAAAAATAATAGAAAGATGAGTAACGATGATGGAGACGGAAAGCCATCAAGTTCCATTCTCTCCAAAAAAGACCACAAAGGCTCGATAATACTGTCGTGACCAGGGTAGATGCACAAATTCATCCTCGTGCACAGCACCAGTCCTGGACGATGCGAGCCATGTCAGCAGGGACTCTGTCGTGTTTGAACACTGCATCAACATTGGGGAACGAACATTGTACCTTGAGATGGACATGATTGGCCAAAATGGTGACATTATCCTTGGCAGTAGTGCTACTCCACAGAGCGTCATTCCTTGAATGTAAACTCGGTCAGAAGTTGGAAACAGCGTGCAACAAGACTCATCCGAACAAATGACTCTCTTCCAATGCTCCATAGTCCAGATTTTAGTGATTAGGCACCACGTTTTCCTGTTACTGGCATTGCGTCACTGATGACTGGTTTTGAAAGTCCAACTCGTCCTTCAGTTCCTTCCTCAAGAAGCTCCCTTCATCTTGTTTTGGTGCTGAAAGGGGTTCGTGGATGCGACATTCAGTTCTGCAATCACTTTTTCAGCTATCGTCGTCCTATTTTTCGCCACAGTCCTCCTCAGCGACCGTCTGTCACGATCACTCAACACACACTTTTATCGGCGTTGTGCCTTAGAGCATGGTCTTTTTCCTTTTTCCATGTATGCAGTATAAATCTTCGATATGGTGCCTCTTGAAACATCAGACACTTCTTTACCCTGACTGAGGAAGCACTCGTCATACAAGCATTAACAATTTGCTCACGTTCGATTTCACTTAGGTCCGACATAATGCATTTACAACTGCACAGAACAGTGTTCTGACCACGACTTACATTTGCAACGTGTAGAGGACACTGCATAGATGCCGATCATGTTCAAATATAGCAGTGCAATCTGCAGGTTTGGCTAGCATCTGCATTTATGTTCAAGCATGCATATCTCGCAGTGTTTCCATATTTGTGTGAAACCCCTGTACATACTCCGGAATCCGCTTTACAACACATAGCGGAGGACATCTTGTATTACTATTAGTCATTCCATTTCCTGATATACGAGGGAAAGGAGCGAGAGAAAAGTGATTACCTACAAGCTTCCGTGCGATTCCTGCTTTCTCTCAATCCTTACACCAGCTTTATGAAAGTGGCAGTAGACTCCTGCATTCGATCGCAGACGCAGGTTCTCTAAATTTTGTCAATAGTGATTCACGAAAATAACGTTTCTTTTCCACCAGAGATTCTCTTCAGTGTTCACTGAGCATTTACGCAATTTTAGCGTGCTGATCGAACCCATCGGTAGCAGATCTATCAGTGCATCTTTGAATTTCTTCGTCTTCCTTTAATACGAACTACTGGATCCCAAAAACTCGAGTGATAGTCAAGAATGACTCTCAAAAGTTCTCTGTAAGCGGACTCCTTTATAGATGAGCTATATTAATCTAGAATTCTCCCGACAAACAGTAGTCGACCATTCGCCTTCCCTTGAACTGGCTTTACGTCATAACGATCTGCGGTGTTATGCCTAGATGCTTAATCCACGGACTGTGTCAAATGGCACACCACTAATACTTATTTTAACGTTAGAGGATTGTTTTTCCAACTCATCTTTTTAACTTATATTTTTTCACATTTATTGCAAGCTGCCGTTCATTAGACCAAATAGAAATTCTATACAGATAATTCTATATCATCATACAGTCACTCAACGACGAAACTTTCCCTTGCGTTATAGCGACATCGGCAAAGAGTCGCATATTGCTGGTCACCCTATGCGTCAGATCGCTTATGCATATGGGGAACAAGGGTGACCCTGTCACATTTCCCTGGGGTCTTTCTTCCTGGAAGGCACGTGTTTACATCTTGCTGCGCAAAGTGAGAGCACAGTATTGTCTACGGTTAGCATCAGCAACGCATCCGAAGTTTTTTACTTGCCTTACTTTCATTCCGCGATGTCCGCTGAGTGGTATTAGAGCTACTCTCTGTAATAAAAAAAACTGAGTATACGGAACAAAGAACAACCTGAACGAGTGTCATCGGACGTCCGCCGCGAACAAATTCAACGAATAGTATAGAACAATTTGAGATAAAAAAAAGTGTTCAGGGTGACAGAATGTCGATACAAAGGGCCCGGGTTCGATTCCCGGCTGTATCGGAGATTTTCTCCGCTCAGGGACTGGGTGTTGTGTTGTCCTAATCATCATCATTTCATCCCCAACGACGCGCAAGTCGCCGAAGTGGCGTCAAATCGAATGACTTGCACCCGTTGAATGGTCTACCCGACGGCAGGCCCTAGTCACACGACATTTACATTTTTATTCCGTGATGTCATCTAGTATACTGTCTTGGGAAATCGCAGATCAGGCTTAAAGAGTATTTTTAGCTGACAAGTGAGCCACACACGGTGTTAATTAACTTAGCACTTGTAGACGTCTAGAACAATGTTGGCGTACTCTACCTACACGGGCATTTTCCGGTGGATGTAAGCCGGCCGAAGTGGTCAGTTCGGCGCTAGCGGCCGTGCGAAGCGGAGGTCCGATACTTCCGCCTGTGCGGCGTGTGCGAGTGTTTGTTTACTTGTGGACTTAGTCTGCGCGCGGGCTAGTAACAACGATCATGGCGAACAAGTACAGGAAAACTACATTACGATTTAATTTCTGCAAAGACTACGAACGACCAAAGGCTTTAGCAGTGGAACGATTCATTCGAGAGGACGTCAAGATACCGCCAAACGATATTGTCGGAATTCATCTGTCCATCGTTAGTCCCACGGTGTATGTTAAGATGGTAAATGACGCGGCGTGTGAGAGAATTCTACAGGCGACAAAAGCAGGTCTCCGATTTTGCCATAGTGACGGGAATGTCGGCACGGTAACTGTAGAACATGCTGGTCTGGGTGTACGGACAATACGTGTTTTTGAGCTGCCATTTGAGCTCCCGGCTGACGAAGTTATCGAGGCTTTTAAGCCATACGGCACGGTACATGGTCACACAGCAGAACGCTGGACACAATTCGCCACGTACCCAGTTCTTAACGGAGTGCGACAGATCACTATTGATCTTCAGAAGCATGTACCGTCCTATCTGACAATTGGTGATTGTCGGGCGGTGGTGATTTACGATGGTCAACCACGTACATGTTCTGGCTGTGGCCAGGAGGGACACCTCAGGTCGAACTGTATGCAACGGCGGATTACGCAACTGCCTTCAGATGTGCGGGAACCGTCGCCGGCGATGACAGTACTACCGATCACCTATGCCAAAGCCCTCACTGCGTCCGCTGATGACCGAAAAGACACAGCCCTGGTGGAAGATCAAGATGGCACTCTCCGAAACCTTGTAGCAGACGTCGGGATGACAGAGGATGCTGCTCCATCGAGCATACAATCTACGGCGACAACATCAGATGAGACCGAGCTCCCACCAAGCACAACGATAGTACACGAAGCAGTTCCAGCCACTACGGATGCTGTTCCGTCTGGAACGCACTCTGTGACGACAACATCAGTTTCGACCGAACTCCCGCCAAGTACAACGATGGGACTCGAAACACTTCCTGTTCCTACGGATGCTTTTCTGTCGGGCAGCCGTGATTCCCTACAATCTGAGGACACGGAAGGAAGATCACGCAAACAACGTTCCCCGAAAAGGAGGAAACGGCGGCGTCGCACGACATCTCCTAGGGATGACTCCCCTTGCCCCGACGACGATGTGCCTGTGGACCAAGACGACACAACAGCTTCTACGAAACAGGATGAGGCAATGGAAACTGTTCGATCAGACCCGCAGCGGTCTGTCACATTGACGGTACCGGGACGTGGTGATGCTGAAGAGGAATCACAACCAGTTGGCTCTCCAGACGCAGAAGCTGTGGCAATGGACACGAATATATCACTGCCTGCAAAGATGTGGTATGACGATATTGAGGAGGCGCCGGACGTCATACAGAGGCAGCCGGCACTCACGAAGACGGCCTAATAATTGCTGAAGGTGAAGGGAGAGGGGTGAGAGAACGTCTTCTAACTCAGCCCCCAGCGCCGATGCAGGGAGATGGTGTTGCGCATCGACAGAGTGGGATTCAACGCCATGCGAACCGTATTGCGACATTAAATATAAATGACGTGCGTTCACCGGCCAAAATACACCTACTGAAGGAAACGTTTTGGGCATGTGATGTGGATATCGCTTTGCTGCAGGAAGTCCACATAGCTGCACTCCCATACATCGCAGGTTACCAATCCTATTCGTCACATGGAGATCACAATGGGAGTGGGGTGGCAGTTTACGTGCGAGATGGCTTCCCAGTGGAAAACGTGTGTTACCTTCCGTCGGCCAGGGGAATGGCTTTCGCGACGTTTGGGACACGCGTTATCAATCTTTATGCACCGTCGGGAAACAATCGGCGGCGGGAAAGGGCGCGATTTTATGCAGAAGACATTGCCCCACTTTCCCATGGACGTTATGAATGTGTAATAATTGGTGGAGATTTCAACTGTGTTCTCAGCCAGAAAGACCAATGGCCGCAAGCAAACATCAACCAAGAGTTGCGAATCGTTGTCAAAGACCTTGTACTTAGTGACACGTGGGAATTACGACATGAAGATGCACCGGGATACACCTATGTGACAAGTCATTCGGCGAGCAGGTTAGATCGCATTTATATCTCACGCGCTCATGCAAATGATGTCCAGGACGCGGAACGCTGGCCATTGGCATTTTCCGATCACAGCGCTTACATCTGTACGGTGCTTCTTCCCCGTAGAGAGGTGTGGAACAGTAAGGCCCCGTGGAAATTAAACATTCAACATCTACATGATCCTGAATGCCGTCACCGGATCCTTGAGACATGGACGATGTGCGAGCGAAGGGTTGGAAGGTATGCGACGAAGCTTGATTGGTGGCTGACTTGTGCTAAACCGGCGCTTCGCCGTACGTTCATCTCATATAGCAGGGAGATGGCAGAATGGCGCCGCCGTACGACCGACTTTTATTTTGCAGCGCTGCGCGACCTGGACGATGGTCCGCCAGGACAGGACGTCTGGATCGAACGCAAAAGGATAAAAGCTAAACTAGTGGCTTTAGCTCGAAAACATCTTCAGGGAACCATGGTGCGCGCCAGATGTCACGATACGATACTGCACGAGATTCCTTCCATGCACCACGTCGTGAATGAACGAAAGCACCGACGACGCGTTTTGGTACGGGAATTAATTACCCGCGAAGACCGAAGAGTGACGCGTCAAGCGGACATTGTCTCTGCATTCGTCGACCATTACCAACACATCTATCGGGAAGAAGCAGCCCCTGTCGATGACCTCGAACGTATAGCCACGTACGTCTCCCGTACACTGACGGTGGACGCCGCGGGAACCTTACTGGAAGCCATTAGCTGTGAGGAAGTACATGATGCGATCGCAAAGGGTGCGTTGAATCGGTCCCCAGGCATTGATGGACTTCCTGCTGAATTTTATCGAGAATTTCGCAACGAAATGGCACCGCGATGGACGGAAATGTACAACGAGATGTTAAATTCCGATGCGCCTATTCCACCGGCTTTTATGGAAGGCCTCTTGGTGCCAGTACACAAACCGAAGCCAGGAATTACGGTCACACATTATCGCCCCATCAGCCTGCTTAATGCCGAATATAAGATCTTTGCACGGTTGCTAGCGTCCCGATGTCGCATGTTAATTCGTAGCGTTCTCTCTCCAGAACAGACGACACCGGGTGGATCGGTGAATGTGCAAACAGCTACTGGCGAATGCCGTGATGTGATAGCGCTGGCGGAGGAGTGCTGGCTTAAAGCGGCGATGGTGGCGGTTGATTTTGACAGTGCTTTTGATAAGGTGCGCCACAACTATCTGTACGCTGTACTGGAACAAATGGGATTTCCAGACCGTTTTACTGGTCTCATTAGAAGGATTTATGGGGGCGCACAATCCTTGGTACAGGTTAATGGGCGTATAGCAGGGCCCATTCAGATTCGACGATCCATTCGCCAGGGCTGCCCTCTTTCGATGCTGCTGTTCGCGATAGCGTTGGAACCATTAATTGGGAGGCTCACAAATTCTCTTTCTGGGATGGAACTGCGGGGCTACACCTTCAAATGTCGTGCCTATGCGGACGACCTCCTGCTGCTCGTTCGTTCTGAAGAAGAGGTGAAGACGGTCCTTGAACTGTTGTTGGACCACAGTGTGACGGCGGGTAGTGCAGTGAACATGAACAAATCGGCAGCAATGCCTGTTGGAAGGGGCCTTACGCCGGAAGAAATCAGTCCGTTTCCTTATGTACAACGATTCCGCTATCTCGGCATAGACTTTACCCCATCTGTAAAACATACTGCGGCAGTTAACTACCGACGTATTTTACAGACAACACGTACCATGGTCCGACAACATCTCCTACGGCGCCTTGATCCTTTGCAGCGAGTCGAATATTTGAACACTTATGTGGTTTCTCGAATTGTGCATATTTCGCAGATCCTGCCTCTACCACTCACGCTCGGACGTCGACTTCAATCAGCATTAGGCTATTTTGTGATGATTGGATCGCCCCTCAAGGTGCGATACACAACGCTCACGCTCCCTACGGACAAGGGGGGACTCGGACTTACGAATGTTCACTGCCGAGCGACGGCGCTCCTTCTAGCCACGATGTACAAGCAATGGCGTAGCGGGCGTGATTCCCTTACATCCCGCCTAATGGATCTCCTAGTTCCAGCGTCCCTCACACCTCCGGTAGCGGTGGGCAACATTACGCCACATTTTGCGCATGTATCAACATTTATCGTGGAACTTAGTTATATCAGAGACGAGCTTCCGCGCACGAGACCACCATGCGCGAAGGATTTTTATGTTTGGCTGCAACGACGGATAAGTCGTAATGTCATTGAACTCAAACACCCCAAGTTGCATTGGCCGAAGATTTGGAGACATGTGCACCAAAAATTTCTTCCTACCTTCGTTCGGGCACTGTGGTTCTCTGTCACCTGTGGCAAGTTCAACACCAACCAACGACTCTATGCAATTGGACTAGTGGACACTCCGCTATGCCCGAAATGTCGCCAAGTGGATGACGACCATCACCGCTTAACTTGTATCGCTGTGGAGGACGTATGGCTCCTAGGAAGACAGATGGTGGCTTGCTACCTCCGTGTGACCCCGCAACATATTACACCTGCTTCCTTCTTACATCCGGAGAGTGACTACTTTCCGGCGACTAAATCACACTCGATCATCTGGGTCAAAGGTTGGACGATCGCGTACCTCTATGGGGATGCTGCCAAGTCGCGACTCGACTTTTGGTATTTCTTGCAGCAAGCCCACAGTGAGGTTCATAGATGGTCACACTATCGGAAAACCTTTGCCAGCTATCTTCAGGCAGTCTTCCTCGACCCCCCACGCAGTTGGGATGTGCCGGGTGCAGTCGATGTGCACATTTGACAGCTGATAATGAACCCCACGCTTCTCTCACCGCTCCATATATAATGCTCATACTATACCATGAAATGATCTACATGTTCTTATTAACAGAGTGATCTTTATGGAAAATAAATAAATAAATAAATAAAAACGAAAAAAAAGTGGCCGTGCGGTTAAAGGCGCTGCAGTCTGGAACCGCAAGACCGCTACGGTCGCAGGTTCGAATCCTGCCTCGGGCATGGATGTTTGTGATGTCCTTAGGTTAGTTAGGTTTAACTAGTTCTAAGTTCTAGGGGAGCCATTTGCACCTTTTTTTTTTTTTTTTTTTTTTTTTTTTTTTTTTTTTTTTTTTTTTTTTTTTTTTTGCACCGGTGGATGTAAGTGGTGAAATACAACATGGTGGCCATTCTGAAAGCCGCCAACATTGATGCAACTCGTGATTTTTTAAATGGAAAGGGTGTTTTGTTAATATCAGACGAAGAGTGAACTCCACAATAAAAACAATGGTGCTTTTCATTTGTGCTCGTCTCTCTTTATCGGTAAGTTATGATTAATGTTACATCCTTAAAGGTGACTTGATAGCTGATGGCAATAACACAAACCGGGCGCATACAGATCTTACTGATATGAAGAGAGAGAAGCACCCAGCCGGCCCTGGTGGCCGAGCGGTTCTAGGTGATTCAGTCTGGAACCGCGCGACCGCTACGGTCGCAAGTTCGAATCCTGCCTCGGGCACAGATGTGTGTGATGTCCTTAGGTTAGTTAAGTTTAAGTAGTTCTAAGTTCTAGGGGACTGATGACCTCAGATGTTAAGTCCCATAGTGCTCAGAGCCATTTTTTTAGAGAAGCACCCATGTTGTCCCAGAGGATTTCAACCAACATCTTCCAGACACGTCATTCATTACCTACAGTAAGGAACTCAAACCTCTCGCGAAATTCCGTGAACGTGGCTCTGGAAGTGATCGTATGGCATCAGTGGCCGGGAGTTCCCAGGGGCCGCCAAGTGCAAGTCTCGTTGAGTGCGAAGCCGCATTGGGCGACTTGCGCGTCGACAGTGAAGATGAAATGATGATGACAGCACAACACCCAGTTCCTGAGGAGAGAAGATCTCCCACCCCATCCGGGCATCGAACCCGGGCCCCCATCCGTGGCATTCCAACGCGCTGACCGTTCAGCTAATGTGGCGGACAACATGGCTCTGTCGCAGACAAACAAAGTTGGGCGATCGAGATCAGCTACGGATGAAGTAGCATCAACCACTGTTCTGTCATCGTTCCGTAAGTCCAGAGCGCACTACTCGTCACATTTCGGAGGAAACTGGGATCAATCGCACAGCAATAATAATAATAATAATTTTTGCCACCCGAAATGCGGCAGAAATCGAAAATGAACAAAGCTACGCTCAGATGCAGCACACCACTGTTCTTCTTGAGTGATTTTCTAAGTGTTTGATGCACCACATGATCACCTTTCCACATTGAAACTGCGAGTTTATCAAAGATGGCGGCTTTCAAAATGGCAACCATGTTGGTAACATACTCTCACAGGTTTTCACCCTCTCTTATCTCATACTACTTGACTTCATAATTTTATTTAAACGTAAGTTTTTACCTTTTTAATTTAGAACCATACTGTTCTGGCTGTATGGCGTTACATATACTGGTTACCTACAATTAACGGTCTCTCTTTAAAAAAATTTAAAAAATTCTTGGTATTCTTGTGGCGGCATTAATTATTTCGTTTGGATTTAACGTTAGCATATTGGTCGGATTTTAGTTTATTAACAACTGAAGACTCCTTATAGGTTACTAATTTCTGTAATGAATTTCTGTATTTAATTTTTGTATTTCTGTATTTAATATAATCAAAACTATTTCATTATTACTCTGTCGACGCTTCGGGTTGGCATTTTGTTGCCGATGAATGTTTGAACTCGTCTATAGAGCTTCATAATTCATCCAGTAATGTCCAGCACATCGTCTAGGAATTGCGACTCAATACATAGTGCCTCGTAGAACACCTAAAGGCTACAGAATAGCTTTTCTGTATGTAATAGAATTTTGGACTAGATGATATACTTATCTTATATGATTAATCCTGCCTTTGATAATCTTTTCGATCTCAGAGTTTCACCGCAGTTGGAAAGAAATAACCCATTTTAGGAAGTAAGTAAACGAATGAACTTACCGATTTATCGTATGGCAGAATGGATTGCGAAGTTTCATAAAGCAGCGCATCGCATGGGACGCAGTGATAAGCTTTGTTCAGCTAGCGTGGAATTGTCCTGCGAAATCGTGAAGAGAGTAAGGATTCAAACGTGGAAACAGCAGTACACACTTTCCGATGTATGAAAGATATCTGAAAACGATCACTCAGGAACTGTGGTGACACGCTGCTTTACGAAGCGTCTCCAAAGCCATCGACCTAATGCATATTTCATGCTTCTCCTTGATACGTCGCGACGGTGGTTTCCTTTACGTGTATGAGAGAAAAGCTATTTTGACTATAGCTGATACGTTCCTTTTCAGTCCGTTGTTTGGATACAACCAAAGCTTTTCCATGTTCTACTTGAAAATGACAATAAAAATAGTACGGCATTGTTGTCTGTGATGTAATCTTTCAGTCGTCGAAACTGAAGAGATATACTTTCTTCAAATGTCACTGGGAATACTTACTTTACAAACTGCGAGTGTTGTTTCTTGCATATAACAGATACAGAGAAGGGAGAGGATTAAATTCGTTGAATGAACGTAGCCCACTGTATAGAAATCACGAGTGATCAGAAACTATACAACCTCCCCCCCCCCCCCCCCCTTGTCTTCTACTTCTGATACCGTCCATGACGAAGCATTTCAGACACCTTGATCTACACGTCACATTATTCTGCATTGCCGGCATCGTGCTCTTAAATTACGCTTACTGTTGACAGAAAGGAAACTTGAACGCCTCATAATCCTCTTCCGAGTAGTCAGGTTAACTCTGTGCTGGTTTTCTTTTGTCATACTGAGACTGAAGATTCAGTCTGTGTCATGTTCACCAGAGCTGCTGAGAGAAATAACATATTGTGAACGAATTAATCGTTGAATCTTTCCTCTCTTTTCCACGCCGTTTTAGAATTTGTTAATAAATATGGTGATCTAACGTGCTTGGCTAACCACGCTTATGAAGTCAGTGTTTATGCATGTTTGAGTATTCCTGATCTCAATAAACAAAGCAATAGCCACGTTTTCTTTTTCGTTGTGAGCAAACTGACTCAGCCACCGAGGTACGACTCACGACCCGTTCTCAGGGCTTTACCTTCGCCAGTACCTCATCTCCCAACTTCACAGAAGCTCTCCTGGTTACCTTGCTGGACAAGCATTCCTGGAAGAAGGGATTGTGCCGAGAAAAGGCATAACAACAGACAGGGAGTTATTTGCAGAATGAATCTCAAAATCTGCAGCGTAATGTGCGCTGATTTTGAAACTTCCTGGCAGATTAAAATCGTTTTCTGTACTAGAAACGACGCCTGTATAGCGGCCGTTCGGTACACAGAAAGTATGAGTCCGAGACTGGACTAACCACAGCTGGATGGATACGTACCCTTACATGCATGACAATATCCAACTACATCCTCAAGAAAATGGACGGCAGCGTTTACAGCTTCCTCAACAGTGGCAGTAAAGCAATATATTGCGTGTTGAAGGCTCAGAGCAGTAGGTCTGTATGTCAGACTTCCGGCAGATTGTCTTCCGGTCGAATTGTGGAGTCAGCAACATGAAATGGAGGAATGAACCCCGTTTCAGTATGCATAATGATTCCTACCACAGTGATAGTTAGCGAGGTCTCTGGAACATATTCGCACTCGGAGGAATAATTGCAGCCCGTCAGCTACACACGTAATACAGCTTTTTCTTAAGAATGGGAAGTACTCTCAGTAGACCTCCTGATTCACAGTACAGACGAAATTATATATCCCCGCATAATATGAGTGCCAGTTAGGAATAATTATGCCATTTATTGGGTGTTTCGTTGCTGCGGATGAGATTTGCTACTATTGTTACTTATATTAGAAACCCCTATCTTCTGATTCAAAAGTTTTTTTTTTAATTTCGCGGTTTTGACATTAGTATGTGGAGTATACACTGAGACTGAGCTTAACCGTTTAACTAACACTTCCAACAGCCTTTTCAGGAAATATGATTTTATTTAAAACTACGACTAAGTTTTAGATGCTTGTGTGTAGCATCATGTGAGACACAGTCAAGCAGAAAATGGGATGACCTAGTGATAAATTCATTGGCATAATGTGCAAGTCACTTAACTGGCTGCTCATATAGCTTGACGCGAGCGCCTCTTCCCTCCCTCTGGTTAACTGACTACTGTGGCGACAGACCCACAAAATTAAATAAAAGTAATAATTTTGAAGGAACACAGTCTTAGTTGAGAAAACTGTTGTCTAATGACGCGTTTCGTATTTATAGGGCATCATCAGATTTTCGACAACAAAGAAGATAGGCAAATATAAATAGCCAGGGGTATGGTCCTAACATGCACAGTTCTAAATAAAAATATCAAAGAAGCCCCTACGAACAGAAAGAAACTTACGTTTGCAGTTATGCTGTGAAATAAGCATTCGTCGAGATCGTGTTAAACGCAACAAATAAGCATAATATGAAAATCTTTAAAAGCGAAGAAGTAGTACTGCAGAAGAGGCAAAATGAAAAGTGCAAATATCACCTTCGATGCAATAGAATATCCCATCATATGTAGTTATTTATAATTTTAATATATTGGTTCTTTAGAATGTCTCATCCAGTAGCCTAATTTTTAATTTCTATTATATACTTTTATTTAAATTTTATATTTTAAAATTACTCATGCACGCCATCTGTGTGAATTTGCACCACTAAGCTCCATGAAGCGTCTTGTCTAATGCTTGCATTTTTCGTTTTGCCTCTGCTGCAATTCTTCTTCGTTTTTATAGGTTTTCTTCTTCATCTTATTTGTTGTGTAGGCACATACCCGTTTAGGCGATCTTGACGAATGGTTATTTCACAGCATAACAACAAACGTAAGCTTCCTTCTAATGGGTCGTAGAGGCCTCTTTGATATTTTTATTTCGAACCGTGCATGATAGAACCATACCACTGGCTATTTATATTTTCCTTTCTTCTTTGTTGTAGAAAATCTGATGATGCTCTAAAAAGGCGAAACGTATCATTAAACAATTTTCGCAACGAAGACTGTTTTTCTTCAAAATAATATTCTTACGGTTCTTGTACCAGGTAGCCTGATGAAGTGGGAAAAGTTTTACAAAAATAAATTTGCTACACTGTAAAACAGCTGGCCCCTAAGACGGCATTAACGCTAGGAAAAAAATGGTGTTTTAAAAAGATTCATCCTCTTTCATAACACTATATCTTCTCTATAAATAACAATAGAAACTCTGAGTGAATTTCGCCTTAAGTATCGAAACTAAAATTTACCTTAGCGCAAACTGCAAGTAGCTGGTTCAGGTTCTCGACAGTAGGGTTCTCGCTGGCGCAGACAGCTCCCTCGCACGCTCGTTCATTAGCCAATGTACGTAGAGTCCATCTGGTGATAGCTCAGCAACAGGACGCCTTTTGCGTTCTCCATTTCATCACGTGCTCTTCAATTACAGCTGTCGGCGTGATACTGGTAGAGAGTATGGTAGTGCTACTCAGAAAGGTCAAAACACTCGACGACATGAGCAGCAGTTTCAAGTCACTGGTTATTTATGCCAGAGGGGCATGAGACTATGCTTGTTCGAAACATTGAGCGCATTCAGCAGAGTTTCGCACGTCTACTCGTCGTGCCAGCTGAGAGTTAGGCAATTATCACATGCCATTCATCTGACGTGTTTTTCAGCGACGTTTGCATTTCGAACAAAACATGATTCATTTGCTACAAGCCCTACATAATGATGATAAACAACAACGTGCGAAGTTTTGCGAATCCATTCTAAGGGTGGAAAAAGATGACACTAATTTACTTTAACCTTTGGTGTTGAAAGTTGAGGCTACGTTCGATTTATGTGGAAAGGTGAACCGCCATAACGTAATACTATGGGGAACACAGCAGCCACATACCTCTGTCGCGCACGAAACAGACCCTTCATGTGTTTTGCGCCGTTTCCCGAAATAAGATTTCCAGTTCGTTCTTTTTTTGCATAAAAGACGGTTACAAGAATCATGCATATGAATATGTTGGAGAAATTATGTGTTCCGCAGTCGCAGGAACATGACTAGAGATTCATTTTTCAAAAGGACAGAGCACGACCACACTACATCCTCATGTCTCCCCGATGGATGTGTCGGCCGTAAGGCGTATACAGATTTCGCTTTGCTCCATTGGCCTCCAAAGTATTTGGCTTATTTGTGGGGGTTTGTGAAAGATTTCGTCTGTGTGCCTCTAGTTCTAGTTCAACGATTCGTGAACTGCTCCGCCTCTATGCCGTGAATGTACTAACTCTAGACGTGCAAAAGAATGGGGCGATTTTGACTATCTTTTCGCGCGTACACATTGAACATTTGTCCGCCGCTCGTGGTCTCGCGGTAGCGTTCTCGCTTCCCGAGCACGGGGTCCCGGGTTCGATTCCCGGCGGGGTCAGGGGTTTTCACCTGCCTCGAGATGACTGGGTGTTTGTGTTGTCCTCATCATTTCATCATCATCCAGGAAAGTGGCGAAATTGGACTGAGCAAAGATTGGATAATTGTACGGGCGCTGATAACCACGCAGTTGAGCGCCCCACAAAACCAAACATCATCATCATCACATTGAACATTTGTGAAACGTAAATGATAACTTTGACCCTAAACGTATTTCACCAACTGCGACATGGTCGCGTATACAAACAGTGATCCAATACTGTCAAATGTTTTTTATTTCAGTCTTTGATCACAATATGAATGCTTTAGACGATGACCGGTTTCAGTCCGTAATGACCATCCTCAGATCTTTTTTGCACCATGCCATTACGCGATGCCATTATGATCTTATCACTTCAGGATGGTTATTACGGACTGAAAACGGTCATTGTCTAAATAATTCATATTGTGATCAAAGACTGAAAGAAAAAACACCCAAACGTATTTGTAAAAAGTGATCATAAGATTGTATCTTCATGCATATAAAAGATATGTCCATGTAGAATCGGACGGTTCTTTTGAAAATAAGAACATTGAAGTCCTATGCGTAAATTAAAATTAGCCCCAATTTCTATCTTCATTAATATAGAAAATACAATGTTGAAACATCGGAGACTTTTTTTTGAAACACCCAATGGAATGGGTACCTAGCTTGTAATCCATATGGTAAGTCAAAAACAGTCGTCCTTTTTTCTGCAGAGGATATTTTTCTACGTGTATTTTTCTGGAAGTACTTATAGTTTCATATAAATTTTACACCCTGAAGTAAGGACCACAAACGCATTAAATTCGTAATACATACAACTAAAAGTGATAACTACAAACGATCTACGTTTCAGGCAAACATCGTTAAGGTGTTAGAAGAAACAGTCAGTTGGCATTTCCGGTTTCGTACGTCATGTCAGCAAAGAAACTAGCGTGTATCGTGTTTATGAATCTAACTTTCAGTCGATCCGTATTGACACTGCTGAAACGACTGCCAAGAAAACTTCCACACATATGGCAACAGACTTGGCGAACTGACAGGCTAGGGACGAAGTGCTAGTGCTGAGATATTTCTGACAAAATGCTGGTGGGAGTCATTTAGTAGGGACAATGCAATATGACAGAAATGTATGTGTCTGACATCTGGTACTGTAGTGAGATTGTTAATTGCGACCCAAGTAATTCTAAATCCTATTCATGTACAAATATGCTCCAAACAATGTGTTGAAATATGATGCTGATTGATCTATGTTTCAGACATCAACGGGCACATGAACGTACTGAAGTGTGGATGTGTAGCAACGTTAGGTCACCAGCAGCAGTTATCTCCAACTTGAAGACACCACTTTTCGTTCAACACCCCTATGGAGCCTCTAACATCTCGTCGAGATGGCAGCCGTTGTAGAAGGAGCACATGACTGGAAAGCGAGAGCGATAGGGGGAGAAGGGACTGCCCGTTTTGGAGAAACCCAGAAGTAGTGTAAAACTGACGTCGACTGGCGTGACACAATTATAAAACCGCTCCTCCACAGTACATGTCCTGTGCTTAAACTACTAATCAACATTATTCGGCAGAAAGTTGGTGAGCAAAACAGACACTGAATGTATGCTCGCTCTGCAAACCGGCGAATGAAATTGCGTGAAGTACTATCACCACGAATATTTTTAAGCATTCGCCAGTCACGAAATGCTAAATGGCATCACACCAGTAGATAAAATTGAACACCGCTTTTATTTCATCGGATAAATGATTTTGGTAACACCCATTGCACTCACAGTGGCTTCTCGACACTAATGAACTTCCGTTATTTGATATTTCATTTGTTATTTGTATCACCGTTAGCCATCACAGGCATAAATTTCATTATTTTAGAAGAATTATTAACGATAATTCTTGAAACAGTTATTGGAAACAGGAATGAGTCACTCGAGAAGCGAAATGTGCGACCCAGTTTTAATAAAAGTACACGCAAGGACACACAATTTTTATATTAAAACAAGTTAATTGCCGTATTAGTTATATAATTATGTTGGCGAGTTTGGTGTTTCAGTTGAATAAATGCAATTTACGTGGATTTACGCTTCCAATACGTAAACTGCCAACTTTATCTACTGTCCATAAACTTTTAACAGTAATTCCATGTTTTTTTTCTTTTTTCTTTTTTCTTTACAACTGCAGAAACCAGCAGTGCTTCAGCACTAACTGGAAAGTATTGGAACTAACATTGCTCAGTCGAAGAGAAGTCCATATAAGTGAGCACGTGTCTCCGCTTATCCGTAGATACTCGAGCGTTCCTGAGAAACGACGATCAAAGTTTCCGGTGTAATTTATAAGCCTTCTAGCCAACGATAATGTCAGTTGTAACAGTCGTGCAGAGGTTAACGACGTGGCCTCTCACTTTTGCACCTCGTGTTCGAAACCTAATTATAATTTTTATTTTATTACTTTTTCATTTCTCTAGCCATGTGCGTAGAAGGTTACTACAACAATGTTTCTTACCAGGTTAGGGGATGCAAAAGCGTTACATTAATTGTAAAATTGCAATTGGGTTTCACAGTAAGAATCATACATTTATTATACGATATATGTGTGTATAGTATTTTCAGTATTTACAATTTTTTAAGTTATCATATCCTTATATTTCATTTTTATATCAGTTTTTCTATTAATTTTTAAATTTTGTTCTTATTTATATCCTTCACGGATATTTGATGCATTCCCTTGGATGTTACCGACCACAGAAACATTTGAAATATAGAAATTCCGAACACCATTAGTATCACCCGAAGTCAGGTTCGCCACAGTAACACTTCTCCGTACGACTTTCGCTTCGTAAAGAAGCTTCGTTTATTTTTATCATGATTTCACGCGTTGGAACTAATATCATAACGAATCACTTTTCCTTAAACTGGCGCTTACAGTTGATTATGAATCAGGATACACTGCAGGAATTTCACAGCAGACAATTTCAAATAATTTCTTCATTCATTTAATGTTTTTATTTTTTAAGTTTATTCAGGTGACATACAGTAGGCCAATAGCCTTGCCGTAGTGGTAACACCGGTTCCCGTCAGATCACAGAAGTTAAGTACTGTCAGGCTGGGCTAGCACTTGGATGGGTGACAATCCGGTCTGCCGAGCGCTATTGGCAAGCAGGGTGCATTCAGCCCTTGTGAGGAAAACTGATGAGCTACTTGATTGAGAAGTAGCGGTTCCGGTCTCGTAAACTGACGTAGGGCCAGGAGAGCGGTGTGCTAACCACACCCATCACCCATCCCAAACCACGAGTGTGATTAAAACCCTTGTGCACAGAGCACAAATATTATCATCATGCAATAGTTTACAAGACTTCCTTGTCCTAACACACAATGGTTTATCAATAAAAAATTTGTCGATGTTTTTCCAACACCACGAACTTGAGACATAGTGATCATGAACGTCCGGTAACCGAGAACAACGGACAAATATACAAATATTATCATCATGCAATAGTTTACAAGACTTCCTTGTTCTAACACACAATGGTTTATCAATAAAAATATTTGTCGATGTTTCTCCAACTTAGTAGTAGTATCAATACGAATTATTGCAACAGTCATCGTGTCTTCCGATGGAGGCCTACTATTTATAAATCTATTTTGGATGTGGAGACGAAGTATAACATGAACGTCAGTTCGTCCGTTTTGATTGATGTGTTGAAAGGACAGACTGTTTTTCGAGAAGGTCGTTTTGATTTTACTTTTTCTGTTACTGACAATACAGTCGGTTAATGTTGGTTGACTGTTGCAATAATTCGTATTGGTACTACTACTAAGTCTACAGCTACGTCTTTGGAGCAGATACCTCCTCGAGATGTTCTTGGTTACCGGACGTTCATGATCACTATGTCTCAAGTTCGTGGTGTTGGAGAAACATCGATAATTTTTTTATTCTTGTAAACTATTGCATGATGATAATATTTGTATATTTGTCCGTGGTAGAGGTGTTGATATGAAGTGTAAAATAGTTGGTGATATGACTCTGTATAATAGTATGTAATAAATATTATTTTTTTATTCATTTATAATTTTTTTTAAATTTTAATATACACGTGACGGATGCAGAGAATTTGCCTAAGGAACTTACACATTTAAGGACGGTGTTCAGAGATAATGAATACTCAGACCGACAAATTAACAGGGCCTTGTCAACTAAAGCCAGGAACCGCGAAGTGGGTAAAGAGGAGAACGCGCCAACCAAGTCCCTAGCTTTTCTTCCCTTCGTTGGAAATATCTCCTTCAAAATAGCGAAGATTCTTAATAATTTTCATGTAAAAGTGGTTTTTCGTCCACCTTCTAAGATTTCGGATATGCTGGGCTCGGTGAAGGATGATTTGTTACTGCGGAAGGCGCGAATTTATAAAATACCGTGTCAGTGTGGTATGGCCTATATAGGACAGACAACGCGTACAGTGGAAGAGCGTTGTACGGAGCATCAACGTTGCACTCGCCTACTTCAACCCAGTAAGTCTGCAGTTGCGGAACACTGTATTTCCAACGGAAATTGAATGGAGTATGACAAAATTTCGATTTTGGACACAGCAACAACCTTTTGGGACTCCATTATCAAAGAATCCGTTGAAATACGCATTGCGGGAAATCTAATGGACCGTGACAGTGGTTACCAACTGAATGTGGAATCCCGTCATCTCCGAAATTTGCTCGAGACGAAGACGCCAGAAGACTTCGATAGCTGCGGCCAGCGACAATACCGACGGAAGCTGTCTTGCAGTTAGACCAGCAAGGGCGCTGCCGCTGTGCGGTGTGGTCCTTCTGTCTCCGCGACTTCAACGCATGCGCGGCAGTAACATCAGCGCACTATATGAGACGGAGCGGAGAACGTCTTCGTCAAAGTGTGTAGGCTGTAGAGCAGCGTACTAAGCTGCTGCCAGCCCCCCCCCCTTCGGGGGGAACTGAAAATCAATAAAGAAAAAAGAAAAGTCTTCGTCAGTCCTCGTTCGGCTCACCTGGAGATGCCTGGCAGTTGTCCAGCCGAAATATCAAAAATGGTTCAAATGGCTCTGAGCACTATGGGACTCAACATCTTAGGTCATAAGTCCCCTAGAACTTAGAACTACTTAAACCTAACTAACCTAAGAACATCACACACACCCATGCCCGAGGCAGGATTCGAACCTGCGACCGTAGCAGTCCCGCGGTTCCGGACTGCAGCGCCAGAACCGCACGGCCACCGCGGCCGGCGAAATATCCTGGAATGAAGTTTACGACGACCGGCTGTAATCCCGAAATCTCTTTGAACAGTTTGATTCACCGGGAAATTTTTAAATTTTACATAACACGTATGTGGTTAGGCACAGGAAGGTCGGAGAAGCTCAGAAAATCTACAAAGTATGACAAGAATCTTCAGCCTGATAAAGATGTGAGTAATAAAATGTACATCGCATACATATGATTAGTCTATTCTGATTAACGGCATTACAGTTCGCAACATGTTTGATATCAGAGAAAAGTTAGATAACTCTCTTATTTTTTCCGTAATAGAAACAAAGGACTGATCAGCGCGCCATCGTACATAGAAGCCCATTATGTCATATCCACCCCTCCTCCAAAAGAAAAGTTAATTTAAAGAAACGAACTATCTGCCCTATCAGTCTAACTTGTGCGATCAAGTTCTAGGGTACATCACAAATGTAGTGGCACAGTGCACTCTGGCTCATCTCGTGCCGTATTTCGCTCTTTGATGAGACTGCCTAAGGCTCTTACGTGTGATGCAAATTGCCGTTTCTCGTAACCAGTGCTAGTAACTTATGCAATGTAGTTTCTGCCACAGTTACAGATACGGGAAATGTGGTTAAGGTAACTGAGTAGGCCTTTGATGTTGGAACCCGCAATGGGCGTAGCAAATGGGCTCACGAATGCTAAGGCATGGAGGTAAATGAGAAGAGACTGCGGGATAGCGTAACTTAATTCTTAGTACGCGAAAATGCTGCATATTCCAAAGACAGTTTGTTCCAGCAAACTAGTTACAAAAGTCAAGACTGCAATTTTTATACAAAAAGCTTTGCGAGTACAGTATTGAATATTGTGTTTTTGGGAAAATATAGAATACAGACTGATAAATGTTGATCCACTTCGTTCAATATAAGTATTTACAACGTTTTCATAGAAGGCCTCTCGCCAATCTAAATTCTATAATAGATACAGTCAATACATTGTACCACTTCCGATCTGGAGTGGTAGCTATTGGAAAGACACATTTAAAATTCAGTGATTTCTCCACCGTTCTTATCGATAGTACCACTTCTACTCCTATTAAATATAGTTTTGTGCTATATTTACCGATTCAGAACATGAAGATAAAATGAAATGTTTTTGGGAGCTTGAGTTAATTCCCCTTGTTGAGGAAGAGAGGCCAGTAGTTGGGCTAACGCAGTTCAGCGAACAGTGACACAAGACCCGTTTAATAGTAGAAATTTTAATTTTTTCATATCTGTTGTGACCATTGAGTGGATTGAAGAGAACATATTAATTTAGTGACTTTAACATGTCGCGTTTTGCACCTATAAAACGGCATTTGCGGGAAGTGTTACTCTTTTGCTTTCATCTCAAGAAATCGGCTATGAAATGTCATCGTTCGCTGTTGTAAGCTGTGGAGAATATGCTCTGTCGGGAACAAGGTGCAGAGGTTGATTTCGCCTATTCAGAGACAACGTGTTTGAAGTGAATAACAAAACGCGTTCTGGTCCGTGTAGTGTACCATGAGATGCTGCAATGGGGTCAAATGGTGAATGCTGAATGCTACGAGGGGACAAATATTCAGTTGGAATAACGCACTTACAGACAAACGCCCGCAGTATGCTCAGAGACATGACAGTCATTCTGCTTTACGACAATGCTAAACTGCAACACTTCGATAGAATACCTTAACCCCGCCATTCACAAGCCATCGGTCCTTCCGATTACCATTTGTTTCGGTGCATGCAGCATGGACTTTCTGAGTGAAAATTCACAAGTTTTAACCTCGAAAACATAAGTGTATGACCTTAAAAAAGCCTGAATTTTTTTTATCGCGGAGTCTGTGTGTTACCAGAAAAGCGGGAAAAGGTTGTAGCTGCAGAAGGACCCCATTTTCAATTAGTTATTTCACACCACAATATTACAATAATTATGTTTTTTTTTTCTGCCGGACAAACAATGAGAACTAATGCAAGTAGGCAATACAATGAGGTGACAAAAGTCATGGGATACCTCCTAATATCGTGTCGGACCTCCTTTTTCGAGTCGAAGTGCAAAACCTCGACGTGGCATGGACTCAACAAGTCGTTGGAAGTCCCCTGCAGAAATATTGAGCCATGCTGCCTCTACAGACGTTCATGATTGCAAAAGTGTTGTCGCTGAAGGATTTTTGTGCATGAACTCACTTTCTATTATGTCACATAAATGTTCGATGGGATTCATGTCAGGCGATGTGGGTGTGTAAATCATTTGCTCGAACTGTCAGACTGTTCTTCAAACCAGTCGCGAACAATTTTGGCGTGGTGACATGGCACATTGTCATACATAAATATTCCATCATTGATTGGAAACATGAAGTCCACGAATGGCTGCAAATGGTCTCCAAGTAGCCAAACATAACCGTTTCCAATCAACGATCAGTTCTTTTGGATCACATAACCCAGTCTATTTCATGTAAACACAGTCCACACCACAGTGCCTTGTTGACATCTTCAGTCCATGGCTTCATGGAATCTGCGCCACTCTCGAACCCTTCCATCAGCTCTTATCAACTGAAATCGGGACTCACCTGACCAGGCGACGGTTTTCCAGTCCTTTGGAGTCCAACCAATTTGGCCACAAGCCCAGCAGGGGCGTTGCAGGCGATGCTGTGCTGTTAACAAAGACACTCGCGTCGGTCATCTGCTGCCATAGCCTCATAGCTCATTAACACCAGATTTCCCGGTACAGTCCTAACGGATTCGTTCGTCGCATGTCCTACTGCGGTTATTACTCGCAGTGTTGCTTGCTTGTCTGATAGCACTGACACTCGACACAAACGTCGGTGGTCACGGTCGTCAAGTGAAGGCCGTCGACCACTGCGCTGTCCACTGTAATGCATGAAATTTGGTATTCTCGGCACATTCTTGACACAGTGGATCTCGGAATATTTAATTCCCTAACGATTTCTGGGAGTGGAATATTCCATGCATGTGACTCCAGCTACCATTCCGTATTCAAAGTCTGTTAATTTCCGTCGTGCGTCCATAATCAAGTCGGAAACCTTTTCACATCAATCACCTGAGTGCAAATGGCAGCTCCACCAATGCACTCACCTTTTATATCTTGTGTACGTGATGCTAACTCCGTCTGCGTATGTGCATATTGCTAACCTATGACTTGTCACCTCCGTGTGTATTGATATAACACGGATCTGTTATGACTTTTTCTTAATGCATAAATTAGTTAAATAAACCCGTGTAACACTTAGCATTATTACAACATTTCCTTGTAAGTAACCTTTTACGAAATTTGTTTTCGGAATAATCGAAAAAAATTATTCTATGCGTGCAGTGAACATATGACACCAAGATGAAATGTTACAATTTTCGCTTGGTTTGCAGTTAAAATATAGACATTGCCAACCGTCGGATGACAATGCTTAGAAGCGATAGAAATGTGTGTTTGAAGGAATTTAGATGATAAGAGCTGGTAACACAAGCAAGTCACAAAAAGCAAAAATAAATAAATAAATAAATAAAAAAATAAATAAAAAAAATAAAATAAAATAAAATAAAATAGTAAAAAGCTAGGTTACGTCATTCGATATAATCAGGCTTTAGGAGTAATTGTGAATATGCCAGAGGGTGAAGGAAAAGAAGGTACTGACAAACAGATTACGTAAAGATAAACTAGTCGTCTCTAAAACTAAAGGAATGTCGAAGGAGAGGAATGCATTAAAAATGCTTATCCTGTGGCGAAATTTTTTGCTCCTAGAGATTGTTTGACCTTGTGAATGATACATGATCTCCATCGTATCCTTCATGTTGCGGCCGTCAGTCTGAAGACTAGTTTAATGCAGCTTTTAAAGATGACATATCTTGTGCAAGCCTCTTCATTTCCGTATAACTACTGCACCCCACGTCCAGTTGAGATTACTTACTGTAATCAACCTTGGTCGCTTTAATTTTTACCCCATATTTCCCTCCATTACCAAATTGAGTCCTCGATGCCTCGTGATATATCCTATCAACCGATCACTTCTTTTATTAACGTTGTTTCATAAATCATTTTTTGCCTCATTTCGGTTCTGTACCTCCTTATTAACTATTCGATCTAAACACCTAGTCTTCAGAATTTTTCTTTAGCATCACATTTCCAACGTTTCTAGTCTTTTCTTGTGTTAACGTCCTATTGCCCACGTTTCATTTCCACCAAAGGAGAAACTCCAGAGGTTTCTATCTTCAGAAAATGCTTCTTTACACTTTAATTATTTGTTGTGAAGAAATGCTTATCTTCCTACTGCTCAGCTGTATTTTACATCCCCTTTATTTCGGCCATCGTTTGTGATATTGCTGCCTATATAGCAAAACTCGTATCCTACTTTTAGTGTCTCATTTTCTAATCTAACTCCTTCTACATCGTTTGATTGATCCTTGTTTTATTTTCGTTGATATTCATCTTACGACTTCTTTTCAAGGTACTGTCCTTTCGGTCAGCTGCTCTTCCGAGTCGTTTCCGTCTCTGACGGAATAATAATGTATATACAAACCTCAAAATCTTTATTTTCCCTGAACTTTAATTTTCTTTCCGAATGTCTCTTTGGTTTCCTTCACATCTCGCTCAATGTACGGACCGAATAACACTGGGAATAGGCTACCCTCTATCTGACTCCATTCTAAACTACTGCTTCCCTTTCACGTCCTTTGACCCTTGTAACTGCGTACGGTTTCTCTACATGTTACAGATAACCTTTCGATGCCTGTATTGCATTCCTGTCAGCTTCTGAATTTCATATGCATTTAATAACACAAAACAGAGAAAGAAACTACAGAAGTTACGTTATTGACGACTGCCAGAAACGAAAGAAGAAGAAATAGTTATTATCAACAAGAGTTAAGCATTTATAGTTTTGAACCGCTGGTTGCTGCAGCCTGTGCGGAACCATACACTCCATTCCGCCACGAAATAGTTAGTTAGGAAGTGTTTCAAATTAGTTTCATGTTGTAGCAAATGATGGCCTTTTATATGTGAATTCGGGCCGAACTGAAGGTATTAGTAACTATGGTATGCGACTCACATTTATAAGGATTCGTAGCGCAGTTGTAAATAATGAGCTATACTACTTGAAACAGGTTGTAAGTCAATTTCTTTGTACTCCACTAAGCGTTTCTCGATCCGCACCCAGTGGCAACCTCAGAAGAAGATACAGCCTATGCTCTCTATTCATATTCCATTACTGCTATCGTTACTTTGGTTGTTAGCATTGTGAAACTACTTTTCGAAACACCCACAGTGTGCAAAAGTCTAAGAATCGATGCTGTACGAAGTTTTAAGGATCACAGATACAATAATTTCCTAGAAGAAACACTAAGTATATAGATTTAAAAAAACGAAAATGGATGAGAAAAGAAGAAAGAAAAATGGTTACAGTTTAATGTCTTGTCGAAAAAGTGGACATTAGAGACGAATCACAAGCTCGGACTGGGAAGAAAATCGTCCTGGACCTTCCTACTCAACCGGCGCAGCATTACTTCAAGCTATTTAGGGAAATCATGGAAAACCAAATCTGGATGGTCGGACGGGGATTTGAATCGCCGTCGTCCCGAATACGAGTCCAGCCCTACCTCTCGGCCAGCTCAATAAAACAACAGATGAAGGAAGGAAAATTGGGTTTAACACTCCGTCGATATCGAGGTCATGACGGAGCACAAGCCCGGATTGTGTCAAGCATGGGGAAGAAAATCGGCCGTGCCCTTTAAAAGGAACCATCCCGGCATTTGCGAGGAACGATCTAAGGAAGTCACGGGGAACCTATATCACTGGCCGGACGCAGGTTTGAACGGTCGTCCTCCCGAAAGCGAGTCCAGTGCGCTAACCACTGCACCACCTCGCTCGGCTGCAACGTATGGAAGTAGTATTTATATGTAGCATAGTTTGTCTCTGACAAGGGCACTGATACGAAATTGTGATATTTGTTTGATATCATTCTTAATGAAATGAACGTTTATAGGACTAAAAAGCGTGTGCTTCAAGCGGACACATCGAATGAATATTTGGTTATGCCTTCTAAAGCACAGCGAGGGAAAATTATTCGGTCGCAGTTTTCCCAGCCAAGGAAACGTGCAAGACTTATACATATGGTTAGAGACTTCGGACAGGGAAGGAGCGTCTTGGCAGTTTCTTAATGAAACATTGGCAGCCTGCGCCAGAGAGGATTACGATGCCAGCCGACGGCTGAGTGTACATGCTAGGAGGTTCTATATCAGCCTCACTTTCTACTACCGTTCTAAAATAAATCTTAGATGGTTCGCCAGCCTGCATTTTACAACCGAGACGGTGTTATTGAGCGTCTACAGCACAACTGGATTGCACCTAAGTTTTATGTGATAGCGTTCAGAAAATTCCTGGTGTGCGTAACACAGTGTTTGCGATCTCCATATAGTTGCCAACTTATAATTAGCGTCCGTTTGGCTGTAGTGATAAAAGTGTGTAGACAACAGTTAAAAGTATGAGGAGGAATGTCATTGAAATGTAAATAGTTAACTGTCCGTAGGAACAACTCAGTTTATTGGCACTTTAACAGAAGTGGCTATATCTGTTCGCTGCACCAATACTTTCAACAGTTCAGTCTCAGTGAAATCTAATGTAGAGTTATTGTCGAAAAGTGGCACACTCTTTGCATAAATCTCAACTCTGTTCCTTCAAACCCAAATTCATCGTCTTTGAGAGGAAACTTAATAAAGACTTCTAGCCCTAACTTCTGAATGAAACTACATTCCTGGAAATGGAAAAAAGAACACATTGACACTGGTGTGTCAGACCCACCATACTTGCTCCGGACACTGCGAGAGGGCTGTACAAGCAATGATCACACGCACGGCACAGCGGACACACCAGGAACCGCGGTGTTGGCCGTCGAATGGCGCTAGCTGCGCAGCATTTGTGCACCGCCGCCGTCAGTGTCAGCCAGTTTGCCGTGGCATACGGAGCTCCATCGCAGTCTTTAACACTGGTAGCATGCCGCGACAGCGTGGACGTGAACCGTATGTGCAGTTGACGGACTTGGAGCGAGGGCGTATAGTGGGCATGCGGGAGGCCGGGTGGACGTACCGCCGAATTGCTCAACACGTGGGGCGTGAGGTCTCCACAGTACATCGATGTTGTCGCCAGTGGTCGGCGAAAGGTGCACGTGCCCGTCGACCTGGGACCGGACCGCAGCGACGCACGGATGCACGCCAAGACCGTAGGATCCTACGCAGTGCCGTAGGGGACCGCACCGCCACTTCCCAGCAAATTAGGGACACTGTTGCTCCTGGGGTATCGGCGAGGACCATTCGCAACCGTCTCCATGAAGCTGGGCTACGGTCCCGCACACCGTTAGGCCGTCTTCCGCTCGCGCCCCAACATCGTGCAGCCCGCCTCCAGTGGTGTCGCGACTGGCGTGAATGGAGGGACGAATGGAGACGTTTCGTCTTCAGCGATGAGAGTCGCTTCTGCCTTGGTGCCAATGATGGTCGTATGCGTGTTTGGCGCCGTGCAGGTGAGCGCCACAATCAGGACTGCATACGACCGAGGCACACAGGGCCAACACCCGGCATCATGGTGTGGGGAGCGATCTCCTACACTGGCCGTACACCACTGGTGATCATCGAGGGGACACTGAATAGTGCACGGTACATCCAAACCGTCATCGAACCCATCGTTCTACCATTCCTAGACCGGCAAGGGAACTTGCTGTTCCAACAGGACAATGCACGTCCGCATGTATCCCGTGCCACCCAACGTGCTCTAGAAGGTGTAAGTCAACTACCCTGGCCAGCAAGATCTCCGGATCTGTCCCCCATTGAGCATGTTTGGGACTGGATGAAGCGTCGTCTCACGCGGTCTGCACGTCCAGCACGAACGCTGGTCCAACTGAGGCGCCAGGTGGAAATGGCATGGCAAGCCGTTCCACAGGACTACATCCAGCATCTCTACGATCGTCTCCATGGGAGAATAGCAGCCTGCATTGCTGCGAAAGGTGGATATACACTGTACTAGTGCCGACATTGTGCATGCTCTGTTGCCTGTGTCTATGTGCCTGTGGTTCCATCAGTGTGATCATGTGATGTATCTGACCCCAGGAATGTGTCAATAAAGTTTCCCCTTCCTGGGACAATGAATTCACGGTGTTCTTATTTCAATTTCCAGGAGTGTATAATTACTCTGTGTTTGGATAATGCCTTCCTACCGGATTATAACTGCCACAATGTCGTAGACGTCTCGCTCGACGCGCAGGCTGCCACATCCATCCACTTTACTCCACAAAGCTCCACATCCAACTTCTACATCCCTCGAGGCCTGAACAGCTTCCAGAAACAGTTCAACAAAAATGAGATTAATGTCCTCCCCCCTTCCAAATTAACCCAGAGACACGTGGAAAATGCCAGAACAAGGAGACCCCCGTCCCTCCTAAACCGTCGCATTTTTCATATACTGGCTAGGATGGTAATACACAACTAGGATGATATTGCATAGCAGCCAGTGTAAGAAAACATTTACAATTCAACTGGAGAAAGAATTTTGCAAATTTTCTGGAAGGCATCAACAAACTAAGAATTACGGAAGACTTTTTTTCCGAATGTACTTGTTTTGGCATGTGTGTATTTCTTCTACTGTGGGAATAGAAGCCATATACTGCAACAATGGAAATTGCTAAAATAATTATTGTTGAGTTGAATCTGAACTGGCTAGTCAAATGTAAGTTAAATTTCACAGCTTATTTTGTAAGATATCACAGGGGAGAAAAGATTATGTTAGGCCGTATGTGAGACACTTTAACTACCGTTTTTGTGAGTAAGTGGCAGAGTCGTTGCTTTCGCACAAGCAACACACAACTGCCTGGAAATGCTACGTTTTGCAAGTGTCTGTTCCGCATGCAATCCACATAGTTTCTAATGATGAAATGCATTAACTCAGCCAAGTAAAGCTGTCCTGCCGCGTACTGTTTGCATGAAAGTAATAACTAACAACCAGGAAAGAGATCCCGAGATGTTTTGTGAGATGGATATATTGTTGGTTTATTTTTCAATATTACAAGGGTATCTGCGGACTGGCCATCTTCGACATTCTTCATGGAATTTAAAGGTCAGTAATTTCCTAATGCAGTATGACACACTTCTCAAAAACTTAAAAACATTCTTTTTGAAGTTTAGATGATTTCCAAGCACTTCTAAATTCGAAACATTTCAAGTATTTTAATAAAGTTAGAAGTAGCTGAGTACATAGTGTACTAGAGTCTTAATCACGAAGTCTCTGGTTTATTTTTCGATGAAAGCAGCTTTTTAAAATTTATACTGAAATGCTACATTTGTTATTAATCGTAACGCTTAATTAAAAATCATAGAACCAAATTTTTAATAAAAATGTCGTCTTTTCATTTTTAATTAGTAATCTCACGTAAATACTTTAGAAATTGATGCACATATGCGAAACGCTTTTGTTACATGAACAGTTATGTACAAAACTAATACCGTTATATTTATAGAAATAAGAAATTTTTTTATTTTCTATTGATGTCTAGCATTTTTTAACCAAATTTTAATTTACTATGAATACGAGTATTGTCATGTGATTAAGGACGACAATTAAAAGATGTTATTTTTAATATAAATTATTGAATATTTGCTAACTAGCTGTTCAGTTAACAATAAATATAGAATTTAAATAAACATAACGAATACTTGCTACTATCATATAAGCGACTTTATCATTAAAAAACTCTTACGCTACCCGGCCAGCTACCGGCGACTTCATTAAAGGGTTTAAAGTGTTTTTTACTTAACTGCTGCCTGGTATCTTAGAAAATCGTTTTTTCGAAGACTGACCTTCCAGTTCTATAACTGTGAAGAAAATGGAAGAGGGGCCAGTTCCTAAGGGTCCCCTTGTTAGTGTGTGATAGAAACATAACTGTTGCAGAATAACTTACTGAATTACGTTGGAAAGGGGAACTTTCCATTTGCCCATATTTTGTGGAAATAACAACAATTATATTATAACTTAATTTTATTACATATAATCTTTTATTTATTATTTATTACAATGCTGATACTCAATCACAGTAGTATATTGATAAATGCGATTAACATAATTAGTTTCTCAACATGTATAATGTAATAAATCAGTAGTATACAAATTAACTTCCCAAAATGAGACAACTAAACATCACTACAGCATTCAGTCACTCATCTTTCAGCGTTGTGGGTACCGATTACCTTAGCGTATGCCTCAGTAATGGAAGCTCTTATGGTCGTTGCCTTGTCTTCAACTAATGATAACTGTTGATCATATTGAGCAACATGAAGATGTTCTGAGAAAGAAACTTGTCGTAGCACAATAAATGTGTAGTAATACAGATGAAGTGTTTGTCATTATTGATTATAGTTATAATACTCTACTTCCTACTGCCTCCGGGCCATATCTTTACTTAGTACCCTTGAAAAAGCAAGCTATCATTATCTAAGTGAAATACGTCGTTTACCTACAATCGTCAATTACAGGATGCTTATCCATGAAGCTGCATGGTATTGTTCTCTTCGACTGGCCACTATAGCCAGCAATGGTTCCAATATTATAATTACGCCATTTTTACAGCGCTATATTTTACGTACTGTATTTTATTCGGCCATCTATTTATAAATCGAATTGAGTAAGTGTACAGTAAAATATTCGTTGTTATAACTGCACAATCAACGTGGCTGTAGCAGTTGCGGTCCTCCCAAAAATCGAAATCACACATATACTAAGGCTGTGAACTTTACGAATAATACAACGATGCCGCACTGTTTTCCTTCTCGAGATTCTAGCGGATATGAGTTTTAAGAGGCCTCTTCCCGTCCAGAGAATATCTGTATCACGTGAATGGCTGTGATGAACGTAGTGCTGTGTTTGTGTTGCCTTTTGACGGAGACTGAAACCAGTTACTGATCACAGCCTGCCTCTCGAACAGCGCCAAGGGAGACGTCGAGATTAATGTCGTCAATCGACAGACTAATCACTGTCAAGTGTCACATGCCATCACTGCACAAGACGCTGAGCAGAAGCATGGGATCTAACCGAGGTCATGGGTTCAAGGACTGGTTATCCATAACGTGACGTTACCTCCACTCCCTAGACGGTTTATACCATGTAGTAACTGCACAAGTTTTCTGTCTGAATTAATATTTATTGCACGATCACCACTGAATAGCACAATCATAAACAGAGTCCGGCAGTGTCCCGGAGCCGAGCCCAGTGGCAACATCCACTGCAATGTTAGACAGTTTGTCCTTAAGCAGAACCCGTGAAGCAGTCTGGGGCTAGGTCCGGTGAACAGCTACCACTCGTTATTCCGTAAGTTAATCTGTGAACAGAGCCCAGGTCGCTGTGACATCAACGACGTTGCTTTAAACTTGAGGCAGATGCAACACAGTGAGAAACAACGATAAAGTGCCTGTAGCTGCTTCTGGCTGGCCTTGTATACAGCCCTGGACGAGCAGAACCGCCAGGATCACGTGGTGCTGTCGACGTGGCTTGGAGATCATTTGAAGATTTGCGGCACCCTGTCGACTATGTTACGATAGCTCTGGTTGGAGACGCCTTCTATGTTGTCGGTGGCAACTTCCTTAACATCTCCATGTCTATATCTGCTGGCTGTACATCTGCCTCGGTGCTGTTCCTTCTGTTTTTGTGTTCTTTGGAACTTGCTCCATTATTTACGTCATCTTTTTCCGGCCGGTATACAAGAACAAGGACAATGATAATTTATTGTCTGGTTGTCTTACATGGCCAAATGTACCGACGGTGCGAAGGTTATGACTAATATAGGGATAAAAAAAATAAACACCTAGCGGCTCATGAATTAAGACAAACTTTTTAATTAGACTCCGCTTTCCCTGTTTGCGTATTTGTTTCTCTGCTTGTTTAATAGAACGGTCCCTCGTCTGGGCTCACTCTGTTTAGTTACAGCCTGATTCAAAGCTCCACTTCGTAGAAATAAGTACAAGTTGGCCTCTGGGAATTGAGCACAGGACTTGTACATGAGTGGCCACTGGCGGGATTATGGAGGCTGCTGCTGTGAATTTCATTTGGCGAAGGCCACGGTGGGGAGGAAGCGTCTGTGCTGAATAAGTGAGAAGCACTCAGCATGCTTCCCTCCTCGCTCATCGCTGGCGGTGTGCTCACAGCGACCTACCCAAACTTTATTTTCCTCTTTTGTATTTCCACGCGTGCATTTTATTGTGTTCTTCAAAACCTATCTATTTGGCACGGAACTGACTTTATGCATCCATCGCACAGGCTGCGTGAGACTATGGTAAAATATATTTGGGAAACGAACGAGCAACTGTAATCAGAAATTTCCTGGCATATTAAAACTGTGTGCCGGATCGAGACTCGAACTCGGGACCTTTTCTCTGCTTATTTAACACAACGGTTCCTTGCGTAGCTCAGATGATAGAGCACTTGCCCACGAAAGACAAAGGTATCGAGTTCGAGTCTCGGTTAGGCTCACAGTTCTAATCTGCCAGGAACTTTCATATCAGCACACACTCCCCTGCAGAGTAAAAATTTCATTCAGGAAACTGTAATCAGGAAATAGTAAAACGAAATGAGTTCCAGATGAGGCAACGAGGATCGCAGTCGGAGTGGTCATACCGCGTTTTTACTTCTGAGAAAGAGACAATGATGTAAAACAAGTAAATTAATATGTTATTGCATTCTGAGGCCTCCCAACCGGGACTCAGATACAGTGAGGATCCAAAACGTTACAACCACCTGCTTAATAGCTTGTCAGGTCCCCTTTGGAACGCCATACACCACGAATTCTACATGACATGCAATCGAAAAATCTTTATTAGGTTTCCAGAGGTATGTGGCACCAAAGGTCTACCCACAGATTACGCAATTTCCGTAAACTACGAGCCGGTGATTTGTGGGCGCGGAGATGACGGTCGATACCATCCCAGATGTGTTCCATGGACTTCACGTCAAGCGAATTTCATGGCCAAGGTGTCAACGAGAGTTCAGCACCATGCTTCTCACACTGCTGTAGCAGGATTATGGCCTTGTGTAAAGTAGGGGCCGCCTGTTGTGGAGCCCTAATGTTCAACAATGTGCGCTGCCGAAGTGCTTCGAAACACTTGTGCTTGCTCCAGCATTGTACTCTGTCGTCAGGTCTGCCACAAACCGCCCTCTACCCTGTTTTACAGAGCGGACAAGCCCCAAAGTCCCGTTCTATGATGAGACGAGCTTATCCAACAACTTGTCACATACTCGTCGTTCCGCCGTTCTTCAGCCATTTTCCATAGGTGTTGACGACAGTTGCACGCAAATAGCGGACCAGCTACGCTGTTTCCGAGATGTTCGTTCCCAGGCACCGGCCAGTAACAATGTGAACTTTATCAAAATCGGTTATGTCTGTTGATTTCCCCATTTGCGCTGCGTATCGTCGATAGCTTAGTTTCTGTTTCCTGTCTTACATTTGTATACTTTCCTTGCCACGATACGTTCCCGAGTCGCCACTAGGTGGCAGTCAAACCCCCGGTTGGCAGTGGTCATTATGTTTTGGCTCGTCAGTGTGTGAAAATAGTACTCGCATTGAAACTAACATAGCTTACTTCTGATGCTCCCTATGTTTCGATGGTCCTTTCCTGTGGCGATTTTAACCTTTTGCGACCAGGAAATCGTCTCCTGTCGAGTGAAGAAGAACAGAGCGTAAGGCACTGAAATTGGATTCCGCAGGGAGACGGTAGTAATTCCCGCCGTTCTTTCAGATTAAGACTTCCCGTGGTTTGCCATTAACACGAGATGTGAATTATGGGATGGCTTCGTTGAATAAGACACGGTCGCTTCCTTTCTCCATATTAAACCCATATTTTCCTTCATTCCTCTCCGTCGGGATTAGCCGAGCGGTCTAAGGCGCTGCAGTCATGGACTCTGCGGCTGATCCAGGCGGAGGTTCGAGTTCTCCCTCGGGCATGGGTGTGTGTGTTTGTCCTTAGGATAATTTAGGTTAAGTAGTGTGTAAGCTTAGGGACTGATGAACTTAGCAGTTAAGTCCCATAAGATTTCACACACATTTGAACATTTGAACATTCCTCTCCGTCGATTCGGCAGGGAGTAATGATTATGGACGTCCGCTTGGACACTTCTCATTTGATATTAAAACATATGTAGCGTCGTCTGTCAAATCATTCCACGCCCAATAATCAGTCTATATTTTTCTAACATGGCCTACTGTTTTATACCTAACGGAACGTCAGTAGAATATCTACAAAAGCGAAGAGTCTGCCATCAAAATAAGCAAGCACGCAGAGTAATTTGCATTTCTGTCTGGATGATACAGGAGGATATAATATTTTCTTACCAAACATTGTGTTTTGATTACACAGATGACGGTACAAAGTCTCTTTTCAATCTCATGTTCTGATTACACAGAAGACTGTACAAAGTTTCTTTGCAACCTCGGATTCACTATGTAATGTGAGATTCTACATTTTATCTAAAGATATCTTCCGCCTTTCCAATTGTGTCTCTCGTCTGTTATGGCACCCGTTCATACGAAGTCTTACTAACAAAACACTTTTTGTAACTGTGTTTGGTACTGTTCCATGTGGAGCTTAGTTCGACAATTGCAGTCAAGCTGCCACAGAGTGGGAATTCTTTGTACTGTTCAGGCTACAGAAGAAACAACTGCCTCATTATACACTTTTGCAGATCGTACATAGAATACGTACGTCCTTCTCCCCTCCTTTTGCATCTCTGTGGAAGATACTCAAATTTCACTCATATTGCCTATTTTAAATCATATTTCAGTATCTCAGAATCATTTATTTCTATTAACGTAATATCTCCTTCATCCTGGTCGTCAGTTAAATTAAACACGTTACTAGCATCTTTGCAGCTGTCAATGAGGCGTGAACACATTTCCCGTTATAGCTTTCTATGCCGGAAGCACGTACGGCAGAAAATCCCCAGTGTAGCCGTGCATAGGCATGTGACCCAGTTTAGTATATACTACAGCACATCTGTGGATAATACTGCAATACAAAATATGTTTTGTTTCATTAGGTGTTCGACTTTTTTTAATTAGTAAACTTCGTTAATTTCTGAGATGCTTAGGAAGTGACTATTAGGTAAACATTTATACGTAAGTAACAACCTTAATTACGAAATATCTGATACGAATTTTTTTTATAATGACCCGTTTTTAGCGTACAACCGATCCCTACGCTAATCCAACAGCGATTCCCTTGATTCATATTACGCCTTTGCTGGAAATAATTACTAAGATACTTAGCTAAAATCGAGAATTAAAGCTACTGATCGATCTCCGTGGCAACTATAACTTTCTCCGCTTTCGAGCGAGTATAGTCAGAATTATATTGTTCTCAAAGTCCGCACTAAACTGTAAGTTTCCTATAAATTGCTAGAGAAACCACTTCGATGGAACACAATGGCATGCCAGTTCGAATAAGACCAGTGAAGCGTTGTAAAGTTTATACCAACATTATCCTTCTGCGCACAATTACTTTTAATTCTGCATTTCTTAAGAGTACATACAATGTTGCTAAATATTTATTCGTGACACTGGTGAATCGGTATTATCATACGTGGTAACATATCTGACGCATCCTGACCACGTCGGTATCCTTGTTGAAATTTAAGAAATAGAAATTCTTTACGAGCGATTACAAGGTAAATTTACCGATGTGTTTCAATGCAAATACGGTATCAGTGTTTTCCACGTAGGTGAGCCTGCCTCAGTGGCGTCTTTCTTATTTACTACGATCAACGTCATACGTATGATTTATATTTTTTTGTCTTTTGAATATCATCAATGCTTTGTTTAGGATGTCAAACATGTGCTTCCCCTTGCAGGCAGGAAACTGACCATGGTATAGCAGATACTATCCGGAGTGGGGACTGTATTATTCGACGATTACGTGGTTCTTTTTAGCTCGATCATTCTGATGGGTTGCATAGTTTGATGATACTCATTTTCGACTTATTCAACCATCCGTTCCGTACTGATTATAATGTTGGTTGCTACATCACGTCCATGACTATATGGTTTAGGACTATGAAATTTCATCCATACCAAGTCCGTTGGTACTTAGGAATTTTTCGCGTCTTTTGTTATTGGGGGATTCAGCGAATTAAACTGTTAGAAATACTTGCTTCATTTCTTTCTTTACTGATCCCTTTCACTCAAGAATGACACGTTTTAAGCCAAATAAAATTCTGCCCCGAATAATCTTGCCAGGAAAAATAAATAAGTAAAATACATTGTTTTCGTGGTTATTTGATTTCTGTAAACACTGTTTCAGTTCACCGCATACCGAAACATTATGTTCGCCAGCTTGTACCTGTTACTGGAAGCGTGTGGATTCGATGGAGCCGCAACCTCTCCAATCACTTGCATGAATCATCCGTAATCGTCCTCCAGATCCTCCGACTAACCGAGTGCGGATAATACGAAGGTCGACTTCTGCTACTTTTTCATTTTCCAAAGAAACTTAAGAAACAGAGACACAAGAAGAAAACTGAAAATTAAGTGAAAAGGAGCGGAAGTTTAGCACTGTAACATCCCAAAATACCTTGGAATTACTCTGGATCACACCTTTGTTTTAAAACACAATCTATCTGTTTGAAAGGAAAAATCTGTGGCAAAGACGACATCTTGAGAGCACTGACAAGTTCTGCGTGGGGAGCAAATCTCGATCTCATGCAGCCAACTGCATTGGGAGTATGTCTTTCTGTGGGTCAGTATGGTGCACGATTCTGGGGAGCGTCGGTCCACACCAGGCATATAGACGTGGCCATAAACGACTGATTCCGCTTAGTTACAGGATGCCTAAACCAACTACAGGCCCAAAGATTTGTCCCTTGGTCGGCATTCTACCCCCATCCATGAAACGCAGAGTGGCGGGAGAAATAATACTGAAAAGGCAGATTGAAAACGCTAAACACTTCGTATAGAATTACACACCACAGCACATCGCCTTAACTCTGGGAAAAGATTTTTGCAGTGAACGTCACCATTAGATGTCAAGTCGGACGTGTTTTCCTGTGGAGAGAAAGTGCTCCTGAGCAAGAGGATTCCACTCCAAGGGAAGAAATTAGCTGCATTTACCACCTACCTTACACCAGTTGGAGAGCCCTTAGTAGATTAAAAACAGGAGCCTCAAGGTGCAGGAGAAATCTGGTCTCACGGGGGTATGAGGAGGATATTCTGTGCAGCTGCAGAGCATTGTAGACACGTAATAACCCGTAAGCCAAAAGAGGGACGAATCCTGTACTCGGGAAGACGTTATATTACCACCATAAGAAGCATAAATGTTGCTGAGTTATGGAGAGGAAAAATGTGATGTCTTTCTCTCAGGCACGGAAAGTAAGATAAGTACTGTCCAAAACACGGAATCGGAAAAAATACCGATGTCAAGAAAATTGCCAAGCTGGCAAGACTTTTACAGGGAAACAACAGAATTAATGTCATGCAGGTAGCCATAACTACATAAAATGCTGTAGTAGCGTACACGTAAGAATGCGCATGGCGAGGTATTTATAGTAGCAAGGACAGTATACCACCAGATGCACCAGCCAATAGCGTCATTCTGCCGTGTCGGGTCTGTATCGTGCGTTTTGGCGTGCGCTTAGATTATTTAGTGTTGATTTTCATGTTAGGTTAGGTACAGTGAGGGATTATAGGCATTGTAGCGCTAATTACGTGGGCATAAAGCAAACACAAGTACTATGTTAACAAACGACAGCGAGAGTTTTCCGGCCACATAAATATTTCTAGGGAGCGCCAGAAACAGAATTAACGTTGGCAGTTATCAGTGCAGTCAACAGCTGGAACATATGGTGTGGGACAGAGACGAGAAAAGTAAACTCAAATCAAGGAAAAAAAACTACACACCAAGAAAGCTTATCCGAATGGGACAATAATCGATAGACGTCGTGTACATGTGCACGCAAATAAATGATTACAGTTTCATAAAGATGGAATGATTTATTCAAGAGAAAGAGCTTCACAAATTGAGCAAGTAAATAACACGTTTGTCCATCTCTGACACTTACGCAAGCAGTTATTCTGCTTGACATTGATTGACAGAAGTGTTGGATGGGATCTTGAGACATATCGTGCCAAATTCTGTCCAACTGACGCGTTAGATCTTCAAAACGCAGAGCTGGTTGGAGGGCTTCGCTCATAATCCTCCAAATGTTCTCAATCTGGGAGGGATCCGACGGCTTTGCTTTCCAAGGTAGGGTTTGGCAAGCACGACGACATGCTGTAGAAACTCTCGTCGCCTGCCGGCGGGCATTATCTTGCTGAAATGTAAGTCCATGATGGCTTGAAATGAAGGGAAAAAACGGGCCGTGGATTATCGTCGACGTCCCGCTGTGCTGTGAGAGTGCTGCGGATGGCAAAAAAAGGGGTCCTGATACTAAATGAAATGGCACCCCAGACCTTCATTCTGATTGTCGGACCGTATGGCGAGCGACAGAGAGGTTGGTACCCAACCACTGTCCAAAGCGTCTCCAGACACGTCTTCGCTGGTCATCGGGCCTGACTTCGAATCGGAACTCATCACTGAAGACTATTCTATTCCCATCATAGAGATTCCAGACCTAAGTCGTGTCTGGAGGTGCCCCTAACATCGGTGGGTCACCAAATTGGCTGCCACCCGCCATAATATCCTACAACCATGAGTGATGGTCCGGGGTGTCATTTCACTTCATTGCAACATCCCTTTGGTTGTTATCTGCAGCACACTTACAGCACAGCGGATAGAAGACGATATTCTAAGCCCCGATTTGTTGCCCTTCGTGCCAAGCCATCTTAGGCTTACATTTCAGCAGGATAATACCTGCCCACACCCGACAAGAACTTCTACTGCTTGTCTTCGTGCTTTCCAAACACTACCTTAGCCAACAAGGTCGCTGGACGCACAATTGAGAACGTTTGAAGAGAACGGTAGCCATCTCGGGATTTTGACGATCAAACGCGCCAATTGAACAGAAATTGTCACGATATCCTTCGTGAGGACATCCAACAACTCTTTAAATCTGAATAACTGCTTGCATGATGGCCAGAGGTGGACCAACGCGTCATTGACTTTGTCAATCTGTGAAGCTTTTTCTCTTGAATATATCATCCAATGTTTATGAAACCGTAATCATTTGTTTGTCAGTACATGTACATCACATGTGCCGATTTCCGTTCCATTCACATAATTCCTTCCAGGCACGTCCTTTTTTTTTGTCTTAGAATGAATTCTCTTTCTCTCATTGCGCAGAACATATAACGCACCCGCCCCCTTACTAGCACACCACTCTGGAATGCGGTACGACATGCTCTCCGTGGCGGTGGTACAATAGATCTATTAGCAGCCAATTCTATTCCAACGAGAGAGCTGTGCGATCGTGTGGACGAGTTCTTGGTGGCGGATTATGTGACTAATGTCCTCCATGTTATTTGTACATGGAGAACTAGTTCGCTTGTTTATGTTGTACGTATCTTCCCTTCGAAATTTATCCACCAGCACCACTTTGTTCAAAGAGGCCCTGTAGTGGAAGTCTGGACCAAAGTAGTCTCTGAAAACTCTCATACGTATTTACAAACCTCACCTCTACAGGTCTTGCTGTCTATATTATTTCTCGGACCAACGTAAATTATATGAATCTCTGTACGTCCTTCTACCATCATGTCTCCCTCATGCTATGATCCCAGTGCAAACATAACCAGTATCTTCCCATGGTGTTCCTTTGAAGATGTCAAGTACCACTTTCCTTCCAGACAACTGTGCAACAAGAATTATACGGAGAGATTTAAAGTGGAATGTCCACATAATATTAATAGCACTTAAGACAGGCCGGCCGTTGTAGCCGATCGGTTCTAGGCTCTACAGTGCGGAACCCCGCTGCTGCTACGGTCGCATGTTCGATGTGTGCTGTCCTTAGGTTAGTTAGGTTTATGTAGTTCAAGTCTATGGGAATGATGACCTCAGATGTGAAGTCCCATAGTGTTCCGAGCCATTTGAACTTAAGGCAGATACCAGAATGAGATCCATTGGAGGAATCCTCAGGAAATATAGTCCGCTCACAAAGGAGGTAGCTTACAAAGTTCTCATTCGAACAGTATTTGAATATTGCTCGTCAGTCTGGTATCATGCCATATAGAATTGATGGAGGAAATCCGTCAGGGAAATGCTCAGCCAAGTCCAGTGACAGATGCTGCAACAGGGCTGTTCTGCATCTCTGTGCGGTTTACTCTTAAGATTTCAAAAGCGCACGTTCCTAGAAGAGTCAATGACTTCACTGCTTCCTCTGATGTATATTTCGCGATAAGGCCATAAAGATAGAGATATTAGAGCCCACACTGAGGCTTACCAGCAATCGTTCTCGCGAACCACTTGCCACTGGAATAGGAGAAGGGGGAAGTGACAGTAATAGACAAAGTACCCTCGCTCGCAGGGTAAAGGTGTAGATGTAGATTCTTTTTGCTGACGCTAGAGTCGTCTCTTAGGAGCCCGTTCTCCGTTTGTTTACAGTCAAATCTTGAAGTTGTATTTAACAGGAAAGTCGCCACACTGTAGTGAGATAGACAGCAACTGACAGATGCCTGACATACAGACCAACAGCTCTGAGCCTCTTATGCACAGATTTTTGACAAACTGGAACTACAGAAGTAATCAAAGCTTTTGTAATTATTAGTGATAATAAGCAAGTCCCGTAGATATTAAATATTTTTGTGCGGTAAAGGACGACGACCAGTAACTTTAGTGAATGGTTACTTTCTCTCTGTCTTACGAGTTTTTCCGAAACCATAAATGACAGCTCAAAGCTGGAAGACTGCGTCTAGTCTGTTTCTGTAAAACAGGGCTCAGATCAGGCTTTGTGGGATTACTTTCTAAATTTCAGCAGGCGACTGTACTCATCTCAGAATGGAAAGGCCATAACGACTCAGGCGACGTGATATCGGCGGCTGTCTTATGGTGCTGCTCAACAATGAACCTCCACAGAAATATTCGGGTCGGACAATGTGAAAATTCCTCAGCGCATAAAAGTTTTAAATTTAAACTGGCAATTTACCTCTCTCTGAGGTACATATTTAGTTAGTAATTTATTCGAACTGACTTGCTGATATCCACATCTTACTTGTTCGGCTCGAGCCGCCCACAAAATCCGGCCGTGCGCTCCCAAAGCCTTTATTCCAGCCGCTGAGTTTGGTGCCAAGAGCGGGGAAGGGAAGAGGGGGCAGGAGGTTTCTGAGCAACGCTGCGGCGTGCATCCGACAGCGCCTCCGCTTCCCTTCCTGTTTCTGTTGCTGAACCTCGCCAGATCGCTGTTCTTCTTCCTCCCAGGACGTTCCGCCAACATCACACATAAAGAGCAGAATTCTTAACTATATAATGTCTACACTATTCTGTAACTTGTAACGTCTGTAATGCCAATGCTGTGTTGGAGCTTTTATGAACTGTAATACTTCTTTACTGTTGAACATAACTGCTGATTAGTGGCAAGTTAATACTTACTATGCAGGCAGACAACAACATAGCAGATTTCATAATATCTGCGTTAACGGAACAGAGTTGCACAAACTGTTCTTCAGATACAGGTTGCGCAATAGAGCCGCTGGCTACGATGTAGAAGCGTAGACCAGTGAGTACGAAACACAGTTTGCAACCTACTTTTCTGCAGGACAGAAAAAGGGGAGATTCTGTTTTAGGTGCGCAACAAGCGTGTTGTTGCACATTCTAGCTTCCAGGACTTGTGTCAATATCGTGGATTTAATTTAAGTTCTCTCCTCGCATGGCGCGGAATCGATCTATCTTATTTAAATGTTATAGTTGGCTGCATTCAAATATACTCTCGTGCAACTATCAAAGGTTTAATTACATAGCTTCCTCCTCTCTATTATACGAGGCGGTGAGGTAGATCGCGAGTTACATGTGCTGAGAAAAGCACAATTATAGGAATCGTCCTAATGTTGTGGTGAAACTATCGAACTAAATACAGTGACAAGCCACAACCTGTTCCTGGAACATGTGTTAATCCGTAAAAGCTCTGAGTCCTGGTAAAAGTTAACATCTTTCAGGCAAGAAGTTTCGGGAGTAGTATGTAAATGCCAAGTTATGAAGCAGAAATAGAAACTTAACCAAGGAATCGGTTTCCAGGAGTCCAGAAGGGAATCGCTTTGCATTTCGTCGGCGTAGTGGTACTGTCGTGGCGTGCTTTGCTCCGGCATAGCTGTGGCAACTGGACATACAGCCACAAAGAATTCCAGCATCTTAATAAGAAGTGCCTATCAAGCTTCCAGCTTCATTTACCAGAGCACCATTTATATTAATGAACTTCATCTTATAAGCATTTTTCAAAGCGCCATGCCTTTTGTTCAATTGATCTTCCATGTCACTTACTGTTTCTGACAGAATTTCGAAGTCAACGGAAAACATTAACGTTTCTATTTTTTTCAAAATGGCTCCGAGCACTATGCGACTTAACTTCTGAGGTCATCAGTCACATAGAACTTAGAACTAATTAAATCTAACTAACCTAAGGACGTCACACACATCCATGCCCGAGGCAGGATTCGAACCTGCGACCGTAGTGGTCGCTCAGTTCCAGACTGTAGCGCCTAGAACCGCACGGCCACTCCGGCCGGCTCTATTTTTTTTACACTAAAATTTAATTCACTTTACAACCAAATTTCTCTTCTGTTTCCTTCACAAGTTGCTCAAAGTACAGAATGAATAACCGCGGTGATAGGTTACAACCCTGCCCCACCCGTTTCTCAACTATTGCTTCCCTTTCATGCTCCTCGACTCTAAATGCGGTCTGGTTTCTGTACAAGTTGTAAAAAACCTTTAGCTCCCCGTGTTTCACCCCTGCTAACATAAGAATTTTAAGACGTTTGTTTCAGTCAACATCGTCAAAGGTAATAACAGCTGAAGCGTAAAGATAATTCAATATGGATGCTTTGAGGATTTCGATTAAGTAACGTTCAGCTACACAATCGCATTTAAAATTTAACTTCTGTTTGTTTAAAACAGTTCATATTTAACAAAATTTGTGAAACTGCAATAATTTGAATGGATAATCTCTGTTTGTTATTGGGTCTCGGCACACAAAAGTTTGGTATAAGGCTTTAAAACATTATGAGAAAGTTCTACTAAGTCAACAGCTACTGTTTACCTTGGATCATTCATTGCCAATATTTGCGATAAATGTAGGCTACCCAGTAATCTTTCTAAAGTAATAAGAGTCCTGTTTCATGCCTCATACATGTGTACACACAAAACGTCTTCCCACACGAAAATAATCGGAGTATGGATGTTTGTAACAAGTAGCCATCGTCCGTCGTTTATATCACCAAGTACCACGAATCTTCCCAACAAATATTTTTATATCCCAAAGTCGAATGAACGAACTCAACTGTAACGAACAAATATCGTTTAGTATTAATCGCCTCTTTTTAACTGTGGAACACTATGTGGGCTCAAACTGACAACCTTTCCGCGTCCACATACTATCACACGATGACCACATGCGCGAAAGTCGTACCTTCTTCTTCGTAGGAGGCTATTGTCTTCAGAACCCGGGTGATAACTGTCATTTCACCCTACCTAGTTGTAACAACGAAGTCTAAACTAAAAGACATATACAACATATAAAAGCCACATTGTTTGCTTACATACAAACAGTTTAAAATCATATGCAACATTTTACTGTAACTCAGTTGCTATATTACAAAGTAAAATTTTAAATGGCCCTTATTTTACGGTTTTAGATACACAAAGAGAACGTCACCAAATCATTAAGTATAGTTACACGTTGGGTAGCATTCTTTTTCTATTCTTTCATCTTCTTTCATGTGGTACTTTGTATGAAATTTATATAAAGTGCACCGTTTTGAGTAATTAGCATGATTTGCACAATTAATAAGTAAATGTTTTGAATACTAATGTATAAATGAAAATATTGGCTTATTATGATTTATTAATTTATTTCCATGTTTAAAATACCACATGCCGTTGTGTATTTCTGTAAACTCAATCTCACTGACATTCTAATGGATTAATAAAGCCGTTAGCGCGTTTCCCACCTCTAGCGACCGTATGATTATAGGAACTGCGCAGGTAACGAGGTAATACGATAGAACCTCCGTAATGATAGTTATTTTTATATTGGAATCACGACTTTTTAAAAAAAATTGTGCTAATTAATGTTTTCATCTAAATGTACCTCCTGAAAGAAGAGTTATACAATATAAGCTACTGCATTTATAAATTTATCAATAAATTGCCTCGAAATTGAATGTATCTGCCATTTTCACAGCACGCGTGGTTTGTAGGGCTCCATTGTAGTGGAATGGTAGTATGCATGAAATATACTTTATACACTCCTGGAAATTGAAATAAGAACACCGTGAATTCATTGTCCCAGGAAGGGGAAACTTTATTGACACATTCCTGGGGTCAGATACATCACATGATCACACTGACAGAACCACAGGCACATAGACACAGGCAACAGAGCATCCACAATGTCGGCACTAGTACAGTGTATATCCACCTTTCGCAGCAATGCAGGCTGCTATTCTCCCATGGAGACGATCGTAGAGATGCTGGATGTAGTCCTGTGGAACGGCTTGCCATGCCATTTCCACCTGGCTCCTCAGTTGGACCAGCGTTCGTGCTGGACGTGCAGACCACGTGAGACGACGCTTCATCCAGTCCCAAACATGCTCAATGGGGGACAGATCCGGAGATCTTGCTGGCCAGGGTAGTTGACTTACACCTTCTAGAGCACGTTGGGTGGCACGGGATACATGCGGACGTGCATTGTCCTGTTGGAACAGCAAGTTCCCTTGCCGGTCTAGGAATGGTAGAACGATGGGTTCGATGACGGTTTGGATGTACCGTGCACTATTCAGTGTCCCCTCGACGATCACCAGTGGTGTACGGCCAGTGTAGGAGATCGCTCCCCACACCATGATGCCGGGTGTTGGCCCTATGTGCCTCGGTCGTATGCAGTCCTGATTGTGGCGCTCACCTGCACGGCGCCAAACACGCATACGACCATCATTGGCACCAAGGCAGAAGCGACTCTCATCGCTGAAGACGACACGTCTCCATTCGTCCCTCCATTCACGCCTGTCGCGACACCACTGGAGGCGGGCTGCACGATGTTGGGGCGTGAGCGGAAGACGGCCTAACGGTGTGCGGGACCGTAGCCCAGCTTCATGGAGACGGTTGCGAATGGTCCTCGCCGATACCCCAGGAGCAACAGTGTCCCTAATTTGCTGGGAAGTGGCGGTGCGGTCCCCTACGGCACTGCGTAGGATCCTACGGTCTTGGCGTGCATCCGTGCGTCGCTGCGGTCCGGTCCCAGGTCGACGGGCACGTGCACCTTCCGCCGACCACTGGCGACAACATCGATGTACTGTGGAGACCTCACGCCCCACGTGTTGAGCAATTCGGCGGTACGTCCACCCGGCCTCCCGCATGCCGACTATACGCCCTCGCTCAAAGTCCGTCAACTGCACATACGGTTCACGTCCACGCTGTCGCGGCATGCTACCAGTGTTAAAGACTGCGATGGAGCTCCGTATGCCACGGCAAACTGGCTGACACTGACGGCGGCGGTGCACAAATGCTGCGCAGCTAGCGCCATTCGACGGCCAACACCGCGGTTCCTGGTGTGTCCGCTGTGCCGTGCGTGTGATCATTGCTTGTACAGCCCTCTCGCAGTGTCCGGAGCAAGTATGGTGGGTCTGACACACCGGTGTCAATGTGTACTTTTTTCCATTTCCAGGAGTGTAGTTGGCACTGCACTTCGGCAGCCGTAGCTTGATATGCCTCACTGTAGTCAAAGCTGGATTATTTTTCGACGGTCACTTTTTTTGTCTTCTGATCATTCTTCTCAGCACCACGCAATTTTGTCAAATGCTCCACGCGGGTTCGGATACACCCACTTCCTGCCTGAGCTGCGTAGCTTATCATCACATCTCTAATATTTCATTTGAGTTAAAAGTAGTTATTATGAATTGAAATAAATTCTCTTTACCAAAAATCCATCAGAGAGGAAAAAAAGATCGATGATCACCAGTTTCAGCTCTTATTCTGTAGTATCGTAGCCTATAGATACTGCCGGAGCTGGTGACTCGAAAATTCCTGCGAGCGGCGCTTTGAACATCGCCACCAATGAAGAAGCTCCAGGTTATCCACCAATGAAGACCTCCAGGAGGGTGTTATAAAAGGCGGGCACCTGGGCACTAGTCTTCTAGTCGAGAATGCTTGCGTACCGCTAGTTGGTGCCGAACGTTTTACTGAATTGTTGATAGTTATCCCTACCGACAAATATTCAGTGTACATAGACTCACGCCCGTGTCAGGCCTCCGCTTATAGCTAGTCACGGCTGCCACAAGTTGTCAACAGTACAGCGTTTCTTCACCCACAAGTTCAGTACAATATATTTATTTAAAGTGCACGTGTGTTAAATAATCTTTTAATTGCCTGTCAAGATTCCTGCAGCGACCGATCCCTTTGGCCACTTTCCATCCATTTATCATTAGCAGTGAGGACGTAACATTTAGATCCTTTGAACAAAACGGTTACCGACTCGCGGCAATCTCAAATCTATCATGCTGTGAGGGCATGTCTCACTTTTGATGTTGAAAAATTTGGAAATTTTGGAAATACCTGTGGGACCTAACTGCTGAGGTCATCGGTCCCTAGGCTTACACACTACTTAATCTATTTTAAACTAGCTTACGCTAGAAACAACACACACAGCCATGCCCGAGGGAGGACTCGAACCTACGACGGGGGTAGACGCGCGAACCGTGGCAAGGGGCCCTCAGACTGCGCGGCTACATCGAGCGGCTTTGATGGTGTTATGCCTGTTCAACAACAGATCCTTGGTGCTGTTTGAGATAATTCGCCATGTGCAATAATCAGCGGTTTTGTAGGTCATTTTAGAAACATTCGAGGTCCTAGATATATCACTGACAACAGAATGACCGTATGCAATGAAATAACTTTTTTTGTTTCTTTTGTTGAATAGGAACTGTTTAACTTTTAGGTGTAGCTAGGGACGAATTATGGCCCTCTGAAAAATGAGGTGAAGTAAAAAGCTGTTGTTGAGGAGAAGACTCAGCCCTCAACTCCTGATGATTCCGACAGGCTGATATACTCCCAGATTACATCTCAGGATTAGTTATTTGTTTTACAACTGGACTATGAGATTTTTACACAGTAAGTCAGAGAGGAACTTGTGTATCATCTTGACACACGTATATTACATGAAAAATAAAGTAACTAATTCCTCACTATTGGAATTTTTTTATTTTGACTTTTCTTACGCTTTTTAAGACATTCTCAGCGGAGAGTGGCTCCATCTTGTCTCTCTGAGAACTAGACCAACTCGATTCATGTTCAGGTTATATAGATATTTTTTATTATTTCAGGTAAACAGGTTTTGCAAAACCTGAAAGGAATGAATCCGTTGTAGATCAAAGTGAATCGTTGTAGTGAAGTACCTCTCGCCGAATGCGGTTGCTTCCACAAAACACTTACCCTGTACATCCCATATTCTTTCCCCCCTCTCAAGCAGACTGCAGTATGAGACAGAGCATGAGCAACGACCTCATCTACTGATGTTCGTAATTTAGGATGTGTCCAAAGTTAGTACAAGGGTACCCCATTAAGAAAGAGTATATGAAAGAAGAGATAATAATGTGTGTCACTTCATTACATCCTCCGAAGGATGTTTTTAGAATCTATATTTATGTCTTACGCTTTAATTAAAAAAACTAAAGACCTAATACGATTCCCTAGCTCCTGACTCTTCGTAGCTTGAACCTTCAGAGAGAGTTTCAAGTTTGCTGATATATATAGCTATAAAGCTGTAAGTAATTTTACCGTCTCGTACAAGAGTTTTATCCTGACGTCTGCTCGTAGGATTTCCCGGCGAAATATGTTGCTTCAAAGTCTCTCAGGTTAGCACCCGAATGGACTTGTCGTTTCAAAACGTATTTTCGATAGCGTGGCATGCCATCGTTATCAGGTTGTTACTGTTGACTGGAGGGTGTGATACACACACACGTCAACTACACCTTCCACTGACGCGCCGATCGCTCTCAGAACCCGAGCGGAGCACCTCGGTCTTCTTCCAGCACGGTGTTCGGCGTCCGCTGCGTTTGGAGCAGCTTTCTTGCTGGCTTCCACGCTCGGATAAGTTGAAATTCATTGCTCCTGTTAATTAGGTTTTTCCGTAGCCGTATTTCGATGACCTGTTTGTATAAAGTGTCCCAGAAAAGGGGACTTTGTTGTCCTCATATCTCATTTTATTTTTTGCCTTTAGGCAATGTTGAGCAGTTTCTGACTTCGTTGGGTGCTGGAAGTCGCTATGCTATTTATGTTAATACCATGCGAATTATCTCTCTGATGTTTCACTCTGCATATAGCAATACATATGATCAGATAGCGAACAAGTGTTGCTACGAAATTATGAACGATGTATGTTTCAGCATACACCTGTTACGCACATTGTTAATAAGGAATTAATTTGGGGATGCATATCGCATTTGACAGATAAAAAATGCAATATCAGTGGAAAAGGTAATACACTAACATCGTGCAGCTTCAATAACAAAAAGGGAACATTTAAATAAATATACAGTACCTCATCCATAGGCAACATACTTCAGCAATACAATGCCCAACCACAAAAGGCGAGGAGTATGGAAGCGTTCTGGAATGACAGACACATACCACTGCGTCCCTGACGCAACGCGAGCCTAACTCATTTCTTACTCAACATTTCTGACACACAATTGGTCAGCAATTTGTTCGATGTTTTTTGAACCCGCATACCAGATGTGTGGACGAACATTTTCAGGCGTCTTTCCATTACCCTCGATGAATCTGAGAATTGTGTGCACTGCAATTAGAACTTCTAAATATCATTTCATGGAATCGAAGGGTGCCTGGAAATGTCCCTCTACACAGTTATTGTACAAGTCTACGAAGCATAGAACAAATTGGTGACTAATCGTATCTCAGTAATGTTCAGTAAGAAATGCGACAGGGAAATTGTTGCTCAACAAAGTAATTTTATTGCACATGTTTACATTTTTTAAAAGTTCTTTGAGGCGGATAGTTAGCCCTGGGCCTGCATATCAATCGGAGTGGCAACAAGGCATGCCGACAATGTAACATACGTCAGGGCAAGATGTGAGCATTGCCACACAACGAGTTCTTACTGCCACAGAGCGAGGCATGCAAAAATGAAAATGTTGTCTCGCTACATAGCAAGACAGTGTGAGCTGACACTACGTAATCAACGCCTGACCGCAACAGCAAAGTGAACCATAGGCAAAAAGAGCCGCGCTTGACGACCCAAAATAATTACTGAACTATTACGGCGAAGGAAGTAGCGCTGACGCGTCTGATAAATGAGGGCAGATGCGCTTATACACTCCGAGCCACTGCGTCGTAGGTGCGAGCGCATATCTTTAAATAAGAAGGCTTCCAGAGGTTAAAGACATATTCAGTTGTGCTGCCATTCTGTCAGTGTTGATGGAACTAGAGAGAATGACCGTCTATTGAGTTCCAGTGAAACCTCGACAAGCTGATCAGTTACGGTCTGCCTGCTACCCGCTTTTTGACTTCAACATCAAGATGCAGCCAACCTAATGCAGATCACAGCCGTGGTTTGCCGTCGCCGTCCACTGGATCATTGTGGATGACATCCCTCCTCCACCGTGGGTCATGGTGGATGATTTGCAAGCTGCCATCTCTACAACGACCAGGTGTGGTGCATTCAGGTAGACTCTTGGCCGAGTTGTCAGCATTTGCAGCAGTCTTGGGTCTTGGTCGATACGTGGTGGGTGACGAGGACTTAGTCTTCACGACAATCGACATACTCGACCACAGTCAGCAGTCTTCACCCGAGTGTCCGACGGGCTGTCTTTGAGAGCAATGATGTGAGGGCCGCACTGTATCGTGGGACATTCATAATGATGCCCCTCGCCCCTACGCTGCCACCAGCATAGTACGGCTACGGTGCTGACATGTGGGGCAACGTCACGACAAGACAGCAGCATTTCTTCGCGGCACGTGCATTTACCACCGACCGGCACTCTGAAGGCACGTACAACTCAGTATACTTTACACAATAAATAAATGTTGCTGCAGATGTCACTGTGTCATTGACCCATCCAGGTGTGAAATGGACCACATACCCACACTCCCTGCTTGGCCTCCTGTTCACACCACGACCACAGTTCTTAAGGTCCCAACAGAACGTTGGGTCAGGGACGCAGTGGTACGCTTCGTACTTCGAAGAACACTTGCACTTTGTTCGCCATTTATCTAGGGTTCTAAATTTCGCGTCTATGAAGAGGATGCTTTTCATCTTGTCCTCAACATGCAGGAACCTAGATCAGCCCAGACTACCCAACTGGCGACGGTACGTTGTGTCAAACACAACAGTAGCGTCTGACATCTATCCCGCTGTGACTACATGTCGAGATGCAGTGGGATTCGATCTTTAGGATGCGATATTGTGGCCAGTGGCTTGTACTTAGTTACTCTTTTACAGACTGGTGTGACACATGAGATAACATTGTCCGGTAACATCACGTTTCGTTGTCTTTCACTGAATCTGAGGCCGAGGCATAGGGTGCATTCCATCACCTTATAACGAACTGTAATTTTTCCTGGCTTCTCGTCGTTTGGAGGGTGAGAAGGAACGTTTGTAGGATACTGCTAATTTTTCACTTTCAGAATGTTATGGTGAGTAAAATTCTGTAGCGTTTTAAAACTAGTAACATAACACGTCGACAATCAAGCCACACTTCATCTGTCGCGACTCACCTTGTACCATGTGACCGAAGAGGTCTTCTTCCACGGAACATGTGAGTATTGAAAATGAACAAAGTTTATTTAATTTCTTAAAAATCTCCCTGCCTTGGAAAAGGAAATTTGTGTTAGTTGGTAATAATTTATATTTCAGAATGTTCTAAATTTTAGCTGTATTTTGATAATACTCCTTCTTAATTTGATTTCATTTTCAGATTATTGGTGTGAAGCAAGAGTAATAATAGAGTATTGTCAAGATTTTCGCAACTGCAACACTTTCAAATCTGAATAAAATATTTGTCCCTAGGTACATGAACGTGTTGTACCTTGAAACAGTTTTCCACACTGGAAAAACCTTACGTTTCCAGAATAATTTTTGTAATATCAGAAAAAGAGTGCCTGCAACACACATAAGAAGAATGCTATCATTTCAAAATGGAAAATGAAAAAAAATATTAAACTCCAATTACAGAAGCGAAAGTAAGAAAAGTGTCCACTACTGTAAAATTGCTTTTGTGGACGTGTCAAATTCTTGTGAACAAAGACGTCGAATTTTGGATGGTTTTAATCATTTCCCAACAACAATATAAAAATTCATGGAATTCTAACTAGTTTATAGAATCATTGGCATCTGCCATCGGGCAAATGCTTCAGGGCGATCAAAGTTGTGTCAAAGGAGAGTGACCTACGACCCGGCGTCCACGCGGTGCCTTTAGTACCAACATGAATGCTAATTAGAGGTCTATGACGTGTGCCTAAATGCGTATGTCCACCTGCGATACCCCACATAAACTGTACAGCTTTCACAGTCAATTGCACTCTCACGTTCTAGGCACTAATGTCACATGGGTTACTTTATTAAGAAGAATGACAACTATGTTTCGTTCCTTATCGCGCCAGTGACTATTTTCCTGCGTCCGTTGCTGCCTAAACAGTGTGTGGTGTCTGGACAATGGAAGCAGAAACATTCCCACGCGTACAACCAGCCCATCACAAAGCATATAGTACTGAACCGTTCAAGCGCTTGGCTCCACACACATAACAGTGTTCCAGTGTGTAGATAGCTCTGAGGAAGACGCTGTAAAGTTGTCTGTTTACTGTATATAGCTGTACAATATTATCTCTAGGTGGAGCGCTCTACATGTGAGTGCAGACTACAGAGAAATTCCCAGTAACTAGAGCAACGCTAAACACAACTTAGTGAAAGTCTAGCTTGATAACTGTGCTACTCACGCACATTTGAGAGAGGCCAGTTACATTAACGTAAACAAACGTAGGACTGAACTCTGTACAGTAACCAGCGAAACATGTTGCTGCTGTTTTGTTACATTTGCTTAAAAAGAAAAACATAATTCAAAAAGATGAATGGGCATAGGTGCAAAGCTGGATCTCTCAAAAGAGACGAAGAGGAAGAACATGCTAATTTATGAAAAGAAATAAGAAACGAATGCGAAGACTGTTTTATGAGAATGTCTCACGATGATTTACATTGTTTGCTGGAATTAGGGACCCCAAAAATGACAGTCAAAAAGGTAATTTATTACTGAGAGAATGCTCCAATGCTTTTCACACATCAAAAACCACCGTCGTGAATATCATAGTATGGAAGTTCCCTATGTGCTCTGTTTAGCTTCGCCATAGATATCACCACTCTTCATCTGCTTCATTTTTCTGACTTCGAAATTAATTTGGCATCGCAGATTGTGCTGTTTACTACATTCTTCTGCAACACCCCTTCTTGAGAATTCATCAATATCTTCAAATGATTTAGCTTTTAATTTCCTGTCTTACACCTTTTTAATGGCTCGGAATGCAAGGCAACATGTCCAATCAAACGGTATGTGTTTCCTATTCCCACAGAAAACTCATTACGTCTTTTTCAAATCTTGAAAATGTATCCGGGAAAAGTTCATGGTGCGCGGGGTCTATTTGAGATGACGAACAAACTGCGCTCACGAGTGTGCTGGAACGCTGTGTAAACTTTGCGTTGCAATCTAGCTTTATCACTCCAACTAGAGTTTCAGGCTATTTCCGCTAGATAGCTCTCTACAGCATTTGCACTTCTAGAAGTCTCGCAGGGGGCCTAACTAGACCAGCTCTACCGGAAATATCTACTGCGTACTGGCGCGTTGAGAAGTCCGGTTCCCGGGTTCGATTCCCGGCGGGGTCAGGGATTTTCTCTGCCTCGTGATGACTGGGTGTTGTGTGCTGTCCTTAGGTTAGTTAGGTTTAAGTAGTTCTAAGTTCTAGGGGACTGATGACCATAGCTGTTAAGTCCCATAGTGCTCAGAGCGATTTGAACGTTGAGAAGTCCATTAAGGTCACGCAGGCAGGGTGCAACGTGCCACGCTTCGGTCACAGCACATACTCCATTGCGACTGATTCTCCCCACACCATAGGCTCAACGAAATCATCACTCTAGCGAAATGCAAAACAGATGTCCCGTTGAATGACCATTGTATTCCACGCAAGCACAGTCATATGCAAATATTGCATCTCTTCTCGATGACTAGATGTAATGACATTAGCTTTCAAATTTCCACTTCGTAGGAAGACTTTTCAAAGGATGTGTTTAGCGTAACACTATCCTTCCAGGTCACTCAGCAGAGACCTCTGCTGAGATTTTTGCAACTCATCTCTATGCAAACATAATCCCTTATTGATGGTATAGTGCTCTACGCATCTTCGAAGTTTGTAGATATTTGGGCCACGTTTTTCACAGATGTCAACTTAATACAAACGTCGAGAAAGAAGAGCGAAATTAGTCTACTAGTACAAAGTGGGTTGGTTCCCTGCTATCCTGTAGCATCGCCTAGTGATACGATGTTTTCCTCAGCGCTAATATTCCAAGTTATTCGAGATCTGTAGCAACGCGAAAGCGAATAATGCGTATGCTGCTCATGAGCAAACAAACCTAAACTGCACGTATTATTCAATTAGATGTGTGCGTATTTACGGGAAAGTGGGAAGTGTGGGAGAGCTGCATTAATCATGGCAGTTGTGCCGCCCTGGCCAGCGGACGTCCACAGGAGGTCAGCGGAAGACGGATGTCCGCTGTCCTTTGCAGCTTGTGCTTCGTAAATCATCTTGTAGTGTACGTTCGCAGCAAAAGAAATGGCTGTATCTCACCATATTCTCAACTCTCAGAAACTCATATAAGAGACGGTCGTTATCGAACAATCCACAGAAATAGGAAGTTCAGTCCCGCTGAAGCCGTGTAGCGACAGACCCGAATGCATGCTTTCCTCTTTAGTGAAGACTGTAACTCTTAGAAAGAACGGCTCCATTGAAGTAAAACTCAGAGAATTGCCATAACATTCTCTCACTAATGAATGAATAATGCTGCACGGAAATGGCGGACATCAGTGATTGGGAGGTGAGCGTTACGTCAAGTTAGAGGAGTGAAGAGCAATCATCTGAATTGTAAACGCGAAAGAAGTCCCATAATGATTCATAGACGTCATAGGTCTCAATGAGTACTCATGAATAGGCTCGTACGGAGCAGAATGACCTTTCCGCGCCTAATTTATTTTTCATACCGTAAGGTTTCGGCTCGCGCAGGATATGACTGATGTGATTGTGGAGCCCGAGTGTAGAAGAGTCTTAAGCAGCGACGAGGAGGCAGTGGACGACGCAATGGATGACCATCATCCCGTGGCAACAACGGACTGTACTATTCCTACCAAAAAAATGGTTCAAATGGCTCTAAGCATTATGGGACTTAACATCTGAGGTCATCAGTTCCCTAGAACTTAGAACTACTTCAACCTAACTAACCTAAGGACATCACACACATCCATGCCCAAGGCAGGATTCGAACCTGATACCGTAGCAGCCACGTGGTTCCAGATTGAAGCCCCTAGAACCGCTCGACCACAGCGGCCAGCTTGTGTGGAAATGAACAGCAGCTATTTATCTAGGCAACACTAACGTACATAATACACTCAAATCTGCAGAGTTTCTCAATAACGAAGCAGTACAAAAAAGATCAAGCCCAGGCGATCCATCCACAGACAAAGAGAACAGGATGCAATTTAACGCAGAAGAAAGCTAATACAGACAAGAAAAACAGTATAGAAAACAGAGGCTGTCAGCGATAATTCAGTTTGTATCCATATCTGGCGCAGGAAACGAGAACTCACGTAGAAGATCAAGGAATCGCACTGATGGAGATGACAGAGTAGTCATGCCATAATCTGACGACAATATCGATGCAGAATCAGAATACCTTAAGAGGACTTATAGTATTATGCAAGAATAGAAACTGACTATCTTCAATATTAATCTGATTGTGTGTGACAGCAAAGTCTTTGGGGTACGAGAATATCTTTAGGCAGCAGAAATAGATAAAGCAATGTTGCAGGAAATCAGATCCGCCAGCATTACTGATGTCTGTTCAGACTGTCTATGCAGGTTGTAGAATTTTCAAATTTATTTGTCATTGGCCAATTTAGATAATTTAGCTGTAATCAAGCAACCTATAAAACATTCCAAAATACAGGTGTAATAAAACATGTAATGTAGGATATATAGGGACACCAATTGCCAGCACTGGAAATTTAACATACAACACTATCTCCTATTTACATTCAGATAATTTCTATGTAACATTTCGCAACACATATAGCAAAAAAATCAACACACAGCCCACATCTGAAGCCTCTTACAGAAGCTGACATATTTGAATAGCAGGGCACCGGCCGGGGTGGCCGAGCGGCTCTAGGCGCTACAGTCTGGAACCGCGCGACCACTACGGTCGCAGGTTCGAATCCTGCCTCGAGCATGGATGTATGTGATGTCCTTAGGTTAGTTAGGTTTAAGTAGTTCTAAGTTCTAGGCGACTGATGACCTCAGATGTTAAGTCCCATAGTGCTCAGAGCCATTTGAACCATTTGATAGCAGGGCGGGTTGTAGACGTCGTACAGCAGTGAATGTTCTAACGCAATTACAGTGTCCCTAGTCACATCACTTTCGGTGTCAAGTTACGCAGTTTGGCATACTGGCATAGATAAGACATCGCTGATGACGTTAATTTAGATGTCGTGTTATGCAGTTGGGCATACTAGTGCAGACTGGTCACTCCCCTCCTTCCCACCCATTGCTGGCCTGGCCATGCAGTGGGGCACTGCCGGTTGAAGCCAAGAACCAGATATATCTGGATTAATTCACTGATAAGGGCAACTGAGGAAATTGGGCTAGTTCTTCCTTCCCCCACTTCCTGTCCTCCAGGCCTACCCATGCACCAAAGGCACTGCAAGTGAACCAACTTGACCTGAGGCAACCCACACACCTGAGGCACTGACAGTTCTAGATGGCCTTTACAATGAGTATCAGGTTAAACATCCTGTCGACACAACATCCCCCCTTCATGGACTAATGGTATTAAACCTCCGCTCCTGCCTGTCCATTTTATATTAGTACAGAAGTTACATGGGTGGGTCTCATCCTTGAGCTGTGCACAATATAGAGAGGATCATCAGGTGTGTTTGGGCTGGTATTTGTTACTGATAATAATAAAATAAGTTTATTATAATTACAAGTGTTCAGCCATTCAAAGTCTAAGAAGACGAACAGTGTCTTGGCATTTGTTAATAACACATTAAATTTAATATTATTACGGATACTCGAATTTATCATTCGAGATATCAGCAGAGACCACCCACTGGCTGGCATGTAAATACTCTCATTATCCATATTTTTCCAAATTTTCCAGTTTTTCCTTATTTTCCACAATTTTACATATTTTTCCACAACTTAACCAGTTTTATCTATTATTCCTCATTTTCCTTAGTCTACATGTAAATGTACAAGAGTATATATATATACTCTTATTACAATGAATGATTTAACAACAATTACATAGTAGCAGAAACTTTAAATGTTAAATAAATGCCACAAAGGTAAACAAAATAAGTTCTTGCTACATCTCCTCTAAATTATTAGAGTATTTGTGTGTTAAAACTGGCGTGTTGATAGATATAATGACTTCACTCAAAATCTTGGTAAATTTATGATGTCATAGCAAAATTTTGAGGTTACGGATTTTCAAGACTGTCAACTAAAGAAACGTTATACGTATTTATAAGAATTAGCGTAGCTCTACAAACTATGCACTACAGAGATGGTCAATATCTCCAGCCACCCCCAGTGAAAAGTAAGCTGTGTGTGGGGTAGAAAGAATACACTTGGAACGCTGACACATTGAGTCTGACCATGAACGTCAACACTTCGCTACCTGACAACCCTGCAATGGACAAGAATTTTGCACTATTCTAGGTGTAATCGTGTCCGACGTGACCGCCCTGGCTGGAACGAAAGCAGGAACTCAGGCAAAGCCATCCCACCAATGACAAAACGATCTTAATCTGTCAGTGGAAATATGTGGACGTTTATGCAGATAAGCATCATCCCCTCAACCTTTCTCTTTGGACCAATCAGAAAGAAGCTCCTCCAACAATCCTGCTTTTAATACTGGAGAAACTGTATTGGTGACACATAGGATCAGATAACGCTCTTTGGCAGAAAAAGAGCGTAATAAGACTATTACGATATTTAAATAAAAAAGCCATGTGTTATTAGTGTGTGACATCACGATAAGGCTTGTAAATACCTACGGAAAACTCCATAGAATAAACAAATCCGCACCGCCTAAACGAGACTGAGCAGTGGCCATAGTGCAGCAAAAATAAACTGTTTCTACATGCTAAGTCATCGACTCTCACAGGCCATGAACACATCTGTTGCTATGTGATAAATGTGTCCGTAGAGATATGTAGCATTCGCGTGCAATCTGTCGATAAGCCATCACGGCCCACAGCCCGCACAAAATCTCACGTAAATCGTGCTCTCCACCACCTATCTCAGAAGATGAACGGTCCTTTGCAAACTATTACAGCCAGCAAGGTATTGCCATACGGACAACACACGCAAGCTAACAGTCCGGAGAAAGTTCTATACATACCTGGATCACCGCCATCTCTTCTCGATTCCCCATACATGTTAACTGTTTAGCTGGGGGGAAATACCGACACCCTTCTCTATGCAACCGATGGTGTTTAAACTGCGGACACTGTGCGTTCATTGGCTGTCAGTAACAGCCGGGCAACGATCGAACTGTTAACTCCCACATGTTTCCCGCTCCAGGCCAGTAACGCCCACACTTACTTATTATCACTAGCATGTGGAAGGTGAGGACATCATAAGACGACACTAGCCAAAGTTTACCACAGCATTGCCGTATTGAACTCACTGTGACATTCTTTGTGACATAGCACTCTAATCGTCGGATAAGGAGGATGGAAACGCTTATTTCCTCGGTGTTTATTTCGTTGGAAGTAAGCTTTATGTTACTTTCAGTTTGTAACCTTACAAACTGAAAGTAACAAAGTTTACTTCAGCTGCCTAAGGAAATTTGTAACACACCCCTCACTAAGGTTATAAAAGGCTACCTTCAAATAAACGACTTAATACTAAATTTGTTACCGGTAGGGCTGGTCGACAAAAGAGGATAAAGGGGTTGCTCTGTGATTCCAGGAGAGAAGACGTCGTTCTTTTCGTGAAAATTTATAGGACTGACATTTTCAGATGACTACGTACACTTCCTGTATGATAAAAGAAATCAGGGCTACTAACGAGGCATACAGGCAGTAGTATTTACCTATCGATTCATTCTTTTGAGAGTGGCATCAGGTGCCATCCATCAGGCACTACATGGTGGTTTACGAAGCACGTGTGTTCTAAAAATTTTGGGAGATACTTTAGATCACGTGCCCAACCTATAAGCCCTTCTTAAGTCCAAGAACTACATATACGGGGTGGACTATTTTAATCCGTAATGGAGAATAACGCGGTACTGAGATGACATGAAGAAAAATGGTTTAGATAAAAGTTGTAAGTAGCAAACAGGGTATTTGGTCCTAGTGACTTGGATGACAAATAAATTTCCATGTAGACAAATAGCTTGACAACCACCCCCGCCTGCAATAACAAATGTTCCATTAACACCACATTACAGTAACGCATATGTATCGTATACTGATTTTGAAATGTGATTTGTTCACGATGAATACACAATCAAACAAATGCACTACATAAAATGCCCACCAACACATTCTTCTGTCAAAACTGCTGTTTGGTAGGTTGTGTAATCAATTTCCATGTAAAATAATTAAAGTTAAAGACATAAACAACAATATTTTGTAGCCTATTATCCGTCCTGATAACATGGAATGTGTGTACTTCCACACAGGTCAGCCGTCAACCTTTATGATCTTACAAGGGAATGGTCAGACTTGTCATGCCGAAACATGTATTACTTTTTTTAGCAATGGTATTTAACTGTGCAAAAGGTCCGTATGCAAAATTGTAGCTGCTGAGATGAACTGGAAGTCACCTTAAAAAAAATCACGAACATGGCTGTGTTTCCTGCTTGGCGCCAGCAGTGACGGCTGGTCACCCCTGGAAATGGCGAGTCGCGAGCGTTGTGCGCGTGGTCTGGAAGTGCGGCCGTCTTATCGCGGTGTTCATTAAAGAGGAATATCGCTGCACGGTTTTGGTGGAAAGGGGAAACGAATATTCGTTTCTGTGGCATGCACGTCCTTTTAATTTCTGGTACGTATTTCGAAACATACCGTCCTGAAACTGGTTAGAGATGTGAAAGATGTTCTGTACATGTTCATCTATACTCCATAAGCCACTTTACGGTGAACATTCAATCTCCCCTCACAGGTGATGGCGAACCCTGTAAATGTTTTGCTGCTTGCCATGGAGATATACCACAGACCCCAACTGAAGCAATCAACAAAAAACACGCGTGAAAATTATGTGTTGTGCGACATGGTTGTTAAATTTGTAGACGAGCATGTAAATGGCGCAGCATGTGGCTAGAAACAACTGAAACACTCGATATTGCAGACTGTGAATCTACAGACGGCGAAGACACCGACGCAAGTTGCACTCATGAAGACTCTTCGAGTGATAGTGCCACGTACCATCATCAGTTATCTCCGAAAGTAACACCAGCAACTACAATTACCTTATCAGACAAAGAAAAAGCGGTGACGTATTGGTTGAACGAAAGTGGTAAGAAACGCCTACGTGTCAGTACTGTTCAAAATAAGTATCGCTTTGTGCATTCTGAACGTGAATTGTATAGATGGAAAAAGGAAGTCGCTGGACGACGTAAGAGTCGACTGGAAATTACGACGGAGAAAAATGCGCGACTTTTTGAGCTATTTACCGATGCCAGACAACAGTCATTTAGTGTCAGCGATACAACTTTGCGTGATTGGGCGTTAGAGATTGCCAACGCGATAGGCACTAAAGAATTTACAGCTTCTCAAAGTTGGATTAGTCGCTTCAAAAGATCACATAAAATTGTGGCAAGAAAAATAACGAAATTTGTATCGAGAAACAGGTCGGAAAATGAAGTTACACAAATCGAAATGATAGAAGCTTTTCTTACGAATGCAAAAAATAAGATCGCTAGTTTGAGTGAATCGCACGTGTACAATGCAGATCAGTCAGGTTTTCAAAAAGAAATGCGTGCGAAAAGAACACTGTCATTCAAAGGGGAAAAACATATTGAGGCGATTCCGCAGTCCACGACTGCACTCACCCATTGATACACTATAATGCCCATAGTTAGTCTGGATGGTTCATTGCTGCCTAAACTACATGTGTGTCTTCAAGAACTGGACGTTTTGGACCACGTGTCAAAAGAACAATGTTCTACACAAACAATCTTCTCCAGACGCATCCAAGTCTGGAAAAATGGGAAGTGAAAACGTTACACTTTTCATGTGTCATGCTTTTCTTCCGTTCTGCGGGAACAAATCTCTTCTCCTTCTAGATTCGTGGTCAGGTCATAAAAGGTCTGATTCATTAAAAGCTGTATTTCGAGCCCACCCTGACAAAGAAGTAGAGATACTTCAGATTCCACCCGGCACGACGAACGTAATTCAACCTTTAGACAGAGAATATTTCCGTCAGTGAAAGGCATTTTACAGAAAACTAACAGAGAAAATTATTGTGTGCAGGTCACTGCACTTTCCTGTCTATCACCGTGACAATATTCTCAAGCTGCAATCGGTAGTACATTATCAATTTTCCTCCCCACGTTTCCAGAATTTGATTAAATATGCGTGCACTCCTCGAAATATACTCATACTAGGCCTGATTCATTCCTAACACCAGCCCAGTTTTGTCTACGGACATCTAACAACGTCTGTGATTCGCAGAGCTGTCATATGTCGTCTTTGCTTGTATGTTCTTGTTGCACAAAAAACCTATGTTTTGAACACTGTATCAATATTTCGCATTTTTGCGGTAATTACAAGAAATAAAATTTGGACGTGTTCTAAACCGTATATTTATTTGTGTCTATTTCATAGCTATTTGGAAAGCATGTTGTAGATAACATATCAGCCATATTTGTCAACGAATGTTTAATTATCATACGATCGCTTTCACTGGGGGAATCAGCTCTCTCACTGCTGTGGCAAGAGAGCGGCGCATAGCTAACGCCACCTTGTCCCTAGATGGCGTTGGTATAACGTAGCGAGAGAGGTCAGGGTTGTACAAGAGGCAGTTGTAAGCGCGAAGACCATGCGGCAATAATGTCTTACTTCATAAAATTGTTTACAGACTTCCAGGTCATGTCAGCAGCTAAAATTCTGCGTACAGACTTCTTGCAATGTTAACTCACAGCGGTAAAAAAAGCAACACAGGTTTCGACATGACAAGTATGACCATTCCCTTGTTAGTTTAATTCTCCGGAAGATGCCAGTTTAGATCCCACATCAGTCTGTTTTAGTATTTATGTATGTGTGGGACGAACAGTGCAATGCGTTTTATCATGGCAATATGATCAGAATGGCTATCAACAGCAAATGCCTTTAGCTGACAACGGTTATGTGTGCCAGTAGCATAAACCTACGGGTAAAGGTCTTGACGACAACATGTCAAGTCACATGAGCTTCCAGTCAGACGCTTTAAATATGATTGGACTTGCAATTCAAATACACTGTTCTGTGTGTGCTGCGACGTGGATACCCCCAGGCCATGAGGGAAGAGTGTGGAAGTGGATCCAGCAATGGCAAGCAACATGCATATGTGTTTTTTTGTATGCATAGTGCTACTCTGAACACCAAAACGTGTACTTAGCGGCGTACATTTGTTGAAGTATCAACTACGATGTCTAGAAATAACGTGGGCTGCCACTCCCAAGTGAACAGTACAGTCCATCCCTGACAACTGTGTGGAAGAACGCGGTTATTGTACCCTAGCATGGACAGACGTCATAGTGTATGGAGACTCTGATACAGTTTCAAGAAGAAATGAGACATATATTTTGACAAAATGAGACGCATATTTCAAACTCTTTCTATTAATCATTACCTAACCCCACGTTTATGTCCCCTGTGTAGAAGTAAATGTCTGAGAATATATTATTTTATGACAGTACACCAGCAGCATGAGTTTGTGTAATTGATTTCCATGTTAAATAATTGAAATTATAGACGGATAGGTATTATTTTGCAGTTGATCCCCACATATGAAACACAGTTTTCGTCAGTTATTCGTACCGGAAGTAAACACCTCTGAATAAAGACCAAATATAGCAGCATTTTCAGTCACATCCTCTATGTGGAAGTACTTGCTATCCAGTTACACTATTTCGTGTGTGTGCTGCGACATGGATACCCCAAGGCAGGGGGTATGGTACAATGTGATTTTTTTACATGCTGTTACTCAACGTATGGAACCACATTCTAATAGAGGGATATCGTTTTAACAACACCTAGGTCCACTTTGTAGCAAGAGTGTAATTGATTACTTTAAAAAATAATAACGGATCACAGTAATATGTTAAACATTAAAAAACGACTATGTCCTAATCTTGTGGGCTGGCAGATAGAGCTCTCGAGAAGCGTAATCAATTCAGCAGTGGCAACCTAACCTTCCTCGTGGTAGCAATGGGATTTGGACACCAACTGAGCTGAGGGCATCTCTTGACTTCTCTCTCTCTCTCTCTCTCTCTCTCTCTCTCTCTCTCTCTCTTAGGCATACGGCGAGCAACAAGTGCTAATTTCAGTCATGTAGAAAAACTGTACGGCAACCATGTTGTGCACGGAAATCTTTTGTTCTATATTAACCATTTTCTCATGTTTTCATCTGCAGATGCTTTCTGTATATGGAATTAAGCTGTTTTACACGTTATCCAAATACGTTAAAATTCCAAATGACTTGCCTCTCGAATGAGTTGGGAGAAAACACCACAGAATTGAGAATCCAAATATATATATATATATATATATATATATATATATATATATATATATATATATATATTTTTTTTTTGAGTGGTCTGCAAGTTCTCGTAAACTTCGGCGCAGATCTCCATTATTTTGGTCGCAGATTCTAATAGTTCTCTTCCTTGGTACAAACTTGTAGCTTTCTAGGGAAGTATCCGAGAGCTCTACAGACACTTTTGTCTAGTGCTTATGCCACAAATTTCAACTAGTTCCTCTCGATAAATACATATATCTTCTATGGTCACTTCGTATCTATTCTTTTCGTATCATTCGTTTGAGCTGTGTGTCTGCGGAAATAGTTTCTATGTTCTTCAGAGTTTTCTGTAAGTTTCTTCGGAATAAGTTTGTTGGATTACTTACTAATTTATCAAAAGTGTGACAAGGGCAATTCAATTGTACTCATAAAAGAAAAATAATTCATTGCAAACCATTAGAATTCATTCAAGGCAACATCACAGTGACACTACGGTAGACGATAACGAAGTGCCCCCTTGCATACATTCAGAGAGAACTGTATCAGAATTGGGTTTCTATGGAAAAGATGCATTGATGGAAAATTTCATAAACGACGAAGCTACGTTGTGCAATCATTGCTGCTCCATGAAATAAATCTGAAGGCGTTAGCATATTATCAGTGCAGTTCTATCTTCGTTTCTGGGGGTGTTTCGACACAGAAGTCGTGTTCATATATAACAAAAATCTTACTAGTAGTACCCTTGTTTCCTCGTTCGCGGACGGTCTCTGCCTATTCTTTCTCAAGGGGAAGAACGGAAATGTGAAGAGGCGTTTGCAGACGAAAACATTTTTAAACACTGATTTCGAGTTTTTAATACGACAAGTGACTTTTAGGATGCGCCCCCTGCTGTCTAAGATCATCAAGTAAACGCCCTAATGGCAATGGAAGCATATTTGTTAAATATTGTAGCAAAATACAGGACTGTCATAAATCTTGTTAGGATTCACAAGAACAAAAATTAGTCAATGCTCACTTTCTCTTTGATGAAACCTTTATAGGATTTATTATCGTTACTTATGGACCTCAATGGGTTTCTGCTAGCTTTCATTCAACTGATATGTAACTACAAATCTGGAACCAATTCCAGGTTCAGGTTGAATGGTAAGCTAATCCCGCTCATTGGAATAAATTGCACTAAATGTCAGGACTGCCGATTTTCCACAACATACTACACTTTGGCCACACACCTATTCTCCAGGAAATCATTTACTGGGACATCAAGTTTTCGGAACTAAAACAGTATCCCATGTGCACGCTTACGGCTTCAGACCGCTCCTGAAAGCCAAAAACGACATGAAAAATTATTTTGAAGTGAATATGAAGACACAAATTGCATATGGCACAAACAGTATATATCTGCGATCCTATTGTTAAAAACGGTCAAGAATTTTATAGAACTGTCACGACTTCTTCAAATCGATGTTACCGAACGTATCAGGATTTTTAACACATCAAACCCCCAGAAGTTAACAAAACTCAGTTCTGAGCACGAACTACACGTAGTTCGAGCGACATGTACGGGGTATAATATGAGAGCACTTGTTCGTCTGCAAAAACTAATTTGTCAAATCCTAAGTCTTTACAAAGTTATGCCACTTTGCACTGTACTGATCGTATCTAAAGCGTCCATAACAATATTCTTGTCACGTTTCGTTGGCAGTTTTGATAGGCAAACCTACTGTGAAACCATAGCGTTGCAATGTATTGCGGGGGGAGGGAGCTAAGACTGAAGAATATTAGAACTAGATGTCAGACAATATACATCAAACCAATACTGAAAGTCCTCCGTGATTATCTAGGCAGCAAAGCGAAACGCTTGTTCGCCACTCTCGAGCCGCAGGACATGGCTCCATCGATCGACCTCATCTCAATAATTCCTTATCTTGGAAACGTCAGATTCGTCTTTCGCGCATCACCGAGCAGTCTGGCGTAGTGGTAAGACACTGAATTTATATTCAGAAGGACGGCAGGTTCAAATCTCCGTCCGGTTATCCAGATTAAGGCTTTACATGGTTTCTCTAAATCGTTTAAGTCGAAGGCCGGGATGAATTACTTTGAAAGACCACGGCAGCTTTCATTCCGTATCCTCCTCCAATCCTGGCTTTCTCCGTCTCTAATTATCTCGCCATCGACAGCACGTTAAAACTTAATCTTCCTTTATTCTTTTTGTCGAGGCCCATTATATAACGGATAACTGCATACTAGATGCATTACATTTGTAACACTTTAGCGCGTAACTTTTGCCCTAATCCAACCGATACGATATTGCAGACCAAGGATTGGGATATAATCTGATCCAACATACATAATTCGGTTTTAAAACTTGTGTGCTTGTGACTTGGTACGAAGTGGCCAATGAAACCATTCTCACAGCCGAGACACTATGCGATCCCAATCTCGAGTGACAGGTGTCATTTAGTCCCCTCCCTCGCTCACATATTCATTTGCCAAGACCAAACATGCAATCATAAACAGAAATTCCCCGTGGAATATACAGGGGTCTAGAGATTTATGAAAACACCGCGATAAATGCATATTTGAACGTAAATGGAGATTATGAATGAAACACAAACGGCAGTGGTGTAATATTCTACAACACTTATAATTTTAGAATCTGGCTTTCGGCTATTATGCCATCATCAGGTACAAAGATCTTCGTATCAGATGATGGTGTAACAGCCGAAAGCCGGTTTGTAACATAATAAGCATTATAAAATTTTACACCAGTATCGTGTGCGTTTCATCATAATGTATGAAATAGTCTACCAAGGACAAACGGAACAGTCAATCGATGTAATAAATGCAAATTCTAGCCAATCCTGCAGGTTGTACTGTTGTACATGACCACGAACGGCCCCTGTGTAATGTCCTCAATAGGCTGTGGTGGTAAGAACAGGGTTCTGTGTAGTTTTGAGTGCATTATGTCAAAGCTACGTGAACTCGAACGTGGGCAAATTTTTGGTGCTCGAATGGTGGATGTTTCCGTAATCATGGTAACTGAAGTATATGGTGTTTCAAGACGTACCGTAACGGAGATTTCTACCGCACACAGGGAAAGCGAAGAAACATCATCCGCTATGTCGCAACGTGGAAGAAAGTGTGTTGAATGGAGGTGACAGACGGGCATTGAAGAGGACTGTGACAAAAAGACTAAAGTTCCAAAAGTCACTGCTGAACTGAATGTCGCATTCGCGAACCCTGTCAGTGCCAAAAGCAACATGAAGGGAGCACTATGAGCAGGGAACTGCAGGACGAGCTTAAGTTGCAAAACCAGTGATACAAATGCCCTTAACCTGAAAACAAGGTGCCGAAACCATAACATTTGGACTATAGAGCAATGGAAACATGTCATTTGGTCGGATGAGTCTTGTTTCTCACTGTTTCCACCTTCTGACCGAGTGTATGTCCCAAGAGTGGAACACGGTTGGGTTCGGTAATGATTTGGGCAGCCATGTCGCGTTATTCCATGGGCCCCATGGTTACTCCGCAAGGTCGCATTATGTGAACATCTGGGCTGATCAGGTCTATCCCATGGTACGATGTTTGTTTCCCAGTGGTAATTCTGTGTTCCAAGAAGGCGAGGCCCCGATTCACACAGCTCGCATCATTAAGGTCTGGTTTTGTGAGCGGGAGGACGAATTGTCGCTTCTCTCCTGCCAACCACAATAACATTATCTCATTACTATTGAGATTTTGTGGTCTATTTTGGAGAGAATTGTGCATGCTTGCTATCCTTCTCCATCACCGTTTCCTGATGCTGCCACTATTTAGTAGGTATAATTGTTTAAGATTCTCTTGAAAACGATACAGGACCTATATTTATCCATTCAGGGGCGACTGGAAGCTGTTTTCACATGTTTGTCAACCCCCTGTGGCTTACCGGCCATTTATATTTTTGTACGATCACTAGAAAATCCCCCGAATTATTGCGGTATCTGTTTTACCGCACAGAGCAGCGTTATCACCTATCAACTAAACGAGGCTCTCTACAGGCGCATAAGCATATATTTGCTTTGACCTATTCAGCACACAGTTTTTTGGGCAAACACCATGCCAGGCAATTATTAGGGCAAACACTATGTCGCTGAGGCAATCAACAACGAAAATCGGGGGATTTTTTAAAACAAAAAAAAAAAATTTGCTGATTGCGAGGTGTCGAAAGTCACTGTGGCGAGGACTATAGATTCGACCACGAATTGGATTGCATATTTTATTTTGTTTTCGTTACTTATGATTCAGAAACATATGGCTCGACAGTTGAGAGCATGTGATGAAATCCACTATACTCTATCTACGTCTATAGTCTCCAAAGCACTATGAAGTGTATGCAAAGGGTACTTCCTATTGCACCAGTTGTTAGGTCTGCATCCCGTTTCCACTCGCGTATAGATTTCGGAAAAAATGATCGCTTCACGATACGGAAACGATATGCACAGGGCCTTAGCACATATTACCTACATTTGTCTTATTTAACTTCTTTTGTCTGTTTTTACTTAGTGTGACTGTATCACCGAGATATTTCGTGTAACATCTAAGCAAATATTTTATTCATTATTTGCGTCAATTTATGTTAATCTAACTAATCTATGGATGTAATTTTAAGAATAATGTTCTATAAAAGAATGTAAATGTTAAAATTTGACTTGCAGTACTGATTCATGCATAGTGAAAGCAGGTTTTTAATCTTGTAAAACTTGGAGGGAACTCCTCCCGCAACGAAAATGGCGTGGCGGGAATAGAAAAGGTGGGAACTGGCAATCGAATTGCAAGGCTCCTTTGTTACAAGAATCAATTGATAGCCAGCAAGAAATATGTTCGCATTTTGTCCAATGAACAAGGCAAGAAGAACAGCAAGATTATGTAACATAGTCTTCGAAGTGGAAGTAACTGTGCTTGTGATTCATAACATACTTTGGCAAGCTCTGTGCTACGAAAATTCGACGCTAAAAAGAAAAATTTCAGAGCTTGTTGCACAGAAAGAGTGATGGATACTTTGCCGCCTTCTTTGAGTAGACACAGCACATCAAAAGTGCCATCATCACCTCAAATTATGAGTTGAGTACTGTATAATTGCGTGGTCCAGTTATGCAATTTCTTGGTCAAAAATAAGTTATGCTGAACTCCTGTAATGTATCCCTAGCCACTTACCTAGAAAGGGTCCTATCCCAAGTGCTACGATATTTCCGAGTATCCTATATTATTGTACTGAAAAGCAATTACCTTGATTAACAATAGTTAATAAACTTCTGGCTAGTAGCCTTGAAGTGCCAGCATAAGGATTGGAAATACGCTTTGGAAATAACAGTGTTTATAATTTCATGTGTATATAGTTAATAGTGTTTTTATATTGTGTTGTGACTAAAATGTTCAGCCTGAGTCTACTTATAGATTAGTTTCTGCGTCCCCAAGCTAATAGTTGAGCCAGATTTAAATTTAGTATTACAATAACAGCACTCAAGAAGTACAACTTTTATTCATATAGCTTGTGTGGTCTATAGTAAACAAATAACTACCGCCATTCAAGTTAAACTAAATCCAGGTATCACATGTCGCACTTGAGCTAAACAGTATAAGGAAGTGAATGCTCCTTGAAAATACAAATAATAATCAGTACAAATGATATACTTACATGAAAAACATTTCATGTTACAGTATTTTCCAATAACCAAGCTGATAAAAGAACCTCCTACCCAAGTTAATATTGCTCCACCATGAATAATTATTTTTCGTGTAATAATCATTAGCTTACTGCTTTAATATATACAGGTACTAAGTGTTATTGAGAGTCATTTGTTACAAATACGGTTAATATTCCTTCTTTGTTGATCATGCCAAACTACTTGTACATTTCTTGATTAACTGAAAATATTGGTTCGAATCTCTGTTGTTTTGCTGCTGTTTCCCTTCAACACTAATCTTTTGAGAAAGGGAAAATAGTCCGATACCTTATTCATAATACACAGTCACAGTGAAAATTAAAATCCTTCGGGTGGAGTAACATTATTGGTGTACTGCTAATTTTGTAGTAGCCGGTAGTGTTATACGTGGCTTTTCCCATGGCAGGACTAATAGTACTGTTAGAGAGAAATGCCATAGGATGTAGTATATTCCTGAATTCCTCATTCAAAGCTGTTTGCCAAAACTGAGGGGTAGTTCGCATCCGCCTTCAGGCATCTGCCACTTCGGTTTTTCCAGTATCTTCGTGACGCTTTCCCATGGCTCAAACAAACATGTGACCATTAGTGTTGCCGTTCTTCGGAACACAAAGGACAAATACGATAACGCGCAGCTAAACAAACATGTGGCCATTCGTGTTGCTCTTCTTCGGAACACATGAGACAAGTACGATAACGCGCAGCTAACTTTCCACACTTTATACAGCATAAAAAAAGGTTCACTTCCGTTGGCTGATGCGAAAAAGTAGCGGCAACGTAGAAATTAATTGTCACCAAGTTTCGCCGCTAATGAAACAGTAGTAACAACAATTCACTGAATGAATTTCGTCACACTCAAAGAGTTTACGATTATCAAAATTCGATATTTAGTCTACAGAACACCAACAACAGGAACTATGATCTGTACGTGCGTTACTGAAGAAATATAAGAAAATGAATCGAAATTAGTGGTTCTCAGTGACTGTTAACACAGATGTCGCATCATAAGATGAGTTATGTAACTCAAGGCTAACATGATGCTGAAGGTCTGAACAGTTACTCATTGTTCTAAGGCAGACAGCTCATAACGTAAAAGATAAGGGCATTAGTGAATTGTACTTGGAGCCTGCTTTATCGACTATAAAAAATAAATTTACAAACTCAGTATCACGTTCTCCGCTTGATATATTCATAATATCTCATTGAGTTGAAACAGAATAACAATAGTGAAGTAGTTATTAACAAATCTGTCATAGTTGCAGTACATACGCACGACCCAAAATATGTAATGGAGCAACAAATGTGATTTCATTTAATTATTTTTATTGTATTTTATATTCACTGTGACTGGTAAATAAAGGTGCTATAATGTCTCTTACTTAATTCGATGCGTCTATTGGCCTTGGACGCGCACATGAATATGAAACGCTTGTTTTATGTTCACATATGTAAACTAATACGCACGACACTATTATTTTTATTTGTGTACTAATTCAATATTTCCCATTGTAATCTACTACAGTGATAAAAATATTAATGAAGATGCTTGGACGAATCCACTTTTAAGACGTGACTCGCCCATTGCCTGCTGACGTGCACTAGCGGCGTCGAATGTCTATTGGTACCGTTGACTGTGTTTGGCCTCCAGCTTGATTTTAACTTGCTAAGTAGGCACGTGTTCACTGTGACAATCATCTGCAATCAATTAATAACGCATGTATTGCTATTTTGATGTTTATTATTAAGATCAGGTACTTTCAGTGCAGGTATGTCTGAATTCAAATAATTAATTTCTGTTACATTTCAACTGTTCATATTGTAATCCACATTTGTATTCACTATTCACTGACAACTACGTACTGTTTTTTTTTTTTTTTTTTCAAAGCTTCATTAGGTCATGCTTGAGAATGAACCAGGTGGATCGAAACTAGTCGCAAACATATGTAGTGCAACTGTAACATATTTGTTAATAAACGCTTCATAATATATCAAATAGATTTGTCATGCACCGCGAGCCCTGTGCAGTCCATGGCGGAGGCTACATTGTATTTGATATTCTTGAAACATCCCGGAAGCATATTCATTTTCATTTTTCATCGGCCCTTTCCATCAGTTAAATTAATTTCGTTAGCAGAACTCTCCTTTATAACTTAGTAGGCTTACAAAAAAGAAACAATGCGGACGAGTTGGCACTTGCATCTTATCATTGCATCAAAACGTGTTACTGCAGTGAGCACGACATAGATGTAAATATACGGGCCAGTATTTTTACGTACATAAGGTGTAATAATAAGTATAAAAACAGTAAATTAAGTGCTGAATAGCCACGTCCACACTTTCCCCGTAGGACTGCAGAATGGAAGCGTGGGGCCAGACCTGGGAAATTGGAACATAACATCGAATGCCTGCTAACAAAAGTGGTGTACTCCAGCGAAGGTGAGCGTGTTAACGACTGGCCACGGGCCAAACTATTTGCAGCTTGCTCATTAGCTTTTGATTCGCAGACAATCCCCGCTTATGTGGGCACGCACACAAAAGCCAACGCTATCCCCTTAATCTCGTACTGTTACTGTTTATGTTTCCACACAATCGCTGCTAATCGTGTTCCTGCAAAATCTAATCACGGTGGATTTTCTGTATCTGTCACTCTTACCCTGCCCGAGAGGAGTTCTTTGGTGCTAGATTCCAAATGATGCGTATAGTCAAGTTCAGATTTGGATCAGCCTATAATTCAGCATTTTCTTTTCTGCCAAGCGACTGTACGCTCCATACGTATTACGACTGTCCCTGAATCTGTTATTTACAGGAACCATTCAGTCTCACGTCGCATGTGAGAATGAATTCACGGGACGGTTTCCTTGATAGTCCGTCCTAGCATTCCGTTCAAAAACTGTAAAATGATACATTGGGCTATATCTTCTTCTAATATCAGCTTGTACTTTTTCTGGATTAAAGTATTTTTTTATGTGCGGCTGACGGTGATTTTAGTGTATATTTGAAGATTACAAAAGGATGCTGACAGGTCTGGCAGGTCCGCGTTTGCCGCCTACCTCATGAAGTGCAGTAAATACAACAGAGCTTCAGTGTCGGGCACTGTTTCCACAACAGACCTTCTGCACATAATTTTGCAAGTTGCTTACATTACTTTGCGCCCAGCATTAACAATTTTTACTGAAACAGCAAAGTCTCCTGGTACTTTATATTTATTGATACCTCGAATGGCTCTGTACTCGTACAGCATTATTTACGGAATGTCGTTACTGTATACTGTATACTGTTGACAGTATATTTTATCTATCTCTTGAACTATGCAAACATTTAAAGAAGTCTTCTACTTCTTGTATAATTTGCTCTCATTTGCAGCACTGGGTTTAAAGGATATTTGTGCTCAACGGTTTGTGCACAACCGAGATCAGATTTAATAAATCAAATGATTCCTTACGTAAGACATAAAATCACTAATCGGAATATTATTACATATGACGTTAAATGAACCTCCTTCCGGCTTTCGTTTTCAAATAGAAGATTAATTTCACATTTTACAGTATTTTGGAGAGGCGAAAAATGTTAGTTGCTATTGTTGAAGGCAGTACAAATATGTTGTAGTGCATATAAATGTTCGTCGGCAAATTGAAATGTTACTTGTCCTTTTAAAGTAATAGGGAGATCGTTGTACGTTTCCATATGACACTTAGTTGCCCCCAAAGGCGTTGAGCACATCCGCCGCAGCGTCAATCTGGCATACGGAAGTACCAGAATCTACTTGGAAATCCGCGACCAAAATGTGAGATCAGTTGTATGAGTGGTGTTCTCATATCGTCTGATGACACCGGCGTGATGAGCAGGACGTTTACAGACTGTGGACACGTTAGTTGCAACCAAAATTTGAACTAGTTACGCCGTCTGTGACAGCAGTAACAGTCGACAAGCTTTTTCGTAACACTTTGGTAACGATAGCTATGATAGCTACCACTATTACAGCTGGAATTTTTATCTGTACAGCGTCATACGAGGGCGTGATTAAAAATAATGGCTTCAAATTTTTTGTGAAAGCTCATAAAGGTTTTAAATAAAGCAAATGTTACTAACATTCTAGATCTCTATTCTTCATGTCTACTTATTTCCAGCCCTCTGCCGCTAGAGGGTTTCGAAATGTAGCATGTAACATGGCGGTGTGTAACGTAACTATAACGATACGTGAGAAACACCGTGCTGTAACCAATCGAGTTTCGAATTCAAAGAGTGCGTACACACATGGAGCACATTCTGCCTCAGCAAGGCAATTCCAGACCACACACGAACGTTGAGACATCTACAACAATCCGACGTCTTGGGTTCATCGATCTTTCTCCATACAGTCCCGACTTGGCCTACCCGATTTTCATCTGTTTCCAAAACTTAAGGAACACCTGCTAGGACTTTACTTTGATAGTTATGAAGCGGTTGAAGCAGGGGTGACGTTGCGGCTCCGTCAACAAAGTCGATTCCACAGTCGATATCAAGAAACTGTTGTCTGGTGGGGAGAAATGTGTTCGTATATAGGGGGACTATGTTGAGAAATAAATATGTAGACCTGAAGAATACAGATGTAGAACGTTACAAACGTTTACTTTTTCCACATAAAATCTTCGGACGCTTTGCTTTTCAGCACACCCGCGTGTATTTGTTTGAGTCGATGTTAAGAGGAATTTCTAGCTAAAGGATGTCCATAAATTATCTTTACAATTGCAGACCTTAATAACATTAAAACTATAGTAGATAATAACAACTGGTTTTCAACATTTGACTACGTAACTCATAAAATCTGTTTTTCTTCTAATTTAGTGAGAAATGGAGAAAGCTCAGTGTGTCAAAGAAAGTCCTATACCAAAGTGCAACGAAACTTTCAACACTGTAAGGAAATGAACCACCGTCCCGACCAACTACACTCCTGGAAATGGAAAAAAGAACACATTGACACCGGTGTGTCAGACCCACCATACTTGCTCCGGACACTGCGAGAGGGCTGTACAAGCAATGATCACACGCACGGCACAGCGGACACACCAGGAACCGCGGTGTTGGCCGTCGAATGGCGCTAGCTGCGCAGCATTTGTGCACCGCCGCCGTCAGTGTCAGCCAGTTTGCCGTGGCATACGGAGCTCCATCGCAGTCTTTAACACTGGTAGCATGCCGCGACAGCGTGGACGTGAACCGTATGTGCAGTTGACGGACTTTGAGCGAGGGCGTATAGTGGGCATGCGGGAGGCCGGGTGGACGTACCGCCGAATTGCTCAACACGTGTGGCGTGAGGTCTCCACAGTACATCGATGTTGTCGCCAGTGGTCGGCGGAAGGTGCACGTGCCCGTCGACCTGGGACCGGACCGCAGCGACGCACGGATGCACGCCAAGACCGTAGGATCCTACGCAGTGCCGTAGGGGACCGCACCGCCACTTCCCAGCAAATTAGGGACACTGTTGCTCCTGGGGTATCGGCGAGGACCATTCGCAACCGTCTCCATGAAGCTGGGCTACGGTCCCGCACACCGTTAGGCCGTCTTCCGCTCACGCCCCAACATCGTGCAGCCCGCCTCCAGTGGTGTCGCGACAGGCGTGAATGGAGGGACGAATGGAGACGTGTCGTCTTCAGCGATGAGAGTCGCTTCTGCCTTGGTGCCAATGATGGTCGTATGCGTGTTTGGCGCCGTGCAGGTGAGCGCCACAATCAGGACTGCACACGACCGAGGCACACAGGGCCAACACCCGGCATGGGAGCGATCTCCTACACTGGCCGTACACCACTGGTGATCGTCGAGGGGACACTGAATAGTGCACGGTACATCCAAACCGTCATCGAACCCATCGTTCTACCATTCCTAGACCGGCAAGGGAACTTGCTGTTCCAACAGGACAATGCACGTCCGCATGTATCCCGTGCCACCCAACGTGCTCTAGAAGGTGTAATTCAACTACCCTGGCCAGCAAGATCTCCGGATCTGTCCCCCATTGAGCATGTTTGGGACTGGATGCAGCGTCGTCTCACGCGGTCTGCACGTCCAGCACGAACGCTGGTCCAACTGAGGCGCCAGGTGGAAATGGCATGGCAAGCCGTTCCACAGGACTACATCCAGCATCTCTACGATCGTCTCCATGGGAGAATAGCAGCCTGCATTGCTGCGGAAGGTGGATATACACTGTACTAGTGCCGACATTGTGCATGCTCTGTTGCCTGTGTCTATGTGCCTGTGGTTCTGTCAGTGTGATCATGTGATGTATCTGACCCCAGGAATGTGTCAATAAAGTTTCCCCTTCCTGGGACAATGAATTCACGGTGTTCTTATTTCAATTTCCAGGAGTGTATTTAGGCACGGTACTATGTACGTCATTTATGGTCATAGATAGTGTTCTCCATAAAAAGGGGGATGGCGACCATCTCTTTCAGACGTCAACGTCGACAGGGTACAGCGGGCCTACGCAAGTTGTCCGATATAGTCAGTGCGTACGGCGGAGAGAGAGTAGTAAGTGTCACCACCGACAGGGTACAAAGCCTTTCACAAGAGGTCAAGTATTTATGTTTACGGATACTAAAGCCGATGGAAATACTTCAGCGCAATAGTTTGCAGCTTATATGGCAGCCAAGATATACGAAAACGACTTCTTTGAAGAGGTTTGGTTCTCCGATGAGCCAGCTCTCGACATAACGATCATATACAAGCGTTACAGGTGCTCATGTTACACGTGAAATGGTAAAAGACAGTTCCCACGTCAATATTTCGTATGGACTGATGTAAAATTGCATTATTTGTCCATTCTTTTTCCGTGACTGCTGTCAACAGTGCTGTTTACCTGGACTCGTCAGAAGAGTTTGCTGCACTCAACTGGAATACTTGCATCCTGACATCCTATTCCAGTAAAATAGGGCACCGATTGACTGGTCCCCTAATGTCCGTCAATTTCTGGAAGAAAAGTCTCCAGGTAGGTGGATTGGACTACATAGGTACCCCCCGTTACAGCCACGATCATTTGATTTCACAACACTGGATCTGTACTACGACTTTTTGTAAAGTATCATGTGTACCTCGCCAAGCTTACAGACATACAGAAATTGAAAGCACACATCCGCAATGCATTTGATCGTGTCGCTACGATAGAAACTGAATACCGGCTGCAGGTTGTCCGTCTAGTGGGGGTGTACACATGAACGTGTATGAATAGGATGAAATCTCGCTGTTGTTATCTAGTATAGTATTAAATTTACCAAAGTTATAGCCGGCCGCGATGGTCTAGCGGTTCTAGGCGCTCAGTCCGGAACCGCGCGACTGCTACGGTCGCAGGTTCGAATCCTGCCTCGGGCATGGATGTGTGTGATGTCCTTAGGTTAGTTAGGTTTAAGTAGTTCGAAGTTCTAGAGGACTGATGACCACAGATGTTAAGTCCCATAGTGCTCAGAGCCATTTTTTGTACCAAAGTTATACAGTTAATTTATGGACACGTTTTATATTCCTAATCATTTGCACCTTTGTGTGATGATGCGACGGAATCTGCAGATGACGACGTTGTCTGAATATCAGCTGACTTACGTTGTGTACATGATTGACGGAAAAGTGTTTGGCTGCGTTAGGTGCTCTCATTCCTATATAGCAGCTAAGGCTGCCGGTCAGTGCGAGTTGCTTAGTAGGTAGTTTGCTTGTAGATTTCCCCGTAATAGCCTGCCGTGCTAATTCTATCTGAATGTATTGTTTTATATATATATATATATATATATATATATATATATATATATATATATATAGTGTGTGGTGTGGACTGAAGAGATCATCCTTGATGACTTATTCTTCTAGGATGGGATGTAAGGATAAAAGGAATATACTTTATTTATTACACATTCAGTTAGGCTTGGGCACGCAATGGGTCCTTTAGCCTGCTGTCTTTGGTGATGTCTATCTCCTGTGGAGGGTGAAATGTGTCAACGCTGTTATGTGTGACTGCATCCTTGTGGTATGACAGATTGCCTATGGGGGGTGAAACGTTATTGACTTCGGTACTCGATACTTGTGCCATCTTGCAGTGTTTACCGTTCCGACCGATTCTAATTGTCGAAATTCGTCCCTAAGGGCATCGATCTTGTCAAAAACTCGTAGAGCCTTGTCATGGACCTTCTCTTGTATAGTGGTCTCGTGGAGTGCCGTGCGGATGTCGACGTTTCTTGTCCACCATAGAGCTCCTGTGATCCATCGATAGCAAATGTTTTGCAGCGCTTGGAGTTTGTTGTAGTTGGAGACGCACGTAGTTCCCCACGAGGTGGAGCCATACAACATTGTGGGTTCCACCGTTGCCTTATACAATTGCAGTTTAGTCTTAGGGTTGAGATCCTTACTCTTCAGGAATGGAATCAATGACCTGGCCATCTTCTGGGCTGCCGTCTTCTTGTCGTCAATATGCTGCGTTAAGAGTAATTTTTTGTCAAGGTAGACACCGAGATACTTCACCCCTGGCGACCATGGGATAAATTGGTCAGCTATCTGGAGTCTGTCGTTCAGAACTGGTTTCCTCCATGTGAACAGAACGGCTGCCGTCTTCGTCGGGTTGATCGTTATCTTATTTTGAAGCGCCCAGCGTTCCATTACAGCAAGTTGCCGTTGCATCCTAGCGATTAGCTGGTCCAAGTGTCGTCCAGTTGTCAGACAGGTCGTATCGTCCGCATAAAAACTCGCCGTAACAAGGGAGACTGTTGGGATGTCATTTATGGTACAAAATGGCTTTGAGCATTATGGGACTTAACATCTTAGGTCATCAGTCCCCTAGAACATAGAAATACTTAAACCTAACTAACCTAAGGACATCACACACATCCATGCCGAGGCAGGATTCGAACCTGCGACCGTAGCGGTCACGCGGTTCCAGACTGAAGCGCCTAGAACCGCACGGCCACACCGGCCGGCGATGTCATTTATATATAAGTTGAAAAGCAGAGGCGAAATGACAGAGCCCTGCGGAATTCCTGCGGAGATCAGTTTCAATTCAGAGTTTTTATCGTCTACTCGGATATACAGTTTCCTGTCCTGCAGAAAGCTGTCTATGAGTCTAATGTAACAATCTGCAATAGGGGTAGTGCGATGCTGTTTTACGATAAGGTTGGGCCACCACAACTTATCGTAAGTTTTTTCGATGTCAAGGAAGACACCAATCGTGAAGTTCTGCTTGTTGTATCCTTCTTGTATCCGTTCGGTGATCCGTAGAAGTCTAAGTTCGGCAGATAACTTGTCCTTGAAACCGAATTGTTCGGGTCGTATAACATCATGCGCTGTAAGCGTGTCATGGAGCCTCTTCAACAGCCCTCTCTCGAGCACCTTACCAACGGTCGGCAAGAGGCTAATTGGCCGGTACCTGTTGGGTTCTGCTGGGTCTTCACCTGGCTTGGGTATTGGAACTACTCGAACCGTCTTCCATGCCGTAGGAAAATATCCCTGCAGAAGATAGCTGTTGAGAATTCGGGTAAGGAGCACAGTTGGCTTCCTGGGCAACTGTTTCAAATCAGTGTTGCTTATGGAGTCGTTGCCCGGCGCATTATTCCGAGACTTCCGGATAATTTTACGGATCTCTGCTGGTGTGGTGAGTTGTGGGCGGCTCTGCACAGGCGCAGTACGAAAAGCAGTCCAGTCTGCTGTAACGACGGCTTCCTGTTCTTGCAGGCGAACGTCGTTCACGGGGGTCACTGGTGTAGACATCTGTTCTTGGTAAGTCGTAGCATACAGCTCCGCCTGGGCGAGTTCGTCATAGAGGAGGCCATCTGGTCCTCTGATGGCTCGTTTAGGTGGCCGCTGGCGACGTATGTTCTTGACTACCTGCCATTCGGTCTTGGTTCGAAGTAAAAATTAATCCATCTTATCTTCCCAGACCTGCTGTCGCCACTCGGCCACTCTCCTGTGCAGTTCTCGTATTAAGACGTGTGTTTCTCGTCGAGCGATCGGGTTTCTATAGCGGAGCCAACGTTGCCTGCTCCTGTTTCGCTGAGTCTTCAGTTCTTGGAGTAGAGGCGGGAACTCGTCGAAAGCTACTACAGGGTAGACCGTGTGAGTAGTTGCCCTTCGTTTGGCTACCTTTATCTTCTGCGTCAAAGTTTGTACCGCGATGTCGATGGCTTCCGGTGTTGAAACGTCCTGCGTCGGGCAGATATTGTTGTCAAGATATGTCCGAAATTGACCCCAGTTCAGAGTTTGTGAGGTTGGGGGCGGAAGGTTGGCCGTTGCGTTTTCCACTATGCTGATAACAGGTCGGTGTCAGACGAAAGATCGTCGACGGTGCGGAGCTGGAGGTTAGTCTCAATATTTTTGATGATAGCAATATCTAGGACGTCTGCTTCTTGCCGATCGACGTAAGGAATCCGTGAGGGCTCTCGTGGGCCATGGACTGTGATGCCCAGTTCTTCTTCCATGGCAATCAAAGTTCGTCCACGAGGGTTCGTACGCCGGGAATTCCACGCGACGTGCTTGCTGTTAAGGTTACCTCCTAGGAAGATTTTGTCAAAATTGGTGAAGATACTCCGTAGGTCGTCTGGCACCAGGTTTTTACCGGGCCTGTTAACCGCAATGAAAGTGATGTTGCCTGCCGCCGATCGAACCGTTACTGCTGTTGCCTCCAGATGTTGGAGGTGTGGTAGTGTTTCATGATGGTGCCTCAGTTCCCTTTTAAGCAGAACTGCGGTCCCTCCACCTCGTTGGCCTTGTCTGTCCGTTCTATAGACGTACATGTTGCGAAATCTGAGCTCAGTTGTTGGAGGAAGGTGCGTCTCCGATACAAGTGCGATGTCGATTTTGTGACGTTGTAAAAATTCAGTGAATTCTGTTTTCTTGTGTTTCATTCCATTGGCGTTCCATATACAGATTTTCAGGTTTCTCGTGGTCCCAGGGCGATCCATCTTAAGGTGTTCCAAAGGCCTTCAATACACTTTCGATTAAAGAAAGTATCCCCACTAGTTGTTGCTGCACGGCGGTGAGAAGTTTCGCGACATCAGAGAGCGCTGGAGCTATAGATCGCATCAAATGAGCTGGTGAGACGTAGGTTTCCGGTTCCGGTCGTCGTGGTGATGCTGCGTGGGTTTATGAATAATGCTGGCGGTGCTGTCGAGGTGGGCGTGCTTCAGCAGGAGGCTGTGTTACTGGCTGCCGTGTCGCCGCCGGCTGTTCTTGTGGCGTTTGCTGACGGTGGAGCGGAGGGTGTGGCGTCAGGTTGGAGTTCCGTATTACACGAGTCCTCCGTTGAGAGGGCTGCGGGGAAGACCGTTGTCTGTATTTCGTGAGAAGTTTCTGGTACTTCTGGCAGCCACTCCACGTGGTAGGATGGTCCTTTTCACAGTTAGCACATTTCGGCGGAGCCCCTCGGGGATGAGTACATGCTGAAGATCGGTGTTGCCCTCCACATCGAACGCAGCGAGCAGGCAAGCTGCAATAATTAGCCGTATGTTCGAATCGCTGGCAGTGGCGACACTGAACAGGTCCTTCTTGTCTGTTGTAGGTGTCAATAACGACTTTAGTATATAGAAGGTATTTGATATCGTAAATCTTGTAGTTTTCCTTTTGGGCTGGCAACGTGACACAGTAAGCATCTTGAGATCGTAATTCCTTCATGTTGTCGTCTCGATTTTTAAACTGGTGGACGTTGATGACAGGGAAACCCTTCTCTATCAGTGCGTCTTTCAGTTCTTCCTCCGTAACTTCGGCAGGTAGACGTTTGACAACCTCTTTGAGGTCCTTGTCCTCTGCGGCCTGATATGTAAAAAAGTGGATGTCATTCGACACGAAGAAATTGATGGCCCGCCGTTGATCTTCACAGGAGTCAAAGTGATATTTGATCCTGTCTCGTTGGTAGATGGCCTTAAGACTGCCGTCAATATTCGCTTTCAGCGCCTTGTTGAGTTCCATGTAGTTCTTGGTATGGTAAATAGTAACGGGCGGGACTTTGCGTAGTGAGATCCGGCCACAGCCATCTGTCCCCTCTTTATCTGCTTCGAGATTGACGTCACTCGTCTGGTCCACACGTTCTGGAGCATCCGTAGTATCTTCCGTCGCAATAGCCGCATAACGGTTGGAAATTGTCAGTTCTTCTGGACGTTGTCGCTTCCGAGAGTTGTTCTGCTTAGGAGAAGCGTTGAGTCGTTTTCTTTGGCGAACTAGTGTAAAATCGCCCTCTCCGTCGGGTTGTCGTCGCAGGGGTCGTCGCCACTGCATCCGTCCTGTGGGGAGCGGCCGCCGGGACGGCCGGCAGAGCAGGCCCCACCGACCGGCCAGCGGACGGCCCCGGCGCGACCGAGCCGGCTGGCTCGGAGGCGCGCGTTCCGTTGTCCGCACTCATCGGCATCGCGCGCTCAACTCGTGAATGTATTGTGAGAACCACACAACCTTAACTCGGCAATATACCTGTCCTCTCTTCGGGAGATTATGTCTGGACACCCTCATGGAAATTTCCCTTAGTCGCTTAAAGCAAATAGCTGTACGGTTCCTTTGAAAAGAATACTGACGATTTTCTTCTCCATCCATCTCCAACATGAGCTTCTGTTTTGTCTCTAATGGCGTTGTCATCAATAAGACGCTGAACACGAGTCGTCTCTTCGTCATTCCTTCGTTACTCCCGAGCGACAGCTATTATTACTTGGCGAAAGTTTCTAGTTGATTTCGAAAAGAAACGGACGTTCCAAATCTGTCACATATTGCGGTACCTAATGTTTAAATTAGGACTGAAATAACGTTACAACATGAGACGACGAAAACAATTATACTGATGATTAATTTCGTCTCATATGGGTCACAGAGCAAATTTTGTATTGGCCGTCCGTAGGAAGAACTGGTACTCTGCCAGAATACTGACCCAGATATTGCGGTCGTTAATGATTCCAAGCCCAGACGAAAATTTACGAGGCTGTTTCTATAATAAGCCATAAAATATAAAATATTTTCAAGTGCTCATTTATTGATAATCATTCCGGTCTCATTTAGTGCGTACGACCCTCACTCCAGCGCCGACCCACTCCTCGGCAGACAAACGGTCAAAGGGGTTGGTCGGCGGTTTTGAAACATCTGCACAAGCTGACATCAAACGTTTTTTCTTCCTTCCTAACCTTCGAGAAAGTCGCTCTATACAGACAGCCACCTTGTGTAACTTCAATGACGCGCACGATGATGCCTTTCGTATGACCTGCAAAGGCATGACCAGCTCTTTCCGTTAGATGCGTACACACTCAGACAGTTAAAAGTAATAATGGCCAGTTGGCTGATGGGAAGTTCTCCCAAGGAGAAGAAGTACTATTACCTCCTATGTGCCAAATACTATTACTGTTAACTAATGCAACCTGCCTCTGTAGTGGCCGCTAACTCTCGCCTATGAGGTGGTGCTGGACTCTAAGATAAGCCGCTTTGAATCCTGATTGTGGTTGAAATTTTTGCTGCCAATACTTGGTTGGCCAGAGGAGGAGAGTTGGTGGCGTAAAGTTTGTGATCGCCAGACTTGTCGCCAATATCCTGAAGTCCCAAATCTCTCCACAGTATCTCACGAAGTGACTACATGTGACGCTGTTGATGGTGACCCGTCCGTCGGATGGGGACTTAAGCCCGGTGACTCCCTTGATGCTATTTGAGAGACGTAGGCTCTGGGCCGACACAGGGTTTCACCCTCCCCCTTCTCTCATCATCATCATCATCGACATCATCATCATCACCACCATTATCATCATCATCATGATGAATTCTTCTCGGGTTATCAGCCGAGTGGTGGCGTCGTCTTATCGCAACATTTCGATGAGTTTCGTACCCATCATCTTCTGGCATCATCGTGCAACACAAACATAACATTACACTAGACTCGCTTACATTACACTCACTTTACTCAATAAATACCATTAAGACACAGCAGTCACATGACCTCAAGGAAAGGGGTCACCGTACAAGGCGGAAGAAAACCCTTTCCGAGCCGGAGGCTGCACCTACCCCTTGGGGCATTCCAGTTAACCATGAAGTACGACTTTACTTTACTAATACACATTTTCCTTAAACTAAACAGAAGAGTGACAACCATATTAATGTTAAACTATGATACTATACCTTCCGTGGATATCCAACCTAGGAAGCTCTTAGTTGCAACTCAACGACCGTGACTCAACAATATCTTAATATAAACTAGGACGATCAACATTTGCTCACGATTTTAAGGGAGATGACCAACATCCGACCATGATTTTAAGGGAGGATCAAGGAGGTTTTGTCGCAGTAAATTTAAATGGCACAACTGCATCGCATTTTCTTGGAATGGGTGACACTGGAGTTATACATATAAATACACTACTCTATCATGTTATAAGGTACCGAATTTTGGGGTAACTCCACAAACCGAGAGAAACATTTTAGAGTGATAAATCGTATAATAAGATTCGTTTGTGATGTAAATGCTAGATCATCATGTCGAAATCTGTTCATAGCATTGGATACATTAACTACCGATTCAGCATATTTGTTACATAATGAAGATATTTTAAGTAGTATGTCTTCTTTTGCATTCCCTTGAGCCAAACCGTCTTCCTTCCGTGGAAGCACAAAAAAGGTATATGTCTACAACAGTATCAATTTTTCGAGATCTGTCGGTCAGGGAATATGAACTATCGATTGTATTTCGCGGGATTAATATTTGTGACAGGGATCACTGACGAAATATAGGCTATAGGAGAAACATGCGGTCAATATGGGTGCCGGAAGGATTTTAAAAAAAAAAAAAAAAAACTATAACACGGGATATCCCAGGAAATACGGGACAGTTGGTCACGATAACATAAACCATTTTACAGATACATATAAAGAAAAACTTAACGATATAATTCAGCTTCAGTTTTCACAGTAAGTATAAAGGCTGCTAAGCTGACTCCTTTTCCATAATCTCTTGTAATAATATACAGCCTCAGGCCATGGTTGACTGTACATTTTCAGCTGACTGGACAGTTTGTGTCACTGGAACACAGAAATTTCTCCTCAGATTAGCCTTTTGTCGGCAACTCTTTCAACCCTGCATGGCAAATACTGGAACGAATTATGTTATATAAGATATCGACAGACACAGCGACAAGTGTACAGCACAGTCCCTACTCTTACCACAGATTACAGTTAGACAGTGAAGTTTGTAAGATATCCCTTATATCCAGTTACGTGAAGTGAATGTATCAGCGCTGCAGCACCTACGGAGTAGGGGCGAGCGGTAGTTTCCCACACTGGCAAGCAGAGGCGATTCGCCGAACGGCCACCTGATCTTTCAGAGGCACTGGGATGAGGTGCCGATCCAGAAATCGCTCGTGAAGTGAGCAAAGAGGGGCGTAGGGAAAATACATTTATTCTGGCGCGAGTCAAGCAATTGTTATTAATAAATATATGCTAACAAAAGTTGCCTTTTGCCACTCAAACATTAGGCGGAGTCTGTCATTGCTGTTGTGGTCTTCAGTCCTGAGACTGGTTTGATGCATCTCTTCATGCTAATCTATCCTGTGCAAGCTTCTTCATCTCCCAGTACCTACTGCAACCTACATCCTATTGAATCTGTTTAGTGTATTCATCTCTTGGTCTCCCTCTACGATTTTTACCTTCCACGTTGCCCTCCAATACTAAATTGGCGATGCCTTGATGCCTCAGAACATGTCCTACCAACCGATCCCTTCTTCTAGTCATGTTGTGCCACAAACTTCTCTTCTCCCCAATCCTATTCAATACCTCCTGATTAGTTATGTGATCTACCCATCTAATCTTCAGCATTCTTCTGTAGCACCATATTTCGAAAGCTTCTATTCTCTTCTTGTTTAAATCGTCCACGTTTCACTTCCATACATGGCTACACTACATACAAATACTTTGAGAAACGACTTCCTGACACTTAAACCTATACTCGATGTTAACAGATTTCTCTTCTTGAGAATCGCTTTCCTTGCCATTGCCAGTCTGCATTTTATATCCTCTCCACTTCGACCATCATCAGTTATTTTGCTACCCAAATAGCAAAACTCCTTTACTGCTTTAAGTGTCTCATTTCCTAATCTAGTTCCCTCAGCATCACCCGACTTAATTCGACTACTACGGAGTCTATAGGTCATAAATACTACCTTTCAATAATTTTACAATGTCAGGGAAAATTGATATTAATAAATAGATGAGAAACTTTGAGATAACCGAAGATGTGCGGTCTTATACGAACTATACCAATTGTACGCTCAAGTTACAGACTGCACCATAGTTGGCAGTCGTCGATAGAATGCCTTTCGATCTAGTCATGCAGTAGATCGTGCTCTCTTACCGTTAATAGTTTGCTTATAATCAATGTGAACAAGTTAATTTTGCGGTGTTTCTTAAATAAACACATCATAATGGCATCCGGTATAAAATTATTTCTATTTCATGACGTAAAACATAGACAGTAGTATTGCACTTTCAGAATCCGATGGCGCTGCAAGGGGACATAAAACTACAAGAGCATCTTGTAATGGTACTTGAATTACGTAACCATTACGGCACCTCAACTCACCTGAACCTCTCGATACCAGTAATATTCTACTGTGTTTCTGTAAAGTAGATGACATATTTCTGAGACAACATTCAGATTTGATTTCATTAATGTAGATGATGGCTCTGAGCACTATGGGACTCAACTGCTGAGGTCATTAGTCCCCTAGAACTTAGAACTAACCTAAGGACATCAAAAACATCCATGCCCGAGGCAGGATTCGAACCTGCGACCGTAGCGGTCTTGCGGTTCCAGACTGCAGCGCCTTTAACCGCACGGCCACTTCGGCCGGCTATTAATGTAGAAGTACTTTGATTCATCGATATGTTTATATTGCAATGATATTATTCTTGTGTGTATTCTTTCTTTTGTCACTATGATCTTTGTCGTACTTGTAACTCTGATTTTTGGGCGCGTAAGCGATTATTGGTTACTTGTTAGAGAGTCGGACCTTGAGAAGGTCAAGTCTTGGACGTCATGTTCGAAAGACGCATAACGTACTCAGCATATAAAATGTGAACTTTAACAGTGAGGAAGATGTTTTCAAGTATGTTTTGTATTGTGAAGTGATGTTTTGTGTGTTACGTGATATTGCAATAAAAGCAATTAAAAGGAAGTGTAACTCAAATTCGGAGTGCTGATTATTTTTTTTACATCACTGTTGTGCTAACTTTGAAAGGTTTAATCTTCAAGAATGGTTTGTGAAGCGCATCTACAAAACTTTTGAATATAGCATAATAAAACCTAGGCATCTTTGCATCCAAGCTTGGAATCATCACCACCTAGATTTTCGACGATTGAGCCATGATTTTACGAGTACAGCGTGGGAAACACGAAAAGATGAGTGTCTAGTTTATTCATTATTACATGAAATGACTTTATTAACTGTGCTCTAATGATACCTGCCACATAATAACTTTGTTGTTGCCCGAAAATGTAGTGCAAACGGCTCTGAACACTATGGGACTTAACATCTATGGTCATCAGTCCCCTAGAACTTAGAACTACTTAAACCTAACTAACCTAAGGACAGCACACAACACCCAGCCATCACGAGGCAGAGAAAATCCCTGACCCCGCCGGGAATCGAACCCGGGAACCCGGGCGTGGGAAGCGAGAACGCTACCGCACGACCACGAGATGCGGGCGAAAATGCTGTATTTAGCATCGTGAGCAACACCACAATCATTAAATTTTGACCTTTGTTGTGGTAGGGTTGTTAGAATCTCCACATAACGGGTAGGAAAAACTCCTACGCGGTGGCTCACTAGGTCATTTCAAGGACGGACTGGCTTAACTATCGTAAAACTCGTCAGGAAAGCATGGCCAGTTATACTGACCTCTTATACTATCATCTACGGCCTCACTGGCTAAACTGGGACGTTTGTGGAGGTTTACTTACTACGAGTGGGGGGTTCTTGCAAGTTGTGCTGATTACTCAGCGCTAATATGCTGATGCTATGGGAAGTATATCCGATGTACGAGGAGCAGTCAAAGTGTTAATCACCGCCTTAAAAAAAATTCGACAACGCATCGTATTTTTGAAGCTTTATTATTTACCGAAGCTTTCAATAGCACAAAATCCTGACGTTAAGTAAGCTAGTAAGATGTGGCAGTACTGACCTGCAGGGCCTTGGGCCAGAGGCAGGAGTCGTTGCTCTGCGCGGCGTAGTGGGAGGCGGGGGCGGAAGCGCAGTGGGCGTGCGGGGGCGGCGAGCGGGTGAACTGCGCCAGCTGGACCGAGATGCTGGTGCCGCGCGGGCACCAGAGCGCGAGCGGCCGGTCGTCGCAGCCGGCGCGCTGGTACGTGCGCAGCGTGCCTGACAACAGAGCTGCGCCGTCACGCGCCGTCAGGGCCGGCTCGCCCGCCACCGTTACAGCTGCTGCAGCTCATGCCACATGCACCACACCAGCCCGCGTGCGCATGCAACGCTCAGCTACAACACGTACTCACCTGCACCAGTGGAGCTACGATAATAATCCGTCAGTCACAGTATCTGGTAATTTCCGATGTACACTGAGAGACTATGTATCAAAGCATGCTTAACAATGCTACGAATCAGGAGAGAGATAGCGCCATGGTGCCGCTGTAAAATAAAATGGTTCAAATGGGTCTGAGCACTATGGGACTCAACTGCTGTGGTCATCAATCCCCTAGAACTTAGAACTACTTAAACCTAACTAACCTAAGGACATCACACACACCCATGCCCGAGGCAGGATTTGAAACTGCGACCGTAGCAGCAGCGCGGCTCCGGACTGGAGCGCCTAGAACCGCACGGCCACCACGGCCGGCCGCTGTAAAATATTTGCTATTATTTTTATTTAATCATTTATTTATTTATTTATTTCATTTTACACTTCAAGTGCCGTAGGAGCATATTGAGGAGGAAATGTCCGTGGTCGTAGAACGAGTCACAACATGAAATTAACGAAGCTTGGGTGCAAATTAGACGAATCCCAAGCAGATGACAGGCGACAAGTATATATTACCATAATCAATAAGATAAAGCTGCAATTAAATTAGCTTTATGTTGTGTACATAGTTCCGCGTAGTCAGCGCGTACACAACTTTCCCACTAGAGCGCGCCCCGCTAAGCACAACAGCGCAGGCGCGGCGCTCGTCCATCTCCGCACTACGAGATGGCGCTCTCCTACAGACGGACCAAATTCTGCTTCCGCCGATCCGCGTACTAATATGTAACGCAGCCAATGAGATTGCTGCTAACGAAGAACCTTTTGCTTCTCGCGGATCACACTCGCGCAGTGATACCTGAACACGCGACGTATTCTAATGCGTGTACAAACCTCCGATTAGTTAGTCTGCATTTGTCTGCACCAGTCTACATTTGTCTGTACCAGTCTATAGTCAACTTTCAGTCTGCGCCTAATACGATTATCATATTCCTGTACAAAGCCATGAAGAGAAATATATAGACACTTTGTCAAGTATCAGAGATATGTGAGAATAAGATTAACATACCAAGACCAAAGGAACTTCAGATTGTCAATTGTAAATAGCATCCAGAATCAAGTTAAGTAAGGTTTATGATTTTTATTATTTTAATAAATGAGTGTGAAAATGGATCAAGTTCTGTTTAAAGTTGGTCACCGTCAATCTGCTACTCTAAGCGAGCAAATGGCATTTCTATCGTCTGACCTAACGGCAGAAGATAAACACGCCACGATAAGACCACGAGACATATTGTTGACACTCGCCTACTTCGTTAGAGCGACAAGTCAAATAATCTGATGGTGTGTGTACCGAAGGTCTTACAGTACGCACACCACACTTAATTTTTCCAGGAACTCCCCCATAGAATAGAAGGACTGATTCATAAGGAAATCCTTCAGTTTGGACTCGAATGTGCACGGATTACTGGTAAAATTTTTAAATTCTTGTCGTAGCTTAACGAAAATGGATGCAACAAAATACTGCACGTCTTTCTGCATAAGAGTCAAAAAGGTGCTATTTCTGCCTAGTAATAACTGATTGAAAGCTGCTAATTCATTGGTATAAGCTCATACTGTTAATGACAAACGACATTAAACAAAATGCATATTGAAAGGTGAATATCAGACTTCCCTTATTCCTTACCAGTGCTCAACGAGTTGTTCGCAAACTTACAGCACATATTGCTCGAACTGTCCGTTTGTCAAACAAAAATACCCTTTTTGTGGATGGGAAGAGTTACCCCAGAATATAATGCTGTGAGTGATAAGCGAACGAAATAAGTTAAGTAGACTAATTTCCGTATTGGACCCTCACTGCATATAGTGTTCTAATGTTAAATATAGTGCCATATTAATTTTTGATCAAGATTCCGAATATGGGCTCTGCATTACAGTTTACGCTCTGTGTGAACACATAGAAATCTGAATTGTTTACACCCACTAATCATAAACCCATTCTGTGCAATCAGTATGTAAATTTCAGTTAAGTAGTGTGTTAAAACTAAAATCTGAGTCTTATTGTGATTTAGCGTCAATTTATTTTCTTCAAACCGTGAACTTCCGTCTTGAAATGTAGTATTTGTTAGGTAGCTATGTTGCACTCAACATCCTTCACTACCAAGCTAGTATCATCAGCAAACAGAAATATTTCAGAATTAGCTGTCTTGTTAGAAGCCGTATCATTTATACATATAAGAAATTGTAGTGGTCTCGCCACTGGCTCTATGGCACTCACGCTTAAACGTGCCGCAGTCAAACGCCCCCTCATAGCCGATTTCAATACTCCCGAGAATGACCTTTTGCTGTCCGTTCTCAAGGCGTGAGAGGAACAGATTGTGAGCTGCTCCTCTTATTCCATAATGGTCCAACATATGCAGTAACATTTTCAGATCAACATAATCAAATTCAGTGGTTAAATCAAAGAAGATGCCTAGTGTTTGCAACTTCTTGTTTAATCAGTCCAGTGCTTAACTGAGAAAAGGGAATGTTGCGTTTTCAGTTGCTAAGCCTCTTTGCAAACCAAACTGTACGTCTGACAGCGGAGTATATGAACTGAAATGATCAGCTACCCTTATGTATACAACGTTTCCAACAACTTTTGCAAACACTGATGGCATAGAAATAGGTCTGAAATTATCTGGATTACTCTTCTCGTTTTTCATAAACGTATTATATAGAATATATTTTTGAAAATAATTAATTCGGAAGGGTCTGAAAGGAATGTAGCAGTAGTGGTTTTATTCATCTGTGGACCACTTCTACAAGGGTACTGTACACGTCACACTATTAAGTTTTATGAATAAAAAATGTGCCAGATTAATCATATACATGATGTCCCATTGAGATCGATCAGCACAAATAACTTTTTGACAAAAACAAAAATAAAAAGTTCACTGTCCGAAAAAAAACGTGAAGTACCTAGAAGACATGGTCTGATATCAGCGCAATTTTATACACGGATACATCATCGGCGGGTATGTAAATGTTTAGAGATGCAGTTCTCTGTGATTTTTAGAATGACTACCATTAGTGTTGTTCGTATTTAGTGTCGTTACCTGGCCTGGTAGGGTGTATAAGGGGCATGAACAGTGTCAGATGCAGAGTAATCACTACGAAGGATGCGTAGATGTCGCGTACTCCTGTGACACACCGTTATCAGCACCTGACTGAATTTTGAAGGGTTTCATCTTGGGTTTCTATTTCGTTGGCTGATCGAAACGCGCAATATTCAGATTTTTGGACTTTTCGGATGTTACCGTGGCTCGACTTTGGACTGCGTGAGAACATGAGCGCAGGAATACACATCGTTAACGTTCCAGTCGACCACAACTGATCACCAAGAGGGAGGAACGCCACATTATGCACCAAGCACCATGAACCTTCACATATGTGCCTGTCATCCGAAGACAAGCAATGGACTCTATGAAACATTCTGTATCATCCCCTATAATTGGTTTGAGACTGAACCAGCAGGCAGCAGGAATAGAGAATTGGCGTCCCTTGTGCAGGCTGCTGTTGACAATACAACGCTACCGCCTGCGTTTGGAGTTGTGGCATTACCGGGAAACATGGACTGCTGATGTATAGTGTCGCATTGTGTTTAGCGATAAACTGAGGTTCACCCCTACCCCGGATGACCATTTTCGGTGTGCTCTGCAGCGACCTCAACCAGATGTTCCACTCTTCCAATGTTTTGGAAAGATACAACGCTGTTACTCCTAACGTCGTTGTCTGGAGAGTAATAGATTATGATTTCAGGTCACGGCTAATAGGGATTGAGAGAACTTTTGACGGCACAAGGTGTGTCACGAACATCCAGCAAGGTCCCCGATAGAACATGTGTAGTACCATCTCGGATGTCAATTCCATTCCAGTGCCATTAGCCAGCGTATCATTGACCAGCTACAACAGTTATCGGCCAGCATGCGTCAGGAGAGGATACAACGGCTTTATGGCACCTTTCCAAACTGGATTAGTGCATGCATTCAGGCCAGAGGGGGTGCAATGTCATATTGATAAGTGGGATCATACTGCCAAGTTCTTTGTAAACTTGACTCGATAATCGCTGAAATAACAACACACATATACGTACCGCCTTGTACCATTCACGTAAACATGACGTTATTAAAAACTTAAGACACAACTAACGGTTCAAATGTCTCTGAGCACTATGGGACTCAACTGCTGAGGTCATTAGTCCCCTAGAACTTAGAAGTAGTTAAACCTAACTAACCTAAGGACATCACAAACATCCATGCCCGAGGCAGGATTCGAACCTGCGAAGGTCATTAGTCCCCTAGAACTTAGAAGTAGTTAAACCTAACTAACCTAAGGACATCACAAACATCCATGCCCGAGGCAGGATTCGAACCTGCGACCGTAGCGGCCTTGCGGTTCCACACTGCAGCGCCTTTAACCGCACGGCCACTTCGGCCGGCACACAACTAATCCTGAGTCTCTTGTCTAGCACACAGTGTAGGTATGTGGGGTAACGTAAGTCGTCCACTTGGTGGAGTCGCCAGTAACCAAATGGAAACACAAAAAAGTGCACTCCCGTCATTCCGTCAACCGTATTCAATTCGAGGTTTGTGTGATTACAAAGCACACCAACGAAAATACGGTAGAAACGCTACTTATCTAACGAGAATGAAAGGTATCAGAACAGAAACTGCAGCAATGTTTCCTAATTTACAGTAAAGGTACATGCAGTATAATAATGTCGTACTTTTAATCGAAATGTTGTATACAATGAAGGCAGTGCTTCATTAAAAACTGCATTATGATTGCTTTTCTTAGTATTTAGTTGACGGGATGACCAGTGTGCATAGTGGGATTAAGTTTTTTCCGAAACGTCAAATTCCAGAACTCTGAAGTATTTTTCATAACAAAGTTTAGTACTGGAGCGCGATAGTAATGTAAAAAAACAGTTTGCAACTGGCAAAGTAGTAATAGAAGGTTGATGGGCATCCATTACACTTCCTCATAAATGTTTGTGTGGCCTCTTGAGATACCGGAAGGATAAAAAAGCAGTGGCACTTTTTAATTCCCGCATAATCCTGAATACTACTTTTATACGCCGATGACATGGATTTAGCACAAAGAACAACATAAAACACATACATAATGGAAGTGTTGCTCCTACCGAATGAACCGGAGACATAAACTTGTCGGGATTAGAGTTATGTCAAGACCACTAACACTATTGTCACCACTTGCTTCCGGTCGTTACTTCCCTTTCGGCCAGGGAACTAATAAACGCCGCAAGATTGCAAAGGCGGGAGTAAATGGACAAATTCATTACGGATAATAGTGTAACCGCAAACAAGCAGCCAGCAGCTATTGTGCGTCACAGTCAGCGGAGATTAACGTGGCGAACAGCTATTGTTGGCTTTAATAAGCAATGCATTGCGGGAGAGGGCACAATTCGCAGCCCACGGTCCGCGCATAGCGAACTCAACGATTCGTTGCAGTGACAATGGTCGCTGTTCATCAAACCACATCACTCGCCAGCGACAAACCTTTCTGCTCGGACAGGACAACGCACAGCACATAAAGGCCAAAGGAATTCCTCTGCTCACGGGCATAGCGGCGGAGGCAAAAGGAAACCACCGCATGCAGGTTACATGCGATCAGCTCTGACCCCTCGCCCCCATTGTTCACCACTGCCCTCTGTGAGACGCAATCTATATGCCAGAAATCTTCAGAAACGTATAGCGTAAATTCTTATTCACCAACACATGGACTTATACGAGTAGTGTAATTAGTAGCTTTTTCTATATTTATTTTCCAAGCAACTTCCCACGCCTAAATACCTAACTCCCGTCCCCCCCCACACACATTGTCTGTCATACTGCGCTTCCTGCCGGCTCGGTGGCCGTGCGGTTCTAGGCGCTCCAGTCCGGAGCCGCGCTGTTGCTACGGTCGCAGGTTCGAATCCTGCCTCGGGCATGGGTGTATGTGCTGTCCTTAGGTTAGTTAGGTTTAGGTAGTTCTAAGTTCTAGGGGACTGATGACCACAGCAGTTGAGTCCCATAGTGCTCAGAGCCATTTGAACCATTTGAACTGCGCTCCCTTACACCGCTTCCGGCACTCCTCTGCCGTACTTTACTTTATTTCATGAAAGCGTGCAGGTAGAAAGTACAAGTAAAGTCTGCGGCGAACAGCCCGTGATCGGGCTACTGGTGTGAATACAGGTGGAATACTGCCTTTCTTAACCGCGCGACCGCTACGGTCGCAGGTTCGAATCCGGTCTCGGGCATGGATGTGTGTGATGTCCTTAGGTTAGTTAGGTTTAAGTAGTTCTAAGTTCTAGGGGACTGATGGCCTCAGATGTTAAGTCCCATAGCGCTCAGAGCCATTTGAACCATTTTTGAACTGCCTTTCTCCGTCGTGGCGTTGGGAGAGGGAGGGTGCCGAGCCATCGCCTCGGCCGCCTTTTAACCCAGGGAAAGACCGCCGGTACTCATTTGATAGCAAACTGAATAGATCTGGAGCCGTCCTGGATGGACTGGAAGGAGGAAAAGTCTATACCCCAAACCGGGAACTCCAGAGCCGAAGTTTATAGCTCTACCCGCTAGACCAGAACGGCCGCCACGGGTGTGTGTAAAACAGAATAATAAAAACGTATTGATTCGTAACATCAGATAAACAAACTGAATCTTGCAGTAAGTAAGTAAAAATTTCGTGAGATATAAATGCGATTACGGAACGTTTTCACCGATGTAAACGAGAAATATCCTATAGGAAAACAAAGATTGTCATTGTAAATTAATTATATGGACATTAAATTTTTCTGCGAAGCTATCCTAAGCCTCTCGTGTACAGTTAGAGGATAAAATGAAGCAGACATAATTTTGCAAATACCCTATGTTGGTCTTGAAAATGTAATTGTGGCTGCGTAGCGAGTTGAAAGCAAACGAAGAAATAAAATAAGTTAACCGAAGATTTTACTACTAAAATATCTTTAACCTCAAATTTACAGACGCAGAGAACTGAAACGCCTGTTACCAATAGATACAAACAGTCTTTTCAGCAGAGTTTCGTGGAGCGCCGTTAGAGATGTTTACTACGTGATTTACAAAGTCAACGTGAACGAGAACTGTATTTACGATTCACGTTCTAGTAATTTTCTGATGTCTACGGCGTAGAAAACATATGCTCTCTGTGGGCAAAGAGACGATTACAAATTCTGGTTCGCTATTAAAATCATCCATACTCTATGTCCGAGGTCACGGAAGAGTGAGGAAAAGGATATTATAGTCATCGGAAGAAATAAATGTTAGAAAGACCGACAGCATTTTAACGTTTTTGAGAGGCGAAGAGATAGATCTAAATAATGGAACGATCTCGAAGCTTTTTGATACAGAAGGTCAAATCAATAGCGCCATTAAAATGACTTCTTTGTATCTACGAGCTGTGAAACGCTAAAGGGATGAAATATGAGCTTGAAAGTATCTTTCTAACGTTAATGTGAGGTTTTTAAATCATACATAACTTTGTTAAAAACGCAATAATAAAGAGATAAAATATATAATTTTTTTAAAGTTAGAAATAATATTTTTATGTGTGATTACAAAAGACATCCATTTAATTTTATCCTCAGCATGAAAGATTCGTTACTCTTTCGGTGCCAGGTATACATATGACTTTAAAATTTTCCTGGTCAATGGACGATGAGAATGGGACAAGATTTAACTACCTTAAGTGGTTTTATTTTGTCAAGGATATCAATGACTCCAAAGAAGGATATCTGTGGTTTTATCGGTTTCTACGGATGACGTAATAATAGAGATGAGAATATATTCGAAGCAACAACTCAGAAACCTAAATAAGACAGCTAAAAAAGTAAGACTAACAATTACCGTCAAGACAGAGAGAATGAATAGCACTGAAGCTGCAAAACACCAGACGCTTATGAAAATTAAATTAAACTAAAGAATGTATAAAAAGCATGAAATTGAATTTTAGTGCAATGAAATAAATGCTACGCACGGCAGAAGTGCTTTAGGATAACCAAGGTCGACGAACATGGACCGGGATTATGCTTAGAATACTATGGGATAGGGAATATTCTCATTTGTGGTAATTTTACATCAAGAAGATTATTTATAATTTGGAAAATAAGAAAAAAAGTTTTTGTTCTGTTAAACTGGCAAAAAATACGTTAATATAAAATTCAAAATGGGATATAAGTCTTTGCCCCTCAGTAGTTTTAATTATAAGCAACATATTGTAATGTATTAAATATATTCGCAATTGCAGATATAGACAACCATCAGCTGGAATGACGAACCTGAAAATTTGTGCCCGACTGGGACTCGAACCCGCATTCCCCGCTTATCGCGAGTGGTCGCCTTACCATCTGGTTATCCGTGCACGACTCAAGGCCAAATCCAAACTTCCATTTGTCATCAGCCATGCGTTTTCAACTTTTACTTGTACATCCGTTATGTACATTCCCGAACATGTGAGTCAGTTTACTTTAAAGTGTCTTGACCGGTGTCGGCGGATAAATACGACATACAGTTCAGAGTAACTCCTCCACCGTACTGTGGTACCATCCCACTAGGGTTTTATTTCTGTTCATTGACTCTCCTTAACTCATTCCCACAAGTGAGAGCTTTTGATCGTATCATGAAATTGGGTCGGTATACTAAAAACCTTCCAGAAAAAAAACCTATTTGCGAAGATCTATTTTTCCATATTAATGTTTACCATTTTCACCATCAGATATTTGTTAGATGACTTAGTTTCCTCCATTTTTCTGCCGATTACAGGTAAGTGAAGTTCACCATTCAGTTTTTCCTCAACGGTTTTCACAATACGCGTTTTACCCGAAAGTGTTTGCACGAGTAAAGCTTATTCCGTCGATATGATACATTTCCTACAGTGAACAGTGATCATATGTGTTAACACACAGATGTCCCAGTGATGTGTCATTTTCTCGTTGACCGATTTCAGACAACAGCAATTAAATTTCTCTCTCTTCATTCCAAATGAGTCCACGCTACCAGATGTTACGACGCGCCATGCCGCCATTCAGTTGAAGTTGCCAGACAACACCGCATACTACGTTATAGTCCGACACAGATGTAGATCAATGAAATATCTTTATATATCCTCAATGTAAGGAACTTAAGGACTTCTTCGAGTAAGTGCTGTTGCTTTTGTCGTTCCCATGCATAGTTCCCAACTTGAGCTTTGCACTACCGCAGTTATATTAATAAACAAGGTATTCCAAACCTATGTGTGATTATTTTTGTTAAACAGTTATTAACATTCTTCGGTATAGTTCATTAATGAAGTATCGCTCTCTATCACGAGAGACAGTTCCATCCAAATATTGCGATTTCTTTCCTACGTCATTATTAAAATGTTTGTTAACATATTCTTATAGAAGTTTGAGCTGTTATTCTCTAGGAAGTTGCTGGCTTTCAGCCCAGAAATTTGTCATTGCATTAGCCCTCTCTCCATTCTTTCGCACATACTGCAGACGCTATTAACGAAAGTATGACAGAGCGTTTGTAAGTGTAACACGCGACGCATGGCTCGAGTTGGAGCAGGGAGCTGTGGTCAGGATGTGACATACAACGCATGGAGAGAGGGACTTAAAGAATCAGAAGAGGTATCGCGAAAATTTCACCTTTGCGTAATATAGTATTTTTTGTTCATGTCGTTGGTGATCGTAACGTCTAGGTTAGCCGTAAGAGACAGTGTTTTAGCATTCTGATTTCCTAATACTTTGAATCAATTTATGTACTATTTGCTCCAAGGTATGCAATACTATTACAGATATATGGCGAAGAGACATTGCAAAAATCTTTTTACGAAAATGTTTAAGATTACAGGCAACTTTTACATTATCACACAGACGCAACATTTGACTGAACGCTGATACATCACATATGGAGCAAATTACAAACTATGGTTTCAGAATTTCATTTCGACCAGATGGTCAGAAATTTTACGTTGCGACTATTCTTCACAATGGATGTGCTTCAACATAGGCTGCCATGTTGCCAAAGTTTTGCAGTCAAATAAACCCGTGCGTACTCTACGAGGATGCTTGAAATTGAGACGGCCGCGGTGGCAGAGCGGCTCTAGGCGCTTCAGTTCGGAACCGCGCGACTGTTACGGTCACAGGTTCGAATCCTGCCTCGGGCATGGATGTGTGTGATGTCCTTAGGTTAGTTAGGTTTAAGTAGTTCTAAGTTGTAGGGGACTGATGACCTCAGAAGTTAAGTCCCATTGTGCTCAGAGCCATTTTGCTCGAAATTGAAATCTTCATCCGTCATGACTAGTGAATAAGAAAGGACCCACTAGTTATATGCTCTGCTAAATTCGTGAGTATAGACTTACGCGCAAGTCGTATTTTCAAGCGTGGTACAGCAGTTTCAGTTTTATAGCCATGTGATAGTCTTTCTAATTTTAGGCAATCACTCGGTGATATTTTCTGCTCAAGGCAGACCCTTGGCCGCATAAATTAAAAATAAAATTAATTTAATACCTCAAAAATGTGAATTTCTTACCGAAAATGAAGACGAATGAAACGATTTCCCAACTATTTTTAACAAAATTGTACTAAATAACTTCTGTGAGATTATAAATATGACGACACGTTTGAAGTTACTCTTTCGTTTAAGCAACTGCCACAGATAACTAATACTGTCTGTAGGGTGCTGCATCATTACACATCCACTGATAACACTCACCAAAGAGAATAGTTGGTTTAAATTAGAACTGGCGAACCAATTGTGGAACTCAGTGTCAATGACAACATACATCATTTTAAACCTAATTTGACAGTATTATCAAAGAAGTCAACTACATCTAAATGCGAACACAGTCATACACGAAGGCTATATTTTACTCCACTTACATTAATTAAATACTTAATTATTATGTAATTTAATTCAATAGAAACGCCTTTACCCCGACTGTATTTTAGTCGAACTGACTTCAAAAGAAACGTACTGTAATTTATTTACTTTGCGTATTATGGCGCCACAGTGAGTATTTATGAATATAGAACCGTATTTAATTACACAGGCTGTGTCAAAAAGAATGACCTGATTTTTGACGGTAATAATTACTAAACATGACGTGTTAGCAAGGAAATATGTGTTGTCTGAATGGACGTGGTCTAGAGTTCCAGAAAATCTCCGTAAGATATGAGTCAATGTGTCTCTTCAGTCAGTCAGAAGTAAATTTTACTCTCGCGTATGTTGCAGTAAAAGATTTTTACTTTTTAAAATCTAAGAGCGCAACATTCGACAATTCTGCACATTCGCGTACATGTGCGAATAAGTACAATGAGCAAACATCTTACGGAGGTGGAGCGAGCAGTGATACTGTGCAGTTAATGTAGACAGTGGAACAGTCTTCTGGCAAAACTGATGCTAGATAGCGAGTGCCTTAAATACATAGAGCTCCTCTGGTGCTACTTTGAGGATGTGTGTCAGTTTGAAACTTCTCCTGTAGCTGCTGCGCAGCTGCTGACAAAGCAAACCCGGCGGGTGCGGCCACAGGCGCTGCACCTGGACAACACCGCTCGTGGTTTTAGATCATATGAGCTGGAGTTGTCACTTCAAAACGTATTTCTCATGGTACCACGATCGTACATTCTCACAGCATTAATTTTTCCTGCTATCTCGGTTATTGGGCATCAGACATGTTTCGATGAATACAACAGTTCCATTCTACAATTTTGTGCACGTCTTGCAGACTGTGCGCTTACTGTTTTGCTGATCAAAATACAAACTTTTCTAGTGGATACTTCGTATACTACGAAGAGGAGGCTGACATATGTGCAAGATTATTTGTGTTTTGTCTTCTCTCATGTGAAGTAGAGTTTTGGAATAGTTTTCCAGTTTTGAGAAATTTCCCCACTAGGCAGACTTTTTGTAACTTAGCAAGTTCTTATTTATTTATTTTTGCTGTGACTTTAATAACTTCTAATGAAACACGTCATTTTCTGACCCTTTATGCTTTTCATACGTCTAATGATTTTATGCATCTCATCTGGCATAGATTCCGCATACAATTATTTTCATTTTTAACTACCTGTGTTTCTGTATCATTTCTCGAACAACGCATATATTCGAAGAAATTTTCAAATTCTTGTACAAATATGTATCTATTGTTGGGTACTGCACCGTAAGGCACCTTAGCGAATACCGAGCGCTCTACAGTCTGGAACCGCACGACCGCTACGGTCGCAGGTTCGAATCCTGCCTCGGGCATGGATGTGTGTGATGTCCTTAGGTTAGTTAGGTTTAAGTAGTTCTAAGTTCTAGGGGACTGATGACCTAAGATGTTAAGTCCCATAGAGCTCAGAGCCATTTGAACCATTTGAACCCTCGAAGAAAATGCCGGGATGATTCCTCTGAAAGTGTATGGCCAATTTCCTCCTCCATCTTTGCAACATTCCGAGTTAGTCTTTCGTCTCTAATGATTTCCACGTCGACTAGACGTTAAATCCAGACGTTCCTTCCTACCTTTTCTTTACTCAGCTAATTAAATGTGATGTGCAACGAACACTCGCTTCAATTTTCTTTATATGCGTATTGTTTCAGATTGTTTCTGCGACGGTACCTAACGGTTACTGCTGTGTAGTTGCTCTTCCAAACGGGAGTCCATACGAGAAAGCCAGTTGCGTCTTTACCTGTGGTTACTCGTACTTCAGGTACTTCAGGTACAGCGCTCTGTTAAAAAGAATAGCTCGATTTAGTCATAGGGTAGACTAGTCATCGAGCCGCGTACGTTTGCTTTCATGCCTCGCAGCTAATTCGCTGCAAATAACAACCTGTAACTTTGATCGTGCAGTCAAAGAGTCTGTACATTGGCTAGAATTGCGAGCTAATAAAACGCACAGAAATGCAAAATGAAAGTTAAATGAGTAATTTAATAACGAAGTTTTTATTCTAACGTCTGTAATTGATGCAGACGAAAGAGAATTGCGTTGAATAATGTTTATTCAAGCAAGGGCATCTCAAATAAGTAGTCCTACGATATTCAGGTACAATAGAGACAGGAAATTGCATTTCTAAGATGGTAACAAACTGCCTAGATTAAATAGTCGTCAAAGATACGCGGAAATTAAGTCCATTCCGTAATCACAATACACGACCTTCATCAGCTCATAACAGTGCAGAGTTCGACATGATGGTTCACAAATTAACACTCACGATACAAAGAACAGCAACTTATACTCTCTCTATTCTTAGTTCGGTTTTTTACTACGGCGGGAGGACCCCCGAATCTGCAGTGCTTGTGGCGACCAGATTACGGTCCGCCACATTTTACTTGACTGTCCTTTATTCTCTGACCAGAGGGCGGTGGTTTCCTCGCCACCGGATTTGCCCTCTATTTTGCAAGACGACGCAACGACTGTGGTTAAGGTCTTACGGTTTTGTGTCCTGTCCAATTTGTTGCCTCGGATTTTAGGGAGAGGATTTTAATGTGCTGCTGGGTGACTGGCTCACCCAGGCTTTAGGTAAGAGGTCCGCCAGTCACGATTACCTACTTGTTTCACTTCGATTTCTGTTCTCTTTTCCTTGTGTTTCCTTTCCTCTTTTAGTGCGTTTCTTCTCCTCTTGTTTTGCCTCTGTATGTGAGGATTTGGAACTGCGTCAGGTCTGTGTCTTTTAGCCGTTCTCCTTGTTCGGTGTCCGTCTTCGTCCCTTCACTGCATGTGTCCCTGTTTGTATGCGTTTGGGCGCTGATGACCACGCTGTTTAGCGCCAGAAAACCTCAAACCACACACACACACACACACACACACACACAGTTCCTTTACACAAGCGGAATAACGTAGAGTGTTATACTGGAGCATATTGAGACCTCTTGAAACATAAAGTCCCTTCGAAAGTTAAAGTATTGTAGCGGTTATTCACCGCCCAGAAACAATCACCTATGCGACTGAATCGCGCAAGTTACTGTATACAGATCTGCCACCTTCTAGAACTCGCGACAAAGTGTCCAGAACCGCTTCCTAGAGCTCTCTCCTAGAAAAGTCCCATTCTTCAGTTAACTCCAGCAGTGTTCCGCCACAGTCCAATCTCATTGGCTGAAGGCTATCCCCACCAAAATTGCATCGTTATCAAGCTCATTTGATCACTTTCCCCCAGTAAACTAATATATTATTATAATACTTAAATAAAGAAATGTCATAAACATTCTGTGACACTCAGATCGGTTACAACAAATGTAAGTAATAGTTGGTTCATAAATAAATAAGCCATTACAATTGCTCAAGATCGCTCACATTAAATAACCACAGATTATCGCTAAGAGTTGTTTAAATAATTATTTATGCCGGCTTGATAGAAGCGTCTTTTATCACTCTTTACAATAGTGGTGTCAGCTAACACAAGCGACTGACCACTTCAAAATTTCCGTGGTTTTTAATAGCACTTGCAATCAACATTTAAATAAAGTTAATTAAAAATAGTAAATGTTCATTAAATAACTACAAAAGTATGACAATATGAGGTGTTGATGTTGAGTTCATTTGCTTTGTGAATGTGGAGAATGCTATGTTCTAACACACAACTGCGTAATGAAAAGGATGTAAAAGATGTTGTAAATCAATAAATAGAATCTATTGATGACAAACAGCTGGAGACAGCTTCTGCCGCAAAATATCTAGGCGTAACTATCCAGAGCGATCTTTAGTGGAATGACCACCTAAAAAAGATAGTTGGAGAAGCAGATACCAGACTCCGATTCATCGGAAGAATATTAAGTAAATGTAACTCATCCACGAAAGAAGTGGCTTATAAGGCGCTTGTTTGCCAGATTCTTGAGTATTTTTCATCTATCTGGGATCCCTGTGAGGTAGGACTGACAGAGGAGATAGAGAAGACCCAACGAAGAGTGGCGAGTTTCGTCACGGGATCGTTTAGCTGGCGAGAGAGCGTTACGGAGATGGTAAACCAACTCCACTGGCAGACGTTACAAGAGGGGCGTAGTGCATCACGGAGAGTTTTACTTCTGAAATTTCGGGGTAGCGCTTTTCAGGAGGATTCGGAAAACATATTACTTCCCCCCACATACATATCTTGTATTGACCACGAGGAGAAAATTCGAGAAATTAGAGCCAATACAGAGGCTTACCGACAATCATTCTCCCCACGCACTATTCGCGAGTGGAACTGGGTTAGGGGGATCAAATAGTGGTACCGAAAGTACACTCCGCCACTCACCATTAGGTGGCTTGCGGATTATAATGTAGATGTAGATAAGGATAAATTGCTGTCAGGGATGACAGTTATAGTGCAATGCTATCATCTGAGACAACGTTTGTTGAAATCGCAAAAAAGCGATTAAATGTTGTGGCCGGCCAGAGTGGCCGTGCAGTTCTAGGCGCTGGAGTTTGGAGCCGAGCGACCGCTACGGTCGCAGGTTCAAATCCTGCCTCGGGCATGGATGTGTGTGATGTCCTTAGGTTTGTTAGGTTTAATTAGTTCTAAGTTCTAGGCGACTGATGACCTCAGAAGTTAAGTCGCATAGTGCTCAGAACCATTTGAACCATTTGATTTAATGTTGTTAATTCAGAGGTTCATTGTGCAAATGTTTATTCACTTTGAAATATTAGCTTCTGTAGTTTTAAGGATATTTAAATATTGTTATTTCAGTGGAAGCGTCTCATTTATATGAGATCACAGATGTATTCATATTCCCTTTAATATGTAATTGCGATTTATTGACAAAGTTCAGAAACCTGTAACTTAATCATCTTTAAGAGTGTCTGACCCTCCGCTGTTTCCTGGAGCATATTCTGCACAAGGGCAGTGCGAGAATCTGCCGTCCAAATTCCCAGCTCTGGGGTTTAGCCGTTTCCGGCGACGCACGCATTCTCTTTGCACCTGTGCTCGCCGGAAACCGTCAGCTAGCCAGACTGCCCGCGGCGCGTCCTATGCCCTCGGCCCACTAGCGTTCAGCCGTACAAACAAATTCATCTCTTACCAAGACTGGGCGGCCTATCAGCCAGCCTAAATACACGTAAGGTTACATTTTTTACTAAATTTTTATTGTAACTTTTTAGTGTCTCTCAAAGACATAACCGATATTTTTTCTTTCCTTGAAAGCATTATTTACCTCTGATTCCCTTTGGTAAATATATCTAGTTCCTAGTTTAATTCTCCTTAATATTAATGTACTTCGCGAGGTACCCAGAGAATGTATGACGAGATTAGTAGCGTGTTTTAGTAACATTTCTTTCACTCTGCACGAAACGTTAGCATGTTTTCAAAAAATGGTTCAAATATCTCTGAGCACTATGGGACTTAACATCTATGGTCATCAGTCCCCTAGAACTTAGAACTACTTAAACCTAACTAACCTAAGGACATCACACAACATCCAGTCATCACGAGGCAGAGAAAATCCCTGACCCCGCCGGGAATCGAACCCGGGAACCCGGGAGCATGTTTTACGGAGACGTTTCACCTCTTATACATTTTCCTAAGAATTTACCTTTTATCAGTAGGGTATTGCCAATAATGCAGCTATCTTTAAAACAGTGCTACGCCTTTATGTTATAATAGTTTTTACTTCATCGAAATCATCAGGATTATACCGGAAAAACGTTTTCCTATAGCAGCAGCTCGAAAGCCTTACCTCTTAAGATTAAATGAGATGAAGTGAAACGCCCCTTTACACGAATTTTAGGTTTTCGTGATAAAAATGGTTTCTGCACGGTACACAAAGCGAATTCTTTTCCAAGAGCGAGATCAATAGCAAGTAATTAGCATGTGATTGAGATGGCGCAATTGCACCCGGCCAATGCAAATGTTTGCTGATTACGCAGTGTTTGACGCACTAGCGGCTCCATTCGAATACGGTTCTCTGTTGATAGCTTCTATACCTTTTGACATCTCAACTGCTCTATTAACTGTGTCTGTTTCCTTCTTCAAATGGGTCTAACCGTCAACAGTAGATATGTGTCTGTGAAGAAGAAAATTTAGCTTTTGCTGCAGCTGAAACTATTTTTTTACCTAAAATACAAGAACAGCATATGAGTGAGTGACGTACACGTATGTGCCATGCTTCACTAAATGTCAGGGATGACAGTTATAGTGTAATGCTATCATCTGAGATAACTTTTGTTGAAATCGCAAAAAGTGATTAAATACTGATCATGTAACACGGGAGGGACGAAACTTTTAATTATTGCTCACATAAACTAACTACTGTTAGCGTTTTCCGATATTTTAAATTGTATTAATTTCCCAGGGACACTGCTTTATCAAGCTCCAATGCTTGGCGGGATGTTTTGCTTGAATCTGTGGGCTATGCTGGCAGTAACTTAGCTGTTAGCAGAGTCATTTAATCTGGACAGGTCTTGGATGTAGAGCCACACGATGTGCGCCCCACAGCGTAAAAAAGAGGGACATTTTCATATCGTCGGTGGAATCTGACCCAGAAAGTCATAAGGATTTTTATTTCTGAACGTGAAATGTAACAAGCCCGTGAACGCTTGAAAGTGAACAAAATTTATTTACAGAAGTGGCGAAGTACAAATTGAATCTAGTAGCTCTTTGATAAATCACTTGCAAAGGTACAGCCGCGGTTAATATCGATCTGGCAACATTCTGTGTGGACCTGGCGGTGATCAAAAATAATTTAGGAATGGATTTTGCAGCTCAATAAGAAATCTAAAAAAGAAAGATGACTCAACACAACAAAATCTCATACTTAACCGTAGCAAAATGGTTCAAATGGCTCTGAACATTATGGGACTTAACTTCTGAGGTCATCAGTCCCCTAGAACTTAGAACTACTTAAACGTAACTAACTTAAGGACATCACACACATCCATGCCCGAGGCAGGATTCGAACCTGCGACCGTAGCGGTCACGCGGTTCCAGTCTGAAGCGCCTAGAACCGCTCGACCACACAGGCTGGCTACACGATTTTCTTTATTTATATTTTGCACAACGCGATTCGGGAAAGTATTCCCATTCTCAGGTGAGTTTTCTGTGTGCTGTGCCATTTATTCGTGTTTACAATATTTGAGGTGCTGCATTGTTCTGATGATTTAGTTTTAGTGCGGTTCACTTGTGCGGAGGGTCATACATATTAACCATCACAAACAGTTTCCTGAGCTTAGTACGCGTTGAAAATAGCAACTGTGCACACAGAATTGTGTGACATCAAGAGTTTTGGTAATTTACCTCCTTTGTAAGATGATTCTTCCACTAAATCTCAGTCTGGCACCTGTCTTAACTGAGATTGCTTTTATGTAATTGTTCCATTTAAGATCATCTCGTGCTCATATTCTTAGATAATTGATGACTATGACTGCTTTCAGTGATTTTTCTGAAATCGCGCGATCATATAATAGAGGGTCTTTGTTACAATTTATATACAATAAAATATTTGTTTACGTATAAGGTCAACTGCTAATTCTTGGCTGACCGCTGTGGCCGAGCAATTCTAGGCGCTTCAATCCGGAACCGCGCGCCTGCTACGGTCGCAGGTTCGAATCCTGCCTCGGACATGTATGTGTGTGATGTCCTTAGGTTAGTTAGGTTTAAGTAGTTCTAAGTCTAGGGGACTGATGACCTCAGGTGTTAAGTCCCATAGTGCTTAGAGCCATTTGAACCATTTGAGCTAATCCCTGCACCGTCACGCGGGGTATCCGCGTGGTCTCAGGTGCCTTGTCACGGTCCGCGTGGCTGCCCCCACCGGAGGTTCGAGTCCTCCCTCGTTCATGGGTGGGTGTGTTGTCCTTAGTGTAAGTTCAAGTTAGATTAATTGGTGCGTAAGCTTAGGGACCGATGACCTCCGCATATTTTTGAATCCCTGCACCATACGTCGATATACTGCAGGTTTTCCTGCATTTTACTACAATTTTCTAGCGTACCGATTTCTCTGTATGCAACAGCATCATCCGCATGAAGTTTCGTGGAACTTCCTGCGTTAACCACTATGTCATTTTTATACGTATATTGTGAAAAATAATGGTCCCAAATACTCACCTGCGGTACGCCCGACGCTAGTTTTATGTCTGAAGATTTCTTTCCGTCGGAAATGACATGCTGTGTTCTATCTGTTAGAAACACTTCATTCTAATCATACAGTGATTGCGTACGATCGTATGATAGATCCATTCTATAAGCCAATAATATGGGACACTAGTCTACACGATAGTAGTGAAATGTGCGTATGGCATATTTGGCTGCGAGCCCCTTCTGGGGAATTCGGCCGCCTGGTACAAGTCTTTTTATTTAACGCCACTTCGGCTACTTCGACAGTGGTGAAATAATGATCAGGGCTCCTTGATCGAGAGACAGCTGTGCTAATCACAAGACTACGACCTGCTGACACGAAACTAATTACAATTGGCTAATTCACTCTGCAGCAATTAGCAGCCTATAGAGCTTCAGCAGTAAGTTTCACCGTTAGAAGATCTACGAGGAAACCTGTATGGGCATACTTTCAACGGCGCTGATGTCAGAACTTACAGAGATGGAGGCTGTGAGGCAGGCGACTTCCTAGTTGCTGGAAAAACTAACGAGAACTGACGCACCAGTCTTCAAAACAGCTAGGATTGACTTAAACAGGTGATACAATTCACAGAAAAAATTGAACCTAGTTAAACGATCGAACATGGGAAAGCATGAAACAAAGGTAAAATGCAACTGGATACATGTATGAGTGGCTGTTTATGAAGTAATATCTGAAGTCCTGGGAAAGCAAAATAGACCTAGAGAAGTATAAATCAAACGAAAATTATCACAGGAAAACAGAGGAGAAAACACAGCGAGAAGGGACACTTGGAAAAGACAAATGTATCCTAAGGAAAAATATGTTTAAGTAAGAAGGAAATTTAAACAGCAACGAGAAAGAAGAACACGTGATAACAGCCTTATAAAAGAAGGAGAGGATGTTTTAGACCATCATAGAACATATCAAATGCATCACAAATCCTAGTACAGGATGTTTCAAGAAGATTCATCCAGATTCGGAGTGCTGTAGCTTCGACGTTAATGGAAATAATATATTTGGATGGATTTTAACCTACACATTATACTAAAAGTAGTAATTTTAGAGAAACAGATCTACAGTTCGCCCTGTATTTACCTGAGACAATAAATTGAAAAACGTCTGGGAATTTAATACATATACTTACTCCACAGATTTCGGGAAAGCAATATCACTGCATATGTAGACTGACGTATTATGAAAATTCCAATTGCCCACTACCATTATCCGAATAGGCGATCTGACATTCAGAAGATCAGGCAGCTTAAAATATCTGAGAATTTCTTCCAATGAAAGCAATATCTGTGAAATTGAAATTTCACCAAGACAGTCAGCAATTAACAGAGCATCCGTCAGTCTAGCACACGTACTACAAAACAGATCACGAAGGTGAAATATTACAATTAGACTGTATCAGTCTTAATTCAGCCAGTAACCATCTATTGATGTGAAACATTAACCTTCAAGCCGTCTGGAGTGGCCGTGCGGTTCTAGGCGCTACAGACTGGAGCCGGGCGACCGCTAAGGTCGCAGGTTCGAATCCTGCCTCGGGCATGGATGTATGTGATGTCCTTAGGTTAGTTAGGTTTAATTAGTTCTAAGTTCTAGGCGACTGATGACCTCAGAAGTTAAGTCGCATAGGGCTCAGAGCCATTTGAACCATTTTGAACCATTAACCTTCAAGCAGTCACGTAAACATAAACTGGCAGTAAGGTTCTAAGAAAAATATTAACCCTGTAAGAACAGTAAAAAGCAAATAACAGATGGATCAAAGCAACCAGAAATATTCAGTGGCAGCAGGAATCGAGGGAAGCTTAGAAAGAGATGGCAAGACGACATAGTTTGTAATACGGTACCGGCAGAAAACTGAGTGACCAGTGACAGCAAAATATGGAGGAGAAGTGCAGATCAAGCATATGGGGATATGCCACTGCAAGAATGTTGATGATGAGGTCTCATACTCCGAGGAGCGTAAAGGACTATGCGGGAGACCCGCACCGCCGTAATAGGCAAGGTACTAGTGGAGGTGGTTTGCCATTGCCTTCCTCCGACCGTAATGGGGATGAATGATGATGACGAAGACGACACAACAATACCCAGTCATCAGGAAGCAGGAAAAATACCTGACCCCGCCGGGAATCGAACCCGCGACCCCGTGTGCGGGAAGAGAGACGCTACCGCAAGACCACGAGCTACAAGAATGTTATACAATTGCTTATCCTAATAGGGCGGGCGGCGAGATACACATCCGTTTTAACAAAGGCATGATATAATCATTTGTTTTCAGTCATTAGCGGCCAGTAGATAAATGTAGGCCGAGAATCCTACCATTCATGGGAACGTCGATATCTGAGGCAAAATGAAAATAAGTTTCCCATATATGTTGAAACACTTCCTTGTAGTAACTCTTTTTACTATACACAAGAATCCTTCGCAGTGCAACGTTTAATTTATTATGTGTAACAATGTTTGTGTATAATACATTTTTATATACTCTTTAAATTTTTAAATTTTGTTATTAGCTTTCTACGAACTGTGTAGGGAGTCGTTGCATAACCGGGCAGCTTTGGCTCACAGAGTCCTACGGAATCTGATGACTTACATTAAATTAAAAGAACTGTCCTAGTATTTTCTTTAAGTGATTTACAGAAGTCACTGAAAACTTCAATCTGGATGGTCGGACGTGGATTTGAACCTCTCTCTTGCGTGTCATGTGTGTTAAGTGCCAAACCGTCGCTTTCGATTATACAAAAATATTAATGGAATATACACAAAATTCGCAGTCTTATCAAGACCCACCAATACCCCTTGAAAGAAGAAATATGTTGTTTGGTCAACTATTTAACGATTTATAAAACCACATTCAGAATCCATCAGTAGTTGTCCTTTGAGACATAGACAACTACTGTATTGTACAACGTTATGGATACAGTGGATGCAATGATACTGGTCTGTGCTCATCATCACCATCATCATCCCCTATCTCCCAATTTTTGTGTTGTCCTCTGACACAAGAAGGATTGATTCAGTTTACCCACTCAATAAATGATCGACGAAGATTTCGCATATTTAAGCAGTGCCGATAAGATCTCAATTCTCTCACATGAGTCAATGCGTAAATGAAACTATCAGTTGATTCCCTGATAATGACGTCACTATTTCCCATATTGTTTTAAACACTGAGATTTCTGTATCCTGCATACAAAATGGACACTCTTAGCCAGTTATGGCATTTCTTGTAGCCTTCCAACATTTGGAAAGATTAGTTGTAGCAGATCGCTGTTGTTTGTAATGTAAACTTTGCTACAAGCCATGCTTATTCTTCAACGAGATATTCTAACGCTTTAAATTATCCCTACTGATTGCCTATCACTACATGAATAGTACTGTATATGTGTTAGTGGAAATAAGCATTAATAAAACGTAATCAATGTTGGTGTGAATGTAATTTATTTATTGTAGATAAAGTATGTACCTCACGCCTTCTGCCATTGATGATCCTTGGAGAGTTTAATAAATGGTTGAACTACGAATGGGTGAATAATCACCAACTTTTGAATATGTCTGTTGCCATAATTTCTTTTTCATTACACCCAAAAATTGCAACCAGTATCTCTTGCTCTGGAAACGCTTAGGGCCACGCCTCACTTGGAGTTCTTTGCACACAGTTTCAAAACTCGTGGTAACTTTCGTGTGAGCGATATCTTGATAGCGCACTCTCACTCAACAGTAATCGAATTCTTTAAACTGAAAGGAGCTACCTGCAACTACATCAGACAATTGTGATTACTGTTCTCAGTTCCGTTAACGTCCGTGGTCGTAAAGGAATTACTTAGTCTATTTGCAAGTCAAGTATCTTTAGGAAACAAATTTTCCTACATTAAACGAAATAAGTGAGAGGCCGTGACCCTTTACTTTAAGAATGAACTTGTGTCTCTCACGTTGACTGCTGTATGTACGTAGTAAAATGAAAACCAGTAACGCAGCAGTACAATTCGTTGTTTCATATCGTCGGCCTTGACTTTGACAAAATAAAGATGTTAAGAAAATACTATAGTAATTTGTTTAAATGCAATGCATATTGTATACAAATAACGAAAACGCGAGCGGCTCGAACGTGCGAGTGGATTATGGACGGTAAAGGTTATCTGGATACATGGGCCAACACTTTTTGCATTTCGCACGGAAATAAATAGTTACGTAGTGTGGCTACATCGCGACGTATTTTTTGCCGATACTGACGAAAAGCCTATGACTGTTGCAAATAAATTCGCGGTACTGTTAATTAGCTTATGCAGGTAACTTGCTGCATACAATTCGGAAACAGTGTTCGATTCGTTCTGGCGGTTACGTGAACGACTTTTTGAATATTCATTGTCACAAACTTTAAGTCTGAGAACGTAGCACAGTTAATTTTTCCAGCTCTTGCAAGTGGAAAAAGAAGCCCCTATCTGGTGCATCTTACAGAAGCCTGTAGCCACTCGGCAGGGCTTGAGACATGTTACTGTTCGGATAGGTCTGTTTATATTCTAAAATTTAGGAGCCGTATTTATGGGCTAGAGTTTACAATGTGTAAATCGTTTCTGTCGCAGTGTGACTGCTTCCTGGCTGACGGAGTACGGTAAATCAAGCGCACAAATGAGAACAGCAGCCGAAATTCATCCTATAAATAAATGGGCGCTGGCGACGGACACAACCACATTTAATGGGGCTTTAACTCAGCTAAACACGTTAGTGGTGGGTGCTGAACTTGACCCAGCAAAGTGTTAATCGAACTTGGTGCAGCATTTGTTCCAGCCAGACAGGGCGCTCCCAGGTGGCCGAAAACGCTCGTCGTCGTCGTCCCAATTCAATAAAGGTCGCATCTGCGCCTGGGCCTCTGTGTGTGGTTGAGCTTGCTTAGGGCGCCAACAGACACAATCCTCTCTCCTCTTTAAACGCCTTAGCCCTGCATTACAGTAAGCGTACGAGCAGATTTTCAGGATTTCGACATCTATTCCACTTATATCGCTCTGATACCAAACACAAATCGTGCGAGGTAACAAGGTCTCCCTTATCCATAAACATAGATATTCTTTCGGTAATAGGAATACGAATCACGATAGTCTTCTAATGATTCTAATGTCTCTAATGAACCACTGTCGACTCCGTTTCATTACGTTACAATCAAATAGATTCATGAAAAAGATAGAGGCAAATTTTTACAGTCTGGAGCGTCTGCTGAAATGGAACTTGTCTTCCATATTTAATGTCCTTGTCGTCGTTGGAAATTTTAACTATAAGCATTCTTCTTTCTCTTACTTCTCTGTGCATATGGTTGAAATTAAGTTTATGCCACAGACAGCGTGAATGACAATACACAAACTATCAGGATTACAAATACGTACATGATCTCTGACTCTGATACCGAATTAGTACAATCTGAGCCTCTCAACTTTCTTCCGTTGGGTCGAAAAAGGCCTTTATACACTGAAGAATCATGCATTATTACCACCTGTTTAATAACATATTGGTTCACCTTTAGTAAGCAAAACAGGAACAATTCTGTGTCGCATGGAATCAAAAAGTCGTTCGAAGAGTTTTCGGAGGTGTATGGTACTGGATGTCTACTCACAGCTCACACAATTCCCGTGAATTACGAGCCGGCTGCACCCAATAACTTCTTAGATGTGTTCCGTCTGGTTCAGATCATGCGAATATGGTAACCGAGAGATCAACGTGACTTCACTAGAATGCTCCTAAAACTACTGCAGCAGAGTTCTGTCGTTGTGACACACAGTTATCCTGCTAGAATATGACATCATCGATGAGGAAGTCATCAAGCACGAAATGATGCAAGTGGTTCTCACTAATGTTCACGTAGTTGACAGTTTTCTAGAAGTCTTCAATGACAACCACACGTCCCATAGAAGACCAAGTGAATGTCTCCCACAGCATAATACTGCCCTCACCGCCTGCGTCGATGGCGCGGGACATCGGGTAGCCGTGCTCCTGGATGACAGGGTATCCGAACATTACCATCGACATGGTGTAACAAGAAATGTGATTTATCGGGGTAGGTGATACTTTTCCACTGATCAACGGACAAATCTTGTTGATTCCGTGCCCACTGCAATCGCAATTGATGTTGTCGTTCGGTCCACATGGAACACGTAGAGGTATTCCGCTAGAGCCCCTTGTTTTACAATGAGCGCTGAATGGTGTGCTCCGAAATACTTGACCCTACACCATCATTATACTCGGTCGTAAGATCCTTCTATCGTTCATTACAGAGCGGACCAGCTTTCGCACTACACGTTCTGTGACAAGGCGTGGACGTCCAATACCTTGTGGCCTACTCGTTTTTTCACCGTCCTTCAATAAATTTCTATAGCTGCTTATGATAGTAGCAAGTGAACAGTCCACCAGATCCGCCGTTTTCGAGATGTTAGTTCCTAGGGGCCGGACACTAACAGTCATAGACGCTTTGCCATTTAATTTCCCCATTTGCGACCAACGTTGTTGCTAAATCATTCCATATTCGCTTCTATTTCGCTTATATACTTTTACTACAGCGTTAAGTGCCTGAAATACCACCAGAAGGTGTTCATTAGTGCAGTGGGAAGTGATCATAATATTTTCGCTCATCAGCGTATTGTTCTAGGGAATCAACAACCATGTAGTTTGTATGCGAGTCCAGCTGGTAACAAGAATTTCACTGAAAGATCGTAAGGCATAACTTACCGATCGACCAAGTCACACACATGTCTAGATAACGTGCAGACCAAACAAGCAATGGTACCTCTAAATCTTTGTTAGATTCTAAGACATATGCACCAGTCACTATTAGAACAAACTGAAGCCAGATTGTTCCGGAAACATTAGATTTTGCGGCTTGATACGTAGTAAATTATTACGAGTTGTCACCTTGCATTGAAAGCATAGCTTGTCATGGAGTCGGAAGGTGAGCAGATGCTGATTGTGACGCTCGCACAGCTGATACTGGCCACTGAGGGCCGAGCCGTGTACTTGCATAACGCTAAGTACAACACGTTGCACATACTCTCTATTAATCTGAAGAAGTACGATTAAATAGTAATCGATCTTTTGCATACTTAGTGTACCAAATTATATGGATAAGAGAACCATACTGTTAAAATTTCAAACCAATAACTTTACTGCTTTCAGAGACATAAATGATTACCTAAAACACATGATAACCGTGCTGGCATTGTGAAACCGAGTTAAGCACTGTAATGTATTCATCTATAGTGTCATTGAAACTACAACTACGATGATAGGTCCATATAATCTAATTTTCTGGATTTTTTTAGTTTCATTGCCACACATTTCTGACGTATTTAACAGTACAATGGAAAATTATTATTTCATTGTATTTTGGTAGTGTGAGTGTTTTGGAGAGAGTGAGACAGCGAATGGAGGACATACGTAGATTGAGAATGTGATATTTTATTAAAACTCTGTAAATGTAAGCGTGAGAAAGTTCTTGTGTAATGCGGGAATTTGTGATGTATCTCCAAGTGAGCTTGATTTTGTAAAGGACAACAAGAAGGGGCATCGAGTATTAAATTTATTAGTGATTTATTTTGTGCAAAGGAATCTATTTTGTTTTCATTAAATTTTATCTAGTTTCGGAATTACGAGATTTCTGGTCTAATTTATGTGTGGTAATGTGATTGGCTGACATTAGAAATACGGTGACAATAGAAGTGCTCGAGATGACCTGATTGTCTGCTTAACAGACTACCCAACAGGAATTCAGCAGTTTCCGCGCCTTTGAGAATGGCTTTGTGCCTCAGACTTTCGAGTCGATAGAGTCGCTCGGGAGTCGTCCTATGGAAAACACTTATATATTAAATCGTGATGATCAAATTTGTACCAAAATGAAGAAATTCGGGCGTTTGATTGTTTCTCGTGTCGTTGACGAACGACAACAGTATTGAGTGTTTTAGAAAGATTGAGATTTATGAGAGATTTGTTTTAGGAGCTTTCGCATGTGAATATTTCAAGTCGTGCATAAACTCCGCGTGGCATGTTTCGTGCAAATTGCGAGACATTATGGCGAGCGCTTCTGTACAAGAAGACAATTGAACTACTGACTGTGATAACTCGCAATTATTCGTGGGTGAGTGATTGTTTAGGGCGTTTAAAATATCGGGTCGCACTAAATACCTCCTGGCTACTTTTGGGAGTGAACTTGTTACAGTAACATCCCATAATTACTGTTCGTATATTAAATAAAGACTTGATAGCCATTTTCTGTGTTTTAAAGACGGTAAACCAGCTTATAGAAAATTTTAGACATGTTTCAAACGAGTCATGGAAGAATCCCGAAAGCCCGATAGTTTAACTAACTTTCGGATGATGCACATGGACTGGTGTTTAGCTGCCTTTTCGTCAACGCTGCTTTTATCGGCTAAACCGGTATCTACCATTGCAGAGTGAAGGGGGAGACAACCAGAAACCTATCAACCTAGATGGACTGATTATTTACAGGATGGTGAGATAGCGATGCGCCTCGCCGCATTTGGTGCATTTAGCGGCAGTGAAAAGTAAAGTTTAGTGTCAGATGAACTTTAAAAACAGCAGCGTAAAACCCCTGTCAGAAAGATCCACGCGCCTGCAGTTAAACTTTTGAACTGAAGCGATAGAAGGAGGACTTAAACCCAGTGTAGATCTGTGAACAATATTAGCGGAGGTTCTGGACACAGCAGGCAGAGAAGTCAGCGAACTCCAGGAACGCCGACGGAAGCGGCTGGTAGCAGCGTTCATAGCAAATCGGCAGCAGGAGCAGCTGGCAACCGCGGACGGTGCTGTGGGGTCCCAGAAACTGGACTGGAGCTGGCAGCCTGTAGCGGACGGACTCGCAGTATCAGCTGACAACGTGGAGGAAAAGGTAAGTAGTTTTTTGCTTCGTGTGTAAGTGTGGAAAGAAACTTGTCATCATAGAAAAAAGTGATAAGACTGTAATTACTGAAGGGAAGGAGTGTATAGATTTTGATCAGCAGTACTTGCAGATGATAGTTGGAGAGAATGTTTTAGATTTGATATGTCTCAGTTTAATGAAAGTGGTTATCCAAATTCAGTATCTAATTCTTGTAGGTCAATTAATGAGCAACACACAGTGGAGGCTGATATTAAGTTTGCACCATGTCTTGTGAAAGAAATAAAAAGGAAGTCTGGTTTTGAAGTTGATGAGAAAAATATATATACTCCTGTTCAAGAAATAAGTGGGGAATAGACACGTGGTCCTACTGTTAAATTAATACCATTTACTCTCACTGAAGCGAAAACAGAGACAGCATTGTGGGCTGGTGAGCAGAATTTTTGCATTGGAACTGTGTTACAAAACATTATGAAACAGATGGGTGGTATCAGTAGTAGTATGAATGGAGTGGGGTCTGAGATAAGTGGACTGGGTAATGAAATGCATAGGAAAATAATGGATGAGTTTCGGAAATTAATCATGAGTTTATAAAACAGTCAGAACAATCTGATAATAAACTGAAAAAAATTAAAGGGGAAATTCAGAGGAAATCGATCACAGAATTTCAGGCTTATGTGATTCTGTAAGAAATGGGATAACACATCTTAACGAAAGCTTGAAGGGGCAAATTTTGCCATGCGAAACAAGAATGCAAGAATGATGTTGTAACAGCGAAAGGTGAACTAACCACCCATATAAAACGAGTTGCCAAAGGTAATAAACAGCTAGGTGAACAGTTAGGTACGGACGTGACTAAAATACGGACCCAAAGTGGATATGTTGAAAAACAATGTAATGAGGATCATAAAATTCTGGCTAATAGAGTTAAGGCGGAAAATGACAAATGTAAACTGTTTGGAGAGCAAGTGCGTGCAAGAATGACTGATTTAGAAACTAAATTGTCAGGATTTATACAGCAGTGAATAGTAACACACAAGAGCATGACATTAGACTTACAAACGTAGAACAGAGAATTACTAACAGTAGTGGTCATGTATTAATAAGTAGTGCTGCAGAGTCCCGTGAGATATCCTATGTTAACCACAAACAGTTTTTGAGATTTGATCACAATAAGAGAGTGAATCCCAAAGAGTTCTGGAGTGATTTTGTGGATGAGTTGCCTAGGTCATGGAATGATAAACAGAAAATAGGTTTTGTCGTATCTAATCTTATGGGAGAAGCTCATGTTGGGGGAAATTTAGCTGTAGAAAAATATGACAACAAGGAAAGTTTTAAACAGGCTTTCTTTGAAGAATACTGGGGCTAAAGAAAACAGACGGAAGTATTAAACAGCTTTTGGTCAGGTGAAAAGCTCAACCCAAAGAAAAAAAAACACACTATTATGAGATTCGTGCGGAAGTGGGTAACTATTTCGTCTTACACGGCTACCAAGATAGAAAAAGAACAAACTATATTGGGGATAGAAAACAAGTTGCCATTATACTGGCGAAATAAAATAATTTCTGCAGCTGGGGAGGACAGTAACAAGTTCATTGGTTACTTTGAACGGATAGAGAATGTTTAGAAAGACGAGGAAAATAATAATAAAAATAATAATAGAGTTTATAGGGCTCCTAGTAGGCAAAATGAAGTGCACGTGAACAGAATAGGTGTTCAGAGAGCTAACTATCACAGAGGAAGGTCCAGAGGACGAGGGGGCGTAACTGGATATAGAAATTACGACTGGAACGGGAATGACAATTATCAACATCAGTAGTCAGCTGAGAGAGCGGAACAGAATTCCAGACAGCAGAATGAGGGGAAGGCTACGAATAGTGGCAGAATAGACGATGAGGAAAACTACAGCAGTCTCAGTAAAATATGATTTACACTTTTTCAAAAAACCGTTTGTGACTGTGGAGGTGCACAAGAAAGCGGTAAGGGAAGTGATTCAGAAAATTCTTAAATGGAACGTAATCGAAAAGGGCATTAGTGTATATAATAATCCCTTAATCGTGGTCCCCAAGAAAAACGGATCGATTAGGCTCATGTTGTGTACAAGGTCTTTGAGTAAAATAATATTGTCAGAACGTGAGAGGCCCGAAAATGTATAATAATTATTACAGAAGTTGAGAGGCGTGAAATTTTTCATCTCTATGGATGTTTCTTGTGGTTATTGGAATCTTCCGTTAGCAAAAGAATCACGGAAGTTCACAGCAATATCAGTGTCTGTACTTTCGTCAGGGCGATGTCCCAAGTATGAGGTGAGGAATTGTTGAAGCGAACAACTGTGTATCTGGACCATCTGTTACTTTCAACTTCCACTTGGGAAGAACATTGCATGTTACTGGATTGGGTTTTGGAAGCCATATAAAGGGGCGGAATGTGGTTGAAATTAGACAAGACAGGGTTTATGAAGAAAGAAAGAAAGTTCTTGAGACATATTGTCAGTGGAGAAGGGGGTCAGATCCTGACAAGATAAAAGCTACCAAAGAGTTGGCAGTGCCTACAAATAGAAAAGACTTAAAAGGAATGTTCGGACTGTTTAGACTATATCGAAAATTCGTGCACTGACAGATATTTAATGCACGTTGTTTAAGAGATTTATTGCAAAAGAATTCGCCGTGTAATGGACGGAGGTGTGTCAGAGGGCCTTCAAAGAACTAAAGGCAGCTTTGGTAGACAGTAAAATTTCGAATCATACAGATTTCTCCAAGCCTTTCTGTCTAGCATCAGATGCATGTAAATATGGTTTGGGGGTGGAATTGTTTCATAATGAAAACGAAGAAGAGCAAAGCCAAGAAACAATACCGTTTGCTAGAAGATCTTTGTATCAGGTTGAGAAGAACTGTAGTATATCTGAACTAGAAGCTCTCGGCATTATATTTGGGTTACAGAAATTTCAACATTATCTGTTAGGCCATAACCCTGTATGTGTTACAAAAAGGTGCGGCCAAACTTTCAGGAAACATTCCTCACACACAAATAAAGAAAAGATGTTATGTGGACATGTGTCCGGAAACGCTTAATTTCCATGTTAGAGCTCATTTTAGTTTCGTCAGTACTTCCTCGATTCACGGCCAGTTGGCCCAATTGAAGGAAGCTAATGTTGACTTCGGTGCTTGTGTTGACATGCGACTCATTGCTCTACAGTACTAGCATCAAGCACATCAGTACGTAGCATCAACAGGTTAGTGTTCATCACGAACGTGGTTTTGCAGTCAGTGCAATGTTTACAAATGCGGAGTTGGCAGATGCCCATTTGATGTATGGATTAGCACGGGACAATAGCCGTGGCGCGGTACGTTTGTATCGAGACAGATTTCCAGAACGAAGGTGTCACGACAGTAAGACGTTCGAAGCAATTGATCGGCGTCTTAGGGAGCACGGAACATTCCAGCCTATGACTCGCGACTGGGGAAGACCTAGAACGACGAGGACACCTGCAATGGACGAGACAATTCTTCGTGCAGTTGACGATAACCCTAATGTCAGCGTCACAGAAGTTGCTGCTCTACCAGGTAACGTTGACCACGTCACTGTATGGAGAGTGCTACGGGAGAACCAGTTGTTTCCGTACCATGTACAGCGTGTGCAGGCACTATCAGCAGCTGATTGGCCTCCACGGGTACACTTCTGCGAATGGTTCATCCAACAATGTGTCAATCCTCATTTCAGTGCAAATGTTCTCTTTGCGGATGAGGCTTCATCCCAACCTGATCAAATTGTAAATTTTCACATCAACATGTGTGGGCTGACGAGAATCCGCACGCAATTGTGCAATCACGTCATCAACACAGATTTTCTGTGAACGTTTGGGCAGGCATTGTTGGTGATGTCTTGATTGGGCCCTATGTTCTTCCACCTACGCTCAATGGAGCACGTTATCATGATTTCATACGGGATACTCTACCTGTGCTGCTAGAACATGTGCCTTTACAAGTACGACTCAACATGTGGTTCATGCACGATGGTGCTCCTGCACATTTCAGTCGAAGTGTTCGTACGCTTCTCAACAACAGATTCGGTGACCGATGGATTGGTAGAGGCGGACCAATTCCATGGCCTCCACGCTCTCCTGACCTCAACCCTCTTGACTTTCATTGATGGGGGCATTTGAAAGCTCTTGTCTACGCAACCCCGGTACCAAATGTAGAGACTCCTCGTGCTCGCATTCTGGACGGCTGTGACACAATACGCCACTCTCCAGGGCTGCATCAGCGCATCAGGGATTCCATGCGACGGAGGGTGGATGCATGTATCCTCGCTAACGGAGGACATTTTGAACATTTCCTGTAACAAAGTGTTTGAAGTCACGCTGGTACGTTCTGTTGCTGTGTGTTTCCATTCCATGATTAATGTGATTTGAAGAGAAGTAATAAAATTAGCTCTAACATGGAAAGTAAGCGTTTTCGGACACATGTCTACATATCATATTTTCTTTCTTTGTGTGTGAGCAATGTTTCCTGAAAGTTTGGCCGTACCTTTTTGTAACACTCTGTATAGTGACCGCCATGCTTTGACCTTTTTGTAAACTTGTAAGTTAAAGTATCCAAGACTAGCTAGGTGGGCATTGTATTTACAGCAATTTGATACAGAAATTAAATATATTAAAGGCACTGAGAATGTGGTAGCTGATGCATTGACGCGCAGTGTAGAGCAATACCAAGAGAAAATAGAATCAAGGCCAGATCCAGAAGAGGTCCACATTTTTAATGTAGTAACCCACATTGAAGAGGAGGGACAACTGAAAAGATTTTCTAAAGACATTAGGAGAGTGCAAAATCAAGATGATAAGCTGAAACTAGTTAAAAGCAGATTAGGTCATCCAAATTTTCCAAAATTAGCAGAATATTATAGATTACATCGAAGTGTACCGTTTAGACGAAGAAAGAAGGGGAGAGAGGACTGGAAACTTTGGTTTCCAGAGCAAAATGTCGATTTAGTAATAGACTATATGCGTCGACAATATGGCCATTATGCCTCGCTGGGTAGCCGTGCGGTCTTAGGCCCCTTGCACGGTTCGCGCGGCTCCCCCCGTCGGAGGTTCGAGTCTTCCCTTGGGCAGGGGTGTGTGTGTGTTGTCCTTAGCGTAAGTTAGTTTAATTAGTGTGTAAGCCTAGGGACCGTTGACCTCAGCAGTTTCGTCCCACAGAACCTTACAACAAATCTCCAAATTTATGGACATTATGGGGCCTGAACATGCATTCAAAAATTGGGGCAAAGTGTTATTTTCAACAAAATGTGGAGAAGTGTTTAAAAGCGTTTGGAGTCCTATGATAGATGTCAAAAGGTGAGAGCTAGCAACCCAATAGTAAAGAGGCAGATGTATTCGGTAGAACCTCAGAATAGACTAGATTTAGTGACAGTGGACCTGTTTGGACCGTTGCCTGCTTCAAGATTGGATGTCTGTATGTGTTTGTACTAGTCGAAGGACTCACTAAGTATGTTAGATTTTACCCCATTAAAAAGGCAAATTCCAGAGTAATGGTTAGTAAACGAGGAATGTACTATTTTGTGATCATTGGTGTACCAAAGACAATATTGTCAGATGAAGGGCCACAATTTGTATCTAAGATGTTTCAAGTGCGTCTGAGAAATAGAGATATTGAACACAGCAAGATTTCTGCGCATTTCCCGCATGGCAATATGAGTGAACGGATAATGAAAGATCTGAATCGACCTTGCAGGACGTGTTGTCGAAAGAAACACTCAGCCTGAGCCAACAATCTTGAATAGTTTGAAGAAGTGATTAATCACTTAAAGCATGAAGCCACTTTATTTGCACGTGTAGAATTGATGTGTGGGATAAAACCTAATAATTTATAATTCAAGCTACTGGAATTCCCTAAACTAACAGAAGTGGCTATGGAGCAGAAAAAGCAAACAGCAAGGGCAAATATTAGGAAAAAGGCCTTGGAAAGAAAGAGAAGACACGACGCTTGGGCCCCTACCACAAGTTTTGAGAGTGGTGACTTGGTACTCGTTAAAACTAAGGAAAAATCAAAATAGCTGTCTCCAGAAACCAAGAAATTCACAGATGAATATGTATATCCCTTTAGAATAGTGGCCAAACCTCATGCGAATGCCTATAGGCCAGAGTACTGTAAGAAACATAAATCCTTGAGACTACGCTACGTTATTGACCTAAAAAAGTATATACAGAAAGACGATGGGGACAGTGATAACTAAATGGCCTCAGGGGACGCCCATTCTTTGCGACGTCAGGTGTTTCACGAACACAGGGCATCCCGAGCTGTTGGCAATATTATTTCCTTTTCGTTTTCGTACTGTCAATCTACCTCTTTTTCATTATGAACTTTTGCTATTGTCTGTTCTTTCTTCACTGTCTTGTGTATATAGTGTACATTGTAATAGAAATGGCGTAACAAACACAAAAAACGCACTTGAAACTGGAAATCATTTCCCGAAACGCGTCGTGCGAAAAATAAAATAAAGAAAATCGTGACTGATAGCAGGTGAGGCATTTATAAAGAAACCTATTGTTTTCACAGTCGCAAGCTTTGAGAACGATATATAGTGGATCAAATCAGTGTACAGTGTTTTGTAGGGGATAAGAGTTATTGACCCACCAACTCTGAGCAAATTTCAATTCTTAAAACAAGATGTACTAAGATACTAAATAGTGGATGAGCAATGAGTGACCAGAATATGTGAAAGTTTTGTATAATAAGATAAAGTAAAATGTAAGTGTGATGAAATGTGTTTATACTGTTCGTGTAAGACTTTAAGAACAGAGGCTGTACTCTTATGATGTCAATGTAGAAAGCCAAAAGAAATTATACAGAAATGAAGGTGGACATGTTGTGTATTTTATGACAACTGCAAACTGAGGCAGTGGTTGTACAGGTTTTCAGTAATTTTTCATTCTGTGTGTGTTTGTATCTATTGTGTAAAGCTTATGAAACAGTAGGTGTTAGCCTTAATATGTAAAGATTTTCTAAAGAAGAGAAATGTGTTTACTAGTATTTCAGAGTAAAGTTTGAAAAATTTATGATAAGAAGCCCATAACTTGCATAGTAAAGGGAGAATGTTTTTCAGTAGTGACTTGCTGAGTGAATTTGAGTCTGAAGAGCCTTATAAAGATTCGTGTTTTGGAATTTGAATTGGGTAAGAATAGGAACAGTTAAGCGTACTATTTACTTTTGATTCGTAAATGTTAGTTCACTATTTACTGAAAAATTTTTTTTTTGGAGGAGAACATATACTGAATAATACTGCAGTGGAGTAATGTTACTACTGAATATGTAAAGCTAATCAAATCCAGAAAATTGTCACTGTTTATATACCGATTATGGCAAACAAACAGTGTATGTATTTGAAAGAAACATGTATCATATTCTTGTTTGCAGAAAGAAAAGTATTGACTGTTTGGCTTATACATATTGTATGTTGCAGATACGTCCATTATGGAAACTGGATATGAAACTCACGTGTACCTTACAGATGAGTGGACCTTGGTGTTTGTAACGTACCCAGGTGTGGAACTGATGGAAGAGTAAAAGTGAAAAGAAGTTCCCACGCTGCTTCATCGAAAAGTAGGTGCTGAAAATATATCCTTTTTATAGACGCTCACCACAGTGGGAAAAAATTATGAATGATCGGAAGTCGTTCCCCCTCTACTACGATTGCTAAATAGGACGATGACACCGATCATAAAGTTTATTTTGTGAGAAGTTTATGAAATAGAGTACTTAGTTAAAAGAGAGACGCCCTCCATAGCACCTCTACATAGCGTAGATTACGTATGTTCTAAAGGTTTTCTTAAGGTTGCAGTGAAGTAATTTAGTACTTTTTTCATTACGAAAATATATTTCTACAATGAAAATTGGAAAGTGAAGTCTTAATGTGAAGGCAGATCGGAAGAAAATTAATTGTAATAATTTTTGTCAAATGGACATTTGTTTTGTTAAAAAGAATCAAAAACCTGAATTTTGTAGGAAACATATTTTTGTAAATAGTTTCGATGTACTGCTATCAAATCCAAACCGTACAAAATTCATTGTACTACTGTAACAGAGTTAAATGTTTCGTAAATTTTCAGTTTCCAACAAGCTTTTTGGCATTCAAAATTTTGTGAAATATGTTGGGTAATTAGCTATCGTTTGTTTAGTTAAAATTACGTTGTGGTAATAATGTTGCCGTTGTATGAATCTCAGATTTACTTGAGAGTAATTTTGGGTTCATAGGGGCTGTGTAACGTAGCAAATTACTACGAGTTGTCGCCTTGCATTGAAAGTGTAGCTTGCCGTGGAGCCGGGAGGAGAGCAGATGCTGGTTCACAAGCCCCCACAGCTGACGGTGGTTAATGGGCCGGCCGAGCCGAGTACTTGCTTAACGCTGCGTGCAAGACGTTACACACACTCTCTATGAATATGAAGGAGTAACATTAAATATTAATCGGTCTTTTTCCTACTTGTATACCAAATTCTGTGGATAAGAGAACCATACTGCTCAAATTCTTCACTTCTATCATAGATATAAATTTTTACCTAAAACACATGTTAACCGCCAACGGCCTTGCCGCAGTGGTAACACCGGTTCCCGTCAGATCACCGAAGTTAAGCGCTGTCGGGCTGGGCTAGGACTTGGATGGGTGAGCATCCGGTCTGCCGAGTGCTGTTGGCAAGCGGGGTCCACTCAGCCCTTGTGAGGCAAACTGAGGAGCTACTTGATTGAGAAGTAGCGGCTCCGGTCTCGGAAACTGACATACGGCCGGGAGAGCGGTGTGCTGACCACATGCCCCTCCATATCCGCATCCAGTGACGCCTGTGGGCGGGCTGAGGATGACACGGTGGCCAGTCGGTACCGTTGGCCCCTCTTGGCCTGTTCGGGAGCAGTTTCGTTTTACGTGTTAACTGTGCTGGCATTGTGAAACCGAGTTAGGTACTGTAATGTAGTCACCTATAGTATAAACTGAAACTACAACCTCGAGAATAGGTTCATATAATCTAATTTTCTGGCATTTTAGTAAATTTCAGTGCCACATATTCCTGGCGTAATTAACAGTATATTGAAAAATTATTATTTCATTTTATTTTGGTAGTGTGAGTGTTCTGGAGAGACTGAGAGAGCGAATGGTGGACATACGTAGATTGAGAATGTGATATTTTATTAAAACTATTTAAATGTAAGCGTGAGAAAAGTTGTGTAATGCGGGAATTTGTGATGTATCTCCACGTGAGCTCGATTTTGAAAAGGGCAACAAGAAGGGGCATCGAGTATTAAATTTTTTAGCGATTTATTTTGTGCAAAGGAATCTACTTTGTTTTCATTAAATTTTATCTGTTTTCGGAATTACGAGACTTCTAGTCTAAATTGTGATTGGCTGACATTAGAAATACCGCGACTACAGAAGTGTTCGAGATGATCTGATTAGCTGCTTAACATACTAGGCAATTGGAGTTCAACATTTCCAGCGCCTCTGAGTAGGGCTTTGTCCCTCAGGATTTTGAGTCGACAGGGTCGCTCGGGAGTCGTCCTCTGCAAAACACTTATATGTTAAATCGTGCTGATCAAATTTGTACCAAAATGAAGAAATTTGCACGTTTGATTGGTTCTCGTGTCGTTGACGAAGTACGACAACAGTATTGAGTGTTTTTGAAAGTTTAAGCTTTGTGAGAGATTTGTTTTAGGAGATTTCGCATGTGAACATTTCAAGTCGTACATAAACTCCTCGTGGCATGTTTCATTCAAATTACGAGGCAGTATGGCGAGCACTTCTGTACAGGAAGACTACTGAGCGACTGACTGCATTCACTCGCAAGTATTCGTGAGTCAATGATTGTTTAAGACGTTTAAAATGTCGAGTTGGAAGAAATATCTTCTGGCTGCTTTTGGGTGTGAACTTCTTACAGAGACAGTCAGAGACATTGCATATTTACTGTTGGGATGTTAATAAGGACTTGATAGTCATTTTCTGCGTTTTGAAGGCAATAAACCAGTTTACGTCTTAGGTCTATAGCTACAGCACTGCTCCAAAGTCGAGCCGCGATTGGGAATCAAGCTGCTTACGAACTTCGCGTATCCACTAGTTGCTCCCATGCGTTATTATCATAACATTGCGCACTGTAGAAACAGGAACGTTAATCCACTTTTCATGTTATTTCCGTTAAGTCTTGATTCCTTGTGGTAAGCTGCCGTTACAAGTTTGGATTCATTCGGCCCATTCGCTCTGGGTGTAGTAGCTTTCAAAAGTATAGTTTCACTAGAAGTGATGTCCCTCCTATTTACCAAAACTGTTTAAATATAACATACAGCAGCTCTTAGCTTTCAATAAAAGTTACTGGAGTTACTTTGTTTTTGGAACGGGTGGGTGATGCCAATACAAACAATACTAAGAGAGATACCGATCCCAGGGGTATGGAACAATCTACGTACTTTCCAAAAAGAACAGTCTCTATCCCGTCGGCTCTCATGAAACTGTGTCATGTAAACAGGAGGAGTAAAAAAGCTAAAATTTTCAATTCTCTTGTTGATAGGTTCGGTGCTACGGGGAAAACTTCTGAAGAGACATAGCCGCCCACGTCCGCAGCCGAGTGCTCTACTGCAGTCCGTCGTCCTCTAATAGCTTAAACCAAAGCATATTTCCGTCTCTTACCTGCTACGAAAAGGACTCCGACTCTGAACTCTGGTGCTAACACACTCATGTTTCTTTAACGACGAGGCAGAACATGTTGAACAGTACAGCCAAAAAACATGTGTACGCTACAGTATCACATAATGTGCGAAGAAACACATTTTATACACAGTTGTCGAAAAAGTAATTCTGTCAATCTGTCGTACCCTCGCTTGGGTCTTAGCGCCTTTGCAACAAGTATTTCACAATGCGCAGTTGATAAGTTGAATGTGGTGCTGGAAAGCTTCTCGAAGAACCTAGCAACATCTTCCAGAAATCGAGATAAAGCTAAAAATACTGCACTAATCATATCAATACCTCCTGCAGTTGCAAGAAAAGATCTTTCGAACAAGATAGAGTACACAACTGTAGAGTGAGGTAATGTCATTCAAAATAGCGGAAATCGTATAGTATAACGGAGAACGTCTTCTGCTAGGAGTAGCTAACACTGGTGTTCTTTTCATTTTCCAAGTGTTATGCAGTGGGCAACATGGTAAAGGACAAGTTAGTGCAGCAGTAAAATAAAGCTAGCGAGAAATTATGTGTTAAACAATGATGTCCTAGTGTACTTTGTCACATCACCACTGACAGAACAGTCACGAACAGACTAATGATTTGCCCCGGCTTCGAACGAGTAGCATTAAGCATCTACGGCAGGCCAACTTTTCTGGTGTAGCGATAATAAATTATACACACAAAGCTGCCTCGTTAATTAGTCTGTCTATGAGTGAAAAGCGCATCAAAATCCCAATAGAACCTGAGATTAGCCTTCATGCACAGAAAGGAAAACGAGCTGGGGACCTAAATTTATGATATGTATACACAGTCCTTCCAAAATGTTCCTACACTGTTGTTACTGGGGATTAACTAACGTCAGCGCAGTGAATACGGTGGCATCTTGAAATAGCAACAATAAATAATAGATGTGTATTCGACCAGTCCACTGTAAGCATGCAGTGTTATGTAATAGACATGCGATCGTAGTGTGCCAACGATATTGTGTCACCGGTCGGAATGGACCAACATGTCTAAGTCAGGTATTCAATACATTCTCCAGAATGTTTTGAAGAAGAGAAAAGTGTACGCACAGTTCGTTGCACATTCCTTGACTCCCGTACAAAATCAAAGACGCATCGACGTCTGCAGCGACTTGACTGAAATGCAAAATGCAGAAAACTCTTTTCTGGAAATATTCTCACGCGTGACGGGACTTGGTGTAATCAGTATGCACTTACCAAAAAACAAGAAAGTGCAAAATACACACGAAGCCCCAATACTTTGACGACATAAACGACATTAAGGCCAATGTGACGCGTGAGTTGAAAGACTCTCAAAAAAGGACTTTTCTCGAAGTTTTACAAGGATGTATGAATGTTCTGTATTTTGTACTCAAGCTAGGAGTGGCTATGTAGAACACCTGAAGCATGAAAATCATCATCTTTGCTTTTCTCTACTTTTTATTTATCCAGTCCAGAAACTGTTTGAACTGATGGGGTAGAGTAGATGAAAGGGTTGCTGGAAATAAATGAAAATAAAAAACATCCTACAATGCGGTAATGCCACGTTGATTCAGACGTGTTTAGACATATCCATACGACGAAATAGTTGGATAAAATAGTATTAAAAGCGCATTTAATGTCATCTAGGGAAACATTATGAGCCTAAAACGCTATAAATCCCCCTGAGGATCGATGCGTAAAAATAGTGACTGGTGGTCAAGCACTTTAATAACACTCAAGACTACTCCTGCATTTTGTAGCACATATGAAAAGCAACAACCATCGTACTTCTATACAAAACTTTCATAAGAAAGCTCCAAAAAGCATGTTTTCATATTCTTTGTCTTCTTACTCGAGTGTGACGATTCGCTACTGAGCCTTCCTTGAGAAGTGCTTGTCTACAAGCCCCAATGTTAACTGACTATATCTTAATACTGTATTATGTCTCCATCAGGAGACAATGCGTGGGCTGTTAGTTCATCAGTAGGATTGTAAAAACGTCTTGCATTCGAGGATACGTCGTATGCCAGGGCGAACTCAATGAACTTCTTGTTTAGGTCATCACGCAGTTCCGAATAAAATGTCTACTGCTTTCAACAAACACATCTTGTAGGCTAGTGCTGTAACCTGACATGTGATGACAAACTTCTGCTTCCAGCATTGTCATTATTGGCACTGTGCGAAACCAATCACTTTTGTAGGGTTCGAGGGAATAAAATTTAATTAGAGATCGAGGAGAAGTAAGGCACTAACGTTTGTGAAAGTTGCAATACCCACAAAAATCTATTTCTGACATGTATACTACGAGGGTGTGCCGCAAAGTAATGCCCCCAAATTTTTGAAATGAAAACTCTTAAAGCATTTTAAATGAAAGAAACGCAGTTAACATTTACATCTACATTCTTCATATTTACATATTTATTTCTCAACATAGCCAGCGTGGCGACGACCACATTTTTCTCAACGAGAGACCAGTTTGTTGATAGCGTCACTATAGAATCTTTGACTTTACTTGCCCTGGTTCATCACCATCAAAGTGAATTCTTTCAAGGTGTTCTTTAAGTGTTGGAAACAGACGAAAATCGGATGAGGCCAAATCGGGACTGTATGGAGAATGATCGATGACAGTGGACACAAGGAGTGGGATTGTTGCAATTACCGCAGCGCTCGTGTGTGTTCTGGCATTGTCATGTTGAGGATCCTCCATGTGTGGACTAATTCTTCGAATTCGTGGTTTCAGTTTTCTGATGGATTACTGCACACTGTTTCTCACGGACCTAAGTAGTTAGGTTAGACACTACCATGTTACGCGCTGCAGTTCGGAGCCTTCTAGCAGCAGAGGATTGCAACTTGCGTCAGTTAAGCGGGAAAGTCAAATGGGTCACATTCATGACATTTAACACCTCAACCGATGCTAACAATAAAATAAAGACTTCCGGTGCATTACTTTACGGCACGCCCCAACATACCACAGATTAAGTGCAGGACAGTAAAAATTATTTTAATGGAAGAAGTCTACCTTATCTCTCAGTTTGAATGTTCAATGCGGTGTGCGGCATCTAAATGTCGTGGTATAAGATCAGAGAGAGTCTGGGTATGTTCTTGCGGAGCCTCTCTCCACGTGATATCATATGTGAGCCCACAAGATTTCTGGAAGACAGCTACCAGTCGACCGTAGCCCAGCCATGCTCGATGGTCAAGCCCGGGAAGCTGTAGTGCCGACTCTACTTTGAAGAAATTCTGCACACTCCTCTCTACCTTTGGCGGGCCTCATTGTAATAAGCACAGAAGGCACAAAAATAGTCTACCCCGGAAGGCATTACGCCGTTCAGCTACTGTCCACTTTGCGTTGTCTGGCCTTTTGCCGCATTGAGCAACTGGCCTTCTGTGAGGTTCTCTATTCCAGATGTCTGTTGCATGAAGTTATCTTCATAATATTCACTCTGAAACTCCTTTCACAGAGAGCAGCAATTCCTGTCTTGTTTGAAACAGATTGCCAACGATAAGGCATGACACTCTTCTCTGGTTCACGTCGGTCAAGATCTTTCTACATTTTGAACATGATAAAGCTCATCAGCCACTGGGATCCGCGACTGGTCACATCCATTCACATGCCGGCCAGTGTGGCCACGCGGTTAAAGGCGCTTCAGTCTGGAACCGCGCGACCGTTACGGTCGCAGGTTCGAATCCTGCCTCGGGCATGGATGTGTGTGATGTCCTTAGGTTAGTTAGGTTTAAGTAGTTCTAAGTTCTAGGGGACTGATGACCTCAGAAGTTAAGTCCCATAGTGCTCAGAGCCATTTGAACCAAATATGGTTTGAGTAAACTCTCCGAATTTTTCGGAATAGAATCAGAATATGAAAACAAAATCTCCACCCACGCAGGATAGGTGGTTCATGGATGGTCAGTTGTAGCGCAGACAAGTGTCGCCTTTACTAATATTAAATTTTGTTCAAATGGCTCTAAGCACTATGGGACTTGACATCTGAGGTGATCAGTCCCCTAGAACTTAGAACTACTTAAACCTAACTAACCTAAGGACATCACACACATCCATGCCCGAGGCAGAATTCGAACCTGCGACCGTTTCAGACTGAAGCGCCTAGAGCCGCTCGGCCACAGCAGCCAACCTATTAAATTTTCACCTACAATATTTTCTTCGTACGATGCGTCGTTTTCGAGATACTTAGATGTCTCAAGTTATAACGAACACCCTGTATATGTATCAGGTAGAGCAACTAATGATGATGATGTTTGGTTTGTGGGTCGCTCAAATGTGCGGTCATCAGCGCCCGTACAAAGTCTCAGTTTTTTCACATTCCATTTTTTACACAGTCCAATCTAGCCACTGTCACAAATGATGATGATGAATTGATGAGGACAACACAAACACCCAATCCCCGAGCAGAGAAAATCCCCAACCCGGCCATGAATCGAACCCGGGACCCCGTGATCTAGAGGCAGCAACGCTAGCCACTAGACCACGAGCTTACAATGAGAGGTACCACTCAGTGTACACAGTCTCTGTCAATATACTTCTAACGAAATATCGACTGTTGCAAAATCGTTGTAAAAGAAACCATGGGGCTATAGATAAAGATATACTAAATGAATTGTGTTTGCCTGCCAAAAGGGTAATGTTTGGAATCTGTCCAGTCATCCATGGATGAGAGACGAACTAAATTGCGGGTAGCAGACCAAAAGCAAGTTAACGGCCTTGCCGCAATGGTAGCACCGGTTCCCGTCAGATCACCGCTTTCGGGCTGGTGTAGCACTTGGATGGGTGACCATCCGGTTTGCCGAGCGCTGTTGGTAAGCGGGGTGCAAACTTGTGAGGCAAACTGTGGAGCTACTTGATTAAGAAGTAGCGGCTCCTGCTTCGGGAACTGACATACGGCTGGCAGAGCGGTGTGCTGACCACATGCCTCTCCACATGTGCCTCCAGTGAAGCCTGTCGGCAGAAGATGACACGGCGGCCTGTCGGTACCGTTCAGCCTTCATGGTCTGTTCGGCCGGAGTTTCGTTTTTAGATCTAAAGCAAAATTACTGAAATATGATGCTGCACTTCCATCTGGCATTAGCGTTCTCTGTTGTGCAGCACAATTGTGCATCCACCCTTATTAATACACCGCCACTCTGAAATTTTTTGAGAAATTATTAGACAAATATTGGTCCACCAGCACGCAAAACGGAATGTGGCTGGAAATACACCAGGGCAAAGTGCACTAGCTTGTGGACGATGAAAATTTGCAGGCCTACTTTGAGCGCCTGTGAGAGATGAATTTTTATCTGTTTGAACCATTCCGCCCAGTGACTTGAGCCCACTCCTACGAGCTAAGTGTCCCAACGAAGGGAAGCGACATTAGCAGCGGTGCCACCGGCAAACAAAGATGTTGCAATATATTCGAGGTTTTATATCAGTTTGATTCTTTGCGATGAATGATACAGACAACAGCACAACAAGCACAGAGCGATGTGCGTTCCACACGTAGTCAAATTTCGCTGCCTGTCACGAATAACGGCTGGAACGGCAATAGAAAGCCGTGAAAAAGACAAAGCAGAAACGACAGGCCATACCAGAACCGACAGAATGGAAACTGGCTTTCGCAGAGAGCTGCGGAAGAGACGTTATTGGAGCACGTGGGCGAATGACAAAGGGACAATAAGCGAGTGTCGATTGATCAGTAGAGAGAGGCGTAGCCCGGTAGGTGTCCACATAGGCGGGTAAATAATAACTGATTGTGTGAAGATGCTCGCAGAATCGGCCCAGCTCCGTTAAAAGTGTAATATCTACTGAGCATATGAAGTTTGTGGAACTGAGAGAGAGACAGATAGAGCTCTTACATATGCTGGTGATTCTTGGTAACAATTTTAATTTTTTAAATTTAATTTGAATTTCCGCTTGTACTGTTTGCTATTTATTCTTGTGTACATTTGAAAACTGTGTGGCAGACCGATACTAGAACTCCCGAGTTCGAGTCTCGGTCCATCTCACAGTTTTAATCCACCAGGTAGTTTCATATGAGACATATTTTCTGACGTTGGGTTTCAAGACTGCTAAATCCTGAACAAAAAAATAATTTGCGTGCAGGTCTGCATGAAGCTAATGTTGATGTTGGAGGAATATCGGGAGGTCATTTCAAAAGTAATCACTGCCGATGAAACTTGGCTACATCATTTTGATGCTGAGGAGCAAACAGCAAAGCTCAGTGTGGAAATCCTCCTCTAAAAGGGGCAGTAGTGGATGCTTGTGCTTCGAAGTTATTGTCTTCTCTTTTTTTTATATCCGTAAACCACTTTATCAATGTGCTGCAGCTGCACACACATCACTACCTGGACAATACTACAGGTATGCCCCGAAAACTTCGCAACTCAATTTCGGCCGCAAAAGATCACATATCCGTGAAACAGGCTGGATGCTGCACCGTATATCGAAAATGTTCTTACTGAATATCTTGCAAAAATCAATGTGATGTGCATCCTTCACCCTCCCTACAGTCTAGATTTAGCCCTGTTTGTCTCTTCAGTCTAGCAGAAACGCTAGGCCAAGTGCATCATATTCAAAGGAGACTATTTTGAGAAGAAACACCAACATTGTAGGAGCGAATAAAGGTATAATGCACAAAATAAAATTATAATCATTATTTATTGAAGAGCCCTAGTATACCGGCCAAATTTATGTCCAGTTTCCCATTTATAAGGAATAATCAGACAGAGTCCATGTGCAAAGGAGAATGCATTTGCTTACATTCTCTCCCGACTATCTGTGTGGGTGAGAATATCGTAGAGGTAACATACGAAGACTGTTTATTTACTGATTTATTTATTATTTGGTTATTTATTACAGTGTAGCCTGTTCTGTTTCTTATAACTGAACCACAGGCTACATCCATTCTTGCACAGCCGGCCAGGGTGACCGAGCGATTCTAGGCGTTACAGTCTGGAACCGCGCGACCACTACGGTCGCAGGTTCTAATCCTGCCTCGGGCATGGATGTGTGTAATGTCCTTAAGTTAGTTAGGTTTATGTAGGTCTTAGTTCTATGGGGTTGATGACCTCAGCAGTTAAGTCCCATAGTGCTCAAAGCCATTTGAAGCCATTCTTGCACAAATTATTACTGTCAAAAGCAAATTTTTCCCTATAAATAAGAACTAAGCTCGGAAATACGAATGTGGCTTCCAAACAGAGAATTAGACGAATTTTATGTGGATTGCCACGGATACTGCACTGAGAGTTAGTAATTAAGAAATATGTCAGTCAGTGTGAAAGTGGAGGACGTAAGACATAAACATAAGATAAAAATTTCTAGTATTTCTTATTAATATGGAGCATGGAAGAGGATGTAGGTCAGTGTGAATACCTACACTCCTGGAAATGGAAAAAAGAACACATTGACACCGGTGTGTCAGACCCACCATACTTGCTCCGGACACTGCGAGAGGGCTGTACAAGCAATGATCACACGCACGGCACAGCGGACACACCAGGAACCGCGGTGTTGGCCGTCGAATGCCGCTAGCTGCGCAGCATTTGTGCACCGCCGCCGTCAGTGTCAGCCAGTTTGCCGTGGCATACGGAGCTCCATCGCAGTCTTTAACACTGGTAGCATGCCGCGACAGCGTGGACGTGAACCGTATGTGCAGTTGACGGACTTTGAGCGAGGGCGTATAGTGGGCATGCGGGAGGCCGGGTGGACGTACCGCCGAATTGCTCAACACGTGGGGCGTGAGGTCTCCACAGTACATCGATGTTGTCGCCAGTGGTCGGCGGAAGGTGCACGTACCCGTCGACCTGGGACCGGACCGCAGCGACGCACGGATGCACGCCAAGACCGTAGGATCCTACGCAGTGCCGTAGGGGACCGCACCGCCACTTCCCAGCAAATTAGGGACACTGTTGCTCCTGGGGTATCGGCGAGGACCATTCGCAACCGTCTCCATGAAGCTGGGCTACGGTCCCGCACACCGTTAGGCCACCGAGCGAGGTGGCGCAGTGGTTAGCACACTGGACTCGCATTCGGGAGGACGACGGTTCAATCCCGTCTCCGGCCATCCTGATTTAGGTTTTCCGTGATTTCCCTAAATCGATTCAGGCAAATGCCGGGATGGTTCCTTTAAAAGGGCACGGCCGATTTCCTTCCCAATCCTTCCCTAACCCGAGCTTGCGCTCCGTCTCTAATGACCTCGTTGTCGACGGGACGTTAAACACTAACCAACCACCACCGTTAGGCCGTCTTCCGCTCACGCCCCAACATCGTGCAGCCCGCCTCCAGTGGTGTCGCGACAGGCGTGAATGGAGGGACGAATGGAGACGTGTCGTCTTCAGCGATGAGAGTCGCTTCTGCCTTGGTGCCAATGATGGTCGTATGCGTGTTTGGCGCCGTGCAGGTGAGCGCCACAATCAGGACTGCATACGACCGAGGCACACAGGGCCAACACCCGGCATCATGGTGTGGGGAGCGATCTCCTACACTGGCCGTACACCACTGGTGATCGTCGAGGGGACACTGAATAGTGCACGGTACATCCAAACCGTCATCGAACCCATCGTTCTACCATTCCTAGACCGGCAAGGGAACTTGCTGTTCCAACAGGACAATGCACGTCCGCATGTATCCCGTGCCACCCAACGTGCTCTAGAAGGTGTAAGTCAACTACCCTGGCCAGCAAGATCTCCGGATCTGTCCCCCATTGAGCATGTTTGGGACTGGATGAAGCGTCGTCTCACGCGGTCTGCACGTCCAGAACGAACGCTGGTCCAAGTGAGGCGCCAGGTGGAAATGGCATGGCAAGCCGTTCCACAGGACTACATCCAGCATCTCTACGATCGTCTCCATGGGAGAATAGCAGCCTGCATTGCTGCGAAAGGTGGATATACACTGTACTAGTGCCGACATTGTGCATGCTCTGTTGCCTGTGTCTATGTGCCTGTGGTTCTGTCAGTGTGATCATGTGATGTATCTGACCCCAGGAATGTGTCAATAACGTTTCCCCTTCCTGGGACAATGAATTCACGTTGTTCTTATTTCAATTTCCAGGAGTGTATATGAGTGTGAAAAAGCTCATTTGGCATGTACATCTGAGATCAACACATAATTGAGCACGCAGGTGCACTGCACACGAAGTTTGGAGTTCCTGTATTATAAATATGGTGAAAAGGGGGAGGTAGATTCTAAGGAAGGGACAGACTGCCAAGAGGCGAAAGTCTTGACGGTAGAAAATATGCCTTTTATGTATAATTTGTTTCGTTGGAAGTAGGAGAAGTCACGGCAGTTGACCTTTTTGGCATTACCCTGCAGCCATGGCCACACTAAGCTAAAGTACTGGTAGAATTGATCTTGAAGTACACGGATTTCATTCTGTTGTGACGTCAAGGGCCACTGCCATAAAAATACGCCAGTTTGAGAGTAATATCCTTAGCAGATAGCCGTGCATGTTGAAGTGCCTGCTTCCAGGATGGGTAGGTGTACCGGCTCCATTTCAAACTGCCCAACAGATTAACGACGAGGGCCAGTGTCCTTGCTAGTGTGTATGTGGTTTTTAGGAGGTTTGTCACATACCACTAGGTCAACACTAGGCTGGTATCTACGCCCCACCTCAGATAAATGCATCGCAAAAATCTAGAAAAATTTCTTACACTTGCACATGGATAACATTATACACAGACAGATGGGGTACACTGAATCCACACAGAATGGACAGTGTCTTGAAAGGAGGGTATAAGATGAACATTAACAAAAGGATAACGAGGATAATGGAATGTAGTTGAATTAAGTCGGGTGATGCTGAGGGAATTAGATTAGGAAATGACACACTTAAAGTAGTAAAGGAGTTTTGCTATTTGAGGAGAAAAATAACTGATGATGGTCGAAGTAGAGAGGATATAAAATGTAGACTGGCAATGGCAAGGAAAGCGTTTCTTAAGAAGAGAAATTTGTTAAGATCGAGTGCTGATTTAAGTGTCAGGAAGTCGTTTCTCAAAGTATTTGTATGGAGTGTAGCCATGTATGGAAGTGAAACGTGGACGATAAATAGCTTAGACAAGAAGAGAATAGAAGCTTTCGAAATGTGGTGCTACAGAGGAATGCTGGAGATTAGATGGGTAGATCACATAATTAATGAGGAGGTATTGAATAGAATTGGGGAGAAGAGGAGCTTGTGGCACAACTTGACTAGAAGAAGGGATCGATTGGTAGGACATGTTCTGAGACATCGAGGGATCACCAATTTAGTACTGGAGGGCAGCGTGGAGGGTAAAAATCGTAGAGGGAGACCAAGAGATGAATACACTAAGCAGATTCAGAAGGATGTAGGTTGCAGTAGGTACTGGGAGATGAAGAAGCTTGCACAGGGTAGAGTAGCATGGAGAGCGGCATCAAACCAGTCTCAGGACTAAAGACCACAACAACAACAACCCAGTAGCAGTGGTGGTAGCTAATAGTACCATGGCTAAGAAAGTAGGTGTATAACGTCAGAAGCACAAAGCCGTTCGTCGCGAAACGCGTATTTGTAAGGCATTATTTACATCTAGTAAGATTCTCTGAAGATTGTTACAGAGGCGCCACACTGCCAGCGAGATAGCGATGGGCAGCTGAAACTTCGGGTGGCCTGCGAACGTCAACAGCAAGACAATCAATCACAACAAAGAGTGTCTTAACGCGACCCGGAGTGGACAGTGCTTATCAGGTGCAACGTTTTGTATCCCGCCTGAAAGGTGGCGATTGGGTCTGCTCCTGAAAACTCGGGATAGGCCGAATGTAGGAAGCTAGGAGGGGCGGGTGAGGTAGAACACTTGGCACTGCAAATAAAAATGGTTTTACTATGTACTTAACTTTGGCTGAGATGAGCACGTTGGTGCAAAGCTGCACATCAAGTTACAAAGTTACAGGTAGTGGCTCGCCCCTATGAAATAGAAACAAAGTTGCTTGGTCGTCTGCTCGGCATCAAATGGGCAGAATCCGGAGCGGCCCTTGTAGAGCTGCACAGCGCCGGCTAGAGGGCGTTGTCGTCGGTGTCGGTGTCGTAATGCCAACCTAGCAGAGCGCACCTACGTTGTGGAATCGTAGCTATCGATACCACACAACTGATAACTCCACATTATAATGTGCCCCGTTGAATGCCGGTTGCTCAGCAGACGCCTCCGGGACAAGTGGAAAGTCAGACTGCCCTCTACCGGAATCCTTTACGCTAGCCACTGAGACTCAAGTTAATACGACTGCCATCACAAGCGACGCAATTGACGTCGGCGGCAATCCTGAAGCAACTCAAAGCGCACTCGCTGATGACGTTAGTTAGTTAAAGGTCGCTTCAGATTTATGTCCTGTATAGTTGAATTGGACTCCGCAGACGGCGCGACTCAAAAGTTACTCTCCAGTAAATCTTTCGCAGCGCGATACTAATAAGCTGCCAGCGATTTGGTGTGAGCGTTGCCAGGCAATCCGAGTTGCGTCATCTCCTCGAACACAGCTGTGTACTGTTTCAGCTTGAAAATTAACGAGTGGGTTTTGAACATTAGGTTTGTACAGGAGAAAAAACATCCCATTTAAAACAACTATAAGCTCCCAGGCTAGTGCAGGAGGTGTAAGCTTGACGTGAAATGGAGAAGTCCATATGTCATGTATGCGGTGTACCGTACGGTCTTTGTTCGAAAAAACTGCATCAGCAGAAACAAAACAAAAGAAACAGTAAATAATGGCCGGAGTATTCTTTTGTGTGACTCCCAGTACCCATGTCGTACTGCAAAATTAAATTATCGTGTACAGAGGAACGGTGAAAACACTGGAAAACGACGGCAAACCACAAATCTCAGATAAGTGTAAACGCAGCGGTGTTCACGTTCAAATGATCCTGTGAATAGTAACAAATTTCGAATCTGTCTGTTGCAGTTTCAGAGCTGCTGCAAACAGATCTCTAGATTTACGGACGACTCTAGAATTTCTTTTTTTTTTCCTCATTAGTGTGTAATAATGATGGGAGTTCCACACATTTCTCCGACCTTCAAGGTGTACTCGACGAGCCGTATGCAACAAAATGATGCTCGGGTGCGATGAACAATACTCGCTCTCCGCCAAGCTCGCACGCGGCACCTGCAGTTTCTCATTTCAGAGACTGCGTCGTGTGCAGACCTGCGTTAACAGCCAACCGGCAACCAGTCACCGAATTATATCGCCAGCCCCTACCGTTCCTCTTGAGTCACTCCTTGTGCGAACGGCCAAGCTGAAGACAGCTCTGAGGCAGCGAAGGAGGATATAACTGAAGTCGAGCAAGCAAACTGAAGAGCTCGGTGGGCACAGTGGAAGCCGTACAGTTCAAAGAAGACGCTGTGTGGCTTGGATTGAGCTCAGAGACGCAGAAAGCAGGGGGGAAGCGGAGGAAGAAACACGGCAGAGTAAGACGGCTTCCGCAGTCTCACGTGAGCCAAGGGAAGTTCGAGACGTGCCATCCTCGGGCGATTATCTGGATCGGTGTGATACCGTCGTAAAACAATGAGTGACAGAAAAATAGCCTAGACGCACTGCTTGGAAAGAGCATCCGGGGCAACTTGTGGTACCGGAGTTTTGTGGAAGCATGTGGTGATAGAGACGTAGACACAATTCATACTTTTAATTGCCATCAGTAATATTTTGAGATACTTGAAAAGCAGGGATTACTTTCAGCTCTTTATTTCATTTATGTAATAATGTGTGATCTTGTATAAGTAAATCTCAGGTAAACATAAGTAAGTAGTCGCTAAGAAATATATGGGGACAGGAAGAGCATCTGGCCACCTTCTACCACTAACATTACCAAATTCAGAATAATATGGCGACCCCGCGACGATACGGGATAAGGCCAGGAAAAAAAGGAAGTCGCTAAGATATACTCCTTGGTTTTGTAGACTGTTACAACGAAAAAATATGTGCTCTCAAATATCACCTCAACCAGCTAAACTATTTTGCGGTTTCATGGTAAGTGTAAACATAAAGCAGCGATTAGGCTAAATGTAGTACGCAAGAATCCTGTATAGTTTAATTACCTTCAGCCATTCATCCAATAAATAGGATAGATTTTGAATTTGAATCGTATGCAATTTTCTGTAAACATGACATCAGTGCTGTAACACATTTCAAATGTTGTTATATATAATGGCTCAAATGGCTCTGAGCACTATAGGACTCTACTTCTGAGATCATTAGTCCCCTATAACTTAGAAGTAGTTAAACCTAACTAACCTAAGGAAATCACACACATCCATGCCCGAGGCAGGATTCGAACCTGCGATCGTAACGGTCTCGAGGTTCCAGACTGCAGCGCCTAGAACCTCACGGCCACTTCGGCCGGCTGTTATATATAACTATCAAATATTTCTGTATACTGTTGTGCACGATTGACGAAGGGCGCATGCTGCATTGATGAATACTTAAACACAGTAATAAAACAGTGTGGACTCAGAAGCCTTGTCACGGTCCGCGCGGCTCCCCCCGTCGGAGGTTCGAGTCCTCCCTCGGGCATGGATGTGTGTGTCGTCCTTAGCGTAAGTTAGTTTAAATCAGATTAAGTTGTGCGTAAGCTTAGGGACCGATGACCTGAGCAGTTTGGTCCCATAAGACCTTACCACCAATTTCCAAAAGTATGAGCCTCCTATGAGGTCTCTCTTGTGACTGAAATTAGGATTAATATACTACGACCAATGATGGGCGTAGCTGAGTGCTAGTAGAAATGATTAGAACTTAATAAAAAGTCAGTACAGATGCGATCTGCGTGATCCACAAACCTACCAACAAAAAGTAAAACAATAACAAGAAAATATAAAAAGTAAATTTCAGATCCTCAGAGCTACAAAAATATAGGTACATGTATCCAAATGAAATAATAAAAAAATAATATTAATCAGTATGGTTGTAAACATAAATCAGAGAAAGCTGACAAAGGAAACAAATGAAAGAAATTATAAAAAAGGGCAAAGGAAAGGGAATCTGAGCTCATTGTTATAACGGAAGCGGTACTATTACCTGCACTAACGTCAACATCTCTGGGCTCAAAATTGAGAACGCCCATCTGCAATCCTCGGTTTGAAACCCAATTCAGTGTTATATCATTTAACTGGCAATGTTTAAAATGTAGCGGAAGTAGTCAGCGATGTGGTTAGGCGAGGACGAGTAGGGAAATGCGCCAATGGTCTTTTAGAAGCAAGATGATTATGAGTGTACAAATCATTTATTAATTCTACCGCAAAAGTAAGACTCCCCACTTTTACAAGGCGAACCCGAATACTACCGAAAATATTTCGGAGATCGCTGAGGAATATTATCTACTGATGTTGGTATATAGAATCCATGGCTTCCTGTGGCTCGGTGCTGATTAATACTATAATTAACTTATTCGGTTTGTAATCATAATTGTTCAAAAAATGTCCGTGAACAATCTCCAAGATTATGTCGGTGGAGTTCGAGATGACGCTGTACACTAAAATGTGCAAAGTTTTCAAATGCCGCAGGCCAGCCAGACACGGCTATGTCGGGTTTGGCGCCCAAAGAAAATTCTCCTACGTACGATCGAGACAAGGATACTAGCGGCTTAACGGACCCTCGGCCACGCTGTGCTCACGAAGCCTTCATACACCGTACGAATCAACGTCGGCTGTTATCCAAGTTTGAATGACAGCCACTGTGCAATGGCCAGAATAAATTTTCCTTGAACAAGAGCTAAGGAACTTTCACTGCGCCTCAAGTCCGCTCACTCCCCTGTCAAACGGGCCAAGGAAGGAAATGTTTGCCTGTAACGGTCACTGAGATATATTGTGTTTGTTAAGATGTGGGAAAGGATAGTGGACTGTTCGATACCAACAGCTTGGACAATGATAATGATTGCCTTAATTCATCGAAGGTGTTGACGCTGTTTAAGTGTTTAAGGAGACCAAACAACTAAGCAGAGCCGGCCGTTGAGGCCGAGCGGTTCTAGGCGCTTCAGTCCGGAACCGCACGACTGCTACGGTCGCAGGTTCGAGTCCTACCTCGGGCAGGCAATTCTTATGCATACAGAGTAAATTCTGCGTGCAATTGTGAGAAAACGGTCTGAATGTTTGTGCAGCATGTCTCTGAGGCGGTACGTGGGAGCCATCCAGATATCCACCTTATAGGATGTGTGAAACCGCCTGAAACCACATCCAGGTTGGCCAGCATATCGACCCGTTATTAATCCGAAGGGAGAAGTCAATCTCGGACCAGCGTACCACCCCGTACCAGAAATGGTCACGTTAACATGCGCGTCTACCCGGGGAGGGGGGGTGGGGGTCATCGCAGGTTTACGCTCATTTAACTTGCTTCATAATAAGGTGTGTTGTATTCCCGGAGTAACGCAAGACGACGTATCAGGCTGGTGTCTTAAAATTCAAAGCATGCAGTTGCCTTTTACTTCTTCGACTTGCTCTACCTCGTGAGTAACATCAGTTAATATTACTTCCAGCAGAGTCTGGTGGTGTACCATTACAGTTTCCAATTGTTAATGTGTTTGGCTTTCACGAACTTGATTCCAACTCAGTTCGTATGGTCACAGAAACCATAGAAAGTGACGTGTTCTACAGTTGGATCCTTAGTTTACTGCTGAAAAAAAGTCGTACGCCTGGAAAGTCGAAGTCGATTGTGATCTGATGGCGGCATATGCCATCTGAGAGTTGCTAGAAGTACTGACAATGGTTTCAACGTCGTCTACCAATAGACAGCGTAGTGGCATATCTACCACAGCGCCATCTATGTTCACCCTTTAACAGGGAATGCTCTCAGCCGGAATGCTCAGTGTGAAGAAGCAGGCAACCATGCCACAGAGACGCACTCGTTCTTCATACAGCCAACTGCGTTAGTTTGAAAGGGGTCACATCGTTGGCTTCTGAGCAGCGGGAAGATACTTTCTTAGTACTACCATACAGGTCTAACGTTCTGCGTCCGCTGCACAACGATGCTGATGGTCACATGAACATTCTCACGCCAATAAACGAGGTTCTGGACCTCCACGCAGCACAGACGCCTGCCAGGATCGTCGTATTGTATGGGCAGCACTGGCAGATCATTCACCTATTGCCGCACAGATAAGAGGGCTTGTGGGCCTGGATGCGTCAACACGAACTGTTGCGAACCGATTAATAGCAGTGGGACTACGGGCATGCACACCTATAGCCCGTTTTACACTCACACCACAGAATTTACTTGTACGGCTTTACTGGTGCCGTCAGAGGATCACTTGGAAGATGGAGTGCCGCGCCGGTGATCAATGATGGAAACAGATGCTTCTTGCACACATGTGATGGTCGTTTGCTCGTACGACGTAGACCTGTGCATTCGTCCAAGATACACTAGCCCCAGGCCTTAGATATGGGGTGAGATAAAATACAACTCTCATTCACCTTTGGTGTTTCTGGAGGGGAGGCTAATCAGCGTTCGCTAAGTGCAGAATGTTGCTAGACCCGTTATGTTGACGTTCTTGCAACAGGAAGGTGATGTGTTGTTTCAACAGGATAATGCTCAGCCGGCCAGGGTGGCCGAGCGGTTCTAGGCGCTACAGTCTGGAACCGCGCGACCGCTACGGTCGCAGGATCAAATCCTGCCTCGGGCATGGATGTGTGTGATGTCCTTAGGTTAGTTAGGTTTAAGTAGTTCTAAGTTCTAGGGGACTGATGGCCTCAGAAGTTAAGTCCCATGGTGCTCAGAGCCATTTGAACCATTTTTGATAATGCTCACCCACGCACTGCATGTGAAACTGAAAGTGTTCAACAACATTTACAGCAACTTCCCTGGCCAGCACGCTCTCCGGACTTGTCTCAAATCGAGCATATGATGGGACGAGAAGTAACTCATGCGACTCGTCACCCAACAAAATGGCTCTGAGCACTATGGGACTTAACTTCTGATGTCATCAGTCCTCCTAGAACTTAGAACTACTTAAACCTAACTAACCTAAGGACATCACACACACCCATGCCCGTGGCAGGATTTGAACCTGCGACCGCAGCGGTCGCGCGGTTCCAAACTGTAGTGCCTAGAACCGCTCGGCCACTCCTGCCGGCCCGTCACCCAACAACTCTTACAGAACTACGTGAACAGGTCGAACAGCGGTGGCATAACGTTTTCCAGGACAGTATTCGCCATCTGCATGATCGACTTGATGCCCGAGTCAGCGCCTGCACTGTCGTCCGAGGAGGCTGCACTACGTACAAAAATTGGTGTTTCAGCACAGGTCGATACCTGGTACCACAGAACCGCTTGTGCTATTGATCTGTAAATATAATATTTACTTGTACTCCGTATGCAACGTTGCAACAATAAATCTCGAGTGAACTGGAAACTTCTAAAAGGGCGTACTAATTTTTTTCCGGCAGTGTACGTGAACTGTGAGATAGTGAATGCTGTACAAAAATCTTAAATAATTTTTAAAAATATTTTTATTATTTACTATCTTTTAGACTTTTTAAAAAATGTATCAAACAGTATGGCTCAATAAATCCACCCAAACAAAATAGTGGTGACAGATGCTATGAGTAAGGAAGGGAGGAGGAGGACCCGAAATTACAACCAGGACCTACGCAGAAAACGTATTAATCGGCATCACCACGACGAAATGCCAAGAACTCAACACTGTCTCATGCGTTAACCATAACGTTTCCCAACGACGTTAACAATGCTACGGGCGTCCGGAGAAAATTAATTTTTTGACTCTCGTCAGAGAAAAAAAATTAGATTAATAGTTAGGACAGGAATATTTGTTAAATAATCATTAACTGTTCCAAATCCGATCTATAGTCATAGAGAACAGATTTTTTAATTTTAAGGGAACGGGAACTTCGTAGACTAGGACCATAGTCAACAATAATTGTAATATTCAACCACTTTGTCATACTTCACACAATGGAGCAACGCATTTCGAGAGTCACTGCTATCATCATGAGGTTGTCAACAATCATCTCGTGTGTTTGGAGTACTAAAAGCTTTAACAACGCAATTTCGGAGCTCGTAAAATAACACATACTGGAATGTGCGTTCGCGTCTTTAAAATCGTCGGCTTATGCTTTTGGCAGTCCCATCACATACCGTAACCGCGCACCAGGTTTGTCAGCTGTGAACATCGGTGGTGTCCAGCTGACTCTTCTCCTCTTGTCCTGGTATAGCTATGAGCAGCTCACAGAGGACAGTGTGTAATAGGACAGCTAAGGACGAAAGTTGCGGATTTTAAGGTAATACGAGGACAGACAGTCCAACGTGTTTCTGTTTTATGAACGTCACAAACGTCTTAAGATTTGTTCTGTTTTAGCTATATGAGCTGAGTGTTGACAAGTTGTTGATTAAAGCATTGCCTCTCTAAAAGCTTTATGGATTTGTGTGAAGTACCAATAAACTGCTTGAAAGCTACCAGTTATTACTGATAAAGTATAAGAACAGCCAACTTACATCCAATAGTTGATAATATCAAAAAACACTGGACCATATTAAATGTGTTTGGCTGCGACAAAGAGATGGCAGAGAGGGGGCATCTGGAGAATGTGCAGTCCTTTCATATTTACTGGTCATTCAGGGTTGTTGCTGCCCGTAGCCCGTAGCCAATAGCCCCAATAAACACACTGGATGTCGCTTCTTAACAGCCCATAATGTTTGCCGACCCACGTATAGTGCGGTATTTCACAATCAGCGATAAAAGCTAAGCCGTGTGTTCATGTCGTGGCTTACAAAATATGGTCACTGCAGTCTCAATTTAATGATGCCAGTAGCCAACGCACTCCCACCTTGTCTCCCGTGTTGACGAGCCGAGCCACGTTCTTGTGGCAGTGTTAAGACACAAGAACAGCATTCGGGAGGACGACGGTTCCAATCCCCGTACAGATCTTCAGATTTAGATGTTCTTCGACTTTATTAAATCGTTTATGGCAAACGCCAGAATGGTGCCATTGAAAAGGACACGACCGATTGGCTTCCAGTCTAAGTTTGTGGTCTGTCTATAATGACATAGTCGTCGACGGGAGGTTAAACCGTAATCTGACTTTCTTACCTACTGGTAGTTCATGTTTTAAATGAATGCACCATAGAAGCATTAGTAGTAAGTTACGCAACTCAGGAACCTATGTTTTTCGTGAAATAAGTAATGATCGCATTAAGAAAACTTGCCTTACGTTTCCACTGCTGTAAATCATTTGAGCACTACAGTTATTCCGTAACGCTGTCACCCTGACTAAACGAACCTCTTGCGAAACGAGCCGCTCTTCGTTGGTGTTGTATATTTCTTCCATTAATCTCGTCTGGCAAGGGCCCCAGACTGAGAAGCTGCACTCAGGAAACGGTAGATTCTTTCAATGAATTTCAGGTTGGCATCTGTTTTTCCAACAATTAATTTTATTTAGTAATGATATTCCTATGATAATCCCTTGGGAAACTCTCGAAATTACTTTTACATTCGTTTATTTCGTTCTGTTAAAAAGGGAGTGTACGGTTATAGCCTCCAGGAAGTCCTGAATGCAGTCAAAAATCCCGATGTGTTAGTCAGTAAGCTCGTGTTGTGATCACTAACTGACTTTTAGAAACTGTGTGGAATATCTTCCGGATATCAATGAACAAAGTATCAAGCTAGGCGCCGCTGTCTACGGCACTCGGGATCTCATGATACAACAGAGGTTCGCAAGATCTATGTTTTCAGAATACACGTTCATTTTTTTAGATGAGAATTAAGTTCTCAAAAAAGGTCAGAGAGCACGGGTATGAAAGGTCTTTCACATTCTCAACTAATTGAAATCAGCAATATAGGTCTATAATTATATGTAGCTATCCGACGATCCTTCTAAGAAACTGATAAGACCCGCAGTTCTTTTTTTTCCTTTGTTCCTACAGCTACGTACGATAAACTGATGCTACAAACGGAGCAAGTTCTTCTCCATAATCTGTGTAGTGGTTGAATGTTTTTCATTAGGTCGGTATGTCATCTCATTGTTGAGAAATATTTGCCGTTTAGACGTGCGAGCGATGATTGGAAAGAGGAACTGCATTACTATCGCCGCGCGGGGTAGCCGTCTTGTCACGGTTCGTGCCGCTCCCCCCGTCGGAGGTTCGATTCCTCCCACGGGCATGGGTGTGTGTACCGTCCTTAGCGTAAGTTAGTTTAAATTAATTTAATTAGTGTGTAAGCTTAGGGACCGATGACCTCAGCAGTTTGGTCCTATAGAATATTGCCACAAAAAACTGTATTTCTATCTTCCACATTGAACACCGAATTTCGTGATTCGGCCTTCTCTCTCTCTCTCTCTCTCTCTTTCTCTCTCTCTCTGTCTGTTGGCAAATGCCGGCCGCAGTGGCCGATCGGTTCTAGGCGCTTCAGTCCGAAACCGCGTGACTGCTACGGTCGCAGGTTCGAATCCTGACTCGGGCAAGGATGTGTGTGATGTCCTTAGGTTAGTTAGGTTTAAGTAGGGGACTGATGACCTCAGAAGTTAAGTACCATAGTGCTCAGAGCCATTTTTATTGGCAAATATTTAAAGCTTCTCGTATCGCATATCATACGCACTTTTCTGCTTTGTTCAGCTGTTGTTTGTCAACGAGACTTTGGCTTCGCTGACTGTGAACAAATCCTTTTTGCTTTCGCTGAAATTTTCGATCAGGGCTATTAAACAGCGGTGAGTCTGTCTCATCTTTGCTCGACACAGGTCCAAGGTGTATTATATAACGCATTTGAAGTTTATTCATTTGCGCTCCACATCTTTGTTCACAGAGCTTAATACGAGGGTTGACGCTTTAACAGCGGCAACACTACCGTAGAGGTGAAACGCAATGGAACCAAATGATGTCGCTTATACCAAACGTTAGTTACATACACCAACCTTACATCAGTGCAGCTGGGCTCTTCTTTCCCACATCACGCGCATGCGCAGCTACGAGAAGAACAGATTGCCTTGTACTGGACTGTCTACTGAAGTGATGACATGATGTTATAGAAAAAAGAACAGTGTAGATTGTGACTTTAAGGGGTTAAAGCTACATACGACTTGTACAGACTTCGGAACATTGTCCTAATAATCGCATCTGATTATTAAAATTATCTACCTTAAGCATAACTAAGAACGTAAATATATTGAAGAAAATAGTGTGCAAGCAAATTCTTCTCCGCACGACAATGGGAAAAACCCCACTTGAGTAACAAACGAAGCAAAGATTCATTTTCTGAATAGCTATTTTGTTCGAAAAACATTTTACGGTATGTACTAAGTGTGTTTACATGCATACGTCTAACGGCCGTGAGCCTTTTTTATTGTCTTAAGTATAATCAAGATAGTCTGTAGGTGCACTGCACAGAAAGATATATTTCCGACAACAGTAATTATTCTGTGCAGAATTTACAGATAACCATACCGGGGCCACGCGACTTTCGTAGCGTGGAACGGCCATTTCTGGCTATCTCTCTACTAGATTCTAGAAACACGTTACAGAAATGCACGCGATTTCCTGTTAGCGATAGCAGCGACGAACATTTGGCAGTGAGAGCATCTGCAGAGTGCATTGTGTCGGCTATCTCCGGAAATTGCATACACTTCGCTTTAGATCAAACTCCTCACGAAGCTCTTAATAGACAATTCAGCAGCGCAATTTGCTCCATGGTGTTTCTTGCAGCTGGGCCCACTGGAAGGAAAAGCGCTGTCTTGCAGCCTTCAGAAGTAACTACACAGCGACCCTTTTTACGTTCATGATAACATCGGAAAGAGTAATTCTTTTTAATGCCTCGATTGTTTGTGGAACAGTAGATGGCGTGCAACGTTTACCGAGTCTTGTTACAACGAGTGTAATGAATACTTCACCCATTTACTGCCTCTAACGACCGCATAGTCAAAGCAGCTTTAAATATCTTTATTACTTCTTTAAATACTGACGTACCGTCCAGCCCTTACATAACCCGCAATGTTGTGCGTGAGGCAATGAGCTAATCTCGTCACATTAACGTCACCAAAGATAGAATTGTGTTGCCTTTTATCTCTAGACATCTATATCGATACTCTTATCACTCCAGCGAGCTGTATGGTAGATTATGTTTCCCAGTGTACTACATAAGAGGGGTTGAGATAAATTTTTAATTACTATATCGAAAAATTAAGCTGTGGATATGAAACTTCGTGATGTTGTTACTCGTTTCCCAAATACACTACTCTGCAAGATTTAAGAATGATATAGCTAAAGTCACATATTAAATACTCTCTGGAAACGAATGAGAGCGCAGGAGCGTATTGCTTGAAGACTCCCAGTCGCGGACAGGAACTTTCACGTCACATGACGTGAAGTCAAAGTGTCTATAGCGACAAATGCAGCTGACCCAGCAATACGACGCAGTTGAAGGAACGTGGAACGACAGTGTCAGTCAGCGAGCAGTTACGGTGAACCGTAGCGGTGTTCTTCATTGCAACATGGCTCGGAGACAATTTGATGGCTTCACACGGTGAAGAATCATCGTGAAACTGGAATAATGAAGAAGCGTGACGAGTGTAGCCCAGGAGTTTGGTACCACTCAGAGCGTTATTTCACTTGCACGTGGAGTGTTCCAAACCAGAGTCACTGCTGGCTACAGGAGAGGAGGTGCTCATCCACGGTCAACTACAGCAGCAGGGACCCACGTCAAACAGCGGGTGTAATTGCAGTTACATTTAACAGTGCTGAAGGTACGCAATCTCACGTTCCACGGTGGTGCGGTGACTCCATGGGGGTGGCCTCTTTGCCGAACGACCAAAACGTTGTGTTCCGTTCACACCAACACTCGGCGGCGCCGTTGGCGATGGTCCCAAAAGCACTGCTAATGGGCCAATGAGAGCGAGGTCGAGTGCAATTTTTGGATGAGAACAGATTCAATCTGAGTCGTGATTCTGGTCGTACCCTCATATATCGAGTGGTGGGAACAAGTTATGTACCCAGGAAAATTGTTGAACATGATAGTGATCCAGATGTTATGGTATTGGGAGTCATGATGTTGCACAGGCGTACTGACCTCCAAATCTTTAAACACGATACACTTAACGGTCAGCGATTTTGTGAAACTGTACTCCATATGCGTCTTTTCAGGAGTACATTCGTCCTTGACTTCATTTTTGTGGATGACAATGCACGATCGCATCAAACTGCGCAGGTGAAGGAGCTCTGGGAACGACAGGATATTCGGCGAATGGATTGGCCTGCCAGTTTCCCCTACTTAGACCCGATCGAGGACGTGTGGGATGCGTTGTGGAGACCTATTAAAGCACGTCCACATGCACAGACGACTATCCAGCAGCGGCCAGCAGCGCTGGTGGCGCAATGGAACCCCCTATTAGAAGAACTTTATCAGCCTTGGGGTCAGCATGGGAGCATATTGCAGCATATGCAGCGCCGTCCATGATGATCACAGACTACATTAAGACAATGTCTTGCCTTTTTTTCTTAATGTCAAGAGAATCACCAGAAATCACGGTGTTAAAGTATGCATTTTAGAGCACATGTTTACTGATCTTTCTTTCTTGATTTGGTCTATACTACCACTTCTCAAAATTTGGAAAGCAAATAGCTTGCAGTAGAAGAGATCTGCTTCACAGTATCGAAGATCAGGAACTGCTCATAGCTCTTAAGATATGCTTTTTAGAGCCCATGTTTACTTCACTTTTTTGTTTGGAATGATCATTCCTGTCATATCCCTGAATATTGACCATCACTTCTGAAACACCCTATATAATTTCCCGATTTCTGATTTTATGTTTAGCTGACAACGCATGAACACTCGTTCATCAAATGATGCCCGTGGGTATGAAACATATGTATTGTAATATCACTTCATAAGCTCACAAGTAGATGTAGTGAAAATAATTACATTTGTTTCAGGACTTAATCTGAGTTTTTCTGCTCTCTATTATAGCATCTGAATATGGCCTTTGAAGGCCGAAACCTGTTATGATTTTATCATAAAAAGTGAATGAGTCAAAAATAAAAAATAATACCTTATTATAAGTCTGTCATTGTCTCCACAAAGGGAATGTTGTTTTTCTTCCAAAATGTCTCATTACGTTTGACCTTCGAATATGTCCTAAGATTCTACAACAGTTGAATGTAAGTGATATTGAATGGTACGAGAGCTTTAAACAAGTAGCACAACAGTTTTTTCCTGACCAATTTCAGTTGAAAAAATGCCGAATTAGTTCTAGGATATAGTGGAATATCCCTCCTTCAGACCCTATAATTTCATGAATTGCCGATAGGTGACGGTGATAAACGTATCCTTCAAAATGGCGTCCGTAATTTAGGTGGGTTCCGAACAGAGAGCAGTCATTGAGTTTTGTTTGGTGGAGAACCAGATCATCTCAGATATTCATAGGCGCTTGCAGAATGGCTGCGGAAACCTGACAATGAACAAAAGCAAGGTGATTCGTTTGGTGAGGCGTCTGTCATCATGCGACAAGGTTGTGCGAACCTGTCCGATCTTCCGCGTGCCGTTCCGCCAACCACAGCTGTGACTCTTGCAGTGTTTGAGCGTGAAGACTCTCTCATTCGAGGTGACTTCAGTGTGTTCGTCGTCACAAAAATGCAAACGAACTTCTCCTACTCCATGACGATGCAAGGTCTCACAGAAGTCCGCGCACCCAAGAGGAGCTCACAGAACTTCATTGGACTGTTGTTCGTCATCCACCCTGCAGCCCGGATCTCGCACCTCCAGACTTCCATCTGTGTGACCAAACTGAACGATGCACACCGCGTGAAACAGTACGTTGATGATGCGGAAGTAATTGAGCAGCAAGACGCTGACTTCGACGTCGACCATTAGGGTGATTCCGTCTGGGCATACAGACCCTCCCAGTACGTGATGTAAGACAGTCGCATGGTGTATTGGAATCGTGAATAAAACCAACCTGCTTTCAGAAAAAAAAATGTTGCTTTACTTATTGAACGGCCTTCGTAGTTCTGTGGATAACGTCTACCATCTCTTCGAACACAGTTCTTTGTTTCTGTATCTGCGATACATTTAGATTAAAAGAGGGGCTAACTCATCTGCCAAGTCTGTACAGAATCTGATAGACACTCAATCTAGCCCTTGGCCTCGTCAAATTTTAGCAATTTCACCAGTTTATCAAAGCCACCGAAACTAGTAACTGCCAATAGCACTCATCCTTGTAGTGACGCTATAATTAACCTGATTCAGTACTCTTAGGTCTTCCTTTGAAAAAAAAAATTGAAAACGGAGTTCAGCTTTTTTCCTTTTGTTCTCCTACCCAACATTTTGGTTCCTGCGTCATCCATATATGCATGGATATTATGTTTGGTGCAAGTGACAACCTAAATGTATGACCAAAATTTGTTTCGGTTTTAAGAGAGTTGTTTCGATGCCATTCTGTCGATGCAGGTTTCACACATTGGCTTTTGAGAGCCAAACTAATTTTAGTTAGTATCTCTTTATTTACAGCCCTATCCTTCGTTTTACACGTGTTGTTCATTAGTCTAAATTTCTTTAGAAAATTATTTACAAAAACTCCATCTCATGAAGGCTACCTCTCATTGTGAAGTGTTCTACCAGCCCATAGCTATCCAGTGACTGGTCAACTATTATTCTAAGCCAACGGTCCTCCTGTTCAAAGATTAATATTCTGAATGCCACCTGCCCATCACCTGCAAAAGCGTAACTATACCGATCGAGTGTTGATGATTGTCTCCCACAGTGATGACAGTATTATTATGGATCATAAGTATTAGCGAGCAGAGGTTGAAAATTGTCTGTTTCCTATATGTACTGCAATGTATATTCATCACACTACTTTCCTCAGACGAAATAGTCGATGGAGCAAAGATACGCTGACACGATCGATATTTCTGAAGCAGAAGCTCTTTGGGCACAAGACACACGTTCGTTACTTTGTTCTCTTACGGTGGTTATGTAATGTTAAAAACCTCCCAGTTGCGCGGAAGCTCCGGCATAACGTCTTGTGTGAGCCAGGACTTCCCTGGTGACAGCCAGACAACGTAACCTCTATTAATCTTATACATGTTCCGTTAAAGGTGTTTATTCCTTTCTTATATTTGTGTTACTGGTCACAATTAAAGCTACATTCTGGGCGAATTATGATCTCAGAAATTCAATTACCGTTTCTAGTAAAGCCGTTGTACAACCCTCGTTATGTATTATCAAATAAGTCAACTTCACGTTATGGTCACAGACACGTCCAGACATGGTAGCTCCTTTCTGCCATTCTGCCACTGTCCAAGTCATCCCGCTTTATTACCCTGACTCCACAAAACGAGTGGAGAACACACTTCACTTCACTGCCCTGACACGTCGGTGGTGGAGCGTCACATTACTGCCTGGTATCGTTTCTAAACCATCCACAGCACTTCAAAAATAAACATCGTAATTATTAAGAGGGTGCCTAATATTTTGTCCGGTAGACTTAGAAAGAGAATGAATACCTCGCAGTACACATTCGACAGGAACACACAATATTTTCGCTTTTGATAGATAGGGAAGGATTCCTGAACAATTTAAGATGACCGTAGCTGTTAGGGCGCATTTTAAGCCTACAATTTCTCTGGATAAACATATTTTCGAAGCTATTTTAGTGAATCCTTCTAAATTCTCTGTGATATCACATAGCATGCAAATTACCGTTGGCCACCAAAATGTAGTTAATTCAAATATTATCTTTGGCACAAAACGATATGCAGGTTAGTAATGACTTCACCCCACCCTGGTACTCAATAATTGAGTGACATCAATAATTAAGTGAAAGCAAACAGAAAAAGGCCATAACATAAAGGGATTGATAAGCGGATGGAACAGATTACTTGGAGGATTAAATCATGGATTTTTCCTTTTGTTACAGAACAAAATGGCTCTGAGCACTATGGGACTTAACTACTGAGGTCATCACTCTGTTACAGAACATTTTCTACATAAAAACACGATCTAAGGGCTGGTTTGACTGGGCATGGACACGACTCACGTTAAGGAGAAGGCGGGCGGAAGGAATAATCTCATTATTCTTCGTATTCATTTTTCGTGTGGTGATCTCAGCTGCAGACGCTGGGACTAAGGGGCACATTGCGTCAGCGTTGTGTGGTGAGTCGGCCGCCCTTTTCGGTGTCTCACGGCTTTACCACGAGGCCCAGGTACGGTCTCCGCGCTTACTGCTCGCTGTGTGTTGCCATAGCCGAAGCAACGATATCACGGACTCGGGAGGCGAATAATAGGCAAGGAATAGCAGTGCTCACGAGAGTGCTTCACTCCCAAGCATTGCACCGCAGCCGGCAACCGAGCAGTTCTAAGCGCTTCAGTCTGGAACTGCGCGACCACTACGGTCGCAGGTTCGAATCCTGCCTCGGACATGTCTGTGTGTGATGTCCTTAGGTTAGTTAGGTTTAAGTGGTTCTACGTTCTAGGGGACTGATGACCTCAGCTGTTAAGTCACACAGTGCTCAGAGCCATTTGAACCATTTTGAACTGCACCGCAAGGATTTATCAATTTAACATGGAACAGGAAAATAATCACAAAGTGACGATGAACATTAGAATGGTAGTAAGTATCAGATTCAGTGAGCAGATTAAGTAGGCAATGGATGAAAGAGTCTCCATGTCCTCTTGCTTCCGCGCTCTTTACTTCCTATCACTCAGCTTAGCTTACAAACTCCTCGAATTTTTTCTCCTCTCGGTGTTAGCATTGGTACACTAAGTTTGCAATGTCACCTAATGACTGATTGTCATCTCGTGACCACGCGTCCCAGTGCAGGCTGGACATTTCCTATCTTGCGTGGGCTTGTGTGTGACTCGGGAACTGACCTCTTTCTCACGTGTTCACTGTCGATGCTGTTCTCAGCGTTGGACGTACATTGTCCCTATTGTTTTCTGCATTCCTTAGTTGCTGTGAAAGCAGTCACACAACATTTCTTTTTAACAGCTCTCTCTGCATGTGGCCTGGACAGTCTTATGTTTGTGCTTCGTCTAAGAATTTGCTGGCGTTAGTGATCTATAAGGAACCATCTGTCCAGCAAACATGTTTTAGCAGGCTGACTTCTTCTGCAATTCCACAGCTCCACGCACCTCCCTGTGCGACCTCATGGCGCTTTGTGTCTACACTCCATCCCAGAACCTGGAGGGTCCACCAACTATTAGCACGTTTCTCGATTTTTAAGGTAGGCCTAAGTTGCTGCTGCCAGCCATGGGTTTCATACTCCTCCATGTGTGCATTCTTGACGCTTTTGTGTCTATGATTTATCTTGGCGCCTGCTTACCGGCATTGTGCGCCAGACCTTTTGCAAGGTGTTCATTCTTATGCACGCTGAGGTCATCCGCCAGCCTAGAGCCTGTGTGGTTGCAGAATGTTCCTTATGTCCACGTCTCTGGTGCTCGCTATATGAGGGCTAACTTTCGCTCATCTTGGACTGCTAGCGCTGTAAGTCTAAGAGAGCGGTCGCCGGCAAAGCTAGTGTGAAAGGATGTGAGGGCTACCAACAACACCAGTCTCAGCATTTTCGAGGTACGGCTGGTAAAGTTAGCGAAGCGGCAATTTCTTACACGTGCTATGGCGGGAGGATTAAAATTTATCAGAAAATTTAACTACTTACTCGCTATTAGCTTTATTAACTTAGTGCGAATGGTCATTGCGACGAAACGGATCGTAGCTACAGAACGAGTTCGTCCGAAACAATCCAGTAAGGTAATGTACACTTTTATCATCGAAAAAGGCTATGTGCAAACTTGTGCACTGTAGGAGAAGCAGTTCAAAACAACCGGCAGAAAGGGGAAACGTGGTACTGCGAACGTAAAGCGATTATCAGATTATCATACGTCACGGAGTAAAGAATCAAATTATTTACTCACAAAAAGGAAAAAGAAGAAATAATTTTTTTTGCGGATCATGCGGGAACAAAAATATATTTTCGAGCAAGTGTTTCAGCACTGTTTTACCGTTTTACCTCCAGGTCTCCCACAGAAAATATATACGGGAACTGTAAAGATTAGTTATTTTTTCATTGTTTTCCTGTTGCTAATAGTGATGAAAACCTAAATATGTGTTATTACAGATTTCCTAAAATTTTTGTGGAATATCTTGGTATTCACTACGCCGACAATTACTATTGCTCCTACAAGGTATCGTTTCGAGGTTGCAAGAAGTCCTTTGAGTGAACATAACAAGAGGAAGCTAAGGTTGATAACACGAGTATTCTCATTTTAATATAGGGATGTAATCAAAAGCTAGAATGAACCTTGGGTTTTAGACTTTGCATAACTCGTTAGCAGAACCCTAGTGTACAATCCACGATGGTCCTCGAGGTTGAGTTAGGGTGACCCCATAGCAGTGTCGTAATGATTTACGGTTACCACTGACGTCGACACATAGGCCCTGAAACTTAAAACAGAGGCTTTGTCCATTCTACGAAAATGTAAGGTGCTAATTTCTTTGCCTACACTATCAAGTTCACCATTGGAAGGTTCGGCTTAATAGTGCAGGCGTGCTTTAGACTGTAGAAGCTGCTATTCTTGTAGTGTGGTGTGACATATAAATAGATTGGTAGTTCGATAGTTAGCCACGTGCGGGTCACTTGCCTTGTAATGAAGTGCAATAAACATATTAGTTAAGAGCAAAAGCGGTACTGTCACCCATCGATGGTAGCAAAGTCATCAGTCCGAAGATTGTTTTGAACATAATATTGCTTTACCAGGTATGGTCCTGTTGGAGGCGGTACTCCGCCCACCAGAAACGCCTGTCCGGTTTGGTACTATTTATTTTACAATTAATTTTATCTAGTTTTTAAATAATAATATCAATCGATTCGTAATTTTATGGAAAATCCGAATCTGCAACAGGAAATGTAAATTGTATTTTATTTAACATTCTATCTTTGTCAGGAAACTGGCCAGGGCTGCATTCGTTTCTTCTGCACGCGTTGCGGTTGGTTAGAGAAAGGTCTCTGCTCTGCAAGTATTTGCATTGATTGAATTCGGTATGATAGTTGTAATTAGGTGAGAACCCCTTTTATTCCCTGATGTGTTGGAATCGTCAAGCTACTTCTGTCCACTGTGACGCAGACGCTTAGAGTGAAATGCCACTCATGAGTAAGTATGTAATATCCACTCAGGACCCTCGGCGATGGGAAACAGTTACTCGGCGAATCGACCACGCGTGAAACACTACGGCGCGGCATTATGTGAGGTTTACTAATCGGAATACCACTTATCACTGTATCAGAGCCTTTATGTTTTCGGTCCCTCCGTAGCAGAAGCATGCTGAGTAATAATACCGGTATTTTGTTACTTATTATTTAAGGAAAGTAAAAGTTCTTGCCGAATGGTTGTGACATTCAGTAATGTTTGCTGAATAAGTTTCTGTCTTCTGGTGTCTGTCCTGCAGGTATGTGAATTAGAGAACAAAGGAATCACACTGAGAGTCCATTTGAACAACTGACTATCAAGACAAGCCTCTTTAATATACGAATACTTAAATACTCTATGAACTGTCAATCATATGAGATCAAATGAGAAAATGGTTAAGATGATGTAAACACCGCACAAAAAGAAATCTCATTCTGCTAACACAATAGATACCTCATTAGAAAAAATACGTAATTCCGATACAGTACACACACATTTTATCGAGGGGAAATGACCAACGAAGTAATGAAGTTTTTTGGTTTAGACACTATCAGGTGAAAGAAATGTCTTGACTATTCGCTAAAGAATACAATTGTTTACTTATGTTTCACACTTTTTTGGTTCACATAACCTAAAAAATGGCGTCGTAGCCCGAAACTTAGACTGTATGATATGAAAAGTTATCCAAAAATAGTAACAATTGAGTTGCACAAAGAACTCACACTCGAGTCAGTTTAAACAGCTTAATCAGAAGAAAGGCTAGGATTATACACAAGACAAACAGGAAAACTGTGTAATTCGACGTCGAAGTTTTTCTTAGTTACATCAGCGTCTTGAACCTCTTGTATGGACGGGACAGACAGGTATATTTCAAAATGAAATCTATGTCTCAACTGACATTACCTCTTGAATCAAAGCATATCTTTGCTAACATTTTCAACGAATGGCTCGCAAGTGTTATAAGAATGTCCCTGTTGTTAATGGTCTAGCTCTTATCCAGACGGTATGACACTTCCGAACCTATGTAAATACGACTCACCGGCCTCATTTTCGTATACGGGAGAGGGTACACACGCCTAAGCGATCGTTGTCCTAAACTCGTACACTAGAAGCAAATTTTTCGTCATCGTTAAGAGCATCAGAACGTTCCGTTCTACTTTTTCGAGCAGAATTTAAAGCAGACGTGTACTAAAATAAGTTTGTCCATAAATGAAACCAAGCATAGTATCTGTTACATCTACATATACACTCCACAATCCGTGGAAGAGTGAATGGGAGAGCGTATTTCGCATTATTGTTACCTGTCTCCCTCCTTTCGTATTCGCGTATGGAGCGAGGATTGTACAAATAACAACCTGTCTGCCTCCTTACCCACACTTGTCTCTGTTATTATCTTCTCATGACCCTACGGAAAATATTCAACGGAGGAAGTGGGGATCGTGCCGCCTGTCACGAATACCGGGTGTCGAAATTTACCTAACAGCGTATCCAGATAACTAAGTTACCTCTTTCCCAAAATTTCCTAAGCACCACTACCGCACTTTTGAAGGGATATAGCGACGTGTGTCAATCCTCTGGTGTTTGCAACCAGCGCTCTGGAACAGGCCACACCAGAGTTCTGTATGTGATTTCAGTAACAAGTGATGAGCGCTTTCCTTGAAACCCCTCAATAAATCTAAGTCTTCTATTTGTTTTCGCAAATGCGTATAATTCTATCTCATTTCGCTCTATAGTGTCATTAGAAAGGTGTGGTAGGCTTCAGAACTGTACTACGGATAACATTCATTCTCATTTTTATGACAGTTATCATAAAATTTCAGTATTTAACGAGAGATGTCATTTATTTCACAAAACAGAAATAGTGTCAACACCATTTTTATTTTACAATCTTTTAATCATCTGGCGGCGATACTTAGCACCATTAGCGAATAAAGTGACGTTGCCGCTGCCTATCTAATAAATTTTAGATGAATATCGCAAATATTGCCAGTCGTTTCATGTTTTCTTGAGACTCTAACTAAATTTGACGGCCAGTAGAATGTACTAGATTCCATGCTTCAAAAATCCTTTCAGCTAGTTGCTTTTTTGAGAATATAATACTATTGTATTTTTTTACCAGGCAGTACTGCTATAGAATGTAGAACGCCATTAGAAGACCTAGGGAGATGAAATCTACCTGTTCAACAGCGTCTTCCATTTTCATTATATAGTATATGACAAAAAAAGTCTCAATTCCGTTAAAGGCCTGTGACTTGCCTTCTTTTCCAGTTACATGGTACTCTGCGCTGTGTGAGCTATTCTCGACAAAATTTAATGTAAGCTTAGAAAAGGATTAATTCCACAGCACATTCAGTGTAAAATCTGTTATTAAGCTCGTCTTACACTGTCACCACGTTCACTTCCATTAGTTGCAATCGTTTTCTCAATAACGTACGTGGTTATTTCAGCTTTATCTGTTTGTGAACTTACTTGGTGATGAGTTGACGGTATTCTCATGGATGTGTACGTTTTTAAAAGTACACTCATGCTCAGAAAAAACAGAACACCTTGGACGACTAGAGATAGGACGTTCCTGTTCTCAGGACATGTACATTAGTATGTTCTGCAGAAATAATTAGCATTTGAACCACGTCAAACCGTGGGTTCAAGGTCAATACTGATATCGTGGCGCAACATCTCCTACCAGTAAACTGTGCCTGCGGCTCTCGTTGTCGGTATAAACTGAAGATAATGGATCAGTGTGATTTGCAGACGTGCAGAATGCCTCGCAGACGTTTGCGCGAACCGTACCGTCAAATCAGTGAGTTTGAAAAAAGGACGCATGAGAGAATATAATGCATCCATACAGGAAATTGCTGCTCATGTGGGACGAAGTGTTTCGGTAGTGCAACGGGTGTTTGCCGAATGGTTCACGGAAGGGCGTAGAACACGACGAGATGGGTCAGGTCGCACTACCCAGGCCACACCCCGAGTGGATTAACACCTCATCCGAATGTCATTGCAGGACATATGTGCGTCCTCCTCGGCTACAGCGTAGCAGAGAACAGTGTAAAACATCGTACACTACCAGGGATGACAGATTGTCGCCTTTTATTACGGCGGTTATGTGCGCGTCGCCTAATTCTTTGCCTACCGTTGACGAATGTAGAGAAACATGCTAGACGGCAATGGTGTATGGAACGATGTCACTCTGGACGGGAATGGCATCAGATAGAATTTTCGGAAGCTAGGCAACAGGGAAAACGCTAAACCGAGATGACTGAAACGCTAATCATTTCTGCAGAACATACTGATGTACATGTTCTGTAAATATGAACGTCCTGACTCGAGTCGTTCAAGGTGTTCTGTTTTTTCTGAACATGTCTGCATTACTTTAGACCATCAGATGATGTGTAACAGTGTTACGCGTATAGTTCAAGCAAAAAATATCTGCAACACATTAAGGAATTCTAGGGAGAGAGATGGCGCTTGTGACTGATAATGATAGAAGTAAACTATTGAATTTGAGATTAGTACGCTGAGTGTTGGTTTATTAAGCTGTCATGAACTTCAGTGTTTAACGACCTGAAGTCTGGGAAATGTGAAGTGCTTCTGAAGGATTCCTTATCGCGCTACTTCCGTTCAAATCATTATTTGGCATCGACAAGTTTTGTAAATAAGAGTGTTAAGGACCAAACTTTTTGTTTTATGGGTCGAAAATGGGCTGGACCTTCTATGCACGATGTCTAACGCAGTTTGTCTTCCGCATCAAATGCACATTCTCGCGATTTTGGTAGCCTCAAATTGGACATTAGGCGGAAATGATGACGAGGTCTGTTCCCAACAAGGTCATCAGTCGAGTATTTATCGCATCCTTTCTAAGATAATAGCTACACTTGAGGCTTTTGCAAAACACATTGTTCTTTGTTAAACACAATCCCGAGGTCGTTTCCTTTCAAGGCAATACACCAACACTCGCCTTCTGGAGCGGAAGCGTTCTTCAAACGACAATTCCAACAACTTATTGGTATCAGTTAAAGTGCGAACGTCGTCTGCCATCACTACCTAGGACGACGTCTACGACAATTTCTCCTATTATTATTATTATTATTTCTTTCTATTCTCAGACGTTATGTCTGGTCAAAAATGGACAGTGACGCGGACCTTGATCAAGCGTGACTTCCTTTTAACTGTACGGTATATGTTATATTGCATTTAGGAACTTTCGGGTCATTGAACATGTATCAATAATTACAGATTTTTGTAGTTGTATATATATGTTTGGATGTAGCTGTATTGCATTGATGTACTGGTGGATATTGTGAGGTATGACTCCTGTAGTTGATAGTATAATTGGTATAATGTCGACTTTATCCTGATGCCACATGTCCTTGACTTCCTCAGCCAGTTGGAGGTATTTTTCAATTTTTTCTCCTGTTTTCTTCTGTATATTTGTTGTGTTGGGTATGGATATTTCAATTATTTGTGTTAATTTCTTCTTTTTATTGGTGAGTATGATGTCAGGTTTGTTATGTGGTGTTGTTTTATCTGTTATAATCGTTCTGTTCCAGTATAATTTGTATTCATCATTCTCCAGTACATTTTGTGGTGTGTACTTGTATGTGGGAACGTGTTGTTTTATTAGTTTATGTTTTATGGCAAGTTGTTGATGTATTATTTTTGCTACATTGTCATGTCTTCTGGGGTATTCTGTATTTGCTAGTATTGTACATCCGCTTGTGATGTGATCTACTGTTTCTATTTGTTGTTTGCAAAGTCTGCATTTATCTGTTGTGGTATTGGGATCTTTAATAATATGCTTGCTGTAATATCTGGTGTTTATTGTTTAATCCTGTACTGCAATCATGAATCCTTCCGTCTCACTGTATATATTGCCTTTTCTTAGCCATGTGTTGGATGCGTCTTGATATATGTGTGGCTGTGTTAGATGATACGGGTGCTTGCCATGTAGTGCCTTCCCCTTCCAATTTACTTTCTTCGTATCTGTTGATGTTATGTGATCTAAAGGGTTGTAGAAGTGGTTATGAAATTGCAGTGGTGTAGCCAATGTATTTATATGAGTGATTCCTTTGTGTATTTTGCTAGTTTCTGCTTGTTCTAGAAAGAATTTTCTTAAATTGTCTACCTGTCCATAATGTAGGTTTTTTATATCTATAAATCCCCTTCCACCTTTCTTTCTGCTTAATGTGAATCTTTCTGTTGCTGAATGTATGTGATGTATTCTATATTTGTGGCATTGTGATCGTGTAAGTGTATTGAGTGCTTCTAGGTCTGTGTCACTCCATTTCACTACTCCAAATGAGTAGGTCAATACTGGTATAGCATAAGTATTTATAGCTTTTGTCTTGTTTCTTGCTGTCAATTCTGTTTTCAGTATTTTTGTTAGTCTTTATCTATATTTTTCTTTTAGTTCTTCTTTAATATTTGTATTATCTATTCCTATTTTTTGTCTGTATCCTAGATATTTATAGGCATCTGTTTTTTCCATCGCTTCTATGCAGTCGCTGTGGTTATCCAATATGTAATCTTCTTGTTTAGTGTGTTTTCCCTTGACTATGCTATTTTTCTTACATTTGTCTGTTCCAAAAGCCATATTTATATCATTGCTGAATACTTCTGTTATCTTTAGTAATTGGTTGAGTTGTTGATTTGTTGCTGCCAGTAGTTTTAGATCATCCTTGTATAGCAAATGTGTAATTTTGTGTGGGTATGTTCCAGTAATATTGTATCCATAATTTGTATTATTTAGCATGTTGGATAGTGGGTTCAGAGCAAGACAGAACCAGAAAGGACTTAATGAGTCTCCTTGGTATATTCCACGCTGAATCTGTATTGGCTGTGATGTGATGTTATCTGAATTTGTTTGGATATTACGTGTGGTTTTCCAGTTTTTCATTACTATGTTTAGAAACTGTATCAATTTAGGATCTACTTTGTATATTTCCAATATCTGTAGTAACCATGAGTGGGGTACACTATCAAAGGCTTTTTGGTAATCAATGTATGCGTAGTGTAGGGACCTTTGTTTAGTTTTAGCTTGATATGTCACCTCTGTATCTATTATCAGTTGCTCTTTACATCCTCGTACTCCTTTGCAGCAGCCTTTTTGTTCTTCATTTATAATTTTGTTCTGTGTTGTATGTGTCATTAATTTCTGTGTGATGACTGAAGTTAATATTTTGTATATTGTTGGTAGGCATGTTATGGGGCTATATTTAGCTGGGTTTGCTGTGTCTGCTTGATCTTTAGGTTTCAGATAGGTTATTCCATGTGCAAGTGTATCAGGGAATGTGTATGGGTCTGCAATGTATCTGTTAAATAATTTAGTTAGATGTGAATGTGTTGAGGTGAACTTCTTTAGCCAGTAATTTGCTATTTTATCATTTCCAGGGGCTTTCCAATTGTGTGTAGAATTAATTGCTCGGGTGACTTCATGTTGCAAAATTATCACTTCAAGCATTTGTGGTATCATCTTGTATGTGTCTGTTTCTGCTTGTATCCACCGTGCATGCCTGTTACGTTGTGCCGGGTTTGACCATATGTTGCTCCAGAAGTGTTCCATGTCTGTTATGTTTGGTGGATTGTCTATTTTAATGTGTGTGTCATCCACTGTTTGGTAAAATCTCTTTTGGTTTGTGTTGAATGTTTGGTTTTGTTTCCTTCTATTTTCACTTTTTTTGTATCTTCTAAGTCTTTTGGCCAATGCTTGCAATTTCTGCTTTTTTTCATCTAATTGCTCTATTGCTTCTTGTTGTGAGATTTTACCTAACCTTTTTCGTTTTTTGTCTGATATTTCATTTCTTATAAATTGTGTTAGCTGTCCGATGTCTTTTCTCAGTTTTTCTATTCTGATCTGTAGCCTGTGTTGCCATGCTGGTTTTGTGGGTTTCTTCTGTGTGTTGGTTTGTTCTGATCTCTGCCTAGTGTGTATATTTAGTGTAGTGAGTGCTCCTATATAAACCAGTAGTTGTAACTCTTCCATAGTTGTGTTTTCATTTATTTTGTTGTGTATGATTGTGTTGATAGTTTTTATTGTTGTTTCGACTTGTGGGTTATTTGGCGGTCTATGCAAGAATGGTCTAATGTCTGTATTTGTGTCTTTGTATTCTATATATGTCAGCTGAAATTTCTCTTCTATATCTAACACGTGTGTCTCTTCGTGTTCTATTTGTGTTTGTTCTGGTGGCTGTCTTAAGATTTCGTTTCCTCTGATTGTTTAATTGATGCGTGTTGTTCTTTGTTTGTTTGCTCTGGGATGTTTGAGTCCATTACTGTATTTTCTTCTTCTTCTGGTTGCACATTATTTTGTTCCAGTATTTGTTGTACTTGTTGTTTGATGTTTTCTAATTCTGACTGGGGTATCCTGTTATTTTTTATTATTACACGGATCTGATCAGCTAGTCGTTGTTCTGTTAAAAATTTTAATTCCGGGTATCTGGTAATAAATGTTGTGTATACTTGTGATCTGTATCCAGTTGTGTTGGTTCCTAGGTTTGTTGCTTGGTAATAACAGAACATGAGGTGTCGATTAACTTCATCTGACCATCTCATCCTCTGTCTTTGTTTTCCTTCTAGGGTGGTTGCAGGAAGCATATCCTACAAAACACCTCTATTTGGATTTAAATCATTTTCCAGTTGGCTAGCAGTGTCGTTACCATTGTGGGCGGGCATAGGGTTCAAGCGTCGTCCCCGACCATGACGGCGCTTGTCCGAGGCTTCTTTAGTTCTGTCCTGAACCAAGTAATCACACTAAAAGGGGGGTTAGCCCTATTAGTGGTTTGTTCTTTTCGTCGCCTTTTACGACTGGCAGAACATACCGGAGGCCTATTCTTTATTCTTAAATTATTATTATTATTATTATTATAACCATTATTATTATTCACTCCTATTGGACGCTTCTGCATTGTGAAATGCGTATGTCGCGTTTTGAGTGAAATGATTTCGTCTGTATAAGTGTGACCAGAGTGCTCCTATTGTTTTTGAAGATGATAGATCCCGGTTCTAAGACACAGCTCACTCCTCTGGAATTACAACAACACAACAGCAACAACACATGCTCTCACGCTATGAGTCACTGCGATTAGATTAAGGATACATTCGAGGAGACGAGTTGATGGTATGGTGATCAAGAAGTATACGTCACTATCACGTAAACTGATCCTTCCGTCGCAACTTGGTGGAGCCTGTGTTACTATTGCACTGTCGAAGATGAAATTTACTCTGCGTTTGCACTTCACTATCCACGTGTAATACCTATTTCAGTGTTGTTCATAAGTACTGTGTTTTCACTGACAATTTTGTTGATGGCCCTGTAAGCCGAAAACCGATTAAGTGAACAAATTATTGCCGTAGAACATTCACAATGTTGCGCATTTCATTTGTAATCCTACGTCACTATCATTTCCCTTGATGCCGAATAACAAGGGCAGGCCACGACGTTGGGATTACGGATTTACTAAAGACTTTGTACGCCTTTAGTAGGCCATTAAAACAACATAATGCGCAAGTAGTAAGGTGCATTACTCTGGCAATTCCGAGAAAATCCCTAGAGAAGTTTTACGCGACTATGATGTGGCTTATATATCTGTGCGTAGATATCAAATGTTAGAATTCATGGTGGTCAAGTGATTTGCGTTCGAGCTACGTATAGATAAACGCGTATCAGACGACGGTTCGATTTCCGCTCCAACTTAATTATTAATCTGTTTTTTTTTTTCATCACTTGTCATGTTATTTAATTTGTACATCATCTGAGAGAAATAAAAAAGGCCTCTTACATTTCTATGTAGTTTCAGTTTATTTTCTCCATATCTGCATGACAAATAACATTCTGCAACGTGTGATGTTGAGACCTCATCCGACAAGTAATTATACATTACTCTTGTGGTCTGGCACATTGTGACGTACTATATTACTAATTGTGAATAACATCATTCACATCATTATTTGTCGAAGTTTGACTTATTCTTGCCAAACCTGTCCCTCGACCTTGAAACTTTAATTACAAAATAGTAAATAGTAAAGTAACATAAGAAATACACTACAAAATTCATGAAAACGCATGCGCTTTCTTTTATTATATTACTTCTCGAATGTCATAAATTAAATATTGTGACCAGTGATGAAAAGAAAACGTAGATTGTATAGTAAGCAGCAGCAGGATTCGAACTGTAACATTGTGCACCACCTGCTTGCTTAGCGCGAACGCTAACTGCTCCTCTTCCTTTTTTTTTCTTTTTTTAAATTTTTTTTATTTTTTTTATTTTTTTTTCCTGGGGAGTATAGAAGGGATTCAAAAATAAGGAGGGAAAATTTACACCTCCACTTTTGCCCTCAATAAAAAAACAAACCACTACTTCAGGCGTTGGCCCATATCTAGTCCTACTCCCAGTACAACTCACCTAAAGCTATGAGGGGGGCGAGAAAGGATAAAGGAAAGGAAACCACAGGGGTCATGAAAATTACGAAATTAGTTTTTTTCGTTTTATATATTTTTATTTATTTTTCATGTTTTTTACTTTTTATTTTTTGTGTTTTTTGGCTTACAATAACCTAGCACAGACTTATGGCCAGAACTAAAATGATAATGGATCGTGTAGCCACAGATGCAGTTCACAGAGTGAGTTTTTGTGGTGTGGTAAAAACTATCCTCTGAGAACGAAAGTGTATGGATGTCGATCTGAGCGGGTGTTTGGCGTGTAAGAAATGCCAAAATACGTCGCGCAAGTGTCCAGACATCGGACGCTCGGCCACAGTGGAACCGGTGGTCGCCTGTGCCGTCCACTCCACAGTGGGTGCAGAGGGGCGGGTCGGTTAGATGGATGCGACGCAGTCGATTTCAGTTAACTTGTTTGCATTTCACTGTGATATACCACGTTGATTGGACGTCGGATTCGAGAAAGTGGAAGTGGACCACTTTCCATATGTGCCATCACACATACTGGGGATACTTAATTTCGATGGAGTTGGGCGGGCGGCACTGTTGTAACACTTGCTAAACCTTTTTCGTTTGAAACAAACATGTAAGTGGTAAAGACTGGTAGACATAACTGAAATCCATGAAAAATCGCCGGATATGATAAAAGAGGGATGCGCTGTTCGATACCAAAACCGGGAAGGACAAAGAGATCGATGTAAAGTCTTGGAATAGGAGTCCAGTGAGGCTTTTCTGGCAGCGATGTCTGAGTTTGAGTTGGGAGCTGATGTACAGCGCCGTGACTATGGTCAGCACATGTATTAGTGCAAGGGAGTCATACTGCACTCTGAATAACATCCCTGAGCTGACGAAGGAGCCCAATGACATGAACAGACGTCGGGCCAGGAGAGGTGGGACTGATAGTACCTAAGCCACATGTGGTGTACGGGAGGTATGATAGATGCTCACATATTGGGCGCGATGGATAATGTCGAGGGCTCGTAGCCGGTGATCTGATGTTCTGTAACAAATGCCTACCGTTAATAGCCGCTGAGCGACGGAGATCATCTGTGAATTCAATGCCAAGACATCAAACCATGGCGGCGACTCTAAGGGGGGGCGACGCTTGTTTTCGGTAGGTCCCCGCCCGTGAGCAAGACTTTGGATATGACCACGTTGAGGGACCTGCCCGATGCTTCACCGTAAGTCGCCACTCATATCAGGGCTGCTCGAACTTCATCCTCACTGCTCAGATAAAGGACCAGGTCGTTTGCACAAGCCATGTAACAGCAACGTCATACGTTCCAAACGGTGGCTCAATCAAAAAACGGTTCTGAGCACTATGGGACTTAACTGCTGTGGTCATCAGTCACCTAGAACTTAGAACTACTTAAACCTAACTAACCTGAGGACATCACACACATCCATGCCCGAGGCAGGATTCGAACCTGCCACAGTAGCGGTCACGCAGTTCCAGATTGTAGGGCCTAGAACCGCACGGCCACTCACGCCGGCGGTGGCGCAATCCCTGGAGCATTGGTTCCAAAGCGGAAGCATATGGAATCGTGTAAATGGGACAGCCTTGCCGAGCAGATTGTTCTATGACCAGGGGCGATGTGAGGCGACCGTTGTACAATATTTTGGAGGTCGCGCCGCTGAAAAGGCGCAAAATTACCCTGACAAACGCTTTGGGGAAATCCATATGTTGAAGAACTGCCCGCAAATAGGAGTGGTCTACATGGTCGAAGGCTGGCTAAAGGCCAGCGATGCCTAGGCACCTGGGAGATGTTGGTGACGAGCAAATGCTGTCATGTCTCGGTAACAGCAAAGGGCTGTTGTCGCGTCCTAGGGAAGTCTGGTCGCTGGAGGTGTTGCAACGTCCGACCATCTTGTGTCGCGATGCACACAGCCGTGTAAATATTTTCATGTCGCTGTTGAACGACGTGATTGGTCGATAATGATGGGCGCTCGATCGCCCGTTCGGTTTGTGAACGAATCTAATGATGCCCTCGAGAAAGGTGTTAGGGACCACTGTCATCGGGGACATCAGCTCTTGTGCGATGGTCTCCATTTGGAAGCCAACAAAGAGTTAAAGCTTTTGTAAAATTCGACGGGGATACCATCGGGCACTGGGGATCTGATATCAGATCTGGCCTTGACAGCATCGAGTTCTTCGTCTGTTGTCATGTTTTCTCGGAGATCATGCACTTTCTCCACCGGGAGAGTGCTCATAGTAAGTTCGCCGGAATGTGGTACAGCTGCATACAATCTGGCGCAATGATTTCGGAGAGCATGGCCGATGATTTGTTGTGTCTCATGCCAGTGGCCTTCCGCATCAGTGAGGACGAGGATCAGAGTTCTGCGTCGTCGTGTCTTTCGTGGAAGATGTGGTAGATCGATGGATGTTTTTGAGGTATAAGAGTAGAAGTACGAGATCGGACTACAGTGCAGTCTAGGTGACGGTGCATGATCGTGGAGATCTGCGCCATTGTTCGGTGAACCACTGTCTTCCTGGCTGGCGAAAAAGGCATCGTCGCACAATCACGAAGAATGTAATAATAAAAGTGCAAGGTATCAGTACACCATACCTTGGCTTGCTTACTACATGTCATCAGTGTTTTACAGAGAGTCGGCTTTGCAGAGAAGAGCCACCAAGATAGGGTAGAGTCACAGGCGTCACGATGACGCCAGCATCGTGCCCATGCATCCTCGACCATACGGCGACAGTATAGGGAGGTCAGGTGAGGACATTGAATTTCCACAGACGCTGTCAGGCGATAGCGACGTCGCAGACGTATGTTTCATGGTGTGAAAAAGTCACAGGCAATACTTCTTCATGGCAAGTGCCATTAACACGACGGTGGGTGACATAGATGCAGTCTATGCAACTTGATGCGGTGTAAAATTTGTAATCCAGTTGGGTTCATGGAGCTTTGTCCAGATGTCAGTGCGTCGCAGGCGATCGATGACCATTGAGAGAGCTGTACAAGATGTATGCATTGGGAGTTGGTCAATGGGTGCTTCTGTCGAGTCCCCACTGAGCACCAAATCGTCTTGTGGGCCTGTGAAAAGCAGTGTGACCTCCTTGGCGAAGAATGTATGTTGGTCATGTCTCCGGCTAGAGCCAGACGGTATGTAGATGTTAATGATATGCACGCCAAATAGGTTGATGGCCATGGGGAGATATTCAGCATTCTCTGCAAGGAGCCCGTCGCGTAGAGGAATGGCGATACAACTGCCAGTGTCGGAGGTGTGAGAAACATAGACTCTGTACCCTGTGGGCAGTTGAAAGTCAGCAACTAACACCTCCTGTAGAAGTGCAGTATCAACATGTGCAGAGTATATGGTGTCTCAGAACATGACCAGTTTGTGAGGGGCTCGATGGTGGCAACGTTCATTGCGGCGACACGATATTGCTGTGTATGGTCGATTGCAGTCGATGCAGAATACATGATGGAAGCATATTGCGGGTATAGATGCGACTTGTCTGCCGCAGTGGTCATGACTACTGGAAAGACGCCGGTCAGGAGCCTCCATGAGATGCTCTCACTCAGACACGCCAGTGGTCTACTCTGCTCCTCCTTCAATGTCATCGGCCCAGGATGCTGACGTCGAAGACATGTGACAGTCAATTACTGTTGGAGTGGGGGAAGCAGGCACTGCAACAATATCTGTGGGGGATCTGTCGTTCTCATGTGCTGGAAACATTTAAGTTCGTGTTCTGGACTGAGAGAAGATTCGTCACAGGAGGGGCATCAGGGGTGGTTGCACCTTGTGACTGGACGCAATATTGAAGGTGACCATTAGACATCCAGTCGTCGTTTCACGAGGCCATTTGAAGGAGGGCGTCATCAGAGGGTGTTTCTCAGCGTTTCTTGAGCTTCCTGGGCGACCGCTGTTTTCTAATGTGTTATTCCAAATGAGAATGTGGTCGCTCATCATACGACGCTATACCCATCTGGATATAGCCAGTAGTTGGCACGACATCTAGTTCGACGTATGTGGTTCGAGCAGGGTCGTCCATCATGGTCGAGAGACTGGATGGTCCCGGTGCGAGCACTAGGAGTGATGCCAAGCTGGTCTCGTTGGCATGTTATGGTGCGGTGAGTGGCGTTGACGAGGCTTCAAGTGTAACCTGAAGTGGCGTGGCAGTGTTCTGTGCTACCGTCCCACAGGTGACGGGTACGGACGTGAACGTTGATGGTGGAGTCACCTCATCCAGTGGTGTCTGTATCAAACGTCAGCGTAAACATTCAGACCGGACATCTACATCTACATTTATGTGATTACTCTACTGTTCACAGTAAAGTGCCCGGCAGAGGGTTCAATGCTCCACCTTCAAGCTGTCTCTCTACAATTCCACTCTCAAACGGCGCGCGAGAAAAACGAGCACTTAAGTTTTTCTGTGCGAGCTCTGATTTCTCTTATTTTATTGTGATGATCATTTCTCCCTATGTAGGTGGATGCCAACAGAACGTTTTCGCAATCTGAGGAGAAAACTGGTGATTGAAATTTCATGAGAAGATCCCATCGCAACAAAAAAACGCCTTGGTTTTAATGATTGCCACTCGAATTCATGTATCATGTCCGTGACACTATCTCCCCTATTTCGTGATAATACAAAAAGAGCTGCCCTTCGCTGAATTTTTTTCGATGTCATCCGTCAGTCCTACCTGATGCGGATCCCACACCACACATCAATGCTCCAGAATACTCCAGAATACCAGCGCGGTGTGAAGTCTCTTTACTAGACCTATTGCACCTTATAAGTGTTCTGCCAATGAATCGCAGTCTTTGGTTTTGCTCTCCCCACAACATTATCTATGTGATCGTTGTAATTTAGGTTATCTGTAATTGTAATCCCTAAGTATTTAGCAGAATTTACAGTCTTCAGGTTTTTGTGACTTATCGCATAATCTACATTTAGCGGATTTTTTTTAATACTCATGTGAATAACTTCACACTTCTCTGTATTCAGGGTCAATTGCCACTTTTCGCACCATACAGATATCTTATATGAATTATTTTGCAACTCGTTTTGGTCATCTGATGATTTTACAAGACGATAAATGACAGCATCATCTGCAAACAATCTAACACGGTTGCTAACATTGTCTTTTATAACATTAATATAGATCAGGAACAATAGAGGGCTTGTAACACTTCATTGGGGAATGCTGGATATTACATCTGTTTTATTCGATGACTATCTGTCTATTGCTACGAACTTTGACCTTTATGACGGGTAATCACGAATCCAGTCGCACAACTGAGCGATATTCCATAAGCACGCAGTTTGGGTAGAAGGCTTTTCTTTGGAACGGTGTCGAAATCCTTCTCGAAATCAAAAAATATGGGATCAGTTTAACATTCCCTGTCGATATCACTGATTACTTTATGAGTATAAAGAGCTAGATGTGTTTCATAAGAAAGATGTTTTCTGAATCCACGCTGACTGTGTGTCAATAAACCGTTGTCTTCGAGGTAATACATAATGTTCGAACACAGTATATGTTCCAAAACCCTTCTGCAAATAGACATTAGTGATATGGGCTTGTAATTCAGTGGATTATTCGTATTTCCCTTTTTGAGTATTTGTGTTACTTCAGCAATTTTCCAGTCTTGAGGTACTGTAAACACGGGCTACTTTGATCCACTTTTGAACAATTTCATACGATTTACCCTTCAAACAAATAGTTTTTGTACAACTATAACATCTTAGATGCTGCACACTTTTTCACCTAAAATATTTTGTATTTTTTTAAATTTTTTTTATTTTGGGCCATTGTTACCCTAATGATAGGGTAACTTTGGCCCAAGGTAATTTTTCAATAGAAAAAGCGTGGTATAAAGGCAAGTGACAAAGATAGACCTGGGTATTTAAAAACACATTATTTAATGATTATAGTAATATTTTACACCAAGTTAAAAATACATAAGTAAGTCGAAGTGTAATAAAAAGTTTTAAAAAAGTTTAAGTTCTTTCAAAAAAGAAATTTTTATGTTTAAATGAAATCAACCTTAAAAAGTCCTCTTTTTACGAGCTTTGGTGGCTGAATAACTTTTATAATGTCACACCACTGGTAAAATAACGTATCTTTTTCTTGGGGCCACTTCCAAAATTTCTTGGCCGGCGCCATACAGTCCACTGTCGCTCCCTCCTCTGCCACACAGAGCACCAACACTGGGAATCGGACTCTGTTCTAATGAACTACAACAAATTTATTCTTTTCTACAAGCTCCTTCATGTCTTCATTGCATCCTTTTGGGTCTTCAACATTTGCAGCTGGGAAGTTTGTACTGGGTCTTGAATCGTCTAAGTTAATTGGCTTTCTGTTTCACTGACACTAAAAAAGTCTTCATCGCTGCTGGAAAAAACCAGGTCGCTGTGACATGAGGAAACTAAGCTGAAATTGTCATCATCGTCATCTGTTGATGAATGGCTTCACGCTCTTTTACCCCTTCTTTTTTATGTTTCCATCTAATTTTTTTCTAATTTCTTCCTTTCGTTTTCAATTTTTTTATGGTTTTTCGAAGCTTCTTTTCCTTTCTTTTTCTCGTACATTTCATTCTGCTGTTTTTGTTGGTACTGAAGGATTTGAATTGAAGATATGTTTTTTTCTTGCAGGTACTTCCAATTTTCAGCGTTTTGTTGTTTGCAGCTGAACAACTTCTTGTCTTTCTTCCTTAAGGTGTTCGATAAATGTTTGTCCTATTAGATCAAGGTTAACAGGAGCATTGTGTGATGGTAATCGCTTGACTGTCTTTTCATTGCTGATCGGGTGGATTCCAGCCTTTTTGAATCCAGCCAAAAGATTATCCTGTACATTCGAACTTATGTTGTCTAAGGCAATTTTTAACAATCTTGGGAAAATGTCCTTTGATAGCGTGAATGCCGCTTTGCCACTGTCTGATTGCTTCCACTCTGTAAGAACTTGTCTCCATTTCATTTTGAGAGGCCTAAAGTAAGCTAAATGAAGTGGCTGTGTTAAATGTGAAGAGTTTGGAGGCAGACAGACAAATTGGATGTTGTTCTCTATCCAGCCGCTGTGGCCGAGCGGTTCTGGGAGCTTCAGTCCGGAAACGCGCTGCTGCTATGATCGCAGGTTCGAATCCTGCTTTGGGGATGGATGTGTGAATTGTCCTTAGGTTAGTTAGATTTAAGTAGTTCTAAGTCTCGGGGACTAATGACCTCAGATGTTAGAGCCATTTGAAACATTTATTGTTCTCTTCACAAAGTTTAAGAACATTCACCCTTATATGTGAACTGAGATTGTCACTGATGACTACGTTTTTGCCTTCTTGTTTTATAGAACAGGAAGTAGATGAGTTGAAAACCAATCCTCAAAATTTGCACCTTCAATCCAGCCGGGTTTTGTCGTCTTACATCGACACGTTGTGTTTTAGGGAGTTCTAACTACAGCACGACATAAACAACTGAAAAGAGTTCTAAGGAACATACTTACATTAGAAGTTCCTAAAGAAATGCGTCTTGTGCAGGTAGAAGTTTTTAAGTTGGAAATTTCATATGTTTACATTAGACACACAACTTGTGGTGCTGTGTCCTAGTGGCAAATCGGGGAATCACTCGAACTATCAGGCAGCTTGATTGATGCTACCACCTAGTGGAACCAACCGAAACTATTTCAGATACCACCAGAAATCACTCAATAGAACATGTTTAATTTTATTTTGCTTTTGGGCCAAAGGAGGACCTTAGGGCCAAAGTAGCCAATGTTTACAGTACGGGTCATTCTGTGAGCGAGCGGTTGCTATAATTGCTAAATATGGAGCTATTGTATCAGCATACTCTGAAAGGAACCTAACTGGTATACAGTCTGAACCGGATGTCTTACCTTTATTAAATGATTTAAGTTGCTTTGCTACACCGAGGATATCTACTTCTATGTTTCTCCTGGCCACATCCAGAGCACGTTCGCAGCTGACCATCGTACATTACGATGACCAACACACCGCCAATCATCAGGTACGATGGAATGTTTTTCGTCAGCTCTGTTTTGACCTGTCGGACACCGTTTAACACTGGATAGGTCGTGAATGTTTGCCACTTATCCGCTGCGTGACCTAAGACATTTCCATATGGCTGGAAAGCGGCAATGACCACTTCTTGAGGTACCTAGAACGAGAGCTCAGACACCTGCAAAGTTCGGAGACCAAATCCCGCATGGTCCTCTGTGACGGCAGCTACGTCTTCGCCAGAATGTTTAAATTTTAGTCCGGCGGCACGGCCGTTGGACAACTTCAGCGCATAGCGCCTCCGTCGACATCTTTATGTATGCAACACTTTCCGTGATGGAAAAATACATTCCGATCACGTCGAGGTGGTTGAAACGCAGATCCTCTCGTATGAATTGTTCAGCTTCAAAGGCTCTTGGCCGTGGATGTTCGGCCTGAAACGTTACTTTGATCGTCGCACGGAGGTAAGAGTGCGCCATGAGGTACAGAAGTAGTGGACTCTATAAATACAAATATCGCGACGCAGAAGTAAACAACGTGGAGAGCGCAGCGCTGGCCGGCGCTCGGTGCAGTTCCGCACGCTACCACGGCTGACCGCCGACTGTCCTCTTCACCACATCAGCCTAGTGCTGTAAGTTACTTGTCATTGATACACCAGTTACATAATGGGAGCGTAGAGCTTCTCTTGCGATTTTCTCGTAATTGACAGAGTAGTGTATCTTATTATCTGCACAATATGTTCTTTCAATGGCCCCCTAAATGTGTACAAAGTTTGAAGTAAATCCGTGATCCCAACGTCGTGGCCTCCCCTTGTAAATATGTGTAATGAGACGTTTTTCCACCAACAGGACTGGAAGCAATTGCGTCGATCTTTATTTGTCGTTGAGTCTAAAAGTGCCGTTACTGCAGTCAGCGACACTCAGCGGCAACTGCCGATAACATTAAGGCTGACAGATGAATGCCTCAAATACTCACGAAATGTCATTCTAATTCTTTTTTTTTTTTTTTTTTGCATATATAAATTCTCATGTTATAACTGGACTAGAGAAGCAAAATTTTCTCTTTAACTGTTGTAACCGCTTACGTGAATTACTGCTTCTATGTGTAGCATACGTTTGCTACTCCTCCGCTGAAGACCCCGAATGGCTTTCGTCTTCTTCCGCTGCTTGACTGTTTGTGCAGCTCTCGTAAATTTAGCAGGGTCAGTGATCGCCAGAAGACTGGGAAGGGTAGTCAAAGTTATGACCATTCTCGAAAAAATAAAGTTTCATAATTAATAACTTTTTTGTGTGCAGCAACTAGGGATGGCTGTTACCACTGAAACAGCCGGTTTTCGGTTATGTCGGTTTCTTCACGTGCCAGTATAACCTGACTTTTAAAGCCGCTCAAAATACCTGATTTTTGAAATAACTGAATTTCGGCTTTCTGTCCCTGTAATTTGTTGTAGTAAACGTAGAAATCGAACAAAGATTCAAAAATTTTGACCCTCTCAATTTCAAGATACAAAGAATAAAAATGTTTAATTGAATAGGCAAATAAAAGAAAACTTACTTTGTCCACCATTCGCTGCTTTTCTCGAAAAATGATAAGTGGTTGAACACTAAAAAAAAAGTCACCAGTACTCTCTTATTAATTTTAATTTTTTCAAACTCTGCCAAAATGATGTATTCGGGAAATAAGAACAGTCACTGCTAAACGCTGAAAACTGAGACTGAAGAACTCTATTTTTCCTGTTAATTTCTCTGTAGACATAGTCTACAGATCAGTTACCTTCTATTATTTTTGTAAACTATGAATGAATTGTAGTTAAGTTTTTAATTTATTACTATTATCCGCCTTTTGTTATTTCATAGAAATGTCAGACAAATGTCAGAAAAATCTTTAATCTTTTGGAGTAAATGAAGCATAGCAATTCATTGCTACGCCATTTCGTAAAAATGTTACCAGAGTAGGGTTGGTGCCATTCTCTAATGCAACCGACGTCGGGCGACGACAGCGAGAAGATACCGTTTAGACCAATTGGGGGCAAGTCATGCACAATATACGTGCACGCGTACTTTAAGCCACTACACACGGCAACAGGGACACTAATGTGTCTGCAATGCTGTACCAATTCTTATACCACGTGTTAGCTGCTCGTTTCTGTCGGCACTGTTATTAAAACAGCACTAACCACCTTTCCCATTTTCTATAATAAAGGAATATTTCAAAGCAACACAAATTTTAAGAATAAAAATACTCCTTTTTTAAAAAAGGTTTATTTAGAAACGAAAGTTTTAGCACTGCTGCTATCGCTTGTTGTATTTCGGTTTCTTGCTCAGTTATTAGTATCAAAAATAAGAAACACTTGTTATATTCGAGACTAAACAAATACCAAAAATATCTACTTTAACGAACTAAAATTCCGGTATTAGTTTTAACCGGTTGATTTTCCCAACCATAGTCCGCAATCCATGTACACAATGAGTAAGCAGCTTTGCTCGCCGCTAGAAGAGCAAAATGAAAGCCCAGCCCTTTGATAAAGAGAAGTACGTTGTCATGTTGTGTGGCTGTAGGATGTTCCAAGAGAGTTCGACATGCCTCACACTCCCGTAAGTTGTGGAGAGTGCTACCCAAATTGGCATACAATGATCCACCAGCCTATAGACAAACGCCAAAGCCGGGATCCCTAAGGTTTCTGCGTTATAGCTTCATGAGGAACGCAATAAGGACACTTCGATTTCTCTTTTTATTTATTGACTTTAATGTTAATTTTTCCTTGTATTTCGCTGAACGGAGCAGCTTCAATGCGCGATATTTCGATTAACACAGGCCTTTCAGAGATAGACGTTGGTTGCCTGTTATTGACATGTTGTATGCTTTCATCCCCGGCCATGTGGACACACCTTCCGTGCCTCCACGCGTCTGTGCGCCGTGCGCTGTTTACAGTATCGGCTACCGAGTTGCTTGTGTTAGGCCCGGCGATTGGACTGCTTACTGGCTGCGATTCCGAGCTCATCATCGACAAACTGACCACGGTGCGGGATTCGCTTTGCGACAGCTGGAAGTGTGAGGAGCTTGATATCTCGGGCACTTCATACAACGTGTTCGCGGCGAACAAGTGGCGTCTGAGGCGCACAAAACATGCATCATTCTTCTAATTATCTTTGTTACAGTGGGTTTCAGGTAGTGTAATAATACCTAAATTGGTATTATGTCCTTATCGAATGATGGTAGGTTTCCTTCAAATGTTTTTTCTGTGGCATTCTATGACCAGGTCTTCGACGTTCACTTTTGCTAGTGACAAAAGTCCGTTTGTCACTAGACCAGATATTAGTAACCGTCTTTAAAAGAGCACACTGCTCGCTTTGGAGCGATGTAGATGGTGTACATCTGGTATAAGGTGGTCATATGACACTCCAACACCGACGGAAGTCATGGCAGTGTACTAATGTGTATATTCCAGTCGGCCGTATGGCTCCTGAGCAGTAAGATGGATCGACGTGGAGTCGTGGCAAAATGATGGATATGGACTTGTGTTTGGATGTGCCTATTACGTCACCATGAATAAAGTTGTTCAATGTGTTGTGAATCAACGCGAACCGTCCAGCGTATCTACAAGGAATGGTGTATTACTCGCAGCTATGCAACGCGGCGTAAGAACAATGGTCATACGAAGAACCCAAACGACAGCTAACATAAACGAGTATCAAACATCGCAAATGGAATGCGGTTTCAGAGTCGTGGAGAATTGCTGCTTCCAGTGATGCAAGTCTAAATCTATCCGTTTCCGAGTGAAAATTGCGAATAGAAGTCCATGCAGTGGGCATTTGCGATCGGGACCCTAGCAAAAGTCCATTGAACGCAGCGGTACTTATCGTTACACGTGTTTAATGGGGCAGAAAAGTAGAAATTAACAGTATCTGACTGAAGGTGGTTAGTATGGCCAGACTACCCGCAACTTCACAATTTTTTAAATGAGTCGAGTGCATCGTTTGGCCAACGATGGTTCAAATGGCTCTAAGCACTATGGGACTTAACATCTAAGGTCATCAGTCCCCCAGAACGTAGAACTACTTGAACCTAACTAACCTAATGACATTACACACATCCATGCCCGAGGCAGGATTCGAACCTGCGACTGTAGCAGTCGCGCGGTTCCGGACTACAGCGCCTAGAACCGCTCGGCCACCGCGGCCGGCCAAGGCTTTTAACCCGAATATTTGTGAACAGTGTATTTCAGGCCGGAAGTGATTATGTGATATTTCGGAGATGTTTCTAGTACCTTGACATTAGGCTCATTATTTACTGTCTATGTTTCTTGTTAATTTTTGTGTCATTACCATATTAACAGATAATGTGTGGAGTCTATCCTATGTAACTTTCTCTTTAGGTTTTCGTTGTCATTTATTAAAAACATTTGAAAATTATTTTTGGTAATTCAGTATATTCTTATACAGTCTGTTTGAAATTTTTAATAGTTCCCTTGTTGCGGTTGAGATATTATTTTTTTCCGACTTCTTTTGCTGCTTATGTGTTTGTGCTTTGATAAGTAATGACATTGTCTTTTATATCTGCATTACATCCACTTTCCAGGAAGCAGTGCTTGTTGCTCAGTGTAACTTGGTTTAATCCTATATTATGAAATTAATCCAAATATTCTACATTTCTGCTTTCGTTCCAGATTATTTCATTTCGAGTGTGTATCCTTTTTTTACTCCACATCTTAATAGTCTTGGAACCCTAATAGTTTTCAGGACCGCCACATCGTGGACAATTCATTCTTTGTTTGATAAAATATGGTCAGTTTCATTCATGGTATCATCTGGTCTCTGCCAACTTTGTGTTCAGTTTGTTTTTCTCTGGATGAATATGTTAAGAACAAACTAGATCCCTTCTCTGCAATTTCTACAAATGAATAGTCTATGTTTTTTATGTTTTCATATCCGAAGTTTCCCAGAGAAAAATCGTTGTTTAGTTTTCTTTGTACATTCGTATTAATGATCTCCATTCTTACTTGCAGTGGGGTTCCGTTTTATTTATCAGTTTCTGCTACATTTCGTAGAACTGTCATGGTTTCTCTATAGAATGTAGGCATATTGATTTAGAAGCTCGTGTGATTTCCAAAGAATATACTTTGTTTAATTTCAGACGCTATTTTGTTATTATGTCAGTGCATTCTAGAATATCAGTAATTTTATTTCGAATTTTTTGTTTCCAATAGTGCCTGTAACTGAATTTCATTCCTGTTCTCTTCCTCTGTTATAACATATACACACTAACTTATTTTTTTATCTTCACTGTTTCGCCTCTGTTCCGTGAACACTATTATATCTCATTTGTTCTTGCATCTATTGCATCCACTGTGGACTGCAGTAATAGATTTCTGTGCTACTCGCATATTTCGCTTCACCACTACGCGTTACGATGATCCACAGCGTCATCTAAGGCTGGAATGTTACGATCGATACACTGTTTTAATGATTAGTGAGGAGAATAAGATGACGAAAAGGAATGTGCCGTCGTACATTCCTAATGAATGACGTTCGTCAGAAATCTACTAACGTATAAACACACACAGAAAAACAGTAACAGAGCAGCAGTTCTATGCTTACAGATGAAGAGAAACAAATAAGAAGCTGTATATGTTTGTGGGTGCATGTGCTGTTCGGTTTATATGTGAGGTTACACTTATTTTCATTTCTTGAAAAGATGCTATTCACCTTGTCAAAGAGCTTACGGGCTGATACAGTGAAGTATAAGGGGCGATCAAAAAGTTTCGGTTAGAAGGACCGTACAGTCCAATATCTGTGCGCTAGTCAGGCAAAACTGCTGTGAGCGGTGAAGCGATCATCCCATCGACGCACCCATTTGGTAAAACATTGTGTCCTGATGCGCGAAGAAGTCCGTTACAGTCTGCTGCACATCTTCGTCCGACAGGAATCGTCGACCATTCAAGACCTTTTTTTAAGGAACCAAAGACGTGGTAGTCGAGTGGGGACTATAGAGCAGGTGCTCGACTGTCCCCCATTTGAGTTGGCATAATCTCTACCTTACATCTGCGACTGGGGCCGTGCGTGTCGAATCGCGATATACAGGAAATTGTCATACCATTCCACAACGGCAGACAAACATGCTTACCCAGGTGTGGCCGTGCGGTTCTAGGCGCTTCAGTTTGGAACCGCGTAACCGCTACGGTCGCAGGTTCGAATCCTGCCACGGGCATGGATGTGTGTGATGTCCTTAGGTTAGTTAGGTTCAAGTAGTTCTAAGTTCTAGGGGACTGATGACCACAGATGTTAAGTCCCATAGTGCTCAGAGCCATTTGAACCATACTTACGCGATAAACATTCTTGATTGGATGTCTACCAATGTTTATCCTTCGGCAGCCAAGAAAAGAATAACAGCACGTTGGTCCTGCTAGAATGCATTTGGTAATAACGCAGCCATAGTTTACGTTTCCTCATATGCCACACGCACGCTGTAAAGTCAAGAACGCCACACGAATACCTTGCCTATATGTCGATGCACATGTACCCGCATCGGAACATGCTTCATTCATATCCGTTGCAGCAGCGCCCTCAGACGGAAACTTTCTGATCGTCCCTTAAAAATACACGCGACTCCTCGTGGGTAGATATGTAACTGATGTGGATGATGGAGCATAGTTGACAGGTTCATTATGGTATTTTACAATTTTGATCTTTACATATTATATATTAATATATATTAATTACATGATTAATTTAATTGAACAAATTCTCAGACTCTGGAAAAGGATGATAGCAAGGAGATCATGTTAATATTTTCTGTTCGAAGTCAGTCAGTCCTAGAAAACATTTAGTGTAGATGGCGGCAAACTAATTCTCATTGCGCTGTATGTCAGATTTATCACCCATAAAAAAGCACTCTGTCTTCAGGCCACGAGTGGCCACCGGGACCATCCGACCGTCGCGTCAACCTCAGAGGAGAATGCGGATAGGAGGGACGTGAAGTCAACACACCGCTCTCCCGGTCGTTATGATGCTATTCTTGACCGAAGCCGCTACTATTCGGTCGAGTAGCTCCTCAATTGGCATCGCGAGGCTGAGTGCACCCCTAAAAATGGCAACAGCGCATGGGGTCTGGATGGTCACCCATCCAAGTGCCGACCACGCCCAACAGCGCTTAACTTCGGTGATCTCATGGGAACCTGTGCATCCACTGCGGCAAGGCCGTTGCCTATCCCTCTTAAAGATATCCTTGAAAACTGTTGTCTTGTGAGTACTAGCAGCTGCGCGGCGCGGAAGTTCCTGTCAGACATTGGCACCTATCCTGACTGGTTCCCCTGAATCTCGCTAGGATATCATCTCTCAGATACCGTGACAGTGTGACAGTGGTAGGGCACTGAATTCGTATTCGGGAGGACGGCGGTCAAATCGCTGCCTGCCATTCTTATTTAGGTTTTCCAAAAAATGTTCAAGTGGCTCTAAGCACTATGGGACTTAACATCTGTGGTTATCAGTCTCCTAGACTTAGAACTACTTAAACCTAACTAACCTAAGGACATCAGACACACCCATGCTCAAGGCAGGATTCGAACCTGCGGCCGTAGCAGCAGCGCGGCTGCAGACTGAAGCGCCTAGAACCGCTCGGCTACAGTGGCCAGCTAGGTTTTCCATGATTTCTCTAAATTTCTGAAGGCAAATACTTTCCTCCTCCATCCTTCCCAAACCGAGCTAGTGTTCTCTCTCTAGTGACTTGTAGTTGACGGGACGTTAGACTCACAACGGAACCTCCCCATCGCACCCCCCTCAGATTTAGTTATAAGTTGGCACAGTGGATAGGCCTTGAAAAACTGAACACAGATCAATCGAGAAAACAGGAAGAAGTTGTGTGGAACTATGAAAAAATAAGCAAAATATACAAACTGAGTAGTCCATGCACAAGATAGGCAATATCAAGGATAATGTGAGCTCAAGAGCGCCGTGGTCCCGTGGTTAGCGCGAGCGGCTATGGCACGTGAAGTCCTTGGTTCAAATCTTACATCGAGTGAAAAGTTTAATTTTTTATTTTCAGTTTATGTGACAAACTCTTATGTTTTCATCACTTTTTTGGGAGTGATTATCACATCCACAATAAAACCTAAATCGGGCAAGGTAGAAGAATCTTTTTACCCATTGTTGGGTCGACAACATATTCCTGTCATGTGACACACATGCCGTTACCAGTGTCGTATAGAATATATCAGACGTGTTTTCCTGTGGAGGAATCGGTTGACCTACGACCTTGCGATCAAATGTTTTCGGTTCCCATTGGAGAGGCACGCCCTTTCGTCTACTAAGGTCGCAAAACAGACACTAAACTTATTACAGTGAACAGAGACGGGACTACGGCGCTCCTGAGCTCGTACTCTACTTGACGTTGCCTATCTTGCGCATGGACTACTCAGTTTGTATATTTTGCTTATTTTTGTCATAGTTCCACACAACTTCTTCCTGGTTTCTCGTTTGATCTGTGTTCAGTTTTTCAAGGCCTATCCACTGTGCCAACTTATAACTAAATCTGAGGGGGGTGCGATGGGGAGGTTCCCTTGCCAGCCTTTGTTTTATTTAGGCCTATTTCTCTTACTATTATATGTATCGCGTTTTGTAGCCTCATATTAGTCGTCCGTGCCATCAAATTCAAACGTACTCTGACACTGTTCAAGAAAAAAAAATAATAATAACTGCTGACCCCTCTATTACCTTAACAATACAAATTTTGGTGATGGTACTGCGCTAATTTCTCTTGCGGACAGTAAAATCATTAATTTTGACTTAATAAACGAATACTTGCCCAACTAGGACAGATAAAAACAGAGGTCATCTGTTTTCAAGAAAAAATGCAGAGTAAGAGTTTTTTCGGGGCCTGTTAGTCAAGAGGATAATTCGCACCACGGGAAATATTAAGATAATGGTGAATCACAGCAAACGAGCTTCAGCGTGTAAACTGTTGAGCTCTGCCAGCTTTGTAAGGTGCCGTGCTACTGTCTTGACAAGAAAGGATTTTCCGGCAGTGAAGCAATTTGTGTCCGACCAAGGGAGATGAAGAACAGGAAATCCGCGTCGCTAATTTCACGGTGCGTTCGCCTGCAGAGCGCACTGGTCATTACTCAGTCTGTCAGCTGAGTTATGAACACTCGTGAACGGAAAAATGGCCGCTATAACCGAACTTCCAAAACGTACTTCTTTCCCCTTCCTAAGCTAGCTGATTGAAAGTTATATTCTGTGGGAAGCGAGACGGGATACCTGCGAGGCAGTTTACCTTCGAGATCGGTACACAACCGTAGATCATATTTATAGGAAACGTCGAACATTACAGCTGTGGTAAATTTTGAACCACAGATTTTCCTTGCTTCCTATTCGTTACCTATGATCTCTGTTGCAGAAGGTAAAGTTATATACATTTTTCTTTAGTAACTGTGGTCATGCTAGATTAATTTAGGAAGCGTAATAGTGTAGTATAATTATCTGCATTTTTCTGCTGTCAGTCACGATTATTTATTTTATGTTAAATTAAATATACTGAAAACACGTTTCAGGCATGCTTTGCTGATAATCAGGCGTTAATGCAAGTGGACAAACCTTACTTAAATCTTGACCTAACACTGTTTTGTTAACTGTTTTTTCTGCTAGACAGGCTATTGATGGTATCTGGAGGGAGGTGGCGGGAGCAGTGGGTGGCCAGAAATCGATGTCGAGTGGTTTCTTCTGCTGGCATCGAGCTGTGCCTCGTTGTTTGTTGTCGTTGATACCACAGCGTGTGCGTAATGCATATAATAGTTTGATATACTTTTTATATGTCGCTTGTTCACTTGCAGTTTTGGCGTCCCAAAGCTTCATCCGCATCGTTTGTATATAGGTGGAGCTGTTGTGCAACACGGCACTATTACACTGCTTAATCTGATACTGTTTTAGACGTCTTTCTAGAACACGTAAAATCTGTTACTCAGAAAGCGCCCGAAATTATGCGTAATATTGGCATTGCTGACTATAAATTACCGTTGCATGTGGTGCAGTCATATTACAAAACTATCTTCAACGAAGCTGTGGGTTTCGCTGCCAGCGTCTGGGAGAATCGCCTTAGACTAGGCAATTACAAAAAAATTCTGCGACGAATTCAGCGGAGCGTACTTCCGAGGCTCACCGGTGCCTTTCGCACTACACCTGTAGGGGATTTACCGGCTATCCTTGGGACATGTCCGACGGACATCGTGCTACGTTACAGGGCGGCATTATATTGGTTGGAGAGTGAACAGTATGACAGCGTGTACGAGATCACAGGAACGTATATTAGTGATAAAACACCTTTACGAGGCTGGAAGTTAGATGAATGGCAGTCCGACTTGGACACTAGGAGCACTGCAAAGGCCTGTCCACAGAATATTCCCAGGCATCAGGAACAGGCTCAAACTGCGCGGCATTATCCTTACTAGAGGTATGGTGTACCTATTAACAGGCCACGGTCCATATCCCAAACATCGGCCTCGAGTGAGATGTAGTAGCACCCAGTCTGTGAATGTGAAGAGGAAGGTTCCACGGATCGTGTCGTTCTCAAATGCCTCCTTGTGCAGGTAGAGAGAGAGAGACAGCAAAAAATTAGGCTTCGATCTGCATACAATTCTAAGTGACCAAAACTTGTGGACATAAAGTCAGTGTGATAGCACATCGGATATCTAAAAGGCTACTGCTTAACTTTCAGTGTATAATAGACACTCTGAATATAAAAATAATGTCAACAGGTAACGAGAAGCGTTTTCTCAGTTATAGATAACGATAGGCACATATAAATTTAATTAAGAGAAACTTTATATATATAATAAGGATAGAAAAATTAAATAAAACGAAAAGAAAGAATGCTATGGGCACCCACATAAGTATTTATAGACTCGAGGATTCCGAGGCACGCACATACCAGTGCGGGTGATGTAGAATAGTGTAGTATAAATAGTGTTGTGACTTGGCAAGACAACCAAGCCACTATGATTGGTAGCCGAAAGGCACGCGTTAAGCTCACGCAGGCTGGCGTGAGGTCTGGAACAGTTATAGGAGTTGAGTCTAGTAAACAAGGTACGTAGCTTCTGGAATACTTAAGTTTAATCCATAATTGGTGAACATCGGTCTGACGGTACATGCATCACAAGATAAATAGCAAATGATAATGGCGCCTTGCTAGGTCGTAGCTAATGACGTAGCTGAAGGCTATGCTAACTATCGTCTCGGCAAATGAGAGCGTAATTTGTCAGTGAACCATCGCTAGCAAAGTCGGCTGTACAACTGGGGCGAGTGCTAGGAAGTCTCTCTAGACCTGCCGTGTGGCGGCGCTCGGTCTGCAATCACTGACAGTAGCGACACGCGGGTCCGACGTATACTAACCGACCGCGGCCGATTTAAAGGCTACTACCTAGCAAGTGTGGTGTCTGGCGGTGACACCACAAATAGATTTAGAAGTAGGTACAGCTGTTGTTAGTCGGCAAAACGCGAGCTCTTTCGAGGCTGCCAGTAACATATCTAGTGATCTAAGATGGAAGTTATTCACTTGAAGCTTGAGTTAGTTCCCTCTAGTTTTTTTAACTGATTCTTATTTTTGCAATGTTATGTTTTATTTCTACATTAATATTACCAAACGTGGCTGTTAACATAATTTACTGCTACATACGTGATATAAAACATTGTATGTCACCATGATTAACAAATAGGTACGGCCTGTTTAGAGTTTCCAGGTAACGGGTCTAAAATTAGTAGCAATAAACTGATTTGAATTAAACACGATAGTGTAATGTTACATAACAAATCTGCCAGAGTAGCAACGATGTGGATGAACCTTTGGAACAATCAGAACTTAAATCAATAGCTGACACATAAAAAGTGTATTACATGATTATCGCCCCGTAACTATTGAAGCATAACTATCTGCATTCCACAGAGGCTGTGGTATCAATCACAACAAACAACGAGGCATTGCTTCACGCCAGCAGAATACACCACTCGACATCGATTTCTGGCCGCCCCCTCCCCCACTTTTCCCCAACACCCTTATAGCCAATCCAGTAGAATGACATTGAAGAAAACAGTTCTAAGTTAACTTAGATTAAGACATTTTATCCTTAAGTAACATTTATCTGTATGCATAAACACCTGACAATCAGCCAAACATCCTTGAAATACAACTTATAAAAGATGAAGGTTCCTGTCTTTCATCCAGCACCTGGATCATAATTGCCACGTATAATTTCCGAGGTTTCAAACGGTTTACGGATTTATGTCAAGAAAATGTAGGAATGATCCGAGAATATTCAATAGTGTTTGTAAATGGAGGTGTTTTGCGAATCATAAGCAGTCTAGATGGACTGCTTTTGACTTAGCGTGAAGCTCGTTAATCTATTAAAGTGTAATAAAGCGATTGATCCATTACGTAATGAACCTCAATACAGCATAAATACGTAATATATGTGTCACTGATCTCTCGCTACTATCCAGTGTACGAAATATGTATCATGAGTCATATAGTTCATTGCATTATAGACATAGCCATTGCAGTACTTGGGTTGTGAATATGGGATAAAATGATGTTTCATTCTTGTATTCTTTTCTACAGGCTTGTTAAACAACGTGAGTGATTTCAGGAAAGGGGGGTTACTCTGATGTCATTCGAGATAAAGTACCAGCTCGAACTGTACTTGGTTGACGGATGACACATCCACACTACGCGAGTGAAGTGTCTCAGCCACTTCGCCATCTTGCTCGCTTTCCAGGGAACGCTTTATCATTAACGTATGTTTATGGACAGAATTTTATTAATACTGTCTTCTACAGATTTTATCACCACAGAAATATTACGCCGCATGTGGTCTGAAACTTAAACGAATGTTTTCAGTTTCTTGCAGATGCTTAAACAGGAAGTTCTAAATTTAAACCTTGCGGTAAGTTTGTGTCACACAGGTTCTCGAACCTGTACTTCTTGGTTTTCACGACTCGTCGCCGTAACTAGTAAGCAATGTGAGACCATCTGTAGTATTGACATTAACTTTCAGCTAATTGGGTTTCTTTCCATTACTTCCAGATCAATCTTCACGGTCCTCCATTCCGGAGTAGGACCCCAAGAGGAACAGATATGATGGAGTGCCTGGCTTAACCTGCCACAAGGGATATAATGTCAACTGAACTCATTCCAGTGACATGAAATAAATGGAGTTAATGAGGATAAAAAATTGTTTACGGTTTCGCAGACACTTTTTGAGGAATAAAACTGACATCATTCAGACGGTATTTTGAGGCTGTGGACCCCTACATAAAGAAATTACTTCTCGATATATTGTCTGTGGTGGCTGCTCATTTAATTCCGAGACGAGTGCCAACGTGAAACAGCCAACGTGCTAGAAGACAATAAAGATACAATAACGTGAAATCATCTAAATGGATTAACGCTTAGAAATGCTGAACTTCAATGTGTGTTATGTAAACAGAGTGGCCCAAAGTCACTAAAAAGGTTATCCAGTTTGGGGATGCGCCATGTATGACGCCTGTACTTTGTGTCTGGATGTAGCATATGACATGGGTGTCGAAACGATATCTGATCAGTGTGGTACAGACACTTGTATAGTGAACATTGCACCATGTCGCGAGTTAATCGATTGTGAGTGTGGGATGTTCAACGGTGCAAGACGCATGGACGACTGCATATCAGACATTATACAAGAAATCGAGTTCCTAAGCTTGAAAAATTCTAGGCTGGATCTTCAGTGTCGCAGAGAAAATGTTTCCACGCACTTAATCAGTTTCCCAGGATAACCGTGAAGTGTCTGCCGAACGGACGTCTGTCGCCTCCGCAGAGCCGTTACGGTCAATCGACAGTCTCCCGCCGATTTGAATGCGTGGCGTCTGCAGTCCATTTCCACCAGATCTGTACGCAGACAAGTGCGCTGCATACGCTTCAGCATGGATGACCGATGTCACGTCCAAAGCCCTCCCATGATTTTTGGTGATACATTGTATTGTTCAACAGAATAACCTCCGTTGACTTTCAAAGTGTAAAACGACCAAACAGTAAAGTGTAAACGTAGTACCAGTGAGTTAACGAGCATTGCGCTCTCATTTAAATATATGGCCGAAAGAGTCAGCCTACAGGAATTGTGAAACGAACCCCGTCCTCCAGGACCCCCTGCCGCAAAGGGCGCCGCGCGGGGTAGCCGCGCGCATTAGGGCACCTTGAACGATCCGCGCGGCTCAGACCGTCGGAGGCTCGAATCCTTCCTCGGACATGGGTATGTGTGTCGTCTTTAGCGTATCTTAGTTTAAGTTAGATTCAGGTGTGTGTAAGCTTACGGACCGATGACCTCAGTAGTTTGGTCCTGTGAGCCCCTACCACAAATTTGCAATTTTTCCACAAAGGGCGCAGATTCACCACGAGATGGGGAAACTCACAGCCGTCTATTGTTATTGAGGCCTAAGCGCTGTAGTGTGCGAGTGAGACAGACGAGGATCTACGTCATAGGGAAACCCAGTAGAAGCCATTTGTGGCCAAGGAGACGTAGCAGTGAAAAATATGGCAGACCTAAGATCGGCCATAAAGGGAAACATTTGTGAAAACTATTTAATTCTGTAGAAATGTGGGGAATCAAGCCACAGTAATTTTAATCTGCCATCCTCCATAAATTTTCATGGTGATCCCAATAAAACTGGAATATTGATCATATCTATAATAGTTTAGGATTTACTGATAAAGTGAAATTAACAAGTTTTGTAACAAAGACCTGAATGCTAAAATCAGAACGCTTTGGTCGATATTAACGATCGACATTTCATACAGAAGCACACTATTAAAATGACAAACGTTGTAAATATCAACTCTGTAACTATACTTGTTTAAAAGATATAGTAAATTTAAATTATCAGTATTTACAGTTAAGCATCAGATCATCATTTCCCCCACACAAAACACATTGAACGGTGACAGTATGACACTTTATTGCATCATTAGGTAACAGTTGTGAAGTTTAGTGCATAATAGATACTTGCGTTCTTTATTTGTTTATCAGAAAGCACATTGGTGCTAGGCTATTGGCCATGGCATTCAAAGCTAAGAAGGAAATTGTACTGGCTTTATGCAAAAGAATTTAACGTTTATTATGTAATGGATATTATTGTTACTTTATTTAGAACGTAAATGTGGTCACGCTTTGATTATTTAAATGTGTTAAAATGTAAAGTAATGTAGAATAAACTGTAGCCAATCAGATGGACGGCTTCAGGAAATGGAACTGCACTAGTCAGTTGAGCGAAGATATTCGGCGCTCGGGAAACGCGGTCGGAGACGGGCAGAGGGCAGTTCTGGTCTAGACACCAAAGAGTACAGTTCGGCTGGAGACACCAAAGGGCACAGTTCGGATTGAGACGCGAGCGGACAGTTCTGGTCGAGACGCCAAAGAGGACAGTTCGGATGGAGAGTGGGTGGTCGGGTGGTCAGTTTTTAGGTAGCTAGGAAGTGAAACGACTTAGAAAATTTCGCGTTGTGTGGTATCGCGGGACTTAGTCTCTGAGCGGTGAGCAGCCACGCGCCTGGTGTGAACTCTAACCTTTTGCGTAGCTAACTTGTATTTCGCGATGAGATTGTGAATGATCGAACTGTGTCAAATGGATATACGCTCGAGTGTAACAGTAACTCTAAATACGACCAGTTTCGCTATTAGTTTGCTTTCTGAATAAACATTATTCTAACCAAATCGCAACTGTGTGGCCTACATCATTTATGGTTTGTTAATTTAGTTCTCTATGTTATTATTACTGTTTATTTTGTGTTACGTTAACTTTGGATTTCACAAACTTGCCATCAGCCAGACAATTTAACCAAAGAGTCACAAGTGTCTTATTTAGGGCGTGTAATGCGACACGTGCGTTTCAACCCCTAGACGAGTTTGAGCCAAGACATTTCGACGAAGAGGAACCGCATGTGAGCCCGAATATCTTTGTAATGTTAGCTGGCATACAGATAGCCCGACAAAGTATTATATCGTCGTTGTTAATAGTTTCATCTACAAAGAATTACACTAAATGCCCTCCAGAAACAAGTGATAATTTTCTAAGACGAGTTTTTTAGAAATAATGCTGTGATACCTACGTCATGCTTGAAGTAATTGGAGTTATGAGTATAGAATAATTTAGGTCAGAGCTAGTGTCATACGGAATCACGTAACGTATATCCCTGACGTCAACGTGTGGGGAGAATTGTAGGCCGGCCGCGGTGGTCTAGCGGTTCTGGCGCTGCTGTCCGGAACCGCGGGATTGCTACGGTCGCAGGTTCGAATCCTGCCTCGGGCATGGGTGTGTGTGATGTCCTTAGGTTAGTTAGGTTTAAGTAGTTCTAAGTTCTAGGGGACTTATGACCTAAGATGTTGAGTCCCATAGTGCTCAGGGCCATTTGAACCATTTGATTTGAGAATTGAAGTTGCTAGTTTTCACGTGTCTACGTTTCTCTTTAGTATCAGTTCACGAGTTCTGCAGCGATGTATTAGGGTTATGTATTTGGGATGACGGTGGAAATGAATACGCTGAGGCGACGGAAGTCATGGGATACCTTCTAATATCATGTCGGACTACCTTTTCCCCGTCTTAGTGCAGCAGTTCGACGTGGCATAGACTCATCAAGTCGTTGGAAGTCCCCTGCAGAAATATTCAGCCATGCTGCCTCTACAACCTTCCACAATTGCGAAGGTGTTGCCGGTGCAGGATTTTGTGAACGAACTGACCTCGTGTCCCGGTGACATGGCGCACTGTCATCCATAAAAATTCCATCGTTGTTTGGGAACATGAACTCCACGAATGGCTGAAAATGGCCCCCAAGTAGCCGAATAAAGTCACTTCCGGTCAATGATTGGTTCAGTTGCACCAGAGAACCCATTCTATGCAAACACATCCCATACTACTATGGAGCCACCACCAGCTTTTACAGTGTATTGTCGACAACTTGGGTCCATGACTTCATGGGGTCTGCGCCACACTCTAACCCGACCATCAGCTCTTACCAACTAAAAGCTGGACTCATCTGACGAAGCCACTGTTTTCTACTCGTCTAGGTCCTGCCGATATGGTCATGAGCTCAGGAGGGGCGCTGCAAGCGATGTTGTGCTGTTAGCAAAGGCTCTCGCATCGGTCGTCTGCTGCCATAGTCCATTAACGCCACGTTTCGCTGCATTGTCCTATCAGATACGCTTGTAGTACATTTCACAATTATTTCTTCCGTTATTTAATGTAATGTTGCTTGTCTGTTAGCGCTGATAACTCTACGCAAACGCCGATGTTCCCGGTAGTTAAGTGAAGGCCGTCGCCCACTGCGTTTTCCGTGGTGAGAGGTAATGCCTGAAATTTGATGTTCTCAGCACACTCTTGACACTGTGGGTCTCGCAATACTGAATTCCCTAACGATTTCGGAAATAGGATGTTCCATGCGTCTAGCTCCAACTACTATTTCGTCTGTTAATTCCCGTCGTGTGGTGATAATCACGTGGTAAACCTTTTCACGTGATTTACCTGAGTACAAATTATAGCTCCGCCAATGCACTATCCTGTTACACTTTGTGTCCGAGATACATGTACATATAGCTATCCTATGACTTTTGTCGTCTCAGTGAATAAGGAAGATCTACAATCCCGGTGGTGGCGCATTGGCTGCTGCTGTGGAAAAACAGCAATATAGCTCCAGAGCTTCACTATGATCTGACATCTCAGTCGTAAGGTGTGTATGAACTGCTCCCTTCATAAGAAAGTCAGGAACTACCCGAACGTTTATGAGAATGACTATACTAGGAAAGACCGTTTAAGGTTACGGGGCGTACTTTTACTTCACTTCAGATTATTTTTTTGAGTTCCGGTAGCATTTCTATTGTTTGACGGGGAGGTAATTCTCGTTGGCCGTGTAACTATCGGGCCGCGTTTACGAGCAGGCGGCTCTCGAGAACATTCCAGGCGGGCGATATAGCTCTGCCAACTCAGCTCTTACATCCAGTATTTTCGGAACAAGCGGGCAGAGAATTTTCTGCCGTCGCGACTGTATTGTCAGTACTTCAGAACGAAAGAGGACGTAGATTTTAAAGATATCGGAACCATGGCGTCCGACAGCGTTTGGAATGTTCGTTTACGAGTGGCAAAGCCCGTGTTAGATCACTTTGTCAGAGCTTAAGCGTGGTATCTCCGATGCAAGGAAGTAAATTTTGACATATAAAAATACTGGTTGAGTAGCTCGAGTGAGCTTATCTAGATAGTGTAAGAAAATAAAATGTTAACTTACGAACAAGAAGAATGTTGATGTCATATCTTCTCATATGCCCGAATAATAAATGCCACGATCAGTTGGTGACTCGGAGGATGTGAAGAATGGCCTTAGTCCGTTAACAGCCATCAGATAGCATGGAAACGTGCTACTATACCTCATGCACATTAGTAGACGCAATTTCTAAGTATTAGTGAGTAGTGAGTTCAAACGGTACAAATTGGTCTGTTTGTCAAATGACTGCATTTCAGCTCATACAGATCATGCTACAACAGCATGACTTTTGGAAAAAGCTGTCAACTGTTTTGCTATAGGATCCGTAGTCAGATTTCTTCGTCGCATGGCTGAGGACAAATAGTTTGCTCAAGGCACTTTTTGTGATCTAGGGAAGGCTTTTGACTGTGTGGAGCATGTATTATTTCCAAGAGGAAGAATTTCTATGGCATCAAATTTCTTTAACTGTTAAAGTCGTGTTTACAAAACCGCGACCAAGTTGTCTGTATTGGCAAAGAAATGTCCAGTATAGAAAATATTAATATAGATGCTTCACATAGAACTGGAATGGACCCTTTTGTCTTCTAATAATGATAAGTTACGTGTCCTCATTTATTAGACCCAGGATACTAACATATGCAGACGAAAACTTGACTGCACAGTAACAATGACCTCAGTAGCCATAAAACGTCTGTTGAAATAACAGTTGATCAAGCTTCCGTCAGATGATCCTAACTATGTAAAGCTATTGCGGTATATTTTAATGAAAAATTATTTTTAGGCCAACAGGTAAAACTTAATAGTTGTAAGTTATCTGATGTAAATTATGGATTGTGTACGACAAATATACGTCGGAACAACTACTTTTTCTTCTTCCAAAGCGTAGTATCAAATGGTACTGTCTTGAGGGGAAACGCAAGTTCTATGAATGACATCTTAATACTGCAGCCGAAAGTCATCAGGGCAATTAGAGGTTCTTTGTGAAAAGCACATTTAATACCTACCTTCTGTGAACAAAAAAATCATGAAGATAATGATGTTTTTACACAATCCAGTTTTTTATGCAGTGCAATCTTGCCACAGTCACGAATGATGATGATGATGATGATGATGATGATGATGATGATGATATGATGATGACGAAATGACGAGGACAACACAAACACCCAGTCCGCGGGCAGAGAAAATCCCCAACCCGATGAAGATAATTAACTTATAGAGGGTGTTACAAAAAGGTACGGCCAAACTTTCAGGAAACATTCCTCACACACAAAGAAAGAAAATATGTTATGTGCACATGTGTCCGGAAACGCTTACTTTCCATGTTAGAGCTCATTTTATTACTTCTCTTCAAATCACATTAATCATGGAGTGGAAACACACAGCAACAGAACGTACCAGCGTGACTTCAAACACTTTGTCACAGGAAATGTTCAAAATTTCCTCCGTTAGCGAGGATACATGCATCCACCCTCCGTCGCATGGAATCCCTGATGCGCTGATGCAGCCCTGGAGAATGGCGTATTGTGTCACAGCCGTCCACAATGCGAGCACGAGGAGTCTCTACATTTGGTACCGGGGTTGCGTAGGGAAGAGCTTTCAAATGCCCCCATAAATGAAAGTCAAGAGGGTTGAGGTCAGGAGAGCGTGGAGGCCATGGAATTGGTCCGCCTCTACCAATCCATCGGTCACCGAATCTGTTGTTGAGAAGCGCACGAACACTTCGACTGAAATGTGCAGGAGCTCCATCGTGCATGAACCACATGTTGTGTCGTACTTGTAAAGGCACATGTTCTAGCAACACAGGTAGAGTATCCCGTATGAAATCATGATAACGTGCTCCATTGAGCGTAGGTGGAAGAACATGGGGCCCAATCAAGACATCACCAACAATGCCTGCCCAAACGTTCACAGAAAATCTGTGTTGATGACGAGATTGCACAATTGCGTGCGGATTCTCGTCAGCCCACACATGTGGATTGTGTAAAACTTTACAATTTGATCACGTTGGAATGAAGCCTCATCCGTAAAGAGAACATTTGCACTGAAATGAGGAGTGACACATTGTTGGATGAACCATTCACAGAAGTGTACCGGTGGAGGCCAATCAGCTGCTGATAGTGCCTGCACACGCTGTACATGGTACGGAAACAACTGGTTCTCCCGTAGCACTCTCCATACAGTGACGTGGTGAACGTTACCTTGTACAGCAGCAACTTCTCTGACGCTGACATTAGGGTTATTGTTAACTGCACGAAGAATTGCCTCGTCCATTGCAGGTGTCCTCGTCGTTCTAGGTCTTCCCCAGTCGCGAGTCATAGGCTGGAATGTTCCGTGCTCCCTAAGACGCCGAACAATTGCTTCGAACGTCTTCTTGTCGGGACACCTTCGTTCTGGAAGTCTGTCTCGATACAAACGTACCTCGCCACGGCTATTGTCCCGTGCTAATCCATACATCAAATGGGCATCTGCCAACTCCGCATTTGTAAACATTGCACTGACTGCAAAACCACGTTCATGATGAACACTAACCTGTTGATGCTACGTACTGATGTGCTTGATGCTAGAGCAATGACTCGCATGTCAACACAAGCACCGAAGTCAGCATTACCTTCCTTCAATTGGGCCAACTGGCGGTGAATCGAGGAAGTACAGTACATACTGACGAAACTAAAATGAGCTCTAACATGGAAATTAAGCGTTTCCGGACACATGTCCACATAACATCTTTTCTTTATTTGTGTGTGAGGAATGTTTCCTGAAAGTTTGGCCATACCTTTTTGTAACACCCTGTGTAAATACTGTATTTTGCTCTACACGATGTATAAGTTGCCAGAAGCAAAACAGAAAGGAAACATACATTGTTACACCACAAGAAACAATAGATGCGTCTCTACTCTGTGCCATAGACTGTCAGAATCTATTAAAAGTTACAAACTCATGGGTACAAGTTATTAAATAAGCTTTCAGAAACTGTACGAGATCTACCTGAACAAGCATTCGGTCAATATATGTATGACTGGTTGCTATACCGCTATGTAAAGAAAATTATTAGCTGTAATGCTACATTTAGTCGTCCAATGTAGGGCCTATGCGACAATCTATCTTGCTGCATGACTACGATAATGCGACAGGTGTAACGTTAGTAGTCAAACTATTGTACGAAGGTTGCCCAGAAAGTAATACACCGCATTTTTTTCTCAGCCAAAAACAATGCTACGAATGCGAAACGTTACATATGTGTTACTTTAAGTCTCCTGACAGGGCACGCCAAGTTTCTGTCACTTCCGACAGATAGCGTAGTTGCAGGATAGTTTCGAAATGGCGTCTGTAGGTGATGTACGTTACAAGCAACGTGCCGTCATTGAATTTCTCAGTGCAGAGAAAGAAACTGTGGGGAATATTCACAAACGTTTGTGCAAAGTCTGTGAAGCATCTGCTGTTGACAGAAGCGCAGTTAATCGCTGGGCACGGAGGTTGAGGTCATCAGAAGGCGGTTCGGCGGAGCTCCACGATTTGCAGCGGTCGGGGAGACCATACACGGCTATCGCACCTGACAGCCCTGATCTAGCCCCCTCGGATTTCCAATTTTTTTAGGCCATTAAAGGTTGCCATTCGTGGAAGGCATATTGAGGACGATGGGGAGGTGGTTCACACAGTGAAGCACTGGCTCCGCCACCAGCCCTTGTTTCGCACTGGAGAAAGGCCATAGAACGGGTTGGAGATTACGTAGAAAAATCGTGTGTGTAGGTAAAACACCATTCTTTCGTGTGTGTAATTCTCATCATGTTCTATAAAGAATAGTTGAAGGAAAAGAATTCGGTCCATTACTCTCTGGGCAAACCTCGTGTTTGGTCGATGTGTAAGTTCATAGCGGTTTTGCATAACAACATATACACATAACAGCGACTTTAATCATCAGTAATATAGTATTATTCACTGTTTATAGCAGTCTGCCAACTGTGGGCATACTTTTAAATTCGGCGACTGTAGAAACCAAATGGTTTAGAGGCGAAGAACTCGTTAAGGAATGTTCGGAGCGCATTTTCATCCAAAATGGAAGTTTCTTGAAGACTGTTCAATAGGGTGCGGAAAAGGTGAGAATCTGTGGGCGCAAGATTAGGCGAATAAGGTGGGCGCGGAATGACTTCCCAATCTAACTTCTGTATAGCGGTTGTCACCAGTCTAGCAGAATGCGGGTGGGCGTTATAGTGGATTTCACTACGCCACGCAGCCTTCCTGGTCGTTGTTCTTGGATTGCGTTTGCAAGCCGTCCGAGGTGTTGACAATAAATGTCAGCAGTGACGGTTAAACCTTGGTGAAGCAATTCGTAGTACACTAAACCCTTGCCGCTCCACAAGATGCATAACATTATCTTTTTCGGATACGCCCAGGTGTTTATACAGGAAGTTACTGCTCAGTTTGGGCTCAACCACTGCTTTCTTTTCCTTATGTTAGCATAAAGACAACATTTCTGGTCATCAGCAACGATACAGGATAGGAATGATCGGTGTTGTTCTCGACTCAGTTAATGACGAGCTAGTAGAGATGCACATATGGCCACCCGCAAATCTTTTGTGATTTTGGCTTAGAGCATGCCGTAGCCATACACCAGATTTTTGAACCTTCCCCATTGCACGCAAATGTCACACGATGGTGAAATGATCACATTTCATCACATTCTCCAGTCCTTGAACACACTGACGTGGATAATTGTGGATTAATGCGTCTAATCAATCTTCTTCAAATCCAGAAAATCTTCCAGAACATGGAGAGTCACTAATGTCAAAACGAGAAAACTATTTTCTTGCGGTGCTCTGTCCGATGGCTTTATCTCCATGCACTGCGTATATGTTATTGGCTGCCTCCGCTGCTGTCACATCTATACTGAACTGAAGCAGAGGAATATGTGTAAAAGGTTCTGATTTTTCCACTTGGCCCTCCATTTTCTAGCGTCCAAAGCTCCACTCATTATCTCCAGAAATGTCCAAATGTGTGTTAAATCTTATGGGACTTAACTGCTAAGGTCATCAGTCCCTAAGCTTCACACTACTTAACCTAAATTATCCTAAGGACAAACACACACACACCCATGCCCGAGGGAGGACTCGAACCTCCGCCGGGACCAGCCGCACAGTCCATGACTGCAGCGAATTAGACCGCTCGGCTAACCCCGCGCGGCCCACTATCTCCGAATGACAAAATGACAATACGTAAACTGAAATAGGAGCAGTGAAATACAAATAAAAATGACAATCGATAAATAAACCAATAGCAATTGGAATACCAATATGCAAAACAAAAACGCTATGAACTTATGACCCACTTTAATATTTTTGAATTTTCAGTTGCATTGTACTAAACATATGACATAGTCTAACACTGTAATGCCCCAAAAACAAAACTGGTACTATTACTATTATTATTATTATTATTATTATTATTATGAGTCCTGCAATGGATGGTGCTCCACATGGGCACCTACTGGGAGATATTTCGTTGCTGTATGAGGCGATGGATAACACGCTGCTACGTCGTTTTCGTAGGCTTAGGTCCAATAGGTTCTTCAGCACTGTCGCTAGCAAAATGTACTCTTTACGGTCGAGTCCCACTTCAGCTTTCTTTAGTGTTTGTAATAGAGCACATGTGGTGGAACTGACTGCGATATTTAGTAGGATAGAGCTGATATTCATTAGGGTGCGTGTCCTAAATATTTTATATCATGACTATTTTTGCTAAGAATCACATTACAGTCGAATTGAAGACCCACAGAGATTGTTTTTGTAGTAATTTATCGTCCAGCACAAACATATTAATTTCAAAACTAAATTGATCTGTTTAGGTCATCCTCAGATCATAAACACAAGCAATGGTCCAACCGCACCACTCCGAAAGATGCCGTATGTTTCATATTTCTCAATCCTGTGAAGAGAGAAGATGCTGTAAACTTAATAAATGTGACAAGTGACTGTTCTACTTACGTTTACCCTATCCATTTCCATTTAATCCTTCATCGTGAGGAGCTATACGGCGAAATTTAATAACAACGAAAATGGGAAAATTCGAAAACCTGTACCTGATTACGCCTATCTTTGTTCCTAATATAGTCTACCAGGAGAATTTGGGAGCTTCTGTTCCAGGAGTTACCAGTTGGTCACTGATACCAACTGGGAAATTAAGATTTTACTAGGTCATGTAATGTAAATCGGACTTAAACACCTCCACAGAGATGCTCTAATAGTTATATTTAAAAAATTGGAAAACGTTTGAAGGGAACGAAGTAATTTGAAAAACATGGAAAGTGTAATAAAATGGGACGGAAAAAATTAATATAACAAAGTTGGTACCTAGGCATTACCAGACATAAATTTCAGTCATACCCCTCAAAGATATTTACAGCGTATTCGTACATAAGACCAACAATTTATGTCCACTGACGACCGCGAGACTGAATACGGCAAGCTGGTGTTGCAAAGAATTCACATTGTAAGGGAAGTAATGTAAGTGAAGCAAAGCGCATGGCGAATCATTCTAGCATCGAGGAGGGTCGTAAATCCACTTACAGAAGTGGCTTTGACGAAGGGCAAAGTATTATGGCTCGGCGGGTGAACTAGAGATCAGAAACAGAGCGACCACGAGTCTGATGTTCGGGTTGCATACTTCACAAGTCAAGGCGCCACTGTCAAATCAGTGCTAACGGGCTTGACTCGTTTCCGTTGTTGCTTTGCGAGAATGATGAGTGTGAGAACTGTGGCGCTGCGGTCGCTTTCTACTCGTCGACTCGCTCTCTCTTACCGAAATGTGAAGGAGTGTAAGGCCAAACGTGACTCATTGCCACTAGGGAAGACGAGTACGCGATCGTGTTGCCGTAAAGCAGCACCAACAAGGCGAAATGACCGATTGTCGCGATCAGATGACCTTTACGAAGCTCTGTTTTGTGAGACTATGGAGGGTGTAGCACGAAAATTAACTGATGCAAAGTATACAATTGCAACTGTGTTCCATTACAGAAGGAGTAATATCTGGAATAAACTTCACCCTATAATACAGGTTCCAGGCCATAAACATGCAGTATTCGTCCAATGAAAACAAAATGGTTGGACTCTTGTGTATTCCACATCCACCATGAGGAAACATACGGGCTGTGGCAACCGAAAGCTGGTCTCAGCGCCACGTCACTATTACATTCTAGCGACAAAAAAACGCTCTATTTGTGTATCCATTTGGTCATGACAACTTGCATTTAAGGGATAACAGCGAGTTGAGTGCCTTATAATTTACTTTTGTAATTTATTTTAATAATTGTCCGCTCCCGGTAGCTGAGTGGTTAACGTGACAGAATGTCAATCCTAAGGGCCCGGGTTCGATTCCCGACTGGGTTGGAGATTTTCTCCGCTCAGGGACTGGGTGTTGTGTTGTCATCATTACATCCCCATCGACGCGCAAGTCGCCGAAGTGGCGTCAAATCGAAAGACTTGCACCCGGCGAACGGTCTACCCGACGGGAGGCCCTAGTCACACGAGATTTACATTTTAATAATTAATCACTATTTAAAGATTCTACTTCATCTTCTTGTAATGTTTTTGGTGCTGTCGTTAGACACTCGATAACGCTTCGGAAGTGTGTATGTGTCACGTAACTGTTTAGACATTCTCTGAATATATATTAAATATGAAAATAAATTTACAGCTGTGTTTGAGAAAGTTTTGTCTGTGTAAATGTATACATAAACAGAACAATATTCACTGCTAAGCAATCAGTCGTTATATTGGTGTATAACTTTCTTCAGTCACGTACGCAACACGAACATTTTTTGACGTTTCAACTTGCTCTTGAGAATGGCCATAAGCCGAGATCATGATTGTGTGATATAAATGAGTGGTAATTTACTGTTTAATGGCGCAAAATTCTTTCGAAACGGTTGCAAATGTAGAGGGAGCCCGCGGTTATACTTGCGAACTCTTGTACTCGCTCTCCTTTCTGAGCGAGTCTAGCCTGCTTGCACCCGATACAGACTCAGGTGACGAGTGGGCTGCGGCGGAGGCTCACGAGTCCAGTCTATGGACACATGAAGATGGCGAGTTCGGAGATGACGTCACAGGACTCACTGGCGAGTTTCAAACCAGTGTATATAGCTCATTTCTGGTCTGTACTCCGAAAGAGCATCTCGGAAGAGGTGTAGTTGGTCGGCTGTTCGCGTGCTACTATAGTGAGCATCAATGGAAAGCTGTTGAAGAGCGGTGAAACCACGAGTAAGACACAAGTTGTTGGACCACGCATCATCACGCACGGTGCAGGTCCGAAGTTTACCCGCTCTCTAAAGCAGGCAGATCTGACGTCTGAGAAGAGCGCTGGTGCAGGCACAATCGTTTCTGTTCACACCGTTCCAAGCGCATTGTTTAACATGTGGCTTCACAGCAGATGACCCCTACGTGCTTCGGTGCTGACACGACGACGGTGTTAATTGACATTTCTGAGGACTTTGGATTACCAAAATTGGATCATGAATTTATGGAAATGCGTTGCCTGGTTGGACGAATCACGTATCTTGTTACACAAGGTCTATAGTCGTGTTCGGATACACCGTCATCAAGACGAACGGCTACTCGAAACATGCCCCGTGCCACGGACGTAGGCCAACTGATTACTATTATTGCTTGGGTGATATTCACCTGGACTTCCACGGCGCTGTAGTATTCGAAGGCACCAATACAGATGTTCATCACGTGAACATTATTGCGAAACACCTTCATCACTTCATGGTTTGTCTTCCCCGACCGCGATGGGATCTTCCAATGGGATGACTGTAAGTGTTGTAAGGTCAGCATCGTGCTACAGTAGTCTGAAGAACATGGTAGTAAACTCACGTTGCTGTTTTGGCTACTAAATTCGTCTGAAATAAATCCGATAGAATCCAGCTGTGACGCTATTCGGATGCCTGCCCCGTGCCCAGGAATCACCAGTCCGCAGCCTGTGTGACATGTGTAAAGACATCTGATGTCACACAACGGAAACCTACCAAGGATTTGTCGAATCAATGCCACGCTGTTATGTTGCGTTCCAGCGGTGGATCAGCGCGCTATTAACTACGTGATCATAATATTTTGGTTCATTAATGTATTTGTGTATCGGTCGTCAGCTGCTGAAGTCTATTTTGTGCAATTATCCCCCTGTAGTTCAGCTGGAAGGGGTTCCTGACGCCAGGCGTTGAAATCGGCGGCGATCTGATTCAGAGTAGACCGTCGATTGTCCCGTATGGTTCTGCAGAGGCGACGTCATGTCCATTCGTTGGACATTTGCAGTTATCCTATGTGATGGTCTGCGCCTGTGGACACATTGTTTCTTTGCAACTGAATTTCCGTATTAGCGCTGTTGAAGATGGAAACAAGAACACTTGTGTAAAATCCGATACGCTCCGCGTCTTGCGCCAAATGTCATTCCACGTTCAAATGTGAACAACTGCCGTCCTGGTGCTATGTTAACCACATAACTGTCTGTAACAGACTGCTCAGATATCGTGTCTACCCTCTCGCCTTACGCCGCATGTAGTAACAACATACAGCGTCACACAAGGCACACTTTCTTCAAGCCGGACAATCCTACCCATGAATTGTGCCCACTCAGTTTTTATCCAAACAAGCATTAAAAAGGAAACGGACATTAAAGTCAAGTATTGACACAAAAAACAAAAATATTTCTTTCTTTAAGCTGTTGCGGCATTACAAAATTCGTGATTCCAGTTGGACAACGAAGGCATCTTACCCAGGCTTGCCCACTGCTGCTCACTGAAAACTGAAATCGTCAAAGTACTTTTCTGTTTCCTTTTTTTTTTTGGCAAAATACGAAAGTATCTGCGCCCATAACGGAACATTTCTCGGAGTCGAATATGGATGGTTCTTTTCCAGGATCGTCACTGGTTCAAAAACTTCCGTACTTGCGCATACCTTCTCTAACTTACTAGCAGATACTGGTGGCAGATTTCTTCTTCGCACGGGATTATTTGTCGAATCACGAGAAGATTATTTTATTATTATTAGAATTGCTTTAGTTCATCTTTTTCTTTACGATATAGTTTTCCCAGCTTTGCATTTGAGTGTCGGTTATTGAACGTTTGCCACTGCTTTGTGTCCTTGTTTGAGATAGAGATAGAGCGAGATTTATTGCTGAACAGAATGCGACTCTATTCATCAGTAGTCCATGGTTCCCTGTCTCGTTACTACTCCAAACGCAGCCGTTTGTGTTCTGGTGTCAACAACAGTCTACGCACGGAACGTTAATTCCCTAGTCAGATCGCTGCTAGTTTCCGACAAGTGATACAGGCTTACACAGAATGTTGATGGGAGTCTATTACTTGCTCTGGGATGAGAGGTGCAAATGTGAAAGGGTTACGATATGCTCGGTGCACAATATGACGATCCTCTCACAAATCTGGGTATGCACGAATAGAGCAGTTGACGAAATAGAGATCCACTCTGTCGCGTGCTGATAACGCTGTGTAATACGCTTGCGCAATATCCCCAAATCCTTCACAGTGATAACATCTGATGATGTTGTCACTATGAAGGATCACCTCTAAAAGGTCCTACAACAACAATAATCACCAATAGCACTAAGGCACTCTGATGGCCGTTGTAACTGTAGCAGGAAATTGTAATTCTAATCATTTACATACCCGCCGACGCTTTGTATTTGAACATGTAGGAACTTACATTCACATACAACCATTTGTTCTGGGTGCTTCACTTGGTTATCACGCACTGTATTTTGCTAAGCAATTAAGTTAAATAGTAAAGAAATATCTTGTACCCTGATTTTCTGAGTCCTCAAGACGAGAATGAGACGAAAATTGCACATCATTATTCCTTCTCTGTAGAAATAATTTGGGATCAGGTTAGTTTTAATGAAACGCCTTTCAAATTGCAGTTACTGGTGATCACCCAGTGATAACCGTTAGAGAGACACCTTGATTTAAAAGGACGCAAGGAGTGCAGGGATATCTCCTTTGCAGGAAGTAGGAGGTTAAGACCATCTAGGTAATTGCAACCTAACAGATCTGGCAAGTTTCTTCAGAGCTAGCTTGTAAGACGGACATAGGCTTTTGTAGGAACGGCTGCTTAGTGTGGCAATAATGCCTATCCTCACAGTCTGTAGTTTCATTGCTGGGACCGAGTTTTAAGTGGAACCTAGCATGGTCACTCAGCATCACTTTTGTCGATGTCATGGAGCAGTCAATAAGTAGGGGCCGTATAGTCAGTGTTAAGAGGACGTCGTGTTAGTGTTTGGCTGAAAGGCCTCATGTACGTATTGAAGTAGTGAGAGCCTTTTAAAATCGATTACAACGTTTCGTCTTTGTGAGATATAAATTATGTAAGTGGTTTACGCGATCGGTGGACAGCCGCTGGCACCATCGGCAGAACATGGTGAGATGCTGCGGCCTGCATCCCGCGCACACGTTATACTCTACTATTGTCCCCCCTTGCTAGTATTTCTCTCTCTCTCTCTCTCTCTCTCTCTCTCGCTCTCTTTCTCTCTCTCTCTCTCTCTTTCTCTCTCTTCCCTTTCAAACCAATAATGGCTTCCTCGATGTCTATTTATAGGCCTATTATATGACGAACAACTGTTTCACATACTGAAATTTAATCCTGGGATTCAACTTAACTGTAATAAATACAGATTTACTACCTGATGCGACAAATGAAAATTTCTATAGGACCGGTGCTCGAACCCGGATTTCCCCGTTTATCGCAAACGTTCGTTTGCCACTTACGCTATCCAAGCACGCCTCCCGTGCCAACCTAAACTTCCATATGTCTCACAATTATCTTTCTTCGTACAGATTACACTAAATTTTTTTCTGCATCTGGTTTGTAAATGGGTAGATTTATCTAATTTTATGGTGCTGAATTGACTGGTAAAATCAGTTTTTCTCTATGACGTCACATTTCCTAGATACACAGCAGAATAAAAAATGGTAATAGCGAAATTTGACATAATTAAGTCAAACAAAGTACACATTCATAACGTTTGAAATCAATACTATTTTGTATGTATATATGGGCATGGTGCCAATAAAAGGGCCAAATTAGTTCAGAAGATATTTTCACCTAGCTCTTCTTTCGTTTGCCGTTTCATCACTCTCCCTAGCAAGACCCCAACAGTAGTCACCCATCATCGAAGGTTCCAATGGCCTTGGTAACGGTGTTCCATGGTAAGAATGTCTTGGTGAAAGCGTTCACCATGCTCATCACTTACGGTTCCCAAATTTTCCGGGAAGAAATCAAGGTGAGAATGTAAAAAGTGAATTTTAAGCGACATTCTACACCCCATGTCCTTAAGGTTGTCCAACAGATCATTCACAATGGTAGCACAGTTTTGTCTTTTCTGTTACCCAAAAATCCCTTCACAATTGCTTCAAAAGAAGACCAAGCAGCTAATTTGATATCTGTGAGTTTGGTATCAAAGGTTGGATCTTTCAGCAATTTTCTTATTTATGGTCCAACAAATATACCCTCTTTCAGCTTTGCCTTACTTAATTTGGGAAACTTTTCTTTTAAGTGATTGAAGGCCTCACCTTCTTTATCCAGAGCTTTTACAAAGTTCGTGATAAGGACCAACTTGATATGAAGGGCAGGCAAAATGATTTTATCAGGCTCAACCAATGGGGTATTGTTCACATTTACTTTTCCCGGAACATACGATTTCCTTATAGGCCATTCCTTGACTGTACAGTGGTTCTTGTTGTCACGGCTGTCCCACAGATACAAAAAGCATCAGTATTTCATGAATCTAGTTCGTAAATCTGCAAAGAGCGCAACAACTTTTAAAGCACAGCAAAGCTTCCATTCATGATCCTTATATCTAATTGCCTCTAGAAGCAATGCCATGGTTTAAATAGTTTCTTTCATGTCTACGGCGTAAGCCAAAGGTACAAATGGAAATACATTGCCATTATGCAGTAGTACTACTTTCAAGCTGGTGTTACTAGAGTCAATAAATAGTCGCCACTCCTGTGGATTATGTTGTACACCTAGCTACATCATCAGACCATGGACATTTCTGCATACACACATTGAATGCTGCATATCGAAATACTGATCGAACGAAGCACCACTTGACTGAAACAGGAAATTTTTCTCCCTGGAGCTAGAAGGTTCCGTTATTGCAGTCTCGACCCCAAGAGTTCAGCTTGCTGTTTCAAAAGTTTTAGATCGCGAACCGAATCGTTCAATTCCTTTTGATTATAGAGATGAGGCGAAGTTTCATGATATTTAGGGTAGTACTCTTCTGTATGTTCAATACTTTCTGATTCACTTGACATGGTGTCTGGTTCCGTGGCTTTCAAGCTGCAGACAGGAACAGGCAACCCCTCATCATGGGGCACGGGCAAATCCACTGAAGATACATTTGGATACTTTATTTTATGTCTAGTTTTGTTTCAATGTCCCGAAACATTTGTAAGACAGAAGTAACAGTCTGAGTAATGGTCTTTACTCTCAAACCACACCGTCGGAACAGCGAATGGCATGGCTCGGCGGTTTCCTTTCAACCACTCAGTTAAGGTTGTAGTACAGGTTATGCAGGCAATATCTTGATCACCAACAGGACAATCAAAATACAATTTATATATCTTTGGGCTTTTGGAGTGAATTTCCAACTCACATAACAAAAGTTGTCGGGGTGGATTAGACAGCAACTAGATTTACTAGTTGCCATTTTTCTTAGTGTAAGTTTGAAACACAAAAATCTTGCACTATCTTTCACAGGAAACATTCGCTGATGATCTCTTTCACACCACTGGATTACCAAACTAACCATTTACTGACAATCTGTAGATCTTCTAGCTCTCCTCTGCATATCAAAAACAAACAATTAAACAACAAACCAGAAGTACTGCAAAAACCGAAATACTGAACACGAAAAACAAAAAACCTTTAAAAACTCAAAAATGGTACGTGCTAGAACATTTTGAAAGGTGTATTCGGATTCTACATACCAAACTACATACTAGTTGATGTATTACATCCCACATGCAAAATGGCTGTTGACTAGTGTTATTAATTCACTTACCCACATTTTGTGGTTCCCGTGCAGGTTTTACAATCAAGACAACGATATGCGTGAAATCTGGGTTCGAGATCTAGACCAATACAAATGAAGACGGATCTGTGAGGAAAATGACAACGATTCTAAAATCTGAACAGGAATAAAAATATGCACGATTGTGGATAAATTAATTAATAATCGATGAGAACAAATAGATAAATTTGTGACTCATGAAGCTTTGGGTTGGTTCGGGGAGCGTGTTCGGATAGTCTAGGCGGCAAGCCGACAACTCGTGATAAGCGGAAAATCCAGGTTCGAGTCCCGGTCTGGCACAAATGTTCATATGTCGCTTTAGGTACCGGTAGTACGTATGTACCTATTACCGTTAAGCTGAATTTCAGGAATAAGTTTCAGTTCTTCAGAATCATTTTATAACTTTTAATTTTAATTAATGCCTGATGACGTGTGAAGCCTGATGTCGATTGCTAGTTCACTCTGTCCTCCCGATTTCCGTGTTTAATATTTGTTTTCTTGTTTGTTTCTAAATCTTAAATGCAAAATAAATTTCAATTAATGAGTCATATTGGGCTGATAGAAAAATCAGCGGTGGCTGAGCACAGTTTGTTAAATAAACATAAGATTTTATTCGATGAAATAAGACTACTTGCTCACGCTTCAAACTATTGGGACTCTGTCATCAGGGAAGCAGTTGAAATTAGACTCTGTGAAAGTAATTTCAACAGAGACTCCGGTTATGCACTCAGCACTGCATGGAAGCGCGCAATTGATAAAGAAAGAGCGCAGAGGGAGACTTCTTACATTCCTCGCAGTTCTCCGCCTGTTGCGATGGATGGCACTGCAAGCAACGCTGGATAAAGCGCGCCAAGAAAATCTATGCATATAGAGGCCACCACCTCGATACGCGCCGTTTTCACCGTGACGTCATCCAGCCAATGAGAAGCCGTCTACTGCTTATAAAAGCGGAAGCCTCAACGTTCCACGACAGTCAGTTTTACCCCTGACGAAGACGACGGAGGTAGTCATCGAAAGCTTGGGATGCTATCCAAATTTGACGCGGCAAGTAAACCGAGAACTTTTTATGCACTTTTTTCTTTGACCATAGAGTTGGCGCATTACTGCACCCCTCCTCTGTACTTCCACTGCCGGAGGGTAGCACGGAACTTGAAGTTCCACCGCCACATCTTCAACGTACTATGCTCGGCTGTTATTCAGCCGCTCTTTGAGTCTCCTCTCACTTGTCACTTGTCCACCGAGACAGTTGGAACGGATCTGAAACGGTGACTTACAACAGCGGTGAGGGTTCACATAACCATATATTGTGTGCGCTTTCAAGCATCTGAGTAGTATTTCGTCTGAGAGTTCGTGATTATGCTCTACATCGCATTTGTTGTTGTAGCAAGTGTACAGAAATCTGCGTCGAGAGGGCCTACAGCAACGTACATGTGGGATCTTCCAAAGTCAATTTCGCTATTACACAGCGTAGAGCATCCGAAAGTTGTTTATCGACACGGGAAATAAGGCTATGTAACTAACAGACAGGTGCTAGTGTCTCAGAAGGCTGAGTGGTTAAACGATCTGCTCGCTTGTTTACGAAAACAAAGCAATACATTTACTAAGTTTGAAAGTGGGTACCGGTAAGATAATATAATGCGCAAGAGCTTTCTGTGCAGACACAGCCTGAAGGAAATGTATCTTCAAAAGCAGTCAAGTTAACCCAAGAACCCGATACGTATTCTCAGCGACGCGAAGAATGTAAACAAAGCAGTATCGGCAAACAACAGCTAGCTGCAGTATTGGTCGCAGGAGTCCTTACAAGACGTTCTACCTTGCCGGCTCTTTTCTCTGCGTGGCGGCTGCTTTCTTTCAGATAAAAGAAAGCTCGGAGCTTTTTACGAGTAAGAAGAAAATGAAACTTCCTCGTGCGGCAAGTAAGGTCGCTGACAGCTTATGCGAGAAACAGTGCTGTATGGAACAAAAACAGAATCAGCTTGTGGAAAACGACAACTGTATGAAATGTACAAGATTGATTTCGTACTATTCTAGAATCACTTTGAAATTTTCTGCAGTGTGATTATAATTAATACATTACCGTTGCAAATTTGATTGGGTTTACCTGATTTCTAGCTAACCCAAAGTGTTTTTTCACTTTGTTGTTTTGCCTTAACAGAATTTCTTCTGTAGCTTAGTGAAGAATACCATTGACTGAAATAGCACTGCCAGTTCATTCGTTAGCGAAGTGCAAAGAAACATTTCAAAAGGAGATACATGGAAAAATGTATCCATATCAAATTATCTACTTCACATGAGTGGAAGCATTTTATTTGGGATGGTGTGATTCGAATATCATGTGATTGTTGTATCTCAAAGCTAAAACCCCTCTGAAAGCTCTCACTCACAAGCTTCGGTGGAATAATTATCTAAAAAAATGTGGTTTTAATATTCAGAAACGTTCACTGAAGCTATTGATGTTCTCCTGAACCAATGGGAAGCATGATCTGTAGTCGCACGACCATCGCAAGAACATTTTCTCCTTCGTAGGGTGTGGGGACGGGTTCATGATGCCCCCATATCAGAGCTTCCCCTCAAAACAAGAGGATGATTAAGCAACTGTTATGGCTGAATAAATTTCACATCAAACCAAATGATGATGCACTAGATGATTTTCTGACGTCAAATATTATTGACCAAAGAATGTGGATTAATAGACAGGAGACTCTAATATTGGCTTTGCTGAAGATGATTAGAACGTAAATATTATCATAGAAAAATAAATCAGTGGTCGTGAAATCAAATAATAGAAAGAAATGTGGGAAAACATTGCTCTAAACGATGAAGAGCGGAATAATAACTTTTGAGCTTTTAATGCGATTCAATCACAATGCCGGTCGTCAAGCTAATACGAAGAACAATTAGTGTATGTGTGTTGTGGCACAGAACAGATGAACCACATGATTTGTTCATGGGATGCATATTGCCAAGACTGCAAGAATCTTCCGTTCTGCCCCAATGAGTGCTAGAGTATACAATATGGCTACCTGCTGAGTCCAAATAATGGAAACCTGTTTAAAGGATAACCTGTCTCTCCAGGCGTCGAGGTTAGAAGTGGAGTCTAGGATACTGAGACGAGATCGCCAGTCTGGCTGCCGCATCTCGAGAAAATTGAGCCATCCTCACGATGTCATCCACTAGCAGTCGTTCCCATTACTTTTCCCCTTTTCGTGCATACAGCTGTGTTTCAGTATATGAACTTATAGTAGTAATAAAAATTCGTGAATGGAGCAACAGCAGTTGGAAACGCAATCTAAAAGAATGAAGGCTAAGGATAATAAACGCTAGAAGTTGTTAAAAGAGCTATCGGAACCTAATGAATCTCAAGCAGAAGTGCCTTAGATGTACAAGGTGGGCTCACGACACGTGTGCCCAGAAATCACATTAATTTCTGTCTGCATAAACTGCACCACGGACAGTGGTGATAAATGAACCATTCCTTAGATGTACAAGGTGGGCTCACGACACGTGTGCCCAGAAATCACATTAATTTCTGTCTGCATAAACTGCACCACGGACAGTGGTGATAAATGAACCATTAATTAACATACAAACTTTTATGTGGGCCATACTATACTAACAGATCAAGTTTACCAAAAATTAATTCTACAAAATCGAGGACTGATAAGGGGAAGCAATTGCTAGAAGCAAGAACAAGGCAAAATGTCATCAGTATTCTGCCTAAAGGCAGGTTTTCACATGGTAACTTCCAAGCGCTCCTGCCTTCTGCCATCCCCTTCAGATCCGCGTAATTTCCGCTCCCCTCTACGTCGTCTGTCATTTGTATCGCCTTCTTCCTCTCAATCTCCTCTCAAAAACTAAACCTTCCAAAGTGCCTGTTAGCAAGCGCTCCCGTCTAAACGAGTGTCCTATCCAGTGCTTCTTCCCTTCTGTTATAGCCTGCAGCAGTCTGATGAAGCGGATGAAAATAGCCTTTGTATTGACTGCTTTAAATGATACAACCATTCAAAAAGAAATCAAGAATGGCTCCAGTGCCTTAGATGTACAAGGTGGGCTCACGACACGTGTGCCCAGAAATCACATTAATTTTTGTCTGCATAAACTGCACCACGGACAGTGGTGGTAAATGAACCATTAATTAACATACAAACTTTTATGTAGGCTACACTATACTAACAGGTCAAGTTTACCAAAAATTTTGTTTATTGCTAGTAGAATGTTTGTATTTTATCATGTTGACTGGTGTAAGTAGGCTTGTAATTTGGTTTACTGCCAATAAAACTTATTTAGAAAATTTTAAAAGGGCGCTTTTTATACTCATTTGTTAAATGATATGCGTAAACTTGCCCCCATAGGTGCATAGACTTGCCCCATAGAAGGGGCATGTCTACCCACTCGACTTGTACCTATATAAAATTAGTTTGCAGTCTTAAATGTAAAATTGAGTTAGATGTATATATACTAAGTTATACTTCAATAAAGAAGTTATAAGGCTAAACAGTTTTAAACACGATAAATGTAGCCGAATTTTTTAAAAAAAATCCGAAAGTAATTCCACGTAAATCTGCCCTGGCCTCCCATACAGACCGTGGGGAATCTGAGTTATCAATCTGAGTTATCACTCGAGTTTTCGAAGATAATCACCGTCCCTTTCATTAGAAGATGACTGTCTGCCGGGAGCTGAGTCCGTCCGTCTGTCTGTCTGTTCAAGCTTGTCGTTGTTCAGGTGACGTCGCTTAGTATACTAACTTCTGTTGGTGGAGTGACGTCACCTGTCAGGCGAAATTCGCCTACTCAACTGCAGAAAATCGGCAATGAGACAATAAGCTGCAATTAAAGGCTGCAAGGGGAACGAAGGACACGCCCAGCACATATACCTCTTACGAACTACGTTTTTTGGTTTTATTACTTTGATGATGATGATGATGTTTGGTTTGTGGAGCGCCCTGTTAAAATTGATGGTCAACATGCGAATTTTTACTGCATTTTTTATTACTACGATTATTATTCGTGTCATAGAACGCCAGCAGTTTGATACATGGGGAGTATTTTCGTCTTCTCAGAGTAGATGTTGCGCTCCTCCGTCATGCTGCGCTCAGATATAGCACAGATATATTTACAAGATTTCTCTACTCGATGTATCGCCTATGTTTATTGTAGCGGTCGGTAACGGTGCAGATTGTCTGCCCTACTTAATTCCCATAGCGCATTGTAGAAACCAGGTGGGGCTAAGTAATGTAAACATTTTTTAAATGATGGCATTCACTTTTTATATCTTACAGTCTCTTTCTGAAATGACAAAAATTGCACCCGAAAATTAATATTATCTCAAATATGAAAACATATTCCAACGTACAGCATGATCATTTACCCAGAAAAAATTGTACAACTGAAATTTAAAATCGCTGCACTCGAGAAAATATTGCCACTAGTATATTTAAGGGGCTATGTATTACTTGACACTCCCCAGTTCTCTTAATGTGACCGCTTGTCAAATGCTCGAACAACCACATGTGCAGCGCGGACCGCTACGAGACGAGGAGAAAGAGAGTCAGTGAAGTTCTGGAAGGCACCGACAGGGATGTGGAGCCATGCCGACGTCAGTGCCGTGACCAGATGGGCTTCGTTTCTCGGTTGAGGATCCGTGGCGCGAAGAGCCCGATCGATGTGATCTCCCAGATTCTGAGAGTTATATAGCTAGGGGAGTACGGTAAAACAGATCCTGGTGCTCTTCGAACCACGCAGCTGTGTGACACGCTGCATTGTACTGCTGGTAAGTGCCATCGTTCCGAGGGTAAACGAACTGCACGTGGTGGTGGTGGTGGGGGGGGGGGGGAAGGGGAGGTAGAAATGGTCCTAAAAGATAGATACATACATGTGTTAATTCATTGTGCCTTTCAGAATGACGAGATCGCGCCGGGAATCGAAACTTCCTGGCAGATTAAAACTGTGGGCTGGACCGAGACTCGAACTCGGGAGCTTCACCTTTCGCGAGCAAGTGCTCTACCAACTGAGCTACCCAAGCACGACTCACGACCTTCGCAGAAGGTTCGCAGAAGTGCTTCTGTAAAGCTTGGAATGTAGGAGACGAGGTACTGGCAGAATTGAAGCTGTGAGGAGGAGTCGTGAGTCGTGCTTGGGTAGCTTAGTTGGTAGTGGGTAGCTTCGTTGGTAGAGCACTTGCCCGCGAAAGGCAAAGGTCCCGAGTTCGAGTCTCGGTCCAGCACACAGTTTTAATCTGCCAGGAAGTTTCATAACAGCGCACAATCCGCTGCAGAGTGAAAATCTCATTCTGCAAACCCAGGGAATCCCCTCGGGTCTGAAACCTTCCTTAGATTATTGCAGGGTGCTTATTTCCAGACGTTTCACGCCGTACGCTCCAGCGGCCGTCTGCCCTATGGAGTATAGTACGTTATTCATCTGGAAAGGCCATCTGTCACCACTCAGTGGACGTCCAGTTGCGGTATTGGAGAGCAAATTCCAGCCTTCGTCGCCTATGAACAGCAGTCAGCATGGGTGCATGAAGCAGGTGCCTGCTGAGGATGCCAATACAAAGCAACTTTCGCTGAATGGGCGTTGAGGAGACACTGTTGACAGCGCTATGGGTCTTCTGGGTATTCAGTTGCTCGACAGTTGACGTTTATTCGCCTGTACACATCTCCGCAGCCGTCGTCTACCCTCGTCACCTGTCGTCTGTGGTCACCACAGCTGCCTCTGCTACGATTTTGGATATCGTATTATTGCAATGCACGGTATACTTTAACCTCGGCGGCACACGAACAGTTCACAAACTTAGCCGTTTCGCAAATGCTTTCACCTTGGGCCTAAATCCAGTGATCATGCCCATTTGGACGTCGGGCAATGGCTCCGTTGCCGCACTACAACGACTGCGCCTTTTCCCTCGTCCCCCCGACACGCTTTTACACTCTCCTCTGCTAGTGTTGCCACCTGCCGTCTGTAAACGTCTATTTCACGTCGGAAAACAGGCGGTGGGCACATTAATGTGAATGGACGTTTATTAATCTACTACGCACCAACAGGCAGTATGTTAAATCAAGTCGAAGTATTATCAAAAACCAGATACACGTTAAATACATTTTGAAATAGAAGCTGTTTGATACTAACAAAAATTTCAGCGTTCAATACGTAAAATTGTTAAGACATTAATGAAGCTCATTTAATTCACAAGTATTACATGTTCCATGATAAAAGACGTTCTCCTGTTTCAGTGTTAAAAATGCGAATAATTATCAGTGTCTGCCAAATAGCTTTAATATTTTGTCCAGCACTTAAATTTGTAGGACGCTAGATATTTGGAAATGTTGCACAAAACACGTACTCGTGTCGCAAAACAGCAAAAACTGTAGACAATGGCGGAAACTGCTTATGGTGGTCCCTAGTATGCATTCCTTAATGTGATTCTAAAATCAGCTTCTATACTGAACTACCGCCCAAGAAACATCATGACTGTGTTACTAGGCACACTATCGTGTACATACAATATTCTCCACTACTGTATATGCTGACTGACTTTCCTGGACGCAGCAGCTCCTTAAATGTCCTCCGAGGTTTGAATACAAGTATAGTACAATATTTACCAACTACGCACATAGTCTTGCCAGCAGTCGCTTCCCAGAATGAAATGAATGCATATGGTGTATCTTCTTCACTTTTTTCTGTGAGTTTACGGCCAACTTTACCAATGAATACAACTCTAATTTGATTTGGTTCGTATCCGTTTTTCCTGAAGACATTCTTAAGGTGTATTAATGTAGACTGCATGTGATCGTGATCTTAAACTTTCATCGCTCTCTGAAATAAAGTGTCAGGAAAGAATGCTTCTAAGCTGGATGGTGAAAATTACATTAATTTACATAAAGATATGTATCTCTCGGCTTTCCGTACACAGAATGACCGAATCGTCCATCCAGTTTCCGTTGGACCAACACGTTCAAAAACAGCAACTTGTCTTCCTTTTCTACTTTCAAGAAAATCTGGTGTTCGGATGCATGGAATTATGTGGTCTAAATCTGATGCTGTGCATGCTTTCCGTGAGGCCACTCAGAAAATGTCATGATATCCACAGAAACAAGTTAGAAGCAGAGGAGTGAACATAAAGCCCGTTCTTGGCAATCTTCCGTATAGAATTAGCAAAAGGAGAGACAATAGACGTACCGTCGGTCATTTAGTAATGTTCTCCTCCGTACAGAAAGTTGGTGGTCGTCAAGACCTGCTGAAATAGATTGTTAATGAAAATCGTCTTCTGACAAAAAAAAAAAAAAAAAAAAAAAAAAAGGCGACTGTATGGGAAAACTTGAGTTTTAATTCAGATTTGACGCTGTCTGTACACCGAGAAGCTTTTACATAAGGATGCCGCAGCATAAAATGTTCGATAAATTGATCCTGTCGAAACACAGAACTCAAAATGCCTTTTGTTGTTGTGTTACCGTCATCCCAACTCGACGCACAACGGGTAATGAGCGAGTGGTGAGAGAGCTAACCTTATCAAGATGACCCCTGCCGGCAACCCCACGAACCTGCAACTTAAAACTGATACCAAGCTGAACTAGTACTTTAAAATTCATCCCAAGTTTCTATGTTCATGAATATTGCGAAATAGGACAAATCCTTTGTAAACATTATGTATAATGACAGATTAAAATTATTGTATTCCATACCGGGACTCGAACCCAGATTCTTGGGTTTCGTGGGTAGTACTCTTACAGATTGAGCTATTCTGGCACCAGGATAGCTCAGTCGGTAAGAGACTGACCACGAACGGCAAACTTCTGGGCTCGAATCCAGGTGCAGCACACAGTTCTTACCTGACAAGAGTCTCAAGACAGCGGACATTCAGATGCAGTGTGAAAGAATCATCCAGGAAGTCTACTGGCACTTCTCTACACTTGTTTATTTTGTTTAACAACTCTTTACCAATTGCGCTCGGCACACAAGGGGAAAAGCTGCACGCTACCTTCTTGCGATCGTAATCGCCTATTGCTGGTACACATCTTCCTAGTTTGGATCATCCGGGATAATCCCTCTGCGTGTTGATGTTTTCGCAAACAGTTAGGAAAAAAGAACACAGACCGAAAAGAGGAGTCGGACAGTGAAGAGGGGTGCCTGGAGGACCGTGAAAGGTGGTGGTGTGCTCAAGCTCGGCGGAGGCCGGCCGAGGTTGTCATTAAGGGAACCTCAAGGCGGTCGTTGCGAGTGATTTAAGAAGAACACGCTGGCCCGGGCGAGCGCTCGCCTCGGACTTCCAGAAATACGAGAAAGCATCCTGCAGACGGGCCGTGCAATTGAGACGCTGTGGTCACCTAACTTCCGCAGGAAAGTTACGGGTCCAACCCCAAACTACCTAGCACATATGTCCTCACCCACACGACTGAATTGTCGTCGCAAGCGAACAATATTTGACAAGGAGAGGCTCACAAGTGTATCCCGTAGATTCTGATTTTCTGGAGTACTATCAGCCACAAAAAAGGTCTTGCATACCATGCAAGACAAGGCCAGAATGCAGATTAAATGAATACGCCTTAAGATGTAAGCTCGAATACTCCACATTTGCAAGGAAAACAGAGATATTAAATCTTGCTAATTGATCACAGTTGTTAGTAAAAAGACGAAACGAACGAAAAATACAGGAAAATTTTTGTTGCCATGTATGCGATTTGTACCTGACATATTATGTGAAATTTTCCTTTGTTTCGAGTTTAGCCATAACGGCATGTAGTCTTAACTATATGTCTGCAATCCCATGTAAAATCTAGTGCAAGTGGCTGTTTGGAAAGTTAGTAGTCGCAAAGTAGTGTTTAGGTATTTATCTTAAAATTAATTTCTTATTCCTTCGTTTAACCAATTTAAAGCGCGTATTCTAACTCATTTATTAATTGTGTTTCTAATGTATTGTTTCTTTAGTTTTTCTAACAATCCTCTGCCATTTTATGTTTTCAGATTCTTTGTAAATCTGAGCTTCACAGCAAGTGTTTCAAGACATTTCGTTATGTCTGCTGAGATGTTCATTTCTTCTAAACTTTAATTTCTTCTATCCAGTCAGTCATGACTTTCTTTGAGTTGTTTGAAACAGTCGTTTTATGGCTCTACTCTTGAATATGTATGTCAAATTTCAAGCCCCTCTTGTGTGTTTTGTCAATGAATTTATCGTTTCGGCTATTCTCTGAATCCAAAAGCTATTATCTAGAACGGGGCCATATATTTTTCTAAGAATTTTTCACCCAAGCTTTTATATTTCTGCAACTTTTAAGCAACATCCAGAGAACATGATACCTGATGTATAATTACGTCTGTGTTGTAATATCACACTCTCACATTATAGGATATTGCGTTTCTCCATTTTATGAAACTTCCCGGCGGATTAAAACTGTGTGCCGGTCCGAGACTCGAACTCGGGAACTTTGCTTTTCGAGGGCAAGTGCTCAACCATCTGAGCTACCCAAGCACGACTCACCCCCCGTACTCACAGCTTTACTTCTGCCAGTATCTCGTCTCCTACCTTCGAAACTTTACAGAAGCTCTCCTGCGCAGGAGAGCTTCTGTAAAGAGAGCTGGTTGGCCTCTGTAATAAAAAAACTGAGTGAAAGGATCAACAAACGAACTTGAACGGATGTCATGTGACGTCCGCAACGACCAAACACAACGATTAAAAAAAAAAAAAAGGTAGAGCACTTGCCCGCGAAAGGCAAAGGTCCCGAGTTCGAGTCTCGGTCTGCCACACAGTTTTGATCTACCAGGAAGTTTCATATCAGCGCACACTCCGCTGCAGAGTGAAAATATCATTCTGGAAACATCTCCATTTTATACTTTTTAATTTTGCTTTTGGAAGCGGTAGTGGGTATTTCACAAAATATGACGTCAGATCCAGAGCACAGTATCTGGGATTCAAAAAATTTTTTATATGAAATACAATTTCTAGAAACAGTTTTCGAAAAAACCGACTACGCAACTGTGAAGCGGGAACTACACAGCAGTAGACTTCAATAAGCGTGCCAGCGTATTAAGAAGAAGCTCTGTCTAATTCCAGTGAGATTTGTACCAAGTCATATCCAACTTCTACGAAAGAGAATATCAGAAAATCTAGCCGCTACAGTCTGGAACCGGGAGACCGCTACGGTCGCAGGTTCGAATCCTGCCTCGGGCATGGATGTGTGTGATGTCCTTAGGTTAGTTAGGTTTAAGTAGTTCTAAGTTCTAGGGGACTGATGACCTCAGAAGTTGAGTCCCATAGTGTTGAGAGCCATTTGACTCATTTCATGGAAACTTGCAGAGGTGACCAGAGAGAATACAACATTGGAAGTAGAACACTGTAACATTGAAAAATTGTTTCTATATTCTGGAGTAAAATAAGGGCCCAAGCGAGGTTATTTGTTCCAGTGAAAGAGCTAAATCCCGTGACACGAAAGCTGTGCGGCCAAAAGTGTTCCGGCTGATCACTAAACGCTCTGTGTGTGCGTGGACTCAGTACCCTGAGGTTTATGATCCACAGATATGCTTTCTAATAAGAAACAGTTGGGCCACGGCACGCAGCTACACCAAGTACCATAGAATCACCTTCTCTTTACATTCATACAGTGTATCTACCAGCGCAGATATCGACTGTGTATTCTATTCACTTTAATGTTATGAAATGAGGTAAAAACTTAATTTCTCCAGTAGTATTCAACTTCCACTTTCTCCCGGGAGACCATTTCGTACAGCTTAACACGCATTGCCGAATCTTGCATCCAACTGGCCCCGGCGGACTGAAAACCGTTAGTTTGGTACAACAATTAGACCGAGTGTGGTTTTCAGGGGACTTAACAAGCTCGTCTAGGTAATCTATACCTCGGAAAATACGACACACAAACAGTTAAAATAAAACCAACACAAAGTTTACGTGACTGACAAACAGACAGTGCACGCCACTTCCATCCCTTCTGTTAGCTGAAGACTGTGCGGACAGGAAGGGCGCCCACTGCGAAGCAGCATGAACCTGATTAGATGCCCTTGGAAACAATTCCTATTGTCTTGTCCAAAAGTCTCAAGAGAACTTCGTCAATGCGTAGGTGAGTGTTTCGGGACTCCACCCCAGTAGGCAATTGATGTTTATCGCAACTAAAGATTTCCGCTGTTATAAACCAAACAATAGCTTAAACCCGACCAGCGAAGTCCTTTTTATTCACACTTCCTTTGTTAAACGTCTCTTTCAAATTTAAACAAACAAGAAAAAAATAGAACTGCAACAATGTGTTAGGAGTATGAGTTCCATAAGCAAATAGCGCCGCCATACAAATGCTATATCTTACTGGAAAGTACGCTTCTACAAGCATTCGCACATTACAGTGTAAATTTTTCTATTTGTTAAACAACAACCTTTCAGACGGTATTATATGGAGAAGTTTTTCCCATAAGTGTAGATGCAAATAAATAAAGGCTGTGGTCATACACTGACCTATAGCATACTGGTAGTCAGATATTTATATTTACGCCATTTTTAAATTCACACACACTTTTCATCATAAAGACTGGAACTACAACGTAAATTCAGAAGACGTTTATTAGATAATGGACAGATGAAAAACTCGTCTGTCTTCCTCCTCAAACGAGACTAAACCAATGATAACTGGAATAGTGCTATCTACAGCTTGTGAAATTAAGCTGCCGGTACTGAAGTGTTCAAGTACAAATTGTGCGCCATCTCATGACAAAGTTGTCAAACATTGGCTGTTAAAAAGGGTTCAAGAAATCATGGTAAATAAAACGAATACTCAGCTACTCGTACATTAGGCATCTCATTTGGACTGCACTGACCAAAGATTCAACTGATGAACATGTGCAACAACTGAAGATAAGTTTACAGGCCTTGAAATGCATTGTTTTTTTTAAATAAATTAAATGCAAATTGTGGTTGCTCGCGTTGTTATTTAATGACTTCTAAGCGCAGTCACTGTTGAAATATTTCGCCATGGACAAACTGAAGGTGTTTTTCTTGGAAATAGCTACGCACATAAGCATGCAATTTTTACTACATATTTGTTGAGGAAAATAGTCCATAAAAATAACGACACAGTCTGTGGAATAATCTTATTGATTTCAAACAAGTCCTTAAAACGACAGGATTCTCTGCTATAAGATGCTATCGACATTATAAATACAGTTGTCAGAGATCTGTCCGATAGACACATTTTGCAGAGGTGCCTGTATTGTTGAAAGTAGAATCAAAATAAAAGTGCAGATAATGCAATGTAAGACACAAGTCAGACAAATCATGAAAGAAACGTGGTGAGGAAATGTCCAGTGACTTTGAAAACCCAGCTTATGGAACAGGATTGTATTAAGTATTCAGCAAAACTCTTAGGCCCACTTTGATTGCATTTTTTTCCACGTATAATCCACTTTTCTCCGTAAATACGGAAACTAAGGATTCAAATTTTTTAGATATGGTACTTACATAACATCAAAACGTAATGTTTATAATAGCCATTTATACCTGGTTATTTAAAACTACAAGGTAATGTAAAGGAAGTAGTGTTCAGTTTCTTCACATTAAAGGATACCATTCAAAGCTGGAAAAAAACTGTGATACAAAGTGTGTAACATACCATAAAATGAAACTAAAAATGAAGCTCCAGGTGTAAATATTTTAGATGCGAATATTTCTTTTTGGGGGGAGGGTATACCTAATCATCTTGTATAAACCAATGCAAAATGAAAGCCTGCATGCTAAAAGATACGTAGTCAGGAAGCATTACGATTGCAAATTAATGGTTTAGTTATCAAACTGTACCAGTTAGACACTCGAAATATTTTTAAATAGACTATGATTCATTGTTACAAAACTGAAGCTGAAAGTATCTTCATAGTATTTTTGGTAGATGGACTGCAATGTAATGCTGCTGCTAGATCTTTATTTGCAAGCCGTAACTTTTCTTCTCCTGCCCTTCACATCTGCTTTTTTCTTTTGAGAAGTAGCAACGACAGTCTGCGAAAAGTAAGGGAACTACATCCGGTTCCAAACGTGGTTTTTAGAAAGCGGTAGAGCAGTTAATAACTGTCCTGTTCTTTCATCCCAAATTTGTGTTCCCACAGAAGAATATTATCTTTTTGAAAGTGGAAGTCGCATACATGTAAGTAAAAGTGAATAAATAATGGAAATTGCACGATCAGGTATTTAAGCAGATTTTTATACGTCTTAATAGATTTATAAGAACACAACTAGGAATACCCATGAATGTTGTCTTCCTGTGATGTCAGTATTACAACTGTGTAATTACTGTTCGTATATAAGTTACTGTCCTGCTGTGAAAACACAACAAGGCTCCCAGTTCAAAGACAGAGCATGGAGGAAGTACAGCTATCCCATGAAACAATACAACTTCACAAATTTCCATGATGCGCCAATGCATCAGAGCAATGAACTCAACAGCTGGAAGAGGAGAAAAGGCACCCTGTTCCACAGTAAATTACAAGTATTTGGTACTGTAAAGTGCCCAGCTATTATAATTAATTATGGTAGTAGGACCAATGTTTATGTATTTGTAACATGAACGTCAAGTCGAGAAAAAGAACTACGATAAAGTGTATTCTCCGTCATTAAAATTAACCTCTCTTCTGAACGTGAACAAGATAAAATTCAGCCTTGAGCTTTAAGAAGAAAAGTTATTGCAGTGAATTCTTGATAATCATTTCTTCTTCACTGTATTAACTGTATTATCCTCTAAAAATTTATCGTCTTTTGAGCCTGCTTCGTAATTTCTTCTGCGATTCGGCACAGAACAACGAATCGGCGGGAAATGAAGATCGTAGGTTGAGCACGTGACATTTCCAATTTAACTGAGTCTCTCTAATGTTTCAACAATTTTCCATGCCTTTAAAACGGGAATTTGTGTTAGCAACCAACAGCTTTTATTTCACAATGTTTTAAACTTGTAATTGGTTTTTCATAATACTTTGTTTAAAATTTAATTTAATTCATTGATTATTGGTGTGTAGTAGAGTAATAATGTTACACAGATACTTTCAAGTGCAGTACTGATACGATTTTGTTGACTGCAACACTTCTAATTTGAACAGAATATTTTTTCCAAGGTACATGACCACCTTGTACCTCGGAACAGTTTTTCACATTTGGAAAAACCTTACTTTTTCAGAGTAATTTCTGTAATTTAAAAAAAGTAAATACTATGATTTCAGAACTGAATAAGAGAAATATATTAAACTTGTGTTACAGGACTGGCTAGAGGTTAAAGTCTGATCGTCGAAACACAGAAATGCGCAACAGCCTCACAGACATTCTATTTAAAATAGTTCACAATTACACAGGTTACACAGGGTACAACACTCTCCCCTACTAAAAGTTAATCGGTATATTGTTAGGTAGATGGCCATAATTTTGTGGCTGCTCATTGCACTTTATGAAGACTGTCGAGCTGCGACGCATTAAGCCTCCATTAGACATATACTTAAGTGACACGATCCGTAGGGTGAAGGACGCATGGGTATGAAAATTGGTGAAGAAAACAAAATACACAGCATTTAACACATTAAATATGTCACAAATCTCGATTATTGCTAGGAAAATGCTGATATATCACAGAAAATTTGTAGCAGTTATCCAAAAAAACAGGAATGCAAGGGTCAGAAGGAACTTCGACTGTAGTCTGCTATGGACTACAGAGCTCTAACCGTTGCCCGAAACGTTCAATTTAATCCAAGTGGAAAGGAAACTCTGTGACTTTAAAACTAAAGACTGGAATCCCCAGTAATTTTCTGCTGAGACGTTCTCGTTCATTAAATGTTGATTGGTATATTTCGAGCAGGAAAATGCCGTTTGATTTGCTCCTAAAGGCGAATAATTACTTGGAATGACACGGCGGGTAATGAGAGGGAGTCCGAAGAAGCCGGCGAAGCGCACACACGACTGGCTGCCACTTTGGCTCCCGCCGGATATTCTGGAGTGTCAAAGAGCTGCCCTTCCAAGCTCGTTACATGGCGGCAACTAAAAGGAACATCTGCACCACGAACCGACCGAGATATCTCTCCAGGTGCGCTGTAGGCCTGTCTAACGTCACAACTTCAGATTTCCATATGTTGTTGTTGTTGTGGTCTTCAGTCCTGAGACTGGTTTGATGCAGCTCTCCATGCTACTATATCCTGTACAAGCTTCTTCATCTCCCAGTACATACTGCAACCTACATCCTTCTGAATCTGCTTAGTGTATTCATCTCTTGGTCTCCCCCTACGATTTTTACCCTTCACGCTGCCCTCCAATACTAAATTGGTGATCCCATGATGCCTCAGAACATGTCCTACCAACCTATCCCTTCTTCTGGTCAAGTTGTGCCACAAACTTCTCTTCTCCCCAATCCTATTCAATACTTCCTCATTAGTTATGTGATCTACCCATCTACTCCTCAGCATTCTTCTGTAGCACCACATTTCGAAAGCTTCTATTCTCTTCTTGTCCAAACTATTTACCGTCCATGTTTCACTTCCATACATGGCTACACTCCATACAAATACTTTCAGAAATGACTTCCTGACACTTAAATCAATACTCGAAGTTAACAAATTTCTCTTCTTCAGTAACGCTTTCCTTGCCATTGCCAGTCTACATTTTATATCCTCTCTACTTCGACCATCATCAGTTATTTTGCTCCACAAATAGCAAAACTCCTTTACTGCTTTAAGTGTCTCATTTCCTAATCTAATTCCCTCAGCATCACCCGACTTAATTCGACTACATTCCATTATCCTCGTTTTGCTTTTGTTGATGTTCATCTTATACCCTCCTTTCAAGACACTGTCCATTCCGTTCAACTGCTCTTCCAGGTCCTTTGCTGTCTCTGACAGAATTACAATGTCATCGGCAAACCTCAAGGATTTTATTTCTTCTCCATGGATTTTAATACCTACTCCGAATTTTTCTTTTGTTTCCTTTACTGCTTGCTCAATATACAGATTGAATAACATGGGGGAGAGGCTACAACCCTGTCTTACTCCCTTCCCAACCACTGCTTCCCTTTCATGTCCCTCGACTCTTATAACTGCCATCAGGTTTCTGTACAAATTGTAAATAGCCTTTCGCTCTCTGTATTTTACCCCTGCCACCTTTAGAATTTGAAAGAGAGTATTCCAGTCAACATTGTCAAAAGCTTTCTCTAAGTCTACAAATGCTAGAAACGTAGGTTTGCCTTTCCTTAATCTTTCTTCTAAGATAAGTCGTAAGGTCAGTATTGCCTAACGTGTTCCAGTATTTCTACGGAATCCAAACTGATCTTCCCCGAGGTCGGCTTCTACTAGTTTTTCCATTCGTCTGTAAAGAATTCGTGTTAGTATTTTGCAGCTGTGGCTTATTAAACTGATTGTTCGGTAAGTTTCACATCTGTCAACACCTGCTTTCTTTGGGATTGGAATTATTATATTCTTCTTGAAGTCTGAGGGTATTTCGCCTGTTTCATACATCTTGCTCACCAGATGGTAGAGTTTTGTCAGGACTGGCTCTCCCAAGGCCGTCAGTAGTTCCAATGGAATGTTGTCTACTCCGGGGGCCTTATTTCGACTCAGGTCTTTCAGTGCTCTGTCAAACTCTCCACGCAGTATTGTATCTCCCATTTCATCTACATCTACATCCTCTTCCATTTCCATAATATTGTCCTCAAGTACATCGCCCTTGTATAGACCCTCTATATACTGCTTCCACCTTTCTGCTTTCCCTTCCTTGCTTAGAACTGGGTTTTCATCTGAGCTCTTGATGTTCATACAAGTGGTTCTCTTATCTCCAAAGGTCTCTTTAATTTTCCTGTAGGCAGTATCTATCTTACCCCAAGTGAGATAAGCCTCTACATCCTTACATTTGTCCTCTAACCATCCCTGCTTAGCCACTTTGCACTTCCTGTCGATCTCATTTTTGAGACGTTTGTATTCCTTTTTGCCTGCTTCATTAACTGCATTTTTATATTTTCTCCTTTCATCAATTAAATTCAATATTTCTTCTGTTACCCAAGGATTTCTAAGAGTCCTGGTCTTTTTACCTACTTGATCCTCTGCTGCCTTCACTACTTCATCCCTCAAAGCTACCCATTCTTCTTCTACTGTATTTCTTTCCCCATTCCTGTCAATTGTTCCCTTATGCTCTCCCTAAAACTCTGTACAACCTCTGGTTCTTTCAGTTTATCCAGGTCCCATCTCCTTAAATTCCCACCTTTTTGCAGTTTCTTCAGTTTTAATCTACAGTTCATAACCAATAGATTGTCGTCAGAGTCCACATCTGCCCCTGGAAATGTCTTACAATTTAAAACCTGGTTCCTAAATCTCTGTCTTACCATTATATAATCTATCTGATACCTTTTAGTATCTCCAGGGTTCTTCCGTGTATACAACCTTCTATCATGATTCTTAAACCAAGTGTTAGCTATAATTAAGTTTTGCTCTGTGCAAAATTCTACCAGGCGGCTTCCTCTTTCATTTCTTAGCCCCAATCCATATTCACCTACTACGTCTCCTTCTCTCCCTTTTCCTACACTCGAATTCCAGTCACCCATGACTATTAAATTTTCGTCTCCCTTCACTATCTGAATAATTTCTTTTATATCATCATACATTTCTTCAATTTATTCGTCATCTGCAGAGCTAGTTGGCATATAAACTTGTACTACTGTAGTAGGCGTGGGCTTCGTGTCTATCTTGGTCACAATAATGCGTTCACTATGCTGTTTGTAGTAGCTTACCCGCATTCCTATTTTCCTATTCATTATTAAACCTACTCCTGCATTACCCCTATTTGACTTTGTGTTTATAACCCTGTAGTCACCTGACCAGAAGTCTTTTTCCTCCTGCCACCGAACTTCACTAATTCCCACTATATCTAACTTTAACCTATCCATTTCCCTTTTTAAATTTTCTAACCTACCTGCCCGATTAAGGGATCTGACATTCCACGCTCCGATCCGTAGGACGCCAGTTTTCTTTCCATATATAATTTGGAAAGACTTTTTAAATATTTAATGTTTGTGGAGGGTGCAACATGATGATTTTCAACAGGTCAACTAGGATCGATGCTTGGTATTGAGAACAAGATTCATTAGTAAATAAAAACAAAGAAACAGTTTATACTTATTTTTTGTTATCATTTACATTAGTTACCGAAAATTAACGATCTGTGTTCACTTTTATGCAAAATCAAGTGCAGTTAGAAGAATTTTCGCAAAAAAAAGAACAATATCCGAGAAAGGCACTGAAACGACGCGACGCCGACTAGCCTTCCTGCCATTCCCTGCCAAAAGCGTCATTTGGATGCGGCGCCGTATCTTCGAGGTCACAGTGGCGTTAACGTTCAACAACATAACGTATGATCGCATGCTGCCAGTGAGTGTCCTGACCTACCAACACGCCGCGTGTGTCCGACTGATACCCTATCCAACACATTCACCAAATCCGTTACCGAAAGAAAACACGTGGTAACTGGTTTTCGAGAGGCTGGCTCGCCACCACTCTCTCTCCACTAAAACTGATGAACTCTGGTATAGAGCTGAAGCAGTCTGGAATGACGTACCTGTATCTGTCATCTAAACTGAGTTCTGCACGACGCCGAGACAGGTCAGAGGCATTGCAGCTGTCAGAGGCGGCAGCTCTGTGTACTAAATTTTGCAGCCTTTAAATCCCCGGATCATCCATACATTTAATTACGCGTTCCTTGTCGTATGTCGTATGTCATATCTTCTCTGGTGTTAGAGTTTTAATGGCCAGCAGTGTACTTGCAAAACTACCATGCCATTAAGGGGATCTGGTACGACAGGAACCTTGCTCAGGCATTATTAATTTAGACATAACCAGAAAAAGATGGAAATATAACAGAAAAACTAACCAACGACAACAAATTGCCATCAGCACCTTTCCACGTACTAGAATTGCGCTATATGTATGCGAAAGGAGCACTTACTGTTTCGGGAAGGTATTTTATGGAAACATAAATGCATGTCGTGCGTTAAATATGTAACATCTAAGTTAATGTTTGGGCAGTGTAATTGTTGGTGAAGTATGCAACACAAGGCTAACATTAGAAATTGTTTCCTGGCATGTTAGACAAAAACTTTAATCACAGCCCCAATGTTTCTAGCGTTCTTCTCAGCTCAGTACAAGCTTAACAAAGAGGTTAAAGGACGCATATCCGATAACATCTCCAAGATGTAAACCCATGAAACCAGCTGCCTTATTGGTTGCAGCTTACTGATAACTTGTGCATGGGAGGCTCACAGCTGTTGAGCTGCACGTACGATTTACGCCAACGCATGGACAATCCCGTCAACAACAACAGGACTTGAACACGGCGAAAGGAAGAGTGTGCACGGATACAAATCAAGTTTCACTTTTCAGTCTTATTATAGTCACATATTCTTTTGGAGCATTGTGGGAACGCACTATAGGAGTGGCCTTCTGTGGATTGATGAAGCGTGGTATCTTGATGGTGATCTTCGGAATGCAAAGACTCCGAGGCAACATACTACAGCATGAATGGCGCGTATGACATTCTAGACTTCTTCTTCATAATTTCTAGGTCTTTCCAGAAAAGACAAGCAGATGTATTAACATTCAGAGCTCAGATGGCAAGACAGTACTAAACAAATACGAGAAATATGGAAGACTAAATGAATATATAGAACAACGGCACGAGGGAAATTAGCTTGAAGACAGAATTTTAGAAACGAAAGAGGAAGTAAATGAAGATGAAATGGACGATATGATACCGCGAAAAACACTGAAAGATCTAAGTCCAACAAGGCCCCTGGGACAGACAAAATTCCTTCAGAATTATTGAGCTCCTTGTGGGAACCGCAATGACACTACTATTCCACTTGATGGGCAAGATATATGAGAAACAGCTCCAGACTTCATGAAGAAAGTGATGATTCCGCTTCTATAAAGGCTAGTGCTCTCCGCTGTCAAAATTACCGAACTGTCAACGTAATAATTTATGGAAATTATGATTGCAGAGTGCTGACGTGAACTATGTACAACAGTACGTAAAAACTGGTAGAGGCTGAAGGGGAAGATCAGTTTGAGTATGGAGAAATGCAGCAACACCCGGGTCAATACTAACCTTACGACATAATGTAAAAGAAAGGTTAAAGGAAGATCAACCTACGTTTATTGCATTTATAGATTTAGAGAAAACTCATTATGTATTTTATCCCTGCTACCTTCAGAACTTCAAAGAGTGTATTTTAGTACATTGTTAAGACAAAAATTATTCACAATTAGTACAGAAACCAGACCACAGTTCTAAGAGTTGGAGGACATGAAAACGGAAGCAATAGTTCATAAGGGCGTGAGACAGGGTTTTATCCTAGCACAGATTTTACTCAGTCTGTACGTTGAGAATGGTTTGAAGGAAACCAAGGGGAAATTTGGAGAGGGCATTAAAGCACAGGGTGAAGCAATAAAACCCTTGAGGTTTACCGACGACGTTGTCATTCCATCACAGAGAGCTAAGATCTTGGAAGAGCAGAATGAAATGGTTAGCGTCATGTAAAGTCGGTATAAGATGAACGTCTAAAGACGTAAAACAAGGGTAATGAATTGTCATATTAAATCAGATGATGCTGAAGTCATTAGATTAGGGAATGAGGCATTAAAAGAAGAAGAGGATTTTTACTGTTTGGATAAAAAAAACTGACAATGACCGAAGGAGAGAAGATATAAAATGCAGACTGATCACAAAAAGAAAAGCATTTCTGAAAATTTGAAATTTGTTAATATGAGATATGAATTTCAATGTTACGAAGTACAGGTTGATTATAATTAAACTTTCAAAACGCTGTAGAAATAAAACCACTGGTCACAATCACGTCAAATTGCAACGGAATATTATCGGAGAAGGGGGAAAACGTATGGCAGAAGAAAAAAAATAGTGTGGAGATTGATCAATAGATGGTACTGTATGTGCCAGAAAACGTATATGAAAACACCTGTCATTCGCACAACCCATTGAAGTTGGTATAAACACACCGGGTAGACGGATTTTCCTCCTTTCGCGTGTGCGACGTTCGCCAAGACTGTCTCAATGCAGGATCGCGCTCTGCTTGTAAAGCTGTATTAAAAGTTTGATGACTGTGCACACGTCGCCCTGCAGACGTTCCGAACACTGAAGGGTTTAAAAAAAGGCGTTGGTCCGATGACTGCCATGGGTCTGGAGAAAATGATTCGGAAATTCGAAAAGACGGGATTTTTTTGTGTGCAACCTTGTAGAGGCAGGAAACGAATTGATTCGGCGTCACTGGATGCAATGGTCACATCAATGCAGTAGGAGACGAGTGGTGATGTCCAAACGTGCACTGCACGGAGAATTGCCCGAAAATTGGACATACCCGTAAGCACGGTGCGTAAAATCCTACGAAACATTCTTCTTTCTTATCCATTCAAAATTACCCATGTGCACGAGTTGGTACCTTTTGAATTGCGAGCAAGAGACACCTTTGCTTTAGAATTTCTTGCTCACCTGAAAGTGGACAATGATTGGCCGTGGAAGATTTTGTGGACAGACGAAGCCCACTTCCATCTGACAGGATATGTCAATACACAGAAGTGTCGAATATGGGAAACGGAAAATCCACGCAAATGAACCAGTACCATTTCATCATGAAATTCAATGTGTGGTGCGGGTTTACGGCATAATTTATCATAGGGCCAGTTTTTTTTTTTCGAAGAGACAGGTGCTCTCAGTTCTGCTACCTGTACCGTCCACCCCTGCTAACCGCTATGAGTGTCTTTTACGCAACCACGTCATTCCAGCTCTCCTACAGCGTAGATGTGTGGATGGGATTATTTTTAGGCAAAAGGCGCAGCTCCGGACATTGCAAATCCATTTCAGTAGCTGCTGAAGCGCCATTTCGCAAATGCTAGAATTATCAGCCGCCATTTCCCTATAGCCAGGTCGTCCCGATCACCTGATCTTAATCTGTGTGACTTCCGGCTGTAGGGTTAACCGAAAGATGTAGTGTTCAGTGTCCCGATTGCAAACTTAGCTGCATTGAAGGCAAGAATTGCGCAGCACACTCTGAACGTGACCCCGGAAACACTTCGATCAATTGTGGATCATGCTGTTTCTCGATTTCAACATGTTGCCGAAAACGATGGACAGCATATTGAACATGTTTGCGCCAGTTGATTGATGCTTTTTATGCGGTTTTTGGCCTCCGTATAGTTAAAAACCGATTTTTCCCGTCTGATGTAATATGACCTTGCCGTGGTGGATGGGCTTACATAACTAATACACTTCTGGAAATTGAAATAAGAACACCGTGAATTCATTGTCCCAGGAAGGGGAAACTTTATTGACACATTCCTGGGGTCAGATACATCACATGATCACACTGACAGAACCACAGGCACATAGACACAGGCAACAGAGCATGCACAATGTCGGCACAAGTACAGTGTATATCCACCTTTCGCAGCAATGCAGGCTGCTATTCTCCCATGGAGACGATCGTAGAGATGCTGGATGTAGTCCTGTGGAACGGCTTGCCATGCCATTTCCACCTGGCGCCTCAGTTGGACCAGCGTTCGTGCTGGACGTGCAGACCGCGTGAGACGACGCTTCATCCAGTCCCAAACATGCTCAATGGGAAACAGATCCGGAGATATTGCTAGCCAGGGTAGTTGACTTACACCTTCTAGAGCACGTTGGGTGGCACGGGATACATGCAGACGTGCATTGTCCTGTTGGAACAGCAAGTTCCCTTGCCGGTCTAGGAGTGGTAGAACGATGGGTTCGATGACGGTTTGGATGTATCGTGCACTATTCAGTGTCCCCTCGACGATCAACAGTGGTGTACGGCCAGTGTAGGAGATCGCTCCCCACACCATGATGCCGGGTGTTGGCCCTGTGTGCCTCGGTCGTATGCAGTCCTGATTGTGGCGCTCACCTGCACGGCGCCAAACACGCATACGACCATCATTGGCACCAAGGCAGAAGCGACTCTCATCGCTGAAGACGACACGTTTCCATTCGTCCCTCCATTCACGCCTGTCGCGACACCACTGGAGGCGGGCTGCACGATGTTGGGGCGTGAGCGGAAGACGGCCTAACGGTGTGCGGGACCGTAGCCCAGCTTCATGGAGACGGTTGCGAATGGTCCTCGCCGATACCCCAGGAGCAACAGTGTCCCTAATTTGCTGGGAAGTGGCGGTGCGGTCCCCTACGGCACTGCGTAGGATCCTACGGTCTTGGCGTGCATCCGTGCGTTGCTGCGGTCCGGTCCCAGGTCGACGGGCACGTGCACCTTCCGCCGACCACTGGCGACAACATCGATGTACTGTGGAGACCTCACGCCCCACGTGTTGAGCAATTCGGCGGTACGTCCACCCGGCCTCCCGCATGCCCACTATACGCCCTCGCTCAAAGTCCGTCAACTGCACATACGGTTCACGTCCACGCTGTCGCGGCATGCTACCAGTGTTAAAGACTGCGATGGAGCTCCGTATGCCACGGCAAACTGGCTGACACTGACGGCGGCGGTGCACAAATGCTGCGCAGCTAGCGCCATTCGACGGCCAACACCGCGGTTCCTGGTGTGTCCGCTGTGCCGTGCGTGTGATCATTGCTTGTACAGCCCTCTCGCAGTGTCCGGAGCAAGTATGGTGGGTCTGACACACCGGTGTCAATGTGTTCTTTTTTCCATTTCCAGGAGTGTAGTATCACTCCTGTTCAGCCATGCACGCTAAGTAGTACAGTTTGGTTAACGTCAACCGTACATCTTAGGCATTGTTGTATGATTCATTTTACATTTATAGTCGACCACTATTAAATTATGATGGTTACAGCGCCATCTATTGCTACATTATGTAACTATTTATTTTTCTTCTGGCATACGTTTTTCCCCTTCTTCGATAATATTCCGTTGCAACTTGACGTCATTCTAACCAGTGGTGCTATTTCTACAGCGGTTTGAAAGTTTAACTATAATTATAATCACCCTGTACTTTCGGAAGGTATTTTGGAGTACAGTATTGTATGAAAGTGTAGCTTGGACAATAAACAGTCCAGACAAGATGAGAGTAGAAGGTGCTTCATCAGTGTGCTGAGAATTAGATTGGTAGATCGAATAACTACTGAGGGGATACAGAACCGAATTGTGGAAAAAAAATGTGTGGCATATTTAAAAGGAGGGGTCGGTTAATGGGACACATCGTTACGTATCAATAAATTGTCATTTTGATAATGAGGGACCGTGGGGAAAAATTGTTGATGGGGGCCAGTATTGTAAACAGGTTCAAATGGATATAGGTCGCAGTAGTTACGCAGAGGTGAAGAGGCTTGCGTAGGATAGACTAGCGTGAATCGACTGTCGTCCACAAGAACATTAATCGCTATCCACATGCAGCTGCTGAAGTGGATGCTGATTTTTGTCACCTCAGTGTATGCTAAACGTGATTAATCTCTTCACTGTTGCGTCATAATTCTGTTCATGGAATACATTCGAAATTTAGAGTGGAGCTCAATGCGATACACTTTTAATAGTTTCCACAATTAACATCTGTCCCGAAATCTGACAGAAAATCCAAAGAGCTTTTGGTCGAATATGAAGTGTACCAGCAACAAGATACAATCATTGGTTTCACTGCATCGTACCAATGCTAATATTATCGACGACAGCACTGCTAAAACCGATTTTTCTTTTACCAAAGAAGTTGCAGTAAATATTCAAGAATTCGAATCAAGAAGAGCTGCCAATAATAAAGAAAACTCTTCCTGCCCAGATCGTATGACAATTACGTTCCTTTCCGAGTACACTGATAAAATAGCTCCATTTTTAGCAAACATAAACAACATCTCTCTCGACGAATGATCCACACCTAAAGATTGAAGGGCTTTACAGGTCACATTAGGCGACAAGAAATGAAATTAAAGTCATCTTCTGAATTCCATATCATTAACATAGTTTAGTAGTAGTATTTTAGAACACATACTTTGTTCCAACATTACAAACATTTCGAACCAAACGATGTATAACATAGTTTAGTAGTAGTATTTTAGAACATATACTTTGTTCCAACATTACAAACATTTCGAACCAAACGATGTATTGACAAATAACGAGCACGGACATCGAAAATAAATAAATAAATAAAAATTAAAAAATTGAAAAAAACCTTATGAAAAACAACTGGCTCCTTATTCACAAGAAGTACTGACTGCTGCTGTTACTACATATAAAGTTGATTCCGTATTTCTAGATTTCCAGAAAGCTTCCCTCGCAAAGGGCTCCTAATCGAACTCAGTGCCTTTGGAATAACGTCTCAAATGCCCAACTGCATCATTTTCCTGTTATAGAGGTAGAAGTTCGCAGTAATTAATGGGAAGTCATCTAGTGGAATCGAAGTTGCATCTGAGGTATCCCAAGGAAATTATATAAACCGTCTTACGTTCTTAACGGATATAAACGATTTAGGTGGCAGTGTGAGCAGCCCTCTTAAGCCGTAAGTAGATTATACTGTTGTTTACCATCTATTAGACTCACCAGGAGATCAAAACTATTTGCAAAATGATTTAGGATATCATCATGGTAGGAGAAGTGGCTGTTTATCCAAAACAATAAAAAGTGTGATGTCCTCCACGTGTGTAGTAAAAAAAATCCGTTAATTTTCGGCTACGCGATAAATCACACAAATTTAAAACTCTTCGGTCCAACAAAAAATCTAGCGATTACAATTACAGACACCTAAAATTTCACAATCACGTAGACAACGTGGGGAGGCGAATCATAGACTGTTTTATTGGCAGAAAACTTAGAAGATGCAACAGGTACACAAAAGACACTGCTTGCACTACCCTTACACGTCCTTTTCTGGAGTATTGCTGCTAAGTATGGGATACTTGCCAGACAGTATTGACGGAGAACATCGAAAAAGTTCAAAGAAGGGCCGCTCGTTCTGTTCTATAGCGGAACGAGGGAGATAGTGTCACGGATAGGATAAGCAAGCTGGTGGTGAAGTGTGGGGAAAAGGGGACGGGGAAATAATTGAAACGAAGAATTTTTCGCTGGGGCAGGATCTTTTCATGAAATTGTAGTCACTAACTTTCTCTGTCAGTTACTGGCTGAGAATAGACCATCGTGATGAAATAAGAGAAATTAGAAAGATTTGGATGATCATTTTTTCCCACCTGCTATTCGAGTAGGAACGGTACGGATATACTAGGGATATGAGTCTATGAATCGTGTGACAAATATTTAAGTGCAAACTGGAAAGCAATCATGTGCACGTAGATGTAAAGCAAACTGGTCCGCTCATCCAAAATCTTAATCAGTGTCTTACCGACTGAGCCACCTCACCCGGTACGTCGCATTTAGCCGGTATAACCCATAAAGTAGGTTCTATCTGAACAGCATCATAATTCCTAAAGCGTTATTCGAATAAACTTCGATGATTATGTTGTATGCATTGACGTCACAATGTTATACATATAATTCTTTTATTGGTATGTTATGTAATTACCACACTGTTTTTATAACATAAATGAATAATTTGATTTCAGGATGTATTAGATTCTCATGCTCTCAACTGGTCGTCTTCTACTCGGGATATGTAGGCAACGTTGAATTTACCTGGCAAATTAAAACTGTGTGCCGGACTCGGCACATGTTCTACCGTCTGAGCTACCAAGATACTCACATCTTTACTTCCGCCAGAATATCTCCTACTTTTCAAACTTAAAACAAGTTCTCCCGGCCCGGCACATAGTTAACATCTCTCAGAAACTTTCAGTCCACTGTTGAATGAAAATTCATTCTTTACTGAAAGTTGTTTGATGAGTAATGACTGAACGATTTGTGACAGCTGTTAACATAAACGTTTGTGGTTTATTACACTAACAGATAAATACTGCAGTGTCCTGTAGATTAATGACAGTAGAAGATGATGAGTGACACTCATCGGAAAACAGAGAAATGAGAACGCAGTTTCTCGCATGGAAGGGGGAAAACGTTCCGGCTGTGAAATATATTTGGATATGTAGTGAAACATGAGTAAAGCTTGCACCATTACAGACATGGTAGTAATATTCAATAAAGATAAAAGTGTTATTCCTTCTTTAGAATATCCCATTCGTGCCCTATGTTCAGGACGAACCAGGAAAACTGAGGTTGAACCTCTGTTTGCTGCTTTAAATTATAGACTCACTACCGCACTCGCGTTGCTCCCTACTTCTCTTTGTTGTGTTTTGCGCAGTGTATTAAGTATATTTATCCCTCGCTGTTTTGAAACCTCACCGATAGCCCAAACTCGTGAACCAAACATGTAATATACTCAGCTGCAGTTAAGCCAAAGTATTCATCAGTTTGTCAAATAAGATATTCCAGTGCAAGGTAAGCTATTTTCCTCTTATACGAATAAGGGTAGTGCAAGTGTACCCCAGGCCAAGGAAAATGTACTATGTAAATGAATTCTTCAAAAACTCGGCGGGACGAAATGGCTTTCTCCTGCACATTGCTTCCCTTCACGTTTTAACAGAATTTCCGATATTGCCCTCCATCTTCCATTAGCCTTCGTAATGCGAGCCTTCACGTCAGCAGGACGCCTGCAACGAGGTCTTTGTATTGAAATACAAGTTGCTGGCAGTATTCTCTTTGATGTTATCCCGTTGTAGGGTATCTTAAGAAATGCTGAAAGAAATGGTTCAAATGGATCTGAGCACTATGCGACTTCACTTCTGAGGTCATCAGTCGCCTAGAACTTAGAACTAATTAAACCTAACTAACCTAAGGACATCACACACATCCATGCCCGAGCCAGGATTCGAACCTGCGACTGTAGCGGTCGCTCGTCTCCAGACTGTAGCGCCTAGAACCGCACGCCCACTCCGGCCGGCAAGAAATGCTGACCAGACAGAAGTATGTAATGGGCAACTTTAGAAATTAATGTCCAAACGACATACACTCCTGGAAATGGAAAAAAGAACACATTGACACCGGTGTGTCAGACCCACCATACTTGCTCCGGACACTGCGAGAGGGCTGTACAAGCAATGATCACACGCAAGGCACAGCGGACACACCAGGAACTCGGTGTTGGCCGTCGAATGGCGCTAGCTGCGCAGCATTTGTGCACCGCCGCCGTCAGTGTCAGCCAGTTTTCCGTGGCATACGGAGCTCCATCGCAGTCTTTAACACTGGTAGCATGCCGCGACAGCGTGGACGTGAACCGTATGTGCAGTTGACGGACTTTGAGCGAGGGCGTATAGTGGGCATGCGGGAGGCCGGGTGGACGTACCGCCGAATTGCTCAACACGTGGGGCGTGAGGTCTCCACAGTACATCGATGTTGTCGCCAGTGGTCGGCGGAAGGTGCACGTGCCCGTCGACCTGGGACCGGACCGCAGCGACGCACGGATGCACGCCAAGACCGTTGGATCCTACGCAGTGCCGTAGGGGACCACACCGCCACTTCCCAGCAAATTAGGGACACTGTTGCTCCTGGGGTATCGGCGAGGACCATTCGCAACCGTCTCCATGAAGCTGGGCTACGGTCCCGCACACCGTTAGGCCGTCTTCCGCTCACGCCCCAACATCGTGCAGCCCGCCTCCACTGGTGTCGCGACAGGCGTGAATGGAGGGACGAATGGAGACGTGTCGTCTTCAGCGATGAGAGTCGCTTCTGCCTTGGTGCCAATGATGGTCGTATGCGTGTTTGGCGCCGTGCAGGTGAGCGCCACAATCAGGACTGCATACGACCGAGGCACACAGGGCCAACACCCGGCATCATGGTGTGGGGAGCGATCTCCTACACTGGCCGTACACCACTGGTGATCGTCGAGGGGACACTGAATAGTGCACGGTACATCCAAACCGTCATCGAACCCATCGTTCTACCATTCCTAGACCGGCAAGGGAACTTGCTGTTCCAACAGGACAATGCACGTCCGCATGTATCCCGTGCCACCCAACGTGCTCTAGAAGGTGTAAGTCAACTACCCTGGCCAGCAAGATCTCCGGATCTGTCCCCCATTGAGCATGTTTGGGACTGGATGAAGCGTCGTCTCACGCGGTCTGCACGTCCAGCACGAACGCTGTTCCAACTGAGGCGCCAGGTGGAAATGGCATTGCAAGCCGTTCCACAGGACTACAGCCAGCATCTCTACGATCGTCTCCATGGGAGAATAGCAGCCTACATTGCTGCGAAAGGTGGATGTACACTGTACTAGTGCCGACATTGTGCATGCTCTGTTGCCTGTGTCTATGTGCCTGTGGTTCTGTCAGTGTGATCATGTGATGTATCTGACCCCAGGAATGTGTCAATAAAGTTTCCCCTTCCTGGGACAATGAATTCACGGTGTTCTTATTTCAATTTCCAGGAGTGTATGAACGAATTATTTGCACAAAAACAAAGACAACCAAATTTTGAAACTCTTTAAACGTTATTGTAGATAGACTCCAAGGTGGGAAAACAAACGGCACACGACGAAGGAATTATGCGAATGGGACGGAAATCGGTAGACGTGATGTACATGTACAGACAACCAAATTATAACAATTTCACAAAAATGTATGATTTATTCAAGAGAAAAAGTTTCACAAACACAGGACATCAATAATGCACCACCTCTGGCCCTTACGCAGGTTGACTTGTTGGAAGTCCTCCTGATGGATACCGTGTCAAATTCAGTTAAACTAGCGCGTTAGATCGTCAAAATCCCGAGCTGGTTGGAGGGCCCCGCCATAATGATCCAATTAGAAATGCGGTGCCCTTGCTGGCCAAAGCTAGCACGAAGACAAGCAATAGAAACTTTTCCGTATGCGGGCGGGCATTATCTTGCTGCTACGTAAGCCCAGGATGGCTTGCCATGAAGGGCTAAAATGCGGGGAGTAGCCTAGAAACTCAGGTCATTGATAGACTGTGATGCCACACACTCCAAGGGAGCAAACTATTACGAACACATCAGAAATAGTTTAATTATAGGTTAAAATTTAAGGCTAGCAATGATATTACTGTATGAATTAATTATGACTATAATTTGATTTGTAATTTTAAGTGCGTTGAGAGGGCAGACGAGAAAAGAAATACTAATGGACAGTAATGATGCTCCGGTACAGGTATTACCCAAAATTTATATTGGACGTAATTCCATTTAATTTAGATGTTTGTAGCTTTCGTCGAGATGGCGTTTTATATTGCTAAGGAGCCCTTTTTCCTAAGTTTAAAAGGCCCGTGGTGCGTGAATACACCTGAGGGGATCTAGATAAGTGGTTCTGACCATTACAAGTAGCCAGTATACGGCAACCTAACGCAATTGACTGTGTCCAAAACTGCGCAAATGACCACAGTTAGTAAATGGGTCATAAAAAGTAGAGCCCTTTGTGCAGTCGGTTGTTTCCTTCTAAACCACAGGTTTTAAATAATCTTCACCGCAAGAGCTCTGCGTCACTGGTAGTTCTGCCGTCAAGACGTGTTTCGGTGGTGGATGGAGGCAATCTACAGACCACATGGTCATACAGTTTAGGCACTATGTTGAGACAGTTTGCCCGAGGTCTGGATGCACCAGAAGACAGACAAAAGATTTATCATTTGTCAGAGAAATAGTTAACGGTCTTGTTTCTCGCTGGTTGCGATAATCACATCATCCAGAATTACGACGGGAACTCGTAATTACCACCACATTCAGTCCACGGACGCCTCTATGCTACTTCTAAGACAACAAGCATTGTCTAATGACATGGACCATCATTAGACAGTTTCTGTCTAGGTAGCCCTCAATTCCTTGTTTCATTACTTCATTTTGCACGGGTCCTCTGATATCTTCAATGTGTGTTTTTCTTGATCGACCGAGAGTTGTCTTTTTCTTGATTGACAGAGTGTTGTCTTCTTTATCAGTGACAACTATATCGTATTCAGACAGTTTACTCACCTTCGTCAGTTCGTTTATATCTTTCTCAATCATGTGAGCTATATTATTAATGTATCTGTGTCTCTTTTATCAACATATATCTGTTTAATTGAACCTATAGCTGACTTTTATTTAAGCACTGTTTGTACTATCCCCTTCTGTCCCTAATAAATAAATACCCCTTATCTGCACCACTGTAATCTTGAATAAAAATCCAAATGACGCCTGTAGTAGGAGATGAATTTGATACTTTAGTCATGGTGAGGGCAGTGAGTGGGTTATTGGGTGCTTGTTTCAAAGTCACACACCTGGTAATGTGGTTTTACCTTTTCACAGTAAAGTCATGATTTTCTTTTTGTTTGAAAATTAACTTCGAATTAAGATATAAAAATTAATTAACCTGTTTACAGCTTCATTTATCCTTCATAGGCATACAAATCCTATCCTTTTCGCAGGCGCAAAATATGAAACATCATCCTTATCACCTTTTGGTTGATACAACATTTAGTTGCAATTGACGCTTATGTCACACATCACTCTCAAAACACTCATAAATAAGATTATAAGCATAAAAACATGTTCTTATAGTTAGGTATTTTCGAGTCAGTTGCGTTTTTCGCAACTGTCTCAAATATTGCTAATTCCTATCGTTGGCTTCTGTCACATGTTCCAATACTTATATATCGTTTCTCAAATAAACAGTCTGCAACAATTTCACGCTAATGAAGTAATGCTTTTAAAAACGTGTCACCAAAATCACTCTCGTTCCTTGTGCTATATATTCCTGTTCTTTAATAAAATTCAGATATAATTCCTCCCGGAAATACGTTAGCCACAATATCTTTATTAGAGATTTTGAGTCATCTAAGGTTACTTCCGTCCTTATCATTTTCTAGGTTGACACTACGTCCAGTATTATTCAGTTCGAACTACGTTCCTGTATCAGTTACTGCTGCTTCCTTACTCTGACGATACGTGCCTATTTTCTTGTTTTGTATTGATATTTTCTGTGTATAGGATGGCTATTAGAACTCCCTTCAAGGATCCTAGCTAAATTAGGAGTAAACATAGTCGTGTTGCTACCCATACACGGATCAGATGGCCAACGTATCTACTGAAACGGCCCACATCTTTTGGTGGATTTTGCGCTCTCCATCGCTGACTTGCACACGCACCGGATGGCATCTAAGCAGATAAGGCTTTAATGGCGCCTAAAATTTATCATCCTCCGATTCAGTGTTTACGATATGCACAAACAGAAGTCGCTTTCGTCGTTTTTCGAGGAACCAGTAAGAGGGGTGCTTTCAGTTTGGTGCCAGGAAAGATAGGAATTTAGGGAAATTATCGAGCTGATACAGCTGGGAAGATTTCCATGTTTAATAAACAGTGTCATAGTTACAGGGTTGAAGAGGGACGCATGTGGAAGTCGAAGAATGGGTGTCTATAACTAAAGAATATATTTTAAGTGAATGATATGTGTAATTTGATAAGAACATGAACGTAGCATATTTGAGATTGCGACATCTACTTCAGTTGATGGCTAGACAGGATGGTACGAATTTGGATGTTTCGCTTTGTTCCTGGCCTTACTCCTAAACTTACTTGCCTACGTTCCAGAGGTTTTCAGAATAGGTGGCACATTGTAGCTTCTTAAACGAACAGCTAGCAACATGTTTCTTATGCATCGTTACATGTTAGTGTGTGTGTGTGTGTGTGTGTGTGTGTGTGTGTGTGTGTGTGTGTGTGTCTGTGTGTGTGGGGGGGGGGGGGGGCGCTGAATGCAAGAAATGACCCTTCGGCAGCTGATTTTAGCTCGTATAGTGATTCATTTTACATATGTTAAACATTTTCACTACAAATCATAATATATGAACGCTGGTAACTCCATAGAGGGTCACCCTATCACAAAACCATCAACCCTTCAAACTCTTCTCATGATATTGCGCAGCAGGGTTCACCTCTGAAGTTTAGCCACTACAGTATATCGGACTGCTATCGTAGCCTCTTTCCGAGTCTTTCAAATATGGAATCACAACTCCACAAAATACTACGCACTCTCAATATAGTTGATTAGTTGAGGCATTTATGTTGTTAGTATGTGACAATGAAAAAAAAATGATATATGTCATTTCTCAATGAACATTTGTATCTAAAAAAATACTTCGGATTCATTTATTAATTTAATCTAATCACTCAAACTTATATTTCTGAAAGAGCCATTAGAAAGGAATCGCTAATACACTGCTGGCCATTAAAATTGCTACACCACGAAGATGACGTGCTATAGACGCGAAATTTAACCGACAAGAAGAAGATGCTGTGATATCCAAATGATTAGCTTTTCAGAGTATTCACACAAGGTTCGCTCCGGTGGCGACACCTACAATGTGCTGACATGAGGAAAGTTTCCAACCGATTTCTCATACACAAACAGCAGTTGACCGGCGTTGCCTGGTGAAACTTTGTTGTGATGCCTCGTGTGAGGAGGAAAAATGCGTACCATCACGTTTCCGATTTAGATAAAGGTCGGATTGTAGCCTATCGCGATCGCGACATTGCTGTTCGCGTTGGTCGAGATCCAAAGACTGTTAGCAGAATATGAAATCGGTGGGTTCAGGAGGGTAATACGGAACGCCGTGCTGGATCCCAACGGCCTCGTATCACTAGCAGTCGAGATGACAGACATCTTATCCGCAGGGCTGTAACGAATCGTGCAGCCACGTCTCGATCCCTGAGTCAACAGATGGGGACGATTGCAAAACTACAACCATCTGCATGAACAGTTCGACGACGTTTGCAGCAGCATGGACTCACAACTCGGAGACCATGGCTGCGGTTAACCTTGACGCTGCATCACATACAGGAGCGCCTGCGATGGTGTACCCAACGACGAACCTGGGTGCACGAATGGCAAAACGTCATTTTTTCGGATGAATCCAGGTTCTGTTTACAGCATCATGATGGTCGCATCCGTGTTTGGCGACATCGCGGTGAACGCACGTTGGAAGCGTGTATTCGTCATCGCCATACTGGCGTATCACCCGGCGTGACGGTATGGGGTGCCATTGGTTACACGTCTCGGTCACCTCTTGTTCGCACTGACGGCACTTTGAACAGTGGACGTTACATTTCAGATGTGTTACGACGCGTGACTCAACCCTTCATTCGATCCCCGCGAAACCCTACATCAGCAGGATAATGCACGACCGCATGTTGCAGGTCCTGTACGGACCTTTCTGGATACAGAAAATGTTCGACTGCTGCCCTGGCCAGCACATTCTCCAGATCTCTCACCAATTGAAAACGTCTGGTCAATGGTGGCCCAGCAACTGGCTCGTCACAATACACCAGTCACTACTCTTGATGAGCTGCGGTATCGTGTTGAAGCTGCATGGGCAGCTGTACCTGTACACGCCATCCAAGCTCTGTTCGACTCAAAGCCCACGCGTATCATGGCCTTTAATACGGCCACAGATGGTTGTTCTGGGTGCTGATTTCTCAGGATCTATGCACCCAAATTGCGTGATAATTTAATCATATGTTCTATTATAATATATTTGTCCATTGAATACTCGTTTATCATCTGCATTTCTTCTTGGTGTAGCAATTTTAATGGCCAGTAGTGTACAACTGTCGCTTCGCGGACACTAAGACGCCCGCGGGCCCTGTGACATTCTCACACCGCGTTACCTGCGTTGAATTGTCGAGTATTTAGAGCAGTCCCCTAGTTTATCTCCTTGTTCACTTATTTCACCTTTTTGAGGCTACCTGTACATGTCAACTTGAACTATAGAGATCCTTGAAATTCCCATGATCCCTGCTTTTTCCTCGCACTAGTGTGTCATGTAACGTAGCGTCTTCACGCATATTATGTGCGCCTTACGTGCTTGAGTGCGTCTAAAAATAAAAGGAGATTGCGAAGAAGGGTATCAACGCACTACATTCTAAAATCAGTTTAAATAATTTGACGAGTCTGTTAAACTTGGTGCACTCAAAAATACACTGCTGTCCGTGAAACACCAGGAAGAATAGCAAATAATGGAATGTTGTTTCTTGATTTAGTATAATAGAAGGAATACGTGATTAAATTTGTGGGTAATCTGGAGGTACACAGGATTCGACATTTAGTACACAGAGCTTCCACCTCTGTCCACAACAAAGTCTCTCACCTGGCTGGACATTAAGTTGAACTGAGGTTGGATCACAACATACGTCTTCAACTTTAAGAAAGAATTCATCATTCGCAGTGACTGGAGAGTGGTAGTGTGCTAGACACTCGGCAAGCCATGACCAGGTGTTTTATGGGGTGGAAGATCTGTAGAACTTGTTGGCCAGTTAACGATGACAGTGTACAGTGCGACGACGGCTGGAGCGCTACGACCTGTGAGCAGACGAGCATTAATGCGGATTCCGTTATCGCATCAGCCGAGAGGGGCGCGCCGACGTCGCGCAGGATTAACCGAGCGGTCTTAGGCGCTGCAGTCATGGACTGTGCGGCTGCTCCAGGCTGAGGTTCGAGTCCTCCCTCGGGCATGGGTGTGTTTGTTTGTCCTTAGGATAATTTAGGTTAAGTGGTGTGTAAGCTTAGGGACTGATGACCTTAGCAGTTAAGTCCCATAAGATTTCACACACATTTGAACATTTTTTTGGCGCGCCGACAGTTCATACGTACAACACTGGGGATAGGGGTAGCACCACGTCTTCTCTCGTGATTTCATACAGCATCACGACAGACATATCTGTGTTTAGAGGCTCTGAAGAGAACGACCGTTGCCATATTGCATTCGTTATCGTCATACGGGCCCAGCACCTCTAGTTCGCGTAATCGTTAATTTGGACAGCAGCTATTACATTTACTAACTGTTAAGACCAGTAACTGTGCCCCATTTTCGAGGAATGAATGATCTTACATTTCAATAAAATAATGCAATACGGCAAGTTACCAGTGCTGCCCTGACCTACCTCAGTACGGAAGGTGTTCGACTCTTTGCGTGGTGAACACATCTGCGAGACGTCTCATTCACTGAAAACAACTGGTCATGAGTCGCCAAGAACCTGGCGCGCCACGACTCGCAAGCCACAGCCACTACCAGTGATGATTGGTTGGTTGGTTGGGGGAAGGAGACCAGACAGCGAGGTCATCGGTCTCATCGGATTAGGGAAGGACGGGGAAGGAAGTCGGCCGTGCCCTTTGAAAGGAACCATCCCGACACTACCAGTGATGAATTCTTGCACAGAGTTGAAGCAGCGTGGAATTACGTACTCGAATATGTCAACCAAGCTCAGTTTGTTTCGATGGCCAGCGAAGTTAGAAGCATTTTTGCTGTCAAGGCGGCAGCATTATGTACTAAATTTCACATAATGTCCACCTACAAATCACCTAGTCCTACTAAGCTAAAAGATAAAACAAAGACTTATCACGAACGGACTGTCCGAATTGGACGTAAATCGGTAGACGTGATGTATAAGTACAGACCAAACATATGATTACAATTTCAGAAAAGTTGGATGATTTATTCGAGATAAAGATCTTCACAAGTCGGTCCACCTCTGGCACTTATGCAGGCGCTTATTCGGCTTGGCACTAATTGACAGAGTTGAAGAATGTCCTCCTGAAGGATGTCGTGCCTAATTCTGTCCAATTGGCGCTTTAGATCGTCAAAATCGCGAGCTGGTTGGAAGGCCCTGACCATAATGAACTCAACGTTCTCAATTGGGAAGAGATGCAGCGATCTTGCTGGCCAAGGTATGGTTTGGCAAGGACGAACCGGAGTAGTAGAAACCCTCGCCGTGCGTGGGCGGATAATGTCTTATTGAACTGTAAGCCCACTGTAGCTTGCCATGAAGGGCAACATAACGGAGCGTAGAATATCGCCGACGTACCGCAATGCTTTAAGGGTGCCGCGGATGACAACCAAAGGGGTCATACTATGAAATGAAATGGCACCCTAGACCATCACTCCTGGTTGCCGGGCCGTATGGCAGGCGACGATCAAGTTGGTACCCCACAGCTATCTGGGTCATCTCCAGATATCTCTTCGCTGTCATCGTAGCCCAGCTAGAAGCGGCACTCATAATTGGAGACAATTCTACTTTAGTCTATGAAATTCCAGGCTGAAGGTGTGTTTGGAGACTCCCCGGACAGCGATAGGATACCAACCTGACAGTAACCGCTATCCGTCCAACAGCCATGAATGTTGATCTGGGGCGCATTTTCTTTCTTTTTTTTTTTCGTACTAGGACGCCTTGGGTTTTCATCTCTGGCAGCCTTATATCACAACAGTAGGTCGCCAATATTACGCGTCCTGTTAGAGTGGCCTTCATGGCAAGCCATCCTAGGCATATATTCCAGCAATACACTACCCGTCCATATACAGCGTGAGTTTCTACTGCTTGCCAAATCCCACCTGTACCGCCAAGGCCGCTGGATTTCTTCCCAACTGAAAACGTTTGGAGCATCAACTAGCTCAGAATTTTCACAATCTAACGCACCAGTTGGACAGAATATTGCACGATATTCCTCTGGAGAACATCTCACAACTCTTTCTATCACTGTCAAGCGAATAACTGCGTGCAGAAAGAGCAGAGGGTGACCAAAGGGTTATTGACTTGCTCGATTTGTGAACTCCTTTCTCTTGAATAAATCATCCATTCTTACTAAAATTGTAATCATTTGTTTGTCTGTACATGTGCATCACAACTACAGACTACCGTCCCGTTTGGATAATTTCGTCGTGCTGCGTCTTTTTACCTCAGAGCGTATATTGTATGCGCAACATAAGTATATCTTCGTGTTTTATCTATCCTTGAGTGTTGATGTAGTAGCCAGTAGCGTATATGATATATATAATTGTGTTAAAACTGTCATGGTGTCGTCGTACACCACTAGAAGTAAGCGCTTCCACCAACAGCTGGCGAGTTCACAACCTAGCATCTGAAACACTGGATGCTCAGTTTGTGGGAGAAAAAGTACCAGCATATTCCTGCTTGTCCGTTACGAAAATTATGGTTAACACATGGAAATGATGACTAAAAGGTGCTCATTGAAACATTAGAAATTCGATAGTAAGGTATATATATACTACCCACAGACTGGTAGCCATTATAACTGGATGAACTACGTTGTATAAGTGACTATTAGCATCTATTGTCATGTAAATCTAACTGAATTTCTTAGGCATGTTTAAACGATTGAATATAGGAACTGCCCTGAAAAGTACCAGCTAAATTCGTAACTAATGACGAGAAGATCTTTGAACTTCTTTCCGTCTACGCGCCTTATCCACTTTATTCAAATGGTTCAAATGGCTCTGAGCACTATGAGATTTAACATCTGTGGTCATCAGTCCCCTAGAATCTAGAACTACTTAAACCTAAGGACACCACACACATCCATGCCCGAGGCAGGATTCGAACCTGCGACCGTAGCGGTCACGCGGCTCCAGACTAAAGCGCCTAGAACCGCACGGCCACACCGGCCGGCCACTTTATTCAAATAAGCGTTCCAAGAATAATCTTTCTGTTCCTCTGTTGGCTTAGTAATATTATGTAGTAAGCTGAAGAAGTATCTAATGCCCACTCGGAAGAAAATTCACCGAATGGCACTCACAGAACTTCATACGACTGAGAAAGCAAGCAACCTTTATTTCAATTAGCGCAATACGATGATCCGCCTTGTTGAAGAATGCATTTACCACGCTTATACCTCTAGATTTCCAGTCTCACCTCAGGTCCTTTAATGACTACAATTTGCTCGAAAAGACAATTGGCATTACGTAGTCTTGTAAACTAGGATTCCCAACAGGTGACGTGAGTAATTAATGGATCTAATCATGAAAAACATTTGTACGTGAGTAGTATATTTCCACTAATGAGATTTATCAGGCGCGCAAGGCGTCAAGTGAGCTTTGGATTGTGACCGAAAATGGTGCCCCTCTGTTATGCGAGCAGCGAGAAGCGAACCTAACGCTGCGAAGCGATTTGGTTGCGGTTCCAGACGTCAATACTGCGGTCACGAACGCTCGCCTCAGATCAGCTGCCGATACCGCAGCTGCCACATTGCACTTGAAACCGGCGCCAAATAATGGGACCCTCTAATGGGGCACGTCATGGGGGACCGCAAAAAATTCAGCGCAACCTGTGGTTCAGGAATGCGTCTAACAGGACACCGGTACGTAACGCTCTGCATTTTCATCTTCACCAACAGTTGTTCCTGATTTTCTAAACACAGTTTTCCCTCGAATTTTACAGAATACGCGCTTCTTTCTCAGCAGCGATATGAAAGTCTTAGATCAAAGCGTTGCCAGCCTGAAAATGAAAGTATGTTAGCCCTGCTCAGAAAAATAGTATTGAATAATTTTATAAAACATACAGACCTGGCTTCATAAAACTAATAACTGAAAGTATCGTGTAACGTAAGGCTTGATTTTGTACTGTGCATTCTGTTAAAGCAGATAGTTAGTTCACACAGATATTTATATAACAGCGTTCTCATTATGTTTCAATATAAAAATAAATATTTGGGAAATGCAGGTGTGATAAGGAGAACTTCAACTATTATGAGCAAGTTATATGTGATGTGTTACAAGTAGTCCTAAAAATCGTTATGGTCTCATGTACATGCAAGTTTCTCCCATCCTATCTTGCTCTGTTTTATGATTTTGATCGCCTAAAATGGTTTCTTATACTGTAGGAACAAATACGTACCTGCCATGACCCACTAGTCCTTAAATGATAGTATATGAAGTTGACAACAAATTAGAAGAAACACAATGGTTGTGAAAAAGTAGAAGCCTTCCTACACTAGCTAAATAATAAAAAAATAATTACTCATCACCTTAGGTTCAGTTTTGTCACTTAGTAATCTAGTAAATAGAGCTTCGTCCGTGTAGTATCTTGTATAGTCTTCCTCACGGCTTCTTACATACTGGTGTTGGACAAAAACATTGAAGCACCGCGATAAAAGCGTGCAGATTGCGCTGTTGTACTGCACTACAATTGGCTGCCGTGCAATGACATGAATATGTTGCAAGAATCAGTCTTGGTCAGAACAGTGTTCTGTGTAGTTGTGAGTGCATTATGTCGGAATTAAGTGACATCGCCGGCCGGTGTGGCCGAGGCGCTTCAGTCTGGAACCGCGAGACCGCTGCGGTCGCAGGTTCGAATCCTGCCTCGGGCATGCATGTGTGTGACGTCCTTAGGTTAGTTAGGTTTAAGTAGTTCTACGTTGTAGGGGACTGATGACCTCAGATGTCCCATAGTGCTCAGAGCCATTTGAACCATTTGAGTGACTTTGATCGGGGGCAAATTGTTGGTACTCGTATGGTGGATGCTTCCGTAACCTAGGCAGCCGAAGCGTTTGGTGTTCCAAGAGACAACGTATCGAAGATTTATACCGTATACATAGAAAGTGGAACTACAACATCCGATAAGTCACAAAGCTGAAGAATGAGCGTGCTGAGTGAGCGTTACAGTCGGTCATTGAAGAGCATTGTGACGAAAAATAAAGAGGACTACAGCTGCAGAACTCCCGGCAGAACTGAATGTCTTACTCGTGAGCCCTGTTAGCCTCAAAACAATCCAGAGGATGCTCCATTAGCAGAGAATTGCAGTGCGAGCTGAAATTCCAAAACCAATCATCAGTGGCTCTGAGCACTATGGGACTCAACTGCTGTGGTCATAAGTCCCCTAGAACTTAGAACTACTTAAACCTAACTAACCTAAGGACAGCACACAACACCCAGCCATCACGAGGCAGAGAAAATCCCTGACCCCGCCGGGAATCGAACCCGGGAACCCGGGCGTGGGAAGCGAGAACGCTACCGCACGACCACGAGATGCGGGCCAAATCATCAGTGATGATTGCAGATAGTCGTAACTGGAAAACGTGGTGTCAGAGCTATAAAACCTGGACTGTGCAGCAAATGAAGAAAGTCATTGCTCGGATGAGTACTGTTTCACAGTTTTTCCAACTTCTGGCCGAGTTTACGTCACAAGAGCAAAACACGGCAGGGGTTCGGTGGTGATTTGGGCCGCCAAATCGTGGTATTCCATGGACCCCGTGGTTATTCTGCAAGTTCGCTTTACTGCCAAGGATTATGTGACCATTTCGGCTTATCAGGTCCATCCCAATGTAAAATTGTTTGTTCTTCAATGGTGATGCTGTTTTCCAGGACGGCAGGGCCCATGTTCATACGGGTCCCATTGTCAAGAACTGGTTATGTGAGCACGAAGATGACATGTCTCATTTCCCCTGGTCAACACAGTTACCAGATGTCAGTCCAATTGAGCCTTTGCGGTCTACTTTGGAGAGAAGGTTGCGTGATCGCTATCGAGTTCCACATCGTTACCTGAACTTGCCACTATTTAGCAGAAAGTGAGGTGTAAGATTCGCTTGAAAACCTGTATGTATCCATTCCGAGACGACGTGAAGGTGTTTAGAATGCCAGATGGTTTCCTACACCGTACTGGGCATTGTGAAGTGTTGCGTTATTTGGTGTTGTTAGATTTCTGGCACCACTAGTATTTGTGACTTCATAACTGTTGTATGATCCACCAATATATGTTCGGATCATTTTTGCTGATATGTCAAACTATACAGCATACTTAATTGTGTGCTGTAATTATCTACAATTAGAAAAAATGACACACACCGAATCAAGGTAAAACTGTTATTACTTACCGTTATGTAATTCGTTAGAACCACGACAGGTTCGATATCAACAAGAAACAGACACTGTCACAGCAAATACCTGCAGCTCGTAGTTTTCATGCACGTCGGAAAGGTGTTACAAATCCAGTATCTGTTCTTTGCGAAGCAACACTTTCTAAGAAAGAGCACGATTATATCACAAAAACAAGACACCTCTGACTGATACGTCTGTTCCTTCTTTCCTCATTTTTTTTCTAATAGTACTAGTAAATTCATTAATCGCCTAATTAAAGGTGTACTTAATACATAGGAACCCAAAAACCTGAACAGATACAGTCCTAGAACAGATTCACTTAACCTAATTTACAAAGGTAACGTTTGTCCTATGTCGTCATCATTGTCACAATCATCACCATTATCATCATCATAATTCAATTCCATCACTTTACGGTGTGGACTCTTTGAGCCGGAGTGCAACATAGCGTCCCTAAAAAAAAAAAAAAAAAAGAGGCAGGATTCGAACCTGCGACCGTGGCAGTCACGCGGTTCCGGACTGAAGCGCCTACAAACGCTTGGCCACCGCGGCCGGCTAGCGTCCTTGCAGGTTCTTCTATTTCTGCCTATCTTGAGCTTCCTGTCGCCAAGTCAATCCAGGTGTCCTGTACCGAGTAACAGTACCGAATTCATTACGCCTCGCATTTATCATTTTAAATTGCGTGATCAGCAGAAATATCATTAAATTTTACATTGTGAATCAAAATTAACAAGATTTTACTGTTGGTGTAACAGTAGTCTTGTCGAGTGACGAAACCTGTTGTGAGAAATATGAGGAGACATTGTTTCAAAAACCGTAAATATTAAGAAAAGTTCTAGACTGCTGTGTACACAAACTCCACACAATCTCTCATCGTTCAAACACTGTTTCTTCTGTAAGTCACGTTTTATTTGAGCGACTACTACAACGAACGTGGATATTCCGAAAGCACTGCTCCCATTGCGTCAGTGTGTATCCACCTCCGAACAATCTTTTGGCTTTCACTGACATAATTCGTCCCTCCTGCCTGACATTTTTCATACAATGGAAGCCCAGAATCACATATATATTGACACCATCTCTCAAATAATACGGAGGAGGGCTGAAAAGTACTGCCTCCGAATTTATTATGTGAAAACTCTCAAAGCTTTTGAAATATAACAAACTTTATCAAAATTCAACATCTTGGTTCTTCGTGAATACATACTTACTTCTAAACATATTCACGATGGCAACGAACACGTTTCTCGTATCCAGAGACTCGTTTGTTGATATCATCACTGTAGAACGTCTGACTTTGTCTGACATCACGCCTGCTTGCACTACTTCATCTCTATAAAAGTGAAGTCCTCGAAAGTGTTCTTTAAGTCTTGGAAACAGGTGAAAATTGAAAGGAGCCAAGTCGGGACTGTATGGAGGATGATTAATGACAGCGAACCCGAGGCGTCGGATTGTTGTGGATGTCGTAGCGCTCATGTGTTGTCTGACACTTTCATGCTGAGGGAGGACGCGCTCCATGTGTGAAAGAACTCTTCGAATTCGTGATTTCAGTTTTCTGAGGGTCTCTCATGCACCGACGCTGTTAAATTACACATCGATAGGCACTTATATGTGATTTGCACAGTATCCATGTAGATGTAGATTGCCACGTTAGACTCTACATTTCGGAGTCCTCTAGAGGTAGAGGGTTGCAACTTGTCTCAGCGAAGAGGGAAAGTCGAACGAGTAGTATGCATGACATTTAATACTTTAACCGACATTGAGACCACAGTAAAAAATTCTGAGGCATTAGTTTTCGGCACTGCGTCGTATTACAAAAATTATGTCCGGAAGAATAACAGTTCGACTGTGACTAATTGGAGATGGGAAAATATAACTGAATGACGTCCACGCATTAGCGAGCGAGGAATCATCGCCAATTTTGCCTCATATGCTGAGCAAAAAAAAGCACACTAGCACGATATCAGCCCCAACAATCAAATTTTCCGGCCGAAGTGGCCGAGCGGTTCTAGGCGCTACAGTCTGGAACCGCGCGACTGCTACGGTCGCAGGTTCGAATCCTGCCTCGGGCACGGATGTGTGTGATGTCCTTAGATTAGTTAGATTCAAGTAGTTCTAAGTTCTAGGGGACTGATGACCTCAGCAGTTAAGTCCCATAGAGCTCAGAGCCATTTCTGAACCAATCAAATTTTGGACATAATTTTTACAGTACGCAGTTGTGATCTGAAAGTACAACTTTTAAATCTTATCGCGCATCGGTTGTGTGTCATTCCCACTGCCCCACAGCAGCTGCTTAATGCCCAAGCAGTGAGTACTACAGAGTGGAATAAGTGAGAGGTCTGTGAATTACTGTTTTGACATTAGTTACATGTTTTATTCTCTGTGTCATAATGCGCAGTATCTAATCTGTAGCTGCTGCCAGAGATCTCTTAGCTTTGAACATTGTTATGCTGCGATTCACGAATACATTGTAAATGAATGGAAATAATTAATGGGTCATTAAAAAAGTAGCGGAGCGCTGTTTAGTTATTATAATCGCCTTGTATTTTAATTCAGGCACTGTTAAAGCGAAGTACATCTGCTGGAGGTACGTTTATCGTTCAACGTGATAAGCATGATTAAACCGTAAATCAAAAATCGTCAGCTGCATTTCATAATAATTCTTCAGTTGCTTAAGTTAATTCATTTTGACTTTGAGGCATATATATAGCTGCAAAGTGTCAATACGAGAATGCTGTTAAAATATCTTTTATTGAATGCATATGGGTGTGAGGCTGGCATGCTACGTACTAATATTACTAACTATTTTTTGCAGAGAATAATATGTTGTCGAACAAGCTTTCAATAAGCGTTGTGGAGATGTGTCTCACCCCTACCCCCACCCCGCGCCGATTTTTCCCTTGCCATCCCGTAAATCAGAGGGCTCTGGTTGTCACTCCACTGTATCATTCTTCACGTTCGAACATTAGACAGCGGCAGTGGGGTTGAGCGAGAGACCGCTGCAGTAGGACAGCAATGCATGTTTGAGCAAACTTTCAAGGTCAGTGATGACGTCACTTACAGTGACAGGTTATAGTAGAACTTGTGGGGGGTATCGTGTTGCAGCTGAGGCAATTGGGCTTCGTCCCAGGCCTTCCCATGCACTTGGGGTATGTGCACAGATTCAAAGCCGCCGCCAGTGTCAGGTTACATTTGATCTTGAGAGGGTGTATTAGGTTACACATGAGGCAACTGCTCATACTAGATTATTTCGACCATAAGCATCAGGTTACACATCTTGCATAGACAACCCTCCACCCACCCTCAGCCTGTCCAGCTCTGTCTGTATACGAGGTACTGCTGATACGAGAACAGAACAAGTTATATCTACGTAGTTTAATCCACTGATAAAGGCTACTGGGAGTAATCCCTGCCCCCTCACCTTTCCCTTCTATCCAAGCACCCAGAATCACTAGACCAATAGGATTTAACCTCCCCCCCCCCCAATCCACTTGAGTAGATGGCTCCATACTTCAGCTACGCGCCATAGGAAGTGGATTATCAGCTTTGTTTGGGTTCAGGGTATGGGTATTTGTTACATATTATTTTCTTTATTAGATGATTTTGTAAATTACATTGAATTAGGTCTACGAAGAGGATCAGTCTCTCGATATTTCTTAATAACAATTTAAATAGTACTACAAATACGAAAATTTCATCATTCGAGACATCAACAGAGACCAGCCACCTCCACTACTAGACAGTACCCTGATTTTACACATTTTTCCACAGTTTTCGTATTTCTCCACATTTTTCCATATTTGCTTTAATTTTACATTTTTTCTACATTTTTTATTTTCCATATTTTCAACAATTTAATCCTTTTTTACGTATTATTCCACTTTTCTGTAGTTTATAAGTAAATCTACGAGAATATATCTGCTCCTATTGCAAATTAAGTAACAGCAAATACATTATGGCAGAGACTTTAAATGTCAAACAAATACCACAGCATGGTGGATAAACAAAATAAATTCAAATGGTTCAAATGGCTCTGAGCACTATGGGACTTAACATCTGAGGTCATCAGTCACCTAGAACTTAGAACTACTTAAACCTAACCAGCCTAAGGACATCACACACATCCATGCCCGAGGAAGGATTCGAACCTGGGACCGTAGCGGTCGCGCGGTTCCAGACTGAAGCGCCTAGAGCCGCTCGGCCACACCGGACGGCAAAATAAATTCATGCAAACTCTCCTCACACTTCAAGTGCATGTATGTGACGTCAGAGTGCAAATGTTAGAAAGTGCACATTTTTAGAAATAATGACGTCAGAGGAAAATCTCCGTAAATTTATGATGTCATATCAAAATTCTAAGGTGTGCCGATATCAAACCCGATATACGGTATATGTATAAGAATTAGCACAGCACTACAAAACACACACACAGAGAGGTGGACAGTATCTCCAATCGCCCTAGCAAAAACTGAGGCGACTGCGAGGTAGCACTGATCCGCAAAGGCGGCCGTCAACACACTGTGCCAGCCCATTTCCCCCAGGAATCTGCAGTGCTTTGGTTGAAACAATCTCCAGAGTAACCCACCTGTTTGCTTCCAGAAAGAACTCAGGAAGGACCAACCAGTCCATAACAATAAAGGCAATCCGATCACAGCCTGTCGGCGGAAGTGTTTGGGTGGTTATGCAGATAAGAGCTAACAACTCCCCTTCTTTCTCAAGGGATGAATAAAGATAGAGTTTCCCGAATATCTGGCTTTCAAAACTGGCTTTTGCGTGCTTAACGTCATTTATAGCCAGGCAACAGTCCCTAATGGAATTAAGACACGTAATCACAATTACGATATTTAAACTAATAAATCCTGCAGTAATACGGGTATATGTGACGTCACTATGACAACAGTATATAACTACCGGAAAATCCGAAGTATATACACGTCCCCACTACTCAAATGAGACCAAGCGATGGCTATAGAGCAGCAAAAATAAACTGTTTCTACTTACAAAGCCATCGACCTTCTGAGGCCACGGACACCTCTGCCTCTATATGATAAATACGAAAACAGAGAGCTGCAGCGTCCACTGCAGGAGCTAGAGCCGGCGCTGCTGACGCCGCCCACCATCTTCCCCCTCCCCTTACTTCCGACGTATACTCCGGCCGCCCCCATCACCGCTGCCGCCTGCCACCCGCACCGCGGCACGTCTCCACCCAGCACATGGAATAGCAGCGAAGTCACAACAGGCAGAACACATCTCTTGTGGAATGCACTAGGTAGGGGAAGTACCGGTACACCCATTACGCAACCGACGGTATTTAAATTGTGGAAACCGCGCACTCGTTGGTTGTCAGTAACGACCAGGCAAAGACTGATAGAAGTCTCCCCCCTCCATGGTCTGTTGATCCTCTGCGCATGTCAAAACGGCTGGAGATACCAGTAACGCCTCTACTTACTTGTTATTACTGGCACGTGGAAGTTCAGGACTTGATAAGGCGTCACAGAACAAAGCGTACTACAGCAGCTCTGTATAAAATACACTTTAATATTCTTTAGTACATATCACTCTAATTCTTCGAGAACATGCAAAGAAGGCCGGAAACGTTTGTTTCCTCGGTGTCTATTTCGTTTGATTTAAGCTTTGTTACTTTGCGGAATGTCGCCTCTAGAAATCTTTAACACTCTCCTTACGAATATCGTAGAAGGCTTTCTCTAAATCAGTCACCTAATATTAGATTTGTTACCGATAAGTCCGATCGACACGAGATTAGTATGGAGATGCTTCGTGACCCCAGGAGGGAAGACACCGTTCTATTCGCGAAAATTCATAGAACTGACATTCGTAGCTGACTACGTACATTTTGGGTAAGATAAAGGAAATTAGGACTTATACAGAAGCACACGGATAGTGTTCTTATTATCTATCTATCGGTATTTGCCGGTGGCACTAGGTGCCCTCCACTCGGCACCATACAATGGTTTCTACAGTGAGTGTGTTTCAAAAAATTTGAGGACAGGCGTCGTGATCACATGCACTACATATTTTAACAAAGACGTTAAACAACACAAGAAATCTGTGACATGTGTGCATCTGTTTGTTTCACGGTTCAGTTAGATAGCTGTTTACACATATATCTACGTAAAGCCTGGTGTAGCTCCCCACCTCTTCAGCAAAAAAGTCACTATCTCTTTTTGCGAGCTCCGCCACGCTATGCTAATGACAATACAGTATAGTAAAATACCCATGATCGATCCAATCTATAATTTTTTATCAGCTACATACGAAGTTACTGGAAATGGTTTGGATTTTCGTGATGCATTACGTAAAAACATCAGGTTATGAAATTTGCTCGTCTGCCTGACACCATTACCAGGTTGCATTAATAGATGTGGTATAGTAATATCATGCAATCTACGTTAAATATATATTCTCTAAAAAATTATGCAGCAGCGTTTCGAGGCAGCTATGTTCTAGTTCCGTCACATTTTACTGCGGGGATGTAAAGCCAGTTCGTGGTTTACGTATGCTTGTGTCCCAACAACTATGAGGCTGAAACGTTTCCTAATATTATGGTCATGTCGCTTATTTCTGCGTATTTCTGACTGATGATCCGAAATTTAAGTTGCTGTATACTTATACTTTGATGATGTGATCGTGACGTCTGTATCTAAATTTATTTTAGAACACATACTCCAGAAACCACCGTATGGAGCCTGATGGAGAGCACCTTGCGCTACTCGAAAAACAGATCAATGGATGAAAACCACTATGTATAAGCCTCCGTATGATCCGTAATTTCTTTTATCTTTAGCGAAATGCACGTAGCCAGCTGCGAATGTCAATTCTGTAATCTTTCGCGAAAGTAATGATGTTTTCTCTCCCGGGACCACCAAGCATCTCTATATTATGTGTGTGATGATCGGGCCTACCGGTAACAAACCTAGTATTAAGTGACTGATTTAGAGAAAGCCTTCTAGAATGTTAGTAAGGAGTGTGTTACAGATATACGCAGGTGACAAACTCCAAAATTCAAAAAAATAGTTTACATTCAAACGAAATAAACACCTCGGTGATAAAATTTTCCAGCCCCTTGGCATGGTTTCACGAGTATTACAGAGATATATCATAAAGAATGTTAGAGCGTTTTTAACACAACGCTGCTGTAGTACTCTTTGGTCTGTGTTGCCTTATCGCGTTCTCACTTTTTGCCTGTCGGTGATAAAAAGTAAGCGTAGGCATTACTGGCAGATCCAGTCGCTTGACGTGCACGTAGGGGTGACAGATCAGGGAGGCGGAGACTTCTACGAGTTTTCGTTCGATCGTTGCCTGGTCGTTACTGGCAGCCAAAGAGTGCACGATGTTCGTAATTTGCATACCGTCGGTTGAATATATGGGTGTATCGGCACTTCCCCCAGCTGGTGCGTTCCTTGAGAGAAGTGTTTGGTCCGTTGCAGCTTCGGTGCTATTGCCTGGGCTCAATGGACATGCTGTTGGCGGGAGGTGCTGGGGACGGCAGCAGGCAGCAGCAGGAGCAGCAACGGAGGCGGCCGTGGCCAACGTTCGCGGCATGCTGGGGCGGCGTTGGTAGTGCCTGTTGTAGCTCCTGCAGAGACATGCTGCTTCTTGTACATATTTCTTCGGTTCATTACTTTATTACGCTTGGGTCATTGGAATGCTGCTTAGTGAGAATCGGCATCATAGTTATTCGTCTCGGCTTATCGACAGAAGGAGCGTGAACGCTGCAGCTCCCTACGACCGCATTTATCGTACAGCGTCCGAGGTGTCCGTGGCTTCGGATAGATGATGACCTGTCATGCAGAAATGGCCAATGCTCAGTCTCGTTTAGTTGGTGGGGATGTATATATACTTCGAGTTTCCGGTAGTTATTTACTAGTCTTATAATGACGTCGCATACACTAATAATATTGCAGGGTTTATTTGTTTAAATATCGTAATTGTAATTACATGTCTTCATTACACCCGGGAGCCTGTCTGGCTGAACATGACGCCACCCAGACATAAGTGTTAGTTTTGAAAGCAGGATGTTTGGCGAGCTTAATTCCTATAGATCATGAGAGAAGGGAGGGGAATAATAGACGTCTACCTGCATAACCACCCACATATTTCTGCCGAAAGATTGCAACCAGTTTGCCGTTATTACCGTTGACTGGTTGACTATGGCTCTACATGGGTGCCTGCTTCTGTATCAGTGTCTTTTTCGCAATCAACTATGTCGGTGGCTCCAGAGACGTAAATTCCTGGGGGAGATAGGCTGGCACGGTGTTTTGCCGACAGATGGTGCTCTCTCGTTCACTGCCTGATGTCGATGTACACGCGGACACCGAATTGTTGCCTACCCTACTGGCAGCTTGCAAGTTGTCTCCGGCCCTTATTTATAATCTACATGTGTATTTATTGCAGTGTAGTATTCGTTACACATACCGTATTTATTTGCGTCTTGGACATCGACAAACTTCAGAATTTTTACTATGACATCATAAATTTAGTTTGTCCTCAGCGAGAGTTTGCTGTGACATCACTGTTTTTAACAATAGGAGAAAGTAACGATGGTATGGTATTGGAAAGGTTTATTTTGTTTATCTATCGTGCAGTGGTATTAGTTTATCTTCAATGTCTGTGTAATACCGTATTTGTTGTTAAATAATTCGCTGTAATAAGAGCGAATATTCTTCAAAATTTGCGTGTAAACCATGATAATATTAAAAATACGAAAAATGGTAAAAATGTGGAAAACTACGTAAAAATGTTGAAATAGTGGAAAAATGAAAAATAGGGAAAATACGATAAAATGATAAAAATGTAGATTCCCTAGGAGTCCTTATCAGTGGAGTAAACTGCGTATAACTGGTTGTGTGCTCGTATTTGCAGTACCCCAAGCGCTTGAGCAGGTCTTGCGGGGCGGGGGGGGGGGGGGGGAGGGGGAGGGGTGTGTGTGTGTGTGTGTGTGTGTGTGTGTGTGGACAGGATGTGTGACGTGATACTCGTGATCAAGGACTATTAGTATGCCCAGTTGCCCTCAAGGTCAAGTGTCACCTGTTGCAAGAAGGGGCATTATCAGTGATCATGATCCTACGTTCATACATACACTCGATAACTACTAACTAGAGTGCATTGAAGTTTAAAAGCTGCACTTTCAGAATGTCGTAACTGTGTAATTTCTGAATTGTGGCCCAAGATTTCACGCGGGATCTATTGCTGAGATTCATGTCTAACATGTGTAACTTTTTTCTCCCTATAATAAGAGGTCAGACTGGTATTGTCTTCTTCTAAGTGGGATGCTAATAAGTGCTCATCTGCTCTTTATAGCAAAAATAATCTCTCGTAGCTTTCTTGATTGATTTATCATCTTCAGTAACGTTCATTGCTGTGATGACATCGTGATCTGTAGTCCATGTCTCTGTACTGAGACTGTCGATAAGGTCAAGCCTGTTTGTAGCTACACATTTTGGAGATTTCTACTTGTAGTTTAAGCAAGCTCTCTGTTCCAAGAGTAACTTAAGTGGGACAACTTTCATGGAGGGCAGTGAATTCAAGAAATTTCTTAGGGATTCTTCGAAACTTAAGTGTTAAAATGTTCACAGCTGAAGGTTCTGTATTTCGTACACAATCTGATTTCACTCTCTGCTTATTGATTGGCAAGCGTTCATCAGAGGACTCCAAATTACCGCATAGCCTAAAAGATTAAATTCATGTGCACTTCTCGTGTACTCTAGCTGCTTCCTTTGTATAGTCCAGCCCTAACCTATCAAGGTGAGTCCTACAATTCTCCACACTACAGCACAGGTCAAGGAAAATGCAGTCATAACCGTCACGGAATCGACAGAGACTTAGGTTGGGATCCTCCACATGGCTCCGAACCAAAGGATCCCGATCAACTTTGAGTATGATGCTGAAACTGCGAGCTCTGCTTGAACCCTGCGATCAGAGACACAAGTCTCTAGCACTTTCGCAAGACACGCGTACGAACTGAGGGTGGCCTCAGAACGCATATGAAAGACGTCAGTGGTACTAACGTGATCCACAACATGAAGTCGACTGCTCTCTCTGAATCTCTGATAGCTGTAGGTAAGGCCTCCTCAATGTCTCGATTGAGCCGCCCCTCCTCCCTCCTCCCGACCCCCTCCCCCGCCCCACCCACTCCGGAAGACATACCGAGCAGCGCACAATGAACTTCTTTCCAGGCCTAGACACTGTTTCCCCAAAGATTGGTAGGTTGTCTTGTGGGAGAGATCAAACACCGAGGTGGAAGGTCCCTTTGGACGAGGGAAATGTGGGGAAGGAAATCATCCATGACTTTCAAAGGAACCATTCCGGCATTTGCCTAAAGCGATTTAGGGAAATGACGGAAAACCTAAATCAGTATGGCCGGATGCAGGTTTGAACCGTTGTCCTCCCGAATGCAAGTCCAGTGTCCTATCCACTGCGCCACCTCGCTCGACTCCATAATGCTCCTAACAATGTATCTCCAGATAACTAGAAAACCCCAGTCTCCTTGTGCCTGCTCGGATCCGGGTGAAGGACCACTCATACGGCGAATAAGCGAGGCCATACTATACGAATCATCAATGACACTCTGCTATGAGCGGCGCAAACGCCTTACAACCTGCCACTCACCATGCAGTGAGGTCCGATTCTCCTGTCGGGTACATTGCAAGGTACCTCGACAGTAGAGCTCATGGGCGAGACAAACTACACCTGAGATGTTCCATGCGACGCGCCAGATTCTGCGCCACTGCTACACCTCAAGGCAGCAGCCTGCAGACAGCTAACCGCGGCCAGTAGCGTCTTCAGCTGTTGGAAAACTGAGGCCAGCTCCTCCTGCGTCCGTTCACAGTAGGGACACACACTATACGTGTTATTACTACTAACAGTAAAAGCTAAATACACCCGAAGTGACTGAAGTCATGGGATAGCGGTACGCACATATGGCGGTAGTATCGCATCGCATAAAACGGGTATAAATGGGCACTACATTGGCGGAGTTATAATTTGTACTCAAGTGATCCATGTGAAAAGGTTTACGACATGATTTTGGCCCCACTTCAATATTCCGAGATCCACGATGTCAAGAGTTTGCCGAGAATACCAAATTTCAGGCACTACCTCTCACCACTGACAACGTAGTAGCCCACGGCTTTCGCTTAACAACCGAAAGCAGCGACGTTTGTGTAGAATTCTAAGTGTTAACAGATAAGAAATACTGCGTGAAATAAGCTCACAAATCAATGTGGGATGTACTACGAACGTATCCACTTGGACAATACGACGAGATATGGCGTTAATGCGCTATGGCAGCAGACGGCCGACGCGAATGCCTTTGCAAACAGCACGACAACGCCTGCAGAACATCCCTGGCCTCGTAAACATAGCAGTTGGGTCCTAGACGATTGAAAAACCATGACCTCGTCAGATGAGTTTCAGTTGTTAAGAGCCGATGGTAAGGTTCGAATGTGGCGCAGACCCCACGGAGCCATGTACCCAAGTTGTCAAGTGCAAGCTGCTGATGGTTCCATAATGGAGCGGACTGTATTGACATGTAATGGACTAGATCCACTGGTCCCAGTGAACCGATCATCGGCTGGAAATGGATCGGTCACTTGGAGACCGTTTGCAGCCATTCATCGATTTCATGTTACCAAACAACAATGTTGTGTCACCGGACTACAACTGTTCGCGACTGGTGTGTAGAACATTCTGGAAAATTCGAACAAACGATTTTTCACCTAGATTGCCTGACATCAGTCCTATACAACATTTATGGGACATAATCAAGAGGTCAGTTCGTGCAGAAAATGCTGCAGAGGCAACACTTACGCAATTATGGACTGCTATAGAGGCAGCAGGCCTCAGGATTTCTGCAAGGGACTTCTAACCACTTGTTGAGTCCATGCCACGTCGTGCTGCAATACACGAAAAATTAACTGTAAAAAAGCCTTGTGCAAAATGTTTGCCGTCTTTGTTGAATGCGAACGAAATTTTCAGGGATGTTTGCAACGTTTTAAAACGAACTGTTTCGTTGTGCTCCTGAATGTGGGCCCACAGCCTCAGACCACAAAGCAACAGCCTTCAAAGGGGGGACAGGAATCCAGGAGCCTTGCACAAAAATGTCTAAGTGAATTTGTATGTTTTCAATGTTAAGTGTCACTCTGATTAAGAAAAAAGTATAGTCTAGTTTCTGCACCTATTGAAAGTCGATTATTGTAGTAGATTTATGTACTATGTTTTGTGGCATACAAATGACAATGTTCTTTTTTGATATTTTACAAAGCGTAACAGAACTCATTTTTAATATAACTCAAGCCTACGGGAGCAGCTGAACAAAAAAAGTAGGCGAATAGAGACGTATATTTCAGCAGAAAATATAATCAACGTTCTCTAAGCCAATTTGCCTGCTGAAAAAGTGCCTTGACAACCGGAAAACTCAAATATTTGAATTACAAATTGTGGTAAAGTTGTCACTATTTACCGCCCTTCGACTTTCATCTATTCTCAGAAGAAATCGTTCCGAGGGTAACAAAGAGGTTATGGCAGTCGTAGTAGAAGAATCGCTCTACATGGTAGGAATCGTCTCATTGGAGCAATTTTCATTAAAGTGCGTTTTCCGGCCACGATACTACAGTATGTCAAAAGAAATCAGGCCGCGCGGAGTAGCAGCGCGGTTAGAGGCGCCATGTCACAAATCGCGCAGCCCCTCCTGCCGGAGATTCCAGTCCTCCCTCGGGCATGGATGTGTGTGTGTGTGTGTGTTGTCCTTAGCGTAAGTTAGTTTTAGTTAGATTAAGTAGTGTGTAAGTCTAGGGACCGATGACCTCAGCAGTTTGGTCCCTTAGGAATTCACACACATTTGAATAAAAACTATCTGCATAAAAAATAGTATATCTCCTGTTCATGCCAAGAAACTTTCACGTAGTCCTGGTAAATGTTAAAAATACGGTTTACATTCTTCCATGAAAAACTTACGTTCTTCAAACATTTGAAACAGCACAACTTAAGAGGCCGAGGCCCACTCTCTGCACCCGCGTGGTTTATCATCACATCCAGCTGGCCTACAGTGTGACTTGAACTGCTGTTATAGAGTGAAAAACTTCTCGTTCACGTATTTAATTAATCTTCTTTTAGTAACATCACGTTTCTGAGTGGAAATTACAGTCGCAGTCTACATGCAGCAATCGATAACACAGTATTAATACTTTGGAAAAGGACATTTGATCCGTGATGAAAAGAGCGTTCTTGCAGAACTCCTGTGTTTCATACAAATGGCGGACTTCTAATTCCTAAAAGTTAGCATCAGAAAGCTTGTAGCGGGATCTCTGGTCGTCGCACACATCATTATTTCTTATTTGTGTATTAAATAGTTTCTGTAGTTTCTTGAAGTCGCTTACAGTACGTATCCTACTGTTATAGACTTATATATCATGAGCACCCACAGGTGCGTTATGAGATTAAACACTGAGACTTTTATGCCAGGTAAATACTCAGGAAATATCAATCGGCGAACGCTAACACAATATCAACATGGACCGCTTAATTTTCTCCGTGTTTTCGGTGATATCTGCTTTCCATTTCCCGTACTGTTATTATGATTAAAATTTTCCTGGCGTTTCCCAAATTACTCTGTGCGATTGCCGCGATGTAACTACGATATTTGACGGCGCCGTATTGCGGTCAAGAGCGATCGTTAACACATTGGGTGTGTTTCGTATCACTGATTACTCTCATGGGTCAGAAAAATTTTAAATTATGCCTGCAATGAATTGATAATAGATTTCAGCAACTGTTCATTTTATTGTGTCAGCTCAGACTTCGAAGTAACGGGTGAAATGATTCATCAGTGTCCAATAATGACTTCTGGTTTTGCAAAAGTAAGTCTTAATTCTACCGACAAACTATCAGAACGGAATCAGGGTTGTTGGCTGAGAATGTTGATAAAGGAGATCATCTACATCAACGACTACACCTACATACTTACTCCGCAAGGCACTGAGCAGTGCATGGCGGAGACTGCGACGTACAGCTACTAGTTATTTCCTTTCCTGTTCCACTCGAAACCTGATTTGCTCCTTCCAATTCATATCGCTGTGCACGTTTACGCCTAGACATTAAAACTATGAGACCCGCTCAAGCAGGAAACTACACTACTGACCATTAAAATTGCTACACCAAGAAGAAATGCAGATATTCATTGGACAAAAAAATGGCTCTGAGCACTTTGGGACTTAACATCTATGGTCATCGGTCCCCTACAACTTAGAACTACTTAAACCTAACTAACCTAAGGACAGCACACAACACCTAGTCATCACGAGGCAGAGAAAATACCTGATCCCACCGGGAATCGAACCCGGGAACCCGGGCGTGGGAAGCGAGAACGCTACCGCACGACCACGAGCTGCGGACTATTCATTGGACAAATATATTATACTACAACTGATATGTGATTACATTTTCACGCAATTTGGGTGCATAGATCCTGAGAAATCAGTACCCAGAACAACCACCAGGAAACGTTCAAATGTGTGTGAAATCTTATGGGACTTAACTGCTAAGGTCATTAGTCCCTAAGCTTACACACTACTTAACCTAAATTATCCTAAGGACAAACACACACACCCATACCCGAGGGAGGACTCGAACCTCCGCCGGGACCAGCCGCACAGTCCATGACTGCAGCGCCTGAGACCGCTCGGCTAATCCCGTGCGACTGAACAACCACCTCTGGCCGTAACAACGGCCTTGATACGCCTCGGCATTAAGTCAAACAGAGCTTTGAGGGCGTGCACAGGTACAGCTGACCATGCAGCTTCAACACGATACCACAGTTCATCAAGAGTGGTATCTGGCGTATTGTGAGGGGCCAGTTGTTCGGCCACCATTGACCAGACGTTTTCAATTGGTGAGAGATCTGGAGAATGTGCTGGCCAGGGTAGAAGTCGAACATTTTTTGTACCCAGAAAGGTCCGTACAGGACCTACAACATACGGTCGTCCATTATCCTGCTGAAATGTAGGATTTTGCAGGGATCGAATGAAGGGTAGAGCCACGGGTCATAACACATCTGAAATGTAACTTCCACTGTTCAAAGTGCCGTCAATGCGAACGAGAGGTGACCGAGACGTATAACCAATGGCATCCCATACCGTCACGCCGGGTGATACGCCAGTATGGCGATGACGAATACACGCGTCGAATGTGCGTTCACCGCGATGACGCCAAACACGGATGCGACCATCATGATGCTGTAAACAGAACCAGGACTCCTCCGAAAGAATGAAGTTTTGCCATTAGTGCACCCAGGTTCGTCGTAGAGTACACCATCGCAGGCGCTCCTGTCTGTGATGCAACGTCAAGGGTAACCGCAGCCATGGTCTCCGAGCTGATAGTCCATGCTGCTGCAAACGTCGTCGAACTGTTCGTGCAGATGGTTTTTGTCTTGCAAACGTCCCCATCTGTTGACTCGGTGATCGAGACGTGGCTGCACGATCCTTTACATCCATGGGGATAAGATGCCTGTCATCTTGACTGCTAGTGATTCGAGGCCGTTGGGATCCAGCACGGCGTTCCGTATTACCCCCCTGAACTCACAGATTCCATATTCTGCTAACAGTCATTGGATCTCGACCAACGCGAGTAGCAATGTCGTGATACGATAAACCGCAATCGCGATAGGGCACAATCCGACCTTTATCACAGTCGGAAACGTGATGCTACTCCTTACTCGAGGCATCGCATCAACTTTTCACCAGGCAACGCCGGTCAAGTGCTGTTTGTGTATGAGAAATCGGTTGGAAACTTTCCTCATGTTAGCACGTTGTAGGTGTCGCCACCGGTGCCAACCTTGTGTGAATGCTCTTAAAAGCTAATCATTTGCATATCACAGCATATTCTTCCTGTCGGTTAAATTTCGCATCTGTAGCACGTCATTTTCGAGGTGTAGCAATTTTAATGGCCAGTGGTGTACTATTGCTGCATTCGCGAGTTTCAGGAATGCGTTTCCTACTAATCCGCTGTAAGATTAGTGGTTAATATAAGCGCGAGATAAGTCATCGCAATTGTGAAATGCTTGTACGTTAATAACCGGTGTAACTGCTAGAACATTGCATGCAAGACAGCAAAAGTGCATGCAATGTATCGTACGGCTGCCGGATGTCAGTTTGCGGGATTTAGTTCCATGCCTCTTGCCCTCGGTCAGTCAATACAGGGACGGTTAGTGCTGCTTGTGGATGACGCTGGAGTTGTCGTCCGATGAGGTCCCATATGTGATCCATTGGAGAGACACCTGGTGATCGAGCAGACCAAGGCAACTTGTCGACACTCTGTACAGCATGTTCGGTTAGAACAGCGGTATGTGGTATATGGGCGAGCGTTAATCTGTTCAAAAACAGTCCCTGAAATGCTGTATCTCAATGGCAGCAGAACAGATCGTATTACGAGAATGACGAACAAATTTGCTGTCAGGATGCGTGGGATAACAACGAGAGTGCTCCTGCTGTCGCACTAACCAACACACGACCATCACTGGCATCGAGGCAGAACCAGCTTTCATCAGAAAACGCAGCAGAACCTCACCCTGTTTTCCAATGAGCTCTTTCTTGACACCACTGAAGTTGCAAATGGCGGTAGTTTGGAGTCCGTGTAATGCACGCTAGAGAGCATGTGGCTCTCAGCTGTCCTTGAAGTAACCGACCTGCAACAGTTCGTTGTCTCCCTGTGGAGCCAGCTGCTGCTCAAATTGCTGCTGCAGTTGCAGCACAATGTGCCAGAGCCATATGCCGAACACGATGGTCTTCCCTCTCGGCAGTGCCACGTGGCCATCGGGACCCCAGTCTACATCTACATCTACATCTACATTTATACTCCGCAAGCCACCCAACGGTGTGTGGCGGAGGGCACTTTACGTGCCACTGTCATTACCTTCCTTTTCTGTTCCAGTCGCGTATGGTTCGCGGGAAGAACGACTGTCTGAAAGCCTCCGTGCGCGCTCGAATCTCTCTAATTTTACATTCGTGATCTCCTCGGGAGGTATAAGTAGGGGGAAGCAATATATTCGATACCTCATCCAGAAACGCACCCTCTCGAAACCTGGCGAGCAAGCTACACCGCGATGCAGAGCGCCTCTCTTGCAGAGTCTGCCACTTGAGTTTGCTAAACATCTCCGTAACGCTATCACGCTTACCAAATAACCCTGTGACGAAACGCGCCGCTCTTCTTTGGATCTTCTCTATCTCCTCCGTCAACCCGATCTGGTACGGATTCCACACTGATGAGCAACACTCAAGTATAGGTCGAACGAGTGTTTTGTAAGCCACCTCCTTTGTTGATGGACTAAATTTTCTAAGGACTCTCCCAATGAATCTCAACCTGGTACCCGCCTTACCAACAATTAATTTTATATGATCATTCCACTTCAAATCGTTCCGCACGCATACTCCCAGATATTTTACAGAAGTAACTGCTACCAGTGTTTGTTCCGCTATCATATAATCATACAATAAACTTCTTGCAACTGTACATTCTCGTGACCACCGCTGCCAGAAATCATGTACAGTTGCTACATTCGTGTTAAGTCTTTCTGCAGTATCACAGAAGAAACAACCAGCTTCTCGTAGCCCTATTGTATGACCTCGTTCAAACTCAGTGAGATATTGACAATGTCGTCTTTGTCGCCTTGAAGGCATTCTTGACTAACATCAACTCACCACGGCCAGTCTGAAAGATACCTAACGGTCATGACCATTACAGCACGTATTTAAAACAAATCTGACTTGCGTCCTCATAGTAATGCTGCTAGCCTCGCTCTTACGCGACTGACGCGAAATCTTAACAGATATGTTTCAGCTGTAGATACACGCCTACCAACTTTGGTTTATGTCGCACAAGTCCTTCTTGGTGCTGCGATTTTTTTTCTGTCTGTGTATACACCATGTGGCCCACGCAAGCTGTGCTTTGTAGTTTTATGTTTCCCGCATACGTTAATGCAAGAAGGGTTGCCTCGTCATTGCTGTCCAAAGGGTATGTGCACGGACAAGCGAACCTCCAGCGCACTGTGCCTTCTTACGGGTCTACTGGTGCGTTCCACCTATGCAGTGTCCCTTATATTCTGTTATTACTGTTCACTGCGCATGCCATTACGTCATAATTTTAAAAAAGATAATTCATTTCATTCGTCACTTCAGGAAAAAGGAGAGGGAACCTTATTTTAATAGGTTACTGCGGTGGAGGGAAAGCGTAAACTCTGTTGTCTATTGGCTCTTACATTATGTGCCATGATTGGTGGTCACCGGCGAATGAGAAATTGGCTCCTGTTTACCTAGTGCTGGACGTCGGCTATTTGTTTGCTCCTCTGTAAAATATTGCACCAGGCATAATGCAGACCGACAATGTATCCTGTTCTCAGGAACGAGATGAGTTAGTTGCTGGTCGTAAGTAGCTGGAAATCGCCCTGCTTACTATCAAGCGATTTAATGCTGCTGTGGAAGGGTGTGTAGGGGGGGAGGGTTGGGGTGGGGTGCTTCCCAGAATCAAGTACCACAGATACCGAAGGTAACTCATCTGTGGGTATTGTCTCTTCTACAGGGAATACAGTATCAATCATTACTCGTCCACTTGACTGTGAGTGGTGTGCCAATGGTTGGTCTTGGAGTCCTACAGGAGACAGAAGGTAAAAAGAGAGGTCAGGATGATATCACAACCGCCCTAAACAAGTTCGAAGTGCTGTCTTCCAGCGAAACCGAAAGTGAGCCCGTAAGACTCAGTTCACCTGTTGGGAAGCGTGCTGAGTCCTGTATCAAAGGTGGACAAACACAAAAGGGTATGGGTCTATTAACCGTCTGCAGTACAAATGTACGGTGAATGGGGGCAATGAATGGGGTACGGACACCATGTGCACTCGATGTGTAGGCCGGGGGCCTCATCTTACATGTTGAAGAAGCTCTTCCAGCAGCCATTGAGGGAACAGGGTGTAAACAACTGTAGGTTGTGGTACATGTTGGGTCAAAAAATGCCTTCCGTTTGGGCTATGAGGTCATACTTGCATCACACGACTGGCAGATAGGATTGACAATACCAGCCTTACTCACCGAGTTTCAAAGAAGTTCACAATCTGCAGCGATGCCCCCAGATTTAATTGCGATCGGCTTGTTGTGGGTCGAGTGTGGAAGCCTTGAGTCAGAGACTGCGAACGTTCTGTGACAATCTAGGCTGTCACTTCCCGGAGTTGCTCCATAGGGTTGATAACTTGCAGGTTCCCGTAAATGAGTCAGGTGTACACTACATCGGAGGCTGCTGCCTAGTTGGCTGACTACACTCCTGGAAATTGAAATAAGAACACCGTAAATTCATTGTCCCAGGAAGGGGAAACTTTATTGACACATTCCTGGGGTCAGATACATCACATGATCACACTGACAGAACCACAGGCACATAGACACAGGCAACAGAGCATGCACAATGTCGGCACTAGTACAGTGTATATCCACCTTTCGCAGCAATGCAGGCTGCTATTCTCCCACGGAGACGATCGTAGAGATGCTGGATGTAGTCCTGTGGAACGGCTTGCCATGCCATTTCCACCTGGCGCCTTAGTTGGACCAGCGTTCGTGCTGGACGTGCAGACCGCGTGAGACGACGCTTCATCCAGTCCCAAACATGCTCAATGGGGGACAGATCCGGAGATCTTGCTGGCCAGGGTAGTTGACTTACACCTTCTAGAGCACGTTGGGTGGCACGGGATACATGCGGACGTGCATTGTCCTGTTGGAACAGCAAGTTCCCTTGCCGGTCTAGGAATGGTAGAACGATGGGTTCGATGACGGTTTGGATGTACTGTGCACTATTCAGTGTCCCCTCGACGATCACCAGTGGTGTACGGCCAGTGTAGGAGATCGCTCTCCACACCATGATGCCGGGTGTTGGCCCTGTGTGCCTCGGTCGTATGCAGTCCTGATTGTGGCGCTCACCTGCACGGCGCCAAACACGCATACGACCGTCATTGGCACCAAGGCAGAAGCGACTCTCATCGCTGAAGACGACACGTCTCCATTCGTCCCTCCATTCACGCCTGTCGCGACACCACTGGAGGCGGGCTGCACGATGTTGGGGCGTGCGCGGAAGACGGCCTAACGGTGTGCGGGACCGTAGCCCAGCTTCATGGAGACGGTTGCGAATGGTCCTCGCCGATACCCCAGGAGCAACAGTGTCCCTAATTTGCTGGGAAGTGGCGGTGCGGTCCCCTACGGCACTGCGTAGGATCCTACGGTCTTGGCGTGCATCCGTGCGTCGCTGCGGTCCGGTCCCAGGTCGACGGGCACGTGCACCTTCCGCCGACCACTGGCGACAACATCGATGTACTGTGGAGACCTCACTCCCCACGTGTTGAGCAATTCGGCGGTACGTCCACCCGGCCTCCCGCATGCCCACTATACGCCCTCGCTCAAAGTCCGTCAACTGCACATACGGTTCACGTCCACGCTGTCGCGGCATGCTACCAGTGTTAAAGACTGCGATGGAGCTCCGTATGCCACGGCAAACTGGCTGACACTGACGGCGGCGGTGCACAAATGCTGCACAGCTAGCGCCATTCGACGGCCAACACCGCGGTTCCTGGTGTGTCCGCTGTGCCGTGCGTGTGATCATTGCTTGTACAGCCCTCTCGCAGTGTCCGGAGCAAGTATGGTGGGTCTGACACACCGGTGTCAATGTGTTCTTTTTTCCATTTCCAGGAGTGTATGTGTGCTGCGCACACAAGGCCTTCTTGTCTACATTAGGCAGCCCTCCATCCAGTCTAGATAATGATAGCTGTAGAAGACTCGGAAGTATGAATGTAAAATCCAAATACTTTCCCTCTCCCCGCTGGCGGCGAGAATGTTGGAGTCCTAGTGGTTAACTACCGAAGCATTCGCAACAAAGTGCCAGACTTTAAGCACTCCTGAAAATCAGTGAAGTTCACGTAATACCTGGTACAGAAATCTGGTTAAAACCATAGTGAAATAATTTATGGGGAAAAGGATAAGCTAATGGGAAACGGAGGTGGAGTTTATATCGCAGCAGACAAAAATCTCATATCTACGGAGATGGAAATTGAAGATAGGTGTGAGGTGGTTCTGACAAGACTCAGTATCAGGGGTGTGCATGAAATTGCAAGTGGATCTTTGTATCGGCCACCAGACTCACTTCCTGATGTAACCGAAAACTTTAGAGAAAACCTCAGTTCATTAGCACTTAAGTTCATTAATCATACTGTAATTAGCGGGGGAGCCTTTAATCATCCTACAAGCTATAAGAATAATTAGAGTTTTGTTAGTGGTGTACATGGCAAATCATCGTAACTGCCGTCGTAACTGCCGTCTGCTTCACGTCTGCTGTACAGCGAGCTACCTTAATTTAAGTACTAACTGTATTTTTCTTACTTGTCACTTCTTCTTCCGTGTGTATTTGCTTTTAGGAAGCTTTAATTGTCGGGTGCTATTAATAGTGTTCCATAGATTTCGTGTTTGTTTTGAATACAGTCAGAGAGAGTCCCTTTAGTCAACCATAGTGCCAGTAGTGCTAGTGTTTGTTTTCAATACAGTCCAGAGACAGGTAGTGCTATTTTCATTCTTTTCTACAAGAAGTGGCTAGCAACCACAGTTTAGTGAATAAACAGCCGCCTTTAGTGAATTAGCAGTCTAGTTAAAGGTTGATTAACTCTCTTCAGTAAATTGATTTCTTAGGATGGATAGGATGTGTGACTGCTGTGTACGGACGCAGGAGGAGCTGGCCACTGTTCGCGAACAGCTGAGCGTGTTGATGGCCGCGGTCAGCCGTCTTCAGGTTGCTGCCTCGGAGTGTAGCGGCAGTGGGGAGTCTGGTGCGTCGCAAGGTACACCCCAGGTGTTACATGCTTCACCCACTGTCCCTGCTGTCGAGACATCTTCGCGGGTACTGGGCGCGGTTGGGCCACCCTCTCCCCAAGGGGAGTGGCGGGTTCAGCGGCGTTCGCGGCGCACGAGGCGGAGGGTCAATGTGGAGGCTGGCCGTGTGGCATCGCCCGCTCTGCCTGTGAGTGGACATGTGGCTGCTCCTTCAGCAAGGTCCGAGCAGGCACACGGGGGGAGGGGTTTATTAGTTATTGGGAGCTCCAACGTTAGGCAGGTGTTGGAGACCCTTAGGGAAATAGCGGGAAGGTCGGGGAAGAAGGCCAGTGTTCACTCTGTCTGCTTGCCAGGGGGTCTCATCCGAGATGTGGAGGAGGCACTACCGGCGGCGATAGAGAGCACTGGTTGCACCCGACTGCAAATTGTTGCTCATGTCGGCACCAATGACTCCTGCCGTCTGGGTTCAGAGGTCATCCTCAGTTCGTACAGGCGGTTGGCGGAATTGGTGAAGGCGGAAAGCCTCGCTCGCGGGGTGAAATCAGAGCTAACTATTTGTAGTATCGTTCCCAGAACCGATCGCGGTCCTCTGGTTTGGAGCCAAGTGGAAGGCTTAAACCAGAGGCTCAGACGATTCTGCGGAGATCTGGGGTGCAAATTTCTCGACCTCCGCTATCGGGTGGAGAAATGTAGGGTCCCCCTGAATATGTCAGGCGTGCACTACACGCCGGAAGCGGCTACAAGGGTAGCGGAGTACGTGTGGAGTGCACATGGGGGTTTTTTAGGTTAGAGAATCCCCTCCCTAGGCCCGACAAGACGCCTCCTGAGACGCGGCAAGGTAGGAGTAGGCAATATGCAACAGGGAATAACAATATTAATGTGCTAATAGTAAACAGCAGGAGCGTCTACAGAAAGGTCCCAGAACTGCTCTCATTAATGAACGGTCACAACGCCCATATAGTACTAGGGACAGAAAGTTGGCTGAAACCAGACGTAAACAGTAATGAAATCCTAAACTCAGAGTGGAATGTATACCGCAGAGACAGGCTGGACAGTGAAGGGGGAGGCGTGTTTATAGCGATAAGAAGTGCAATAGTATCAAAGGAAATTGACGGAGATCCGAAACGTGAAATGATTTGGGTGAAGGACACGTTTAAAGCAGGCTCAGACATGGTAATTGGATGTCTCTATAGGCCCCCTGGCTCAGCAGCTGTTGTGGCTGAGCACCTGAAGGATAATTTGGAAAATATTTCGAGTAGATTTCCCCACCATGTTATAGTTCTGGGTGGAGATTTTAATTTGCCGGATATAGACTGGGAGACTCAGACGTTCATAACGGGTGGCAGGGACAAAGAATCCAGTGAAATTTTTTTAAGTGCTTTATCTGAAAACTACCTTGAGCAGTTAAACAGAGAACCGACTCGTGGCGATAACATATTAGACCTTCTGGTGACAAACAGACCCGAACTATTTGAAAAAGTTAACGCAGAACAGGGAATCAGCGATCATAAAGCGGTTACGGCATCGATGATTTCAGCCGTAAATAGGAATATTAAAAAGGGTAGGAAGATTTTTCTGTTTAGAAAAAGTGACAAAAAGCAGATTTCAGAGTACCTGTTGGTTAAACACAAAAGTTTTGTCTCAAGTACAGATAGTGTTGAGGATCAGTGGACAAAGTTCAAAACCGTCGTACATAATGCGTTAGATGAGTATGTGCCAAGCAAGATCGTAAGAGATGGAAAAGAGCCACCGTGGTACAACAACCGAGTTAGAAAACTGCTGCGGAAGCAAAGGGAACTTCACAGCAAACATAAACATAGCCAAAGCCTTGCAGACAAACAAAAATTACGCGAAGCGAAATGTAGTGTGAGGAGGGCTATGCGAGAGGCGTTCAGTGAATTAGAAAGTAAAGTTCTATGTACTGACTTGGCAGAAAATCCTAAGAAATTTTGGTCTTATGTCAAAGCGGTAGGTGGATCAAAACAAAATGTCCAGACACTCTGTGACTAAAATGGTACTGAAACAGAGGATGACAGACTAAAGGCCGAAATACTAAATGTCTTTTTCCAAAGTTGTTTCACAGAGGAAGATTGCACTGTAGTTCCTTCTCTAGATTGTCGCACAGATGACAAAATGGTAGATATCGAAATAGACGACAGAGGAATAGAGAAACAATTAAAATCGCTCAAAAGAGGAAAGGCCTCTGGACCTGATGGGATACCAGTTCAATTTTACACAGAGTACTCGAAGGAACTTGCACCCCTTCTTGCAGCGGTGTACCGTAGGTCTCTAGAAGAGCGTGGCGTTCCAAAGGATTGGAAAAGGGCACAGGTCATCCCCGTTTTCAAGAAGGGACGTCGAACAGATGTGCAGAACTATAGACCTATATCTCTAACGTCGATCAGTTGTAGAATTTTGGAACACGTATTGTGTTCGAGTATAATGACTTTTCTGGAGACTAGAAATCTACTCTGTAGGAATCAGCATGGGTTTCGAAAAAGACGGTCATGTGAAACCCAGCTCGCGCTATTCGTCCACGAGACTCAGAGGGCCATAGACACGGGTTCACAGGTAGATGCTGTGTTTCTTGACTTCCGCAAGGCGTTCGATACAGTTCCCCACAGTCGTTTATTGAACAAAGTAAGAGCATATGGCCTATCAGACCAATTGTGTGGTTGGATTGAGGAGTTCCTAGATAACAGGACGCAGCATGTCATTCTCAATGGAGAGAAGTCTTCCGAAGTAAGAGTGATTTCAGGTGTGCCGCAGGGGAGTGTCATAGGACCGTTGCTATTCACAATATACATAAATGACCTGGTGGATGACATCGGAAGTTCACTGAGGCTTTTTGCAGATGATGCTGTGGTGTATCGAGAGGTTGTAACAATGGAAAATTGTACTGAAATGCAGGAGAATCTGCAGCGAATTGACGCATGGTGCAGGGAATGGCAATTGAATCTCAATGTAGACAAGTGTAATGTGCTGCGAATACACAGAAAGATGGATCCTTTATCATTTAGCTACAAAACAGCAGGTCAGCAACTGGAAGCAGTTAATACCATAAATTATCTGGCAGTACGCATTAGGAGTGATTTAAAATGGAATGATCATATAATGTTGATCGTCGGTAAAGCAGATGCCAGACTGAGATTCATTGGAAGGATCCTAAGGAAATGCAATCCGAAAACAAAGGAAGCTTGTTCGCCCACTGCTTGAATACTGCTCAGCTGTGTGGGATCCGTACCAGATAGGGTTGATAGAAGATATAGAGAAGATCCAACGGAGAGCAGCGCGCTTCGTTACAGGATTATTTAGTAATCGTGAAAGCGTTACGGAGATGATAGATAAACTCCAGTGGAAGACTCTGCAGGAGAGACGCTCAGTAGCTCGGTACGGGCTTTTGTCAAAGTTTCGAGAACATACCTTCACCGAAGAGTCAAGCAGTATATTGCTCCCTCCAATGTATATCTCGCGAAGAGACCATGAGGATAAAATCAGAGAGATTAGAGCCCACACAGAGGCATACCGACAATCCTTCTTTCCACGAACAATACGAGACTGGAATAGAAGGGAGAACCGATAGAGGTACTCAAGGTACCCTCCGCCACACACCGTCAGGTGGCTTGCGGAGTATGGATGTAGATGTAGATGTAGATCCTATGAAACGTTACTAAATGACTTATCTGAAAAATACCTAAATTACATACGTCGGAACTTCACTCATGATGAAAACATATTGGAACTAATGAAAACAAAGAGATCAGACCTCTTTGAGGATTTAGTAACATTTATTACCAAAGTACAAATGGCAAATAAAACCAGTAGAAAGATTTTTATAATCAATAAGTTAGATAAAAAACAATACTGTCATATATCAACAAGAAACGTTCAAGTTCTAGCTCATGACAGGAGCATGTAGATGAAGAGTGGTGCAAGTTTAAAAACTTTTGGTCACATGCTTCGTGTGTCTCTCACTACTATGAATACACCTTTTTGTGCGGCACTGCAATGAAAATACTGCTTACATTTACTCGTAAAATTATTTACGATAGTTCGGAGAACGACAGATTATACCCAGGACAAAAGTCCGTAAGCATGTGATTATTTAGTTAATTGCATCTTGCGCAAACTGTGTGATGTAAAGGAAGTGAAACGGCTGCAGAATCTCAGCAGTTCAATTTTAATGTGTTCCAAGAGCACGACCGGTAAGCTGCGGTAAGCCCACCTGATTCTTTAATGCAGTCTCCAGCCTCATCTTAACGGGGCGCCCGTATAATCAGGTATTCACTTTGCTCGGTAAAAAGTCTTTGCTGAAAGCATGTTTCGCTACAGTATTAAGAATACGTTTCCCTTGTACTAATGCAGTCTGTGAAGTTTTGAACTTTCTGTGGAAAGTGAGGTAGTTTGGAACGATGGGAGGCTGAAGTAGTCGCGACATTTGGTGTTAAACACTCTGACAATCAATTAAATTTAAGTGCTTGCTCATCCGCTTACGTAATACGAAAAGTGCAACGTTTTAAAAATTCAATTCGCTTTTGCTAATTGATGATATTAAATGGCACGACTAAGCGTGGAAATACCGTCAGGTGCCGTCACACCATGAACTTTGGTGGGTTGCATCTGCAATAACAGCCACAACAGTCGGTTTCATACTTTCTGGCTATAAGCAAATTATAAGAATGTGTCAGGAAAGATTAGATCCGTATGGAAATACACAAACTCTATACGCAAACCACTACAAGATAAAAAATGTATACTTATTTCAGGAAAAAAGAACTAGCACACTGTTAAAAATACATGGTACTGAAATGAACTTCGCACCACAGATACGGTAATTGACTATGTAGAAGTGTTTAAGATTACACAATCGTATGTGATGTATGACTGAAAATTCGAGCGAAGTCCTCACGTAAAGTGCAGCATGAAATCAAGGAGGACCTGAGTACGCTTCTGCATGTGAGTCCAAGTAACCTCAACAGCGATTACTGCAGTGTCATAAGAAATAAAACATCTCCATGAATGGAAGTAGGAGAGAGGGCGATGATTGATAGAGATTAGGACACCTATTGACCCTTCCCACTCCCGGAAATTTTTTCTAAAAGCTTTTATGTTTTTATTTACATCAATTTCCTTATCTCTGAGATAATTGTTAGGAAATAAAATAGCGTGAAAACAGTATGAAATGGCAAGGGAAATGCTATGTTAAGGCAAGGAACTTCTCACTTGCCCGTTTGATGGCTACCCCACATGGCTGCACTCTCCGACTGACCAGCTGCAGATTTCAGCCAGGTAACAGGGCACATTCATGTTTCACAGGCTGAGCGTACCTTCTGTCAACAAATGATCTGACGCGGTTCTTGAGTTAAGAAGCAAAACACGAAATTGAGTGAGGCGAGGCAGAAATAACCCCCCTCCCTTTTTTCTGTCTTCCATTCACGAGTGGTGTGCGGGAAAGACGACCGTCGGGAGAATTCCATACGGGTTCTCGTCCTAGTCACTTGGCGAGACGTATGGGAGAGGAAGTAATACGGTGCTCGTACCTTCCTGGAATGCACACTCTCAGACTTTTAACAGCATATTTCTCTGTAATGCACAACTCGTCTCTCTAGGCGTTACCGAGCTAGGTGGCCCTGTGGTTACGACACTGGATTCACACTCTGGTGGACGGCCTTTTTTTAACTAGCTTTATACAGCCATCTCAACATTGCAAATGGTGTATTAAAGTTTGTTGTGACTCTCCAGACTAGACATTAGATTAAGTCATACCCTGATGCGAAGTTACAAAGGATTAACAAATTACTGATTCCGACATAAGACAAGTCTTACAACCACAACATACTGAAACGAGTAAACAAGGTGAAAATGTAACACAGAACACTGAGTGAGGGCAGTGCTACAAAAGAAAAAATTCGCTTCTGTACTTTTGGCAAGATCAATGTGTATTAGTATGGTATTAAAACCTTGTGGTAACACAATAAGAAGTGATAAACCGCCGTTGGTACACATTCGGTATATTCCCATTGCAATCAATATTAAGGACTAGATATCTAAATCTACAATAAATTTTTCTTTTGTATGTCCTGCAAGAATTGTTTCAAAAGCTGAGATAGAAAATTGAATATTTGTCCAATATTATAAGTACCAACTAGGCAGAACATTAAAACAGTAGGACGGTAAGTTGAAATCCGCCTCCGGCCACGCACATTCAGGTTTTCCTTGATTTCCCTAAACTGTCCTAGGCGAAAGGGCACGGCCAATTTCCTCCTTCATCCTCAAAAAAGCAATCCTAGCTCTTACTACGTCTCTAACGACCTTGTTGTCGACGAGACGTTAAACACTAATTTCCTTCTTTCCATTTTTCTTTCTTCTTGTGGCGACTGACACTGCAGTTTGTTGAGTATCTCCGTAATGGTTTCGCACCCGCTACAAGGTTCCTGTGAAGAAACGCACCTTTCTTCGTTGGGTCTTGTCTCTCCCTTTTATTGATTGAACCTGGTAAGAGTCCCAGAGTGACGAGCAATACTCAAGAATCGACTGAACAAATGTTTTGGATGAATTACATTATGAATTAGATTCTTCCAATGAATATCAGCTTGGCGTAAGCTTTTCCTACAATTTGTTTTGTGTGGTCATCTTTCTTTAGGTCATTCCACATGACTACCCCTAGTTGTTTTACGGTAGATGTTGTTTCCAGGCAGTTATTTGTCACCGCTAGTGTAATCAGGCAGTTACTGGATCGCTTTTCCTATTTATGCGCCGTACGGTACATTTATTTACGTTCAGATTCAACTGTCAGTCTCTCCACCAAGCTGCGATCCTCTCAAGGCCTTCCTACATTTCGCCACAGACGTTGGCGTTGAAATATTGCTACAGAGAACAGTAGCGTCCGCGAATAGCCTCACGGAGCCTCCAGGGATCCACAAGATCGTTAATATGTACTGTAAACTGTATCAGCCTTACAACATTTGCTCAGGTACTCCTGAAATTACCTTTACATTTGTCACTTTTCTTTCATTTCATGTGGCAGTTGTTCACTGTAGCTCTCTGCAGTTTTCCGTGCACCGAGGTGGAATACAGACATTAAATGCTGGTGCGCGACACACAGTGCGCGTTTGAGGCGTTTGGAATGCCGAAACAATTACTTGCTCGCCACCACCGCAGCCCGCAGCAGCTGGCGCCAAGAGTCGATGCAGCCGCGTCCGCACCATTTCACCTACTCCTGCATCGAGAGAATTCTGCACTCAAAGTTGTATGGGTCGCTATGGCCACGAGATAAATAAATATAGGAAAAAGCTGTGTTTAATGTACTTCCTACGACGAGTGCATCAGATAAAGAGGGCAAGCTAGGATCGACTATTTACACAGAGGCTGGCAGTTGATCTTGAACTCAAGTAAAAGTGTCGTACGGCGCATAAGTGACCGTAGTGGTCTGGTGAACAGAGCACTTGGCAACGGTCCTGGAGGTCCTGGGTTCAATAACGGATAGGAGCCGAGACCGGGTCCCAGGTCAACGCAGCCTGCTGCACAATGTATACTGGGGAATTTCCCCGCAAATGAAATCCGGACGGGGCGCTTTGCCCGCCACCCTCCCCCTATTAGCGCCACGACGAAGAAGAGCTGCACCATAGTCTCACATTTTTGTTACACAGTGCGATGACGGTTCTCCAAGCCGAAAGAAAGCTACATTTCCCATAAGATATCGGATGAATGTGAATAGTATCGTTTATATCGATTTTTAACGTAGTTTCTACAATAGGGGGTGTAAGTAGTGTCATAAAAATCTGTAATAACAAAAAAATTGTTCGACATATCATTATTTAGTTTTCTAAGGACTTTGGGAGATATAAAACGCTATATTACAATGCAGTTTATTTACGGTTCTCTTGCGATATATATTTATTTAATGAAGAATTTCTTTGTTTTACTTTTTTTTAAGCTAGTAAACAGAAAAATACCTGACCCTTTGCAGAAACCTGTAGTACATGAACTCGGCTTGTAAGTAGGCTGTTTAGGTTTTTATGTTGGCAACGCCACGTAGCGCTCTGTATGAAAATCACTGACTGTGCTGTGTGCAGTCTGTGGGTGGTTTGGATTGTTTTAATATTTGATGTTGTAGCGTTGGGCAGTTGGATGTGAACAGCGTGTAGCGTTGCGCAGTTGGACGTGAGCCGCCAGCAGTGCTGGATGTGGGGAGAGAGAAGCCAGAGTTTTGAGATGTTAACATGATCGGACGAGCTGGACGTGTGTCCGTCAGAAAAAGGAAATTTGCCAAACTGGATGTCACAAATTATACATACATATTACGACTTTTGAACACTATTAAGGTTCAATACATTGTTTTCTCGCTATCAAAATCTTTCATTTGCTATATGCCTATCAGTAGTTAGTGCCTTCAGTAGTTAGAATCTTTTATTTAGCTGGCAGTATTGGCGCTCGCTGTATTGAAATAGTTCGAGTAATGAAGATTTTTGTGAGGTGAGTGATTCATGAAAGGTATAGGTTATTGTTAGTCAGGGCCATTCTTTTGTAGGGATTATTGAAAGTCAGACTGCGTTGCGATAAAAATATTGTGTGTCAGTTTAGTGATGATCAGAATAAGTAAAGAGAGAAATGTCTGAGTACGTTCAGTTTTGCTCAGTTGTTTGAAAATCAAACAACGTAGAGGTTTTCCAGCACTGTCATTCATAAATTTTTCTAAGGAGACGTTTCAAGCTACATAAAGTTTTCTTCACTACACTTCAAGCCAAATCAGTGAATGTGTAACATAGGAAAACTGTTTGGAACGTGATACCTATATAATTTAACGTATCAAACAAGCTACCAGAACCGTAGCTGAAGGGAAGAATATACAATCATGATAATAAAAAGTCAAAAGCAATAACACTGTTTTCCAACACAGAATAAACCAATCCCACAACTCTCGATGCATCCGAGCCACAAAGCCAGAATATTCAACTCATTCACTTTTGAAGCAAAAGTAATTACACTTAAAAAACGTTCTTGTATTAGAAACTTAAGTGAATTGAAAGAATGTGCGAATCATTTGACAGCTGTAATGTTACGCGTATTTAGGCGAACTAATCGGCCATCCAGTATTGGTAAGAAATGAATTTTGTTGTGTGGCTGAACACTCGAGGTCCCAGGTCTCAGAGCGCCCCGCGGCAGATCCAGCTTCTGGCCAGGTGACGATTCGAGCGAATCCTGGTACAAAGACTAGCAGCAAAGTACCAGATGTGGGTACATCACAGTACAGGGAGTTGTGGCGCCAGACAGTCGCTTAGGAGGGCAGACAATGCTCCAAGAAGTGGCGGAGCGTCAGACAAGCTTAAAAGTGGAAAAGATACAGCTCTTTGACCTTGCGTAATAACTCACAGCAAATATTAATGTAAATCTGAATACATTTGTGATCTCAGGAAAATGAGACGCATCCAATGACATAACAGTACCGCAATATCTTTAAAGCTACAGAAGTCAATATCTCACAGCGAATAAACATTCAAGAACCGTTATCTCCGACGGTAGCATTGCACATCAGCTATCATCTCAGAAAGTTACGTATCTGTATCCATTTTCCAGAATCCATCTGTATCCATTTTATTTCTTGATTCACGACATCTTTCTTATCTTTTTCATTAGGCCAATGTTTGTCAGAATACGGTTTTCTCCACATTAACACAACAAATGAACACAGCATCAATACCTCATATTCTGTCATACTTGTGTTTTTATTTAATGAACAGTGTACCTTTTCGCCAGTAACTTTATTCAAATGTTGATTGGAAGTGTTATTAAAAAAGTGTGCTAATTTGAAAGTGGCCAGACAGATGTGTTGGCAGACACCACAATTGAAATGAGAACAAAAAGACACCTCTGTTAAGAAGACAAAAAAAAATTTAAGTGATATTTAGTGTTAATCTGTAGTCTTTGCACAAGAACACTGGCTTATTTATTTATGAACCAACAATTCCTTACGTTTATTGTAAATAATCCGAATGTAACTGAATTCTTATAACATTTCTTGTATTTAAGTATTGTTATAATATATTAGTTTAGTGCAGGTAAGTGGTCAAGATGAGTCAAATCGTGTCTAGAATGATGTATTTTTGGTGGGAACGGCCTTAAGCCAATGGAGAAGCAGACAGTAGTGGAGCACTATGGGAGTCAAGTGGAGACTGGAACATTTCGAGCGACGAGCTCAAGTGAGCGATTTTGGACACTTTGTGTCGAGTGCTGGAAGAAGGCAGACCTGCCTATGGTAACATGCGTGATTCAGTAGTATAGGTGGTTGATCTTGGGTGGTGAATGCCCAGTAGAATTCTATAACATTTGACGGATCTCTAACTCATGAGAGATCAGAATGGGCCCAGAGTAGGACTAATTTTTTTTCGGTTAATTGACAGAACCGAGAATAGACAGGGTATGAGTGACTATGCTTTGTACCACGTGTGTTTATTTGTGAATCATCACGTTGTGTGATTGCAAATGGACTTAGTTTTCACATATCTTTGATGGCTACTTAGACTGGGGAATTTGCTACCACTCTCGTAACACTCTTAATGTAAAATTACTGCATTTGATAAGGGTACTTTCTGTCTGTATTTCAACTGAATACTGTAGGACCATTTCCCGTTCATTTGAGACATCCTTTCTTGAATGAACATTAAACAAAATAATTCTCTGTCGTCTACATCAGTTACAGACGTTACAGCAGAAACCTTGTTGTTAAATTAATCATTTAACTTATATTTTGTGTTTCTCTGTATTTTATTAATTCGCAATTCTAGCCAATGCATAGGCTTTTGGACTGCAGGATCACTGCTACAGGTTATTATTTGCAGCGAATTAGCTGTGGGGCATTAAAAGCAGACGTGCGTAGCTCGACCCTATAAATACATCGAGTTACTTTTTGTAAACAGAGCAGTGCATCGCCTAAGTACCTAAAATACGTGCAATATCAAGTAAAGGAGCAACTGGTTTGCTGATATGGACTGCTGTTTGGATGAGCCACTACTCAACAGTAGCCGTTAGGTACCATCGCACAGCATACAAAATTCTTCGGTGTCAAAGCAAATTTCTGTCATAATAATAATGGACAACAAAAGAAATATCTATTTGTCAAGCATGAAGTACGTTTTGCTACTATCATGCTTTAGGTGGAGTAAGATGCAGTTATATGCATATTAGAAAGTATTCCTTCTTGAATAAGTTGTAGCTTTGTCACTGAATAAGTGAAAGTGGTTGTTTTTACATTTATTTGGAGATCTGTCATGACTATTAATCATTTACTAATGCTTGGAAAGCAAAAATATAATATCTGTTTCGTTAATTAAGTAGAAAAAGTAGTTAAAAACAAACAGTCTTACTGCAGGATTTCTCGCCTATAGGGTGTCGGGGCTGTGTATGTTTGCGTTTGTTTGCACTCTTTCTAAAGTCAAAAAATTGTTCAAATAGCTCTGAGCACTATGGGACTTAACATCTTACGTCATCAGTCCCCTAGAACTTAGAACTACTTAAACACAACTAACCTAAGGACATCACACACATCCATGTCCGAGGCAGGATTCGAACCTGCGACCGTAGCAGTCCCGCGGTTCCGGACTGAAGCGCCTAGAACCGCACGGCCACCGCGGCCGGCTTCTAAAGTCACATCAGTGTCCCGGTATCTGGCAGGTGCCACATACTTTATCTTTTTACTTAATTGCACACAAATAGGGGATGCGACGCACTACTATCCAATTACTCTATCTGTGGCAAATCGCTGGAATACTTAAGAGCAGCCGTCCGAAGAAACGTAAACTGAAATGGGCTCTTAAAACAAATTGTATGAGAAGTAGCTGCTAGGCTGAGATTCACTGAGATAATCTTAAGAAAATGATGGATGTTCAACCAGTTGAGTACTGTTCATTAGTCTGCGATCCTTACCAGGCAGGACTAACAGAAAAGGTAGAGAAGATTCAAGGAACAGCGGAATGGTTCGACACGGGATGAATTACATGTGAGTCGGCGCGTCAGCGTTACAGAGACGCTCAACAAACTCTAGTGGCAGAAGCTGCAAGAGAGGCATTGAGTTTCACGGGGAGATTTACTACTAAAATTCCTCCGACGTACGTGCATGAAATGAGCTCGACGAGAAAACCAAAGGCATCAGAACTTATACGGAGCTTTTCCGACGATGATTCTTCTAGCACGCTACTCATGAATAGAACAGGAAAGTGAGTATCCTCCGACACGCACCGTAATGTGACTTCTGGTATATATATTGGGAGAAGGACGGAGGAATAAATCGATAGTGTCCTTCTCAAAGGAACTACCCCTGCATATCAAGGGAATTACAGAAACCACTTGACACCTACATTTCGGTGCTGAATGTCAATTTGAACCTCTAGTCTCCCCGGATGCGACTTCAGCGTGCCCATCAATCTCTAACGCGTTAAACATAACGTGACCCTTCAGTTGCGCTGACGTTCTGCTACGGCGTTGGAACCACCACGAACTAGAGTCGCGCGCAGCGTGAGTGTCGGCGAGTGTATGTAATAGGACGACGTCCGCGGCCACAGGCGTTGCAAGGCTTCTGCCGTGGTATTGGGTGGGCGCTGGAGGACCGCTACTGGTGCGATGGAAAAAGCGAGGACTGCAAGCCCTCTTAGCAGAAGGTGAGTAAAGCCGCTTGTTTGACATGAAGCCCAGTGAACATGATTGGTCTTCAACTTATTTATCACCGTCAGCCAGCTCATTTGCTGTTTTATAGACCTGCATACCAACCGCATGGAGAGATATTCACCGAGAAGTGTCTGATTCTATCGCACGACATTTAAAGTACATGGTGCGTTCACAGCTTACTGAGTTCTCTATGTACGTAGTAAGTAGTATATCTTCAGCTGTAGTCATTTATATCTCTCTCTTAATGTTTAATAATTGTCGGCATGGCTTAACGTGGAGATCCGTAGGGTTGGGTTGTTTGGGGGGAAGAGGCCAAACAGCGAGGTGATCGGTCTCATCGGATTAGGGAAGCATGGGGAAGGATGTCGGCCGTGCCCTTTCAAAGAAACCATCCCGGCATTTGCCTGGAGCGATTTAGGAAAATCACGGAAAACCAAAATCTGGATGGCCGGACGCGGGATTGAACCGTCGTCCTCCCGAATGCGAGTCCAGTGTGCTAACCACTGCGCCACCTCGCTCGGTGGAGATCCGTAGGGCCTCGCTCAAGTGGTGATGAAAACGAGTTAGCTACCTTTATAAACCACAACGGCAATGAATCTGATATTAAAACAAGTGACGTCTTGAAGTCAGAATAATTTTGGGATCTGGAGTGGAGTGGAGAGAGTAGAAGACGCTGATGGGAGTACATCACGTTAATATGCACGTGAGAATAGAAATACTTGATAGGTTACCTAGTGCTGGACTTGGATTCGAACCGAGACCTATAGTGTTTGCTATTCTTTTTACAAATGAATGTTTGGTAAACCCTCGTCGCCATTTCTGCAAAGGCCTCGTCTCTACTGCTGGGGAGGTCGAGTTGCCACTGTTGTTACGGTACGCCGAGTTTGTGACGTCGTGAAACGGCTTCTGGTGCAGTTCCCCTCTAAGACAATTCCTCCCGGCCACTATTACACAGCTATACCCCAGGGTCAGGTAACAAGGTAGGAGAACGATGATTCTACAATACTCCGACAAATTAGTAACAAGGTCACACAAATGAGTTAAAATGTTTACTTATTTTTGTGACTTGTCGAATAATGTCGTCTGCAACACTGCATACAATATAACACATAACAGGCCCTCAATGGCTAAAAAAATTTCATGTAACCATAACGTAAACATCGGCGGAATTGCTGCTCCACTCACATTTCGTAGGATAATCCTCGTAACATACATCGAGAAGTTGATTCAAAAATATCCTTGTTGTAGTGAAGTAAGAAAGATGATAATTCACTGTCGTTGCTGTTAATGACGGAACGCTGACTGAGTCGGATAAAGATAGATAATGAATTGGGCCTTTACCTTGTTAATGAATCTTCCTGGAATCCTCTTCAAAAAATCTATAAAATCTATAAGAAAGCTGTAAACAGACTGATGATATAATTTTTTTCTGTGTAATGGAATAAGTCTTCTTGAAATACATTTATGATACTGGAGCAGAGTCACTGGAACAGTACAGATGCAATGAACCACGAATGAGTAGTAGACTCAAATAGTTCTCTAATGTCAACTGAAGTAAGAAAGAATAATGATGGTCACTGAGGTGTAGCGTTTGTGCTGGGGTCATTTGGAGATACGTTCCGGGTAATGAAGAAATACCCCATGAGAAGAGCACAACGTAATTTTCAAGGTGCGTCATAAAGATCTCTAATGAAGTATGATGAGAAAACGTATGTGCTAGGGGAGTCAGAAGGTTCACAGAAAGACAGACGAGTGGCGCTCCACGGACAAAATGGCAGCTCCTAGTTAGAGGGTTTACAACTTAGCAAAGCAAATACGTCTCTTTTGAGCCCGACCTTCCACTCCTCGCCATTGGGCGTGCTTTCCACATTCTAATCACAATTACGAAAGTAGACAGATGTCTGGATATTCTGAAACACAGAACAGGTAGGAAGGCTGAACACAGATCAACGAAATAACAGTGGGAAGGATAATGCGCCTTAAGTGGAAAGAACCAAACTATTATTGTGATAGACTCGCTTTGCTTGGTTTTTATTTTCATTTGTTATCTGAGAACATTCCAGATCATTCGAGAACACAGCAAAAATGAAATTTAAAAAATCATTAAAATGTTAGTACGTCACGCTGGAAAAGTTTTCTAGAATGCTCCAAAATACTCTCCACTCCTCTTAAATCCACTGAAGTATTCAGCAATACCATAATTTGAAATGTGATCTGCCAATCACTTCTTCATGGAACACCGAAAACATTCCAAGGCACTCCAGAACGTTAACAAAATTCGGGAACTTTCTAGAAAATTCTAAAATCTAGAACGTCCGAAAATGTTTTAGAACATTCTAAAACATTCGTCAACGTTCAAAAATATTCATAAAAGCTCGACAATATAGGTAAATATCGAATTTTCTCCCTTAAAACACATAATGATGTGAAAGAGGCGGAAGATGTCCTGGTGACCACCACAGTGTGATAGCGACCACTTCAAACATTGATTTCTGCAGGAACAGGACAGCTACCACCGCACAATCACTGTAGTACGCAAGAGGGGAACTAAGGAAAGAATACAGAATTTATAAACGTGTACTAAATCATCATTTTCACAATATAGCTACATTTAATTTAGTGAAAGAAAACTTCGCTTCGTTTTCACTATGTTTCATACTAAATCAACTTATTCTATCACCATACTTGCTTATGAACTACGTTTGTCATCTCATCATTTGTTGCGTAGGTACATAAATTCCTTGGGTTTCCCATCCTTAGAGCAAGCTTAGATCGGCGAACGCATCGCCCACAAACGCAGAAGTGCCGCCTATGTTGAGACATTTTTTATTATGTATTGCTGTGCGCAAGGTACTACCAACATAAACCACAAAGATATTGCCAGTATGAGCCCACTTACCAGTATGACTTTGCACTCTTTTAGTACGGATTCATGCACTGATTCGGTTGGGAAGGCTTGTCTTAAGACTGATGGCCTCAAATGTTAAGTCCAATAGTGCTAAGAGCAATTGAGAGCTAGTCTTAATACCCTTGTATCCTCGCCTGAGGCAAGCTGACCTCCATTTGTTATAAATGCTCCTTGATGTTTTCTATACGTACTGGGACAGAGTAGACGTCCGACCTGGTTCCACACATCATTTATCAGAGGAAAATCTAGGGATCTTGCCGGCCACAAGAATACCTCAGCATCACGCAGACCATTATTAGAGTCACGTACCATGTGTAGATTGGCAGTATCATGTGTACACTGTCGCATGAGATGTAACACATGGGGACGAAGGATGTAGGTAACGTAATGTTGTGCCGTCAAAGTTCCCTCAGTTACTGCCAGCCATGGCCTCAAGCCATAACCGATGTTTCCCCACGCCATAACACCGCTATGCCTTTCCAAAACACTGGCAGACTCCGACCTCTCCCCTGGCTGTTGCCATAATGGCCAAAAGGGTTTATGCAGGGTAGTACGCAACCGCGATTCATCGCAGAACAGAATGCGACGCTATTCATCAGCAGTCCACGCTTCCCGGTCACTGTTTTACTCCAAACGCAACCTACGCCTGGGACGGTAAATCTCTAGTCCAGCTGCTGCCAATCCCAACCAGAGGTGCAGAATGCCATAGAATATTACAGGGCGTCTATTATTTGTTCTCGCGTGGTCGACCGTCGCCGTGATGACGACCGTGCCTGCACTCACTTTTCCATGCAGTCCATCATCGGGTCGCTGGCACATCCGAATGACGCACAATCCGCCCCGCTAATTTGGATACTGCACGATTCGTCCATCCAGCTAAATGGACGGCCACACTGAGTTCCCATTCAAACTCTGTCAGAATTTGATAACTCTTTCTCAAACCAGTAAACGGCATCTCAGTGTACTTCAGTGATTACTCAACATCTGGCGCCGTTCACTCCCCCCACCAGGCCATGTAACAACACTAAGTATGAACGACACAAAAACTCACTGGTGGCCGTTCTCCATGTCACAGGCCACTGCAGTGTTAATCATTTACACTCTCGCTGACGGGATGCACGTATACGAAATAATATTGAGAACCGACCATGTCTTCTGAGCGCTTCATTTCTTTTAGTCAGGTTGTATATACAGGGTGTCCCTCCTTGTAGTCATCAGGCTTATTTCCTCTGATGCTTCGATACATATTTTCAGTTTCATTTGACAATATTTAGGTGTAGTTATCTCAAACAAATACGACTCATTACATATTTCATGCGATACCCAGTGTTGTAGAAAACAGTGGTTTATTTCCCGTTACGAACAAAATTAGCACCAGCAGAACGAAAAACATTCGGGAAAGATTCATATAAGTCCATTACAAGTCTTCAACAGAAACCCACGCAGACAAAAAATTAGCAAATGCCAGAGAAAAGAGTCACCGCTTGAACAGGAACAAAATGGAAAGAAGAAAAGACAACAATCCACGGAGAAGAAATTAGAGATGGTTGGAAACTGAAGGTTGAATCATAAAGCGTTGCGCGATCCGGTAGGGTCTCAGTTACAGCTAATATAAATTACATGATTTTAAATGCACTTCTAAATTTTTTTTTCTATAGAACTTTAATACTTATTTCAGTGTCTCACTTTTTGTGCTTGCTTTTTTCACTGATTTTCTTACGTTATTTAATTCATTTGAGACATGTAAAAAATTGTTCAAATGGCTCTGAGCACTATGGGACTTAACTTCTGAGGTCATCAGTCCCCTGGAACTTAGAACTACTTAAACCTAACTAACCTAAGGACATCACACACATCCAAGCCTGAGGCAGGATTCGAGACATGTAAAATTTATTAGTATTCATGAGAGGGAAATGTACAGTTTGGTTAAGGAATTTTTGGTTGATCGATGTTATGCTGGAGTGGTGTTGTTGCACCATTTGGACTGGTGGAACTCAGCTTCCACACTCCAGGAAGAAGCAGCAGCAGCAGTAGTAGTGGTAGTTATATAATTTATTCATAGATCGCTTCTACAGTGATATTGGATACGTGATGGTATTACAGTTTGAAAAGGTATTTCCATTTTTAAAGGTCTATTTTGACAAGTATGGGACAAGAAGTCGGCCGTGGATTTTTAATAGGAATTATCCAGACATTTGCCCGAAGTCATTTAGAGAAACCACAGAAAAGCTAAATGAGGATGATCAGATCAAGACTGAAGCCTCCACCCTCCAGAATACAAGGCTATCTGTTTAAAGCAATGCTATGTCATTATGTTTATCCCTAGTGTACCATACTGTTTTACAATGAAGTTATTTAAAAATGTAAAAGGCTAGTGCTGCATTGTCCATTCATTTCTCAATCCCAATCACTGCACACACCACACACATTGTTTCATAATGTAACACTACACGCACTGTCGGTTGATGTCAGGAACATAGCAATGATGGCTGATTTCCATTTTGTGTACCGCAATTTCCCATTTGGTAGCCTGAAAAATTATGTCAGCGTCCCTATATAATGAGTGAGGTGCTGAGCTCTGAAAGAAGATAAGGAACTACCAAAGGTTCAAACTGAAAGCGCGATAGTGTAAAAAAATGATTTTGGAAGAGCTTCACTTTATCCTATCTTAGAATGCTGAACACATACTTGTTAGATCAAATTCTAGAAGCTTGGATTTTGAACAGTGTAGCGGAGAAACGTCATGTGTGAGTTTTGAGGAGGTACTAGGTACGACGTGCAGGTCTGATCTCTGCATACTGGTGGTAAACTGAGTAAACACTGTTACTTGTGGAAATTACTTCAGCGAAATCCAAATGCTGTACTTAAGCACGAAGATGTCGGGCCACTTGTAATGAGGAATTTGGAAGTCATCTACGGTGGCCGCCTGGTAGTACAGTTTCACTGACGTGTAGTCCCTACTACGTGTCCTGCCGAAGACTATTTAGTCGGGAATTGTTTGTTGCCTTGTTGCAAAACCCACTGTAGGTATTTCGTTGCTTCTCATATAAAGGCGGCATAGTCAGGTACAGACCACCCAATCTCCTCTTTGATACCAGGATGTAGGGTCTTCACATACTACTGAATCGTCAGAGTCGAACATTATGTACGCTTCTGCAATTTTAATGGATTTTTCAAAGTCGTTTACCTAAACTGTGCTGTATAATTCGAGGCAGTCACCTGTATCCGTATTATACAACAATGTTTACTACCGTTAGTAAACTATGAATGACAAGCGGAGGATAGAAAACGAAAATAAGTGAACTGATGATGGGGAACAGATGATGGGGAACACAAAAAACCTATCCACACAAACAGAAAATACAACATAAATTCCCAGAAACATCTTAACTGATAGTACACTATATTGTAAAGGAGGAAACATGGAGTTTAGCATGCTCGTATTTCCGAGGCATATATACCATTGCTGGGATAAGTCAACTGAACACTACATTATGTTTCTGACATTGGAAGAGTCATAAAAATGTAGCCACCACTTACGAATAGACATTCCATATTTTCCTTTATTACCGAAAATAAGAAATGAAATGTGTGGCGAGGGTGTCCCGGCGGGTAGACCGGATAGCCTGGAGCAAGTCTTTTGAGGTGACGCCACTTCGGCGACTTGAGCGTCGATGAGGATGAAATGATGATGAAGACGACACAGACACCTATTCCCTGAGAGGAGAAAATCTTTAGCCCAGCCGGGAATCGAACCCGCCCCCCCCCCCCCCCCTCTCACCCGCATGACATGTCGGCGAGCTGTCCACTCGGCTACGATGGCGGACATTACCGAAAATAAAATGTAATTTTAAGAATTGAATTTATAATGGTAGATAAGTGTGAGAGAAGACTTTGGTACATGTTCTGAAAGCTATCCAAGAAGGCACCGTGTAATAGTGAGATAATCAGCGGGAATTTCACAGTAATTTCTCTGGAACTGCACGTACGAGAAACAAGTCCCTCAGTTTTAGGCTATATAATTAATTAGTAACAACTTGACGACAGTAACACATAAGTCGGTAACAACAATATCGAGGTCTGAATCTTCCGGGTAGCGATACAGCAAGAGGCAGAAAGTTGTGGGCAGAGAGAACTGGCGAGCCAGATTGCGGTATCTTGGCAGCGGGTGCGGCGCGGCGCGGCGCGGCGTGTAATGGCTTTAGGTATTGTGCACTTAATCAGTCCGCAGCGTTTGATGTGGTCGCCGCCGCATTCCTCATTATTATTCCGCTTTTAAGGGCGCCACTGCTGATATTAGTGCGCACTAATCCAATACCGCCACACCGCGCCCCGGCCGCAACAGCATCGCCAAAGCGATCAAAGTACTTGCGCTTTTATTCCCCAAGAAATTTAATAACGCGGAATCGCAAAATGAGTAGCAATTTTGTAACGAGAGCTCATCGCATTCTGTGTATCAGCATGTCGGCGGCGTCGTGTCAAGCTTCGCCGCTAACAACCTTTTTCGTCCTCAACGACGAAACCGAGTCGTGTTCTTATGGAATGAAAAGAGATCGCTACATTTTGTCCACAATGTTTAATTTTCTCTTGTATGATTCTAGTAAGTCCACCTCTGAATCTGTGTGGCCAGCGCTTCTGATTGCCATCCGGAGGACCTAGGTTCAATTCCCGGTTAGGATTTTTTCATTAGTGGGAGGTCTGGAACGGGTCCACTCAGCCTCATGATACCAACTGAGGTGCTGCTGGAGTGAGAACGAGCGGCTCCAAGATAGGGAGAAGGGCGTAGTGACACCGTACCCTTCCATACCACGTCCGAATGGCACCGAACGGTAGAGGATGCCACGGTGGACAGTAGAAATCCCACGGTCCTCTTGGGCGAAGTTAGTCTTAGCTAGTTAATCATCCCAGTGAACAACATGACGTGCGTATTGAACGTCCATAAAAACCTATATGTGTGATTTGTCTTTCCGAAATTCATCGGCAGCTGCTCGGACATCCTAATTTTAAATGTTGGTCTAATTTTCGAATAGCCGATCTCCAGGCAAAGATGTGACAGTAACACTTGTTATTGTATTGGCTGCACTTTGTTATACCGAGCAACACTGACTTCGTAACTGATTTTCATTGAGTAGCAGATCCGTTGCTTTTGTTAACTCCTCCGGATATACATAAAATGCTGTATATTATTCTACAATAACGAAATCCCCAATAATCAGATCCCACGTACGAACATCTTGATCGTATCCTGCAGCCACGCTAGGCTATGGACACCTATGGTGTATAGCTGATGTCTGTCTCACAGTACACAAAGTAAAAGTCTTCTTTTGACGTGAGAAACAGTATCCTACCACTTCTGGTACAGCATTTCTAAGTCAAATTAAAGGTGGTGACTGGGCGAAGTGTTGAACGTACTAAACTGGCTTGTCAAAGGCGCGAGCTGACAGTTCCCACTCTGCTGTCCCAATTTAGTTTTGTAATTTACCTAAAACGATTAAGACGAATATTAGGCACAGATGACATCTAATACCATGCTTGTCCGGTCTTATGCTCTGCCTTCAATAAGGTCGTGGTTAACGAATCGTTAAAACTTACACTGTCAATTATACTGCTTTAATTTTCATAGAGTTTCTTAGGACACACCGCGTCAATTACTCTTCTTCCGCTACTGAAGTGTGTTTTAGTATATTTATATTCATAGTAATGTGCTCGTGCTTTCATAGCTGACTGGGAAAAGAAAATTCGAGGAGGGGAGGGAGGGGAGGGGACAATCTGGTGCCACCAAAAACGCTGCTACTCTCGAAAGGTATGAGGGTATACGTCGAGAATAACATCCCCATGCGACAGACGGACAGCAGTCCATGAGACGTCAGGGAGAGGCACTTTTTAATCTACAAATCTCTCGTGACTGGTAAATGATGCGCTGGAATCCGTCGCTACGTAGTACGCAATTAACAGGACATTGCTGGATCCGGCAACACGGTTATCTGGTTCAGAGTGTACAGAGAAACTCAAGTTACGAGATACTAACTAATATTTGTAAAATGAGTGTATGTAGTTCCATCTCAGACTACAGCGAAGAGAAATTGATTGTAACTACACAAGACAATATACTAACTGTGCTCTGAGGGTCAGCGACCTAAAAATTATATAAGAGTAATCGTAGTAGAAGAATAGTATTAGTATTTGTGACATAAATTTTAGCAGTATTAATTCCTGTAGTAAAATGAAGGTTGTGATAGCAGTAATAGTGCCCGCTAATATTTGTAATACTTGCTATTCATGGTGCTGCAGTATTACTGTAGACTATTTCAGCCATATCTGTTGTAACAGCAACGATGGAAGCGGATAATAGATATAGTAATAAAATTAGGTCAAAAGTTTGTACTGATGAAGCCTGTAGCTCTCTCTTTGGCAGTAAAATAACACCAGACTGAGAGTGGAAGAAAATACTACAGGATAGCTGCACATAAGGTAGTGTATGGGCAGTCATCAAAGTGTTAGATTGATAATAGCGAAATCGTATATAAATAAGAAAACATAATATAGTAGGTAGTGTTGACTTAGTTTAACGCTCAGAACAGAAAAAAAAGATTGTCATAAATATTCACATTAATGACATTTGACCTGTAACATGTCACTGGTGTTATCATGTAAGTGGACTGAAATGAATAAAAGATATAAATCTAGGGGACTGGCCAACAGCTGGACTAACAGGATCTGTATGTCACCACATCTTGTCCCTTAACCTAGCATATATGACGACGAAGATACGTTTCAAATGGTTGAAATGGCTCTAAGCACTATGTGACTTAACATCTGAGGTCAACAGTCCCCTAGACTTAGAACTACTTAAATCTAACCAATCTAAGGACATCACACACATCCACGCCCGAGGCAGGATTCGATCCTGCGATCGTAGCAGCAGCGCGATTCCCGACTGAAGCGCCTAGAACCGCTCGGCCACAGCTGATACGTTTCATCACTGGAATGTGAGACGACTGAGCTTGGTGATTTAGTCGTAGAATTGTGGAAGACACTTCGGCATGAACTCAACGATGAAAAAACCGTTACAAGGTGACGACTGAGGAGTTTCTCACGGCAAGCTCAAGATTGAAGTTGAAGAGGCAAAGGCCTCGTGTACGATCCTCGGTCTGTTATTGGATTTTTGTCTATCATTTATCTATTCTTTCACCACTGTCAATGTTTGTTTACGATAAAAATGCTGAGTTTTAGCGTGGGTCGAAGTCCACGTTAAACTGTAGGTCCCCCACAACTGGTCGGGTAAGTAAATTGATTGGAGGAAGAGAACGGCATAGCACCCACAACAAGAAACACCTAGTAGGGCACTATGATATGCAAATAAGTTTCTAAATTGATGACAGCTTCACCTGCTATCTTCGTGTTGACCAGCACCACAATAGCGTACTGTTAATGTCCCAGTCAAAGGAGGCCTGACGATTTCACAACATCATATCTTACGGTTATACTTGCTTCACAGTTCTCTGGGTTTGCGTCAAGTTCACTTAATGGACAACTGAGAAAAAAGTTTACAGGCATTTTGCAGTAACCTTTGACAAGTCTCACGTCTCATTTTACATACACTCCTGGAAATTGAAATAAGAACACCGTGAATTCATTGTTCCAGGAAGGGGAAACTTTATTGACACATTCCTGGGGTCAGATACATCACATGATCACACTGACAGAACCACAGGCACATAGACCCAGGCAACAGAGCATGCACAATGTCGGCACTAGTACAGTGTATATCCACCTTTCGCAGCAATGCAGGCTGCTATTCTCGCATGGAGACGATCGTAGAGATGCTGGATGTAGTCCTGTGGAACGGCTTGCCATGCCATTTCCACCTGGCGCCTCAGTTGGACCAGCGTTCGTGCTGGACGTGCAGACCGCGTGAGACGACGCTTCATCCAGTCCCAAACATGCTCAATGGGGGACAGACCCGGAGATCTTGCTGGCCAGGGTAGTTGACTTACACCTTCTAGAGCACGTTGGGTGGCACGGGATACATGCGGACGTGCATTGTCCTGTTGGAACAGCAAGTTCCCTTGCCGGTCTAGGAATGGTAGAACGATGGGTTCGATGGCGATTTGGATGTACCGTGCACTATTCAGTGTCCCCTCGACGATCACCAGTGGTGTACGGCCAGTGTAGGAGATCGCTCCCCACACCATGATGCCGGGTGTTGGCCCTGTGTGCCTCGGTCGTATGCAGTCCTGATTGTGGCGCTCACCTGCACGGCGCCAAACAGGCATACGACCATCATTGGCACCAAGGCAGAAGCGACTCTCATCGCTGAAGACGACACGTCTCCATTCGTCCCTCCATTCACGCCTGTCGCGACACCACTGGAGGCGGGCTGCACGATGTTGGGGCGTGAGCGGAAGACGGCCTAACGGTGTGTGGGACCGTAGCCCAGCTTCATGGAGACGGTAGCGAATGGTCCTCGCCAATACCCCAGGAGCAACAGTGTCCCTAATTTGCTGGGAAGTGGCGGTGCGGTCCCCTACGGCACTGCGTAGGATCCAACGGTCTTGGCGTGCATCCGTGCGTCGCTTCGGTCCGGTCCCAGGTCGACGGGCACGTGCACCTTCCGCCGACCACTGGCGACAACATCGATGTACTGTGGAGACCTCACGCCCCACGTGTTGAGCAATTCGGCGGTACGTCCACCCGGCCTCCCGCATGCCCACTATACGCCCTCGCTCAAAGTCCGTCAACTGCACTTACGGTTCACGTCCACGCTGTCGCGGCATGCTACCAGTGTTAAAGACTGCGATGGAGCTCCGTATGCCACGGCAAACTGGCTGACACTGACGGCGGCGGTGCACAAATGCTGCGCAGCTAGCGCCATTCGACGGCCAACACCGCGGTTCCTGGTGTGTCCGCTGTGCCGTGCGTGTGATCATTGCTTGTACAGCCCTCTCGCAGTGTCCGGAGCAAGTATGGTGGGTCTGACATACCGGGGTCAATGTGTTCTTTTTTCCATTTCCAGGAGTGTATTTAGTCTGCACTGTACAAGGCATGGAACATCGTACCAAAATTATCGGTTTCTAACCATTACCATTCGCATACTGAACGAGATTAAAACGACGTGTACTCATATTTCTTGTTTTATTCTCACGATCTCAGTGCGAGATATACGAAAGTGGCAGTGAATTGGTGGCACAGTCTCCTTCCCATAGAGGTTATCCAAATTTACCCAGCATTGTTTCTCGAGAACGTCTTCCAAGGATTACTAATTAAGTTCCATGAACTTTTCCGTTACACTTTCACATGAGGCAGGGATTCCATGAGCAGACAGCGAACACAGTCCTGTGAGCAGCGAGAGCTGTACCCATTCACGGCCATCGTCACAGCACAGTGCAGTAGGACAGCAGCATTCCTACAGGTGCAGATAACGATCTTATCATATCAAGCGTCATTTTACACATTCGGTGTCAGTTTACACGCTTGGGGTCCTTGGTTCCCCCACTCCCTCTCCCCCAGGGACCAGTGGAAACTGATCAAAGTCGCCCAAGTGAATCACACAGGACACTGTGTCACGTGACATGAAAATGACGGTATCGCTTCTCAGCCAATGGGAGCACAATAAAATGATGGGTGACTCAGTGAACAAATAGGAATAGAGCTCTGCCCTACCCTTCTTTTATGTCATTATGAATCCAGTAGCCTGAGCCCCACCGTCATTCGAGGTCTCAGCTTCATAGTGAGAGGATGATGAAGCGCTAGCGGCAGAAGCAGCAGAGCCTAGACAGCGCCCCGACAGGAAGTACATATCTAATACAGTGATTACTTCTGTTGTTACCAATATACAGGGTGACAAATACTGATTTGAAAAAAAATAAACAAAAAATAAAAAAAAAATAAAAAAAACTAAATTGGTTAGAAACTACGGCATACACACACTTTTATCAACATGTCAACATGTAAACGTCACTACAGATACTCAGATTTAGATTATGACATGTTCTATGCGCCTGCCATCATTGACGATGATGTAACGCAGACGAATAGCGAAATTCTGGATGACCCGCTGAAGTGTCGGAACATCGATGCTGTCGATGACCTCGTGAATGGAGGTTTTCAGATCAGCAATGGTTTTGGGGCGTTTGCTGTACACAAGTGTTCACTACCCCCTACCGACGAGGGAGGGATTACCAAGCAGAGCCGCAGGACGTACAGCGAGGTACGTCATCTCGTGACGTCACACGTTCAGCATTTGTCGTCCACTTTTTGGGGTATTTCCGGACATCTGAGGCCCGATGTGTCTTATATTAAATTACTTGCCTCAGCATCATCTACGTCACTTCAGGGGCTTTCAAACGTCAATAGCAATCACCCTGTGTACTTAAAATATTCGACTGTTGTGAAATTACATGGTATATACAGTGCAATAACGATCGCTACAGAAAGACAGTGTCGTTGGTAGCCGTATGTAAGAGCTGCTTTCTATGAGTTTGTAGACTATATGAACAAGAAAAGTGTTACAATGCACCTACTGGAACATTGTATAAATTCCTGCACATCCCATGTGCCAAATTGTATACAGGGTGTTACAAAAAGGTACGGCCAAACTTTCAGGAAACATTCCTCACACACAAAGAAAGAAAATATGTTATGTGGACATGTGTCCGGAAACGCTTACTTTCCATGTTAGAGTTCATTTTATTATTTTTCTTCAAATCATATTAAGTATGGAATGGAAACACACAGCAACAGAACGTACCAGCGTGACTTCAAACACTCTGTTACAGGAAATGTTCAAAATGTCCTCCTTTAGCGAGGATACATGCATCCACCCCCCCGTCGCATGGAATCCCTGACCGCAGCTCGTGGTCGTGCGGTAGCGTACTCGCTTCCCGTGCCCGGGTTCGATTCCCGGAGGTGTCAGGGATTTTCTCTGCCTCCTGATGACTGGGTGTAGGTTAGTTAGGTTTAAGTAGTTCTAAGTTATAGGGGACTGATGACCATTGATGTTAAGTCCCATAGTGCTCAGAGCCATTTGAACCATTTTTTGAATGGAATCCGTGATGCGCTGATGCAGCCCTGGAGAATGGCGTATTGTAACACAGCCGTCCACAATACGAGCACGAAGAGTCTCTACATTCTTCGAGGTTGCGTAGACAAGAGCTTTCAAATGCCCCCATAAATGAAAGTCAAGAGGGATGAGATCAGGAGAGCGTGGAGGCCATTGAATTGGTGCGCCTCTACCAATCCATCGGTCACCGAATCTGTTGTTGAGAAGCGTACGAACACTTCGACTGAAATGTGCAGGAGCTCCATCGTGCATGAACCACATGTTGTGTCGTACTTGTAAAGGCACATGTTCTAGCAGCACAAGTTGAGTACCACGTATGAAATCATGATAACGTGCTCCATTGAGCGTAGGTGGAAGAACAAACTAGAATGAGCTCTAACATGGAAATTAAGCGTTTCCGGACACATGTCCACATAACATCTTTTCTTTATATGTGTGTGAGAAATGTTTCATGAAAGTTTGGCCGTACCTTTTTGTAACACCCTGTATGTCTTACAAAAAGGTACGGCCAAACTTTCAGGAAAAATTCCTCACACACAAATAAAGAAAAGATGTTATGTGGACATGTGTCCGGAAACGCTTAATTTCCATGTTAGAGCTCATTTTAGTTTCGTCAGTATGTACTGTACTTCCTCGATTCACAGCCAGTTGGCCCAATTGAAGGAAGGTAATGTTGACTTCGGTGCTTGTGTTGACATATGACTCATTGCTCTACAGTACTAGCATCAAGCACATCAGTACGTAGCATCAACAGGTTGGTGTTCATGACGAACGTGGTTTTGCAGTCAGTGCAGTGTTTACAAATGCGGAGTTGGCAGATGCCCATTTGATGTATGGATTAGCACGCGGCAATAGCCGTGGCGCGGTACGCTTGTATCGAGACAGATTTCCAGAACGAAGGTGTCCCGACGTTCGAAGCAATTGATCGGCGTCTTAGGGAGCACGGAACATTCCAGCCTATGACTCGCGAGGGGGGAAGACCTAGAACGACGAGGCAATTCTTCGTGCAGTTGACGATAACCCTAATGTCAACGTCAGAGAAGTTGCTGCTGCACAAGGTAACGCTGACCACGTCACTGTATGGAGAGTGCTACGGGAAAACTAGTTGTTTCCGTACCATGTACAGCGTGTGCAGGCACTATCAGCAGCTGATTGGCCTCCACGGGTACACTTCTGCGAATGGCTCATCCAACAATGTGTCAATCCTCATTTCAGTGCAAATGTTCTCTTTACGGATGAGGCTTCATTCCAACGTGATCATATTGCAAATTTTCACAATCAACATGTGTGGGCTGACGAGAATCCGCACGCAATTGTGCAAACACGTCAGATTTTCTGTGAACGTTTGGGCAGGCATTGTTGGTGATGTCTTGATTGGACCTCATGTTCTTCCACCTACGCTCAATGGAGCACGTTATCATGATTTCATACGGGATACTCTACCTGTGCTGCTAGAACATGTGCCTTTACAAGTACGACACAACATGTGGTTCATGCACGATGGAGCTCCTGCACATTTCAGTCGAAGTGTTCGTACGCTTCTCAACAACAGATTCGGTGACCGATGGATTGGTAGAGGCGGACCAGTTCCATGGCCTCCACGCTCTCCTGATCTCAACCCTCTTGACTTTCATTTATGGGGGCATTTGAAAGCTCTTGTCTACGCAACCTCGAAGAATGTAGAGACTCTTCATGCTCGTATTGTGGACGGCTGTGATACAATACGCCATTCTCCAGGGCTACATCAGCGCATCAGGGATTCCATGCAACGGAGGGTGGATGCACGTATCCTCGCTAACGGAGGACATTTTGAACATTTTCTGTAACAAAGTGTTTCAAGTCACGCTGGTACATTCTGTTGCTGTGTGTTTCCACTCCATGATTAATGTGATTTGAATAGAAGTAATAAAATGAGCTCTAACATGGAAAGTAAGCGTTTCCGGACACATGTTCACATAACATATTTTCTTTCTTTGTGTGTGAGGAACGTTTCCTGAAAGTTTGGCCGTACCTTTTTGTAACACCCTGTATGTAGATTCTGAAAAGTTTGTCGAGGAAGAGTTCACAGGTGGAATTAGTATATGCTTAATGCCGATAATTGGCTTGAACACCATTCGGGCCGAGATGAAGGTCTACAGATGACAATTGTTTGCAAAGTTTTGTGCTGCGACTACGTAATGTACATAAAAAAGTGAATAAAGCTCGATGTGTTGTAAACAGTTTTTGTTTCAAACCATCCGTGTCCTATCCGACAACCTATTAAAAGAATATATAGCTTCCCGTACCGCCAGTCAGAACGCCACCTCCAGGCAGCTGCTGCTGCTGCCGCCGCCGCCTCCGTCTCAACCGTCGCCGCCCCCGGACAGCGAGCACGGCCGTTGCCGCCACCGTCGCAGCCGCCTCCGCCGCCGCCGCCACCACCCTTCCCCACCCCCTGGCGGTATTAGAACTGCTTCCCTGGAGGTGTAAGTACCGCCATACGAGACGCTGTCAGCGAGTCGATGGACACTAAATAAGTCTTGGATACGAAGCCGACATTGAGACAGCCACAGGCTGGCGCTTAACGGCTCTCTGATCAGCAGCCCACGCAGCAAGAGCAGTTCATATGACCGCTCGTACCCGTCGGAGCGAGCGAACGAGAGACAATTATGTGTGGCTTGGTAAACACCATTTATTGTTTTCCATTTTGCAACAAACACAGTGGAGTTTAACGGGTGGAGATCTGGCCTCGAGAATTCGCATCATGCTTTTATAGCAGAATTCATACAGAGAAAGAAGTTTCTCAGTCTTAAACACATTACGTAGTAACTTAAATCTGCGTGAAATGTCACAAAGCTAAGTTGTAAGCTGTATAGGACACAGACGATAGCCCACTGCATTTAAACTGTTACGCCTTTCAGTAAGTTTCCTACAGATCTCCATAAGCACTTTACAAATATTTCGTGTGTAGCTCGTCGTCCACTTGGGACTCATAATCCTCCAGCTCAATCGTCGTAACATATTGCAGAATATCCAGAACGTATAGGATAAGTCTTCTACTTCTTGAAAACACCGAAGTTGTACAGTTACTAAATAGAAATGTAATGGATTACACCTGCAGTATACACCCACTATCCACATTTAAGTTAACAACATGCACAGTTTTTCTGAAAATGATCATAAGATGACGGATACACTGGCCTCTAGAGACAAAAGATAGTTCAAATGGCTCTGAGCACTATGGGATTTAACATCTGAGGTCATCAGTCCCCTAGACTTAGAACTACTTAAACCCACTTAACGTAAGAACGTCACACACATCCATGCCCGAGGCAGTATTCGAACCAGCGACCGTAGCAGCAGCGCGGTTCCGGACTGAAGAGCCTAGAACCGCTCGGCCACAGCGGCCGGCCTCTAGATACAGTTCATCGGCAGAAGAAATATATATTAAAGTTGGACACAATGATGCAAATAAGCATACAAAGAGCGATCGATGAATTGATCACCCAGTCCTCAGAGATCCGGCAAGTGGGTAGATGTCTAGGAGTATAGCAACACCAGCAGGTGACGTGAAGAGACTGCACGATGTGGTAATTATATTTTTTAACGCTAGCTACAGTTTAAACAACACAGGCCTTAAACTCATCAGTATCGGTATGATTTCTGACAGGTAGTTGTATCCGGTGATCGTATTTGAAAGTCCACGATTTTGTGATGTTCAAGTGATATTGTACGCTGATAAATGCTATTAACTCTGTAATTCACCAATGTATATTTCCACACTCTTCAACAGCAACGTTCATTCAGCAGCAGTAGAGACGGGGGATCATACTGTCAGAGTACCAGATTTCCCCGGAACAATTGAAAAATTCAGCAGCAGAGAGCGTATACATCTGCAGGAACAGACGTTAAAGAATTTAAGGTACGCAAGAGATAGTATAAGGTAGACTAGTGGCCATTAAAGTTGCTACACCACGAAGATGACGTGCCACAGATGCGAAATTTAACCGACAGGAAGAAGATGCTGTGATATGCAAATGATTAGCTTTTCATAGCATTCACACAAGGTTGGCGCCGGTGGCGACACCTACAACGTGCTGACATGAGGAAAGTTTCCAAACGATTTCTCAAACACACACAGCAATTGACCGGCGTTGCCTGGTAAAACGTTGTTGTGATGCCTCGTGTAAGGAGGAGAAATGCATACCATCATGTTTCCGACTTTGATAAAGGTGTAAAGAGGTCCTCGATTGCTGTTTATCGTATCGCGGCATTGCTGCTCGCGTTGGTCGAGATCTAATGACTTAGCAGAATATGGAATCGGTGGGTTCAGGAGGGTAAAACGGAACGCCGTGCTTGATCCCAACGGCCTCTTATCACTAGCAGTCAAGATGACAGGCATCTTATCCGCATGGCTGTAACGGATCATGCAGCCACGTCTCGATCTCTGAGTCAACAGATGGGGACGTTTGCAAGACAAAAACCATCTGCACAAACAGTTCGATGACGTTTGCAGCAGCATGGACTATCAGCTGGGAGACCATGAATGCGGTCACCCTTGACGCTGCATCACAGACAGGAGCGCCTGCGATGGTGCACTCAATGACGAACCTGGGTGCATGAATGGCAAAACGTCATTTTTTCGGATGAATCCAGGTTCTGTTTACAGTATCATGATGGTCGCATCCGTGTTTGGCGACATCGCGGTGAACGCACGTTGGAAGCGTGTATTCGCCATCGCCATACTGGCGTATCACCCGGCGTGATGGTATGGGGTGCCACTGGTTACATTTCTCGGCCACCTCATGTTCGCATTGACGGCACTTTGAACAGTGGACGTTACATTTCAGATGTGTTACGACCCGTGGCTCTACCCTTCATTCGATCCATGCGAGACCCTACATTTCAGCAGGATAATGCACGACCGCATGTTGCAGTTCCTGTACAGGTCTTTCTGGATACAGTAAATGTTCGACTGTTGCCCTGGCCAGCACATTCTCCAGATCTCTCATCAATTGAAAACGTGTGGTAAATGGTGGACGAGAAACTGGCTCGTCACAATACGCCAGTCACTATTCTCGATGAACTGTGGTATCGTGTTAAAGCTGCATGGGCAGCTGTACCTGTACACGACATCCAACCTCTGTTTGACGCAATGCCCAGGCGTATCAAAGCCGTTATTACGCCAGAGGTGGTTGTTCTGGGTACTGACTTCTCAGGAACAATGCACCAAAATTGCGTGAAAATGTAATCACATGTCAGTTCTAGTATAATATATTTGTCCAATGAATATCCGTTTATCATCTGCATTTCGTCTTGGTGTAGCAATTTTAATGGCCAGTAGTGTATGATGCATACTGCCGACCAAGGTGGCAGTCGTACGTCCACATATTCTACGGGATATTCTGGAATAAGCTTTTGGAGTCTGCTTTTCGTAATCTGCGTCCATCCGAAAATACCCTCGCTGAATTGTATGATTCATGTCGCGCCGAAATGGAGGTAGAAATGTAGGATCCAAATGTACCACATACAGGCACGGAACTGCTTCCAATGTATAAGTGTTCGCAAGATTTAGGTATGATCACTAAAAAACGCTCTTCATGCCAATGTGGGCGTATAGATGACATCATGGCGGAGTCGAAGGGGTTTTGGGATAACCGACTGGTCATGCAATGGTGATACTGGAAACCAGAAGAAGAAGAAGACGATGAATGGTTCATTATTTCTGAATAACATTCGCTCTTTAATTGTAGGTTTTTCACGGTGTAGAAAAACTAATTTAGTTCTGAAACTCTTAACACATCCTGAGGGGGTTGCGCTTCGAGCATGCAGATATTTTTTTTCAAATATCCTGTTTCAACCAGAATATCAACTATTGCAAGAGGTAGTGCACGGCATCGAGGGATTAACGTACCACACGTTCAGCGAAAACAGCGATGTTACAGCATCTAAAGAAGTGAAGCCAAACAGTGTATTCGTAATTGACGACGTCGCAGTGGAAAACCAGGATAAAATGAGAAAATATTTCTGCTTTGGTCGCCATATGCAGGTCTACATACCTTATTTGAGCCACATATATTCAAGGGTTCCAAAGCAATTCATCCGGGATAACGCAAACCTTGTTACAGTTCTCAAGAAGGAAAACCTGCATTCAAAACATGTTTACCAAGCTCATGTGGGAACTGACATGTCATTCAACGAATTCATTACCATAATCGGAGACTACATCAACAACTCGCAGGATTGTTTTCTGGTTATTGATAAAACGAAGAAACTGAATAAGGAGAGATATTGACGGAATTCCGATGATATTCTGTATAAAAGGCAGTGTACCAAAACGTAATAGTTTCAGTGTATTGTACGCTATGGACAAATTTGCAAGATCGCAGTGCGCTTATCCCGATGAGATGAAGTGTAAGTGAAACATATGTTTATACACCGACAGAAAAATCGAGACCATAAACGCAAGATTAACAGAATTGGATAGTTACACCAAGGCGGAGGCTGCGAAAGGTGGATCTCAGCTGAGTGACAGAACCCAGCGAAGTGACCACGCACTCAACACAGGTATAGGAAAATTGGATAGCATCATTAATGCAGCAGCTCCGAAGGATGAGTCTCAGATACATAAGTTGAGTGACAGCATACAATCATATAACGAGACGACAAGCGCAAATATAAACGAGGCTCTTATGGCTAATGTAAAGGTTCAAAAGCATTAGAAGAGATAAACAAATCCCCTTCTGTAAATATCGCGGGAAGAAAAGCTTGGGAAAAGGCTCTTCTGAGGTTGCTTGGTGCAATAATGTGGAAGTTGACGAGCTTGAGGAAGCTGTATAAAGAACTGCGGAAGATGTGAACTATTTCGGAGAGTGAGCAGAGTGCGATACAATGTCGACATAACGCAAAGTCATAGAGGCGTGGAATGCTATTCGGCTCTTAAAACAAGGGTAGCAGGATCGTGAACATTTTCTCCCTGTGAAGCGTTTACACCCGTAACAGAAAGTATTAACTAGCTCTCGGTGGTGGTGTCGGATGGCGGAAAAAGAAGAAGTGAAGTTGATGGCGGTAAAGAAGGATACTCTATCTCCGATTTCATTAAACGTTACAGTGCTGGGAGTTAGATACGACATATAGTGTCAGTCGAGATCAGCTGTTTACGCTCGGAAAGCTGCTTGTACCCTTAACGAAGGACACCTTGCAGCCACGGACTTTGAATGGACATTTGGTTTGGTGGAGCTAATATTCCTAAAAATAGCAAACCCTCAAAAGTACTTGCCGAAAGAGAGGAGAACATTTGCTGAAATATTGCGTATGACTAACGTACATAGACGAGACAACACTACAAAAGGAAGATAAAAAAAAAACATGAACAGTAGGAAATACATTAACATTATTAGACCGATATTAAGAGGTGAACTTAGCGAAGGCTATGGCGTTGACATTCAATATAAGAAGCTAAAAACGCTACCTCCGGAGTATATACGTATATTACGAAGATCCTAACGAAATCATTGATCGATTGCGACTACTGACAGCATCAGCAGTAGCAGGGAATACAGCTCACACGAATGCAGTAATACCAGCCATGGCAGAGCTTCGAGAAATATACATTACTGAATAATAATAATAATAATAATAATAATAATAATAATAATAATAATGGAGAATTTAAAAGTCGGATGTACCTGTGGATACTCTTCCTGTGAGTGCGATCCGTGTTGACTGTAATATCGCTACAAATTCATACATCAACCACCGATTAATGCATACAAACTATGGGTTCTTTCCTACAGTGGGACCAGGATACATACTTGTCGAGGTTCCCAGTGGTCCAATACATCTTACAGTGACTATTCAGACATTTGACCATCTTGAGTTGAACATTGTTGAGCAGGATGGAAAACTGGTTTATTTTCGAGGAGAGGAAATCATGCTACGTCTTCATTTGAAACAGCATCACCATGAGATGAAGGTATAAAAGCACCCCACATACCAGTCAGAAAGCCACTCTGCAGCAAAGGACAAGGTGGTAACACATCAGAATGACGACTTCTTTATGTCAGATGGATTAAAACATCGCAATGGGATCCCTCGAAAAAACAACATCAGTTCAATACCACGAACGAATAACTCTTCAAGATTACGAATCTCACAAACCACTTGCTTCGACGACGTTACTTAATAACGACTGCTAATACAACACCAAGATGAATTAATTCCAAGGGGCAGTTTTGTATACTTGGAAGGCACATTTATGAAGAACAAAAGAGCCCATCAACGGAAACACTGAAAATCACTCGCAATGCGTTTCAACTTCCTGTTTCAAGAGAAAAGATACGAACTTAATGGTGTCAAGACCGACAGAACAAGAAACATCGGAATCAAATTAACACTCAAAACTTATGTATCAGCATCAAATTCTGAAAGTTTTACAAAACGCGGGATGGTTGATTAACAGATCGATAAGTAATCATGTTAGTATGTGCGTCCCTCACAAAATGCTTATGGATCTCTTTGAGGACAATAAGAGAGCTATTTTGCATGCTAAACAGGAACTACAGTAATTCTCGTTCGAAGTGCAAACAGACAATAATGGTTAAATTCAAGAAATGCAAGTAATACACAGTAAAATGGTTTTTGATTAATTAGTGTGGACAGTACCGCACATTTCTGTATAAGACAAGACCCACTTGAAATATTTGTGTGTGCTGAACTCAGGACCTCAACTGCCACTAAGTTTCTGTTCGTGGGAAACGACCCGATTTATTATTCTGGAGCTGCAGACAGACAGAATAGGGAATGTGACTAAGGATTCCAGCATATTCGACAACTGTAGCCTAACCAGTGTTAAAGTGTTCCGGAATTCGATATATTACTCGGAAGATGATCTACGACCTGATTGGAACAATATCATCGGTCTACTGTACAATATGTACTGGAGACTTTGATCTTCTTACTATGAGGGTGAAGACATGGGATGTTTGCTCAACCCACAGAAATTTAAAGAATTAGCTCGAAACAAAACGAAAATATCAAGACAGACCCTATAGAGATCAGCACTGAATTTGAACCATCAACCAATTTCCCACCATATTGTTGCCTAATAGTATTATCAATTACTCACCTCTCACAGGAATTGTGCAGCGACTAGTATAAATGTGGCGGAACTGCTTCACACTAGATGCAGTCCATAATGGCTACTCAAATTGTGAGCATCATTGGGAATGCACAGGGCTTTGACGACGAGTGTGGAGTATTTAAGTTTAAAGATATTGTATTCCTTGTATTTGAAAACACTATACAAGTGTTGACAACGTTCTCAATAGTCGTCGCTTCACTTTAACCGTTTAGAATATTTCAGAGTGACAAGATTCGTCAGACATCGACCTGGGTATCCTTCAGTCACTACAGGGGACAGGGGATAACGATGGTTTACGGTATGAAGAAATGGTAACAACGCTTCGTATCTACGATCAGAAAGTGAGCACTGTTTACATCAAAGGTCGTGTAAAGGTCTGTGGTTTCATTACATTGTCAAAAGTGCACCAATAAGGAACTCTGAAGATCTTACATGTCTAGACCTTCAGAGACTGAGGAAAATGTATGGACACATGACTCATTATATTTCTGTTTCAGGAAACGTACAAATATTTTTAAGTTAGGTAATTAATAGGCGATACTGTTCTCTCTCTCTCTCTCTCTCTCTCTCTCTCTCTCTCTGTCTCTCTCTCTTTTTTTTTAAAAAAAACCTTGTTTTGTTTATTCACATACTCCTCCTCCTCATACAGGGTTTACATACGTATTCATTATATGCTGTCTGTGCGGATCGCTGCATAGTGGACTTACAGTTCTTGAAACGTTCTAGCTATGTCTCTGGAAATGACGCCTATGAATAGCTGCCTGCATCCAAGGAAACTTCCTTTATATGGTAAGTGGTCAATCAAATAATACATGAACTGAGGTGCACACTTCTTGTGGAAAATGTATGTTCTTTCTATGCCCTGGTGTTACACTGTGTACGAGGATTCGGCGCCATGGTCGGTCGGCTGACAACAGCTGTTAGATTTCCAATGGCAGCTGGTGCTATAGCAATGGTACGTGCGTTTCAGATAGCGGTCTTCTCTTGGCTAGAGCGAGTCACTGCTCATGAACATTATCTATTTGTATTGGTAGGACTCTCCAGATAGCCATCCCTTGGCTGTTATAGGCTGTTTGCTGGCAACTACCAGCACACGAGTTCTTTCCCTACAGTCAGCTGTGTAACCGTTTGAGGCATTATATCGCATTATAATCGCCAGCAGATGTGCGGCAGTGGATATGTAGTAGCCTACGATCGGCCGTGAATACAATATACCACGCACCTGCGCTGAAATATAATAGCACCGTCATTATGCCACACCGCAGCGGTGATAAACATAATTCCTCTCATCACAGGATGGGAGCGCAGCACTTGCGCAGCTGATGACAACGATGGTGTCGCTAATAAGTGACCCAGATTGACCTTTGACGATACAGGTAAGTGGAAATGATTCCTGTTGCTTGTGTGTGCTTTCTTCTTGCATTATTTGCTATCAGATGACTAATTTCTCCTATGCCTGTTGCAGACGTGAGCATCCCATTGCCTCTGTTGAGTGCCAGCGCACTTGAGAATCTAGTGAGGCACTTTGGCGCTTCAGAGGATGACTTTCACATAAATACCGCCTTTTGTGAAAATAAGTACCAGTGCCTCTCCCCTTTGTCCCTCTCCACATGTGTATGTATATGCATTTATATAACGTTACGTTGTTTGTAGCATTCTTGAATGAGCTCAAAGCGATGGGGATAAACTGGGTACCGCAACCAAGTCCTATAACAATCAGCTCAATTCCATCCACCATCGTTATCAGCAATGAAGATGACAATTCACGGGAGATCCCTGTCGAGCCGCCTCCATTCTCTGCAGCGAGCTCTTGGGGAAGGACACATGTTGTTGAGGAGCGCATATGTTAGTGGTAGTAGTTCTTTCTCTTCGTCTTCTATCACACACACACACACACACACACACACACACACACACACACACACACACACAAATAACTGCATTACTAACGTTATGTGCTCTTGTCAGCTTGTAAGTGCACTTGATAATGAATTACAAGTAGATGTGCAGACCCCTTTCTCCAGCATGAGCTCAGAAGGCATGACTCTAGTCATCAAAGAGTGAGTAATAACCCTCCTTCTTCTCCTTCTTGTCCTTCGCCTTCTTCTAACACAATTGCATGCAGGGATTCCTAACGTGACGTTTATTTCAAAAAATGGTTCAAATGGCTCTGAGCATTATGGGCTTAACATCTATGGTCATTAGTCCCCTAGAACTTAGAACTACTTAAACCTAACTAACCTAAGCACATCACACAACACCCAGTCATCACTAGGCAGAGAAAATCTCTGACCCCGCCGGGAATCGAACCCGGGAACCCGGGCGTGGGAAGCGAGAACGCTACCGCATGACCACGAGCTGCGGACGTGACGTTTGTTTGTTTCTATACGCACTTGATATGCAGGTCAAGCCCCACTGGCCTTTGCTGGAGATAGCGGCCAATAAGATCCCGTTAACTCATTGAGAGGATGGTAATTTTGAACTTTACCTGTATTTTTTAAACAAATTTATCCATGATGGTAAACACTGTTCCTTCTTCTCTCTCTCTTGAGGTGATACTGAGACGAGGCGGTGGACTTGCACCTGTAGCAACGCTGTCAATGATGTTGCAGCTGTAGCCGGACATGCAGCAGCCGTTTCTTTCTCTTTGTTATAGGCCTTACCCTAACTTTGTTTACGTTTAAAGACTGTTACCATTCGTAACACCAAAGAGAAATGTTAGAAGTTTTTCTGTAATTCCTTGTGATCTTTCAACAGCGACACTTTCCTGTACACAAAACATGATTTACAATTTTACATCGCTGCTGAATCTACCGGATAAATCGTTTGTGTATATTAAGAGTATTAAAGGTACATTTACGCTTCCTTGGCGCGTACCAGATCTTACTTTCTTGTGGAACAATCGCCGTCCAGTATAACATAGTGAATTACATTAGCCAAATACTTATCGAGCAGATAACATATTTCGAATGTCCATTTTCATAGGTTTTCTTGCAACCTACCGAACGTGGTAGTCTTTTCTCCTTATTATAGCGTGTCATTTGTGAACGTGTGACTTCGGCAATGATTTTGTGGCATTGCTTTTGTGTTGGTATAAATGACTGGGAAAGCAAATTTCGATAGAGTGGGAAATCCAGTACCACCAGATCCACTCAAAGACAAATAAAACGATGCGCCACGAAGGAATTATCAAGATGGAATGGAAATCGTGCAAGGTGTCAGGCAAATCCAACACCTTCCATGAAAACCCTGACATGATAAGCAAATCCAGTAGTATGTCACATAGCTCCGAATAAATCGTGACATTAAATTAACCAAAGTAACACGAGTAACGAGTGAGCAAATGGAATACCACAGAGTAGCACAAGAATGCCTAAATGCATGTCATACCTTCCCACCGTGAGACAGACGCAGTTCCGAGGGGAGAAACGAGAACAGAAGCCGAGAGCAGAACCGTGTTAAGCTAGAAGGCCCTACGATAAGGGACGGACACCCACGTCGCCAGCTAATCACCAGGACCACCCCCAGCCCATGTTAAAAGCTAGAGCCCTCCAGAAGAACAGTATAGATCTTACGATAACACTAAAAGGGCCACACCTGCCGCAAGTTTTAGCGTGAGACTTTTTCGCGTCTCTGTTACGTTGCAAACGTTAAAAACATTGCCCCACCACGAAAAGTAACCTCCAGGACCACCCCCCCAGCCCATGTTAAAAGATAGAGCCCTCCAGAAGAACAGTATAGATCTTACGATAACACTAAAAGGGTCACACCAGCTGCAAGTTTTTAGCGTGAGACTTTTTCGCGTCTCTGTTACGTTGCAAACGTTAAAAACATTTCCCCACCAAGAAAAGTATAACGTTTCTCATTGGATAGACAGAATTTTTGTAGGCGGAGCTTAAGGTTAACATTGAGACCCTGATTGGTCAGATGAAAACACAGCCAGATAGTTTTTTTTAAACCAACTTCGGTAAATTGTAGTAAGGAGAAGTTAGGAGAGGGTTGCTTCAGAGTCGGCGAGGTGCGTGGAGCTGTGCCGACCGACGCCCCCTGACACTGCCTAACCAACGACAAGGTAATGAACGCACGCGATGCCGCATAGCAGCGCATAAAGCTTTAATCCATAAATGGTGAACGTCGCTCTTGACGGTACATGTTTTACAGTATCAATAGTAACTGGTAATGGCGTCTTGCTAGGTCGTAGCAAATGACGTAGCTGAAGGCTATGCTAACTATCGTCTCGGCAAATGAGAGCGTATTTTGTCAGTGAACCATCGCTAGCAAAATCGGTTGAACAACTGGGGTGAGTGCCAGGAAGTCTCTCTAGACCTGCCGTGTGGCGGCGCTCGGTCTGCAATCACTGATAGTGGCGACACGCGGGTCCGACGTATACTAACGGACCGCGGCCGATTTAAAGGCTACCACATAGCAAGTGTGGTGTCTGGCGGTGACACCACAAACTTAACTGCTTTTTCGACGTTATTTTACCAGCTAACTAAAAATAGGAAAGCCTTGAACCCCTTCCACTAAATTTAGTTAGTATTAAGATTCTTTTACAGGGAGTACAGTGGAGCTGACGCTGAAATCATTAAGTTCAAAAAAATGGCTCTGAGCACTATGGGACTTAACATCTATGGTCATCAGTCCCCTAGAACTTAGAACTACTTAAACCTAACTAACCTAAGGACAGCACACAACACCCAGCCATCACGAGGCAGAGAAAATGCCTGACCCCGCCGGGAATCGAACCCGGGAAACCGGGCGTGGGAAGCGAGAACGCTGCCGCACGACCACGAGATGCGGGCTGAAATCATTAAGTATTTGGTTGTATCATTGCTAGTCTCACTGAACTCTTCTGAACTCTACATGTCATGTGTGGTCTGGCGTCTCCTTACCAGCAACGGGTCCCAGGTTCAAACTAGTCAATTCCCTAAAAAACACGCTCAGAGCATCGTTGCGTGAAAGTGGTAGGGAGACACGACATAGAACAACAGACACCACGCAGAATGTTAGAATCGGTAGTTGTGATTTACATGTACAGACAAAAAACTGGTTACCGTTTCAGAAAAAATGGTTGATTATTCAAGAGAAAGAGCTTCACAATGTGAGCAAGTCAATAACGCGTTGAGGTACCTCTGGCACTTATGAAAGCAGTTATTTGGCTTGAAATTGACTAACAGGGTTGTTGTAAGTCCTCCTGATGGATATCGGAAACGCTTCTGTCCAACTGGCATGTTAGATCCTCAGAATACCGAGCTGGTTGGAGAGCCCTGCCCATAATGCTTCAAACGTTCTCAACTGAGTAGGGACCCGGCGACCTTGTTGGCCAAGACAGGGTTTGGCAAGCACGAAGACAAGCAGCAGAAACTCTCCATTTGCTAAAATGTAAGCCGACGATATCTTTCCTTGAAGGACAACTAAACGTGGTGTAGAATATCGTCACCGGACCACTATGCTGTATGGGTGTCCTGGATGACAACGTAAGGGGTCCTGCTATAAAAATAAATGGCGTCTGAGACCATCCCTCCTGGTTGTCTGGCCGTATGGCAGGCGGCAATAAGGTTGGTATCCGATCTATGTCCAAGGCGTCTCCAGACACGTCTTCGGCATGGAATATCATTGAATGGAGTAGAATTGTCTTCAGTGATGACAGCCGCTTCGAACTGAGCCCAGATGACCAGTGAAGACGTGTCTGGAGACACCCCAAACAGTGGTGGAATAACAACCTGACGGTCACCCGCCATATGACAAGATAACCAGGGTGGAGTGTAATTTCATTTCATAGAAATGCCCCTTTAATCGTCATCCGCGCACCATTACAGCACAGCGATACGTCGACGATACTGTACGACACGTTCTGTTGCTATTCATGGCAAGCCATCTTGGACTTGCATTTCAGCAATACGATGCCCACCAACACACGGCGAGAGTTTCTAATGCTTGTCTTCGTCCTTACCAAAGTACACCCGTGCCAGCAGCAAGGTGGTCGGATCTCTCACCAGTAGAAAATATTTGGAGTATTATGGGCAAGACTCTCCAACCATCTCGGCATTTTGACAGTCGGACACACAAACTGGATGGAATTTGGCACAATATGCCTCAGGAAGACATCCAATAATTTTAATACTCAATGCCAAGCGGAATAACTGTTTGCATAAGAGTCAGTGTTGGACCAACGCGTTATTGACTTGTTCAGTTTGTGAAGCTGTCTGTTTTGATGTATCATCCAGATTTTCTGAAATTGTAATCATTCAGTTGCCTGTACATGTACATATGATCTACCTATTTCCGACCCATTCGGATAATTCAATAATTCCTTCGTGCTAGTTTTTTTTATTATTTATTATATACAATAACATCTCCATCCGACAGACGGATGACCATTAACCGCCTAATATTCCTGCACTTCACAAGACGCCACAGAGAGGTGCAGTTTAATCTAGGAGACGTCAGGAAATGTGTAACAGCGTCTCCTCCCTTACGCTACAAAATACTGACGAACAATATTTCTTTCACCATTAGGATTCGAGCCGACTAGCTGCGCTTCAGTCTGGAACCGCGCGACCGCTACGGACGCAGGTTCGAATCCTGCCTCGGGCATGGATGTGTGTGATGTCCTTAGGTTAGTTAGGTTTAAGTAGTTCTAAGTTCTAGGGGACTGATGACCTCAGATGTTGAGTCCCATAGTGTTCAGAGCCATTTGAAGCCGACTAGCCGTGGCTTAAGCAGCACCGCAATACCATACTGTTAGTGTGCTAGTCTTCCAAGGTATGCTGATTTCATAAAAACATCTCTTTAGTTTCATCTTGTTTCGTAGTTTTCTAGTTTTATGAGAAGTCCACGTACAGGAAATCTGAGTAAAATTTAATACGGAATTTACAGCAGCTATTCACGACTGTATTGCTAGTCGCAAATAGTCAGTTTAACAAGGCGTTCAGACGCAATAGAAGTTTGATATTGTGACTGTAGACGTTTAACTTGGTTGTATGTGTTTTAAAGGTGGCCCCTCCGGGTCAGCGAGATTCAACTTTTGAGCTGGTTGGAGAAGGAAGAGGAAGGGGGGCCGGAGAAGTGGCCATTTCTTGAGGGCGCGAATGCGGGCCGGCCTCCTGAATTATTAAAGTGTCGCATGACGCAAACTGGCGGGCCTGGCCCCGCGCCGCCGCAGACGCATCGTATTCTTAACGCATTCACCGCGCCAGTAACAAGACGGTCGACTAACAAGAAGAGCTTCCCTAAGAGCTGAATTCTGAACGTAGCCCTTCTCACGTAGCAGTCATGCGCATTTACCGGCTATATAGCTACGGTATAATCTCTCGCTGTAGTATCGCCCAGCCCTTCTCCCGTAGCAGTCAGGCGCACTTACCGGCTATATAACTACGGCATAATTTCTCGCTGTAGTATAGCGTCTCTATGGCAATATTTCTAGCAAAACAAGTTTTTCAGTAACATCTAATGTCATTAAAATAACACCGTAGTATGGGCCTTCTGAGATTTTGTAATTTTTCAGCTTTCCATTACTAGATACCTTTAGTGATCGCGGCCAGAAATTCATTTTCATCTACGTATATGCTCTGCGAACCAGTGTGAAACACATGACATAGAATACTTAGCATGGTACCACCTGTTAAAGCTTCTTCCCGTTCATTAGCATACGGAGCGCGGAAGAATGCTTAAACGCCTTAATTGGCGTCAATTTTTGGGCGTCTGCCAATTCAGGTTTTTTAGCATTTCAGTAACACTCTCCAGTGTGTCAAAGACACCTGTGACTATTTCTTTTGCCCTTCTTTGAATACTTTTGGTATTCCTTGATATACCTATTTGGTGCAGCGTTCTATTACGGGATGCACAAGTGATCTGCAACCAGTCTCCTTTGGAGACTGACTGCATTTTCCCAGTACCCTGCAGACGAAGCGAAGCCTGCTGCGCCGGCCGGGGTGGTCGAGCGGTTCTAGGCGCTACAGTGTGGAACCGCGCGACCGCTACGCTCGCAGGTTCGAATCCTGCCTCGGGCATGGATGCGTGTGATGTCCTTAGGTTAGTTAGGTTTAAGTAGTTCTGAGTTCTAGTGGACTGATGACCTGAGAAGTTAAGTCCCATAGTGCTCAGAGCTATTTTGAAGCCTGCTGCCATCACTGCCAATGACTGCGTCTGTATGATCTTTCCATTTCATATTTCTACAAACTGTTACATACAGGAACTTGTATGACTTGACTGATTCTATTTCTGACTCACTGAGATTGTCTTCATAGGATACTACTTTTCTACGTTTTGTAGACTACACTATTTCACATTTTAACGGATAAAGAAACTTTCCAATCAATTATTATAAAGATCTCATAGGATATCTGCGCAGCTTTTGTTTCAGACAGTAACTCATTACAGGTAACTGCATAAGTGTAAGGTTACTGTAAGGGACAGTGAAATGAAAATGTGAGAGATTGATGAAATGTTAGTAAAATGCTTATTATTTCAAAAGTAATCACCAACTTCGGTAACATGTGGGCGCGCACTACCCTGTGACAGAATGATGCAGTCCGTCAACATTATTAGGTGTGCGGACTTGATGGCGGGCTTCAATTTTTGTAAAATGTGCACATGTCCATCCAAGATAACATGCTGCGTCTTTCTTACTGAGAAGTCTTCAGCCCAACCAAAAATTTTGTTTCACAGTCAGATGATAGTACTTTTTTTAAATAATCGTTGATGTGGTACAGAGACAAATTGTTTTCGGAAGTCAAGCAGTCTCGCTTCTACATGGTTGCCCTGATCCACGACTTTCAGAATGTGATGTGAGAAAAATGTAAGTCGAGTTTCTCATGACCAGTGTTTTAGAAATTAATGCCGGTTGCTATGGAAAAGTTGATTGTGTTTGAATATCTCATTACGTTTGAGCTCATTATATGTTGTAGGATGGTACAACAGGTAGGTGTCAATAAGATTCCACAGTAGTTGTGTGGCTCACTCCCGCCATCGTTCGGGTAAATGAGTGTGATCTTTGCTTTCTTCCAACCACTGAGTAGAGTTTTTTGCTCGATGGCATTTTTCACCTTGGAAAGTCTGGCATTTGCTATTAAACTTAGTTTTTACACTGATAAGCAGAAACATTATGACGAGGAGCCGCCGCAAGAATGCCACCTGGTGTCGTCACGGGAACGTGATGCGCAAAGTAAACTATACTCTCGTAAGAGGCGTCAGGCGCATTTCTCTGGCGTCTCGGTAGATAAATGTGCAGTTCCTTTTTAGCAACGTGCAGCTGGAGTCAGCCCAAACAAATACTGCTCATTACATACACTACTGGCCATTAAAATTGCTACACCAAGAAGAAATGCAGATGATAAACGGGTATTCATTGGACAAATATATTATACTAGAACTGACATGTGATTACATTTTCAAACAATTTGGGTGCATAGATCCTGAGAAATCAGTATCCAGAACAACCATCGCTGGCCGTAATAACGGCCTTGATACGCCTGGGCATTGAGTCAAACGTAGCTTCAACACGATACCACAGTTCATCAAGAGTAGTGACTGGCGTATTGTGACGAGCCAGTTGCTCGCCCACCATTGACCACACGTTTTCAATTGGTGAGAGATCTGGAGAATGTGCTGGCCAGGGCAACAGTCGAACATTTTCTGTATCCAGAAAGTCCCGTACAGGACCTGCAACATGCGGTCGTGCATTATTCTGCTGAAATGTAGGGTTTCACAGGGATCGAATGAGGGATAGAACCACGGGTCGTAACACATCTGAAATGTAACGTCAACTGTTCACAAGTGCGGTCAATGCGAACAAGAGGTGACCGAGACGTGTAACCAATGGCACCCCATACCATCACGCAGGGTGATACGCCAGTATGGCGTTAACGAATACACGCTCCCGATGTGCGTTCACCGCGATGTCGCCAAACACGGATGCGACCATCATGATGCTGTAAACAGAACCTGGATTCATCCGAAAAAATGACGTTGCCATTCGTGCACCCAGGTTCGTCGTTGAGTACAAGATCGCAGGCGCTCCTGTCTGTGATGCAGCGTCAAGGGTAACTGCAGCCATGGTTTCCGAGCTGATGGTCCATGCTGCTGCAAACGTCGTCGAAATGTTCGTGCAGATGGTTTTTGTCTTGCAAACGTTCCCATCTGTTGACTCAGGGATCGAGACGTGGCTGCACGATCCGTTACAGCCATGCGGATAAGATGCCTGTCATCTCGACTGCTAGTGATACGTGGCCGTTGGGATCCAGCACGGCGTTCCGTATTACCCTCCTGAACCCACCGATTCCATATTCTGCTAACAATCATTGGATCTCGACCAACGCGAGCAGCAATGTCGCGATACGATAAACCTCAATCGCGATAGGCTGCAATCCGAACTGTATCTAAGTCGGAAACGTGATGGTACGCATTTCTCCTCCTTACTCGAGGCATCACAACAACGTTTCACAAGGCAACGCCGGTCAACTGCTGTTTGTGTATGAGAAATCGGTTGGAATCTTTCCTCGTGTCAGCACGTTGTAGGTGTCGCCACCGGCGCGAACCTTGTGTGAATGTTCTGAAAAGCTAATCATTTCCATATCACAGTATCTTCTCCCTGTCGGTTATATTTCGTGTCTGTAGTGCGTCATCTTCGTAGTGTAGCAATTTTAATGGCCAGTAGTGTATTTTATGCAACGGCCAGGGTCAGTGGAAAGCGTCGGTTTGTTTCCCGTTACAAACATGATCATTTTTAATGTGGAATTTTACGTTCCCATTCGACAGAGCGGTCTCACATTAGTGGAGTGCAATATTACTTTTATCGATATGTATTAACAGTGACAGTAAAACACGGAGAACAACGAGTAGTCCAGCAGCGACAGCACCTCTCTGGCCCGCGCGTTCTGCTACCACTGTGGAGAAGCGCTGCTCAGTTGCTGCTGGAGTGGTAATTATTATTGGTGTTTCTCTGCTACTGTTACTACGTATGGATAAAACCATTAACGCATTTGACTAATTTGGGATCGCTCTATTGTAAAATTCCTTTTTAATATTAATTTTGGTTGTAATGGGAAACAAATGGACGCATTCCGTCGAAGATGGGTTTCGTGTGCAAGACGCAATGAGCAGGATTGGTTTGGGATGACTCTGGTAATGAATTGTAAGAACGTTGCAAAACAAAATTTCAACTATCTGCTGAAACACCATAGATAATACGGCTGACGCTCCACAGAAGACACCTAGTATAAGCGGGGCAGAGCAAAATGAGGAATCATTCTATCGACGTTACATGCCGAAAATGGGGAAATCCACTAACATAAGAAACTTCGACAAATGGCAGATTGTTATGGCCAGGCGTCTGGAAACGAGCATAACGTGAACGTCGAGGTTGGTTGGCTATTCTTGTGATACTTTGGTGAGGACTTATGAAAGTCTGTATAAGCTGATAAAAACACGAATAAGCGACAAGATGCTGGACGTGCGCGCCTCAGCACGGGACGTACAGGTCGGACGCTCGCTCGTTCTGTAAGGTAGGATAGGCTGTGTGGGTGCGGGAACAAGTGTTACGAAGCACATCGTTCTGTGGAAACTGTGGAAAGCAGACGACACCTTCATGTTTCCATGTTGACCCAAAAATGTCGTCAATTACGATTACAGTGCGCACGTGATCGTCGAGAGTGGACCGTGTATCAGTGAAAAAGTGTAACCTGGTCGGGTGAATCACATTTCTCGTTACACCTGGTCGATAGTCGTGTCGGGATTCGCCGTCATTGTGGCAAACGGCTAACGATGCATGCCCCCGCGCCAAAAATGCAGGCCGTTGGTGGTTGTATTGTTACGCTATGGGGGACATTCACCTGGCCTTTTATGAGATCTGACGTATATTTGAAACTGTCGTGGCAGATGTGGCGCGCATTTCTTCTGATTTTCAAATACCATCGAATATACTTATGTCAATGGACTTTTCAGCAGCATGGAGTGGTCTAAAGGGTCATATACTGTACTTCAGTTGAGAAAAGGCTTAAAAAATTGTCTGCAAGACAAGTGTAAACTGGGTGCACAGAGTTATTTTACTGTATTAGGTACAATGAGTTGATTTTATCAGGTCTGACTGTAACTACCAAATGGAGAAAAGTCCATACTTAAAATATCTATTATGTATTGTCACTTTGATTACAAACATTTGCTACCAAGGCATAATGGAATACGGACTAGGGAAGTATGATACATGAAATGCAAAGCGCATTATAGGAATAACAGGATGATAAATGCAAAGCTGTAGGTGCATACTCTACAATATGATAGATAGATGTCGTGCACAGGAAAGAATTAAATAAATCTTTGGAGAAAAGAAAAGTAGTTGTATTGCCATGAAGAGTTCAGAGCGGAAAAGAGAAAGCTGAAAACTGGAAGGAACATGTAGTAGAGCTATGTAAAGAACAGAAACTTGAAGACATTATTAAGGAAAAGGAAGAGATGGAAGTTAAGGCAGGTGATGAAACACCAAGAAAATAATCTGACAAAGCAATGAAAGACCCAAGTCGAAAGCAGACATTCGCACAGAATTTGTAACATCTTTGGGAGCACCAACTGTGAGAATGACTACTAGAGCTGGCTTGGGGGAGATGGGTTTGGATTCAGGTGAAGTGCATTAACGCAATCCCTGACCATACGTATTATCCTAGAAGGATTGCAGAAAGAGAAAGCCACGTTAATAGTATTTTTTTACACTTAGAAGTAAATCGTTAGGTCAGCTGACTGTGCAACAGTTGTGAAATTCTTAAGCTGTCTGGGCTAAAATACGAGGATCGATAGGTTATCTACAACTTGTGCAGAAACCAGAGTGTTGTTATAAAAAACTGGAGGACATGAGAGGGAGGCAGTAATTCAGAAGAGAGTGCGACGAGATTGGAACCTGTCTCCCATGTTACAAGGAGCTAGCAGTAAATGAAACGGACAAAAATTTATATCTTTCTTGTGACAATTTATAAAGGGCGATCAAAAAGTATCCGTTAGAAGGCCATACCGTCCAGAATCGATATGCCAATAGGGCAAAATCGCCGTGAGCATTGACGCAAACAGCCCATCAGCGCACCAGGTTGAAGATACCGTTTGGTAAAACACCGTATCCTTCTGCGTGAAGAAGTCCGTAACTGCCTGCTGCACATTGTCGTCCGACAGGATTCGTCAGTCCTTGAGGGCTTTTTGTAAGGGACCGAAGGCGTGATAATCTAATCGGGACAGATCATTGGTATAGTGCTTGAATGTTACTAACTTGTGTTGGTGTAACTTCTGTGTTACGACATTTGCGTCATGGGGGGCGGGATTCTTGTGTAGAATCGCTACTAGCACACAACGGTGGATTTCGGCAGACATGCTTCCCCTACACATTCTTCATTCTGCGATGGATGTTGGCCAGTTTCTGCCCTTCGGCAGCCTAGGAAAGAATAACAGCACGTTGCTCCTGTTTGGATGCATTTTGTAATAAAGTCGCCACCGTTCACTTTTCGGCATTTACCGCAAGCACGTCGAAAAAAACAAGAGTGCCACACCAATCCCTAGCCTACATGTCGGTGCTTATATACCCGCATCGCAGACGTTCTGGGTTGCACATACGATGCAACAACGCCTTCAAGTGGAAACTTTCAACTGACTGGATCTGTCTTGGAAACAAGTTTGGCACGGACATAAATAAAAGTAAGACCAGTGTAATGGAGTGTAGATGGATTAAGTAAGACAATGCTGGAGAACTGGATTAGGTAACGAGAAGCTAAAACTATTTGAGCAACAAAGTAATTGACGAAGTCCGAATTAAACAAGATGTACAATGGGGATAGGAGACAGAAGGAACACTTTCTTGTAAAAGAGAACTATCTTAATATCGAATGTACAGGCTGTATCATAATTAACGGCTTAAGCGAATACAATTGAAAGTACACAATTCAAGAAGCAAAAAGGTCTAGTAATCGAGGCCTCTAAATTTCATAACAAGGGCATTTGTTCATCTTCGATGGTGTGAAACTAATCTCGTCTTCTGGAAAAGTATTCATAGCTCTTAAAGTACGTATTTTAAAGTCCATGTCTACCAGACTTTTTTTCTTCTAGTATCGTGTACTTTCAGCTCTATAAGTTTACGCCATTAATTATGAAACAACCTGTATATTTAAGTGTTGGTAAATCTTTTATGAAGGTATTAGTCTAAAGTGTAGACATATATGAAAGTGAAGCATTTACAATTTTAATAAACATTTTTGGAGCGGTGATCAAAAATCTAAAGCATTTACGACTATCAAAACAGACAAAGAAAGAATAGTAGCTATTGAATGTGGTATCACTGAAGAATGCTAAAGATTAAATGTGTAGGTCAGTTAGATAATGAAGAGAAAATAGAGGGAAAAATAGTTTAAAGGCAGGTTAACCGGCTATGTAGGGTGGCGTGGGGGCGGAGTAGGAGGATTGTATGGGGAGGCAAACATTTGAATACAGGAAGCAAGTTTAAGTGGATACTGATTCCAGCAGACATGTAAAGACGAACAGAACTGCAGAGAGTGTACTAGCGAGGAGAACTGCACAAACCAGGCTTCGTAGTGAAGACTACAACAACAGACGCAGCCTTTGGCGGCAGAAGCAGAGATCGTATGTTCATAAGAGGACAGAGAAGATGGTGAGAGAGGAGATATGTGCCACCGCAAGTGGTATTAGGGTGGCAGTGCCCGGCGGTGTGCCCGACAGTCGCAAACTTGCAGTCGCAGATAATTGGCGCGGGATGCCAGCAAGCGGACGCGATAAATAACTCCAATCTTGCTTCATTTAAATGCAGAGCAGGATATTAATCAAAAGTCTGAATTACGTGGCTACCTTTTGAAGGATCTACTGCATGCCCTGGATAGATAAGACGTGGGTTGCACCTTTTCTGGTATCATATGTGTGTGTGTGTGTGTGTGTGTGTGTGTGTGTGTGTGTGTGTGTGAGTTTGTATTAGTGTGTGTGTGTTTTTCAAGGAAAGTAAACAAAAGGGAAATGAAATCCACGCAAGAGAGGCTTTAGTCTGAGATATTATGCAAAAGGTCTCGCCACACTACTTGTCTTCTCGTACTGGTTCAATTTGCAGAGGTTCTTTTTCGGTTAAGCTGCGTTTGTCAGTCTCCAAGAGAGAATGACACGTATGGTGTCGCGACTCCCTCATGCTGCGGAAGAGAGCGCTTGCTTTTTTATATAGTATACCTTGGGTTATCTCCCGGACTAAAGTAGTGGCATTACGCCATGTTCATTGAACTCCAATAGAAAATGCCACAGAACGCGTAGTGAACGTGTGCCAGCATTGTATAGAGCAACAAGATGCAAGCAGCTGTGGACAAAGTATTCTCTCCGTGGTCCCAAACGAAAGAACCGTGTCAACGTTTGTATGTAGACTTCGCAGGCCCATTTCTGAATGCAGTTAATGTGATTGTGGTGAATATTTTCATAGTTTTCATATTTGTACAAATTATGCTGTAGAATGAGAGAACCGAGCGCAGTGAAGTACGGTTCTTAACGCAAGTAAAACTCATTCCTGCATGCGTGTATAAGGTAAATAGTTTTATCGAAACGGTTGAATTTCTGCAAAACGTAAACAAGTCGAGCTGTTACCAGATGCGCAATTACAAACCACACGGATGACGTCTAAGAACACGGGAATACCTTGGAATTGGCTGGCATTACACTTCCTGTGCAAGCCAAGAAGAGGCGTTTCGACATTTGAGATTCTATGGAAAGTGGTTGAAAGACGGTGCAATCTCGAGTAGGGGACAGGGTGTTGGACGTCATCACCTTAACACAGAATGTGGAATTCGGAGCGTTGTCCGTTCTGTAATGCAGGACAGGCAGCGATCTGTAGCAGATTTTACGAGTACAATGCTGGTGCAGTTCCAAGTACTTCGGAGCACACTGTTCAGCGCACATTACTGAACAACGCACTCTGTCGCCGCAGGCTATCCGTGTATATACCATATTCATCCAAAGATATCATCAATTACGATTGCAGTGGGCACGGAATCATCAAGATTTGTCCGTGAATCAGTCGAAATCCGTCAGCTACGCTGATGAATCACATATCTTGTTACACCAGGACGACGGTAACGTAAGCCAGGCGAACGGCTACCCCGCACATGTGCCGCGGTGGGGCAGTATTATGTTCTGAGGGACGTTCACCTCCTCTTCCACGGGACATGTGCCATTAATGGAAGACGCTATTACAGTTACGGACTACGTGAACATTACTGCGGACTACATGCATCCCTTCATACATTGTGTCTTCCCCGATGTCGAAACCCAGGAGGATAGCTGTCCATGTCAGAAGGCCATAATAACGATACATTGGTTTTAAGGAGCATGACAGTTAACTTACGTTGCGCTATCTGGCGCGAGATCCACGTGTACCGGCGTCTAGAAACCACCGCCCTATTATTTATGGGAGTTACGTGGACTCTGCGTAGAAATTTGGTGCCACGCTCTTCTGTGATCCTACCAAAGACTTATCGAATCTGTGTCAAGCAGAATCGTTGCTGTATTACGTTCCAGAAGTGGATCAATACGCTATTAAACAGGCGGTCGATATAGCTTGGCCCATTAGCGTATGTAAATGGTCAGACGGAAACTGTCTCTAGTATTATGAGACTGTCAACGACGATTTGATTGGGTAAAGCGAAAGGTCGTAGTTTGGAACTTGTTATGAAATGCAAAGAGTCTTGTGGATCACAAGTGCCTAGTGTAAAAATTAACTGCTGTTTCTAAATGCAAATAAAAGTTACGTAATGCGCAAAAATGACCCAAGAGATGCAGTGTCCTTTCACTACATGGTCTCTGAACAGTTACTGCAATCAGCTGTCACCTTAAATTATCTAGGAGGTTTTGTCTGCAGCGATTTAGCATGGGTGAACAACTTCACATGATGATGGAGAAATCCACAACCGGATTTATAAGAGAAATCCTCACAGTGTATAATTATCGCATGAAAGAGCTCGCTTACAAAATTTTTGTACAACAAATTATTGAGTGTTGGTCGTCGGAAAGGGAGCTTTATCTGTTTGGATTACTGAAAGTGATCGAAGAGATTCTAATAAAAGATGCATGATTCGTTAAGAGTTTGCATGAGAGTATCACGGATCTGCTCAAAAGAACTGCAGGAGGAGACGTCAAAACAGAGGCGAGCCTCACGCATAAAATTCCGAGAGTCCACTTTCCAAATCGAGTAAAACATAATAGTACTTCCTCGAACATTCATCTCGAGTAATTAACACTGTGGTACCATCGATGCCTACACCATGGTGCCTGCTGCCACACGGGAACAGGTCACATGTCACACAGCCCATGGTCGGCCATTTTTAGCGCATGTGCACTGCTGGTGAGTTGATACCGCAGGCGAGGCTCATGTGCATACCTGCCTCCGTGTAAAGTAGCAACGGCCGGCTGAGGTCAAACGGCTGTACGATGATACCGCGCAAATCACACTATACCATGCACACACATCGACAGGGGTCATACCGACACCTCCGAGAAAACAAGGCCAACCAACAGGGGTTCCTACGTCACCGTAACGTCACGACAAGCGGCCCAATATGGCGATAGTATATTGCTGTGAGTGGATTGCTTTCGAGTGTCGAGCTGTGAGTTGCTGAAACTGTTGTTATTTTGATACATCTCTTTCACCACCGCAAAGTACTTGTTTGTTACACTATGGTGAATAAGTGCTGTGTACCGGGTTGTCCTGGCAACTACCAGACTGAGAAAAAGATATCTGTGTTCAGATTTCCAAAGGATGCTGAACTGAGGAAGAAGTGTACACATGCTATTCGGCGGCAGAACTTTACTCCCTCTGAACATTCAGTGATAAGTAGTAACAAGTTACATTATTAACAACAAACCGAAGCTAATTTCGTAAGAATAAATTATAACTACAAAGACTCCACTGTTTACTTTCATTGAAAGTATTGTTTAAACGGCTTTTATTGTTCCGATTTAGAATGTTTCAGTATATACTAACTGTAAAGTGTGTAATTTAACGTAAAACTATAGATAACAATGTAAGCAGTATATTTGATTTAGGCTAGCAGTTACAAATGCAAGTCAGGCTACCAAATTCCCTGGCCCGAAAGTTTTTTCGTTTGATGAGTAGCACTTTTGCATTACTAACAACAAAACATTTTAAGGTAGTGTTAAGTTCTTATCTGACATCGTGTCAAAGATGTGCAGCATACTTTTACTAATGCGAAATGTTTATATCTTAAGTATAATTAATTAATTTTGAAATTATTATGGAACAATTTTCATTTCATTTCCTCTCCAGGTTTGTCAAGAACACTTCAGTCAGAGTGACCTGATTCTTCAAAGCACAGCAGTTGACTGGAAAACGGGTCAAACTTTGACATTGCCTCTAGAAAAACCAAGACTGAAAGAAAATGCAGTGCCATGTTTCCTGCCAAACTGTCCCAGTTATTTAAGCTCAAGACAAGATGTTCAACGAGAGCCCCCAAGTCAAAGAAGACAACGGCTAGAAGCAGACACCTTAAGTAAAGCTATATCTGAAAGTACAGAAACAGCTTCTGCGCAAAGGGAAAATGACAGTTTTCAAGATTATAGTGAATTTTTGAAAAAAAGTGAGAATGTTACATTAAATCAACAGTGGAGAAAACTTGTGAAAGAAGTCTGTATATTGTTCCTCTACCTTAACTTTGGGAAAACTCCACATGATGTTGTGTATTTAACAGTATGTAGAAACCTCAGTGTTAAATTGTATGTAAATGGTGTTGAGATTGTTGCCAGCACACTTCCACAGAAAGTTTGCAGTGTAACTGAAGTAGAAAATGTGATTAAGCTGTGTACAGACTATATTAGTGGCAGGGAAAGTGATTTGCATATGTCAGTTATTCACTCCTTTCTTGAAGCATTACCAGTGAAAGAAGGTAAGAGGAAGGTTGTTTCATTCTTGAGGTCACAATGTGCATTATGTCTTCAATCCAAGGCACATCATAAATTTTATCCAAAGGTTTTGATTCTTTCTTCTGTGTTGTTTACAATTTCTCCACATGCTTACAAGTTTTTGCGATCATCTGGTTTTGTCATTCTACCACATCCAAACACATTAAGGAAGCTTAGTTGTAATATAAACGTGAGCCCAAGTAACCCAAATCTTTTAAGTCATTTGAAAGATGAAATTTCATGTTTGGAACCACATGAACTGTTTGTTACCTTTATGCTAGATGAGATCCACATAAAACCATATGTAGATTATAAATGGGGGAATATTACTGGAATGACTTTGGATACTGCTGAAATAGCAACCGGTGCAAATGTATTCATGATTCAGAGTATTCTTTCTCCTTTCAAAACTGTTGTACATGTATTGCCTGTGAAAAAACTGAATGCAGAGAGCTTGTTTAATGTAGTAAGAACTTTAGTAGTAGGTATAGAAGCAGCTGGCTTTCAGGTTGTTTCACTTGTTACAGATAATAATGCCATTAACAGAAAATGTGTTACATACTTTGCAAATCCACCACAAGCCAGTTTTGTATACCCATCTCCTACAGATGCTAAAAGACCAATGTTTTTTCTGTATGACACTGTCCATATTTTTAAGTGCATAAGGAACAACTGGATAAATCTGAAGAACCACAGGCAAACATTTTGTTATCCAGATTTTGATAATTCTGATATTGTTAAGTATGCATCTTTTGATGCAGTTAGAGAAGTACATGACTGAGAAAGCCAAAAACTGTTAAAATATGGTTATGGGTTGTCTGTGAAAGCCTTGTGGCCTTCATCTTTAGAAAGGCAAAATGTTAAGCTGGTGACTCAAATATTCAGTGATTATGTAGAAAGTAGCATGGTTGAGTTGGGGCCAGTTCATAATGTAGAACACTGGAACACTGGGAAGGTACTGCTAAATTTATAAATCTTATTAGGACTTGGTGGGAGATTGTCAATGTTAAAGCACCTCTGAAGGGACGTCACCATAAAGAAGAAATGCAGAAGCCTCTGACCAATAAAGCAGGAGACATTCGTTACAGTTATCTTGATAAATTTCTCACCTGGTTAGATAAATGGAGAAGTTTAGAGTCGGGGAATGGTAAATTGTCTGTGGAAACACACACAACACTTCGACTCACAACATATGGCTTAATGCAAGTAACTGAATACTGTTGCAAGGAACTAAACATGTCATATATTCTGCCAGGTAAGTTCCAGACTGATTCTCTGGAAGCAAGGTTTGGTCTATATAGACAGTTATCAGGATGTCAGTATCATATCTCACTTAGGCAGTTGTTAGAAACTGAAAAGAAGTTAAGACTCATGACTGTTTTAGAACTCAATGTTCACCCCCAAGAGAAGCTGAGAATTGTAGAGATGCATAGTTGTGATGAAAGTACCGAGAGCAGTGTGAATGATAGTGAATATACCTTTAATGTCAATATCAGTGAAGATGATTTAAAAAATGTTGAATCTGAACTCCCAGTTTTAACTTACATTGCTGGTTACTGTTGCCACTCATTGATTAGGAAACTTCAGTGCAGTGACTGCACAGATTTTTTGATACTGAATAGGTCAATGACAACTGAGAAACAGTTTAATTTAATTAGACAATTGGACAGAGGAAGTTTGAAATTCCCACGTGAATTTCCTGTGACAGTAGTCATGTACAGTTACTTGACTCTACAAAAGTTGTTGGCAACATCATCACTCCTGAAGCTGCTGAATCAAAGAGCAGTAGCAGCTGAACTAATTTGGAAAATAATTATGGCTGCTGAACTGTTGTGTGAAAGTTCTTGTCCTCAGCACACTGTATCAGATATGTGTAAGAAAATTATATGGACCACTGTAAATATAGTACTAAATAATTTTTGTAAAAAGAAAAATGATGAAACTTCTGTGCAGTCCCTCCAAAGTTCTAAGAAGAGGAAACTTCAAACACTATGCCACAATTTGAAATAAAACTTTTTTTAAAATTTAATATCTTTAATCTGTATTTTATTGCTATCTCCTACTGAACTCCTGAAGTCCCCAACACAAAATGTTTTACTCATTGATGAAATGTGTTTTGTGTAAAATCAAATGCAAGTGCTGTACAGTGTCTTCAAAGTACTAAGAATCAAACATCTACGTCTTAATGGCCACAATTCCACAACATTTTTGTAATATTGTTTAAAATACATTGCTCGCTCCCTGTCACTAACCTCCAGATAAGTAAACTGCTTTTACCCTTTAAATGAATGATGTTATGCTCTGTCAAGTGTTAAACCAAATGTAAGTGCCCTACAGTTTCCTGAAAATTGTAAGAAACAAAACAGAGTCTTTTTGGCCCAGCCTTAACATCTTATTTTATTGCTTAGCATTTCATTGATACCTGTCATTAGCCTGCATCTGAGGCCATAATAAAAAATTCAGAAACTTCTGACTAAGAAAGTGAGGGATATGTGGTATAATTTCCTGGATAAGTTCATTACTTGGTTGGACAAATGTAGAAGTTTAAAATTGCAGAATGGTAAATTGCCCCTAGAGAAATATACAGCACTTAAGGTTACCACATATGGCTTAGTCAAGATAAATTATTACTGCTGTGGAGAACTAAATATGTCATATATCCTGCAAGGTAAATTTCAGACTCACTCACTAGATACTGGTAGCTTGATTTGAACTTTACTGGCGATTATGTGGATGTCAGTATCATATACCAAGTAGGTAGTTGTCAGAATCAGAAAAGAATTTAAGACTTATGAGTATCTTAGAACTAAATGTGTACCTACATAGGAAACTTAAAATTGTACAGATGAATGGTGACGATGAGACTCCAGCAATGTATATGTTGATGGTGCTTCATTTTGTGATATGTGTCAGTGATGATGATTTAAAAAATATTGAAACAGACGTACCAGTTTTAACATACATTGCTGGTTTCTGTTGTCACTGATTGCTAAGAAAACTCCATCATTTAGAGTGCACAGATGTCATATTCTGACATCCAATGTTTTGCTACTTCAGTACATTGCTATGTCAGGCACAGAAAGTCTTAATAGTGGTGGCCTTGGTTATTCAACGTTTCTTACTATATGTGATATATGCCTACTTCTAGAACTCCTCTGAAAAGTGTTTATCTTCAGTACCAGAATGAACATCAAATTGTCACGTTTTCTAAATAGAAAAGCACTTTGTTAGTAACAAACAGCAATAATGAGACTTGCAGTTGGTGATTTCTACGTGGAAAAGGAAATAAGCTGTAGAGAGATTGAAAATGGTAAGTAACGAGAGCCTCAGCCTTTTGCTGACATTCTTACATGTAATGTATTTGGTTGATTTTCATTTCCTTACCTTTCATAACATTTTTAATATTGTTTCAAGAAGTGTATCTTCAATAGCAAAGTGAACTTCAAATTGTAAGGCTTTTCTTAAAGGAAAGAGCAGTCCCTTAGTATCACAGTGCAAGACAGAATCTTGTGTTCAGTGATGTCTACGTTAAAAGGAGAATATTTGATGTCTATCTTTTGTTTTCATTCTTTATTACTGGGGATACACTTGTAAAAATTCTTGAAAAGAGCTGTCACCATGAACATATGAGTAAATTCACAATAGTCATGTGTTTTATGAGGTAAAGCGAACTCTTGTTACCTTATTGTAAACGAAAGTTGTGAGGGTTTTGCTATGTATGACAGTGTTTAAGATAATTTACTTTCAGTGTAATAGCTTGAAAATGTTAAGTCCTGCTGTCAGTTGGCATTTGTCACCACCTGTATGCGAGTTTTAAAGCTAAATAGTGTTCTGACAATTATAAAATTGTGGCAAAGTTCCTCAATTGATTAAACTTATTCCTGCCCGTATATGTAATCGGTATTTCGCTATGAACCTTTATGCTGTTTACAAGAATATATATAATTTGGTCTTTGGTTCGAATTGTCGATTAGTTCGCTCCTTTCTGTATGACGGACAGAAGATCGTTAGCATCAGGCGCGTCTGTACGGAGGTGTCCGTGGACTGCTGCGACGGCTATGGGCCGCTTAGTGTGACGTCACTAACACTGCTGGGCGGCCTTGTTATCCCGGGGGTGTCGGTCATACTCTACGCCGCCCAGAGCTTTATAAGCGCATGCAGCACCCCACTCGAGTCAGTCTCGCCTTGGACCTCCGTAACGTTGATAACACGACACCACGCCATTCGGTTTTCCATCATCAAGATTTCAACCCCGCTCTGGAACGGGACTATTCAGGCATTCTGCTCCACGGCACCCCAAGCTCGGTGTCATCCACGGACTCTGCTGATCACCGTCTCAAAGGCTGCTCTAGCGCAGTCATTGTAGTGTTGTATTAATCTGGTTTCGGTTTTCCCTTGTTGTGGAATAAATTTGTTGTCTACTCACGCCTGCTGTTATTTGTTGTATCCCGTTCATGGAAAAAACAACCACGATGCGAAAACAGAGAAATTTTGGCTCATACGGAGGGGTAGTGACATTCTTTTTCCCGACGTACTTCCCTCGAATAAAATAGGAGCAAGAAGATATTGTTTGGTACACTATGTACACTCTACCACACACCACGCAGTGGCTTGGGGAGTACGCGTGCAGATGTCCTGGTAGGGACGTTATTGGCTGCAGCATGCGATCTCTAATTATTCCATGTCAGCCCAAAAAGTTTCCAGACTGAATTAACAAAAAATAAACAAAATTTCAGATGGTGACTTTTAATGCATCACATTTTCTACAAAGTCACTCTCCATTTGAATACATCGCACGTGACGTTCATACAACAATGTGAAACTGTCAATAAAATCCTCCTGTGTAATGTTGTTCAACTCGAGCGTCATATTGGCTTGAAAGTCAGTTATGTCGTCACAGCATTGACGCTTCATATGAACTGTGCACTTTCTCTTATTGTGGTAGGTTTGTACTGAAAACACGAAGTCTTGTCACCCATGATGATCTTTTCCAGACAGAAATGTCAGTATTTCAATTAAGTTGCGTCAGTCGTCGTCGTTTTTCTTCGGGAGTCAGTATGTATGCGACAACCTTGGCACACACTACTGTGTTCATTAAAGCAATTTGGAAATTGTCTTCAGCACTTGATTTAGAGGCAATGCTCCACTGCAATTTGTGACACAATGTTGACAAACTACGGCAGCACGTCCATTACTTAACACTACCTACTCACAACTGACTGGCCGAATGCACATGCGTTCTTTACAGTTATTAGTTCTGCCACCCTAGTTACAGCGCTAAAGTCGCTTACAGCAAGGAATAACACCAGAGTCGGAACTTTTTGGATGAACGATGTGTGTACTGAGGGTAACCTTAATAGTAATGCTACTTCATCTGTCTACAGCTTTGTACCTAATTTCTGGTGTAAAGTTAACTTCAGTGCCAAGTATGGTGCTTGTGTTACAGTTCCCAGGAATTTCATTGAAGTAGCGGTAGTGACACGCAGATCTGATAAAAGGTTTCACTTTGCACGAATAGGGTTTCTTTCTTAGAGTAACAAAATCGCAACAGTAACGGGAAACATAAATACTTAATGTTTAAAACGTATGTATAATTAAAATATTCTGAAAGCCTTACCTTGCGGCCAACAAATATATCGTGATCGACGTCATCTTCAGAAACACTATATAGTTGCGCGAATGCATGCTTTATCGGCGATATACACTATGTGATCAAAAGCATCCGGACACCTGGCTGAAAATAACTTATACGTTCGTGGCGCCCTTCATCGGTAATGCTGGAATTCAGTATGGTGTTGGCCCACCCTTAGCCTTGATGACAGCTTCCACTCTCGTAGGCATAAGTTCAGTCAGGTACTGGAAGGTTTCTTGGGGAATGGCAGCCTATTCTTCACTGAGTGCTGCACTGGGGAGAGGTATCGATGTCGGTCGGTGAAGCCTGGCACGAAGTCGGCGTTCCAAAACATCCCAAAGGTGTTCTATAGGATTCAGTTCAGGACTCTGTTCAGGACAGTCCATTACAGGGATGTTATTGTCGTGTGACCACTCCGCCACAGGCCGTGCATTATGAACAGGTGCTCGATCGTGTTGAAAGATGCAGTCCTCATCCCGAAATTGCTTTTCAACAGAGGGAAGCAAAAAGGTGCTTAAAACATCAATGTAGGCCTCTGCTGTGATAGTGCCACGCAAAACAACAAGGGGTGCAAGCCTTCTCCATGAAAAACACGACCACACCATAACACCACCACCACCACCTCCTAATTTCACTGTTGGCACTACACACGCTGGCAGATGATGTTCACCGGGCATTCACCATACCCACACCCTGATATCAGATTGCTACATTTTGTACTGTGATTTGCCACTCCACACAACATTTTTCCACTGTTCGACCATCCAATGTTTACGCTCCTTACACCAAGCGAGGCTGGAGTTGCCCAAGTTCGTTGGAGTGCACAATGGACATGAATAGAAGCAAGTGATCAAACAGGATGCTTACATACGTGTTGCGGCAGGGCGGGTTATGTACCATTTCTCGTTCGTCGTACTGCTCAACATTGAATGCCCACCTACCTCAGTAAGGCGTCCGCTCTCTGTCCCTTTTCTCTGCAAGCGTGGATACTTACTAGATGACGAAAAAGCAGCGTTGAAGAAAGACGTCGCCTAATATCTATCCTCCAAAGTCCGCGTAAACTCTAGTAGTATTTCGGGTCCTGCAATTTCTCTTTTATCGGGATTTCGTGTGGTAATATGATTCATTTAACTGAAATGAACGTCCTACAATTTTCAGGCTAGTAACGTTTATTGCTGAATAACAAGCGTTATGCAATGCCAAGTCCGCATTTAGTGAAAAACTATTCTTAATGCTCAATCAAACAACAAACTTCACACACAAAGCAGCCAGAATTTTACACAAGTCCGACCCGATTGAAGTCACAGATCCGCTACTATAAATGAGGTTCACCTTCGGACCTATTCAGTGGGTTTCTTTAAAAGAAACTGCTCGCCAAATACTCCATAAATGATTACAGAATACGCCACACGGAATGTTCACAAAGGCCTAAAGACACATTCATAACTTTCCAACAAAACAATCCAAAAACTCCAAAATTTCATCAAAGTGTGCGTAATTGCAACGGCTTTCATTACAACTCGTTTTAAACACGCGGCACTCAATAATTCTTCATCTTATACATAATTAACACTGAGACATTTAACATGACCTTTGTTAGTTCGAAGCTGGCGAGCGACTGTGTCGAGACTCCCTCACTCACAGCATATCTAGCTAGTTGTGCACGGGAATGACTTAATTCTGATTGACTGATCAGTTTGATGGACCAATCAGAATGATCCTTTGAGATAATTCACGCGGCAAAACTCACCTAAGCCAATCACTATTCAGAAACGCATTTGCGCCTTTCAAAATGCAAATACAAACACAATGTTTAATATAACAAAACGAAAATAAAATTAATCTTGAAAAAATAATTTAGAAAACGATTGCACTTTAAACTAATATTCTGGTTGCCTTCTTACAAAAGCAATCACGCCTAGACATACATCGTCAGCAATGTGGGTAAATTACATCTTTCCCACGTTCCAATCACGTAATGTTGTACATAACATAATATTGAATTTTTTAGTATGTCCCACATACACACTCTCACTCATTCTCATTTATTCGCACAACAACATAAGAAACAGATGCTAATTTTTTTCTGAATTCTTATACTACGAAATGAAGAATAACTAAAGTTTTGAAAATAAAAATCCAAACTAATTGATTTGATATATTGACAACTCTGTGAATGATTTCCAATGGTAACAAAAGACAAACTGTAATCGTTCCTAACGGAAATTTCCACCCTGAGTGTTGGTTTGGTGGGTTTTAGGTAATTTTCTGTATCTCCGAGACTATTATATCTACAGCTTTGAAATTTGGAGGAGATCTTCGTCTGAATAACAAAAAATAGTATACCAAGTTTGAAAATAATCGTTTAATATTTAATATGTTTTATTTAGATTCGTAGGGGGCATGGATATATGGTCGTTCTAAGTGACATAGAAGCCCATTCTCACACTGGCTAGTAGCGACACACTGGCTAGTAGCGACAGATGTGCTGTGAGTCATGGCTAAGACACAAGTTTGCAGCCTCCTGTACGTTCACCGGGCTCCACGTCTAGGTAACTCACTACAATAAATGTTATCCCGTAATAGCTTGCGATGTCACAGTGTCACCTGTCAGAGTCTTACGTAGACGTACCAGGGATCCCATACCAATCCAACTGCACACGCCCCGCACCATTATAGAGTCTCCACCAGATTGAACAGTCCCCTACCGGCATGCAGGGTCCATGGATTCATGAAGATGTCTCCATACTCATACACGTCCATCCTCTAGGTACAGTTTGAAACGAGACTCGTCCGATAAGGCAACATGTTTCCAGTCATCAACAGTCCAAGGTCGGTGTTGACGGGCTCAGGCGATGTGTAAAGCTTTTTGTCATGCAGTCATCGAGGGTATATGAGTGGTCCTTTGGCTCCGAAAGCCCATATCGATGATGTTTCGTTGAATGGTCCGCATTTGTTGATGGCCCAGCATTGAATTATGCAGCAATTTGCAGAGAGGTTGCACTTCTGTCACGGTGAAAGATTCTCATCAGTCATCGTTGGTCCCGTTGTTGCAGGATCTTTTTCCGGTCGCAGCGATGTCGGAGATTTCATGTTTTATCGGATTCCCGATTTTCATTGTATACTCGTATAATGGTCGTACGGGAAAATCTCCACTTCATCGCTACCTCGGAGATGCTGTGTCCCATCACACAGCATCTACCGACTATAACACCACGTTCAAACTCATTTAAATCTTGATGACCTGTCACTTTAGCAGCACTAATCGATATAACAACTGTGCCAGACATTTTTTGTCCTCTATAGGCGTTGTCAACCGCAGCGCCGTATTCTGCATCTTTACATATCTCTGTATTTGAATACGCATGCCTATACCAGTCTCTTGGGTGCTTCAGTGCATAAGAAACCAACAAATCACTGGACACTGCTCAGTGTTGAATGACACTGCGTGTCCAAAACATAACCTGGAAGTTATGTCGATTGAAGTGTATATTAGCAAATATGTAATTGTATTTATTCAACTTTTTTTTACTACCATATTGACTACTGATGGTGCCAGTGCGGCTGTTCACGAATTTTACTCAGCAAGACGGCTGGAGCAGAGGTTAGGAGACTGGAGGAGGAAAGTTCAGTTCACATTGGACAATCCACAATTACGTTCCCCGTTATTCCTTAAGCCAACTAAGATATATGCTAGGATGGTTTCGTGAAAACCAACAAGAATATTTCAAATAATATATCCTCTTCAAGTCGTTCCTTAAGTAGACTAAAACATTGCCTTGTTGCATTTCATTCGCGTCAGTACTGTACAGGACTTCAGTTCATGACCTGATAATCCTGCGGTGTAATGTCAAATGTACTCGTCTGTGGTGTTGTCGGAAGTTTCAGCCCTAGAGAGGCATCCTGAAAGCAAACGCAGCTCATAATCGCATTAAAACATTACAGCAGTGGTTTACTTTGCCTGGACGGAGGACAGGTTTCCAATTCATAATCACATTTTGAAAATTTAAATAAAATTTCGAAGCAAAATGTAATTATCTCAATCAGCATATAAGTTGTGCGTTAAAAGCTTCGGCAAGAGTCCTTTCTTTTTATGTCGAAGTCAGTTTACAGAAATACACTACTGGCCATTAAAATTGCTACACCAAGAAGAAATGCAGATGATAAACGGGTATTCATTGGAAAAATATATTATACTAGAACTAACATGTGATTACATTTTCACGCAATTTGGGCCCATAGATCCTGAGAAATCAATACCCAGAACAACCACCTCTGGCCGTAATAACGGCCTTGATAGGCCTGGGCATTGAGTCAAACAGAGCTTGGATGGCGTGTACAGGTACTGCTGCCCATGCAGCTTCAACACGATACAACAGTTCATCAAGAGTAGTGACTGGGGTATTCTGACGAGCCAGATGCTCGGCCACCATTGAGTAGGTGTGTGGCATGACACAGGAGTAGCAGCATATCACATGAACAGTTTCTGATGTTCATAAAACAAAATGGAACACATTCGACTATGGGTCTTCGTCTTACACTGAAACTGCCCACTGCTGCCCCTGTCAGTCCCACCACACATCGCAGCCCCACACCAGGCCATGTCCTCTTCATAAGCTGTGGGCAACCAGAGTATTCGCTTGACGTTTCTCCTGGCTTTCTGGCGTAGTTGTAAGCTGCTATGCCCAGGGTACGACGTTGTACGCGCAGCTACTGACTGGACCAAAACACCATTTCATTGATCATCTACTCTCCTGAGACTACTTGCATGCTACTCAGTTTCCGAAAAATTTTTCCAATCTTCTTGACAAATTTTTTCTTCAGTACTTCATTAATTCGAATTTTTGCCGCCTTCCATATATGGTCATACAACGCACTTTTAATTTCAACTTCTGCCAATGAGCAAACAAGATAAACTCAAATGTTAGCGAGAAAGTGATTAACAATGGTTACAAAGAAGATACAGCTTGATGAGTAAGAATAAGAAGCATGGAAAGAAGGACCGAGGTTTACGAAACAGTATCACAAAATATAACAAACAGTTTAAGGCTCTCGACGTCAAAGTAGATTACAGAGGACTAATTTAGTAAGATATTACCTGAGGCATGAAGTCAGTAACAAGACGAGAAATTTGAAAGTTCAAGAGTTTATACAATACAGTACCCGTCCTGTGATGCTGAGAATATTGAACAGAGGGGAGAGTATTTTCGGATCGATAGAAAGCACACAAAGACGATTTCAGAAAGAGGCATTTCAACAAGTCTGCAGTAGCTAACCATGTGTACGAAACAGGCAGCTCGTTCAAGGTATAGAAGGAATCTTTATCATGGAAAACAAAGGATCAAAGCATGACTTTCTAGGAAAATAAGAGACAGCCATTAATGACAAGAAACGCTACAATGTTTTTAACGTGCCGATAAAAGACAATGGAATGATATTTTAACGCAGATGCAAAATTACAAGTGTCTCCTAGTTAGCCGTTGTTAAAACTAGACAGTTTGTGATAGGAGTCGACAGCTGGCACGTAATATCTTTGGAAACAAGGGAAGATCAGTTGGCGAAGGGAACGGCATTGAAGTTCAACCAGTAGCTGCGCATACACAGTAGCATCTCGTGCGGTTCACAACTCCGCCAGAACTCCAGGAGAAGTGTCATGTGGTCACTCTTGGTGATCACAGCTGATGAACAGAACCTGGCGTTGTGTGGTTGCAGTGTGCGATGGGACTGACGAGGACAGACACGAAAGATTTGAATGTAAAACGAAGACCCACAGTCTCATGTGTTTTATTTTATTTTACACATGCCGCAGGCGTGTTTTCAGAGTATTTAGCATATTTGTCATGTGAAGCGAGTGTTGACATCATGATTATGAGGCCATCGTTTCTCGAAACGCGCGACGTTCATAGAGTTGTAATTACCACCTCGTAAAAAAAGTTACGTAATTCACCATTTTGTATGTTTTCAGCACGTCTCTAATTCTGGCATACTTTAAGACCTCCAAGTTGCAGCACCATAGCTCGTCGCTGGAGGACGCAAAAAAGTGTGCTGAGCCATTTTGTTTTCATTTCCCTTGCGGCATGCAACGGTACTGTGGAATGGAGATTACATTGTGTGACGAACAGTCTGGTGGTTCCGTTTCGGTCGTGGCGGCCGATGATGGTTAGATGATTTTCCTGACGTTTCGGCAGCACGAGTGGTTGGCATTGTCAAAGCTTCACCCTCCAATGTTGGTGATAGACTGGAGTTGAGCTCCGGCCGCAGATTATATACAGGGTGGTCCACTGATTTTGACCGGGCCAAATATGTCACGAAATAAGTGTCAAACGAAAAAACTACTAAGAACTAAACTTGTCTAGCTTGAAGGGGGAAACCAGATGACGCTATGGTTGGCCCGCTAGATGGCGCTGCCATAGGTGAAACGGATATCAACTGCGGTTTTTTTAGGGATCACCATTTTTTATTACTTATTCGTGTAGTACGTAAAGAAATATGAATGTTTTAGTTGGACCACTTTTTTCGTTTTGTGATAGACGGCGCTGTAATAGCCACAAACGTATGGCTTTCAATTTTAGACGAACAGTTGGTAATAGGTAGGTTTTCTAAATTAAAATACAGAAGTAGGTACGTTTGAATATTTTATTTCGGCTGTTCCAATGTGATACATGTACCTTTATGAACTTATCATTTCTGAGAATGCATGCTGTTGCAGCGTGAATACCTGTAAATACCACATTAATGCAATAAATGCTCAAAATGATGTCCGTCAACCTCAATGCATTTGGCAATACGTGTAACTACATTCCTCCCAACAGCGAGTAGTTCGCCTTCCGTAATGTTCGCACATGCATTGACAATGCTCTGAAGCATGTTGTCAGGCGTTGTCGGTGGATCACGATGGCAAATATCCTTCAACTTTTCCCACAGAAAGAGATCCGGTGAACGTACGGGCCATGGTATTGTGCTTCGACGACCAATCCACCTGTCACGAAATATGCTGTTCAATACCGCTTCAACCGCACGCGAGCTATGTGCCGGACATCCATCATGTTGGAAGTACATCGCCATTCAGTCATGCAGTGAAACATCTGGTAGTAACATCAGTAGAACATTGCGTAGGAAATCACCATACATTGCACCATTTAGACTGCCATCGACAAAATGGGGGCCAATTATCCTTCCTCCCATATTGCCGCACCATACATTCACCATCAAGGTCGCTGATGTTCCACTTGTCGCAGCCATCGTGGATTTTCCGTTGCCCAGTAGAGCATATTATGCTGGTTTACGTTACGCTGTTGGTGAATGACGCTTCGTCGCAAAATAGAGCACGTGCAAAAAATCTGTCATCGTCCCGTAATTTCACTTGTGCCCAGTGTCAGAACTGTACACGACGTTCAAAGTCGTCGCCATGCAATTCCCGGTGCATAGAAATATGGTATGGGTGCAGTCGATGTTTATGTAGCATTCTCAATACCGACGTTTTTGAGATTCCCGATTTTCGCGCAATTTTCTGCTACTGATGTGAGGATCAGCCGCGACAGCAGCTAAAACACCTACTTGGTTGGTTAGTTGGTTGTCTGGGGAAAGAGACCAAACAGCGAGGTTATCGGTCTCATAAGATTAGGGAAGGATGGGGAAGGAAGTCGGCCGTGCCCTTTCAAAGGAACCATACCGGCATTTGCCTGGAGAGATTTAGGGAAATCACGGAAAACCTAAATCAGGATGGCCGGACGTGGGATTGAACCGTCGTCCTTCGGAATGCGAGTCCGGTGTGCTATCCACTGCGCCACCTCGCTCGGTAAAATACCTACTTTGGCATCATCATTTGTTGCAGGTCGTGGTTGACGTTTCGAATGTGGATGAACACTTCCTGCTTCCTTAAATAAAGTAACTATCCGGCGAACGTTCCGGACACTTGAATGATGTCGTCCAGGATACCGAGCAGCATGCATAGCACACGCCTGTTGGGCATTTTGATCACAATGGCCATACATAAACACGATATCGACCTTTTCCGCAATTGATAAACGGTCCATTTTAACACGGGTAATGTATCACGAAGCAAATACCGTCCGCACTCGAGGAATGTTACGTGATACTACGTACTTATACGTTTGTGACTATTACAGCGCCATCTATCACATAGCGAAAAAAGTGGTCCAATTAAAATATTCATATTTATTTACGTACTACACGAATATGTATTAAAAATGGGGGTTCCTACTTTAAAAAAACGCAGTTGATATCCGTTAGACCTATGGCAGCGCCATCTAGAGGGCCAACCATAGGCCACCTGGTTTCCCCCTTCAAGCTAGACGAGTTTCGTTCTTTATAGTTTTTTCATTTGACGCTTATTTAGTGCGATATATGGTCTGGTCACTATCAATGGGCCTTCTTTCCTCTCCACGCTGGCCAGGCTCCGCAATGTAGTCCTGTCCACCGGTTACTACCCCGACCTGTGGAAAACTTCCCGTATCCTGATGTTCCTTAAACCTGGTAAACCGCCGTCCGCCGTCTCCTCCTACCATCCCATCAGCCTTACCTCGGTCTTCAGCAAGGTCCTGGAATCGATCCTCACCCGCCGCATCCACCAGCATCTCCGCCAGCACCGCCTCCTTCCCGTTACCCAGTGTGGCTTTCGGCCGTCCTTCTCTTCCGACGACGTTCTCCTTCACCTCACTCATCTCCTTTCCGAACAGCTTAATTCCCATCGCTCCGCAATCTTCCTCTCCCTGGACCTCGAACGTGCTTATGACCGCGTATGGCATTCCGGTCTCCTTTTCAAGCTCCAAACCTTCGCCCTTCCCATTAACTACGTCCGTCTGATCGTCTCCTTTCTCTCCCACCGTCCTTCCTACGTCACCATCCATAACACGGATTCCTACACCTTTTTTCCCTCCGCCGGTGTGCCCCAAGGCTCCGACCTCTCCCCCCTTCTGTACCTTTTATATACGGCGGACACCCCCCGTCCACCTTCTCCAGTTTGCCGATGACACCGCCTTCCTTGCCCTTGCTCCCACCCTGCAGCGCTCCCAATACCTTCTCCAATCCCATCTTGACCGGTTCACTGCTTGGTGCAATCAGTGGTTGCTCAAGGTCAATCCCTCCAAAAACCAGGCGATCATTGTAGGCAAAACCACCCCTTCCTTCCGGCTCCTTGATTTCTATCTCACCATCTATGGCCGTCCTATCGCCCTCACCCCCACCCTTAAGTACCTTGGCGTCATCCTCGACCGTCGCCTCTCCTGGACCCCTCATCTCCAGATAATCCAAGCCAAGGCACACTCCCAACTCCGTCTCCTCAAACTCCTTTCTGGCCGCACATTGGGTCTGCACCCCTCCACCAGACTCCACACCTATAAATACCTCATCCGCCCTATCCTTTGTTACGCCCATCTGGCCTGGATCTCCGCCACACCCCCCACCCTACCTTTTATAAATCCCTTCAAATCCTTGAACGCCGTGCTCTCTGCCTCGCCTATCGCATCCGTCTCCCCCCCTCACGCGGATCCTGTATGATCTCATTCTGTTCCCCCACATGCTCATTTTCCTTGAAAGGTTACGGATCCTGTACACCTCCCATAAACTCGATCCTCCTCACCCGCTTGTCTAGCCCATCCTCTCCCACCCCTACCTGCTGCCGCGCCTGTATTCCCACGTCCCACCCGGTCTCCATCTCTCCACCCTCCTTACCCTCTCCCAAGGTGGCTTCCGCCAGCTCCCCCTCCCTGATGATGACCTTCTCCCCTCCATCTACCCCTCCTACCAACTTTGATCCTCCCTCCCTTTTCCTGTGTTTGTTCCTTTGGAAACCCTCCATCCCTCCTCCATTTCTCCCCACTCCTCCCCTCCCCTGTTCCTCTACTCCTCCTCCCATCTCCTCAGCCATTGGCGTCTTTGTTCTCCCCTCTCCCGAAGTGGCCGCGCGGTTCTGGCGCTGCAGTCTGGATCCGCGAGACCGCTACGGTCGCAGGTTCGAATCCTGCCTCGGGCATGGATGTGTGTGATGTCCTTAGATTAGTTAGGTTTAACTAGTCCTAAGTTCTAGGGGACTAATGATCTCAGTAGTTGAGTCCCATAGTGCTCAGAGCCATTTGAACCATTTTTTCTCCCCTCTCCACCCCCCACCCCCTCACACTTCTTCCCCTCTTGGCAGGTCCCCGGACTCGCACACGCTATATGGACTTTCGCGCGCCGGAGATCATCGCCATCAGTGTCTCGTGTATGCCGTCGTGCTTAGTGTTCAGTGTTCCCCATCGCACTCCATCGTTCACCTGGGCCATCGCCATCTTCAGTGTTTGTACGTCGTGTCAACAGTTTGCAGTGTGGTTTATCGTCGAGTGTGAACGGCTCCGTGTTTGTCTTTATGTGTCTACTGTTTTATTGCCCACCGTTCTGTAACTTGTGTGTATTCTGTCTGTTTTTTCTCATTGTGTATTCTATGGCTGAAGAGTAGCGTAGAATGCTGCTGACCGCCTGCCTGTTGTACAGGTTTGAAAATAACAATAAAGAAAAAAAAAATCAATGGACCACCCTGTATAGCTGGCGCGCTAACGTCGAAGGGCTTTTCCCTAGTAATTTCTGCTGCGATTTCCCTTGGTACATGCAACGGTCGTTCGCTGCAGCATGGGAATCGGGGATCCGTTCACCTTGAGGCTTTCTTCTTTCTTGCTGAAGCTATTATAATGTTTGTTTATTTCTGTAGTTCCTCTGAGCAGCCGGTGTGATAGCTCTTCTCTACAGCAGGAAATTCCGTATCGGCGTATTTTACGATGTGGTCGATTTCACACAGCGTATGCTTCGCCATGGCCGATTTCTCCACCTGCCCCAATCTGCAACGCCACCTATCTTCTGTGACTCTGGAGTTGACTGATCCTTCAGTCATCTCAATATAGACTTTTCAATATGTAGTACCCATTCCTCCTCAGAACGATTTCCAGGTGTTTCATCTCGCACCTAAGTTTCTGCCACCCACATATTTGTTTTGCTCGCTTTACGCACGTATTTATCATTCTTATTTTTGGCTCTGGGCCCACGCGGTCTAAGGATTGTCTACAAACCGACAAAGAAGATCACAGAGCGTCTCAAATCGGCAAAGGAGGAAAGGACCCATTTGCAACGTCGGTAATATACAGCAGACCACGTACATACGGAAAAGTCTATGTTGGAACGATTGGACGATCAATCAACACCAGGCTTGCCGCGCGGGATTAGCCGAGCGGTCTTCGGCGCTGCAGTCATGGACTGTGCGGCTGATCCCGGTGGAGGTACGAGTCCTCCTTCGGGCATGGGTGTGTGTGCTTGGCCTTAGGATAATTTAGGTTGAGTAGTGTGTAAGCTTAGGGACTGATGACCTTAGCAGTTAAGTCCCATAAGATTTCACACACATCTGAACAGTTTTGAACACCAGGCTTACTGAACATAAGCGACATTGCAGGTAGGGGTAGGTGCAGAAATCGGCCATGGCGGAGAACGCACAGTGTGAGACCGACCACATACTAAAATTCGCCGACGTGAAATTTCTTGCTGTAGAGAAGAGCTATCACATTCGCTTGTTCAGAGAACCTGAAGCAACGAACAAACACGACAATAGCTTCAACAAGAATGGAGGAAGCCTCAAGGTAAACGGATCCTCGAGTCGCATCCTGTGCTGCAGCGAACGACCGTTGCTGGTGGCAAGCGGAAAATGCAGCGGTATGATCACGGGAAACCCCTTGGGCGCTGGCACGCTAGGTACATGTAATCTGCGGCCGCGAACTCTACTGCAGTCCACCACCAGCAATGGAGGGTGGGTGGGTGAAGCTTTGACAATGCCAGACACTCGTGCTGGCGAAACGTTAGCGAAATCAACAAATAAACGTTGGCCGAAGAACCCGAGACAGAAGCCAACTAGTAGTTCGTCGAAAAGTGATCACGGACAAAAATGAATTATGTCACTTTACTTATCAAAGCAATATTTAAAATTTTAGGGCTATCCTTGTGCTGTGTTAAACACAGTTGGAGTATTTCTACAAATTATCAGCGATGAAGTGTGACAACTACTTTCACGCATGCGAAAAATAGGTAATATTAGACGAAGAGACCCTATACATTCAGCAAGACAATTCACTAATCCGTCATTCCAGTCTAGTGCAGAATTTCACACATCTAAGGCGCCATCTGTACAATCTGCACCCTATAGAACAGTCCCCGTGGCGATGAAGCAGTCATTGAGATACCCTGTGTGTCTCGCGGAGTCAGTGACACGACGCTTATCGGGGCTAAAAGCTAACTATGTTTCTTTGATTATAGCTCTCATAAGTGATTTGTTGCTTCCTTGAGCATGAAACACAGGAATATTCTGATATGCAACAAGACGAGTGTACATACAATACGCATAACAGCCAGTTTAAATATTTGAGCACTTGAGATAACATAAACATTTGAAGTCGATGCGAAATACGGTTGAATTGCCTGTATTTCTGTCGCTGTCAGTGCGATGTACGTAGGGTCGATACAAGATTGTTTCGATAGTTGTCAATTGGATACATGTTGCCTTCTCTTGCATGTAGCAGTTAACGACAGAGGGACAGAGAACTGAGGAGTTAGACTCGCATTTAGAACTAGCTGTCCACCCAGCCATGTTTTTCCGTGGTTTCCTTAAATCAGTTATAGTGTATGCCAGTAAAATTGAATTAGCAAAAGCCACGACCGTCCTTTCTCATTCTGTGATTATACACCGTCTCTAGCGATCCTGACGTCGAGAGCTATAAAACTCCCATCGCCCACATTCATTTTCACTTCCAATGTTATTCAGGATCACAGAAACTCAATAACCTTTCCTGCGGACACTGATTTACCGAATGAACAGGGTCTTGTTTGAAAGTACTACTTAGGAAGTTACCAGCGTTGCTTATTTGTCCTAAGTATAAGTACATTAACTTCAAACGCACATGTGATAGAAGGAATTATATCGCACGCTGTTCAATATTTCCTCAACAATGAAAAAAAATTTAGACGCACATGTCTAGTTAACCAGTAAGTATTGAAATCACATGATGTAGCGTTGGGCTCCGGTCTGCTAAACATGGCGTCTATTTGACTTACATATGTTGCGTAGAGTGATGTAATAAGTAGAGATTATGTCAAGCTTGCTGACCGTTTTGCAGTATATCAGTGCAGTAATGAAGAGAAGACAGAAAACGGTACCTGGTATTTTGCTTCAGATGTTAATTAGTAAGTAGGCTATTCTGCACGTAGACAAAAAATTCTGGAAATTTGTGGTAAGATCCTAGGAGACCAAACTGCTGAGGTCATCGGTCCCTAGGCTTACACACTACTTAATCTAACTTAAACTAACTTACGCTAAGTACAACACACACACACACCCAGGCACGACGGAGGACTCGAACCTACGACGGGGGGAGCCGCACCAACCATGGCAAGGCTCCTCACATGGCGTGGCTACCCAGCGCGGCACGTTGACAAAAGGCAATTCCTGGATATTCGAGTATCTTCCGCCGGGAATGCTGTATCTAAAACGGAAAGGCTTTTAATTTCCTGAGATATATGTTTATGGATGGTGAAGCGCCAAAGAAACTGGTATAGGCATGCGTATTGAAATACAGAGGTATGTAAACACGCAGAATACGATGCTGCGGTCGGCAAGACCTATATAAGACAACAAGTGCCTGGCACAGTTGTTAGATCGGTTACTGCTAGTACAATGGCTAGTTATCAATATATAAATGAGACTGAGCGTGGTGTTTTAGTTGGCAGACAAGCGATGGGACGCAGCATCTCCGAGGCAGAGATGAAGTGCAGATTTTCCCGCAAGAACGTTTCACGAGTGTACCATGAACGTGAGGAATCCGGTAAAACATCAAATCTCCGACATCGCTGTGGCCGGAAAAAGATCCTGCAACAACGGGACCAATGACGACTGATGAGAATCGTTCACCGTGACAGAAGTGTACCCCTTCTGCAAATTGCCGCAGATTTCAATGCTGGGCCATCAACAAGTGTCAGCGTGCGCACCATTCAACGAAACATCATCGATATGGGCTTTCGGAGCCGAAGGGCCACTCGTGTACCCTTGATTACCGCACGACACAAAGCTTTGCGCCTGGCCTGGGCCCGTCAACACTGACATTGGACTGTTGATGACTGGAAATATGTTGCCTGGTCGGACGAGTCTCGTTTCAGATTGGTCCGAGAGGATGGACATGTACAGGTATGGAGACAACCTCATGAATCCAGGACCCTGCATGTCAGCAGGGGACTGTTCAAGCTGGTGGAGGCTCTGTAATGGTGTGGGGCGTGTTGTAGTGACATAGGGCCCCTGATACATCTAGATACGATTCTGATATGTGACACGTACGTAAGCATCCTGTCTGATCACCTGCATCCATTCATGTTCAGTGTGCATTCCGACGGACTTGGGCAATTCCAACACGATAATGCGACACACCACACGTGCAGAATTGCTACAGAGTGGCTTCAGGAACACTCTTCTGAGTTTAAACACTTCCACTGGCCACCAAACTCCCCAGACATGAACATTGTTGAGCATATCTGGGGTGCCTTGCAGCGTTGTGTTCAGAAGAGATCTCAACCTCTTCGTACTCTTAAGGAGTTATGGACAGCTCTTCAGGATTCATGGTGTCAATTCTCTCCAGCAATACTTCAGACACTGTCGAGTCCATGCCACGTCGTCGGAACCGCGGGACTGCTACGGTCGCAGGTTCGAATCCTGCTTCGGGCATGGGTGTGTGTGACGTCCTTAGGTTAGTTAGGTTTAAGTAGTTCTAAGTTCTAGTGGACTTATGACCTAAGATGTTGAGTCCCATAGTGCTCAGAGCCATTTGAACCATGCCACGTAGTGTTGCGGCACTTCTGCATGCTCGCGGGGCCCTACACGATATTAGGAAGGGGTACCAGTTATTTTGGCTCATATATATATATATATATATATATATATATATATATATATATATATATATATATATATATATGTGTGTGTGTGTGTGTGTGTGTGTGTGTGTGTGTGTGTTTGTGTGTGTGTATGTCTGTGTGTGTGTGTGTGTGTGTGTGTGTTTAGCCATGTGTCTCGTTAACAGACGAAGGATAACCGTGTGTTTCAGGAAGCACCTTGTTATTTTACCTTGTTCTGGACTGCATATTGTCCGGGAAATTTTCTGTTTCTTTTGCGCATGTCATGAGGACGGAAGTGGGCGCGGTGTATATGCTAGGCATGGGTGATGTGCACCTGGATTCCTGCGCATGGAGACACCTTCTGGTCAGGCCAGTTATTCAATTAAAACGCCATCCCACCTCGGAGATTGCCTGTGAACCACAGAACCTCGCTGGGTATGAAAATGTCCATAATGTCATTTGTCAAGGTGAACTCTGAGAGTACGTACGGAGAAAAAAATGACAAGGCTGACATGCATTGCGAACTTTGTTGAAGTCGTTTGCGTGGAATGTATACGACGGAGGTGAAATACACGCACTCTGAGGAAGCAGCACGCGAATTTATTTTGAAACGACATTTGAAATTTCTAGCTGTCATGGACTTGGCATCTTCGAGAAAGAGTCTGCTGCCTGAAGATACAGCTACACGGTCCATCGAGTGCTGGACAATCTTCGTGGATGGGGATTTCCAGGGGAATATCATGGCGATTACATGTAGAGGTTTCGCATCATACCACAAGTCAGAGACCACGTACAATACTGTAGTTGTGATTCTGTGTATAGTAATGTATCTTATCTGAGGTACAAAGTTCTGGTCAGTAACATTTCTGGAAACGTTAGTATGCGTGCACAACTAAATGTTCAGATTTATTTGCCTAAGTAAATGTTTGATGAATATATTCATAAGATTGAGTGGCAATTGCCTTGAATTTCTAACGAATGGCATTCGATTCTGCTAAGACCACTGATATATTGAGGTGTACGTAACTATACGCGATGTGTCATAGTTAATAGCGAAAACTGACATGGAAAAAGTATACGACAGCAGAAGCTAAAACCTCCCAGAGAACATGGATCTACAAAAGCGGTAGTTGCGAATGTGTGCTTACGAGACGACAGTATGATATATAGTCCCATTTAATAAAAATGTATATGAAATTTGAACTTTTCGATTAAGTTTCCACCTGATTCAGTTCAAATTTAGGCAACTGCCTACATTAACAAGAAATGCCAGTCTATTCCAGAGGGTAACGATGAAATTTATTATACACTAGTATCTGTCGAAGGAGGTATTCCACGTGTCGTCCACTCAGTCGGATGTAGTATTGCAATGGTCTCTGATGCGAGTTACAATTTCTCTCAAACATCTCATAATTATTGACAAGACAGTTAAATTTGCTGCTAAAGTTCTTCAAGAGTATCAGTGGGAGTGCTGTACACTTCCCTTTCGAGATGGCCCAAGACGGAAAAACACAGAGGATTTGAAGTCAGGTGATTTTCAAAGCCAAGATACGTGCCCTACTGGACCTACTCATGCAGGTCCATACTTACGCGCCAGATGTCGTTTAACATCTCCAGCAAAATGTGCCTGTGCCCTATCATGGGCATATCACATTTCCCAACCATGATCCATTGGATCCATTGGTGAAATTTGCACAGGACTAAATCGAAAAGCTTACATTTCAAGTAAGGTTGAAGTAACTTGGACAAAACTTCATACAGAATTCAGTGGCGGCCCACAATCACACAGTCGCTACTATCTCGCAAACTGTTTGTTTGCGAACCCATATTTACTGGGGCATTTTAGAGTCTGTTAAGGTATACTTTCAGTCGTGTCAGTTTTTCTCTGTTAATTACTGTACACCCTGTATGTTACACGTAAACGATATCATCCCTTAGTAAATAAGAATTCCAGTACGGCCACAAAGTCATTTCAGAACTTGCAGTTTCTCTGATGAGATCTTCTCACATTATCGAAAGAGTCATGGCAACGTGTTGTAACGTTTCGACGAATTTCCTACAATCTTCAGGTGATGTTGTGACAACACAACGCCAACACTCGGCAGATAATCCAAGAAGATTTCATCATTTAAAGTCGCCTGCATACCAATATTTCACTTTCTGTTTTTATTACCCAGAAGGGTAAAAGTCTTATTTCGTCAACGAGCGAGTTTAATCCGTTCTGTGACGTTACTTACCTAAAGATATATTTCTACCAATGCAAATATAGTGGAAACGCTGACTGAGATTGAATTATTTCGATAAATATCGGCGATGCAAATTAATGGGGACGAAAATCACACCCGCTAAATTACTCAGTCCTTATGTTCCCCGTGCGTGAGCATTTTCCGTGATGAGAATTCCAGTCATTGTGTTCACATTAACATATGTAGAGCAGTGACAAACCTATGCCTGAGATGAATACGGCTGTAGGGGTGAGCGTTACAGGCTGTTACATTTAAAACGTATAGGGTCGTTGTGGTGGAAAATGGGTGCTGAGGTGAGAGAGGGGGCTACCTTTCGGCGGCAGGCAATAAAGAACGGCCACTTGATTACACGGAGTCAACGAGAAGCAAAATAGGAAAAAAACTTCACCCTATTTAAATCACTTCCTACCTTCTACAAAACAGAGAGCGGCAAACACTGCCGAGGGAAGCATTACCTCCTCATTAAGGTGATATACTTCCACAACCTAGAGGTGAGGCTCAGCTGGCTTTATGACTGCCCTATACGCAGAAGGCTGCAGACAGCAGAGTCCAGGTAGACAACGCGTTTCAGCATCTAGCGTACCGAGGGAATATGGACTGTCTTGGATATGACCATTACTCGGTGGACAGCCTCGCTGCTGACACTTAACATAAATAAATGTAACTAATCGCGCCCAAACAGGCGACATAGCGTTACTCTTTTGCTACACAATCAGTCGGTGAAATCACTCACAGTCGTCATGTGACTTGAAGAAACTGGACGGGCCACCAAGTGCGAGGGAAGCGGATACCAGATGTGAAATGTATTAGAAGGTCCCTAAAGAGATGTAATTCACTCATGAGGGGAGCTACTTACAAACCATTGTTATGCAACTCTCCAGTACTCTTTGTCAGTCTGAGACTCGTCCCAAGTTAGATTAATTTAAGAAGCAAAGAATATTCCAAGAAGAGCTTTACGAATCCTGACGGTTTATTTTTATTTTTGTGGGAATATAACGGGTATCAGGAACAATTTCCAGAGGTAACAACGCTCAGTATACTTCAGTGGGACACACTACATAGCGGAGTGCCTTAACTAAAAATTAGGGAACCAAAATTCCAAAACTAGTTAAGGAAAATATAACTTTCTCCAAAATACACCTTGCGCAATGATCAGTAGGGTAAAAGAAAATAAATGTTATTTTATGTACCTTCCGTCCCTGTGATGTATCAGTCAACAGAAAAGGCAAGGATGAAATCCATCCTAGGACACTATATACCCTCCACCACTCTGGGAAAATACAAATAAACTCTGCTGGACATTAGAACTGTAACACCATGAAAGACAGCAAATGCCAAAATTTTTCTTAATGTGTTTATACAGTATAAGAAGGTACATTTAAGTTTGTAAATTACTTGGGAGTATACAGGATGTGAAATTTAGTATGCAGAGCTGTCACCTCTAGAAACAATAGTGGCTCTAACCCTGACGAACATCAAGTCGAAGTGAGCCCATCCAAGTAAGGGTACGTCACTCCATAATGTTTCATCGCCGGCCGGTGTGGCCGTGCGGTTCTAAGCGCTTCAGTTTGGAACCGCGAGACCGCTACGGTCGCAGGTTCGAATCCTGCCTCGGGCATGGATGTGTGTGATGTCCTTAGGTTAGTTAGGTTTAAGTAGTTCTAAGTTCTAGGGGACTGATGACCTCAGTAGTTAAGTCCCGTAGTGATCAGAGACATTTGAACCAATGTTTCATCTCCATACTGGAGTTTGCCGAGCGGTGACGTGACAGTCTTTCGGCATACGATGGGTAGATGTTTTTAAGTGGTTAGAGATCTGGAGAGTATGATGACTAGGGTAACATGTTATCTTCCAGTATCTTGTTGAAAGATAACGTCACCTTCACTTCAAATGTAGGGTACCAGCACTTACATCAATTCAGAAATGTAACGGTTGATGGCTAAATTAGAGGCTATGCGACCAGCGATAACCGTGATTTGTGCCTTGTGGCATCCCATACCATGCTGCTGGGCCTGATGATGATGACAGATGCAGTCTGACAATGTTCGTCCTCCTGGGAGTCTCCACGCTCGGATACGTCCTTTTTTAGTTAGTTACTAGTTCAATTGATCAAACTCACGGTAACCTTTATGATGTGGAACGAGTCAAGTGCATGAGAAACGCACACCTGAATCAAGCTTTTTTTTAAAAAGTTTAACATTTTTATTACCTACCCCCTTTCCCTTAAATGGTACAAAATGTATATATTATACCTAAAGATTTATTTATTTCTGTTCAAGAACTCATTTGTGGTACAAAAGTAGTTGTCAAGGAGATATGATGTCAATTGGTTTTTGAAACTATTACTGCTGTCTGTCAGACGTTTTATTTCATCTGGTAATTTATGAAAAAGTCTTACAGCAGCATATTTGACCTCTTCCTGTGCCAGAGATAGGTTAAGTAGGGGATAGTGTAAGTCTTTCTTTCTTCTGGTATTATAATAATGAATGTCATTGTTGTTTTTAAACTGGTCCATGTTGTTGAGAACAAATTTAATTAGTAAGTAAATGTACTGCGAGGCTGTTGTAAGAATTCCTAGCCTTTTCAACAGATGCCTACAAGATGTGCGACTATGAGCCCCACACGTTATTCTAACCACTTTCTTTTGAGCAGTGAATACATTTTGCCTAAGTATTGAGTTACTCCAATGTATTATTTCGTATGAGATCAGAGAGCGGAAGTATGCAAAATATGTTAGCTTGCTAATTTCTGTATCTTCAAAATTAGCAATTATTCTGATTGCAAAAGTTGCTGAACCTAGTCGCTTTAGGTGATCCAAAACATGAATTTTCCAGCTAAGATTCTCATCTACATGTACACTCAAAAACTTAGTATGCTCTACCCTGGCTACTGATTTCAACTGATGTGTTATATTTATTGAAGGAACTGTACTCTTAGCAGTAGAGAATTGGATGTATTGTGTCTTTTCAAAGTTCAGATCAAGCCCATTCGCAGAAAACCAAGCAATAACTTTTCCAAAGATGTTATTTGTGTCATTTTCTATTGGAGTTTCTTTTACTAGATTAGTAATGATGCTTGTATCATCAGCAGACAGTGTCAGTTTAGCTTCTTGTTTCAGATAAGAAGGGAAGTCATTCACATATATCAAGAACAGAAGGGCACCCATGATTGAGCCCTGTGGAACACCTAATGTAATTTCACCCCAATTAGATGAAGTGGCAAACTTCCTTAAATCACTTAATCCATATTAAGAAACTTCTTGCTTCCTGTTCTGTAGATATGACTTAAACCACTCATACGATGTTCCCTTTATATCGTAGCATTGAAATTTCTGTAACATAATGTCATGGTTCACACAATTAAATACTTTGGATAAGTCTCAGAAAATTCCTATTAGTGACGTTTTGATATTTAAAGACTATATTACGTGGCCAATGAAACTGTTTGTTGCTGTTTCAGTAGAACATCATTTTTGAAATCCAAACAGTGATTTACTAATTATCCCATTACTGTTGAGATGGCTAACCACTGTAGAGTACATTACTTTCTCGACGGTTTTTGAAAATGCTGTAAGCGAGGCTACTGACCAGTAATTATTGATATCTGTGGTGTCCCCTTCTTTTGTAGAGAGGCTTGACAATGGCATATTTTAACCTGTCTAGGAAAGTACCTTGAGTTAGTGATATGCATTACAGATGTGACTCAGAACATCAGCTGTAACTGCTCCACATTATTTTAATATCTTGTTACAGATGTCATCTACCCTAATAGAACTTTTATTTTTTAAAGATTTAATGATATTCGCTATTCCGCAAGAGGTTGTTAGATGAAAATCAATCTGACAAGGATTTAGTGAAACTGACTATTCCATGTGCTGCTTCGCTTTTCCCCAATTAACATTTTTTAAACTTTCTCTGAAGTGCTCTGTAGATACTGGGTTGAACAGCCTTACACTTTTACTTAATGGTTTCTGAACTGTACACCCTGCTAGGTTTTGTAAGTTAATCAATTGCGCATCATGGTCTGATAATCCATTTATCACAAGGAAAACATGTAATAGTTTTACTTCCTCTTGCTGTACAAATACATTATCTATTAGAGTGCTAATGTCTTGCGTTATACGTGTAGGGAAGGTGAACACTGTTTCTAAGTTATATACCATTAATAACGCTTCTAGTTCGCATTTCCTATTAGGATTGCTTAGAAAGTTTACATTGAAATCACCACAGATTAATAACTTCATTTTGTCTCACAGACAGCATAATAGGGAGTCAAACGTTTTCATGAAAATCTCTCAATCTCCTAATGGGAACCTGTACACTGTTGCTAATGCCAACACTAAATTATTTGTATGTAGTTCACATTCAAAAACTTCAAAATACTGATAGACACAAAATTTGCTTACTTCTACAGTTTTATACTTATGCCCTTGTTTTGTGTAAATGGCAACTCCTCTGTTATCCATGCTAAATCAGCAAGTGTAAGACACTAAAATTATACCCTTTTATACTGACACTTTCCATCCCTAAAGTTACATGGTGTTATTTTTGAGGCCGGCAGGAGTGGCCGTGCGGTTCTAGGCGCTACAGTCTGGAGCCGAGCGACCGCTACGGTCGCAGGTTCGAATCCTGCTTCGGGCATGGATGTGTGTGATGTCCTTAGGTTAATTAGGTTTAATTAGTTCTAAGTTCTTGGTGACTGATGACCTCAGAAGCTCAGTCGCATAGTGCTCAGAGCCATTTTTGTTATTTTTGAGATCATCTAAGCACACTTACAGCTCATCTACTTTATTTTTTATTCCCATGATATTTTGATGAAGTAAATCGATACTATCCTTTGCTTTATGCCTACTTAGTGGGCATGAAGTTTCTTTAATTCTATTTTTCTTGATTGTTGTCAGTCTGGACTTTGGCTTTAACCTAAAGAACCAGTCTGCCTGGTATCATTAACCACAGGAATCATCCCTTGTGTGACCGTGGCCCCTCTTACAGTATCTGCTAGCAGAGACGCTAACTTATCTGTCCCCTTCCTATTTAGGTCAGGCTGTGGCTAAGCCATGTCTCCGCAATATCCTTTCTTTCAGGAGTGCTAGTTCTGCATGGTTCGCAGGAAAGCTTCTGTTAAGTTTGGAAGGTAGGAGACGAGATACTGGCAGAAGTAAAGCTGTGAGGACCGGGCGTGAGTCGTGCTTCGGTAGAGCACTTGCCCGTGAAAGGCAAAGGTCCCGATTTCGAGTCTCGGTCGGGCACACAGTTTTAATCTGCCAGGAAGTTTCAATAATTCTGATGATTTCAGCCGTCACTGAATGTAACCTGAGATTTTAACTCTTGTGTATTGAGCGCATTCCCAATGGCAACAGCTACATCTGGGCCGGCCGCGGTGGTCTAGCGGTTCTAGGCGCTCAGTCCGGAACCGCGCGACTGCTACGGTCGCAGGTTCGAATCTTGCCTCGGGCATGGATGTGTGTGATGTCCTTAGGTTAGTTAGGTTTAAGTAGTTCTAAGTTCTAGGGGACTGATGATCACAGATGTTTAGTCCCATAGTGCTCAGAGCCATTTGAGCCAAGCTATATCTGGGAAGTTTAAAGATGGAGACCACGCTCCTCTTTGAGGGAACTAAATCGGCCAATATCAGCAGAAGAATGCCTTGCAACATGTAATGAGAATGCCAGATCTTCCCTGATACATAGGTCTGCATCACACGATGGCCATCAAGCATGCCTTTGTTATGAATATCGGACAGTTTGTTCTATAAAGTACTCCAGTATCACTTTTTGTCGGTTTGTGGACCACATACAAATCACATGAAGGGAGATTTTTCAGGAACGTATTCAGACATCTATTTTATGCCACGATATTTAGAAACGCTGATTTCAGCAAATTTACTGAATTCTCGAGGTCAAAGATTCTGTATAGTTCTGTGATCCTACTCATTTGGGTATTTTCAAGTACGTAGTCTATGGTGTAACGGTATTTGATCCATATTTATCCATATTTATCCGATATTTCACAAATTTCATTGAAATTTTGATCTTCTGTGTAAGGTGTTCTAACAAAAGTATCACATGTTCTTACTGTAGGTAGTACTGGTCCAAAACCCAATAACTGTTGAGATTTGGGCCGTTCTACGTGTCACGAGTAATACAGGTTGACAGTTACTGAACTACATGACATAAAATCGTTATAGCTTCTGGACGTTTTGCGCTAGGACGTTCAAACTCCACGTTTGGCTGCGGGACATGATGGAAATTAGTATGTGCATTATGGTTTGGCTTAGCGACGAAGCCCACTTCTATTTGGATGGGTTCGTCAACAAGCAAAATTGGCGCATCTGGGGGACTGAGAATCCGCATTTCGCACTCGATAAATCTCATCACCCTCAACGAATGACTGTGTGGTACGCAATGTCCAATCATGGAATAACCGGTGCGGTATTCCGCGATGGCACGGTGACTACCGAACGGTACGTGAAGATTTTGGATGATGATTTCATCCCCCGTATCCAAAGTGACCTTGATTCCGACAAGATATGGTTTATGCAAGAGAGGGCAGGAGAGTGTTTGATATCCTGGAGGAGCATTTTGGGGACTGCATTCTGGCATGGGCCTCAGCTAGCTGCCATATTCTACAGATATAAACACATGCGACTCCATTTTGTGGGGCTACGTTAAAGACAAGGTGTACAGCAAAAACCCCAAAACCATTGGTGAGCTGAAAATAGCCATTCAGGAGGTCATTAACAGAATCGATGTTCCGATATTTCATCCGTTCATTCAATATTTCGCTATTCGTCTGCGCCACATCATCTGCAATGATGGCAGGCATATCTAACATGTTATAACCTAAATCCGAATATTTGTAGTGACGTTTGCATGTCGAATAAAATGTGTGCACGCCGTATTTTGTAACTAATTTACGGTTTTTTTCCATGTAGTTCAGTAATTGTCAACCTGTATTTACAGGTCAGGCACGATTCACAAGAGATGTTATAGTATGTTATAACAAAACGCACGTTTTTGAATATATAAATTCTCAATAAATCATGGAGCTGAGGCATCAGGATTGCTTCAGTATCAACGTATGAGCAGGGACTCTCGGTGAGAAACTAATAGTGCTATACACTCTACCAGACTGATTAACAGGGCTGTGGATCACCGGTTTCTACATCTGCGTGATTACTCTATGATTCACAATATAAAGTACCTAGCAGAGGGTTCAATGAACCACCTTCAAGCTGTCTCTCTATCGTTCCACTCTCGAACGGCGCGTGGGAAAAGCGAACACTTAAATTTTTCTGTGCGAGCCCTGATTTCTCTTCCTTTTCTGGGTAATGAACCACCAGCGCATTGGAGAACGTTACCCTTAAAGAAAGACAACGACAGTGGTTTATGCAGGGCGTGGCATCACCCCGTTTTCTACAGATGGGGCAACAGCACCTCACCGCAATGTTTCATGGGTAATGGATTGGTCGACAAGATCCGGTAGCATCGCCTGCCCGTTCTGGAGACGTGAATCCCTTGGGTTTCTGACCGAGTGGATATTTAAAGGCATTGTTGTACGCCCAACCCATTCACAGTGTGGTGGAGATACGGAAGCAAGTGATTATGCATGTCTATCAGTTCGAATGGATTCAGGTGCGTTTGAAAGAGCGCGTGATTCACTGTCAAGAAGGGCTGTAGGATGTATCACGATGCATGGTAACCATATGCAGCACTGCCTGTAGTGCCTACATCTACGTAGCACATAGATGGGAATAAGAGGACGGATTTACCCATACCTCAAAACTAAATAGTTTCCTGACATGTGATTATACGAACTATTATTCTTGTTAGTTGGTTATTTGCGTGTACTACAGATAATATTTAAACGATTCTTTTATCGAATTGATGTTGAACGAGTCAACTTACGGGATGTGTATACATGTTTAGTGTTAACATTAATTAACATTTTATTTTTTAGTCCCACTCATCCAGTTTTTTTTGTGTGAATTGTACCTCCGATGAAAACACATTTGCCACTTTTTTAACACTCTGTGTATGTGCCTCGTATGCGTTCTCTTTCATTACTGCGTTTATCGTTTTCGCCAAATTGAATATGCTTTTCAAAACTCGATTAGTCGTGTGTAGAAAGCTGTCAGATTAAAACTGTGTGCCCGACCGAGACTCGAACTCGGGTCCATTGCCTTTCGCGAGAACTTCATATCAGCGCACACTCCGCTGCAGAATGAAAATCTCGTTCTGGAAACATCCCCCAGGCTGTGGCTAAGCCATGTCTCCGCAGTATCCTTTCTTTCAGGAGTGCTAGTTCTGCATGGTTCGCAGGAGAGCTTCTGTTAAGTTTGGAAGGTAGGAGACGAGATACTGGCAGAAGTAAAGCTGTGAGGACCGGGCGTGAGTCGTGCTTCGGTAGCTCAGATGGTAGAGCACTTGCCCGCGAAAGGCAAAAGTCCCGAGTTCGAGTCTCGGTCGGGCACACAGTTTTAATCTGCTAGGCAGTTTCATATCAGCGCACACTTCGCTGCAGAATGAAAATCTCATTCTGGAATCAGAATTATTGTTTGTCTGCTGTCTACATCTACATGATTACACTGCAATTCATGCTTAAATGTTAAGCAAAGTGTTCACAGAGCCTTTCTCAGGCACTTTCTCTACTTTTCCACTTTTTGAGTAGCAGGTGGGAAAAATGAACAATTAATCATTCCGCGTAAGCCCTGATTTCTGCTATTTTATCGCGGTGTTCATTGCTCGCTATGTAAGTCGCAATAAAAAAAATGATTTGACATTCGGAGGAGAAAATTAGTGATCGTAATTTCGTGAACAGACCTCACTACAACGGAAAAACCTTTGTTTTAATGACTACAATCACATCTTGCTTATCATATCTGCGACAGGCTCTCTTCTGGTTCTTGATATTAGAATAAGAGCTGCACTGCTTTGAATTTTTGTTCCGTCCACCGTCCATCCTTTCTAGTAAGGATTCCATATTGCGCAGCCGTTCACCGGATGGAAGGAAGATTGGGGTTTAGCGTCCCGCCGACAACGAGGTCATTAGAGACGGATTCTCCGTAGGGGAACGGACAAGTGTAGCGTAGGCAGTTTCTTCAGTAATTTTATGGTATCTTCTATGTGTTCTGCCAATAAAACACGGTATTGGCTTCGTCTTCCATACAATATTTGCTATGTCATGTTTAGAATTTAAGTTTCTTGTAATTGTTAGCTCTAGGTGTTTAGTTAAATCGCAACCTTTAAATTTGCGAGAGTTATCGTGTAACAGTAATTTAACGAAATTTTTGTAGTATTCACGTCATGAACATGAAAATTTTTATTGTTCAGGGTCAACTGCCACTTTTCGAACAATGCAGACCTTATCCTGTGCAAGCCTCTTCATCTCCGAATAACTACTGCATCCTGAATCAGTCTGAATCTGCTTACTGTATTCATCTTTTGGTCTACCTTTGTGATTTTTACCCCCCCCCCCCCCCACACACACACCTCACTCAAAGACTAAACTGGTGATCCTTTCATATCTCAGAATGTGTCACGCCAACCGATCCCTTCTGTTCGTCAAATTGTCCCACACATTTCTTGTGTCTCCAGTTCCATTTAGTACCTCCTCATTAGTTACGCTAATCAGTGATCTAATTTTCAACGTTTTTCTGTAGCATCACATTTCAAAGGCTCCTATCCTCTTCTTGTCCAACCTATTTGTCGTCTGTGTTCCACTTCCATACACAACTACACTCCAGACAAATACCTTCAGAATAGACTTCCTAACGCTTACATCTGTATTCGATGTTAAGAATTGTTTTTTCTTTAGAAACGCTTTACTCGCTGCTGCCGGTATACATTTTATATCCTCTCTACTTCAGCGATCATCAGTTATTTTACTGCCCAAATAGCTAAACTCATCTACTTCTTGAAGTATCTCGCTTCCTAATCTAATACTCTCAGCATTGCTTGATTTAATTACCTTTGTTTTGCTTTAGTTGCTGTCCATCTCATATCCTCCATTTATGATACTGTCCATTGCGATCAGCTGCTCTTCCAAGTCTTGTCTAAATCATTTTGGAATTTGTTTTGCTCTCTTTATGACTTTACTAGTTGAATAACGACAGAGTGAATGAAAGATGGCTACTCAGACGGTCTCCTAAACCGTTTGTATAGATGAATAGCAGCATAGTGTCAATTACGTTTCTTTGGGGAACCGCAGATATAACGTCGGTATCACTATATGACTTCCCATCAGTTGCTATGAACTGTAATCTTTCTCACACGAAATCCCGAGTACCACAGCATGCCTGAGATGGTCATCCATAGGTTTGATTAGAAGGCGCTGGTGAAGAACGGCATCAGAAGCTCCTTGAAATCTAGAAATATGGAATAATCTTGAGATCTCCTGCAGATAACTCTCATTATTATGGCATGGTAGCATCCCACTTTTCTGTAGGACAGCTTGAATCGGTGCACGAACAGTAACACAACATTTCGGTACTGAGCACACTAGCGAAGTCGTTCACATACCCACTACTGCCACTGCAGGTTTAGGACAACGGCGCGTGGTTCGTCAGAAGACGGCGTCCAGCTTTAGTTGCAGATGCTTCAGCAGCCGTCGCTCTGCTCCAATACTGTACGTTAGCCACTATCCACTCGTCTTTGCTGTCTGCTGTTTCTATACACACATCACTGTTTTAGCCTTATGTCTTATTCGAGAGGGATCCTTAGTCCACGTCCGGGTTCAGTCACACCGTAATACTGCCTCGGTGCGCCACACCAGCACTTGCATTCGCTGTTCCAAGACTCTTCAGCTTCCAAGCTTTGATGAGCACTTACTGTCCTAGTCACACTGTCTCTACGTGTGTACGTTTCACATCGTATTGCTGATACACTGTCCTACAAAATTTGTTGTTTCAAATTCAGCCTGGCTTTTAGCAGATGATGTAATTATCTATAATGAAGCACCACCAGAGAAACCGAGAGAAACAGAGCATCACTATGGAGTACGGAACTCACTTCTCCACAAGCATACCTCTGCTTCACAAATATCCAGGCAGATCTTAATAAGGTTTCCAAATGGTGCAAAGACTGCTATATACCCTGTCAGTCCAAAAAGTTTCGAGACTGAGTTGTTAAAAAATAGGAAAAAGTTAAAATGGTGGATCTAATTCTTCAGGAGTTTCACATCATTTCCAACCAACTAAATCCAACACAGAAAACTTTCATACAGTCGTGTGTAACTGTGGGGAAAGTTTTTCATCGGGATGTTGTCCATTTCGCTTGCCACAGTGATCGACAACGTTGGAAAGTCACGGCCGCACTTCCACTACTTAACAGTCCCATTTCACAGTATACTGGACGTATGCACATCTGTTGTTTACAATTGTTGGCCAGGCTGCCACCGTTGTTACCGAGCTGACGTCACTTATACCTCAGGATTAAAATCTTATTGTGCCCTTGAAAAAAAGGAAAAAAGAACGGGTATCTTGTGAGTTCAGTATCAGTGATTCACAACTACAATCAGTCGAATCATAGAAATACGTGTGTGTAACAACGTGTTGAGATATGAAATGGAACGAACACACAGGCTCAGCTGTAGGGAAGGCAGGTGATAGACCTCGGTTCACTGACAGGATAGTGAGAAGATGTAGTCCATCTACAAAGGAAATTACAAAACATTCGTGTGACCTATCCTACAATATTGCTGAAGTGTGTGGGACGCATAGCAAATAGGACTAACATAGCATATTGAATGTACTCGAACAAGAGCAGCACTAAATGTCGCAGGCTTGTATAACTCAGGGGACAGCATCACACAAAAGCTGAAAAACCTGATTTTCACCTAGTTGAAGATATACGCAAATTATCCTGCGAAAGCATACTTACGAAGTTTCCAAAACCAGTATTAAGGCGAGAATCTTAAATATGCTTCAGCCTATAAAGTATCGTTCACGTAGGGACCGCGAAGACAAGATTAGACTGGATATGGAGTGCGCACACAGGCATTTAAGAAGTCATATTTCACGCACTAGATACGCCATTGGAACACGAAGAATCCCTAAAATGAGACAAAATGCTACATTGCCTCATCCATTAATTTCAATTTGGTTTGGAGTGAATGTATGTAGATACAGATGTAGACATAGGTTATTCTTTCAGGGTGATGATGATGTTTGGTTTGTGGGGCGCTCAACTGCGTGGTTATCAGCGCCCGTACAATTTCCCAACCTTTGCTCAGTCCAATTTCGCCACTTTCCTGGATGATGATGAAATGATGAGGACAACACAAACACCCAGTCATCTCGAGGCAGGTGAAAATCCCTGACCCCGCCGGGAATCGAACCCGGGACCCCGTGCTCGGGAAGCGAGAACGCTACCGCGAGACCACGAGCGGCGGACTTTTTTTTTATTTATTCTTTCATTTTTTTTAAATTCTTTCAGGGTGTAGTAGTTTTCACAGACGCTGGTGGATTCACTTTTTACGTACCGAAACACAAATATGGAAGATTTTACAGTGGCCATCGAATCATAATGTGTCTGTGGAATTCTAGAAGTAATCTGGACAGCGAAAGTTTACCTCGCTACTGGACAACAGTGAGTTATGTTTCGTTTCATAAATCTTTGTGGCTGAATTATTTAGAACTATTCAGGTGAAACTAGCATTTCATTGGAGATTATTTTGTAACCTACTATGTCAACGTTATCAAACTGAGAAGGGACTAGCGAGACAACTGCGAAGAGCTTCAAGCTCGTTTTTGGCATGAGCACAGAACAGAGTAAATCAATGTGAAATGGAAGCTGGTATTAGATTAACTTTTACGTCACGTACAGTTTTTTTTTTTCATTCATAAATTTCGAATGCCATGACGGGTACGTTTTCTCATATCTACGCTCACGAAATGGCCGTTCCCGCTATCTGACAGGTAGCTACCGAAGCCATCGCCTACGGACGGAGTGCAGTTTAGATAAGCTGCCAGCGAAGATGCTTCCTCATATTGCGAGAATTTGCGCTGCTATAACATGTGAGCGGCTTTCACTATACTACTTTACAGCCACGGTGAACCATAGCCCGTAGTAACCCTTACTGATGAAACATAAAAATTCTACGAATATTATGTACGTAGCTAAATTGAGTTTCAATCAATTCGAGCAATGAAGAACGCAGTATCTTTACTACAGAAAGGCGAGGTTTCTATTTTTACTTTTTGTATAACGTATACGTAACTACTTCAGATCTACTGCTCCAGGTCTTTTCTCTGGAGGACAGTACGATCGAGACTCTTTGGTAAATTACGTTTTATGCTGGATTACCCTGTGTGATTCTTAACTGAATAGTAATGTTTGCTGTATGTATGCTTAGACTGATTAAAAATACTAGTCATCCACAGAACGGACTAACTCTGCTTGCTGTGTATTCGACGGAAGATTGCTTGCAAGTATAAGAAACAACAACGAACCTAAGACTGTGCCTTGATTAGCTCCATACATGATTTCTCCCCAGGCAGAATAATTTCCTATGACTACATTGGTTGAATTACTAAGTATAGCATTCTACATTCTTTTGGTTAGATATGACATTACCCATTCACTGGCTGTACCATCAGTCCCATAAAACTTCAATTTATCTAGGAAAATACTGTGATTCACACAGTCAAATGTCAGTTGTTAATTAATGCTTGTAAAATTTACTGGAAATGTAAATGGAATTTTCGGAAGAGCAATCTTCTGCAATCCAAACTCTGATTTGCTGAGAATATTATTGATGCTGAAGTGAGATACTATTCTAGAATACTTCACCTTCTCAACAGTTTTTGAAAACTATGACAGCAGTGAAACAGGTTGGTAGTTATTGACGTCCCCTATCATCTTTCTTAAAGAGGAGTTTGACACGTCAGCGATGCATTACACTACTCAGATATATATATATATATATATATATATATATATATATATATATATATATATATATATTAATCTTATGCGACTCAACTGCGAAGGTTATCAATCCCTAAGCGTACACACTACTTAACCTAAATTATCCTAAGGACAAACACACACACCCATGCCCGAGGGAGGGCTCGAACCTCCGCCGACACCAGCCGCACAGTCCATGACTGCAGCGCCCAGACCGCTCGGCTAATCCTGCGAGGCACTACTCAGATAAGACAGAACTTCTTATATAGGAACAAATCTTTATTACTCTCTTGGAAACACCATCAAATCTAGATCAGCTTTCGTTTTTTAGAGAATATATAATTTTCTTAATTTCATAGGGAGAAGTCGATGATGCATTCATACGACTGAATTTTATGCGAGTTGCTCTTTCAACATACTGCCATAATTTTCATCTTGAAGTGTTTATCCCTATATTTCCTACAGTATTTTCGAAATTATTATTAAATGAATTTTCTATGTGTGACTTACCATTAGATTACACCTCTTACATTTATTTCAACAACGATATTCAGTTCTGTGGCCAGCTTTTCTGTCTCTCGTTTCACCACATTACATATAGCCTTAATCCTGCTTTCAGAATTAATTACTTCTGACATAATTGTAACACTCTTTGACTTTTGTACAACTTTTCTTAGTAATCGTGAGTAGTTTTTGTGACGTGCAACCACTGCCGGATAACTACTTGTTCTTACCAAAAGATACATTTCTCTTTTTTCACAAGGTATTTTAATTCCTTTAGCGGTCCATGGTTTTGAATGGCGGTTTGATGTTTAATCTGATAAGTTTATCCAGAACGTTGTTTTCAAATAATGAGATGAATTTATCGTGGAATACATAAAATTTTGTGTCACCATTTAGTTCATTATAAATGTTCCTAATAACATTTGTTATTTAGTCATAATGACTCTAATTTTCGTTGAGGAATGTCTATACTGTAAGTAACTATCTGATTTGGTCTAACTAAATGTGCATCAAGACCAGAAAGAGCATTTTCTGTGTATTAAATGCTTTTCTCTGTATATACAATCTGTGCAGGTACATTTTCTTTGTACAATGTAATTTTGATACATTTACAGTTTTTGTGACTGAAAGAGAACCAGCAGATGGAGAGCCGACTGTAAGGTCTCAAAATGACCAGCGTGGGAAGACTGGAAAACTGTTTGCAGTAATCTTAATGTAGTTATTGTCTACTTTTTAAAGTAACAACGTTCACAATATCTGCACTTATACCTTGTACACCTGATTAACTCTTCAGTCGTTTTCACGAGGCTCCTTACGCACTTTACAGTGGTGCTATAAAACTTTACTTATTTCACATCACTTTTGAATTTAAAGTTGACTTTACAAATTACCATTTCAAATAGATGACAATTTTACTGTCAAAATGTGTGTTCAAATGTGTGTGAAATCTTATGGGACTTAACTGCTATAGTCATCAGTCCCTAAGCTTACACACTACTTAACCTAAATTATCCTAAGGGCAAACACACACACCCATGCCCGAGGGAGGACTCGAACCTCCGCCGGGACCAGCCGCATTGTCCATGACTGCAGCGCCCAGACCGCTCGGCTAATCCCGCGCGGCAACTTTTTTTTTTTACTGTCAAATTAATGTTGTGTCCATAGTTTTTTTCACATAGGAAGATACGTATTGTGTATGTTTATCTCCTGCTGCCGTCGTACTACGTATACATGAAGGAAGTATGGTCCTCCGACGGACTTTGCGTATCGGTTAGGTTGAATTTGTGTTGTAGCATCTAAACCGGTTAATGAGTCACCGAGTTATTTCGGTCATAAGTAGTAGTTGACGGCAGATATCATTTGAAGTGGTGTACATCTCTGTAGCTATCTGGACGTAAGAGTAATTAAAATTTTATTGATTGGTGTAATGGTGTATTTACTCTCTGTGGCGTAACTCTAAATTTTCATCGTAAAAACTATTATGAAGTTTCACACGAGCTCGGCTGATTGATATGAAAGAAAATATGTACTTAGATATTTTGTAACAATAATGTTTCACAAAAAAGTTGAATCTCGCCAGGTACAACGAACAGCTCTTTCACAGGCTGCAGCCACGAAAGGTCGAAGTTACCCAAGGGTTTTCCCACAAAACTTGGGTACAGAACTCCACCTCCTTCTCCGAGAAAGGCCCACTTTGGCACGCAAATGTCAAAACTCCAACGCGGGTAATTACCTTCGGGGCAGTATGCCCCGCCTTTGGCTCTACTGTGCACCCATGCACTGTGTCCCAGCACCACGCGCATCTCGGCCAGCGTTATGACAGCTCACGTTGTGTGTTTGCCTGCCACTGCTAGCTGTCTCGTCACAAATGCAGCAGTCAGTCTTTCTTTGCTTAGGTCTTTTGGAATAAACAGCGAGATATGAAGAAATTAAGTCGAATGGGAAGGCTTGTAATCGGAGGTGACTACAATCGTTCATTGGAACTCATGACTTGTTTTGTCACTACTGAGACATATCTTTAGTACAGTAGCATGGTAGGAAGAATGGTCTACAAGCAAATGGTGTACATCGAACCCTAGAGGAAGTGAAGAATGTCATCTGCAGTACAGAAACACTTTTTATTGGCGATGTTCAGATTGTAAATTTCAAATACGTTACACCGAGTACAGTTACCTCGCTTTTGAACAGTAATTGTGTTCATTTATTACTGCCCAAAAATAATTTAATCTTCTTCGGATGTAACATATAGTACACCGAAAACTAAGAAGCATACATGTCTTTAGAAAAACTAAAGCAACATATTGAGTAAAAATAATCCACATTTTAATACCGGACACAACTTCAACGACGATTATCTTAATTATGAATACTGTATATTAAGTAAGAAAACTGGTATTCCTTAGAATGAATTTAAAGAAAATGGTTCAAATGGCTCTGAGCACTATAGGACTTAACATCTGAGGTCATCAGTCCCCTAGAACTTAGAACTACTTAAACCTAACTAATCTAAGGACCTCACACACATCCATGCCCGAGGCAGGATTCGAACCTGCGACCGTAGCATTCACGCGGTTCCAGACTGAAGCGCCTAGAACCGCTCGGCCACATCGGTCGGCAATGAATTTAAGTCAGGGGACTTAATATCTGATTTTTAGAATATTAAATATCCCAGTGCACTGGGGATAACAGTACAGAATTACATTCTTCAACAAATTATGAACGTAGTGTTATGAAAATATGAGAAAATAACCAACGTGGCTCACGATAACTGATTATACACAACAAATTAAAAAATGTGTATCTCACGAAAGGCGAAACCATTAGCGAAAATTTCCTTAATTGTAGTAAATACGTGACGAGAGCAGAAGTATGAAATGTAGGACAAGTTACAGGCTTAGTTAACAAAGGAAATAAAATGCCAGTGTTTGTTAGTGGAAAGACTCAACTGGCAAAAGTGAAATAGCTTAATAGAGGGAACGATCAATATTACAGCTACACAGATGAAGTGATGCATTATATACAGAATTTTTTGTCACTGAGTAGAGAGAGCAGTGATGCGGTTTTTTAGACTGCTTTACAGTGGAAATGGGAGTGATCACACGGGCTGAAACAGGTAGGCTCAATTTTGCATGTGCAAGTACCTCATCACTCGACTCTTACGTAGCACAATGGGACAACAAAGCGCTACTTTTGACATATGCACCATATACTTGCAGACATGCAGTAAATTTTAATCTTCGCTGCATATTCCGACTGTAAGCTGCTATTTTTAAGTGATAAGTATCCATTCATTTGTTTCATCGTTGACGAAACTGGTTTTTCAAATATTTTAACTACATCCACAGTTAAGCTTATGTATTTATCGAGATCGCAGTGTAAGTCTACAGCGCAAAGTTGCAACGATATTTGATATAGAGTTACGCGATTGACCATTTATTTCCGCTTGGTATCCATTTTTGCTGAAATAAAATTTCATTTACTCGATTTCTGCAGGTGATCTTTCTGTAACCAACAGCATCCCATTGTACTAAAAAGTCCTTAGTGCTCTGTAAACAATGTTTTCAATAATGGTCCCTAGGGAATCTACTTTACTTCTTAGGCTATTCAAATACGGTCCTTATGTGCTATAATAGTGCTGAACGTATTCATTGCATTGTCTGTTTCACCTTGACTTTAAATTTTGTGTGTGGTGCCAGTCCTCTTGCCCCGTTTGGTTTTGTAGCTCTATGTATTTTGAACTGTTAGTCATTTACATCTGTCGCAGTTTTTTGTACTGTCGCTTTCAATTTTGAGTCACTTTCTTATATTTATTGTCTTGTTACTAATACTGTCAATAAATGGATTACGTTTGCAATTAATTTTACCTGCAACGTGTACGTGATACGTTGTGTGTTATTATTTTTTCTCTACTATAGGGCATAGGCACTGGCCTTATTACGTCCAAAATGTAACGCCTGTAGTTCAAATTGCCGACTATCTGAAGCAGAGATGATCGTGTTGTGCACTCAATAACACCCCCTACCACAACGCTAGGCGCTCGGTCTGTATGGTGGTGACGAATGTAATATGGCAACGTTTGTTCACCTCGGGGCCTCCACACACGGATACGTCTATCTTGAAGCTGTACGCAGAACCCAGACTCGTCCGAACAGACGAAATGATGGCAATCCCTTGTCCAGTGTCTGCGTTGGGCGCACTACAATCGGCGTGCCTCTGTTTGCTGCTGCATAAAAGAAAGCCACAACAATGGTCGCCGTACAGGCAGTCCACGCTGCTCCAGACTTCGTTGCACTGTCCGCGTGAATTCTTCTCTTACTCCAGTTTCCTGTCTCAACCCAAGTATCGTGATTGCACGATTGCGACGGACGAGGAACAATACAGGCTGGTCAGAAACAGCTGAATAGCTTGTAAGGGTGTTGCAGCTGAGGCTGTGCTGAGAAATAGTTGTTAAGAGAAAAATTCGATACGTTGCACCGTTTCCGCGTTATTTAGCGTTGAAGTTAGGCTACCAGGTCGTCACGCTCGAAAACTTGAAGCAGCTTGCCAGAGGTGGCGTCACCAAACGTGTTCTTCGTGTAGCTTTTGCTCACGAAGTTTAAATTTATTGCTTCCGAAGAAGACACAATATAACTGGTAAAGAGCATTTCAACAAGTGGCAACTCACGGAACCACAGATAACCGTGCATTACCGAATTTTAGAGCGTGCAAGTGCTTTAATTTGCGCACACAACGACATGATTGACTAATTTCAATGCCAAATAACACGGAAACGGCGTAACGTATCGAATGTTTCTCTCAACAATTATTTCTGAGCACAACCTCCCATGCAACACCCTTACAAGCTTCTCAGACTGCTTCTGACAACCCCCTGTGGCTGTTCTTTCGGGTGCTAGTCACTTGGCACCATTGAAACTATGCATGGCGTTCAGTATGGCCTACTGAACGCATGTGTTCCATATTGACCAACACCAACAGTAATATGGCGAAATGATAGACCGCAGCGTGAATACGCCCAGCCGCGCGGGATTAGCCGAGCGGTCTTAGGCGCTGCAGACGTGGACTGTGCGGCTGGTCCCGGCGGAGGTTCGAGTCCTCCCTCGGGCATGGGTGTGTGTGTTTGTCCTGAGAATAATTTATGTCAAGTAGTGTGTAAGCTTAGGGATTGATGACCTTAGCAGTTAAGTCCCATAAGATTCCACACACATTTGAACATTTTTGAATACGCCCAGGGACGAAATCAGCTATTTTACGCCCCTAGGTAGAGAAAATACTTCTGTCTTTCATTTCGACGTAAATGTACCACCAAGTAGTTTACATCTGTACGTAACTGAATACTACGACTGTAGCTAATAATAATAGTAATAAAAATGATAAATACATGTGTGTTGGAATCCCACACTCAAATTAGGCAAATCTTTTATCGTCGATCACATCTTCATAGTCTAGTTGCTGTGTTATGTCGGAATTCATGGGACGGCAAGACTGTTGACTCGATCCACATGGATGCCCGCAAATTTACAAATTAAGAAACAGTTCTTAAACGTGGTTTTCACACATCACACTATACAGAGTATTTAGGAGAAAGTTTTTATTTCTTTGCCCTTCACGTATATTTTAGAATGAGTGATCCCATCACTAAAAAGTTCTTCCAAATCGTCTTTATAATGCTGATTCAGTTCCCTAGCACGTTTCAATAGCTCAGCGTTGTCCAGAAAAATTACGTAAAAGCTCAAATTTGCAATAAAACTCATTCAATGATTTTTTTTCTTTTCTCTAATTCAGATATCAATCTGTCTATAATAAACAAAAATGTATTCACCAGAAAAATCGTCCTTTCTTTTAAAAGTAGTACGAAATTCGGCTGTTTCGTCGCGTTCAGTTTACTTCACGTTTCCCTTTTTGTGACTGTTTTGTACAAATTTATCTTACTCTTTTCGATAGCAGCGATTTCATATGTGTCGTGCATAGAACGGTTCTCTCGAACGTACAAGTAAAGTATAGTGATACTTGATTATAGTCCCCGTATCGGTATCAATACACTGCAGCAATTTATTCGTAGCATTAAATCTCTTCATTATCTGCAGAATGCTCAGCATTCCATTCGCCTTGCATCTTAGTGAACTCTTTTCAGTTTCATCATCCGGATTCCTGAATAACTTACAAAGCTGATATTATTTCTACCAAGTTAACATTGAGACCTTAGCAGGCATCTGACGCCCTGAAAAGCTTGTTTCTGAAGTTCGTGTTACGGAGACTGAACTGGGAATTTTGACTGCAAAATATTCCAACGGCTCGTCGAGGCAGAGAAGAAAGTGTAACTTTGTTGCAACAAATGGAAAAATGAATCCGCTTGAGGAAATACTCTGCTGCAGACTAAGTTAAAGGAGTTTTCTGTATATGGAGTACACACAGAAAAGGGGCTGATTTGCTTAATTCTAGCTTGGAGAGCAGAGTAAGCAGCAGCCATATTGCTTGCATTGTCGTATTTACTGATCCCCTGCATGAGTCAATCCAAATCATATTTACTTAACAAAATTATTAGTGAATCGACTAATTCTTCTCATTTGTGCCATGAATTTTTGACAAACTAGATAAAATTTTCAACAGGAACTACATCTTTTGATAAATACCTTATAACAAAAGACAGCTGATTTACATGTGTAACATCGGGGGTAGAGTCTAATATGGTGGAAAATATATAGTTCCCTTCACTTCATCTACGACATACTTCACCACCCTTTCTGGCAGAACTGATGTAAACTCTTCACACATTTGAAAAGAAAGGTGTGATGTGCTCCTTTTTCCTTTGTTTCCGTAAAGTTCTATATATTAAGCTAGAAAAGGATCGAATTCTGCTGTTAGCTTTAGCGCCATTTCAAAATTTCCACATTTTTTTGACCCAAACTTTTAGTTGTGACCTCTGAAAGTTAGGTCGTGTATGAAAAAGTTTTTCGCCACAGCAACAACGTCCCTCCAATATTTTATTTAGGTCTCAAGCTGAGATGTTAGTTTCTTATCTATTCTCCCCGTGATTTGACCTCTAGCTTTTAAAGTCAACACACATTTCCTATGTTCGGCTGACGTTTCATTGACAATTGACTGAGACTGTCCCTTTTTTCAGTCATTAAATCCCTCATTAGGTCTAAAAAACTGTGATGTTCCATTAAACAATAAACACGGGACACAAAGTACGCTACCATTGCTTTGAGAGTAAAAATAAATTTTGTTGTTTCTCGCCATTCCTTGTGGTTCTGAAAAACAAACCTTTATTTAAGTACCTCGGAAAGTTCAGTATATTTCCTGCATGAATTACTGAAATCACAGTCCGTATTGTGTACCACGTGACCATGTTCAGCGATATGATAACGAAGTAATTCATTTATTATCCAGTTCGCAGTATCGTCAGAAAGTGAATCACTATGTTCTTTCGATTTATATGCCTCATTTGCGTCCACTTAAATAATTATTTCCGCGTCTTTATCATTCTTTCTAATCTCGGAAACGCTTGACTCCGATAAACCACACGCTCCGATGTTTTCGACACATTATTACACTCTGACGTTCCTAGACTCGAGATCGTGCTGGAACTAACTGGCAGTGTTTGATTTTTAAATAGTACATCGACTTTGGACCCTTTCTCACAATTTCTTCTTTCTTTATTACCTTATCTTTCACGATTTTTCGGTATGTTTAAACATGTCATCTTCTTCGGATGACACGCATTGTAATTAATACTGAAATAGAAATCACATTCTAAACATCAAACAACTGCCCTCTTTACAGTTTCAAATGAAACTGAACAACCAGCTAAGCGGCCGTTTGCTAGAATGACTGTTGGTATTTTCTTTGAATGTGAAGTGGCATTGTGAAGTGTTGACACTGGTTACAACTATGACAGTGTTAACAGCGTCTCCCGTCACAAAGCTCAATTGTGAGCAGCAAGGTTTGCCTTCCAGACGTTTACCACACGAGAAGGCACGACACTGAATAAAGTGAATAATGGTTACCTTGTCAAGACATAACGTCATTCCTAGAAGAAAACCTGTCCTTTCCTCAGTGCCTGACCTTACTGTTCATGAAATTTGTGCTGATTGTTACCACTGTTATTCGTATCCATTTCATTGCGAGTTAGATCGCATACTCTTTTTGAAAGTTGCGAATAATATTTTTCTTTCTTAAGAAAAACAGTGACAGCTTCCACCGCTTCCACATGGACACGCCGGTCTGCGCGGGGCAGAGCAGCGCAGAACGGAGCAAAGGGGAGCAGAACTGCACAGAATGGAGGAGAGTGTTCGTAGGTACGCAACAATGCTCCAGTGTGCGCTCGCGCCCATCAACAAAAATGAGGAACGAGAAACGCCGTCCGAACAGAGCTGCGTACGAGCGAACTATTTCCTTTGATGTACCACACTACGTAGAACTGGCTAATGTTGCGCAGAGCGACGGGGTTTGACGTCCTCTCTGGCCACGCCGCTCCTCGTTTCTCGGTTAAGCACAATACAGCGTAGCGCGGCTGCTCTAGGCAGCTGCCTAGTCTGTCTAGGCCTAAATACGTCCATGGAAACACCACGATTTTGCCGCTGTGGAATTCCGACACGCATCGGTCGACGTTTCTCCTGCTTACAGTGACGCAAAACACGATTTTCGCATATACAAACAACATTCAAATGGGATTTCTGAATGACACCCCGCTACACAGTTTTTCCCTACATACGAATGAAGACGACAGTACTCGTACCTACTTTGTGAGGCTGCACTGAAATGCTGGCCACTGGAATATTTAATTATTAGTATTTAGTACAGTTCATGCCAATTTGTCATTTGTTACACGATAGCGTCATAGCGTTACAAATTTACGTTAACTGAATTTAAAATGTAGACGATCATGTTGCAGTTAAACCCTTCCAGTACCTGAAACATTATTTTATGTACATCTTATGAACGTACATGTATCTGCATCTACATCATGCTCCGCAAGCAACCTAATGGTGTGCGGTGGAGGGTACTTATTGTACCACTAACTGAGCCCTCCAACCCTTTTCACTCGCGAATAGCACGTGGGAAGAATGATTGTCAGTAAGTCTCTGTACTGGCTATAATTTCTCGAATTTTCACCTCATGCTCATTACGCGAGATGTATGTGGGACATGTAATATGTTGTCCAGTTCTTCTCGGAAATGGCTGTCTCGAAATTTCAGTAGTATATTTCTCCGTGATGTACAACGCCTCTCTTGTAAGGTCTGCCAAAGGAGTTTGTTTAGCATTGCCATAACACTCTCGTGCCGACTAAACAATCCCGTGACGAAATGTTCCGCAGTTCAGTGGATCTTCTCTATCCTTTCTATCATTCCTGTCTGGTATGGATCCCACATAGACGAACAATACTCAAGAATCGGTCGAACAAGCGCCTTACAAGCCACTTTCCTTCGTGGATGAGTTACATTTCCTTAAGATGGTTCCTATGAATCTGAGACTGGCATCTCCTTTTTCCACTATTTGTATTGTGTCGTCATTCCACTTAAGGTCGCTCTGCATAGTTACTCTTACACATATTACGGCAGATACTGTTTTCAGCGGTTTGTCATTAATAGTGTAGCTACACCTTAGTGGTTTCCTGTTTCTATATATGCGCAATATGTTACATTTATTTACGTTATGGGTCAACTGCCAGAGAATACACCGTTCATGAATTCTCTGGAGATCATGCTGCAAATCGTTACTGGCGTTGCTTCTGTTTTATAGACAACCGCATCATCTGTGAACAGCCTTAGAGGGCATCCGACGCTTTCTGCTAGATCATTTATATGTATTGTAAACAGAAACGGTCCTATCACGCTTCCTTCGGGTACTCCGGAAATTACCTTTATATCTGTTGATTTTGTTCTGTTAAGAGCGACGTGTTGAGTTCTGTCCGCAAGGAAATCTAGAATCTAGTCTCAAATCTGCTCCGATTCTCGATAAGCTCGTATTGTTTTCACTATACTGCACGGTGTCAATGCCTTCCTGAAGCCACGAATCACGTCAGCAATCTGAGCACCATTGTTTACGGCGCTGTGAATGTCATGGAGCAACAGGGCAAGCTGAGTTTCACAGGATCTCTGTTTGCGGAATCCATATTGATTTTTAAAGTGGAGATTTTTATTCTCCAAAAACGTCATAATTCTTGAACATAGATCATGCTCCGTAATTCTACAACAGTCTGACGTCAACGATATAGAACTATAATTATGTGCATCTGTGATACGGCCCTTCTTAAAACGGGGAATGACCTACGCTTTCTTCCAGTCGCTAGGTATCCTTCATTGCTCAGGGGATCTACGGTAAGTTACTGCTAGAAGGGGAGCAGGTTCTTTTGCATAATCTTTGTACAATCTTATAAGTATCTCATCTGGCCCTGACTCCTTTCCACTACGAAGCGATTATAGTTGTTTTTCTATTCCGCGATCAGTTATCTCAATATCTCCATTTAGACGTTCGCATGACGATTGAAAGGAGGGACGGCGTTAAGATATTCCACGGTGAAACAATTTCGGAAGACAGAATTCAGTACTTCGGCCTTCTCTCTGTTTCCGTTTCGGTGCCAGATGGTCACATAGTGAGGGAATAGATGATTTTGACTCAGTTACTGATTTTACATACGACCAAAACCTCTTAGAGTTTTTACTCAGATCGGTTGACAAAGTTTTACTCTGAAAGTCATTGAATATTTATCTCATTGCTCTCTTTACGCTCATTTTCGCTTCGTTCAGCTTTTGTTTGTCAGCTAGGTTTAGACTTCTCTTGAATCTTTGTTAACGTAGCAGTTTTCTGACACGACTATTAAACCATGGTGAGTCTTTCCCATCCCTTAAGACATTATTGGTAACATATTAGTCTAGGAAATATTGCACGATTCCTTTGATTTTTTCTATTTGTTTTCCACACCTGCGTCCTCCTCACCGAATATTTCGTGCTAACTGTTCAGATACTCTGAAGTTTGTATCCTGTCACACTTACTAAACAAAATTTTCTTCCTACCTTTCTTAACATTCTTTGTCAGACCCATTATCATAGATGCTATCATAGCATTATGATCACTGGTACGTTCCTCTACGTTAACTGATTCACTAAATTGTGGTCTGTTTGTTTCCAGGAGGTCTAAGACCTCTTGGTTCTCTATCTATCTGCTCAAAGTAATTTTCGGACAAGACATTTAGAACAATGTCACACGAATACCTGTCTCTGGCACCAGTTTTGATAGCATGACACTCCCAATCTATACCTGGCAAGTTGAAGTCACCCGCTATGACAACGGCATGACCAGGAAAATTATTAAAGATATTCTGTAAGTCCTGTCTGAAGCGCTCTACCACTAGAGCTGTTGACTGAGGCAGTATATAAAAGAATCCTGATACCATTTTGACCGATCTTTGACACGTAACTTCACCCACATTAATTCACAATCGGAATGCCTAATAACACATCCGTGATTTCATGTCAGAGAGCTCACACTTCGTAGTAATTGACGGAAAGTCGAGGAGTAGAACAAAAGTGATTTCAGACGTTCCCCAAGGTTGTGTTGCGGGTCCTTTGCTGTTCCTTACCTACATAAACCGTTTAGGAAATAATTTGAGCAGCCATCTTAGGTTGTTTCCAGATGACGCTGTCGTTTATCGAATAGTAAAGTCATCAGAAGACCAATGCAACGATTTAGAAAAGATATCTGTATGTGCAAAAATTGGCAATTGACCCTAAATAACGGAAAGTGTGAGGCCATCCACATGAGTGCTAAAAGGAATCCGTTAAACTTCGGTCACACGATAAATCATCAAATCTAAAGGCCGTAAATTCAACTAAATACCTAGGAATTACCATTTCGAATCACTCAAATTGGTAGGAGCACACAGAAAATGTTGAGGGGAAGGCTAAGCAAAGACTGCGTTTTATTGGCAGGACACTTAGAAAATGTAACACATCTATCAAAGAAACGGACTACGCTACGCTTGTCCGTCCCCTTCTGGAAAACTGCTGCACGGTGTGGGATCCTTAGCAAATAGGGTTGACGGAGTACCTCAAGAAAGTTCAAAGATGTGCAGCACATTTCGTATTATCGCGAAATAGGGGGGAAAGACTGTCACCGAAGTGATACAGGATTTAGGGTGGACTCATTAAAACAAAAGCGTTTTTCGTTGCGGAGGATTCTTTTGACGAAATTTCAATCAGAAACTTTCTCCACAGAATGAGAATATATTTTGTTGACACAGATCTACGTCGGGAGAAACCACCACCACAAAAATAAAGGAAACCAGAGCTCGCTGTACAAGATTGGAATAATGGAGAATTATTGTGACGGTGGTTCGATGAACTTTCTGTCCGGCACTTGAATGTGATTTGCTGGGTATCGATGTAGATGTGTAATCTAGCTAGGTTTTATCGAAATCTCTACTGCAATAAACACGCCACCATCATTGGCGGCTGACCTATCCTTACGAGAAATATTCCAATCTGAACTTACGACAGCATCTGGTTTCAACCAACTTCCTGTTGCTAATAGTATCTGCGCCTTATAAGCTCCATTAAGCGATATTATTTTTGAAACGTATCCTTGGCTGCTCTTGCAGTTTACTGAAATCACATTAACCTTTTCTATCTCTGATCTGCGCAGACGAACGGTCTCTGGGGACACTGCGGCTAATTTATAAGGCAAATCGTCTTTGATCCCAAAGGAGGGTACCTCTAACCTAAAACAAACAAACAAACAAACAAACAAGCGTACGCCACACGTACTCCACTAACTTAGTAGCCGCTTCCTGCGTGTAGCGTAAGTGTTTTATATACTAACCAAAAGAAAGCGCAAAACGTCTGTTAGCACAGTTCTTGCACAAGCCGCCGTATATGCGCCGCGTTTTACCATACAGAGCTCTGCCGAGGTAATCCAACGACTTTGGCAGAACTGCCAAAGCCGATACACCCGTCCTCCATGAAACAACCTTTTTGCATATTTCTACGCAGATTTTATAATTTTGTGCCCCTAATATTAAAATGAAATATATCGAAATAAATGATTTCCAGCAAGAAACAAAATCTATCATTGCAGTAAATAAATTACAAGTTGCATAAACTATATAAAAAATTGAATGTAAAACCAAATCTACGTCTTATAGTTTATAGCAGTTACTGCACAATGGTTTCAGATGATATTTAATAAAGAATAGATTTCATGCGTTCTTCATAAATTATTGATACTTCATAAATTATTAACTGGAAATAACAGAAAAAGAGCTGTAATCAATAGTTGAGAAAACATCTTGTTCCTGGTATTTGTTATTGTTATAATTTTACTTTTCATTTCCTAGTTTTGGAAATGCCATTGATGTCTAGTTTAACAAATGTGTCGCATTGTGTTGACAAGATAGCAAAATTTAATAGTCTGCTAACGTCCACACTCGACTTTAATTTGCCGAAACTACATTCATAATATGCTGCAGTCACTGAAACTGTCACAAATGTGGTCCTAGCTATTTAGATTTTTGTATAAGCGCCTCATAATCCATACACTGAGAAAACCTATAAAAATATCCACATGGGAAGGCGTGTCAATGCTTTCATCTGCTGTTTCACCTGGAACTTACAGCAGCTATGTCGTTGACTGGCTCCGCCGTATCGATATCCTTGCTATCTTTGGCTGTCAAAGTCAAATTTGATGGTGTGATATACAGGGTGATTATAATTAAACTTTCAAACATCTGTAGAAATAACACCACTGGTCAGAATGACGTCAAATTGCAACGGAATATTATCGGAGAAGGAGGGAAAACATATGGAAGGGAAAAAATAAATAGTTGCAAAATGTAGAAATAGATGGAACTGTAAGCATATTAATTTAATAGTGATCGACTACAAATGACAAATGAATCATACAACAATGCCTAAGGTGCACGTTTGACGTTAACTAAACTGTACTACTCAGCGTGCATGGGTGTACAGGTGTGATAATGTTAGTTACATAAACCCATCCACCACAGTATGGTCATTTCACATTGGATGGGAAAAATTGGTTTTTAATTGTCCTGAGGCCAAAAACCGCATCAAAAGGATCAATCACTTCGGTTTTTAATTGTCCTGATGCAAAAATCCTCGGATTATTAATTTCCGTGTGACTGGTGCAAAATATGTTCAATATGCTGTCCACCGTTTTCTGCAACAAGCTGGAATCGTGAGACAGCATGTTCCACAACTGACCGAAATGTTTCCGGGGTCACATTCAGAATGCGTTGCGCATTTCGGGACTTCAATGACACTACGTTAGCAATCGGAACACTGAACACAACACCTTTCAGATAGCCCAACAACCAGATGTCACACGGATTATGATCAGGTGATCGGCACGGCTAGGCTGTATGAAAATGGCCGTTGATAATTCTAGGATTGCCGAAATGGCACTTCAACAGCTGCTTAACTGGATTCGCAATGTGCGGAGGTGCACCGTCTTGCATCAAAATGATAGCATCCACACACATCCACGCTGTTGGATAGCTGGAATGTCGTGGTTGCGTAAGACACTCATAGCGTTTACCAGTGACGGTACAGGCAACAGGACCGGAAGCACCTGTCTCTTCGAAAAAATATGGCCCTACAATAAATGATGCCGTAAACCCGGACCACACTGTGACCTTTTCAGGATGAAGTGGTACTGGTTGATTTACCTGTGGGTTTTCCGTTGCCCATATTCGACAATTCTGTGTATTGACATATCCTGTCAGACGGAAGTGGGCTTCCTCTGTCCAAAAAATCTTCCGTGGCCATTCAGTGTGCACTTCCATGCGAGCAAGAAATTCTAAGGCAAAGGTCTCTCTTGCTGGCAGGTCAACAGGAAGCAACTCGTGCACATGGGTAATTTTGAATGGATAACAAAGAAGAATGTTTCGTAGGATTCTACACACCGTGCTCACGGGTATGACCAATGTTCGGGCAATTCTCCGTGCACCACACGTTTGCACTCCACCACTCATCTTCTCCTGCAGTGCTGTGGCCACTGCTTCCACTGACGTCGAATCAATTCGTTCCCTCCCTCTATCAGGTTGCACACCAAAAGAACCAGTCTTTTCGAATAGCTGAATCATTTTCTTCAGACCCACGGCAGTCATCGGACCAACACCTTTCTTCAAACCCTTCAGTGTCCGGAATTTCTGCAGAGCGATGTGTGTACAGTCATAATTCTTCTAATACAGCTTTACAAGCAGAGCGCGATCCTGCATTGAGACAATCATGGCGAACGTCACAGACACGAAAGGAGAAAAAGCCGTGTACCCGGCGTGCTTATACCAACTTCAGGGGGTCGTGCACATGACAGATGTTTTTATTTACGTAGTCTGACACATACAGCTCCTTCTACTGATCAGTTTTCACACTATTTTCTTTCTTCTGCCATACGTTTTCCCCCTTCTCCGATAATATTCCGTTGCAATTTGACGCCATCCTCACCAGTGGTGCTATTTCTACAGCGTTTTGAAAGTTTAATTATAACCACCCTGTATATGAAATCTGTTTTCCATTTTTCTTATTCATTAATAAAATACTTTGGAGCACTCTATCTCTGACAGATTCGCTCGTGTCCTCAATCGGTAGAAATTCGAAAAAATGTGAACCTTCAGTAAATTGGCGTACTTGCTTCAGCATCCGTTCGCCGACCATTGAGATTGTACGTTACCCAAGTGAGGCAGCAGCATGAACACCACTGTTGAACAGTGAGTTGTGTAAACGACTGCTGTGTAGACAACGCGTACTTTTACCATGTAAACAATGTTAGCGATAGACATTGTTTGCTTGAGGACGACAGTGTCGACGAAAATTTTATTGGGTTAAGCATTACAGCTCACAGGTAAACTACATTTAATTCAAATGGCTCTGAGCACTATCGGACTTAACTTCTAAGGTCATCAGTCCCCTAGAACTTTGAGCTACTTAAACCTAACTAACGTAAGGACATCACACACATCCATGCCCAAGGCAGGATTCGAACCTGCGACCGTAGCGGTCGCGCGGTTCCAGATTGTAGCGCCTAAAACCGCTCGGCCACCCCGGCCGGCTACATTTAATTCAATTTTGATTATTTATTCATAGAATTTCAGATCCCACAAGTAGATAGTATTGTTTACGTTTACAGTGCTCCTATGTGACTAAACACACATGCAAACCTCCAACATAATACGTACAGACAAACCAAACAACATAATACGTGCAGGCAAAGCAAGAGAACTTACCTTACATGCATGCATTACCACAAAAACTCCTCGTCACGTCTTACCTGCAAAGAAACCAAATTAAATACGAATTAGAAAATGGCTTGAACTTGTCAGATTTGTGCATAATGAGAGAGTACCCTCACCAACTATATTAGTTAAATTAACCGAAGCATTATTTTCAATCTGCATGGGACAAAGATTTATTACAACCGTGATTAAGCATAATTAACATTGTTTCCAGACGTGAAAACCAGATGCACGCCTACCTAACGACCCACTCGTGTCGTTTTGAAATTGTGAAATTGTAACTCCGAAGGTTGTCCACCAAATTTGAGGACAACAGAGACTAGACTTATTTTGTGTTGGGACGACCTGACCAAACTGCTGATGTCATCGGTCCCTAGGTTTACACACTACTTAATGTAACTTGAATTAATTTACGCTAAGGACAACACACACACCCATGCCCGACGGAAGACTCGAACCTCCGGCGGGGGGAGCCGCGCGAACGGTGGCAAGACGTCATAGACAGCGCGGCTACAACCCGCTACGACGACCTTTCGACTTCAGGAGCTGCGATATATTCGTATGTGATTGAGTTTCTCCTGAATATACAAGAAAATAACTGATGTGAGCCAGCGAGAGGAATAAAGATGGGGGATATAGTATTTCGATAGTGAATGTTAGAAATTAGTAAGTGCAGCGTTGCATCCACTGTAACACCCTTGAGTATCAAGAATTGACAGATTCGTGCAGTGATACAGATAAATGCGAAGAAGTGAATTATTCACAAAATAAGAGTAGATTATTTGCCTCGAGTTTCCTCCCGTCGTATGAAAGTAGACCCAGAACGCTTACACCAAACGGATAACAGCTTATGATTTCTCGTAGTTAGTGCTTGCAGCTTTCCATATTACTTGTTTCCTCGCTGCACGCTTGCTCCATATTACAAGGTGCCTACCCTGTCAGCTGAAATCATTGACCAGAATATTTATCCTGAATAAAAGGATTGCCATTATTAGACAACGTCGTGCACGTATCTACTCGTATAGGTCCTGATCTCTTCCCACGGGATTATTACTCCTTGGGTCCCTTTAAAAAGGTCTTGAAGAGTCGACCATTTCTGTGGGAGGAGGATGTGCTGCAGGCAGTTGCGGACTTCTGTACGCAGGAGGACACTGTGTTTTATCAAACGGGTATCCTTAAACTAGTGCGTAGGTGAATTGATTGTCTCAGTGCTCACGGCGATTTTGCCTTATTGGCATTCCGATTCTGGACTATACGGCCTTCGAATGGAAACTTTTTGATCTCCCTTACACGAGTAATTATGAAAATATCTTACAAAACAGTTCGTTGGGTACTTTGTTTGATTATTTAGGATTTCACAAGTAACACCCGTATCTCAGTTCATTAAAGAATCGAACTCTAAAGAAGGAATAAATTAAAAGGTCTTGCCTGCTGCTTAAGTTTTACTGTATGAACGGCAAAAATGTAGGAAGCGAACAACCAGTTTTTCTTTCATTATTTGGCGAGGGATGTCAGCGATAAAAAGTTTCTAAATTGAAATTACGTCTAAAGTTTCTTATAAGTAACTAATTGCTGTCAAGTCATATGCACAGTTTCTAACTTTAATACTTAACGTAAGATTATATCTCATAAGGAGTAGATTATGCCAACATTTTGAATTTTTAAATTCAGTCAGCACTTATGTGGAATGCGGGAAATCAGGTTTTTTTTTTTTTTTTGTCGTTTCGTGTTTGTCTGGCTGGCATGGAGTTTTATTCACTGTGACATCTGTGTATGTTCCTTTCCTGTCCACTAAAAATTTATGTTGTTGAAACTACGTATGCTGAAATCCAGGAAACTTAAACGTTTGGCTGTCTATTGTTCAAAAGTGAAAATAACTTCTGATATCTTTTATAGATTTCTTTGAGATTAGTTTTCCTGTTGTCGTAGTGTATCGTTTATGAAATATTACTTTGTTAACGGTCTGAGGATCTTCTCTAAGAAATTTACATTGTAAGTCGTTAATGATATACCAGCAAATAAACCCTTAAGTAGCTCACCATAGATAAGTTATTTTTCCGCTGGTACTTTCTGTTTAAATGAAACGTGGTTATCTGGTAACACTAATTTTAACAAATCAATGATCAGACATTTCTGGTAAAGTAAATTTTTTGTGACTCAGCAAGAATCTTTAATTATTTCTATTTTTCCCTTCACAAGTATGTTTGCGTACAGGTTAATGATAGAAAATTATACAGACTTTGCTGTCTTAGGCATTTGAATGCCCTTAACGCAAGTGATTAGTTCATAAATATTCTGTACTGAGTATGTATCTTCAAATTTGAACGTGGTACTAAGAATGTCACTCTTTTTTTTTGCAAATTTTATACAGAAAAAAATAAAGCTTTATAAAAAGTGGATGGCTACTACATCCCTTCGAGCAATTCAATGTAAAACCAAGCAGCTCACTCTCTATTAACATTTCTAGTCACTCAGATGTGTGTAACGAGTTTAAAGATAGGTAGTATTGAGCAGAAGTAGTTTCTTATGTTTTACAATTCCTTATCTTCATATTAGCGTTTTTCTCATTAGAATTAACCCTAGCATCTGGAAAAGATCTGGGGGCAAGTCCTGAGTCGTGCGTGGGTAGCTCAGTCAGTTGAGCACTTGCCCGCGAAAGGCAAAGGTCCCGAGTTAATGTGTCAGCCCGGCACATAGTATTAATCTACTAGGAAATTTTGAACCCCAGCATCTCTTAATCAGTATTTTTCTCAATATCATATTATTGTATCTATAGTAAAAGTGATATACAGGGTGTTACAAAAAGGTACGGCCAAACTTTCAGGAAACATTCCTCACACACAAGTAAAGAAAAGATGTTATGTGGACATGTGTCCGGAAACGCTTAATTTCCATTTTAGAGCTCATTTTAGTTTCGTCAGAATGTACTGTACTTCCTCGATTCACCGCCAGTTGGCCCAATTGAAGGAAGGTAATGCTGACTTCGGTGCTTCTGTTGACAAGCGACTCATTGCTCTACAGTACTAGCATCAAGCACATCAGTACGTAGCATCAACAGGTTAGTGTTCATCACGAACGTGGTTTTGCAGTCAGTGCAATGTTTACAAATGCGGAGTAGCCAGATGCCCATTTGATGTATGGATTAGCACGGGGCAATAGCCGTGGCACGGTACGTTTGTATCGAGACAGATTTCCAGAACGAAGGTGTCCCGACAGGAAGACGTTCGAAGCAATTGAGCGGCGTCTTAGGGAGCACGGGACATTCCAGACTATGACTCGCGACTGGGGAAGACCTAGAACGACGAGGACACCTGCAATGGACGAGGCAATTCTTCGTGCAGTTGACGATAAACCTAATGTCAGCGTCAGAGAAGTTGCTGCTGTACAAGATAACGTTGACCACGTCACTGTATGGAGAGTGCTACGGGAGGACCAGTTGTTTCCGTACCACGTACAGCGTGTGCAGGCACTATCAGCAGCTGATTGGCCTCCACGGGTACACTTCTGCGAATGGTTCATCCAACAATGTGTCAATCCTCATTTCAGTGCAAATATTCTCTTTACGGATGAGGCTTCATTCCAACGTGATCAAATTGTAAATTTTTACACAATCCACATGTGTGGGCTGACGAGAATCCGCACGCAATTGTGCAATCTCGTCATCAACACAGATTTTCTGTGAACGTTAGGGCAGGCATTGTTGGTGATGTCTTGATTGGGCCCAATGTTCTTCCACCTACGCTCAATGGAGCACGTTATCACGATTTCATACGGGATACTCTACCTGTGTTGCTAGAACATGTGCCTTTACAAGTACGACACAACATGTGGTTCATGCACGATGGAGCTCCTGCACATTTCAGTCGAAGTGTTCGTACGCTTCTCAACAACAGATTCGGTGACCGATGGATTGGTAGAGGCGTACCAATTCCATGACCTCCACGCTCTCCTGACCTCAACCCTCTTGACTTTATTTTATGGGTCCATTTGAAAGCTCTTGTCTACGCAACCCCGGTACCAAATGTAGAAACTCTTCGTGCTCGTATTGTGGACGGCTGTGATACAATACCCCATTCTCCAGGGCTGCATCAGCGCATCAGGGAATCCATGCGACGGAGGGTGGATGCATGTATCCTCGCTAACGGAGGACATTTTGAACATTTCTTGTAACAAAGTGTTTGAAGTCACGCTGGTACGTTCTGTTGCTGTGTGTTTCCATTCCATGATTAATGTGATTTGAAGATAAGTAATAAAATGAGCTCTAACATGGAAAGTAAGCGTTTCCGGACACATGTCCACATAACATATTTCCTTTCTTTGTGTGTGAGGAATGTTTCCTAAAAGTTTGGCCGTACCTTTTTGTAACACCCTGTAATAGCTTCTTCCTTAAAATACCTAAAACTGAGTCCTATCGTCTTTCCATTAATATTAGTAATATTGCTTGAATTTTTCATGGTATTATAAGTGTTATCCCTATCAACGAAACAGAAAATACTGTACGATTACCGCAAACTTTTTTATGTTAATAAATGTGATGTAACGTAAGAGATATCCAGAGCGCCTTCACAAGCAAATAAGGAAATTTTTATTCTCCCAAGCTGAAATATATGAGGAAAATGTGTCTTACGTAATGGTTATGCACATGTGCGTTCATTTTATTAGTATCTCAAATCTCGGGTAAGAGTAACAAATTCGTTGTTGTAGGTCACTGAAAGCAGTCGACATGTTATTGCGGTCGCAGTATGTTATGTTTGGTGGAGAGTCATCGGCTGATCCTTAAGTAACTTCAGGCGTGAACCAGGGACGTGTTTTGAGACCCTTCTTGTTTATGACCTGGCAGACAATCAACAGCAGCCTCAAATGCTTCAACTGTTTATTCAGCTATCTATAACGAAACACGCTTATTCTATGAAAACTCTGTAGAATAGCACAGTCAGATCTTGATGAGATTTCAGAGTTGTGCAAAAAAATGAACACTGCCTTAAATTTACAGAAATGTACAATTATCCACTTCAAAAAATATCAGTGATTCACAGCTAGAATCAGTCAACTCTTACAAATGCCTGAGTGTAGCTCTTTGTAGTTGTATGAAATGGAGGGTAGCACAGGTTTCGTCATAGGTCGGACAGGTCTCAGACCACGATTCATTTGCAGGATATTGGCAAAATGCAGTGTGCATAGGAGCTGCTTGCAAGTCAGTTGTGCACACCATCTTGGAATAACGCTCCAGTTGTGAGGGCCGTGCCAAACAGGACTAACAGGGACTGCTGAACGTATACAAAGGAGAGCGGCATGAATGGTCAAAGGTTTGTTTGTCTCACAAGAGGGCGTCCCGGAAATGTCGAGAAATCTTAATCGGTAGACTCGTCAAGATAGACGGAAATTGTTTCACGAAAGCCGACACAAAAATTTCAATTAACAGTCTTAAGTGATCAAGAGTGAATCAAGAGATATTTTTCTTTCTCCTACGTATCGCTCCCGTAATGATGGCGAAGAGGAAATTAGACTAATTAAAGCTTTCACGGCCATTCTTCTTACGCTCAGTGCGTGAGTGGTAACATGGTGAGTAAATTCTGCCGTGGACTTTACAGTGATTTGCAAAGTGTGTGTATAGATGCAGAACAGCTCGCTGAAAACGTAATACTGAAACGTGCGATATGCATAATACTAGGCACCGAATCAGGCGGTGAGAGGCACCTTTTTTATGCTGATTATCATATTTCATCGTTTGTGATACTGAGTATGGTAACATTGTTATCGCCAGCGTTAATCGAGGCAATTTCGGAAGCGTTAGCTGCTTTACTTTGCTACGGAAAATCTGTTTTAAATAAAATACAGACCAGTTTTCCAGGATAATATCAACCAGCCTCGGAGTTAAGGTTCATTACACTCGATAGCTAAAATCAACAGACAGTCGTGCCGTCGGCGGAGAGAGGGTAGATGCGAATTGGAAATCGCTTGTATCGACCAACTCTGTTCCGTCTCACCTCATTTCGCAAGTGCTTCCACTCAGATAAGGGCTGGATGTGAAAAAAGGAACATTGTGAACGTTAGAGGCAAATCTTTTGTTCCAGGAAGGTAGCGAGAATCTCGAAACTGGCTGCAATACTGCAATACAGCGCGTGGGCGAATCACCTGACTGGCGGCAGCGATAGCGGCTCACAGGTCCACATGCATTTCATTTTGTACTCTCAATATTTCGTCTCGTCATTTCCACGATGTGCTCTTCTGCTTTACAAATAAAGCTGGATGAACGTCAGTATAAAAGCTGAGAGTAATATCGGACGAAAGTGCACGCTCAACCAACACGGAGTCAGAAAATATCGTTTTTGTGAAAAACAAACGGCTTATTATTCCCACTAAGAAACGAGCGCTCTGAAGTTGATTCCGTATTTCTAGATTCCCGCAAGTGGTTTAAGACGGTACTCCGCAAGTGGCTTGTAATCAAATGCCTGCTTATGGAGCATTGCCCCATCTATGCGACTGGGCAATGTATTTCATATACAAGGATCACATTTCGTAGTAATTGATGGTGAGTGATCTAGTGAAACCAAATTTATATGTTTGGTTCCCCAAGGAAGTTTTATAGACCCTTTCCTGTTCTTACTCGGCGTAAGCTATTTAGAATACCATCTGAGCAACCCTTCTAGATTGTTAGCAGATGATGCTGTCGATTTCCGTCTAGTAATGTCGTCAGAAGATTAAAACGAACTGAAAAATGATTTAGATATCTGCATGGTAAGAAAAGTGATAACTGACCCTAAAGAAAAAGTGTGAGGTTTTTCACATGTGCAGTAAAAAACTCCTTTACATTTCGATTACACGATAAATCAGCAAACGTAAAGCCTGCCTATTCAACTAAATATTGAATGATTACGATTACGACCAACTTAAACTATCAGCTGGGAACAGTTCTCTTGAAGCCGTGCCAAAGACCGTGTTTTATCGGCAGAACACTTAAATGACACAAAAAGACCACTAAAGAGACTGGTTGCACTAGGTTGTCCGTCTCCTTCTGGATTATTGCTGCACAGTATGGGATCCTTACCAGACAGGACAGACGAAAGACAACGAAAAAGTTTAAAGAAATGCAGATTGTTTTGTATGAGCCCAAAAAATAGGAGATAGGTTCACTGATACAGTGAGTTGGGAGGTGTTTATCTTCGCGGTGAGATCTTAACACTAAATTACAATAACAATCTCTCCTCTCAGAAAACCGAAACATATAGTTAACTCCCACCTACATAGGACGAAATGACTGTCATAATGAAAAAAGAATAATCAGCTTGCACTGAAAGATTAAGGTGTTCTTTTTTCCACATGTTCTATTCGAGAGTGGAAAAACAGAGATATAGTATGGAAGTGGTTCTATGAACCTTCAGTCAACACTTCAGTGGGGTTTCGTTAGTAATCATGTTGATGTAAATGAAAGCTGATACTGAAGTCGTTATGTATTTCCAACTAACGTTTGTGAAATTCGTGACACCATAAGTGCTATATGTGATTGAAATGTAAATTACGCCGTACTTAAGGCCACTGCTCGGAGTTTCGTCGAAATGTTGCACACAAAACAGTGTCACCCATTTAGCTAGAAAGTCGTAAGGACTAATAATTCCGAGAAAGTCTCATTCGACGCATCACATGAATCTACGTAGAGATGTTCTACCATGCAAGGAGGCATCTTGCTTGACATTCCTAACAAGGTATCAAGATCAACTTTCGCTAAAATCAAACCTCGGATAAACACATCAATGACAAAAGTCTATGCACAGCATAAGCCTGGCAGCAGCACCATAAACCAATTCTTGTCGTGCAACGAATGAAAGATGTTATTTTAAAACAACTTCTTCGTCTCTATTTTTACATGACAACTGACTCGAGATGGTTGAAAAGGCAATATCGTTGCAGACAGAATCGCTGACGTTGAATACATTTGCACAGCAAAGGATGAGAAACAGTTGCTTGCGATGTAAGTTGTAGAAGATCTGTAGTCTTGCGACAAGAATGCGTTTAGGTGGTGGTACACATAGGACTGAAGCAAACGGATATCAAGGTGATTCAGTTTACATTTGATATGGTCACGTGTGTTGATACAGGTACTGTGAGTGATTTGTTCCACAACGGCAGTTTATGTAACACGAGGCCATACAATCAGCAGAAGAAAAGGGCTTCGATAACTGAAAGTTTCTTTTTGATCAATAATGTGAGCCAGACGGGACCTACAACCCGCAGCCGTGTCTGGATAGCTCGGTCTCTGAGAATGTGGCCCCGGAAGCGAAGGTTCCAGGTCCGATCCTGTCCGACACTCAATTTTGATATGCTATGAAGTTTCAAAACAGAGTACAATCTGCTGTAGGGTGAAAGATTCAGTCTAGAAAGAATCTACGGTATCTGTTTGTCGGCAGATGACTATCAAATTTCCCTAAGCTCTTAAGCCCAAGGCCGTACAAGCAGCTACAGGAAGCATTCGTCCCAGGATGACGACCGCGGCAGTGCGGAACGAAGACGCAAGTCTTTGGGAACTTCGCCACGGTGGAAAGAACTATTCTGTGGCCAGAATCACGTAACAGTCAAACAAGGAACTTCCGATCGCATCCTCTATCTATGGAAATTTGTTTGGCGGGAGAATATAGCGAAATCAAGAACACAGTGCAGGCTACGAGTTCATAACGCCAGACCACGATGTCTGGAGAACTCTCAGCAGATAAATGAGAGTAGGCATGAAAAGACGAGCTCGGGAGGAAAAAGCGTGGTGATTGTTTCCAGTAGTGGCTAAAAACACTTGCAGACAGCGGCGATACTAGGATAAAGGATAACTGGCGTCCTTGGCGACGATACTAGGGTAAAGGGTAACTGACGCCCTTGGCGAAATTTAACATGCGCCCCCCCCCTCCCCACCCCCTGCCCACTTGTCGACGTTCCACCATTTTCTTGTTCGAACGACATCGTACCTTTTTCCACTATTTTTTATTGTTTAAACAACATCGTACCTTTTTTCACCCTTGTTCGTTTGCTATGTATGAATTTGTCAGTAAAGGAGACAAGTATTTTAGGCAAGCTTAGCAGTCTGGAACTCATTGGCTTCCTGTTTCGACAAGAAGTATCCAAGCATCCATTTATGGAATCTACAACAACAAAATCGTCTGAACACTTAAGTGGTTCTGGAATTACAAAGAGGCAACGATTTAATGATTAGGGATAAAACTGTTATTATGGTTTGACTGCCACAAAACATTATACACCAACTATGTTATTTGTTAGCAGTAAAGCTGAAAATTGAAGTTGTGTTCCTACAGAGATCAAATATAGTAAAATTTAGTTTTTAAAATATATTTACATACCACTTTCGTCACTGTGTAACAACATGCACTGTGCTTGTTGATTCACATTTAAAGAATCAAAGAGCAAATTTGAAGTTCATAAAACCTGAATGAGCTAGGTCGGCGACAGCGAGCTAACTAGATGGTGGCGGAGTAATTCCACGAAGCTTGTAAGTCCTCAGAAAGTCGTCAACAACACAAAAATTAACAGTCCATATGCATGGGGTGCACAGAAACATGGGAACACCAAAACACGAAACATTACCACGCCCAATATGGTGACATTCAACACAACTCCCAGACGTCTCAGAATGAATAAATACGGATCTTGTATGGTTGTCAAGAGAATCTTATACCATTCTTCCCGCAAAATAATGGTAAATTGATGTTACGGCGATGGAGATGGGAAGCGGTCACGCATCGTTCTCTCCAAAGTAAACCAGAAATGTTCAATAATATTGAGACCATGTGACTGTGGTGGACAGGGGAGACGCGACAGTTCTTCCTCGCGCTCACGAAACCAGTCCTAGGCGACGCGAGCCGTGTGAACATGGAGCCTGTCGTCTTGGAACACAGTATTACAACTGGGGAATAAACATTGTAGCATGAGACGGAAGTGATCAGCCAAACTGGACACACAAACCTTGGCAGTAATACAACCTTGCAGAGTAAACATGACGCCCATGGAACACCATGATACGGCTGCCATAATCATCTCCGAATCCCCACTAGTCTCACTCTTGCGACTGTTACAGGAATTTGAATATTTTATGGGTGGTTTTAAAATGCCCCTTCGTGTTGTTTTGGAGCTGACAGGGCTCGCGAGTGCGACACTCAGTTGTGCAATTACTTTTGCCGCTGTCGCCCTCTTAAAAAATGGCTCTGAGCACTATGGGACTCAACTGCTGTGGTCATAAGTCCCCTAGAACTTAGAACTACTTAAACCTAACTAACCTAAGGACAGCACACAACACCCAGCCATCACGAGGCAGAGAAAATCCCTGACCCCGCCGGGAATCGAACCCGGGAACGCCCTCTTATTTTTCGTCGCAGTCCTCCTCAGTGACCCTTTGTCACGGACACTTAACACATTATCGTCTGCATTATGACTTAGCGGATGATGTTTTCCAGCTTTCCCTGCATGCGAAATAAATGTTCGACACGGTGCCTTTGATACACCAAACACTCCGCCCCATTTGGTTATGGTAGCACACACCATACGAATACAATATGCCAAAAATTCGCTTAGCTCCGACTTAACGCACTTACATAGAATGCTGTTCTGACCACGACTGACACTTCCAACGTATTGAGAACATTGCGCAGCTTTTTTTATCCTTTATTGTATTTCAATTCCCCATCGGGGCGGGTTGGCAGCAGCATATGCGCTGCTCTTCAGCCGACAGACATAGAACAAACAATAGAAGATATTTACAAATATACAAAGGAGAAAACATGGTGAACACAGATATAAAAAAGGGGGAACATCATGGAAAGCAATAGACAAAAGAAGGTGCGAATGTAAAATGGAGATAACCGTAAAAAAGTAGCGCACACAAAAAACGACACGCTGGGACAATTAAAAGATCACAAGGCACAGTATGACCGGAGCATAAGAGTATCGACGGATGGCGTAGCACATATCAAACACTGACAGTGACACTAAGTACAAGGCCAGCACACGATTAAAATCACACCTCTTGACGCACAGGAGAAACAACACTAAACACAACACTGACGTGGCACACTGACGATGATCAAAACGGAGGATCTGCCAGGCGCAAGGAGATGAGGGAGACCGGTAGAAGGGAGGGAGGCAGGGAGGGAGGGAGGGGAAGAGAGGGGGGAGGTGGGTGGGGGGGCGCGCTGAAGAGGGCCAGGTAGGGAGGGACGTGGGAAGGAAAGGGGCAAGGATTGCGTGAATGGTCTCAGGGGTGGGGGGAGGGGGGAAGGAGGAAAATCCGCTCTGGGGGAAGGTACATTGCGCAGGTGCCGTTCGTGGTCAAATACAACAGCGCAAACTGTATTTATGTTCACGCACACATTTCACACGGCTTTTCCATACTTTTGCCCACCCCACGGCCAAACGGCGAACGAAATACCAATGAGAGTCTAGGACGCTGCTTATAGAGGATTCAAACCTTTTGGTGGCGGAACCAGGAGAGTCGCTGCGAGCGCCACCTTTTCTGAATTGCCGTTCCCGCTACCCCTACGATTCGATAACGTCGATATGTTCTGTGGCGGAACTGATGTAGTGATCTGATCGTGATAGGAGAAAACTCAATCTGTATAATGTTTTAACACTATGAACACGCAGCGTTGTAGTATTTTTACGCTTTTGAGGAACATAATTTAAAACTGTAATCATAAGGAAACTCGTTTCCTTTTCTATGAAATATCATGAAAAGTGACTGAGAATGATTGAACTACAAGGGGCCGAGGAGCGTTCAATAAGTTATGATAAGTTACGAAACACGTTTCGATAGAAAAAAATCGGAATTTGTTGTGGGACATCGTGGAATATTCCCGCTTCAGCGCTGTAGTTTCATGAAATTCGGATAGGTGGCGGTGATCACGTAGCCTCCAAAATGGCGTTTGAAACGCAGGTGCGTTCCAAGCAGAGAACTGTCATTGACTTTCTTTTGGTGGAAAACCGGAGCACCTCACATATTCATATACGCTTGCAGAATGTGGCTTGAGGGTCGGCAGTGAACAAAAGCACGGTGAATCATTGGGCAAGGGAACTGTTATCATCGCAAAAATGTTTCACAAACCTGTGTGCCGGCCGGCTGCACACAACTTTGACAATAATCATCTCGTGCTGTTGCATTTCTTCTTGTTACGTCCGTGCTTGTTTCGGAAATATGACGAGGAATCCCGCCTTATGCAAGACACCTCTTTCTGTTTTGTTTCATGAATACATGTTTCAGCACTTTTTGTACAATCTTCAGTGGTTCTTTTTATTTTCTAACTGAAAAATTGTAGTTATATATTAATACTTAGCGAAACTATTGGTACATAATGTTTACAATTGTCAATGAATAATTGTTGTAAAATATTATACATCGTTTGTTCATAGTTCACAGTTGAGATATGAATTAACGACCTGATCACGGTGTGTTGTTTATAACAATATGTCAAACTTCTATTTATAGCTTAACTGTAAACAGAGTGGATGTATGCATTAGTTTAAATTCCTTACATGATGCTATTGGACATTTATTTTGGTAGCTATTCTGCTACACAATCTACAATTTCTCATCTGCAAACAGCTAAACGTAATTTTTTAATTTTTCTGTTAACTACGCATTTACAAACGGAAATGAGTATGTATCACGTTATATGTGTGTAACTTACGGTTTTGATATCGTGGTGCTTTCTCATATGTTGTTGGCGAAGTGAATTGGCTGATTTCGTGACCTATGGTCGCTTGACGCTGCACTTGCTCCAATCCTGCAGTGTCGGAACTTGCGGACACTCTCATTCAACGTGATCGTCGGATCACAGTCAAACATCTCGCTGGACAACTGGACGTTTCTGCTGGTAGTGCTGACACACTCTTCCATTACTTGGTGTATTCAGAGGTGTTTGGCCACTGGATTCCTCGCCGCCTAACAGAACACCATAAAGAGCAACGAAGTACAATCTGTGCAGCATCGTTTGCGCGTTATGAGGCTGGTCGTGACGATTTTTGTTGAACGTCGTCACAGGCAATGAAGTATGGGTTCATCACTTCAAACCGGAAACAAAACGGCAATTCATAGCATGTCACCACACCACCTTTCTGCCGAAGAAGAAGTTCAAACCGCACCCGCAGTCAGTAAATTCACGGAGATTGTTTTCTGGGACTCTGAAGAGGTTCTTTTGTTTGATGTCTTCCATCATGGGACAACGATCAACCCTGAAGCGAATTGTGCTATCCTCTCGAAACTGAAGAAGCAACATCAGCGTGTTCGTCACCACAAAAATACACTACTGGCCATTAAAATTGCTACACAAAGAAGAAATGCAGATGATAAACGAGTATTCATTGGACAAATATGTATACTAGAACTGACATGTGATTACATTTTCACATAATATGGGTGGATAGATCCTGAGAAATCAGTACCCAGAACAACCACCTCTGGCCGTAATAACGGCCTTGATACGCCTGGACATTGAGTCAAACAGAGCTTGGATGGCGTGTACAGGTACAGCTGCCCATGCAGCTTTAACACGATACCACAGTTCATCAAGAGTAGTGACTGGCGTATTGTGACGAGACAGTTGCTCGGCCACCATTGACCAGACGTTTTCAATTGGTGAGAGATGTGGAGAATGTGCTGGCCAGGGCAGCAGTAGAACATTTTCTGTATCCAGAAAGGCCCGTACAGGACCTGTAACATGCGGTCGTTCATTACCACGCTGAAATGTAGGGTTTCGCAGGGTTCGAATGAAAGGTAGAGTCACGGGTCGTAACACATCTGAAATGTAACGTCCACTGCTTAAAGTGCCGGCAATGCGAACAAGAGGTGACCGAGACGTGTAACAAATGGCACACCATGCCATTACGCTGGGTGATACGCCAGTATGGCGATGACGAATACACGCTTCCAATGTGCGTTCACCGCGATGTCGCCAAACACGGATGCGACCATCATGATCTATAAACAGAACCTGGATTCATCCGAAAAAATGACGTTTTGCCTTTCGTGCACCCAAGTTCGTCGTTGAGTACACCATCGCAGGCGCTCCTGTCTGTGATGCAGCGTCAAGGGTAACCGCAGCCATGGTCTCTGAGCTGATAGTCCATGCTGCTGCAAACGTCGTCGAACTGTTCGTGCACATGGTTGTTGTCTTGCAAACGTCCCCATCTGTTGACTCAGGGATCAAGACGTGGCTGCTCGATCCGTTACAGCCATGCGTATAAGATGCCTGTCATCTCGACTGCTAGCGATACGAGGCCGTTGGGATTCAGCACGGCGTTCCGTATTACCCTCCTAAACCCACCGATTCCATATTCTGCTAACAGTCATTGGATCTCGACCAACGCTAGCAGCAATGTCGCGATACGATAAACCGCAATCGGGATAGGCTACAATCCGACCTTTATCAAAGTCGGAAACGTGATGGTATGCATTTCTCCTCCTTACACGAGGCATCACAACAACGTTTCACCAGGCAACGCCGGTCAACTGCTGTTTGTGTATGAGAAATTGGTTGGAAACTTTCCTCATGTTAGCACGTTGTAGGTGTCGCCACCGGCGCCAACGTTGTGTGAATGTTTTGAAAAGCTAATCATTTGCATATCACACCATCTTCTTCCTGACAGTTAAATTTCGCGTCTGTAGCACGTCATCTTCGTGGTGTAGCAATTTTAATGGCCAGTGGTGTACAAAAGAACTTCTTCTCCATTACAACGCAAAAACATTTCACAAGTCTGCACACCCGCTAGGAAGACACAAAATCTCATTGGACTTTTTTTTGTCATCCACACTACTGCCGGGATCTCGCACCTTCCGACTTACATCTATTTGTACCAGTGAAGGATGCACTCCACAGGAAGCAGTACATGGATGATGGAGAGGTACTTGACCAGTAGAGTGGCACCATGCGGGCATACCGGAGCTCCCAGTAAGATGGCGTAATGCCGTCGAGTTGAACGAAAATTATGTTGAAAAATAGGGTTTTGTAGCCAAAACAGTGGGGAATATAATGATGTATTGCATTCCTGAAAAAACACGTTTTTAGAAAATATGTGCTGCATTATGTACTGAACGCCCCTCGTACATTTGTTTCAGCAGGAATAGGATACATTAAAGTATTTTTAAATCTGTAACCAATTTTGTAGACAAAATGTTCTCGGGTTAAAGGCGATTAGCCGATTCGTGGCGTCGTCTTGTCACAAAGTTTCAACGACTTTCCTGTTTGCCGTCCTCAGGCGAAGCGCCATATTCATGTCCAGATCGTTTGTTTATAGCGGCTGGACTGCGCTATCCAACGCGTGGGCCGGTCCCGTACCTCCGGAAAAGACGTCACGACCGGTGTGGAGGAAGGGCGGAGGATATTGAGAGGTACCAGGAAGGAGGGGGCCGGAGTGTCGAGTCCTGGTGCTTCCTATCTGTTCGGCCCGCTGCCCCCGCCGCTTTCACATCGTAGCCTTCCTTACGTATCTTTTGCTAATGGCACAACCCATGTGGAGTTCATTTGTATACCCCTGTCCCTGCTGACAAGATCGTCATGTACCCTTATATCGACGGTCTGTCTCATGATCTAATGCTAGAACCCTTTGTCGTGGCACAGCACCTTTGTATGTTCAAAACCAAACCTACGTCTTTCCCTGATGATATGCTGTGCCACAGCTGACTCGTCGCGACCGCTCATCCCACGCCCTGTTGAGCGCTGCTAGGGGCACCGCTGCGTCTGACCGAGGTACTGCATGACACACAACTGATGTTGTAGACGTCAGGTTGCCGATGTCCTAATAGGTCTCTGACTGACCCAGCAGTTGAGCAGAAAATGTTTATCAGGTTGTGCTTCTCCATTACCTTGGCATTTCGCCTGTGAGCAGCCCTTTGTACGGAAGGAACGCCAGGCGCTAGTTTCTTCTTCTGGTTTGTTTTCTCTCTTCGTCTTGCTCTACGGAAGAACGCGTCTTATTTATGTCTCTGAGTTGCTATTCTTGCAAAAGGTTTCGTGCAGATGCAGTGACTCGGTAGGTAGACATTCCTTGTAGCATATGCCCCGTGCACTGTGTACAAATGGTTCTACTGGCTCTGAGCACTATGACACTTAACATCTGAGGTCATCAGTCCCCTAGAACTTTGAACTACTTAAACCTAACTAACCTAAGGACATCAAACACATCTATGCCCGAGGCAGGATTCGAAACTGCGACCGTAGCGTGCACTGTGTACCAGTGTGGTCAGCACAGATTTGCATTTCACTGCTATCGGTGTATAGCTACATATCCGTGTGCGTCTTCTTCCTGCTTGCGCAATGTCCCAGCGTGCCACGCTGGTTCATATTTATCAGAATGTCGAGGAACGGTAGGCATCCGTTTTCTTTCACGTCCGTAGTAAATAAATGTAAATGTCGTGTGACTAGGACCTCCCATCGGGTACACCGTTCGCCGTGTGCAAGTCTTTCGATTTGACGCCACTTCGGCAACTTACGCGTCGATGGGGATGAAATGATGATGATTAGGACAACACCCAGTCCCTGAGTGGAGAAATTCTCCGACCCTGCCGGGAATCGAACCAGGGCCCTTAGGATTGACATTCTGTCGCGCTGACCACTCAGCTACCAGGGACGGGCACGTCCGTAGTAAACCTGATGTAGTCTTGTACGCTGTTAAGGTTGCACACGAATTCTCGTAGATTTTCTTCTTAAAACCTTTGATTTATTTCAGGCGCGCGGTTTCGAGAATGTTTCTTTGAAGTGTTCCATATGGAGGTTCGCGATGCATGGAGCTAGAGGGAACCCCATGGCGACTCCGTCTATGTGTTCATAGATCTTTGCAGCACTTTGGAGGTGGTGGTGGTGAGCGAATGTGGAAAGAGTTCACCGTGTCCTTGCCGAGACTCCATATTAATACCTTGAAATCTTCTAGAGGTACCCGTGTGCAGAGAGACGTGACGTCGAAGCTAACTAGGAGATCACCCTTATTCGGAGGTGTGTCTCGAAGTACTTCCCAAGACTTTGTCGAGTCCTTCATGGACCCACGAGAGATTTTAGTAGCTGAGCCAGATGTTTGGTTGTGGCATACGATAGCGAATATTAAGTGTTCACTATCGGACGTAGTGTTAAGACGCTCTTGGTGTATTTTTGTACTCGCAGATGCTTGGCAGCCGAAAAAGTGTTTTCGTGTTTTCGCTGCAAAAAATTACTCAATCACTCGGTCAAAATTACAATTTTCTGTGTCCACCTTCTCAATACTAAACTTGTGGTGTCACCGCCAGACACCACACTTGCTAGGTGGTAGCTTTTAAATCGGCCGCGGTCCGCTAGTATATGTCGGACCCGCGTGTCGCCACTGTCTGTGATTGCAGACCGAGCGCCGGCACACGGCAGGTCTAGAGAGACGTCCTAGCACTCGCCCAGTTGTACAGCCGACTTTGCTAGTGAAGCTACACTGACAGATACGCTCTCATTTGCCGAGACGATAGTTAGCATAGCCTTCAGCTACGTCAATTGCTACGACCTAACAAGGCGCCATTACCAGTTTATATTGAGATTATAAAGCCCGTACCGTCAGACCGATGTTCTCCAATTATGGATTAAAGTTAAGTATTCCAAGAGCTTCGTACTTTATTTATTAGACTCAATTCCCATAACTGTTCCAGACCTCACGCCAGTCTGCGTGAGCTTATAGCGTGCATTTCGGCCTCCTCTAGCAACACGGTGTTGGCTCTTCTGCCAACACATCACATGCCAACGAGGATGGGATACGAGCCCACTTTGCATTCATCTTGATATTGCTTTACCCTGATTTACTTGTGTAATGGCTTCGCCACATTCTCCAGATGTACTGTCCGAATTTTATCGCTAGCAGAATCTGCAGACGCAGGCCTTATTGGATGCCCTTGGACAGCTCGTCCAGGGTCAATGTGCACTGCAAAACGATGCGGCAGCCGCCGCTCCACCGCTACCGCAGCCACAACACACTGTTGCACCACCTTTTCGTCCATTTGATGTTGCACTGGAAAGCTGGACGGAGTGGTCACGCCAATTTGGATTCCATCTCGCCGCCTACAGGATTCAAGGTCATGAGCGGCAGCCGTTTTTGCCTTCGTGTGTAGGTGTGTCCACCTACCGTGTGATAGTGAAATAGTTTCCTCGACGCGACGTAGCAACTCTGTCCTACGACGAAATTTTGCCTGCATTAGATGCATATTTCAAAGAATCAGTCAATGTAGTTGCAAAAAGGTATACGTTCTTTCGTACAAAACATACGGCCGGTCAGACTACTAGGGAGTGGGTTGCAACATTGCAAAGCCTTACTAGGGATTGTGCTTTTGAGTGTGAATGTGGCCTCCCTTATTCAGATACTATGGTGTGTGATGCAATTGCACAAAACGTTTCTGATGTTCGTATAAGGGAACAGATTTTGAAACTAGTCAATCCCTCCCTTCAACAAGTGCTGGACATATTGGATAGACAAGACACACTTGACTTTGCTCAGGAATCATTTGACACTTCGCCAGCTGTGTGTCACATTAACCGGCCCGCCGGGCGAGCTGCAGGGAACTGTAAACAGCCCTCGCGCCCGTCCGCGCAGCCACGTGTGCCGCGTAAGCAAGCAAATGCAGTGCTAAAATCATGCCCGCGGTGTGCAACTAGACATTCGCGTGAGAATTGCCCGTCACGCCAATCTATTTGCTGTTTCTGTAATAAAAAAGGCCATGTTCAAAGTGTTTGCCAGAAAAAGCTCCGATCGGACACTCACCACAGTTCCAGGCCCTTTGCTTCGCGCCGGAATCGAACCAAGAATACTCGCGTTCGTGAACCTTCGCCCATGGAAATTCATGTAGTTAATGCCACTCCACCCAGTGCTTCTTTCTCTAACAGTGACTGTGTTCGTCCCACAAAAAGTGTGCATCGACATCGACGGAAATCACGTCAAGTCGCAAGTGATTCTGTACCAGTGTGAGTTCATGTTGCACGAGACAGTCGCTCTTGTCTTCAGCACGACAATAAACTTTTTGTAGATTTGGACTTTGACGGACAAGTGATACCGTTCCAGCTCAATACCGGGGCTGCGGTTTCCCTAATCAATCACGACACGTACAAACAGCTGGGCAAACCTCCGTTGCGTGCCGCAAATGTTAAGCTAACTAGTTATTCATGACAGTATCTCCCTGTTAGGACAGTGCAGCCTTCTTGCTACATACAAGGGACAAACAAAACTTGTGTCTTTTTACGTTCTTCGTTCTTCTGCTGCAGTGAACTTGTTTGGTTTAGATTTATTTCAGTTGTTTAACTTGTCTATCGTAAATCAGGTCCTATCAGTGAACCAGACTGTGCCTTCAGCCAATGTTTCTCGTCTATGTGAAGAATTTGCAGATATTTTTGCACCGGGCCTTGGTTGCACTAAGAACTATAAAGCACAATTGGAACTGAAACTCAACACGCAACCGAAATTCTTCAGAGCGCGCAATGTTCCCCACGCATTGCGTGATGAGGTCGCACAAACGTTACACGAATTGGAATCACAAGGTGGTGTTGAACGTGTGCAGGCTTCTCTCTGGGCTTCACCCTTAGTAATTTTGCAAAAACCTTCCAGAAAATTGAGGCTTTGTGTGGACTTCAAGACAACAGTAAATCCACAACTAGTGACTGCGACTTTTCCTTTGCCCTGCCCGGAAGATATTTTTGGCAAACTGTGCCCGGGTAAATATTTTTCGATGTTGGACCAAGCAGATGCGTACTTGCAAATACCGGTGGACGAAGAATCCCAGCGCGTCTTGGTGGTTAACACGCATCTTGGTTTGTACCGATTCAATAGACTGCCATTCGGGCGTGCATCCGCCCCTGCATTGTTCCAGCAATATCTACAACCTGATTGTGCGTCGGTCCCTACTGCTGCAAACTATCTGGACGATATTGTGATCTCCGGAAAGACGGAAGAAGAATATTTAGCCAATCTCAGAACATTATTTCAGGTCTTGCGACAAAATGGTCTTTGCTTGTGGAAGGACAAATGTGTGTTTTTTGCTCGTGACTTGCCATATCTGGGACATGTACTCAATGGTTCAAATGGCTCTGAGCACTATGGGACTCAACTGCTGAGGTCATTAGTCCCCTAGAACTTAGAACTAGTTAAACCTAACTAACCTAAGGACATCACAAACATCCATGACCGAGGCAGGATTCGAACCTGCGACCGTAGCGGTCTTGCGGTTCCAGACTGCAGCGCCTTTAACCGCACGGCCACTTCGGCCGGCTGTACTCAATGCCCAAGGCATACATCCCAGTCCAGAGCACCTCCATGCCATACAGGACTTGCCTTCGCTGCAGAATTTGAAGCAGCTACAGAGTGTGCTGGGAAAAATTAATTATTACCACAAATATATCCCCCATGCCTCTTCCATTTCAGCTCGGCTTCATCGCTTAGGCCATAAGGGTGTTCCGTTCGTCTGGACGATGGAATGCGAACACGCCTCTCGCCAGTTGAAAACGGCATTGCTTTCCAATACTTGCCTTACGCCCTTCGATCCCCAGAAACCCCTTTTGTTGATGGTAGATACATCAGATTTCGGGATCGGTGCTGTGCTTGCGCACAAAGACGGATCGCATGATCACCCTATTGACTTTGCGTCCAAATTGCTCTCGTCTGCGCAAAGAAATTATTCACAGATCGAGAAAGAAGCTTTGGCTCTCGTATTTGGTGTTACAAAGTTTCATGACTTCTTGTATGGTCGTCACTTTACCATCATCACAGACCACAGACCTTTGACATCGCTTTTTCATCCGTCCAAGCCTGTACCTCCACGTACAGCGCAGAAATTCATTCGCTGGTCTATTTTCCTCTCGCAGTACCGCTACGATATCTTGTATCGGTCCACTGCTAAGCACGGAAACGCCGATGCGTTGTCCCGTTTGCCTGTTGCTGAGGATAGAGCATTCGATTCCTCCGCACTTGCTTGCATGTTCATTGTTGCGGAAACCGATGACGTGGTCGAATCGTTTCCGATTGATTTTTGTTGTGTAGCTGCAGCCACAGCTGCTGACCCTGTCCTTGCTACCGTTCTGCGTTTTGTTGCTACGCAATGGCCCTTGTCAAAGTCACGGATCGAGTATCCGTTAGTTCGCCGATTTTTTGCTCACAAGGAGAGACTTTTTGTATGACGTGGTGTTTTGCTGTTGCGTTCTGTTAATGATCAGTCCAGGGTCGTGGTCCCACGTTCGTTACAGTCCTCTGTCTTAAAGCTTCTCCACCAAGGACATTGGAGTATAGTGAGAACGAAACAACTTGCTCGTCAACACTGTACTTGGTTCGGAATCGATGCTGCGATTACGCATATGTGCTCTTCTTGCATGGCGTGTGCCGAACAACAATCCGCACCACCGCGGAAATTCTTTGCATGGCCAAACGCCACTTCCCCTTGGCAACGCTTACACATCGATTTTGCTGGCCCCTTCTGGAATGCTCGATGGTTGGTTCTGGTCGATTCCTTCAGTAATTTTCCTTTTGTTGTCCGGATGTCTTCCACGACGTCTTCTGCCACCATCCAAGCGTTATCCGCTATCTTTTGCATTGAAGGTCTTCCACAGACTATTGTTTCCGACAATGGCCCACAATTCATGTCCGCAGAATTTCAGTCATTCTGCACGGCCAATGGTATTCAACATCTGACATCCGCGCCGTTTTCGCCTCAGTCAAACGGTGCCGCTGATCAATTGGTCCGGACTTTCCAGTCACAGATGTTGACGTTGAAAGAGTCGCATTCTCGGGAGAACGCGTTATTGCACTTTTTGTCATCGTATCGCTCTCAGCCCCGAGATGGTCGCTCGCCGGCTGAGTTGCTTCATGGTCGCCCTCATCGAACCTTGATGTCTTTGCTACATCCGCCGCCTCAGGTTCCTGTGCAGCGGCAGCTACCTGCTTTTCTCCCGGCGACGTTATATACTATCGCAACTATCGCGGTTCACGGCGTTGGCTCGCAGGGCGCATTCTTCGCTGCCTCGGCCGCGCTATGTATCTGGTTTTCGGGGCCTCTGGTGAGGTGTGTTGGCATCTCAATCAGCTGCGGCTCTGTCGTCGCCCGGGTTCTGCCGCTCCCCGTCTGCTTTCAGCGACGGTGCCGTCCGGTCAGCGCCCTGGGGACCCATCTACTGGCTCGCCTCATCCCCAGGTGTTACCGACGCTGCCTTCCATTTTGCCACATGTCGACGCGCCGCCGCCGCCTGTTCTCCCGCCGGCGACGCCCGCAGTGGACGCGTCGCTGCAACCGCCGGGCGCCTCCATGGGTCACGCGCCGCCGATCGCTTCCCGTGACCAGTTGTCCTCCGCCATGGAACTCTTGCCCGCTCCGGACCATCTGTCGTCTTCGCCAGTCGGGTGCTCCGACTCGATGGAGGTCGACCCTTCGGCCCCTCCTGACTCTATACGGGCGCATACACCGCATGTTGGCGTGCACCCTGGACTAGGTTTTCAGTAGTTTCCTAGCTCCCCTCGGACCGAATGGCCGGGTGCGGGTGGCACAGCCTCGCCTGTTGTTAGGCTCCCCACCTCGTCGCATACGTCAACATGGGGTCCTCCCCACGGCGGGCGGAAGCCTTACAACACAACCGTTCGCCGATTTGCGGGGGAGGAGTGTGGTGTCACCGCCAGACACCACACTTGCTAGGTGGTAGCTTTTAAATCGGCCGCGGTCTGCTAGTATATGTCGGACCCGCGTGTCGCCACTGTCAGTGATTGCAGACCGAGCGCCGGCACACGGCAGGTCTAGAGAGATGTCCTAGCACTCGCCCAGTTGTACAGCCGACTTTGCTAGTGAAGCTACACTGACAGATACGCACTCATTTGCCGAGACGATAGTTAGCATAGCCTTCAGCTACGTCAATTGCTACGACCTAGCAAGGCGCCATTACCAGTTTATATTGAGATTATAAAGCCCGTACCGTCAGACCGATGTTCTCCAATTATGGATTAAAGTTAAGTATTCCAAGAGCTTCGTACTTTATTTATTAGACTCAATTCCCATAACTGTTCCAGACCTCACGCCAGTCTGCGTGAGCTTATAGCGTGCATTTCGGCCTCCTCTAGCAACACGGTGTTGGCTCTTCTGCCAACACATCAAAACTGAACTAGTCCACTGAGGTAATTTTGTTCCGTAGATGGTCTGAGATACTACAGTAAAATGCTATCAAGAGTCAGCATTACCTGGACCGTTAAATTTAAATACGGAAAGACACTTTCATTACCCTATTTAACAATGATCTCAAATAGTTCTTCTGAACTTGATAGGTTGATGGGCTCATGGTTTCATAGCAGCCAGCCTGTAGACCAAATTTTCAGCATACTGCTACTTACCACCTGTGTAACGGGTGTAAATTTTATGAAATCGCCCCATTTTCAGTTCAGGTGCCTCTTGCCAGCGTCGTTGCACAGCCCTCGCGTGAAACCGAACTTTCCACATGTTTTAGTCAATGCTTCTGTTCCTTTCAGAATTTCTTCTTCTAGTTCTTCTTCACGTCACCCCTGTCCCCTCTCTCCTTCACCCTTCCCCTTCCCTTTTTCATTTGCTCTTCTTCTCTTTTTTTGCCTGTTATACGAGAGGTACTCATGAAGTTTTAATTATCACCTCATCCGAAAAAGCTACGTAATTAAGGCTTTGCTTGCTTTTTAATACACGTCTTCGTGCCTGGCAAACAATGAAACTGAAATGTCATAGTACCTCAATATGCGGCTACAGGAGCCAAAAAACAATGGTGCTAGCCGGCCGGAGTGGCCAAGCGGTTCTAGGCGCTTTAATCTGGAACCACGTGAACGCTACTGTCGCAGGTTCGAATCCTGCCTCGGGCATGGCTGTGTAGATGTCCTTACGTTAGTTAGGTTTAAGTAGTTCTATGTTCTAGGGGACCGATGACCTCAGCAGTTAAGTCCCATAGGACTCAGCGCAATTTGAGCCACAATGGCGCCACCCGTTTAATAAGTGTAGCTCCGCGCGATCATTCACTTTCTGCCTTTGCAGGGGAACAACATTCCAGTCTGAGTTGATGTTTATGTATATCAACAACTCATCACAGTGTTAGCTAGTGGTTCGGAGGCACATACGCTTGCAGTGTGGTCAGTTAGGTCTGAATGAAGAAGGACGCCTCACTGTGAAGAACCAGAAATTGCAAGAGAAATGGAGGCACTATGTGGTCTACGATCAGTACCTCCTGGACCTGTTCGTAGACATTTTTCCACTCAAGCGACTTATCATTTTGTGCCCCCCTTTTCATTTCTACACTTTCACCCATGTCATATTTGGCTGGTACTTTTGATGCGCACTATTGACAAATCTTGTACTTGAGCGCCCTTGGCGTCGCTACCAGCTTGTCTCCCCGAAGCGGTGGTTTGTGTCACTTGGGTCATTAAACTTTCCCCGAGCGTATCTCAAAAAGTTCAAATGTGTGTGAAATCTTATGGGACTTAACTGCTAAGGTCATCAGTCATCAGTCCCTAAGCTTACACACTACTTAACCTAAATTGTCCTAAGGACAAACACACACACCCATGCCAGAGGGAGGACTCGAACCTCCGCCGGGACCAGCCGCACAGTCCATGACTGCAGGGTCCAAGACCGCTCGGCTAATCCCGCGCGGCGAGCGTGTCTCAATCGAGGCAATAGTGAGAAGAGTGAAATAAGTGATAGCCGTGTTTTCAACATGTTGGACGACATTCTGAACATGTGAATGGTCGCCGTCTGCTGGGTTCTGTGACTGCTCACACCCATTCATAACGCACGCCGACTCGAGGCAGCAGCAGATATGACAACATCGAATTACCGACATTAGCCGAAATTTATCATTGAAATAAATTCACTGGCAACGAGCGAAAATTTGTGTCCGACCGGGACTCGAACCCGAATTTCCCGCTTATATGAGCGGTCGATTTAACAGCTTCGGCTATCCGAGCGCGCTTCACGTCCAACCGAAATTCCCTTCTCCTCGCACACTACCGTCATTGCTCGCAGCCTCATGCTGATTCCCAAAAGAGGTCGGACGAGGAGTGCATCTGCACTGAATGATCATTAATTGCTGTCAACATCCATATATTTTGTGTCTGTAGTGTCCGTCCTTTCGGAGATGTCCGAAAGAAGAGAGACAGCACATCACGGAAACGTAGCAGAAATGCTGCAGTTGTAACAGGGCACTACAAATGACGTCTTTAGCCATCTAATCACCATAGACGAGTCCTGGAATTATCACTATGAACCCGAGACCAAGGATCAAAGCAGCAGTAGAAACGTGCGGAGTCGCCAAGGATGCAAAAGGCCGAGCCCCAGCCATTATCTGACAAGGTGAAGCTGAGTGTTATTGGGACTCTCGTGGTGCGGTGTTAACAGGTTATGCACGTGAGGAGTAATCCGTCACAGGAGCTTGCTACCGGAATCTCATGACGTGATGACGGGAGGACAGTGACTCCTGATGGATGGTTTTCTTCGCACTTTCAAGAAAAAATATTTTTTGGGGGGAAGTGGAGTAACTTTTGGGGTAACGGAAACATTGTGAAAATTTTTGGGGAAGGAGATTTTGGTTCCAAGGAAATAGGGAAGTATTTTATCCGCTTAGACTTACTATTAATGCCATCTTTGATATTTTAGTTCAAACAACACACAAGTTGTCATTCTCTCTTAAAAACTATCGATATACATTTTCTTTCCTGGGGGACTTTAGGCTTGCCGTGGTATACGTCACTGTGACTTCACTTTGATGTGTACATTGCCAGTTTCGTCCGTTTGGGACGTCCATCGACTTTCGTTGTCGTATCGAATTCTGAGGAGACGCCATGTTATATTTTGTCGTTTAAGTTGAAGCTTGTATTTGATAAGTCTTATTACACTACTGGCCATTAAAATTGCTACACCAAGAAGAAATGCAGATGATAAACGGGTATTCATTGGACAAATATGTTATACTAGAACTGACACGTGATTACATTTTCACGCAATTTGGGTGCATAGCTCCTGAGATATCAGTACCCAGAACAACCACCTCTGGCCGTAATAACGGTCTTGATACGTCTGGGCATTGAGTCAAACAGAGCTTGGATGGCGTGTACAGGTACAGCTGCCCATGCAGCTTCAACACGATACCACAGTTCATCAAGAGTAGCAACAGGCGTATTGTGACGAGCCAGTTGCTCGGCCACCATTGACCAGACGTTTTCAATTGGTGAGAGATCTGGAGAATGTGCTGGCCAGGGCAGCAGTAGAACATTTTCTGTATCCAGAAAGGCCCGTACAGGACCTGCAACATGCGGTCGTGCATTACCCTGCTGAAATGTACGGTTTCGCAGGGATCGAATGAAGGGTAGAGCCACGGGTCGTAACACGTCTGAAATGTAACGTCCACTGTTCAAAGTGCCGTCAGTGCGAACAAGAGGTGACCGAGACTTCTAACCAATGGCACCCCATACCATCACCCCGGGTGATGAGCCAGTACGGCGATGACGAACTCACGCTTCCAATGTGCGTTCACCGCGATGTCGCCAAACACGGATGCGACCATCATGATGCTGTAAACAGAACCTGGATTCATCCGAAAAAATGACGTTTTGCCTTTCGTGCACCCAGGTTCGTCGTTGAGTACACCCTCGCAGGCGCTCATGACTGTGATGCAGCGTCAAGGGTAACCGCAGCCATGTTCTCCGAGTTGATAGTCCATGCTGCTGCAAACGTCATCGGACTGTTCGTGCAGAAGGTTTTTGTCTTGCAAACGTCCCCATCTGTTGACTCAGGGATTGAGACGTGGCTGCACGATCCGTTACAGCCATGCGGTTAAGATGCCTGTCATCTCGACTGCTAGTGATACGAGGCCGTTGGGATCCAGTACGGCGTTCCGTATTACCCTCCTGAACCCACCGATTCCATATTCTGCTAACAGTCTTTGGATCTCGACCAACGCGAGCAGCAATGTCGCGATACGATAAACCGAAATCGCAATACTCTACAATCCGACCTTTATCAAAGTCGGAAACGTGATGGTACACATTTCTCCTTCTTACAAGAGGCATCACAACAACGTTTCACCAGGCAACGCCGGTCAACTGCTGTTTGTGTATGAGAAATCAGTTGGAAATTTTCCTGATGTCAGCACGTTGTAGGTGTCGCAACCGGTGCCAACGTTGTGTGAATGTTTTGAAAAGCTAATCATTTGCATATCACAGCATCTTCTTCCAGTCGGTTAAATTCCGCGTCTGTAGCACGTCATCTTCGTGGTGTAGCAATTTTAATGGTTCAAAAATGATGGTTCAAATGGCTCTGAGCACTATGGGGCTTAACATCTGAGGTCATCAGTCCCCTAGAACTTAGAACTACTTAAACCTAACTAATCTAAGTACACCACACATATCCATGCCCGAGGCAGGATTCGAACCTGCCACCGTAGCGGTCGCGCGGTTCGTGACTGAAGCCTCTTGAACCGCTCGGCCACACCGGCCGGCCAAGAGCCTTCAGGAGGTGTAAGTAAAGAACATAGGCAGAGACTTTAAGCGTTTTCAGTAGCGTATTGAATAGAGGTACAGAGTTGCGAAATGAGATATAGGTGCTGCCGCAATGGTTAATTAAAAAACAAGCAGAAAAGCACGAAGAAGTTATAGTTTTTATTTTCAAATTAAAAATTTAGTTTATGCACCTTCTTATTATTTGTATGTGCCACAAGTTTACGGCCCGGAGCACATGATTGCACCTTTTTAAGCTGCCAACACTGATAACAAATAATAGTTTGAAGGAGTTGGTAGGTTTAAGGTATTTTGGGAAAGTTGACGAAATTGTGTTATTTTGTGATTTTTTTTTTTTTTGTCTGCTATGGGGGAATTTCTGAATCTCCATCCGGAAACTCTGCAGGAAGCAGTCCATGGGGATGTTTTCACTTTAAATCCCTGTTCTCAAATGGTTCAAACGGCTCTGAGCTCTATGGGACCCAACATCTGTGGTCTTCAGTCCCTAGAACTTAGAACTACTTAAACCTAACTAACCTAAGGACATGACACACATCCATGCCCGGGGCAGGATTCGAACCTGCGACCGTAGCGGTTGCGCGGTTACAGACTGAAGTGCCTATGACCGCTCGGCCACACCGGCTGGCTCGTCCCTGTTCTATCTCCAAAGGACAGAGTCGCGCACGCTGCTTCTTTGGACTCTCACATTTTGCCTTGTCCCTGTGTTTTACTGACATGTCACCCAGTGATGTTTAAATCTTTCCTAGGATGATGAAACCATTGCGTCTCATGACCAGATGATGATCTCCTAGGTATAGCGTTTCCCGGACAGCCAAAACGCAACATCCATGATCTTCGCCAAGTCATCCACCGTTGGAAAAAATGCGTCGTATTGAAAAATGAATACCTAGAGAAGGACTAACATCATCACCAGATTTCATGGTCACAGCCTGATTTTGTTTGAGATGATAACGAAAACTCTTTGACCTTGTTGACTACCCCTCATACAGAGACCTTCTAAAGATTACGGAAAGCTGCAATGGTGAAAATTTCAGGTTCATGGAAAACAAATACGGTAACTGAGGGTAATACTGGCGTGGTCATGGTGTCATTAATATAATATTTCACTAAACGTATTACTGAGTACAGAGGCTAGTACTGCAACGTAAAAACTTAAGTAGTGTTGCACAATGCAGACCGGGAGAGTAAGCCGCGCCCTAATAATTCATTTGTAATTCACGCGGCCTGGGGCTCGCGCCACCTCGTTATATTGGCTGGTCAAAGCAAAACCTGAACCAATTTCCTGGCTGGCTATGCGGCCGAGATTAATCTCCTAAGCTCGCTCTCGCCGCAGCGGCAAAAGTGGTGGCCGCAGCCCGGGACGCGAACTCATCCTCATTTCATGCACAGGGATGCGTTCTGTATCAGTTGGAGGTTGCATACAATTCTAAGGACCAATACAGTACGTTTGTGCAAATACGATATCGGTCTTTTGGCGAGGGAAACGCATTGCTGATTTTATGCACTTCCATACATTCAGGTTATACACCGCTGGCAGTGAACTTTGCTTTCTTTTGCGCCCAGAATTCCTCCATTCTTTTGGACTGTTTCGCGCTCCTCTATTTTCAAGTTGTTCGGCTCGATCTGTCTCACTTGTCACCATCTTTCTGCGAACGGACCTCTGGAACACATCCACTGACGCGTGCCACACGAACAGCATTGTCGTATTCTCCGCAACGTTTACAAAGGGAGTGCGTGCACGAGGCCGTGCCGCACGAGCAGACAAGCGGAAAATCCGGCCAGCATTGTCGAAGAGCAATGCATTCGGTGCGAGCAGCCAGTGCGCGTGACGTCACAGGCAAATTTTGCGTTCCGGATGACACAACACAAATCGCAAGTCTCAATTTGCGCGGGGCGCAGCGTTTAGCAGCAGCTGCAATTGATGATGGAACACTTCTAACTCATGTGAAAACTTATAACGAACGTTTGAACTTTAAATAGCCTGAATACAGTACTTCAACCGTTAACAACGACGCGCAAGAGATGGAGGGCTAATAAACGAAGTTTTATTTAATAATTCAGTTAGCAGCAAAGCTTTCCGTTCCGAAATTCGAGAACGAACTATCTCGTTTGGTGTCGTCATGTTCATGATGAATGCACACGTCGTTTACATATACGGTCTTCTTTAACGTCTGCACAAGATAATACTTCATCTACATGGGTACTCTGCAAATCACATTTAAGTGCCAGGCAGAGGGTTCATCGAATCACCTTCACAATTCTCTATTATTCCAATCTCGTATAGCGTGCACAAAGAACGAACACCTGTATCTTTCCGTACGAGTTCTGATTTCCCTTATTTTATTATGGTGATCGTTCCTCCCTATGTAGGTCAGTGTCAACAAAATATTTTCGCATTCGGAAGAGAAAGTTGGTGATTGGATTTTCTTGAGAAGTGTCCGTCGCAACGAAAAACTCCTCTCTTTTAATGATGTCCAGCCCAAATCCAGTATTATTTCAGTGACACTCTTTCTCATATTTCGTAATAATACAAAACGTGCTGACCTTCTTTGAACTTTTTCGATGTACTTAGTAAGTCCTATCTGGTAAGGATCGCACACTGCGCAGCAGCATTCTAAAAGAGGACGGACAAGCGTAGTGTAGGCAGTCTTCTTAGTACATCTGTTACATTTTCTAAGTGTCCTGCCAATAAAACGCAGTCTATGGGTAGCCCTCCCTACAGCATTTTTTATGTGTTCCTACAAATTTAAGTTGTTCGTAATTGTAATTCCTAGGTTTTTAGTTGAATTTAAGGCCTTTAGATTTGACTGATTTATCGTGTAACCGAAGTTTAAAGAATTCCTTTTAGCACTCATGTGGATGATCTCACATTTTCGCACCATTCAGATATCCTTTCTAAATCGATTTGCAATTTGTTTTGATTTTCTGATGACTTTATTAGTCGATAAACGACAGTGTCATCTACAAACAATCTCCCAAATCATTTATATAGATAAGGAACAGCATAGGGCCTATAACATTACCATAGGGAACGCCAGAAATCACTTCTGTTTTACTCGATGACTTTCCGTTAATTACTACGATCTGTGACCTCTCTGCAGGTAGTCACAAATCCAGTCACATGACTGAGACAATATTCCATATGTACGCAATTTCACTACAAGCAGCTTGTGTGGTACAGTGTCAAAAGCCTTCCGGAAATCCACAAATACGAAATCGATCTGAAATCCCTTGTCAATAGCACTCAACACTTCATGCGAATAAAGAACTAGTTGTGTTTCACAAGAACGATGTTTTCTAAACCCATGTTGACTGTGTGTCAATAGACCGTTTTCTTTGAGGTAATTCATAATGTTCGAACACAATATATGTTCTAGAATCATGCTGCATATCGACATTAATGATATGGGTCTGTAATTAAGTGGACCGAGCGAGGTGGCGCAGTGGTTCGACACTGGATTCGCATTCGGGAGGACGACGGTTCAATCCCGCGTCCGGCCATCCTGATTTAGGTTTTCCGTGATTTCCCTAAATCACTTCAGGCAAATGCCGAGATGGTTCCTCTGAAAGGGCACGGCCGACTTCCTTCCCCATCCTTCCCTAATCCGATGAGACCAATGACCACGCTGTCTGGTCTCCTTCCCCAAGCAACCAACCAACAAATTAAGTGGAATACTGCTACTACCTTTTTTGAATAACGGTGTGACCAGTGCAACTTTCCAGTCTTTCGTTACGGATCTTTCTTCTAGCCAACGGTTGTATATGATTGTTAAATACGGAGCAATTGCATCAGCATACTATAAAAGGAACGTAATTGGCATACAGTCTGGACCAGAAGACTTGCTTTTATTACGTGATTAAAGTTTGCTTCACTACTCCGAAGATATTTACTTCTGCGTTATTTAATTTAAGGAATTTTATACTGTCTTATTGACAACAACACTAGTAATGTTTACACTCATTCATGATATAATATTTCTGGAAATATAAAAGTTCGTGGCATGAAGGAAGTAGGTCATGACGACAAACCGGTACAGCCGTTCTTGGAAACGAAATTAATGGCGTAAGCTGCAAAGAGCAAAAGGATACAATAGAAGAAGAAAAAGAGATGCAGTAAACATTGATCGTCAAACGAACCGTTCGTGAGATAATTGCGAATGTGTGGAATATTGTCCTAATGAGTAACAAACGTGTTTTAGATAATTTCGCATCTGACTGGGCTCGAATTTCACCGATGGATAAGCTAAGTTTTCATGAATCTCAGTGACGAAATTACTGAATCCATAGATAGCGCAAATATCTCCTCTTACAGACATTTTCACCCCTCTTCGTCCGTCAGTATCAGTCTCTCTAAGGAGTGAATAATTCTACAGGGGGAGCGACTTGAAAATGGTGAGTTACATCAGTCTGCTCTTCTCTCAGAATATTGTCAAACTATTAATGTCGAGGCAGTATTGTGCTCAGAAAATAAAGGAGTTCTAAGAGAAATCTGTAGAGGAAATTAATGTTCGATGTGGAGAAATAAGAACATTGAGGTTTGTAGACCGCAGTTTTGTCAGAAACGGCAAAGAACTTCTTAGATCGCTGAACGGAATTGATAATGTTTTAAAAAGAGATTATGAAATGAGAGTAGCAACAAAAATAAAACTAGGGTAACGGAATGTACTCAAATTGATACAGATGACTGAGGGAATTAGACTGGGACATAAGGCACTAAAAGTATCAGAAGAGTTTAGTTATTTGGAGAGCAAAATAACTGACGATGGCGAAAGTGGAGAACGTATAGAATGCTGAGTGGCAACAATAAGAAAAGCATTTCTGAAAAAGAGAAATCTGCTGTAATTGGACATAAATTTAAATACTAGTAAACCATTTCTCAATATATTTGCTCGGTTTGTACCCTTGTGTAGGGTGAAACATGGATAATGAGCAGTTCAGACATGGGGAGAACAATAGTCTTTATCAATGTGGTGCTATAGCAGAATGCTGAACGTAAGACTAGTAGATCGGTAATGAAGAGTTACTGAATTTATCTGGTAGGAAATAAATTTGTGGCGCAACGTAACTAACAGAAGGTACAGGTTGGCAGGACACATCATAAGCCGGCCTTGTGACAGAGCGGTTCTAGGCGCTACAGTTTGGAACCGCACGACCGCTACGGTCGCAGGTTCGAATCCTGCCCCGGGCATGGGTGTGTGTGATGACCTTATGTCAGTTAGATTTAAGTAGTTCTAAGTTACAGGGGACTGATGACCTCAGATGTTAAGTCCCATAGTGCTCAGAGCCATTTGACACATCATAGGTCTTCAAGTAATCCTCCATTTGGGAATGGAGTAGCTGAAAAGAGAAGCGGCCCAACAAGACTTGACTTTAGTAAGCAGGTTCAAATGTTTGCGGATTGAAATTAGTGAAGCAGAGATGACGAGGCTTGCAGAGGTTAGATTTGCGTGGAGAGCTGGATGAAAATAGTCTTCCAACTAAAGACCACAACAACAACATACATCGCTCGTCTGAACGTATCTTTGTTCCACGTCTCCAGAAAATATCTTTTCTGTGTATAACAAATCTGTGATGAAGGTAACGCTTTATAAAGCATGAAATAAAGAACAAATTTTATGACTCTGCATTTAGTTAATCACGTTCTGCTTTAGATACAATTACAAATTACTTTATTTTGCATGCAATATATTTCTTTTGACGTTAGCATTACTAGAGATGCAGTATCAACTCGCTTGTGACTAGAGAGAAAGCAAAGGAATCTGATGTTGCCGTGTTGAAGGAATTAAGTTTGCGGTGATTTGTCAGAGAGCTCTGAAATCTTGTTTCACAGAGGCTAATTCGTCCCTCTCTCTTTCCAGTTTACAAGATATATCAGAAATATCATCGTATAAACCATTTATAGAAACAAAGCCGAAGCTGACAATCGATTCCAGGATTTAATTTTGCAACATTACAGGTCCTACAGAAACTTAGGATGAGCAGTTAATTGTCTTTCCTGCTCTAAATCCCGTTTTGTATTTTGTCAGTCAAACGGAAATAAAAGAAATAAATGTACTCGCAGTTGCTGGAAATGATTCTAGATGTCACGACCAGAAACTGGCTGTAACTGTAGATTAGCCATTTGCTGGAAGACAGTCCACCTATGCGAATTTGGAAACAACCTTTACTTTGTAGCGAATGTCACGTTTTATCGAACTACACATCCAACCTGCCAGAAATCGCTGTTTTCTCTCGAGTGACGTGCGCTGTGTAGAGGGACTGAATGTCAATAATACTGCTCATAAAGGTCACTCGGTCACTTTCAACTCATACATACAAATAAATGCTCTCAGTAAAATACAGGAGTACCTCCTATAAGTATTAATGGTATCTAGAGTGTGCCAGATTACCGGAGAGGGACAATCGCAACTAAAATGATAGAAACAACGTGGAATCATTCTATAGAAGGAGCTTTATTGTTTCGATTATCATCGACAGGGGAACTTTCATGCAGTTTCATTGATAATCTCACATGGAAGTCCTCAGACTCCTGTCACGGTATGTCAACACGTGATGATCATACAGGGAAAGGAAATGCTCTTACTGGAGAATAATTGAAGGAAGTGGATTGTGTTGAGTGCTTACGCAGTTTATTTTGCTACTGTTATAGTAGGAAGAAGCGTCAGTAGTTGTCTGGCAAACCTATTCGTATTCAGATACTATAATTTGCTCTAAATTGGAGAAAATACGATACATATTTTGTTGAGAGTTTTCTTAATAACTTCAATAAACTGAACAGAATTCATCAAAGATTTCTACCTGCCTGTAAATCTGTCTCTACATCTAATTCCCATACCACACACTGAGTTATAGAAGATTAAAACCGGTAGTCTGGCAACGGCCTTGCCGCAGTGGGTACACCGGTTCCAGTGAGATCACCGAAGTTAAGCGCTGTCGGGCGTGGTCGGCACTTGGATGGGTGACCATCGAGGCCACCATGCGGTCTTTCCATTTTTCGGGGTGAACTCAGCCTCGTGATGCCAATTGAGAAGCTACTCGACCGATTAGTAGCGGCTTCGGTCAAGAATACCATCATATCGACCAGGAGAGCGGTGTGCTGACCCCACGCCCCTCCTATCCGCATCTTCCCCTGAGGATGACACGGCGGTCGGATGGTCCCGGTAGGCCACTCGCGGCCTGAAGACGGAGTGAACAATACCGCTAGTCTTTCAATTTACTTCCGATTTCCAATTCGCTAGCACATTACAAGTTAATTTATAAATCACTTGATTGATATTCATCTTCTATCTTACAAAATAAACTTCCAAGCCTGCATGTATTAGATACTGGCACAGTGATCCATGAAGACTTCTCGTCGTAATGGGTACTCCACGAGGTTTCAGGATTGTAGCGGGATGGCGTCAGTATGTAAATGGTGACAAGATGCAGACGTCTTCCGGCTGCAATCCCGAATCCTCAAAGAATAATAAAGCAAATGGCGTTTTTCTATTAATGTATTTGTATCTAAATTTTTCGGTATATTAACTGTCATGAATTATTTTTTTACATATTCAATGAATGAATAAGATAAAAACTGTAAAACAATATGTCTGTTTTTATCTTTCGACCGCTTAGTATTATGAAGGAAGAAAGAAGGCATGTTAGGATTTAACGTCCCGTCGACGACGGAGTCACTCGAGATGGAGCACAAGCTCGAATCAGAGGTAGTTAGAGGAGGAAATCAGGCGTGTCATTATTAAGGGAATCATCCCAGCGTCTGCCTTAAACGATTTAAGAATACTACTAACGTCCTATAGGTTGTTGACCTAACGGCGATTTGAACCGTCTTTCTGAACGCGAATCTCGTGTCTTACCACTGCATCACCTTTACAGGTTATATTTTATGTGAAAGACTAAAATTTTATAACATTTATTATGTGAAAGTAGATTTCTTAGCCACTAGAATTATAGCCGAGATGGGAATTCAGATTTTCACGTCATAAATACTCGAGCAGTCGCCTCCCTTCTCCTTTATCACTCGGCGGCTACATCGAGCGTGGGAGAGCAAAAGTTTTGAGGATTCAGGAATGGCGTTGGAGGAAGCTCTGAGTATAAATCGGAACGGGTGAGATACGCATCGAGACGCCCTTAGCAAATGCCTCCACGTGTTTGGAAACTGTAAGGACAGTGTGTAGTAAAGCAGCGGGCATTATGCCCACGCTAAGAGGTCGCTTTCAACAGCAGATAATTGCAATTATAAGACCAGTGGGAAAGTATAAAATGTTCTGGGTGAATTTCGTAGTTCGACAGTTTTTGTCAAGAAAGCAGCTGATTCTCAAAGATAAGACTGAAGTCTACAGGTGTAACTAACTTAATGGCGCTCCTGTGAAATGATGCTGCTTCTCTCGACGGTACGTCGCTAGGCTTTGTTTGTTCAAAAATGGTTCAAATGACTCTGAGCACTATGGGACGTAACATCTTAGGTCACCAGTCCCCTAGAACTTAGTACTTAAACCTAACTAACCTAAGGACATCATACACATCCATGCCCGAGGCAGGATTCGAACCTGCGACCGCAGACTTAGTCACTGAAATATTTAATGAAATGTTTGTAATATTTACTCCATTCATAATGATGTGAGTGTGGTGATTAGTTTCGATGCCTCACGATACACGATACAATATTACGTATACAGAACAGCAATACGAATATCATTGAAAGGTTGTTCTAGCAGTGAATGCCCTTTAACAAAACAGGAAAGCTTGTTTTAAACGTTGATTTTCTAGGTTAAGTTTCAAATTTATGCTATAAATCAGAGTCTCCGGTTGAAATTTTTACATGTTTCAGTACAAATTTTATGTTGAAGTCCATCATATACAAGATCGTTATCTAATTATTTACCTTTACATATGTCGATAATTGTGTGTCATCTTTTGTGGTCCTTGTCTTTCTTCGGCTAAAATATTATACAAAATTTAGATGTAAAACTGCAATGTGCAGTTATTTTAGTCTAGTTGCTCATCTGAAGCAGCATTATTGAAATACAGGTTCTCAAAGGGTGGCTTGAGCTCATGCCATCTATAAATCAGTTTCTTTGATTACAAATTACTTGATTCTGTGTATTTTTCCGGACAGTAATAATAGCAGGTGTTGTGTATTCTTTTTTTCTTTTTGCCGCACTGTGCATCCTTGTTGTGTTTCGTAACATGTAATCATATAAACTCTTTTTCCACACGTTTCACCATTTCACTGTCAACCTCTCGAGAAATAGCCACTTCAATACCCTGTGCTGTGCTTGACAAATATGCACAGTGTATAACTACAGAAACTGGAATCATTTTAGTACTGTGTATTTGTGTACGAAAGGCTCCTCCCTAGAAGCACAGCTACTATCAAGATGTTAACAGATTAATTAATAAAATAAACAATGGAAGACCAAAACGAGGACAGCAGGAGATCAGTGTCTGGACGCAGTTTATGAGTACTGGAACAATATCGTTATAAATAGCTAAGATCCAGTCGGTACAATATCCTGTTCAAATTTAACTCGCCGACCAATGGCGAGATCATTTGAGGACGAGCAGTGTTTTGTTGGTAATGGATCCACCATGTTCTTTTGAATGAAATATTCGCTTGGAATCTCAATAGTCAGACGGAAATTTCGAAATAATTGTTTGATGAGCTGGAAACTGAAATTCAGGAGAACGAGACATCTTAATATCTGAATTCGGAAAGAAAAACTACATTTTGCCATATGGGTCTGGCCTCTTTTATGAAGGCGTTAATCTTCTTGTTCATGTTTCTGTAGCATTTGTCCCGCTTAGGCAGATACAGTAAAGCTTCCCCAAATGTGGATCTAGTATCCTGATCACTGCGGCAGAGCCCTCGAATGATTCTAGACGCACTGAATTGTTTTAAAACGACATTGTACCGTCACAATTGTAAATACCTTAACATTTAAAGAAACTTAAGACTTTGGAACATTGTTTTCAGTGGTACCTACATATTGCATATAACATGCCTAAAACTTGAAAAACTGTTATGTAATGTCAGAGAGTAAATGTAATTCAGTCACTTATGTTGGAGTTGATCCGTTTGCAAGCTAAGAGCTGCCGAAGGCAGCAGCGGTAGGAAGCCGTTGCTGCGAACTGTTTCGGAGTTTGGAGAATTTCATGCAGTGCCCTTTGGGGTTCAGAGCTCTTGACGAGTTAACGCAGCACTTCAAAGCCGGAAGCCAACAAGCGCTAACTTGGCTGTTTATGTAGCGATTACCGGTTCCTTACGCATGCTCACTGAGTCGTGTTGAGCGGAATCCAGTGGTTAACACGCCTCACTTATCCTATGTTATCTGAAAAGTGGCCACTCTTCCTCTCCTTCTCCCCTTCCTCCTCCTCCTCCTCCTCCTCCTCCAACAACATGTTTCTTCGATTGGTGAAAAGACTTAGTTGTAGGAAATATCCATTATCATAGCTGTTACCACTTGGTTGATGGTAATCGAAGATTTCATTAAAAGTCGAAATGTATCATTCTGAAATGGATTGTAGAATAATGCTAATGAGGAAAGGGAGGAAGAGAACAGTAGCTCTTGCTGCATCGCAATGGGCAACGGAAACTTCTTTTCCTCTTTACTTTATTAACGTGCCCTTTCTGTGCATTATTATTACCTAGTATTCCGCCTATTGTCAGGTCCGCGTCTTCGTGCAGTGAATTTCTGACGCCAATGTTCCCTATCTTCAGCTTCTTCCTTCAGTCTGCTGTATCTCCTTCCATCTTTCACGTCATTCAAATGTAGAATTCTTCTTCTTCTTCTTCCTTGTCCTGTGGTTCTTTTGATCTTCCTATCTATGATGTTGTGTATCACCTCTCGTGTCTAATAAGGGAACGGTCCAATAAGATATGTCGAAACCTACCCTGAAATTTTTTACACAGGAAGAAGACCACGAAAGAAATGCACTGCCAAAATTTTAGCTACTAAGAGGCACTGCAAGTATTTTGTAAAAGATGTACAACTTAACCCATTTTTGGCGCGTGAAGAACAGCTTAAAACAGCGGTGTGTACAGACCTGCTCGCCTAGTGCGTGACTCGGCGAATCACTCCAGTAGCGCCGCGTAGAGGAATTACTCGGAGTTCACAGACAACAATTTAAAGCCTGATTTACAATGGAGCGAATGGAAGCGAACACGTGCGAATGGGCATTTGCAGAAAATTCACTACCGTTCGCTTGCACATGGGTAGAATCAATTATACTAGAGGGAACGGAAGAGAACACGAGGTAGCGAACAGTACCTATGAACGCTGTGTTTCTATTATTAGCCGGCCAGAGTGGCCGAGCGGTTCTAGGCGCTTCAGTCTGGAACCGCGCGACCGCTACGGTCGCAGGTTCGAATCCTGCATTGGGCATGGATGTGTGTGATGTCCTTAGGTTAGTTAGTTTTAAGTAGTTCTAAGTTGTAAGGGACTGATGTCCTCAGATGTTGAGTCCCACAGAGCCATTTTTTATTATTAGTTTTGTTTTTCGAGCTAATATTCGGCAAACTAGGATACAACTATCTTGTTAGAGCCACAGTGAGAAACTTTGCCACTCAGTAAGGATTATTTTGCATGGCGAGCGCACTGTTCTTGACGGAGCATGCAAAATCGTGCACGGAAGGAAGAATTTAAGTGTCTCAGTTTGTGTGGAAGCGTGACATGCGTGGAGATCATGCGCTTTTCACGGAATTTCATCTCCATCTTTCCTTAACACTGGTCCAAAATTTTTCATGTATGTCGGCTGCCATTTTTCCCTGGCTTCTCATTACCACTGAGGGGAAATTTATAAACAGAACACTAATTACCGACGTCGAGCATCATACCACGGTGTGACACAAACAGCTTTTCCACTACGCGTGTAACGTCTAACGATCGTTTTTTTTTCTCCTAAAACAAAAATGAACTAGTGGTAAAGCGCGCTCTTCGTCATCCAGAGAGCGCGGAATCAAATACCGTTCAGACCACAATTTTTTCACTATGCTTTTAACCGAGCATCCACTTCTCACAGATCTTTCGGATTCCACGTTAAACTGCAGCTTTCCATTTTACGATTAGATAACTGGGGAAGGTTAGGGACACGTAAGTATCTGCATTGGCGTCCAGTTGCAATACCTGCAAGAGGCCTACAGACAGAATTCTCTTGTGCTCTTGTTAGCTTGTTTGCTCCTATGAAAACCTGGCTTACACTATACAAACATTTTTTGAATGACTTTAGATCGACAGTTCAGTTCTTGCATATGTAATTCTGATAAAACTGCCTAGCAGGGAAAACAAAATTATGAGGGTGTTTGACGTCACAGACGACTTCCATCAGTGAGGACTTGTAATTTGTTGAAATGAAATGTCTTGCAGTACTGCATTTTATAACAATTCCTGTAGGCCATTCCTTATAATAACGTTTGCATGTTGTACATTTGACTCTCAGTGGAACACATCTTTGTTTATTCCCTGTAGTCGTCACAAAAATACGAAGTGTATATTAAATGACAAAAACAAACATTTTTCTTGCACCAGGCACACCGGACAGAGGAAAAATTGACGCAGTTTTATTTATACAGAACTGCGATGGAGTCAGAAATGGTCCAGGCCGTTGTTCTGCATATTGCGCTGCATACCATGCATACATAATTGATCAAATTCGAAAAGCGTGGCGAAGAAACTGGTAATGCACAAACGACTGGAGCTTAAGAATACTGTACCGCTGATAAACCTGAAATGAGAGAGAGGTATCAGAAATTATGTTGTCTGATTATTTCCTGAAAACCTAGCGAGGTGGTGGAGTGGTTAGCACACTGGACTCGCATTCGGGAGGACGACGGTTCAATCCCGCGTCCGGCCATCCTGATTTAGGTTTTCCGTGATTTCCCTAAATCGCTTCAGGCAAATGCTGGGATAGTTCCTTTGAAAGGGCACTGCCGACTTCTTTTCCCGTCCTTCCGTAATCCGATGAGATCGATGACCTCGCTGTTTGGTCTCTTCCCTCAAAACAACGCAACGTATTTCCTGAAAAATGCTTTCCACTGTCGAAAAATTATTTATCGAAAGTTTGAATCGCACAAGTAGTTCCAGGCGGAATTCACATTACATCTACACATATTTCGTCCTCCTCCACAAAAAAAGAGGCATTGTTATATCCAGATCATGAATCCAACAAAAGCGATGATTCAGTTTCTGCAGCTTGTAGGAACACGTTTCGAACAAAATTGCTGAAAAATATTCTTTCCCATTTTTCCAGATTTGATACGTAGATAACAAGATTTTTGCAACTAAACAGTTCATTTTTTGTTTTTGATTCTTATTTACCTTGCGGTTCTTGGCGACATATATGCGGATGCCGAAACAGTAAACCACTCATACTTATCACTGGCTTTATCGTATATGAATGTGTCACTGCATTCATGGATTTGACAACAGAATCAGTCTTTTGTTCACCCCTAAATGATAAAGTGCTGTGTGCATGCAGTTCTTTCACGAAACCTGACTGATCAGCGTTATAAACACCAGTTGCGGGGATAACAGGAAGTTTCGTCTTTGCGTCAGCTATGAATTTCTCTGTAGCATTGTCTATCACGGACAGCTGCTCTACACGCTTACGTGATGGAAACTTGGTAATTTTGGGACTTACTATTCTGTAAGATTTCTTGAACCTGCGCAGCCAGGTCGGTGAAGCCTGGAAATTCGCAATGTGCATATCAGATGCAATTCGGAGGGCCCTGTATCTCCATCGGTGAGAGTGCATAGCCTCTCACGAGCAGTTCTAAATCTTTCGAACAGTTTTTCATTCAGATGATTTCGGATTCCCGTTTGGTGCATATTTCTTACTTCATGTAATTCATTCTTCCATTTGTACAGTTCACGCTTCGGTTTCACGAAACGAAAACGCCTTTGCACACTGTATGTTTTCCCTCATTCGTTTAACCAATATCTCACTGCGTTTTCTTTGTCACTGAAAGCTGTTCCAGTACGTGTATTTTTTTCTTTTTCTTTTTTCTTTTTAAACATGGAAGGTATTCTTCTTCAGAACTGTTACTGGCACAACTGACGTCGCCCGAACCACTGTTTATGGAATCGTCACAGTTGTTTCCTATTTCTTCTAACGTATCCACAATTTCTAACGAAATGTCGACATCATTCGAAAGAATGTCAAGGAAATTAACTAACAAATGACACATACGTACGTCCTCAGGACAAGTAGGAGATCTCGGTTGGAAACAACGTTGTTCATATTTCATCACTGCTAAACGTAGAACGTTAATTGCATCCACTTTACTTTGAAACTGGGAGAAAAAAAAGGCACTGTCAGCAGGCATGTCTTGTTGTTGTTGTTGTTGTCTTCAGTACTGAGACTGGTTTGAGGCAGCTCTCCATGCTACTCTATCCTGTGCAAGCTTCTTCATCTCCCAGTACCTACTGCAACCTACATTTCTGAATCTGCTTAGTGTATTCATCTCTTGGTCTCCCCCTACGATTTTTACCCTCCACGCTGACCTCCAATACTAAATTGGTGATCCCTTGATGCCTCAGAACATGTCCTACCAACCGATCCCTTCTTCTGGTCAAGTTGTGCCACAAACTTCTCTGCTCCCCAATCCTATTCAATACATCCTCATTAGTTATGTGATCTACCCATCTAATCTTCAGCATTCTTCTGTAGCACCACATTTCGAAAGCTTCTATTCTCTTCTTGTCCAAATTATTTACCGTCCATGTTTCACTTCCATACATGGCTACACTCCATACAAATACTTTCAGAAATGACTTCCTGACACTTAAATCTATACTCAATGTTAACAAATTTCTCTTCTTCAGAAACGCTTTCCTTGCCATTGCCAGTCTACATTTTATATCCTCTCTACTTCGACCATCATCAGTTATTTTGCTCCCCAAATAGCAAAACTCTTTTACTACTTTAAGTGTCTCATTTCCTAATCTAATACCCTCAACATCACCCGAATTAATTCGACTACATTCCATTATCCTCGTTTTGCTTTTGTTGATGTTCATCTTATATCCTCCCTTCAAGACACCATCCATTCCGTTCAACTGCTCTTCCAAGTCCTTTGCTGTCTCTGACAGAATTACAATGTCATCGGCGAACCTCAACGTTTTTATTTCTTCTCCATGGATTTTAATACCTACTCCGAATTTTTCTTTTGTTTCCTTTACTGCTTGCTCAATATACAGATTGAATAACATCGGGGAGAGGCTACAATCCTGTCTTACTCCCTTCCCAACCACTGTTTCCTTTTCATGTCCCTCGACCCTTATAACTGCCATCTGGTTTCTGTACAAATTGTAAATAGCCATTCGCTCCCTATATTTTACCCCTGCCACCTTTAGAATTTGAAAGAGAGTATTCCAGTCAACGCTGTCAAAAGCTTTCTCTACGTCTACAAATACTAGAAACGTAGGTTTGCCTTTCCTTAATCTTTCTTCTAAGACAAGTCGTAAGGTCAGTATTGCCTCACGTGTTCCAGTATTTCTACGGAATCCAAACTGATCTTCCCCGAGGTCGGCTTCTACTAGTTTTTCCATTCGTCTGTAAAGAATTCGTGTTAGTATTTTGCAGCTGTGGCTTATTAAACTGATTGTTCGGTAATTTTCACATCTGTCAACACCTGCTTTCTTTGGGATTGGAATTATTATATTCTTCTTGAAGTCTGAGGGTATTTCACCTATTTCATACATCTTGCTCACCAGATGGTAGAGTTTAGTCGGGACTGGCTCTCCCAAGGCCGTCAGTAGTTCCAATGGAATGTTGTCTACTCCGGGGGTCTTGTTTCGACTCAGGTCTTTCAGTGCTCTGTCAAACTCTTGACGCAGTATCGTATCTCCCATTTCATCTTCATCTACATCCTCTTCCACTTCCATAATATTGTCCTCAAGTACATCGCCCTTGTATAGACGCTCTATATACTCCTTCCACCTTTCTGCTTTCCCTTCTTTGCTTAGAACTGGGTTTCCATCTGAGCTCTTGATGTTCATACAAGTGGTTCTCTTATCTCCTAAGGTCTCTTTAATTTTCCTGTAGGCAGTATCTATCTTACCCCTAGTGAGATAAGCCTGTACATCCTTACATTTGTCCTCTAGCCATCCCTGCTTAGCCACTTTGCACTTCCTGTCGATCTCATTTTTGAGACATTTGTATTCCTATTTGCCTGCTTCATTTGCTGCATTTTTATATTTTATCCTTTCATCAATTAAATTCAATATTTCTTCTGTTACCCAAGGATTTCTACTAGCCCTCGTCTTTTTACCTACTTAATCCTCTGCTGCCTTCACTACTTCATCCCTCAAAGCTACCCATTCTTCTTCTACTGTATTTCTTTCCCCCATTCCTGTCAATTGTTCCCTTATGCTCTCCCTGAAACTCTGTACAACCTCTGTTTCTTTCAGTTTATCCAGGTCCCATCTCCTTAAATTCCCACCTTTTTGCAGTTTCTTCAGTTTTAATCTACAGGTCATAAGATTGTGGTCAGAGTCCACATCTGCCCCTGGAAATGTCTTACAATTTAAAACCTGTTTCCTGAATATCTGTCTTACCATTATATAATCTATCTGATACCTTTTAGTATCTCCAGGGTTCTTCCATATATACAACCTTCTATAGGTATGTCTTACGAAAGCTTTATCTGTATTGTCAACACTTACCAATACTGCTAACAGCAACTAATAATTTGTAATAGATGTTACTTGAGTGGCTAATTCGAGAGAACAGTAACTGTGTACTGTAGTGTCAGAGAAACTATCAACGAACGGTAACCTGAAACGTACTTTGCCAATTTTCAACTCTTTTTTTAATACCTGCAGTGCCTCATAGTAGCTAAAATTTTGATAGTGCATTTGTTTCGTGGCAGAAAGTATTAGTGGCAGAAAGTGAGCTGACAGTGAATAACATGCTTAAAGACCTGAATGAAGCTTGTGTGTAATATTGGATGTAAATAAACACAGGAAAAACAAAGACTATAGCCGGCCGCGGTGGTCTAGCGGTTCTGGCGCTGCAGTCCGGAACCGCAGGACTGCTACGGTCGCAGGTTCGAATCCTGCCTCGGGCATGGGTGTGTGTGGTGTCCTTAGGTTAGTTAGGTTTAAGTAGTTCTAAGTTCTAGGGGACTTACGACCTAAGATGTTGAGTCCCATAGTGCTCAGAGCCATTTGAACCATTTGAACAAAGAATATGGTCACCAGTACAAGACGCAGACAGTCGAATATTAAAATAGGACAATCTACCACTAGGCAAGTAAGTGCATTTAAATATTTTGGAAGCACAGCGACTGAAGACTTGAGACGTCACCAAGAGGTGAAAACTCGAACTGCAATAGCGAATGAGGCATTCAACACAAAGCGGTGACTGTTATGTGGAAAATTAGATAAATATCTAAGGAAAAGGCTTGGCAAATGTTTTATCTTGAGTGTGGCACTATATGGGGCAGAGACATGGACGCTGAGATGAGAGAATGAAAAAAGGTTGGAAGCATTTGAGATGTGGATGTGTAGGAGAATGGAGAGAAAAAGATGGATACAAAGAGTGAGTAATGAAAGAGTATTGGAAAGGGTTGGTAAGAGAAGATGTCTGCTGAAGGTTATAAGAGAAAGAAACCTGCCTTTTGGCAGAACACTGATGATAATGATTTCTTTCGTTGTCTTCTTCCTGGGTAAAAAATTTCAGGGTAAGTTTCGACATGTCTTATTGGACTATTCCCTTGTAAGTATGTGTCTGATCCAATGGTGCTTCCTCTGAAGAACTACTCAGAATAATTATCATCTCTCCTATCCTTCTTAGTACATAGTCGTTTGTTAAATTATCTGTCCGCTTGATTTTCTTTATTCTACTTCAGCACCGCAATTCAGACGTGTCCAGGTTTTTTCCTCTATTTTTCTCATGGTCCATGTCTCTGCTCAGGACACTGCAATACTCCAGATGAAGCACTTCACCAGTTTCTACCTTAATTCCAAGCTCAATTCGCTGGTGAGCAAATAAGTCTTCTTCCTGAATGCGGCTCTTGCTCGAATTTCATTTTTGCATTGGACATTCTTTACCAGCAAGATCCCCAAATACTTTAACTGCATCACACTCTCCACTTGTCGACTATCGACTGTTATCCTCAGAGGTTTCTCCCGGTTTGATATCAGTATCGCGTTGCTACCTCTGGATCACGGGGCTCCGGGTTCGATTCCCGGCAGGGTTGAAGATTTTCTGTGCCCGGGAACTGGATGTTTGTGTCGTTCATTATTTCATCATCATCATCATCATCATCACTCGTGACAGTGGCTAGATTGAACTGTATAAAAATTGTACTGCGTAAAAATTGGAACTTCGTACGGGCGCTGATGACCGCGCAGTTGAGCACCCAACAAAACAAAAATCATAATCGATAACAGTATCATTTTTGGTTTATCGATGATGATTTTCATGCCATATTTCCTTCCAATTTCCACTAACTGGTTCATCATGTGTTGCATTAGTCTTTGATTTCTGGCGAGCACTACCAGGTCTTCTGCATACTTGATGGTGTTGATGAGTCGTCTTCGTGTCCCGAATTTTCCGCATACCTCCAAAGCATCTCTTTTCCGCCATTATCCATACACTGCATACATGCAGAAGCATTTCTTAATGTCTCCACTAATATGTAAAGACATAGAATTCAAGAACTCGCAATACAGCATTTCGAATTATACAGAAAAACGTAGAGGTATAGCAGATTGAATCTAGAGAAAAAAATTGAAGATATGGATCAAAGTCAGCAAACCTTATACAACGTCGCAACAAAGCATCTATAATTAACATGTACAACTATGCTGCCGCGCGGGATTAGCCGAGCGGTCTCAGGCGCTGCAGTCATGGACTGTGCGGCTGGTCCCGGCGGAGGTTCGAGTCCTCCTCCGGGCAAGGGTGTGTGTCTTTGTCCTTAGGATAATTTAGGTTAAGTAGTGTGTAAGCTTAGGACTGATGACCTTAGCTGTTAAGTCCCATAAGATTTAACACACGTACACACACAACTATGCTACGCAAGCAATCGAATGATGTGTCTGGGAAGATACTTCTGGTACCACCTAAATTACCTACTTTCAATTTCCATTCGCCACCAGAGCGTGCCTGTAAACCTCCGTATCACCTCCAGTTTCACTGATTTTCCCATCGTGGTCGCTAGGTGAGATACACGTATAGGTGAGAGGAAGTAAAACGTTGTCTAACTCTTCTGGGTACCTACGCCCTCAGATTTTTAACAGCAATCCTCTACATGATTCAAAACGCAGCTGCTATGAGTGGAATTTAATGCGCTTTTCCGAAACGCCGTCGTGCTTGCTAAATGAACCCTTGACGAAACATTCCCCCGTTCTTTATCTCTTCTCAGTCTCCTCAGACTGATCAACAAAAATGAACAACTGGTCGAACGAATGTTTTCTGTGCCACTTCTATCTGGAAAAATTGCTTTTTTTTACAGTTCTTCCACTGAATCTCAGTCAGACATATTCTTTTCCTAGAACTAGTTTTGTGTTATTGTTTCACATTAGGTCACTCCGGAGGGCTACTCATAAACATTTTTTGTTGACACCGTTTCCAGTGCTTTTATCGATAGTGTCGAAATCTAACAGAAACGGATAGAGTCATTTATGCGCATATACAGTAACTGAACAAAACTATGGAAACACAACGAGAAATACAAGCTTGAACATAAATGCAGATGACAGCCAAGACTTCAGGTTGAGCTGCTGTATTTGACTTATGAACGACACCTGTGCAGTGCCCTCAATACGTTAAGAATGCCACTCGTGGTCAGAACACTGTTCTATGCAGTTGTGAATGCATTATGTCGGACTTAAGTGACCTTGAACGTAGGCAAATAGTTGGTGCTCGTATGGTGAGAGCTTCCATAACCAAGGCAACCGAAGTACGAGTATTCGGTGTTTCAAGCACCAAGCGAAGATTTATACCGCATACAAGGAAGGTGGCGAAACGTCATCCTCTGAGTCACGACACGGACGAAAGTGTGTTTTGAGTGTTCGTGACAAACTGTCATTGAGGAGAATTGTCACAGATTAGCTGTTAAAGTCACTGCAGAACTAATTGTCGCAGTCACGATTCCTGTCAGCACCTAAACAACGCGAAGGGAGCTCCATAGGCGGGGAATTGCTGGGCAATCTGGAATCCAGAAACCAATCATCAGATATGCAAATGTCCGTAACGGGAAAACTTGGTGCTAAAGCCATAAAACTTGGACTATGCGGCAATGGGAGAATGTCATTTCATTGGATGAGTCTTGTTTCACGCTGTTTCTTATTTCTGGCGAGTTTATGACGCAAGAGTGAAACATGGCGGGGATTTGGGGACGATTTGGGCAGTCATGTCATGGTATTCCATGGGCTCCACGGGTGCTCTGCGAGGATTATGTGAACATTTTAGCTGACCGTGTCCATTGCATGGTACAATGTTCGTTCTCCAATGGTGATGCTGTGTTCCAAGACGACAGGGTTCCCGTTCACACAACTCGCATCGTCCAGGACTGCTTTTGTGAGCACGAGGATGAAGTGTCCCATGTGCCATGGTCACCACAGCCATCCGATCTTAATATTACTAAACCTTTGTGTTCTACTTTGGAGAGAAGTGTGCGTGATCGCTATCCATCTTCATCAACGTTACCTGAACTTGCCACTATTTTGCGAGAAGAATGGTGTCAGATTCTCTGGGAAACCATGCAGAAACTTTATTTATCCCTTCAGAGACGAACGGAAGCTGTTTTGATTGCCATGACTTTCCTAGACCACATTATCCACAGTAGTGTTTGTGTTTTAGGTGTTTCCATACTTTTGTCCACACTCTGTGTATTTACGTTTATAGTCAGCTGACAGTTCCTACATCGGTACTTCGTACATTTCGCTTAAGTTTTCCGGTGTTGTTAGTTTCCACTCACAACAGTCTCACAAACGTCCCAACGTTACCCACTAAATCAGTCTGACATATCCTGAACAGTTTTAAGTTCTATCTGGTAGCAAGTTCTGAATAAAGTCGTGAGAAGACGGTCCGATACTAGATAACCAAGTATTTTTCTCACTAAGCTACTGCGTGGAGCTTTACAGAATGCATTACGGTAGTCAGGGATCACGGTATGAATCTGACACTCTTGTCTACGGTAAAGAGTTAACGATACTGCCTCTCTTCTATATTAACTAGCTTTTTTTCTCTGTAGATAGCTGGAGAGGATGGCTACTGAAGTTTTCATAGCATCAGTTGACTATTTAGCCAACTGATACACACAGTGTGCGAAGCCGCGTGCACTACGATAAGCGTTCTCGACGGCCGTTAGTGTACTCATATTTAGCACGCTCCAACTTCAAAGATTTCATGTAATTTTGTGTGTATCCTTGTATCACTAGAATGAATAATAATGTCTGAAAATTTTTGTGCATATTCCGGAATTAAGGGATAATTTGTATGTTTTCTTTTCCTTTCTGTATATTAGTAAACTGTAAATTTTTTTCGAATTAGCCCTGTAACTAACTGGTCTATACTTGACGCAGCGGGATCAACGCGTTGGTCTCCATACCTTCAATTTGATTCTCAGTACTGTCGTTGGATGAGATTTATGGACATAAATATCTGCCTTCAGTTTATCTTCCCAAGCACCGTATCCAACAACAAACAGCTTCGTAGTCATCTTTATAAAATATCCTTAATACAGAGACATGAACTCCGCGACTAAATGTAAGAGACCGATCGGTTACTTTTCCTGTGATACCTGTCAGTATCAGGTACCATGAATCAATGGAAATGTTTGTTTTCAAACACGACATCTGATATGCAGGTGTTCCAAGGCCTACACAGTGAAAACAATGAAAACACATAACCTTTCTCTTCATTATTTTTTTTTTGGGTCTAATAGACAAATGTTTAGTGCTGCTGATCTGCTTCGATGTTTGGCTGCGTCGAATGTTTTTTTTTCCCACATGTACGTGTGATAAGCACTGCGAACAACTGGGTATATGTGGTTACCTGATATTTGTTTCGAGATTGTATCCACTTACCGTCGAGCCATGCTAACCTCATATGTACTGTACATTGATATGTGAACCTGAGGATGTTTCTTCATTCATCTGTTCGCATGACAATGAATATAGATCGAAACTGGCTAATAGTGTTTTATAAAGTATCTGTTTCAAACAAACAGTCTATGTGAATTGGTAAACATTTCTTTGCACCACATTAACTAGTATGAGTATCACACTCGCAGCCACGTATTGGGGTAGCCGAATGAAAAAGAGATAACTATTTATTATTTCGAATGTAATGGTCGTAATTGATAATACATTTATCCCACTGTGAGACAAATGTTTGTGGTTGCCTACGGAACCACGATTGTACACATGTGTGAACTTCTTCCTTCGAAACAAATCGACGGGCACGAATGTCTTTTTTTCAGGTCTCAAAAATATGGAAATCGCTTGGGCAGACATCTGGACTGTATGATAATGTGTAATGGGTTCCCAGCGAAACTTCTGCAGTATTTTACAAAGAGTATTCTACGGCATTTGCCCCTTACCTAGCATTCATTTATCGTGAATCTCTCGCCCAACACCAAGTCCCAAGCGTCTGGAAAAAATCTCAGGTGACTCCAGTATATAAGAAAGGTAAAGAACGGACCCGCAAAATTACAGACCAATATCCCGAACTTCTGTTTGCTGCAAAATCCTTGAACACATTCTCATTTCGAATATAATAAACTTTCTTGAGGCTAAGTAGCTTATGTCCTCGAATCAGCATGGTTTTAGAAAGCATCGCTGGTGCGAAACTCAGCTTGCCCTTTTCTCACATGATATACTGATAACTATGGATGAACGGCAACAGGCAGATTCGATATTTCTAGATTTCCGGAAAGCATTTGAAAAGGATGCTCCATTCTATACTGTTAACGAGGGTGCGAGCATATGACATAAGTTCACAGATAAGTGAGTGGCTCGAAGACTTCTTAAATAATAGAACCCAGCATGTTGTCCTCGACGGCGAGTGTTCATCGGGAAGTGTGATAGGACCGCTGTTGTTCTCTATATACATAAATGGTTTGGCGGACAGGGTGGGCAGCAGTCTCCGGTTGTTTGCTGATGTCTTGGTGTACAGTAAGGCTCTGAGAACTATGGGACATAATATCTATGGTCATCAGTCCCCTATAACTTAGAACTACTTAAACCTAACTAACCTAAGGACATCACACAACACCCAGTCATCACGAGGTAGAGAAAATCCCTGACCCCGCCGGGAATCGAACTGTACAGTAAGGTGTCAAAGTTGAGTGACTGTAGGAAGATACAAGACGACTTAGACAAAATTTCTAGTTGGTGTGATGAATGGCAGCTAGCAACAAATGTGGAAAAATGTAAGTTAATGCGGGTGAGTAGGAAGAACAAACCTGTAATGTTCGGATACAGTACTACTAGCGTCGAGCTTGACACAGTCAAGTCGTTTAAATATTTGGGCATAACGTTGCAAAAGCGATATGATGTGGAAAGAACATGTGAAAACTGTGGTAGGGAAGGCAAATGGTCGACTTCGGTTTATTGGGAGAATTTTTGGTAAGAGTGGTTCACCTTAAAGGAGACCGCATACAGCACGCTGGTGCGACCTGGTCTTGAGTACTGCTCGAGTGTTTGGGGTCCGTACCAGGTCGAATTGACTGAAAACATCAAACCAATTCAGAAGAGGTCTGTTAGATTTGTTATCGGTTGGTTCGAACCAAAGTTAAGTTATATGGAGATGCTTCAGAAACTCAAATGGGGATCCCTGGAGGGAAGGCGGCGCACTTTTCGGGCAACAGTACCGAGTAAATTTATAGAACCGGCATTTGAAGCTGACTGCCGAACGATTCTGCTCCCGCCAACATACATCGCGTGTAAGCACCACGAAGATCAGATACGAGAAATTACGCCTCACACCGAGGCTTACAGACAATCAGTTTTCCCTCGCTATATTTGCGCTTGGAACAGGAGGGGAAATGACAAGTACTGGTACAGGGTATCCTCCGAGACGCGAATTACGGTGGCTTGCGGAGTAACTATGTAGATGTAGATGTAGATACTAGAAACAACCTTGGCAACATACGTGCAGGAAGAAGTTTGTCTGGGAAGCCTTTGTACATTGTCCCGATCTCTTTCCATGCGATTTCCATGTTTTTGGAGCACTCAAGAAAGACATTCGTGGCCGATGATTTGTTTCGGAAGAAGAGGTACACGCCTGGGTAAAAACATGGTTCTATAGGCAACCGCAAGTACTTTTCCATGGAGGCATTGACTATCTTATTTCATAGTGGGATGAATGTGTGAACATTTATGGCAATTACTTTTTAAATAATAAACAGTTTACTTGTTCTTTTCTGTCTGTCTCGTTTTCATTTGACTGCCTCTTATATGTTTATATTTTTGTGTGACCACAGGAGACATTAGCGACATATTCAGTTCACCAAAAGACTTTACATAGCATGTGTTGTGTTTGATTTTAGCTTTCACAGAATGTTGATATAAGCAAATTAGACACAAAGTTTAAGGACGGGAGAAATTAATCCGAATGCAAAGTTTAATATGCGCTGTGTCCAGAGTACGATTACAATAGTAGTCATCATTTATTTTATTTAGACCACTGATCGTCAGAGATGTGAAAGCAATTAAAAAAAAAGTTTTAGCAGATGAAGCTAATTTCAAACACAGCTGCTTAGAGGACGTACAAGAATTCACGTGCAAGTAACATTGCTTCACTCTTCAGCTATCCAAATGACATATACGCGCAGCCTTAAACTAATATCGTCAATTTAAAGATTTGGTGATGTTCCATACGCAGCTTTTTAATGCTTTATGGCTATTTCTTAACTGACGGCCGGCCGGTATGGCCGAGCGGTTCTAGGCGCTTCAGTCTGGAACCGCGCGACCGCTACGGTCGCAGTTTCGAATCCTGCCTCGGGCATGAGTGTGTGTGATGTCCTTAGGTTAGTTAGGTTTAAGCAGTTCTAAGTTCTAGGTGACTGATGACCTCAGAAGTTAAGTCCCATAGTGCTCAGAGCCATTTGAACCATTTGAATCTTAACTGACACTGTCTGAGTGGAAGCCGGCGAATCTGACATATTTCCGTTAGCTCTTCCGCAATTTCAGCATTAGCCGCGTGTTAGAAGTGCATGAGTTCTGTTGTATAGGTAAAGCCTAGCAATCAGACTGCGTAGAATATTCAACACAGCTGACGAGCCGTTTGACTCTGTTGCCTGTGGATTCCAACAGGTGCGGGTCCAGAGGATTTTTTTTTTTAGTTTATTGGATTTCGGTACGAGCCCACAAAGCCATCTCATCACTGCGAATATTTTAAGTCGTATCCTGGTACGATGATACTTAGGCTTAAGAAAAGTCAGATTCCGCTATTGCACAAAATCTTCTACGTCCACAGTATACTGAAACGAATAAACAAGACGAAAATGTAACACAGAATACACAGACGTAGTATGCTTTAAATATCTACTGGTATCACAATAAAAAAATGGTATAACGACGTTGGTACATATTTGGGGTATTCCCAATTCAACCCGTACTAATGACTACGTATATAAATGAACTAAAATTGTTTTTTACTATGTCCTATAACACATAAGCTCAGTACTGATAACTAAATCCTTTTGCAGGTCTGTAAGTACCATCTAGACAGAACTTGAGAACAGTATACAAAACCAGATTTGAGTATTACAGTCACATGTATAGATACACCAGTATTCGGACACATACATGTAGCAGGACCATACTGACATACATCTATAGGCTGAGTGTTCTACATCCCTCTGAGTAGCACGTGGGAATACAGTCAGTTAATTATGCTTCGATCTTCTCCTGGGATTCTAATTAACAAGAGAATTAGATTAGCAATGCAGGGAACTATATATGGATGTTGGCGTTGTCGACGAACTCTTATTTTATACGTTGCTATATCGACAGATGCTTTAAAGGTTTGGAGGTTGCTTGGGAACTGATGAAAAAATGCCCGAGACGTCGATGTGATACGAGTTTCGAGGACATTGTAGGATTATGTGGTTCGGACTTCCTACTCTCTGCAAACATTCAGTCAATAGAAGTGCTTGTTGAAATTCGAATGATTAAATTTCAGCAGTGCTATAATTGTCGTTAAGCTCCTTGGTTTTTACATCTTATTATATCTCGGTATATCTTGTGATGAATTACTGCGTAGAGATGCCTTCGATTTTAGATGTCCTCGACTATTTCTCTTGCCAGTCCGATGAAACTGCTTTCTGGTAATGGATATCATATCTGTGAGAAGGAGTTTATCATACCTATAAGCTCCATGTAAAGATGCTTGCTTTGCTAAAACATCTAGCCAGATATCTCAGAATAACCTTTCATCCATACCATTACGAAGTTGCCTTAGTTCCGTTGCACCCGAAACACAACGTCGACAATTGCTGCAATCATGGAGTTGATAAAACTATTATGATGGTTTCTAATCAGCTGTAGGGCTGACATACAATCGGAGATTATGACTGTTGTGTCTGTGGTGGTTGTCTGTGCGAATAGCGGGCCGTCCAAAATGGCAATCAGCTCTGCTGTCGTAATAGTGGAGTATGGATCAAATTTGTATAGGGCTTGCCGTTTGCTTCGGGATACCCAATAGGCACTACCAGCGCCGTGAGTAGACTTGGACCCATCAGTATACATCACGCATGTATGTTGATAGCGAGACAGAAACTGCGTTGTCGTTGCCTTAGTTTGGGCCAGGTTTTGAAACCTTAAACTTTTCCTGGCATCAATCTGCATAGTCGACGTGTCTTATGACCTGTTGTTAATGCGGTATAAAAGGATTTTTCCACCTGCATCTCCATATGTTCAGCCGCGATGGGTAGAGGTTGCTTGTCCGCTCACACAGTAGGATTTTAATTGCCTGATTTTTTCGTCAAGGGGCCCATATTCGTCGAGAAAGAGAGGAAGAAGGCATTTCTTACAAAGGAATATTCGCTGCAGCTTTACCGGTGGTTCATGCGCTTCAACCAGTAATGCGTTCGTTGGAGTTGACATGAATGACTCAGTGGCTTTGTACTACATCGTGTCGAGTCTTTTGAGCGTGCTGTCGGACACTGATCCGTCGCAAGTGTGTCCATAGTTAGTGTGTCCTTAGTAGAGACAGGTATAAAGTCATCGCCATCCACCGATCAGTGCCCCACAGTACTCCAGCCGTAATTATGATGAAATTGCATGCCTTTCCACATCATACACTCCTGGAAATGGAAAAAAGAACACATTGACACCGGTGTGTCAGACCCACCATACTTGCTCCGGACACTGCGAGAGGGCTGTACAAGCAATGATCACACGCACGGCACAGCGGACACACCAGGAACCGCGGTGTTGGCCGTCGAATGGCGCAAGCTGCGCAGCATTTGTGCACCGCCGCCGTCAGTGTCAGCCAGTTTGCCGTGGAATACGGAGCTCCATCGCAGTCTTTAACACTGGTAGCATGCCGCGACAGCGTGGACGTGAACCGTATGTGCAGTTGACGGACTTTGAGCGAGGGCGTATAGTGGGCATGCTGGAGGCCGGGTGGACGTACCGCCGAATTGCTCAACACGTGGGGCGTGAGGTCTCCACAGTACATCGATGTTGTCGCCAGTGGTCGGCGGAAGGTGCACGTGCCCGTCGACCTGGGACCGGACCGCAGCGACGCACGGATGCACGCCAAGACCGTAGGATCCTACGCAGTGCCGTAGGGGACCGCACCGCCACTTCCCAGCAAATTAGGGACACTGTTGCTCCTGGGGTATCGGCGAGGACCATTCGCAACCGTCTCCATGAAGCTGGGCTACGGTCCCGCACACCGTTAGGCCGTCTTCCGCTCACGCCCCAACATCGTGCAGCCCGCCTCCAGTGGTGTCGCGACAGGCGTGAATGGAGGGACGAATGGAGACGTGTCGTCTTCAGCGATGAGAGTCGCTTCTGCCTTGGTGCCAGTGATGGTCGTATGCGTGTTTGGCGCCGTGCAGGTGAGCGCCACAATCAGGACTGCATACGACCGAGGCACACAGGGCCAACACCCGGCATCATGGTGTGGGGAGCGATCTCCTACACTGGAAGTACACCACTGGTGATCGTCGAGGGGACACTGAATAGTGCACGGTACATCCAAACCGTCATCGAACCCATCGTTCTACCATTCCTAGACCGGCAAGGGAACTTGCTGTTCCAACAGGACAATGCACGTCCACATGTATCCCGTGCCACCCAACGTGCTCTAGAAGGTGTAAGTCAACTACCCTGGCCAGCAAGATCTCCGGATCTGTCCCCCATTGAGCATGTTTGGGACTGGATGAAGCGTCGTCTCACGCGGTCTGCACGTCCAGCACGAACGCTGGTCCAACTGAGGCGCCAGGTGGAAATGGCATGGCAAGCCGTTCCACAGGACTACATCCAGCATCTCTACGATCGTCTCCATGGGAGAATAGCAGCCTGCATTGCTGCGAAAGGTGGATATACACTGTACTAGTGCCGACATTGTGCATGCTCTGTTGCCTGTGTCTGTGTGCCTGTGGTTCTGTCAGTGTGATCATGTGATGTATCTGACCCCAGGAATGTGTCAATAAAGTTTCCCCTTCCTGGGACAATGAATTCACGGTGTTCTTATTTCAATTTCCAGGAGTGTATGTTGGATATGATGAGCCCTTCTTAGTTTATGATCGATAATCATCCCAAAATATTGTGTTATTTTCGAAAATGGAAACTTATTCTGCAACAGTTACACTGTTTGAGGAAGTGGAATCCTGTGGCGAGTAAAGATCATTAAAATAGCATTGCTATCAGTGACTTCGTGGCCACTTTCTATACACCATTCACGCAGACGTATGAGAACGGAGTGCATTTTCAGTCTAGAGGACTGAAGAGTACTGCATTCGGAATAGCTGCAGATGTCGTCTGCATATTGTAATATTCGTATATTCCTGACAAGGTCTTCACGAGGGTCTGCAGTGTAGGGTTTGAATAATAAGGGAGCCAAGGAGAAAGAATGATCCCTCCGGGAGCCCTGTAGTAGTTCCTCTGGGTCCTATTGTAGTTCCATGTCGCAAAATGATTGTCTTCCTATTGCTCAGGGAGCTTATAGTGTCACGTTCGAGTAGTCTTGGAATCTGAAGTTTCTTCCGTTTTTCCCTAAGACTGACAAGACGTCGCTGTCGTATGCATTAGTCAGTCTGTGAAATTAACTATCATATAATTATTACGAGTGAAATTTAGCTGTATGTCAGGAACTAACTGTAGAAGGATTTCAGATTTCCCTTTTCCTTTGTGAAACCCAGATGGAGCCTGCCTATGTTTCTGTCTGCTTTGAACAAATAAAATGAAATGTCTGTTTTCGGTAGTTGCGGGTAAGTTAGCAGTACAACGTACATGTTGGTGGGTGATGGTTCTTTCTTTGGTAGCGTCGACATGTATCACATTCTGCATTTTGTCTCGTTGGACGTCGTGTCTTCCTTTCCGTACATAGTACTGCTGACGTTACAGCATGGGCTCCAGGTCTCTTGTTGTACGAGCATCGACAGGTGGAACAGATCGGTGTGTGTCTGCGTTGTAGAAGGCGATGACTGTGTCGCTAATCACTTTACTGATAGGTGCATAAAGCGCATCAAATCCCCATTGCAACACCGTGTGGCTGGTTTGGAGAAGTTTGTAGAGCAGGGCGGCTGCGATCGCCACCGTCGATGGTAGCCATCGCAGCGTAGCACAAGTTTTAACGATGTGGCAGAGTCTATGGAAGTATAGCAAATACTATTATGAACTATCACTGTTTACACTGCATGAGCAGTAGCCGAGTAGGTAATGCTTACACCGCATTAGCGCGCCGATGTTAGCCCTTCCGCACCACGGAGCAACGGAGCAAACTGTCGGATCTAGAGTTGAGATCTGGCGGCGTAACAGTTTCCATCTCTCTTTTACGCCCACCTACTCCCTCTCCAAATATTACCTTCCATTCATTTCCCCTATCCTCACCCCCCCCCCTTGTTTAATGTGCCATAGATGAGTGCGATTCCAGCAACAATGACAGTAAAATATATAATAACAGTTATTTGTTTGAATCAATACATTGGCAAAATGTATGAGAAACTGTAATTGGGAGAAGTTAGAGAAATATAGCATTTGAAATCATATGTGTTAAAATCTGGGAAGAATATGCATCATGTAGTTAATTAAAAACCCGTAACAGCAACAAATTCTTACAAATTTGGCAATTTTATAGGTAATGCAAATCCACCTCCTTATCTCAGTAGTCAGAGAGTCTGTCTGGTACGTAAAGGACCTGGGTTAGATTGCTGGTACTGTCTTTTCTTGCTGTGAGGACAAGAAAGGGGTACACTTAGCCTCGCTATGTCTATTGAGGAGCTCCTTGATAGAGAAGTAGTGGCTCCAAGTTCCAGGAAGCCGGCAACGGCTGTGAGAGCGGTGTGCTGACACTAGGCCCCTTCATGCCGCATCCGAATGACGCCATTGGCAGGGGGTGACACGGCAGTCGCGATTGGCCCATCGGGACCAGAACGCGGAGCTCTGCTTTGCTTGCTTTACAATTTACGCAAAATACAATCTCTGTATGGGCTCAGCATTTTTAGTATTTCACTGGGCTCTGGCGTTGCGAACAAGGATCTGCAGACTATGGCTGTGCGTACGTGTAAATGAAGAAACGTATGTTAACTTAGTCATTTCCGCATATATTCGGGAAGTCAGGTTTTTTTTTGTTTTTTTTTGTTTTTTTGTTTTTTTTGTTTTTAGAGGCGACTTTTTCCATTCCTATCTTCCCTTACTCAACTGCCTGCAATGTTCTCGTTCTACCCGTGAGTCACGAATAGTATCGAATATGTTATTGACTAGAGTCGCAGAGTACAAGCACGCCCACGTGGAGAGGCTGTTACGTAAGCAACTGAAAAGTATCCGAAACTGCACTTACATAGTAATTTCTAGAGTTTTTTTGCGGTTTTCCACACTCATGGTTTCCTCAATTAACTGCTATATGTGGAAATTGATGTACTTAAAAATGTAGAACCTTCTGCTAAAATGTTTTTTTGGTGGGGGGGGGGAGGAGGGAGTGGGGGCACTTTCCCCACTAGACCCCACCCCCCTCCTACTCGTTTTTGGGCCTGGACTCTAATCTGCGAAACAGGAATATGTTGAAATGGAGTCTTTATGGAATCTTGTTGTCAGCTTCATACTATATTCTAGAGCTAGTCGGGAGTCGGAAGCTTCCCGCCAGGTACGTTGAGCGTCTCGAGTTACTCCACCTCAAGTAGGTGGATCGAACTAACAGACTTCAGTTTTTGTCAAATGTTTCGAATAAACTTGAATATGAAATCTTAAAAAATTGTCGCATTTGTGTGTGCTTCATAGCTTTAACAGGTATAACGAAAAATAATATTGTTTAAAAACTACTATTACAATTAGAATGTAGGGGAGTAACACGTCCGCACTGGAAAAAGTGAATTAGATATAAAACCGGCCATGTTTTTAGTAGAGTATAAACTGAATCTGTTCCGAGAGAGGATGAAAATTTTAGAGAGATATTGGCAGGTTTGAATATCACAACGTAATTTAAGGTCATAGGAATACTGTTACCTCTTAAGTGGAAAGCAGGAAAAATAACATAAGAACAATGAAATACATATAACAAGGGTAAAAATTATTAACTCTGGCCAAATCTTTTATTGACTGTAACTCATAATTAATCGCCATTTCCAAACATGAGAAAAATTCCTTCTCCGCTTTTCAAGACCACTACTACACATCTGATCTTCATTTCTACACCTAAAAGTAAAGCTGTCTTAATACTGAAGGTTAGTTTGAATTCTACAGCGCTTTGTTAGGTAATGTCTAGTCGCCTCAGGTATGATCTTACCGTCCTTTGACCTTAGAACTAACCTAGCAACTACTGCAGTGCTACTTGGCATTTTCCACATTAGCAAGTCACTATCAGAGGTGAAAGAAGAGGTAACTGGCGGGAACAGAGTCCCAGGGCTGACTGGGAATCGCACTCAGATCAACTTCAGTTAAAACCTGGAGCCTGTTTTTTTCTTGTTTATTGGTTTCAATCCATCCCTAAAGCGGCTAGTTCTCAAACAAATTATTATTTTTTATTTTTTTTTACTTCTTGTCTTACGTTTATTTGTTTTTGTAAACAAATGGAATTTGACAGGGCTAACTTCTTAGGCCATGTCGTCAAATAAAACTTGTTTACCCTTGAAACAAAGTTGAAAACCGATATTATCATCCTCAAATCTCACTCTTAAATTAATTTAGTCCGTTTACAAAAATAAATTTCATTCCTCTGTATCGTTAAATTCTTCCTTCACTAAAATTATATTTCTTCACGGAGTGCTGCACTGAGGATAGGTATCGATGTCGGTCGGTGAGGCCTGTCACGAAGTCCGTGTTCCAAAATATCACAAAGGTGTTCTATAGGATTCAGGTCAGGACTCTGTTCAGGCCAGTCCATTACAGGGATGTTATTGTCATGTGACCACTCCGCCACAGGCCGTGCATTATGAACAGGTGCTCGATCGTGTTGAAAGATGCAGTCGCCATCCCCGAGTTGCTCTTCAACAGTGGGAAACAAGAAGGTGCTTAAAACATCGATGTAGACCTGTGCTGTGATAGTGCCACGGAAAAAAACAAGGGGTGCAAGTCCCCTCCATAGAAAACACGACAACACCTTAACACCACCACCATCGCCGGTCGCGGTGGCCGAGCGGTTCTAGGCGCTCCAGTCCGGAACCGCGCGACTGCTATGGTCGCAGGTTCGTATCCCGCCTCAGGCATGGATGTGTGTGATGTCCTTAAGTTAGTTTGGTTTAAGTAGTTACAAGTTCTAGGGGACTGGTGACCTCAGATGTTAAGTCCCACAGTGCTCAGAGCCATTTGAACACCACCACCTCGGAATTTTGCTGTTGGCACTACACACGCTGGCAGATGACGTTCACCGGGAATTCGTCATACCGGCACCCTGCCATCGGGTCGCCACATTGTGTACCGTGATTCGTCATTCCACACATCGTTTTCCCACTGTTCAGTCGCCCAATGTTTACGCTCCTTGTACAAAGCGAAGTATCGTTTGGCATTTACCGGCGTCATGTGTGGCTTATGAGCAGCCGCTCGACCATGAAATCCAAGTTTTCTCACCTCCCGCCTAACTGTCATAGTACTTGGAGTGGGTCCTGATGCAGTTTGGAATTCCTGTATGATGGTCTGGATAGATGTCTGCCTATTACACATGACGACCCACTTCAACGGTTGGGGGTCTCTGTCAGTCAACAGGCGATGTCGACCTGTACGCTTTTGTGCTATACATGTCCCTTCACGTTTCCACTTCACTATGACATCGGAAACAGTGGACCTAGGGATGTTTACGAGTGTGGAAATCACGCGTACCTACGTATGATGCGAGTAACACCCAATTACCTGACCACGGTCGAAGTTCGTGAGTTCCGCGGAGCGCACCATTCTGCTAGCTCACGATGTCTAATGACTACTGAGGTCGCTGATATTGAGTACTTGGCAGTAGATGGCAGCAGAATGCACCTAATATGAAAAACGTATGCCTTTGAGGGTGTCCGGATACTTTTGATCACATAATGTAGAACTAACAACAATAAACAACAGATCTGCATTCGACAAGTCAGTTGTGAGCAGGCAGTGTGAAGTAGTGGACTTGGGATCTAGTGTGTCAACGTTGTCATATCAAAAATAGCAATGGAGCAACATCTCTAAGTCAAGTATTCAAGACATTCCCCAGAAAGTTATAAAGAAGAGAAAAGTGTGTGCAAAGTCTGTCCCACACACCTTGCCTTCAGAACAAAAGAAACGACGCGTGGACGCTTGCTGTTATTGACTGAAATGAAATATGCGGACAATTATTTTCTAGAGAAAAACCACCACGGGCGGCGATTTTTAACGTTATCAGTACGAGTATGAACCAACCACAAAACGACAAAATGGAGAAATTCGTATGAAGTGTCAACGCTTCTGCTGAGCAAGACCCCAAAGAAAGACTTTTCTGAGATTTTCACATGGTCATATGAACGACCTGTGCGTTTCACTGAAGTGGGTGGAGACCATGTAGAACACCTCAAGCACTGAAACTACCATCTTAACATCCATCTATTTTTCTTAAACCTGTGTCGTATTTTTTGGACTGACGTTGTATAAGACACGTTCTCCTTCTACTACAACATACGAATCATAGAATGAGTAAAACAGTTTTTCAGGTTCCTGACCAAGTTTTTAAAACTTTTTAGTGTGTAAAAATGATTCTTGACATTTTCATCAAAGTCACTTTTAATCTCTTACTTCGTATCTGGTTATCAAAAATAATTAAATTGGAAAGAAAGCAAAGATCTTCAGTCAGTTTTCTAGTCGCAAGTTGGATAAGGTGATGCTTAAGTAGTTGTAAAAGTCTCGATATTGGTAGTCCTCGTTCAGTCACCTTTGGGCTTTATAACCGTTTACATTTCTATTAATTAATTTTGGGGGTGCCGGTGCCTTTCCTGAGCGTTTATTTCAGATTTTATATTTAAAGTGCGTTTTCATGTGTTCATTTTCTATTTAATTTTATTTTTAGGCTCCTGTAAATTTTCAGAGAAACTGTTCTGTTAATAGAGAATACTGCATCGTTGCGTTTTTTGTGGATGTTTGGGGTGGAGTATAGCGTCGTCGTGGGGATGTTTTTGGAAATGAAATTAGCTGCTGAATGTATTGCCATTTTCGGTGTGCCTCAATGCGCATTCTGCGAGGTGTTTGCAACGTTGTTGTCGTTCCAATCCAGCTTTCTCTGATGCTCCCAGATGAGCAGAATCAGGCTGCTAATTTGAAATTAGTTTTAGATTGAGCCATATATCTTGGTGGGTTGAATTTCTGAATCGTGAACGTAAATTGTCCATGGCACCGCATATCACACTCGTGCGTGTCTGACCGTCATAGACTATCAATAGCTTTTATCCATGAACGCTGAAGAACAATGGTACGTACGTTCACAGGTCGAGATGTAAGTTCTGCACTCCGTTACCTACATAAGGAGGCGGTTGTTTATAAACACTTTTTTGATGCAGTTACTAAAATATTCTTTAGTTTTGCAAAGCCCTTAGTATATATTTTATTTATGAGTTTATTTCGCCTGCCAAAATTTAGGGCTTTCATGCTGTCTCTTACATCTAACCAGACATGCTTACTGAGTCAACATTACAATTTGTATAGCAATATATAACAATAACAGTAATAATAATAATAATAATAATAATAATAATAATAATGAATTTGTGGAATTTAATCGCCCGTATTTTTGGCACGGTGGCTCAACATGTTCGGTAAAAGGGGTATCTGCCCTCTGTAATAAAAAAAAAAATAAAAGTAAAAAATAAACTGAGTGAACTGATCGACGATGAACTAGAATGGACATCATGGGACGCCCGCCCTGAACAAATGCAACGAACGTTAACGAACAAAATGAGATTTAAGGCACCGCTTCTAGGAATGGGAGGTGCATCAGCCCCCAATGGAATCCCCCTGAGCCGGCCGGTGTGGCCGTGCGGTTCTAGGCGCTTCAGTCTGGGTCCGCGTGACCCCTCCGGTCGCAGGTTCGAATCCTGCCTCGAGCATGGATGTGTGTGATGTCCTTAGGTTCGTTAGGTTTAAGTAGTTCTAAGTTCTAGGGGACTGATGATCACAGATGTTAAGTCCCATAGTGCTCAGAGCCATTTGAACCATTTGAATCCCCCTGGCGGGTTAACGAAAACGTTCAGTGTGCCGGCCACCCATGGTGTGACTTTTAGATGATGTCCCATTTCCAAATAGATGAATACCGGTCTGGTACTCGAGTCCCACCTCGGGTACCCGATTCCCAAGCATTCGCACTTTGGCATGAATACACTACATGCAGAAAGTTGGAATATACACCTTACGCTCCGAGAGTGACTGGGTGGCGACAGGAAGGACGTCTGGCCACCCCTTAAACTAACCTTGCTAAATCCTTTAATAACCGTGCTAACCCTTCGCCGTTTCAGGACAAGGACACAAGAAGAAGAAGAAGAAGAAGAATGAAGATACGGAATTTAAGGAATGTGAGAACTACTAACATAAATCTATTTCGTCACTAAGTTCTCATCGAATGTGAGTAATGACATCTGCTAGGAATATGTGGCAACAGTACAGAAATAATACATTAGGAGAAAAGGTTTTCTGATCGGGTGAAGAAAGAGAAATAACAGGGTAAAATTTAGCAAATGAAACGGAAAGAAGGAAACAGGAATAAAAATGGATGAGGAAAATATAGATAGTTTATAATGTCATAGAGGTACTGGCTCACTGTTGGACGCTTATAAACTCAGACTGGAGCTATTTTACTTTATTTTTTTAATATAATCTACACTGGTGTAAAATGTTAAAATTTTTACGTGCATTACTTCAAGATCTAATAAAAGTCGGTAATTTTTTATGCATAAGGCTGTGTATTGCTGTGTTACAAAGGTTAACAGTGTCTTTCATGTCCAGAAGACGATGGGCACCAGGTTCAGGAAGCTGAAACAAAGTTTGAGAGACAAGAATCTTTCCGATGGTAAAACCATAAGAGGTAGGCTGTCAGATAAAATTATTGAAGAACTACAGCACTTTTATGGATTGGCTATTAGAAATAATACTGAGGATTTGTTCAGAATGGAGCAGGCAGTATGGGCTACCTTCGTCAACAGCCTGTCAACTGATGAAAAACCAGTACATCATCTTTGCCCTCCTGGGCCTGATTCATGATGCAATTACCGCAATGCACAGCACTCAAACAGTTCATACAGCCATAAACATTCCATCACAGTATCAGTCATGTAAATCATAAAACGTATTTACAGAGACCTGGCAAATCCTGAATTCCTGAAGAAGTGTCTGCATGGTCAGACTCAAAATCCCAATGAGTCGTTCAATAATCTTATATGGACTGGCTTAGCAAAAAATGTTTTTGTTGGAATAAAGACCCTAAAGTGGGGGTCAGTGATGCTGTTATTGCTTTTAATGATGGCAACATTGGTAGGGAGATAGTGCTACAGCATATGGGAATTAATCCTGCTGCAAACTGCATCAGAGAACTTGAACTGATGGACAAGGTTCGTATTGATAAAGCAGAGTATGCAGCACAGTTGGCCACTAAGGAGTCCCGAAAGAAGAAAAGAAGAAAAAGCTTGGAAAAAAATCAAGAGGGTGATATATAGTATGGTGCATGGTGTTTCTGAATGACTAAAAATAAAAAATTAAACCTATATTAAGTGAATTACAGTCTTTTGAAACTTTAGAAGCCGTTCCCGGCTGTTTCTGTAGCATTTTTCCCTAAATATCAGAAAACACTTCGAGTAGTTATTCAAATTTTCAGGGAGTAATAACATACATATCCAGAGTCTACAGAACCAACAGAAGAACAATGTTGTGTGTAATTAAAATTATTTAGGATAACGTACAAAAAAGTACACAAAATTTTAACCGTGTAATTAAAAAAATTGTATTTCCGAAGGCAGTGGCTGAAATTCAATTATTGTAGTTCGGTAGACTCAGAACATAAAGTTTAATGTCCTGTAAAAGTTTCATGTCAATGGCTACAGTGGTTCCTGAAATACAGGGAAGCCAAGTCACTAAATTTAACATTTTCGGGATAGGGCGTTCCTACTCCCCTTAAGCTTCTCCTGAATAAAGACTGGTTATGGGTATTTCTAGGTTACAGAGTAATTGGTTCCAAAGTGGTATGGCTAAAGTGGAGCGGGAGATACAGAAATATCCAGTGTTATGCAAATGTTCAGCCAAGATGCTGGATGCATCCTATCTGGTATTGCAGTTACGGAATGATGGTAGGCAAATGATACGTGATGGGAGGTATTGAGGAAAACGTTGACAAATAATTCGATTTAGTAAAGAAAGCACGTAAAAATAAATTCATCTGTCCAGTCGCAACCTACCCTAACTGAATACAGAAACGAGTCATGTGACGAAGCACCCGAATGTTGCACACATATCTTAACGCTAACATTCGTAGCTAGCTCGAGACGTCTGGAGTTTTCACTGTTTATGCTGTGTTGACATACATCACAGTAGCATAAATTTAGCGGGAGTAAAACCTGGACGAATTATTATGTAACTTAGGATAAAAATATTTTTCTAAATATTGAACTGTTGCAGGGAGATTTCCTGCATCCTGCAACAGTTTTTTCATCCCAAAATAGACGCTCATCCCACATTACACCAACGTCGTTTAGTCTTTTCTTGAAACGGTAATTGGATACCTTAAAGAAATACTGGGTGAACGGTTTCACAGAAATATCCGCTGATCCGCTTTCGGTGTGAGGGAAAGCACACATGAAATATCATCGACTTACAGCGAGAGAAGTAGTGGGCCAAGGAGTATGCTCTGGAGGACTCGAGAACGACTCGTTGGCGTCTGTTTTTGGGCAGCTGCCGAACCACAGTAGTCTGCTATTCGAGAAATTCAGTTGTTTCAATTTCATAAGTAATATATCGAAAAGGACAGTATCAAAAGCCTTACTGAAATCAAACAGTGTGAAATGACCGCTTCACATCTGTCCGTGGCATGTTTGATATCGATATTCACTTTGATGAAGGGAGATGCTACGCTTTGGTGTTTTCGGAAGCGTGACTGATACTTCTCGTAGATTTCAGATGTTCGTGAAACTCTACTCCAAGGCCTTAGATACGGTGGGTATTAATATGCCGACCAGCTCATACTCCCCTCGTGATTTTGGGTTACAGGTTGAAATAAGCTTTGCTTCCTGTCAGTCGGATATGTACCAGTAACAAGAGAGACAAAGAAGGTGTGTGTAAACTGGAATAAAAGAATCAACGACATTTTTAAATGTCGTATCAGTGTCTGGCACTTAGAAGAATAAGCCGTAGACAATGACGGTTCGCAACACACGCCTACATAAGTGATCTACATCTCATGGTGGAAACTCTTTTTTAGTGTAAGATCAGTGTCCAGTGGGAAACTCAGCCAGGCAAGTACTAAAGATGTTAAAAAAGTTCAAGATACTCACAAAAGTAATGTGAAAAATAATGTTAGTATATTTCATCAAAATATTGGGGGATTGAAGAATAACATTGATGAGCTTCTGCTTTGTTTAAAAAATGGCTCTGAGCACTATGGGACTTAACATCTGAGGTCATCAGTCCCCTAGAACCTAGAACTACTTAAACCTAACTAACCTAAGGACATCACACAGGCAGGATTCGAACCTGCGACCGTAGCGGTCACGCGGTTCCAAACTGAAGCGCTTAGAACCGCACGGCCACACTGGCCGGCTTTCTGCTTTGTTTAGAAGATATAGAAACTGAGAATGTAATAGATGTACTATGCCTGTCTGAGCATCACATTGTCACTGATATGCCAAAGTTTAGCATCAATGGGTACAAATTAGCTGCACATGAAAGTAGAGATAATATTATGAGAGAAGTTGCCATATATGTCAAAAGCTTCCACAGTGTAAAAAATTTAGAAACTAAAAAATTTTGTGTAGAGCAACATATGGAAGCATGTGCCACTGAACTAAAACTAAATGTTGGCACTTTCATAATTGTAACAGTGTATAGGCCATCCTCAGGGAATTTCAAGATTTTTCTAGAAAATTTGGATGCTTTGTTGTGCTATCTGTCAGACAGGGGGAAGCAAATTATCATTTGTGGGGATTACAATGTTGATTCCCTGAAAGAGTGTAATAGGAAGAATGACCCTGTAGTATTACTCAATTCTTTCAATTTGAGCTCCGTCATTGATTTTCCTACTCGGATAACAAAGAACAGCAGGACATTGATAGATAACTTTTTTTATAGACCAAGATAAGAGTAAGGACATAAATGCTTATCCTGTTGAGAATGGTCTTTCAGATCATGGTGCACAGCTAGTTACAGTACATGACATAGCTCCATGCAGTATATCAAATCAGAATTTCAAAGCAGTGCGTTCAATTAAGAATATAAATATTGCAAACTTTAGGGAAAGCCTACAGCAGCTAGACTGGGATGAAGTGTATAAGGAACCCGATGCAAACTTGAAATATAACTTACTTCACGATACACAGGGTATTTGAAAATTGTTTTCCCAAGAAAATAGTTAAACATAATTCCAAGAAAACATATAAAAAACCTTGGCTAACTAAAGGAAAAAGAATATCTTGCAACCGTAAAAGAGAACTGTATCTAACAGCAAGAGGGAGTACTGACCCCGAAATTGTTCAATATTATAAAAACTATTGTGCGGTACTAAGAAAAGTTATTAAAAAGTCCAGAAGCATGTTATCATGTCTGAGATCAGTAACTCTGATAATAAAATTAAAGCAATTTGGAATATTATTGAAAGGGAAACAGGGCAACCAAGAGGACAGGAAGACTTTAGTGCCATAAAATTGAATGACCAGTGTCCTAACAAACAATCAGAAATTGAAAATATTTTCAATAATCATTTTTTAAATGATATGGAGAAAATAGGATCTAGATCTTCACTAGAAGAGGCAAGGCTACTAATAGAAGAGGCCATACCTGTGCAGTTTGAAACAACTGTATTTCCACCAACCTCTCCCTCTGAAATCAGTAAAACAATAAACTCACTGAAAAGTAAAAGCTCTTACGGAATTGATGGCATTTCCAGGAAGGTACTTAAAGCTTGTTCCCCACAGATAAGTAGGATTCTCAGCCACGTATGTAATAGCTCTATGGAGCAGGGTGTTTTCCCCGATAGACTGAAATATGTCATTGTAAAACCATTGCATAAAAATGGGGATACGTCGGATGTCAACAACTATCGCCCAATCTCTCTTCTGACAGCTCTATCAAAAATTTTTGAGAAAGTAATGTATTCAAGAGTAGCCTCCCATATTTGTAAAAATAAAGTACTAACAAAATGTCAGTTTGGTTTTCAGAAGGGCTTTTCAACAGAAAATACTATATACGCTATCACTGATCAAATATTAAATGCTCTGAATAACCGGACATCACCCATTGGTATTTTTTGTGATCTCTCAAAGGCCTTTGATTGTGTAAATCATGGAATTCTTTTAGATAAGCTAAATCATTATGGTTTGAGGGGGGCAGTGCACAAATGGTTTAATTCATACTTAACTGGAAGAATGCAGAAAGTTGAAATAAGTGGTTCATGTAATGTTAAAACAACAGCTGATTCCTCAAACTGGGGGGCTATCAAGTACAGGGTGCCACAGGGTTCGGTCTTAGGTCCTTTACTGTTCCTGATATACACTGCTGGAAATTGAAATAAGAACACCGTGAATTCATTGTCCCAGGAAGGGGAAACTTTATTGACACATTCCTGGGGTCAGATACATCACATGATCACACTGACAGAACCACAGGCACATAGACACAGGCAACAGAGCATGCACAATGTCGGCACTAGTACAGTGTATATCCACCTTTCGCAGCAATGCAGGCTGCTATTCTCCCATGGAGACGATCGTAGAGATGCTGGATGTAGTCCTGTGGAACGGCTTGCCATGCCATTTCCACCTACGCCTCAGTTGGACCAGCGTTCGTGCTGGACGTGCAGACCGCGTGAGACGACGCTTCATCCAGTCCCAAACATGCTCAATGGGGGACAGATCCGGAGATCTTGCTGGCCAGGGTAGTTGACTTACACCTTCTAGAGCACGTTGGGTGGCACGGGATACATGCGGACGTGCATTGTCCTGTTGGAACAGCAAGTTCCCTTGAAGGTCTAGGAATGGTAGAACGATGGGTTCGATGACGGTTTGGATGTACCGTGCACTATTCAGTGTCCCCTCGACGATCACCAGTGGTGTACGGCCAGTGTAGGAGATCGCTCCCCACACCATGATGCCGGGTGTTGGCCCTGTGTGCCTCGGTCGTATGCAGTCCTGATTGTGGCGCTCACCTGCACGGCGCCAAACACGCATACGACCATCATTGGCACCAAGGCAGAAGCGACTCTCATCGCTGAAGACGACACGTCTCCATTCGTCCCTCCATTCACGCCTGTCGCGACACCACTGGAGGCGGGCTGCACGGTGTTGGGGCGTGAGCGGAAGACGGCCTAACGGTGTGCGGGACCGTAGCCCAGCTTCATGGAGACGGTTGCGAATGGTCCTCGCCGATACCCCAGGAGCAACAGTGTCCCTAATTTGCTGAGAAGTGGCGGTGCGGTCCCCTACGGCACTGCGTAGGATCCTACGGTCTTGGCGTGCATCCGTGCGTCGCTGCGGTCCGGTCCCAGGTCGACGGGCACGTGCACCTTCCGCCGACCACTGGCGACAACATCAATGTACTGTGGAGACCTCACGCCCCACGTGTTGAGCAATTCGGCGGTACGTCCACCCGGCCTTCCGCATGCCCACTATACGCCCTCGCTCAAAGTCCGTCAACTGCACATACGGTTCACGTCCACGCTGTCGCGGCATGCTACCAGTGTTAAAGACTGCGATGGAGCTCCGTATGCCACGGCAAACTGGCTGACACTGACGGCGGCGGTGCACAAATGCTGCGCAGCTAGCGCCATTCGACGGCCAACACCGCGGTTCCTGGTGTGTCCGCTGTGCCGTGCGTGTGATCATTGCTTGTACAGCCCTCTCGCAGTGTCCGGAGCAAGTATGGTGGGTCTGACACACCGGTGTCAATGTGTTCTTTTTTCCATTTCCAGGAGTGTACATTAATGACTTACCATTCCACATTGATTAAGATGCAAAGTTAGTTCTTTTTGCTGATGATACAAGTATAGTAATAACATTCAAAAACCAAGAACTAAGTTATGTAATTGTAAATTATTAAGTGGTTCTCAGAAAACGGACTCTCTTTACATTTTGATAAAACACAGTATATACAGTTCCGTACAGTAAATGGCACAACTCCAGTAATAAATATAGACTTTGAACAGAAGTCTGTAGCTAAGGTAGAATTTTCAAAATTTTTCGGTGTGTCCATTGATGAGAGGTTAAACTGGAAGCAACACATTGATGGTCTGCTGAAACGTCTGAGTTTAGCTACGTATGCTATTAGGGTTATTGCAAATTTTGGTGATAAGAATCTCAGTAAATTAGCTTACTATGCCTACTTTCATTCACTGCTTTCGTATGACATCATATTCGGGGTAATTCATCGTTGAGTAGAAAAGTATTCATTGCTCAAAAACGTGTAATCACAATAATTGCTGGAGCCCACCCACGGTCATCCTGCGGACATCTATTTAAGGATATAGGGATCCTCACAGTCACCTCACAGTATATATATTCACTTATGAAATTTGTTGTTAATAATCCAACCCAGTTCAAAAGTAATAGCAGTGTGCATAGCTATAACACCAGTAAAAAGGATGATCTTCACTATGCAGGGTTAAATCTGACTTTGGCACAGAAAGGGGTAAATTATGCTGCCACAAAAGTCTTTGGTCACCTACCAAACAGCATCAAAAGCCTGACAGATAGCCAACCAACATTTAAAAATAAATTAAAAGAATTTCTAGATGACAACTCCTTCTACTTATTGGCTGAATTTTTAGATATAAATTTAGAAAAAAAAAAAACTTAAACATTAGTGTCATGCAATATTTTGTGTAATTTAATATCTTGTACAGACATCTTTTATTAACCTGACACGTTCCACATCATTACGAAGTGTCGTATTCATGATCTATGGAACAAGTATGAATCTAATCTAATCTAATCGTTACTTTGTTTATACGAGGGGCGTTTAATAAGTAAAGCAACACTTTTTTCCTGAAAGCAGCTTGGTTTAATTTAGTATTCCAGTACGCCATATTATTCCAGACTCTTTTTGCTTCAAAATCCTGTTTTTCGACATAATCTCCGCTCAATACGACGACCTTACGCCACCTTTCTGGGAGGACCCGTACGCCCACATAGTACCACTCTACAGGTCGACGTCGGAGCCAACGTCTTGCTGCGTCAATAACGTCCCCATCTTCCACGTACTGTTTACCGGTAAGAGCATCCTTCATTGGGTCAGACAGATGGAAGTTGGAATGTGCGAGATCCGGGTTGTCAGGTGGATGAGTGAGAGCAGTCCAACGAAGTTTCGCGAGCTCCTCGAGAGTGTGCAGACATGTCTGAGGCCTTCCGTTGTCACGGAGAAAGATAATTTTGTGTGAATTTTTGTGGCGGCGAACACGCTAAGGTGCTTCTTCAATTTCCTTAGGGTTGCACAATACACTTTCGAGTTGATCGTTTCACCACGAGGGAGGACATGTAACAGAATAACATCTTCAAAGTTCGAGAAGACTGTCGCCATAACTTTACGGACAGAGGGTGCGACTTTGAACTTTAACTTCAGAGGAGAGATGGTGTGGCACCATTCCATGGACTGCCGTTTTGCTCAAAATGGTTCAAATGGCTCTGAGCACTATGGGACTTAACATCTGAGGTCATCAGTTCTCTAGACTTAGAACTACTTAAACCCAACTAACCTAAGGATAACATACGCATTAATGCCCGAGGCAGGATTCGAACCTGCGACCGTAGCAGCAGCGCGGTTCCGGACTGAAGTGCCTAGTACCGCTCGGCCACAACGGGCGGCCTGCCAGTTTGTTTCCGATTCGAAGTGATGAACTCATGTTTTATCGCCTGTGAAGAAGTTTGGCAAAAAATTGTCACGATCAGACTCGGAACACTGAAGCAACTCCGTACAGATGGTATTTCGTTACTCTTTATGGTCTTCTGCTAAGGTGGCAATGAATCCACTGGGCACACACTCTGGTGGACGAGTGCGTCACCACTACCAACAGAGAATTCCGGTTGTGCACCGAGGTAATTGATTGTAATCCCATGATTACCTCGAATGAGTGTCCGCACGTTCCAACGTTGCAGGAGCCACATCTGTGTGCGGCCGGCAGGCAAGTGAGAGATCAGACAGGTTTGCGCGACTTCGTTGCGATGATGACAGACGTCTCGCCCAACCACTCACCGTGCTTTGGTCACTGCCAGGTCACCGCAGAAATTTTGAAAGTGCCTCTGAATATCTATGACGCTCTGGTTTTCCGCCAAAAGAAACTCAATGATAGCTCTCTGCTTGGAACGCACCCCGTGACAGACGTCATTTCGGAAGCTATGTAGAGCGCCACCAACCATAGGAATTTCATGAAACTTCGGGGGATGAAGCGTGAATATTGCACCATGTCTCACAACAAATTAATCATTTTTAGCTAAAAAGGATTGGGGGAAAAATGTGTTGCATTACTCACTGAACGCCCTTCGTATCTCCCGCTGAAATTGGAAAATTTACAGTGATGTTAAATCTGTTGACATTTCTTTCGCAATTATCGTCACTAATGAGCTTCACATGTACGGCATCTGCCAAAAATCATACTAGAAATGGATCGCTTCGTGACCTTTAAATTTTAATGGTTCAGATTACCAATCATCTACGATCGTAGCCCTCCGGCCTTCCTCTCCGCCAGTACGCAGCGTGTATTGTCGTATGGGCGTCTCCATGACAAAAAAATTTCTTACTATTACTGTGTTGGCTTTGATTTTTACAATAATCAGTCATCTGATATGCAGGGTGGAGAAAAACGACATGTTAATTAAGGTCGTAGCAGGGTATCGTACGTCTAATCGAGCCAAATTTTGCGGATAATCATAGGTCGGTAATGCACCGATGTGGAACTGCGGCCATAAAACGATAGCCATTCACCGATGAGCGCGTGTAGATTTGTCGGGTGAACGAACCTATTTAAGTGTGGCTGGTACGTCGAATATCTTACTTCAACGCTGTTTATGTAGTTTAATTGCATTACAGTACCTTTAGCGGACGTGATTCAGTAGTCACGCTGTATGTAGAAAACGTCACAGAATGTTCGCATCTAACGTAACCAGCCATGGATAGGAAGTTAAAATTTACTGTTCGGCAGAAACCATTAATGTCATATAATTTAATTACTAACTGAGCAGTTCAGCATAATTGTTATTAACTGCGGCAAGTTAAGTTAAATACACACACTTCCATACGGCCGTTACTGACGGCCTATCGTTCTATTCGATGGTCGTAGCTCCGGAACGGTGGATTTCCGACCTATCAGTATCCGGGAATTTTACTCATTTCGATACCTGTACGCTACTCTGACTTTAGCATCGTCTTTTTTATCTGCTCTGTGTATGAAAAATACTCTCGTTCAGTCACACAAACATAGCATTATATATTCAAATCGCTGATACCATTCAGCTCATAAATACAATGGTGCAAAATGTAATACCAAAGTAACTATCACATTATGTGTTAGTGCCACGTATGATAGCTTTATGAAACTTGGACCTTACGTAGAAAGAACTGATACTCTAAGGTGCAGAAGGTAACCGAAAGAAATACTCAATGAGACAAACAGAAACGAAACTTTTATTCACAACAATAATTGCACTAAAGTCACCCCCTCTTAGCTCTTAGAGAAAGGAAAAGATATAGTCCATTCATATGTTTTTATCTCAAGACAATGATTTAAAAGTCAGTATAACATAGGTTTCTAATAGGCTCGGAAGGGTAACTTTTTATGGCTACATTCAAGTAGCCCATCTTCCAAAAAATTTAAAAGACTTTTTATGCCAAGGTCTTGCGACCAATCATCCGCCCACCCTCCCCACCCCTCTAAAAACTACTTAAACCTAACTAACCTAAGGACATCACCCACATCCATGCCCGAGGCAGGATTCGAATCTGCGACCGTAGCAGCAGCGCGGTTCCGGACTGAAGCGCCTAGAACCGCTCGGCCACAGCAGCCGGCAAAATGAAATACAGTTCACCAATTTGTCCTTTATGTATATGACACTGTACGTTTTCTTTATAATTTGTATGTACTGGAGGAAATGGAAAGCCCTACCACAAAAATCCCTTGCCAACCTTGAGGCCAGCATGGCAGCTCGTTGCAGAGAATGCATTGCTGTACTTGGAAATCACACACCCTATTAAGAACCATGTACCGAGTACTTAAATCTCGATGGACTTTAAGTTTTGTGCACCAGTTTATTAATGGGCAATGTCCTTTACGTACGCGAATAATATTGGCTAGGTGAAAGATATCTCGCAAAAAGCGGTAATACATACAAATTATAAAGAAAACGTAGAGTATTATATACATAAAGGATAAATTGTTGAACTGTATTTCGTTTTGCCGGCTGCTGTGGCCGAGCGATTCTAGGCGCTTCAGACCGGAACCGCGCTGCTGCTACGGTCGCAGATTCGAATCCTGCCTCGGGCACGGATGTGGGTGATGTCCTTAGGTTAGTTAGGTTTAAGTAGTTCTAACTTGTAAGTCTAGGAGACTGAAGACCTCAGATGTTAAGTCCCATAATGCTTAGAGCCATTTGAACTATTTTTGTATTTCGTTTAAGGTGTCTTTCTGCTATGGAACAGCTAAGAGGTGTCAGAGTTCATTTCTATCCCAGCGATGTTATTCGACAATAATTTGAAAATGCTGATGTTTGGTGTTGCCAGAAGCATTATCACGCTGAATGACCAGCAGTACCCCACATCAGGGCCGCACATGCGGTAGTTTTTAGCGGGGTGGTGAGGGTGGGCGGATGATTGGTCGCAAGACCTTGGCGTAAAAAGTATTTTAAATTTTTTAGAAGATGGGCTACTTGAAAGTAGCCATAAAAAGTTACCCTTCCGAGCCTATTAGAAACCTATGTTATATTGACTTTTAAATCATTGTCTTGAGATAAAAACATCTGACTGGACTATATCTTTTCCTTTCTCTAAGAGCTAAGAGGGGACAGGGTGTGCGGCCCGTCCTTGTTCCCGGGTATGGGGTGCCGTTGCTCAACACTCCTCAACTGCAGATGTGGGGCGCCCGTCGCTTGTTTCCATCGATGATCAGAAGTTGAAGTAATCACACAATGCCACCTGACAATCCCTTTCATACCATAAGGTTTAGAATCACGGTCCGATGGAACGAAAACTGCACCGGTCTTACGCAGTTAAAGGGAGACACTATGGCACAGGCGATACTTAATCTCTCATGGATTGCGAATACATGAGAAATTTTATTGTAACAATTTCCCGCCTTAGGCTTAATCACGGGAGATTTCGGCAGCATCTTTACCGCCTGAATGTGATCCCATGTTCTTTATGTCAACGCGGCAGTGAGGAACAGGTTAATCACATTTTATGCAGCTGCGACAGAAGATATGAAGAAATCAAGAGACTATTGTAGCCTCTGATGTCCTCCGACGAGGCATTACCAACTTGTATTCAAACTCATTTAGCGACAGAAGACGTAAAAGTGTATAGACTCATAAGCCATTTTATGGCAGAAGAACACACAGGAATACACGTTTTCTTGACAATGTAATATATTAAATGAATAAGCATGCTTGGTGTTATTGAACCTCCTTATATATTTATGAATTTATATTAATAGTCTTCGATCACGTACTTAATTTCAGATATAATATATATACTATTTACTTCTTGTTATTATGGTACTTGTATTACATGTTTCTATCCAACGGTTTTATGCTGTTAAACACTTAAATGCTAAAAGTCGCTCTGAGGCTCATTGTATGGGCGATACCCAGAAAGCCATTAATATAGGAAGAAAAGTACCCTACTCACAAAGAAATGCGCTGCGGCCCGGGGCAGGCTGACAGAAGTAAACAACTTGTTTCGGCGAGCCGCTACGTCCATTCCGGGGTGCACCGCCAGCTTAGCAATTTTTTCTTTAGGCAGCATTCCTTCACACCAGCCTTGCCTTCAACTGCCAATATCGCGTTCTTCGGTGAGCCGTACACGACTGAACCTTCCAAGCATTTTTTGCTAAGGAGTCTTTTTCGCTCTTATGAAGATGATTCAATAAATAAGTAGCAAACTGCGACAGAAAGATAAGAGCCACGGTACCAGGTTGAATTTTCTTTTCTTTTTCAGTATACTCTTTTTGCAAACGTAAACACTTATCAAACTGTTCGACGCGGCTTTAAAACCCCAAAGCATAGAATTCTTGTGCCAGCGTTCACATCCAACGAGTGACCTCTCGGGATGTAACGAGTTTATTTGGTTCCCTACATTGTTGCAACCCACAATACCGATACGTCGTGGGAGTAGCGCAATACCCTAGACGGGGAGAGAATGTCCCATCACTAGATAATCAGCGCGGACCAGACCGCTTGTTTGTGACTTTTTCTTGTCCTTTGCCGAATTTATGTATCCCACTGAACACAACTTTCCAGTAAATAAACTTGTAACCCTACAAAGGACGAATTTCGCTACGTACGCGCTCCTCGGACAGTCCCTCGGCTCGCAAAAATCGCTCTGTTCTTGTCGGTACACACTTACAGCACACGTGCCACTTTGGTCTGATTGCAGATTATTAAGCATTGGCCACAGAATACTGTGTATCGGCTACCTTCCACGCGACATATGCTATCACCATCCAGATATGTACGGGTGCAAAATTTGAAACGATATGGGGTATTATGGCGTTTGCGACTTATTTACTGACAGATCCTCGTATGTTGAAGATCTTTCTCATACTTAAATCAAATGTAATTGAAATAATGAACTCTCCGCTATTTGAAATGAAAAGAATAAAGAAGCTGAATATATAAAAAGCTCTACTTTCCCGGAATTGGATAACGGGTTATAAATTAAAATTTTCTCCGGGTTAGCTTCCAATTTAATGTGTCAATGATGTGAAGATTCGCCAAGAACGAAGTTTGGTAAGGATTCCACGTTGAAATGTAGCTAGCATCGGAAGATGGAAGGAAATGAGTGAGCTGCCATTCAGTAATATGATGCTGACTCATGTTTCTAGTCATAATACTCCACTTATTTGAATATTGAACAGTGTTTTGGAACTACAAACATGCTATCAGTTCACGAAAACAAGAGTAATTCTCCAGTCCTGGTTCCTTTCCTGAACAGTCAGCTCAGGAGCTAAAGGTGTTTAACTCCCACAGCCAAGAGAACTCGTAGTGTTCCAGTAGCAGTGACCAGTGCTGGGCGGAGGGAGAACACGACTTTTAAGTTAAGTTGTGTTGTATTGTACAGAGTGTTGCAGATACCACTGCTGTGGATATGCTGTATCATAGTTACTTCGCTGAAAATGACTGGAATGACAAAATATTATCAGGTGAATTTATTTATTTGTTTTGCAGCTATCAAAAAATTCTTGTAACGTGTAGCTGCACAGCTTTGAAATAACATTAACTACTTTAACATATTCATGAAAAGAAACGACTTGGGCACTTTTAGATATTAGAGTATACTTCTCTGTACATACAATATAAGAGAGATAAAAAAAAGGCCACACCATGAAGGAATTATCAGACTGTGACAGATTTCGGCAGACATGATGTATGTGTACAGACGAACAAACTATTACAGTTTCAGAAAAATTGGATGATTAATTTAAGTGAAAGAACTTTACAAACTGAGCAAGTCAATAACGCGTTGGTCTACCTCTGGCCTTTATGCAAGCAGTTATACTGATTGGAAATGATTGACAAAGTTTTGGATGTCTTCCTGAGGGACATCGTGCCAAATTCTGTCCAACTGGCGCATGACACCATCAGTATCCCGGGATGGTGGGATGACCATGCCCATGATGCTCCAAGCGTTCTCAATTGAAGAGATAGCCGACGAGCTTGCTGGACAATATGGGATTTGGCAAGCACGAAGATAAGCAGCAGAAACACTAGCCATGTTACGTTGTGAACTGTAAGCCCAGAATGGCCTTCCCTGCAGGGCAATAAACCGGGGCGTAGACAATCTTCGACGTACCGCGGTACTATAAGGGAACCGCGGATTGCAACCACTTTGGGTCCTGCTATGAGAAGAAATGGTACTTGAGACCATCAATCTAGATTTTTGTGTCGTATGGCGAGCGAGTCAGGTTGGTGTTCCACCGCTGTCCGGGGCGTATCCAAACATGTCTTCGGCCTGGAATCTCATAGAATGGAGTAGAATTATCTTCAGTGATGAATTCTTCTTCCAACTGAGTCCCACTGACCAGCGATGACGTGTCTGGAGATGTTTTGGACAGTGGTGGGATGCGAACGTGACTGTCGCCCATCATACGGCCCACAGCCAGGAGCAATGGTCTGGGGTCCGAATTTATTTCATAACAGGACCCACTTGCTTGCCATTCACGGCACCCTTACAGCGGAGTGGTACGTCAACGATATTGTACGTCCTACTTTGTTGCCGTTCATGGCAAGCCAATCTGGCATTACATTCCAGCAAGATAATGCCAACCAGCAAAGAGCCAAAGTTTTTACTGCTGGTCTCCTTGCTTACCAAACCCAGCTTTGGCCTGCAACTTTGCCAGATCTCCCCCCCCCCCCCCCATAACTGAGAACGTTTGGAGGTTTGTGGGCAGGTCCCTCGAACCTGCTCTGCATTTTGACGATTTAACGTGCCAATTGGGCAAAATTTATCACGATATCCCTTATGAGGACATCCAACAACTCTATCAATAAATTCCAAGCCGAATAACTAAGGGCAGAGGTGCATAAGAGGCTAGAGGTAGACCATGCGTTATTGACTCAGTTTGTGAAGTTATTTCTCTTGTATAAATCATCCAATTTTTCTGAAATTATAATCATTTGTTTGTCTGCATATGTACATCACATCTACTGATTTCTGTCCCATTATGATAATCCCTTCATAGCGCGTCTTTTTGGTCTTAGTGTATTTAAGTGTCGTGGAGTGTAACAACTGTAATGGTGCGAGTACGTTTTCAAACTAACTTTCGGCAATGCTGCCTATTTTATTTGTCTCGTGTATTTAAACGGCGTAGCTTTCCAAAACTGAAAGCATGATATGCTAAAGCACTTCGTGAACCTACAGTGAACGAATTGTTACGGTCAGCGTAAGATTACTATAGATGGTATCAGTATGAGGCATTTTCAGAGTAACGTTTCGAAACATGCAGTCGTGTAGCGATTTTAAAACCAATCGGTGGCTGGAGGAATTGACACAGCGGCAATCAGTTTCTTCCCCCCACAAACGGAAAATTACCGTTATATGCTCTCTGCAGCCTGTCTAGATTTTTAATAAGCCAGTCTTACCTTAGCATGCCCCTTATCAGTTGTACGTTTCCTTTGAAATTTTAATTAATGAATTCCGACGGCTTAATTACGGAAATTGTGCCTAGCTAGCGCATGATGCCTACCTGTTGTGACAGTGTCCAATATTTCTTGTGTAAGGTAAGAATATCAAATTTATTTCATTAATTAGAGATTCGCTAAGTTCTCGAGTTTCTGCCATAAGATTTTTTCAGTGCATTCATCTTCCTCCACGTTTCATATGATACTAAGATAAACTGCGTACACGTGTCCATCTATTTTATGTTAGAAAGTGTAGATGCCTTCAAGATTGCTAACTAATCTTCTTAGTAATGAAATGAAATGACCGTATGGTGTTATTAGGCGGGAGACCCCATCTGATATTGTACGGCAACCTGGTGTAACCCCTTTTATTTGACGCTACTTCGGTGATTTGCGCGTCGATGAAGATGAGGACAACACAACAGTCGGTCCTCGAGAGGATAAAATCTCAGAGAATCGAAACCGGCCACCCTGCTTGGCACTCAGCCGTGCTGAGCACTTAGTTATAGCGGGGTACCTTTTAGCAGTGACATGCAACAAAACCGATAGCTGACAGTCCTGTCTCAATGTTCGTATAAGTTGAATGTAGCCCGGGTATGTGTCATTAAGTTCGTTTCTTGGTGCATATTATGCAAACAACTGTTGACTGTCATTACAAATGTCCATCGCTCGTAAGAGGTATTCATATTCCATTATATTATACACTTCACTGAAATTCACTTATATGATAGGAAGAAGCGATATAGCTGTACAAGATAGTGATACTGAAATATGATATCAGTCATACTGCATCAAATTTCCATAAAGTCATAAGCTTTTTATTAAATCACACTTTAGTTTGAAATTTATAGTGTGCGCAACTAGTCTGAAATTGATTTTAGTAAAGCAATAGTTTCCATGTTAATCGGACTGATGTTTTTCTTTTTTGTTGTGTATTAAAACCGTTGCGGCTTCTATGAAGTTCGTTGCCACAGACACTCCTTAAATTAAGTTGTAAATGTAACTCAGTATACGGCAAAACGTGTGACAAAACTTCGGCGGCAAACCATAAGGCCGGGCCACTAGCCCGTGGATCAAACAAAGGGACAGCACCTCTTCGTCTTCGCCGAATTCGTTCAAGTTTATGGTGTATGCAGGGCTTCGCCGGAAATGAAAGTGACAGAAGTGGGAGCTCCTGACTGCCAAACATTTAGAAAAAAGGACTGCGTTTTTGGCGCAGGTCGGATTTATGTTAGGAAAGTTTTCAGGCAACGGTTGGCGCTGCAGAATACAGAACGGTGATCCGAACGTCGTGAGATCGAGTCTCTATGCAAAAACATTTTATCCTTTTCTTATTTTTAATTTTTGCTTTACTTACGGTGCAAATAATCCGAAATAATGCTCAGTACATTGTATTTATTAATATTTTCACAAAAGGCTTGAAAAGAGGGCAAAGAAAAATGTGGGATTGGAAATAAATTTTCAGCATGGATTACCAGGCGTACACGAGAAGTTCGCACACAATAGTAGATAGTTTTGTTATTTTACAGTAGATAATTTACAGGTGCTAGGGTGATATTTATCGTAAAAACGGTAGAAACAAAAATTTTCTCCTCAGCTTGCACACTTTATAAACACAGCATTTTCTGCAGTTGCATGGTTGGTTTTATGTTCCTACAGAAAAGCAAATTTAGTTTCCTTACATAAGAGCTTCTCGCCCACCGCACCGTTTGGCAGTAAACCACGCGCAACACATCACTTCGCCAAATATTGGTGAGGATAGCTGGTAATGTAAAACGGAACGTAATTTGATGTAGTCGTCTCGGGATGTGAATTCTTTTGTCTCTAGGTGAGGTAAGAGCAGTTTTGAAGCTTTCTATTTGAATTCGTTACGCGAGTCGGTACGAACAGTGTGTTGCCCCAGCGGAATGCATTTGGGGGAGGGCCTTGGGCGGGGTGGGGAGGGGGGGGTCGGGGGAGGGGATTAACTTTAGTACGGCAAGACGGAATTTTGAAACATCTATTTGTATAGTTGTGGATTTCTTCGTCCTCCCTCGAGTTAGTTAACAGAAGACATTTGTTCTCCTGTGCGCAGGGTTTCATGAATTCAAAGTTGTTGTATAAGACCGTTGTTAAGTTCTACACATTTTAATCAGGTAATGACGACATTCCTATATTTCGCTGCATACTCGTCCACCGTTTCCTGAATCATCGGTTCAGATGAGCCTCTACTCTCCTGTAGTGATATGTAGACGGTTGGCATTCATATTGCAGAAAGGTTTGAGGCACGCTGCACCGTATACGGACGGGTTACTTTGTTCATATTGTGTCGTTTCACTTGCATTTGTCCCATGGTTAGGGTTCTGTTATAGGTCAATTTGTACTGCTAACCTAGAGATAGAACATATGAATTTAAAAATGTTATTATATGTGTCGTTAAAAACAGTGTTCTAATTGACGTTAACGACTGAGAATTCTCGACATACCTGTTTGATCGGATACTTTATTTACAAAGTGGTCTTGCAAAGTTATTTACAGAGTCCTCGTGGACGTTTTATTAGAAATTTATTTGCAAATCATAAATTTTCCTTTGCCTTTCCTTTTCACGCCTGTTATGAAGAGATTAGCAAATAAAATGTAATGAGAGTTATTTTGGTTCAGTTGCAATGTAAGTAATGTAAAAATAGAAAATAAAAAAAAAACATCCGGATAAGAATTCAACCTCATGACACTTGGGTAACCGTTGTGTACTCTTTCCTCTGTACCATGCGTCGCCCGACCCGCACCAAATTTGCTAGTTGTTTCTAGACGCTTAACCATTAGAAGCTCCTACTTCTACCACTTTCATTTTTGGCCAAGCCCTGCATATAATATAAGTTCGGAAGAAATCTGTAACGACGAGTAGGCGTTGGTTCCTTGTAAGAACGTCCTTTAGTTTTTAGATGGTAGAAGGATGATTTCCAGTTATCTGCCTTCTGAAATCATTTCTCCATTTCATTGCCCGCTCTCCGCTCTCATACTAGCAGCAATATTTCTGGAGACATAGTTAATGGTTCTAATAGCTCTGAGCACTATGGGACTTAACATCTGAGGTCATCAGTCCCCTGGAACTTAGAACTACTTAAACCTAACTAACCTAAGAACATCACACACTTCCACGCCCGAGGCAGGATTCGAACCTGCGACCGTAGCGGTCGCGCGGTTCCAGACTGAAGCGCCTAGAACCGCTCGGCCACATAGGCCGGCGAGGCATAGCTCTGTATGGTTTGTCTTACGGCATATAACTTTCTGCGTAATGCACTAAAGGCCCTCCTCTAACGACCTGTTTCTCTTAAATGTCTCCGCGCGAGCCGTAGCTCCTGTGTGTGTGATGCTGTGATGCCTCGGTGAGGATAGTTGCTGTTCCGCGGTGTGATTCTGAAACCTGTGCATGTATTCTGGTTACTTCAATTATTTTTGCATTATTATGACTTACTGCGTATAGTTTTGGTTTTTATCACTGTATAATTCGCGCAGAGCCATGTAACAAAATTCCTTAGTATAGCCGCAAAATTACGTTCTCTCTTGCATGTGTCTTTTAACATTTAATAAAAGCTGCTTATTTGAAGCTAACAGTTTTGTAATTTCTGCCTTCAATCCACCGCAACTTGGCTGCTTCGCACCTTTGCTTCTACACACGGGTTGATGAACGTGTACCGGGTTTTTCAAATAAATCAGGTAGTCCATGAAAACAAATTTCTATGCCTTGTATATGGTGAATGAAAGTTTGCGGAACATATAATTCTGTCATTTCAACTTATTGCCATTGTAGTTTTTTAAAGATCAGGCTTTTTCGCACACGTTTTTGTGTCAAAGTATGAATTAGCCGAAATTATCTGTTCACAGTAAGCAGATCCAAGCCTAAGATTAGACTGAGCATCTCATCTGCTTGTTCCGATACTCAGTTAACGTCTCACACTATGACAGTTAGGGCTCCTAAGTCCGATATTAAATGTGCCAAATCCAGGTTGAATTCGCACCTACAGTGTCTGCTTTGCATTACTTCCCGAAGGTGTGTAAATGTTCATAACTTGGATTTACTTATAGCTGAAAGCTAGCCCTCTGTCGGTATCCATCAAGGATGTAGGTTCGAGTTTTATTCCCTCTTTGTAGATAACGACTGTTCCTGTTTGGCTACCTATGTTTATAATGAAGTCATAACCTCCGATATGTAGTATCTTGGTCGTGACAATTTTCAGGACCGTCACAATGACCTAATCCACAGTTCTTCAGTACGGTCTTGACGTTAACTGTATGATTTGTATTATCTGAGGTAAAAATTTGCTCTTTGGCGCTACCTGCTCAACCGATTTGTTGAGCTTTATTAACGTGCGCACCATCAGCCCCCGTGACATCCTCTCCCTGTCTTTCTGTGATTGTGATTTGTCTCTGTGAAGTTGTCTATTTGCCATTTAGTAACCAACTAAAAGTAACAAAAATGGTTCAAATGGCTCTGAGCACTATGGGACTTCACATGTGAGGTCATCAGTCCCCTAGAACTTAGAACTACTTAAACCTAACTAACCTAAGGACATCACACACATCCATGCCCGAGGCAGGATCCGAACCTGCGACCGTAGCAGCAGCGCGGCTCCGGACTGAATCGCCTAGAACCGCACGGCCACAACGGCCGGCAACTAAAAGTAAAAAAATGGTTCAAATGGCTCTGAGCACTATGGGACTCAACTGCTGTGGTCATAAGTCCCCTAGAACTTAGAACTACTTAAACCTAACTAACCTAAGAACATCACACAACACCCAGCCATCACGAGGCAGAGAAAATCCCTGACCCCGCCGGGAATCGAACCCGGGAACCCGGGCGTGGGAAGCGAGAACGCTACCGCACGACCACGAGATGCGGGCCAACTAAAAGTAACATCCGATTTGTTTTTGTTCTCGTGGATCTGTGGCTTGTTGTATCTTGCACTGTCTTTCCATAGTGCCTGGCTCTTGTTTTGGACTGTGCGTTCGTCAGAAAGAAAGACGCAATGAGGGGAACACAAATGACACATTCACTCAAAGAGAATACTTAAATGAAGTCATCGCTTTTCATGATGGTACCATGAGCATTAGAAAAGGTGGACATTGTTCTTAAGAGACTGTGTGATTATCATGGACGGCATTGCATGCTCTGCAACGTTGTCCCATGAAAATCTATGAAAGCTTTATCCACTAGGGTATTTCATTGACCTCGTCAGGTAACTTTATTTATGAGCAACGTAGAATGTTAAAAACTTTACACAGACGCTTGAAATCCACACAAATTTTAACACCAGATCCTGTAATATTTGACAGTGTGGCATGTATGTTTTTGGAAAAGAACAAACTCCTCACTCTTTTCGCTATGGAATACCATAGTGCGTCACCGAGCGGGGTGGCGCTGTGGTTAGACACTGGACTCGCATTCGGGAGGACGACGGTTCAATCCCGCGTCCGGCCATCCTGATTTAGGTTTTCCGTGATTTCCCTAAATCACTCCAGGCAAATGCCGGGATGGTTCCTCTGAAAGGGCACGGTCGACTTCCTTCCCAATCCTTCCCTAATCCGATGAGACCGATGACCCCGCTGTCTGGTCTCCTTCCCCAAACCAACCACCCAACCATAGTGAGTCAGTGCACACTAACTAAACACCATATAAGATCACTGTTTCTGAGTGTGGCGCAGCACAGTTAGGCATTGCGACCGTGGAAAATGTTGAAACTACAACGATTACTCAAAAATATGCAAACGTTCAATGCAGGGATGGTCAGGAGGAAAAGGTAAATGCTTTTAGGGACAATAGGGATGCTGAACAAAAAACTTCATATTCATATGTGGTTTGCAAGACAAAGCACATTTAATGTACGTTGTTATTTATTAAATGTAACATTCAAACACTGTCATTGTTAACAACCTACCACAGTAGTCTAGAAGAAGCTTAGTTGAACAATAAGATACCGGACACTTGTGGTCTATCAAATCGGGAAACTATCTCAAATTTGCCTCAAAAACTAGCTAAGCTACAACACTTGCGCGTCGAACGATATTTCCATTATTCTCGCGCTCTGTTAACGCAGACTATTAATCCAAGAGAAAAAAGTGAACAGGACAATATTTTGTAGGAAATATACATTAGATTAGTTTTGTACTCCGACACATTCAAGAAAAAACAATATAACAGAAGTTATATCAAATGCTTTCTGTCATGGAAACAATTCAGAATAGGGCATATGTCCACAAGCAGTTTTTTGTTCAGAATCACTATCAACCCTCAAAGCATGTACCTTTCCTCCTGACTCACCTATATATTTCGATCACACCTGCAGCAATCAGTTTTATTAAGCATAACGTGTCTTTTATTAAAGATATAAATCTGTTCCATCCGAAATTTGGTTGTGTAACATTATTTAAATAGTATTTAAGAGTAAATTTTATTCTGTGTGTAGGCATTCGTCTAGACGACGGCTCAAATCCCCGTCCAGCCATTTCGATTTACTGGCTTTCTTAATTCGCTTAAGGCAAGTGTTGGATGCATGCTTTGGAAAGGCAACAGCGCTTTTCCTTTCTCATCCTCCCTCTGTCCATCGTTGTGTTCAGTTTCAACTGACCTATTTGTTGACGTGAAGTTAAACCCAAATTTTCTTACCTTCCTTTCTCTTTGCACAGGCAGTCTATAAACTATGCATATCGACAGTCTACGATGATCTTTAAATCGATATAGATAGTAACTATGCTCTTGGTCAGGCGAAACTCCTAGCGCAATTCCGACTATTAAGTGTGGCTAAATTGCGTTTCATCCTGATAGCAATTTGTAGGCACTCGACCATCTTAAATGTTTAGTAAAACCTCTAATACGTTTAACGACCTCCAATCAGTTCACTCTCTTAATTCTGAGTAGGTAAATATAATGTCAGGGAGTTCATAATTAAACTTTTGCTACTTGATAGGACCCCTATCAAAACCGAGTGAGCGTAGGACAATGAAACTTTGTGAAACATTTGGAAAGACACGTGGAAGAGAAATAACAAATAGACATTTGAAGGAAACACACTTTAAATTCCACGTTTGTAAATAATTGTTATCTGCGTACCAAGTGTATGTTCCAGGTTAAAAACGTTGTTCAATGTGACGACCACCTGCATCCACAACAATCTGGAACCGCACTAGAAATACCATGTCACAATTACTCGCAGCACTTTTTGAACGGTAGACCATAGAATGTTCAGCTGTCATAACACATCTCGTGCACTGCTTGAAGATCGCACACTGCCTCTAGTATCGTCATGGCAACGGTAACTTCTTCAGCAATTTGTGGTGCAATTGGCCGTCTCTCAGAAGCTTCCCAAATCGTTAGTTGATTCAAACTTCTGAATAATGTTCTTCAATCCCAGAGGGGAAAGAGGACCTCTCCGCATTCCTTTAATGCGTCGATACTCTCGAAGAGCAACGGAACTATTGCTTTTGTTTTGATAAAACAGCTTTATGACTTGTACAGACAAGTGTTCAATGTCTACAACAGTAATGCACACTGATGCTTGTGTTTAAACCGTCCGTCGCTGTACCAGTAATGGCGTCTGACCGTACCATGACACTAATACTACTAACAATGCAAATCCTGCAGCCCTCACTCTGAGCATCATTTCCATGAATCTGGGAACCAATACGGTAAATACTTTTCCGTTTGCACTGGATCAAGTACCGAAAGTTTAATTATAACCACTCTATACATTACTGCACTGCGTCGTAGATGTGCGGGTAGCAAAACCGGAATTCGTCATGTCTTGAAAGTACCAGTGTTGATACGTGAAGTAAGCGACACAGAGGAATATACTGTAAAGGAAGACAGGCGGAGCTTAATTCGTAATGGCGAGTGATATCAGTCATTGTACAAGAAGAAACCTTCTCTTTCAATTTGCATTTCAGTTTCCTTTAATCACTTGCAAATTCTCCTCTGGAACCGCATTTACCTCTGAGTAACACCGCTCTCATGAAGCGAAGGTCGCGGCTACGAGCACTTTTGGCAGGTGACAACAACATCTAATCTTAAGGATGGACACCACGGTATTGATACGTACCAGAATTTCAGTTCAGCGGAGTCTTGAAACTTAGTGGCAGATTAAAAGTCTCTGTAGGACCGGGGATCGAAGCTGGGTCCTTTGCCTTTCAAGTAAAAAAAGCCCTAGTTCAGACGGCAGAGCACTTCCGCTACAGACCGAAAATCAATTCCGGAGGGAAAGTCTTGATAATATGTTCAGCGGAAAAAAAGCCGATTTCTTCCTATGCCATTCCTCAGATGGCAATGGTGCTTTGACCTTTTTTACCAGATTCTATTAAATACATTTAATTATTGTGATAGCAGGCTGTCTTCATATCTCACAAAAACTTCAGCAGGTGTTCAGTCACGAATAAAGTTATATATTTAACACAAACAAGAATACGAAATGCAGGGCAAAAGGGGGGGGGGGGTGTTCAGGGATTTGGGAGTAAATTGGTATTAAAAATGTAACAGTTGAAAAGAGAAAATGCTCGGGTATTTTAGTTTCTATTAATTAATCAGATCTTTAAACTTTGTTGCTGATTTATAGCTTCGAAAGCGTCAATAGTGTCTGTAAACTAACGGCGGTTAGTATAGCTCGTGAGAGGAACAGAATCTCGGAAGCTTGAAGTCAGTTAAAGAAGGAAAATGAAATACAATTTTCTGCTCATCCCTAAGTAGAGTGCAATCTGCACAAGGTCTAGAGCGCGAGTAGCTGGCTGGTATTTTGAGCGCGCTTTGCTGAGGCCGCGGCCAGATATAGCACGTGCAGCGCAGCCGCCATGTGGCCAACACGAACGTAGTCGTTTCTGTTGTGCTCCACGGGTAACACGCCAGTAGCTCACAGAACGGACGTACCATTCTGGGAGGCATCGTACCGTCGTTCTCCAGAACTAATTCAGGGAAACTTTCGGAAGCTAAATCTTAAGGTTAGGATGGGGATATGAGCCGTCTTTCTCGTGATGACGAATTAACAAATAACGGTCTCCACAACAGAAAATAAGTGGCTGGCAATGCCGGTAGCGAGGAGAAATACGATACGGAATATGAAATATGACATTTCCCAGACTCCGAAGAACACAAATGAAAAAGGAAAATGGAGACCTTGAGCGTACCACACTTTAAAAAGGCACTTACATAGAATCGTCCAGCTTATAAGCTCTCAGAGTAGGTTAGAATGCAATATCTGCATTTACATCTATACCCCGCATGTACATTAGCATGTTCTGCTGAAATGATTAGCATTTCAGTCACTTCGGTTCAGCAAGTGTCCTGTTGCTTAGTAGGCACAGGGTCCGCCATGGACCCTGAGAAGTTGTTCCGTGCGTGATAACTTCGATGTGTATAAGGCGTGAATGGCGTCCTGTGATACAGCCCTCCATGCTGCATTCACCCGGTTCTACAGTTCATCTGTGGTGATTGGCATTTGGTCACAGTGCTGCGCCCGTCGTTTCACTGCATCTCGCACATTTTAGATTGGCGACAAGTCTTCTGATCTGGCGGGCCAGGACAAAAAGGCTGACATCCTGTGACACCAAGAAGGCACGTGTTCGTGTAGCAACATGTGATCGTCCATTGTCTTGATGAAAAATGGTTTCCGAAGTGTTGTGCAGAAAGGGTATGGCTACGAGTCGCAGGCTGTCATTGACGTAGGTCTCATTGTTCACAGTGCCCTGCAGACGCACTAGTTGTAGTTTGTAGTTGTAACAAATAGCACCATACACCATAAGACATTGAGTGCGCGGTTTATGTGTTGTGCAAATGCAGCCACTGTGATTCTGTTCCCTCTTCTGCGGCGATCCAAAATGCGGCCTTCATTTTCAAACAAACAGAACCTGGATTCGCCGGAAACACTATCTGATGCCATTCCTGTCCCTAGTGACGCCGCTCCATACACCATTGCCGTCTAGTATGTTTCTGCACATTCATCAAAGGTAGGTGGTGAGATGAACGACGCGCACGTAACCCAAGCCGTAATACACGGTGACGGACTGTCACCCCTGATAGTGTACGATGTGTTACGCAGTTCCATTGTTTCGCCACAGCCGAGGAGGACGCAGATCTGTACTGCAGTGCTATTCGGATGGATGTCAATCTTCTCGGGGAATGGTCCAGGTGGTGCGACCTGAACCATCTAGTCGTGTTCTACGGCCTTCCGTGAACCATTCTGGATCCACCCGTTTCACTGTCGAAACACTTCGTCCCACATTAGCAGCAATTTCCCGAATGGATGCATCAATATCTCACATACCGATAATTAGCCCTCTTTCAAACTAACTGACCTGACGGTACGGCTCGTGCATAAGTCTGGGATGATTCCTGAAGTCTGCTCAAGTCACACTGATCCTTGCCTTCAGGTTATAGCGACAATAAATGTCGCAGGAACATTTTACCGGTAGGTGTGGTGTTGTGCCGCGATATCGATGTTGACCTTGAACCTGCAGACCGACATGGTTCAAATGCTAATCATTTCTGCAGAAATATACTTACGTACCTGTCCTGTGAATACGAACGCCCTACCTATAGTCATTCACGGTGTTCTGTTTTTTCTATACATGAGTGTACTTGTAAAAAGGCACACGCCCGAGAATACCATCGACAAACCACCACATTAGTTCAAGCTGCAACCGTAGTTACATCGCTGACTAATTAACACTGTATGCTCATAATCGATGGTCGAATGCACAGCTGTTATTTGCAGATGTTAGTTCAAGCTGTCATCGTAGTTACTTCGCTGAAGTTGCTTATATGCCAGGAATAAAACCAGCCTCGGAACTTAGTGGACTTACAGTGTACGCTCCCGGAATTTGAGAAGGAAACCACCCCCTGATCGTCAGGGATTTTCTCTGCCTCGTGATGGCTGGGTGTTGTGTGCTGTCCTTAGGTTAGTTAGGTTTAAGTAGTTCTAAGTTCTAGGGGACTTATGACCACAGCAGTTGAGTCCCATAGTGCTCAGAGCCATTTGAACCATTTTGAACCACCCCCTGATCCTCGAGCCTGCTCTTGTAGCGTCTGCCACTGCAGTCGGCTGAGCATGTCTGTGACGTCTTTGCGCTTACTAAACGAACTTGTGACGAAACAAACTGGTCTTCTTTCCACCTTCTCTAATTGGTCTATCAGTTCAACATGGTACGGATCCCAGACTAGCGAGAAATACTCACGAATTGCTCGAACGAGGGTTTTGTGAGCTACATCCTTCGAGAGTGGAATAAACTTCCTGAAGATTCTTCCAATGAATCTGTCTGACATCCGCCTTTACTACAATTAGAGGAGGCAGTCAAATGAAAAAAAGGACAAATGGCCTAAAGTGAGTAAACCCTTTATTATTTCAAATGTAATTTCCATTTTATCTCACTGTCACGCAAGACGGTCAATGGCTTCTGGGAAAAATGTTTATGGTGCATGGCAAAGGGTATCCTATACTGCTACCAATCATTTCCTTTCCTGTACCACCCGAAACAGAGCAAGGGAAAGGCAACTGTCAAAAAGCCTGCGTACGTTACGTGACCTAATTTCTTGCATCGTATCTTCATGGCCCTTACTCGAAATGTGCATTGGCGGCATTCTACAATCAGTTTAAAATGCTTGTTCTCTAAATTTTCTCAATACTGCTCCTCGGAAATAACATTTCCTTCCCTCCAGGGATTCCGATTTGAGTTCCGGAAGCATCTCCGTGACACTTGTGTGTCGTTATAACCTATCCGGCAACAAATCTAGATGCCAGCCTCTGAATTGCTTCCATATCTTCTTTAAACACTATGTGGTGCGGATCCCAAACACTCAAGCAGTACTCAAGAATGGATCGCACTGGTGTCCTATATACGGTCTCCTTTACAGATGAACAATACTTTTCGAAAATTCTCCCAATAAACCGGAGTCGATCATTTGCCTTCCCTACTGCAATCCTTACATGCTCGCTCCATTTAACGTTATTTTGCAACGCTACGCCCAGATATTTAATCGACGTGACTGCGTCAAACAACACACTACCGATACTGTATTCGGACGTTACGGGTTTGTTTTTCTCAACTCATCATTTTTTTTTTTTTTACATTTAGAGTTAGCTGCCATTCATCACACCAACAAGAAATTTTGTCTAAATCATCTTGTATACCCATACAGCCACACAACGACGGCACCGTTCGGTGTACCGCAGAATCACCACCACACAGCCACGGATTTCAGCTCACCCTGTTCGCCGTCCGCCCCCGGTAGCCGAGTGGTCAGCGCCACAGAATGCCAGTCCTAAGGGCCCGGGTTCGATTCCCGGCTGGGTCGGAGATTTATTCGCTCAGGGACTGGGTGTTGTGTTGTCCTAATCGTCATCATTTCATCCCCATCGACGCGCAAGTCGCCTAAGTGGCGTCAAATTGAAAGACTTCCAGCCGGCGAACGGTCAACCCGACGGGAGACCCTAGTCACACGACCCTGTTTGCCAAAGCATTTACGTAGTCAGAAAATAAGAGCTGTCCTATCACATTACTCTGTGACATTCCTGACGATATCCTTGTCTCTGATGAACATTTGCCGTCGAGTACAGCACCTGTTCCGTGTACTCGTACCTTCGTTAACAGGCTGGAGTGGGCCACCGTGTCAAATGCTTTTAGGAAATATGGTATCTGCCGGTTGGCATCCATCCATTGTTCACAGTATACCATGTGAGGAAAGGGAAAGCTGAGTTTCATTCGAGCGATGATTTCTAAAGCCGTACTTCAAAAAAATTGTTCTGAGCATTATGGGACTTTACGTCTGAGGTCATCAGTCCCCTAGAAGTTAGAACTACTTAAACCTAAATATCCTAAGGACATCACACACATCCATGCCCGAGGCACAGAATTTGAACCTGCGACCGTAGCGGTCACGCGGTTCCAGACTGTAGCGCTTAGGACCGCTCGGCCATCCCGGCCGGCTAAAGCCGTACTGATTCGTGGGCAGAAGCTTTCCCGTCTCAAAAAGATTTATGATATTCGATCTGAGAATGTGTTGAAGAATTCCGTAGCAAACCGATGTTAAGGTTTCGATGTGTTGTAGGAGCACCTCAGTCCAATTGTAGGCCTGGTATGATATTCCTAACATTCTTATATTATTCGTAAGAAGATAGTGCGGAACTGTGCAAAAATATCTAGAAATTACTGCCAGAGTCACTCTGAGAGATGATCATTACAGAATCACAAATTTATCAGCGATATTCTGATATCATCTTTCAGAACTCCAGAAATATGGAAGCCGCATGGGGAGAGTCGGGACTGTGTAGACGACGTGTAACGGCTTCCCAGCGAAACTTCTGCAGCGTAGTCGAAACAACCTTGGCAACATGTGGGCGAGCGTAGAACAGAATGATGCTGCCCGTCAACTTTCTGGAGTGTCTGGACTTGATGGTACGCTTCAGTTTTTGGAACGTGTCCAATTAACCCTGTGCCTTAATTGTGGCGCCGTTTCCCAGCAAATCATGAACAGCGGTCCCACGTAATCAAAGAAAAATGAGCCACGATGAATTTCGCAGAACTGGCGTGAATGTTGTTTCGATTACTCTGCAGAGGTTTCGCTGGGAAGCCCATATTCATCCTCCATAGAATTTCGGCCTCCCTGCAAGAAATTTCCATATTTTTGGATCTCCAAAGAAAGACGTTCGTGGTCGTTGATTTGCTTTGGACACAGTGGGGCGCGCCTAGGAACAATCTTGGTTCCGTAGGCAATCGCAAAGATTTTTCCATGAAGGCACTGGTTGTTTTGTGTCACGGTAGGAAGGATGTATGAAGGGTTATGGCTATTATTTTAAAATAATAAACAGTTTACTTACTTTTTTCCATCTGTTTTTCATTTGACTGCCCTTACAAACACATCAAAATCAGTTTTGCATCATCCCGGTCCCCAGACCTCCTGAAGACAGACGTTGACTGTGGATATTGTATCACAGACATAGGCCCTTTGACTGTTCAGTGACATCACTAAACGCGCCCAAAGATGTAAACAACCATGCATGAGTACCGCCTAGTAGACGGAAGGGCTCCGACAGCCTATCAGTTCCAGTCACTCCACCAGGAAGGAGGTACACGGCTCGTGTTGTCTGTCGTTCAACCATCCCTAGACAGTCAAAACCGCGGTTCGATCGCGTCTGCATTATTACTTTGTGCCAGGAAGGGCTCTCAACAAGGGAAGTGTCCAGGCGCCTCGGAGTGAACCAAAGCGATGTTGTTCAAACATGCAGGAGATACAGAGAGCAAGGAACTGTCGATGACATGGCTCGCTCAGGCCGCCGAAGGGATACTACTGCAGTCGATGACCGCTATCTGCGGATTGTCCGCCCCAGTAGCTGAGTGGTCAGCGTGACGGATTGCCGTCCTCCGGGCCCGGGTTCGATTCCCGGCTGGGTCGGAGATTTTCTCCGCTCAGGGACTGGGTGTTGTGTTGTGTTCATCATCATTTCATCCCCATCCGGCGTGCAGGTCGCCCAATGTGGCGCCGAATGTAATAAGACCTGCGCCAAGGCGGCCGGACCTGCCCCGCGAGGGGCCTCCCGGCCAATGACGCCAAACGCTCATCATCATCATCTGCGGATTATGGCTCGGAGGAATCATGACAGCAACGCCACCATGTTGAATAATGCTTCTCGTGCAGCCACATGACGTCGTGTTCGAATCAAACTGTGCGCAGTAGGCTGCATGATGCGCAAACTCACTCCCGACGTCCACGGCGAGGTTCATCCTTGCAACCACGATACCATGTAGTGCGGTACAGATGGGCCCAATAACATGCCGAATGGTTCAATGGCTCTGAGCACTATTCGACAACTTCTGAGGTCATCAGTCACCTAGATCTTAGAACTACTTAAACCTAACTAACCTAAGGACATCACACACACCCATGCCCGAGGCAGGATTCGAACCTGCGACCGTAGCGGTCGCGCGGTTCCAGACTGTTGCGCCTAGAAGCGCTCGGTCACTGCGGCTGGCATGCCGAATGGACCTCTCAGGTTTGGCATCTCGTTCTCTTCACTGATGGACGTCGCATATGCCTTCAACCAGACAATCGTCAGAGACGTAATTGGAGGCATCCCCGTCAGGCTGAGCGCCGTGGACACACTGTCCAGCGAGTGCACCAAGGTATAGGTTCCTTGCTGTTTTGGGGTGCCTTAAATGGCGCCGACGTACGCCGCTAGTGGTCATGGAAGGCGCAGTAACAGCTGTACGATACGTGAATGTCATCCTCCGATCGACAGTGCAATAACATCGGCAGCATATTGGCGAGGCATTGGTCTTCATGAACGACAATTCGGTCCCTCATCGTCCACATCTTGTGAATGACTTCCTTCAGGTTAACGACATCTCTCGAGTAGAGTGGCCATCATGTTCTCCAGACATGTACCCTATCTAAAATGCCTGGGATAGATTGTAAAGGGCTGTTTATGGACGACGTGACCCACCAACCACTTTTAGGGATCTACTCCGAATCGCCGTTGAGGAGTGGGACAATCTGGACCAACAGTGCCTTGATAACTTGTGGACAGTATGTCACGACGAACACAGGCATGCGTCAATGCAAGAGGACGTGCTACTGGGTATTAGAGCTACCTGTGTGTTCAGTCTGGACCACCACCTCTGAAGGTCTAGCTGTATGTTGGTACAATATACAATGTGTAGATTTCATGAGTAATGAAAAGGGCGGAAATGATGTTTATGTTGATCTCTATTCCAGTTTTGTGTACAGGTTCCGGAACTCTCGGAACCGAGGTGGCGCAAAACTTTTTTTGATGTATGTAGTTTTACGTGCTCATTCCACTTTAAAACGCCCTGTTCGCTTACTATGGTTTAATGGTTGAGTGATTGTTCTACAATCCAATTTTTCATCCTGTTTAGGCGCAATATGCTACATTTGTTTACAACCATATTCAGTTGCCAGGACCTGTACCAAGCATCGACCCTCTGCAGTTTTACCGGCATTTAACTGCAGTTTTCTAGCGTATCCACATCTCTATATAGAAGAGCATCAACAGTGAACAGTCACATGTTGCTTCCGACGTTATGCACTATGTCATTCAAATATACCATGAAAAGTGATAGCCCTATGTCAATCCTCTTGGGGACGTTAAGAGTAAATTTTTCTGTTCTATTTTCTAGGAGCACTACTTGGTCTGATATCCCGAATGTTCGTATTTTATCCGTCAGGTGATAGTGCGGAACTGTGTGAAAAATATCCAGAAATTACTGTCAAAACCAGATTGAAAGACGATCAGCACACAATCACACATTATTTAGAGACTGTAGTTGTCATTTTCATTGTCGTTGTCATCACTACCAGACGCTACTGACCTCCAATTATACACGCATCGTGGCCAGGTTAGGTAACAGTCGTTCTCTCGCGTTCTTCAAAGCTGCAAGTACCTGTGCTACCACCGACAAGTTAGATATTCGCTGCTTGGATCACCTTGCTGCTGTACCTGCTTTCACCACCGTGAATAAGATTATCCCTTTTGTCCTGTCTTGTCTAACATTCCGTAACCCACGTCATCATCACACCCCATAGCTCCATCACCAGTATATTCTCCAGCACTACTCATGAAATCATAAGCTACATCTGCAACTACGCCTAAAGTACCAGTTACTTAAGTCAGCATCACGGACATGTGACTATCGACTTCGATCCTGTGAATACACAGTCTTACATCCATCATCTAATAATCCAGAGTAGTCAAGATTCATTTCATCCCACGGAGAGATATAGCAGATGTATCAATATAGATCAAACCTCAGAAAGGATGCCAGAAAAAAACGCAATAATTGCATTAACACTATATTTTTCATCAGTTCCCTGAAATCTACAAATTTTACCAAGTAGATACAACTTCCTAGTACCCACAGAAACAATACATCCGTCGCTTGTGAAAGGTCCAAAGAAGAAAAAAAAAAAAACAATTTTATACCTTGACTTAGTCTCTCCCAAATCATCGACTGGAAAGTCTTTGATTATTTTAAATCCATGGATCTGAACTTCTACATCCATCTACTCCATCACCTCCCAGACTATGGTACGTGTACATTATTCACCTCCTTTACTCTCACCTCCTCTTCTGAACCAACCCCCTAACCCCACCCTCTTCCCGGTGGTGGTATGTGAAATCACAAATTAAACTATCTGGAATAGTAATAGTATGTAACTATTATCAATGCAGCCGCAGCTACCATCAACTATCATGTCAAAATACCTCTAAGTTATGCAAAAGCAATAACTTCCAAATAGGCAAATAAAAGCAATCCCCTTACTCTGCCACCTCCAGTTTAATGATCAGCAGAAGAAAGAATGAAAACCTATCTCACCCCGCTTGTCACCACAGAAAATTACGTCTTCAGAAAGCCTATCCCAAAATCGAGCTGGCTCCTACCTGTAAAGCCCAAGAGCCAGACTCGTGTTCTACATAAAGGGTGACAATGACTGAACTATAAGAAATAAAATTGTCATAACTTTTGAACAGTTTGCCTTAGGACGTTCAAATTGCACGGTTGACCGCGCCGTATGATGGGAATTAGAATGCGCATGCGCACCCGCCTTATTGCAGTCGGCCATTTGCACGTGAAAACGTCAAGGTACGGCGTGCCTGAGCGCATAGTGCTTGTGAAGGCCTACTATGCGAGCAGTAAGAGCCCAGCAGCGGCTCAAAGGAAGTTTTTGACCGAGTTAAAGCTGAAGACAACCGGTAAAAGTGTGCTAACAATCAAGAATTTGATTCGCAATCTTGAGAGAACGGGTAGTGTTCGTGATGACAATGTTGGCAATGTTGGTCGGCCAAAAAGGGCGAAAACGCCTGAAAACCTCAAGAAGACACGTACTGTGTTTCAAACCAACACCAAGAAATCGATCAGACGTGCTGCACAATAGGTGAGAATCAACCGGGAGACTCAGCGACAAATCGTTGTTGAAGACCTGCCTCTCTTCCCTAAAAAAATTCAAACCCATCAGACATTAAGCCTCAGGGCCATGGAACAGCGGTTGTGTTTCGCCAGCACTATTTTCCACAGAATTAACGAACATAACTTTGATTTGAATATGATTTAGATTAGCGACGAAGCCCACTTTAATTTGGATAGGTTCGTCAGTAAGCAAAACTATCGCATTTTGGGGACTGAGAATCCACATTTCGCGATCGAGAAGTCTCTTCACCTTCAACGGCTGACTGTGTGGTGTGCAGTGTCGAGTCACGGAATAATCGTTTAGAAGATGATTTCATCCGATCATCCAAAGTGACCCTGATTTCGACAAGATGTGGTTCATGTAAGACGGAGCTCTTCCCCATCGAAACCGGAGAGCATTTGATGTCCTGGAGGAGCACTTTGCGGATCGCTTACTGGTTCTCGGGTACCCAGAGACCACAGGCATGGTCCTCGATTGGGCTCCATATTCTCAGGATCTGAACACATGTGACTCCATTTTTGGGGGCTATATTAAAGACAAGGTGTACAGAAATAACCCCAAAACCATTGCTGAGCTGAAAACAGCCATTCAGGAGGCCATCGACGGCATCGATGTTGCGACACTTCAGCGGATCATGCAGAATTTTTCTATTCGTCTGTGCCACATCATCGCCAATAATGGCAGGCATATCGAACATATCATAACCTAAACCCGAATATCTGGAGTTGAATAAAGTGTGTGCTCGCCGTAGTCTTTAACTAATTTACATTTTTTCATATAATTTAATAATTCTGACTCCGTACTTATAAAGGACACTCATGCATAATAATAACTAAGATTTCCTTACAGATTAACTCCACAAGGCACGCCAGCAACCACTGGCGTTCTGCACAAGCATCTGAATCTCCACAATGAATCTATCGCTTTGCAACGGTGTGTGTACTGTATAGAACCTTTTTGGCAGATTAAAAACGTGTGCTGAAATGGAAATCAAACTCAGAAACTTTTCTTTTGAGTGAAATGAATTTTGGAAAACAGGACAGAGGTAGTGACCGAACTGAGGCTTTGCAGATAGGTCATTAAGCGGGTCCGGATAGTGCAGTCCATAAAAGCAGTGCCCGCGAAAGGCAAAGTTTCGGGGTCGAGTTCTGGTTGGACGCAAAGTTCAAATCTGTCACAAAAATTTCAAAACACCTGAGTATCTATTGCTTTCATTGCATCAAACCTTCATAACATAGACGCCAGCGAATAGCTCCACACATTACTTAAAAGTAACAATAACCTCCCTTGTAAACTACTACTTCTTAACCTCGTATGCATACTACTTCAGCACGTTCGTGCTTTCCTCTTACTTCCTTAACTGCAAAATGGTGAAACAGCTTTGAATAATCATTACATTCGCTACATAACGAATAAAACGTTTCTCAGTGAAACCGACGCACAGCAAAGCATACATGCTTTGTCCTACACATTCTTACAATCCCATCACACTATCTGGGGTCCTTCACCATCCATCCCGCCCCCATCCCTCACAATTTTCAATTCTCCTACAACGTCCTTTTGATGCCCTCAGTAAGAGACGACATTTGAAGCTTTAAAAGCGTCCCTGATGGGCAGCTACTACTTTTCAGTTATTATGCTGAATATCTCATTTGTGCCATATGATTACATACGTTAACGTCCACCTGTGCATCAGGGCCCATCTGATGTCATGCTACCACTCATCAAATTCCTTGAACACAAAAATGTAGAGGTTCTCTATATTAATACAAGTGTTCAAAATCCAGTAAAAATTAACAGACCTAACTATTTTCCCTTCCAAGAAACTGAAACCAGCGACACTCCTCCAAAATTGATCCAACATCTTAGCCACGCAGTCATAGAGCAAGTATATATCCACACCCAAGCGAGAAACCTCCATGTCACTATGCAGCTCCGAAGATACCATCGATGCTGTTTCCTTTCTAATACACGATAGGACTCAAATGGAACTAATTCCTCCCACAATATCCGGGCGAGCTCGACCATACCTTCATTCGTAGCCAGTAGTAAGACCCCACCGCCAGGTAAACTCAGACTCTGTATCTGATGTGGGTCAGTGCAACGCATTCCTCCCGAATTTTTCTCCACTACTTTGGGTCAGTCACGAAAAACATAAAACACCTCAGTTATGGAAGGGATTGAATTGTAATTCCTTAGCTGAACAAAATGATAAAGTACAACGAAATTTTTGTGTGTCCCATTTCCTGTTTGGACTCTTGCTTGACGGAAGTGTTTGCGAATTTCGTAGCGCTTACGTTTTCTAGAAGTACAGTCGCTCTTCAGCTAGAAATCAGTAGCAGCTTGCCAAAAACAACATAATTATTATAGTTATTTCTTCTGGGACTGATTAGCATGCAACGCAACTCTTGTTTTGGCTTTGCCGAATTAAAGCTTATTACAATGGCTAATTCGCTTTATACAGTGCTGGCCAGTCCAACTGCTAATGGTATCAAATAACGAAATTTTACGTATTTTGTGTAAGATGTATAGTAGGAGGAATATCTGATTAAATTTGTAGGTGACTTGGGGGCTTACAAGGTGTGAAATTTCGTACATAAAGTTTCCACCACAGGCAGCAACAGCGGCTGTAATCCAGCTGAGCATTAACTCGAACTTGGACAGCCGATATTAGAACGTCATTCCATGTTGCTCTCACTGTGTACCGGAGTTCATAAATCAAAGTGCCTGTGAATAATGGCGTTCCAGTTATACGGCAACCCATGACCACATGTTTTCAATGGGGTTTCTGACAGAGAAACCTGCTGCAGAATCTTTTCCCTCATGTACAGTTTAGACAGCGCGGCGTTACTCCTACCTACATTGCGCCGTTGCAATGAAATGTTAGTCATTTGCATTGCTATGCATGTACAACACGTCAGGCGTGTTTGACCTTTGTTGTATGCCGATTTCACGGAGCTGCAAACTAAATTGCCATCAGCGTATTATGCTAAATGAATGGCTACGGGTAAGAACAGAGACATGAACAAGTAATAATTAGTTCTTTGATTATAATGAAGTATGGGCTTACCCCAGGAAGACATATGATAATTAAACAACGCTGCAGTTGCTAAGAGCAATCCTAATTTTGTCAGAAAATAAATCACGTCTACCAAGTGCAGAGCTGCGGATTATTATCGCTTCACATTTCGAAGGAAATCAGTATTACTGTAGTTCTTACCACTATTTCATCAGATATTTGACTCTGAGATATAATTTCCTTGACCATGCGACAGGACCTGATCACTGGAAGAATGAAAACGGGCATACCTCACTGGCAGTAGGTTCTCAACTTGCTCTGGAAAATTTGAAAGGAAAATGTTAACTCTAAAGAAATCAGATGGTTCAAATAGCTCTGAGCACTATGGGACTTAACTTCTGAGGTCATCAGTCCCCTAGAGCTTAGAACTACTTAAACCTAACTAACCCTAGGACATCACACACATCCATGCCCGAGGCAGGATTCGAACCAGCGACCGCAGCGGTCGCGCGATTCCAGACTGTAGCGCCTAGAACCGCTCGGCCACCCCGGCCGGCGGAAGTTTATGCCACTCACGAAAGAAACATGCCGTTCCGGGTTAAGAAGCAATGTTATGCTTGTGTGTCCACCTTTACGAAGTTTTAAAAACGTTTCGTAGCCACGAAGAAGTTACATCGCTCAAACGTCTTTCAGTCGGCATAAAATGAAATAACTATTTTTTTTTATCTTGGGTGAATCTCCCTAGTAGGAAGATACATGGGTCCGAATCATGGCCTTGGTACAAATTTTCATTCGTCGCATCAGTTTGTGTATGTACATCTTAGTTACTTGAGACTTAAAAAGATCTCTGGAACCGTATAGCTCTATTTATTACAAGCACCTATGACCAGGTTTCAGGTGGGGTGACCCATTTCTTTCGATGTTGAGATGCTATCCCAGACAGTAGGTGAGCCTCTGCAATGCTGTTCGAATTTAGGGAGAATACCAAGTGGGCTGAAGCGTGAATGGGAATTTGGATTGGGGAGCGAGGCGTGCAAGGGTAGTCCGTGCAGTTGTGTAAAGCACTGTGCCAGGGTGGCGCAGCGGTTAGCGCACCTGTCTAGTGAGCAGGTTCGAATACCAGCCTTCGTACAATTTTCATTTGTCACTTCAGTCTGCATGTATGAGACTTGAAAGGTCTCTGGAACCATAGAGTTGCATTTGAATAAACAATTAAGCAATAATAAATTTATGCAGTGCGAGCAGAGCATCGAATACAGAAACACGTGTAAGCGAAGTTTAGTTAACTACACTTTAATTCACTGAAATCAACAGCAAACATTGGACGACTGCAACTGGAATTTCCCACGATCACTATCAACATATATTAAAGCTCGTTATCCTGAGTTATCACATTCGACAACTCCATCACACACGAATATAAATATCAACTGCAGCAAATAATTACAGTGTACATGCCTCAAGCCGCCCGGAGTGGCCGTGCTGTTCTAGGCGCTACAGTCTGGAGCCGAGCGACCGCTACGGTCGCAGGCTCGAAACCTGCCTCGGGCATGGATGTGTGTGATGTCCTTAGGTTAGTTAAGTTTAATTAGTTCTAATTTTTAGGCGACTGATGACCTCAGAAGTTAAGTCGCATAGTGCCATTTGAACCATGACTCAAATCCCGTAAACAAAGGGTTCTTAAAGTCATACAAAATCAGTTACAAATATCAGACACATAACATAAGTACAGTGAAAAGCTAAAGTACGTAACTTGTATTCACAGAATTATTTCAATTCCAAAGAGAAGCTGTAGTATTTAAGTCACGCAGCTGCCCGGCCACAACGTGGAGACTCACTAACAACGACCGACCAACACATAAAGACACCGACAAAGGACCATCAACAAAAGGTGATGTGTGCTCTACCGCTCGCCCTTAAATACTTTCTGCGATGACGCACATACTGAATCCAAGTTAAACACTTAAATAATGGCCACCATTCAAATTTAAAGCTAAGTATACATACATATAACAGAGAATTCAATTGCAGTCATTTTGCGATTTCTTATTAAAATAACAACACAGTATGGTTCTACATGACAAACCTTCCCGAAAATTATAAATCCATATAGAACAGTAAATTATGACTACTCATCAACTCTAAAAATTAGGTAAGGATCTGGGAAACTCATGCTGCCTTCGTGCTAAGCTTAGGTATGTATTATTTGCAGTTATAGCACATTTTCATACAATATTCATCCTTCATTACGTCCATCTTACGTGCCATAGTGTCGCCTTCACTCTGCAGCCACGCGTACACGCTTCATCTTTCATTTCTTCCATCTGAGCTGCCACTGTGTCGTATTCATCCTTCAGCGCCGGCCGGTGTGGCCGTGCGTTTAAAGGCGCTTCAGTCTGGAACCGCGTGACCGCTACGGTCGCAGGTTCGAATCCTGCCTCGGGCATGGATGTGTGTGATGTCCTTAGGTTAGTTAGGTTTAATTAGTTCTACGTTCTAGGCGACTGATGACCTCAGAAGTTGAGTCGCATAGTGCTCAGAGCCATTTCAACCATCTGAACCATCCTTCAGCACATGCTACGACCTCGGGAAAAACCTTCATCCGGTACTTAGCCACCTGTATTCCGCGTGTGATTCGCTCTGCCGGCTTGCCTCCACAACATGGTTCGCAGGATGAGAAAACTGAGCTTTATTTTGAACGGACCACGATTCCTAAATCCATGTTGATTTCGGATAGAAATTTTTCTCGCTCTAAGAAACTCAGTTCATTGGAGTTGAGAATATGCTCAAGTATCATGGATTATATGACGTCAAGGATTTAATTTTAGCATCCATTGTTTTCCCCTTGTAATGCACTGAAGTAACCTGCGCTGTTTTGCAGTCAGTTGCTACTTAACTATTCGCTGTGCGAAATATTCGCAATAAATCTCAGCTAAGTAAGGAACCAATAGCGCAGAGTACTCTCTGCAAAACCAAAATGGAGTCCATCATCTCTTTGCACCTTATTCGTTTTTCATGGTTTCAGATGCTTTTCATCTCCAGAATTACTTATTTCTGATTCATTCTCTTTGGTGTTCAAACGATGTTCGAAGGATGATGAGTTTTCTGTGCAAAAGTAAGCTGGAAATGTGAGATTTAAGACCTCAGATTTCCTTTTACTGTCTTCTGTTTCCGTACTAGATTGATCTGTGAGTGACTAAAACAAATAGCTTTCGATACACTTAGCGTTTTTACGTAGGATCAGAATTTTCTAAGATCACAGTAATATTTCTCATAAACATATGAAGGTTGAAACTGTTATATGCGTCACTCATAGCTCTTCTTATTGATGCATGGATTTCTGTTCACTTCTGTGTACAGATTGTGAGTAGGAGTAAATTTGCTTTGTATCTAACTGCTGCAAACAACTTTTTTTGTAAACCTGTCAGAACGATTTCTTTAAAAAATAACTTTAGATTATAATTTGTTAAAACAGAAGAATCATAATCGATACTGCGAACAATATCTCCGAATCATAAGGATTAATGTATGCACTGGCCTGACGCTGCACTTCCCAAACCTGAGCGACCGTCGTCTGACTTTCAGAAAATGTTCAAATGTGTGTGAATTCCAAAGCGACCAAACTGCTTGGGTCATTGGTCTCTAGACTTACACACTGCTTAAACTAACGTATGTTAAGAACAACACACACACCCATGCCCGAGGGAGCACTCGAACCTCCGGCGGTCTCGCCTCTACCCGCGTGGCCGCTAAGCGCGTCGTCTGACTTAGTTTCTAACGATGTAAATATGCCGCAACAACCGTTGCACCTTCTATTTTTAACAGATATTTGCTGTCAGACACGTCAGTCGCACATAGATAACTTCACCAACACAGCGGTACCGAACACCTCCCTCAGTTTATGAAGGCCTTTAAAATGACGTTTCAAAAAATGTATTGTTAGGGATCACATATAGAAAAAATTTCACTACCTTATATTGTTTTTTTTCCTCCTCCCATGAACCAAGGACTTTGCCGTTGGTGGGGAGGCTTGCGTGCCTCAGCGATACAGACGACCGTACCGTAGGTGCAACTACAACGGAGGGGTATCTGTTGATAGGCCAGAAAACGTGTGGTTCCTGAAGAGGGGCAGCAGCCTTTTCTGTAGTTGCAGGGGCAACAGTCTGGATGATTGACTGATCTGACCTTGTAACACTAACCAAAACGGCCTTGCTGTGCTGGTGCTGTGAACGGCTGAAAGCAAGGGGAAACTACAGCCGTAATTTTTCCCGAGGGCATGTAGCTATACCGTATGGTTAAATGATGATGGCGTCCTCTTGGGTAAAATATTCCGGAGGTAAAATAGTCCCCCATTCGGATCACCGGGCTGGTCTACTCAGGAGGACATAGTTATCAGGAGAAGGAAAACTGGTGGTCTACGGATCGGAGCATGGAATGTCAGATCTCTTAATCGGGCAGGTAGGTTAGAAAATTTAAAAAGGGAAATAGATAGGTTAAAGTTAGATGTAGTGGGAATTAGTGAAGTTCGGTGGCGGAGGAACAAGACTATTGGTGAGGTGAATACAGGGTTATAAGTACAAAATCAAATAGGGGTAATGCAGGAGTAGGTTTAATAATGAATTAAAAAATAGGAGTGGGGGAAGCTACTACAAAAAGCATAGTGAACGCATTATTGTGGCCAAGATAGACACGAAGCCCATGCCTACTACAGTAGTACAAGTTTATATGCCAACTAGCTCTGCAGATGATGAAGAAATTGATGAAATGTACGACGAGATAAAAGAAATTATTCTGGTAGTGAAGGGAGACGAAAATTTAATAGTCCTGGGTGACTGGAATTCGAGAGTAGGAAAAGGGAGAGAAGGAAACATAGTAGGTGAATATGGATTGGGGGTAAGAAATGAAAGAGGAAGCCGTCTCGTAGAATTTTGCACAGAGCATAACTTAATCATAGCTAAAACTTGGTTCAAGAATCATAAAAGAAGGTTCTATACATGGAAGAATCCTGGAGATACTAGAAGGTATCAGATAGATTATATAATGGTAAGACAGAGATTTAGGAACCAGGTTTTAAATTGTAAGACATTTCCAGTGGCAGATGTGGACTCTGACGACAATCTATTGGTTATGAACTATAGATTAAAACTGAAGAAACTGCAAAAAGGTGGGAATTTAAGGAGATGGGACCTACATAAACTGACTAAACCAAAGGTTGTAGAGACTTTCAGGGAGAGCATAAGGAAACAATTGACAGGTATGGGGGAAAGAAACACAGCAGAAGAAGAATGGGTGGCCCTGAGGGACGAAGTAGTGAAGGCAGCAGAGGATCGAGTAGGCAAAAAGACGAGGGCTAGCAGAAATCCTTGGGTAAAAGAAGAAATACTAAATTTAATTGATGAAATGAGAAAATATAAAAATCCAGTAAATGAAGCGGGCAAAATGAAATACAAACGTCTCAAAAATGAGATCGACAATAAGTGCAAAATGGCTAAGCAGGGATGGCTAGAGGACAAATGTAAGGATGTAGAGGCTTATCTCACTAGGGGTAAGATAGATACCGCCTACAGGAAAATTAAAGAGACCTTTGGAGAAAAGAGAGCCACTTGTATGAATATCGAGAGCTCAGATGGAAACCCATTTCTAAGCAAAGAAGGGAAGGCAGAAAGGTGGGAGGAGTATATAGTGGGTCTATACAAGGGCAATGTGTTTGAGGACAATATTATGGAAATGGAAGAGGATCTAGGTGAAGATGAAATGGGAGATATGATACTGAGTGAAGAGTTTGACGGAGCTCTGATAGACCTGAGTCGAATGATGACTGAGTGTTGTGTGATGTCCTTAGGTTAGTTAGGTTTAAGTAGTTCTAAGTTCTATGGGACTGATGACAATATCTGTTAAGTCCCATAGTGCTCAGAGCCATTTGAACCATTTGAACCTGAGTCGAAACAAGGCGCCGGGAGTAGACAACATTCCATTAGAACTACTGGGGACAGCCAGCCCTGACAAAACTCCACTAACTGGTGAGCAAGATGTATGAGGCAGGCGAAATTCCCTCAGACTTCAAGAAGAATATAATAATTCCAATCCCAAGGAAAGCAGGTGTTGACAGATGTGAAAATTACCGGACTATCAGTTTAATAAGTCACAGCTGCAAAATACTTACGTGAATTCTTCACAGACGAATGGAAAAACTGGTAGAAGCCGACCTCGGGGAAGATCAGTTTGGGTTCCGTAGAAATGTTGGAACACGTGAGGCAATACTGACCTTACGACTTATCTTAGAAGAAAGATTAAGGAAAGGCAAACCAACGTTTCTAGCATTTGTAGACCTAGAGAAAGCTTTTGACAATGTTGACTGGAATACTCTCTTTAAAATTCTAAAGGTAGCAAGGTTAAAATACAGGGATGGAAAGGCTATTTACAATTTGTACAGAAACCAGATGGTAGTTATAAGAGTCGAGGGGCATGAAAGGGAAGCAGTGGTTGGGAAGGGAGTGAGACAGAGTTGTAGTCTCTCCCCGATGTTATTCAATCTGTATATTGAGCAAGCAGTAAAGGAAACAAAAGAAAAATTCGGAGTAGGTATTAAAATCCATGGAGAAGCAATAAAAATTTTGAGGTTCGCCGATGACATTGTAATTCTATCAGAGACATCAAAGGGCTTGGAAGAGCAGTTGAACGGAATGGACAGTGTCTTGAAAGGAGGATATAAGATGAACATCAACAAAAGCAAAACGTGGATAATGGAATGTAGTCGAATTAAGTCGGGTGATGCTGAGGGCATTAGATTAGGAAATGAGACGCTTAAAGTAGTAAAGAAGTTTTGCTATTTGGGGAGCAAAATAACTGATGATGGTCAAAGTAGAGAGGATATAAAATGTAGACTGGCAATGGCAAGGAAAGCGTTTCTGAAGAAGAGAAATTTGTTAACATTGAGTATAGATTTAAGTGTCAGGAAGTCGTTTCTGAAAGTATTTGTATGGAGTGTAAGCATGTGTGGAAGTGAAACATCGACGATAAATAGTTTGGACAAGAAGAGAATAGAAGCTTTCGAAATATGATGCTACAGAAGAATGCTGAAGATTATATGGGTAGATCACATAACTAATGAGGAGGTATTGAATAGAATTGGGGAGAAGTGGAGTTTGTGGCACAACTAGACAAGAAGAAGGGACCGGTTGGTAGGACATGTTCTGAGGCATCAAGGGATCACCAATTTAGTACTGGAGGGCAGCGTGGAGGGTAGAAATCGTGGAGGGAGACCAAGAGATGTATACACTAAGCAAATTCAGAAGGATGTAGGTTGCAGTAAGTACTGGGAGATGAAGAGGCTTGCACAGGATAGAGTAGTATGGAAAGTTGCATCAAACCAGTCTCAGAACTGAAGACCACAACAACAACAACATATTGTTTTACAAAGATCAAGGACTCGACTACAGGTTCTGCGCTCTTTTCACAGGTGGCTCCGTTGCTGGTTATCAGACTAGAACCCTGTCTCCCACTATTGGTCTGGGAGCCTTTGAACACTTTCGATGATCTGATTAGACGATGAGGAGCCCTTCCGATTCATCGGTAGAACAGTTGTCATCAACGGGCTGTTCAGACAGTGAATTCCTTTCACCTTAGTTTTCATCAATCTAACCAGTTTTGTTCACTGAGAGACTCCCAGGTTAAGAAGAATCGAAAGAGGTTTGTTCGAATTACCAGTTCTAAAATCTTCTGTGCTCCTAAAATTATTTGTTTGTGTGGTCGCAGAAACGACGAGGATATGTACCAACCCAGTAAAAACGCACGTACGATGCTTTTGATGATGAAACGTATAGCCTTGTGAATAGTTATGACGTACATTTAAGAGGTGTTTTTTTCGGTACGGAAATGGTTAGAGTGATTCAGACCTACGTGGTCATTTGTAAACCACTTCTTCCAGTAAGAGTCGGCACAAAATGAACTTACTGATATATGCAAAGAAGAAATTCAAGGCAAGACTTTAGTCAGACTTCGAGAACCAAATTCATGTCCCTTTTGTTTAACTTTTCATATTTTTCCTCTGTAAATAGCTAGTTTTATCTTTCTGTTACTTACACAAAGGATATTATTAATTTCAGTACTTCTTATGAGAATATTCGCCTCGGTATGGCGTACGAAGGTCGTCGTATTACAGGAGTCCCCCTAGCCTCTGTCGGCACGAAACTTAACATCGATCTGAAGGTGTGTGTTGAAACTGGCAATGAAACGTGTTCGGTTAAGGTTTCTGAGTGCAATTCGTGATCTTATCAAGACAGCATTTCAGCCAGGACACTGCCCTTTTAGCAAGTATTTATCAGTCTATACTCTTAACAAATGCTTCCACGGTTATCGTTTGTCGTGCCACTACGGCAGCAATGAAGCATATCTTAGCATTGCCGAATGCCTTCGCAAAAAGTTGTAGCGCGTGTACAGAAGAATTTTGTGGTTATACAATGCGAGGGGTCTAAAAGATGCGTTGTATGGAGAGGCATGACGTGCATATGCGGTTTAGCCCATTGAATACAAGTGGTTTCCGCCTGAAGCCATCGTTTCATTATTAATATTTTTTAATTACCAGTGCCCTTCTCATTAAAACACAATTGGTATAGGAAGCCATCGTGGTACAACGAGGTACTTCTACGCATTTAGCGCATTGTAGGAGTCGCTTAAAATTATAAAAGTAGCAGTCGGGGCGTAGAGTGATCTACGTGATGGTAGGAGACTGTGGCATTGTGTTTTTAAAATAATCGTATTGAGGAGATCATTGACAGTGAAAGTAACTATATTTAAAGTTATCATAACATAAATTTGAGTTTGTACTACTGTTTTTATGAGTGGTTTCGAAATGAACCCACTGAGACAGTATTAAATTCTGATATAAATTTATTAAATTTTATGGCCCTTTTTGTTTGTTGTTTAGAGCAATTATTCGTTTCAGCCCCACCATCTACCCTACTTTACATAGCAAATAAGCCTCCGAACTCCACGTTCTATGAAGAGTCATGGACGTCGAACCATTTAGCTCCTAGTGGTAGTTTCACTGTCCGTCTTTCCGTACATGCTCACGACAGTAGCACGTGAACATTCGACCAGCTTCGCCAGTTTCGAGATAATCGTTCACAGGCTCTACGTGAGGATAATCTGCCACTTATCAGAGTCGCTTATCCAAATGGATTTCCTCATTTGCAGCTGCCGAGTGAGATGGCGCAGTGGTTAGCACACTGGACTGGCATTTGGGAGGACGACGGTTCAAACTCGCGTCCGGTCATCCTGATTTATGTTTTCCGTGATTTCGCTAAATCGCTCCAGGCAAATGCCGGGATGGTTCCTTCGAAAGGGCACGGCCGATTTCCTTCCCTATCCCTCCTTAATCCAAGATTGTGTTCCTTTTCTAATGACCTCGTAGTCGTTGGAAACACTAATCTCCTCCTCCTCCTCCTCCTCCTCCTCCACCTCCATTTGCTGCCTGTATCTTCGCTAGGGTGATCCCCCGTCCGTATCTGCTCCACTTGCGTACATTGTAAACGCGACACGTGTCCTCAACCCCACCAGGCGGCATCCAACTTCCTCCCTTTGGCTTGCCAGTGTATATTCAGTGTCATGAATTGATGAAACCCTCGAGTATCTAATGTAAACGAGGTATTTCCCAATTATAGATGTTTAGACTGCCTACTGCAGATCGAAGTTGAGCAGACTGAAGGAGATACGTTTGCTTTAATAATATCCTATAGCCTCTGTGAGATTGAAGTACACCGTTTCGTCCAATGGATAACGTGATTATAATTCTTAATTAGACAACATGTCTTTGTTATCTGAATGAACTTTTTGTTTCTTAGGCGCATTTGAAGCGTGTCTAACAACTGTGCTGATGTATGTTGAGCCTCCTAAGTAAAAGGAACGGAGTTCGTCCCGATTAACCTGAAGAAAATAATTTGTCTCCTAATAACGCAAGAAAAAGGACTTATATAAACAGTACAGTTGACAACTTATGTAATGCATCAGCCAAGCGGACGGCAGAGAGAATTAATTCAGGACTGTGTTCAGCCTGTCGAAGGCCGGGAGGTTTGTGTACCGTTCTACTGTCATGTCACAATGAAATTTTATAGAGGACTTCGCCAATTTTCAACCAATTTTAACCTTTAACCATTTGAGTCCCAGTAATACAAAAAATGTTATTTCAAAGTATGTCACAAAACTGGCCTTTTTTATCATAGTAAGGAACGAATACAAGAAGAATTAGGCAAAACTCAAACAGTCAATTGATTTCAGAAGGTGGTTTAAAAAAATGGCTCGGAGCACTATGGGACTTAACATGTGAGTTCATCAGTCCCCTAGAACTCAGAACTACTTAAACCTATCCAAGCTAAGGATATCACACACATACATGACCGAGGCAGGATTCGAACCTGCGACCGTAGCGGTCGCCCGTTCCAGACTGAAACGCCTAGAACCGCTCTGCCACTGCGGCCTGCAGGTGGTTTCAGTTTGAAGCACTGGGACATGCAGTTTTCAACCATTCATATCTTCATGAGTTATATTTGAAAGAAATTTCGCATTTTTCCAAGACACAGTCCCCGATGAAGGCCTACAGGTAAAATGACCATTGCCGAGCGGGATTAGCCGAGCGGTCTAGGGCCCTGCAGGCATGGACTGTGCGGCTGGTCCTGGCGGAGGTTCAAGTCCTCCCTCGGGTATGGGTGTGTGTGTTTGTCCTTAGGATAATTTAGGTTAGGTAGTGTGTAAGCTTAGGCACTGATGACCTCTTAGGGACTGATGACCTTAGCGGTTAAGTCCCATATGATTTCACACACATTTGAACATTTGAAAACGACCATTCCTTGATGTTAATAGCGTTAAACACGGAACGATACTGCGGACCGTTAAAACAGATACAATCTATCGAAACATTTTCTCAAGCAAGTGAATGGCTCGAATACCTTTTGAGCAATGCATGGTCCAGTGACACTGATGTGATCACCTGACGTCCTAAAGGTACCATCACTGGCTTTCGGGCCAATGGTGAGGGCATTTCCGAAACAGCTAAGTTTGTAGCCACCGTGCTTAAGGTGAACCGTGCACTGCAAAATAGCGCTATACAAAAACAGCACCGACGCAACTGTGATGCACCGAAGGCCACTGATGACAGCAGTGAATGACAACTGGGGAGATGTGTACGAGGGAACAAATGTTCAACAGTTGAGCAACTGACTGCTCAGATGAACGAAAGGGGCTAACATCAGTGTCTCCTCAAAGAGTGTTCAGTGAACGTTACTGCGTATGGGCCTCCGCAGCAGGCGTCTGGTTCACACACCTGTGCTGACTGCTGTCCGTCAGCGACGAAAGCTGGAATTTGCACACCAATATCACAACTGGACGTCCTTTGAGTGGCGACAGGTGGCCTTTTCAGATGAATCAAATTCTGTGGTCCTTCGGACAGATGACCAATGGCGAGTACGGCGTGAATCTTCTGGAAGCAAACACCCTGTAACAACTGATCAAAAGTGGTTCAAATGGCTCTGAGCACTATGGGACTTAACATCTGAGGTCATCAGTCCCCTACTAGAACTTAGAACTACTTAAACCTAACTAGCCTAAGGACATCACAAACATCCATGCCCGAGGCAGGATTCGAACCTGCGACCGTAGCAGTCGCGCAGTTCCGGACTAAAGCGTCTAGAACCGCTCGGCCACCGAGGCCGGCTGTAACAACTGTCAGAGGAGTCCAGAACAGAGGGCACTCCCTATGAGATCTCATCATTCTAGAAGGCTTAATACATCAACACAAGCATGCAAGTATCCCTGAGGGCCATGTCCACCTATACGTGCAGTCTGTATCTCCTCAGCACGGTGGCATCTGCCAGCAGCACAATACAACGTGTCACACAGTTCCCAGTGTACGAGCTTGGTTTGAAGAGAACCAGGAAGAGATTACTCGTACTCTCCTGGCCAGAAACCACCCAGATCTAAATCTAGCCAGCCGCTGTGGCCGAGCTGTTCTAGGCGCTTCAGTCCAGAACCGCGCTGCTGCTACGGTCGCAGGTTCGAATTCTGCCAGGGGTATGGATGTGTGTAATGTCCTTAGGATAGTTAGATTTAAGTAGTTCTAAGTCCAGGGGACTGATGATCTCAGATGTGAAGTCCAATAGTTCTTAGATTTATTTGAACCATCTAAACCTAGTTGAGAATCTGTCGGACCACCTTGATCGTGCTGTTCGTGCCTTGGATCTTCAATCGAGATATCTGGCGCAGCTGGCTACCGCACTGGAGTCAGCATGGCTCCATAACCCTGTCGGTACCTCCCAAATCTCACTGACACTCTTCCTGCAGAACTCGCAGTAGTCCGCGCTGCAAAAGGTGATTATGCAAGCTTTTGACATGTTCACATTAATGTGGCTGAATGGTGTAGATTCCAATACGTCATCACAGACAAAAGTGACATCTCAAGTGTCATATGGAAGTATGATAGAACTGCTCCTTTCCTCCATCTATATAAATTATATGTCGCATAAACTGGACACCAATCTGAGATTGTTTACTGGTTTACAGGGGAATCTCTGCACAAGTTCATCTTACGAACATAATGTAGGATGTGATTGAGCTACAGCGGTATGGCCACAAAATAAACTCAAGGACTTGCTCGCAAATTGCGCATCTCTTAACGGGAACGCGTTTAACCACGAGTTGATTGCATGCCACAATATTCCTGAACTTAAACAACATATAATACTTAGAAATAAGAATGGGAAGAAACACGGGGGATGAGAAACAGTACTATAGCCAGTAACCCATCGCCCCGTAAGATGGAGGTTTACAATCTGAACAAGCGGGAGGCGGTTAACGTTCACGTTCACAAGGCATCGCTTCATTCACTGCAACTTCTCCAGTAACCAGTACAGAATACAGGAAAAGCGTTAGCTAGTCTCCAATTTACCATGAATCGCCTGTTCATTTCCTCAGAGTGGTATCGTGACCAGGAAGGGACGAAATAAATCATACACCAATTTTTCTCTGAGATCACACTATATTCGCATCAGAAAATAAAACAGCCCACAGAATTATCACTGACTCTTTGAGATAGTGTATCGTGCACATATAACTTAGTGCCTATTCCCATGGACCTGCAGTAGAATTTCTTGGCCCGTTACACGGCACTGATATATTTACACTTATGAGCTAAAACACTATGACCAAATGCTTAACACCGTATAGTCCATCTTTGGAATACAATACAGTAATTATTCTCTTTGACGTGAATTCGGTACGTCCATAACAGGTTTCCAGAGGTATGCGGTACCAGGTATTTAGACACACTGGGCGCAATTTCCGTAAATTCTGGGATGGTGGTTAGTAGACACGTGCTGGGGATAGACAGTGTATCAAAAGATTTCCAACGGATTCAGATCATGAGAATTTGGTGCCCACGACTTCAACTTGAGATCACCATAAGATCTTAAAAGCACTGTAGGATTATTTTGGACTTTGTGACCCGAAGAGGTATTGTGCTGGAAGATGCCATCGCCGTAGGAGAAGACAGATGGTCCTTAATAAAGTTTACGTAGTCCACAACCGTCATGGTGCTTCCATTACTGTCACTCCTACGTAAGTATTCCCTGTGGCATAGTAATGTCTCCACAGGCTTGCGCCCGTACCGCTTTTCATATTTCTAGCAGCTGTTCGGCTGGATAACGGCGTATGCTGACACGACCATCTACCTGCTGTAACAAGAAACGTATTTCATCCAGCTACGCGGCATGTTTCCACTGATCCACGGGCGAATCTCGATGACTCCGTGCCCACTGCAATCATAATTGACGATGACGTTGGGCCAGCATGGGAACAAGTAGAGGTCGTCTTCTGCAGAGCCGATCCCCACGTTCAGCACAATCAACAGTGTGATCCGAAGTACTTGTTCCTGCACCAGCATTGTACTCTACGTCAGATCTGCATAGGTCGCCGCGTATCCTACATAACAGAGTGTGCAAACCTCCGACCTACACGTTCTGTGAAGAGGCACGGATGTTCAACATGTTGTCGCCTACTTGTGGTTTCACATTCCTTCGTCTCTATTCCACAGATGCTCACAACAGTAGCACGTGAACAACCTCTTAGTTTCCGAGATGCTCCTTTCCAGGCGCCGGGCTGCTCTCTGTCAAAGTAATTTACATCATTGGACATTACCATTTGCGTCACGTATCGCCGTTAGAATGATTCCCTAATCGTCTCTGCTCCACTTAGACAGTTTGTCCCAGGAGGAATGGTGAGTATTCATGGATACTGTAATGAACATGGGCTCTAAAACGCATATCTTAAGAGCTATGAGCACTTGCTCACCTTCGCTATTGTGAAACACCTCTATTCCATTGAACAACTGCTCACAACTCTTACGATATGCATTTTAGAGACCATGTTTACTTGACACTTCTACTTCGAATAGTCGTTCCTCTCATATCCCTGAATATTGACCATTCCTCCTGGGACACCCTGAATACCTTCTTTATCGCGTATGTATCCGCAGCTCCAACATGCGGCGTTCGATCCCGTGGTGGGTAGTGATTATAATGTTTTAGTTCATCAGTATATCGCTTTATCTTATCTTCTGGAAGCTGCTGTGAAACCATAATTTCACTTCAAATCCAATTATTGCATTTCTTCTATTATTTACCTTTTTCCCCCTCGACAATCAAAGAGCTATATTTGTTGATAAATGCCACAACGAGTTATTATAATCTGTTATGTCTTGTTTATGCACTTACATATCTTTATTTTTCAGTTATATGACGAGCCACTCACGTAAAACAGCGCTGATTGCTCCTATGCATACCAAACACAACAAATCCTTGTATGGTCTGGACAGTGTTATGTTGTTAGCTTCAGTGAAAGCTCTAGAATTGGACCCATGCCTTTCACTCGATTGTCGTAAAAACTTATCCTTTGCGTGCGAGAGTCACGACCGAAGATACTGTTAATTGCATAAAAATAGAAATGACTTTCTAAGAACATAAACCGTGTAAATGCGGACACAGTACAGATATACAAAGGAGAAAAGTGTTCGCAATAATTAAAGGAATGGAAGGTAGCGTGATGGGCCATTTAGTGAAACGCCAGGTCAAAAGCTGTGCATAAAGGATGAGAATTAAAGGAACAGTTCTGCCGCTGAGAGAGATTTACTGGCTCCCGGTGAGGGCCGGCTTGGAATAAGTTACAAGCACAAAGAGAATTTACTCCGGGCGAGATAAGAAAAGCGGCAGCCTCTCGTTGTCTGTTCTACAACAAATGTATGAATTCAAACTCTCTTTCCGTCTCTTTATTTCGTAATGAGTCAGAAGCTTCTCACTTTAAAAAATAGTTTTGGGGAAGATTTTAGAGGCTGCCATTCTCAACTAAATACACGATGGAATCAGTAGAACCGATTTCTGGGTGAGGGTGTAGTCACCGGGAGATAGGCTCTGTAGGTCCTCGAATAAAATCATTTATGGTCTCCTTACATACAACGGCGAAGCTAATTAGAGGGAATTTTGTAGAACGTAATAAAGCTACAGAAAAGGCAAGGTAATCTAGTTCGGTAATTTTGACAAACTAATTAACCCACAAAAACATAGTTCCTTAGTAATGAAATTCTTTCAGAATAGTGATAGAACGAAGGCTTTCACGACCGGATGACATTGCTGCAAGTAAACCTTTCGGGGTATAAGATCGTGGTAAACATAGTTCTACGACCATATAACGAAAGGCAGAAGGATAAGCATGAAAAACAAAGGTAGAAGAATACAGTTTCTCTCCCTTTTTTTAAAAAAAAAAAAAGAAAAAGTGACAAATCAGCTGGGAAAAATTTTACACAGATGTTGGACTGATTTTTAAACCAACAAAGAAAATAGTTCAAACACTCCGACCTGTGAAGGATAAACGCCCTCTTCTGTCAGCATATGGCGTATATAAAATTCAGCTTACGTCTGGGAAAGTTTATATTGGAAAAACGAACAGAAGCGTGAATACATGCCTAAAGGAATACAAAAGTCTTTGCCGACTAGGGAAAATAGAAAAATCGGGTGTAGCAGAGCATGATCTTCAGCCAGTAAATCACGAAGTGAAGTTTTCTAAACACAAATTTTATCTACGACGACGAGCTATTATCCGCGGCTATGTAGAGAAGCCATTGAAATATATAAACATAGGGATAATTTTAACGCGAAAGAAGAGACCATGAAACATAGCGACATATGGACAATAGTTCTGCAGAATTGATAAAGAGTTTTTATCTCTGACAAGACGACAATCGATAGTTTCATTTTATCTTTGACAAAGATAACTTCTGCTTATAACGTGTAACTCCAGCCAAGCCCCTTTTTGTACAGAACGTATGTCACTCTCAGACATCCGACGCGTCAGTCGCCAAGACTCAACGGAGGAGTAACACGTCTGAAGAAGTCCGGCGCATTTCTGGACGAAACTTTAGGAACAGAAGAGTTTCGTGGAACACGACCTCACACCTCGGAAGGTCTTTCAGAATAAACAGCTCGTCATGTTCTCTAGTAATGATTGTGAACTTTTGTTAAATATGTAATTGATAATGTTTGCACGGTTATATACTGGAATTTGTCTGGACTGAAATGAAATTTATAGCCGTGTGGAATAAGTTGAAACTGTCGGTAGCTGCTTCTTTACATAAAACATAGATGATTTCTGCACAACGTCCGGTCATGACGAAAAGTATCTTTTGCCGACAATGGTCTGGAACCTCATATGTAGGTAACTCTTTTCGCTACTCGGTAATGTATATAAAGACGGAGAAATGAATAACAAGGAGGAGTTCTTTCCGAATCATGCGTTGAATGCCTGAGGTATCAAAGGCCAGCATTGTCGGAAGTGGGAATAAGTTCGCAGAAGGAACTGTCGCCTCAAAGGTCACCACGAAAATATCTATAAGTGGATATCGCGAGACAGTAGAGAAAAACATATGTATTCACCGAAGGGTGAAATTTTTCTTCACTAATTCGATTCAGTAGCTCTTCATTAGTTGTTCGACCTAAACCTGTAATTTCAGCATTATTCTATTGCTACATATTTAAAAAGCCCCAATTCCATTTTTGTTTGAAACGTTTATCGTCCTTATTTCAATTCGCAATGAGGCTAAAGCTCAGAAAAAATACTTCAGAAAAGACTTCTTAACACTTAAATTTATGATAGGAGCTAGCAAATTTCTCTTTTTTACAGATGTTTTCTTGTTGTTGACAATTTGCGTTTTATATCCCCTCCACTTCGGCCATCATCAGTCTTTCCGACACTCTAAACTTTTACTGTCTCATTTTCTAATCCAATTCCCTGATAGTCGCCTAATTTAATTTAACTACAATCCATTATCCTTCTCTCATTTTTATTGGTATTCAAATTACAACATCTCTTCAACACAGTATCCAGTCAGTTCAACATATCTTTGAAGTGTTTTGCTGTCTTTGACAGAATAACAAAATAATCGGCCATTTTAAGGATTTTAATTCTTTACCCTAAACACTAATTCCATACACAAATTTGTCATCCGTATCCTTTACGCTTGCTCAATCAACATATTGAAAAACATCTGCGCTAGGCAACAGCGGTGTTTCATTCTCTGATCAACTGTTGTTCAAATGGTTCAAATGGCTCTGAGCACTGTGGAACTCAACTGCTGAGGTCATCAGTCCCCTAGAACTTATAACTACTTAAACCTAACTAACCTAAGGACATCACACACATCCATGCCCGAGGCAGGATTCGAACCTGCGACCGTAGCGGTCGCGCGGTTCCAGACTGTAGCGCCCGGAACCGCTCGGCCGCTTCGGCCGGCCAACTATTGTTCCCTTTAGTGTATTTCGACTCATAATTGCAGTCTGGTTTCTGTACACTGGTGAATAACGTCTCGTCCCTTATCCACGGGAGTGCTTATAAGCTATGCCTCCGAATTTTTTGTAGCAGCCCTCTACCGCTAGAGGGCTTCTAACTGTAGAGTGTAACATGACGATTTGTAACGTAACTATGTTGGTGCGTGAGAAAGAGCGTGCTGTAAACCAGTTTGGAATTCGAAGAGTTAGTTCTCACATGGAACAATCTCACCTTCAGCATGACAATGCCAGAACACACACGAGCGCTACTACATCTGCAACAGTCCGACGCCTTGGATTCACTGTCATCGATCACCCTTCATACAATCCCGACTCGGCCCCATCCAATTTTCATCTGTTTCAAGAATTTAAGGTACAGGACTTCACTTTGTTAGTGATAAAGCGATGCAAGCAGAGGTGAGGTTGTGGCCCCATAAACGATGTCACACATTCTACAGTGACGGCATTAACAAACTTGTCTCTCGTTGGGAGAAATGTATACATCGCCAGGGTGACTACGTTGAGAATAAACTATGTAGCCATGAAGAAAAAAGGTCTACAATGTTAAAAACGTTTGTTTTATTTAAAAAGCGTTATGGGTTTTACATAAAAATTCTTGGGCGTCAACTCTCAGTACGCTGTCGTAATTTAAACCTTAGAACGAAAGGTTATTGACAACTTTTACAGGAACTAAACTGCAGTTATGAGAGTCGAAGGGCATGAAAGAGAAGCAATAGTACTTACCAGCTGGCAAAATTACCGCTACCTTGGTGGTATGGTCAAATGAAAACGTTTTCTATCCGTATTGTCCTTACAGAGACCCAGTAACACTATGTACTCTCCAAAATACATAGTGGCCCCAGCTAAAAAGGGAAGGCTGTGTAGGACTGATGAGTTGGACAATTATTTGATGCTTAATCTAAGTTGGACCCAGAAAAATTAGCTCACTCAAAAGGGAGTCACCATGTTTGTAGATCCATCATCACCTCCATGTCTCGAAGATTCAAGGCAGGATATCGACCCAGGTGTATGTAGGTGCAGTCAGGATAGACAGTCGGCCTCGACTGATGGTTCCATTTCCACTGAACCTAAATTGTCCATACTAACATGCTCTGACCAGCTTCTGACAACTATGGCGAGTAAAAGGCCCTGCGTTATCCAGTGTTCCATCAAGAACTCAACTACATATAAAGTATTAGCTGGCATGTCGACTCCTATATCCACCCAGACTATATTTTCTATACCGATCGGTGTTATGCCCCGCGAGTAGAGTCTAAGAGACCTAAACCCAGCTTATCTGGCTTTCCCAGAAGCAACTGTTCGGTTTTTCTAGCAGCGAGAGCGAGAAGGAACGACGCCCCTTCCTGCATCACTGCGCACTGTTTTAGATCGACTTTGGAGTCTCATTTATGACTTCGTAGCTTAAACCTTATCTTGAGAGAACCACCACACGGCCAGAATACCTTCCCTGCACTCAGAAACCCAACGCTACTGAACGGAACGAATGGATACTAGCCCTACTTTCACCACATAGCCTATAACGAGAGGGGCTGAAATTCCTTATTATAAGTGGCTAGCTACGGATACCTGCAACTACGTGTCTATAAATTATTAGCATTCTCTTCCTCCTACATAGCTGGTTAAACAAGCGACTGTCAATGATACCGCGTATGGGGGTGTCTCATTCATTCATTGAGAACGCCACGCAGTGGCTTCAGCGTTCCCTCTTTTTTTTATGTTGGAGTATGAGATTCACACGGCGGTCCCCGCCTTCCCCACTTCCGTGTGTGCAGATCCTTTCGCCTGTAATCTCTTTCGGAGTGTCTAGTCCTTTTACACTTCCTGCATTGCGGCTTTCTACTAAATCGCCGATTGTGGCACAGCTGAACAAGTCTGTAGCATATGGTCTCAATATTACAAACTGCTGCATCAGTCTTGGCCAAAGCTTTTACAGCCTTGTTTGAAGCATTTAGAAACACTATGCGCATTTGAGGCAACATCTCGTCAGGAAAAACCTGCGAAAATATATCGAGAGCCCTTTCTTCTGCCTCATGAAAAACGGCCCTGTTGACGCTGTCGTCATCTGTCAGTTCATATGCATTAAAGTTTGTCTCTCCTATGAGAGCCACAAATTTTTCCGCGGACTCTCGCTGTCTCTGAATTATCCCATTGAGCTTGTCCGATAGTATCTATGTTTTTCTTCCCAGAATGCCTACTATATAGTTCTTGTGTCCATTCCAGGTTAAAACCAGCACTTTGTGTTGCAATGGTTCCAGGAGAGAGCGCAGTGGATGGATTCGAAGAGCCACAACGTCAAACGGGCAATGGATGTGCACTAAACTGCAAGACCCGTTACGACACTACAGTCAGTCACATTATGTAGACCACCACGCTGTGGTCCTCTGAATCCATCCACTGGGAACTTCATTGGAACCATGGCATTGCATAACGCTGGATTTAGCCTCTAATGGGCACATGATCTTGATAGTAGGCATTCTCGTTGGAAAAAAATAGTATTCTTGGACGATTCCCTGTTATATCCACTATTTCAGCACGCACAATACATCCCCCGTACCAACTCAAGTGCTAAAGTACGAGGAACACCTTTTCCGGTAATCTGGTTATTCTACTCTGTTATAATTTATTCAGATACCAACACTGCGATTTTGGAGGGAATGAGACGTAGTGATTCTTGCTCTGACATTTACGTTCAGTTAAACGGCTCTACACTGGCTGAACGTGGTTTAACATTTACTTGACCAGGGAAAAGTTTTAATTATCACCTCGAAAAATGAAGCTACGTAAATATTTGTTTGTTAGTTAGCAGGTAAATATCTGCAGTCTTGGTTCTCATTTCAGTGTAATGTCTCAGTACTGTGGCACGTCACTAGGACTAGGAGCCCAAACAACATATCGCACTCTACTGATAAAATTGGAGTATCGTGCGGTAATACATTTTCGCATTTGAAGGGGAACGACACTGCAATAACACAAGATGAGTCGTCTCGTGATAACAATGCATCATCGCATGATATTGTGTTAAGGTGGAGCAGACGATGTCAGTGTGGCCAAAAAAGGCTGAATGGTTAAGAAAGAAGTAGCATCATCATGATCAATCTGTGGAGGAGCGGGAAACGAAGGAGAAATGGATGCCCTGATTCTCTAACATAGGCGTATCGCCATGGAGGCCATAGTGGAAACAATGAAAATCAGTCATGGGTCAGTCTGCAACATCTTGCATGACATTCTCAACATGACAAATGTCTCTGTTGGCTGGGTTCAGAGATTTCTCATACCAATTCAAAAAGCGCACCAAGCTGAGGCAGCGTCGGAAATGTTGAAGCTGTTTCACCCCTATCCAGCTGATTTCCGCAGCCAGTGCTGGCTGTATCTCCATGATAACAAGGATAAGGAAAATAGCATGTAATGGAACACATAGATTCACTACCGGCGAAAACGTCGACGACACGAGCATAATCGGGCAAGGTTATGTTGTATGATTATTGGTATTGCCATGGTCTGATGCTAACAGACTATCCTCGTAAGAGCCAAACCGTCATAAGAGCATGCTACCGAAGGGTCTTGATAAAGTTACAGGGCTCTGCCCTGAAAAAGTGACAAAGGGGGTGTTTTTACTTAATGAAAACGCCCCAACACGTTCTGTACAGGACATTATATCATGATGACTCATTGTGCTGTCAAATTCTGCATTATTTTCGTATTCTCCTTACATGGCAAGCAGTGGCTTCTTCCTATTTCTTCGGATGAGGAACTTATGTATCTCGCCGTAACGACTCAGGTTCCAAGTAAACGATATCTCACCACGGCCCGCACTAGGAGGCACTCCCGAAACGTCCAGTGGTGTCCTCAGCTACCAAGCGTTGACCGTGTACACATATGAGCCAAAACATGATGACCATGTGCTCAATACCATGTTGGTTAATATTAGGATCGCAATGCAGCAGAGATTCTGCTTGGTATGGATTCTAAAAGTACTTGGTGGTTTGCTAGACGTGTGTGACACCAGATATCTCTGCACAGATCACACAATTCCTGTACATTACAGGCCGGTGGTCTGTGGGCGCGGAGGTGGCACCTGATGGCATACCAGATGTCTTCTGGTGGCCTCAGATCGGGCGAATTTGATCTCTAACGTATCAACGAGAGTTCATTAGTGTACTCATCAAACGACTGTATCAAGTTTACAGTCTCGTGAAACGCAGGGGTCATCCGCTGTGGGACCCCACAATATGTGCTGAACGGTGTGCTCCAAAACGTTTATGAATGCTCAAGCGTTATATTCTGTCCTGAGATCTGCCAGAAATCGCCGTCTATCCTGCTTCAAATAATGGGCAAGCCTCTGAAATCCATGTTCTATGGTGAGATGTGAACATCCAATACCGTGTCGTCTACTTGGCGCTCCATCGTCCTTCAGCCACATTCCATAGATGCTCACGACAGTAAAAGATTAACAGCCGACCAGCTTTCCCGTTTCCGATGCTCGTTCCAAGGCATAGAGCCATAACACTTAGCGTCTTTATCAAAATCCCTTATGTCATTGTATTTCCCCGTCTGCGATCCGTATAGTCGCTAGAATGATTTTCCATTCGACACAGCTCCGCGTATATATTTTTCCTTAACATGTCACGTGCCTACAACGCCACCAGGAGCTATTCAGTCTCGTGGTGGCAGTGGTAATTTTGTTTTGGCTCATCAATGTATGGGGCCCCCTACAGCCACTCGACGTCTCTTCGTGTGTTCAAGCAGCTTGTGACCTAGCCTGAACCGGTCATGGAGGTCGATACATATTGGGTTACTACGCTGGAGGACTTTGCTGTTGCATATGGCGACTTGGCTTTGGGTCCCTGAACATTCTTGTTAAAATATCCTGTTTTTTTGGGGGGGCTTCAGTTGACGCTGACTCTTCATGGAACGGTTAGGAACTGGCTCATTTGATCTACTGTGACTTTCTGTGTGAATAAATCAGAGGTTCAGTATCGAATACATCAGAAAACTGAGGGTATTAGTTAGTGGTGGACTGGACTCAAAGCTTGCACTCTGCCTGGAACACTTAGTGCTAATATGAACACAGAATTCCGTAAATCGTGTGAGCATCAGCTACAGAAACAGGCTGAGAGACATGAACACCCATCAGCCACACAATAATGAATCTTGGAGGAACAAGCTGAACTCTACGCACAGCAGTAGTTACAGAATGAGCAATCTTGGAGCAACTAGAACAGCAAGCTACCCCTCCAATGATGCACCCGCCTACCATTCATTCCAGCCTCTAAACCCGAGGAAGAAGAGGAACACCTTGCATCATGGACTTCTCTTGCTGGTTCAGGTACATAAAATCACAGGCGATGTCATTGAAAGCAGCTGCTTTAACCCACCCTCTATCCATCGTAAACTGCGCCCTCTCGTAGAGAGTGACACGTTAGCTTTTCCAGACGTTAATAACATGTTGTGCTAGGACGACCGTGTCACGCTGTCGCTGCTCGGCTCGGATTTTTTGTGTGTCTCATGTAAGTCGCATACATACTATTTGGCGTATGACGTCATGATTCGTTACACTGCTGTACAGGAAGTATTACTGGAAAAAAAGGTCTCGGTTTACTTGCAGCGTCAAATTCGAATAATTCCCGAGCTTTCGATAATTGCCTCCAGCACCGTCCGCTGCGGCTAAATCTGACTGTCGTGAAATTGGCGGGGCTCCCACTGGCATCTGACTAGCAGGATTACGCTATGACAACATCACTGTAACAGCGCTAATTGAGATGGCGGCATCTATGTTCATACAGTATGTTTGCGCTTTCTATCCAGTGTCGCTTGCAGCGTCATCACTCGCATCGGGCCGTAACTACGAGAAGTCTTCCTCTGTGCTCCCTCTTTACCAAGTACACGCTTCCATGCACTGCGTAGCCGGTAAGGCTTTTCCACTGCTTCCTTGATCACAGAGTCGCAATAGCTCTATTAGTTAGCAAGAATTCTCTTTAGTTCAAATAAAATATTATATTTATTGAACTAGCTGTGCTCGGGCACCGCTGATTATTCGAAATTCCTGTGTGTTTCTACACGCATAAACGATCTGGCGGGCAGGTTGGGCACCAATCTGCGGTTTTCTGTTGCGCTGGAAAATGGCGAAATGAGTGGCAGTAGAAGGATACAAGATGACTTAGACAAAATTTCTAGTTGGTGTGATGGATGGCAGCTCGCTCTATATGTAGAACAATGCAAGTTAACGCGGATGAGTTGGAAAATCAAACATTTAATGTCTGGATCCAGCATTAGAATTGTCCTGCTTGACACAGTCACGTTCTCAGTAACTGGTCGTAATGTTGCAGAGTGATATAACACGGATAGGGCATGTAAGGATTGTAATAGAGAAGGCGAATGGTCGACTTTGGTTTATTGCGAGAAGTTTAGGAAAGTGTTGTTCATCTGTAAAGAAGACCGTACATAGGATACTAGTACGACCCATACCTGAATAATCCTCGAGTGTTTGGGACCCGAACCACGTTGTAGTAAAAGAAGACATCGAATCAACTCAGGGACGGGCTTCTAGATTTGTTACCGGTAGGTTCGAACAACATGCACTTCGGGGCCTCAAACGGGAATCCTTGTAGGGATGATGACGTTCTTTCCGAGGGACATTACTGAGAAAATTTAGAGAACCGGCATATTAAGCTGATTGCAGAACTTTTCTGCTGTCACCAACGTAGATTTCACATAAAGACAATGAACATAAGGTGGAGGAAATTATAACCGTTGTGGAGACTTTCACACAATCGTTTTCCCTTGCTCAGTTTGCGAGTGGACCAGGCAAAAAATGACTAGTAAGGGTGCGGGGTAACCTCCGTCACGCGCCGTACCGTAGCTTGCGGAGAATGTCAGTAGATGTAGATGTGGAGGTAAGACGACGCTGAAGCTCAGAACAGTGATCGGCAATAGTCCGTATATATTGGCCCATACAAATTTTGCCGAACTCACAAGGACTGTTATAAATTCCTGGTGCTCTCAAACCGAGATTATGATATCTCATTAACTCTCCAGAGTGGGCCAGAAGACTAGTCTGTCTACTTGCTTACTTAGGATTCTACCTACCTTAATAGCTGTAGCATCACAGAATGGAAGCTGCGCTATGTGTTGGTCGCCTGGGATTGGTTGAACGGCGTTACATCTTGATTTCCTAGGCAGCGTTGACCTTACATCACGGGCTGAATACGCATTCCTCCAGAACATCGTCGTCAGATAGTTAACCCCAGGGCCGAGGTCCCCTTCTCCGAAATTGCAGTGGTTGTGTGTATTATGATACTTGGCAAAGCTCTCTTCTGAGCTGGACGGTAAAAGCTACGCCCATTGCGATACGTGTGTGTTTGCACTGGACTGTTACATCAACACATCTAAGAAAGGCAGCTTCCTGTCCACCTCCGCCTCCGCTGGTATAGGCATGCGGATTCAAATACGGATTTATGTAAACAGGCAGAATACGGCCTATGGAAGACAACAAGCGTCTGGCGCAGTGGTTACATCGCTTACTGCTGCTACAATGGCAGGTTGTTAAGATTTAAGGGAGTTTCGACGTGGTGTTATAGTCAGCTCACGAGCGATAGGATATAGCATCTCCGAGGTAGTAATGAAGTGGGGATTGTCCCGTGCGACTATCAGGAATCCGGTAACACATCAAATCCCCGACATCGCTGCGATGAGAAAAAGATCCTGCAAGAACGGGACCTACTACGACTGAAGAGAATCGTACAACGTGACGGAAGTGCAACTTTCCGCAAATTGCTGCACATTTCAGTGCTGAGCCATGAACAAGTGTCAGCGAGCGAACCATTCAATGAAACGTCATCGATATGGGATCTCGGAGAAGAAGGCCTACTCGTGTACCTTTGATGACTACGCGACACAAAGCCTTAGTCCTCGCCTGGGCCCGTCAACACCGACAGTGAACTGTTGATGACTGGAAACATGTTGGTTGGTTGGACTAGTCTTGTTTCAAATTGTATCTAGCGGATGGACGTGTACGGGTATGGAGACAATCCCATAAATCCATGGATCCTTCATGTCAGCAGGGGACTGTTCAAGCTAGTATGCCTGCCCTCACGTTTCCGTTCAGCCTAACACCCGAACACTGGCACATCCGAATGCCCCACACATCTGGATACGGCACGATTTGACATCGTAGTCAAATGGAGGCTCACAATGAGATACCTTTCGAACTATACAAGTTTGTGATAAACTTGTCTCACACGAGTACACGGCAACTCCATGTGCTTCAAAGTGATCACTCAACATCTGACTCGCTTCCCACGCCCGGGTTCCCGGGTTCGATTCCCGGCGGGGTCAGGGATTTTCTCTGCCTCGTGATGGCTGGGTGTTGTGTGCTGTCCTTAGGTTAGTTAGGTTTAAGTAGTTCTAAGTTCTAGGGGACTGATGACCATAGCTGTTAAGTCCCATAGTGCTCAGAGCCATTTGAACAATTTCAACATCTGACGTCGTTCACTCTCCTGGTGTATCTTACCCGCCCTGGGAACAAAAATAAAGACGAACGACACTAATATACTCTGGTGGCCGTTCTACCTGTCAGAGAGAATTGAAACTCTAATCATTTACATACCCGCCGATGGTGTGTACATTGACATCTGACCATGTCTTCCAGATTATTCACTTTTTTTCTCAGAGGGTATAGATATGACCTATGCAACTTCCACTTGACAAACGGTTCTGTTTATTTACCGTCGCTAACACGCCACTTGGTTAGTATTGGTACAATCGCTTCCTTTCGGCACTGATAGAACCCGGGAGATTTACAAGCGGTACCTCGAACAACTTGTCTGTGACATTTTCATTTGTAGCAATTACTTGTGTGATAAAGTGGTCACGGGCCATACGGAAGTTGAACACCCTCGAAATCCTTGCCTGCTCTTCAGCGAATTCCAGCAGAATTGGCAAAAGTGTTACATATGTAAATGTGAATTCTCCGTATCTCAAGTAGGATACATAAGTCACAAACTTATCAGCAGACTATTAGACAAGACGCAAAAACGTGCGGAAGCCGTTGCTCGCTTACCAGCACCAACAACCTTAAAGTAACTACAAGTTAACTGAGTAAATGTGAATTATTACTCCAAATTCATTCTGCAGGTATATGAGATTGCTAAACCTTTTAACAATTTGCGTAAAAATGACGAGCGAATACATGGACAGATATTTATTATGCAGCTTTTGAAAATGTCTCCCTGTCTTCCCAATTTTGATCCTGCCAAATCTATCATCTCAGCCACCGACGCCTCAGAAAATGGAAGCCGTATAGCTCTGTTCCACAAAATTACTGACACATCTGAACAACACGCTGCTTGTTCCTCTAAATCCCTGCTCCCAGGTCAGGTTAGGTACAGTCAAATTGGGATAGGAGCTCTTGCCATTAATTTTGGGGTTCGAAATTTCCACACTTTCCTTTATGAAACAGAATTTGACTTAATAACTGGTCAAATGGACAAAAAGTACATCTTGCTCCTTTTCGGTCTAAATCGAAACCACCCGATAACACAGGACAACAGGTTCAAGGCTAAGCCGTCTTTTTAAGCAAGCACCACCATGACATTCGTTACTGTCCAATATCTCAAGATGCAAACACGCAAACGCAGACGTACTCTGCCGTTTCCGCATGGGCCCTGACACACCATTCAATTTTCTGGAGCCCATGTACTTTCATATAGACGACACCACCAGTGAAACTGTTCAGCCTTCTCCAATCAGTGCAGAGCTTCTTCAAAAGTGAAGACTGCGGGGTGGCCGTGCCTCGATCACCACACTCTTAAAGATGCTCCACGTGGACCACTGGGACATCACTCGGATGAAGGCAATGGCAGGCCATCATGTCTACATGCTGGGAATCGACACAGACATCGACCACATTGCCACCATCAGCGCGGCCTACACCATGCACCAGACTGTTCCGCCAAAACGCTATGCATTCTGGCCCACGCCACGAGCTTCACGGAACCACATTCACATAGGCTTCGCTGGTACTTACCTCTCCGACATATAACTGATCGTCGTCGATGTTCCCTCTAAATTCCCTTGCGTGGTGTGTATGCACTCTACCACTGTTTACGCCACCATCTCGCCACTCAGAGGTGTTTCTTCTCTATTTTTGTAATTGAAGGGGTACTAGGATTCCGTACCACTCAATGGACCACGATCTGCCTGTTCTGAACTCTTATTTCTGCCATTCCACTGGCACTGATCACGTATTCACATCCTTGTTCTATCCGGCCTGAAACGGTGAACCAGAGGGCTTTGGGTATACGTTCAAATAGAAACTGGACGAAGTTCTGTCTACAGCATTCAACGAAGAGGAAACCCTTGATGATTCTTATGTCCATGTCGAACCACTCCAGTTCATGGCCAACATATTTCATGGCCGCCGACATCGCATGATCCATCCATCACCTTAGTGAGTTAGCCATAATAATCTGTGGGCTCCGCAGAGTGAGCCTTTAACTACCACTGGGAAGCAAGGAGTCTTTCATAATGGAACCGTCATTGCTACGTCATGTTCAGTCAATGGACTGCCGTTAAACAAGTTCTAAATGCGAAAATATGGTTTCATATGTGTAGCCGACGTCTGGAGCAATATCAGTACGTGAGTGAGCTCTATAAGATTAGATTCTGGAAAATGGGCGGGTCATAGCATGTAATTTCAGTTAGTTCAGTGTATGCGAAACAACAACCCAGATACTAGCCTTCCTTCAGCCACAGTTCGGAAGGAAAATACCCCTGGTCACGTATGTGCAAGCTGTCTCCGGAAATAACTGAAGTCTTTGGCCTGCACTTTCACCTCATGGAATATGTATCGTATGGGGCTGCTTGGCCATTTGTTTTTGACGTGCTCTAGGAACCAATGTTTTCTGGCCTTTCAGGGAAACAGCATAAACGGCTCTCTTAAATTGCACGTCATAGCATTCAGTGGCTCTTACGGCATCACGTAGTGGCAACGTGCAGTACTGAATTCTCAGCCTAAGGAAACACGTGAAGTTCCCTATTTTAATGTGTGAGTTGTCGTGTACCTTAAGCCACACGTGTTCTGTGTGGTAGTACAACTTACAGCTTGCTAGGTTACATAGCTCTTGAAATAAAAAGTGCAGAAGATCATGTAAATATGTACTCAATACTCGTTTTGAGCTTCTTGTTTTGGGTTTTATCGTGACACGCCTAATGAGTACCCCTCTCGACTGACATACTTGTTGGATGAGCGAAGAACGATGGCAACCGCAAGTTTCCTGCTTCAGAGCACAACGAGTGTTAAGTGTGTGAGAAGGTAATCCCAACATCGTGCGAACGTTGCGCAGCGGCTAACGGGAAATCTACAACAGCTGTGGTTTCAACACTCACCAGAGAGAGGATAAGGGTCAAAGGTCGGTTAAAATAACAAAAAATACACTGTCACTTCATAATGATAAGAACTGTCGGAATAAAAGTTAGTCCAGTGACATATCACGAATTTGGGAAAAAATAAGCGGGTCATGAACCGAATAATTAAAAGCCTGTATTATAGAATTGTTTTATAATGTAGTTATCTGAGGCTGTAGATGAGAAGATTACCTACAATGTTTGCTAAGCTAAACGAACCCTACGGAGCAATATTGTTTGCACCAGGTGTGCACAACGCCATCAGTCATTAGTTTTGGTCCTGTTTCCCGTTTTCATTTTCCGGGTAGTTCGCCTTGTTATAGCATAAAGTCTGAAGTTTTCTTGTGGTCTTTTAATGTCGCCAGAAGACGAACTAGCAATACCAGATAATATTATAACAATCTCAGCAGATGCACTGACTTGAATTTTATCAACTACTCTCATTCCATCTTCTAAACCAGACGATACATTTTTCCCCTCACACTCAACTTGGTTACTCTATTATACTGTACGACACTGTATTGTACTTTCAAGTGATCAAACATACGGCATGTGACGTAACTCGCGATTACTGAAGTTCAAATTAGTGACATTTTACTGCAGTTGTAAGCAATAGACTCTTCGGAATGAAACTCTGTACATGACACACCTGAATTGCTGCACTGCATGTCTCTTCACTTGCATAATGGGAATACATCCGCGTATAACTTTTAAGGATGTATTGCACAGTATTTTGCCACTACGTTAAGTACATTGCTATCTGCATTGGTAATTATGAGAGACAAAAATCTGGTGACACTAGTGTCTGGTGCTTCCGGCCATTTCACTTGGCCATCATCTTGAGTGCCATATGTGCGGTAGTCGAAGCAGTTTGATCTGTGCTGCTTACGATATTGTGCTCTTTGTTGTAACACAGCCATGGAATAACGCCGTTTTGTGACAAAGGCCGTTGCACGTTTATCTGTGAGTAACACGTTTTGGCCGTATACAGTCCACCTGAACGCCGCTGGTACACCATGTTGCAATTCTTACTAACAAAAGCTTACTGTAAATATACGTTTCGAGGCCTTTCTCAGGTTAGAACTCCGTCCTTCCCGGTGTTGCCAAGTTGGTCATCCTCTGTGGCTTACCTGAAACAAGAAGAAAAAGAAATTAGTCATAGGTTTCATGGTAAAGAAACCAAAGCTTCCACCCACAACTATCGTTTTTGCGTAGTATTATTGTTGTTCTGGGGGTAGCACGTGATATTCGGACCATATTTCCAACATGTAAATAAGGGCCTCACTGTACACTCCAATCTCCTCAACAATGCTCAGTTACGCTCAGTGATCGCTTTCGGTTCAAAATGGTTCAAATGGCGCTGAGCACTATGGGACTTAACTTCTGAGGTCATCAGTCCCCTAGAGCAACTTAAACCTAACAAACCTAAGGACATCACACACATCGATCCCCGAGGCAGGATTCGAACCTGCATCCGTAGCGGTCGCGCGGGATCCCGTTCGGATTCTACATGCTATGTTTAGTCTCTTAAGTTTGACCAATTGTAATTATATGTCCTGTTTCATACTACTACTTCTACATCATCATCATCTTCCTCTGTACGTCAAGGATGTACTTTTAGACTGTGACACCTTCACAAGTTGTCTATGCATCTCTTCTTTAGTCTTCCTACCTTTCATCTACCTGTCTATTTGGAAATAAATGTTAATTTCGGAAATTGCCTGCACTCCATCCTCTCTTTGTGGTGATAATAATTGAGATGGTACTTCATGAAGTTAAATTCAGTTTTGTCCAACTCTAACAATTTTCCACAGTTTTGTTTCTTATATGGCCAGATCTTGAAAAAGTTCTTGTTTTTTAAAGAAATTTTCGGCATTAAGAACCATATTATCGTCCGTTCAAATTTCAATACCATCATCATATTCTGGGAATTTTAATTTAAATATGTCTTATTTCACCTGATGCTGGCTTTTTGAGCGTCCAGAATTCGCTTACATGAAATGTAAGAAGAGAAAAAACTGTCTTATCACAGTTTTCTCTAGTATCTTCCGTGGCCCACTTTGTAGTATGTCGCATCACGTTTATGTATACTGGCTGAGGCAGCTTAGACAGGCCACCCTAAATATATCCAAAATGAATGAAAATGTCGAGGTACGGTTTACGCCAAGCTGTAGCGAACAAAATGGGGAATTTACGGTCGTTCGCAACTAATTTTTATCGTTTTTAGTCACCGAACTACGACACCGACTTTGTTCTCGCCTAATGAAACTATATCGTTCTTTCTGTGTAATTATAAAGAAGCTTCTAAGTGAACATAAACGGCACAACATGTATCAGACTTGATCCACTAATATCAAGATAACAGGAACGCAAACTACTCGCCCGCTGACAGGGAAGGAGGCTCCACAGACGTCTGCCCTATTATACCAAATATAAGTAAACCCAGGTAGGGATCGTCTGTTTATTATCATGGCTGTCACAACAAATGCTCAAAATGTTGATGTTGAGGATTGCTGCACACTAGAAAGGGATTCGGAGTCGAAAAACTGATTGGTGAATTTCGTCTGGAGTTGACGACACCACAGGCCTGTGGTACAAGGCATTTCATGCTTTCAGGAGTCGTCGGTGTTTCCTAAGCGACCTCTTGTTTTAATTTTCGACACAAATAAAAGTACAGAAGTGTTATGTTTGGTGAGTGTGCGGACCATTTTGTGTTTTTGCTAAAAGACCGTTCCAGTGATCTCAAAATGTTCTCTTAAGAGGTTCTGTCATTAGATGTGCGGAATGGAACGGACATTCGTCATGCTCGTACCACACTGCATTATGTCCAGTGCTGCCTCGGGCATGGATGTGTGTGATGTCCTTAGGTTAGTTAGTGTTGTGTACATAGTTCCCCGTAGTCAGCGCGTACACAACTTTCCCACTAGACCGCGCCCCGCTAAGCACAACAGCGCAGGCGCAGCGCTTGTCCGTCTCCGCACTACGAGATGGCGCTGCCTTAGAGATGGACCAAATTCTGCTTCCGCCGATCCGCGTATTGATATGTAATGCAGCCAATGATATTGCTCATAACGTAGAACCTTTTCTCCTCACGGATCACACTTGCGCAGTGATACCTGAACGTGCGAGGTGTTTAACAAGTGTACAGACATCCGATTAGTCAGTCTCTATTTGTCTGCACCAGTCCGTACCAGTCTGCATTAGTCTGTACCAGTCTATAGTCAAGCTTCAGTCTGCACCTAAGAAGATTATCATATTCCTGTACATAGCCATGAATATAAATTATACTTTGTCAAGTATCAGAGATATGTGAGAATAAGATTAACATACCAAGACCAAAGGAAGTTCAGATGGTCAATTGCAAATAGCATCCACAATCAAGTTACGTAATGTTTATGCTTGTTATTATTTTAATAAATGTGTGCGAAAATTAATCAAGTTCTGTTTGAAGTTGGTCACCGTCAATCTGCTACTCTAAGCGTGCAAGTGGCATTTCTATCGTCTGACCTAACGGCAGAAGATAAACGCGCCACGATAAGACCACGAGACATATTGCTGACACTCGCCTACTTCGTTAGAGCGACAAGTCAAATAATCTGATGGTGTGTGTACCGAAGGTCTTACAGTACGCACACCACAGTTAGGTTTGATTAGTTCTAAGTTCTAGGTGACTGATGACCTCAGAAGTTAAGTCGCATAGTGCTCAGAGCCATTATGTCCAGTGGGATGTCTTCCAATAACTCCGGCCGCGCTGGGTGGGCGCGCTGTCTTGGGCGTCTTGTCACGGTCCGTGCAGCTACCCTCGTAGGAGGTTCGAGTTCTCCCTCGAGCATGGGGGTGTGTGTTGTCCATAGCGTAAGTTAATTTAAGTTGGATTGAGTAGTGTGTAGGCTTAGGGACCGATGACCTTAGCAGTTTGGTCCCATAAGTCCTTACCACAAATTGCCAAAATTTCCAATACAGCGGCGGGACCATATCTTAGGAATCCGTGTGTATTTCAAGAGTTCTCGTATAGATAACAAGAATTTGGCTCATAGAGGCTTTTTAAGTGAGAATGGAAAGCTACTGGCTCAGTTCCTTTCACGGGCATGAAATATGGGTAGTCCCAGGAGGAATAGTCAAGATTTAGAGAGATGACAGAAACGATCATTCGAAACCAAAAATTACTAAAAATATGCTCTAAAATGGATGCATTCAGAGCTATGAGCAGTTCTTCAACTTCGATACTTTGGAACAAATCTCTTCTACTGCAAGCTCTTTGCTTTCCGTATTTTGATGGGTGGTGGTATGTACAAAATAAAGAAAAATGTGTTTCAGTAAACATGGGCTCTGACGTGCAAACCTTAAGAGTATGAGCACCTGTTCACTTTCATTGCTGTAAGACACATCTCTTCTACTGGACAGGTGCTTATAGTTCTTAAAGTATTCATTTTAGAATCCATGTTTACTAGATTTTTTTGCTTCGAATGATCGTTCCTGTCACATACCTGAATAATAGACATTCTTCTTGGGACACTTTGTCTACTAAATACGGACGTTTTACGCTGCTAATAGTGATCAGTCTAGCAGTGAATTGATTTGTGTTGCTAAGGTGCAACCCGGATAAGCCTTTGAGCTAGGTTAAAGACTTGAGTCGGTTAGTTAAGGAGATCTTGTGGAGGCTTAGTTGTTTGCATTTGTGACGCTATTGATTCACTGTGATTCCGAGACTATAGCGTGGGCGCTGATCAGACCTGGTGCGCAGTTAAGCCGAGGCGGCAGACGGTGTGTATAATCGGATCCAGTGGTCGGATCAGTTATACTCTGAACACACTGAGGTAGCAGTAGCAGCCAATTCAGTGGCGCAGAAACTGAGACTAATTAAGTCCGTCTTGCGGATCAAAGCGAGACCACAGATCGTTAAAAAAGCATAATAAGGAATAAATTAGTTAAGGGAGCTTATCTGGGTCACTTACAAAGTATTTCAGGTGATTACATCGCGTACGTCGCACCACATTCGTCTATGTTGATTACGGCACTGGAAATTCATCGACAACGCACTAGTAAGCAACATTTTGATAGATACAGTTTCCCATATTCCTTTTCCTGTGCGTATTATTGTGTGCGGTGGAGAGTGGTGTGGGAAAAGGATGGAAATTTTGAGAGGAGGGATTTTTTTATCGATCTATCAGTGGTAGGGAGATTAAGTTGTTTCTTACTTCGCTAATGTTCTACTACGTTCTACATCTCAGTTCGTTATTGTTTTAGTATATGCTGGACAGTGAGGTACAAGTCCAGGGCTACACAAATATGACAGTAACATCTCAAACAATATTAAGTAGAACCAAACAGAATTTAATTTTACTTAACTTGTGCCCCAAAAAATTGTTTCATGCCTAACAGTAAGAAACTAACTAAAACTTATAATACAGGAAGACACCTGGAAACATTGTACAACACATTTATTATTTTATGCATAAAACAAATATGTATAACGGGCCACTGCGGATGCGAAGCGCATATAGCATAAAATCAAACAGTTCATTACTTATGATTTAAGTAATAAAACTGCGACAGTTATTTATTTTCTCATGCTTATAACAAACGAATTTCACGAATTTCTTCTCATTTGCACGTGCATTTGTTTATACAAATATTTTTATGATGTTTGCATAGGTGATTTTCATTATTTAATTCATGTATGAGATAACTGCAGGCTGTCCAAAAACATCGATTATGATGAACGAAATTAAGTTCATTATTAAGTTGCATAGACGGACCACATCTCCAAGACGATAATAATTGTAATATAGAAGCAACTATGATAAGATAAAACACATAATAATGACGAATTATTACTACATGTTAGCAAAGAATCAGCAGTGTGTTTGTAAATACTGTAACGCTTCTGATATCATCGTACTTCGAAGTGTGACTTTGACCAGGAACAACAACGATGCTTCTTTAAGACCGTGGCCTGTAAGTCTGCTACGTCAGCCGAGAAAACTGAGGACTCTGACCTGCATAAATTTACAAACGTAACGTTTACGAGCGCCCGCAAGGGCCCACCTCTGCCTTTACCGCTTCCCGTATAAAACTTCCACGCGATCCACTGCGGCAGAAAGTGTTGCCGACTGCATTATCATTTTCATGCTGAAATCTAAATTTTTAAGTGAAAAACGGAAGAGACGGTGAAGAAACTGTGGTGCATTTCGTTCTAAGATGCAGTCCTGGAATTGCCAGTTAGGACTATATAGGACTTTCATGCCCTGTTGCAAACAAATGACGCGACGATGTTCCCCTGTGCCTGCATGACCAAAATGTCACTACCGCGAATTATAGCTTCTGTTCTCGGGCCAGTTCTGAAAGAGCAAAGATGTACCAATATTTAAGGTACACTGCGGTACGTTCTTGTTTACGCTACATATAATGTTTAGAAGGTAAATTTATTTTAATCCAATACTTTGTATCGGGATATTCTAGCACCTGTGCCATACTTTTCTGTAATAAATGGCTCTACGGTTGAGCTGCAGAGAAAGAATGCACCAGTAGTTATTCATCCAGTAAACTTTTTATGCGTGTTTTTGTTACCTTTCTCGCGCTGCATCGTTTTAGTAGCCCGTTACCTTCCAAATATATAACAACATATAGAATAATAAATATTTATTTTTGAAATAACACCATATGTTTCTTATAAGGGCAGTTAGGTACGTGTAGGAGGCTATCTGTAACAGTTTTTCATCGTAAGTCGCTACTTTCCGATGTTCGCGTTTGTGGTACTTAGTGGGAAAAGCTATAATCATTCTCTCAAGCGGCTTTGTTTCAGTAAATGGTGCAACAGGTTGTACGAGAAATGGTTTTCGTGTGAAACTGGAGTTTCTACTAATTATCTAAGATATTTAATCAGTTGGAGAATGTTTTATGGAAACGACAGCCTCATGGTAATACTTCATACGTCGACGGTCTAATTTAACTACCTACGTCTCTATCTAAACTCCAAAAGGCACTTTGCAATCTATGGCAAAGGGCATTTTATGTACCACTGTCACTTCTTCCTTTTCCCGTTCCAGGCTCGTGTGGTTTTCGGGAAGAAAGATACTTGGTAAGACTGTGTGTGCTCGAATCTCTCTAATTTTATCCCGCAGACTTTTCGTGAGAGAGACTCGTAAGAGGCAAAAATATATTCGTTGACTCTTCTAGGAACGTGGTCTCACAGAATTTTATGTGTAGGGGAGAGTGTTGTATCTTAAGCATAGTACACATACGATCCTGTTCGGTGTTTGTCTAGATACCAACTTCAGAATCACGTGAAGAGACCGCCATAAGCAGTATCCAGCACTTTCTACCGTTTTTGTTGTTGTGAGACATGAATTCGTTCTTTCTGTAGCATTCGCAAATATTTTGAGTTCTGCACATTCTAGTGCTGTATAATACACTTTAAGACAAAGAAATTGATGATTTATTCAGGAGAAAAAACTTCATAAACTGAGAAAATGAATAACGCGTTGGTCTACCTCTATCCCCTTTATCACCTCCGCCCTTGGTTATTCAGTTTGACGTTTATTGGCAGAGTTGTTGGATGTCCTCTTAAGGTATATCGTGCTAGATTCTGTCCAATTGGCACATTACATCGTCATAATCCCACGCTGGTAGAAGAGCCCTGCCCACAATGCTCCAAACGTTCTCAATTGGGTAGAGATCTGACCACCTTGCTGGACAAGGTAGGATTTGGTAAACACGAAGACAAGCAGTAGAAATCTTGCCGTGTGCGGGCATATCTTGCTGAAATGTAAGGCCAGGATGGCTTGCCATGAACAACAGCAAAACGGGGCATAGGATATCACCAACGTACCGCTGTGCTGTATGGGTGTCGCGGATGACAACCGAAGAGATTCTGCTACGAAAAGAAGTGCCACACAAGACCATCACTACCGCTTGTCGTGCTGTAAGGCGAGAGACAGTCATGGTGGTATCTCATTGGTCTCTGAGGCGTGTCCAGACACCTCTTCGCCGCTCTTCGGGACTCAGTACGAAGCTGGACTCATCACTGAACACTGCACTAAATGAGATACCAGGCCGAAGACGTGTCTGCAGACGCCCCAGACATCTGTGGTATACCATCTGCAGTGCCCCCTCCCCCTCCCCCTAGCACAGCGGTATGTCGACGATATTCTTCGGCCCGTTTTGTTTCCCTTCATGGTAAGCCATCTTGCGCTACATTTCATTTCACCAAGATAAAGCCCGATCGCTCAAGGAGATAGTTTCTAATGCTTGTCTTCGTCGTTGTCAAACTGAACCGTGGCCTGCAAGGTCGCCGGATCTCTACCCAACAAGGAATGTTTGGAGCATTATGGGGAGGGCACCACAACCAGCTTGGGGGTTTGACGACGTAACGTGTCAAATGGACAGAATTTCGCACGATATCCTTCAGGAGGACATCCAACAAATCTATCAATAAATGTCAAGCCGTTAACTAAGGGCAGAGGCGCATAAAGGCCAGAGATGGGCCAATGCGTTATTGACTTGCACCATTTCTGAAGTTCTTTCTCTCGAATAAATCAATTCTATTTTTTCTAGAAAGGTTGCCAGTGGTTTGTCTATACATGTAAATCACATCTACCGATTTCCGTGCCATTCGAATAATTCCTTCGTGGTGTGTCTTTTTTGTTTCAGAATGCATAGTGTGAAATGGAATAATGCTATAACATTCTCTTTGAGTACGAGAAAGGACTCCTTACTCCTGTGATTGGCGTGGTGTGTTCTGTGTTAGTAGCAACTCTTCAGTCCGATCTCACAGTTCGACTGATATTTTGTACGCTCCTATGTTCTTCATCAGACTACAGTGCAGAACTGTATGGAAAACCTTCCAGAGATAAAGTAGAGCGACATCCACCAGGACGCCGGCATTTACTGCTTTTTGGATCTCGTGGGCTAACAGAGCGAGTTGGGCTCCACACGATCGTTGTTTTCAGTATCATTACTGTTTTCTAAAGTGGAGATTTTGCGTCTGCAGAAACGTCATAATACTTGTGCATAAAAAAATGTTACAAAATTCTATGAGAGAGATTGTCGTCGGAGGTATAGGCCTATTGTTTTGTGTGTCTGTTGGACGACCCTTCTTGAAAATGAGAATGACCTGTACTTCCTTCCAATCACTAGGAACGTTTCGATCCTCCACTGCTGCTAGAAGAGGAGCAAATTCTTTCTTGTGTCCTACGCAAATCGTACTGGCTTCTAGTCCAGAGGCGTTTCTTCTTTTGAGACAATTCAATCGCTTTACTGTCCTATTGTCACTTGTTTCGATATTTGATTTTCACCTTCGTGCGATGATTTAAAGGAAGAACCGCAGTACTATGTTCCTCAGTGAAATAGTTTTGGAAAAAGACGTTTGTTATTTGACTTACCCTGTCATCCTCTGTTTCTATGCCATTATGGTCACTGAGTGTTTGGACAGAGGAATTTGATCTGCTTACTCTAATATTTAATGGCTGTGAGCTACATTTACAAGAGAAGCTAAGCTCACAAAATCAATCGTAAAGAGGGCTGTATATGATTAAATGAAAGATTATTTGAAACAGGCAGATAATAAATGATATGAGACTGTTTCAAAGGACATACACACTCAAAGTGATATCTGGAAAAATTCAGCATACTGGTCAAGAATACACTGTAAATTTTACAGAAATCTGTTACTGGTTCCTTCGATGTTTTACTCTTTTAGTTCTTTATACCTTCTCTCATGACCTTATCTAAGACAAGATTGAAGAGAAGCGGTGAGAGCCCATCGCCCTGCCGAACATCTGTGTTAATTTTTAAGGGTTGAGAAACTTTTCCAAGAAATTTAATTTTTGAAGTTGTGACTGTGAGTGTGTATTGGACTAATTGTGTGGTGGCTTTGTCGATACCTGCTTCTTCCCGTCCTTCCATAATCCGATGAGACCGATGACCTCGCTGTCTTGTCTCCTCCCCCAAAACAACCTAACCCTCAAGGCCAGAGATAGCCCTTGTGTACGACACTTCGCCAGTTGAGTTCAGAGTAGAGACATCGACGCAAACCTTTATGGGTGATACGTGCCTACGGCCCTGAGGTTGCTCTGAACTTTTGGTTCCGAGCGCAGTAACAATCAGCAACTCATAGCCTGTATCCGCATATCGCACTCTAACGGGGCCATGGTTGGAGGACGCTGGAGTCGGGCACAGTAGGGGAGCCGGTCGACAAAGCTGCCGAAGCGCAGTTCTCTGTCACGTACGGCTTGATAAAAGAAATGCACTTGAACGTTCACGTCACTGTCCGTTTGTCAAGATTTTTTTGCTCTGAAGAACACTTACTAATGCCCAGTAAGGACCTTGAGAGATATTCATTAATATACTATTGGTCATTAAAATTGGAACACTATGAAGGAGGTGTGAACGAACGCCAAATTGGGATGAAGTACACTGAATGTATAAATATGAAAATTATTACAATTTCGGTGCAACAGTGCAAAGTTGCTAGGAGTAACGCTGTCTACATTCAGCATACAAGAAGAGATTGCTACGGTCGTAGGTTCGAATCCTGCCTCGCGTATGGATGTGTGTGTTATCCTTAAGTTAGTTAGGTTTAAGTAGTTCTAGGGGACTGATGACCTCAGCAGTTAAGTCACGATATTGCTGCTTGCATTGGTTGGGCTCCAAAAACTGTCATGCGAGCATGGAACTGATGGGCTGAGGAGGATTTCACAAAATGCCATTCAGAAATCCCCTAGCAAGTAGCGACCGCACGCGATCGTTCAGCCACGTCAATACATTGAGTCAGGATGTGGCCACGCGGAGTGGCCGCGTGGTTTGAGGCATGATGTCACGGACTGCGCGGCCCCTCCCGTCGGAGTTTCCAGTCCTCCCCCGGCCATGGGTGTGTGTGTTGTTCTTAGAATAATTTAGTTTAAGTAGTATGTAAGTCTAGAGACCGATGACCTAAGCAGATTCGCCCCTTAGGAATTCACACACATTTGAACATTTTGTCGGGAAGTGGGCTTGTTTCCATCCATACGGACAGTGCAGAGAGGCATGGAGCACCACTGACAGTTAGGATGACTACCAGTGTTACTGCTGGCGTTGATGTGGCAGCAGAAGGAGGTGTACCGATAGTAACGTGGCCAGTGGTAACAGTGCACACAGAATACCACCACGTCACCATCTCAGAGGAGTCCCATTTCCACGTAAAACACCATGGTGGACGTATCCGTGTGTGAGGGCTCCGAGGAGAATATTGTCAGATTGCATTCTTCGTCGTCATAGGAGCCTAATACCGTGCGTGATGGTATGGGGTGCCACTGAGTCCACAACATCTGATAATACATTGCTGAAGCACAATACCACTCGTCAGTCACTATGAGAAACTCTGAGATAGGGTTGACGGAGCACACACCGTCATACCTACGTATATGTCAGTTCCACTCATCTTTCAGCTGAGTTAGAGCCAGTGTTGCTGCCAGAGATGGCAGCTGTGTGCGCTTAATTTCTCAAACTGTGTACCCCAAACGTATCTACAAATTAAATTGTGTATTCTGCCTGATGTACCCGCACAGAAAGCGGCGCGTGTTAGCACGCCACTTCCAGGATTGGAGCAGGGGCGCAGCCCCGAATCGAAGCCGCCCGGCGAATTAACGACATGGGCTGGTGTGCCGCCCAGCCTCGATGTGACTTTTAGGTGGGTTGCCACATCCGAATAGGTGAATACCGGGCTGGCACCCTTGTCACACCTCAGTTACACGACTCACAAACATACAGAAAAAATTTCTCTGGCTATCACGTGGATAGCCGACCGGTGTGGCCGTGCGGTTCTAGGCGCTTCAGTCTGGAACTGCGTGACCGCTACGGTCACAGGTTCGAATCTTGCCTCGGGCATGGATGTGTGTGATGTCCTTAAGTTAGTTATGTTTAAGTAGTTCTAAGTTCTATGGGACTGAAGACCACAGATGTTAAGTCCCATAGTGCTCAGAGCCATTTTTTTATCACGTGGATAACACTACACGCAGACAGCTGGGGTACACATATTCCGTCGCAGGGATAACGGGGTGGCGACAGAAAGAGCATCGAACTACCCCTTAAATTAATCATTTAAAATCGAACTGTAGCCATGCGGCACAAAGGAAAAAAGGACATGATGTTTCCTGATGTACTGTAATAATAGTAAGTAACATTTCATTAGTTGATATCCTTGTTGCAATTATAATCGCCAGCAGTATTCAATGGACATATTAGTGTTTTAGTATTTCGGTAGTAGTGTTGGAGTAACATTAAGTGTTCTGTAAACTATAGTCCAAACAAATTTAGTGAAAATAAGTGAGTGTAACATAATCTATCTACATTTCTGAAGCTGATACAAGTAACTGTTTTATTTATTTTTGATCTGCAAATGTCACATTCAAGTGCAATAATTGCATTTTAGGCCCTTACAAAAAATTCTTGTTTTATATTAAATGAGTCATACAAGCAAATAATTCAGGCTCTTAGTTATTATTAATCTGTTTTTGTGCGAATAACCTTTAAAATTAGTTATGCTACTAACAGCTGATAGTGATACACAATTCAGGCTTTGCAACAAGGGTAGTGTGCTGCCATTAGTAGGTTGATCTGTACTTATTCTTTTTCTCATAATCAAATTATTTATACATAACATCTTCTCTATTCGTGGCATTATAACGGACATTGTTTTCAACCATCTTTAACTATTGGCCGGCCGGAGTGGTCGTGCGGTTCTAGGCGCTACAGTCTGGAACCGAGCGACCGCTACGGTCGCAGGGTCGAATCCTGCCTCGGGCATGGATGTGTGTGATGTCCTTAGGTTAGTTAGGTTTAATTAGTTGTAAGTTCTAGGCGACTGATGACCTCAGAAGTTAAGTCGCGTAGTGCTAAAAGCCATTTGAACTATTTGAACCTTTAACTATTAAAAGCATAGCAGATTTCATGTGTGCTCCGCTATAAGTTATGGTTGCTAAAAAAATTACACGACAGTTCGACTATCAACCAGTGCCATTTCACCCCTGCCAGGATCGTAGGCCGGACATAAAAGAAAACTACCGCATGCACAAATCACTATCACACAGTAAATGCCTGTTTAATAACCTGATAAATATAGGAAACCAGACTGTACAAAATCACTGGAACACAGTACAAAATTGAAAAAGAAAGAAAAGAAAAGAATGACTACAGTCTCCCTCAATCTCTCTCTCACCCTCACTGCTCCTCCAATCCGCCCGCTCCTCGTCCATCCTTTTCTCTATCTCATTACGAACTTACTCTCCCCTCCTCGACTTTACATTTGTTGTTCATACCCTTTATTATTATTTGCCCTCCACACGCTCCTCCAATCGTCTGTCCATTTAGATCTCAACTCCCACACTAGTCCTTACTTTCACATGTATATTACATATAAAGAGAGTAATAAAATTAAAACAACGAAATACACATGAAAAACCAGAAATTGTGAGAATATTCTTAGATCAAGAGGAAATGAAAACTAGAGGTTAGATAGGCAACAATACTCATGTAAAACATACGGAGGAACATTTATTCAGTAATATGCAAACAAACAGTGGTGATGCTATATTTTGTCGCATTTTACGTAAAGAAATGTGAAATGCTGCATACCAACGTGAGATTACGAAAAAACGAAGGAATACCTCAGAAATGTGCAAGCAGAAGACACTTCCTTATGTGAGCGAAAATCTGATATGAAGTGTCGTAAGTAAAGTCGCACCGCGATATTTTTTGTAACGAACTGTTCTTGGGTCTGGAAAGCAAATCAAACTGTAAATACGTTTCATTCCAGACTAGTGACGACGTTCTGTACCAATAAAACGAAACGTGTATGATGATATCAGTATGTTCTTTCTTGTAATGGTTGGTGTTCTCGAAGCACAGCTTATAGTAAAGATAGCCGCCCTCCGTGAAGAAGTCTAAGGGTGCCAGGAGGAGGAAGGGTGGGGGGGGGGGGGCAGCGATGCGCGGAGGGCGGAGGACGGCCTAGGTGAAGCGTAATGTGGTGCACGCGCGCGTGGCCTGCACGCCTAGTGTGGCGGAAAAACCTGTCTGCGCTCATCGCGTTTGATGCGGCGTGGCGTTCTATTTAAGGGCAGGGCAGGGCGACGGCTAACGCGTGACTGCGTGCACACAGCCAGGCACGCAGCCGCCTTTGCGGCCACACCCGCTCTATTATTACCTGGCCGCAGCTCCCCTGCCTCGCCGCAGCGCTACTGCCAGCCAATGTCCATCTTCCGTTATGGCTGTACACACACACACATTCTTCACGAGGAATGCAAAAACTGCTAGCAGCCGACCTCGGCGAAGATCAGTCTCGCTTCCAGAGAAAAGCACAAAAATGCGACGAATCTAAAATCTAATAAATGAGACTGACGAAGTGCAGAATGGTAAGCGGGAATGCCTTGAGGACAAATAAATGGCTACAGAAGCATATACGAATAAGTGACTGATAGATGCCGCCTGTAGGAAAATTAAAGAGATCTTTGGAGAAAAAAGGAACAGCCGTATGAATATCACGAGCTCAGATGCCAAGCCAACACTAATTAAAGGAGGGAATGAATATACAGAAGGGCAGTACGAGGGAAATGAACTTCGTGAAAGCATTATAAAGTAAGAAGAGGGAGTAGATGAAGATGGATTAGGAGATATGATATTGTAAGAAGACTTCGGCAGAGTACTGAAAGACCTAATTTTTTTCATTTCGTTTCAGGCCGGTTACGGACGATATAAATATAAATGTTTATCTTCCTTTTCCTTTATTAGTCCCCAATATTCCTTAATTTTTCCAGAATGAGTTATTTTCCTGTCATCTGACTATTTGACTCCATTTGTGTTTCTGTTTTATTTTCCCGAAAACCTTCACCTTTCTTGAGTTCCAGTCTGACTTTCCCTGTTTTGAGTTAGATCTGTTCTTCAGTCAGCATTTCTTCTAAATTATTTTTTGGTCTTGCTTTCCCCTCCAATTTTCTTTGTCTGTTTTCCTGTTCTGGAAGAATATGTGGACATTCTTTGGTAATCTGCCTTCCTTCACTCTATCTAGATGTTCATAGAATGAAACGTGTCTTTTCCTGCTTTCGTCTGTTATTATGGCAGAATGAGCGAAGTTTTCCGTCTTTGTTCTTGAATGGGCCTAATATCTTTCTCAAGATTATTCTTCCTATGTTTTCCAAATCTTCTAATGCCATTTTACATCTCAGTACGAGTAGTGTTTTGGACCCAGAGAGGACGTCTGGTTTTACTGCTTTATTATAATGCCTTAATATAATAGCTTTATAAAATCGTTCCTCGTTGTCCATATTTCTCACTGTCATGCATGCTATTATCTGTTTTTCAGTTCTGATTTTAATTACTTCTCTTTCACTTTTATGTATATATTTCCCCAAGGAAAGACTTATTCTTTTTCTCTTTCTTTCTAATATGGTCGTATTGGCACTGTTGCATAGAAAACTGTAAGTGAAGAATACTTGCTGGTATAAAATTTTAAAATATCACGGGCAAAAAATTAGAGTTCAACGTTTCGTTGCCATTAAGGTCATCAGGGACGGAGTAGTAAGGACCGGAGAGGTAGTCGTCCAGGCATTTTTGAGAAACGTGTAATCTTCTTACATTCTGGGCTGCACTTATACCTGAGAGAAGAGGCGGATAATCAAAACACTCTTCGAGGGTGGTGTTCGAGCCTCCCGCGTGGCTGGCCAGTCCACATGCTCTACCCTGCTTGTCTCTTACTGATAAGTCCCACGAATATATACAGAGTGTAAAGAAAATACGTGTATAAAATGTCAGTGTTTGGTGGAGATAAAAGAAACATTTGTTTTATGTAACGAAAATGTCACATAATACTACTTTCCCGTGATGTTCAGAGACGGTCTTCAAACCAGTGTGTGATGGATATTGGAAAACTTGGAAATTGGTGGTGAGTACCTATGGGACCAAACTGCTCAGGTCATCGAAATAGTTCAAATGGCTCTGAGCACTATGGGACTTAATATCTGAGGTCATCAGTCCCCTAGAACTTAGAACTACTTAAGCCTAACTAACCTAAGGACATGACACACATCCATGCCCGAGGCAGGATGCGAACCTACGACCGTAGTGGTAGCGCGGTTCTAGACTGAAGCGCCTAGAACCGCTCGGCCACTTCGGCCGGTGCTCAGGTCATCGGTCCCTAGGCTTACACATTACTTAATGTAACTTAAAATGACTTACATTAAGGACAACACATACACCCATGCCCGAGGGAGAACTCGTACGTCCGACGGGGGGAGCCGCGCGAACCGTGGCAAGGGGCCTCAGACAACGCGGCTACCACGCGCGGCGGCAATGGATATTGTTTTAGAAGCGTTGCTGAAAATGTCATCGTTTTATATTCATCATTCCTATATATATGGCATCTACGAGCGAATGATTTTGTAACACGCTCAAAACAACCCGGTATTTCACGAATAACGGCTGCAGCTTCAGCCAAACAAGCAATCAACTCTTCTACAGTGTATGTTGGTGTCTCGTACACTAAACGCTTTATCTCCCCCCACAAAGAAATCCATAAGAGTGAGGTTGGGAAAATCTGGTGTCCGCGGTACTGGCCCATCCCACCGAATGCAGCAATTAAGGAAACACAGTTTAAATATTTTCTGACATCTACAGCAAAGTATGGTGTGGCCCAGTCGTGCTGGAAACATAATCGTTGCTATTACTGCTAGCGGGTCGTTCTCCAATATTCCCGATACTACTTCACAGAAGCGTTGCTGAAAACGTCATCGTTTTATATTCATCATATATATATATATATATATATATATATATATATATATATATATATATATATATATATATATATATATGGCATCTGCGTGCGAATGGTTTTGTAACACGCTCAAAACAATCAGGTATTTAACGAATACGGTAATTTCCTCCATCGATAGTATTACGCGAAATATACGGCCCAGTCAGATTTTTCGTGAACAATACGAGACCACGCGTTTATGTTAAATCTCTGTTAGTGGTGAAAACAAGGGTTGCCTTATGCCTTAGGATTTTCTAACTCCAAAGACATGGCTATTTTATGTGTTGAATATTCCTTCTCTTGTCAAGGCAGCCTTGTCAGTAAACAAAACACACGTTTGAAATTCAGGGAAGTTTGCAGTTTTGTGTACATACCATTAGCAGAATTACATGATCTGGAAAAAGTTATCAGCTGACGCGTTTTGTACCTTCTGATAAGTGAATGGATGCATGACCGTCTCGTGCAAGATGTTCCACACAATAGCATGGTTCAAATGGCTCTGAGCACTATGGGACTTAACAGCGGAGGTCATCAGTCCCCTAGACCTTAGAACTACTTAAACCTAACTAACCTAAGGACATCACACACATCCATGCCCGAGGCAGGATTCGAACCTGCGACCGTAGCAGTCGCGCGGTTTCGGACTGAAGCGCCTAGAACCGCTCGGCCACACAATGGCCACACAATGTTTGGCTCCTTGGTCATGGATCGTGTGCTAGTGCCGGAGCTGTTCTCAGTTCACTGTAACGCAGGTTCCTCAAACAGAATAGTTCACACTGTGAGGTCTACCAGTTTCCCGTTCGTATGGTCTAAGGGACCGTGTTTCCCGAAGACGGCGATTAAGTCCTTGAAATGTGACATGATTTGGAATCTTCCTCTCTGTAAATATTTCTGTATACAGGCGTCTTCATCGTGCCTCCTTATAAATGAGATGCATGTCACCTAACTCTGTTACATTGTGGTTAGCGGTCAAGAAGCTTTGAATATAGTAGAAAGTTTCATGTAAACACAATGTTACAAATTATAGTTATGTAATTGTTTATCCAGGGACGTGGACACTGCTTGCAGTAATGAAAAATGTGGAGTAAATCAGATTCCAAATTTAATGTGCTGCATATGAAGCGGTCAAAACAATTGTGAACGTTGGCCTAAGGGAACTCCAGCGTCATATCCTCCAAGAACCCGTAGCGGAACCAACTTAAGGATGTCATCATGTACTTACTCCTGACTTTCTGCAATATTAATGTGGATCTCGTCGCTGTCTTCGCAATTTTCTTATAATCAAGGTGGCTGATCCCGGCGGAGGTTCGAGTCCACCCTCGGGCATGGGTGTGTGTATTTGTCCTTAGGTTAATTTAGGTTAAGTAGTGTGTAAACTTAGGGACTGATGACCTTAGCAGTTAAGTCCCATAAGATTTCACACACATTTGAACATTTTTATAATCAAGGTTGTAATACAGTTATTCTACAGTGTGTACTGTTTTGGTTGAGAAGGGTATTAGCTTCCAGTGACATCCCCTCTTTGATCAATAACGTTTCGTTCAGAGATCTTTTCAAATATTTTGATGATCGGACTACTACTTCGAGGCCCTAAACGTATTAGAAAGTAACGGCTACATATATTAACCGCCACGCATACCTTCTAGTAAATTGAAAACATGTTAATTTTACGTTACTGACACTGCATCTATTCAGGAGAGGATCCATTTCCTTTTACACACTTACAATAATTTGTTGTTTGCATTTCCTGCCTTTTGTGTCTGATGGAATGTTCGAAAAATGACCATTTTATTGAAGCAATGCCGTGCAAGTCTGACAAGCCCGTGCGTTATCTGGAGGCAGCGACCACAGCAGAATGGATAACATCGATGTTTACCTCGCATGCGCCGTGTTGCTAGCTAACGGCATCGCTGATCACAGCTGGAGAGCAGATGGGAGGCTAGCTGAGGCACGAGCAACGCGTGTCTTTGCTTTGACCCATTTGTCTAACATCATGCCAACCATCAATATTGATAAAAGTTTGAGAGAAACAAACATTGGCGACACCTTGCCCTCTAGGCTCCAATTTCATATTGAAGGTCATTCACCGACTGTGAGATATGTGTCTTGTATGCAAGGACAGAACACCTATGTGTACGAACATTGCGTTCAGGCCATAGTGACGATAACAGCTGGCTGGTTCTTCACTCAAGCGGACCCACAGAAATTCCGCAACATTTAGCCATATGTCACCCGCACTGATAGCCGAGCGCGTTAGCACGCCGCTATCGGGATTCGTAGATTGGCCTGGCCCTAGTCCAGTCCGCCCTCCGGATGAACGACGAGGGCAGTTGTGATCGATACCCTCGATGTGGTTTTTAGTCGGTTCCCCTATACGTCTAGGTGAATACCGGACTGGTACCCATGTCTCTCCATAGTTAAAAAGATGTTTTTACTAGAAGCTTTTGTGAATACTGAGAATAGTCCGCTCTAATCTGAACAGTAAGTACAAGCAGTCGAGGTGGTGTGTACATTTTCTGATTCTTGATGATACTAACTTTATAAAACGAAGCAAAGAGATTTCATAGATTGTTTCATTTTGCACATGTCCTGTGGTCTACTGCCATCAATCTCTGCTGCAGAAGATTAGCTATTAGTTTGATGGGTTTGTTGTTCATGGTAGCAACTTCGAAATGTCGTCATTTTACAGTATAATACAGTTGCGACCTTTAAATCGCAGAGATTTTTGTTGAGTGATTCTAATGAACTGAGGCGTTTCCGGTGCTGGAGAAGTTGAGCACTAACTGCTGTTTCGGTTCACCATCTCTTCGCCTTACCTGTCTGCAGCTTATTTTGATGGTAATTTTGTGATCCAAGTGGTTAATCGAAAAAAATTAATATTTCTCGCCTGGAAGATAACAAAACTTATACATTTATCGCTGAATAGGAAATAGGGCGCTGCTTCTCCCAAATACGAGTCCACTCCCTGGCACTTTTCCTTCGAGAAGTGTCGTGTTATGAGTTACGTGACACTGGTAAATTAGGTGACTGTAAGGAGTGTGTGCAGTTTGCTGTCATGTTTGTGTTGCATGATGCTAGAAGGGAGAAGGCGAAACCCGGTGGCAGCACAAAGCCTGCTTCTCTCAAATAGTACCAAATGGGCCGCCGGGCTTTGCGTTCCCATCCAGCGGGCAGGCTTTAACAGTGTCACATCCTCTCATTTCAAGAAACACAAGATATTTGCAATTTAATCCAAGGTATCGATGCAAACTGTGGTGTTCAGGAATTTTACGACACCACCCCACTTCCTTTTGAGGGTCAAATACTGGAGGTGAAAATTTCTTTCACCACCAGGATTAAAACCAGATTGCTACCAGGTCTAGCGCTACCAAAAATGCCAAAGTTCGCGACCTCGCCTACGAAGGTGAGACCCAAGCTCTAGTAATGCGTGCTTGGTTCAAATGGCTCTGAGCACTATGGGACTCAACTGCTGAGGTCATTAGTCCCCTAGAACTTAGAACTAGTTAAACCTAACTAACCTAAGGACAGCACAAACATCCATGCCCGAGGCAGGATTCGAACCTGCGACCGTAGCGGTCTTGCGGTTCCAGACTGCAGCGCCTTTAACCGCACGGCCACTTCGACCGGCTAATAATGCGTGCTTGTCGAAACTTAACACAACCGGAGCTATATGGTTCCCCTAGTGTGAAGAACACTAGGGACATCTGCAGGTTATCGACAGATATGGACGCCACATGATTTACGTCTCCAGTATTCCTAGAAGAATAAGTCATCAAGGATGATCTCTTCACTCCACACTACACACACACACATTAAAAAAAATCTCCAGTATGATCGCACAAGTGCGAATGACCAAGAGCGAACTGGCAGACCATCACTCTGCGAGGACTTGAGAATCATAATAGAAGTGCAAGTCCCACTCCACGGTTACCCGCGCATCAGAATCGAGGTCTCCGAGGCTAATGTGAATACTGACAGGTTTTCAACAACCTGTACGCCATTCTGAACACGACAAAGATCGCCACCTGTAGTATTCTGCATATGCTTACATCCATTAAAAAAACTGTCTGAACCAAGCCTCAGCACATACGTTGCAGCTGTGTCAAGCCAATCCACATGACTTACTTAGCCAACTGATTACGAGTGCTGGGTGTATCACTATGTTCCCGAGACAAAGGAGCAATGTAATCAGTGAAAACAGTTGGATTCACCAGCGTAGAAAAAGGCGAAGTCCATGCCATCACCGGGCAAGCTGATGTTGAGTGTTATTTGGGGCTGCCCGTGTGTGGTGTTAAGAAATTGCTCCTGTAAGAGACCAGACGTGGTAGGAACGTACTACTGAATTCTCCCGGAAGACTGTCAGGATAAAGTGCTGCATGAATCTGTCCTAAGGGGAGTTTTTGCTCCACGACAACACCTCAACTCATTGTAACAGAATACAGCTGCTTGTTTGGGACATCAAATGGTTCAAATGGCTCTGAGCACTATGGGACTTAACAGCTGTGCTCATCAGTCACCTAGAACTTAGAACTACTTAAACCTAACTAACTTAAGGACATCACACACATCCATGCCCGAGGCAGGATTCGAACCTGCGACCTTAGCGGTCACGCGGTTCCAGACTGAAGCGTCCAGAACCGCACGGCCACACCGCCGGGCTTTGGGACATCAGATTTTGCCTATTCTCCCCACATATTACCCAGTGACCTCTTTCTTAGGATGAAGAAACAGTTGCGTGGCAGCCATTGCCAGAACAACGGTCAGGTGTTTTTCGAGTTGGAGTGTTTCCTGAACATCCAAAATGTAGACTCCTACAATACATGTCTCTGCTATGTCTTCCATCGTTGAGAAAAGTGTGTCACACTGAGGGGGAAGACGTAGACAAGCACAAACACCATCAAACATTTCATGGGCATAGTCAGACTATTTTAGGGGTGACAACTAAAATTAAATAGTTGCCCCTCGTACATCTCGATTTTGAACCTTGTCAACTAACAGTGTGATAGTAGCAGCTGTCTCCGACTTTAATAAGAGCGATTACCAGCTTGGACTCTAGCGCTGACTTCAATCTGAAATGCGCACTTTCTGTAAATTACTCCTTGCTGCCGAAATCCAGTCATCATTTGAATGGACCATCTTCCATCTACCATTAACTGGAGTGGTGTCTTTCCTTGCCTCAGCTTCGTTACTGCTAATGTCGAGATATTCGGTCTTTCAGCCACAACATAATTAATGATTCTCACATGGTTCTCCATGACCCTCACGTTCGTTCTACGAGAGCGTGCTGAAAAGTAATGATACAGACTTTTTTATTCTGTTCTCAACATCGGTGGACGTATTACATGTCATGAGTATTACTCGGTCGGTTCTCCCGGTCCGCTGACGTGAATTACAATCCTTTGCCGATAGAGGACTCTAAATTGTAGCGTGTAACAAGGCGGTGGATAACGTAACTATGTCGGTGCTTGAGAAACGGTATGCTGTAATCGAGTTTCTACCACAAAAAACGGGCCTTCAATTAAAACAGAGGACACTGGACATCTGTTAAAAATTTATTTTGCGTTTTGAGCGTGAGGTTGATGGGTTCTTTAAGAACATTGTGACACGTGATGAACGTTGGGTTCACCATTTTGACTCCTAAAACAAGGGAGCATCGATGGAGTTCCGCGAAAAAGGATGACCGACGCTAAAAAAGTTCAAAACCATTCCATCAGTAGGCAAAGTCAAGCTCATAATGTGCTAGGATATTCAAGGTGTGGTGCAATTTCAATTCACACCTAAAGGCCCCATCATAAACTCAGCAAGATCCTGTGAGACGCTCAAAAAACCGAAAGCACGAATTCGAGAAGTTCTTTCACACATGGAGCACTATCTCCTTCAGCAGGATAATACCAGACCACGCACGATCACAGAAACATCTGCAACTCCCCAGGCCTGATTTTATTGAGCACATCTGGGATGCCTTGCAACGTGTTGTTCAGAAGAGATCTCCACCCCCTCGTACTCTTAAGAATATATGGGCAACCCTTCAGGATTGGTGTACTAGTTTCTTTGGTTCTTCAGTGTATAAAGCATAGTACCACTGCTGAAGAAATCTGTTATCAACTGTAAGTTAGAAACAGGAATACCGTTTACTTGGCACACGATTCTACTAACATGAGAGTTACCGACAGATGACCAGTATTTTAGAAAATCCGTATATTATGAAGTTTTTCCTTGAACATTTTGGATTTTAATTTTCCAACGAATCAGGCGACACACTCAGGGTGCGCAGATTCATTAACCTAACTTAACTAAACTACTCCTGAACACGCCATGAAGGCTCAACGGTACCGACCGGCCGCCGTGTCATCCTCATTCCATAGGCGTCACTGGATGCGGATATGGAGGGGTATGTGGTCTGCACACCGCTCTCCCGGCCATATTTCAGATTTCGAGACCGGAGCCGCTACTTCTCAATCAAGTAGCTCCTCAGTTTGCCTCACAAGGGCTGAGTGCACCCCACTTTCCAACAGCGCTCGTCCGACCGGATGGTCACCTATCCAAGTGCTAGCCCAGCCCGACAGTGCTGAACTTCGCTGATCTGACGGGAACCGGTGTTACCACTGCGGCAAGGCCGATGGAATATTCATTAACCTAGGAAGGCAAAATTCTTCGAGGTGAAATAAAAGCATTCAAGCTTCGAAGTGACGGTTCACAGAGGCAATCACATGAAAGCATTTGCTTATTGACGTTACAAGATGGTTTTCATTCGTTATACAGTATTGTGTTAGTTTTTAATAGTAACTGACAGGTTACAAATTTAAAGCGGCTCCTAATATATTTTAAACAGTGCACAATGAATTTACAACAATTCTCAATACAATTCAGCTAGCCCACAATACACTTGCAACGCTGAGTAATTTATTGCAATCTATTTAACAATTAAAACAAACAACTTCAATGCCTTTTTGTACTCTAAGGAGAAAATACACACATAAAAACAAGTTTTGCATCATCTCGGTTCCGAGTGTTCCGGAACCTGTACAGAAAATTGGAATAGAGCCTAACATAAACATAATTTCCACTCTTTTTAGTCCTCATGAAAACCACACATTGCATGTTGTACCATCATACAGCAGACCTTCAGAGGTGGTGGTCCAGATTGCTGTACACATCGGGTGGCCTCCAAACAGGTCTCCGACGATTGTATGGTTGAATGCGACACTCTGAGCGGTCAATTCGGCATGTGTTGAGCCCATCTGTACTGCGCTGCATGGTGTCGTGGTTGCAAAGATGGACCTCGCTATGTACGTCGAGAATGCAGTTGCGCATCATGCAGCCTATTGCGCACAGTTTGAGTCGTAACACGACGTCCTGTGGCTGCACGAAAAGCATTATTTAACATGGTGGCGTTGCTGTCAAGGTTCCTCCGAGCCATAATCTGTAGGTAGCGGTAATCCACTGCAGTAGTATCCCTTGGGCGACCTGAGCGAGGCATGTCATCGACATTTCCTGTCTCTCTGTATCTCCTCCATGTCCGAACAACATCGCTTTGGTTCACTCTGAGACGCCTGGAAACTTCCCTCCTGGAGAGTCCTTCCTGGCACAAAGGAACAATACGGACGCGATCGAACCGCGGTATTGACCGTCTAGGCGTGGTTGAACTACAGACAACACGAGCCGTTTGCGTCCTTCCTGGTGGAATGATTGGAACTGATCGGGTGTCGGACACCCTCCGTCAAATAGGCGCTGCTCATGCATGGTTGTTCACGTCTTTGAGCGGGTTTAGTGACATCTCTGAACAGTCAAAGGGACTGTGTCTGTGATACAAAATCCACAGTCGAGGTCTATCTTCAGGAGTTCTGTGAACCGGGGTTCAAAAAATGGCTCTGAGCATTATGGGACCTAACTTCTGAGATTATCAGTCCCCTAGAACTTAGAACTACTTAAACCTAACTAACCTAAGGACATCACACACATCCATGCCCGAGGCAGGGTTCGAACCTGCAACCGTAGCGGTCGCGCGGTTCCAGGCTGTAGCGCCTAGAACCGCTCGGCCACTCCAGCCGGCGTGAACCGGTGTGATGCAAAACTTTTTTTGGTGTGTGTATTACATTGGTGGCCTCAGTGCATCTACGTGACCCTTTATGATGAATCTGACATTCTTCGAAGCACTTTCGTCTTCCCATAAATAAACACTTTACGGGGTCTGGTGATCAGATAATAGTATTACCGTCACTTAAATGTAGTGTGAATGATACGTTCCTTCACATATGTGATAGAGGGTGGAAGAACACCATAAAGCTGTATACCCTAGTAAATTAAATTTTATGTGGCTAATGGAACCGTCTCTAATTGTTCACATACCATACTAGTGTGGAAGTGTAACTATTGTTGCCCGGTCAATCGTTTCTCAAAAATAACTACGTGCCATTAGCAACCAACAGGGTTCGATGTAAATGAAGTGCGTTATACTTCGGAAGCAATTAGGTGCACTAAATACGTCTATTTGATCTTTCTGATTTCAAATGAACATTTTTTAGAACCCTTGTAATTTCATCCGATCCGCCTGGGAGGGAACTACTAATAATTTCTGAAACACACAGCGCAAGACGACTTTTCAGTTCCGGATATCACTTGTCATTGTGTCGTGACAGAGATATCTCGTAGCATATTCGAAAAAACCAATGTAGACCTATTTGCTATTTGAATGGCAGCAGGCGCAGTGTACGTTGAAAACAACGGGCTCGTCACAGATGTTTCAATTACGCGTTCCGTGCGGATCGACGTGCTGCAGATTACAGAAGAAACTGGATTTGACAGCTCTGGAACACCTGCTCCCAGTTGTGGCGAATTCCGAATTTCCATAGACACTCACAATACCTTTTTCGTTCAGTCTGATACCTATGGTTCGATGAGAAAGATATCTGGACAAAATGTAGACTGAACAACTGTGTCAGCAGCTGGTCGCATACGAAGTTACACGGGTGCGGTAACGTACTGCCGCGAGAGCGGAAACTCAATTATAAACTAAATTTCAGGCTCCCTAGTGTCGAGGCTGCGCCACGGATTCCAGTCCCACAGTAGGTTTGTATACGGATTTAAAAGAGCTTTTTCTAAGGGTGTTCTTGCGACCACTAAGGACTCAAACATATGTTCTGATTGCTGTAAGCGTAATAATAAATATATTACAGCGGAACAATTGAGAATAATACACCGTCCGTCAAAAAAATTCTGACACTGATTTTCTACTTACATATACTACGCAGTTACTACGGTTGCAGCTGGAACGAAGAACTGCATACAACAGATGTGCATTCCACAACTCAGTTTTAAGCAGTGGACGTGAGAATGTAGTATGTCAACACTGTTGTGTCACAGATCCCAATGGAGCAACATCTCTAAATCAAATGTTCAATACAGTCTGTAGAATGTTTTGCAGAAGAAATAGGTGTGTGCAGAGTTTGTCCCGCACACCTTGAGTCCCGAAAAAAAATCAACGACGCGAGAACGCCTGACGTTTCTTAATTGTAATGAAAAACACGGACGATACTTTGCTGAAAAAGAAAATGTAACGGGCGTCAAGGCTCTGTGTTATCAGGTCTAACCAACCGCAAAACGACAAAGTACAGACTGGCTCTCTGACGGAACGTCAAGACTGAAGAAAGAAGAATGCGACTCGCGAATTGAGCAACGTTCCAAAGGAGGACTTTTCTAACAGTTTAACATGGTTGCACGGTCATTCAGTGAATTTTACTCATGTGGGAGAGAGGGGGTGGGGAAACTACCATATTGACGTTTCTGCATTTCTTAGATAAATCCAGTCTGGAAACTTCTAAAACTGACGGGGGTAGCTGCATCGAAAAAGGTGATAGACTTCCCAAAACCATTGAGCTGGTTCTGCAATCGAGTAGCTAAATACCAAAAAATAAAGGTTAATTTGTGGTGACTTCACTACTTCACTACACCTTAGCATCCAAGATCAACTTAGCTGAAGTTTATCGTCTGTGGTCATTTCAGAAATGAAGTGTACAGCACTCCTGTTGATACGGTTGAAGATTTAGAGTAGTGAATTGCAGTCTTGCAAAATCTTATGGGATGATATGTGGTTGTTTGGTATAATTCATAACTCACTTCAGACATGAGTTCAGTGATGCATCGAAATGCGAGGACGATTCTTCGATTACCTCCTTTTGCAAGTGCATTTCTAGAAGTATTAACAAGTGTGCCTTAGCATGTATATACACCGATGAACGATAACACTTCGGCGAATTAACACTTACCTGTGATGAAGATGAGAAGAAATGACTAGGAAAACACAAAAACCCAGTTCCCGAATGAAGAAAATCCGCGACCTGGCCGAGAATCAAACACGAGATCTAGAGGTCTAGAAGCAGTGATGCTAAACATGTCTTTTAGTTTTTTTTATTTTTGTAGTGGCTGGAAAGGGCGGACACAGTCAACCTAAGGGTGGGTGGAGGTAAGGTGGGCAGGAGTCCAATCCCGAGGCCTGGCCACGATGCATCCTCCCAAACAGCCCCCCCCCCCCCCCGTCACCAGTCTATCACTGTCCTGGTCCTACTCATAGTACTGGCTTTTTTATCTTAATTTTTTTGTTAAAATCTTACAACTTGCTACTCAAAAAGGAAATAAACAAAAGCTGTCTTAATCCCACATGGTTTCTGTCACTTAAAGACGAAAACATTCATTTCCAGCCCCGGTCTGCCACAATTTTTGTTTATTTTTGTATTAATTAAGCAAAAATAACCAGAAAAATAGGGCCAAAAATGAAATAATGTCTCTAGCAACACACCTGAAAAGGAACCATGACGAAAACACCAAGAGGACCAGTTAACTCAACACCTTTCCTTGTTTCTGTTTTTTTTCTTTTTTTTTTAAGTTCACCAGAAACATGGTAACTGGAATGAAACATTCGAACAGAAAAGGGATTCTGCACTTCATCCAACTCCTTGACGATTAAATACCAGGTACAGTGCATTCGCAAAAAGCTCACGATAGTGTGGCATACTTTGCCATGTCGAGTGGGCCATTACTGTGTGTTGGTAAAAGGCACAAGGGTCCAGGTCAGACTCACTCTCCACGACGTAAAGAGCATCATGCCAGACAAGCCACATAACAGTCCTGTTCTTTGTTCTGGGAAAGAAGGCTAAATCGGGACGCAGGAGAATCTCACTGGATATTGCCGCTTAAGTCGTCCTGGAAAGAAAGGTCAATTGTCGGTGGAGTCAACTCCACCATGTCTGTGACCGCAGGCGACCAATCGATGACATAATACATCCGTTGCATGGTACCGACTGAATCCGTCTGTCTAAGGCCAATGCGAAAAATTCGAACGTTGGTGGGGGACAAGGTTATGAATGACTTGGTACCATGAGGACGCCACTTCCATCGCCAAAACAGGTGGGTTGACACTGGACCAAACAACCTTCCAATTTGTCTTTGGAGATAGAGACTCCAGATACGAAGAGCGATTTGGAAACATCTAGGGACAGAGCAGCATTCTGGCAGAGAGATGCGACTGGGAAAGAATATCAAGCCCCAAATATCTAACATCAAGAAAAAATTCACGAACATGCCTTGATTTATTATTTATCCTATCAACATCTATTGGAGGGGTTAAGCTCGCAGGTCGCAGTCAGGCAAAAAGGCGAGCTGTGAGGGATTGGAGGACGTGAAGTCACAGTGCGTTGAGAAAATAAAGCAGAAGCCTTGGCCCGAACATCAGGGAGGCCCAAACCTCCCATCAGCCGGGATCTCGCCATAACTTCATAGCGCACCCGAAAAAAAGGGTTTAGCCAGATAACCTCCCCCTATAATCGTGTAGCTTTCGGGACATCATCGCAGGGAGGAGAAAAATTTTGGCAACAAAATAGGCTTTGCTCAACACACAACACACAACTTTCCAAGGCCTGAACCTTATGAAGTAACGAGAGCAAGCGAAGTTCGTGTTCAAGGATTGCTCCTTGAATCCAGTGACGCACATCCAGTTTAACACAGCCGTCTTCATCGCACAACGATCAATCATAAAATCCAACTATCGATGACGAGCGACCGCCACAGGCCATGGAATCCTAGCTGCGGCATCAAATCCCTGCAAATTGAGTGACCGACTCTTCTGGTCTTTAATCTGTGCTCCATAAGACGCCAAAATGCTTCCAAAGCACCCTTGAGCAGAGGTATGTCGTGATGAGCACGAAGAAGTTCCAAAATGTCATCGGCATTTGCTCGAACGATAAACCTTCCCCCCAATAACGACCAGCCACCCAATCGAAGAGATATGAACGACACTAAGAGTTTCAGAAATAGCACGAATAACGACATAGAAAGAGGGCTCACCTGCAGGACACCTCGACACACTTCAGTTGTGGTAGTAAGGCGACCATTCACGTCAGCAGATGCCTAAATACGAGTAATTAGAGGGGTGAACATCCGTCGTGAGACATTATGAAAACCAACTCTCGCAACAAAAAAATCAAGACTCACTCGGTCAAATGCATGATTAAAATCAATGAAAAGTAAAGCTCCAGACACAGGAGCAGTGGAAGCAATCGAGATGTGACCACGACATTCAGCAACGGGAGTTAGGAGAGTACGAGCTGGGAAACAACTTTGATAACGTGCGACAATGTCAAAATGCAAAACCGACAAGGGCTATTTATTGCCGGTGCTACGATTTTATAATCTAACTTGAGTATCGCTTTCGGTCAGACCTGATCCAAGGACAGACGTCGCGTCTTTTTGAGAACTAGAACAATCTTTCCGACCTTAATGGAGGGCGTGATGTGTGCCCGTTGACCACTTCGTTCATCATAGATGTTATCGTATCTTCTATCAGATGCTAAAACACAACATACAATTCTTTGGGAAGCCCATCCAAACTCGGAGATTTGCGGGAAGGAGAGCGAACTACAATGTCAGATACCTTATCACGATGATAAGCTGCCAGAATCTCCTCATGGAGAGCTGGCGTAACACTATAAGGAGGGAAGTAAATTCTGCAGACAGTATACCGTCTGTTGCCATTCTAGTGTAAAATCGGAAAAATACCGGGAAAGTTAAGGCGTTGTATCAGTTTGGGATGACCACTCACGTCCATCTATAGAACTAATGGTAGTGGCACACGTTCTTTGAGATCGGTTTCGAAGCCGAATTAAATTATGCAGACACGCAAGTCATCCTGGAGAAGTGAACGTGGCTGGGAAAGCAAACCAACACCATCTAATTGTATCTGTATGTCCATCTTTTCAGAGATGGTTGCGGCACTCGGATGTTCGGTACAGGATGTAAAATTAGACACCATTCAGCCGTCTAGTTTCAAAACTTATTTTATTTGGCTACTAATTTTGGCGATTTACTACACCCCCTTGAGGCCCTGTGTACAGACAACAATGGACCAGTATGAAATAGATAACCTAAAGATTGACCGTGGTGCAAGTCTTATATAAAGTGATAATTTGTAATAACATAACAATTCCAACCGGTACAGGAAGTTACATAAGATTACAAATATATTAAGGAATAAAATAAGAGAACAGTTGCACACTATATTAACTTAAACTAATGAGCAAAGTATATACGTCGTATCATCCTAAAAAAGAACCTACTAAATGGAGGTCAATATTCAATTTTATGCTCAGATAATTACGGTATAATGCTAATGAAATTCCCGTGAAACAACTGGAGTATAAAAATATAGTCATATACTGGCGAGTACAGGCTGAACATAAAACATTTGATTACATGCTGTCATATAAAAGTAAGACATACACCACTTACTGGAGATCAACCCCATAACTATCTGTATCATCAAGCTCCATATCCTACTAATAACTAATAAAGGAGAATATAAAAATACATTAATGCAATTTATCGATTGCAAACTCACAAGATGCAACTTAGTTAATAAAACATTTATAATTAATCAAACTATGAATCTAATGTAATATACTATAACGACTTCCCACTAAGAAGTAAGTATGGAAATTACTCGGAAAAGACAAAACCAACGTTGTCACGAAAGTGATAAGTCTGCCGGTAAGCAGGTATGTGGGTAGGTGATATATTAAACCATAAGCTATGGGATAAGATTAAAGGAAAAGTATAGCGATGCATACACATTATATTACGTAGAAAGACACTCATTACAATCAGAACAACCAAAGGCGCGTACCTCTATATGTCATGCAGCCCTTAAACAAGGCCGGCTGGTGTGGCCTAGCGGTTCTAGGCGCTTCAGTCTGGAACCGCTCGACCGCTACGGTCGCAGGTTCGAATGCTGCCTCGGGCATGGATGTGTGTGATATCCTTAGGTTAGTTAGGTTTAAGTAGTTCTAAGTTCTAGGGGACTGATGAACTCAGATGTTAAGTCCCGTAGTGCTCAGAGTCATTTGAACCATTTGAACCTTAAGCACGGGGAGAGAAAAAATAGTATCACCTACGACAGAAAAACGAACATGGCATGTGTTGGGGTACACCATACAATGTGTAATATGTTAGTTAGTATCTTTGTAATTAGAGGGTTAATTGAGAGTATGTATATCAAGGAATAGGTATGGCAAATACAATGAGAATCAAGCATAGGTTTAGTTGTACTTCAAATACACATAACTGAAGCAACCATCGACGACGGTACTGATATAGATGCATTTCCACTCCTTGCCGTTGTGACTGCTATACATATTTTTATTATTTAACTGCTGTTGCCACATTCTATTATATATGCAGTTTACTAACTACCTTAAAACAGCTTTCAAAATAAACAACAAACTTGTAAGATTATACGGTTAGAGTATTCTTGCAGATCTCCGCTTTTTTTTTGTAATTTATCACAGAAGGACGCTGAACCTGTGAGTCACTCGGCACTACTGAAAGGCAGACGCCAAGCCGAGCGCAGACCATCCCTGTCACAGCTTTGCCGTTATTGTCAGATCTGTCAGGATGCCACGTAAATTCCCCCGTTCCCCCTCCTCCAAAACTGATGTCGATTCGTCTGATAAACCTTATGAGAGAACTAATAGAAGCAGCACGAACTCGAAATCTTCTCACACGAGAGGTACTCACAACAGCAAACGCCCAGCTGTACGGCACCAAAGTTTTAATTGCTAATACAAAAACTTAAGTGATTACATAGACTTTACCGCGCGTAATGACTGCAGCACTGCTTCCTAAACCGTAAGTGAAATAGTTGTGCACCGGTGGAAGAAACAGGCAAAGTAATATGTCGCTAGCAGAACACTAATTACTAGAATCCGCTGGTCTAAATAAAGAACATTGTTATTTAATATCATATGAAATCGGATTGCATGTCTTGTTTTATATTGTATGGAACTAGGGACCTAGAAACGACGGGGAGGCTTGGTCCCCGCCTCAGCCCGCTGTGGTACACAACCCCACAACAGGCTACAGCAGTCCATTCACCCCACCGCCGTCCCACAACGAACCCAGAGTTATTGTGCGGTTTGGCCCCAAGTGGACCCCCCCCCCTCCGGGAAGGTCTCACACCAGACGAGTTTAACCCGCAACGTTTGCGTGGTAGGGTAATTACGGTGTACACTTTCTTGGAGAAAGTGTTTGCGGCCGGCTGGGGTGGCGAAGCGGTTCTAGGCGCTACATTCTGGAACCGCGCGACCGCTACGGTCGCAGGTTCGAATCCTGCCTCGGTCATGGACGTGTGTGATGTCCTTAGGTTAGTTAGGTTTAAGTAGTTCTAAGTTCTAGGTGACTGATGACCTTAGAAGTTAAGTCCCATAGTGCTCAGAGTCATTTGTACCGAAGTGTTTACGCAGCAATCGCCGACATAGTGTAACTGAGGCGGAATAAGGGGAACCAGCCCGCATTCGCCGAGGCAGATGGAAAAGCGCCTTTAAAACCATCCACAGACTGGCCGGCACACCGGACCTCAACACAGCGGATTCGTGCCGTTGACGGGCACGTCTCCCCCCCCCCCTCCCCTCAGAAAGCAGTGCGTTAGACCGCACGGCTATCTGAGCGGGCATTTCCTTGTTGCGAAACTCTTAGCCCTGTGTGAATATTATCAGGTAACCGATATTACATTGAAAGTGTACCGACTAAGATTAGAGCCGTTCTTGGGTCAGTAAAGGAAGATTTGGGACAGGATACCCGGCGTGTAGAAAATTCCTTGTTATTGTGGGACGGCTTATACTGGCAAAACTGTCTGTACTATTCCAGACCGATGTGTAGAACAGCACTGTCGCACTCCTTTGCTCAAGCAAGTGAAATCCGCAGTGGCAGAACGCTGCCTTCCTGAGGGACATAATATGGTGGTAGTGAGGTGCAAATGATCACTCCTGATTCCAACTACCGAGAATGTGATCTAAAGGAATGTATTGAAATCTGATAATATTATTAATAGGGATACGGGTTTCCCTTTACGTTCGACGTGAAATCCGATTTTATCTGACACTAAACAACAGTGGTCCTCATTTCGACCTGGGGATTCTTTCAATTAGTGTTCTACTAGCGATATATAGTTTTGGCTTTTTCGTCCACAAGTGTGCTGCTAGTCAACTTGTGGTTGAGGGCAGCAGACCCTATCAGCTGTAGACACCAGAAGATCCTAGCCGAGAGGTCGAATCGTCGATCGTGTAGAAAAAAACTGAAGACGAAGATTACGTAGGCTAAAAACCTAAAACATTTTCCCTTCAGCAACCATGGCGACGGGATTTTCCACATTTATCGGACGATATTCCACTTGATCAATGGGCTGTTACTCCGAGTACTCCAGCTTAGTGTTGCTATAGTCACATAAGATGGCGTTTCCGCGCATAGAGGTGGAGTTGTGGAGGGATCAGAACTGCGCATGCGCGGCTGCAGAGAGCGGACGAAGTCCACGTCTCCGAACTGCGTTGCTGCGGACAACAGTCAGGCTCATTAGTCTACGGTGCATAGTATTATACGTTCAAATCTATGAGAGGAATAGTAAATATTAAAACCGATTTCGACCAGTCGTCATGAGTGAAATGTTAATTCACGTCTTGACGACGTTGCGTCCACTGCTCCACAGATTTACTTACGTGGCGAGAACAGCTGACACAGATTTGTGAAGACATGAAATACAATTTTTATCAAAATGACAACTGCCTAACGATGAGATCATTGAAAATGCTTGCAACTATCACCATTTATTGCGATTTGAAATGTATTATAAGTAAAAATTTAATAAACAACAAAATTAACTTCAAGAACAAATCGAAATCATTATATTTGCTTGACAACTGCTTCTAATCAATAGAATTTTTAAAAATGTGTGTAAGGTGTGTGTGTTGATGTGTTTGACTATAGTTAAGTGTAATCACTGCTTGTAAAAAAAATATTAGTGGTAGTAAAGGTTAAAGAAAAGGCTATCGTAAAAGTGGTCATTAAGTTGTCATATTTTTCGCTGTTAATGGGCATTATGAGTAGAAACTAACTCGTTCGACATTACAATGAGAGACTGCATTTATAATCCATTGAATAAACAAACAAGTAACCATCATCTGTGAATAACTCCAGGGAATGATGACCGGTAACATCGAAAACCACCGATATCTCGACCAGTGCCAGCCTTGAAAATGACAGGGGTTTACATGTGGAAATATCGGACTTTTGACGAATTTATCCAGCTGCATTCTCTCGTGTTATTAGTGCACACAACATGAATGGAGTAGCTTACCTTCTTCTTGGGCAATATGTTGAATATTATAGTCTGCATAATTCAAAGAATACAAAGCCCTAATGTAAAAGCTTAGGAAGTTCTCATTACTATGATATGATGAAAAACATTTTTAAACATGAGTCTTTAACACTAAGAAATATTATTACTTTGTTCCGAAGCCTACATCGTAATACCACCGTTACTTCTATTTGAGTCCGTTTCCGAACAATCTGAATGTAAATTTATGATGTTGGGTTCAAGGCTTATCTCTATCATCACTTCCCTGTCAAATTATTCTTCCTGAAGTTCTTCAGCATGCCGCACAGACTGTGCCCACCCTTAAGATGGGGTGTTGTCTATTGTCTCATGCACAAGCAATTCATTGAACGCTATCTTGAGTGTTTTTTTCCTACCACATAGCATTATTCTTTGCCCAAATTAATTCCATAGGGCTACACTGACAGTGACACGTGAGTAAACGCAAAACTATGTGACCCCATTCGCATGCGAGGAAGTCAAGTTTGTTTGTTCTGTCACGTGACTTGTATAAATTAACGAGCTGCAGGAAATCGGCTCGAGTCTCGTTTACACTGTGCTTCATATTTTTATTTTTAAACCAGGGAAAAATATCCGCTTTATGGTGGTTATACCTCGTGTTTTCTCTGTAAAAGTTGAATTATAACAGGCAGTGACCTACTTCGAAGCACGGTATAACAACAATAGTGAATCACTTCACGAAACTGACAGCGTTCATTTCCGAATCGTAGTCACATCTGTTTTTCTAACGCGCAAATACAAGTTTACTCTCAGAAACAAAACCAGAAGAAGAGTCAGCGTGCAGAATAATTATCCGAAAAGCAATTCCTATGAAAACTTTAAAACCGCCACTACCATCGCTCATTTTCCAGCAGATCTGCCTTGATTGATTCTAATTAGCCCATGTTTCATCGCGGTAATACACTGTTGTACTGCCTCCTTCTCCTTTATCGCGAATCTTTATAAAGGGTGTTACAAAAAGGTACGGCCAAACTTTCAGGAAACATTCCCCACACACAAATAAAGAAAAGATGTTATGTGGACATGTGTCCGGAAACGCTTAATTTCCATTTTACAGCTCATTTTAGTTTCGTCAGTATGTACTGTACTTTCTCGATTCACCGCCAGTTGGCCCAACTGAAGGAAGGTGATGTTGACTTCGATGCTTGTGTTGGCATGCGACTCATTGCTCTACAGTACTAGCATCAAGCACATCACATCAGTACGTAGCATCAACAGGTTAGTGTCCATCACGAACGTGGTTTTGCAGTCAGTGCAATGTTTACAAATGCGGAGTTGGCAGATGCCCATTTGATGTATGGATTAGCACGGGGCAATGGCCGTGGCGCGGTAAGTTTGTATCGAGGCAGGTTTCCAGAACGAAGTTGTCCCGACAGGAAGACGTTCGAAGCAATTGATCGGCGTCTTAGGGAGCACGGAACATTCCAGCCTATGACTCGCGAGGGGGGAAGACCTAGAACGACGAGGCAATTCTCCGTGCAGTTGACGATAACCCTAATGTCAGCGTCAGAGAAGTTGCTGCTGTACAAGGTAACGTTGACCACGTCACTGTATGGAGAGTGCTACGGGAGAACCAGTTGTTTCCGTACCATGTACAGCGTGTGCAGGCACTATCAGCGGCTGATTGGCCTCCACGGGTACACTTCTGCGAATGGTTCATCCAACAATGTGTCAATCCTCATTTCAGCGCAAATGTTCTCTTTACGGATGAGGCTTCATTCCAACGTGATGAAATTGTAAATTTTCACAATCAACATGTGTGGGCTGACGAGAATCCGCACGCTATTGTGCAATCACGTCATCAACACAGATTTTCTGCGAACGTTTGGGCAAGCATTATATCGTGATGTATTGATTGGGCCCCATGTTTTTCCACCTACGCTCAATGGAGCACGTTATCATGATTTCGTACGGGATACTCTACCTGTGCTGCAAGAACATGTGCATTTACAAGTACGACACAACATGTGGTTCATGCACGATGGAGCTCCTGCACATTTCAGTCGAAGTGTTCGTACGCTTCTCAACAACTGATTCGGTGACCGATGGACTGGTAGAGGCGGACCAATTCCATGGCCTCCACGCTCTCCTGACCTCACCCCTCTTGACTTTCATTAACGGGGGCATTTGAAAGCTCTTGTCTACGCAACCCCGGTAGCAAATGTAAAGATTCATAGTGCTCGTATTGTGGACGGCCGTGATACGCCATTCTCCAGGGCTGCATCAGCGCATCAGGGATTCCATGTGACGGAGGGCGTATGCATGTATCCTCGCTAACGGAGGACATTTTGGACATTTCCTGTAACAAAGTGTTTGAAGTCACGCTGGTACGTTCTGTTGCTGTTTGTTTCCATTCCATGATTAATGTGATTTGAAGAGAAGTAATAAAATAAGCTCTAACATGGAAAGTAAGTGTTTCCGGACACATGTCCACATAACATATTTTCTTTCTTTGTGTGTGACTAAAGTTTCCTGAAAGTTTGGCCATATCTTTTTGTAACACCCTGTATGTAACGTAGTTCGTGCTGCACCTGTGTAGCTTCTTTGAACTAAAAACTCCCTTCTTAACATATCGGGAACCAGCGTCTTTTAAAATTCTTTACATTGACGAAGCACTTACCACTGAAACTAATTTTCTCCTACATAACTGTAACATGTTTTTGTGGTATCGGGCATTCATCATTCTCATGAAGCACTTTAAAACACCGTTGTTAAATCCATCAATTTGCGTTACAGGTTCCTTGCGATTTCGATACTTTCCAGGCAACGCGAAATCAGTTTTTTCTTCGGTATCTACAGCTCTGAGATTCGTTTACAATTCTCTTTACAGCTCTCTTGCCGACAACACATGGTTCTGGAGTCCGTTCTTGTGCCTTCGGATGTCAACAGTAGGAGACGTGCTTTCAAATGCACGTTTGAAGAAGTCAGAAATGCGGTAAATAACCCCACTCACCTGGTTATGAAGCACTTCACATTTATTACCGTCACCTGTTTTTTTTACAACTATACTGTTACAAGAAAAAAAACAAAAAAAAACCTAAAAAACTGACAGCTGAATGAATAAATCGGTTGTCGCAGCATGTAGTAGCGAGATACTCGCTGTCTAGCTGTAGTTCGCTGCTAGCCGCTAGGAAAGCGAATGAATATTATTGGCTGCCAGTGGCAAGTGGGGGGGATGCGCAGAACGGCGGGCCACCTTCCAATATGACGCGGACTGCAGTACCGTGGAGCACGGATATCAGTGTCTACTAAGTCCTCAGGCATGTGCCTCCCAGCTTGCAGGAAATCCTGGTTGCGGCAACACTATGGTTCCTTCGTCCGAGCAAAGAGAAAGAACTTACTGGGTGCCATATCAGGACAATATGAGGCATGGTGCAAAATTTGATAATCGAAAAATCCATGTGTTACAGTGGCAGTGGAGAATAAGCTAGGGCGTTACCATGGTATCTAAAACCGTTCACTGCGACGCTTCACTTGACAGCTTCACATTACCTCGTCAGGAGATTTCAGTAATATGTTCCCATAAAGATCTGCCTCTTATGATCACACAGCAGTAGCTAGCCCATGACGGTTGGGTCTTTGCCGTTATCGTCGTTGGTGGATGCACTTGTTTCCATTGTGTTCTTTGCAGCTTTATATCAGGGTCATAGTAGTACACCCAGTACTACTTCAGGGTGATCAGACGACTAACGGAGTTATCTAGATAGGCCTGACAGGACTTTAGGACTTTAACGCTGCGGAGGCTTTCTGCATCGATATGAGCTGGCGTGGAACCCACCGGGAGGCGACCTCAATCAAGTTCGAATGTCGTGCAAGATAATGAAAGGTAGATTCATGCTTGATTTTCACTATTTCTATTACTGCCGCGACTGGGATACCTAGGTATTCGAGTACTAGAGTCTCCAACTGCGTTTTTTAAAATAGGAACCCCCGTTTTTATTACATACTCGTGTAGTACGTAAAGAAATTTGAATGTTCTAGATGTACCACTTTTTTCGCTTTGTGATAGATGGCGCTGTAATAGTCACAAACGTGTAAGTACGTGGTATCACGTAACATTCCACCAGTGCGGACGGTATTTGCTTCGTGATACATTACCCGTGTTAAAATGGACCGTTTACCAGTTGCGGAAAAGGTCGATATCGTGTTGACGTATGGCTATTGTGATCAAAATGCCCAACGGGCGTCTGCTATGTATGCTGCTCGGTATCCTGGACATCATCCAAGTGTCCTGACCGTTCGCCGGATAGTTACGTTATTTAAGGAAACAGGAAGCGTTCAGCCACATGTGAAACGTCAACCACGACCTGCAACAAATTATGATGCCCAAGTAGGTGTTTTAGCTGCTGTCGCAGCTAATTCGCACATCAGTACCAGACAAATTGCGCGAGAATTGGGAATCTCAAAAACGTCGGTGTTGAGAACGCTACATCAACATGGATTGCATCCGTACCATATTTCTATGCACGAGGAATTGCATGGCGACGAATTTGAACGTCGTGTACAGTTCTGCCACTGGGCACAAGAGAAATTACGGGACGATGACAGATTTTTTGCACGCGTTCTATTTAGCGAATAAGCGTCATTCACGAACAGCGGTAACGTAAACCAGCATAATATGCACTACTGGGAAACGGAAAATCCACGATGACTGCGATAAGTGGAGCATCAGCGACCTTGACGGGTTAATGTATGGTGCGGCAATATGGGAGGAAGGATATTGGCCCCCATTATATCGATGGCAATGTAAATGGTGCAATGTATGCTGATTTCCTACGTAATGTTCTACCGATGTTACTACAAGATGTTTCACTGCATGACAGAATGGCGATGTACTTCCAACATGATGGATATCCAGCACATAGCTCGCGTGCGGTTGAAGCGGTGTTGAATAGCATATTTCATGACATTGGTCGCCGAAGCACCATACCATGGCCCGCACGTTCATCGGATCTGACGTCCCCGGATTTCTTTCTGTGGGGAAAGTTGAAGGATATTTGCTATCGTGATCCACCGACAACGCCTGACAACATGCTTCAGCGCATTGTCAGTGCATGTGCGAACATTACGTAAGGCGATCTACTCGCTGTTAAGAGGAATGTCGTTACACGTATTGCCAAATGCATTGAGGTTGACGGACATCATTTTGAGCATTTATTGCATTAATGTGGTATTTACAGCTAATCACGCTGTAACAGCATGCGCTCTCAGAAATGGTAAGTTCACAAAGGTACATGTATCACATTGGAACAACCGATATAAATTGTTAGAACGTACATACTTTCTGTATTTTAATTTAAAAAACCTACCTGTTACCAATGGTCCGTCTAAAATTGTGAGCCATATGTTTGTGATTATTACAGCGCCATCTATCACAAAGCGAAAAAAGTGGTCCAACGAACACATTCATATATCTCTACGTACTACATGAATATGTAATAAAAAATGGGGGTTCCTATTTAAAAAACGCAGTTGATATCCGTTTGATCTATGGCAGCGCCATCTAGCCGGCCAACCATAGCGCCATCTGGTTTCCCCCCTTCAAGCTAGACAGGTTTCGTTCTTAGTAGTTTTTTCGTTTGACGCTTATTTCATGAGATATTTGGCCCGGTCACGATCAATGGACCACCCCGTATATGAGCTTCATATATCACCGAGGAATAATTTTTCATATGTCTGATAACTTGCGAATATCAGGAGGCCTGCTAAGAACACTTAGTCCCTACTGTCTCGAATGATGACAAAATTAACAATGGAAAACAAAATTCGTACTATAGCTACATTTTTCAAATTGCAGCCTTGTGAAGTTAGAATGTAGCGTAGAACATTCCAGCGAAAACTTCTTTTTCCCAGTGGAAAATAGCTATTCTGGAATACACTAGCAGCTGGTAAAGCTGCAAATGAACAAAGTTTTCTCGAGTTAATTAGGTACTACACAACAGCAAAAATATAATTGTACTCTGCAGCCACGTAAGAAATATTTTTAAGTGCTGGTAGTAACAGTCACCTGACAACGAGGTATTCCTGATTAATAGGCGTTATATGCATTACTCTGTAAAACAGTTCTGTTTTCATTAAATAGAAACATGTATCCCAGCTCTCACGTTTCTAACTGACCAGTTCTGTATGTTTATTAGAAAATACATATCTTTCTTGAACATGCTATTCATCAACGAAGAGAAGCAAATTAGGACATGGAATGACAAGAAGCGTGTAATTTATTTGAAATGCCGCGATAAATTTAGACTCAGTCTGGTAATTTATTCTACTTTTATGTAACAGATATTGCCATTAGGCCTAGCAGTACCAGTTGGGAGGGCGTACGTTATGCACACGTTTGGTAAATATTGCAATCTAATCGTGTACTTTATATTTTAAAATTTAGAAATAATATTATTCTCAATGAATTCTTCTACCACAGTGTATAATAATGTATAATAATTTTTTAAGTTACATTTAATCCAAAAAATTAAGTAGTATTAGTAAAGGCGAGTTTCCACAGTGAATGTCATATGCAATGCTTTCGTTTTCTGGATCCTACTTACACATGGAAGTCACAGTTAAAATTTTTTTCTAATTCTTGTGGTTGTCATAAAATACTCTCTGACAACTGATAATATATGTTATTGCTAATGCGCTGGTACTACTAAGACAGTGCTAAAATATATTTTCAGGTTGTAGTTCTCAAAAGTAACAGAAAAAACCAGATCTATATCAGGAACTTAAAAATCGAAATGATGGAAAATAAGCTGTACAAACAAGTAAAATATTTGACACCAGGCTCAAAGAGCATGTTAGACAGTAGAAGTATATAACAATTCACCCAAATCTGCAGGAACATACAGAGTAGCACTACTATAAAATTACTACCAGACACACACACATGGAAGTTGTTGTGATAAGCGACACGAAACACCTTCACAGTGTACGAGGAAACTACCATGTCCATAAAACAACAAAAGAAGATAAACAGCTAGTAATGATCAGGCAGAGCAAAAAATTTTTAAATTAATAGAACATATACACTATGTGATTGAAAGCGTCCGGACACCCCCAAAAACATACATTTTTCACATTAGGTGCATTGTGCTGCCACCTACTTCTAGGTGCTGCATATGAGCGACCTCAGTAGTAATTAGACATCGTGAGAGAGTAGAATGCGGCGCTCCGGGGAACTAGCGGACTTCCAACGTGGTCAGGTGATTGGGTGTCACTTGCGTCATACGTATGTAGGCGAGAGTTCCACACACCTTAACATCCCTAGGTCCACTGATTCCGATGTGATAGTGAAGTGGAAACATGAAGGGACACGGGACACGTACAGCACAAAAACATACAGGTCGACCACGTCAGTTGACCGACAGAGGCCGCCGACAGTTGAAGAGGGTCTTAACACGTAATAGGCACACATCTATCCAGAATATCACACAGGAATTCCAAACTGCATCAGGATCCACTGCAACTACTATGACAGCCGCGACGTGAGGTAACTTGGACTTCATGGTCGAGCGGCTGCTCATAAGCCACACATCACGCCGGTATATGTCAAACGACGCCGCTCTTGGTGTAAGGAGCGTAAACATGGGACGACTGAACAGTGGAAAAAGTTTCTATGGAGTGACGAATCACGGTAAGCAATGTGGCGATCTGATGGCAGGGTGTGGGTATGGAGAATGCTCAGTGAACGTCATCTGCAGGTGTGTGTAGTCCCAGCAGTAAAATTCTGAGGCCGTGGTGTTATCGTGTGGTCGTGTTTCTCATGGAGGGGGCTTGAACTCCTTGTTGATTTGCGTGGCGCTATCACAGCAGAGGCCTACATTGATGTTTTAAGCACCTTCTTGCTTCCCACTGTTGAAGAGCAATTCGGGGATGGCGATTGCATATTTCAACACGACCGAGCACGTATTCATAATGCACGGCCTGTGGCGGAGTGGTTACACGACAATAACATCCCTGTAATAGACTGCCCTGCACAGAGTCTTGACCTGAATCCCATAGAACACGTCTGGGATGTTTTGGAACGCCGACTTCGTGCCAGGCCTTACCGAATGACATCGATACCTTTCCTGAGTGCAGCATTCCATGAAGAATGGGCTGCCATTCCCCAAGAAACCTTCCAGCACCTGATTGAACGTATGCCTGCGAGAGTGGAAGCTGTCATCAAGGCTAAGGGTTGGCCAACACCATATTGAAGTATAGCATTACCGATGGAGTGCGCCAAGAACTTTTAAGTTATTATCAGCGAGCTGTCCGGATACTTTTGATCACATAATGTAGTATAACATTGCGAACGGGATTGCCGCAGTGGTGACACCGGTTCGCGTCCGATCAGCGAAGTTAAGCGCTGTAGGGCTTGGCTAGCACTTGGATGGTTACCATCCCAGTCTGCTGACCGGTGTTGTCAAGCGGGGTGCACTCAGCCCTTGTGAGGCCAACTGAGGAGCCAGTTGGTTAGGAAGTAGAAGCTCCTGTCACGAAAGCCGACAACGACCGGGAGAGCTGTGTGCATTCAGTCACACCTGTTGGTTAAGAATGAGACGGCGCCGCAGACATTAAGACCTTCCGAGGCTCCTCAGTCCTTCACTGAATACCCTGCAGTCGTATCCTCTACATCCCCTATGCTTCCTTCCTCACTTCCTCACGCCGCCCCCCCCCCTCTTCCAAATTCCTCAGGCTTACATCCACCGTCCCCCTCCCCTGCCCCTCATAGCTACCAGATCACATTTTCTCTGCTGAACTCCTAGTGCAACTGATCTAATTTTCACCATACACACACCCACACACACACACACACACACACACACACACACACACATACAGAGTGTTACAAAAAGGTACGGCCAAACTTTCAGGAAACATTCCTCACACACAAATAAAGAAAATATGTTATGTGGACATGTGTCCGGAAACGCTTACTTTCCATGTTAGAGCTCATTTTATTACATTAATCATGGAATGGAAAGACATCGCAACAGAACGTACCAGCGTGACTTCAAACACTTTGTTACAGGAAATGTTCAAAATGTCCTGCGTTAGCGAGGATACATGCATCCACCCTCCGTCACATGGAATCCCTGATGCGCTGATGCAGCCCTGGAGAATGGCGTATTGTATCACAGCCGTCCACAATACGAGCACGAAGAGTCTCTACATTTGGTATCGGGGTTGCGTAGACAAGAGATTTCAAATGCCCTCATAAATGAAAGTCAAGAGGGTTGAGGTTAGGAGAGCGTGGAGGCCATGGAATTGGTCCGCCTCTACCAATCCATCGGTCACTGAATCTGTTGTTGAGAAGCGTACGAACACTTCGACCGAAATGTGCAGGAGCTCCATCGTGCATGAACCACATGCCGTGTCGTACTTGTAAAGGCACATGTTCTAGCAGCACAGGTAGAGTATCCCGTATGAAATCATGATAACGTGCTCCATTGAGCGTAGGTGGAAGAAACTAAAATGAGCTCTAACATGGAAATTAAGTGTTTCCGGACACATGTCCACATAACATCTTTTCTTTATTTGTGTGTGAGGAATGTTTCCTGAAAGTTATTGAGAGAGAGAGAGAGAGAGAGAGAGAGAGAGAAGTATACCTAAAAATTTTGCATTCGAGTTGTTAACAGCACTTACATATATAAGAATAATAACTAAACACATAAAACTATATTGCTAAACGTAAAATGAGTTAAGTCACGGTAACACGAAAAAGCGGGTCTGTAAACGCCGAAACAAAAACTTAAATGGTGAGAGTGAAGCCAACTTTTCTCGACTACAGCTTCTATTGACAAGTAGAGAAAAATCTGGTGATTCCAAAACACGCAAAACATTTATGTCGAAGTAAACTGCACACAAAATTCCTTAGCAAAAACTTTGTTTAATTTATAAGAATGGAAATGTAAAAACGTATTCTGTGTGGAGAATTAACAGAACCGTGGTTGTTATGATGATGGTTTGTGAATTAAACGAAAAGTTACTTGAATGAGAAGTATCGGTTCAAATGTCTGGGAAACCGACAACGGCCGGCGGAGCGGAGTGCTGACCCCACAGCCTTCCATACTGCATCTAAATATCGCCATTGGCTGAGGACAGGACGGCGAAGCTTATATATATATTTACTGAGACAAACAAATAAAAACGACCAAACGACGCACCACGAAGGAATTATCCAAATGGGACTGAAATCAGTATATGTGATGTACATGTACACACAAACAAGGATAATGTATTCAAAGAAAGAGCTTGACAAACTGAGCAAGTCAAAAACGCGTTGGTCCATCTCTGGTCCCTATGCAAGCAGTTATTCACTTTGGCATTTATGTATATGGTTGGATGTCTTCCTGAGGGATATCGTGTCAATTGCTGTCAATTTGGTGCCTTAGACCCTCAAGATACCGAGCTGGTTGGAGGGTTCTGTCCATGGTGCACCAAACGTTCTAAACTGGAGAGTGGCCCGATGACCTTGCTGGCCAAGACTGGGTTTGGCAATCACGAAGACAAGCAGTAGAAACTCCCCCCTTGTGGGGCGGGCCTTTTCTTGCTGAAATGTAAACCCAGGATTGCTTGCCACGAAGAGCAACAAAAGGGGCGTAGGATGTCATCGACACATCTCTCCGAATTACTAAAGAACTGGGAATGTAGTAGCCAATTTTCTATGTACAGCGGCTGTAAGAAATCCCCTCTTCACACGCGGACTCAGCTCAAAAGTAGTCACAGTATTTCGCAGCTCTCCAAGCTCACAGACTGGCTGAGCGCAAATAAATTCCTTTTTGTTCAATGCATTTGGACTACGTGTGCGTTACAAGCTATTGTTTGCTTCTACAATACTCAGATATATGCTTTAATGTAAGTAATAAATTCTACTGGTCTGCAGTGGCATAGGGAATTCAGATGTGGTATGTTCACTCGTATGTTATGTATTATATTCTTAATGTAGTACACTACATCAAATACTAGGCGTAGTCATTGTTTGGTTCCTCTGCACACAATTTGTATTACTGACGTATAATATTATTCCTACCCAGTCTTTACAGAGTATTGGCCAAATTCAGTACTAGGTCTTGAGTTTTAAGTATCAATCAGCAGTACGCATCATATAATTTTTTGTAGTATTCAAAATTATTAAAATGTGGATATGTTTGGGAGGTTCCAAATTTTTATTTTAAGAGAAGTACACTTGTATGCATTTATTCAATGGCTCCACCTATTAGGGCAACGTAAATCAGTTTATGGAGAAATGTAACAAAACTGCAACACACAAAAGAAACTTAACAGATGTTAGATGCAGTGGAAGCATTACAAATTTATTTTATCTCTTGAAAATAGATCGTCAAGACATTTATGTAATTTCCATTATAGAGGAAATTCTTCTGTACATGTCGTTCCTCATTCGAAACAACAACCACCTACTACTAGTGGTTCCGCCACTTACTCACTGTACAAAGTGGACGAAGTTAAATGTTCTATCTCAGATACGTTGCGAGGTTTTCCGCAAGTAGATATGACTTTCATTAAAGAAAATTATTTTGCTTGCGCTAAGCGCAATATTTTGATTGTGACTGGAATGTTTTTCATTTACTGCTTACTTCTGTAACGAACTTTACACTGAGGTTTTTTATGCAAACACAGCATGATTTTCATATTTTAGTTAAGTCCTTTTAAGTTAAAGAAAAGCTTAAAAATGTATGAAAAACAATAAATGCTTTCGGTACGATACTATCGAGGAATCGATACAATTTTAGGTATAGCTGTCGATACAGTATAGAATGTTGTATTGGAATGTCTCTACGTGCAGCTGAATGTGATGACTGTGACGGAAGTGATGAACTTCCAGTTGGCACAACCTGCGTTAACTGATCGGAATGTAGCTTCCGCAGCAGAGCTTTCATCTGAAAGAGAAACTGAACTGAAACATGTTGCTCCGTTGCTGCATGAAATGATCCTAACTTGTTTGCCTGTCATGAAACAATCAGAAACCATTTCAAGATTCTGTAAATTTGGAGCACAAATCTGTCTCAGTGAGAAATTTTCTATATATTTTCTGGTGTCATTAGAGAAGGAGCGGCATGAAATCTAATCTCATAGCGAATATTCTGTGAAGATTAAGAACTAGAGCAGTTTTTCAGTAATGGGTACGAATTATTTTAAAGCAGCTGCAAAAAAGAATACACATAAACGAAGACGCTCTTGTCTGAAACACCCAGTCTGCTGATATGAGTTCATAGGCCTTAAGACTTTTGTTACTATTGAAACCTGCCATCACTTTTCAAGGAGGAGGAAGCATATAGTATGAAAACTTGCATTCTATTTATTTGGACTTCCACGTACGTTAATTAATCAACCTTGTTAAGACCAGTAACTTTCCGTTTGAGCGTCAGCGGTAGATTAGATTTTAGTGGGTTTTTGTCGTCTTCAAAACTCTGATAACCGTCTTTTATTGTACCATGCCGCTAGCCAAGAAGAGAATGGTGCTAATTATATTGTTTTATATGTACCTAAAACATAGTGACAACGACTGTCTATAACAGTTACCATATAGGTTTGGGCTCCAATCGTTGTGATATGCTACGGGGGAGTTCTTTTGCACGTCTTGCACAGCTTGCTGCCAGACTCGAGCACACCGGAAACAGCGAAAAACTCGCTCTGACAATCGATTTCTTGTCGCTGCGCAAACTGTTCTGGAAGTTAAACTGATCTTCAAAAACTAAACGTGAAACTACTGTAGCAGCATAGAAAAGAAGTGGCCGGGTTGCATTAAACTTATAATGTGACTGACAGTGATTGCGCAGAAGTCGTGGTGGTACTCTCCCGCTGATTAATTAATAGCCCACGTGCCGCCCCTACGATTGACTGTCTTTGTACGGTTAGCTAAAATAAGTGAATGAAATAGGTCTCTAGATAAATGTTACTAATCGATTCCTAAGGAAGAGCAACTGCTCCCACTAATCGTAATAGAAATACTGTGGATCAGCGGGATAGGTTAGATACTACGTGTATGGCTTAACAGTGGATCGATCCCATTTCTGCAAGACTGATGGGGGTAGCAAAACACAATCCATTATTTTGGCTGGGTGTTGCTAAACATGGAGTGTTTCTTACATATAGCAGCGTGGTTTTGCTACGGCAATAGTGACCTCAGCTCTGAAAAGTCAGGGCGTCGGAAGGAGGGGCTCATCCTCAGCAACTGCAGCACGACGCGTCTCCTAAAACTGTCCGTCTACACGTTAGCTCCTTTTTCACCCTGAAAAACCGTTCCCCTTTCTTCAGCGGCTGGCATCAGAGAATCTGCTGCATTAACTCCGCCCTGGTTACCGACCTAGAAGAATTTTTCTCTGTTAAGTTTGATGGTTAAGTCGACTTTACATAAGGTCTATGAGTGAAAAGAGCTTTGTCTTCTTCTCCAATTTTGAACTTTACGGTCCCTCTCTCACTTTATGTCCGAAGAGTGCACAAAATTCCTCCCAACACGCAACCAAGAGGTACGTATCGCCAAATGTGTGCCACGGTAATCTTCTGTCATCTCCCTCGATTACGTCACGTCTGTTTTAAAAAATATATTTCTGCAAGTGCGTAACAGTACCTTAATACTAAGATATTCATATCACTACATAGTGACGTTGATCAAACCAATCGATAAAGACAAAATCACCGGAAAACAGAACAAACACATCATAAGAAACGATGAACGTGCTTGAAAACACCAACTGTAGACCCAGACGTAACGAGAGCTGTAGTGACCATGCCCCAGTTTAAATTAGTGCGCGTTTTACCCGGCCAGTACGAACATGAAAAGGGATAGAGGAACGTGTATTCGTGGAGAATCACACGGATTGCTGTTAATGTCATTTAAATTACTGATGGTGGGCAGAAGATGTAGTGAAAGTGCCAACGGTGGCGACAAGGAAAAGTCATTCTGACACCGGGTAACTCACCGATGTTCAACCCAAGAAAGCCAAGAGGGACACGATGCCTGGAGCCGGAGACTCCATTACCTACTCCAAGAAGAAGAAGAGTCAAACGCTCACTGTAGGCTGAAGTTTTTCACTCACAAAATGTTCTATTAGGAAGAATTTTTAGGTGTAGTATGTAAAATATGATAACCTACATTTATACTGTAAACGTCACAGCTTTTATCACTTATAAAGGGCTCCAAAGGTACCAAAGGAACTTTAAGGGAAACTATGTTATCCACAATATTCTATTTTAAACGACGCCGTGTTGCTGAGAAAGCTGATGTCACTGAGATAAAAATGAACCGGATTTCAAGGTGCGAGAGGTTTACTTAGGCTAGAAGTGGATTCGTACACATCAGATTGCGGCTAAGTGCTGGCAAGCACACAGTGAACGAGAGCACTGACGGTCAAGAACACTCGTCAACAATTAGAGGCATCGACGTCGGTACGCTTGTGTGTGAGATGTCTCTCTCTCTCTCTCTCTCTCTCTCTCTCTCTCTCTGCCGCGCGGAGTGGCTGCGTGGTTAGAGGCACGAACCCACCCGTCGGAGGTTCGAGTCCTCCCTTTGGCATGGGTGTGTGGTTTGTTCTTCGTATAAGTTTGTTTAAGTAGTGTGTAAGTCTAGGGGCCGATGACCTCAGCAATTTGTCCCTTAGGAATTCACTTGAACATTTTCTCTCTCTCTCTCTCCCTCTCTCTCTCTCTCTCTCTCTCTCTCTCTCTCTCTCATCTGGCGCAAGCACGACGCAAGTCACAGAGGCCGGCAACTCAACTGGCTCTGGTACATTAAACTACCGCAAGCAGGAGGCAAGCGTAAACCGAAGCACAAGCCCATAAGTTTGATTTTACTCTAAATTTACATCTACATCTACCCCTACACTCCTGAAGTTTGCTTATGGTGTGTGGTGGAGGGTACTTTGTGTACAACGGCCACTTACTCCTTTCCTGCCCCAGTCACGAATGGTAAGCGAGAAAAATCATATTTTCATATGATCCCAAATCTCTCTAATCTTGCCTTCATGGTCTTTTCACGGAATATTGACAGTAGAAAGCCATGACTCTTAGAGAAACGTACGCTCTCGGGATTGTAATAATAACTATGTCATGTTACACAACTACACTCTTACAGCGTCTGAGACTGGAACTGGGCGAGTATCTCCGTGACGCTTTCTCGCTTAGCATTCGAACCTATGACGATTCACATTGCTCTTCTTTGTATCTTCTCTACTTGCTCTATCAATCATATTTAGTACAGATCACAGACATTCAAGTATTGGTTGAAACAGAATTTTGTAAGCTACCTCCTTTGTGGGTGTTCTTCCATTAAAACTCAGTGCGGCATCTGTCTTACATGCGATTAATTCTATGTATTTTTCCCCTTTAAATTGCTCCGTATGCATACTCTCAAACAGTTGATGGATGTGACACATTCCAGTGATTTTACTCGAATAGTATGGCTGTACAACAACTGGTTTTTTCTGCCTATTTACATGCAATACGATACATGTGTGTATGATGGAGGCCACTGCCAATCCTGTACCAATCGTCGATCTTCTGCAGGTCTTCGGTCAGAGGATTGGTCACCTTCTGTAATAAACAGCCTTATGAAGTCTCCAACATTATCCACTAGTTCATTTATAGACAGCGTGTTAGAAAAACTGTTACATATTTTGAGAGGCGGTAGTGTGGAGCAAAAGACGAAAAAATTTTCAGTAAATATGAGCTCTAAAATGTACATATTGAGAGCAATGAGCACTTGTTCATCTTCGCTACTGTGAAACACATATTTCTTAGTGCAAGGTCTTTGCTGTTACTAACGACATTCACAATGCAGTAAACAATGAGAACCCGTTCATTCTGTTACTTTAAACCAGCAAAGCTTCTAAGATAATCTTCTTTCTATTACATACGACCTGGACTTGTGAGACATCTTTATAGCAGATACTCAATACGGTGTCCATTAATAGTAAGACGTCCTTCTGCCCGACGTCTTAGGGAATCACGCACACTCTGAAAAATTCCAGGTTGGTCACAGATGTGCTGTCGGGATTGATAACGCGTTCCTGTAGTGTCCGTACATCATTAATGGGACTTGCATTCACCAGAGATTTCAACTGCCAACACAACCAAATATACAGTGGGTGTAGCAGATGTTCGTCCGCCTTCATACCTCAACAGTAGCAGATACCGAAGCTCAGATTGTTCGGTCAGAGGATTGGTCACCTTCTGTAATAAAAAGCCGAGTGAAGTTTTCATCAATGGAATTTGAATGATGCCATGTTATACCTTCACACAACTAGTGACGAAAAAACACAGCAAAGAAAGGGAGTAGTCAGCGTGGCTGACTGTTAAGCAGACGATCCGGGTTCGATTTCCGGCACTGTCAGGGATGTTTCCTTGTTGGTAGGACCGTAACGTAGTGCACTCAGCCTCGTGATGCCAACTGACAAGCTACTTGACTGAGTAGTAGCAGCTCTAGTTCACGAAAACTGACAACGGCTGCGAGAGGGGTGTGTTGACCTCACGCCTCTCCATACTTCATCCAACGACACCATTGACGGAGGACGACACGGCTGTCGGTCAGTGCAGATGGGCCCACCAAGGCCTGTGGTCCGAGTTTACATTTACGTTTTATGGCAACTGTTTCTGAAAGGCCCAGATTAGAGAATGACTAACTACGATAGATGCTGAAATTCCATGTATACTAGTTCCATAATCTTTCACTCGTTGCAATATTCGCCCCTCCACAACAGGAGTACGACCGGTGCAACGCCTGCCACGATCCGACTTTGTCGGAGCTACTGAACCAGTCTGCTAGTCGCTGGGAAGGACGGCTGAATAATTATGCAGACGTTGCCCTGCGTTTTCGATTTTTTTCAGCATACAGGACACGGGTTCGACGTTTCCTTCCATTTGCTAAACCATACAAGAATATCTTGCCTCAAATTTCCCGTGTGGAATTGTGTGTTTCCATTACGCTTGTACGTGCAAAGGTTAAACTACAATGTAGAAGCATTTCAGAAACATACTGATACAAGAAACGGATACAAGAAGTAATGTATGTGCGGTGCTTCCCCGGAACTGTGAATACGATTTACAGAAACAACAGTAAAAGATGTGTACTGCTTACGGTGTTCATGGGCAATAATATAGGAATGTTCCCTGTTTTGTTCACTGCATTATGTAACTCGTTTGTAATATCTAACAGCATGTGTGCACAGTCCCGTGAGGGGTTGCTGGTCCCCCATCGGGCGCCGCCCCAGGTGGTGGATAGGGGAATGCTCACCAGATATGGTGGATACCGGGGAAATAAAATACCCGGGGTAGACCAAAACTAGTGAAGAGGAAGCCAACGGCAAGTATGCCGAAATAGAATGTTTTTATAGCATTCCAACGGTAGAAGAGGCGGAATGAATCTCTGCGGGGCAGGCAGAGCTCATATCCTGGGAAAGGCAATCTGCCTAGAAAATGGTAATCCAAAATATTACTCAGCGAGCTTGGAAGTTGTGAGATGGCAGCCCCATCACCAAGTTTAACCTGCGCAGCGCTCGTAACGCGTCCAGGGGATACTATACATACTGGCTCGCATCAACGATTTGCCTCGGATAATGAATTCAAAGGAAACGGACATAGGCTATGGAACAGGAATTCACGAGATGGAAACAAGAAACACTGCTTCACATTTGGGACATGGTACGTTCGTAGTCTTAATAAACCAGCTGCGGCAGCGACTTTGATATCTGAATTAAAAACATACAAGACAGACATTGTAGCTCTACAGGAAGTTAGGTGGCTTGGAGAAGGGATACACACGGAGGATAACTGTGTCATTTTTTTATGGGGAGATGAAAAACATCATGAATTTGGTACTGGTTTTGCTGTGAAGAAAGGATAGCTAATCGGGTTAAGGAATTCCTTCCCATTAACAAAAGAATGTCTTACATAACAATCAAACACCAGTGGTACGATATGGCGTTCATAAATTTCCATGCACCGACTGAAGATTCAACTAAGGATGAGAAAGATGAGTACTATGAAGGATTAGAGAGAGTAGTCGGAAGTATTCCAACAAGAAGTATGAGAATTATCCTGGGGGACGTAAATGGAAAAATAGGTAAAGTGGATATGTTCATCCCCACAATAGAAAAACATAACAAGAACTCGACCACAAACTAAAATGGATTAAAAATGATCAATTTTGCACTGGCAAAGAATATGACAACTTCCTCGACGATGTTCCCTCATAAAGAAATACACAAAGGTACATGCTGCTCTCCAGATGGCAAAACAGTATATCAGATTGACCATGTAATGACTGATTAATGTTGCACTTCATTTATATGAGATTTTTTCACTAGATGCTTATTTTTTATGATCCACCGTCTAATTTCTTATGGTGGGTCGTATGTTGCCACTTAGCCGCTGTGACTGGGTCGGGGGTCCGATGTGACTGAAAGTAACACCACCCCGGCTCCCGTCCCCACTCACACCGTTGCCCGTGTCCCGCCACGTGGAGGCGGGCTCTATTTGTTTACATCCATTTGATATCTTTTTTTTTTTTGCGCAGCATTAGAAAAACTTATAACTACTACAAAATCAAGTGAGATATTAATAAACAAAACGAAGTTAAATATTTAGAAACAAGGAAGGAAGAGAATTGAATAGAGAAGAGATAGATATAATATTGCCCGTCACCTGGTTGTGGGCGGCGGCCCGGGTCTTGGAATGACCCTCAAGACGCTGGCCATCGCTCACCATGCCTTTAACATCTACCATCATAAAAACTAACTTAACTAGAAGAGATTAGGGTACGTTAAAGCTAGAAACTAAGACTAAGACCTCCATTTCCAGCCTGCTAAACTATTTACGATATACAATAGACAGGTAACTGATTTTGTGCTTGGCTTAAAGTAGATAATGAAAGGGTACTCGTGGTAAAAGTAATAAAGGTAATGACGCTAACGGTTTGTGTTGAGCCTACAAGGCACCTAGTAGAGTACATCAGGCGCAAGCACCTCCCGGCCCCGCCGACATCACGACCCGAACGGTGGTTTTCCCCGATCTACCATAGGTATCCGTCGGGTTGGGCTCAAAAGAGAGGAACCACAATTAAGATCCTTCCATCCACGCCGTGCGCCGTCTCTTACCAGGAGGCGTAGGTCCCTTGAAGAAGTGCCTAACTTTAAGCTTCAGACCAGACGTTATTAGTGTAGTGGAGGTTGCGGTATAGGCTGTGTAGGTTGCTTGTACAAACAATTCATGCTGAGCCAATGAGGCTTATAATGATACGTGGTGTGGCAGTTAGCACCTTCCGGCCCCGCCAGCAACACAGACTGAACGGTGGTTTTCCCCGACCTACCATAGGTATCCGTCGGGTTGGGCTCAAAAGAGAGGGGCCACAATTAAGATCCAGACTGTGTGCTGCCTCTTAACGGAAGGCGTAGGTCCCTTGAAGAGGTACCTAGCTTTAAGCTCTTATTAGACATGGAGGTACTGTTAACTATTTACATATAAGGTGCAATCTGTTTTTCGGATTGTGTGTGACTTGTGCACCTCTTGTCGGTTGTTCCAGACAGTTCTTTGAAGTGGACTTGGTTGACACTATGGATCATCCGCCCTGGTGCTAATCATGTCTGTGTCCCCCTGGGCATCATGATGTCTGTTTGGACCGACTTGCCTTCGGTAGGGTCTGTTGCGCAAGTATTCTATTTGTTGGATCTTCGAGATTTCGTCAGTTAGTTTGTTGAGTTCAGTCCACCTTTCCAGGTCGCGTATTATGGCATGTAGTTCGTTCTACGTGTTCAGGCGATTTATGTGTACTGTGTGTCTTGTGTTCGTGCGTTGTCCGCAGAAGAAGACAGTGTGTTTAGGGGAGCCTTCTTCCCCGCATGTGCATCTATTAGTCTGCTGCAGACTCACGCGGTACAGGTGCGTGGGATAAGGACCATGTCCTGTGATGAAATGTACGATACGGGGCTGGGATCGATATGTTTTAGTTTTAGTGTTTCCCGGATGTCAGGGAAGAATTTGTGTACACGGTGGCCGTTATCGCTCTGCCAGTTATCCACTCGCCATGCACTGAGGTGGCGTGTTGTCTCAATTATATGAGATGTCAGAACGTACAGAAATAGGCAGGAGGCAAGCACCAGATATCAGCAGAGATGTTAAAAGAAGGTGGAAGCAAACTACGCAAAGAAATATATAGCCTTATCACAATGATATGGAAAACTGAAATACTGCCTGAAGATTGGAAAACTGCAATAATTTGTCCCACCTACAAGACAGGAAACAGAATGGAATGTGGAAATTACAGAGGAATCAGTTTGCTGCACGTAACATACAAAATCATGTCAGTGATCATTCTGTAAGAACTTAAACCTTATGCAGAAAACATTATTCAAGATTACCAAGCTGGATTTCGAACAAACCGTACCACTACCGATAATTTGTTTAGTATACGACAGATCTTGAGAAATACTGCGAAGTCAACAAAAACATCCGCTGTCTCTTCATTGACTCCCACCAAGCCAGTGACAGCATCCACAAAAGTAGCCTCTACAACACGTTACGAAAATTTAGTATACCCAGTAAAATCATTGGGATGATACAACTGTGCATGAATGGCTCTCAGGCAGCAGTGAAGTTCAGAGGATCCATATCCCCCGCCTTTCCTACTAAAACAGGCTTACGACAAGGAGACGCGTTTTCATGTGTTCTCTTCAACCTTGCATTACAGATAATGGTTCGGGAGAGTAAGTTACATCTATACAATGGTCTCCGATTCGAACATAGTGAAGTAAAACTCCTGGCTTATGCAGATGATATAGTGTTGCTGAGTGAAACTGAAGAAGAACTGAAAGACATGTACAGATCTCTCAGGCACAGTGCCAGCAAAATGGGGCTTTTTTTAACCAAGAGAAAACAGAATATATGGAAATAGGTCGAGTCATAAACCCACGTCCTTACTTTGAAACTAATTCAGAAAAGTTCTTCAGTTTAAATACATTGGCTCACGTTTCAACAGTAAAAATATCATAACAATGGATATAAACGAAAGAATAGCCTCAGGGTCAAGATGTCTGTACACACTAAGCACCCACACAAACGTAAGGCTTTGTCAGTCACCAGAAAGATGAAGATATACAACACTATCATCTGCCCCATAGCACTGTACGGTTCAGAAAGCTGGACGCTTACAAAGAACGAATGAGAAAAACTGAATGTTTTCGAAAGAAAAGTAACGAGAAAAATCTGGGGACCTGTGTAGGAGAATGGCGTATGGATAATTAGAAAGAACAATGAAATTTATCAGCTAATGAAGCAACCCACTATCATCTAGAAATTAAAAAGTAGGAGACTGCAATGGGCTGGACATGTGGCTAGAATGGGAAACAACAGAATCACCAAAAAGCATTTGAAGGAACTCTCCAGGCAACAAGACCATTGGTCTCACCTCGTACAAGGTGGAGAGATTACATAGAGAAGGACATCGCAGCATTAGGAATTTCCGCAGGGTGGAGAGAGACTGCGAGAGAGCAGCGCATGGTCTACAGGGCCTGTGATCGCTGAGGAGAAGATGAGTATGGACGATGAACAAGTGCTCATAGTTCTTAAGGTAAGCATTTAACCATTTCTCTCCGTAAAGAATAAAATGCTGTGTTTTATTTGAAAGGATCCCCTTAAATCAATCCCAAGGCTGGTCTCATGCTCCGTACGCTCGCCATTGTAATTCGATTTCCACCAAATATACCAATGAAACAACAGAATTCCGGTTGACTCAGACGGTGTGTTAACCTGACATAAAAGATGACATCTGGAATTATTTTACGTCGGAGATACCTTTTGGGGGATGATGCTGAATACTGCAGGAACCTGGCGACAGATAAGGGTACGGAGAGTGCCGGAGGGACCCGGGACGACTGCGCTCGCGGCGGTCATAAAGTGCTGGCAGCGCCGGCCGTGGCCGCGTGTACCGTGACGAATTCGCGCAGTATATTCGTGGCTGGTAACTTTATACGACGCGCTCGTACTGGCGGCGCGCCAACTCGCATACCGCTGTCTGCGTCTGCTTGCGTCTCCTTCGGGCGTCGCGAGTTTTAACGCACTAGTCGGTAACTCACGGCTTTACGAAAAATCAGTGCTCTTCATTCGATTATCAACCACAAGCGTACCCGGCAATACTTCGCAATAGCTGAATATATACGAGAAATGGATTTACATCCTAATTTCCTTCCTTCCCTCTCCCAGTCCGTCACCTCCTCCGTCTATTTGTCCATCATCTGCCCCAACCCTCTGCTCTCTCTTCCTCTCTTTCACCATCCACTCCTCTCCCATCTCTCTGTTCATCACCTCCTTTCCCATCTCTCTGTCCATTTCCGCTGCTTCTCTGTCCATCCTCTATTCCCATCCTCCCTCTCTCACTTCGAGCATTATGTATTGTTTTTGCAAACGAAACCGTAATTGATAATTGAAGTCGCTTAAAATGAGAAACCTTTCCAGCTGCTGGAGTTGTGAGGATACAAGCTTCAATGGCAGTATATCGCATAGCTTTAACCTGTGAACAGGTTGAATTACAAAGTCTTGGAAGATTCAGATTCCGTAGTAGTATTTTAATGATAAGTCGATAAGCCATAACTACAACTTCTCGCTGTTTTCTGTTAAGACTACTCCGAAGTAGTAAACAAAATAGCAGGTTTCTGTGTATCTAGATACAATTTTTGTTTAAAGTTATATGAAAGTATAAAGAAAAAGAGTATGTATGGGAGAAATAATTGATCTAATGGTTTACATGACTTCTTGTCTAACTAAATGTGACCGCAAGAAAGAAAACAGAACCACAATTTTCATCGCACATTGTAGCTTAGCAGTCGGTTTTAAAAGAAAAATTGCAAATTGTGCAAAAATTTTAAGTAAATCAGTCAAGAACCTTTCGAGATTTTAGCATACATATATATTATAAATATATTAAAAAGTATAGCTTATGTTCATTTGAATGTCTTCTAAAGCATCTTGTAAACATTTGAAGTAATTCTGTCAAGTATTTTTCGACGTTTTTGGTAACGTCATACAACGTCTTACCTTTATACAGTACTGCAGATTGAGCAAACCTGTCAAAGGTAGTATTTCATCAGCAGACCTCATACTTTCACCGTCTACCACCGCCTCTAGTCTTGACAATGGCCTCAAAGTGAAATAAGTGTCACAGATTTCGTCTGGTACGTCTTACTCATTCCAGAACGCTAGTTGATGACTCGGTCTTGTAGGTCTACCAAAGTGTAGAGATGTTGGCTGCAACGTTTCATCCGCTGTTCCGTACAGACTCAGAAATTCTCTGTGGAGCTCAGGTCAGGTGACTTAGCTGGCCGATCGAGCCGCAGTAGGGTGCCTATGTGTTCGTCAGACCAAAACAGAACGCGAGCAATCCTATCAACACGGCTGTTGCGTCTTGGAAGACGGGAGTGTCCATAGCACATTCATCATGAAGCTGTAGAAGGGAGGGATACACTTTCTCAGGGACAATGTTGACATGTATGGAGTGTGTATAAAGTCCTGCTATCACTTCGAAAAATCTGAACTCCGAAACTATCTGAGTCAAAGAATCGTGGACTGTTGTAAAACTATTAGCAGCTCTCAAGGATTTTTTCCTTTGTCCTTCGTTGCAGAGTTGACATGGAGAGCAACGAAATGGCGACAGAGCAGGAGAAGGCGTTATATGTCATATATAAGTAAAACCCAAAACTGTGATAACGGTTATAAGGTTATGATATTATGGGGGTGGGGGTTGGGGAGTACAACCGGCGAAAGAAGCACAGTGAGGTGGTTCAAAAAGCCTGCTTCAAAGACCTTCTTCAATATGTACGTACCCCTGTGTCTCAAACACGTGTTCATATAGTGCAAGCATCATTTTAACGCAGCCCCAGAAGTCAGTTCGTCGCGCATTACAAGAAAAAGGGCAAATGATTCAAGCAGTGCAGCCGAACGATCGTCCTCTGCGGTAAGTATTCGCATGTTCCACACTGGCTTACGTACAAGGTGATTCAGCAGCCACTACTACTTTCGTTTTATGCACCCAGGACTTTTTGTTTTTATTTAGTTTAGTTAAATTTTGTACTGGGATATGTTTCCGCTTGAGACCACGGTTCTCGAGTTCTTCAAGAAAAACGTACAAAAGTTGCCTTCAAACGCACCTCCATCCCCATCCATCCCTCAAGAGCTACGATTTCTAGTATGTTCTTCGTGGCACCCCCTCTTACCACTGTACAAAAGTTTCCAACTTCACAAACTATTCCCAATTTGTTTGGTCTCTATTGAATGGGCTGTTACGCCATCAGCTTAGTCGGCAACTTTGTTAACAACGATTATTTAAATATGACCTTAAGGATAATGCACGAAAAACGATCTTTTGTAAACCTAACGCTAAAATTAATTACGCTAACATTTCGATCCAAACTTAACTCTCACAAGCTCAGTAGTTTCATCGTCAGAAGAAATGACAAACACAACGACGTAATTGTTTATTTTATGCTGTTAAAATTCATAAATCAGTTACGTAAAATTTAGGAAAACGTGAATTTTACAATTTTTAGGTGCTCGACTAGGGCGGTGGTGTAATAAAGCCAGTCAACAAATACTAAAAAGATCGACTGTGGGAAATATATTCGTGCAGCCGCAGATATCTGAACAGTGGTAGCAGGAACTGCCGCGAACAACATACATGAAATTCTGACCGATGGAAGCTGAGTGTGGGATTCGGGTTGGGTTATAAGGTCACTTTTGTACGTTTTTCTTGAATAACTCAAAAACTTCAGCTGCTAGCGCAACCGTATCCCAATACAGAATTTAACTACATTAAATTTCTTACGAAAATGTCCTATTCTATTATTTTTGTACGATTAAAATTTTGCGCGTAGCGAGCGAGAGAATATGAAACTCACGCGTGTGGTTTGTGAAGGCTCAGAAAACCGACACAAAACACACTTGAACGCATACGTGATAGAGTGGAACTTAATGTTTGGTGTGGCCTAATGCACGATAAAGTGAGAGGTCCACTTTTCTTTACAGAGAAAACCATAATGGAAAATTTGTACCTGGACATGCTCGAACAGTTCCTGCTACCACAGATCAAAGAGCTGCAGTTGTCCATCATCTTCCGTAATGATAGTGTGGCCCACATACTGGAGTCTGAACGTGCGGGATGTGCTGAATTAGACATTTCCGGAGGGATGAATGGGTCCTGATGGTTCCATCGTATGGACCTCGCGCTCTCTCGATGTTACACCATTAGACTTCTTTTTGTGGGGTTACGTCAATTATTTCGTGAACACATTACATGTCAATATTGTGATACCCCTTGTGCACGAATCAATGAAGCAATCAGAGCTGTTGATACTGCAATGGTGATTCATACATGGAGAGAACTCTAATATTGTCTTCATGATATTGAAAGGTGAATGGAGCACATATTAAAATTCTAGCATAAGATAAAATAAAATATACTTTGAGAGCTGCTAAGAATTTTACAACAAATCACGATGATTTGTTCATAATTAGTTACAGGTTATGATTTTTCGAAATGATAACGGGATTTTATGGACACCCTTCGCATCGTGCTTCATATTCACGGCAACATGAATGAGAGGGCTCAGGTCATGTACGAGATGCACCCGAAAACATATCTGAACCACTCACGGTCTACATTACACTGGACACTTTGCGAAGAAGGAAAATCGCGCCTCATCGGACTACGATACACCTCTCCAGCCAGATCTGTCCACTTTTTGTATTGTTTGGTCCATGGAAGACTTGCAGACTTATGTACTCTGTGGGCAGTCGCCGTAGGTGAGGTACTGGGCTCCAAATGTGAGTTGCTTTTTCTGAGGATCTGCATCGACACCATCATATTTTACTTAGCATTTATCCCCCCTAGTAGAGGTTCGCTTATTCAGCATTTGGCAAATTTAATTTTATTATTTAACTTTGCAGCCTAATGCTCTTTCTGGAGCCATAGCCACTAAGGTAATCTAGAAGTGCGTTGTCCAAGGTGCGGCTGTTGCATGCGACTGCGGGCTGCCAGCCTTCTGTTGCTCACCAGGAAAATTCCCAATCGCCGATTTATTGGTAAAATGGCCCAGTTGATAGCCCGTCAAAAACTGAACACAGATCGAGCATGAAAACGGGAGGAAGGTCTACCGAACTGCAAAAAAAGAAGCAACATAGAAACAGTGAACGGTCCAAGCTAAACATATCCAACATTGAGCCAATTAAAAGAGCCATGGCGTCGTGGCTGTGTAATCACGGTGTTGGACTGTAAAGCGGGAGCTTCGTGTTCAAATATCCCTCGTGCCCCATTTCTTTCCACACAATATAAACTTTCCGTCCAGTCACTGACGTGTCTGTCCTCCTCCTGTAGCCTTGCCAGATGTCATTGGTTATACAATATGAGTCAAGTGTTAAGAACATATTACCGCCTCAAGTAACTGTGATGAATAGTGAGAAAAGAAGTAATGCCACATAGATCTCTCACAGAAATGAAAACAACACATAAACGGGTGTGAACTATGTTACAACAAAGCAATTCAAGAGGCAAAACTTACAAAACGGAACGCAAGAGGCATAACATGTGGTACCTGTGCAGAACAAATAGGAGGTGCACACGTCTAGAGGACCCTTGCTTACGCCTTGCCGTTGCAAATGGACGTTACGCCACGACATAGACAGAAATCTGAACAAAGCGAACAGACATTTCAATGAATCCTAATTTTGTGAAAAAAAAAGTTCGGGGCACGAGGCAGATTTCAATACGGATTTTCCCATTCATAGTCCAACACCATGACCACACAACCACGAAGAACTGGTTAACCGCTGTCGGTCGATGTTGCACATGTTGACTTTCGACCGTTCACTGTTTGTGTTTTGCTTCTTTTTTCACAGTTCAGTACACTTTCTTCCTGTTTTCATGCTTGATTTGCGTTCAGTTTTTGACGAGCTATGCACTGGGCTATCTTACCGCTAAATCTGAGGATGGTGCGAAGGATAGTTACCCTTGTCATGTATACGGCGACGCGACCGCCATCCGACGACAGACACCGCTGTTTCCCAAGGTGCGGCCATAGCCGCGGTCGCAGCGGGCAGTCGACAACGGGATAGAGAGAAACAGAGCGGGATTAGATTTGACTTTGAATTACGTAGATTTATCACTACAAGAAGAGGATAACACGGCAGTGTTAATTTCCTTCGTGCGGCCATAATCACGTCGGAATCTTTTCACATGAATCACCTGAGTAGAAATGACAGCTCCGCCAATGCACTGCCCTTTTAGACTTTTGGGTACACGACACTACCGCCATCTGTGTATGTGCACGTCGCTATCCCATGTTTTTTGTCACTTCATTGTATGTCACCGGCGGAAGGTCACATGACAACCTTGTTCCAGGTATAAATCAACTATAGCGCTTCAAAGTGACTAGCTTGCTCTTTTAAGGGGTGACTAATATTTTGTCATGTTAACTTACATGTCTTACATGTACACGGTGATTCAGAGTCAATGAACAGTTTTCAATTATGTATTACAGACAAACTATGAAAGATAGAAACACACTGCGCATGTCATTGGATAGAGGAAGATTCGAAGTTTTATGTTCGCAGAGACACTGTACCATACACTACACACGAACACTATGCGTTGCTTCAGAAACATCGAATCGGTAGTCCATTTCATTCCAAACGTCGTTCAAAGGGCCCCTGTTTATTGAATCGACAGCTTCAACAAGCCGATTTCTCAGCTCTTGAAGAGTAACTGCCACAAGTGGAACAAAGACGCTGTCTTTTATGTTCCCCTGCAGAAAAATATCGCATGGTGTAAGGTCTGGTGACATCGGAGTTTGAAAGGTGGCTACACTGAGCCACAGCGCCAGAAATCGCGCCAGAGAGTATTGTTCCGCCGCCTCCACTGGCAGTGATTATTGAGACGTAGCGGCAGGCAGTTCTTGCCGAGAAGTTGTGGTGGACACTGCTTGTGGCTGAAGTCAGAGTGAGATGCGGTAGTGGAGAGTGTTGTTCCATGTTTATGCAGTTATTTGATGGGAGAGATAGCAGATGTTGTTCCAATGGAGATATTGTAATGATCTGAGTGCTTTTCGTCAATATAAATTAAGGTAACTACCTACTGTTCTTTATTTTCTTATTATTTGTGTGTCCTGAATAATGCTTCATTACAGGTTCAGTCAACAAAGCATCTGGCGTGTGTTCTTGTATTAGAGTGTAATTTTGGTTTTCTTGAACAATTATAGTATTTCTAATTTTCTTTTATCACGTCAGTATAATTGGTATTTAAAAATTCTTGTCTTGTTGAAGAAGAACCGTGCCAGATGTGCGTTGAGTCATACTTCCACATACAGAACAGCTACACTTGAGTTTGTTGTTTCGTAGGTTTTATAGTTGCTGGGGACTTAATTAATTAACTGTGTTAACGAAAATTTTCTTACATTCTTTGTTGTCATTCTAAGCAGTCAGATTGCGTACTAAAACTAGTCAGGGCCAGCCGTGTACGAAACGTAGTACTTAATGTGGATGAAAGATGAGTGAGTGTGTTTGGTGTGTTTTCCTTTCCTAATCCTACCCACCTATCTCCTCAATATTATTTTATTTGTTTGTAGTGGCTTGCACTGACACCCATAAATATTATAGGTTTACTGATGCTTGTGTATTTGTAATAGTTAATATGACAATTATCTGACATCATTTGTGTGTTTGTTATGATTTGTATGTTTAGTGTAAAAGCATTTGTATGTGTATTCAAACTATTGTTCATGCTTGAACTGTCTGATCAGTGATAGTAAATATTATGGACTGTTACTTGTACTTTTTCTACATGATTGGTGCCACTAGGACATGTTTAATTTCTGCTGAGGAACAGTGTGATCAGTGATAGTGAATATGATGGACTTCTCTCTGCACCTGCTCATCATTGCTGGGTGCAACTGATGGAACTGCTTTTATTGAAATGATGTCACTTGTTGCTCTCTGCACCTACTCAACAATACCAGGTGCACAGATGGAGCTACTTCTATGGAAATGATGTCATTTGTCGGTGTCTGCACCTACTCAACAATGCTGGGTGCCACTGATAAACTGCTTCTACTGAGAAATGTGACTTGTTGCTGTGTGTACCTCTTCAACATTGCTGGGTACCACAGATGGAACTGCTTCTACTGAAATGATGTTACTTCTTGCTGTCTGCACCTACTCAACATTGCTGGGTGCCACTGATGGACTGCGTCTGCACCTACTCAACATTGCTGGGTGCCACTGATGGGCTGATTCTACTGAGATGATGTCACCTGTTGCTGTTTGCACCTACTCAACATTGCTGGGTGCCATTGATGAACTGCTTCTACTGAGAAATGTGACTTGTTGCTGTGTGTACCTCTTCAACATTGCTGGGTACCACAAATGGAACTGCTTCTACTGAAATGATGTTACTTCTTGCTGTCTGTACCTCTTCAACATTGCTGGGTACCACAGATGGAACTGCTTCTACTGAAATGATGTTACTTCTTGCTGTCTGCACCTACTCAACATTGCTGGGTGCCACTGATGAACTGCTTCTACTGAAATGATGTCACCTGTTGGAGTCTGCACCTACTCAACATTGCTGGGTGCCATTGATGGACTGCTTCTACTAAAATGATGTCACCTGTTGGAGTCTGAACCTACTCCACATTGCTGGGTGCCACTGATGGACTGCTTCTACTGAAATGATGCCACCTGTTGGAGTCTGCACCTGTTCCACAATGTTGGATGCCACTGATGGACTGCTTCTACTGAAATGATGTCACCTGTTGGAGTCTGCACCTGTTCCACAATGCTGGTTGCCACTGATGGACTGCTTCTACTGAAATGATGTCACCTGTTGGAGTCTGCACCTACTCGACATTGCTGGGTGCCACTGATGAACTGCTTCTACTGAGATGATGTCACTTGTTGCTGCAGCACTTATTCAACAGTGCTGGGTGCTACTGCTGGAACTGTCAACTACTTGTTGTGAATATTTGTATAAACTGATTTTTTGTGTATTACTGCTTGTGAAAAGTTATGAGACTCTTACCTGTACATATTCGTCATTGCTGACGCTATTGATTGAACTGTTTAACCACATGATATTTGTGTAAACTATTATGTAAAGTCACATGTATGAAAGAATTTGTATTGCTTAGTGTATTTTATATATTAGGCTATTGAAAGGTCAGTGCAAAGCCAAAATTTTATCTAGTTATATGATACTTACGTATTAATATTATCTTTTTTTTTGTCTGTATTTTTTTTTGACGAATTTGGTGGTATTTTCACCACCAATGCTGGCAAAAATACCATCAAATTCTAGCCCGTCGAGGAAGGGCATATGAAAGGTGGCTACACTGAGCCACAGCGCCAGAAATCGCGCCAGAGAGTATTGTTCCGCCGCCTCCACTGGCAGTGATTATTGAGACGTAGCGGCAGGCAGTTCTTGCCGAGAAGTTGTGGTGGACACTGCTTGTGGCTGAAGTCAGAGTGAGATGCGGTAGTGGAGAGTGTTGTTCCATGTTTATGCAGTTATTTGATGGGAGAGATAGCAGATGTTGTTCCAATGGAGATATTGTAATGATCTGAGTGCTTTTCGTCAATATAAATTAAGGTAACTACCTACTGTTCTTTATTTTCTTATTATTTGTGTGTCCTGAATAATGCTTCATTACAGGTTCAGTCAACAAAGCATCTGGCGTGTGTTCTTGTATTAGAGTGTAATTTTGGTTTTCTTGAACAATTATAGTATTTCTAATTTTCTTTTATCACGTCAGTATAATTGGTATTTAAAAATTCTTGTCTTGTTGAAGAAGAACCGTGCCAGATGTGCGTTGAGTCATACTTCCACATACAGAACAGCTACATTTGAATTTGTTGTTTCGTAGGTTTTATAGTTGCTGGGGACTTAATTAATTAACTGTGTTAACGAAAATTTTCTTACATTCTTTGTTGTCATTCTATGCAGTCAGATTGCGTACTAAAACTAGTCAGGGCCAGCCGTTTACGAGACTTGCGTAACCGGACATACAGCTATTAAAAATATTTGCATTCATATTTATTATAATTAAGCCCCCATGCAAGTTCAAAAGCTGAGAACAAGCTCCTGTTGTCCGTCTCTTCCAATCTAACGTTGTGGGAAGATGAGGTTAAGACATCGCCGCCGCACCTCCAGGTGAAAGAGAGGTGGGACGCCGTCACGCATAAAAATTAAATCATTGGACTCTTCGTGCAGTTGAGAAAGCAATCTTTTTTGCAGCATGTACAGGTATGGCATTCCTGTGACAGTTTCCTCCGCAAAAAAGATATGTCCGTAAACTTCGTGAACAGAAACGACACGAAACGCATTCAGTTTCGGTGAAACTTATGTTCGACGATCACGGCAGGAGTTTGTGACCCCTAAATTCTTATATTATGACAATTTACTTTACGCGGTTGATGGAACGTCAATTCATCCGAAAGGGTGAGTCGTCGGGAAAAAGGGTTCTCTGAATATCGTGGAGAAATGAAATGCAAAATTTCTACCATCCGTATAGTACCCAGGACGCAGTATCTGCAGTAATTGCAACTTGTAAGGCTTAACATGCAGGAATCATCTCAGAACACTCCACAACGTTGTTTGAGGAAGTTGGAGTTCCTGGCCTGACCGTCCTGTGAACCTCCGCGGGCCGTGCGAACCCATCTCGGATATGCTCGACTTTGTGCGTGGCCGGCTAGTGCTCTTCCCGCTCCATATGCAACCAGATTTCAAGAATTTTGTGTGCCAGTCATAAATCTGCTTGCGCAGAAGCGGCTACTTGCTGAATCGATGGCGGAATGCACGTTGCACTTGAAAAAATAGATTGAGTTCACGCAGATTCCAATTTACAAAATGATTTCTCTTGTGGTGTAGTCACCATGTTGCTACAAACAAACAGCAGCGCAGTTGTGTCAAAACTTTGAATCCTCCTCTATTCAGTGACATGCGTCATGTGTTTCTGTGTTTCATAGTTTATAACAAACAACCGAAATCTGTTCTTTCTTTTTGAATCACCCAGTATTATTAGCAGTTCACCCCCACCCGAAAAAGTGTTGCTGCTCTAATTTTCATTGAGAAAATGCTCTGCGGAATGTTCTGCAGGAACAGTCATTATTACTGGAAGTGGTAAACTATCGAAAAGGCAAAAGTTCATATGAAGGATTGTGCCATTCCATATGGTTTCGGAACTGTCATACAATCATACACACTGATGTTTTCGCTATTGACATTGTTACTGAATGAGAGGACACCATTATTTTCACATTGTTGGAAAATATTTTATTTGAACAATTAGAGGATGTTCCGTCTGCAATAAGAAATGCAATGCACCCGCAGTATGATGTAGACATCCCTTATTTTACCATAGGGATGAGGTAACGTATCAACCGCACATTCTCTAATCGCAGGATTTGTCATGACAGTACTATTCTTTCGTGTTCAAGATTTCCAAATACAAAACTGACTTCTGTATGAACATTGATGAATATTGCAAAGGAGTACAATATTATTTGACATAATCATTATAGAACATAATAGCAGATGCCTGATGCATTGCGACAGTATCGATTGTGTCTGCACTGGGTGCTTTCAACTGTTCCATGCAGTGCAGAACGTGGATGCTATTCCTCTACTGCGACGTTATCCTGCACTCTACATCTCTCTCCGGCATCGACAATTTAGTACTTTCGAATGACACAGGTTGCGAACGGTACTAACTCGGTTGTAGCTGGCAAAAAATAGAGGCTGCCACTCATGCTTGCAAATTGTAAACAAATAATGTTTCTTAGTCAACAGCAGAAAACACATTATGCATGTCATACCGGTTTGCTACATGAACTATGTCTGCGTATGGACGATGTATGGAATGTATTTAGATTACCTGATACTTGATTTATTTTATAGCGTTTAATGCACTTTAGTCGTGTAGCACTACTCTGCTCTGTATAGCTCATACAGCGCAGGGAGCTACTTTACACTGACATCTATCATGATTTTCGCCACAGTTTCCACATCGAAGATGCGATCGATGTTGGATGCTTGTGTGGTTGGTGTTTGACGATCGAAACATTAGCGAGAGCCCCATTTCAGTTTTTCAGGCTATCTAAGGGAAGGTTGTACTATAGAAGGACACACTGAAAAGCAATGCCTCCGAATTTTATATGTGGAAAATCTTCATTTTTTTTATAACACAAACGTTAATAACATTCTGCACCTTTATTCTTCTCGGCTACATATTTTCAGCCCTCTGCCGCTAGAGGGCTTCGAATTGTAGCGTGTAACATGGTAGTGCGTAACGTAACTACGTTGGTGAGTAAGGAACAGCGTGCTGTAATCCTGTTTCTAACCGCAGAAAACGTGCCTCAGCCCAGGGAGCACCCTCGCTTTCAGCATGCCAACACCAGACCACACACGACCGCTGGGACATCTGCAACTCACCGACGCTTTGGATTCGCTGTCATCGATCATCCTCCGCCGCGCGGAGTGGCCACGCGGTTTGAGGCGCCATGTCACGGACTGCGCGGTCCCTCCCGCCGTGGGTTACAGTCCTCCGTCGGGCATGTGTGTGTGTTTTGTTCTTAGCATAAGTTGGTTTAAGTAGTGTGTAAGTCGAGGGGCTGATGACCTTATCAGTTTGGTCCCTTGGGAATTCAGACACATTTGAACATATGATCATCCTCCATACAGTCGCAATTTGGCTCCATTCAATTTTCATCAGTTACTAAAACTTAAAGAACACCGTCAAGGCCTTTGATGGTGATGAAGCGGTGCAAGAGGAAGTGAGGTTGTGACTGCGTCAACGAAGTCACACACTATACAGTGACGGCATCAACAAACTGGTCTCTCGTTGGGAGAATTGTGTTTGTCGTCAGCTGGTCTATGTTAAGAAATAAACATGTAGACAAGAAGAATAAAGATGTAGAATGTTAACAAAGTTTGTTTTACTTAAAACGTTTCAAGAATTCCCCGTAAAAAATTCAGAGCAACTACTTTTATGCACTCCCCCGTGCGAAATGGAAACCTAAAATCGTGGCCCTGGTCGTGATGTCAGCTGATAGTGTGTGTGTGTTGTTGCGCTATGAAATTATGAGTGTATATGTGTGTGGTTGTGGCTAGTGATAAATGAATGAACAGTGTATGACTGCCAATTTACGTCATTAAACAACCTCTCTGTAGAACAGTATTGTACATGACGAATAAACTGAATTAAGTTGCACTGTTTATAACAGAATGGGCTTGTGAGCGGGTGGACGTAAGCTCCAGTTTCCATCGGGGCATCCAGTGTTTTCCAAATTAATTCAGCAACCTGCCAGGATGAATCCTACCGTATGGTCACTGCGATTACTGTCACACCTTATCAAATCAGACTAAAACATACGTAAATGCCTGTATGTGTGAATAATGTTCTACAATGTTGCCTTTAAAAGCGATCAGTGGATGCATATTACTGTTACAAACGTTCTAAATGAGCAACTTCACTATACATCGCATCCCGTGAATCTCGACATTTGCAGACGGATATTACGTTATGAAAGTTGCAAAAACGTTATGAAAGTAATTACCGTATTATAGTCTCACATTTTTGTTGAATCAAATTAATTACTCGTCTACTTCGAAAACTTCTGACCGGTAAATCAATGAATGCTCGACTGTAATACCAGTCCCAACATAGGGAATAACTCATTAGGTTATAACTCTGCGGTTAGGAGTTTACGCTCCAATCTGTTTAGACCGCGGGACATTTGTTTCAGTGACAGCATTTGCTACTGCAGATACCTAGAGATCTGTCCTAATTCCGTTCTTCACGGTGACTTTGATTTTAAGAATGCCGCTCCTGCAGCAGAGAAAATTTCCTTCGCTAAAACAGGACTGTAGCCTGTCTGAACACCCCGATGATCCTTCGTTACGATCATACAACTAGTCGACAGCGTCTGCTTTCCCGTATCATTTATGATCTGACAAATTTGGCTGGATCTGCTACTATTGCAAAGTTCCTGAAAGTCTGACGCGGTTGTATTGGTTCGCTCAGTAGTGACACGCCACTGTGAGGCAAAATTACAGCTTCTTGAGAAAATTCATTACCAGCAGAAGCGATGCGGCTTCACCTGATACTCCAAAGCGTCTGACAGCTTGAAATGTGAAAGTTAATGAAGGTTCTTAGCCATATACAAACATTATCTTAAGTCGTTAGAAGTAGAAGTGAAGAGTACAAAATAAAATGATGTTTTAACCCAAGTGCTGACAGCCAAGTGGCAGATTATTGTCATTTATAAAATTTGTTTTGGCTGATGATGGCGTTGTAGCTAACAGGAAATACTTACTTAAGCAACAAACAATTTTTTTGATCTTATAAAATTATTAGAAAAAACAGAAAAACATCTAATCATTCATTCAGTATATTTCTCTGTTAGTCTCAAAAGATGCCTAGATGAGCGACTAAATAAAATGTTCAAATGTGTGTGAGTTCCTAAGGTACCAAACTGCTGAGGTCATCGGTCCCTAGACTTACACACTACTGGAACAAACTTATACTAAGTTATGCTAAGAACAACACACACCCATGCCCGGTGGAGGACTCGAACATCCGGTGAGAGACGCCACGCAATCCGTGACATGGCGCCTCAAACCGTGCGGCGACTGAGCACGGGAAACGTCTACAATTGACATGATGCGAGTCTGTGTAGGAAAAAGGAAAGCAACAAGAACCTTCTTCGATCAATGGTCAAATGGTACTTTTATTCTACGTACCTGTCACTAGAGTCATGCCAATTATCGAAGGTCCGGAAACGTAAACTGCAACAAAACTGTCGATATCGTCCCTGCCTAACGTCACGTTCACGCTATCTCTCTCTCATATTTTCACTTATACACTGTCGCTAGTTTGTGTAAATACAGTAAGTCATAACAACCATATTAAACTGCTCTGTTCTCAGTAGCTGTTTATCATCGATAGTTGCATTAACGAAGCAGTCATCTATAATCCTGCTTACTCTATTCTTTCATAAGATCCAGAAGGCTGTAGTTAAGGTAGCACTTGCATGGATGACCGTCCGGGTCAGCCAAGTGCTGTTGGAAAGCGAGGTGCACTCACCTCTTCTGAGAGCAACTGAGGAGCTACGTGACTGAGAAGCAGCAATTACGGTCTTGAAAACTGTCAACTCTACCAGAGAGGTGCTCTCTCCACGTGCCCTTCCATACCCGCGTCCAGTGACGCCTTTGGGATGAGGACGACACTACGGTCGGTCGGTACCGTTGAGCCTTCAAGGCTTGTTCGATTGGAGTTTGAATTTCGTGATAGTAGCAGCTGCAGCTACAAATGCAGCAACAGGCACAGCATGAAGAACAATGAAAGCAGAAGCTACAGCCTCAAATGCAATGGTGGGCACAACAAGAAGAACAACTATAGCAGTAGCCGCAACATCAAATATAATACCAGGCTTGACAAGAAGAACTAAAAAAATTCCAGAACAGCAACTCATTTTATAGCAGCTCATAAAGCCATGGTTCTTAATAGTGTGTATTTCTCCTATCAACTAACTCCCAAATACTGTTTCTCGTACAAAATTACTTCCAAAGTCCTCTCGATCAACCTGTGTGTTAGGTTGTTCTGAATCCACAGTTTGCTCTCTAGGCAATACGACTAGTAAACAAATGATGTAGCAGCTAGCCTCGCAGTTTTAACGTTGTCGCAAGAAGGGGCATCAATCATATGCTGCGTGGGCAGCTTATCTCAAAGGCCTGACAAGTGTTGATTTTTACGTGACAAACAAAATCGTAAACAATCGTATGTTGTATCTTCAGTGTGTGATATAATAATTACACATGCACTCTAATAAGACGTTTGTGCGAAAGCACTGAAATTAAGAAATATTACTGTCGAAGAAATATTAACAACAGCAAATACTATTGAAATGTCACAAGATGCACAGCATTATTTTGAGGAAAGCAGTGTATCATTTGTAAAACCGCATAAAATATCGAATACAACACAGCAAAGTTTTGATGAAAGTGAGGTATATCCTACAAAATGCGTTCGTTTACGAACAAAGCCAAACAAACCATCAACAGCGGCATGTATTGGACTCAGAGTCTACATGTGGTTCCTCTAGCAACCAGTCTCGCTGGAACAAATGCAGGAAGCGGTATCCAGGACGTCTAGATTGTGGAGCTAAATATACGCCCACTCAGTGCCCTATACGGAAACGCGCTGTATTTGGAACAAAGACATGCGGCGGGAGTTTGCAAAAGCGGCACTCCGTCGCAACGGCAACGTCGCAGCAACGTAAACACGTTAAGGCCACAGTTTACCCCTTTCACAACGCAACTGCAAAAGTTTTCTTCCCACTAACGATCCACAAGCAATTAATAAATTTTCGTGTTGATACCAGGTTACTCGTTTCTCTTATAAATGAGGAAACGCACTCAGAGCGGTTCTCTGTCTCTTCAGCTGGAATCAAAAAGCTTAAAATCATGCAGTAAGCTCTGCATACTTTTGCACGATAAATTCGCTGTAATGGCGTTGTACAAAAAAGCTACCCAGTCACTTTCTTAACTGTGCCATTACGTCAGGCAAGAAATATTTTTTGGGAGGGTGCTTTTTCGTCTTTTGAATTTAAAACACTAGATGATATTAATATTGTATTGGCAGTTGTAACATTCGATGATCTTGATGTACTATGCACCCAACTTTCACACCTATTTTCACCAGGGTTAGAGTGTGTAAGTAATTATGTAGCTCACATTGAGCTAACGTCTTCTGAAGCATCTCGCTGGTCTACAGCTAGAGCGGTGCTGGTAGCACTGCGATATGAGAAATTAGATAGCCTGTGAAAAAAAGACATCCTCACACCTGTCACATCTGATCAACAGGACACACCGTTGACAGTGCTACGATAATCAAAGGCCTCCCTCTGTGTTTCTGGTGAAGCTACGTCACCTATAAATACACATCCTGAAATTGGCATCCATTCTGTTTCAAGCTCAGGAGAGTTCAGATCAAGACTATCACATGCTGAGTACTCCTCCCAAATTGATGAGTCCGAATCTCATTTTGAATTCCTGCTAGACGAACAATTCCAACAGTACATGGCTATCAACGTTCTATTTGGATTGTACAGATAGAACAGGTTGTCTTTCGGAATGTCAGATCGCCAGCAATTTTCCAGAGTCTTCTTGGAGAAGCTGATTCGAAACATTCCGAACACAGTCAGTTACCAGGTAAGCTGCTCTACAAGAGAGCAGAATCTAGCGAAAATGCGTCTACTGTTCCAGACACAGCAACAAAACGGTCTAAAGTACAATCTACAAAAGTGCGAATTCTTTCTAGAGCAAATTCAGTACTAAAACCACACATCTTGTCATAAATAACTTAAACTGTCTCAGCAACTTGTGGCAGCCATGTAAAGAATATATAAGTGTCTGCAACCTTAAATACTTCCACGCATTTTTCGGAAAAATAAATTATAATGTAAAATTTATTCCAAATGCCACACAGATCTTAAGATTCCTTAGCAGTATACGTAAGAAAGGTGCAAAGTACGAATATTCACAGCAGTGTCAGGAGATAAAACATTACCGAAAGTCTGTTCCTTCTCTGGCTATGTATGATCCATCAAAACGCCTTATCCCGGCCATTGATGTGTCTCAACATAGCATCGGCGCTGTTATTTATCAAAAAAGTGATGACTGACGTGAAAAACCCATCGCAAACACGTCTAAAAGGCTCTATTCAGTCCAGATTAGCTGCTTCGAACTGTTCCATGAAGAAGCACAGGCACTGGACTCGGCGACTTGCAAACCTAAGGTGTGGTACAGGCACGTCGATGATACTTTCGTGGTGTGGAGCCATGGTGAAGAACAGCTCGGTGACTTCCTAAGACACTTGAACAGCTTCCATGCCAACATAACATTTACCATGGAAGTAGAAAAGGACAAGAAACTGCCATTTCTAGATGTGCTGGTCACAAGGGACGGCGAAAACCCGGGACACAGCGTGTATCGAAAACCGACACACACGGACCGATACCTGCACAAACTGTCAAACCACCACCCGAGCCAGAAAAGGGGCATGATTAGTACGCTCGTAACGAGAGCAGGACGAATATGTGAGCCACAACACCTTAAACGAGAAATGCAACACCTGGAATCTGTCCTGAGGAGCAATGGGTACTCCAAAAATTATATTAGAAGTGTAACAGAGCCAAACACTCGGCGAAGTAAGGAACCAGAAAAAGAAATGTCGGGTACGGCCTATCTGCCATACATTCCCAGAGTGACGGACAGATTCGGCCGTATATTGCGCAAACATGGCGTAAAGACGATTTTCAAACCGACAAGGAAGATCAAAGAGTGTCTTAAATCGGCGAAGGAGAAAAGAGACCCACTTGCAATGTCGGGAATATACCGTATACCATGCACATGCGGAAAAGTTTATGTCGGAATGACTGCACGATCCATTAACACCAGGATCAAAGAGCATAAGCGACACTGCAGGTTGGGGCAGGTGGAGAAATCGGCCGTGGCAGAGCACGCACTGAACGAGACCGACCACGTAATAAAATTCGCCGACACGGAAGTTCTGGCTGTAGAGAAGCACTATCACACGCGCTTGTTCAGAGAAGCTGTAGAAATACAAAAGCACGCGAACAGTTTGAACAAGAAAGAGGAAAGCCTTAAGGTAAACGGATCCTGGCTTCCCGTACTGCAGCAAACGACCGTCGCAGGTAGCAAGAGGAGAACCGCACCGGAAATGACCGCGGAGAAGCCCTCTGACGTTGGCGCGCCAGGTACATGTAGTCCGCGGCCGCGAGCTCGGCTCCAGTTCATCACCGGCAATGGAGGCTGAAGCTTTGACAATGCCAGCCACTCGTGCTGGCGAAACGTCAGAAAAATCATTAGATGAACGTCGGCCAAAGAACCCGAGGCAGAAGCCAATAGGCAGTTTGTCAACAAGTGGCCACGAAAGCCTTAACAATATTGTATCTAAAAATTATATACATTTCACCTGTAAATGACAATAAACCCTTAATTTTCCTGTTTTTCCTGGAAGGAGGTTCTTTGTATTCAATAGTAAATTGAATATGAACAACCTCCTTCCAGGAATAACAGCACAATGCCTACAATGCTGGACCCTCTTCCTCAGTAATTACAGTTACTTAATTTACTATTAGTCGACATCCGCCGCGGGGTAACCGCGCGGTCTCACGCGCCTTGTCACGGTCCGTGTGGCTGCCCCCGTCGGAGGTTCGAGTTGTCCCTCGGGCATGGGTGTGTGTGTTGTCCATAGCGTAAGTTAGTGTAAGTTAGATTAAGTAGTGTGTAGGCTTAGGGACCGATAGCATCAGCAGTTTGGTCCCATAAGACCCTGCCACAAATTTCCAATTTTCAATGCACAGATCAATATTCTAATGCCGACGTCCTATTCGGGCTACCTATATTTGACTATCGGAAAACATTGTGCCTCCTTGCAGACATCTTACAAAACCACCTACAAGAGCTGTTGGCGAATTTTATTGACACTGAAAATTACTTACCAGCCGATGTCCCCTGGCCGTGATGGACGAACAGAGTGACCTACAAGAGTTTCTTGTCAATGCATATCTCATTGTGATGGATACAGCCGAAGTCCTTATTCTCAAAGTAGTTGTGAAATACAATGTACAACATCGTCCCGAAAGCCTCTCAGCCCACTCCCATCGAGAACTCACAAGTTTATCCCTAAAAAACGGGATCCGAATTGTACAGGGAGTACTGTTGCTGATATCCTGCGACGAGGAACAGGCGTTGGTTATCCCGCCACCACTGCGACAGAGTGTTATAAACCCACGTCCATGCTGACAAGTTGGGAATGACACACATTTAAGTGTTCGGAAGATGCCAGGCCCACTGGCCCAGCATCAAGCAAGGCATCACTCAACACATCGAGAAGACAGCATAGTCCTGCAGTGCCACTGCCACGGTTCCACGTCTGGCCAATGCCTAATCGCCCATGGGGGCTGGGGGTGTCCTTGTAGATTTCGATAGTCCGTTCCTCAGGGACATGAGGCTCATCGCTATACACGCTTTTCAGAAGTTTTGTTATGTAGTTCGATTATCAACTACCACAGAAAGGAAATCAGTAAGCGCAATGCTGAAACTATTCGTCACTGAAGGGGCCTCACTAACACTTTATCGGTTTTAGGATTTCTGCTCTGAGAAGGGCATATAACACGTAACGACGACGCCATTCCACCCAACCTCCATGGCTGAAGCCCAGTGATTCGTCTGCACCTTTAAGTTTCAGGTGCAGGACATGCTATCAAATACACCAAAGGTCGAGTTCCTGACTCAGTTCCTTGAGTCCTACAGTGCCGATACAGGGATTTTACTCCAGCGGAACTGTTGCATCGACACCGACACCGGACCCTCTAGACCTCCTGAGACCTACAAGTCACCCGCGCTAGCCCAGCCGTTGTCCGCACTACTCGCTAAGCTCAAAGGTTTGAGCTCCCACCTTTGGGAGTGTCCCAGGATGGATATAAGATGTCAACAGAGTCGACATATGCTCACAGTGGACGCCAGTGGTGCCATACTTGTACGGTACTCCAACCAGCGTGAATTGGGTCCGTCGGCTCATTTCGTATAACTAGACTAATTTTGTCACTTGTTCGTCATGTTCGTTGCGCCATTATCGAGTCTGCCACACTAAATTTTTATCCTGGCAGGACCTCACTACGATCTCTGGGGAAAAGATGGACAAAGCTACTCGTAGGTGTTCCGTTTTACCTATTCTTGTCTATGCTTTTTTAATTACTTGTATCCTGTGTTCTATGAGTGACTGTCGTTGAATGATTGTGTGGATGTTTGGAAATTACCACAGTATGGAGGCAAAGGTGGGAGTGAGCCATAACAGACGGGGAGCGAGGAAGTTGAATGGGAGTTTCAAATTCATAGACACTCAACTCCCTCTCCCCCTACTTTTTTAAACAGAGCAACCGTTCTATAACCAGCGTCGTTCCAAACACGACATAGAAGGGAACAGGCCACGGAAAGGATAGAAAAAATCGAAAACTGCAGCAAGAGTGTGGTTTGGAAACTTTAACCTCAAAAAATCTTTTCTCTTCTACTTTTTTAAACGGATGATCTGTTCTCTCGTCAAGGTCGTTTTAGTCACGGCAGAGAAGGAAAGAGGCCACTACATAGATAGAGAAAGCGAAAACTGAAGCGAAAGAGTGAAACACTCTTTGTCACACTTTTTTAAACGGGTGGATCGTTCTTGGCTAGCGTGGGGTAGATACGACAGAGAAGGAGACAGACGCACATACTCAACCAATCTTCCTGCCCCCCCCCCCCTCGCCCCCCTACCCTAACTTCCCCACGTCCTTTCAGGACAGAGAAGATATTCCGCAAGCATTGTGGTGTTTTCGAATCACTTATAGCTGAACTTGGTATGTTGGTAGAGGTTCTCGTCAGAGCATTTCTGTTTGGACTTGGGAGAAGGGTATGAGATTGTGTAATTTTTGTGATTTATCGTTTACAGTTGCGTTTACTTTAGCTCACTTTTTGTCTTATCACGTTTCACAGTGATTTTTGGATGCAAAGCGCTCCAAAACGTACCTGAGGCTTTCACAACACCATAACGTGAATAATGAGAGAGAGTAGGAGAATCCTTTCAGTTTTGAATCACGCCGGAATAAAATTATGTGCGACATATCAGAGTGTTACATGCGCTCCACAAGTCACTTTCCAATACTTTTTCTAAGACGCTGTTTTACCGCTGCGCGACATTTCATTATTATTGACTGGGTCGTCGACTGGATGTCTAATCTTAATCACCAAAGCAACAGCCAAAGAAAGCTAACGTGACGCAGGAAACCAAAAGGCAAAGAATGATGCTTAAAAATTACACACATCAAAAAAGATTTTGCATCACCCCGGTTCCCTGAACTCCTGAAGATAAACGTTGACTGTGGATATTGTATCACAGACACAGTGCCTTTAACTGTTCAGAGATGTCACTAAACTCGCCCAAATATGTAAACAACCGTGCATAAGCAGCGCCTATTAGACGGAGGGGGTCCGACAGCCGATCAGTTCTAGTCATTCCACCAGGAAGGAAGTACACGTCTCGTGATGTCTGTAGTTCAACCATGCCTAGACTGGAATACAGCGGTTCGATCGCGTCCGAAGTGTTATTTTCTGCCAGAAAGGTCTCTCAACAAGGGAAGTGTCCAGGAGTCTCTGAGAGAACCAAAGCGATGATGTTCGAACAAGGAGGAGATACAGAGAGAGAGAGGACCTGTGGATGACATTCCTCGCTCAGGTCGCCCAAGGGCTACTATTGCACTGAATGACCGCTACGTACGGATTATGACTCGAAGGAACCCTGACAGCAATTCCACCATGTTGAATAATGCTTTCTGTGCAGCCACCGGACGTCGTGTTACGACTCAAAGTGTGCAAAATAGGCTTCATTATGCGCAACTTCACTCCCGACGTCCACGGCGAGGTCCATCTTTGCAACCACGACACCATGCAGCGCGGTACACATGGGCCCAACAACATGCCGAATGAACCGCTCAGGACTAGCATCACGTTCTCTTCACCGATGTGTGTCGCTTATGCCTTCAGCATTCCCTGCTATACTGGGGTGGCATTATGTGGGGACGACGTACGCCACTGGTGGTCATGAAAGGCGCCGTAACGGTTGTACGACACGTGAATGCCATCCTCTGACCGATAGTGCAACCATATCGGTAGCATATTGCCGAGGCATTCGTCTCCATGGGCGACAATTCGTGCTCCCATCGTGCATATCTTGTAAATGACTTACTTCAGGATAACGACATTGCTCGAATAGAGTGGCCAGCATGTTCTCCAGACAAGAACCCTATCGACCTGCCTGGGATAGATTGAAAAGGGCTGTTTATGTACGAAGTGACCCACCAACCACTCTGTGGGATCTACGCCAAATCGCCGTTGAGAAGTGGGACAATCTGGACCAACAGTGCCTTGATGAACTTGTGGATAGTATGCTACGACGAATACAGGCATGCATCAATGCAAGAGGACGTGTTGCTGGGTATTAGAAGTACCGGTGTGTACAGCAATCTGGACCACCACTTCTGAAGGTCTCGCTGTGTGGTGGTACAACATGCAATGTGTGATTTTCATGAACAATAAAAAGGGTGGAAATGATGTTTATGTTGATCTCTATTCCAATTTTCTGTACAGGTTCCGGAACCGAGGTGATGCAAAACTGTTTTTGATGTGCGTAATAGCATGCTTTCATTTTAGCGTTTCTCTGTAACTACAATAAACAGAGAACAATTATCCAAGTTTCAAGCCCATGTTTAGTGGCTTCCACTTAGAGGGAACTGCCTCTGGAGTCGACTCCAGCTCAGGAACAAGACCTGTATGCAGTTTTAACTTATTACCTCTGTTACGAGTACTTATTGTTCGTGGCAGAAGCGAACCGAGGTAAATCTCTTCTGCCCTTTAAAGGAGTGTATGTGCATTTTACGTGTGCAACAAGTGCATGTGGGTTCTGTTGCTGAACTCTTATATTTCCATGATATTAGACTTTAATGACTTTGGCCGGCCGGAGTGGCCGAGCGGTTCTAGGCGCTACAGTCTGGAACTGCGCGACCGCTACGGTCGCAGGTTCGAATCCTGCCTCGGGCATGGATGTGTGTGATGTCCTTAGATTAGTTAGGTTTAAGTAGTTCTAAGTTATAGGGGACTGATGACCTCATAAGTTAAGTCCCATAGTGCTCAGAGCCATTTGAACCATTTGAACCATTTCTAATGACTTTGATCATACGATGAGTGCTTTTATTTCTTAACAAATTTTGACCTAAGGCCGTCGGCACACGGACCGTGCTGTCGAACGTTAACGTTGAGCGTGCCAAGTTCAACGTGCTGCTGAACGCTCAGGAACGATGCGACTTCTGCATACGGTACGTGGGCCCCAACTTTGGTATACGCGATCGCAACGCACTCCAGCGGCAGTTGAGGGATTTTTCTAGTTCGTAAATCACACTGTTTACTCAACGGGCGCGCGTAAAATTCCCACGTTAGCTCTATTAAAACGCACATTTCCTCCATCGTCCACGAAAAGGAAAGTACCATGTCCAATGAATAAGGACACAGACTTATAGAAGTTCCGTTACAAACAGTGCGGTACAAATTTGGAATACTTCTCCGCATAAGATAAACATTATTTCATCATTCCCACATTTTAGTAAAACCCTAAGGTTCGTACCCAGTAGCAGAACCTTTGCAACATGTGAATTACGAAGCGTAAAAGAAAAAGGAGCAAACTATTTTTATACAAGTAGCGCAAGCTGTCCTGTAGATAAAGCCAATCGAACGAAGTCACCCCTCAAAAAAAGGTGAACTTATATTTACATAGCATCAAATATTATAGCATATACTTATATTAAACTAATAATTAAGTATCAGAACCTAATAAAAACGCGAATGTTAGGGGAAAAAAATTGGAAGCGTTCAGACGCGACCCACCGCCCCAAGAAAAACTCATGAGTAGACAAAAACGCTATTCATTACGCTAAACCAATAACAATTCCCTAATACGTAATCATATTGTTTAACGCCTTGCTAAAAACGTTAATTGTAGATACTTATGTTACTAATTGACATTTAATTATAACAAATTGTACCAAAAACAATGCGTTGTGGGTGGATCTTCATTGTGTCGCTGCCTTCAAATAGCCTACTCTGATAATACGCAAGTTACAATAATTCTTTTGCCACGAATATGATGTTTCTCATTATTTTAATGGTACGAATCACGCTACTGACAACGGGTTTTCCAGTTATTCTGAATTTGCTGGTGCTCAGAAACGGCATATATACATATAGGCTTTAAATGAATGCCAATATGGCGTCTCACAACTCTGTACAGAAGGGAGACGGCGTGCGTGTGACGTGGTGGCGTTGTCCTATCTCATTGGTCAACGCTCAGACGCACGCTCACAATATCTGACATGCCAGACTCCCGAACGTGCTATTCCACGCTATGACGTCAGAAACTCGGATGCATGGTCCGTGTGCCGACGGCTTAAGAGATTACGTGCACTGGTGCGGTGAGTAAACCCACAAACGGGTTGCAAGTTTTTAGTTACATTTCAAATCTGTGAATTTTGAGGCGTTACACCATTCGATGGGAATATGGGGCGCCTTCACATACTGACCTTTCCACACTACTTCGTGGATTATAGCATGCTGACAAATGGAAGCATTTAATACACGTTTTGTATTATATTGCTTGATAATGTCCAAGGCCGCGGAGTTAGCTAATGGCAAATTAAATAATGAGTTAGTTGTAAATAGACATTAACATCATAAACCAAACTGTGGTCCTTGAAGAAAGCTTAAAAAACTGTCAACAAAAGTTCTATGGAGGTCATCGTACCTATACTTACCACAAGCCTCTGTGTTATGAATTATTCCTCGACAAACAAATGGTACAGAACAAAAAGTCATAAAGAAACAATGGTTAAAGGAGGAAACTTAAGCTAAATGTTGCACATAATCATCTTCAAGAGCTGTTACTGATGTCAGTGCCAAAGCTCAGACAATTAAGGAGATTTATAATATGTGACACCTATATCAGGTTATCAATATAAAAACCTAATCATTTATGAAATTCTGTTTCATTTTTTAAGTTAACTTCGTCTCTTATTTTTAGACGGATTCACGGGCCTTGTGGAGAAGAGAATTGCTTGTATTGTGTGTTATCAAAGTTTAATTTGCTTGGGACCTGTTAATTGTTTTCAAGAAGATTTCATACTTTCCATGTTGTTGAAGTGTGTATTTCATTGATTGTAATTCTTCAATTATTAGCAAAGACAAATGTTCTACTTTCGACACCGGCCGCGGTGGCCGTGCGGTTCTGGCGCTGGAGTCCGGAACCGCGGGACTGCTACGGTCGCAGGTTCGAATCCTGCCTCGGGCATGGGTGTGTGTGCTGTCCTTAGGTTAGTTAGGTTTAAGTACTTCTAAGTTATAGGGGACTTATGACCTAAGATGTTGAGTCCCATAGTGCTCAGAGCCATTTGAACCATTTTTCTAGTTTCTACGATAAACGACTGCAGGTAATTTATTTGTAACCAGAACAAAACTGAACATTGTACCAATTACTGTAGAAAAACTGTCATGTTTATTCTCTGCTTTGAAGACACTCATTCATTGTTTACCTACCCCGAGTTATTTAATGTGACCTACGGCATTCTTTTAATTGTTTATGACGAAAACCAGTTTCTGACAATATTATTAACGACATGTTGTTTGAGCACACCCTGTGTTTAAAATCAGTTGACAAGCTTACTTAAAACTGCGCCAACTCTTACAGTCTCACAAAAGTACACTCACACAATCATACTATTACGCAATCTTTAAGATAGTGTAAATTTTATCAAATGGCTGGTTAAATACTAATACACTCCTGGAAATGGAAAAAAGAACACATTGACACCGGTGTGTCAGACCCACCATACTTGCTCCGGGCACTGCGAGAGGGCTGTACAAGCAATGATCACACGCACGGCACTGCGGACACACCAGGAACCGCGGTGTTGGCCATCGAATGGCGCTAGCTGCGCAGCATTTGTGCACCGCCGCCGTCAGTGTCAGCCAGTTTGCCGTGGCATACGGAGCTCCATCGCAGTCTTTAACACTGGTAGCATGCCGCGACAGCGTGGACGTGAACCGTATGTGCAGTTGACGGACTTTGAGCGAGGGCGTATAGTGGGCATGCGGGAGGCCGGGTGGACGTACCGCCGAATTGCTCAACACGTGGGGCGTGAGGTCTCCACAGTACATCGATGTTGTCGCCAGTGGTTGGCGGAAGGTGCACGTGCCCGTCGACCTGGGACCGGACCGCAGCGACGCACGGATGCACGCCAAGACCGTAGGATCCTACGCAGTGCCGTAGGGGACCGCACCGCCACTTCCCAGCAAATTAGGGACACTGTTGCTCCTGGGGTATCGGCGAGGACCATTCGCAACCGTCTCCATGAAGCTGGGCTACGGTCCCGCACACCGTTAGGCCGTCTTCCGCTCACGCCCCAACATCGTGCAGCCCGCCTCCAGTGGTGTCGCGACAGGCGTGAATGGAGGGACGAATGGAGACGTGTCGTCTTCAGCGATGAGAGTCGCTTCTGCCTTGGTGCCAATGATGGTCGTATGCGTGTTTGGCGCCGTGCAGGTGAGCGCCACAATCAGGACTGCATACGACCGAGGCACACAGGGCCAACACCCGGCATCATGGTGTGGGGAGCGATCTCCTACACTGGCCGTACACCACTGGTGATCGTCGAGGGGACACTGAATAGTGCACGGTACATCCAAACCGTCATCGAACCCATCGTTCTACCATTCCTAGACCGGCAAGGGAACTTGCTGTTCCAACAGGACAATGCACGTCCGCATGTATCCCGTGCCACCCAACGTGCTCTAGAAGGTGTAAGTCAACTACCCTGGCCAGCAAGATCTCCGGATCTGTCCCCCATTGAGCATGTTTGGGACTGGATGAAGCGTCGTCTCACGCGGTCTGCACGTCCAGCACGAACGCTGGTCCAACTGAGGCGCCAGGTGGAAATGGCATGGCAAGCCGTTCCACAGGACTACATCCAGCATCTCTACGATCGTCTCCACGGGAGAATAGCAGCCTGCATTGCTGCGAAAGGTGGATATACACTGTACTAGTGCCGACATTGTGCATGCTCTGTTGCCTGTGTCTATGTGCCTGTGGTTCTGTCAGTGTGATCATGTGATGTATCTGACCCCAGGAATGTGTCAATAAAGTTTCCCCTTCCTGGGACAATGAATTCACGGTGTTCTTATTTCAATTTCCAGGAGTGTATAAACATGGAAGAAACAGAATACTGATAACACGTTCAGAAATCCTCCTTAACATATATGGGGGCAAGTCAGACATTTTACGAAATGTTGAACGTTGTATTACATTCGTCTCATTCTCAGCTAAACTAGAGGGCAAATCATGCAGATAAATTAGCCGATATCATATTGTCTGAATATAAAACACAGACAAGTAAAATGTGGCTCGCTATAATCCTTATGGTAGAAGCATCACAGCTTGAAGGATCCTGTTGCTTTAACAAGAAGCACTGCGTTCTTGGAATGTCTGCTATGCGAAGACTACTCAGAATTACCTCATCGCGTCTGTGTGGATCAAAAGAGGTATACGCCATGGCCACAGTGTTGTTTTACTAGTTTCAGCTATAACTTCCAGCCATTCTTCTTCCCACCTACGCATTACTCGATCCCGCAACAGCGAGGTGGCCGTCCGGGATGGCCGAGCGGTTCTAGGCGTTACAGTCTGGAACCGCGCGACCACTACGGTCGCAGGTTCGAATCCTGCCTCGGCCATGGATGTGTGTGATGTCCTTAGGTTAGTTAGGTTTAAGTAGTTCTAAGTTCTAGGGGACTGATGACCTCAGAAGTTAAGTCCCATAGTGCACAGAGCCATTTGAACCATTTTTAACAGCGAGGTGACAGTAGATAGCAACACGGAACGCTAAACAGTCAGATTACATCAACACGTGTCCTTGGCTGCTGTGTCTTCTGAGTCGTTTCCACAATTCCCAAGCGCCCTGGTAAGAATCACAATGGTATCTCGTTCTCCAGTCTTTGCTATGGTATCTTGCCCAGATGGAATTCGTTGTAGGTTTTACACTGTAAGCAACCCAGTATCAGTAATCTCCATAGCTTACAATTATGTGAATCAATGGGTTCCATATAACACAAAAAGCGCAGCATGGACACTGGAAGTCTAATCTACGTGATATATTGTTCGAGATATGATAAGAGGGATTTAGACTAACCGGTGAATATTTCTTTTGCATGGTGCATGTTCGTATAATTTTATCTTGTGTGGAGAACGACTGACAATGTTGAAGTAATTTTGGGCAATGTCCGCGGTAGTGTGTTGGCAGCTCTATCGTTCATGTTGTACATTGATGACCTGTCGCACAATACAAAAAGTAACCTCAGTCTTGCATATGATACAGTTATCTATAATGAAGAGCTGTTTGTAACTGCTGCAAAAGTATCCAGTCAGATCGTGATGAGATCTCGAAGTGGGTAAGTAGTAGAAACGTACTCTAAATTTTCAGGTACAGAGTGCGTTCCATAAGTAATACGACCAATTTTTTTCTGGAGCAACGGTTCATCACAGCGTGTTGTAACCGGCTGGGCTAAGTGGAGGGGGTTGTTGGCTTAAAATTGTCTCTGTCTCATTCGGCTGCGAGCTGCCGGAGAGTGAGGACGTGCGTTTCCGTCAACCCAGTTTTGAGTTTATGTTACACGGCACAATGGATCATTCTGTGGAGCAACGGTACGCTATAAAATATTGCATGAAACTTGGGAAATCCACCACCGAAACGTTTCCATTACTTCAGCATGCCTTTGGGACTGATTGCTTTTCCAAATCACAAGTTTTCTGATGGCACAAGTCGTTCATGGAGGACCGAGAGGATATCACCGACGAACCTCGCAGTGGACGGCCATCAACCGCAGGAGTCGACGAAAATGTGACGCGTGTGCGCGATCGTTTGAACTCTGACGGACGGCTGAGCCTTCAATGGATAGCGAAAACTCTAAACACGTCAAAAACAACCGTTTTCCGCATTGTGACACAAGATTTGAACATGAGAAAGGTATGTCCCAAACTCGTCCTAGAAGTGTTGAGTGACGAACACAAGTACATGCGAGTGCTTCGGTGCCGAGGAATGTTGGAAATGTGTGAAAATGATCCTCATTTTTTAAACTCAGTTATCACTGGTGATGAGTCGTGGATTTTTTAGTACGACCCTGAGACAAAAAGGCAGAGTTCAGAGTGGCGCAGCCCATCGTCGCCCCGTCCCAAGAAGGCATGCATGATCAAGTCCAGGATCAAAACCATGCTCATTGTCTTCTTTAACGTCAGAGGCATTTTCCACCACGAATTCGTACCTACCGGTACTAAAGTGAACTCAGCTTTCTACTTGGAAGTGCTGAAAAGACTGAAAAGGGGGGGTCTCGAAGTGCCGAAGCGACATCAAGGACACGTGGAAAGTTCACCACGACAACGCGCCGAGTCACAGCGCCTTCATTCTCAACGACTTCCTGTCCAGGACCAAGACCCCGTTGGTTCCCCAGCCTCCCTACAGTCATGACCTTTTTTTTTCCTCGGTTAAAAGGAAAACTATGGGACACGATTGAAAGCATCCAGGTGCATGTTACATCAGCTCTAAAGGAAAGGGCATTCCAGGATGCCTTCCAGAAATGGAAACCGCCTCCAGAAGTGTATCGACGCACGAGGGTGACATTTTGAAAATTTTTGATTATTTGTACGAATATATTCAATAAATGATTTTTTCACAATTTGGTCGCATTTCTTATGGAACACACCTTGTATGTAACAGTAGGCACCTCCCAAATACCAGATCCATAGTATCCTACGACTGCAATATCAGGGCGTCACACGTGACACTACTACATTTATGTAATAATATGTGAGGATTTGGGGATTTGGGGATGTGAAATGGAATGATTACATAGTATCAGTCGTAGGTTAAACAGGTGGCTTCATTGGTGAGATACTGAGAAAATGTACTCGATCTACAAAGAAGACGGCTTACAAAACACTTCTTCAACGACCCATCGTAGAAGACTGCTGAAGTGTGTGGGGTTCATACTACACAGGATTACTGAATGTGTGCATAAAGGGCGTCATGAGTAATTGCTTGAATAAAAGAAGAGATTCCTGGAAGTACTGAAAAACCTTAACTGGTTGACGCTTGAATCCGAAGTCAACGAAACCACGAAAGCTTATTCCTAAAGTTTCGAGATCTAGCATTAAGTGATGAGCTGAGAAATATTACAGCCCATGTGATGACCCTAGAAATATTACAGCCAACACGTGCAGTACCGCGCCCGTAGGGATTGTGTAGACAGGGTTAGACTACTCACGGAAACCTCATAGACATTTATGCAATCATTTTTCCTTGCTCCGTATGCGAACGGAGCCGAAAGAAACCCTAATATTTGGCGAAGTATCCTCCGCCATGCACTTCAGAGTGGGTTTCAGAATACGGATGTCGATGTCGACTTGAGAACTACCTCTGGATCAGATACGTAGCGTTGTGAAGCTTGTTATGCGTTCTCAAGCCACCACGGAAATTCCAGCAATAATGAAATGGTTATAGACAGTGCTTGCACGTGCAGAGGAAGTTCGTTGAGTGAGGCGGCCCTATAAAGCGGCTATAAAATACATTCACAGAATGGCGCGCTGCTGAGAAAACGGGGGCCACGGTTCGGGAATTATAAGCGGCGATTTACCGAACTTATAGGGCGTCGTAAACGGTGAAACTGCCTGAGTTATAATAAACTGGTTAACACTCGAGCGAGTTATTTGTTAACGCCTGTTAACGAGATATAGGTGCGTGCGTTTTACAGGCCGTAAGCAGTGGGAGCATTGTGTGCAGATGGGCGCATCTTGCTTAGTGCCCTGAGATGAGGGTAGCGCAAGCCATTTCTTTTCATGTGACTATACAACAACAGCAGCAGTCGTAAGAACTGAAATAAATAGCATAACTACTCCGGCAACGAAATGCCATATCCATGTTGCAGCCTTCAGTCCGAACACTGATCAGACATGTTCTCCGCGCTAGTCTATTATCTGAAAATTTATTTATATCTGCAGAACCACTGAAACCCATATCCGCTTCATCCCTTTACAGTTGTCAAGCCTTGTTCTCTCTCTAAAAAAAAATTGCACCACCCGCTTTCCTTCCTGCCCCCCACCCCACACACATACAAGTTTCAATTCATTATCAAATTAGCTATATCTTGCGGCTTCAGGATGTGTTCCATCAACCTCTATTTTTAGTCAACATATGCTATCAATTTATTTTCCTCCAGTTTAGTTCATTACATCATTATTTGCTAGATCCACCCTATACTCTTCAATATTTTTCTGTAGTATCACATTTCCCAAAACCCTATCGTCCTCGTATCACTATTCTTTATTGTCCGCATTTCTCTTTCATTTAAGTCTGCACTTATACAGATACCTCCACAAAAGTCTTCTTAACACTAAAAGTTGTATTTGATTTTAATAAACATATCTTTTTTTATAAAAGCATTCCTTGCTGTTTCCAGTATACGCGTTGTATGCTGAGTATTCGGTTACAAAAATTTAAGGAGGATGGAGAGGGCACCCACATGAACATTATATTGAGTATTAATTAGAGAATATTTTAATTACAGAACACTGTAATTATAGTTTACGTAGGACCTTAAAAATACACGTAAGTGACAATGCCACTGGTGTACAGATCCCAGTGCGTTGTGAGTGACCTGTAGAACTTTCAATAGTTTTTAAGGGGCTGACGATAGAGGACTGACTAGGCTATTGTGTTTCACACTTCCCATAAGAAACGTTTGCTGCAAGTTGCAGGTCTTCGTGGACATACGTTGCCTATGATTGTTCTGAAGCGGCATAATTCCTTGTAAGAAGTTGCCTCCACTCTTATCTAAGTATAGAAAATCGGTTACCGAAGAGTTCGGTGTAGAGTGCTTTAGATAGTCAATTTTTAGAGTACGTACTTACTTGAATACATCTGGTTTTAATAATATTCAGGGAAGAAAGAGCATATTTTAGACCAAGGGAGCTGGGTTGCTGCCCCTTCATATTCATTTGTTCGTTGGAGGGCCACAATGGAGACACTTTGCTCCCTTCTCATCGGAAATCTGTTTCTTGTCCCACGTACCTCTAAAGATGTGTCAACCAAACACACATTCTCGTCACATTTTGAGTCTGAGACGTAAATCTATCAAAACCCATTTCCTTGTGGACTGCATTTACGTACTCCCTTGTTTATCAATAGTACAGCCTCAGCTTCTCACACGTTTCTGGGCTTATAACTAATGAGAGGATCATCGACAGGCTAACAGTACCGTAATGCTACACTACTGACCATTAAAATTGCTACACCGAGAAGAAATGCAGACGATAAACGGGTATTCACTGAACAAATAAATTATACTAGAACTGACATGTGATTACATTTTCACGCAATTTGGGTGCATAGAAATCAGTACCCAGAACAACCACCTCTGGCCGTAATAACGGCCTTGATACGCCTGGGCATTGAGTCAAACAGAGCTTGGATGGCGTGTACAGGTACAGCTGCCCATGCAGCTTCAACACGATACAACAGTTCATCAAGAGTAGTGACTGGCGTATTGTGAGGAGCCAGTTGCTCGGCCACCATTGACCAGACGTTCTCATTTGGTGAGAGATGTAGAGAATGTGCTGGCCAGGGCGGCAGTCGAACATTTTCTGTATCCAGAAAGGCCCGTACAGGTCCTGCAACATGCGGTCGTGCATTATCCTGCTGAAATGTAGGGTTTCAGAGGGATCGAACGAAGAGTAGAGCCACGGGTCGTAACACATCTGAAATGTAACGTCCACTGTTCAAAGTGCCGTGAATGCGAACAAGAGGTGACAGAGACGTGTCACCAATGGCACCCCATACCATCACGCCGGGTGATAACGCCAGAATGGCGATGACGAATACACGCTTCCAATGTGCGTTCACTGCGATGTCGCCAAACACGGATGTGACCATCATGATGCTGTAAGCAGAACCTGGATTCATCCGAAAAAATTACGTTTTGCCATTCGTGCACCCAGGTTCGTGGTTGAGTACACCATCGCAGCCGCTTCTGTCTGTGATGCAGCGTCAAGGGTAACCGCAGTCATGGTCTCCGAGCTGATAGTCCATGCTGCTGCAAACGTCGTCGAACTGTTCGTGCACATGGTTGTTGTCTTGCAGACGTCCCCATCTGTTGACTCAGGGATCGAGACGTGGCTGCACGATCCTTTACAGCCATGCGGATAAGATGCCTGTCATCTCGACTGCTAGTGATAAGAGGCCATTGGGATCCAGCACGGCGTTCCATATTACCCTCCTCAACCCACCGAGTCCATATTCTTCTAACAGTTATTGGATCTCGACCAACGCGGGCAGAAATGTTGCGATACAATAAACCGCAATCGCGATAGGCTACAATCCGACCTTTATCAAAGTCGGAAACGTGATGGTACGCATCACAACAACGTTTCACCAGGTAACGCCGGTCAACTGCTGTTTTTGGATGAGAAATCGGTTGGAAACTTTCCTCATGTCAGCACGTTGTAGGTGTCGCCACCGGCGCCAACCTTGTGTGAATGCTATGAAAAGCTAATCATTTGCATATCACTTCATCTTTTTCCTGTCGGTTAAATTTCGTGTCTGTAGCACGTCATCATCGTGGCGTAGCAATTTTAATGGCCAGGAGTGTATTAACTTCTTTTCGGAATCATAATCCATCTTTCAAAAAAATTCTGAAACAGCTCTAGATGTATGTATCGGGTCTATGACCGCGAAAATAACTGTTTCCAAAAATCAAGAAACTGAATCGGTGGCGTTTACAAAAAGAATGGATCTGCAAAAACGAACACTCCATTTAGTAGCAAACACATTAAACCACTGTGGTTAGACACAAAATCGATACAGCGTATGCCTGGCTACGCGTTATAGCGTCCTGTCTAATCGAATAGCAGGCAAAAGTCGCAGCACCAACAAAAGAAACTCCCTCTAAAGCGTGAAAGAAAACGAGTGGTTTACCTTTGTAGGTGCTCGCGTTCGCATGTGTTGTGGGCGCGCACGTCTCTTTCTCTCTCTCTCTCTCTCTCTATCTCTCTCTCTCTCTCTCTCTGTGTGTGTGTGTGTGTGTGTGTGTGTGTGTGTGTGGTGTGTGTGTGTAGGCTGCTCATTGGAGCAACTGCGGTCCACCTTTCTAATAGTATCTGATGAGAATATATTTAAAAAGTGTAAAACTGAAACTGCGTGAATAAAAATTAATCACTCCTTCTCTCTCGTTTTTACTCGCACTCGTTTCCACAATCACGCCCAATCACTCAGAGCGTAAGATTGTTAGAAAATCTATTTGAGAAATCGAATAAAGGCTATGATTAGAATTCTGATAACGCGACTAGCTGTCCCCTCTATATAAAAAAAAACAGTAAGGAAACAGTTGTCTAACGGCCTTGACTACACGTTAAAATGTCCTCTCTACTGCTATAGAAAGCAGCCTGGGCATTCTTGAAACCTCTGTAGGGCACCTCTGCCTTCTTACTTGAACATAATTTAATGCAATGCTGAAATATGTACGCCACAAGCACTGCCCTGTTTCATTTAAAACTGCAATAACTTTGTAGAAATGTTCAGTTTTTTAAACATGAAATTATATTTCATTTTATATTTGGCACTATGTGGACGAAACTGCCATTATCGTAATGCAACAGCTATGGAACCATTTTGTGTTCGTTTAAAATAGGGGTTCAGCATTCCATTGTTGTTTTATCGTGTAACCGTAGTGTGTGATGATGCTGTAGTTATAAGTGTAACCTGCTACTAAGCCATAAAGGTCTGTGGATCCTCTCAATCATAATAAATGTCCCTGCTTCCTATTCCTTCCACTTTTTAATATAATTTATATAATTGCTGAGTTTGTTATAACGAATAGAGATTACATACATAGCTTTTTAATAAGTAACTGTAATGTAACGAATATGAATCCCATAAACTGGTAGTAAAGCAGTTGCCTTTGTAGGTTTCGAATTACCTGTGTCGATCGGACACTGACGGTGCTAACAAGGGAACCTCCCCATCGCACCCCCCTCAGATTTAGGTATAAATTGACACAGTGGATAGGCTTGAAAAACTGAACACAGATCAATGGAGAAAACAGGAAGAAGTTGTGGGGAACTATGAAAAAATAAGGAAATTATATAAACTCAGTAGGCCATGCGCAACATAAGCAACGTTATGGACAACATGAACTGAGGGGCGCCGTGGTCCCGTGGTTAGAGTGAGCAGCTGCGGAGCCAGAGGTCCTTGGTTCGAGTTTCCCCTCAAGTGAAAATTTTACTTTCTTTATTTTCGCAAAGTTACGATCTGTCCGTTCATTCATTGATGTCTCTGTTCACTGTAATAAGCTTACTGTCTGTGTTTTGCGACCGCACCGCAAAACCGTGCGATTAGTAGACGAAAGGACGTGCCTCTCCAATAGGAACCGAAAACATATGATGACAAGGTCATAGGTCAACCGATTCCTCCACAGGAAAACATGTTTGATATATTCTATACGGCACTGGTGACGGCATGTGCGTCACATGACAGGAATATGTTGTCAACCCACCTAACTTGCACACATGGCGAATGGGTAAAAAGATTCTTCTACCTTGCCCGATTTAGGTTTTCTTGTGGATGTGATAAACACTCCAAAAAAGTGATGAAAACGTAAGAGTTTGTCACATAAACTGCAACAAATAAATGCAACAGTTTCGCAGTCGCACAGTTTTCCCTGTGCTCTGCCAAAACACGTTTTTTACGTTTTCAAATGTTTCCGTGTGTAGACCGTCAAATCCTGCATATGTCCAAGCAAATCTGAACATGTCTTGGAATTTTGGAGAGCGAAGTTGATTATGTGTGAGTGCCTGAACTTTGATAATTGTCTGAAAATAAAAAATTAAACTTTTCACTCGAGAGAAGGCTTGAACCAAGGACCTCTCGTTCCGCAGCTGTTCACGCTAACGACGGGACCACGGCGGTCGTATGCTTACACTCTCCTTGATGTTGCATATCTTGCACATGGACTACTTAGTTTGTATATTTGCTTATTTTTTTCATGATTCCACACAACTTCTTCCTGTTTTCTCGATTGATCTGTGTTCAGTTTTTCAAGGCCTATCCCTGGGCCAACTTATAACTAAATCTGAGGGGGGTGCGATGGGGAGGTTACCTTGTAAGTAGTATTAAGTCGCAAGACACTCCGTAGTGATCTAAAAAGGTGTGTTCCTCGCTGTTACTACATAGTTACATTTCATTCCCATTAATATCTTGTCTTATATGCTATTCCTTTCTCTGTAGTACTTCGTTTCTAAAACGGGTGCGAAAGAGCAGGTGGTGTCGTTTATTTAAAGAGTTATTTCTTAAGTATAACAGTTTATTAACCAATTAAATGAAATAATTTTAAACTGATAGAGCGACTACTCACCTCATTCCACTGCCCCCTACTTCTACCTTTGTTTTATAAAGTGCGACATCGATAGTGCGCTAATTAAGGTTATATTGAAATAATGGCGGGAAACCTGCCTCGAAAGACTTGGCGGTAAAAGGGGCGCCAATTTTTTCCGTTACGCGGAGGCCTGGCAGCAAAGGAACCGCACACAATACACTCCACTGCTTTCGGCAATACATAGCCACGTTTTGCCAGGTGTAGTGATGCTCGCCGTCTCTACCACTGCCGGAACGCCGCCATGTGAGTAGCTTCCATAACTTCCATGCCACCCTTTGTCCGCAGTTGGGTGTTATTTCAAATATACTGAACATCGTTCTGGTAGTCCAACGATGAAATCTTTGCTAAACTGCGTAATGAACTTCTTTTACTTATTTTTCGATGACGTATCCTATTATCTTGTTACGTGACTGCAGTAGGGAGGAAATACCTTACCCGTTGCAAAATGCGGTCACTGTCAGTTAAACTGAAGGATAAGGACGTCTCATGCAAGTAAGAAACGAAATCCGCATTGCCTGTTCAAGAGAGAAATTATTCAATCATCTGAATTTCATGTGAATTAACTTCACTTCCACGACAACATTGTCACCAGTTACCACCACCTAATCAACCCCTCCAACACGGCCACACAGCATTACCACACGCCTGATGATGAAGTTATTCCGAAACGCGTTATGATGTAATAAGTAAAATTACTTTGGCAATCAAGATAAGGATTTCACCAAATGCTACACTGGTGTATGCAGCGAGCGGAGCTGTAAACCATGTGAGAACGTGTGACTCCCTATCGTTATGCCGGTGTGCAGGATTTAATCTTGTAAAGGCTCTGAATGTCCGTCGATGATGTGTTCATTAGAGACCGAGTACGAGATTGGAGTGCACATCCATGGGACACGAAATCAGCCGTGGCTGAAATCTACAAGCAAATCATTCTCTGTAACTGATTCAGAGGACATACACGAAGCCTAAATCTGAATATCCGGACAGGAATTATAACCGAACTACTCTCACATGCAAGTCCAATGTGGTAAACAGTATATCACGTTGTTTGGACGATCATAAGATGACACATTGCTTGAGGCATGCGCACTGGCTGTACGATGTGCGTAGCTTTGTTACACCATCACCTGTTTCGTTTCCCTGAATTCCTTCATAACTCTGGTACTTAATGTAATCGCACCTCTTCCCCGAGGCTTTTAAAGGTGGAGAAAGTAGTCCTGAACTGTCTTGATCTGTTCATCTGATATGTAAAACTTGAAGAGCACTCAGGGGGTTGGGTGAAAAACAGATATTAACTGCACGAATACCTATAATCCGATCTAGTGCCATGAAAGTCACATGCTATTCTAAATGAAACACTGTACAACGGAGTACTTCAGCTTGCATATAGCTAAGTTTCACTCGCCGGCCGCGGTGGCCGTGCGGTTCTGGCGCTGCAGTCCGGAACCGCGGGGCTGCTACGGTCGCAGGTTCGAATCCTGCCTCGGGCATGGGTGTGTGTGATGTCCTTAGGTTAGTTAGGTTTAAGTAGTTCTAAATTCTAGGGTACTTATGACCTAAGCCTGTTGAGTCCCATAGTGCTCAGAGCCATTTGAACCATTTTTTAAGTTTCACTCCACAACATTAAGCCTAATCATACGCTGTGACAAAGACACAGAATACTTATCGTGCACTGAGAGATGACTCAGGTCAGCTAATCAGGTCAGCCTATAATCTATATGAGGTCCTAAAACCACAATGAACCTTCAGACCAAGGATTCTGACCCTAATTAGTAAATCAACTGGAATATTAAATAAAATGGGCTCCTCGCTTGGCCGTGAAGTTCCATAGGATGTCTACCGGCCACCGTATCTGTCTTGCGGAGTCATGCTAATGGTCAGCACACCGCTCTCTCGACCGATTTGCATGCTGTTCAGACAGTGGACCTGCTATTACTCGGTTAAGCAGCTTCTCAACTGGTATCACGAGGGTGAGTGCAACCGTGCCAGTCCTCCCACTAAGGAAAATTCCCTGGCAGTACCGGGAATCGCACCTGGGTACACTGCATGGCAGCCTTCTACGCTAACCACTCAGCTGCGGAGGCAGACAAAATATTAATATGACTAACGCAATTTCCTCAAACTGAAAAACATAAGCTGAAGGATGAGGTAGGTTATTCGTATCTTCAATTTGTTGACGAGAGACTCATAAGTCGGCACACAATCTAGAGGAATTACTGACATGAGAGAGAGCAATTATAATGCAGCGCGCTGATTCTGCGGATTAGAGTCCGGGCTCGGAATTACTCTCTAATGCACTACAGTCTGTTTCTCATGTGGTTTAAGGCAGTATTTCCTTCGGTTCGGCTTCTACTGCCGTTTTTCGAAGACTTGTTTCGTACTAATAGTCTTAGGTATGAATACACTACTAGCCATTACAATTGATACACCACGAAGATGGCGTGCTCCAGACACTAAATTTAACCGACAGGAAGAAGATGCTGTGATATGTAAATGATTAGCTTTTCAGAGCATTCACACAAGGTTGGCGCTGGTGGCGACACCTAACGCATGCTAACATGAGGAAAGGTTACAACCGTTTTCTCATACACAAACAGCAGTTGACCGGCTTTGCCCGGTGAAACGTTGTTGTGATGCCTCGTGTAAGGAGGAGAAATGCGTACCATCACGTTTCCGACTTTCATACAGGTCAGATTGTAGCCTATTGCGATTACATTGCTGCTCGCGTTTGTCGAGATCTAAGAGACTGTTAGCAGCGTATGGAATCGGTAGGTTCAGGAGGGTAATACGGAACGCCGTGCTGGATCCCAACGGCCTCGTATCACTAGCAGTCGAGATGACAGAAATCTTATCCGCATGGCTGTAACGGATCGTGCAGCCACGTCTCGATCCCTGAGTCAACAGATGGGGACGTTTGCAAGACAACAACAATCTGCACGACCAGTTCGACGACGTTTGCAGCAGCATGGACTATCAGCTCGGAGACCATGGCTGTGGTTACCATTGACGCTGCATCACAGACAGAAACGGCCGCGATGGTGTACGAACCTAGGTGCACGAATGGCAAAACGTCATTTTTTGGATGAATCCAGGTTCTGCTTACAGCATCACGATGGTCGCATCAGTATTTGGTGACATCGCGGTGAACGCACATTGGAAGCGTGCATTCGTCATCGCCATACTGGCGTATCATCCGGCTTGATGGTATGGGGTGCCATTGGTTACACGTCTCTGTCACCTCTTTTTCTCATCGACGGCACTTTGAACAGTGGACGTTACATTTCAGATGTGTTACGACCCGTGGCTCTACCCTTGATTCGATCCCTGCGAAATACTGCATATCAGCAGGGTAATGCACGACCGCATGTTGCAGGTCCTGTACGGGACTTTCTCGATACTGGAAATGTTCGACTCCTGCCCTGGCCAGCACATTCTCCAGATCGCTCACCACTTGAAAACGTCTGGTCAATGATGGCCGAGCAACTGGCTCGTCACAATACGCTAGTCACTAGTCGTGATGAACTGTTGTATCGTGCTGAAGCTGCATGGGTAGCTGTACCTGTACACGCCATCCAAGCTCTGTTTGACTCAATGCCCAAGCGTATCAAGGCCGTTATTACGGCCAGAGGTGGTTGTTCTGGGTACTGATTTCTCAGGATCTATGCACCCAAATTGCGTGAAAATGTAATCACATGTCAGTTCTAGTATAATATATTTGTCCAATGAATACCCGTTTATCATCTGCTTTTCATCTTGGTGTAGCAATTTTAATGGCCAGTAGTGTATAATCTCTCGTGCCTTATTAGTTAAACGCTTATAATTTACAAATAATGGAAATCAATTATCTGCTGTCTACCAGCAAGTTTATCATCGAAACATGATGGGTGTCGAAAAAACTATCATCGATAGCGGGAGTATACTTTTATACAGTCCTCTTAAATCAGTACTATGCCGTTTCTAAAACTATAAATTCTGTTCTGAAAATGCTTCATTTCGCCTTCCCTGTCCTTGTAATAAAGTACCGGTAACGGATACCAGTAGCAATGACAGGGAAGTTACTGTTTGTCCTTGTACAGGGCGGGGAAAAAGAAAGTGGCCCGGAGAACAGAGTTCCGATGTACAAAGAAACACAGCTGAGGTCAGGAAATACAGTACTAGCCTCACTACATCAGATGTTAAAAGTGACCACCATTCATCTCTTGGCACTTTTGGGCCCTGATCAGCAAGTTGCTGAATGCGGATCGAAGCTGTACTGCTGTAATTTCTGCAGTCTTATCCGACATGTTCTGTGAAACTCCTTAGACTTGAGGGCTCCCCGCACAAAGTAACCCCAGACTGACAAATCGGGTGAACTTGGTGGCCACCTTGGCCCGCGAACAGACTGACCTCTGCTAAGAACTCCGTCAGGCTTGAAGATTGTACATATGCTCTAAGGAACGGGTGTGGATCACGTGGCTGGCGTACACGTGATTAGCGCGTAGAGGAGTGTAGTTACATGCATATATTCACGGCCAATAGTATCCACTCGTCGGGACCACTTTGATTTGTCCCACCCTGTACAAGAATGGTTCGATGCTAGACGTATTTACTCGTATATCGATGCCCCGTAAACGGTTGAAAGAACAGGACCCAATGCTTAAGCTCTCTCTAGATCTGTTGTTTATGACAGCTGAACATACTATCATTTTAGGAGGCAGGATGCATTCATAAATCATTTAAATTAGTGGTCTGCATTATTACTTGTGCAAAACTTCTGCAAAACCGTATTAATAACCATCTGTCTTATAAATACTAGAAATTTATGAAAGCAATATAATGTGTCCACTGCATAATTATAAGCACATAAAAGATAAGACCGCTGTTCCATTAAGAGAGTGCAGATCAGTCGACTTCCTTACACATTAAAAAATACTAAAAGTCAAAGCGGAATCGTCAGTTAGAACTATCCTCCTGGTTTAAGGACAGCCACTATGCTGCCGCTCTACGTACTTTACCTATTCGTCCGCGATACATGGGTAAGAAGCGCACCCAGAGTGTCAAAGCGGCAGTTGCCCAGTTGTGATTTAACCGTGAAAACATTTAACGTTTGACGAAGATCCACCCCTAACTGTGACATGTTCGAAGACGTAGTTCAGCGTTCTGTAGAGTTTCACTATCATGCCAGACCATTACAGATTTAATACTGACACTATTCGAAAATGCTGTGTTAACTCCCCGCACATGAAGAGAATTTACTTTCAAGGAATTTCCTGAGTATACTTTTAGGTAGACGGACGCAGACGTGACCTTTACGGCGTAGGAAATGTTTGTATACACAAATTATTATTTTCATTGGTTGTAGTGCTGTAGGATGCTCAACAAGCAATAATTTTACAATAATATGTATGTGAGTGTGTGAGGATGGATAAAAAGGTTATATTCATATACCGACACTTAATGATAATGCTCTTCGGTTCCATAAAAAAACGTACCAAAGTCGCTAGTAGTCGCCATTGGTAATACAGTAAGTGTGACTCTACAACTAGCAGACCGACTCTACTACAGGACGCATGTGTAGTACAAACATTGCGAAAGCATCAAGTAAGTATCACGAGAGGAACACATAGAAACTGCTCGTAGATAATTGGTTACATCGAGAACAGCTGCTATGAGTGTGAGAATGGCTATTGTGTATATCGTGGATGATTCGCGTGGGTAACTTTTCTGAACTTCATTATCACGGTCAGATAGAAAGAGTAGAAGCCGGGGAAAAATTTTCAAAATCTAAGATGTTATACTAGCTGCCTCTGTGTTTAGTCCAATGATTTGTTGTTTAACGATATAACTAACAAAATACAGCAGAACGTTTTCTAGGCACCTCTGCCATTTTGTTTATTTTTCTACGCATTCAGATATTTTTTACAGTTGTTTGCTGGTACATCTAACTAAGTATTTCTGAAGAAAGAGAAAGCATCATTAATAGCATTTATAGGTTTTAGAAATCTGACAATGATAATTGTTGGAAGTTCTGTAGTTATCAGGAATAAAATGCAAGGAACAAAATGTTATCTATAAATTGTATGGCTCTGAGCACTATGGGACTTAGCTTCTGGGGTCATCAGTCCCCTATAACTTAGAACTACTTAAACCTAACTAACCTAAGGACATCACACACATCCATGCCCGAACGGAGCGGTCGCGCGGTTCCAGACTGTAGCGCCTAGAACCGCTCGGCCAGTCCGGCCGGCTATAAATTGTACACAAACCAGATTGCAAATATAAGACCCGAAGGAAATGAACAGGAGACTGTAGTTCACACAGAAGTGGGGTAGGGTAGTAGCCTATTCCCCCTACTATTCAATTTCTACAGAGACCAAGCTGTAAATTAAAGAAAGAAGAGTTTGAAAAATGGTTTAAAGTTTCGACAAAAGAAATTAAAACATTTAGATTTGCCAATGAAAACGTAATTTTTTCAGTAATAGCGAAGGACTAATCTTGTAAGTTGTGGGGAATGGACGGTGTCTTGAAAACAAGTTTTAAGTTAGATTTAAATAAATGTAGGACAAGGATAATGGCCTGCAGTCTTGGGAGAATTTTAGTAGTAAATGAGACGGTAAAATTACTAGACGAATTTTGGTATTTAGGGAGCTCTGTCGCCCGGAAGACAATAACAGAATATTACGATCGTTGTAACACGCACCCTTATTTTAAAATCTTCCTATGTCGCACTGCTCCACGTAAGTAGTTAGGTGTAACGTACTAGTTAAATTTCTATGTAAGATTATTGATGGAAGCAGGTTACTGCCTTTCATTTGCACATATTCGGGCGGCATTTAGGCAATATTTCTGAACGCACTTCCTGACACCTCTTATTCAAATGTTGCGTATCGTGCATATCTACAGTTAACGAATCGCATCCAGTCTTGACGTGAAAATCATGGTGTAAATTCAGATATTATTTATTTTGATCGTTCTAACGTTAAATGCGTTGCAGATATAAAGGGCTGCAGACCATAGGAAGCAAATGGGAAAAAGCTGTAAGTAATAAACGAATAATTACACATGTCCAAAAACCAGTTCGGTGGGATGTTCAGAAGGTTTCCTAAACCAGCAGGCCAGTTAAACTGTTTTGATTGGAAAGTTATGTTTTACCGCTAATTTTCTGGTACTATGAGCCACAGAGAATTTACGTAGTTTTGGAGTTTGCGTCTAACCCTACTACATACACGTTTCCGACTCCGCCACCTTTGTATCTACATCAGTAGATGTTAGTACCACAGAAGTTCGGTGCAAATATGCTGTGGGCGTGAACTGCAACGTTGGCGTGGCGCCGTGTTAGTGGCGTGGCGCCGAGTGTACCGCGAGTTGGCTGCCGCTGTAGGCGGAAGTCCGAGGAGCGCTGAGTCGTCGTAATGTTTCCCGGCTGAGCCGAATGGCCGCACTCGTGCTCTACCACTCACTTTTCATACGTCTCGGCTCGACTTCGCGCGACCAGCAGTTCCTTTAAGCCAGGTGTCCCTAGAAGCAGAAATTTTGCTCAGCGCGAACAGGACATAGCGTTTGGCACCTGCAGGGATACGTTGCGCATTTGTATGTTCCCTGAAAATGAAACCGCAAGTGCATTAACTATTCAGTCCACACTTGCTGCCTGGGAAGAGTGTTCAAACAAATTGTCGCTATTTTCACCAAAGTGCTAACTTACTGTGCAGTAATGATGGATCGCCTGGGAGAAAAAAAGTAAAAACTCCCGGCTTTGCTGATAGCTGAATATATAATGAACGATGGAGAAGACTATTATTTGCTCCAGACTTATGCGAATAGCAGAAGAACAGTCAGCAACACGTTTTTGACACTTTGCCAATTAAAAGTTTATCTTGAATGAGAATTTCAGTCTGCAGCGGAGTGTGCGCTAATTTGAAACTTCCTGGCAGATTAAAAGTGTGTGCCCGACCGAGACTCGAACTCGGGATCTTTGCCTTTCGCGGGCAAGTGCTCTACCATCTGAGCTACCGGAGCACGACTCACGCCCGGTCCTCACGTGAGTCGTGCTTCGGTAGCTCAGATGGTAGAGCACTTGCCCGCGAAAGGCAAAGGTCCCGAGTTCGAGTCCCGGTCGGGCACACACTTTTAATCTGCCAGGAAGTTTCATATCAGCGCACACTCCGCTGCTGAGTGAAAATCTCATTCGGGAAACATCCCCCAGGTTGTGGCTAAGCCATGTCTCCGCAGTATCCTTTCTTTCAGGAGTGGTAGTTCTGCACGGTTCGCAGGAGAGCTTCTGTAAAGTTTGGAAGGTACGAGACGAGATACTGGCAGAAGTAAAGCTGTGAGGACCGGGCGTGAGTCGTGCTTCGGTAGCTCAGTTGGTAGAGCACTTGCCCGCGAAAGGTGCTCTCGGTCGGGCACACACTTTTAATCTGCCAGAATGTTTCAAAAGTTTATCTTGTTCGGCACTGAAACGCTCTTGTAACGTTACAGCACACTTCGTAGCCATTTTTCACACGAACTTTACTTGACTTGCAGCAATTCACTAGAACGCAACGTACTGCTTGTTAGACTCGTCCAGAATTAGTTGGCCTGTAATGCCTGATGCAAAGCGCTGCATTGAACACTGTTGCAAAACATCTTCACTATTTTGTCACTGTCGAGGGGACGACACACTACGCCGGGGCATTCCAACACCTCGAAAACAGGCAAACAACACTTCACTCGCCTTCACGTGGGCGAGCACTTCGACAACAAAATGCCGAACCATCTTTTGAAGCATGTTACTCCATTGGCACTCTCATATAATGTGAATCCGAAGCCTGCTGACAGAATTCTGGAGCAACAAACAAAGCACGCCAGGCTCAAAAGAACTAAAAATCTCCGAGATCTGCGACGGTTGAATGCAGAGTTGTGCACGGAGGACCGGACCGCGGGCTGCTGCCGCACTGCTCCGCACTGAGCTACATTGGCCTGTGACGAGCGAGCCGGTGACGTCACAGCACGGGCCGCGCCGTGCAGCGCGCAAGCACGAAGCCGTCACGGGCGGGTGGCAGCACTGACCGCCGTTGCGAGCTGCGATCATGAACGACGAGTCGGGCACCGCTTGCAGGCCTGCTAGCCAGACAGAACGCCGCCTGGTAGTACGGCCTGCGGCCTTAAGCAGCAAAGGCCGTGCCGCATCGTTGAACTGCTCGTTCGTGTAACGTTCGTGCCACAGAGTACGGCATTTGACACAGCGACAACCCGTCCACCGCACCGGCCCTCGCCGAGTTGTCTCAGAAAACAGATTCGCCGCAGGTTGGAGCGGCTGTGTAGAAACGAATATTAACCGTTGGATTGTAACGGGTAGCAAAGGGATAAACGTTAATTTTGTTTGCTGTTCGCTGTGCAGTAATTTTTACGCTCACGCGAAAGTATTAAGTGACACTTCACACATCTATCGCCGTCCATGTGTGTCAAAAAATTAAGCGTAACGTGCTGACTACAAACACCTTATTAAACTTGCTCGGAATATGATTTTTGATGCGTCGCAATTCCTGTGCAAGTCAAGGTCGTATGGAACTACGGGAAGTGGAGGTTTTCTGGCTCTTGCTGAGATATTAGCGGCACATGGCAGAAAGCGCTAATAGCCTGTGAGATAATTATAGCTGAGTTAATTGTTTATATAATAAGATGTGAATGCTCATCAAGTACAGGTATGTGGACATTAAGCGCAAGAAGGAACCATTATCTAACAAACAATCTCCTCTATTCTGTTGACTTGAACCTCAGACCATGTGTTTCGTTTACGACTCAGATTCCAGATGAACCAAAAACGGGCAATAACATTCGAAGAGAATGGTTGAGAGAATTTATATCCTTGGTATGCAAGAGACTGCTTTGACAGGCGTGTTTCTTACAAGTGATAACAGTGCAAACATTTATCGTTACAATGCACGATCATTCACGACTTAATTGCTCTTTCATTTGGTAAATACAGTGCTAGCGAACGCTTTTAACGCCAAGAAGTTATGCCTCAACTGTCCACAAGTTCATACTCTTTTGACTGCGGTGAATGAACTTGTCACTTACGCAAAGTAATGTGCCGTTCTCAGTGCTGTTGATAGAACACTGGAACAGATCAACGACAGTCGCTGGATTGCACAACTGCCTGTGTTACAATTAACCAAAAGCCAACATACGGCCTTGCATCGAAAGCTTTCTGAGAAGGGAGAAGTAGATCGAATTGAAGGAATTGTTATCATGCTGATGAACGAACTCACAGAACTTAATTTATAGCTAGCCTTTTACAAAATATGGATTTTTGCATCCATTGAAGGAGGCTTCCAAAATATTAGAATGGGAGAAATCGCCTGCACTACACCATCTATTGCTATGGAAGATGACATTACTACAAAGCAGTTTCCCTAAGAAAACAAAAAGGGAAATGTCTCTTATAGCTAGAAGGAGTAATGATCCAGAAACAGTTAACCATTATAAAAACCACAACACTGTATTAAGAAAAGTTATTAAAAAGTCCAGAACTACGTGCATTATGTCTGATACTAAAATAAAAACAAATTGGTATACTGTTGAAAAGGAAACAGAGCAACCGAGAGCCAAGCAAGATTGTATTTCTATCAAAGTCAATGAAAAGTTTGTTAACAAAAAGTCAGAACTAGAAAACATTTTAATAATAATTTTTAAGTGTTGTAGAGAAAATGGGATCAAGCTGTTCATTAGAAAAGCCAAGGTTGTATATGGAAGAGGCAATACCTATAAAATATGATAAAACTGAAATTCAACCCATCTCTCCGACTGAAATTTGGAAAATGATAAATTCATTAAAAGTAAAAGCTTACATGGAATTGATGGCACTTCCAACAGCGTATTAAAAGCTTGTTCCCAACAGATAAGTAGGATTCTCAGCCACATTTGTTGTAGCTCACTGAAACAGGCCATTTTCCGAGATAGACTGAAATACATTATTGTTAAACCATTGCATAAAAAAGGGGAGAGATCTGATGCTAACAACTACCGTCCAATCTCACTGCCAACAGCTTTATCCAAAATTATTGAAAAAATTGTATTCAAGAGGAGCATCACATATTTGTAGAAATGAAGTACTAACCAAATGCTTTCACTGATCAAGTATTACATGATTTGATTAACCGACCATCGCCCACTGGAATATTTTCTGATCTCTCAAAGACTTTTGACTGTGTGAATCATCAGAGTACTTAGTGACTTGCACCCAACTTTACACATAATTTCAAACCTTTATGAGACTTTTTCTCGTCGACACCCCCCCCCCCACCCAAAAATCATGAAACGGAAAAACTATGTACCACAAAATATTTTCACTGTTCATGCAGTGAAACTGACGCATCAGGCTTGGCCTTTTAATTTGTTATTTCTTTACTATAAATTCTATTTGAAACACATTTTGCAGACAATATTCACATGTACCACTGAATGTACTTGCAAACATATATCATTGTACGGCTAACAGTTCAGGAGATACGATGTCATAACACGGAGATGCGTGATAAACTGCCGCATAATGTGTGACTTGTTAATTTATCACTTCTTTGTTACTAACTCTATTCGCAACACGTTTTGCGGTCAGTATCAACACATACCACTGGGCGTACCTGGAATATCATGTCATTGCACGATACATTGTTCAAGAAATATGATGACATAAACATTGCACTGCACGAAGACGAGGGCAAACACACGGATAAAAGGTTGCTCCTCAACCACTGGGTCGATTCATCCAAACTTGTTCCACGTGTTACTTGCTATATGGAAAGAAATGCTGTGGGCGATAGAAGCAGTAGCCACCTATTAAGCTAGGGGTAATAACGTGAAGAAAGAAGGGGAAAGGAGGAGATGAACAGATAGACTGGCGGAAGATGAAGGAGGAGGGTGAAGAGATTGGAAGGGATGAGGCGGAGATAACACAGAGAGAGTAGAGGAGGAGATGGACAGAGGGAAGGTAGAAGAGGAGATGGGCAGAGAGAGGGGAAAGGAACAAATGGACAGAAAGACAGAGAGAATAAAGAGTAGGAGATGGACAGAGAGAGGAAAAACGATATGGACAGAGAGAGGAAAGAGAAGGAGATGGACAGAGAGGGGGGGAGGAGGAGATGCACAGAGTGGAAGGAGCAGATGGACAGAGATGGAGGAGCAAATGGACAGAGAGATTGGGAGAGGGGAAGGGGCAGAGGGGCAGGAGGAGCTGGACAGAGAGTGGGTGGGGTGGGGAAGCTGAGTAGACGGTGGGGGGAGGAGGAGAAAGACAAATAGAACAACTGAATAACTATACACCCAGGCAATGCCAGATGCTCAGCTAGTTATTAATATACAAAGACTTATATAGGACTAAATGTGAATGAGCAAGCGAGATTATATGGTTCTGTCCAGAACATTATCATCAATAATACACGCATCAAAAAAAATTTGCATCACCTCGGTTCCGAGAGTTCCGGAACCTGTGCAGAAAATTGGAATAGAGATCAACATAAACATCATTTCCGCCCTTTTTATTGCTCATTAAAACCACATAGTGCATGTTGTACCACCATACAGCAAGATCTTCAGAGGTGGTGGTCCAGACTGCTGTACACACCGGTATCTCTGATACCCAGTAGCAAGTCCTCTTGCATTGATGCATGCCTGTATTCGTCGTGGCATACTATCCACAAGTTCATCAAGGCACTGTTAGTCCAGATTGTCCCACTCCTCAACGGCATTCGGTGTAGATCCCTCAGAGCGGCTGATGGGTCACATCGTCCATAAACAGCCCTTTTCAGTCTATTCCAGGCATGTTCGATAGGATTCATGCTTGGAGAACATGCTGGCTACTCTACTAGAGCGATGTCGTTATCGTGGAGGAAGTCATTCACAAGATGTGCACGAAGACGTCCATGAAGACGAATGCCTCGCCGATACTCTGCCGATATGGTTACACGTATCGTACAGCCGTTACGGCGCCTTCCATGACCACCAGCGGCCTACGTCGGCCCCACATAATGCCACCCCAATACAGCAGGGAACCTCCACCTTGCTGCACTCACTGGACACTGTGTCTAAGGCGTTCAACTTGACCGGGTTGCCTCCAAACACGTTTCCGACGATTGTCTGGTTGAAGGTATATGCGACAATCATCGGTGAAGAGAATTGATGCCAATCCTGAGCGGTCCATTTGGTTTGTTGTTGGGCCCATCTGTAACGCACTGCATGGTGTCGTGTTTGCAAAGATGGACCTCGCCATGGATGTTGGGGGGGAAGTTGCCGTTCATGCAGCCTATTGTGCACAGTTTGAGTCGTAACACGTCGTCCTGTAGCTGCACGAAAGGCGTTATTCAACATGGTGGACTTGCCATCAGGGTTCCTCCTTAGGTAGCCGTTATCTACTGCAGTAGTAGCCCTTGGGTTGCCTGAGCGAGGAATGTCATCGACAATTCCTGTCTCTTTTTATCTCATCCATGTCCGAACAACATCGCTTTGATTCACTCCGGGACGCCTAGACACTTCCCTTGCTGAGAGTCCTTCCTGGCACAAAGTAACAATGCGGACGCGGTCGAACCTCGGTATTGATCGTCTAGGCGTGGTTGAACTACAGACAACACGAGCCGTTTACGTCCTTCCTGGTGGAATGACTGGAACTGATCGGCTGTCGGAAACCCTTCGTGTAATATGCGGTGCTCATGCATGGTTGTTTACATCTTTGGGTGGGTTTGGTGACATCTCTGAACTGTCAAAGGGACTTTATCTGTGATACAATATCCAGAGTGAACGTCTGTCTTTAGCACTTCTGTGAACAGCGGTGATACAAACTTTTTTGTGTATACATAACGCAGCACCACTGATAAACCTACAGTACGAAGAGTTATTTGTAATTAAATTAATACGCATACATAGTATAAAAAAGTTATTATTGAATTACCTTGTTGTAGAAGCGTGCTTGAATTTATTGGCCACCTAACAAGCGATACAAAAATAAGTTCGTTTCCAACCAAGACACATACCACCGACATTTGTACTAGTGTGCAGATATTCTCAGTGCAGTACAGATACAGTGATAAATGGTAGCATGGAATCAAATGAAAGGCAGTTATTCTGTAACGATCCATTGTGTTCGTGATACTAAAATTCTCACAATGTATCCCTGCTAGTCTCCGAAATTTGATTCGTGGAGTTCGGGTAGCGTAGTCAGTCATATACATTTGTCTGCAGAATTTGAGAAGGAGCTAGATAAAGCAACCTGACAACTAAGTGGACGTGTGAAAGCTTGTTGCCAGGATGTGTGTATCAGTCTTTGGCCAGCCGCGATGGCCGTGCGGTTCTAGGCTCTACAGTCCCGAAACGCGCGACTGCTACGGTCGCAGGTTCGAATCCTGCCTCAGGCATGGATGTGTGTGATGTCCTTAGGTTAGTTAGGTTTAAGTAGTTCTAAGTTCTAGAGGACTGATGACCTCAGAAGTTAAGTTCCATAGTGCTCAGAGCCATTTGAACTGATGATGATCGAAGTAGAGGGGATATAAAATATAGACTGGCAATGGCAAGGAAAGCGTTTCTGAAGAAGAGAAATTTGTTAACATCGAGTATAGATTTAAGTGCGAGGAAGTCGTTCCTGAAAGTATTAGTATGGAGTGTGGCCATGTGTGGAAGTCAAACGTGGACTATAAATAGTTTGGACAAGAAGAGAATAGAAGCTTTCGAAATGTGGTGCTACAGAAGAATGCTGAAGATTAGATGGGTAAATCACATAACTAATAAGGAGGCAATGAATAGAATTAGGGAGAAGAGAAATTTGGGGCACACCTTGACTAGAAGAAGGGATCGGTTGGTAGGACATGTTCTGAGGCATCAAGGGATCACTAATTTAATATTAGAGGGCAGCGTGGAGGGTAAAAATTGTAGAGGAAGACCAAGGGATGAATACACTAAGCACATTCAGAAGGATGTAGGTTGCAGTAGGTACTGGGAGATGAAGAAGCTTGCACAGTTTACAGCAGCATGGAGAGCTGCATCAAACCAGTCTCAGGACTGAAGACCAAAATAACAACAACATGACTTATTGCGTATAGTTTTTGTTTTTATCACGGTATAATTGGTGCAGAGCCGTGTATCAAATTTCCTTAGAGCAGCCGCAAAATTACGTCCTCTGCTGCAAGTGTATAATTACATTTAATAAAAGCTGCTTATTTGGAGCTACCAGTTTAATACGGCAGCTTTGTAAATTCCGCAGCCCGGCCGCGGTGATCGAGCGGTTATAGGCGCTTCAGCCCGGAAACGCGCGACTGCTACGGTCGCAGGTTCGAATCCTGCCTCGGGCATGGATGTGTGTGATGTCCTTAGGTCAGTTCGGTTTAAGTAGTTCTAAGTTCTAGGAGACTGATGACCTCAGACGATAAGACCCATAGTGCTTAGAGCCATTTGAACCATTTGTCAGTCAGTGTCAATCAGTGAGCAGATACATTAGACTGTGGTGATGCTTTTACGTACATCATGGCCTAGGGATAAGATTTGGATGACTCGGCACGGGGAAGAGAATCATCAGAAATCTGGGAGATGGACGACGTGTGACGAGTTTAGGCCAAGGTTTGGTATTGCTCGCAGCGTTGGTTCAGGTACACGGGGAGCGTTCCGGACGACAAGCACTGCCAACCGAAGGTGAGGAGGTGGTCGACCATGGCCAACTACAGAAGCAGACAATCAATACGTTGTGCAAAAGGCGAGAAGGAAACCAGGTCAAACAGTGGGAAGAATTCCATCCCCATTTAACCTTTTAACTGATACTGGTAAATATGTCTACAACTGATTAAATGCTGTTTGTATGTAACTAGTTTTCTTTTGAGCCGTATTTACTAGCCAATAGATTGTCGTGATTTCCTAGTTATAAATAATTTTATTGATAGTATGTCGCGAAACACTTCTTGTAATGGTAAACGAACATTTCAAATAATATTGTGTCGCAAGTTAACTCGAAAATGTGAGCCGCTTAGATCATACGTATTATTTTCGCTGACAGTACGCTTGTAGTATGATTCGAAAATACGCAACATGAAGAGAACATTTTTTGCATACACTGTAATATAATTGGCAGATTATTTACTCATTTTTGGCTCCTTTTTATAGATAGAGGGACCGTACTGCCATTCGTGAATATTTCTTTTAGATCCACAACTCTATGAGAATAAATTTTTGGAGGTGACACAGTTCCATGTCGGATGAAGTTCTGATTGGTCATGAAATGAACTGCTGGAAAGAGATTACAAAAGAGTACGCAGGAGAGAATGATGCGGATCATGTAGCTACTGTTTCTGCCGATCCCCTGAAGTCCGTTGCGAACCCCAGTCTTTTGGAAAATGTCTTTTTCCTGGCGGCATACGTTTACTCACAGAAGATGGCATGAGACAGTTCTAAAGACTTTTTCTAACTTTTTCAGCACAAATTTTGTGCCTCTGTGTGACAGGTATGACTGTTTACCAACCCATAACTCATAGTGGACTTTGAAACGCATAATAGTTTGAACACTTTTATTGATCACTGTACCCAAAGAGTATAGACTCCCATATATTTATTTGTTATGTGTATGAAACATTTTGTCACTTAAATGGTTTTCAGGTCTGCAAGCCACTCAGTGCTGCGCTCCACAGTGGCGCAGCGACTACATAGGTGTGGTCTCTCTGCCCGACGACCAGTAACTTGTGTTCGTTTGCCACCCGAACGTTGGCGGCACCGTTGGCGATGGTGCCAAGGCCATGGACACTGTACCGACCAGAGGTGGCATCGCGTGCTCTTCTCGGATGAGAGTAGATTCAGTATGAGTAGTGATGCTGTCTGTACCCTCTTATGTGGAGATGTGGGAACACGTAATGCACCCGGTAACATAGTCGAACATGATGGGTTTGGTGGTCCAGGGGATATGGTGTGGGAAGGCACAATATTGCGTAGACGTACTGACCTCCGAATCTTTGAACACAATTCATTTGTCGTTCATTGTTGTCGTGGCACTGTACTCCTTCGCTACGTGTGTCTTCTTTTCGGTGGTGCATTCAGCCCCCCGCCCCGCCCCCCCCCCCTCCCCCCACTCATAGCCCATCCCTGACTTAAATCCTGTTGATCACCTGTGATAAACATTGGAGAGACGTGCAGCAGCACATCCCCCACGTGCACCGCCGACCATCCAGCAATTGTCGACGGCGTTTGTGGAGAAGTGGAACGCCCAAGCACATAAATTTCTTACCACCCTTGTGGCCAGAATAGGTGTATGCTGCAGAGCATGCTTTTCCGTCCCTAACGATCGCTTACCCAACTGAGAAACGTGCCCGACTTTTGTAATGTTCAGGGCACTACAGACATCACGGTGACTATAGTGTGCTTCCTGTTCGTCTCATTTCGTATCTCTTTCGGTTACCTCATGTACTGTACTGTACTATACCTTAGCCGTTCTTTCTAGCCGGCCGGAGTGGCCGAGCGGTTCTAGGCGCTACAGTCTGGAACCGCGCGACCGCTAGGTCGCAGGTTCGAATTCTGACTCGGGCATGGATGTGTGTAATGTCCTTAGGTTCGTTAGGTTTAAGTAGTTCTAAGTTCTAGGGGACTGATGACCTCAGGAGTTAAGTACCATAGTGCTCAGAGCCATTTGAACCATATTTGAAGTTCTTTCTATGTATGATAAAAGTTTCATCGAGCTATGTTACTTGGCAGTGAAACGTTATGCGAAAGTTACTTTCGTCCTTAAGTTTTGCCCATCAGTGCAGCAGCCAGAATCTGAGCATCAGCAACACAATCTACGTAATGGCGTCCACTGTGAATACACTCTTTCCAGACGAAATGATAGAGGTGGCCTGTCATCCATGTTCGAAACGACATAGTAGTTAAGTAAACAATATTTAATCCATTAAGCATAATCACGTATTAAATAAAATATAAATTCAAACTGATCCAGTAATACCCTCTGTGGAAGGGGGCCGCGCAATCCCTGATATGTCGCCTCAAACCGCGCGGCCACAACGCGCGGCCAAAATGACGATCAGCGTGCCTCCAGACGCGCCGTAATCCGTCTAATCTTACACTCATGATCCCTATCCGATGAAAGAAGTAGTAGTATTGCAATCTCTACTGCTAAATAGGTACAAATAACTCTGAAGGAACAACATTGCCTCTTTCATAGATTTTAATATAAGTTTCCTGAGAATATATGCTACACTTTCATATGTGCCGCAGCAACCTGTTAAGAAAATGATATTTAAACAAACAAATGACTCATTAAAATATGTTCTGTATTAAACAGGATGACTGAACTATTATCTGCTACAACTGAGAGCGCTAGTCCTGAGTTGAGAGTTATTTGCGAATTAGGGCACATGTGTCACAGACGGTTTCCTGCCAACGGAATGTTACTGTGTGCTGCCGGAGGTCAGTGGAAAGCGTTCTTCGCCCTGGCCGCAGTGGCGGAAACCCTTTCGTCTTGTGGATGCTGGTCAGGCACAGAGCGCGCTCATGAGGCTATCGACTCGCAAATAGTGGTGTGTTTCTGCTCCTCACACCAGCTATTCCAACATCAACTGAGTCAGTCAGTGGAGGCTGCCGTCGTTAGAGTTTCCGTGAGTCAGTCGTCGAATGACGAAAGTCAGTTTTCAGGTGAAAACCATCAGTGGACGAAGAAGAATGTAGACGTCTTTGACAAAATGCGCGAACATTGATTTAAAGACTTTCAGCAAGAAAGTAAAACCTTTCCATCAGTCTGAATTGTATATAATTTTACAGCATTACATATTGAGCATCCCTCAAAACAACAACATCAGTTCCTATTGTGCTAAAGGTTGCAAGTAATAAGTTTTTCTACCAGTTACTTCTCCACGGATCCACTGTCACCTCCAGCAGATTTCCAGTTCTAATTTTTTCATCTAAAGAGCACTTACATTTGTCGCCAAAAAGCGTCTATTTACATGACGTCAAAAACTTTGTGTCTCCGATCAATCGACCGTCAGGCACCAAAGTTCTACATAGGAGCTCAAACAACGATAAGCCAAAGCATTGACCTGTGGCCCCCGCGAGACTGGATACTTCCTGGTGATGTGAGCAGGCGACATGGTAAGGGAAGTGTGCAAGCGGAGCAGAAAAGAATACGAAATCATTATTCCGACGATACGGCCAGAAAGCGGGGAAATCCACTAACATATTATGGCGTGGGGCCTATAAGATTCACCTCGGGAAAGGCGAAGCTGGTCGACCTTTCGCGTGCTAGTGTCGTGAGCCTCTATGGAAAGAGATTCAATTACGGTGAAACCACGAGTAGCGGGCTTGGTTTTATACGTAAACGCTTCTTCACAGAATCGCTCTATAAAAGAGGATAGGCGGTGACTTGTAGGATATATTATAACACCCCCCTGCTTCCCGGGATTTGCGAAATTACTGTTTGACAATGACCGTGAATTATGAATTTTGACCCACGTCCGGATAAGGCATCCGAATCCGAAGTAAATAATGATTATTCCGTGGGAAACAGGAGACATAACTTGATCATTATTGAATGAGTAATTTCATTCAGTAACGATCGGTAAATGAAATAATGGAAATAATTTGGAAATAAATTTTGCCAGTGGAAATTTTGTCGAAAGAAATGATTAAGTTGTAAAAGCAATTAAAAAATCGGTCGCCAGCTCAACTGATAAGCGACAGTACTGTTAAGTACGTGAATAATTGTGTCAAAAATAAAGTTTACCAGTTTGTAGCGCAGCAGGTGGAACGGGAACTTTTACGTAAGTTCTGTGTCACTCTCACAAGGGAACATCCCCATCGCACCCCCCTCAGATTTAGTTATAAGTTGGCACAATGGATAGGCCTTGAAAAACTCAACACAGATCAATCGAGAAAACAGGAAGAAGTTGTGTGGAACTATGAAAAAATAAGCAAAATATACAAACTGGGTCGTCCATGCGTAAGATAGGCAATATTAAGGGCAATGTGAGGCGAGGAGCGCCGTGGTCCCGTGGTTAGTGTGAACAGCTGCGGAACAAGAAGTCCTTGGTTCAAATCTGCCCTCCACTGAAAATTTTGCTTTCTTTATTTTTGCAAAGTTATGATCTGTCCGTTCGTTCATTGATGCCTCTGTTCACTGTAATAAGTTTAGTGTCTGTGTTTTGCGACCGCACCGCAAAACCGTGTGATTAGTTGACGAAAGGACGTGCCTCTCCAATGGGAACCGAAAACATTTGATCACAAGGTCATAGGTCAACCGATTCCTCCACAGGAAAACACGTCTGATATTTTGTATACGATACTGGTGACAGCATGTGCGTCACATGACAGAAATATGTTGTCGACCCACCTAACTGGTACACTTGGCGAATGGATGAAAAGTTTCTTCTACCTTGCCCGATTTAGGTTTTCTTGTGGATGTAATAATCACTCCAAAAAAGTGATGAAAACATAAGAGTTTTTCACATAAACTGAAAATAAAAAGTTAAAATCTTCGGTCGAGGGAAAATTTGAACCAAGGACCTCTCGTTCCGCAGCTGTTCATGCTAACCACGGGACCACGGAGCTCCTCGCCTCACATTGCCCTTAATATTGCCTATCTTACACATGGACGACCCAGTTGGTATATTTTGCTTATTTTTTCATATTTCCACACAACTTCTTCCTGTTTTCTCGATCGATCTGTGTTCAGTTTTTCAAGGCCTATCCACTGTGCCAACTTATAACTAAATCTGAGGGGGGTGCGATCGGGATGTTCCCTTGTCAGTAGTCATATAAAACAATGTCATAACAATCTAACTACACATAAACATTAATGGTTAACTTTCAATAAGTATTTTGATAATTATTTTGTTCATAATTTGTCAGCTAAGTGCAATGCTGACAGCACAGATAATTATCTATCGAGATTTGAATAATGGACTGTCATTCTGTCTTTAAAATTAGGTACTTTGCGCAGTTTAGTCTACTGATAATGAAATATATTGCCAATAATTGATTAACTATGTTTTGAATGATAATAATTCATTAATTGGGGGATTGTCAGGTGGAATAAGCTTTATAGATTCATGAAATATCCTCGAACTAACTTCAGCTGAATATGCATTGAAATAAATCTTAATAATCAAATTTATTACTTCAGTCTATTATTAAGTTACTATGGTTGACGTAAGCTTATTAAGTGCAACAATTAACAATGATAACCAGTCTAAAATTTACTCTTCACCGTCTATGCAAATAATTTGATAATTAACATATTTTCTCTTGATAATGGCGTGACACACTCAGTTCAATAAGGCAAGGATCGGAAGGAACCTACTTGGTGTTATTGTCGGGTGGACTGTAACTGCAACACTTCGTTTATAAAGTGCTTGTTATTAATTGTTAAACTTCAGAGAAAAGCACAGTCACTGGCAAGCCTTCTACAATCTTATCCTACGAAAATGAAGTAGATCTTACTTCCCTCGTTGTCGGTTGATCGACAGAGGTCCACGGCAGCGACACAATGTGGCAGCGGGCTTTTGCTGTTGCGACTTGGGCCCAGAGTGCGCTTCACATTTAAGTCCTCGTTTCTTCAGCACTATGCGCACTAATCCATAATAACTTGCCCGGCCATGCTTCCAGATATGCCGACCATTACTTTCCCGTCGTACTTAGATTCACACACTAGCCGTTAGATGTAACACAGCTAGGAATAGCAGCACTCGACTGTACGTCTTACTCCGAGCACCGCGTCACTGCCACTACTAGCCGCTGGCGCGCTACCGCGCCCAGCGGCACGAAAAACCAATCTCTCAGACTTCAACGTTAACTAAATATGCCCTGACTTGCCAGTGTTAAATATTACATAATTTAAACATAGTATTTACAATACATATTTACACTAGACAATACATCGTATACAAACAGTTTCATGTGTTAAGTAAGCGAAAAAATTCATAGCAAGGACTGCGTTGTAGCGTCACAATATGACGACAGAGTACAGTGCTGCACTGCAGACACAAGTGTTTCGGATCACACCGTTCAGCGTATATTGTTGAACATGGGGCTCTGGGGCAGGACGCCCCTACACGTTATCTTGCTGACCCGATAACATACTAGAGACTGAACCGTAGATCAATCGAAACAAACTGCCTGGTCCGACGAATCACATTTTTTGTTACTCCAGGTCGATAGTTACGGCCGCGTACGGTGACAACGAGAACAACGGCTGCTGGAACCATTCAGCGCGACACGGATTCAGACAGGTGGGGGCAGTGCTATGCTATGGGGTAGATTCTGCTGGGCTTCCATGTTTCTGTGGTAGCACCATGGCTGCGTGAATAGAAATGCGGACTACCAGCATTCGTTCGTGCCCAAAGTCGATCTTCCAACAGCACAACTACTCTCGGTGTCACAAGACCAGATTAGGGCAACATTGGTTTCTGTGGCTTGATTATGATGTGAAGCTGATGTCTTGGTCACAAACTGGACTTACGTGAACCCGATGTAACATATGTGGAGCGCTATCGGGCGCCATCTCCGCGCCCACAAACCACCCGCCCGTAATTGATAGGAATTACGAGACCCGTGCGAAGTCATCTGGTGCCACGTGCTTTATTAAGGAGGTGGCTGCAATGTTTTTTTTTATCAGCGAATTTTCTCCAGAAAATAAATGTCCGTGTTTTGAATTATTTGGACGACACTTACAGCAGCTTATCACATAGAACTTATCAAGAACATTTGAAATGAATTTTACTATGACCATTAATAAACTTTATCATTGTAAGTTCCTTAATCTTGATTCTTTTCCGTCTATTTGTATCTCGGGGCAACGGCCTTGTCGCAGTGGATGCACCGGTTCCCGTCAGAACACCGAAGTTAAGCGCTGTTGGGCGTGGCCGGCACTTGGATGGGTAACCGTCCGGGCCGCTATGCGCTGTTGCCATTTTTCGGGCAGTACTCAGCCTCGTGATGCCAACTGAGGAGCTACTCGACCGAATAGTAGCGGCTCCGGTCAAAGAAAACCATCATAACGACCGGGGGAGCGGTGTGCTGACCACACACCCCTACTATCCGCATCCTCATTGAGGATGACACGGCGGTCGGATGGTCCCGATGGGCCACTTGTGGCCTGAAGACGGAGAGCTCTCATTTGTATCACGGATGATACCCCATAACATTGCAGTGAGATTGTGTTGACGTTCTGTCTAGCGTGAAGGTGGTGGCCGGCAGCGGCTAACCACTGCCTGTGTCAGATGCCTCACACACAAGACAAGCTATGCAGTTCCGAGTATCTTCTGCCTAACGGCGCAGCTGGAACGTCCCACACAGTCTTCGCAGAAGTGTTCACAGTAATATAACGGACGATATTCCTCTTCTTCTAAGGCGAAGGTGAAAAGAAAGACGAATCCGAATAATTATGACTATCGCTTGTCCTGTTTACGTCTTGAAGCAACATTTCTCTACGATATACGTCACAGATACAAAGCGAGGATCATCCAACGTAAGGGAGGCTCCATCTGAGCTTCGTCTTTGAAGTCCACTGCAAAGTTCGGTATTCCTCTATTCCTCAGTTGGACGAGTGTTGGTGCTAAGAACTTCCTGCTGCTCACTGCCCTCAGTGACAACATATTAGGAGTTCAAATGGCTCGGAGCACTATGGGACTTAACTTCTGAGGTCATCAGTCCCCTAGAACTTAGAACTACTTAACCCTAACTAACCTAAGGACATCACACACATCCATGCCCGAGGCAGGATTCGAATCTGCGACCGTAGCGGTCGCGCTGTTCCAGACTGAAGCGCCTAGAACCGCTCGGCCACCAACATATTAGGAAAATAAAGGTTAACGCTGTCATCAACGTGAATGATGATTTGAACAATTCACTAGGCAGCGTCCTATTGGAGATTGACTACCATGGCTTTTCTCCGATCTTTGAACTGACTTACCCAACATTTTAATTGGAGGACCAACACGTTAAAGTGAACTCCGAACCACGCTGCTATTCGGCTTTTCTCTCATTAGCGAACATTGCCAGAGGTGAAGGAACAGATATGTAACGGTTAAAAATCCTAGTGCTGAGCAGGGATCCAACTGGGAACTTTTGGATCCGTAGTCTTGCACATTACCACCAAGCCATCGAATCTAAAATTGAAACTGCTGCCGAGCTCAGACAGTACAAGTAGCATTAGAGTTACCGTGGACAACAAGGTGAAACGAACGTTTACAGTCTGCCTGGATTTCATTATTTTGCACTTAGGGTCGCGATGGCAGCGAACAAACGGGCAGTCCAGCGTGGGTCCGCCTTTCCCGTGTTTCCGGTGCGGTCTTTTATGCGGTGGCTCCACCCTGCGGGCATAAAACCCATGAATTACGAGCCGGCAGAGTGATGCCGCGTCGACGTGCCGCCTGCCGCCTGCCCCGACAAACGGAATACCGAGCACCCCGCGCTCGCCCGGCTTTAAAGACGATATTTTAGTTTCGCGGAGTGCGCCACAAAGGGAGTCGCCGACTCCTGGCGGTCTCCTCGTATATATAACCACAGGATATACGTTTCCTAGAAAAGTAGCACAGGGCAGGACACCTAATTGTTTCCTGGTATATATTTATTTTTATTTACTCCACATGATCAGATTAGAGCCTTCGGTCTCTCTCTTACATCACACCAGGATTTCACAAACACAATAACTTTTGAATCATACTTAATTGAAAAATATCAATAATCTTTCGATGATAAACAGTAATACAAGGGCGTGCTGAAAAGTAATGCCTGAGGAATTTTTTTGCGAACGCTCTTACATCGTTTTAAATAAAACAGACTTTATTAACATTGTACATTTTTATTCTTCATGTGTACTAATTTTTTTCTCAACATAATCACCTTGACGACAAACACATTTCTCCGAACGAGAGACGAGAGACCGTCACTGTAGAACCTCACCTCTGCTTGCACCGCTTCGTCACTACGAAAATGAAGTCCTAGAAGGTGTTCTCCGAGTTTGCAAACACATGCACAGCTGATGGAACCAAGTCGGGATTGCATGGAGGATGACCGATAACAGCGAACCCAAGGCGTCGGATTGTTGCAGATGTCGCAGCGCTCGGTGTGGTCTAGCGTTGTCATGCTGAAGGAGAGGGTGGTGCTCCATGTATGGAAGAACTCATCGAATTCGTGTTTTCAGTTTTCTGAGGGCCCCGCAGTACCTTGCAGAGCTTATGGTGGTGCCTTTTGGCAGGAATTCCAAATGCATCACACCTTAAACATCCCAGAACCCCGCGAGCGTGACTTTGCCTGCTGATGGCATAAACCTAATTTTTTTTGGCATGGGTGATTCTTTGTGGCGGAACACCTTGATGTTCACTTGTTTTCGGAGTCAAAATGGTGAACCCAGCTTTCTTCACCTGTCACAAATTTGTTAAAGAATCGATCATCTTCACGCTCAAAACGCAAAGGAAACAGTTAGGCCGGCCGGAGTGGCCGTGCGGTTCTAGGCGGTACAGTCTGGAATCGAGCGACCGCTACGGTCGCAGGTTCGTATCCTGCCTTGGGCATGGATGTGTGTGATGTCCTTAGGTTAATTAGGTTTAATTAGTTGTAAGTTCTAGGTGACCGATGACCTCAGAAGTTAAGTCGCATAGTGCTCAGAGCCATTTGAACAATTTTTTTGAAACAGTTAACGGATGCCCAATCTCCACTATTTCATGTCAGGAGTGAGCTTTAGAGTCACTCATCGTGGTGCACACAGTATTCTACACTGCAGTTACAAAACTACGGGCTGTACACGCTCTCCTGCTATGCCAAGCCTGAGAGCTGTGTCTCTTTTATCCGACGAATTTCTCTGGTGAGTTCATCAACTAGATTCCGATGAGGCTCGTCAATTACAGTATGCAGTAGTCCACTCCGAGCTCTGTCACCCTCAGAGGTTTTAGTACTAGCGTTTTTTTCATTACGGCGACGCAAAACCCAACACACACACGTTACACCCCGCCATGTTACACTCGACAATTCGGGGGGTCTAGAGGCGGAGAGTTGCAACTTGCGTCAGCGAATCTCGGAAATTGACCGAATAATACGCATGACATGTAATACCTTAATCAATATTGAGAACAGAATGAAAAATTCTGAGGCATTACTTTCTAGCACACCCTCGTTCATGTGCATTAATGTATTAACAGAATTACAAATGATTTGAAAGTATGTAATGACATTGTGAATTACATTTTTGAATAGGAACTAATAAAGTTAATACTAGCGGTACAACACTGCTCCTACTCCTACTCCTCCTATTACTGCTACTGCTAATAATAATAATAATAATAATAATAATAATAATAATAATAAGGAAATGAACACACTCCGTTCGTCGCGATCGCAATGTAGAGTTTTTATTGTTCCAAGACGACCGGTTTCAACATTCTTATGGTGCCATCATCTGATCTTACTGATTCTCGTCATGTTCTCCACGAAGCCACCAACAAGCATGGAAGATACGAGGATTTTATCAACTGTGTACATTTTATCAAGACGTGTATATATGTGACTGCCTTTTATGCTCTGACTTCAGGTAATGTAATATGGCAGTTTTGTAACAAGTTCATCAAATCAAGAGGTACAGAGTGGGGAGGAAATAGCTTATGATATATTACAGTTACTGAGATCTATTTTGTGATAAAGTCAAAATAGTCTAACAAAATAATAATCAGTGTGTTTACCAAAAGACTGTTGAGAATCTCGGAAACAACGAAGCTGGTCGGCTGTTTGTGTGCTGATATCTTGAGCATCATTGGGAGTGATCGTGGTGGTCAAACCACGATATGGAGACAAGATGTTGGGCATCCACTCTTTATCACTGCATATCGAGGTCTGAGACGTACACGATAGGCGGCGATCAATGCAGATCTGACGCGACAGTAAAATGCTGTTACAGGCATATGTGTTTCGGAGCAGTCAGCTTAGCGCACATTGTTCAGCATCGGGCTCCGCTGCAGACCCAACTCTACGTGTTCCAGTGTTGACCCAAAGACGCCATCTATTACTATTTCAATGGGCAGTGGATCATAGATCAGTGGAGACGTATCCGTGGTCGGATGTATTACGTTACTTTCTACACAATACAGATGGCCGTGTTCGAATACACCGGTTGTTCGGAATATGCACAGCGACACTAACGCGTGCAGGTGAGGACAGCATCATGCTATGGAGGGCATTCACCTAAGCATACACTGGACCTGTCGTAGTAATCTAAGATACTATTTAGTTGTTTAGTGCGTGAACACGATTGCAGACCACTAGCATCCTTTCGTTCTTGATTTATGCAGCGACAGCGATGGTATGTTGGTAGCTGAATGTCTTTCCATGACATCAGACAACCAGTTTCTCCTGCTACATTATTATAGCTATTCTGCAGCCACAATCTGTGTATTTTAACAATGCATTTTACAAAATTAATGAAGACTGCCTAGAGCGTAATTGCGTGTGAAAATGTAAACTCAGTTGAGTGAAAATGGAGTGGAGTGAATTAGATTTTATTAATCTTACGTTCCAAAATGATAAACAAGTCACTCACATTCATCTGAAGATACTTCTGAAAGGGCTCTGATGAGTTTCCTTTACCCACAACCAACCAAAAAATTTCTGTTGTTGAAGCCCAATAATTAGCATTTTATAGGCTGTTTTAGAACGACAACAGCCAATCACATATTTTGTTGGAACAACTTTATTTATATTAACCACGACCATTCTGGAAGAAGTACCTGATTTTTATTCCGTTTTAGGTTTTCATGTGGATAGATGATGCAAAATTCGATTGCAGTAGGCTGTAGGTTAATTAGGTAAGGTGGTCGTTCTCGGCAAGGTTGGGAAAAATGAGTGATTTATATAATTCTAAAACAAGTATTGCAACACAGCTGCATAATTACCTCATTTATGATGATAAGAGTTATGGAATTTGGAAATTATTTAAAGGTTTCTAACTATAGTTACTGGTGATGAACCATTTGACACATCATTAATTTATGGAAAATACCCCCAAAGTGATGTTGAGCAGCAGCCCTGAATGCTGAGTTTTTGTGCGCAGCTCGTTCCCTCGTCATTAGTACTGCCAATAGCCTTCGCGAGACTACACGTTTTGCTGCGAGAAAAGGCTTCTGAATTAAGTCCTGGTATCTACGAAACAACAGATAAGATGGACTAGCTACTGCTGCACTAAATCCTTGCAAAATCTCTCTTCGAATTCAAACGCCAACAATATAGCTTTAATGAACTTAGACTTCCGCGTGAGTAAATCTGATCTACGCAGACAGTGATTTAACAGCACTTCATTCACACACTTCAACATACAACTGCGCAGTCGTCTCCTATATCAGTGAAGAGGGGAAGCAAGATTAGGGTTTAACGTAGAAAATGTTCAAATGTGTGTGAAATCTAATGGGACTTAACTGCTAAGGTCATCAGTCCCTAAGCTTACATACTACTTAACCTAAATTATCCTAAGGACAAACACACACACCCATGCTCGAGGGAGGACTCGAACCTCCGCCGGGACCAGCCGCACAGTCCATGACTGCAGCGCCCTAGACCGCTCGGCTAATCCCGTTTAACGTAGAGTCGACTATGAGGTCATTAGAGACAAAACTAGTGCGTACTGTGTGTGTGAATTCCTAAGGGGCCAAACTGCTGAGGGCATCGGTCCCTACACTTACACACTACTTAAACAAACGTACGCTAAGGACAACACACACCATCCCCGTGGGAGGACTCTAACCTCCGACGTGAGGGCCTCGCAGTCTGTGACATGGCGCCTCAAAACGCACGGCCACTCTAGTGCGGACTAGAACAGAACGAGAAAAGAAATCGGTCACGTCCTGTTAAAAAAAGCTGTAACGGGATTTGACTTACACGAATTTGGGAAACCTGGGTCTCGAAGATATGACGGTGACGTCCTTCCTCAGGCGACTCGACTGTCTTGCTACAGCAGCGCATCGCTCGATCTGTCTTACGTAGCGTTTCACGGTTATGAGAGGCATAAACTTCCGGATAGGGCGTCATTCGGTCCACCACGATAACAATGGAAGTTCCAAAGATTAAGTAGGTCGTTACTCCTTCATATCTTGTTACCCCCAGCAAATAATTACACCACAAAATCTCAAGCGGCTAGCCGGCCGCGGTGGTCTAGCGGTTCTGGCGCCGCAGTCCGGAACCGCGGGACTGCTACGGTCGCAGGTTCGAATCCTGCCTCGGGCATGGGTGTGTGTGATGTCCTTAGGTTAGTTAGGTTTAAGTAGTTCTAAGTTCTAGGGGACTTATGACCTAAGATGTTGAGTGCCATAGTGCTCAGAGCCATTTGAACCATTCTCAAGCGGCTACGCTTGCTTTTCCAGAGACAAAATTATTCGTCTCGAAACAACGCCATCTCGGTTGTTAAAAAGGGAACGGATACACTACAACATGTTGTAAGTCGTTTGTGCGTATACGATAAAGAGTGAGTATGTTATCAATATCTTTAAAGTATTTACGAGTTCATGATCCGCGACTTGTTGTAAAAAAGGAAAACTGGAAAAAGTAAGAGAAACGTATACGAAACAATTATTTTTCTCTGTTGCTTTCTCACCGCGGTCTCAAAACAGTCTACGTTTTAAGTCGTCTTCAGCGTAATTGAAAATGATTTTCTTATCCGTTACATTCCATCAGGTGATTATGTTCCTGACTAATCAGAACCCTTCATCGTCATTTTATTTTCCTAATATTTCTCTAGAATCATACACAGATAACTGTGAACTGACGGTTCATATCTAGTTTCTAGATGAGAGATGAACTCCAACGTTGTAAAGACAAATAGTTGGTAAATTCGTCTGTATCAGTGGCTAGACAAAAGTACAAGTCTCCTACAAGCCAACTAAATGCATTGTGTTTAGCGTTAGGGAAAAATTTCCAATCTGGTTGCTGAACTTATTCGATGTTTATCTTATTTATAGCGAATCGTGTGTAATAGAGAGCTTTTATTACCTAGTCCCAATTGCTAATCGTTTTCTTGCATAAATATGTGTGTTCCATATTCAGTTCAAAAAAATGGTTCAAATGGCTCTGAGCACTATGGGACTTAACATCTATGGTCATCAGTCCCCTAGAACTTAGAACTACTTAAACCTAACTAACCTAAGGACAGCACACAACACCCAGCCATCACGAGGCAGAGAAAATCCCTGACCCTGCCGGGAATCGAACCCGGGAACCCGGGCGTGGGAAGCGAGAACGCTACCGCACGACCACGAGATGCGGGCTATATTCACTTCAGTATTACACATTTCGCAAAAGGCTTAGGGGTTCAGTTTGATTTTATATTTCTTTTTAAGAATTGGGGACGGTTCAGTGATGACATTTAGCCACATGGCTCTAGCATTTGTTAATATAATCTTTGGCTGGACATTACTTAACACTTGTGACCAATTTACGTGAGGGTATTTCTAAGTTCTATACGGTGCTTATGAGGGCGTTGGTATACTCTTTCTGGGAATTACTTCGGTGTGTTCTCTCATAAGTAGCTTGTTTCTATGTATTAGATATAGATATATCTGTAAATTTTGCATTCTGAATCTGAGAGTCAAAACATTTGGGAAATATTTTGTGTGATACTTCCAGCGCCTTTCCTGAGTATTTTGCTTGTATGTCTTAGGAATAATGTCATGAGTGTTGGTACAGATCTCTCGACTCATAACCGCCGTTGGGATTGTAGTACTTCGTTTTAGGCAGTAGCGGAAATGTTGCTGTGCCAGGGTAATCAAGGAAATTGAAAACGTCGTACAGATAGCCCCAACACAGCTGCAACATTTCCGCCGCTGCTGAAAACCAGTTATCGCACGATACTCAACTTTATCATTCAGCTGGGCCATTTAGCTTTGGTCCCTCCTCGGGCGTGTTTCGGAACTGTGACGGGAGGGTTTCGAAGTGTTACAGCACTGTAGATATCTATCTGTAAACAAACAAAAAATTATGTAATTTCATTTTTTGGAGGAGATAATTAAAGACATATGACTTCCCCTCGTTTTCAGTAATTGTGCCTATGCGTAAGTCACATCACCGTATCTCTTGCCTCTTCGCACAGCCAAAGCATAAAGAGGTAGCATCGTCTACTCTGTAGACGACGGTTCCTCGGGCGCAGAAATGTATGTAGGCCACCTGCATGAGGCGGGAGGCGGTGTCGTCGTCTTGCAGTTGGGCCACAAGCTCTCTTGCTACCGGTTCCTGCACGTAGGAGCGGAGGAGCGGAAGCGGCCCCTCTTGTGTGCTGGCAGTGACAGGGGTGGGAGGGGGCGGAGGCGGCTGGCGGCTCCTGCATTTTAATGCCTTGGTGAGAGTGAGGCGCCGGGCAATGGCAGAGCTCGGTGTCGTTGTCAGGCACACGACATCGTCTTTGGGACTCAATATGTCGCCGACAGCCGTTGGTGGCACGATGGACGACCCCCGGAGATGTGATGTCGAGAACTGGCAAGCAGCCTATGGAGTTAGGTGTCTCACGTTTGGAAAGCGACGCCTCAGCTGAGCCCGGTCTAAGTTGATAGTGAGTTTATGGAAGCGGCGGCATCAATTTTTGCTACCTCAGCAACTTGCAACTTAAAAACGCTGTATTTGTCTTTCTCGTCGCATTTTGTAAAGGTAGTTTCATCTCATTACTGCCCGTATAAAGTCATTCTGTAAATTAACTACATGTTTGTATTTTATGTGTCATTTGTATATAATATCTGTTGACTGCTAAACAACTGTGCGAATCTTAATAAAAATAATTTGCCAAATCTGTCCAAAACGTGAATATCAAAATGTAAACATATGTTAGACACCGGAGCTGGTGCTGGTGCTCCATCACGCTTCTTCCACGTTCCTCAAACATGTGCTGTAAGGTGGCCATGTCATTTTGATTTTTCTATGTCATCGATGTGCACGTCAGCTGTGCAATAATGAAGGCTTGTTTGTTCATTAGTGTTATTCATGAAGGGCTGATCAATGAAACAGAGCCGGGAGTATTTACAATTGATTATTTGCGAGATATGAGGATATTATGAAATGTGAGCCTATGATGTTGATGATACAGTAGAGGCAAATATGTTGCACAGGGATAATATAAGGAGACATTTCACACTTTCTTCCAGTTTTGATGAGGTATACAGACTGTCAGGTAGCTAACTGGAAAGAGGAGCGATAGATATTTTGAGGTAAGAAGTTTTTCAGGAATCCTGTTTCTTGTTATAGTCAGTTTATAAGCCATGTGGATACATTTCATGTTTATAAACACCAAAAGTAATTTTTTGAAAAGATGTGACTGGATGACAATACTGAATGAAGATAACGTGACTTAAGAAAGCAGAGTTTCCTTGGTGGGGAGTTTATAATTATCAGACGCAAATTATGTTTTTGCAAAGATGTGGCTCAGCTTTGATTGCTACTCTGTAATATGACACACTCTTTTAGTATATGGTACCTAAATGAACTTTTTGTGATTCTTCTTTGTGGCAGTGTCTATTTTCTTGTTTATACTGATATTGTTTTTACTGTTTCCTATATAGCTACATGCACTCAAAATTTAGTTTTTACTGAATTCTGTAGAACTAATAGGCCTTTTCTTTGTCTAACAGATAAACTTAACACATGTATGAAACTATGTCATAACAGTCTAGGTGTTTGGGAAATTTTAAATTCTTGGGAAGTGAAGATGCAACTCATGACTCACGGGGTGTGACATGGATAGACAGTACACTTAATAAGAGAAAGAAGATACAGGAAGTATGTGGGACACAAACGATAATGTTTTTTTTTTTTTACTTTTCAGCTTTATATGATGACTTTTTTATTTTCAGATTGAATTTTTTTACCATGGCATAGGATAAGATTCTTTTATATGTGTTTTTCTCCTTACATGTGTGACTGGCAAACTGTCTTCTTACTTCTTGTATTTACATATGATGTAACATAATAACATGCATTACTTTAACTTAGAGAATTTTCAGGTTGTTTATGCCTTTTACACTTATGTCATTTATTGAGTTTCTTCATGATGCATGTTCTCTGTATAAATTGTTATTATAAGATGCGATGTCATTAGTATAATAATTATGTGAAGTATAGTACTAGACGTGTAACGACTAAACAAAGAGGGAAAGGAAAGCGAGAGCAAAGAACTAGTTACAAAAATGAAATAATTAGGTAGGGTAAATACGAGAAATGATTAGATAGGGCAAATATGAGAAAAGGCTTGGTAGAGCAAAGACAATAATGGCTAAGTAGGGCAAAGATGACAAGCGGTTAGATAGAGCAGTGAAGCTAAATAATATGAAGTTATGAGAATGTATGAAACATAAGACAGAGAGAAGCAAACAGTACAGTAAACAGAGTTATTTGTTGCAAGTTTGATGGAATTATTGGCAAAAGGATTAAATGTGTACGAACAGAAGGCTGGAATATAATTAGATAGTATGCTAATTACTGACCATCTTAGGTGTAATCATAGACTGATGTTTGACTGCATAAAGTATTCTTTGTAGTGAACCTTGGTTACTCCTTAACCCATGTTTTTCCTAATTGTATATTTGTGTCCTCCTTATCTGTGTTTATTTCTTGTGTATATTCACTAACCTTATATGTCTCTTTCTACCTAACTACCTATACTTTTTTACGGATTTTGTCCACACATTTATTCCAGTAGATTCATAATTTTCTGTAGGTATATCATGCATTTTACTGTGCACTGTATCACATTATTTACTTGTCTGATGTTTCTGTAATTCATTTTTGTAAAATTATCATCTAATTTTTCTTAGCTTTTTTAAAAGACATATACGTCTGTTGTCACCATTACACTATTTGTGCATTCCATATGTGCAACGACGTAAAATCTTACTACTGCTATCTTAACGTAAGTAATTCTACACTGTAAATGGTTCAAATTGTAAATTCACCACAAATGATTGAGACTTGTCAGGGCACAAGATACACGTCTACTGAATTTATGCTGAAAAGTTGTGTGTCTCATGTTGACATACTTCATTGACACAAGCTGCAGATGACTTTCATAAGGAACTCTTCTATACTACAATATGGCTTTGGAGTTATCAATTGATCTACAGTCTGCTTCAAGCAGATACTACGACATTTTACTGTTTGTGCGTGTGTGGGGTTGTCAGCTGAGAGCTGTGTTTAGTCTCACTAAGCCTGCTTCCATATAACTTCCCACAATACTGACATTACTGCAGCAAGGTAAAGGAAATTTAGTCGTTTGTGACAAGGAAACTCTTCTGCCTACGTTCATCGTGCTAATTAATACTGCCATATGTGACTGTACGTCAGCATTCTAGGCCTTGTGTAATAGAGACACTCGGACCTATTTCGAGTGTGTTACAAAAACAGTGTATATCACCAATACAAAAGATTACACATAAATTTTCAAAATAGCCCTGTGCAGATCGTTCTCATAGGCATAAGAAAAAATTTAACCAGTGGTCAATACTATTGATTAATCATTCACATGTTCTTGAATTTGGTATAAATGTTTTATTTATAGTTCTTTAGCTCGTAATCTTGAAAAACTATTTTTCTCTTCGTATTTGTAACATGTTTTGTAGTTGCTATCCCTAATGTTTAGCATTTTGTCCTCACCCCATTCCTATTTGAAATGACGCTCGTACAAATTTGTACTGAGGAAAGGTAGAGGATATGTAAGGTGGTCATGTCATTTTGATTTCTGTATGTAATCGATGTGCACGTCAAAGAGGGAGCAAGTTATATTATTGTTGAACAAAGTTTGTCCTTATCGTGGCACAATCTTTGCCTCTGCGTAGTCTGATACATTCTTAGTGGAATTGTGGTAGGTGATGGACGTATTTAGAAGTGCTGTGTGGACTTGTGATTGTATCTGTTAAATTAAGAAAGGACAGTGAGGATGAATACCATGTACATACTGAGTAACATTTTTTTTATTGGAAAGAAGAAGTTTGAGGTACGACTGCAGCATTGCGTAGCTAGGAATCATGATTGTCAGTTTGTTAACTTGCTTCGAGCTGAGAGACCACCTCAGTACCCAGAATTACGGAGTATCATATTAATTGAGTAAGCTGTTTGAATCCTACAGAAATTCTCTGTTAACATTGTACCCTGTTAAAATCATTCTTCACCTTGTTAAGCATAGTATTGTTTAGATCGAATGTTATGCGTGAAGATCACGCGAAGTTTACTCTGTCTTTCTGAATATATATTTCACTCTAAAATCGTTGTCTTGGAATATCATTTTATAGGAACAGTTACTCTCTTCACCCCCACTGTTTGTCTTTACGCATTACCACATATAACAGTTTGAATTTGTATGTAGAAACAAAAGTCTAGCTTAGCCGTTGCCTATTTGCTGTCGGCTGTTGTACTTTCGAGAAATCTGCAACAATGTTGTAAAGACTTGAGGTGAGTGGAAATTTTAATTAGGGCTAGATAGTTGTTTTATTTCAGTTGCGAATTAGTACAAAGTCAACATGCATTCAGATCGGTTTCATTTCAGTTCATATTAGGTGCTCTAAAGTTGAGTTAATTTCCAACAGAAGCAAATACAGACAGCAACTTACACTGCCTTGGATGAAATTTGAGCCTAATTAGACGGAGACTTAATAGAAAAGTATAGGAAAGAATTTCATACCGAAGTCAATAGTGACTTGTAACCATACATTCGCCCTTTTCAGCACGTATGGCTTGTTTTCAGCGAGCGTTTACTGGAATGTTTTACGTCTGTTGTTGTTACAACACTCGTGTCACTTCTCGCGCGTATATGAGTATCCATATCTCGCGCGTATACGAGTATCCATATTAGTCAGTTCTTTTCTTTCTATCTTATTTCCCTTTTCTTCTTCTTCTTTTTTTTTTTTTTTTTCTTTCTGTAACTACTTCGCCTTTAAAAGCGGCGTGCATTGCGAGAGGAAAGGCAGTTGCGTGGTCTAGATGTTGCACCGCGCTAGTAGTATTTCCGTTACACAGATCTCAGCCAGGAGAAATAAACGAGAACCTGAGCCAAACAATTCTGTATTCACATCACGTCGCGTATGCTATTCTATTCGCGGCTTTCGAAGAGAGGGAAGTACGGTGTCGTTCAGGAAACCCCACATACAGGAGCCACGACGCAAATTTCGTTCAATGGTATTCCGCTGGCCGTCTACCACAGAAGTGAATTATGGATTGGTTTGATGTTAAGCGGAGTATTAACGAACGATATCGGTGGCGGGCGCCGTTTAAATCAATTATTAATGAGAAAAAATGTGTAGCGGCTGCATCTGACAACAGCGATGAACTTCGACGGCGTGTCATCGGAGCCACAGCTCACATCATGCGCATAATAAATTCACAGAAATTTCCTGGCCGTCCGACGATACGGCACCGTCCTTACGAATAATGAATGGACTGCAAAGGCTCCACTGTTATTTATCTACGGGGCGAGAAAAACATCTACATCTACACTCTGAAGTGTGTATCTAGGAGTACTATTTATTTTACATGCAGTATGTTTCGTTTTTTAATTTCATTAAATGACGTTTTGTCAGAGGCTCTTCCACACAGTGAAATTTCTTTAACAGGTGGCAGACATATTATTTTACATTCTGTGTCGTTTACCCATGCGTTATTGATAGTGACTTTTAAATATACATGGCTGGACACGTGTACAACCGCACGCACGCACATATACATCTACATCCACATGGATACGCTGAAAATCGTATTTAAGTGCCTGGCAGAGGGTTCATTGAACCACCTTCACAATTCTCTATTATTCCAATCTCGTATAGCGCGCGGAAAGAACGGACATCTATATCTTTCTGCGCGAGTTCTGATTTCTCTCATTTTATCATGGTGATCGTTTCTCTCTATGTAGGTCGCTGTTAACAAAATATTTTCGGATTCGGAGGAAAAAGCTGGTGACTAGAATTTCGTGAGAAGATTCCTCCGCAACGAAACACGCCTTTGTTTTAATGATGTCCACCCCAAGTCTTGTATCATTTCAGTAAAGCTCTCTTCCCTATTTCGTGATTATACAAAACATGCTGCCCTTCTTTGAACTCCCTCGATGTACTCCGTCAATTCTATTTGGTAAGGATCCCACACTACGCAGCAGTATTCTAAAAGAGAATGGACAAGCGTAGTGTAGGCAGTCTGTTTAGTAGATCTGTTACATTTTCTAAATGTCATGCCAATAAAACGCAGTCTTTCGTTAGGCTTCGCCTCAACATTTTCTGTGTCCCTTCCAATTTAGGTTGTTCCTAATTGTTAATTTTATTTCCTAGGTATTTAGTAGAATTTACTGCCTTTAGATCTGACTGATTTATGCACACACACACACACACACACACACACACACACATACATACACACACACACACACACACACACACACTTAAGTAATTGCCAGGCCAATATCATGGCGTCCTCCTTGATGCACGCATCATTGGAGCTATTATTTCAGATTGTCGTTATGAGCAGGCACGGATATACTGTATTGCGCCATAAAAGAGTAAAACGAAGTAACAAAGCACATAGAAGGTGGAACCAGAAGGATTGAGAGAGACGTGAAAAGAATACCATAAACTGATGCAAAATGGATAGCAAATGGGGCTGAAACACTTGCTATGCAATATTATAGATATACTCACTGTCTCAATTAATTATTTATGATATTATCATCATAATTATGATAAAACACTATCTCAAAAAAGATGCACCAATATTCAGTCTGATACTGATGATATTTCAAAGTGGTGTAAGGATTTGGAAATCGTTTTAAATTTCTAGAAATTTAAAACTGTGCATCTCACGATGACTACAATGGCCACGATTCACACATGTAGTTGGTCAATTCACACAATACTAGCAACAATTTGTATGGATACATGTTGTATACATGACAAGTGATACGCAGCAGTACCACGAGAGCTCTCTTGAATAAATCATCCAATTATTCTGAAATTATGATCGTCTGTATGTCTGTGGATGTACATCACATCTACCGATTTCCGTTCCATTCGGATAATTCTTTCATGATGCTCGCAGAACGTCAAATGGGTAAAGTGCTCCCCCTGGCGACGAGCAGTAATTGTCGACAGTGAGCGCCAGGAACCAGATATTGCGCACTTTGTCATGCATCCAGTCGCTCTGAGAACAACAAATATTCCCCGTTCAGTACCTCTACGGAATGAAAAAACATGATGATCTCTTAACCTGTGCAGCTGCTCTTATAATGCTGACGTGAGGCAGCTTCTTACGAAAGAAGAAGACACCGAGGTGAAGACGGCTATGTTTGGTGTCACATAATTATATCAAAGAAACGTAGGTAAGAACTAGTTTAATTTATATCTACATTCAACAAATACATTTTATTTTTTGTGTGTTGGAGAATTCTGTTGACATTTGCAGAGCCATCTGTAAAATTCAAAAACTTGTGCAGAAAGTCTAATGATTATCTGAACTACGTTAATAATACTAACATTGCAAGGATGACGGCACAGCTTTTTCTTTCTAGGCTAAGTATCTGCACAGACGGATCCCGACAACACCTTTTTACACCGATCCACAGCTGAGTGGAATTTAACAGGGGACACACTCCGCCACGCACTGTGCAGTCATTCCTGCAGCATACAGTGTCTAAATAAATTCTTTGCAGTCTTTTCGGACCGGTTAATTACACCAGAAAAAGAAAATGTCCAGTAAACAAAGGATCTAAAATGCGTACCTTAAGAGCTCTGAGCACTTGTTCTTCTTCGATACTGTGAAACTCGTCGCTTATACTGCAAGGTTTTTGATTTGCATGTTTAGGAAGGAGGTAGTATTGACCAAAACAAGAAAAAAAAATGTCTGGTGTACATGGGCTGTAAAATGCATACCTTAAGAACTGTGAGTATTTGATCAATAAAAAAAATTCGTTTCACAGTAGTGAAGATGATCAAGTGCTCATAACGCTTGGTGTATGCCTTTGGAGCCCATGTTTACTGGACAATCTTTTTTGTTTTGGTCCTTAATACTCCTCCGAAACTAAGTGCAACACTGATACTATACCTTACAAAAACTGTTTGGAAACATTTCCACTTTTTGAACAAATTTATCAGCGTTAAGTAAGATAAAAGGGATCAGCTACCCCATTGCTAGGCAGTGGTATCCAAAACATCTATTCGCCCTTTAAAGTGATCTATATTTGCAAGCAAACTTTGCCTTTCCAAAAACAACACTTTGTTACTTTTGCAAATATTTAACACCATAAAACCCCATCAACGACCAAACATTATTCTGAGGTACAGTAGATATGAGTGCAAAACAGACTACGCCGTTAGATTTCTCGTGGAGGTAGACTGAGTGATAGTTTGCCGGTCGCTGCCAATCAAGTTTCGTGTTTCACGTGATCGGCTTTTCTGCAGCAGAATGAGGGTATCAGCAACGTAGCTTCATGTGTAAGGTAAACACGGTTATAACAAAGCAGAAAAAATGAACAAATGTTAGCAGATCTGTAACGATAATATGCAAATAGAAGAGTGGTATGAAGGTGGAGCGTTGTATCGAATTAGAGACGTTTACTGAGGTTTCACATAACTGTCAGTAACAATGGGACCGCGCCTACTCGTTGTCACCGATTTCGTCCAGATTTATGGTATATTCTGGGCTTGTCCAGAAATGAAAGTGACACAAGTGAGAGCTCTAGACTGCCAAGTGTTTCGAAAAAAATAGCATTTTTGACGCGGTTTGTACGAGGCATGAGCCACTTATGTTAGCACACTTAATGGGCAGCCGTTGGCGTCGTGGGGTTGAGTCTCTCTGCAGAAACTTTTCTTAATTTCCAGTATTTACATCAGTTACACTGCAAGTAAACAGAAATAATGCTCAGTATGTTGGGTTTATTAATATGTTCATAAAACCCATGAAAAGGAAAGGCAAACGAAAATTGCGGTCTTAAATAAAGTTCCAGGAAAGTATTGTAAGGTGGGCAAATGAGCTTCGTGTACAAAATTGGATACTTTTTTACTTTACAGTTGATGGTTTAGACACGTTTGGATGACATTCATCGTAAAAACTGGGAAAGTAGTAACAGTCTCAGCATCTTGCACGCATTATAAAGACTGCATTTTTACAATTACATGGTACATTCAAAGCGTTTGCAGAAAAACTAATTTGGTTCACTTTCATATAAGATTCTTTCTCACCGCACAGGATGACACCAAACGCGCGTAATGCATCGTCTCTTCAAATGTTGGCGAAAATAACTGGTTATCTACTGTGGCAAGTATTTTGATGTGGTTTTATCGGAATGCAATTTCTTTTTCTCTCTCGATTGGCTGATATTACCTGCACCGGGAACCTATTGTTCGCGTGCAGCTGCCGAGATCAAAATTACAGTAACAGAATGAGAAGTTCTATACGCTTTGATAACAGTTCCTTCTTGGAAAGCTATATTTATTGTCCTCGTAGTCCTGTATAGACAATGCTTTCTTGGAACATTATTTACAGTAAAAAATACTTCTTTGCCTTTCCTTTTCAGGCCTATTATCGAAATATTAATAAACACAATATACTGAGCGTAATTCCAGTTTATTTTCAATGTAGTTAGTCTAAAAATAGAAAATAAAAATATAGAAAGATTCAGTATACGGATTCGAACAATCGTTTTATACTCCAACCCCCCCCCCCCCCCCCCCCCCCGCCAGCAGCACGCTGGAAACAACGCTAACGTAAATGGCCAGTGATCGACCCACGCCAAAAATGATATTTTTTCTGAACGCTTGGCCATCTGGAGCTGCTGCTTTTGTCACTTTCATCCCTGGCCATGCATCCATACATACTATAAAAATGGATGTTCTTAGTATATATGTATGTGTGTATGTTTCACATCTGCTTCTAAACCACTACCACTTACTCTCTGGAAAAAATGGCTGTGGGATTAAGAACCGCTTACCTTTCAAAGGTAGTGGGAGTGAAAAAGCAGTGTAGCCCACAACGAGCGAATACCTATTCTTTATTCGTCCACTATTTGAGAATAAGAGCACTTACTGACTTGCAACAAACATTAAACATAATTTCAAACCCTTGAGAAATTTTCTCTGACTGATTAACCACCCCCCCCCCCCCCCCATATGATGAAAGGAAGAAACGTTATCGCTTATTACATTTTCACTGTGCATGCAGTAAAACTGCCGCAAGAAGCTTTACGCTTAATTGATTGCTTCTTTACTACTAACTCTATTCGCAACGTATTTTGAAGTCATTAGCCATGTATACCAGTGGATGTACGTGCAAAATCATATCACAGTATGACATATAGCTCAGGAGATACGACGTCACAAACATTGAGCTGTATGAAAATGGAACTGCTGGGCATAATTCGCTAGAGTTACAGGTGAAATAAGTGCACAAATGCTTGTGAAATGCGTTAAATATGTGCGCGTGTGGGCAAAGCTACTAGTAAAAAGCTCATCGTAAACTCTTGGAACAAATTCAAACAAATTTAGTACAAATATTACTTACGATCTGGAAAGAAATAACGTAAGGGTAAGAACCACCAGTCTTCTATTGCGGTGGGGACGAAAAAGTGAAGAGAGAATGGGAGAGGATGAGATGGACAGACAGAAAGGGGGAAGAAGGAGATGGACAGGGAGAGGGGGAAGAGGAGATGGACGGAGAGTGGGGAGGGTGAATGGACACAGCTAGAGGAGAGAAGGAGATGGACAGAGAAAGGAAAGGGGAGTAGACAGATAGATACAGATGAGAGGAAGAGATTGGCTGAGAGACGGAGGAGGACAGATGGAATAAGAGAGAAGGCAGAAGGAGATGTAATTATAGGGGGAGGAAGAAATAGACAGAGGGGGAAGGAGCAGATGGAGAGATGGTCAGAGAGAAGAATGCCAGTAGATGGACAGGAAAAAGGCAGGAGGAGGTGGGCAGGGAGAGGGGATGTAGGAGATGGGCAGAGGGGTGGGGTGGGATGGGGTGGGGTGGAGGAGGATGAGATGGACTAATAGAAAAGTGGAATAAATACACACTGGGGAATCGTCGGGTACTCAGCTAACATACCATAAATATGGATGACATCGGTAGTGACTAGTAGGTGCCGCCTCCTTGTGAGAAGAAGAAAGCTTTAGTTGTAGACAGAGATGCCCTAGTTTCTCGTCTCACTGTGTAACTACTTTCTGTCGTAAAAGTCTGGATGTTCTCCTTTAAGTTAAATGTTTTTCACGCACAGCAGTACGTTTAGTAGCACATCCATATAGCTTGTGGTTAGCAGTACTAACACACTTCCGGCTCAAACTTTATTACTTACAGTGAGATTCAGTTACAGTATCTCACTTATCCGAAGCGACTGAGTACTCATTTTTGTTAAGAGAACCCATACGGAATCCTGCTTTTTATCTGATGTTTCATTAGGTATTTTCAGTTTAGTATCAATTTAGTATCTATATTACGTAGGTTGGGTTATATCAAGAAAGACTAGTCATACAGTATTTCATGCGGTCCTCGACGCGAAAGGAAAACTGTCTTGGTTTACTTCACACAGTATTTAAAGTAAAAATTTATGTGTGTAATATACATCCCGGCCGGAAGATAGCCTGATGCGATATTTTGTTAAGGCATATTAACTAATGACGACTTATAAAACGAAGAGAAATCAATTTTAAGCAGTGTAACAAGAGAGAGAACGAGAGAGAGAGAGAGAGAAAGAGAGAGAGAGTGAGAGAGAGAGAGAGGGGGGGGGTTGCCATTAAACGTCAGTATTCTTGAACTGAATGCTCCACAGTTCTAACGTAATATTTAGTTGTTTATTTCCCACATAACATTACACTTATTACTGCAAGTTACACAGAAGGGCTTCTGTGAAATTTGGAAGGTGCCACACGAGGTGATGGCTGAAGTTAAATTATGAGGACGGTTGTGAGTCGTGCTTCGATAGCTCAGTCGGTATGCCGGCACAATAGCTCAGTGTGTTCGGTCAGAGGGAAAAAACTGAGTGAGTGGATCAATGACGAACTTGAACGGGTGTCATGGAACGTCCACGTCGAACAAATGGAAAGAACAATAACGGTTAAAATAAATTTAAAAAGTCGGTAGAGCACTTGTTCGCGATAGACAAAGGTCCTAGGTTAGGGTCCTGGTCCATCACAGTTTTAATCTGCCAGGAAGTTCGACATCTGTGCACACTCCGCTGCAGAGTGAAAAATCTATCTCACAAATATTTGTGTTATGCAAGAGTAAACCTCTTCGTTCAGCAGTAACTTGTTTTTCATGTTCTTTCTCTTGATGTTGAGAAAGATTAAATCGTGGAAAAATACTATCGGTTACAACACTACTATGTAATTTCAAGGTGATGTGCTATATTTTGGAAAAAGCGAATTAATGGAAACTGAAGTAATGCAGAGTAAAATGAGCAAGCGTGAAAAAGTAGCAAGTAAAATACAAAGATAATTCCTTAATGTCATACTAGATTTTTGTGTTGAGCATAGTATTTTACTATACCACGGAAATGTTCATTTTTATTTACAGAAGAAAACAGTACACAGATGTGGTATATTGTGCGTTAACCAAAGATGTAGTTTCTTTCACAATTACAATGTTAAACCACAAGATTTAGTTTCTGTTTAACTTCAGTTATATTATATCCTACTATTAAAAATGCTGTGGCACAACTTAACCCGGTACAAGGAACTGATCCTGCGTCGAATCACCAGAACTTTGTTATAAGGCAGATGTGCCTGACAGCTCAAGAACTTTATGTCATGGCACAAGAACACGTATTCAGTGTGCAAGTACAATGTAGAAGACACCAGCCAGCGTCTCCGAAAGCTGAAGTTGTGACATCCTAAAACACCAAAAGGGCGACTGAAGGAAATGGTCACACAGAAACCAGGGTGAATCAAATCATACTTGCCCAACAGTGATGCTCAGCTGCCCCTGCCTGTTGTGACTTACAGTCCATGAGCACTGCCATTGCGGAATCACTATCAGCCTGACTCATCCGCATACCCGCTAAATTAGACCCTCAGTCTCAAAAAGGACACCTCTGACATTCGATCATAAAAAATACTGTGATCTCTGTCATTTCCAGGCAAAACGTTGCATTCAACTACAAGTTACATTTTAATAGAAAGAAAGAAAGAAAGAAACTGTATATCAGTATCACAAGAGGAAAATTATACGCAATTCAATGACGTCAGTGTATCATTAAATTTTCAATCAACAATGCTAGAAACCCTCTGCTTAAAGTAATTATAATAGTGAAAACCACACATACCCTACACACCTCACAGTGCTTATTTGCGGGATTTCGATGAAGTATTTAAAACAAGTATAAGAGAAGAATCTGCACCCCTCACTAAAGCCACGTTTCTGCATTTAAAATCACTTTCGCTTTCAAGAAGTCCAATATCAAACGCCACACTAATTACATTTTCAAACGATGATATAGGTATGTCAGTGTCCTAACCTGCCTTTCGCTATGCATATTGCAATATAGGCGTATACTCTACTTCAGAAAGCCGGCCGTGGTGGCCGAGCGGTTCTAGGTGCTTCAGTCCGGAACCACGCGACTGCTACAGTCGCAGGTTCGAATCCTGCCTCGGGCATGGATGTGTGTGATGTCCTTAGGTTAGTTAGGTTTAAGTAGTTCTAAGTTCTAGGGGACTGGTGACCTCAGATGTTAAGTCCCATGGTGCTCAGAGTCATTTGAACCATTTTCTACTTCAGAAAATTGACTGTAAATCACAGAGTGAAGTTTGATGATGAAATAACGGTCAGGTATCTTCAGTTGGGGTTTGACACATTGTAGTGTTGACGAAGAAGTAGACATCAAGGTTCTGTCATTACTTTATTGTTACCGGTGGCAATATTCTCAGCATAACATCTTTGTTTGGAGAACTCGCAAGTAAAAGTGCATGAAGTGTGTGACCTGACCAGGAATCATACAGCAATAGACCCTTTTCACGTGTTATATGTTTGGCAAAGAATGAAGTTAGAAAATGGTTCATATGTTCTTTTGTCATTTTTCCACTTTTGATTTCTCCACATGAATGTTTGTGGGCAGGTTGTTTCAAGTGCCTTTCACCTCTTGAAAACTATGTACAGCTTGTGTGCTAGCTTGCCCGTCACTGACTGTGTAGCTGTGGGCAGAGCTATGTATAGACTACTACACACTAGCTGTAGTTTTTCCTCCTCTGTGAGACTATGCTGATAATAAAGAGCATTCATACTGGAATTGATTCTGGTCATATTTCCATATATTTTCTTTCTCCATACCATGTCCTTCATAAACATGTTCATTTCTTCAACGAAATGTCGTGCGTTCTGGCATATGCTATTATCGTCTTCTATGTCCTTGCGAGTGACAAATACAGTAATATGCCCGGATGAAATGCCATATTCAACCTTAAGAGTGTCGGTAAGAGGAATCGAAGGTTTTAAATTGTCCAAGCCAACCATTTTAGACGCTACTAGTGGCCAAATTTGCATTTGTAGATCCATACGACCTTGCTCTATCAAATGGCGATATTACATGCTCTTTTGTAGTTTGTCACTGTGAGAGTCTATTTCCTGCTCGGCTTTTGATAGACACACAGTTTGGAATAAACATACTATCTGATTTACTTTTAATGCACTTATAGCGCCTAATTAGTTTCCTATAGGAATTGCAGCCACGATCGTAACAGTCTTTATAAATGTCCTCTAGTATGCAGTCATAAATATTTTTTAATACACTGCGCTTCGACTGGTTGGGTGGAGATAGAGCGTACTCAATTTGACTAGACTGTTCCTGTTGCTCTGGAGATAAACATCATGTACCGCTCGAACAGTCACCATCAGGTTCACGTTCTTTCCGTCCTTTAAAATTGGTATATCCATCCAGCGTAACGTTATATATTTCTGTGTCATCCCAATTATATTTCTGAAATATAATGATATACAGGGTTATTTTTTCCAATGCGTTCAAACTCTAGGGATTGATGTATGAGAGGATACGGAACCAAAAAGGTCTAACGAACGTATGTCCGGAATTGCATAGTTTCCATGCTAGAGACAATTTAGTCAATCATACTTTGTTATAGAGACTACGGTATAATACGCGCTGTACCATGCAGCCACAGTTACAGTATGCATGATTTCCCCGTAGAGGGTCGTACTGTACCTCATGCGTCATGCCCTAGCGCCCTCTCCTGCCATAGTAATTGTTAATGTTGTGTCCGATTCACTTGTCCTGCTGTGGATATGATACAGCGTTGTACACAGTAGTTCCGTATTCGAATCGAGAGCTTCCCGAAATGGTGTTTACTTACGGAAAGGCGAATCGGAACGGGCGGCGGGCAGCAAGGTCGTATCAGGAGAACTAACCCTGCCGACAACCACTACAGCATTCGTTGTTTGCAACTGTTTTGCCGTTTGTATGAGACAGGGTCGTTTCGGGAAGCAGGAAATCTTGAAGGAAGTACCCGAAATGTTCGGACACCAGACTTGGTAGAAAATGTGATCAACACTGTGGAAGACGACCGCCGTGTGAGTAGCAGGCAGTTGGCCCCCAGTACAGGGTAAGCCCCACGACCGTGTGGAACATTCTCGGTGACAACTGTTACTAAACTTTTCACTTACAGCGTGTGCAGGGCATACTAGCGATAGACTTTCCACATCGAGAGCAGTTTTGGAGCTGGTTTCTTCACCAGACAACCACGATTCTGGGATCTGTGTCATCCATCCTATTCACGGATGGAGCGACCTCTTCAACTTACATAACAGTCATCTGTCGGATAGTGTGCAGAATCCCCATGGTATGCCGACAGCAAATCATCAGCTTCGGTGCAGTCGGAATGTGTAGGCTGGGATAATTGGCGACCATATTTTGGGATCATTCTTCCTTCACGTCGCCTAACAGGCCGGAACTACGAGGTGCATTCAAGTTCTAAGGCCTCCGATTTTTTTTCTCCGGACTGGAAAGAGATAGAAACATGCGCATTGTTTTAAAATGAGGCCGCGTTCATTTTCAATACGTCCCAGAGATGGCAGCACCGTACGGCAGATGGAATTTTACCGCCAGCGGCGAGAATGAGAACTGTTATAAATACTTCAAATGGCGACGTTTTTCTTACTTGAACAGCGTGCAATCATTCGTTTTCTGAATTTGCGTGGTGTGAAACCAATTGAAATTCGTCGACAGTTGAAGGAGACATCTGGTGATGGAGTTATGGATGTGTCGAAAGTGCGTTCGTGGGTGCGACAGTTTAATGAAGGCAGAACATCGTGTGACAACAAGCCGAAACAATCCCGGGCTCGCACAAGTCGGTCTGACGACACGATCGAGAAAGTGGAGAGAATTGTTTTGGGGGATCGCCGAATGACTGTCGAACAGATCGCCTCCAGAGTTGGCATTTCTGTGGGTTCTGTGCACACAATCCTGCATGACGACCTGAAAGTGCGAAAAGTGTCATCCAGGTGGGTGCCACGAATTCTGACGGACGACCACACCGCTGCCCGTGTGGCATGTTGCCGAGCAATGTTGACGCGCAACGATAGCACGAATGGGACTTTCTTTTCGTCGGTTGTGACAATGGATGCCATTTTTCAATCCAGAAACAAAGCACCAGTCAGCTCAATGGAAACACACAGATTCACCGCCACCAAAAACATTTCGGGTAACCGCCAGTGCTGAAAAAATGATGGTGCCCATGTTCTGGGACAGCGAGGGCGTAATCCTTACCCATTGCGTTCCAAAGGGCACTACGGTAACAGGTGCATCCTACGAAAATGTTTAGAAGAACAAATTCCTTCCTGCACTGCAACAAAAACGTCCGGGAAGGGCTGCGCGTGTGCTGTTTCACCGAGACAACGCACCCGCACATCGAGCTAACGTTACGCAACAGTTTCTTCGTGATAACAATTTTGAAGTGATTCCTCATGCTCCCTACTCACCTGACCTGGCTCCTAGTGACTTTTGGCTTTTTCCAACAATGAAAGACACTCTCGGTGGCCGCACATTCACCAGCCGTGCTGATATTGCCTCAGCGATTTTCCAGTGGTCAAAACAGACTCCTAAAGAAGCCTTCGCCGCTGCCATGGAATCATGGCGACAGCGTTGTGAAAAATGTGTACGTCTGCAGGGCAATTACGTCGAGAAGTAACGCCAGTTTCATCGATTTCGGGTGAGTAGTTAATTAGAAAAAAAATCGGAGGCCTTAGAACTTGAATGCACCTCGTATTAGCGTTTGTTGCGGGTGACTTTGCCTCCCCTGCTGGAAAAAGTGCCATTGATGATTCGAAGGGTTATGTGGCTACTGCATGATGGTGCTCCAGTCCGCTTCGCCGTTAACGTCCGGATGCATCTCAATCGTGTCTTCCCTGGTCGATGGATCGGACGAGGGGGTCCAGTTGCATGGACTGCTCGTTCACCAGATCTCAACCCGTGCGATTTCTAGTTATGTGTCCGTCTCCAAATGTGGAGACACTGGAGCAGCGGACTCATGCTGTCTTTAACACTGTTCGGATGGAACACATGGAAATTATTTTCTGCACATATTGTAACTGTCGCTGCATGGTACAGTGCATGTTAGACTGCAGTCTCTGTAACAGTGTATGACAGAATAAATTGTCTCTATCATGGAAACCATGCATTCCTGGACCTGACTTCATTATATCTTTTTTGTTCCGTATCCTCTCATCGATCAATCCCTAGAGTTTGTACACGGTGGAAAAAATCACCCTTTATAATACATTCGCGAACTCCCTATCCTCGACCCCGATCTCATTGCCATATTCAGCACGTCGTAACTCTGACCTTAATATTTGGACACCATTCGTAGGATTAGTTAGCTTCATTATCTCGCTGCACATAGACCACACATAGATTCATTTGCGAACACTCCAAGAGACACATTCGTACTGCAGTTATACCATTCACGCAGCTCTAGCACTTGTTAGTGCAGCTACAACATACCACCGTCTGATAGCGTTAGCAGACAGGGGGGAGGGGAGAGAGGGGGACTTCAAATCTATGAGCTGGCATTCCTGCTGGTCACAGTGGTGACTGAGTGAAGATGATGGCCGGGCAGATCTTCCGTGGATGAAGATCTAATCAGGCCAACTGCAAGTTGTTCGACTTGGGAGAAGGGTGCCTGGTGCCGTCACTCCTGGCAGCGTGTGTACAGTCAATCAGGATAACTTTTCACCAGTCAGCGTATCTTTGTACGACTTACCCACTTTTGATTCAAATGGTTTATGCTCCACTTACTTGCATTATTTTGTACTAAAAGTAACAGTCTTTTTACCTCTGTAATTTCTAGTTAGTATTTCAGTTGTCTTTACAACTTCTTACAAGCTCTTAGGCTTATAATTATCCTGTAATAGCGTTGGCTGTGAAGAGAGCTTCTGCTGACAGTGATTTAAGCTGAACAGTGCCAGGTACCTAAAATTGAAATTAAAGTAAACATGCAGCACTGAATTAGGGCTGTTTGCCTTTACTTCATATTCTCACTTCTGGCACGATATAAATTTATCCAGAGCATTAGATTAAGGACAATTTTTTTTGGTTTTAAGTCTGGTCTAAAGTTATCATTAATGACATTGTAGCTTTGTACCAGCATCACATATTAAATTTTGCTCTAATAGGGCAGAATTAGTATATGTTTCCACTTTTCCAAGCACTAAGTAACCGCAGATGTAAAATGTTACAATGTCTGTTTTGAAGTATTATTAACTTTGTGTCTAGCATTTTTCAAAAAATAGTAAAAATGTTACAAAGTTACCCCAACTGATTGTACCACCTCACCGGATGTACGCTGGTACCACCCCTCCGGCTGTCCTCTGTGTCGCTGAAGAGACGTCCGCCTTCTCACCAACACAACCATCATCAGGGCTACGCAGATATCTGGGGGCAAACCTAAGCGCAACTATGCTCAACGAGAGCGCTGAGGCTTCATCGTTCTAAATTCTAGTAATGGGTCACATCCAGTGAACTCCTACACTATGCTTAAGGTGAGCCACAATGATGTTTATTTTCTTCATTTGGAAATGGTATTGTTTGTATCATGGAAAGAGGTAACTTGAAAGCAACAACTGTCAAGTCTTATAGGCGTTTCACTTCTTCTCCTGCGAACTTAATGGTACTGCAATACTGAGTTCTGTGAAAATATTCGAAATGAAGACACAGAGATGTTGGTGGAAAGAAATTTTGATTTTATGCTGGCGTGTAATTACTAGTTGTATTATCGTCCTTGTCATTAACAGAGCCAATGTCAACTCAAATTGTATTTATTAAAACCTCAAATTTTCTTCGTCGTGCATTAGCTTCCTCAGTTCTGGGAGAAAATTGGGATACAAAATAATACACTTCCTGTTACTTTCAAAATGTAAATTGTGTCCTTAACGGGTAGTCTTTTTCTACAAAAGCTGCTGCTATTCTTGTTAGTAATTTTATGGGTGTGGACGAAGTTTAAAAATTTTGCTTCGGCTATTATAGATACGGAACTTAAATTTGTATGGCACACCCACACGTATCGTAGAATGACTTTCGGGACCTGAAATTTTCCCTAGTACCTCTGTTCTTCTAAAATGTAAAAATAAATATTCAACATGTAGCTGTAGGAAGCTATGAGGCAGTTAGGCTAACAGTGTGGGAAGGAATCGCTGTAACTTGGCAGCTGATGCGATCTTGGCGGCTGGATTTGTAATTTGCCGGAATACCTGAACTGAAACGAATGGCCTCTTTGTGTCTTTCTTACTGCCTCCACCGCTATTCTGTGCCGAAAAGGAGCCTTTAAATGGCGATAAAATCTGGAATTACAGCAAACTCTGAGAGCAGATCTCGATGTTTGCAGACAAAGTAGCATGACGAGCCCTGAGGTTTCTAGTTACCACACAGAAACTCTCGTTGCTTGCCGCACGTTCTCTTCTTAACTGTATGACATTATTTACCCATGTGAAACTTCACTCTGCTGTTTCATATATGCAACGACGGTCAATTAAACTAGCTGATAGCCACCAACTTTATTTTTTCAACTGATCAGTTGCTGTATTACATCGGCTGATATATATGTCTTGTAATTAATGCAAAACAACCCATTTTTTACGAACCTTGTACAACGTTCACCAGCAATATATAGTGTATGATAGTTAAATCAAGTTTTGAGGAAGAAGACTTTATAACCTTCAAGACTTCTTTGTATGAGAAGGTCACTGTATCTTATGTTACAATAATTTCCATTCTACTGCACTAGAATTGTGACAGGAAAATCTTATGAAATACGTCTTTCTAGGACGAAAGTTGTGTGCTCTAATGGAGAAAAAAATTAGTATTGATCTACCAGATTCGTGCAAAAAATATAATAACCACTTCCCGTCCAGAACTGGCAAGTTCGATCAAAATCTTGCAAGCAAGAAGGAATTCGTATTTCTATTAAACAATCAAAATGTAAAAATTAATGTGTATGTGATGAAATACAATCACTCCGCAACAGTGGTGTACTAAGCCATCTAAACAACGTGTCTGTCGCTTAGCCATTAGTGAAACTATTTTACAGAACTGAATAAAGAAGTAATATGGGCTACTACTGGCTAATTTGCTTACAGGCAATGCCTTAGAACTATTATCATAGGCGTGTATCTGAACACATAGTTAGTTGTCAGTTTCGCAGTTCGGTGTCAGGAAACGGACATCAAGGGAAATAGCAAAACGTTTTTTGTGTGTGACAAATCTACATGGATAAATAACAAGACGATTGAAACATGCATTTCACTTTATGGCTCACGTTAAACTTGGAGAATCACAGAAGGAAAAATTCGCATTACAAATGATTTAATTCGTTGGAGAGGGGGAAGGGGCGTTTTACATAGTTTCACTTTAGTACATATAGAATCACATTTCTGAGGCACCTCTGGGCTTTCATAATAAGTAGCTTTAGCGAAGCAAAGAAACTATCAGAAAAGTTTGACTTTTCGTATACACAGTTGGGAAAATGTCTTAGAATAATAGCTGTGCCATTCTACCAACACATACTCCCTTATTCGTTTTGTGGTTAATAATGTGAGCTCATTCAAAAGCAACAGAAGCATTTTCTTGTGGATACTAGACAGAATAACAGTTTTTGTGTTACTAGTATTTCCTTAAACAATATGCAAAAAGTTCTGCACTATTGTGAAGCATCATTTTCTATAAGCTTCCAAAAGAACTGAAAAATGTGAGCGATAAGTCATCAAACATTAATTGAGAGGCTTCCGTGTTGGACACTAAATTTATTATCCTAACAGTAGTAGCATGCCAGAGTTGGTTTCGCGCAGAAGAGCCCAAGGAAATTGCGTGTGGCGAATACTCCGCCCTGCTGTTGCTAAGTAATTAGACTGCCCCAGATACGAGTACGTCCTTAATAGTATATGGTGAGTTAAAATAATGGAAAATGTGTATTCGTATATTAGTATACTTTATCTCTCTTTAGCTCTAGATTTCTTTTTATACAGAAACGATTTATACGTAGAATTTCTGAACACTGTCCAGTCTACCAAGGTATAACATTAATTTAACTCAACGAAACACCTGTATTGTGGTGTGAGGTGATGTTTACTGTGCCATATAATAATACAGAACAGAACCGGCTTTCGTTTGATTTCTTATGAGAAGCAACTTGAAAGACATTTATATTCAGCTAGCGGTGTGTGCTTCACTTCATGTACTCATTTATTCATCAAACATTACAACATGATGTGTACGTAGGATGCAGGAAATTAAAAAATCCACTCTTCAGTCACGTTACTATTAGACATGGCTGAAAATGTTTTATGAGCTATAAATGATTTAAAACTGTTGATAATGATACCAGACTGAGTCTGCAAGAATAGTGTATGATGATGATGATTTTGCATCATTTGACCATCTGGTAACCGATGACAGTTCCAGTGAAGAATCTCTTGATTGATTGTGGAGAGGTGGGATACAGGTACTGGTAACGATTTGAGTGTAGCACTGATCTGCTGCTGGGGCTTCTATAGGTAATGTTCGTGAAACTTTTAACACCAAGGAGGATACATGTAAATGGAAAGAGCTCTGTGCCACAAGTGTGGTACATGACAATCCACAGGTGACTGGAATTACAGAGTATCATATAATCTGTCCCTGTGAGAATGCAGTATGTTGTGAAGCTCCAATGTGCTTCAGTTAGTGTATCCGAACATCGTGGTGAGGATGATGATGATGATGTTCAGATGTGTGAGAAATCTAATGGGACTTAACTGCTAAGGTCATCAGTCGCTATACTTACACACAACTTAACCTAAATTATCCTAAGGACAAACACACACACCCATGCCCGAGGGAGGACTCGAACCTCCGCCAGGATCAGCCGCACAGTCCATGACTGCAGCGCCTCAGACCGCGTGGCGTGGAATTAAGTAAGTAGGTGCTGCGCATATTACTGACGAACCTCCATCCACGAAGTTTGTATGCTACATAACGCTTCGACAGTGGTTGAAGAAGATCTTTGACATTAAACCTTTCGAACAACCATTAGTAAGATAGGTGACACGTGCGACTGATGTGCAGTCCTGAGATACAGATGCACCTTCCAAGAAATTTTGCATGTTCCATAACACATGTGACCTGGACTTGCTGATGTATACCATGTCACTTGTAGACGTTCTGATATCTCTTTCCCCCCTCCCACCACCATGTGGCAGTCACTATAGAGATTAGATTGCCATTAGTATGTGGGAATCAAGATCACGGATTTTATCCAATGTCCACTGACGCCACGTACAACCACACTGCAATTTTGTTCGCTAAGCCACTCATAAAAGTAGGCTGAAAGACTGCATATCACAAGGGTAGCGTCCAAAATGTATACAGCTATCACTGAGGATGATCAGAAACGGTATTCATCCAGAGGCATTCCTTTTTGCCACATCATGTCAGTGGCTGTGTTGGAGTGTCCTTTGAAGTCCCTGGTTTATCCAGTTACTTGGCATATCCCGCAGTAGCCTGTAGCTCTTTAAGTCATTCAGCGTCGAATGAAACTACAAAAAAATGTGACCCATTGCAGATGAAGCTGTAAATTCGTTAAGGATATGTAAACCAAAGGCCTCTTCAGCCTATTCCAACATTGCATACGATGCTCTTCTATCCACAGGGTTCAAACGTGCAGTGCTGCTGTGACGTGAATGCATGAAATGTCACTTTGTGGTAAACCTAAGAAGGTTATCAGTACCAATTGTAACCAAGATAAGGATCTTATCTCACAAGGTCACTAAGAAGGGCTTCTGATGACATGTTACACACATGGCTGACTTATAATCAAGGTCACCCCCACTCCCCTTCCTTCAGGGAACCAACGCCAATTCACCAATGTCATCCAGGGACATCCCACTCCTCTCCTCTCCACTCCTTCCCTCTCCCTCTCCCTCTCCCTCTCCCTCTCCCTCTCCCTCTCCCTCTCCCTCTCCCTCTCCCTCTCCCTCTCCCTCTCCCTCTCCCTCTCCCTCTCCCTCTCCCTCTCCCTCTCCCTCTCCCTCTCCCTCTCCCTCTCCCACTCCCTCTCCCTCTCCCACTCCCTCTCCCTCTCCCTCTCCCACTCCCTCTCCCTCTCCCTCTCCCACTCCCTCTCCCTCTCCATGCCCTCCTGGATAAACAGGAAGGCTGGATCAATAGGAAACGATATCTCCCCTCCCCTCCCTTTATTTTATTATGAATACAACTGGCTGGGTCCCCTCATTTCATGTCTCATCTTCTGGATGAGAGGATGAAGCGCCAGCAGGAACCAGCCACTGCCTCCAGGCAGGAGAGGAATAAGACTGGTAGGTTTGAAACTAAGTATCTAATAACATTTTAATAATAGTTACTATAGTAGTGGTATTGCTATTGTTAATAATATTGTTACCAACAAACATGTATTCGATTATACTTGTGGTCCGTTATTGTTCCAGCAGTGGGATGCTCCTTTGATCCGGTGGTAGTAGATCTGCTCGATGAGGACGATCACAGGTGGTCTTGCTGATTTGTCGGACCTAGTGTCGTTCAACTATAGTGTACCACCGCTATATACAGCCGAAGATAAAATTATCGGCAAAGATCAAACGACTAATCAACTAATTTCATAGAATAAAGCTACTTTGGAATCATTTAGTATAGTTGGTGCAACTGTCAAATATGCTGCTAGAAGTTCTTTAACATATAGACTAAATTAAGGTACCTTGGGCAGGCGTCCACTAAAGGGAAAAAAGGACGAACAAGCTGCTACATATTTTCTAAAATATAAACACTGATCACAAAATCATGCACAGCAATTTAACCACCTGATGTGATATGGAAGTCTCTAAATTCAAAACTGTGTTTGAGAATTTCAAAAAACAGTGTAAAGTCGTTATTCATAGAAACTTATTTCGCCAATGGCAACACATTTCTTATGTAACAAAACAGGAAAAATGATGTACAAAAAGTAAAAAAGGGGAAGTAATTCCAATTTCTAGACCTAATACAGTAACAGAAACAAGATGTCGTTTTGTTCAAAAAAACATTAATTTGCACATACTGAACACATATAAATGTCTTCATCATAATCATCTCCCAGACTCTCATACTGGTTGTTGTACCACTGAAGATAAATATAACACTGTATGCACTCTACTCCAGCGTTATTCCATATATCATATTTGTACTGGCGTAAGCTCGTGCCAGCACACTGGTCGGCAAAGATGTAGAGTGATGATCGATTGTAGGCGCTGGATCAAGCGCACCTATCACGAGAGAGGCCAGAGACAGACTCGCAAGCAACATGGAGCCAACGCCCTCTCAACAGCAAGTGTGTACGCCGCCGCCGCTGACCGGAGGGTCTCACTACCTATCTCACTAACTCACTCACTGACTGACTGCGTCTGTCATTCACTTGCAGAGCGGGTATAGTTCAACACAGGCTATGCCAGTCTGCAGCGACCAGATCGAGACTAGCAGCGAGATTAAAGTTGGTAATATGAAAACTACCGATAGTATCTGCAAGAGGACTCTCATTACTGAGCTTATACCACAACACATGGACTCTATTAAAGATAACTAGCTTCCTGTTCTTGTAAATAAAGAACAGCGTTAATCCACGTGTGCATTTGTGTTGTAGAAAGAGAATACCTGACACCCATAATAACATCCTCTCCCTTGCTTCCCATAGTACAAGACACTACAATATTAATAGTGAAAGTTGCCCTAGAGTTGTCGTAAGATTTGGCGTTTCTTCCCTTGTTTTTTCCCACATTTCTTCCCAGTATTTTTTAGAAGATTGACCAGGTTCAGGGTTTCATTGCATGTAACTGATGATATGGTATGAATATGTGCAGACTGTGACTTTCTGCGACTGTTCCTCGTTAGGTATAGTTCACATACAGTAATGCACGGTTTTTGCTCTCCTTCTGATGTCCAGTTAACTTCAGCAATTAGTTTATTGGAAACTGAAGTTGGTGCTAGGGCCTCTAGTGAAATCCCATCTCTGTTAAAATGCTGAATTCTGGCGATAAATTAATTATGGCATGATAAGCATTACTTGATAACATATTGCGTCATTTTGCACTATAATAATTAATTAAAATAATATATTTAGTTGTGTACAAATTTCACAGTATGTATATGTATGCTAGCATCATGTTTATAAACTGTTTTATTAAATCCCCTCTTTTGTCTATATTTATTGTGATAACTCTAGGTAAGTATGAGATCACGTTGTAGAAATTGCGAAAATAAAGTGTGAAATGGGAAAGCTGTTCCAGCAATGTGGAAGCACGAGATAATTATTATAATGAAACGCATTCATTCCCTGTAAGCTTATGTACGTTTCTAACCATTATTAACGATTTTGCAATGATATTTACCTCTAAGGTCAGTATTTCTTCAGTAGTGGTAACAAAGCACAGAAAATTCCGAGCATTTCACTAACGTTCACTGCAAAGCAAGTGCTGCAGTCATTTCGTTTCCCACAGAGCGCTGGGGTACACAGAAGTGGAAAGCAGGCGATTTGCGCTATCCGCTGGATACTTCAGAAAGGTTAACTCATGGAGTCGAACACCGTGGTAGGCTGCTGTACCAAGTATCATGGTATTAGGGTATCACGGAATGAAACATCCTTACCGTACTTGTTAGATAACAGCTGCGTGGCGGCTGCCGGCTGTCAGCACGTAAGTGCATGGGTAACGCTTCTGCCGTTAACGGGGATTCCTGCAAACCGTTGGGAGAATATTCATCAACAGATGTGCTGTAGCCCACATCCGACGTCCAAACTGATACAGCGCACACTTGAACTGAAATATAAGGGCACCAACGTGATATTGGCGGAAGAAAATACTTCCCTTTTGATCACAGAATGCTGTTGGTTTCCACAGCCGCTCACCAGCACGATAGCGGAAAGGCTCTTCCTTGTTCCCACCTACGCTCGCAGGAACCAACCTGCCTACGTAGCGATAAGTGTACTTCTTTCCTGTTGACTACACAGAAAGCGCTCTTGTCTATAAGAAGTGCCGCTTCAATGCGGACGGTTATTACCGTCCGATTGTTGACATGAATCGTTCGAATGTTCGAATGTGTGTGAAGTCTTATGGGACTTTACTGCTGAGGACATCAGTCCCTAAGCTTACACACTACTTAACCTAAATTATCCTAAGGGCAAACACACACACCCATGCCAGAGGGAGGACTCGAACCTCCGCCGGGACCAGCCGCACGGTCCATGACACATGAATCGTGTGCCTTCCTTCCGCTAGTGAGTAAACTGTCCAAAGCTACTCTGTGCTTCTCAGTAACTATCCCAGCACACATGCCCTATTGATAAAACTGGCCAAAACCAGCCATTGGAGCTTCTCAATAGTAACCATCCCAGCAATGTCTTTGTTCCCTCTGAGCATAGTATACCTTAGTGGGAACTGATGTTACCCCTGTGTCTTTTTACTTTCTTCTTAGAGTTGTCAGTCATGAAGTTTGGTATTGCCGGTCATGGTGCCATTAATAAGTGACCGAAATTGACTTCTGATGATTCTACAGGTATGCGGTAATAATTACTGTTCGTATTGTTGTTTTATTTCCTTTTTTAGCTGTAATATGATTACTAACTTCTTCTTCTTCTCCTTCTGTTGCAGGTGGCAGCATACCGCCAGTTCTGATGAGTGACAGCGCTCCTAAGGTTCAGGTGAGGTATCTTGATGTTGCAGAAGATGGCAGCTGAAGAAATCCCAAGTCATGCGAATGTAAATACCCGTTTTCTTCTCTCTCCCTCCATCTCCACATGTGAGTAATGTAGTTATCTAATGTCATGCCTTTTGTTTCTGTCTGTTGTATAATTCTTCAATGGAATCACAGGCATAGGAATGGATGCAGTTCCACCACCCAGTGCTATAACTATTCATTAAGTGCCACCACAGTCACCTACTGTACTTGCTGAAGAAGAAGAAGAAGGAGGAGGAGGAGGCAGATAATTGAGCAGGAGATCGCCATATTGCAACCAACAACTTTTTCCATTGCGAGGTCATGGGGATGACGCCATTTGTCAAGGAGTGAATACGTGAGCACTAGTTCTTTCTATTCTTCTACAGAAATAATAATAACCAACATAACTGAATGCATAACAAACGTGATTTATTCTTGTCTGTTTGTAGATGCACTCTATGATGATGCTCAAGAACATGAATCAATGCCACAGCCTACGAATGTGAACCCAACCCCATTTTCCAGCATCATTACAAGGGGAGTGACACCAGTCATCAAGAAGAGAAGACATCAACCTGGCGCATCCACAATGATGCTTCCTCCGCCTGTTTTGTCCTCTGTGATGTGGCTCAGGCTGCTGATGCCCCAGGCCGATCCATCATCATGGCGCAGCATAATAATTGTGGCCTGCTTGCAATGGTCTGGGGCATGCTCCCCGTGCCCTGGACTGTCTCATGAACAGTGTCATCATTAAGCAGCACTGCGACATCACGTTAGGTCTAGCCCATTCTGTTACAGATCCACAAGTAAGTCCTATGGCTGCATTGGACTACTCTGAGGTTGCTGCACATTTGGGAACAGTTTCAGATGTGCCTCCACTGATAACTCGAACGTGGACAACCTAGATTCTGCCACTGTCCGTAATGGCTGTCAAGCTGTTCCGAAAGGGAACTCCCCAGATAATTCAACTGTGAACTCATGCAACCCGCAAAAGAGGGCGTTGATGCTGAGAAGGAGAAAGACATCGTCGTAATTTGGAGGAGAAACGGAGTGATATAGCGGGGCAGGTCAGTCGCAGAGTGTTTCTCAAATTTTACCGAGAGCATCATACTAGATCATTTTCCTACAATGCAGGGAAGAGGGAAAACTGCTCAGCAGAATACTCCACCTCGATATATATTCACATATCTTTGATCCAGTTACTAGGGAATATAGTTTCACTCCTCTTCTGAGATACTGCCAGTAAAGAAGCATGCATTAATGTCCAGATTCATGATGAGGGGAATGAATTTTACTTTGCTCTGTCGCTTGTGGCTAGTGGTAGAAATTACTTCAAATGTGCATGTGATACGAGAAAATATAAAACATCTGATACCTGCAGGCATTTCTATTTACAAGGTGTCTCATTCCCTGTAAAACTCCAGGACCACACAGGATTCGAGAGTCAGAACCCTGATTATTCCATTCACGTTTACGGCCTGGATGTTGACGATAGCATACCAGAAGATGAAAACAATGAGCACAATGTGTAAAACAAAGAAACTAGAACCCTCCACTTTTCAAAATAAGCCAGTCAGCACCCGAAACACGTAGATTCGTTGCTATTCTCTGAAGGCGATGGGTAGCATACGAGTTGATCAAAAACATGTCTCACTTAGTTTCCTGTGAACTGAGAAAAAGATGGATATAAACGACGTTTTTTTATTCATATGTGATCTGAGGCTTTCCCAGAGTATATGCCGTTTGAAGGGTACTCGAGTGTCCAGACGGATACGGTCGTCCAATTCTCACGATATTTCGGCGAATAACCATTCCGCCATCAACAAGTGGTCCTGATGCAATGGTCTGTCCGCTCCCTGCCGGTAGTATTTATTCCTCGCGGGTCAAGGTGCGATTCTCAGCGCCGACGGTACACGGCGTATCCGGTGGTGTGGGAAGTGGTGGCTGCGGTGGAGGTGGTGGAGGGGAGGGGGGCGCAGTATCTATTCGGCGGCCATGGCGGAATGATCTCGTGCCCGCTTCCACAGTAGCTCCTTGATAGTTAGTATTGGTTTCCATGCTTTACTGAGTTGGTAACCAGTGTCCCTGTTGACGAGGTGTGTTCGGCGAATCTTTATGGTCTCTTTGAAGACGTAGTCCCAGTAGTTATTTGTGGAGGCCTGTGTGGTCCTGGAGTTTTACAGGGAATGAGATACCTTGGAAATAGAAATGCCTGCAGATATCAGGTCTCGCCATAATTCGCTGTGAGTCCAGTGTTAATTAATCATCTGCTATGGCAGATCGGCTTGGTTGGCCTAGGCGGGTGTAGCGATGATGTTCTTTGCGTCGCTCTTCCAACGATATCGGATTTGCCACAGCTGCACAGAATTTCGTATACGCTCACTTTCTTGAGACGCAGTAGGGACCAAGAACAAACGGAAAAAGAGAGAAAAGAGGCCGGTCGTTTCTACGTTTTGCAGCAGAGGAAAATATTCTAGAGATGTCCTGTATACTAAGCACAGAGGTAAATGGGGCTATCATTTTCTTCATGACGATTGTTCAGTCTAATTAACGGACACAAGAAGTAACTATTAAAACTCATCTTTATAAAACAAGATTTATAACGATATATATTGACAATTACTGTTGACATTCCTTACACTCAACCTGTGCGACTCAGATTAAGTATGTTGAGGACCACTGATATCTCACGACATCGCAAACTATAAGCAAAGTACATTCTAATCTTAAGTAGGTTAATGAGTTCACAATAACCATAACAAACATTGGCAAGGGTTTTTCCTTTCCTTCGCTTCCTTAATCCATAGCTGATACGTCTTGTAGACTGAACATAACTGAAAAGACTGTTTCAAACAGTTCTCTCTTAAATGTTAAAGTACACACAGTGTTTTATATTATAAATGAAGCATCGAGTTTGGAAGATGATGATATTGTTTTTTCAGTATTTTATTTAAGCTCTATACGATACACTGTTATAATCATTCAATGAAAAATTACATATGTTCAGACAGCGTGATCAGAATGCAAGATCTATTCGCAGTTCACCGTACAATCATGTCACAAGTTTTGTAGCTTAGATGTTCCATAAAACATAAGACCACCTTTGCCGTCTAGCAGAATCACATGAGAGATACATATGCATAACTAAACAGCACATAGTGAAAACGCTTTATACGGTCTCAGTGCATATAGAGCCTATTTATGTTATACACTAATTCTTTTCTATAGTCTTCTGCTGGAAACTCAATCTATTTAGACCTAATGACAGTTCATTCCTGTGCGCTATGCAGAGGTTCTAAAATTGTCAACTGCGAATTTCATCGTGACTTAGAAACAGAAACTGCAGTGCGTGTTTACCGGAGTGCTTTTCTTCCTTATACAGAAATATGAAATACTGATGGTGAAGCAAGATCCGAATCCGCGTGTTCATACTCAATCAAAATCAGCTTGCGGGAACACAGGCAGCTGAAGCTGACGAAATAAATTCCGTTTAGAAAATTGTTTTCTCCGTTACACCACTAACCTTCACTGACCTCCATTTTCCTGATTGCCTCGCAACTCGATGTTTTGATCCTGGCAAATAACTGAAATCTGAGAAGTTATGTTCATGTGAACTGCAGCGTGGGGGCCTCTCGCCGCTGAAGAGACCGTGGCACCAAGTGTGTACTTTACGCAGGCTCTCCGCTAAACACACAGGAGTAGCAAACCTGATGAACTTGTATGGTAGGAGGATGCTAGGTCAAAGTTTGGAGTCGCGCTGCGGGAGGTGTTCAGACGGCTCAAGGGAAATTGCCACTAACGCCACTGAGTTACGGAGAAACGTTAACTCCCACCTGAGTCGAAATTTGTAAAGTTATATGAGGCAACAGTCAAAGATTCATCTCCTGGTCCAAAAATGTGGACATTCTTTCTTTCTGAAACTTAATCACGAAGAATAATCCGGTACAGAGTGGTCAAAATAAAGGAGGCCCCATGTCTTATAAACAACATAAAGACAAGTCATTCGTTTATTGTAAATACAGACTACAGGTCAGAAGATTATTACTACGAAAAACAACGTACTGAACATTCAGTAGGTCAATAGTTCACAGAAGGTGCTGAAAATGTTCACCGTAAGCGTTGATTTACAACTCAGTATATACCATCATGTTTCCGCAAACTTTTGCCAATTCATTTGGAGTGATTTCTGCAATCGCATTACAAATGTTTTTTCCTACTCTTCAGTTGTATGCTGGTTGTTACTGTAGACTTTAGCCTTTAAATTCCCCCCGCCCCCACCCTAAATAAAAATTACAGGTAAACAGGTCGGGTGATCTGAGAAGCCAAAAACTTGCGGAAACTGTACGTCCTTCTCCAAAAGCTCAATGGACGTACGACGCTGAAGATACGGAAGTATGCGCCGTAGTGCCATGTGCTGGAAAACGCATGCACTCGTTCTCCCTCCATTAACTGCACAATGAATGCTTGCAACAATTCAGTTACATACACTTGAGAGTTGACCGTGTTGTTAAAGAAAATTGGGCCTACAATCCGTTCACCTGAGACTTCACACGAAACGCCTCCTTTAACATCATGCAGATGCGTCTCAAAGCGTTCCCTGGGATTGTCATGTGTGAGTAACAATTTGCAGTAGTGTTGTCGTGCGTAATCCGTTGGTTGCATCACTCTTACTTCGTATGCTCGCATATGTAACAGCTTGAACATGTTCTAGCATGAAGTTAGTTTGATGTTTACTTGGGAGGATAGACGTTGGGTCGCTTTCCGTGGCCTTCTTGCCATAGTCTCGTGAATACGTTCAGTATTATCCGGCGAACAAATTTCTTTACACGACAAACTGCCTATTGGCTTCCGTCTCGGGTTCTTCGGCCGACGTTCATCTACTGATTTTACTGACGTTTCGCCAGCACGAATGGCTGGCATTGTCAAAGCTTCATCCTCCATTCCCGACAATGGTGGGTGAAGCTTTGACAATGCCAGCCATTCGTGCTGGCGAAACGTCAGTAAAATCAGTAGACGAACGTCGGCCGAAGAACCCGACACAGAAGCCAATAGGCAGTTTGTCAACAAGTGGCCACGAAAGCCCTAACAATTTTGTGTTTCTTTACACGGTTACGCTTGGCGTTAGCGAATGAACTTACCGGTCTAAATTTTGTGATCAACAACACTTTCTGCAGGAGCAGCTACCCTGGATACCTTATCGTTTAACTTTTTAAATGATTTACATCCAAAAAAAGTTTCAACAATAAACACACTCTGTCCGATTGAAAATGGCATTTTGCAGAACTCTGTCCACAACAAGCTTCAAACTGGTTACTGACAATGCTGCACGTATCTACAAATCACCGCTCGACATCACGTGACAGTGCACGAGCGTCGCCCTAGCGTTAAGAAAAACAAACCTCAAATAGCTTCAAATGTTACGTTCATTATAACGCGAGGACTATTATTTTATGTGAAAATTGTTAAAGTTTTTTTTAAATAAAACGAATTTTAACAACATTATGCATCTTTATTCTTCATGTCTACGTATTTATTTCTCGAAATAGACACCCTGGTGACCAACACATTTCTCCCAATGACAGACCAGATTGTTGATACCGTCACTGTAGAATGATCGACTTTGTTGACAGACTGTGCTTCCACCACTTCATCACTATCAAAGTGAATTCCTCGAAGGTGTTCCTTATCTTTAGTAAACAGATGAAAATCAGACAGGGCCAAGCCGGGACTGTATTAAGGACGATCGGTGACAGTCAACCTTAGGCGTCCGATCGTTGCTTACGTCGCAATGCTCGTGTGTGGTCTGGCATTGTCATATTGAAAGAGAGGGTGGTCTATGCGAGGACGAACTCTTCGAATTCGAAACTGGATACATCACGCTGTTCCTCATGCATCGACATAGATACGTTACACGACACTATGTTGCAAGCTACAATTTGAAGGCTTCTAACAGCAGAGGGCTGAGAATATGTGGACATGAATAACAAAGATGTAGAATGTTAATAACTTTTGTTTTATTTAAAATTCCTTAAGAGTTTTCACATAAAAATTTGAAGGAATTACGTTTCAGGACATTATCGTAGAACGGTGGACGCAGGCCCAACGCAGCCTGTTAGCATTGGGTGATCCAGTGACATAATATACCAAATACATTACGTATGTAGATTGTGCACAGTTGGGAATGCCTGCGGCCTCGGTGGCTCAGATGGATAGAGCGTCTGCCATTTAAGCAGGATATCCCTGGTTCGAGTCCCAGTCGGGGCACACATTTTCAGCTGTCCCCGTTGACGTATGTCAACGCCTGTAAGCAGCTAAGGGTGTTCATGTCATTGTAATTTTATTCTACGAGCTGCATGGTCACCGATGGTATCTGTCCTTTCGGACATGTTCGAAAGAACAGATACTATCTTAGTATATATACACCTTATAATAATATCGACTAACAGTTTTCCGGATACTTTTGATGAAATAGCGTATCCCTTATCATTCGCGCCCTTGCAAACGCGAGTTACTACACGCACTACCGCCACTAAAGGAAGGAGTTACGCGACGCATTCCATCTAGTATTTTAGTATCCCTCGTTAGAATAACATATTCTAAGAACACGTGGATGAGTGTCACTTTAAATTTCCATATGATGTCCTTTGTTTAGAGATGTGATGCTACAGACGAACGTTGAAAATTAGATGAACTGATAAGGTAAGGAATGAGAAGGTTCTGTGTAGAATCGGAGAGGAAAAGAATCTGTGGAAAACACTGATAAGGAGAAGGGACAAGATGATAGGATATCTGTTAAGACATGAGGGAAAGACTTCCATGGTTTTAAAGGGAGCTGTAGACGGCAAAAACTATAGAGGTAGACAGAGACTGGAATACATTCAGCAAATAATTGAGGATGTAGGTGGCAAGTGCTACTCTGAGATGAATAGGTTACAACAGGAGAGCAGTTCGCGGCGAGACGCCTCAAACCAGTCAGAAGACTGATGACCAAAACAAAAATGTTGTCCTTCATATACAAACAACTATTAAACTACCGATAACTTTTTCTTGGGATACCCCCTAATTCAGTTCCATTCCATGTAAAAATAAACTGTATGGAATCCTGGGCTTAGTAGAATAAAGGAAAATTGTGTCCTTGGGCCATCAAAGCCCGAATATTCAGAAAAAATGGAAAACATCAACCATCAAATAAGGCAGTTTCCTACTTAAAGATACGTGACGTGTCCGCCGAACAATATGTATGTCCTCTCGATGGCTATTCGCGTGGGTGCACTCAGATCCTGCATGGCGTTGGAGTGTGGTCTTCCGGAACTCATCTATTCCATATTCGCGTAACAGTCGTTGCGTCCCTACCAACGCTGGCGGCAATATCGCGTACGATAAACCGCAGCCTCGGTAAGCCACGATAATGCCGCTGTCGAATTCCGACACTTGCTGCTAGGCGTTTATCCTCCTTACTCGAGTTATAACACGATCTTCTCACAAACAACCAGCATTCAAATGCAATTTGTGAATGAGTAATCCTCTGCGTAAAGTTTCCTTATATACAGAATGTACAGAATGTATATCTATTTTGTGTGGTTGCGTTGAAATGCCAGTAATTTGTACACCCAAGCATTTTAATGGGCAGCAGTGTACTAGCTAAGGCGAAGTACAAGGTGATTGTAACTAAAGTTAAACTTTCAAACCGCTGTAGAAATAACACCACTGGTCAGAATCAGGTCAAATTGCAACGGAATATTATCGAAAAAGGGGGAGAACGTATGGCAGAAAAAAATAAATAGTTACAAAATGTAGCAATACATGGCGCTGTAAGCATCATAATTTAATAGTGGTCGACTACAAATAACAAATGAACCACACAACGATGCCTAAGGTATACGTTTGACGTTAAACAAACTGTACTACTCAGTGTGCATGGGTGTACAGGTGCAATACAGTTAGTAATGTAAGCTCACCCACCACGGCAAGGTCATATCAAATCGGATGGAAAAAATAGGTTTTTAATTGTTCTGAGGCCAAAAACCATATAAAAAGCATGACTCATATCGGTTTTTAACTGTCGTGAGACCAAAAACCTTGAAAAATTTTGGCGCTAATTAGTAATTGTCTTGCTACTCTTTTGATATCAATACCGAATTGGTTATGAGACTTAGCTTTTACTACTGCTGTTTGGACCAAATACTAAGTAGCAGTCATACAAACTTGTCATGAGATAACAACGATAACTAATGCAGTAGAAAGCACTAGAAATAATTACAGCACTAGAAATAATTGCAATGTTGATAAAAAGAAATATGTTAATCTTACGCCAGTAATGGAATGATCTCAACTCTTGTACTGACAGTATTTAGTATGGGTAGTTACCCGTTGTGTTGACGGCAGTGGAGTAATTATATCGTCAAGGAATGTGTCACATTTACAGTTGTGACAGAAAACATGCATAAAATACAATTCGAGAATATTCTTTCGAAATTTGAAGATATAGCTTAGTGTTTCTTCGAGTAACCAAAAAGAAATGGCTGGAGTGAATATCTGCAAACAATTTGATAGTTCAGCTTGGTGTCTTGACCGGGAACTGTCAGCTAGCTATTCAGTTGCTACAACCGTGTAAGCACTGGGCCCTATGGCCATCGATATAATACTTAAGATGGCAGCAAACATTGTGTCTGAAATTTTAATTATACATAAAGACTGAAATACTCCACGATTTTTGTTTCTCTCGACTGACGTCGAAGCAATTCATTTCGAAAAATCCGCCACTTGCCTACTCCACATTCGTAATACAATAAAGGCTTACATTTATCATGTAAATATACTTAACAATCTTTATTAGACAAGTCAACTTCTTGAGAAATCATATGTTCACCTCTCCGTTTAGACAATCTACATGGAGCTGTTGTATCATATCACGACGTTATATAGTCGTTTTTCTCAAACTTTCTATATTTTTTTGGATTCTTGTTAAGTCTTTTGATGTTTTATACAAATTCTGACGCGCTAGGTAGCAACAAACATGTATTTTCGATGTTGCTGCAAGGATTTTATGGTAATCTGAATTTTAGTCATTTAATGCGAATAAGACGTCTTTGAAATGTAATAAAGTTTCTTATTGTAATATGCATGCTATTTTCTTTTTCAGGATCATTGCACAAGTTCCAGGTTGAAATGCGTCGTCTGTTAACTGAAAGCACATGCTGATCGATGCTAGCTTAAAGTGAGAGAAATGAAATAAACAGTTTATATAGCTCTGCTATGAAGAGGAGACGCTCCTCCCTTATGGAACTTCGTGAGTTTGTCCAGCGATGCGATGGAAGTTTTTCCACTTGATGCAGAACAATGGCTACAAAGTTAGTAAGTGAATGGTCAGACAGGAGAGGTTTCGAACAAGTTTTCTTTGCCTTTTAGTCCATCTGCCGGAACCTCCAGTTTAATGTTGCAGAGGGAATTATTTCTTGGCGGGACTGGGAAAACTAGAAATAACCACAAACTGTCCGAGAAGAAATTATATATCCAATTGTAATGTACGTTTACTTATGAAAATGGCACAAACTATAAGAGGCAACAGAATGACACAGTTCCCAAGAAAACGTCAATTCCCATTACTGCTGCATCGTGCAGTAGCTAGCCGGTATTTCGGTTACACGTACTTCTCAGAAGAGTGACAAAAAATTAAGATAGCTTGCTTTTGTGGTTTTACGTCCGCAACCATGGACTAAAATAAGAAAGATTGATTGTGATTTCTTTTGAAACGTTAACAGGTAGTTATTTCTATTATAGTCAACTCTTTTGATCTGAGAACACCATTACTCGTCACTGTAAGAACTGCGTTTTTTCTCAATATGTTGTATGAAATACACTAAAAAGTTTCTTATGCTAATACTGGCTTGACTGTAAATTAATATTTGGCCTCAAAGGGTCCCATAATGTATTGCTTGATTCAAAGGCATGTACTGACATTCTGTGATGGAAATGGCTTGAGAAAGGGAAAGGCACAGAAAAGGGCGAAATGCGGTAAACATCTTTCTCCAAAATTGTTTCGCAGAGGAAGCTGTCTCTGTAGTGTCTGTGTTAAACCGTCTCGTGAACAACTAAACGGCTGATATCGAAATAAGTGACCATGGGATAGAAAAGCAACTGAAATCGCGTGACGGATGAAAAGCCTCTGGATCTGACGAGATACCAACTCGGTTCTACACAGAGTATGCGAAAGAAACTGCCCTTCTTTCAGCAGCAGTGTACAGTAGGTCTCTCGAGAAGAGAAGCGATCGTAATGATTGAAAAAAAGCACAGGTCATTTCCGTTTTCGGGAAGGGACGCCGAACAGACGCCCAAACTATAGGACTGTATCTATGACTTCGGTCTGTTGTAGAATTTTGGAACATGTTTTATCCTCGCGTATTATGACGTTTCTGGAGACCGAAAATATCCTCTGTAGGAACCAACATTTGTTCCGAAAACAACGAGTGTGTGAATCCCAGCTCGTTCTGTTCGTCTACGAGACCCGGAGAACAGTACATACAGACACGAAGATAGATGCCGTGTTCCTTGACTTCCGAAAGGCATTCGTAAAAAATCCGCAGTGCCGCCCAATGAACAAAATCCGAGCATATGGAATATCAGACCGACAATGTGACTGGACTGAAGAGTTTCTAGCAAACAGAACGAAGCATGACATTCCGAACGGGGAGGAGTCTTCAGACAAAGAAGTAAATTTGGGCGTGGCCCAGGGGAGTGTTATAGAACTATTACATTTCACGAGAGAGAGAGAGAGAGAGAGAGAGAGAGAGAGAGAGAGAGAGATATAAATGAACTTGCAGACAACGTCGGAGTTCCATGAGGCTTTCCGCAAGTTATGTATACAGAGAAGCTGGGACTCTAGGGCATTGTTGTTAAATGCAGGAAGGCGTGCAGAGGATCGATGCCGGGTGAAGGGGGAGGCAATTGTCTCTCATCGTAAACTAAACGTATTGCGAATACATGGACAGAAAGACCCTTTACTGTATGATTACAAAACTGCCGGGGTCAGGGAATTTCTCTGCCTCGTGATGACTGGGTGTTGTGTGATGTCCTTAGGTTAGTTAGGTTTAAGTAGTTCTAAGTTCTAGGGGACTGATGACCATAGATGTTAAATCCCATAGTGCTCAGAGCCATTTGAACCATTTTGGAACAAAACTGCACAACAATCATTGGAAGCAGTTACTTATATCGCTAGTCATTATGGGATCAGTACTTGATGGAACTGATAGGGGAAGTAGAGAAGATCCTTAGCTCAGCATGTTTCGTTATGGTTCGTTTAGTAAGCACTAAAGTGTCACAGAGATGCTCAGCCAACTTCAGTGGCAGACGCTCGAAGAGAGGCATTCTGCATCACGGTATGGTCAACTGTTAAAGTTCCGAGAGAGTACGTTCCTAGAGAAGTAAACCAATATATTGCTTCCTCTAGCGCATATCTCACGAAAAGACCATGAGGATAAAATTGGAGATATCTTAACCCACACGATGACTTACCAGAAATTCTTCTTCCAGCGAACCACACGCGAGTGGAACAGGAAAAGGGGAAGTGACGCTGATACCCAAAGTACCCACCATCGCACATCGTAAGTTGGCTTGCGGAGTGTTGATGTACAGTAGATGCAAATGTAGACCGGTGAGCCAGTTTCTCAAGGAGACAACGTATGACACTAAACGTTTTGTTTTCTAGTTCTTTTCTGAAAGAGTATTTTAGATAATGTTATCGATAAGAATTAGGCGTCTGGTTAAGTCATTGAATCGTTCTGCTGTTTGTGTTCCAGGAAAGAAAAAGAATCGTATGATTTAGATGTCACAATGTTAGATATGAACTGGCCTACGTTCACCATGATAGATGAAAAGACTGGGGAGGATAACTCTAATGGCCTGAATGCACAGTAGACCACAGTCCAAAAGATTTTTTATTTGTTGGTACAGCGAACAGAATTAGTTTCTACAACTAACAATAAACATTCACAGACGCTTAATATGTTGTAGTAGCGTACGAAGGATTTCAACGCTTTTTAGGTGGTAAACGGGCATGTGTTTCCATTTCATGACTAGTCCATTCCCGTACAGAAACAAAGAGATCATTCATTCATGTTGAAATTTTTCTACAGGTTCCCATGAGATGAATGGAATGGACACATAAATCAAGCCATTATATGAAAAATTCTAAGTTATTTCAATTCACCCACATAGACGACCACGTCCAGAACCCTGTTACGAGCAGTTTCTGCCTGTTGTTCATCAGTATATGAGACATGTGAAGTGCTATGATCTCGAAAGACAAAATGGTTGGTTCAAATGGCGGAACTACTTAAACCTAACTAACCTAAGGACATCACACACATCCATGCCCAAGGCAGGATTCGAACCTGCGACCGTAGCGGTCGCGCGGTTCCAAACTGTAGCACCTAGAACCGCTCGGCCACTCTGGCCGGCTCTTGAAAGACAGAGGATTGTGAGAGGAGCGGCACGACTCCGCCCAGCCAAATTGTTCACACAATTTATAACTGCTACAGCATTCAAGTTGACAAACTACAACACAGTTGTGGGTGCAACTGCTGACATTTCAGTTCCGATTTAATTTCAACTATAAATGGGCCTATTTAAATCTGGTGCTACGAATAAAAGGGAGATCTGTCGGGATGCCATAAGGCGCAGCGCTATAGCCTGCGAGACAGGGAGGTGAGCCACACCTTTCATCGAATCCGTGTGACGGGTTAACGAGCGTGGGCTGGTACACCGGCCGGCTTAGTTGAGCTTTTTAGGCGGTTATCTATGCTCGTTTAAATAAAACAGCTAACTATCATCAACACACAGAGAAGAGTTCAGTCGAATCAGTGTAAACGGTAGGGAAAATAAAACTTACAAATAAAAGGGATTATCCTGATTCAATGAGCTTTATTTGTAGAACACATCAAACCCATTTCATTTAATTTTATTTAAAATGTTGTACTGCTTCTAAATGTGTATGCACATAAATGTTTAGGGTATACACTGAGGTGATAAAAGTCATGGGATGACCCCTAATATCGGTCTAACCTCCTTTCGCCCAGCGTAGTGCAGCAACTCGACATGGCATGGAGTAGACAAACAAGTTGCTGGAAGTCCTCTGTAGAAATACAGAGCCATACTGCCTCCATAACCGTCCATGACAGTGAAAGGGCTGACGGTGCAGGATTTTGTGCACGAGTTGACCTTTTGTTTATTTGCCTTATATTTTCGATGGGATTAATCTCGGACGTTCTGGGTGGCCAAATCATTCGCTCGAATTGTTCAGAATGTTCTTCAAACCAATCTCTAACAACTGTGGCACGGTAACATGGCGCATTGTGATCCACAAAAATTCCACCGTTGTTTGGGAACATGAAGTCCGTGAACGACTGCAAATGGTCTCCAAATGGGCGAACATAACAATTTCCATTCAATGATTGGTTCAGTTGCACCAGGGGTCCAAGACCATTCTATGCAAACAGAGCGCACACTATATTGGGGCCGGTGCGTTGTTGACCACTTGGGTCCATGGCTTCGTGGAGTCTTCTCTGCACCTGAACCCTACCATCAGCCCTTCCCAACTGAAGTCGGGACTCATCTGACCAGGCCACGGTTTTCCAGGCGACTAGGGTCTAGTCGATATGGTCACAAGCTCAGGAGATGCCGTGCTGTAAGCAAACGTACTCGAGTCGGTCGTATGCTGCCATAGCCCAGAATCGCCATATTTCGGCGCACTGTCCTGACGGATATGTTTGTCCTACATTCCAATTTGATTTCTATGGTTATTTCACCAAAGTTGCTCGTTTGTCAACTCTGACGCCTCAACTATGTGTTGGGTTCCTAGATCATCACTGACGAGTCCTTCGTTTGTGCAACGAACACAATATGTAGTATATTTGGCGTCACGCAATCCCCACATCGCACAAACACTTCTTATTCCACCGTCCATGGCCCGCCACATGCTAGCGGCTTTGGGTTCATATGTTTCCCACGGCTTGCTGTTCAAGGTTAGCTCAGAAAAGGTGCTGTGGCGCCGTTGTCCTAAGTGCCTTACCAGCCTGTTGCTGGAGGCCCTTGCAGCATGCGCGCTCTCTCAACCCCTATCCCGCTTTCGGGCGTCCCGCCGTCCTCCTTTTACTTTTACCATTTTTTCCTCTAACTGAGCTATGTCCATACTGCGATGCTGCCAGCGTAGCTGACATCCATAAAGGCGATTTATGGCTTTTTTCATAAGCATAGGTCACCGAATGTAGTTGAGGGGAGCATCCTCACGACTGGCGTGCCATCTGGCGATCAGTGTGCCCTTGTTGCAGTTGTAATAGCTAGCAGTGTATGTCTCGGTGTGCTCCGGTGTTGAAACATATTCCTGTCTGAAACATACGAGCAAGCGACGAAGGTAGATAGCAGGTACACAAATATCAAAATCTTTGAGATGTCATACTGTAACACGTAAAGCTATAGTATAATTTTTAATTGTTTGACCGGTTTCCGTCCGAGACCATTTCCCAGCACAAATTTTTGTCAGTAGAAGGTTTTGTGGCGGCGTTCGTAGCGACAAACACTTCACTGTAGAAACGGCTTACGAAGTCACCGCCACACTTTTAATAGCGGGCCGACCGGTCCGCTGGAACAGTGAACAGAAAGATGAAAACCCAAACACTCTGATTAAATAAAAGTCGGTACTTATCTTTATTAACGAAGGTACAGAAACACAGTAGTGAACTCCGTGTCTACAGAAATCTGTCTAGTTCGAGTCGGAGCGGCTAGGTCAGCGTCGGCTGACGACAAACAACAACTCTCCTGCGATGAACACACAACTGACTAGCAAGTACACAAATCGGTGGCCAGTATATAACTGAGCGGCGAATACAGAACTCCTAGCGCTCGCGACTCCAGCGCTTAAGAAGCCAGAAGCCAGCGGTGGCGCGCGCAGACTTGCGGCGATTTCCTGTATCGCTGGCGCTGCTTATGCGGACGGCGTCCGGACTTTGATGCTGCCACCCTTTTGGCAGCGGGCTCGGTTGGCATTACTGGCTAGGATATAACAGAAGGTATTATACATACATCATAAAACAAATGTCAAAATATCACACTTATAAATAATATTTTCTTATTACACAATTTCGTAACTGACAGTATGCCTCTACCTTTGCATAAGAACATTTATTTACAAACATTACATTTTGATTTTTGTACACGTAACGTCTGATACTGACAAAATTTTGCACAGTGAAATGGTCTCTGACTGAAACTGGGCGTACGATCAAAAATAAATTATACAGCAGCTTTACGTGTTACAAAAGATTTATCAAACCTGAGGAGTACAGTCTACGAAAACAAATGTCTAAATTCAGGTTGCAGAACATTAAAATCATCACAATACTGTAACGTCACCGTCTAAATCTGTACGCTTAAACAATAAACACTTCCCATCAAAAGGAAATGGCCGAAGAAGTAAGCAGCCAGTCGCGCGAGTGGCATTAGTGGACGAGATTTTGCGAGCAATCAGTAAACCTTCATGTAACTGTCGTGATTTACGTATTATGTCGTTTCGCGAAATCAATTAAGATGTGAAGGAATACAGCAGATTTTCTTCATTATCCGTGCCCGAGCTTTTGCTCCGTCTGTAATGAGATCTTCTTTGATGAGATTTTAGATCTTTATCTTCCTTCTTTTGAAATCATAAGCCGGGTGTAAGTCCCAGCAGCAAATTTCCGAATGTAGTGCCGCGCGCCAATTGTTTTAGTTTGAGGACGCCGAAATGGTTTGTCAGTGTTCTGTACCTACCCCAATTAAGTTCCCTTTGATTATGTGACAAGTTTTTGCTTATAAATGAAAGAGGGTCGCTTCCAATGATGGGTTCATTACACTGACGGTAACTGAGGGAATCTCAGTGGCAGCAACTTTTGGCATTCGCTCACCAATGCATGGTGGCTTTGGTTCGAAGCTACTTATTTCTGGAAACGAATAGTAACAATAATTATTAATGTTGTTGGTCCTCTTGATGGTATTTGTTACTGAAAACAATAATAATAATAATATATTTCTAATAAAATATCACAGGAAAACAATGCAATTGAAGTAACTGTCTATGACCAATGTTGCACTCTTTCGTTCTGTTTTTATTTGTAAGAAAGATACGGAAGTTAGTGGTATGATATAGCTTACCCTTATTCCTTTGGCAAGCACGTTATGGGCATTGTTGTGTTACAATAAAAGGGACTACCACTTCTCAATGGAGCATTGCGTTTCCTCCAGCGCTACTCGATACATGTCAACCGTGGTGCAGTAGAGGTCGACAAAGTGAAATGAGCTTGTTCTTCCCTATTAATTACTTTCTGCTCCAAGGTCAACCTCAGTGGGAACGTATGGCCACAGAAAAATAAGCAATATTAAAAACTGTTTTTATCCACCTCCAATATAGTCTAGTCAAAGAAGGAAAATTAGGGGGAAAAATCGTGTAGTCGCAAATTTTTGCCCAATCCTGGGACTGAATGTCATGAACAACGTACTATCAATCCTCATAGTTGGGGAATGAGCGTTAGGCTGAGGGTGGCCTTTAAAGGTTACTTTTTATATTTGTTTCGAATAATTCGGAAACCGCGGTCACTAGCGAAAGCACACACCAGTAAAAAATTTAATGAAATCGAATTTACTACATAGAAGATCCTATTCATTTTTTCTCTAGGATTAATAGTTTCTGTATTGCAGGGAAAGGAAAACTGTAGATTACTAAAAACGGTGCTGTAGTGGTATAAAATCAAAGTTTAATGTCAACTGAACTTATAAACAGAAGAAAATCTGCACTACTTATAGCAAAATAACGTCCTGTCTTCTATATGTACATTTCAGAAATGAATAATTGTAGCATCATAGTCATCATCTTTCAGATCGAGTAACGGTGCACTATTTGCACACAAACCACAGCAAGTCTAGCATACCACGGTGCATGGAATCCCGGCTTTTCGGCATCCACGTCGTCCGTCAAAGCGAGCAGAAGATAGGTAAAAGATGTTTTTCAGTACAGCTTCAGGTGATACTGGATCTATGGTTGACACTGGGTTGTGTTATTCAACATCTCCTCCGTACCACCTATACTCGGTCCGCGGTAGGGAGTTGTTGAGCCACATTGTAGTAACTTTAAGTAAGTAATCAAATATCTGTAAGTAACAAGATATGGCGTTGTAAAAAGATTTATATAAAAGCAAAAAGTTCATAAAATTAATATACCTGTAAATAAAGCCGGCCGCTGTGGTCGATCGGTTCTAGGCGCTTCAGTCCGGAACCACGCGGCTGCTTACGGTCGCAGGTTCGAATTCTGCATCCGGCATGGATGTGTGTGATGTCCTTAGGTTAGTCAGGTTTAAGTAGTTCTAAGTCTAGGGGTCTGATGACCTCAGACGTTAAGTTCCATAGTGCTTAGAGCCATCTGAACCATCTGTAAATAAAGTGTGCTAGCGCGCAACGCCGTGTGGTTGGTGGCAGTGACGCGAGCTCTGGTTCTGGCTTCGTTGTTGCTTTCAAGAATGGCGCTACCGCAGTTTATTTAGATCTTGGTGATAATCAGTCGCTTGGTGCATTTCTAGGAACATCATCTCACCAGCCAAGATGACCTCTGCTGGTGCTGAGGGGTTAGGGAAAATGTCGGATATTGTCTTCATTTGCTTATGAATAATGCTGAAAAGGATAAGCATTCCTCCTTTGTTTTGCTGTAAATGGCGGACGTTGTCTCATATCCGCCAAAGGTATTGAGAAAGAGGATAGTTTCAACTAAAGGAAGCTGTAGGAGTTTGTTTGTTGAGAACAATTTGATGTCTTGCCGCTCCCAGGTTTCATGAAGTATACGTTAATGACTGGCCGTGAAAAAGCAATGAGTAAAACTATCAAATCGACCTCTTCCCCTACGGTGTAAGTATTATTTCTACTCCCCTTGCTGTCATTTTGTCACTGAGGAGCTTTATAAGCCTGGATTTGTTCTTTTCGTTTGCAAGAAAATGCTGCTGTTGAACAGTGATTGGTGATGCTTTCATGAAAATTTATGTCAGCTGAAGTTGTTCTGTACACCCTTCTCTTCTGCTCTGTCTGTTTTGTACCGTTGATATCACCATAACCATCGAAAACCGCCGTACTATTTTGATCATAATGTTTGCGTACATAGACTATGTACTGAGTGCAGAGTATGTAACTCTTTGTGCCCACATTCCATTTCACGCATTGGAGAAGGAAGCCTCCGTCTACTGCATTGATGCTCGTATTTGTATCACGAGTCGAATATCTGTTCTCTGGAAAAGCATCATAGAGAGAAGATTTCTTTCCTTTCCTCAATCTCCCTTTAATAAAGAGAGCCAAGGATAATACATAGAATTATTATGGAGTATTCTGCCTATTGTAATGTCGGTGTCACCGTACGGAGAATTTTTTACGCCACCGTTCCTTGTCTTCAGCTTCTTCCATCCGTCTGCTGTATCTACTTCCATCTTTCGTGCGATCCCGGTATTTAATTCTTTTTCTTCGTCGTCTTGCAGTTCCTGTGTTCTTCCCTTCGATGACGTATTTGTGTCCGATCCAATTGGCTTTCTTCTGAAGAACTGTATTCAGTACAGTTTTCTGCTCTCCTACTTTTCTCAGTACATCGTTGTTTGCCATCAGATCTGTCTACTTGATTCTACTGCTTTTACTCCAAATAAATACAGCACATATTGATTAAGTATAGCAACACTTTAATCACTTTTATGCAATGGTTCCCCTTTGGAAAACTGTAAGAGGCATTACAGTCATTGTTTCACCGTTCGCTTTTACTGCGTTATTCACACTAGCCAAAGACGATACGACTTAATCTCACCAAAATTAGAACCAATATAACTTCGCATGGCTCTGGTACCAATTTCTAGGGCTTGGTGACAATTTATTTTTGAGTTTCCCATAATCCCTGTCGACAGAGACATCAGTGAAAAGGGAAAGGAAGATGGTCATTGAACCAATCATAAATCTTTGTTCGGTCTCGGCCATCCCTATTTTGCCTTATAATGGAGATCAGTATGCTACATCCCACTTGAAAAAGTCATTGCGCTAAATTCTTTTAGGGATGAGCAGATGGTGGTTGCTGCACAGTGAAGTTATAACGTCCACTCCCTTTCGAGAACTGAACAGGAAACGCTGTGGAGGATTAAGTGCATTAGTCTGTGTATAACCTGAAGAGCGGGCAGCTGTCGTGGTGGGGGAAGAGGTCTTTTCGAGGAGAATGCGTTAACTGTCGCCCAGAGTGACTATGTATCAATTTTCGTCTAGGAATATAAGATGGTGTGCAGAGATTTACGTAGATTCTGTTTGTATGCGTGGTGTCATTAGTAAATAATACCTATATTACGTGTAGTGCTGACGCATTTTGTGGGAAAAAATATCATCGTCCAGGCGTGTCTGCGCACTGCGGCTCCAGAGATTTATAAGACACTGCGAAAGGGTCGGTATAAATGTGTAACACCCTTTAGTTGTTTTCTGCGACGAAGTAGGGTAGAAAGAGTGGTGATTCGCCTGCTCGCTCTTCACTTTGCAGACGCATAAATGAAGGAACTGTGTGCCAACATTCCGGCGACCTGCCTTCCATCACGCTCTTTTACACTCAACCTCCGCCTCCCCCCCCCTCTCCCCCCCTACCATCTTCCACCGTCCTGCCAACCATTCCAACGCCGCGTACCACATCCACAGAACACACTTTATCGCTTAATACAGCTTTTACTGCTCTTAGATGTTGTACATATACGTAGTACTTGGTCTTAACATATTTAATTGAGGATAAACATTAAATTTATACAATTAAAACATTATTTCTAATACATGAGATGAATTGGCAACTGCGAATATGAACAATCACTAGTTGCATAATGGAATTACGACAATGAAAATCTGTGCCAGACCGGGACTCGAATTCGGATTTTCCGCTTATCGCGAGCGTTCGCCTTAGCCTTTGGCTATCTGAGCGTGACTCGCCACCAGATCCAAACTTCCATATGTCATCAACCATGTGTCTGCAATTTGTACTCGAACATCCATTATGTATATTCCCGTACAGGGGAGACATTTTACTTGAAATTCGCTTGCCGGATGTCGGCGGATAAATACGATATTGCATGCATGCATGTCCTAAGGAATATTTTATCGTAATTCGGAATAACACAGGCACTGCACGATTGTATCGTATTATTTCTACTAAGCTGCGATAAATCCATGCCCTGCAATGCGGAAACTATTTTCGTCATAGAAAGAAAGTGAATAGGACATCTTTTATAGTAAATTTAATGCCGTTTAAATTTGTGATGGGAAATATTTTTGATAGAGGCTGAGGGTTTCGTGTCATTTGAGAAAGATGTAAAAAAACTGATATTTAATTCGCCCCCAACTCCCACGCTCAACCACCACCATGACTTTTAGTATGTTGTTCATGATACTGGCTTCTGACAATGTGCAAAAATTTCCGAATTCACCAATTTTCTCCCGATCGACCGTTTTTGGTCTTAGTTGCCTGGAATAATAGCCAAAGGTCAATTGCGGAAAGTCAGCCTAGCTGCCTGTCAGAAAACTGGTGTTATATCACCCGTCCCAAGCATTCTCTTTCTCACTGGATACTGACAGGCCTTTCTACGCTTTAGGATACGGCTTAACAAAACGCTAGTTTTGCAGCGCGTGGACTGGCGCCTCATCAAGGTCTATTCAAATGTTCAAATCTGTGTGAAATCTTATGGACTTAACTGCTAAGGTCATCAGTCCCTAAGCTTACACACTACTTAACCTAAATTATCCTAAGGACAAACACACATAACCACGCCCGAGGGAGGCCTCAAACCTCCGCCGGGACCATCATCAAGGTCTCACCCGCAAGCAGAGCAGTTGCGGTGTGGTGGTAAGGGAAATGCGCGTGCACACTGTGGTCGCCACAACACAAACGAAGCGCAAATTGTGAAACATAGGAGGGTCAGCTTTGACAGCGGCGCCACCTACTTGCAGCGATGGGCTATCAGCATTCTGTAACATTGACTGCCTTCGCATTTCAGTTCTCAGTGCGAGCGATCCTATCTTTTTACACAAAAATATCGGTTCCAAAAATGTTAAGTGTACCGTAGTAGTATCAGTAAGGTTAATTTTCAAAGCCAGTGCATGTCTAAGCACGTATAAGAACATGGAAACGGAAAAAGTGATGGACCTGGACGTGTATAACAAGCTTTAAAACTTAAAAGAAGCCCTATGAAGAGGAAGCAGAGCAGGAACAAAAATCAAGTGGGTCTACCATTCAGGTGAGATACAAAACTGCACTACATTTAGCAAAATCCTTGCTCCATTTCGCGGATGGTGATTTAATAGAAGATCATTTGGTAGTTGCAGCTGAACATTTATATCCACGTAAAGTAGCAAGGTTTCGCGTGGTGTCACTATCAAATATGACGATCATGCGTCCCACAAAGGTTATGTCAGATAACACTCAGATTAAGATAGTAATATGTTTCTAAGAGTTAGTGGCATATTCTTTAGGGTCTCTGTGGAAGTGTAGATATCGCAGGCACACAGCAGGTTGTGACATTCTCAGCAGCGTTGGAAAAAGTGTCGAAAATTAGGATTTGTCCTGGAATTTAATAATTTGTGTGCCTACAGACGGAGTACCACCCATGTTGACGAGATATACCTGTGAATAAGGGTTTGTAACGCAGTTGAATGGAAAAATCCAAAACTTTCCAGTATGGAATACTGCAGCTTGAAGTAAATGATGTGCAATGCGACCGGGAATAAAAAGACATTCTGGATTTCTCCCACCATCTTCCTCGGGATCGATCTGCACGTTTACACAAGCCTCCACACGCATCCCCAGTAAGTTTCCTGTGACCACGGAGAGGTACATTGCTCCCTACTCGAAGACCTGCGCTCACTGTCTACTCAGGGATCACATTTGTTGTGAAGCTCTGTTTTTGGACGTACCAAGACTGAGGACAACCCTTCCATCATGCGCGTGTTTGGCGCTCTAACACCACGTCACCAAATCAAGTGTCTTCCCCAGAGCTGTTGTCCAAGCTGGTTTTCTCGAGTTATTATGAACAATAATATTTGTGCTGAGGGCGAATCTCAGTCACAGTTCCACGATTTCTTTAATTTTCGATTAGTACTGTACATAGTGTACAGCAATTGATTCCTGCGTGACAAGGCGCATAACTAAATTTCAGTTCCAGCTACACTTTGAAGTTTGAAGGGCTCTTTCCCGTACAGGTGGTTGAATGCTAACATACAAGAAAACAATGTACAGAATTACTGGGTGACATAAAAAACTCACAACAGAAAGTCAATAAAAATGCATAAAATCGCTCATGGTATACTGAAAGATCACAATACCGCAATTCTGCTTGTGAGTAACCAGGTCAGCAAAGGCCACCATATTCGTCAACACGTACCTGCGTACAGAGACATTAGTTTTACTTTCGGAAGGTATTTACACATCAAATTTCACTTAAATTAGAAATATTTAATACTGCGTAAAGCTGTAAAAGTATAGGAAATATATATAACAGTACAGTCTAGATCAGTGGTGGTCAAACTACAGGAGCCCGGCTGCGTGCTGCCTGAATCAAGCATTTCTGCAGCCTGATGTTCGGTTGTTCCTAGCCGAATTTTACAAAATATAGGAAACAGGGCTAACCGCTAGAGAATTAATGGAGTGGGATGCATATCGGTAGATGTGATGCACATGTACAAACAAACAAAATCTTGGCAGTTTCAGAAAAAATGACCTATTTATTCAAGCAGAAGAGACCTCACATATTGAGTAAATCAATAACGCGTTGGTCCACCTCTGGCCCTTATGCAAGCAGTTATTCGACTTGGCACTGATTTATAGAGTTATTAGATATCCTACTGAGGGATATCGTTCCAAATTCTGTCCAGCTACGCATTAGATCGTCGAAATCCCGAGATGACAGATGGGGCCCTGCAATTAATGCTCCAGATGTTGTCAAGGAGAGAGCCGGTGACATTGCTGGCCAGCTGGCCGAGGTAGTGTTTAGCAAGCACAAAGACAAGTAGTACAAATGCTCGCCTTGTTTCGACGGGCATTATATTGCTAAAACGTAAGTCCACGATGGCTTCCCATGAAGGGCAATAAGTCTGGACGTAGAATATCGTCGACGTACCGCTTTGGTGTAAAGCTGCCGAGGATAACAACCAAATGGGTCCCGCAGTGAAATGAAATGGCACTCCAGGCCATCCATCCTGATTGTCGGGCCGTAAGGCGCGCCACAGTCAGGTTGGAGTCCCACCGCTGTCTGCAGCGTCTCCAAACTCGTCTTCGGCCTGGAATTTCACGTACTGGAGTAGAACTGTCTTCAGTAATGGGTCTCGCATCGCACTCAACCCCGATGACCAGCGAAGACGTGTCTGGAGACTTCCCGGACTGTAGTGGGATATCAAACTGAATATCGCCCGCTTTACGGTCTGAAAACCTCTGTGTCTATATTCTCCTTCTCCTTCTGTCTATATGCTGCTTTCCAGACTGTTTGGCGTGCCATTTCATTTCAGAGCATGACCCCTTTGGTTGCCTTCCGCAGAACCCTTACAGCACAGCGATTCGTCGACGATAAACTACGCTGCGTATTATTGCCTTGCGTTATTGACTTGCTGTTTGTGAAGCTCTTGCTCTCTGTCTTTCTTTTTGTCTTGGAGTGTAATACTAGTTGATATCCCGGCACTGCCCGGTAATGGATATATTCCAATTTTCTTTTAATCTGCCCTCTCTCTCCCCCTCTCTGTCCATCTTTTCCTCTGCCTCTGCCTGTCTGCTCCTTCCCTCTCTGTCAATTTGCTTCTGCCTCTGTCTCTGTCCATCTGTTCCTCCCCTCTACCTCTATAAGCTTGCCGGCCGGTTGTGGCTGTGCGGTTCTAGGCGCTGCAGTCCGGAACCGCGGGACCGCTACGGTCGCAGGTTCGAATCCTGCCTCGGGCATGGGTGTGTGTGATGTCCTTAGGTTAGTTAGGTTTAAGTAGTTCTAAGTTCTAGGGGACTTATGACCTAAGATGTTGAGTCCCATGGTGCTCAGAGCCATTTGAACCATTTTGAACCTCTATAAGCTTCTTCCCCTTTTGCCTATATGCTTCTTTTCCGACTATCTATCTGTTACTTCCCCCTTTGCCCATTTCATCCTGTCACCCTCACCCCTCTCGCTGTCCATCACCTCCACTCCCCTCTCTCTTTCCATCTACTTCTCTTCCCTTTCTCCATCCATTTCCTCCTCCCTACATCTCCGTCCATCTCTTCCTCGCCACTCTCCCTATCCATCTCCTCCTCCTTTCCTACTCTGTCCATATTCTCCCCTCTCTTCTCTCCGTCCATCTCCTTCCACCCCCTATTTGCCTCCGTCTCCTTCCATCCCCTTTCTGTGTCCATTTTCTCCTACCCCCTCTCTGTCTCGCCGTCTCCTCCTCCCCCTTCTCTCTCCACGTTATCCCCCCACGCCAACACAACGTTGCTTCTTCTCATCCCATGGTATTTCTTTCCAGATCGTAACTAACATGTGTACCAAAGTTAGTTGAAATCGATCCAGGGCTCGGGAGGAGCAATTTACCCCTACTTTTGCCCACGTTTGCACATGCCACATTTATTTAACGTACCTCACTCATATTTATACACATTTTGCACTTGTACCGCCAGCGAATTGCGTCCTGAAGTTTCGTTTTTAGGAAGCTCAATGTTTATGAAGTCATATATCTCTTGAACTATTTATTGTACAATTATGTAATTTCGCAGCTACATCCAGTGGTAGATGTGTATATTGTCTGCGAAATGTGTTGAGAGCAGAGTTTGAAGTGAAGAAGCATTAAATTAAAAGGTCATGTCTAATTCTGCAGTTTTACTGCATGAACAGCGGAAATATAATAACCGATAAACTTTGTTGCTCTAATCATTTTGTGGCGAGTATAAGCGGGAAAAAGTCTCGTAAACGCAAGTAGAACATAAAACGCAATGTAGCACGGGCAAGAAGGGCTATTCTGGCCAAGATAAGTCTACTGGTACCAAACATTGGCCTAAATTTTAAGAAGAAGTTTGGAGCACAGCGTTGTATGTTAGTGAATCGTCGACAGTGTGAAAACCGGAACAGAGGTGAATCGAAGCGTATGAGATGTGGTGCTACAGAAGAATGGTGAAAGCTAAGAGCACTGATAAGAGGAAGTTCACCGCAGAATTAGCGAAGAAAAACAATTACAAGAAGAAGGGAGAGAATTATCAGACACGTGTTACAACATCAGGGAATAACCTCTATGAAACTAGATGGAGCTGTAGAGGCCCAAAACTGTGGGGAAGACAGAGTTTTTAATATATCCAACTAATAATTGAGGACATAGGGTGCAAGTGCTACTCTGAGTTGAAGAGAGACATTCGTGGCGGGCCGCATCAAATCAGTCAGAGCAAAAAAGTTTGAAATTATGTGTAAAGTTTGTTGCAACTCGCTATGTCACGTCCTTCTCATATACTGGAAGAAAGTAGCCTGGCACTTGCACATTGTGCGCTATGCTTCTTTTTCACTTCTTCTTACGCCCACAGCGGTTGTTTTGAGACAGTGAGTAATATGTGTATCAAGTTTAAATGAAACTGGCCCAGTGATTTTGAAGGAGATGTGAAGCATACATATGTACGCACGTACACACATACATACACACATTTATACATATATGCATCCACTTTTCAATATGTAGATCTAGCAATTAACAGCCGAATCTAAAACCGTTGAGAGGTTCTGAAGAGTGTAGTTTTCCGCAGTAACAACAAAAAACAATTTCAAAGACAGTAATGTTTTCCAATGTGCATGATTTTAACTGACGTTGGTGAATTCGGCGCTAGTGGGCTAGGTAAAGTCGGCTGCTTACATCAGGGGTAAAGGTGTAGATAGCGCGGCCACTGCAGTATTAGAGGATGTGAGAGGGGAGCGTTTTATTGTTCGTCTTCCAGTACTGACAACTCAGGGCGTTCGTGACTCACACCGGGCAGCTGTCATGGTATAACTTTTGATGCGGAAGTAACATGGCTTCCTAGTTACACAATATAGAGACGGTCATCTTCAAATGCGTTTCATATTTGTAGCGGCGAATGTGAAATAAAATTAAGGCTGTTATAATGCAATGAAACGATTAGACGAAAAATTACAAACAATCATCTAGTAAACATACATGATAGTGTATAGTACTGCATAATGCGTTTAAATATAACCACAATTACAATTATTAATCTATTAATTATTCGCTGATACAGCCACACAGCATTTGCCTTTTGGCAATTACATTGCCCCAGCTTTGGGGTAGATGAGGTTGGCAGCAGTCTGGAACAGGAAACAGTCGACTTTAAGTGTTCCAAATGGTATCGACTGGCCGACAGCCAACTTAACGCGCCCTTACTATAGATAGTCTATTGGTGGCTCATAACATACTAATTTATGTAGGTTACCACTTAAGAATAGGTTCGATAACATGCGGCCCGAGATGCCGACCCACAGTGTCAGTTTCGGCTCTTGAACTAAAATGTCTGGCAACCACTGCTCTAGATATTTAAAAAGCCGTGAACCACAGTAATAGTCGCGGTTTATCTGTATATACAGCTATAGTAATATCTCTTGAGTGCAACAGAAATTTGAAATCTGTTATAACCTAATCGCAATCTTATCCTCTTTCGATTTAGTTTCCGTTTTGTGTCTTTGCACAGAAGAAGAGAAAAAATTCCGTGTGCGGCATACCGATAACAGCAGGGTTATTAGATATGAAAGCATATCGCAAGCACCGACTGCAGTATCATGAAGGAACCATTAGCGCATTAACCAATTTCAGTGTCGTAACTGACTGCTTCATTAATAAACTCAGCCATCGGTTCTTTCAGGATTTTGCCACTTCCCAAGTCACACCGGAGTTTCATTAGCGCATGAAACTTCCCCTTTGAATGTGAAGAAAGACTGTGCTGGTAAACTTCTGAGTTATTTGATACAGAAACAGCTGAGTAAAACTGAACGTACTCAGACAGTTTTTCTCTTTACTTATTCTGATCATTTCTAAACTGACACACAGTATTTTAGCGCAACGGAATCTGACTTTTAATAATCCCTGCAAAAGAATAGCCCTGACTAACAGTAACCTATCCTTCATGAATCACTTACCTCACCAAAATCTTCGTTACTCGAACTACTGCAATACAGAGAGCGCCAATACTGCGAGCTAAATAACTGACCACTGATAGGCATAGATTTTGAAAGAGAACAAACAATGTATTTACCTTAAAATATATACTCGACATCTATTTTGACTAATTTCATTTTTCTGACAGACACGCGTCCAGATCGTCCGCTCATATTAACATCTCAAAACTATGGCATCTCTCTCCCCACATCCACCACTGCTGGTGGCTCACCTCCAACTGCCCAACACTACGGGCTGTTCACATCCAACAACCCAACACTACACTAGCAAATAGTCCAACAATGTCCGACCAGCCACAGACTGCACACAGCGCAGTCAGTGATTTTAATACAGAGCGCTACGTTGCGTCACCAACATAAAAACCTAAACAGCCTACTTACAAGCATTATGTGCACAGTTCATCCAGTTTGAGGTTTCAGATTCTATGTCAACCAGGTTTCGAGAACCAATGGTCATCTTTTTACGAAAATATGAAAAACTGTTGATATGAAAGAAACAAGGATTATGTTCACGTGATCTATTTCATAAAATATATATACAACACCACCGTTAACCACGCAGTCTGCGTTAAATGATAGTAACTACACTGTGCTCTAATGTATCAGAGGATTTACTTTTAATTTCGTAACCGTAGCGTAGATCTTATGCTTTGAACAACGCTGTGCACTTGTCGAACTGATTTAAGTGGCAAGAGAGTGAAGTACAAATAAGAGCAATTAGTCCTGTTTACTCTTGGTGACTTGTAGTAGCTGAGGCAACAGTCTTTGACTGATCGTTCGGTGTGTCCGATACAGAATTCCCCCAAGTTCTAAGTACCCATTGACATGAACAACGGCGTAACTGAAATACTTCTCGGCAGTTGCGTGATCAAAATACACTGACGGAAAAGGAAAGTGGCGCAGTGTTTAGTACACTGGACTCGCATTCGGGAGGACGACGGTTCAATCCCTCCTCCGGCCATCCTGATTTTGGTTTTCGGTGATTTCCCTAAATCGCTCCGGGAAAATGCCGGGATGGTTCCTTTGATAGGGCACGGCCAACTTCCTTCCTTGTCCTTCCGTAATCCGATTAAACCGATGACCTTGCTGTTTGGTCTCTTCCCCCAAACAATCCAATCCAGTTTGTCTTCAAACATTAGCAAATCAGTGTTGCTGTCATATTCAGTAGCTTCCCGCATCATGATTCTTGGAATTGGAGAGTTATGGGTTTCGAAAATAGCTGTTGCCGGTGACTTTCCGTCATATCGTCTACGGAAACGTTGGAGTCGGTCTGACCGCCAAAAGCAGAAGCTAGACACACCCCTGAGTACCACATAAAGCCACTGAAAGTTTCAGTTGACTCCAAATCCACAGCACAGAGGCTGCTTTAGTCTGTGGTATGATGCCAGTGGTTAATAACTCACGGTAACACGACATCTCAACCCAGTCACCAGGAAGTTGTGTAAGTAGGCTGTTTAGGTTCTTATATTGGTAACGCCGCCGCCACGTAGCGCTCTCTTATGAAAATCACTGGCTGCGCTGTGTGCAGTCTGTGGCTAGTTTGCATTGTTGTCTGCCATTGTAGTGTTGGGCAGCTGAATGTTAACAGCGCGTAGCGTTGCGCAGTTGGAGGTGAGCCGCCAGCAGTGGTGGATGTGGGGAAGTGAGATGGCGGATTTTTGAGAGCGGATGATCTGGACGTGTGTCCATCAGAAACAGTACATTTGTAAGAATGGATATCATGAACTGCTATATATATTATGACTTTTGAACACTATTAAGCTGGCAGTAGTGGCGCTCGCTGAATTGCAGTAGTTCGAGTAATGAAGAATTTTGTGAGGTAAGTGATTTGCGAAACGTATAGGTTAATTTAGTCAGGGCCATTCGCTTGTAGGGATTATTGAAAGTCGGATTGCGTTGCGCTAAAAAAAATATTGTGTGTCAGTTTAAGCACAGTCATGTATAATTGTTCTAAGGGGACGTTTCATATGTCGACCCTTAGCCGAGGATACCTCACTGGAATCTTCTGATTTTTTCTTGTAGTTCGTGTAATTAGTGTAGCCTTTGTTTATTGCTAGTGCGTAATTGTAGAGAGAATTTCCTTTGTAGTTGCAGTCTTTCATTGTTGTACAGTAAAACAGTTGTGGCATGCATGTAGATTTGCACCAAGTATTTCGCAGCCGCCTTGCAATTAACTAGATATTGTTTTCAGTGCTATGTTAATGTGTTCTCTTATTTTTGCTCTTCAAATTTTGCTTTTCTGTGTTATCGTGTGAAACATTGTGTCAATATTGGCGTGTGAAAAACGTAACACTAGGCTCCAAAGTAAACTGAGAAATAACAGTGACGACGAGCGTAGCTTATCAGCACCACTGTGTAATGAATTAACAGACATTCAAAGTAGTAATTTGGTAATTGTGCATAGGGAAATGGAGCGGGTGGCAAATAATGGTGTAGACAATGATACAAGTAGTGAACAGGGAAGCATTATCGATCGTTCGGCCAGCAACAGCTCGCCTCAGGAATCCGAAACGACAGAACACAATATTGTAAATACTGTAGACTAAGGTTTTAGGTCCTCACCGTTTTCTCCAATGAGTCAAGACACATTTTCTGCTTGTCAAAATGTGAATGTTGCCGGTCAAAATGCACTGTCAAAAAGCATAGAGAAACAGATTCCAGACACTAATACATTATTATTGCAATCAATGCAACAAATGGAACAAAATCAGAGACAAACACAGCAAAAGTTACAAAAGTTAGACACAATGGAACAAAATCAGAGACAAACACAGCAAAAGCTTCAAAAGTTAGACACAATGGAACAAAATCCTCGGAAGTTAGACACCACGCTTGAACAAACACGTGAAGATTTAACTACTGAGTTACATAACATTGAATCGAAATGTCAGAAAGTCTGTAATGACGTAAAAACACAAATTTGTAAGCATTTTCAACCTATTTTTTCGCGGCATGAAAATGCATTACAGAATCACGAAGCAGCCATAAAAGAACTGCAAACTATTGTTCATGAAAATCATGAGACCTTGCAAGCTAAAACTGACTCAGTTGCATCTACCGATTCGGTTACGCAACTTGCAAAAACCCAGGAAAACTTAAAGGACACAGTAGATACTCTGAAAATTGGTTCAGAAAGACACATGGAGGAAATTAGTTCATTATCAGAGAAAGCAGTTGAACTTTCGGATCAGCTAAATAATTTATCTACGAAGGTAGATGATAATCTGAATGACACAAAACCGGTAGTCTTTAATGACACAGAAGAGTGTGAACAAATTAGGAAATTCAAACAAAATCAGAATCAAATTAATACGCAACGCCAAAGAGAAATCCGGGAAGTACAAGATCAGCTGACACAGGTAATACAAGAATTACGTATTTCAGAGAACACTCACGCTCCAATATGGGAAGAGGGACATAGAAATACGGAACAGCCACAAAATAATAACACAGGGCACTTCGGAAATTATGAAAGAAATTGGCAAGGTACACCGAATTTTGAGATGGAACCGCCGAAACGACGTAACAATAACTGACATGCAACTCGCCGACACGATGATTTTGACTATAATCTGTTTATTACTACACGTAAATTCAAAACATTTAAGAATTCCGGCAACAACATTCATCCACAAGCGTGGCTTCTTCAATTCTCTCATTGTTTTCCTCCCAACTGGTCATTCGAGCACAGATTAGAATTTATGTGTGGCTAGAGAATGAACCAGCTGTAAGAATGCGATCGGTCATTCACGATTGCCACAGTGAAGGAGAATTTTATCATGCCTTCCTCTCAGCATATTGGTCTCAAGCTACATAAGACCGAGTAAAAGATAGCATCATAATGATGAAACATTTGGAACAATCTGAATTTTCCAGTCTTGTGAAATATTTTGAAGACATGTTGCGCAAGAATCAGTACCTGTCAAACCCATACAGCCCCTCAGAACTCATCCGCATTTGCTTAATCAAATTACCTGAACATTTACGACATATTATTTTGGCAGGACGTTGCAAAGACGACATTGAAGCTTTTCAGGGACTGTTACATGAATTAGAAATTGACACTGACAATCGCGGAACGCGAAAACAGGAACACAACAATTACAGGTCACATCCGTCGCAATTCCGCGATGAAAGAAATAATAACTGGACACGACAAGACTATTCTCACAACACAAATCGTGACCAAAACAGACACCACCCGTATGACAACCGTTGGCAGAGTAGTAATAATTACAGGGAAAGGTAGTGACTATCACAGAGACAATGAGAGAAACAGACAATATGGGAACCAAAATAATTATTATCAAGGGAGACAGAATAACTTTAGACGTAACGGTCCAGCGCGCAGTTACGATTCAGGGAGAAATTCTCCACCACGTGACCGACAAGAAAGAAACTATGGAATCTACCGACATGACGACAGACGATATAATCGTAACGACAGACCTGAATTTCATCAGAACTGGTGGGATTCAAATAGGACAGGGCCCTCTCAACAAGGTGAATGTGTATAAGTTAGATCTCCAAATCCCAATAACGACGTGCGCCAACAAAGAAACAGACAATGACTCGCACCGCAGGCAGCCACGTGCATCGGCTGGGCTTGAGAAAAATAACATAAGCTAACCTTGAGAAAAATTCCAGTATTCCTTACCAACGTATACCACATGATAATTGCATTCAAACTGAAACTCTGCGTACTAGGAAGAGTAAAGGATTGCACCACATTTCACATGTAAAACCGTTTATTGAGAGGTAATCTGTTCTTTTTAACTTAGTCTTTGCTATAAAATTTTTCACTTTACATTACTAGTATGCTTTGTCAGACTTAGAATCTGTTAACATGCAACAATGTTTGAAGTTAAAAATCCAGTCAAGAACCAAGAGAACTTATTTAAACAGAAATTACGAATGCATTGTTATAGTGAACAGATGACACAGTGTTGTTATTTGTACACTCTTGCTTGTTAGTTGCACGATCACGTAACGACTATAAGGCTCACATACTTAGAACATATACCAGCACTGCTAATGAGATTTTAATGCAACATTTTGGTTTACTTGAAAATACATTCTGGATTTAAAGTACTTTCTGTGAGATACCAGATGACACAGTGGTTAGTTTATGTGACAGCTACACGATTTTATCATGATGCTACTAATGAGTGACAATTTACATTGTTTTATATCTGCACAGTTTTCCTCTATTATTCTGGAAAGTAAAACATGTTTTAGTAGTAACTTTTGTGGTATAGCTATAATGAGACAGCCTTTTCCGTAGCACAACAGTACGTTACATTATAGTACTTTCTTGATCACGGTAAGGTACGTAATAACGACGATATCTATACGCAAAGCATTTCGCTTTCGTTTATGATGAGGTAAGTACACTGACTTCAACAGAACTTTGCTTGCAGAGGACGTTAACTACGACACTTCCACAAAATTATCTTACAGCAAGACGCACATTTAACGCTACAGGACACGCATTTGAGTAAGTAATTTTGTACTTAAACCATTTATTTTTCAAGATTTTTGGATTACAAAGAAAGTTTTCCGTGATACATTTCACTCCATTGCTGTAATCTGTAACACCTGAGGATATAATTACATTAATCCTCAGGGGGGTACACGCTTACTTTGTGTACCATGTGTTTGGCAAGCACAAGGAGCCCTAGCTAATATGGTATTTGCTTATACAACGTTACATATCGGTACCATATTTCTCTAACACAGAATTACACAGCTATCTGATTATTTAACAGAGACACAAAAATATTTTTTACTACGTCAGTGACAGATGTTTATGCAATTACACAGTTGGATTACTTCACACTTATGAAACTGTATTTTGTATGTACTTTGTGAGCTGTTCATATTTTTTCGGAACCATTGTGACACTATGAGAGCTTTGAATGATGTATTTGGTATGGGATCTTGATTTTAAAGTACGTTTGAGGTAGATGACACTATGAAATGAGCAGAGAATTTTTTTAGGTTTTGAAATTTTTGCAGAAAGCTACGACGATTTTGAGATTTAACTGAGGTGTTATGATATTATTATGACGACCATGTGTATTTTGCTGTTGAGGTATGTTTATGATCAATAAGCTGATGCTATATGAGGAATTTGATTATGCTATGTATTTATAATGATGAAATATTGAAGTGTCGATGCAAGATTGACGTGTCGACGAATATGTATATGTGGAATAAGGTAAGGAGTAATGAATAGTGGTTAGGGACTCTGATATGTCAAAAAGAATGTTGGAAACGAAGAATCGTACTGTAAGAGTTATGAAATGTGTGTACATGCGTGAATGTATCACAATGCCGCCGAAAATTTTTTGGACACTGTTATATTTATAGGATTTTGTTTCTACAGATTTGTAACGCAATTATTTCGACCTGTGAAATTTTATTTGTATCAAACTGTCACTGTAGCGGAAACTGATGTAAATATTTCGGTAAGGAAGGTAGGTCACTGTAAGCACACAGCTGTGCCACCTGCCTGGAGGAAAAGCCATTAGGTGGAAAAAAAGAGAGACCATTAACCTCACTATTGACATTCCTTTGTAGAAAGCATCACAAATACGACACGCTCATTACTTGGAAACATATGATTATACTGTGGAGCGCGTACTTTGTGCTACTTACTGAAATGCTTATAAACTGATGGGAAATATTCTTACATCTGCACACCTGATTACGACAAGTGTCTTTCTACGAGAGTTAAGAGAATTTCTACTAACTCATGAAATGTCACATGACTATTGAATGATATTTTTATGCTTTGCTGTGTATATGGTTGCTTATTTCATTTAATATCTGTTTTTCAGCTGTGTTGCATCATTGGTTTTATAAAATAAAATTAAATGCATTTGCTAATGTGAAAACTTTCTGTCAACAGATCTATTAAATAATAATTTTATGATCCACATTCTTCGAAAAAGGAGCACTTGGAAAGGAAAGAACAATAAAAAGGGATTAATAACAGTAACTGTATACATAATTTTGTTTTCAAGTACTTGGTAATTTCTTTTGTAGAATAAATTGTGATGCATCACTCTAGTATTAAGATGTGGCATAGGTATTAAACATGGCCATTTTTACTGTAATATTCTTTCTGCTTGAGCTTTGCCATGTTTAGGTATAAGTTATAGCATTTTCTGTTGCTGTTTGCTAGGCAAAGTGTTACTGAATTTGACTATGTATTTACTACTGATTTATTTTTCTTGTTGCTGCACACTGGCTCATATTAGTTGTAATGTTGCATTTGCTCTGCCAATTTAGATATACTGTTGCTTGCTTTGCCAATCTGAATTTTTTTGTCATTGCTGTTTGTGTTAATTGTTTTGTGCTGCTGCATTGCCTTGTCCCTTAGTTTAGCATCTGAGCTCAGTAGATTTAAGTTAGCTTAAGATGGGGTAGGCTATATAAGAGAATGAGTTGTGATGAATTGGAAGAAATGCATGGAGAAGCTATAAGAAAATGATTTGGCCAAAAAAGTATTTTGAAAGACGATATGAACAAAAAAGTAGGGTTTAGGGACAACAGGTTTAGGTAGAATTTTCTTGGGAATAAATGATGAGGTAAGATAATGGAAAATAAATAATGAAGTAAGAGATATGTGAACATATAAATACAGAAAGCATGCTTGGATTGGATTTTTTTGGTGGAAACAAATGTTGAAATAAGACGAAACTATGGAATGAAGATTTGGGTTGGACTGCAGTACCAAATGTTACACTGAAAACAAACCCTGCCCTTTCCTCTTTTGTTATTCTACTATGTGTTTGTGTACCCTTGTGTATTTGTGTTTTTCCTGCCTTTATGTGTTTAGCTGATGAGAGTTATGTTGTAGAATTTTTCTAATACTATGTTATTTACTTTTTAAAGATGTTTAGACATTATTTATCTGTTATGTATTGTTGCTCATGTGTGAAGTTGATGTTTCAAAAGTTATTCTGATCTTTTATGTATGTACTTATGTCATAACTCCTGTAACACTGATGTATATGTTATTTCGATTCTTTTGTAAAGCCTGTATTACTACAAATGTTATCTGTATTGTTGTGTTCTTTAATGATGTACTTTGTACCTTTGTTATTGTATTCTCATATTACAAAATTGTAATTGACACCAGTTAATCAAATTAAGTAACCTGTAAGCATTCATTTTACTGCACATATTTCTGTTGGTCATAGTATATGCACAATATGTGAAAGAAAAGAGGACTGTTAGTGTTTGGACTTGTGTTAATAATTCAAAAAGGGACTGATTAACAGCATTGCTGGTTCTAAGGACAATTCAAAAATCTTTGTGAGTGCACAAGTGGTGGTTTATGGACTTGCTATATTGTTTGCAAGACTTCTAAGGACAATTCCAAAAACTTTGTGAGTGCACAAGTGGTGGTTTATGGACTTGCTATATTGTTTGCAAGACTTCTAAGGACAATTCCAAAAACTTTGTGAGTGCACAAGTGGTGGTTTATGGACTTGCTATATTCTCTACAAGACTGTTCGATGGTGATTGTGCACCTGCACAGTCGCAACAGATGGCTGCTGGCAGTCTCTACAAGGACTACAGTGGGTCTACACCTTTGCTGACTCACCAGTACCATTATTTCTACAAGGACTGCAGTGGGTCTGCACCTCTGGTGGCCCACGAATACCATAATCTCTACCAGGACTACAGTGGGTCTGCTCTCTGATGACCTACCTACCAGTATTCTTCAAAACTTCGACGGACTCTGCTGTGGGTTTGCTCTATTGTGGCCCATTACCTGTCTGCATGTCAAGAGTCAGCACTGTCTTTCCGTTGGAAGGACAACACTACTTCTTCAAGACTGCATGGAAATCCACTACTTCTGTGTGCAATTTCTTTCACTAATGAGACTTTGTGAAAAAAAACTGTAATTACTATTATGATGAATGATCAGGACTATCTTTATGGACTGTGAGAAAATTTTAGCTTTTGACCAACATTGTATCAATAAGTGTGTGCATTTGATTTCTTTGTTATTGTAATTACGATTATGAAAAATTTTAACAAATATGTATTGCCCAGTGCCCAAAACAATTTGTAAAATTTTTTGTGGGGAGCATGGGGACTATGTAAGTAGGCTGTTCATGTTCTTATATTGGTAAAGCCGCCGCCACGTAGCGCTCTCTGTATGAAAATCACTGGCTGTGCTGTGTGCAGTCTGTGGCTAGTTTGCATTGTTGTCTGCCATTGTAGTGTTGGGCAGCTGAATGTTAACAGCGCGTAGCGTTGCGCAGTTGGAGGTGAGCCGCCAGCAGTGGTGGATGTGGGGAAGTGAGATGGCGGATTTTTGAGAGCGGATGATCTGGACGTGTGTCCATCAGAAACAGTACATTTGTAAGAATGGATATCATGAACTGCTATATATATTATGACTTTTGAACACTATTAAGCTGGCAGTAGTGGCGCTCGCTGAATTGCAGTAGTTCGAGTAACGAAGAATTTTGTGAGGTAAGTGATTTGCGAAACGTATAGGTTAATTTAGTCAGGGCCATTCGCTTGTAGGGATTATTGAAAGTCGGATTGCGTTGCGCTAAAAAAAAAATTGTGTGTCAGTTTAAGCACAGTCATGTATAATTTTTCTAAGGGGACGTTTCATAATTGTTCCCAACGGTCCGTGGTAACATTCTGTCTGGAATCTCTAATCGTATTTCAGCTGCTGCCATCAGTTTAGTCGTCAGTGGCATTCAAACAACCCTAACATCAAGTTCTCGTGGTGCAGTCCTTCTGGGACGAGCTGTAACTAATCATTCCACAATGCTGCCCTAAATTCCTGTCGTGGCCGTTTGTTCTGCGGTCGTTACATTACAAAAAATTGTCCGTGCGATTTTTCAGCTTGTTGTTCCTATGGTCCTGTTGCTAACAACACGTAGTGACTCAAAGCCCTAAAGACGGCGATAAGCAGTGCGTGCAACACGTCTGGGTATGCTTTATTGTGAACTCCACGTGAAAAGTTCCAGTAACGTTACAGACACCAATTATTTATCACTTATTCACACTATTCTTCATCTGTAGGAATGGTTTTATTCTGTACTGAAAATACAGTAGCATATGGATGAAATTTTAATCAAGATATTCCACAGTCATGTACGAGGGTCATTCAATTAGTAAAGCAACACATTTTTTTCTGAAAGTCGGTTGGTTTTATTCAGGATTCCAATACACCATATTATTCCCCACTCTTTTGGATACAAAACAATATTTCTAGAATGAAATTTTCACTCTACAGCGGAGTGTGCACTGATATGAAACTTCCTGGCAGATTAAAACTGTGTGCCGGACCGAGAAATTCCAGGCAGGTACTGTCGCAGGCCGCAGAGCAACGTTCCCATGGCGAGAACATACCACCATTCAGAGAGCGGGCAGCCTTGATGCATAGAACTACAGATCAAGATGGGAGGAGTGAGACGCCCATTGTAGAATACATGGGATGTAGCTGCACAGAGGAGACGCATTACGACGTAGATTGTACCATCACGGTATTCCACATTCTGGAGCAACCCCTCCAGGTAACTGCCATCGACCAGATCGCACGCATGTCTGAAGACAAGAGCTGCTAAAAGTCCAGGCAGACGATGAGCGTGAGCAAGAGCGGTTATGACCCGACAGCAACAGAGGGCAGTGTGGATGTTATTGGCACCTCTCAAAGCAGTTTGATGAGGGGAAACAATGTACTTGGCAGTCCGTTTAAGCCGTCCAGCCAACAGCTGGGGAAAGATCTTCGTGCCGCTGTTGAGAAATGTCAGAGGGCAGTAATCGTATAACTGTGATGTATCCTCAGGTTTGTGTATGGAAATGAGAAGACTGTCAAGGAAACCGTCTGGCATCTGCACGAGAGGTGACATATAGTTCCTACAAATTTCCGTCCACGCCAGCGCGAGTAGGGGATGATATATCCGATAAAATTCCAGTGGGAGGCCGTCAGGGCAAAGCGACTTGTTTGTAGAATCCATCTGGATAGCGTCATGGACTCTGTACTCTGTGACATTGGCAAGCTGATCTGTCATCCCCAGGAACTAAGGCAAAGGAGAGTCAGGAAACTGCAGTTATGTCGGCAGGGTGGTGGTGATGTGCAGAGAACAGCATAACTTAAGGTCCATGCAGGGCGACTCTATATCACGTTGGGTATCTAAGCGCCGCTCATAATTAGTCGTAAGAACATTAATCAAAATCCTCAGGCACCTTTCTGCTATCACATGGTACTTAGATGGGCACTCCTGCACCACCCTGTCGTGTGTGTGTGTCCTAATCATAGCTCCTTCAATGTGAAGTCGAGAGATGGATGTGAGCTGTGCCTTGGTATGATTCAGCATCGGCTGACACTCTGTCGAATACGCCATCATAGTACATTTCCGGAGAATAATGAAGTAGAGATCCAGGGTTTTTCACTGCCGTGCCACGATCTCGTAAGCAATCAAGGCCTGGTGGAGGACAGGCTTTGCACTGAGGAATTCACCATGACACTGCAGAGTGATATGCATCATGGGGTAGACGACAAGCTGCTCACGTAATCTCAATGAGCTACCAGCAGTTGGATGAAGTGAGACATATCGTGTTCAGTTCCCATGGTTCCCAGCCACTCCACATCCTTTGGCAGCAGAGACTAATTTCACAGATGTATGTTTCATTGCCAAGGAAGGCAATGGGCCAGACTTCAGCAGCCTGCACCTCACCGACAATATCGTGAGAAATATAAACACAGTCGATGCGACTGAAAGAATGACTAATAAAATGTGTAAACCACAGGTGATCACCGTCAACATGTTTATAAGGCCTCACAAGGTTGAGGTAACGGAAAACCACTGCTAGCGCCACACACAAAAAGTGACGTGGAAGTTGGTCTTTGGGCGCATGAGTGGAGCTGAAATCGCCTCACATGACCAATGCAACTGCCTACCCAGGAAAAGAGGCGTGACTGACTCAGAAAAGAAAGTGAAACGTTCGCAGTGACTACTCGAGCCCAATGGGTCAGAGACACTTATGATCTTGTCACCATTAAGCCTGAGAGCCATACCTCTGGCATCACGGAGATGGACAAATGTATCAGCTAGGATACCGTCATGTAGTAGTATCGCTAGCTCAGTACCTGCAGGGGAAGCATTGGTGATGTGGGCAGTAAGCCATGAGGAGCACAAAAGTTTGCAACATACACCTTCTGAAGGAGGGAAACGTCAACGTCTGCAGCATATAGCATTTCATACAGTAAAGTCAGTTTGTGGTGTGCACGAATAGTATTGACATTGATCATGGCTATGCAAGAAGTTTGAAAAGCTGCCAACGACAAATGGTTCAAATGGCTCTAAGCACTATGGGACTTAACATCTGAGGTCATCAGTCCCCTAGACTTAGAACTACTTAAATCTAACTTAACGTAAGGACATCACACACATCCATGCCCGAGGCAGGATTCGAACCTGCGACAGCAGTAGCAGCGCGGTTCCGGACTGAGGCACCTAGAACCGCTCGGCCACAGCGGCCGGCTGCCAACGACAAGGGGACAATCGACGCAAACATGGGCGAAGCGCAGTGAGCTCCCTGTTAGGCTCCCTTGGGCGGACATGTCACAGTGTAACCGAAAGGGAACTGACCCCGTCAAGAGGGTTCCATAACTCTGCAGACCTCTAAAATATCCATCCTCAGTATCGACTCTGTCCGCCCAGGAGACAGACGTCTCACCGGCTGGTTCAGTAGACCGCTGTCAGACTGGCGCCCACAGGTAGCGTTAGTCACACAAGGAAGGCAACTACATCAGATGCAGGCGGGGGAAGTCAGTGTCCATAAGTGGATGCTAACTGGAGAATGAAGTGGGGAGAGACGTCGCCTCGTTCAATGCCAGGGCGTCAGATTGCGGCACATAATCAGTAGGAGGGTCGTCATCCTCTGCACACATCCGATGGATGCAGTCATCAGTAGGGGTACAACATTGTCTCTTCCATTTCCTCTGCGACTGGTTCTTCCTAACATGATGTCCCATATCGGACTGTGGGCGGCTGTCGTCTGAGATGTGGGCAGATGGCAGAGAAGCAGAGGTCGGTACAGCTCCATGGTCGACAACAATGTGGTCGCGACAGACAGCTTGCGTCTGCTGACCGCCATAGTCCGTTGGTACTGCCTCCTGTGGCAGTGGAGGAGAGACACGCAGAACGTCTATCGCGTCTTCGAGAGGTGTCAATGCCAGCGCTGACTGATTCAGAGTGGGAGCAGCAGGCAGCTCCGCTGCGGAAGCTTAAGATAGAGGTAACACAGTGAACGCTGCAGGGCGAGGGACGTCTCCAGTCAGTGTCTGAACCAGTCTATGCCGGAGAAATTCAGAACGAACATGGCCCTCCTGGCCTCAAATTGACTAAGTGCGAAGCTGGCCATCGTACATGACGACAGCCCTGCAGTTGGCAATAACCAAGTGGGAAGGAACTTGCTTCCTCAGTCAATTTTTGTTTGACACACCACTGAGAACACGGTGGGTTTCGAACGTCTTCCAAGTTTCTGAAACGTGACTGACGATATTACCTTAAGGTTTCAAGGCGGCCGCCACAACTTCAGATCGCACCTCAAACGGGACTTCGAAAACCAACGTTTGGAGACCAAAACCAGCGTGATAAAACACGACAGTCTCAATGTGAGAGAATCATAATTTAACATCATTATCATGGTGCCGCACAATATCGGCGAACATCTCTTGGTTCGCCAACTTTATGTACACAGTGGTACTGAGGATCGAAAAATGAATTGCGAAAACATCTTGTGGCGGGAGGCTTATTTCGACCCATATAAATAGTTCTACTTCATACGCATTTGGTCGTTCATGATCCAAAGGGATTGTTAACCTAATCGTGGCCTGGTGATACGGAAAAGCCATGAATGTCTATGAAGTCGGACGCGAAGACAAGCCGCTACGCACAAGTAAACTAACGCACGCTCGCTCGCTTGCAAGCCACACCACAAGCGAGACGTTATCAAGACGTGCTCGCCTCAACACTGCCGAAGGGTGGCTCCCACTCGGCCCCCGCGTCGCTCACCTGGTCTACCGGAAGTGTAGAAAGCCTTGTACCCAAAGTGCAGCATGAAAATACAAAAAAGGTAATAACTCGAACATTATTATTGTATTCGTAAGAATAGTTTGATTTTAAACAATCTTTCACTGTATAGCCTTGAAAGTATCATTGTCCGTCATCAACTTTGACCTTTTTTTAATTTTTTTTTTCAGAATCAGAGGTTGTGTAGCAAAAGGCCGAAATCTGCGTCTCTTTATTTTCAATATAGAACGTCCTTGAAAAACTTGATCAAAATCGGTGACCCACATATCACACATATCAGACTCTCCTATAGTGAGTCAACAAAGTCAAACATTCTACTGTTACAGTATCAACAATATGGTCTGCCGTTTGGGGAAATTTGTTACTCGCCAGGATGACAATGTTGAGAAATAAATATGTATACGTGAAGAAATAATATGTAGAATGTCGCTAAGACTTGTTTTATTTTAAAAAAGCTTTAAGAGTTTTCACTTACAAAAGTTCGGATACATTAATCTTCGGCACGCCCTTTTAGAAAGTTGAGCTGTCATGAAAGATAATTTTGTCAACTGACATATATTCTACGAGTTCTCGTAGTGCCACTGCTGGAATCTCAGAGTGGTTCATAGATTGCCGAAGATATAAGCCTTCCTCTAAAGCAGCTATGTCAACAATAAATTTGAAAATTACGCTTTCACACACCTTCCCACCTTCCCGAACATGTTTCCCCAGCCCTCTCTCTCTCTCTCTCTCTCTCTCTCTGTATTACACACACACATATATATATGGCACACGCATTTGTATATCCTCAGACTCGAGCTGCAGCAAGGCCGGTTGCTGAGGAGTCCGGGCTGTATCGGTAGCGCGATGCATGACGCGGATGACAGCTGACAGCGAGTGCAGTAATTACTGTCCGTGGCCACAGCGGCTGGCGGAGAGGGTGAGGTGACGCATTCAGCGGGCCCGCTGCGCCGCTGCCTAATCGATCAAGCCGGCGGCGTGGCCCGCGTGATTGCAAAGCGTGGGCGGTCCGCTCCTGCCACGTGCTTCGCTTTGAAGACCCAGATAAAAACGGCAACGACTGTGGCACACAAGTCAAAAGCTGCCGCGCCATCCATAACACGTGTCACAAACAACAATGAAAGCATGCGAGGACGAGATATGCTTTGTTGACATCTTACAATCGCAAATGTTTTCTCTCACAGAAATATTTCTGAAAAGCCTACAGGCAATAAATGTTTTCGAGCCCTAAATCAATGGAAGCAACGAACAAAATTCGTGTATAACTGACGTTTATCTTAGGAAGCACTGATATTAATTTTTGAGAGAAATTAGTCTTTATACAGACTTATCGCAAGTACTTTTTAGTTCTAACAGTCGATAAGAAGCGTAGAATATCGTCGACGTATCGCTGTCCTGAAAGAATGCTGCAGATGACAACCAAAGTGGTCGTGCTAAGAAATGAAATGGCACCCCAGACCGTCACTCCATGGCAGGTGACCGTCAGGTTGGTATCCCTCCGCTGTCCGGGGTGCCTCCAGAAACATCTTCGGCCTGACCTCTCAATGACTGGAGTATAATTCCTCCAGTGATGAGTTCCGCTTCTATCGGAGGCCAGATGATCAACGAAGACGCGTCTAGAGACTCCCCAGATAGCGGTGAGATGCCAACCTGACTGCCACCCACCATAAAGTCCGACAATCAGGATTGATGGTCTGGGGAGCCAGTTCATTTCTTAGCAGCATCCTTTTGGTTGTTATCCGCGGCACACTTACAGCTCAGCTGTGTGTCGACCATATTCTGCATCCCGCTTTGTTTCTCTCCGTGGCAAGCTATCCCGGGCTTACACGGGCTTACATTTCAGCATGATAATGCCCTCCCCACACGGCTCGAGTTTCCGCTGCTTGCCAAACCCTACCTTGACCAGCCAAGTCGCCGGATCTCTCCCTAACCGAGAACGAATGTGGGCAGGACTCTCCGATCATCTCTGGACTTTGACGATCTAACGTTCCAATTGGACAGAGTTCGACACGATTTCTTTCGGGGAGACACCCAACAACTCTGTCAATAAATGCCAAGCCGAATATCTATTTGCGTAAGGGCCAGAGTGGCCCCCGTCCTACTGACTTCTTCAATTTGTGAAGATCTTTCTCCTGAATAAATCGTTGTAATCATTTACTTGTGTGTACGTGCAAATCACATCTACCGATCTCCGTCCCACTCTTTTTCATTTTCATGAAGGTATTTTAAGGGTCGTAGAAGGTATTTGCACTCTAGTTTTTATATACAACATACTTTTAAAGAAAGAATGAGTGTTTTGATCCGCACATCTGGTTTATTGAATACATGTGTCGATTGCATATTAGTCTCTGTTTCCAGATTGATTCAGTTCACGTATTCCACTTAGACTATGTATTTACTACAGCGGATTAATTATGAGGTTTCCGCATCCTTTCTCAAAAAACTGTCTAATGATGTTTCAGTAATTAGGGGAAACTTGGTTTTATTAAAATAAATAGTATTATTAAATCAAAATATTTCTGTTTAAAAAGTACACGAATTATCCTTAGGTACTTCAAAGGAAATATTTCATCATAAAAGATGTTTAAGATAACTGTATAATTTACGTGGAAAACTTGACAAAAACATGTTTCCGTAAGGTGAGGTTCAACAGCCGTAAACTATTTTATAAAATACATTTTATGAAACTGACAAAAGCAGACCAATTTGTCTATAAACTGAAACCCTTAAGTATCGGCCCTACACAAGAAAAAAAATGAGCAAATCTTCCATTCTTCATAAATAAAGTTCAGTATCATGCTTAGTGGTTCCTTTATTTATATCAGTCCCATCTTTATGTGTAATGAAGAAAGGTTTTTTCTCAGTCGCTACAAACGTTCCTCATTATGCACGTTGATGTGCTGTTGGACGATCCAGGTATATTTCTCCATCTTCTGTACAGATTATCCTCTTCGTAAATTTTGTAAAAACAGTCTGAATTCTAGAAGATTTACATATGTTACCACTCTCATATTCAATCTCTTTCACAAATATGAAATATTTATCTAACCTCGCGAAAAGTTAATCTGTAGGTACTGGAGAGATAAAGTTTTCTTTTTGTCTGTCTGGCAATCTTTTCAATGGGAATCATCCAAAGACTTAATATTAACTAATATTTCGCACACTTTGATATATCCTTATTTCTTTCATATTCACAGGGATACGTTGATGGTTATTCAAGTAGTATAAAGGTTTTGCAACAGGACCCTGCTGCTTGTGTTCGCCGTTCAGTCTTTCAAAGTTTCTCGAAGGGTCATTTCAAGTTTAGACATTTCGCATATTGCATCACATGGTAATAAAGGTTATCAGCGAGGGAAGAAATCCGTTCAGTTGTTGTATACTACAGCGACGACGTCAAACTTACATCATCCTCCGAAACACTCGAAATATTGAAGAAAACCTTCTTAATAGTTTTTGTTTTCATTACCCATGTGAAGCTGGGCCACGTTTAGTGAATTTTGGCCATAGTGTGTGGTGGCTACTAAGCTAATTATCATTAAATTGTATAAAACTCTTACTTAATACATGTGCAAGATCGAGACAGTTGTATTTTTGAAAATTAGAAAGCGATAATTGTTAAAGGTGGAAAAACTCTTGTACCATACTTGTGGATAGTTTCTGTTTTTTTAGTTATATTCCGCTACTACAACATCGTTTCTCATGATGTCTAATTTCGGCAAGTTAGTCTACTGTTATTTAATGAAGAGCTGACACAAAAATGTTTCAAATGGCTCTGAGCACTATGGGACTTAACATCTGAGGTCATCAGTCCCCTAGAACTTAGAACTACTTAAACCTAACTAACCGAGGCAGGATTCGAATCTGCGACCGTAGTGGTCGCGCGGTTCCAGACTGAAGCGCCTAGAACCGCTCGGCCACCACGGCCGGCTGTACACTTCCGTTTAGGGGTGGGGTTGGGTTGTTTTGGGGAAGGAGACCAGACAGCGAGGTCATCGGTCTCATCGGATTAGGGAAGGACGGGGAAGGAAGTCGGCCGTGCCCTTTGAAAGGAACCATCCCGGCATTTGCCTGGAGCGATTTAGGGAAATCACGGAAAACCTAAATCAGGATGGCTGGAGCTGACACACCATAACACCTGCAGTCGCCCGAAGAAGCTTGCTGGAGCCATCTGTTCAAGCGTTAGTGCTGGAGAAGACGGTTACGTGCCGTGGGACTGTACTGTGCGGTACCCTGATCTGTAGAACACGATATTCGAGTTCCAGTATTTGTTCCTCTTCTTCTTGATTGCAGAGATGACTAGACTACCAGCTGCATACTGTCCCCAACTGCTATTAATTAGTGACAACAAGAAACCGATTACCGGTAAAAACTTAATATTTTTCTAAATTATTTCTCCTCGCTTATCGTTTATAAAAACAACTGCCACAGACAATCTGCGTTCTGGAACACACTAGTAGAGGAACAAGTCGTAAGGTGAAATGTAAAAACATTTTTTGTTCAAGGAGTTCTTCTCTGTAAGAGGAGGGTCAAATGCTAATATTATTGTGTCTCACTGTTTAGAGGCACAAAACGCGTGGGTGTTTTCAGCTCGTTACTAAATGCAAATAAGTAGGAGGCCGAGTTCATAGGAGCTGAAGGAGTCCAGGTTGCAATAAAATGCGGTACGGCACACTGTTAGAGAGAAGTATTATTATTCAAGAAAACACGTAGTACAATGAAATTACTTATCTTCAGTAGTCTGTAGGACTGCAGCTGCGGCTATGAACTAATACAACATATTCTCAGGGACTAAGCCTGATGGGCCCTCCTCAGAGAATCAATGCAAAAATTAGAGAACTGGCTGAGGGCCGATTATGAAAGTGCGTCTGCCTAGGTTGAAATCTAGCTAAGAAGTGAACGAGGCACACTCCAGTTCCGTCGAGCTGCACAGCCCTCTAGAGTGCGCTGTCCTCGGCAGACGACGGGCTGCCAACCTTGTGTTGGCGCGGCGTTGTAGTAGTATCTGTGGCAATGATACTACAAATATTGTAGTAATAATTAATTACGTCACGTCCTTCTGTTGAAACTGAAGGTACTGTACGAAACATCTGTGAAGTAAATTCCAGTGCTAACGATTTCAGCTGATTATGTATGTACAGCTCTACCAAAGAAAACATCTATTCGGCTGTTTACTTTTAGTGAACCAGTTATTGTTCGGGTGATTATAGCTCGGATCTAAAGAAATCGATAAGAAATAAAAGGCATTATAACATAGTTACATCAAGGTAAAACCCGTTTCGGCAGTTTCATAAATCGTACAGTGAAGGCTTAAAAATACATAGTTTACAGTCAGCCAACTAATTACTTAACCTCAAACATTCCTTTAGACCGATACCAGTTGGGTTTCTGCAAAAATCGGAACGCGACGGCTGTTCTGTTAACAATGATAGAAGAGTTGATAGTAGCTGTGAAAAACAAGAAATGATTATTATGTGACCTTTCGGACTTGAGAAAAGCTATCACCACTGTCGGCATTCTATATTCACAACGCCAAGGTTTTTCTTTAGGCGAGTGGTGTACAGAGCTTCCTCTCGTACCATGAGTACAGCCAACAGTGTGTAATGATCGAAGGAACAAAGTCATGAGGAATTCTTTTCTCTTTATACGTTGATGATGTGTCAACTAATCTCTCCCATTGCATGATTCACCTATGCGCTGACGAAATTCTTTATACCCAACTGCAAGTCTAACAAACCTCTGCGCAGACATCCATCATGTGAAAACTGACTTTCTCGCCTTATCATAGTTGGCACAGAATATACGCTGCCTGACACAAAGATGAAGCACCCTAAATCGGAGGAGGAAACGAAATTAAACTTAACAGGGTGAGAGGTTATGTGATGTTATATCAGTTATAATAAAAAAGTTGTCAAATTCACAAAGAACATTTTGGTATGACGCTGACTTCCTCTCGTCTGGATGCATGCTCTGACTCTGGTCTACAACTGTTGTAGCTGCTCCTAGATGTCCCGGATACCAACACTAGGAATGAGGTGACGTTCGAGCTGATCCCAGACACGGCCTATCGGTGACAGTTCTGAGGATCTCGCTGGCCACGTAAGTATCTAAATATCATGCATATAGCTCATAAAAACACGTGCCATGTGTGGACGAACATTGACCTGTTGAAAAAATGGCACTACGAGATTGTGGCACGAGTAAAAGCACATGAGAATTAGGGATATCCTTGACGTACTGTTGTGCTGCCAGAGTTCCCTCAATCATGTCCTGAAGACATACACGGCGGTTCACGAAACTATGACGCCAGGGGTAATATCGCTGTGTCTCTCCAAAGCATCGGAAGAATCGAACCTCTCCCCAGGTCGCACCCGTACTTGCCGTCGATGCTCATCCGGGTTAGCGCAGAACCGAGATTGGTTCAATGGTTCAAATGGCTTTGAACACCATGGGACTTAACTTCTGAGGTCATCAGTCCCCTAGAACTTAGAACTACTTAAACCAAACTAACCTAAGGACATCACACACATCCATGCCCGAGGCAGGATGCGAACCTGCGACCGTAGCGATCGCGCGGTTCCAGCCTGTAGCGCCTAGAACCGCTCGGTCACTCCGGCCGGCAGAACCGAGATTCATTGCTCAACAAAATATGACGCAATTTATCAGCAGTCCATGGTTCAGTCAAGTTCAGCGAGTCACTAATCCTAACCGTCACAGAAATACATTTTGCCTCTCAAAAAACAACTTGGGTGAAATTCTGAACCATCCGTTAGACTGAAATAATCACACCGCTGCAGTCTGTTAAGAAGGCATCAGTCCCGGTCCACGCCCTACAGAATTGTAAAAAATAATTTTCCTTTGAGCTTTAAAGGCGCTCGTGGAACTACTAGCATCAGTCCTCCTCCACGCACTACAGAATTGTAAAAAATTATTTTCCTTTGAGCTTAAAAAGGCGTTCGTGGAACCACTAGCATCTGTTCTCCACCACGCACTACAGAATTGTAAAAAAATAATTTTCCTTTGAGCTTAAAAAGGTGCTCGTGGAACGACTAGCATCAGTCCTCCTCCACGCACTACAGAACTGTAAAAGATAATTTTCCTTTGAGCTTAAAAAGGCGCTCGTGGAACCACTAATACTCAAAAACCTTGACTGTGTGATAGTATTCATCATGAACTTTCATATAAAAGCTCACACTGAATGGAAATGGCCATGAATGTTTGCGTGAGATACATTTATGATATTCTTTTTTTCGACCACGTTTTTCATGCCTTTCTACAAACAGATATTTTTGTACATTCAGGTAAGCATAGAGACTATCGTATTACCTGTTTTCTCTTATATCTGTTAAATCATCCCAGAAGGACTGAAATCAGATTAACACTGACCCCGGTAGCCTGCATATTCATGCTAGTGTTAGAATGTAAATACTCACGTGATATGTTACAGACCTTTTCTAATGGTAATTTTTTGTTTCGGCTACTGGCATATTTCAGAATGTGCAGATTGTTTACAGTATTTATTGGGCGGTGGTCCTCATTCATGAAAGTACAGAGACAGCAGTCACCCTTTAGAGCTCTCTCTGTGTATTTTTCTCTGAAAATGTTGCATATGTATCCAATATAGTCGGTGTGACACGTGTCACAGATTAGTTACAATATTCTAGCACTGCTGAATATTTCTGGAGTTCTACTGTTTGTGCTTAGTATTTTCTGTGTTTTGTACTCTGTTCTGCATAGTAATGGAATTCCCTGTTTCTTCATTACGTTTTTAAATACGTACATCTGAATTCTGCTATGTAGCAAATATAAAAAGGAAAACGTACTACATTTAAAGTTGGCAAAAGCTATTCAAACCACCATATAAAAATTTACATCTTCCACTATGTAATAATTCTACATTTTCTATATTATAGAATAAAAGCAAACTGATTGATGATGACCACTTTTCGCCGAAAAGAGTTTGAGGAGAACAACGAAGTGTTAGTATGAAGGCTGACTCAGATACTGTATGTTTTTTAAAGCATGCAACAGTCATGGAGACATATAGTGTAAAATGATTAACAGTTACTGTCTTCGGCACTGCGTTCTTTATCTCTGTAATTTTCACACCAGTTTCTGCTCATACTTATTACAACTTCAAAAGTGCGGAACTAACTGCTATTATTATTATTATTATTATTATTAGTGGTAGTTTGAGGCTAGTAATACTATTATTGTTATTTTTATTATTATTAATGGCTATTCTTATTTGTGTTATTATAATTGAACCACAAATACGGACAGAAATTAAGGTGCTCGTTAATATTTTGTGGTAGTTTTAAACATGTATAGCTCCTATCAGGTGTAAAAGAGGGTCTCGATGCCCTAACATGGTCAGAATAAATAAAACAAAAGGAATGATATTACGGAACTCAGATGTAATTTTCTTTTTCATCCATTACCCTTGCCTTTAGCGAGAAGCGCCAGGCTGGAATGAATTTTAAGCACGTGAGTAAGATTCATAAAAATGCACAGTGTTCTGTCCTTATGTGAACTTTACTACAAAATGTGTAATCCACAGTAACGGAATATGTGTTTCCCACACTGCTGCTAGTTCGATGAAACTGTCCAGCACTTCCCACAAAGTATGAAACGACACTCTGCGGTGTAAGGTAGCAGCAGTCCATTATGCTGACTATCTTCTTTCTAATAAATTTCACGTTATACGTTCGTAAATCACAGCGATTACAACGATAAATTTTCTGCCCTGTGGAGTACATACAGTTTTGGCAGTATAAGTTGAGACTAGGAACTAAGTACCAATTGCAAAAAAAAGCCAAGAAAAATAATGACGATCCTTCTCCTGAGCTTATTTCTGGAGGCAGTTTCCATATAAAAAATTGCCCAGCCCTTTGAAGAGGTAGCAGTGGTAAATCTCATCGGGTAATGTAGGGCTAACAGTCGTGATTAATGCCAAACTTCCGCGCATCCACAAATCACTTCCATACGACGTTAATGGGTACTCATGATCTCTTTAATTAAACGTAAGTTGAATTTTTTTAAAATTATGGTTTCCCTGAGATGTGAGGAACGACCAAGCTGGGAATTAGCATTAACAGCGAGATATCCCCATTACATGCATTGCGAGTAAGTATTATGATCTGATACACTGTGGCTGTATAGCCTCTGATTAAATATTTCGTCTTTCGCGGAATTAGTTGACGTAGAACAGTATTCCCAAATTTAAATTTATGCGACAGAGCAGTATTCGCACGAACGTACGACATCGAAGATCTTATAATTTTGTAATTGCTACATTGAATTGTTACAATCTCTTAAAATTGACTATGTTATGCGAGATCTGAGTGAAAGTGGGGTGTAGGGCAGCACGGTTTTTATTTCGAATAGAGGGAAACATGTTTCCATGTGGAGTTTTTCGCATTCGGCTGAAGCGTTTGTCATATAAATGCCTACATGTTGTCAGCAGGCACAGATGCGATGCAGGTCATAACTCTGACAGCGGTTTACACAGAAACGGCAGCGTCGTTTTCTACTTTTATCAGGAGCTTTAGGGAGCACCGAAAGTGCAAACTACGCCCTGCGCATGCTTGTGTGTTCACGCCACAAATACTGCGTCGCGCCATTACTTGCACTGCGGCCATCATTGCTGTTTGGCAGAGGCACTATCAGCTGCTAACCTGTTCCAAAATTTGCAAGTAATAAACGTATCCACATTGGCGTGGCAATTATTTTACGTGTATCAGGGAGTATCCATATTTAATTAAGAAAAAGAGTCAATGTGGTCTTAAGAACAATAGAGTGTGATTCCGATGATGAGGCGAATTGCTTTATGTCCCGAGTGGTTACTACAAAATTCCATATAGAAATGAGGAAAGACAGCTAGAGCCTGAACAATGATTCTTCCAATACCTATAACAACGTTTGCTAAAAGTGTAAACATCCAGAGAAAAAACTGAGTTAATCGTAACGCGGAAGATGTATACAACAACGAAACGTCCATAAGTTACTAAAAGTGCACATACAGAAATGAGCAAAACATTATAACCAGCACTAGACAAGCTCCCGAACGGAATACAGAAGCCAGTCTGGGAGGCATACTCTCGGCAAGTCCTTGGTAGTTTGCCCGATGTATGTCTACGCATAGACCACGCAATATCTGCAAATTACCGGCCAGTGGTTCCTCGACGTGGTGACGGTGCTAGATAGCGTCCCACATGTCTTCCATCGGGTTCCGATTAAGACTATTTCGTACACTAATACATCAGCTTAAGTTCAACATTTGGTCCTCAAACAACTGCAACGCGATTCTGATCTTGTGAAACGTACATTTCTCCGCATGGAAGATGCCATCACCGTCGAGGAAAACGTCAGGAATGAAGGTATGCAGGTCGTCCACAATAACGATTAAGTTCGACGATGTTCCTGGGTGCATTACACCTCTCACCATTCAAGAGTACGTCCAGCTGTGTCGAACATAACCACTTTCGTGTTCTATTTGCAATTGAGTGGGGAGGCATTGCTATTGTGTGTTGTAGGTGAATACTGATCTCCAAATTTTTGAACACAGTACATTCGTCGGTAAACGATATTGTGAAAGCATACTGCCTCTCCCATGCGGGTCTTTCCGGGGTTGCATTCGACCCCTATTTCTTTTTTATGGATGACAATGCGCGACCGCAACGAACGGCGCAGTTGGAAAATATTTTGCAAGGAGAAGATATTCGGTCAATGGACTGGCCATCCCGAACCCCCAACTTAAACCCCATCGAGCACGTGTGGGTCTCATCGAGAAGAAGTACTGCTGCACGTCCACATACAGTATACACCAACCACCATTCAGCAGTTTTCAATCGCGCTGGTTGAGGAAGAGAATGCGCTACCACAAGAACTCCTCATCAATCTTGTTGCTAGCATGGGCAGCACGTTGAAGAGCATGCATAGCCCTCCATAGTGACTACACACACTAATTGGAACTATATTCCCACCTTTGTAATGTACAGGGGGATATCATTAATTACGATAACTTCAGTGTAATTATTGTCTTTGAATAAAAGTGTGATGCATGTTAGTTTATTGCGTATTTCCCTCAGTTCGGTCTTCCTATGCATGGATCAAACTGTATTGGGCTGTGTCACTTACCACTAACACATCATGCGAAAGTTACTTTCGTCCTTAAGTGCTGCAAACCAGTGTACAATTCGTGCCGAACGGCGTGCTCTGTCACACTTGTACCTCCACCAGCGCTGTATTCTGTACAGATCACCTTCAGTCCTGTTTTACATAGCACGCAGTGCATGAGGCGTGTACGTCCAACATTTAGTCGTCTGATCGTCGTTTTCCAATTTCCATAGATGCTAACAACAGCAGCACACGGATAGCCGACCGGATTTACTAGGCTCTTTCCTTGACGTCGGACCGTAACAATTTGTCCTTTCTGCACGACGCTTATGTCAATGAATTTCCCCATTTGCTGCCCGCGTCGTCGCTGAAGTGATACCGCATTTGTCTTTGCTCCGCTCGTATACACGGTCCAGTCATATTAATGTGACCACCGACTATGTTCCGTGTCAACGTGCAAGAACCGCTCACAACCGGCAGGTGGCAGCACCAGCTGTGGACGGTATATAAAGCGTGTCGAGGACACGCGTAAAAACAGTGCAATCACTGTCGTAATGCGGTAACGGAGCGATTTATCTGACGTCCAAAACGGCACTATAACTGGATTTTGGACCAAGGGTGGAAGCATTTCCCAAACAGCTAAGCGCGTGCCGCATGCCGCCGTGGTTAAAGTATACCGTGCATGGCAAGGTGGAGCTATACACAACCAGCACCGATGCAACTGAGGTGCGCAACGCTCCGTAGATGACAGGCGTGAACGACGGCTGCAGAGGTGTGTACGGGCGAATAGACGTGTAACTGTTCAGCAACTGACCGCGCAGATGAACCAAGGGGCCACCAACAGTGTGTCCTCAATGACCGTTCAGCGAACGTTGCTGCATATGGGCCTTCGCTGCAGGCGCCTGGTTCGTATGCCCATGCTGAATGCTGTCCATTGGCAACGAAGGCTGGAATTTTCACGCCAATACCCTAACCGGAAGTCCACTAAGTAATGAGAGGTGGACTTGTCAGATGAATCAGGTTTTTTGCTCCACCAGACATATGGCCATTGGCGTGTACGCACTCCGTCAACCGTCGGAAGGGTCCAAGATGGACGAGGGAGCGTTATTGTCTGGGGAATGTTTTCGTAGCATTCTCTGGGTAATCTCATTGTTCTGGAAACACAGTGTATCAACACAAGTTTGCATCTTTCGTCGGGGACCATGTCCATCCCTATGTGCAGTTTGTTTTTACTTGGCAGGGTGGCATTTGCCTGCAGGACAGTGCAACATGATACACAGTTCGTAGTCTACGTACGTGGTTTGAAGAGCACCATGATGAGTTTACTGTACTCCCTCGGCAGTGAAACTTCCCAGAGCTAGGCTTAGTCGATAATCTGTGGGACCACCTCGATCGGCCTTTTCGCTCTATGGATCCTCAACGGAAAAAAATATTAGCACAGTTGGCCACAGCAATGGAGTCGGCATTGCTCCATATCCCTGTCGGTACCTTCCAGAACCTGGATGACACTCTTCCTGCACTTCGAGGTAGTTATTCATGCTTTTGAAAGGTGGCCGCATTAATGTATAGTTTTCTTTCCACATCACGTTCCCAAAACGCCACCAGGTGGCACTGAAAATCGCTATATGCAGTGGCCATAATGTTCTGGCTTATCAGTGTAGGTGTCCACGGTTTATATCGAATCGCTCTCTTATGTAACCGCAAAAAACTGACTGGCACCTAGTCCATTCGTGCTTCATCAGGGTAGTAAAGATCGCAATATCAACATATGAATTTTAACCGGGCAGAATAACTGATCTCAGGGGCAATATTGGCATATGGTGCCATATAGACTCCTAGGGGCATACTGCTACGGTAATGAATCAGTGAACAGAGTTGTAGAAAGCTCGTTAACAAGTAGAAGACCACAGCCTTCTTGTTCTGCATGACGGTAAAGGAATGTACGGCTTCGGCCATCAGTCTGGCACCGATACTTTATCACTAATCTCTGTAATAACGATAAATTTACGTAAACAAACATTTTTGTCGTCAGTTCAGCAGATGTGTGGCAGAGAGTTGTCAGTTAATGCCGTCATGTTGCCAAAGATCACTGGAACGGGCTGTCAGGAAATGCTTCAGCTTATCAAGAATTAAACAAGATGATTAAGATTCATCTGTTGTAAAAATGAAATCTGAATTGAAGCTATATACAAAACAAGCGGAAATCCACTGCCAAAATTTCGGAAATGGTTGGGGGATATTATCTGAGTATTTTGGTATAAGGGGTCCATGGTCTCCGGTGCTCCATTACTGTGTACTAATATGATTAGTATCTATTCGGATTTTTTATCCAGTTAACTTTGATTCCGCTAAAATATCTTCGCAAGAGTCTAAAAGCCTGTAATATGTAATCACCAAAACGGCAGACACAATGGACAGAAGAATGCGGCATCCCTCAAACAGCTGCTGCAGTACTCCGGTGTTGTTGCCTCCGCTGCGGGAATAGCTCAGCGTAGCGTCGTTGTGCCGTGTTCCTAGCAGAGCCGAGCGCAAGCCTGAGGGCGAACAGCTAAATGGAAATTACTGTTGTCAGCAGCGAGTACCATGAGTGTGTGGAACTAGTTTGTTTCCATACAAGTCACACCATGCATACTACTACATTTGCAGTGGTGTGCAGATATTTTCAGTTCATTAGTGATACAAAGCTATTGACCTGCACGAAATCAAACGCAATGAAATTTATCTGCAACGAGCCACCGGATACCATGGGTCTTTTATATAAAAATACTCAGAAAAATCCTAGAAAAACCTCCGAATTTTTGTTGATGTAATTTATGTTCACTCTGTACATGCATCCAGTGTTAAATAATTCAATGTAACTGAAACTATTCGCAGTTCGTGATCATTAATATCTTTTAGTTGTATAAAATCTGTTAACGTGAGAACTGAAAGTGAAGACTGGGCACGTGCAGGACAGCTGATAAATTATGAATATTTTCTGAGAAGTGAGCTGGGAACCTTCGAAGGAAACAGAAGGAAGGCATCGATCTTAGCAACGTTTGAAGACGAAATTACTGCATTATCGTCCCCGCAGATGAGGATGCTTACTGACACCACAGCCAGTTAGATTAATCGCTGAAATCTCAGTGCTCTGCGTGTTGGACGCTGCAAGTATACACGTATCCGGACAGTAGCTGCTACTGGAGGTGAGCATGTTCATTTCAACCAGTATCCATCGAGTACTCCGATGACCAAATAAGGCATTCAGCTCGCGGTGTGTAAATGGTATAGGCCAGGCTAGATGTGGTTTCTGCGATGTTCTGTGGGTGTTATCCTACTATGTCTGAGACATACTCATTCAGATTTCCATGAACATGAACCAGAAAGTTAATTTCAACGTTTTGGGGGACCAAATGCTGTCCTTCCATCCACATTTTCATGATGAGTATACTGTGGACATATATTTCCTTCCAGACAACAACACCTGTTTTCGCAGAGCCCCACGAATACGTTCCTGGTTTGACGAATGCTCTGGTAACCTATCGCACATCAAATGGACCGCTAAAATAGCCCATCTTAGTTCGATAGGAAATATCTGAGACTATTAGTGGCTAGAGGTGAAACGTAGTAGTCAAAATTCCCGAAATTTGGTATCTTTACGGAATATAATCATCAGTGACTCCCATCAGGAGTCACCTTTTCAAAAGAGTATATATGAAGGAACTTGTGGACTCTATTCCTTTTATCAAGGAAAGACGCGGTGATCCCTGTTATGGTGAAAACCGTTTGGTCCCATGTTATTAGCCTACTGTACTACGGCCTACAGACTGCTTAAAAGACTAGAATAATTTTACTTTCAGTAGTATATTCGTCCCCCCATGAACCATGGACCTTGCCATTGGTGGGGAGGCTTGCGTGCCTCAACGATACAGATAGCCGTACCGTAGGCGCAACCAAAACGGAGGGGTATCTGTTGAGAGGCCAGACAAAGTTGTGGTTCCTGAAGAGGGGCAGCAGCCTTTTCAGTAGTTGCAGGGGCAACAGTCTGGATGATTGACTGATCTGACCTTGTAACACTAACCAAAATGGCCCTGCTGTTCTGGTACTGCGAACGGCTGAAAGCAGGGGGAAACTACAGCCGTAATTTTTACCGAGGGCATGAAGCCTTAATGTATGATGAAATGATGATGGCGTCCTCTTGGGTAAAATATTCCGGAGGTAAAATAGTCCCCCATTTGGATCTCCGGACGGGGACTACTCAAGAGGACGTTGTTATCAGGAGAAAGAAAACTGGCGTTCTACGGATCGGATCGTGGAATGTCAGATCCCTTAATCGGGTAAGTAGGTTAGAAAATTTAAAAAGGTCATTTCGTGTGTTGACTGGACCACGTCCCCGCAAGTTTAATATCTCAGCAGCGAAGTGGGCTGCTTTATGTCCACTTAGAATTAAACTGGTATTTATATTTTACATGCGGGCAAGGCCAATGCTAGCGTTGTCTTGAAGAAGGAGGATTACATTCAAAAGATGCAGTGTTTACTGTCTGATTCGGCGTATCTCAGGGTCTGTGCTGACCCCACAAGAAATGTCGAGAGAAAGACCAACAGTCTTCCGAAGAAATGTTTCCGGTCACAAGAGACTATCAAGAGCCTTAATTCCTTTTTTGCTGTGCCTCTTAAGTTATATGGTCTTCCTGAAGTCCTTAGGAAGGGTTTCCTCTTTGTCCGATTGTAACAGTGGTGCTCTGACATATCGTGTTGCAGAACACCTTCCTACTCTGTTTAGCCATAAGATAGGTCAGTGTGAGCATCACATTAAGAACTGGGTGGACTTTTATGTTAATTAGGAGGAACGCGTTTGAATGACACTGATATTCTAGTAAGTTTTCATGTTGTTTCTCTCTTCACTCGCGTTCCTATGTCTGATTGGTTACTGCTGATCGAGGTTATGTTGGGTCTTGAGTTAGTGAACCTATTTCGACATGTGTTGATTTCCACCTGTTTTTTATTCGATGACCAGTACTACGAGCAGAGAGATGAATTTGCGATGGAAGCCCATTGTCACCTATTATTGTCAGTTTGTTTATGGAAGACTTCGAGGAACGTGCCTTGGAGTCGGCGGCTTCGAAATCTGAGTGTTTTTTTCAGATATGGAGACAATACTTCTGTTGTTTGACCAATTGGCAGTGAGAATTTGAACGATGTTTTGGAACACTTGAGTTCAATCAACCCGAGTATTTTTGTTTCATGGTGGAGATGGTAAAGGATGGCTGTCTTCCATTCCTTGATGTGTTGGTCAGGAGGAAGGTTGATTTACATTAGGACAGGCCGTTAATAGGAAGCTGACTTGCATCCACAGGCAGATAGTTGTCACCATCCAGCTCAGCATGGAGAGGTACTTCGTACCTTGGTTCACAGGGCCTAAGTCATCTCGGACCCTCAGAGTTGGTCAGCTAAGTTATTTCATCTAAAGGTTACATTTCATCAGACGGATCAGACGTGCATTGCACTGTCGACCAACTATCCGCCGGGTGAGTGATGATAACTTCCAGGTTGCATAAAAGTCTACGACCTTTTTTGCCTTACGCAAGGAGCATTTTGAACAGGATTGGTCACATTTTGCGGAAATACGATGTGAAATGTGTTTTTGACCACCATCTAAGGTCAGGATCCTCTTAAGTTCCGTAAAGGATGATCGTGATTGGCGTAAGGCGGGTGTTAACCGTATTCTTTGATGTTGTGGCATGTCATACACTGGCCACACTGTCAGGGCTGAGGAGGACCAATGTACCGAGAAGAAGCGTGACAAACGCTTAATGCAGCCGAGAAAATCTGCCATTGTAGAACATTGTCTTGGGATCGTTCCTCCTATGGAATATAACAACAAGCACATCCTGGCATGCACTTCATGCTATTGTGATAAAGTTATGAAAGAAGAGGTTTAAATTAAATTAACAAATAACTGTAAAAATAGAGATGGTGGTGTTGGTTTAAATCATGCATGGAAATCAGCTCTCTCTTTTTCCAAAAGCTGAGGGATAAAGTTAACACTACCACAACTGTTGATTATTAATTTCGCTATCAATAACTTCTTACGTAGGTTACACTATGTGATCAAAACTATCCGGACACTTGGCTGAAACTGACTGACAAGTTCGTGGCGCCGTCCATCGGTAATGGTGAAATTCAATATGGTGTTGGCCCACCCTTAGCCTTGATGACAGCTTGCACTCTCGCAGGCATACGTTGAGGCAGGTGCTGGAAGGTTTCTTTGGGAATGGCAGCCCGTCCTTCACGGGGTGCTGCACTGAGGAGAGGTATCGATGTCGGTCGGTGAGGCCTAACACGAAGTAGGCGTTCCAAAACATCCCAAAGGTGTTCTATGGGATTCAGGTGAGGAATCTGGGCTGGCCAGTCCATTTCAGGGATGTTATTCTCGTGTAAGCACTCCGCCACAGGCCGTGCATTATGAACAGTTGCTCGATCGTGTTGAAAGATGCAATCGCCATCCCCGAATTTCTCTTAAACAGTGGGAAGCAAGAAGGTCCTAAAAACGTCAATGTAGGCCTGTGCTGTGGTAGTGCCACGCAAAACAACAAGGGGTGCAAGCCATCTCCATGTAAAACACGACCACACCATAATATCCCCTCCTCAGAATTTTGCCGTTGGCATTACACACGCTAGGAGATGACGTTCACCGGTCATTCGCCATTCCCACACCCTGCCATGGGATCACCACATTGTGTACCGTGATTCATCACTCCACAAAACGTTTTTCCACCGTTCAATCGTCCAATGTTTACGCTCCTTACACCAAGCTAGGAATCGTTTGGCATTTACCGGACTGATGTGTGGCTTATGAGCAGCTGCTCGACCATGAAATCCTGGTTTTCTCACCTCCTGCCTAACTTTCATAGTACTTGCAGTGGATCCTGATGCAGTTTGGAATTCCTGTGTGTTGGTCTGGATAGATGTCTGCCTATTACACATTAAGACCCTCTTCAACTGTCGGCGGTCTCTGTCAGTCAACAGACGAGGTTGGCCTGTACACTTTTGTGCTTTACGTGTCCCTTCACGTTTCCACTTCACTATCACATCCGAAACAGTGGACCTAGGGATGTTTAGGACTGTGGAAATCTCGCATACAAACGTATGACACACGTGACACCCAACCACCTAATCACGTTCGAAGTCTGTGAAATCCGCGGAGCGCCCCATTCTGCTGTTTCACGATGACTAATGACTACTGAAGTCGCTGATATGTAGTACCTGGTAGTAGGTGACAGCACAATGCACCTAATATGAAAAACGTATGTTTTTGGAGGTGTTCGGATACTTTTGATCGCGCAGCGTTTGTTTGGTTTGTGCGATGGCAATGTATGAATGTATGCATGTTTGTGTGTGTGTGTGTGTGTGTGTGTGTGTGTGTGTATTATCATTCCGGATGCAAACCGCTGTTTTAAATTCCCTTGCACAGCGCTTACTTACTCCAGTTATGTCTTGAATGTTGCAGGGTGCGAAATATCGGCAGCTGTCGACGACGTCACCCGGCTACTTCGCGGTATGTTATTTGAACGTTGTATACGCCAGGAGAAACGCATGTCATACAAGTGTGTACCATCTTGTCATAACCGCCATACCGGATCAAACTTACATAGTAACCTAGCTGCATCCATGAACAAAAGGAAAGCATTCTCAAATTCTTTCTTCACTTATGAAGCCATCTCCAGACCAAGCCTACGTACAGTTCAATACCGTGATGCATGTAATTAAAAATCGAAGCACTTTATTTAGTCATCACCTTAAGTTTTCTCTCGAAAATGAATTTTTGTGATCATTTCTGTCTGCCAAATAGTGAAGAAAGTATCAACTTATTCTGCCTGTTCGCTTATTTTTCTTAATTTGCTTGGTTACACAGTAAATCCCTTCTCTCTTCTTTCTAACTTCCTACCACTTGCGTATGTTCCTCATTCCTTCCCTCTCAAATCTTTCTTCTCACCTTCAGTACCGCTCCAGTCCACATTCTGAAACTTGTTGCTTGTAAAATTATAATTTCGGATGTTCTACTCTTCGCAAACTAATATAAAACTGCGTTTTTATGCTATATATATTTCTGCTTTAGTTATTTTTGTTACTACAGTTTCTATGTTGTAGATTTTAAACTCAGTGTAAGTAATGTAGTAGATAATGGCGAGTACACAGCTCTTGGTATCCTAGCTACGAAGTAGCATGTTAGCTATAGATGAACAAGCACATTACACACAGGTCCAAAATACTGCCGAAAATATGGTACCTTGAAAAGGCAACATTTGGGAAGAAGAACCTTTCTATGAATTGCCAACTGCGTCACGTATGTTGAAAATAAGAAAGTCAGTGTTTTATACAATGGAGACACTAATCTTGGGCTAGAGTATCTGTATCGGGGTAGAGAAGGACAAACAGAAAAAATCTGTAATGTTATTATGTAGGCCACGACAGGAGCTGTGTGACAGCGTCGGGCTGATTTCATGATATTAAGGAAAGGGGAAAAACCACGTATTTCAATGCAGGAGAGAGCAATTTACAGAAAAATAGAGGAAGATAATGTGTGATCTGATACAAGCCTCCAGATTAAGGCTACGGAAGAGGAGAACCAAGTGGAGCGACAGAATAGCATATTGGGAAGCAACGAGAAGTTTTGCCCAAGTTAAAAGTGACTTAAAAAGGTAAAACGAATCAAATAAATAGATAAACTACAGTTTATAACACGTAAGTAATAATGAATGTTACGATTAATTATGAAGAATGCTTGGTTAGATGTAAGAGACGACGAGGTTAATGTTCTAGGACTTACTCTAGGCAATGTTAGTAAGTATCTTTTACATTACGGAGTGGACAGTGATGTTTTATAGTTTTTCATTTCTTGTCAAAAACCTTTCTTGTGATGAATAAAAATCTGAGCATTTCAACTTTTGTGGGTTTGTCTCCCTCCTCACATAATTTTTCATGCTCCTTTTGTATTACTTTCCTTCTTACTCCTAGTAAATGTGATTTACTATTTGGCAGCAAAATAAGTACAGTTGGCTTAAGTAGAGAAGATATGGAATGCAGATTGGCAAATTGGAGAAAAGCGTTTCTGATAAAAAAACATTGTTTTCCTCGTGTAATTCTCTGTCTGTCCAATACATCAAATGACCCCCACTGCATTTGGAAAGTACGAGTAGCAGCCAAGATGGTTGCTTACAAAATGATGGCCATGTTAGTTACATAGCGTAACAGGCTTTCCTATCCCCCCTCTCCTCCTACTTGACTTTAAATTTCTGTTTGTTCATCTACTCTTGTTTTAGAACGATGTTTCCACACTTATCGACCATTCCGCATATCTGCAAATTAAAACGACACTGTGAGTACAGCGTGCTAGACGATAAAAATTTCTGCTGTTCTCTCCCACAGAAACTGTTCTAAAGCACACTTCGCAACTTCCTTAAGGACTTTCATAGGTTTTACAAAAGCAGAAATGCCATGAAACACAAAGTTTCCTACGTATCTGGTTTGCTTCACAAAAAGGATCAAAAACAGCTCAATTATTGCTGTACGCAGGCAGCCAGTGGCGGTGACTAATTCCACGACATTTATGAAGTTCCCCTCGAAACTGGGGTAATGGCACAACTTCGCAAATATCAGCGCGGACAGTGAGTTGTTCGCATCATGGCTTGTGTTTAGAAAAGCATATGTTCCAGCTGCCCGCGCTTCTCTAACTACGTTACGAAAACATAACGTACGATTTGGAAGTCATTTTGACGTATGTAAGTAATTCAATAAAGCTGACAAAGAATAATCGCACGGAAGGATTAAAATTGCAATCGTCTGCTCACAATGGCGCACGTAACGTTTTATAAAGAGTATCCAATGAGAGTGGTGACAGGAATGATAATTTGAAGAGAAAAGTTCTTATAGACATGTATTCATTTCAGTGTAGTTTTCAAGATTTTACACATTTACCGTACATTCCGTTTTTCGCTACTAGTGCGGGTTTCCGGTCTTGCCCACGTATTCGGCTTCTCCTAATATCTCTCCATAGAGTAATGCTAGCTACGCAACAGTCTGTAACAGTACAACAGTGCATCGCAGATGGTACCTCAGCTTTACAAAAAAATGTGTTCTCTTTTTAAAAACGATTTATAACTACTGTACCCTTATTGTCGACTGTCTAAACATTATTCTGAATTATTTCAAATGAATAGTGAAGTGATTATGGTAACACTTAGTCCGCAATAGAGTACAAAACACATCACAGTAAAATGGTTCAAATGGCTCTAAGCACTACGGGACTTAACATCTGAGGTCATCAGTCCCCTAGAACTTAGAACTACTTAAAGCTTACTAACCTAAGGACATCACACATATCCATATCCGAGGCAGGATTCGAACCTGCGACCGTAGCGGTCGCGCGGTTCCATGCTGCAGCGCCTAGAACTGCTCGGCCACACCGGCCGGCACACATCACAGTAATTGTGAACTTTTGAAAGCGTAATGTAAACTGTTGTAAAAGTTGAATCAGAAAAAGAAAAAAGAAAATCATATTAGTCGATGATGAACTTCTAGAAGTTCTCTCTGTTATCATTGAAAATGCAGCGTATGACTGTACGAATCTTTTTCTATTCAATTGATCATTTCGAGCACATTCCGAAACACTGACTCCTCCCTTCCAATTGTTGTTGAAATTACGCTATAAGCAGTTGTAAGATGAACTATGTTGACTGTATGCAAAATGCTTAAACTTCAGGTCGAGGTTGGAGTCGAACCCAGATATATGTTGAGACGATTGGAATTTAACTTAAAAAAAAAGACGATTACGCACACAACGGAATCACAGAAACCACATTTAATAAGGGAAAAGACCATGTCACACTGTTAAGAAAACTATGCGAAGATTCGGTCTAAAGACCGCTTGACCTTGGCGATATGGTAATAGATAAGGTTATACACTGTGTTACGCGGACCCCAAGCTGGATGACGTTCCTGAATTGGTGCCAGTAGTGCAGTATATTTCGGGAATTCATTTGCCTAGGTAACATGTTTAAGTGGTTAACATAACAAGATCACAGTTTAATGTAAGCACGAGATAAGCCAGTGTGAAACGCTGGTGCACTAATAACCGGTGTAACTGCCAGAATATTGAATCCAAGCATACAAACAAGCATGCATTGTGTTCTACAGGTGCCGGTTGTCAGTTTATGTGATGGGGTTCCATGCCTGTTGCACTTTTTCGGTCAGTAAAAGGACGCTTAAGGCTGTTTGTAGACGACGCTGCAGTTGCCGTTCATGTCCCATACGTGATTGATTGGAGACAGATCTGGAGATCAATCAGACCAAGGTACTTGTCGACACTTTGTGGACTATGTTGGGTTACAACAGCTGTTTGTGTGCGACCCTTAGCCTGTTGGATAACACTCTCCAGAATGCTGTTCATAGATGGCAGCACAACAGGTCGAATCACCAGACTGACATACAATTTTTCAGTCAGAGTGCGTGGGATAACCATGAGAGTGCTCCTGCTGTCATACGAAATCGCACCTCAGACCATAGGTCCAGGAGTAGGTCCAGTGTGTCCAGCACGTAGACAGTTCGGGTCCAGGTCCTCAACTGGTCTCCTAACGACACATGGCCATAATTGACACCAAGGCAGAACTATTTTTCATCAGAAAACACGACCGGCCTCTATTCTGCCATAAATTGAGCTGTCGCTTGACACCACTGAAGTCGAAAAGGGTGGTGGCTTGGGGTCAGTGGAATACGCGCTACAGGACGTCTGGCTCGGAGCTTTCCTATCGTGTAGCAGAACACCTTGCTACTTTGTTGAGCTCTATTACAGGTCAGTGTAAGCATTACATTCATCACATTAAGAACTCGGCGGATTTTTTACGTCGATTGCAGGGAATGCGATTGTATGACTCGGATATTCTAGTAAGTTTTGATGTTGTCTCTCTCTTCACTCGCATTCCTCTGTCTGATTCGTTTAGGTTGATTGAGGTTAAGTTGGGTGTTGAATCAACGAACCTGTTTCTACATATGTTGACTTTTACTTACTTTTTATTCGATGACGAGTACTATAAGTAGGTAGATGAAGCTGTGATGTGAAGCCCGTTGTCACCTGTTATTGCCAGTTTGTTTATCGAAGACTTCGAGAGGCTTTCTTTGAAGTAACCGATTTGTAGCAGTTCATTGTGTCACTGTGATGCCAACTGCTACTCAGATTGGTGCTTAGATGCCTTACTTTGTGCCAGAGCTATACGCCGAACACGACGGCCTGCCCTCTCGGTAGCGTAACGTGGCCGCCCAGAGCACAGTCTTCTTGCGACCGTACATTCTCGTGATCACCGTGGCCAACAGTCACGTACAGTGGCTACATTCTTTTCACTTCTTTCTGCATACCGCAGAATGAACATCCAGCTTCTCGTAGCCCTACAGCACGACGTCGTTCAAACTCAGTGAGGTATTGACAATGGCGATATTGCCACATTAAAGGCATTCTTGACTAATATCAGCTCACCAAGTCCAATCTCAAAGGTAACTAAAGTTCATGACCGGTACTGCACGCATTTAAAGCAACCATGGTTTGCATCCTCATAGAGACGCTACTACCGCCATTCTTATGCGACTGGCGCGAAATTTGAATAGACCTCATCTTTGAGATGTACAGGGTGGCGGAAATAAAAGTGACCCGGAGAACAGAATTACAGGGTACAAAGAAACACAGCAGAGGAAAGAAAATACAGTACCGACCTGACTATAGCAGATGTTGAAAGTGACCAATATTTATTTCTAGTCAATTTTGGGCCCTGGTCAGCACGTTGCTGAAGTTGGATCGAGGGTAACTGCTCGAAATGCCGCAATCTCATCCGAAATGTTCTGCTGCTGTCCTTGAAGTCTTTGAGGGTTGTTGCGATATACCTTAGAATTGAGGGATCCCCAAACAAAGTATGCCCACACTGACAGAGCAAGTGACCTGGGTGGCCAGCTAGGGCCACAACCAGACTGACGTCTGCTAACAACCATTGTAAGGCGTGAAGATAGTGTAAATGTGATCCAAGGATCCGGTCTGGATCACTTGGCGGGCGTCCTCGTGGTGTGCTCGTCACGGGGAGTGGTTACATGCGTACTTTCACATTCAATACTATCCACTCCACTCCTCCAGGCTACTTTTATTTGCCACAGCCGGTAGAAACACACCTACCAACATCCGTTTTTGTCGCAGAACTCCTTGGTGTTGCGATTTTCTCCGTCAGTGCATTTATGTATGCTACTATTGCTGTCATACTCAAGTGTATAAGTGATAACAATTTACAACATTGTGTAAATGAATTGTCAGTTGTAATGCCCCAAAATTGAAAAGTAGTGTGAGTGGTATACGTATGTAGCATTACGTACGTAAGTCGCCTCAACTTATTATCAAAGTGTCAGTTTCTATATGTATATATATCTATATATAAAGGGTTGTTAATTTTATTTGTATTTGCTTCTGAAAATGTCAAAATGATGTTGTAGAAAGAGCATATGCGGCGGAGCATGTCGCGGCCAGAGATGTCACAAAACCGCGACGATAGCAGCAGCGTAGGCGCGTGGCAAAGATACCAACTGATGCGCAGCTGGCCGCTATTGAAGAGGAACGAAAGAATCTAATAATGAAAGTTGTGAAAAAGAGACAATTAACGTGACATGTTTGTTCGTTCAAAAATTCTAGTTCTTGGTTTTGTCCCTTGTTTCAAGAGGAGTTACCGTTGAGATCTCGTGTAGAGAGTTACATTTGAGACATCGGGGAGTTAGTCACTATTGAGGTCACGGGGTAACGTCAGTCAGTTCGTGACACTCGGGAAGTGTAAGCCTATTTGGAGTTGGCGCTCGAGTGATTTAATGTCGGATTTCTGCTTCTAAAGTTATTAGTTGAACCCGTGATAGGGTTATGGCCTATATGGGAAGTTATATGTAATTATTGCGCGAGGTGTATTGTTCGGAATCGGTAGTGGGATGGGCGATGATATTTGGAGTTTGCTTTAAAAGAGTAACTCGTTGTGAGACACGCTAAGATATGGGTTTTTCTCGCGTTTTCATGTGATTAGTGAAAGTGTGAAGTTTGGTCGAGCTAACCTTGGAGTTACTCGCCATCACGCGTTCCGTATCTCGTGCTAAGGGGAGGCTCTTTTCAGTCTTGATTGTGTGTATTTGGTATCGCCTTCACGCGAAGATTTTGTGAGTGATTGGTTTAATAAGGGTAAGCACAAAGGTACATGTGCCGTTGCCGCTTCTGTAATAAGGATTTGCTACAGCTTTGGCGTGAGTTTGCGACTGTATTGGTTGTAATTGTGGGGAAGTCCTAAGGTAATAGAATCCCCGGCTGAAAGAACTCTCAAATTGAAGTGCGGCCTGTGATTGTCATGTAATTATTGTGAGAATGGGCGTCCTAGTTTGATTAATGTAAACGGGAGAACCAATCTGTGTCAGAACTTTGTGACACGCACGAATTGGTGTAATAGTACTTTTCCATCCGACGAAACTGACAGATCCGAGACCTATTAACTGAGTAGAGCACGATAAATGTCTCTTTGAAATTGTGAGTGCTGAGTGTTTTAAATTTGGTGTAGAGGGTCCGCGTATGTCAACGCCTGAAGAGGGAGAGACTTGCTTTGATATGAGTGAATATTAATGATATTTTAAAGTGGCGGTGGCGCTTAGGTTTTTTGTTTCTTTTTTTTACTAGCTTCCGCTTAGTGGGGAAGTAGTCTACCACCAGCAGTCACGCCTGACGAAACTTTGTGGAGACATTGAAAATTTAGAAAATGGCTAAATAAAATGATGCTCAAGGCCCTGTGCATGATAAAGGAGAAATTGGTGTCTCGTGTTATCATTTCTCCCCATATAACGTAACTTGAAAATACGATAACATAATCTTTGAAGGCCAAAAAGTAAAAAGGTTAAATATTACGCAGTGAATGAAAACGGTAAAGTACAAGCAGGACAAAGAATATTAAAGTGAAAGATAAGTCACACTGAGAATTTGTTGCGATAATTACGTAAAGTTCAGCTTAAAGTATATGAAAGAGGTTTTTGTTTGACTGTTTAAGTGATAAAACGTGGAAAAATTAAGTTACGGGGAATTAATAAACTATGAAGATTGTAGCATAAACCATTATCATTGATGGAGTGCAAATAGCATTATCCATGTGTGTGTTCGTAAAAAGAAATAAGCAAGGATAAAGCTGCAGTGCAGTGACTGTATAGGATTAATAGTCTCTGACTAGCAACGCTCAGTCAACACGTAAAATTATATCGCTGGTGTGCTCTTGCGAAAATTAAACTATCTGAAACTGGTAGCTAAGAAAGTTCAGTCTAGATTGATTGCTTCAGTGGGGTTCTATTAAAAGGAACGCTTAAACTCCACGTTGAATAGTTTGCAAGCTGGGAAAAGGATAAGGCAAATCCAAGGCATCAGCGTTGGAGTGTTGGGTTACGTAAGCGAGGTTTCCGATCACGTTGCTGTGAAGTGTGACACATCGCAGTGAGTTGGGTTTAATTGACTTAAGTAGCGCATCCTAATCAGACTTGTAGTTTCTGCTTGATTCCATCGACCAGTAGATTACATTTGGTGTTAGCTTGCTGGTCGAACCTGTAAAATCTTGTGATAGTCAGATGCGTTAACTAAAATTTTCAATCGGGAGATAACACTAGCCGATAAAACCAGAACCCGTTTGTACTAGTGGTGGTCAGTTGCATCTTCGGCGGTAGCTATTGTGCGAGTGGTAAGCCTTTGGTTAGACTTTCCGTCCTCACAACTACTTGCAGATTGCTGATATAGTACGCGGCGTTGCGGAACTCTATGGTGTCGCTATGCATTTTAATACACTTGTCATCTCTGTGTATCAGTGCCATCCCACCCAGGTTTGACACACTGATAAATAGTAGTCGCTTTAGCGGGTGTTGTTGGCTAGCGCAGTAAATATAATTTAGTAGACACACCATCACCGAGGAGCAGTACACAGTAGTTAACACTTTCCATAGCGTAACCTGATGCCTAGTAGTGCTTTATCCCGTATAAGATTTAGTGAAGATAATGTGTAAGAGCGAAACACAGCTTCGTATAGTCCGGTCCACTGTGCAGGTTCATGGAAATGACAGCCTTCAGCTGGCGTAAAGGTGATGCTTTTAGTGTGTATGCTATGTGAACAGTGAGCAATAAGAGCGGAGACTACACTATCACATATGCTCAAATTCCAATACTTCATTGTAAGACGTCCGTATACCCAGAACAATTCCTTTCTTCACGTAAGCTACGACTTCTAATATTTTCGCTTGGGGTTTCATTCCAACAAATGGTAGCAGAGAATCTGTTGCTTCACGAATATTTCTTGTGCTTTATATCTTTCGTGTGTCGAATTATTATTGCTTAAATACTTAGTGTGTGTCCTTTACATATGACCGTTCTGACAACAAACCACATGTGCTACTCGGAACTGCAGGTAATCTTTCTGAAAAACAGAAATTTAATATCTTGATGAGACAAACGCATTGTCACATTTGCAGCACGTGTCCCTACGACACTGAATGACGAAAGAAATGCTGGTGGATCTCAGGACTGTAAGAATGTATTTCGGGTTAGGTTGAGAAGTAGGTGCCTTTGCAGATTTTAATATCAATTTGTGTATAAGGAGTACTTTCTTCGTTTCTTTTTTAACTTTTGTCATTAGTGGTGACGTGTCTTAGCAACTTTGAGGAAAAGGTGTCTCAGTTGCTTGCGACAAGTTATCTTACGATTTAGTTGTGCTTAAAAGTTTGATTCGTGCAGTACCTAAGTTCTGTTTTTCCTGCATCTAATGGAATTGCAAGACTGAAGAATTTATGAGTAAAGTGTATATGAAATAAGCTAGAATCAATTTTCTGATCGGCTTGTCAATGTTCCGGATCACACAAGAGTTTTTAAGTCATGCAACACAAACGTCAAATTTTCTCCACTTGTTTTTAAATGGTTTATTTTGATGTTGTCCTGAAATATGGAACATCCAATGTAATAGGCTCATCTGGGAGCTGAATCTGAAAATAAACTGCCCGTCCAAAAAGTTCCGAGAGCCACTTTATTTCTGGCGTACAAGCGACGTTAGTGGAGTAATTACGGTGGCAGCTTGAACTAACAACTGCAAACAACAGAAGTACACTCGACCAGTCAATTGTGAGCAGGCGGTGTTACGTAGTGGACGTGCGGAATTAGTCCGTCAACTTTGTTGCGTCACAAATTGCATTGGAGCGAAATCTCTAAATCAAATGTTCTAGACATTCTCCAGAATTTTTTGAAGAAGAGAGAAATGTGTGCTAAGATGTCCCATACACTTTGGCTCCGGAACAAAAGCGACATGTGGACGCCTACTGAGACAACTGAAATTAGAAATCCAGACATTTCTTTTACGGAAAAAAGAACCATCACGGACGATGAGACTTGGTGTTATCAATACAATCGTACCACTAGACGACAAAGAGCAGAAGGAGTTTCTGATGATTGATTAAAACGAAGAAAGTGCGAACGTGGCGCGCGAGTTGAACAAAATCCCGAAGAAGGACTTTTATGAGATTTTAAAGTGGTTGAATGAACGTTCTGTGCTTTATAAGTAAGGGGGAGGGTGGAGACTCTGTAGAACATCTGAAACATTAAAACCACCATCTTAAATTTCTTTGTATTTTAGTAATCCAGTCTCGGATCTTTCTGAACGGACAGTGTACTTTCATTTACGTTACTGTTACACGTTACACATCATGGCCACCATGCTGCAGTTAGGCAAGAATCGAAGTACATTTACATAGATACTACGGAAGCCACCGCACGGGACATAGGTCTTTCATAGTATGCTCTGAAAGTAATGTTCGATACCCAGCATACAAAGAGATGTCTGAGTAGTGTTCACTGCAACCAGAGTAGCGTTGAATCCAACGATGAAACGTCACTCATAGCACCATTCTTTCCATCACGACTACTGGACCTACTCCTACAGTCTTTCAGGGTGACGTACCCGCTTCCCCACACTGCTCAGCTTGAATCCCATACAACAATGTTATTGACAGACACAGGTCTATTAATTTCCACTGCCTTTTTACTATTTATTCGGTGGCAGTGGGCGTCACTATATCTGTTACATCTGATTTCGATACTTCTACGAATTCAATTCCTTTACTGACAAGACAATTGCGTTTGTTGTCGAACCTCGGAATTTCATGGAGAATTAACGTGACAAGTGCATAGAAAACTTCGTATACACGGAATACGTGCTTAGAATTTAGTCTTTGTGTGAACTTGTGTTTTGGTGTTTTGTTTGTGTTGTATTATTTATTTCAGAAATTGTCAAAGAATCATATAGAACTAAGTAGAAACTAGGTTTCTGATATTATTTCTTTTAATTAATGATATCAATTTGTCGCACTGGCTGTCATTGTTGGGATTAAACCAAACTTTTATTTTGTACTATTCAATACTTTATTTTGAACGTGTCTGCAATTCAGAAACGGTTACAGAACAGCAGGAGTATAAGACAGCCAACCAGTCGCAATAATTGGTGGTTTTCAATTAACCTTAGCAATGGTTCAACGAGTTTTAATCAGTCTTCTTCACAAGGATAAAAAAAAATCTTCACATTAGCAAACAGTCAGTAAAGCGAACTAACATCTCCATATGAAATTTGTTGGAAAACGATCTGTACACCCATTTATAAACGCTAAGGCCCTAAAATCAAGTGCCCGTCGTACCAGCAAAATCAATCACATAAAATGCTATACCATGTTAAGAACTACGTGCCGACTCATGTAGTTTAGTCGGGATGAAGTTCTTAATATGGTCTGACATTTTATGTGATTGATTTTACTGATGTGACAAGCCCTTGATTTTAGGGACCTTAGCTTTTATAAATGGTTATACACACATTTCATATAGAGATGTTAGATCACTTTTTTAACTAACTGTCTGCTAATGTGAAATCTGCTTTTTATCGTTCTGAAGAAAACAGGTTTAAATCTATTGAAATCATGGATAAGGTTAATTAAAAACCAGCATTTGCTGTAACTTGTAGCCTATCTTATTCTCCTGCTACTCAATATAGGATATTGTCGGCTGTGTAGCCATTGTCAGGCATAAAGTGTATCCCATTAACTGCACATGTTTGAGTTACAAAAAAATGGTTCAAATGGCTCTGAGGACTATGCGATTTAACTTCTGAGGTCATCAGTCCCCTAGAACTTAGAACTACTTAAACCTAACTAACCTAAGGACATCACACACATCCATGCCCGAGGCAGGATTCGAACCTGCGACCGTAGCGGTCGCTCGGTTCCAGACTGTAGCGCCTAGAACCGCACGGCCACTCCGGCCGGCGTTTGAGTTACAGGTAACATATTTGACTACTTAATAAATTTTTAGAAGCAGAGTATGGTTGGCCGGACTTCAGAGCTACAGGCGTGCACCAGGTGTTACTACAGTTTTTGTAATGTCGGCACTGTGTAACTAGCGTTTCGTGACACCAGGCGTCAGACTTGTAAGTCTTAAATCTGGCCAACCACTTTCTGCTTCTAAAATTGTGTTACATAGACAAATATGTTGACTACAAGTCAAGTATGTGCCGTTAACGGATTATACTCTGCACTTGCCAATGGCTACGCAGCCAAAGAGACCCTGTACTGAACATTATAAAATGGTTACTGCTACTTATAACAACAAAGGCGCCAAGCTGATATCATTTCCGAAATTTATCATGGTTTGGACCCCACAGCTACTACTATATTGTTTCGTTCAATATTGTAATGAATCCAAACATACATACACATGCATAAAAAATGGTAAGCAAAGTTGTTAAAAGTATCATTGACTGGTTTGGTGCGAATGGTATCACCCTCAATTTTAAACAGGCACATTCAGGTTTGAACATTTAGGGGTACTTCTCCAGTGATTAGGTGTAACACATATAGATAAAATAGTAACTAGGATGGGAACTTGAAAGTTCTTAGGTGTTCATACTAATGAGTATTTAAACTGGAAAAAGCGTGTTTTGCAACTCATAAAACAACTTAGTTCAGCCACTTTTGGTCTTAGAATCATTGGAAATCTTGGGAGAGACATATTATCGAAATGACATATTTTCATTCAGTATATGTCATATTGAAGCCAACGGTCTTGCCGCAGTGGTAACATCGGTTTCCGTTTGATCACCAAAGTTAAGCGCAGTGAGGCTGGGCTAGGATTTGGACAGGTGACCATCCAGAATGAGATTTTCACTCTGCAGCGGAGTGTGCGCTGATATGAAACTTCCTGGCAGATTAAAACTGTGCCGGACCGAGACTCGAACTCTGCCAGGAAGGTTTCATATCAGCGCACACTCCGCTGCAGAGTGAAAATCTCATTCTGGAAACATCCCCGAGGCTGTGGCTAAGCCACGACTCCGCAATATCCTTTCCTCTAGGAGTGCTAGTTCTTCAAGGTTCGCAGAAGAGCTTCTGTGAAGTTTGGAAGGTAGGAGACAACGTACTGGCAGAATTGAAGCTGTGAGGGCGGGTCGTCAGTAGTGCTTGAGTAGCTCAGATGGTACACTTGCCCGCGGAAGGCAAAGGTCCCGAGTTCGAGTCTCGGTCCGGCACACAGTTTTAATCTGCCAGGAAATTTCGGGTGACCATCCGGTCTGCAGAGCACTGTTGGCAAGCGGGGTGCACTCAGCCCTTGTGAGACAAACTGAGGAGCTACTTGACTGAGAAGTAGCGGGTCCGGTCTCGTAAACTGACATAAGGCTGGGAGAGCGGTGTGCTGGCCACGTACCCCTCCATATCTGAATCCAGTGACGCCTGTGGGCTGAGGATGACACAGCGGCGGTCGGTACCTTTGGGCCTTCCAAGGCCCATTAGGACGGAGTTTAGTTTAGTTAGCTTAGTAATGTCATATGGAATTATGCTGCAGGGTAACTCATCTTTAACAAAGAAGGTCTTCATTTCACAAAAACGTGCTGTAAGAATAATATGTGGTGGTCACCCAAGATCATCTTGTAGACATCTATTTCAGGAGTTGGCCATTTTGTCTACTGTTGCATAGTAGATACAGGGTGTTACAAAAAGGTACGGCCAAACTTTCAGGAAACATTTCTCACACACAAATAAAGAAAAGATGTTATGTGGACATATGTCCGGAAACGCCTAATTTCCATGTTAGAGCTCATTTTAGTTTAGTCAGTATGTATTGTACTTCCTCAATTCACCGCCAGTTGGCCCAATTGAAGGAAGGTAATGTTGACTTCGGTGCTTGTGTTGACATCTGTGAACGTTTCGGCAGGCATTGTTGGTGATGTCTTGATTGGGCCCCATGTTCTTCCACCTACGCTCGATGGAGCACGTTATCATGATTTCATACGGGAAACTCTACCTGTGCTGCTAGAACATGTGCCTTTACAAGTACGACACAACATGTGGTTCATACACGATGGAGCTCCTGCACATTTCAGTCGAAGTGTTCGTACGCTTCTCAACAACAGATTCGGTGACCGATGGATTGGTAGAGGCGGACCAATTCCATGGCCTCCACGCTCTCCTGACCTCAACCCTCTTGACTTTCATTTATGGGGGGATTTGAAACCTCTTGTCTGCGCAACCCCGGTACCAAATGTAGAGACTCTTCGTGCTCGTATTGTGGACGGCTGTGATTCTCCAGGGCTGCATCAGCGCATCAGGGATTCCATGCGACGGAGGGTGGATGCATGTATCCTCGCTAACGGAGGACATTTTGAACATTTCCTATAACAAACTGTTTGAAGTCTTGCTGGTACGTTCTGTTGCTGTGTGTTTCCATTCCATGATTAATGTGATTTGAAGAGAAGTAATAAAATGAGCTATAACATGGAAAGTAAGCGTTTCCGGACACATGTCCACATAACATATTTTCTTTCTTTGTGTGTGAGGAACGTTTCCTGAAAGTTTGGCCGTACCTTTTTGTAACACCCTGTACATTCCATCATAAAGTTGATTGTAAGTAATGCGCTACAGTTCAAAAGGAACAATGATATACAGAATTACAATACCAGAAGTAATAATAACATTCATTACTCCACTGTAACTCTGCCTTTTGCAGAAAAAGCAAAGTAAAAATTGAAAACCAACTGAGAAAGTTTCTCCCTGACAACTCCAGTCCTGTGGAAAAATTTCTGTTACTGTAATATATAAAAGGTGGTGGGTAGGACTTACTGAGTCACAATACATTTTTATCTTTTTTTATTTTTGGGAAAAAAACACTTAGAAGTGTTCAGGCTGTAACCAATCGTACAAATTTATTTTCACTGTGAATGTAAAATGACTCGTCCCACATCATTTAGATCTATCGTGCAAAATGATTCCTAGAACATCGCACTAACCAACTAACAAACAGCCCGCATCTCGTGGTCGTGCGGTAGCGTTCTCGCTTCCCACGCCCGGGTTCCCGGGTTCGATTCCCGGCGGGGTCAGGGATTTTCTCTGCCTCGTGATGGCTGGGTGTTGTGTGCTGTCCTTAGGTTAGTTAGGTTTAAGTAGTTCTAAGCTCTAGGGGACTGATGACCATAGATGTTAAGTCCCATAGTGCTCAGAGCCATTTGAACCATTTTGAACTAACAAACACTAACGTAATAAAGTGTATTTAGGTATAACCACCTGGCTATAACAGAACGCGACCCTCTATTAACTATTCTGATTCACATCTAACTATGTCTTCATAATCTATTTTTCCCACTTCTCGTACACTTATAATTGCATAACGGAAACGTTTGATACACTGGAGTTGGAGGAACAGTTATTGATCCTCCAACACATGAGCTGGTGTAAGTTTACACAGTAAGAGGCAGTAGTAAATTTCGTGACATTAAATTTCCAAGACGTTTTACAAATCCAGTTCTCTCTGGACTTTTCAGGTGATATTATATTAGAGTGCGACATTAGAGGTGGAAGTGTTTGCTGAGCCGGCCCCTATCGGCAGCGCATGGCGCCGCCTGCCGCGTGCGCCGCTCCGATACCGCAGCCTCACGGCTCGCCAAGCAACCAATAACAGCCGCTCCCAACGGGATTTACAGCTTTTTGTAAATAACTATTTTCAGACTCAAGGGACTTCAGTTCACTTTTATCGCTTAAAACGTTATATGTGTCACCGACTCTATGCATTAACTTAACATTGTGGATGTTAAAAAACAAGCATGGAAGAGACTGACATTAAGTTTATTCCAGAGATCTGGTGTATGACGTGCCGTGCAATCAAAAGAGAGTAGGAGGTACTCCTGGAGAATCTTTCTCTCCGCGGGTCGATGGAGTACGTAATGAAATGTGGCAAGCGCTGACGTAAAGTTGCCAGCTAACGCTGTCTCACACAGGGATTTCACCCTGTTTGGCCATCTGCCATTTTCTTCATAAGTATACGATTTTGTGGTCAGTGCCGGGAAACAAATTTCCTATAGCAGTACGAGGTGATTAAAAACAAAAGACTTCGAAAATTGCCAGTGAAAATTTCCGAACACTTTTAAGTGCAAAACATTTCGAGATAAGTAACGGGGTCGCAAGTAGACGACGGCAAATGAAGACAGAAAGAAAACAAAAATCGTGCGTGAGGTGTATAAGTCTTTGGTTCGATTCTTGCTAGTAGTAACATTTGTTTACTGTTTTACATTCTATATTTATCAATAAATGGAAGCGTAACTTAGCAATTGTAAAGTCAAATTTCAGCGGGAACAGCATATCCTGTTGTTAATTGCTATTCATGTGAAAAATTAAAATTTAATACTTACATGCGAAATACCTTTTTGTTAAACAAAAAAATTCAATAAAACTGTTCAATCTCTAGAAATAAATAGACATTCATTCTGTTTGATTTTACGCATTTTTGCACTAAATTTTAATTTACTGTGAATATTAGAATTTCCATGGCATTAGTAACTGAAAATAGAAATGTTACTTTTATTAAAAGATTATGAAGCAGTATTTCTTTAATAATACATTCATGTGCCAATAAATACTTTAATGAATTTAAATAAAAGTAAAATGTTTCTGAAAATAAAAATCTTACGTTTATTAAAAGAATATGACTCAGTATTTGTTAAGTAATACATGCATGTGCCGGCCGTGGTGGCCGAGCGCTTCTAGGCGCTACAGTCTGGAACCGCGCGACCGCTACGGTCGCAGGTTTGAATCCTGCCTCGGGCATGGATGTGTGTGGTGTCTTTAGTTTTGTTAGGTTTAAGTAGTTCTAAGTTCTAGGTGACTGATGACCTCAGATGTTAAGTCCCATAGTGCTCAGAGACATTTGAACCATTTTTGAACATGCATGTGTTAATAAACACTCCAGTGAATTTAAATAAATTAAAAAAAAAGCTGTTGATAGTGAAAGTTAAATCAGTGACTTTGTGATTACACGGCTTGTATGCTATACAATTAGCTATCGACAGCTCTGTTATTAAGTTCAAAATGTTTTACACTCAACAGAGCTCGAAAATCTTCTACTCTTTAAAGACCATGTTTTTGAATACCGCCCAAGAAAACTATGTTCAGGCACTGACCTTCACGTCCTATAAATGGAATTGCGGGAGCAATAGTCAGTTTTTAGGGACATGGCAGGAGAGGTCATTTGAAGCAAAAAATCTTACATGATTAAATGCCCTATTCTGTATTGTTTCAAATATACAACACATTTAATGTACATTGTTTTTTTATCTTCTGTATTCTTCAGGACATTGTGAGGTGTACATATGTACAACAGTTAACAAAAATTAAAACAAGCGTTTAACGAAATATCGTTTCAAAAATGGGTATTTTTAACGTACATTTCACTTTAGAGGTCCTATACAGTTCACAATAAATATTCAAATATCACACCGTCACCTTCAATGCATTTCTGCTGTTTTGGGAGAACATGTTATGTTGCATGTTGAGTGTTTCTGCACGTTCCCTAATATGGACAGCCGTCTCCATGATGCGACCAAGAAGTTCATCTCACGTATTCACTTTTCTTTCGTACTCTGCTGACTTCAGCCAACACCATAAACAAACACCTAATGGTGTAAGGTCTGATGATCTTGGTTGCCAGTTACTTGTAATCTCACGACCAATCCAGAAATCTGGGTAAGTGTGTTTCGGATGTTCCCTCGCAATTCTGGTAAATTGGGGAGGCGCTGTCATGTTGGAACTACACGGAAGCTCCAAAGGAACTGGTATACGCATGCGTATTCAAATACTGAGCTATGAAGACAGGCAGAATACGGCGCTGCGGTCGGCAACGCCTATATAAGACAACTGGTTCAAATGGCTCTAAGCACTATCGGACGTCACATCTGAGGTGATCAGTCCTCTAGAACTTAGAAATACTTAAACCTAACTAACCTAAGGACATCATACACATCAATGGCCGAGACGAGATTCGAACCTGCGACCGTAGCAGCAGCGCGGTTCCGGAATGAAGCGCCTAGAACCTCTCGGCCACGGCTATATAAGACAACAAATGTCTGGCGCAGTTGTTAGATCCGTTACTGCTGGTACAATGGCAGCTTATCAAGATTTAAGTGACTTTGAAAGTGGTGTTATAGTCGGCGCCCCAGCGACGGGACACAGAATCTCCGAAGTAGCGATGAAGTGGTGATTTTCCAATACGATTGTTTCACGATTGTACCGTGAATATCAGGAATCCGGAAAACAAATCTCCGACATCGCTGTTGCCGGAAGAACAGGACAAACGACGACTGAAGAGAATCGCTTTACGAAACAGAAGTGCAACCCTTCCGCAAACTGCTGCAGTTACTAACCGTGCACAGGCAGGGTGACGACTCCAGCGAGCGACCAAATAGTGTAAATTGCCCTGAAGATGACCCCATCGCGGGTTGAATTCGGTTGGCGACAAAATAAATCATGCGATTGTGACTGTCATTTTGAATAATTGAATACAGGCATGCATCAATGCAAGAGGACGTGCTACTGGGTATTAGAGGTACCGGAGTGTACAGCAATCTGCACCACTAACCGTGAAGGTCTCGCTGTATGGTGGTACAACATGCAATGTGTGGTTTCATGAACAATACAAAGGGCGGAAATGATGTTTATGTTGATGCCTATTCCAATTCTCTATACAGGTTCCGTAACTCTCAGAACCGAGATGGTGTAAAACTTTTTTTGATGTGTGTACAAGGAAGTGCTATGCGTGTCTTTGAGAACGAATAGCCGTTTGAGCTTGTTATTCCTAGACTTTAAAAACGCATATGACAAAATTGATCATGCTTACGTTAGAGAGTCTGTTAGAGCGCTGATTTTCCAGCAGGATTTTATTGGTATCGTGCGAAGGGGCATATCTGGCAAATACACTTGCATCATGGTTAATCAGACCCTGACTAGTGAGTGCTAATACGTGGAGCGGCAGGGTTACAGTCATGCTACATGCAATCGCCAAGGAGTCGTTACTGAGGAAATTGATTAATGCACTAAAAGATTCGTAATTTCTGGGAGCAAAGTTAATAGCTACTGTTTTTGCAGCCGATATTTATCATCTTATTACTTTAAAAGAATAACGAAACTGAGAGTTAGATTACTCAAAAGTACGGTGTGACTATGCTAATACTGCTGAGTTATCCATACTCAGCAATCTGGCAGAGCCATAGTGTCACCGATGCATCATGTTTGACGACGGTGGAGGTACGGAGGCAATTGGGTTTATTGGTCGCTGTAAATGAAAGATATGTGGTATCCATCAACTGGAAGGAAAAATGTGGCGTTATCACTCTTGCCTTAAGAGGGCAAAACATGAGAGCCCCCGGTAGCTTTCAAAAGACGTTATATATCAGCAGCTACATATTTATTAGAATCCAGCATAATGCCAAGGTATTCTAGTTACCCGAAAGTCTATACCGAGGGATTTTGGCAGCAGGGGGGTTGGCACATGAACGTTTTAAAAGTATCATATGTCACCACTGCTGTACCTCTGTGCAATGGCGGACTGGAACTGCACAACCCGATCGCATATTGCAAAGTGATTCATCAAACGAAAGCAATTAAAGTAATATAAAAACCAGAGAGTTCGTTAACTAAGCAACAATTCAGGTTGCTTGTCCCGAAATGCACGACATCACCCATCGACGAGAGCTTTGTATTAGATGTTTTCGATCATATGCAGTGAGCGTAGTACCGTCACAGATTCAGTTGTATAGAACAACAAATACTTGATCCTTACAGATGTCTTGGATGTGTAAGAAGACCACTGGCCAACCCACTCCACATCCAGCAGTGAACACACAGTCCACTCAGCATTAGATCCGTGTCTACGTGCGTGCTCACGTTGGTCTGAAGTGGTTACAGGCACAGGCCGCTCCCGCTAAGGAGAACATTTTTGTCTCCATTTAACGATATCGGCATACTCGGGGACATGCCATGCGGTGGCTTTCTTATCTCAGCGTTTTACCTCTACCGAGTGAAACAGTATGTGGAATTTTACATGGCGAAATGGCGCTTTCATAACTAGGTCAGCGACACAAATGATATAGTTAAATAATATACCAATGCCAGACTCGAGTTACAACCAAACATCCACAGTGTCTACGTATGGATGCGTAAACATTTTATTTATTACTCTGTGACAGAAGACAAGCCAGAGATAGGGGCCCACAAATACTACCTGCCTGATCAATGATGTTACCTTCAAATGCAGCATATACGATACATGTAAATATAAGAAAACGTTTTCATACATACCTTGGAAAAATACAAGAATGACTGGATCAATATTTCAAATTTGCGTGTGTCAGCGTTGGCCAGTTTTTCTATGTTTTTGATGGATCCAACTGAAAGTGGTGAACCACCCATGGTAGTTTCATGCCGTTGTCTTCCACGTAAATTCTCGATCAATATGAGTATTTGCAAGCCGGGGAAAGTGTTGGCAGTTTGGAATTTGTCAGAATTATCAGTACTTTAGCCAGCATGGTGAACGTAGTTCCTGGCCCTGTCCTTGGTCAACTTTTAATGGTATTGGTTATTGGTGTACTGGTGTAGAAATCATATGTATCGTTCTCCTGTAACTTCTTGTTAGTCAGTTGTTTAGTGGAACAGAATTGGATTTTCATTTTCCTCCCATGTGCACTTCACTATCATCCTGCATTCCTTGTGAGATCAATGGCAAATAGCACTCCGTACCTGAGAAATGATTACGGAAGGTTTGATATAATCCATTCCCGTGACCGTCGGCTGAAATTGTGATATAAATTTCCATTGTTCAGTTGATATAAGTTAATGGGCCACGCTATGATAACGATTTCACACAACATTGCACTCTGTGGAGTCATTGTAGAGGACGTTTCTTCCTATTTTTAACAGTTCAAAAGAGGGGTAAGTTGACAGCTTTTACCAATAAAATAAGTTACCATCAAAACGCTATCGCGAGTTGCACCCATATTGATTGCAGGCAGACAGATTACACAGTGTTTGAGCAACAATTTGTTGCGGTTTAAAGGTAAGTACGGGATGATTCATTTAATAGCACAACCAGTTGCACAGGAATTATCTCTTTTGAGAAATCAATAGAGTACGCATATTCGATTTTCGCTCTGTTTATCATTTGCAGAGATGTCTGCAAAAGACCTTTCGCGAATAACTGCTCTGCCGATCTCGTTCCGCAGAGTTGGAGAGAATGAGGCCCGCTGCCTTGCGTAAGCAAATATTTGAACAGCTCTCTGAAAAAAACCAAACAGCTCTCAGCGCAGTGCCAAGGAACTTGTCGTTAGCAGCCCGCACAGCGGGACGGTTGCTTCACGCCGAAAATTCAAGAAATGTGCTTCTGAGCTAATGAGGACAGTATGAATAGCATTTTGGAAATACCACAGCTTACAAAAGGCTTCATCCATAAGTAAGAGTGATATCGGGATTGATTTTATTTCATTGATGTTTCCAGAGGCAGCAGCTGAAATGTAATAATAAGAGAATGTCTTGAGAAACAAACTGAAGGTAAGATATTATCTCTGGAAACGTCACACAATGACGCTACAAAGTGCAGAAATTATATGGAACACCACCATCGCCTAAACCAACATTATACATCAAATGTTAATTGGTATGCTAGTGGACTGTAATTGGAACTCCTGGAAATGGGCCTGACAGCATTTGTTTCGCTACAAAGCTTCGGAAAGTTCCATGCCCACCACAGCATAGTAGAGAACTGAGATTGGCCAAACCATTCTTTTCACAGCTCTTATCAGATCCACTCACTCACAGGAATAAACTAGCTCCTATTCATGAATTACGACTCACCATTCACTTACTAAACTGGCACCTAGTCCTTTTTACTTCAAGGTCACCTTAACATTTACTGCTCATCCTGTCTTTCATGCGATGATGGAAAGAGCCAGTTTGTTTTCCATTACCAACAAAATGATTTTTATTGTGGAATTTTATGTGCCCATTCGATAGATCGACCCCAAATTAGTCTAGTGTAGCACTGGGTTCATTAATACGTATTTACTGGAACTTTGTAACAAGAAGACTAACCAGTACTACAACAGCGACTATGCAGTGCCCAGGCCTGCGCTCCAGCTAACACCATGCAACAGTGGTTCTCAGTAGCTGCTGGAATACTTGTTAGTGTTTCAGTTTCAATTTGTCTGTTAACTTGTATAGATCAACCAAATATCACACTAAGTCGATTTGGGACCGCTCTGTCGAATGGACACGTAAAATATCGCTTCAAAAATCATTTTGTTTGTAACTTGGAACCAAATGACGCATTCCGTCGCCAGTGGGCGTCGCATGAGAGACGCGATGAGCAATATTGTTTCGGGCTGACTGCAGCTATGCATTGCAAACACGAAACTTAAAATATCTGCCGAATCACCAGAGAAAATGCTCCTGACGACTCTTAGGAGAGACACGATGTAGATAGGAAAAGATGATTGCTAGTTCTTGCAATTTTAAGGCACTTCTGTACGTGTGCAAAGTTTCGAACACTACGACGGAACACCGGAGCCGTAGAGCAACACCAAAGCGGCGTCGGTGGAAGACACTCATTACAAACAAGGTGCTGTAATTGAGTTGTTCACTGAGGAAAAAGAAAGCGCAGTGAATATCTATAAACGTTTGTATGCAGCGTACAGTAAGGATTTAGTTGATAGGAGTGTGTGTTGGGCGATGTGTACAGAGAACTAAAGCGTCAGGACGTGCAGTTACAAAGATCCACGGCAGGTCAAGTTCGGGACGTCCTGTCAGTCTCATTATCCATACAGCCCAGACCTGACGCCCTTGAACTTCCATCTCTTTGGGCAATTTATGGATCCTCTACGTAGGACACACTTTGAAGATGATGAGAACGTTATTTGTGCTCGTAATATATGGCTACAAGTATAGGACAATAGTTTTAAGAACGGGGAACACGCGATCTCACACAAAGCTGGCGTAGATCCATAGACCATGATGAAGACCATGTAGAAAAATAGTACTCGTAAACGAAATTTTTACTTATATTGTCCTTAAATTATAACTCTTAACAATAAAAACGTTTGAGAATAAATCATGGGGCATTATTTATTAAACGATCGCCAGAGTACTTTACTCTTATTATATTACTTTATTTTTATTATTTTATTATTTTTATATTTTTATTATATTTGTATTATTATGTATTTTTATTATTTTATTATATTTTTACTTTATTATATTACTTTACTTACAGGCAATGTGACAACATCTGTTTAGTTCGACAATCGCTGCAGGTCCTGTGTCATGGCTTCGCTGGAGCTAAACGATCGTATGATCGTACTTCACCTAAAGTGAAGATTTCAGCCGGTCGGAGTGGCCGAGCGGTACTAGGCGCTACAGTCTGGAACCGCGCGACCACCGATGTGATGTCCTTAGGGTAGTTAGGTTTAAGTAGTTCTAAGTTCTAGGGGACTGATGACCTCAGAGGTTGAGTTCCACAGTGCTCAGAGCCATTTGAACCATTTTTTTTTTTTGAAGATTTCAATGAATTATGGTAGTGACTGATTGGCGATACGTCTTTTCTCCAGTCTCTTCGTATTTCAAGAAATTCGCTTAAGACAAATAGACTGATTTAGAAAAATATAATTGCTCTTTTGACCTTATCAGTAGTTCCCTATTGCGCGTTGCACAATTAGGTTTAAAGAATGTGCTAAGCATGGACCATACGGAAGGTTCAAAATTATGGCAGCTGATTTAATGTTTCAACAATTGTCTGCTATTGTGACAATGATTTTAAATTTGATATTTTATTTAACCAATTTTAAATGTTTTCCGCAATGTGTCTTTTTCAGACTGGAATCACTCTAGAAAATACAACTTTAATCGCGTCTTCTCATCCATAAAATGTGCCATGAGAGTATCGAAACCAACATAATTTAGATTTTTCCACCCATCATTAACTTTGGAGCAATCAAGGTATTTTTAATATAAACAAATAACTGGACATAAGGAAGTATGATAATGTTTTCTAATTTGTAAAGTATAATATGTGCAAATATGTCTGCGAATTTTTAAATGTGATATCTAATATTATAATTTTATTTCAAATAATTCGCTTTATGAGACTGACGGATTACTTATAGGTTTTGCCACAAAAATCGGTTGCAAGTGTGCACACATGAATTAAAATTGCAGGCTCAATACTGAATGAGACTCACTTTGATATCCTAGAAGGACAAATTCATGTAAAGCAGAAGCAGGCCTTTCTGTGGAATATTCATGAGAAACCGTTTTTCAAACTTTTGCTAAAGAATCATTGGGTAATGGTGATACTGATCGAGATCCTGACCCACAATATTCCAGAAGTACTGTTGGAAACTTGGACTTGGCTATTCAGATTTGATGATGATGATGCAGAAAAAAATTAAGTTAGTTGCTGGCAGTAATGTCATTTTTCTTTACTTTATGCAGTTTGATAAAATTATATGTGTATATTGTTTGAAGGTCTACTAGGTGAAAATGGTCTTGTTTACTTATGTCCTGCAGCACTGAAATACAGTACGTGTTGTATGAAAAAATTAAAACACTTACTTTTGATATGTACTTTTTAAATAGTAAGAAACTGAAGTGAGAACAAATGTGCATGTTGTGTGTTTTATAATTTATAAATGCACTAATGTATATGTAATGCTTAGTAATGTAGTATACATAGCGTTATTGTTACAGTGAACAATATCTATGGCAGACAGAACTTGAATGAATAGCACTGAGTCAAGAAAGAGTTAAGTTGAGCTGAATCAGTGAACGAGCCAAGAGCATTTCGAGTTGAATCTGTAAGTCATGAGCAGCGAACAGGTAGTGGAGTGGTGACCGATGAGTGGGTGAGTTGCCGAGCACTTCCGCTCTGTAGAGGATCCTCTCTTGCGGTGAATCGTCGGATGGATTGGCACAACAGGTCCTTGCGAACACTCATTTCTAATGAAGAGCAGAAATAAGAGGCGAGAAAGTTTTTCTACATTAATGCAGCTTTCTAAGGAACTGACCTTTCTTTGATTTCTATTCTTTTTGAGATTGACAAAAGCTGCTAGCAACGGAAAGGTATAAAAACAGGGACAAACACATCGTGTGTAGTGTATTTCTCAGCAGCATGGTATATACTACTATGGTGACTAATTCAGCACATTACATTGGACACTGTTGCTTCATATTACCCTAGAATCTTCATTCATCTCGCTGACGTCCCTGGAGAGAGGTTTCAGATCAAAAAGCTACAGCTCCATTCCTATTACTGATCACTCATTCTGCAGAATCAGTTAAGTAGCGGATTGCCCATCTCTAGAAGAGACCACTAACTGCAGAGGCGGCAGAGAAATTGTTGTACAATCTCCCGTTTGCAGCTGAAGGAGTTGCCTAGCAAAAGGCGTTCCCCTACGTAATTTTGAAATTCTGTAGCATCGTCGGATGACGTTTCACACACCGGTTTATATCGTAAGATTGTTCGTCAGGACACTCTCTACAACGCAAGAAAATAGTATCTACTTTTTTCCGCCATTTATGCACAAATTGTACCCAAATCTGGCAAATAACCCTGCAAAGTGATGATGACGTTACTGATGATGCACATGTGGGAGAAATTCGAGTTTCGATGTGATATTGTCTCTGTCACTGGTGGTGTACGTATTGATCCTCTGTAATCTAAACTGGAGAGATTTGTAAATATGTATCCTAAGTTTCATAGTTATATGTCTTACAACTGGTTCAAATTGCTCTAAGCAGTATGGTACTTGACATCTGAGGTCATCAGCCCCGAGACTCAGAACTACTTAAACTTAACTAACCTACGGACAACACACACATCTATGCCCGTGGCAGGATTCGAACCTGCGACCGTAGCAGCAGCGCAGTTCCGGACTGAAGCGCCTAGAACCACTCGGTCACAGCGGCCGGATATGTCTTACAGTTTAATAAACACGTGAATTCGAAATACTTTTTCAAACACCCTTGCATTGTGTAATGTGAATTTTTGTGTCGTTGCAGCAGTCTGAACACCAAGCTACGATAAATTTTAGTCCGCTCCATCGACAGCTGACTTATCGTCACATAAAACTTGCTTGGGCTGCGTTGGTTTCTGTGGAGAGTGGTATAAAATTCTCTGTTGCGTGTCAATCAAGTGACCACAGCAATAAAAAAAAACCATATTCAAAGTATTTTTACTTCGTAACCTCGCAAGAGACCTGTAAAAGAAGTTATACCATTCAGTTTTTAATTTATCTCAACGACATCTGCTACGTTGATGCAAAAAATGCTAAAGTATAATTCTGAAAAGTAATTGGCGAGCGAGTTATTTTTTAAATACGTAGTTTCTGGAAGCGTAAGCAGATAACGCTTTTAGAAGCAAACCATTCTTGTCTGAAATACTTTCTTGTCAGATCAAAATTAACGTATTTATCCCAGATCCCAGCGTTAGGTTTCACAGACATATAAGATGAACCAAAATTTGCATACTCGTACACCACAGCGCGATTTCTTGCATGGTTTCAGTACAATAATATCTCGAAAAATGTTGTCCTGCGTATATTTTCTGTGGAAAATTAACGGAAAAGTAAGGAAATCTGACAATACTGTTATCACATGTAAGAAAACTACCGTAATTCAATATTCTGTAGCTGTCCTGCCCACTTAGTACGCAGTGGGGAAGTTTTGCTTTAGAACAGTCGAGTTTGAGAGTTCGATTATGTGCTCAGGTGAATTTTCTTTGATCTTTTAATTTATCTTCTTTGATGGGGATTAACGGTCAGCAGTAACACTGGTTGTTTCCGGTGGACAAATTCACTTTTATACAAGACGGGGCAGCCTCTCACTGGAGTCACCAACAGATGGCGACTTAGCGCTTCTCAGCTAGCCTCCCCGGTCATCGGATATGAAGCCTAGTGACTTCTTCCTGTGGTGTTTCATTAAGGACAACGTTTTTCTACCAGCACTACCACAGAACCTGGAAAAGTTGAAGAACTGGATCCGTATTGGCATATCTAATCTAATTGACAGTCCGCCTCATTAGCTGAACGGTCAGCGGGTTGGAATGCCATGCACGGGGGCCCGGGTTCCATTGCCGGCTGGGGTGGAGATTTTCTCCCCTCAGGGACTCGGTGTTGTGCTGTCATCATCATTTCATCCCCATTGTCGACGCGCAAGTCGCCCAATGTGGCGTCGAACTCAATAAGACTTGCACTTCGCGCCCGAACTTCCAGTCTGGGAACTCCCGGCCAATGACGCCATACGCTCATTTCCATTTTCCATCTAACTGATATATCTAATCTACGTGCCCAATAATCCTGTAGTATACAGTATTCTTTAAACGATACATGTCCTACAACTACAGTTTTCTTAACGTTGAACCTAACAACTGTTGGTCAGACACATCGGAAATATTCACAAAGATTAATTTTTATTTTTTTTTGGGGAAAATTGTGATAAGTTCCTATGGGGCCAAACTGCTAGGGTCATCGGTCCCTAGGCTTACACACTACTTAATCTAACTTAAACTAACTAACTAACTTACGCTAAGGACATCACACACACCCATGCCCGAGGGAGGACTCGATCTCCGACGGGGGTAGCCGCGTGAACCGTGGCAAGGCGCCCTAGCCTGCACAGCTACCTCGCGCGGCGAAGATTAATTAACAATTAAAAATAAAATTACCTGTCATAGAAAAAAATAACTGCAAAAATTATCACTATGGACACATTAAACATACATACTATATTCAGTACTTGTACCGTTTTAAATGCACCATCCGTGACACCATGTTTTCACAAAACATATATAGTATTCAGAAAATAGTTTAATGTTATCTCCCTGCATCCTTCTCCAAGCCTTTGGCGACTAGCGATTAGCTTGAAAATGCTTCTCTGCTCTTTGCAGCGTAGCTGCATCCGCAGTTACAAGAGTTGGCCATACGTTGATGCTACAGCGGACCTGATACATACTGTGGCGGTAACGTATAGGTTAACGTCATACCAATTGTGGGTGTTTTGGATGTCGAAAGTACCCTTACGTGTCAATGCAGAGTCGTTAGACCATATTATAATTTTTTATGAAGTCATCATTGGCTTCCTGTTATTGTTAGAAACATTGACACAACAGCATCCGCAGGATGCTACTAGTGTTGCGCTAAGGAATAATAATAGGCGTGCAGTCCTTCTTCGTGCAACACGTAACGGCCATGTTTTGCGAGACAAGCAATTGTCTTGCTCCCTCACATGAGATTCGCTCTAGTTCTTTGTGTATAGCTTACAGAATAATTTCTCATTAGCTGATGTACGGCTAGTCAGTGGACGACCTCTGTTCACTGATGTTGGAAGGAGAGGAACTGTATTTCGAAGGTGAAGCTCCACACGACGAAACACATTTTTGTCACTATGACGCCGATCAGGATACCTAGCAGCGAAATGACGAGCAGCTACTTTAACCCTGCTATCACATGAACTAAAACATGTCCTTCGTGGAGGAAAAAATGTTACTGTTATCTAATGTACCCTGGGAAGACACCTGAACGCTTAATTCACGTTGTATCTGACTACATTTATATTTTATCGAACAGAGCGTTTGTCATATGTCTTTGGACTTGTCACAGGTACTTTAATGATTTAGGGGAATAAATTTCCATTGTGGATTGCATTTAAAATTCGGCTGTTGTTATAACAGAAAGTTGAACAATTGAATTATCCACAGTTATATAATACATGAAACGAGGAAAATACAATTATTAATTCGGGATTACTGAAGTAACGCCTTATCATCTCACAAACTGCCACGAGGAGGAGCGAGTAAGGAAATAGAATGCACTGCCTTTGGTATGTGAAGTCACATGGCTCACGCATTCTGGCAGTTCCAAAAGGCAATTGCTTCGATCTTCGTCACATTAATGTTGGAGAGTGGGTTAAAATATGCAAACAGGAGGAAAACAACTCCACCTAATCCCCATTTCGTGAGCAACTCTTGTTAAGTAAGAATAAGGGCGTGAACGACTAAATAGCGTCCATTTTACGAACTTCGGAAAAGAATTAGCTGAGGTTAAACAGAATCATGCATGCGTCTCTAGAATTTTGTCTCCGAATCAATGAACCAGTCTGATAACACCAATCCATTTCGATAGGCAGTTCTTATCCTTTGAAGAATCTATGCCATATCTCAAGCCTGCTTCCGTCAGCTATCAATAACAGCAATCGAAAGTCATCTGCGCTCTTCCTCCATCAGGCTCTGAACTTGAAATAGCCAGGCTTCTTCTCTGTGTGATCAAGATCAGATTTAGAATGACCAAGAACCTTTTCACTTTCTCTCTGAGCTAAATTTCGGCTCCCTGCATAAGAAATGGCATATGTTTAGTCATTAACTAGCTGCGTTCCAAGAACAAATTGTTCCGCAAATTGGACGACAGATTGTTTTCAGAACAACTCTCTGCAATAATTTTCAGTGGCCAGCCAATGAGACCCACAGAGCCCAATTGCAGACGTCGCCTCCTAGTCAGCTTTATCAAATTGGTTCAAATGGCTCTGAGCACTATGGGACTTAACATCTATGGTCATCAGTCCCCTAGAACTTAGAACTACTTAAACCTAAGTAACCTAAGGACATCACGCAACACCCAGTAGTCAGCTTTATCGGAAAAGTACCACACAAGGCTACACAGAGAAGAAGCGAAAGGTGGAACAGAGACAGTACTGGTTAGTGTGATCAACTACCTGGCGGTTCGGTGTAGCAGAATTATAAGTCCTACAGAAAATTTTATAATTTTAGTCCAACATAAGAAACTAGAATGGAGTTCTTCCCCTTTTTGACTCTTTTATTTCAAGTGGTGCTTGCGCATCGGAGAAAAAGACATTATGCTTCACTCCTCCCCTTCCTAGCCCCAGTGGTTGCAATGATCGTGTCGAGGCCCAGGTCAGACAATGAACGTGCGCGTCTTCTCCGCTGGGATCGCGCCACATTGACGCTAACGAGCAAAATACGCTTCATATAGCATCAGACGACAGTCGCAGAATGCCTCGCTTTTGTCTGTGGTCCTCCCCACGGAGCGGAGGCAGCCCTTGCGTCGCCCCAGTCTATGGAAACACTCGTGAGTGGGCTGAATGTCGTCTTTGCTGGCATACAGCTCTCTCCCTTCACGGGTACCCGGACTCGCTGAGGCTGGATGAGGTAAAGCTAAAATCAGTTTAAGAATTTTCTCTCTTTTGTATCTAGTGATCCGAACTGCCCATGGTTGCTTATACTATAAGACAGATATAATTAAAATGGGAAGCCGGGATAAACGAGGTATTATTTATAGATCTTTATCAGTTACTCACGCTAAATGTTGTCGTCAAGCTTACTTCTTTCCCATTAAAGGGGAACAGATATCAACCATTAAGCAGAGATTGACGTGTATGTTAATCTAACGTCCCACCCAGCCACTAGTTGGACGTTTCAGTACCAAGAACCATAAGCATGTTGACATAACTGTCATTTATGCCATACTACTACTGACGCTGTTTCGCGAGAAAGACAAGCAGTAACTACGATTTTTGCACAACTGTACAGTGGAGTAGTTTAACTGTACATTAATTTTCTTGCAACTACATCCTCTCTGTAGGTTACGAAGATCAACTCTGAGTTCTTCGTACTTAACTTTAAGTAATAAGGCAGTGTACAGATGTAATAAGGCAGTGTACAGATACCCAAACAGACTGGGAGTGCTTTTGGAAAAACGAAATGATAATGAATATTTAATGGTCCACAAGTGTGCCATGGTAGGCACTGTTCCCACTAGTACAGTACTTCAGCCGCCTGCGGTTTATCCGCGGGGCAGCGAGTTGGAAGTGGTGAGAGTGTGGAGCGAGAACGAGTGGGCTTTGACTGGACGGAGGGCTGTTGTGCCTTTTGCCTCGTGAACGTGCTGCCAGCATCTGGTCTGGCAAGTTGAAACTGGCAAACTGCATGACCGGTATCAGTACCCTGGTGGGCCTGTGGTTCTGTCGTGGAAGGCAGCTACCTTTACTGAGTCCGCCGCAGACAGCGTTCTTGTGTTTGATGCACAATGAGTGTTTCCATTGACTGATTTTTCTACGGGCTATTTTCAGAATCCAAGTTGAGTGCACGTACCTGACACTCACTTCAAAAATGGTTCAAATGGCTCTGAGCACTATGGGACTTAACATCTGAGGTCATCAGTCCCCTAGAACTTAGAACTACTTAAACCTAACTAACCTAAGGACATAAAACACATCCATGCCCGAGGCAGGATTCGAACTGCGACCGTAGCAGTCTCGCGGTTCCGGACTGAAGCGCCTAAAACCGCACGGCCACCGCGGCCGGCCGACACTCACTTACTGGGATGTGGATTATGTTCACGTTAAATTTTAATAAAGTATTGAATGAATATGATTATGTAAAATGTGAAATACCATCTCAGTCAATCGTTCCATCCTTTAATTTTAATGGCCCTGAGGTCGCTTAACGTATCATATTCTCGGCCACGATACTAATAAGAAGTCGTCTGTGCGTGCATAATTAACAGGATTTGTTCTGCATTGCTGAGCTCTACACTGCCGCTCGTGAAAGGCGCAAGAAACCAATAACTTCGCTGACACAAGGTAATAATGAGATGTTTCCACTTATCCATCGATGTGACCAATAACATTAATAACAATAATAATAATAATAATAATAATAACAGACAGACAGATGTGACACAAAAATTTGTCTTAACAGGATGATGATCATGACGAAAACAGTAAGAGAGCTTTGTAATTACCTGTGATGCTGGTTGCTGTATCTATTCTCTCTCCTAGGAGTCGTCAGGTGCACTTAATATGGTGTTTCGGTAGATATCTGCAATTTTGTTTATGCAGCATGTAGCAGCAGCGCGGTTACAGTCGCCATGTCACGGATTACCGCACCCTTCCCGCCGGAGGCTCGGGTCCTCCCTCGGGCATGGGTGTGTGTGTTATTCTTAGCATAGGTTAGTTTAAGTAGGGCGTCAGTCTAGGGACCGATGACCTCAGCAGTTTTGTCTCTGAGAAATTCACACACATTTGAATGTGCAGTTGGAGTCACCCCAAACAAATACTGCTCATTACGTGTTTGATGTGACGCGCGGTGTCGATGGAAAGAGTTTTCCGTTACAAACAAAATGATTTTTATGTTTGGGCTGACACCAGCTTCACGTTGCAAAACCGAAATTGCAAATATCTGTCGAAATACCAGAGAAAATGCGCCTGTCGGCTTGGTATACTGGGTGCGTCGCGCAAGATATAACATACATCTTATTACGTAAACGGTTTTCGAAAAATAATGGTACACAGAGGGACACAATGTTGTTCCTTGGTTAATCCGGTTAGCTCATCTATCAGCCGACACATTTAAGCAAGCGCAGCTTTTGAAATGAAGCGATATACTTGTTTAATGACATTCAGAAGCTCTTGAAAAGATGAGCACAGTGATTTAACACTTTTAAAGTTGGTTTTGAATCATGTCCCAGAAACGTGTTAAATTTGAAACCAAGGTGCCTGGGATCGGCTATGGCGTTTTAAACTCCGCCAAGCGAGTCTCTCATCCCAGGCTCCATCACTGTATTAGGCCTTCCACCCATTCATTCGTCAGCTATGCAGAACTTTCGTAATATATGTCTTCTATCGACATCTCATTTCTGCTCCAACATTCCTTGCGCGCAGGCATGTAAACTAATGAGGAGAAGTTAGACGTCATTGTTGTGGTCCTCAGTCCGAAGATGATGCAGCTCACCAAGATAATCTATCCTATGCAAGCCTCTTCATCTCCGAATAACTACTTCAACCTACATCCTTCTCAGTCTACTTACGATCCCCAGTACTAAAGAGTTGATCCCTTGATGTGTCCGGATGTGACCTATCAACAGATGCCTTCTTTCAGTCAAGTTGTGCCACAAATTTCTTGTCTCCTCAATTCTTATCAGTACCTACTCATTAGTTACGCGATCTACATCTACATCTACATCTACATTTATACTCCGCAAGCCACCCAACGGTGTGTGGTGGAGGGCACTTTACGTGCCACTGTCATTACCTCCCTTTTCTGTTCCAGTCGCGTATGGTTCGCGGGAAGAATGACTGTCTGAAAGCCTCCGTGCGCGCTCGAATCTCTCTAATTTTACATTCGTGATCTCCTCGGGAGGTATAAGTAGGGGGGAAGCAATATATTCGATACCTCATCCAGAAACGCACCCTCCCGAAACCTGGTGAGCAAGCTACACCGCGATGCAGAGCGCCTCCCTTGCAGAGTCTGCCACTTGAGTTTGCTAAACATCTCCGTAACGCTATCACGGTTACCAAATAACCCTGTGACGAAACGCGCCGCTCTTCTTTGGATCTTCTCTATCTCCTCCGTCAACCCGATCTGGTACGGATCCCACACTGATGAGCAATACTCAAGTATAGGTCGAACGAGTGTTTTGTAAGCAACCTACTTTGTTGATGGACTACATTTTCTAAGGACTCTCCCAATGAATCTCAACCAACAATTAATTTAATGTTCAGCATTCTTCTGTAGCACCACAGTTCCAAAGATTTTATTCTCTTGTTGTCTAAACCGTTTATCGTCCATATTTTCATACAGGGCTACACTTCACACAAATAGTTTCAGAAAAGACATCCTAACACTTAAATCTATATTCGATGTTAAGAAACGTAACTTCATCGGGAACGCTTTTCTTGCCATTGTCCGTCTACATTTTATAACCTCTCTACATCGGCTATTGTCAGTCATTTTTCTGCCCAAATAGCAAAACTCATCTTCTACTTTAAGTGTCTCATTTCCTAAACTAATAAGATGAGCATCACATGATTTTATTCGACTACATTGCATTTTACTCGTCTGCTTTTTTTTATGTTCATCTTATATCCTCCCTTCAAGACACTGTTCATTCCATTCAACTGCTCTTCCAAGTGCTTTGCTATCTCTGACAAAATTACAATGTCATCGGCAAGGCTCAAAGTTTTTTATTTTTTCTCTCATAGTTTAAATTACTACTCCAATTGTTTCTTTGGTTTCTTTTACTGTCGGCTCAACGTACAGACTGAATAACATAGGGAATAGGCTACAACACTGTCTCACTCTCTTCTATTACAGCGCTTCCCTTACATGACCCACGGTTCTTATAACTGCCTTCTGCTTTCTGTACAAGTTGTAACAGCCTTTTGCTCTCTGTAATTTACCCTGCTACAGTCACAACTTTGGAAAGAGAATTCCAGTAAACATTGGCAATGTCTATCTCTTTGACTACAAATGCTATAAACGTAGGTTTGTCTTTCCTTAACCTATTTTCTACGAGAAGTCGTAGGGTTAGTATTGCTTCGCGGAATCCTAAATTTCTCCCGAACTCCAACTAATCTTCCCCGATGTCGGCTTCCACCACTTTTTTCCATTCTTCTGTAAGGAATTCTTGTTAATATTTTAACCAAGACTTATCAAGCTGATAGTACGTTAATATTCAATCTTGTCAGCACCTGCTTTCTTTGGAATTGGAGACGTTATATTGCTCTTGAAGTCTGATGGCATCTCGCCTCTCTCATACATCTTGCACATCAAATGGAATAGTTTTGTCACTAGTAGTTCTGACTACTGTCTTTAGATATGCGACCTACATATGGTGAATGTCAATGAAACAGCTAGAACAGTACAGCATTACAGGTTTATTTGTCCTGGTCGTTTATATCCGATACGTCCGACACTTGCACGAATTATCAAAACACTAGTGTGAACGGGCAGCTTGAAAGTCGAAAAGATGACGAAAAAGGAGAAAAAACAAACGACAAAGCTGTTCTGACAATGACGTTTATAAAACCGAATGCTGGTACGAGACGTATCGCCTAGGAATCTGGGATGAAGCGGACGACTGCCATTCGCATTTTGCATCAATGTTAAATTTGTATCACCCTCTGGTAGTTAGCGGCCAACCACAGACGGCAGTTCTTAAAGAACTTGCACTGGCCTATAGGGTAGATAACAGTAACACACGGACGTCTGAGCCCAGGCGACATTATGACACTCTACTCTAAGTAATGGGCGGGCAAACTGTGTCTAGCTACAAGGCAGGAAATGCCTGGAGCAAGGCGCGGTTGCGTCGGCGTGGTCTCGCGTCGGACAGTCCGGGTGCAAACGAGTGACAGAGAGAGAGAATTATTGTGGCTGCGATCCCGACTTCTGCGGCCCCGGAGACGTTACCCTTCAATGAGCCACCGACGCTAAAAAAGGCCGTTGCCAACCACAGGGAGAAGCAGAAACCGAGAACTACCTGTTGCGGCATAGGAAACTTCCCACATCTTATGCAGACAGAGATTTCTCACACTCTCTCAGTTTCAAGTTTCGAAAATGGTTGCCCTGTATTCTTGCACTCACACGAGGCGGAAAAGAGGCTGTTTGAAATTTTATATGCTTTTTGACGGTTGCCGCCATTTTTAGCAAGTTATCAACTTTCTTTTGAATAATGACAACTGGAATCCTCAGGAACCTGTCTGTTCTAGTCACGTTTCTCTTCAAATTTTTATTAAAGGGTTAATCTACAAATATTAGGAAGCTCTAAAAAACTTAATAGCTGCAAAATAAATTCATCCACTGGTGGATCATTAGCAAGGGATTAGAATCTGTTATTAGATGGACTGATTATTAAAAGCCTTTTTCTTTGTTAGAAGCTTGCCAGGGCGCACATGTACTTATCCCCCCAAGTGAAGAGTCTGGAAAGAGTCGCACAGAATTTTGTCGGTTTGTTCTGCAACGCCTTAGGAACTGCAATACGGTTCTGACATATGTACTCTTTACCGATGAAGCATCATGCACTAAACCATGATAGTACGAATTTGCATAGTACACACTGCTGGGCAACGGGATATTGGATATCCACTCAAGCTTCTACTGGTACATCAGATATGGTCATGGAGCGTAAACGTATGGTGCGGCACCAAGGGAAATTTCTATATAGAATGTTATTTCATCACAGGTGTGTTAGATGAAAATAAGTATTCACAAGATCTTACTAACATTCTATCAACTTTTCTAGAAGAGATACCGCTGGATAAGCGAGGTTTATATGGTTCAAACACGGCAGCAGTCCAGATTACTCTTCCATTTTAAATAAAGTTATTGAAATATGGAATTTCCTGACTACTGAGTAGGCCAGAATGCTGCAGGAAAATGTCGTTCCAGGTCCCCACCCGATTTTTGTGGGGATTTCTGCCATGAATCCCGAACAACGCTGGTCGATAGATCCCCACGAATCGCGGCAGCATGCACTGCATGTCATTCACTGAGATCTCATAGCTTTATTTATCTCTTGAAAGGCGATTTCAGATGCATCTTCCAGTCAATGGCGAACAGTCTGAACACATGCCTTAAGTGAAGCGTGACACTGTGTTTTGTTAAAAATAGTGTTTGTTTTGTATGTGACAGGTAGTTTCGAAATCACTGTGAGTAGAATCTACAGTAGTATCTCCACTCACAGTTTTCCAGCAACAGATATTTTACTTTTCAAAATCATTTTGGCGTCTCCGGCAAAAAATAAGTCAGGTAATGATTCCTCAAACGCAAAATTTGGTACGGTAGTTCCATTTTTTCCGTGGAAAAGGATCTTTTTCCGTTTGGAGATAGGGCAGACGACGTCTCTAGTTAAATTGTGACAAATACAGAGTCACGTTGCAGACTTGAAAGGAGAAATTCGCTGCGAAAATGCATCAGTTTCCTCAAAAATAGTTCTCCCATTTGAAATACTTTCCTAGTTACCTTCTGATACGCTACAAGTTAAAATCTAATTACACTTACAAAAATAGGAGTTTATTTCTCATGTATGTTTTATAAAGTAGGTCCGCTGAAAAGCAGGTACACGGAAAGGAACACAGTGCGGAAACATGGACTGCTAACACATTGAAAGTGTTTTTTTTTTTTTTTGTTTTAAGTTGAAATTTGCCAAATTCATAGCTCACAAGGCGCCTGGAAGTATGTAGCAGATAGTGCATGCGCAACACGCCTGGCACATATCCTTGGTTCCTGGCACATCTGTAAATAGATAACATTGTTCAACGTGATCGTAATTTGTGCAGCGAATTTCAGTTTTCGTTGACACTTTCTGTGACACGATTGCTAACAGTTACTATTCGCTCGAATTTTCGACTCATTTAATATCCATAATACGAGGGTTACCCAGAAAGTAATGCACCCCATTTTTTTTTCTCAGCCGAAAACAAAGCTACGAATGCGAAACGTTATGTATGTGTTATTTGAAGTCTCCTGAGTGAGTGCGCCACGTTTCCGTCACTTCCTACATACATGGTAGCTGAAGGACAGTTTCAGAATTGAGTCTGTAGGTGGTGGTGTACGTTACAAGCCACATGCCGTCATTGAATTTCTCATTACAGAGAAATAAACTGTGGGGATATTCACAAACGCCCCCCCCCCCCCCCCCATCATGAAACATGGACCTTGCCGTTGGTGGGGAGGCTTGCGTGCCTCAGCGATACAGATAGCCGTACCGTAGGTGCAACCACAACGGAGGAGTATCTGTTGAGAGGCCAGACAAACGTGTGGTTCCTGAAGAGGGGCAGCAGCCTTTTCAGTAGTTGCAAGGGCAACAGTCTGGATGATTGACTGATGTGGCCTTGTAACACTAACCAAAACGGCCTTGCTGTACTGCTGGTACTGTGAACAGCTGAAAGCCAGGGGAAACTACGACCGTAATTTTTCCTGAGGGCATGCAGCTTTACTGTATGGTTAAATGATGATGGCGTCCTCTTGGGTACAATATTCCGGAGGTAAAATAGTCCCCCATTCGGATCTCCGGGCGGGGACTACTCAAGAGGATGTCGTTATCAGGAGAAAGAAAACTGGCGTTCTACGGATCGGAGCGTGGAATGTCAGATCCCTTAATCGGGTAAGTAGGTTAGAAAATTTAAAAAGGGAAATGGATAGGTTAAAGTTATATATAGTGGGAATTAGTGAAGTTCGGTGGCAGGAGGAACAAGACTTCTGGTCAGGTGACTACAGGGTTATAAACACAAAATCAAATAGGGGTAATGCAGGAGTAGGTTTAATAATGAATAGGAAAATAGGAATGCGGGTATGCTACTACAAACAGCATAGTGAACGCATTATTGTGGCCAAGATAGATACGAATTCCACGCCTACTACAGTAGTACAAGTTTATATGCCAACTAGCTCTGGAGATGACGAAGAAATTGAAGGAATGTATGTTGAAATAAGAGAAATTATTCTGATAGTGAAGGGTGATGAAAATTTAATAGCCATGGGTGACTGGAATTCGGTAGTAGGAAAAGGGAGAGAAGGAAACGTAGTAGGTGTATATGGATTGGGGCTAAGAAATAAAAGAGGAAGGCGCCTGGTAGAATTTTGCGCAGAGCACAACTTAATCATAGCTAACACTTGGTTCAAGAATCATAAAAGGCTGTGTACATGGAAGAAGCCTGGAGATACTGACAGGTTTCAGATGGATTATCTAATGGTAAGACAGAGATTTAGGAACCAGGTTTTAAATTGTAAGACATTTCCAGGGGCAGATGTGGACTCTGACCACAATCTATTGGTTATGACCTGTAGATTAAAACTGAAGAAACTGCAAAAAGGTGGGAATTTAAGGAGATGGGACCTGAATAAACTGAAAGAACCAGAGGTTGTTCAGAGTGTCAAGGAGAGCATAAGGGAACAATTGACAGGAATGGGGGAAAGAAATACAATAGAAGGAGAATGGGTAGCTTTGCGGGATGAAGTAGTGAAGGCAGCAGAGGATCAAGCAGGTAAAAAGACGAGGGCTAGTAGAAATCCTTGGGTAACAGAAGATATATTGAATTTAATTGATGAAAGGAGAAAATATAAAAATGCAGTAAATGAAGCAGGCAAAAGAGGAATACAAACGTCTCAAAAATGCGATCGACAGCAAGTGCAAAATGGCTAAGCAGGGATGGCTAGAGGACAAATGTAAGGATGTAGAGGCTTATCTCACTAGGGGTAAGATAGATACTCCGTACAGGAAGATTAAAGAGACCTTTGGAGATAAGAAAACCACTTGTATGAACATCAAGAGCTCAGATGGAAACCCAGTTCTAAGCAAAGAAGGGAAAGCAGAAGGGTGGAAGGAGTATATAGAAGGTCTATACAAGGGCGATGTACTTGAGGATAACATTATGGAAATGGAAGAGGATGTAGATGAAGATGTAATGGGAGATACGATACTGCGTGAAGAGTTTGACAGAGCACTGAAAGACCTGAGTCGAAACAAGGCCCCCGGAGTAGACAACATTCCATTGGAACTACTGACGGCCTTGGGAGAGCCAGTCCTGACAAAACTCTACCATCTGGTGAGCAAGATGTATGAAACAGGTGAAATACCCTCAGACTTCAAGAAGAATATAATAATTCCAATCCCAAAGAAAGCAGGTGTTGACAAATGTGAAAATTACCGAACTATCAGTTTAATAAGGAACTGCTGCAAAATACTAACGCGGATTCTTTACAGACGAATGGAAAAACTAGTAGAAGCCGACCTCGGGGCAGATCAGTTTGGATTCCGTGGAAATGTTGGGACACGTGAGGCAATACTGACCCTACGACTTAACTTAGAAGCTAGTTTAAGGCAAGGCAAACCTACGTTTCTAGCATTTGTAGACTTAGAGAAAGCTTTTGACAATGTTGACTGGAATACTCTCTTTCAAATTCTGAAGGTGGCAGGGGTAAAATACAGGGAGCGAAAGGCTATTTACAATTTGTACAGAAACCAGATGGCAGTTATAAGAATCTAGGGGCATGAAAGGGAAGCAGTGGTTGGGAAGGGAGTGAGATAGGGCTGTAGCCTATCCCCGATGTTATTCAATCTGTACATTGAGCAAGCAGTTAAGGAAACAAAAGAAAAATTCGGAGTAGGTATTAAAATCCACGGAGAAGAAATAAAAACTTTGAGGTTCGCCGATGACATTGTAATTCTGTCAGAGACGGCAAAGGACCTGGAAGATCAGCTGAACGGAATGGACAGTGTCTTGAAAGGAGGATATAAGATGAACATTAACAAACGCAAAACGAGGATTATGGAATGTAGTCGAATTAAATCGGGTGATGCTGAGGGAATTAGATTAGGAAATGAGACACTTAAAGTAGTAAAGGAGTTTTGCTATTTGGGGAGGAAAATAACTGATGATGGTCGAAGTAGATAGGATATAAAATGTAGACTGGCAATGGCAAGGAAAGCGTTTCTGAAGAAGAGAAATTTGTTAACATCGAGTATAGATTTAAGTGTCTGGAAGTCATTTCTGAAAGTATTTGTATGGGGTGTAGCCATGTATGGAAGTGAAACATGGACGATAAATAGTCTGGACAAGAAGAGAATAGAAGCTTTTGAAATGTGGCGCTACAGAAGAATGCTGAAGATTAGATGGGTAGATCACATAACTAATGAGGAAGTATTGAATAGGATTGGGGAGAAGAGAAGTTTGTGGCACAACTTGACTAGAAGAAGGGATCGGTTGGTAGGACCTGTTCTGAGGCATCAAGGGATCACCAATTTAGCATTGGAGGGCAGTTTGGAGGGTAAAAATCGTAGAGGGAGACCAAGAGATGAATACACTAAGCAGATTCAGAAGGATGTAGGTTGCGGTAGGTACTGGTAGATGAAGAGGCTTGCACAGGATAGAGTAGCATGGAGAGCTGCATCAAACCAGTCTCACGGCTGAAGACCACAACAACAACAACATTCACAAACGCTTGTGCAAAGTTTATGGAGCATCTTCTGTCCACAGAAGTACAGTTAGTCGCTGGGCACGGTGGGTGAAGTCATCCGAATGCGGTTCGGTTGAGCTCCACGGTTTGCAGCATTCGAGGAGACCATCCACGGCTGTCACACCTGACATGCTGCAGCGAACTGATGTCATCCGCGAGGACATACGCATTATGTCTCGGCATTTTGAGGACGATGAGCAGGTGAATCACACAGTGAAGCAAGACAATGATTGGTGCCGACAGGGCATACACAGCTAACCTGGCGGGTCCTGAAGATCTACATATGTATTATTTAATAGTTAATTTCTCGGACATTCATTCCGATGATGTTCAGGGCATTTTGCGTTGAAGGAAGGCCATAGAATAGGATGGGGATTACGTGGAAAAATAGGGTGTGCATATAAAATACCATTCTTTCATGTGTGTAATTCTTATTTATGTTCAATAAATAGTTTTTGAAGAAAAAAGTGCGGTGCGTTACTTTCTGGGCAACCCTCGCAATTAGCAGTTGCCTTTGCGCTATCGATACATGCTAACAATGAGGAAGAAGCTTCATTAATTTTCTTTGTAATTTCTTCGCATATGCTTACTAATAGCATGTATCTTTGTATAGGTTTCAGAGTTTCACAGCAATGTGGAATCCAGTTAATGTTTCCAACCTTGCAAAAACGAAGTATGGAAAAGCGTGGCATACAATCAAAATCACCTACTTCTCCTGTAGATCTACATTCTTTTTCTTTCGCTTGTGCCTTTGTCCCGCAGGTTCCGCAGGGTCGGCATTGGTACAATCGGATTTGGCATGGTTAACGTGAAAAGGGTGGCCTGATGCCCTTTCTGCCGCCATCCCATACACCGCAGGACGGAAGCAGTGTACTCCAGCTGTCTGCGTCTAGTGTAAACCGTGAAATAGTGCGAACGTGGTTTAGATGTCTGCGAGTCGTGTAATTGAGGCGGGATGTGGGGATCAGCCCGGTAATCACCTAGTGGGATGTGGAAAACCGCCTAAAAACCACATCCAGGCTAGCCGGCACACCGGCCCACGTCATTAATCCGCCGGGAGGATTCGATCCGGTGCCGGTGCGCCTATTCGAGTCCAGGAAGCAGCGCATTAGCGCTCTCAGCTAACCTGGCGGGTCCTGAAGATCTACAAATGTATCATTAGTAGTTAATTTCTCGGACATTCATTCCGATGATGTTGACATTTCATTGGAAATTGTGGAAAAATTAGAGGAAACAGGAAGTAGCTTGCATGATTACGTCAACTTTGGTTAGAACGATGACTGACGTACTAATTAAAATGCAGAGCCGAGCGTGGTAGCCGTGCAGTCTTGGGCGCCTTGCCACGGTTCGCGTGGCTACCCTCGTCGGAGGTTCGAGTCGTCTCTCGGGGAAGGGTATGTGTTTTGACCTTAGCGTAAGTTAGTTTAAGTTAGATTAAGTAGTGCGTAAGCTTATGGAACGATGACCTCATCAGTTTGGTCCCACAGTCCTTACCACAAATTTCCTGTTAAAATCCAGAACAAAAACTGAGCACCTTCCAAGCCCAAAGAAAAGACGTACATTAATAGCTTTCACTGAGAAAGAAAATAGTGTTAACGTTTTGATTGAACGAAGGAGGGAGAAAACATTTATACATAAACAAAGCCACTCTCGCTTCGTAAAATCTGAACATGAATTATATAAATGGAAGGAACATTTGCATGAAGTAAGAAATATGTTCCAAAATTAAATCACATAAGTGTGAAAGAGAAACTATTCGATAGATTAGGAAATGCTCGTGAGAATCAATGAACCATTACCGAGAGAGATCTACGAGACTGGGCCCTTTCAACTGCAAGTGAGATGAAGATTTCCGTGCTCCTTCTACCAGGTCAAACAGATTCAGGAAACTATACGGAAAAGAAAGTCGCAAAATTACGAATTTTACCTGAAGTAAACATGTGGACAGTATGTCATTAATAGATAATTTTACAGAGAAATTCATTGCTGACGTGAAGAAGAAGCTTCTTGTTATCCCTTAAAATGCTGCGCATAAAACCAGTCAGCCAGGTTTCATACAAACTGCACTTCATCATTTCGAGCAAAAAAAAAAAAAAAACAATAAAAGAGACAGAGTCGCTTGTGCAGTCGATGAATGCTATGACACATTCGTATACAATAATGCCAGGTAGCCGAGCTGTTAAAGAGTGCCCTGTCACGGTCCGCGCGGATCCCCCCGTCGGACGTTCGAGTCCTCCCTTGGTCAAGGGTGCGTGTGTTTTCCGTATAGTATGTTAGATTAAGTAGTACGTAAGCTTATGCACCGATGACCTCAGAAGTGTGGGCCTATAAGACCTTACCACAAATATAAAAAAATAATGCCGGTGACAGGTATGAGTGAATTACTGTTTCCACAGCTTTCTATCTGTCTTCATGAACATAGAGGCAAATTAGCAGCAAAACTTAAGAAAAAGAACTGTTAACTTGGAAAAATCTTGTAATCTATGTAACAAAATATGGAAAAATGGGAAAGAGTTATTTTCAGTGTTACATCCGAGATGACGTCTTACCATTTGCGGAAAATAATCGTTTGCTTTTGTTGGACTCTTGACCTGGACATAATGACACTTTTTCTTTAGGAAGACAACGAAAAGACTTAACATAATTCGAATTTCACCAGAAACTACTTGCGATTCAAAGCATCTCGATTAAAAAATACTCAACAGTGTGAAGCAATGTTAAGGAAATTGTCAGACAAAATAATGTCCTATAGCTCTTCGTCATTGAAGGTCTATCAGCGGAACATTATTGTCGTTAAACTTCAGTCGTTTCTGCATTATTAGTTTGCATCACCATATTTCACGATTTTAATCAAGTGTGCCTGCAGAGCAACGACCAGGATCATTTCTTACTCCAGTGCAGTTCTGTCTAAATAGACCTAGTAACTGCTGTAAAGTGCCTGAATGCACTATCTTTTCTTTTTATCAGGTGTGCATGGTGTAAGGAAAAACGTTTGTTTTCGTCATCCAGTAGACATACCGCATTTTTACGACGACTACAGGGAACCAACAGGGATCTGTTTCATTGTTAGCAAAATACACATTATTAAAAATAGTAGTAATAAGTATGCTACATGAAAAGTTATAAAAAATTTGTTCCCAACAAATTAAAGTCCTGACTGATGGTAGTCATCTGTAACGTAACATCATTCACTGACCTGATTTTCTTTCCTCTGCTAATCGCTTGTGTATCAGTTACATCTGCAGTAGTGTAGCCATCTATATGTACTGCAAGTTAATAAAAAAAATGAAGCGACACATTTTCGGTATAGTTTAAGTGCTTACAATTCGTATCTGTGGAGTTTGTATTTCGCAGTACGCGGCGCTACTGCGCCTGCTTATTCGTAGGGTCGCGCGTTAGGCAGGAAGGGCTGTACAAACCCGCTATTGTAGTGCGCTCAAAATGACGTGGCCGCTAGATACGGAGTAGGCTGGGGAAGCGTGGTGGAGGAAGCGCTGAAGGGGAAGTGCCGTTCTAAACTTAAGTCTACGCTCACATTTTTTGTAAATGTTAAGTTGGGCTATTCCACGCCAACACTTGCATGGTGACCATTCAGAAAGATCTACCCTCACCTCTGCTTTCGTTAGTATCTAAAAAGAACACCGCCGAAAATGCACCGGTTTATTTTCACCTGGCTTGTAATCTATTTGTAACTTCCTGAGACGCATCATCAGTGGCGAATTTTGAGTAAAACCTAAACATTTCTCTGGTTCCTATGTCAAGATGTGCTGCTTTTGCCAAAAGACAGCGGAGTTTAGACTGTCTCATATCACTAACTTGTTATGCAGACAATTGCGAGAGAATTCGGAAACACTGGTTTATAACCTTTATTAAGTGGGGAACTGAGGAAAAGTAAAGTCAGTAGCTTATGAAAATGCACATCCTCGGTACAGAAAAATGTGTAATGTCTTCGCATGTTGTTCCAAAACCCATAGCATTTCTCGTTTCACGGGTGTCGATGGCCTTTAAAAATTTCGTACTTCCACGGAAAATGTGTGTGCTTACTGGAATAACACGGTATATAATGAAGTTATGCATAATAACGATATGATAAAATACTTTCCTCTTTGTGTGCTATCATCTGCCAAATTCTCATTTCGATATCTGAAACCGCTCATGAAATGTGAGGAATGTTGTGGATATTTCACTCCGGCTTTATCGCTGGCGTGGCACGATCGCTAATGAGTGCGCTACATCAGATCAATTTTCTCGAGTTTGGTGACCTCTACCCGAGTCTAAATACAAATTCAATATGTTAACTAAATTTCATACACAACAACATATAACGTAATATGCACAAAACGCAAAATCATAACGACCTCTATCTTTCATTCCACACTTTTCGGGATTTCGCGCTGTCTTTCTTTCTCGGAAATATCCGAATAACTATGACCATTTCGACATGATAGGCACATCATACGAACCTGACATACAAAGCTTTAGGTAAAGCACAAATGAAATTTTTTTACTGAATAGTTTCTGTAAAATCGTTTGAGTAAGATTGCAGGGTGCGCGCCTCGAGTGTGTGTTCGCTGACTGACCGAAAGGTGGAACACACTTATCGACCTCCCCTTTTGAAAAAAACGAATGAATTCGCCCAGCGCTTTGGACGAAAACTGGTCACTACGCATCGCCCTCCGTATTTTGTGTGCGCAGCCTGTGGTCTAGTGGGGCCGACACGGTAGCTCAGCGTGTTCGGTCAGAGGGTTAGCTGCCCTCTGTAATAAAAAAACCGAGTTTCTAATGGATGAACGACGAACTGAAACGGGTGTCTTGCGACGTCCGCCCCGAGCAGATGTAACGAACTAAGACGAACAAAATGAGACTTAAAAAAAAAAAAGTGGCTAGTGTTACTGCCCCTGGATCACGGGGTCCCGGGTTCGATTCCCGACCGTGTTGGGGATTTTCTCTGCCCGGGGATTGGATGTTTGTGTTGTCCTCATCATTTTATCATCATCATTCGTGACAGTGGCTGGATGGGACTGAGTAAAAAGTTAGGCTGTGAAAAAATTGGGAATTTGTACGGGCGCTGATGACCGCGCAATTGAGATCCAAACATCAGCATCTGTATCCTGCGCGAGCTATAAAAGCGGTTCTTCACTTCGCAAAAATGTACAACTTTAAGATTTATTTCAAGAATACTTGATGTGGGCCTTAGCATCTAAGGTTCAGAGTCATTTCCTTCGCTGTATGCTTCCTGTATGAAAAAATTCAGGGCAGGTTTCGGCATGTGGATTGGATCATCCCCTCGTAAGAGCGCAACGCCGACGGTAGCGCGCTTCAACGATGGTCATCCGAGATAATTAAATAATCGTTGAAAGACACTATTGGCGCTGACAGTTTTCGACTTTTAATGGTTCCTGACCATTAATATGAACTTAACGGAATTTTGTGCTGGTATTTGCATACCACTGTCGTATGAGAGAGGGCTACTACGGCAATTTCAGGATAGCTGTTCCACAAGACAGTCCAGCGAAGTGTGGTGACTGTTGAGTTGGCTACCACATGATTAAGTTGACTTTAAATAATTGCTTAAAGTCATAAAAACGGGGTCAAGTCAGGTTAAAGCAATTTCCGAGACTGTAATATTACACAGCTCCAACGAGTAACATATTTTGTTGATTCACGAGGTAGATGAAATGAATTCACTTTATTTGTCCTTTTAAGGCTCCTGCACTACGAAACAAGTTTCATTGAGAAATCCGCTAAGGGTCGTGAACGGAGCATTTCATCGTTGACAGCTCGAATTCCATTATTGGTGGTGTGTGGAACAGAGAATTTGGATTGGCGTAAGTACCGTCTGTTTTCTGGTGTGAGTTGATTGACCTTCGCAGAATCATATCCATTCAGAGCGGTTTCTGAACTGTTTTAGTGGAAAGGATATGTGGTGTTGTTGTGAGTGCCCGTAGTTAGACTCAAGGGCGACTTTATTGTTGCAGTAGGGACTATTGTCGAACACTGGGGATTCGAGTTGTTAGTGAACATAGTTACCCTTCAACTAAAATTATATTTGCTACAACTCTCTATGAGTTTTGCGTGTGTATAAGGAACCATTATAAGGAAAGATGTACAACGTTATTTGTCACTTAGCAATAAGATGAATGCAGTGTCCATCTTTACAATAATAAATTTTGGGTAAAGCAGCTAGCTGGAAACAATCGCATTAGCTTGTAGAGATTTGTTTTATAACGGTTTAATTGCCAGGGATCAAGTGGTAATGGCAATAGTAAATTTTTTTCTAGGGCAAGACCACTGGAGCCTGATTTCAGCGCACATACCGAATTTTAATGGCAACAAAGTCAGTCTGCTCTATAGTACAAGAGAAAAAATAACATTCTGATTTATTTATTCAGAAGCCATTTGGACTAGAGAATATATCAACACTCATACTCAAATGAAAGTTTAATATTATATGTTTCAACAGAAAGAATAATACTACATTACGAGAGAAAGATCGAACGTAAATGGAAAGAGGAAAAGGATAAAAATAAAATATATTCCAAGTACGAATGTGCAATAGTTCTTACAAGGTTTTCAGCTGAAATAAAATCCGAAACACCGTCAGATCATTAAATCAGACTTTATCCGGAAAAAGACTTAACACTATGTAGAATGAAAGAAAATGTTAAGTCACATAAAACAGTTCATATTCATTGTACCGCTGATCAGCGCAATGGTCGATCTTTGCTGCCGAAATTCGTGCGGTAACAAAAGCAAGAATAAATATCAGTATTATATATAAAGTTCAATTTTAAGCGGAAATGTTCACCGTCATATTGAGGTATTAAATGGATAAGTCTGGAAATGCTACAGAAGAATGACAAAAAAAGATTAGATGCGTAGATCACGTAACCAATGAGGAGGTACTGAAAAGAATTTGGGAGAAAAAAAATTTGTGGCATGACTTGACTGAAACAAGGGATCGGTTGACAGGATGAGTACTGCGACATCTATGGATCACCACATGACTTGACTAAAACAAGGGATCGGTTGACAGGATGAGTACTGCGACATCTAGGGATCACCATTTGAATAGTGGAGTGATGTGCGGGGGGGGGGGGGGGGGGGGACAGGAATGACACTTTTAGAGGTAGACTATGAGATGAATACAATACAGTAAGCAGATTCTAAAGGATGTATGTTGCAGTAGTTATTCGCAGATGAAGATGCTTGCCAAGATAAAGTAGAGTGAAAAGCTGCATCAAGCCAGACTTCGGACTGAGTACCACAACAACAAGACTAGAGTCTAAACCAGAATACGAGTATGTGCACTAAGTAATAACCGGATCAGAGATACTACCTGCTTGGATTTAATTTGAAATACGATACGCCATCTTTAATCTGATACAAGCGATTTTCTTTTGCTTTATGAAGGGGCATAGCTAATTTAACTACTGGTCAACTTCAATTCGTATACATATAGGAATTCTAGCGTAGAAATACGATACCGTCAGTGCTTGTGAGACACCAGTTGTTTTTATGTATGTATTCTTCACTTCTCATATACGGAAATTGCGTACTCTTACGTGGAAGAATATTACTAAATTTGTGCCATGGCATACCGCGGGTCAGTGCAGTATCTTCTTGCTGACTATGACGAAGGAGGCAGATACGAGAGCTCAGCTTGTTGGTGTTTACACCAATCATATCATTCCGGCTACTGTGAATTTCAATTTAAGGACTTTTAGGGATACGTTTGCTATTTAACATCAACATGTGTCAGTTTATATCACGGTACTCATTCTTTCAGAAGCTTTCGATTGGTGTTATAGCATATCGTTCCACTGAAGAAAGAGTTCTTGCATCTGTGTTTCGGTTGATTAGAGATTTAAGAGAAATGACCAAACAACAAAATTACGTGCCCTTCTGCAGTTAGTACTGCTTAACTGTCACGTCAATTAAATATCCAGAAGTAACTTTGCAAAGCGATATGAAATGGAACGAGCCCATAAGGTCGGAAGTAGAGAAGGCGAAAGGTCATCTTGGGTTTATTAGGGGAGCTTTAGGAAAGTGTAGCTCATCTACAAAGTGGTCCGCGTATAGAACGCTTCTGGGACCCGCTCTCGAGTACTGCTCACGTGTTTGGAATCGCCACAAGGTCGCATTAAAAGATGACATGGAAGCAATTCAGAGGCGTGCTCCTAGGTTTGTTATCTGTAAGTTTATCAACACGTGGGTCTTACGCAGATGCTCCGCGAACTCTGTTGGGAATCCCAGGAGGGAAAACGACGTTCTCTTCGCAAAACACTTTTGAGAAAATTGGGAGAACACGCATCTATGCCTGAGTTCAGAATGATTCTAATGCCGCCAACATATATACCGAATAAGGACAATATAAGAGGAACGGGTTCGGTGGAGGCATATAGACATTCGTTCTCCCTTAGCTCAATTTGCGAGTGTAGCAGGAAACGGAATGACGACTAGCAGTACTTAATACCCTCCGCCTTATACCATACGGTAGCTTCAGAATCCTTTATATCATATATCAGTGGTCATGGTCAACATCTAGAGCTCTTGATACGACAGTCATAGCAAGCAACACACAAACCGTAGCTGAGGTACGTGTTTGCTTACATTTGGTACAGTACGGCTTGTGACGGGAGCAGCCGTTTGCACCGCTGTTATTTGTTCCTGTCGTCTTGAAATTCTATTCTAAGGGTCTTTCCAATGCCAGAGAAGAAGTATCTTCTCCCCTGAAAGGAAGTTAGTTTGATGTCATAACTTGGCTGCCTTAACGTTAAGAATTACTTGCGTACCTCACAAAATTCGACATGTTGTCCGCTGTAAGTTAGCGAAAGCCGCACCTGCATGTGTAAGGGGCAGTCAACAGAAAACGAGATATCATGAAAAAAGTAAATAAACTATTTATTATTTCACAGTAATTGCCATAATTGCTAGCACATTCATCGCAATGTGAGACAAGGTGGTCAATGTCCACTTGTTGCCAAGGTTGCCCTTACGTATCCTTCATACAGGCACGCTCTCTCCCCATGTGATTCCCATATTTTTGAAGTCCAGAAGACAGACATTCGTGGCCGTCGATTTGCTTGGGACGAAGTGGGTCACGCCGGGGAACAATCATGGTTCCGTAGGCAACCGCAAACATACATTTTTCCATGAGGTCACTGAGCGTCTTGCCTGTTAAAAGTTATGGCGATTACTTTTTAAATACTGAACAGTTTACTTCCTTTTTTTCGTCTGTCACCCTTTCTTTGGTTTGCCCCTTATATCTACTCTTACTGAACGTATTTACGGTGGCTCGTGGTGGTAACCTCACTTTGGAAATAACTATTACGAGTATGTTAAGAAACAAAAATCATCTGTTCGTCTTCTCAGTATTATATAGTTCTCCGAAATTATCAGAAATATGAAACCAAATAAGGAAACGCAACAGCTAACTGAAATGCAAAATTTCTGTAAATTATGGGTCCATATTCTATAGTTTTAAGCGTGAAAAATAATACTTTGCGTTCTTATTTGGTTACAGCTTTTGAGCTTGCATTAATGAACAGGTGGAACTAGGAAATCAGATCAAAATTTATTCTGTAAATTTGATTGTATTCAAAGTTAGTTTTTCCGGAAAATGTACAAATTAATATCAGAATACAGATTGAGTTTGCTTTGGAGGGTTTATCCACCATTAGCATCCAACAGCAGAAACTGATCGTAGACCCAACACGCGTTACGTGATACTTGCATTTGTTTAAGTATAGTGTCCTTTGGAGATTTGCGACAGTATGCACCGATAATCTATCCACACTATATACGTTATAGGAAATTAAAAATTTTTATGAAAGAAAGTCTATAGAGTGGGCATACGAAGAGCATAAATGCATTAACATCGATAAAATGACAGAATCATGATTATATTTACGGAATGCGCGTTGCAGTTAAACGACGGTTTCACCTAATAAGGATGATACGCTGTGTTGAGAAATATCGCGGAAGAGGAAAGTTTTGTAGCTTGTCATGTACCATGGCAGGTGGGAAAACGCGTCGCTCTCCCAGTGACAGAGCTAAATCCGAAGCGAATTTGAGTGGTGAGCAGCACGCTAACTTGAGAGCAACCGCACGCCCGTGAAAGGACGTGATGCTTCTCAGTAAATGCAGCGCCGAAAGTAAATACGTTTAGAGGACAGCGCAGCGGGGAGGTAATTAGAGCGGAAGGCGAGTGCTGGCAATGGGAATGCCGGGCCTGCAATAAACCCTAATGAACGTCCGCGCGACAACACATACCACGGACAGTCGGCCGCGGCCAGGCAACGCTTACTTAAACAGATTAAATCATCTGCTCACCCCTATCTAGTTGTATTCTTTCAAAAAACTTATTAAATAAACCATACTCGTGTTATAACATGCAAGTAATTCAAAACTTGATGTTGTGGCCACAAAACGTTTATTTGAGCCTTACACTACATACGACCGTAATTTGTTTTAACGCTCTTGACCTGCTAATCCTCAGTTGCTAGTGATACAAAACCCATGATTTTGAGATTACATCTGTACGCAACTGAATAAAAGTTAAATTTTTCCACATGAGATTCGCAAAAATGTACAGTTAGGTGACAAAAGTCATTGGATACCTCCTAATATTATGTCGGGCCTCCCTTCGCCAGCCGTAGTGCAGTAACTCAAATTAGCATGGACTTAACATGTTCTTGGAAGTCCCCTGCAGAAATACTGAGCCATGCTGCCTCTACAGCCGACCATAATTGCAAAAGTGTTGCCGTGCAGGAACTGACCTTTCGATTGTGTATCGTAAATGTTAGATGGGATTCATACCCGGCGATCTGAGTGGCCAAACCATTCGCTCGAATTGCCCAGAATGTTCTTCAAACCACTCGTGAACATTTGTGGCCTGGTGAAATGGTGTACTGTCGTCCATAAAAATTCGATCGTCGTTTGGGAACATGAGGTCAATAAATGGCTGCAAATGGTCTCCAAGTCGCCGAACATAACCATTTACAGTCAATGATCGGTTCAGCTGGACCATAGGACCCAGTCCATTCCACATAAACACAGCTCACACCCTTATGGAGGCACCACAAGCTTGCACAGTGCTTTGTTGACAACTTGGGTCCATGGCCTGATGGGGACTGCGCCACACTCAAACCCTGCCATCACCTCTTACAAACTGAAATCGGAACTTATCTGTCCAGGCCACGATTTTCCAGTCTTCTAAGGCCTAACCGCTATGATCTGGAGCCAAGGAGAGGCTCTGGAGACGCTGTCGTGCTGTTATCAAAGATTCTTGCGTCCGTCGTCCGCTGCCATAGCCCATTATCGTCAGATTTCGTCGTATTGTCCTAACGGATAAGTTCGTCGTACGATATCTGCGGTTATTTCACGCAGTGTTGCTCTTCTGTTAACATCGAAAACTTTATGCAAGCGCCGCTGCCCTCGGTCGTTAAGCGAAGGCCGCCTGTCACTGCGTTGTCCGTGTTGAGAGGAGAGATATTGCCCGAAATCTCCTATTCTGGGCACACTGTTGACGCTGTGGATCTCGCAATATTGAATTCCCAGCAGAATGTCCCGTGCTTCTAGCCCCAACTACCATATCGCCTTCAAAGTCTAATTCTTATCGCGCGACCATAACCAAGTCGGAAACCTTTTTACGTGAGAAAAAAATCACAGTGTTACGAATGCATTGCACTTTTATTCATCGTTTACGCTATTACCGCCAGTGTATACGTGCATGTCGTAATCCCATGACTTTAGTCACCTCACTGTAGGTATGAACTACTTCAGAGGACTAAACTACTCTTACGTATTGTCATTTAAACGCTTGGCGTTTCTTTACCAGATACTTAATTAAAATCTCTATTGCAGGTCATTGACAATTCTGGCTCACTTTGGTATTTTATTACTTACTAACTGTGTTGCTCTTGCACCGCGTTTGTGCTAGCTAGCTTTCTGTTAATGACACTGCGTTTCTACTTCCACCACAAAGAAAACATACTAGCACAGTGCCAGAGCTATGCACTTTCCCACCATATTACTGTGTACTGTTTTTGTAGTGTTTCCAGCAGTTTGTTTGCCGTCAAGATTCAGTGATTTTGCTATCCAATCGAATACAAATTTTTATACTTAAGTATCACAACGTGATTTCTGGTATGTCAACTAAAAGTAAAGCTGCCATTTACCTGAACATTGGTTTGAACTGAATAATGCTTTACTTGGAATGACTGGACTACTTTTTCAGCAATTTGTACTTCGCCTGCAACAACGTTTCTCAGGGTGCATGCATATACTGAAAACAAAAACCATCAAAAAGTGTAACCAAAGTCATAGCCACAAAATTTGTATGTGAAAACTCTTAAGGCTTTTTAAATAAAAGAAACGTTGTCAACATTCTACATCATTAGTGTTGATATATAAACATTTATTTCTCAACATCGTCATCGTGGTGACAAACAAATGTCTCCCAACGAGAGACCAGATTGTTGATACTAACACTGTGCAATTATTGGCACCCTACTTGTTATATGCCAGACACTCAAAACCATGAAGGGTATTTAATAAATCATATCAGTGTACTTCGCCTCCTCCATCACCCTCGGCACTATAAATTCCGTTTATTGTTTTCAGCTCTCCTTCATGTATACAGGTGTTACGAAGCTATACTTGGATTAGATTTTCTGGATTCAGAAGTCGAATAAGCTCAAGACACGCTTACCACAAACTTATCTGCATTGGAAGAAAAAGAGAGAAGTGGATGACGCCAAAAGCTGGCGATAGCTCCTGAGTGAGCAGCACTACATGCAAAAATGCCACACGCTGAAAGATGAGTAAGATAACATTCATAGACATCTCTAAGAGTATGTAGGGTTATTCTGTCCAAAGGACCGGTTCTGGTGATGGATGTTACCGACCATCGGAATCCTAACGGGGTTATGCAATCAGTGTACTGGATGATACATCGTTTCCGCGCAGAATTAAACCAGTAGTGGAGGAATTGGCGAACCATTAACAACAAGTCGGAATTATAGAGTAGATAGGGGAGCCCATGGGTTAAACTCGTAGTTAGCGTAGCTGAGAACTGTGCAGACGGAGGGAAAGCATATTGGTTCTACTGTGACTAGCCAGCTCAACCAACACAGAGTAGCCAATAACCAGAGACTCTAGAAAACTTAAAGGGGTGCAAGTATTTTGTTGGAATGGATATATGAAGAGTATATCACCAGCTATCGAAATTAGTTGTGGCACAGGGGGAGAGGCCTGAAAGAGAATTATAGTTCCCCTGGGACACTATCAACATCAGCAAATGCCGTTTGAATTAATTTAAGGCCCAGTGACATGCCAATATCTCTTAGACTGTGTGTTGTGAGCATTCAAATCTGGTTAAATGTTCAAATGTGTGTCAATTCCTAAGGGACCAAACCGATGAGGCCATCGGTCCCTAGACTTACACACTACTTAAACTAAATTATTCTAAGAACAACACATACGCCCATGCCCGAGGGAGGATTCGAACTACCGGAGGGAGCGGCATCGCAATCCGTGACAGGGCGCCTCAAACCGCGCAGCCACTACGCGCGGCAAATCTGGTCAAAGTACGGTCTATGTACGCGACAGTGTTTTCTCAAGGGACATCGGTGAGCAGGTCGAAAGATTGGGGAATTAGCAAGATCAGTTCATAGACCTTTTCCCCGTCCTGTGCGTAGAAGAACGCTAATCTTTTCCGGACGAGGTACATTATATAGAACGTGTCATCAGCCAGAATGGAACTGAACTCATCTCGAGCTAATGAAAACAAGTACCTATTACGGTTAAGGAGCTTTCGTTCTCTCTCGGTCTGCAAAATTGTTACCAACAAATTGTGCCTTACTATGCAAACGTTGCAAGCTCTCTCTCACGCTGTTACAGTAAAATGATGCCAGACTTCATTGGACTGTGCACTGTGAAGATCTAGCAGCAACCTTGCATAACATCACTATATATAACTCTTATTATATAATATCCAGTAATTTCGCAGACGGCTGTGTGTTTTCGTAAGAGGTGAATGGAGAAAAACAGCCTGAAAATAGCAGCTACACAACAGAGAAGGACTTATTGAGCCTGATATATAGAATAACGTACATCCGGTTCAATGTACGGCAGACTTTTCCAATATATTACTGAACATTCACCATAGAGCTGGATACGTAGTTTCAAATACCGGGCGATCAGGGTCATAAAACGGACATTTCGTCTCAGTATTTTGCCTCGGGGTGGAGAACAAGCTAGGAAACGTGCATAGTAACCTGGATGGTCTAAACCGGAAAGTATGCACATTGCTGCAAGTTGGAGTGAGCGACGAACAATGGAAGCTTGCGCACTGCGGGGGCGCGCAATGTCAACGATTTGTGTCACAGCCCCAATTCATCACAGAGGACGGAATTATTTACACGAAAACACGACAAGGCCGGCGAATTGTGGTCCCAGAGAGTTTGCGCGGCTAGGTGCTACATCAGCCACATGACAAAATCCTTGCGGACACAACGTGTAACGTATGATTATTCGTCGTGTTGCAGAACTTTATTCAAAAGCAGGTACAAGGAAACTGAACAGTTCGCATCAATTCGATTCAGTACCTCCTCATTATTTGTCTGATCCTCAGCATTCTTCTGTGTCCTTATATGTCAGAAACTTCATTTCTTTTCAGAACTGTATATCGTTCGTGTTTCAATTCCATACAAATCTAAGCTCCACGCAGATACCTTTAGTAAAACATTCTTATCATTTATATTTATATTTGATGTTAAAAAATTTCTCCTTTTTTGGAAATGTTTTCCCTATTGTTGCCAGTCTGTATTTTATATCGTCTCGGTTTTGGTCAATTCTGTTATTTTCTGGCAGAGTAGCAAAACTGTTTACTACTTTTAGTGGTAATTTTCTAATTTTATTCTTTCAGCATCGCAGAATTTAATTCAACTACAACGCCCGGGTTCCCGGGTTCGATTCCCGGCGGGGTCAGGGATTTTCTCTGCCTCGTGATGGCTGGGTGTTGTGTGCTGTCCTTAGGTTAGTTAGGTTTAAGTAGTTCTAAGTTCTGGGGGACTGATGACCATAGATGTTAAGTCCCATAGTGCTCAGAGCCAATTCAACTACATTCCGTTACCTTTTCTTTGCTTTTGTTAATCTCCATCACGTAACCTCTCTTTTAACACACTATCCATTCCATTTAACTACGGTTCGAAGTCCTTTGTCGGCTCAGACAGAATTAGAATGCCAAGGCAAAACTCAAAAGTTTTGTTTCTTCATCCTGAACTTCAACTTCCTTTCCAAATTTCCCCTTGGTTTCCATCACTTCTTTAGCATTGTACTGACTGAATAACATCGGAGATGTCTCAATCTCTTGTCAACTACTGCTTCCGTTTCTTCTTCTAATTGCAATCTAGTCACCGTGGTTTCAGTTATTGTTAACCTTTCGATCCCTGTATTTTATCCCTGTTACCGTCAGAATTTCGAATAGTGTACTGCTGTCAACACTGTCAGAGTTTTTCTCGAATTCCACAAATGCTACACAAGTAGGTCTGCCTTTATTCAACCTAACCGGGACCAAAACTGATCATCCGTGAGGTCGCCTTGTACTAGTTTTTCCATTGTTCTGTAAATGATTCGTGTCAGTTGATAACGTTCAAATCTGACGTCATCTACCTTTTGTCCAATTGGAATTATTACATCCTTCTCGCAGTCTGAGGGTACTTCTCCTGCCTCATATGTCCTGCACACGAGGAAAAAATAATAGTTTTGTTCTGCCTGATTCCCGAAGGATCTCAGTAATTCATCGTGAATGTCGTCTATTTCATGAGCCAAGTTTCGTCTGAAATCTTTCAGTGATATATCAAATTTGTCTCGAAATCAAAAGATTACGGAGTAGTCCATAATAACTAGAATGAAAAGGTCCTACTGAGCGAGTAAAGATGATCAACCATGACATGAAATCCGAACATAATAAATGGGACGAGCCGTACACAATTCGAAAGTTCACTGGAGTATAGGCATGTCATCGTACAAAGTGATCTACGGTAGGAAAATGCCCTCGCCCTTCGAATTACCGAAATCAGCGCCATGGATAAACCTTTCCTCTATACGGGCCTTGGACTTCAGTCTTCTGACAATCTAGAAGCAGGTACAGGGGGCCAACAAGAAGTCTTTGGAAACTCAAGAAGGGACAGTATGAAAAAACGAGCTTGCTTCCTTAATGCCGTTTCCGTCTGTGGGAGATATTACACAACCGGTATACATCTAAGGGTAAAAAGAAGTAATTTGGCACGAAATAGATACGACCACAAAAAATAATCGAGACGACACTGGCAGTGAACGTAAAACTAAACTACAGTTACACGCTGAGGCTATAAGCCCTGTAAACCCCCCCCCCCCTTTCCCCTTTTGTACTCCACGTCAACGAACACAGGCACGGGCAGTTCCCGAACAATGTTGAAGCGTTCGAGGTACACGGTTCCATCGATACCAGCACATACACTGCCTTACGCCATGCGGTATCGTGTTACGCATTGCACATGTGTAAGGTAGCGATCATGTTATAGATTACCGCCAACGGCGGGTCGAGATATGAACCAAGCATTGACGAAGTTGCAGCTAGCCAGCTGCTATCTGCCAACTGATTAAGCCTATACGCTTCCATGATAAGTATCTGTTTGAATAAAATCCATTCCCTGTATTATCCCGTGTATGCACGGAGTCAGCATCTCATTCAGGATTTGACAATGCTAGCGACAGAAGGTGGCCGGATGGACTTCCTATAGCCACAATCCCATCCCAACCCCTGATAGGAGGAAGGGGGAGGGGGGAGCGCAAGTAAATTTTGATCTTACCTGTCTGTTCTTAATGTTACCCATGTGTGGTAACGTTTTCGGTATGTAGGTGAATCATGTAACTGAAGCGGGACGAGGGTACCAGCTCGGTATCAACGTAGTCGGATGTGGTAAACCTCCTAAAAATCACATCCAGCCTGAGCAGCACAATGACTCCCGTCGTTAATTCTCTGGGCGGATTCGATCCGAGGCTGGCGCTCCTCCAGAATCGCCGAAGCTCCGTGCTAACGCTCGCATCTATCTGCGCGGGTAAACTGCAAAGGTAGATAAAAGCTATAAAACTAAACCAGACGCTTAGACCAACTAGAAGCAACCATTTTCACAGTAATGAAAAGCCTAAAAGTTGGATATGGGTTATTTACGTTAATTATTACCATTTTCGCTTATTGTTGTGGGTTGTTAACTGACTGTCAAGAGACCTGTTGTACAGCGGTTGTACAAGAGGCTGTTGGTCGTGGTGTTCTAGAAGGTGATGAGCAGGCAAAAGCGAGCCGGCATCTTGCACACACGGGCAGGTTGTTTTACAGAGTCGTCTGTTTTACAGAATGTTGCTACTTATTGCCTGATTTAATTCGTACTGATGCGGACTGCGGAAGGATGGGCACTTACGTGTGGAATATAGGGCAAGTTGAAATTGTATTCATTTGTATGCATGATTTGTACGCCAGTTTGCGTAGCAACTGCAGGATATTGCCTGTTCTGTGTTCAGATGGTGTAACAAGAGAAAAATCCAATTTCGCGCCACAGATTTTCTATACCGCGCAATAATGCAGTTGCGCCGTATGCTGGTGTCCGCGAATTGCGAGGAGGCGTTTATGTGTGTGATCTGTGTCAGCTGTATGTAACAACAGTGTGACCAGCACGCTTTAATATTCTGGCTGTGGATTTTTCACTCATAATTGCATCACAGTACAAATTGTGCCAGAGTGCTTTGTTCACCGGTGCCAAAATAAATTAGACTGACAGTAATATCACATTCAAGTACGTAACTAAAGCTCCGCCGCTATTCTGAATGTCACCACACCTGGTAATCAAACTATGATGTGCCTGTGTTGTCTGTATTAGATTTTCGTCTTGTTTAATCATTCCAGAGTACAGAAGATGTCAACTTTGTTTTATGTCGGTATCTGTCCTTCGTTAAACCTCTGTACCTTCATACCAGGGTATGACAAACTGATGCATACTCTGAATTCTCGAAACAAACTGTAATATAAGATCTAAAAAGCTATGGTGTGGCAGACTTATCCAGAACATTTACCACACGGTATTCTTTGTAATGTAAATTCATCTGCTACTTATAGATCCGCGTCTACAAGTAGATGTGTCTTGCGAGTAGCACATGCCTAAATCCTACGTTAATGTCGGTTTTAGTAGAATAGTAACTACACAACTGTTTCACATCATTAAGACCATTCCATACAATGTGAATGTCAGTGAAAAGATAGGTTTTATGCTCAACGACAGGAGACATTTGTTATGTTAAATCTTCCGCATATCTACCAGTTACAGAAGTTGGACTCATCTACATCCACGTGAACGAATTTTCTCTAACCGAGGTGTCCGATACTATTCTATGGTTAATTAACACTTAACGGTGACTTTATCCTATAAACATTGAATAGAGCCAAAACTAAGCTCATACAGTGAAGATAAACAACAGGAACCAAATACACATTCGACGAGGAACATTCGGAAGCAGAACTAGCATGTCGGGTGGAAGATGTCACAAGAAGTGTAAGGAAATCTCTATAAGCAGCCATGCTGTTCGCAACTTTCAGTTCTCGCAAAGCTGTAGGATGACATCGAAGAAGATTATTAGAATGTAATTCACATGTTCGCATTTATAGGTAATGAGGTAAAGATCGGCGTTCTGGCCCTGACACGCCAATAACGCCCGACCGACCGTCGTGTCATCATGTGCCAATGGTATCATCGAAAGCGGTATGAAGGGGCATGTGGTCAGCAAACCGCTCTCTCTGCCGTTGTCGGCTTTGTTGACCTTTAAACCGCTACTAATCGGTCGAGTAACTCCTCAACTCCTTACAAAGCCGAGTGAAGCACCGTGTACCACTTCTCCCACCAAGGAAAAATTCCTGGCAGTACTGGGGATCGAACACGAATCCTCCACATGGCAACCAGCCGCGCTGGCCAGTCAGCTATGGAGGCGGACAATTGAAAGATAACCGATGTTGTAAGCTACGAGTTCATTACGCTCTCGAAAAGTTATCGAAAACCATTATCTCCAATTTGCTTGTAATACAGCACGGAATATAGTTTCTTATCCAAATGTGCTTAGTTTTATGGTCTGGTTTGCAGATCGCTGTCCTGGCAGTACGGACGCGGCTGATGCCCATAGGTAACTGCTGCCCCAAGCACTCCGCAGAGAACCGTTCTCGAAGTTACCCTCATCATCACAACTCCGCAAAACGAATCCGTAACGTGGCGTCGACAACGCCACTTCCGCATACATTTATTTCCGTCGTGGGACCCATATTTTATCCGAACACCCTTTTTCATTTTTCACTTTTATCAATCTATAAAGGAGCAGAAAAACCTTCGCCCGCATATGATTTTATGGAGATGAAATTCTCGCTGCGGTATCAGAGGCTCGGGCGGAAGAGTTTGAGCAGAATACTTGGACGGCTGCGGGCGCGTGCAGTTTGACGATCCGTAGTCGTCAGAAGCATGTCCCACACGATATTATGAACACTGTGTGCGTAGTCTCGCTACGACTTTTAACCAGTTTTCAAAATTGTCTGTATACTTTGCTCACAACAGATTTAGCTACTAAGTTATAACAGTGGGAAAGTGTTTTATATATAAAGAGTCTAGAATTTATCCGCACCGGTAACCTGCAAAATGTACTTACGACAGTTTCTGACTAAGAATTTAACCATACGGATTGGTAACATCTCCGAAGAGTCTCACTGTAGCTATTTAAGTGAGCGCCAAACACAGAGTTATCATGTATGACATTATTAACACGAAAAATGTGGCAACCTGAAGAATGGTCCACATAAAACAAACACGAATGGTGTACATAACAATAAGCCAGTGCTAACCCCTTTCATGAGAAGAATGTGGCTTAGCAGTAAAACTCCACAAGATATTAAGATATAACTGTTTGTTATAAACAACACACACACACACACACACACACACACACACACACACACGCACACACGCACACACACACACACACACACGCCAACAAAAAAACCATACTTTTGCTAATTTTAAGTCTTATCATAAAAAAGAGTAGAATTATCTAAATTAATACAACAGGTAACTGTGGTGGGATGATCGCTGTATTACAAAAGATGAGCCAACCACTATGCAGCACATGAGTCCCGACAAAGAACTAATTTTAGAAGTTCTCTCAGACTTTTCTCTTCGTCAGCTAAAACAAAGAGAAGTTCCACACTTAAATTTATTTCTAGGCTGTTGTCAAGGTATAAAATACACTGAAATCGTTTGCACCCCACAGGCGTCACATACTGGGACTGGAGAGGAGTGGGGTGGGGGAGCACCCACCGATGAAGCCATGTGTTAATTGGCAGTATACTTATCAGACCTGAACTAGGGTTATTTAATCCTTACAGAGTAACCGATATAAGGTACGTTAAGCATGGATCAACTGCACGTTGTTGTTCCTCACAGCCTGCAGTGGTACGTACGTAACAATGTGATTCCTGCATGCCTCCTGGACTGCTTGTCTGCATGCACATTTCCCGACTCCCCTTGTGACCTGGCACCCACCAAAATTAGCGTCTTCCCTTTCTGTTGTCGAAGGAGAATTTTTCCTGTATTTCTGATAATTCATCTACTCCATTGTCTTCAGTATCTAACTTAATTCTGCATTAAAGACAAAATATTCTTTGTGTAGGCGAATACTGAAGAAATGGTCGCGGAGCACTACTGAACATCAGTCAGTGTGTACTATATATATTACGAGGGCATGCTGAGACATAATGTCTCCTAATTTCTTATATGAAAACTCCGAAAATTTTTTGATATAAAACAAATATTTTTGACATTCTGCATCTTTATTCTACATGCCTAAGTATACAGGGTGTTACAAAAAGGTACGGCCAAACTTTCAAGAAGCATTCCTGACACACAAAGAAAGAAAATATGTTATGTGGACATGTGCCCGGAAACGCTTACTTTCCATGTTATAGCTCATTTTATTACTTAACTTCCAATCACATTAATCATGGAATGGAAACACACAGCAACAGAAAGTACCAGCGCGACTTCAAACACTTTGTTACAGGAAATGTTCAAAATGTCCTCCGTTAGCGAGGATACATGCATCCACCCTCCGTCGCATGGAATCCCTGATGCGCTGATGCAGCTCTGGAGAATGGTGTATTGTATCACAGCCGTCCACAGTACGAGCACTATGAGTATCTACATTTTGTACCGGGGTTGCGTAGACGAGAGCTTTCAAATGCCCCCATAGATGAAAGTCAAGAGGGTTGAGGTCAGGAGAGCGTGGTGGCCATGGAATTGGTCCGCCTCTACCAATCCATCGGTCACCGAATCTGTTGTTGAGAAGCGTGCGAACACTTCGACTGAAATGTCCAGGAGCTCCATCGTGCATGAACCACATGTTGTGTCGTACTTGTAAATCCACATGTTCTAGCAGCACAGGTAGAGTATCCCGAATGAAATCATGATAACGTGCTCCATTGAGCGTAGGTGGAAGAACATGCGGCCCAATCAAGACATCACCAACAATGCCTGCCCTAACGTTCACAGAAAATCTGTGTTGATGACGTGACTGCACAATTGCGTGCGGATTCTCGTCAGCCCACACATGTTGATTGTGAAAATTTACAATTTGATCACGTTGGAATGAAGCCTCATCCGTAAAGAGAACATTTGCACTGAAATGAGGATTGACACATTGTTGGATGAACCATTCGCAGAAGTGTACCCGTGGAGGCCAATCAGCTGCTGATGGTGCCTGCACACGCTGTACGTGGTACGGAAACAACTGGTCCTCCCGTAGCACTCTCCATACAGTGACTTGGTCAACGTTACCTTGTACAGCAGAAACTTCTCTGACGCTGTCATTAGGGTTATCGTCAACCGCACAAAGAATTACCTCGTCCATTGCAGGTGTCCTCGTCGTTCTAGGTCTTCCCCAGTCGCGAGTCATAGGCTGGAATGTTCCGTGCTCCCTAAGACGCCGATCAATTGCTTCGAACGTCTTCCTGTCGGGACACCTTCGTTTTGGAAATCTGTCTCGATACAAACGTACCGCGCCACGGCTATTGCTCGTGCTAATTCATACATCAAATAGGCATCTGCCAACTCCGCATTTGTAAACATTGCACTAACTGCAAAAACACGTTCGTGATGAACAGTAACCTGTTGATGCTACGTACTGATGCGCTTGATGCTAGTACTGTAGAGCAATGAGTCGCATGCCAACACAAGCACCGAAGTCAACATTACCTTCCTTCAATTGGGCCAACTGGCGGTGAATCGAGGAAGTACAGTACATACTGACGAAACTAAAATGAGCTCTAACATGGAAATTAAGCGTTTCAGGACACATGTCCACATAACATCTTTTCTTTATTTGTGTGTGAGGAATGTTTCCTGAAAGTTTGGCCGTACCTTATTGTAACACCCTATATACGCTATGTGATCAAAAGTATCCGGACCCCTGGCTGAAAATGACTTACAAGTTCGTGGCGCCCTCCATCGGTAATGGTGGAATTCACTATGGTGTTGGCCGACTCTTAGCCTTGATGACAGCTTCTACTTTCGCAGGCATACGTTCAGTCAGGTGCTGGAATGTTTCTTGGGGAATGGCAGCCCATCCTCCACGGAATGCTGCTCTGAGAAGAGGTATCAATGTCCATCGGTGAGGCCTGGCTCGAAGTCTGCATTAACACCCCAAAGGTGTTCTGTGGGATTCAGGTCAGGACTCTGTGCAGGCCAATCCATTACAGGGATGTGACTGTCGTGTAACCACTCCGCTACAGGCCGTAAATTATGAACAGGAGGTCGATCGTGTTGAAAGATGCAGTCACCATCCCCGAATTGCTCTTCAACAGTATGAAGCAAGAAGGTGTTTAAAACACCAATGTAGGCCTGTGCTGTGATAGTGTCATGCAAAACAACAGGGGGTACAAGCCCTCTCCATGAAAAACACAACCACACCATAACACCACCGGCTCCAAATTTTATTGTTGGCACTACAAACGCTGGCAGATGACGTTCACCGGCCATTCGCCATACCCACACCCTGCCATCGGATTACCACATTGTGTCCCTTGATTCGTCACTCCACACAATGTTTTTCCACTGTTCAGTCGTCCAATGTATACACTCCTTACACCAAGCGAGGCGTCGTTTGGCATTTACCGGCGTGATGTGTGGCTTATGAGCAGCCGCTCGACCATGAAATCCAAGTTTTCTCACCTCCTGCCTAACTGTCATAGTACTTGCAGTGAATCCTGATGCAATTTGTAATTCCTGTGGGATGGTCTCTATAAATGTCTGCCTATTACGTGTTACGACCCTCTTCAACTGTCGGCAGTCTCTGTCAGTCAACAGACGAAGTCGGCCTGTACTCTTTTGTGCTGTACGTGTCCCTTCACGTTTCCACTTCACTATCACATCGGAAACAGTAGACCTAGGGATGTTTACGAGTGTGTAAATCTCGCGTACAGACGTATGACACAAGTGACGCCCGATCACCTGACCACTTTCAAAATCCGTGAGTTCCGCGGAGCGTCCAGTTCTGTTCTCTCACGATGTCTAATGACTACTGAGGCCGCTGATATGGAGTAAATGGCAGCTGGTGGCAGCACACTGCACCTAATATGAAAGACGTATGTTTTTGGGGGTGTCCGGATACTTTTGATCACATAGTGTATTTTTCATAGTCACCGTGTCGAGGAAGACATTTCTCCCAGCTAGAGACCAGTTTTTTGATACCATAACTGTGGAATGTTTGATCTCATGACGAACCCAAAAAACTTCACCACCGCTTACAAAGCTTCATCACTATTAAAGTGAAGTTCTCGAAGGTATACTTTGAGTTTTTGGAAAGTGATGAAAACTGGACGGAGCCAAGTCGGGACTGTATGGAGGATGACCGATGACAGCGACCAAAGGCGTCGGACTACTGCAGATGTTGCAATGGTCGTATGTACTATGGAATTCTCATGTTTTTGGAGAGGGTGCTCCACGTGTGGACAACTTCTCCGAATTTGAAATTCGATTACAGCACGCTGTTTCTCACGCACCGACATAGTTACCTTACGCATCACCATTTTACACGTTTCAATTCGGAGTCGTCTGGAGGCAGAGAGTTCCAGTATGTATCACATGAAATACCTCAACCGATATTGAGATCAGAATAAAAAAATTCGGAGGTACTACTTTCCAGCAGGCTTCAGTAAAATAGCCATGATTATTTAAAATGTTATAAAAATCAAATTTATAGCTTAAATCTGAAGTGTATTCCTTTCTAAAATTTGTGAAATCTGTATATATATTATAAATTAAGGACCTTCACTGCATTTTTCTCTCTTTATGTAAAAACTAATCCCAGGAACTGCTGTAGGAATTTTGAGAAAGTTTTCACTAACAGATAGATAGATTGACGAGGACGCCAAGGAGACAGCTACCAGGCAGTGAGTTCATCAGCATATCTGACGATGGCAACGTGGTCGCTTGCCGAAATACTGTGCCCGTTGGACACTGACACCCGGCCGATCACCTGTAAACTATTTGGTCACTTTTAATGTTGCCTGCTTTTGATAATCCATGGTGTAATCTCCGACACTCCTATAGCTGGACACGTTTACTTAAAGTTTCCTGTTTTACATAGTTTGTAATTTCTATTTTGTGTTTATTTGTATTGTCCCTTCTGACAAATAAAAGAAAACCCCCCACCCTTTCCCCAGTGCCTATGTCTAACGTAAACTTGCATGCTATTCACATGTACACTCAGTTCTTAGCTATTGAATTTATTCTGGTGATCAAATGCACAAAATATGTACACAGTTCCCAAACCACAGAAAAAGACAATCAGAAAACCACCAGTAATTGGTCTCATTTTAATGGTTTGTTAAGAACATGAAGGATTTTAAATTCATCGTATAAGTACATGTAGCAGTTTGCTATGTACAGCAAAAATAACGTTGACATTTGTGTACAAAAAGCTCTGGTGATGAAAAGGGAATAATATATCGACTCCGCTTACGTTTATTAAGAGAGATTAATTATGCAACTCAATACAGAATTTTCTAAGAATGAATAAAACTGTACGATAAATCGCCTAAATAAATTAAAGGTATCAATGACCAATCTTATTTAAAAGGAGTCCGCCCTCGTGGTCTCGAGGTAACGTTCTCGCTTCTCGAGCACGGGGTCCCGGGTTCGATTCCCGGCGGGGTCAGGGATTTTTCCTGCCTTGAGATGACTGGGTGTTGTTGTGTCTTCTTCATCATCATCATCATCATTCATCCCCATTATGGTCGGAGGAAGGCAACGGCAAACCACCTCCATCAGGACCTTGCCTAGTAAGGCGGTGCGGGTCTCCCGCATCGTTCCCCTACGCTCTGTAAAGAAGCATGGGACTTCATTTCCATTTTTTCATTTAAAAGGAGAGATGAAAAGTAGGTGCTAAACAATGCAGTACATTCGTTGAAGGATTACTTAGAGAACTCAGAGTAGGGGGTTTGGTAAAAAATATGAAATGAGTAAACAGTAAGAATTCCACAGCTCGTGGTAGCATTTTCACTTCCCGAGCACGGGGTCCCGGGTTCGATTCCTGGCGGATCAGAGATTTTCACCTGCTCCGAAATCACTGGGTGTTGTATCGTCTTCATCATCATTCATCACCATTATGGTCGGAAGGAAGGCAACGGCAAACCACCTACATTAGGACCTTGCCTTGTACGGCGCTACGGCTCTCTCGCATCGCTCCCCTACGCTCTGTCAAGAAGCGTGGGACTTCATTTTCAAACAGTAACAAGCACTTCTCATGTTTCAAGCAAATTTATGCACTATTTTGGTTTCTGGAGACCACTAAAACAAGTCACTACAAGAGGTAACACTAACATCTTATCCTCTTTCTGAGCTCAGCACATAATTCATTATGGAGGGATGCTGAGCCAGTTCTTCTCACAGGAGAATGGAAAGCTGAGGTTCAGAAAACAGAAAACAAACATCGTCGCGCTCCTGACGACACCTGACAATAGGTACTGTGTTTGCATTTGATGGATTCGTGGTTTTTACAGCACTAAACGACGAGGTTATCAGCGCCTTTGCATAAAACAAGTAGAGACGAGGATGATGAAAATCTGTTAAAAAATAAAGTCTTATAGCAATAAACTAACATTTCAAAACAACATCGACGTCAGGAGGTCCATTCAAAACCATCCATCAAAGTTAAATAAAACGCAGCAGAAAAAAAACTAGAGAAAATATAGTGTATAATATCAACATAGGCAGCTCTAAAAGGGGCCATATTAGTACGGATGGGTGAGTACTGACTGGGTTTGAGAGGTAAAAATGTATCAGTAGTTTTTCAGACTATGCAGTAACGTCTTTGCGTGAAAACTGTATTGTGTGCTAGGTATAAATCGAATGAGACTGAGCTGTTCATATCAGCATCCATTGTATTCCGGATAGTGGATGCTCTAATCGGCATCTGGAAATCCGAATTTAGACTTTCAGTCATTTCTCTAAAGTGCGTCAAGAAAATGCCGGGATGGTTCATATTATAAGGCCTCAGCCGTCAAACGATTCCATACCTGTCAAGGGAGACTTATATATGTAAATACCTATATTAAATAACTAAATATTTTGTCAATAACTGTACTTCAATGACATGTCCAATGTCCTTGTAAAATTAATCTACGGAATAATAAAACTACCAAGACCATCACCAATATTGCCGTCTCTCCGAGAAATTTTTATCAACTCACTTTCCTCAATTTCATTCGTAGTTTGCTAATTCTCAATCATGAACAACACTGTCCTACGACCCTTTTTTTCGTTCATTACACGCTCACTGATGCGAGCGTTAAAAGGTACCAATTTTCTCGGTAATTTTAACCTCATACCAGGAGGAGTCTGCTTTGCAGTCAGCATTTATCATCCAATGCGGAATTAATATAGATTTAAAAGTTTTTTTTAACCCTGAAGAAGTTAAGAAATTGGAAGTCTAATTGTCACACATGGAAGCAGTAAGATTGGAAAAAAACATTTTCTTATTGTCTTGAACGATCATCTGTGATTTCATCTGAGATCACCGTTTAAAGATTTGGCGTAACTCCATGAAGGTGAATGCTCGGTGAGCTGAGCAATGAAACGGATTTGGTGATGTAGCAACCTGCTTACGACATCTAACATGCACCTCAAAGTGATATATACATATTTTAAGGCCGTAAGATGTTAATCAACAGCAGTTCCTCATTTATATACCGAGAGCGATGAGACTGTGTTTGAGCAGGCTGCAAGTCATATCGACCAAATCTAATACACTTATAAAATGGCTAACTTCTCATGCACATGGGTGCCAAATATGGGACGAATCAATTGGCCCGACTAATCTAAACCAAAATATAGTAACTCCAATGCAAAACGTGGATAATGCTGCGGACATGAATGTGGGGTCTGTCGCTTTATGGTGGCTTGTATTGTGCTGAGGATACTTTCAATGAGGTGACTGAATATCTGTGGAGAAATGGCGGCAGAGGCCAGAGTTGGTAGTGATGTTGGACGCTGGGGTGTGGAGAGAACTCGATGTTCTGACTCATCTAAAAAGTACCCCATTCGGTTCAGGTTGGAACTATGGGCGGACCAGTCCATTTCAATGATATTACTGACCGCAAACCATTGCCTCAAAGTTCCTCCCTTATCACAGGATGCATTGTCATGCTGATACAATCATCGTCTCCGAAATGTTCCTCTATTATGCTCAGTACACAATGCAACAAAATATGTTATATCCTTCTGCCTTTAGCATTTTCTTAAGCACTATAAGAGGACAAAACCCCAACCACGAAACGTTCTTCTGTATTTTAGCAACACCTCCTCCGTACTTCGCTGTTGGCCCTACGCATTGTGACAAGTAATACTCCCCAGGCATTCGCCGAACTCAAACCCTTCCATCGGACTGTCACAGGGCATAAAGTGATTTACCTCTCCGAATCAATCGTTTCCAGTCATCCACAGCTCAGTGACGGCGCTCTTACCACCAACTATTGCGTAGCTTAGAAATGACTACGCAAACGAGTGGCTTCTAACGAGCTACTGTGTCTTTATAAACCATTCTTTTCAACTACCTGCGCACTGTCATTGTGATATGAGAACCACTGGTAGCACTTTCAAACTCACGAGTGATTCCTTCCGCTGATTTCATGCTGTTTCTACAACCAGCCACTTAGTTGTCGACAGTATCTATCTGGCAGTTACATGGGGTCTACCAGGTCTTGGTTTACCTGTGATTCTTCCTTCTTGTTTTCACTTGACAGTCGCATTACCAATAGTCGGTTTGGACTGCTTTAGAAGGTTCGATATGGCTTTTATGGATGTGTTACTCAGATAATATCCAACACCTAATGCTCTTTCGAAGGCACTGAGCTCTCCTAACCGCCTCATTTTGTTGATGCTGCTTCTCTACTGGCAACACAATACTCCCCGCCTCCACTTATATTGGCTAGCCTATATGTAATCGTTTCCTAAGAACGTACGTCTTGTAAGTTCCCTGCCTGTGTACCATCATTCTAGTATGGGGAGAAAATAATAACCGACATCTTTAACTATGTCAATCTTTAACCAGTCTACGCCCATCTTCCATTTCTCGGCAGCTTCACGAACCTTATGAGTTATGTTGTTTTTGAAGCTGCTGCATACTGGGCCGGCGTTTGTGGCCGAGCGGTTCTAGGCGCTTCAGTCCGGAAGCGCGCTGCTGCAACGGTCGCAGGTTCTGTCTCAACATCAGTCATTTGCTCAATATGGTTAGTAAGCACGAAAAACAAAAAGAAACTGCAGCAGTCTAGAAAACCGGAGAACACTCTGCCAACGAAATTGCAAGTGAGCAATAATGTTAAAAAAATCATGCGTCTACAATACATGCAATAAATCCTTCGCAAGTGTAACAAGTCGTTGGATCCTATGAAAGACATTAAAGTAGATGGTTCAAATGGCTCAAATGGCTCTGAGCACTATGGGACTTAACATCTGAGGTCGTCAGTACATAGAACTTAGAACTACTTAAACCTAACTAACCTAAGGACATCGCAAACACCCATGCCCGAGGCAGGATTCGAACCTGTGACCGTAGCGGTCGCGCGGTTCCAGGCTGAAGCACCTAGAACCGCTCGGACACACCGGCCGGCTAAACTAGATGGAAAGTAATAATATTTCTTTTGGTGTCATGTCGACCCGAACATTACGCACGTAAAAGTTACCATTGGGGCCAAAATTATTTTAAATTTTAGAAATTTTTTGAGTCATAAACTCGTTTTTCAGTTATGTGCAATGCCAGAGACTTTCATCAACATTTCGTAAAGAAATGTAATGATATAAGACCCGAACAAAGTAGCAGGGTTGATGAACAGAGCCCAAAATATAAACAAACAGGAGTTGATGCACTACAGCATGAGACTTGAATTAACAATAGCCAGTGTCAGCTTGGCTGTGCGTTCGCTGTCAGTGGACTCAGGGCTGACGGACAGAGAAGCAGGCACTGACATTCAGAGCACGCGCGCAGCTATTACATTCCAGCCAGTGAGAAGAAATCGAGAATTTGTTAGCGGTGGAGGTCGCATCATTCCTTGCGTATAAATTCCGAAGCGCTAAGGGAGAGCTCTTTATTGGCCATTATGCGGCGCGCCGGATTCATCTGGCGGCTCGCTGGCTCATTTCTCGCTCGGGAGCAACGGAACGGCTGCTGCTTCTCTGTTGTTAGCGCGGACGGAGGAATCGAATGCCGCACACTTCCGCACACCACTCACGAGTAGAAAACAAAGAATACTGCATATAAATAAAGTCACTGGTTACTCATTTATTACCATACGATGAAACATACAATATTTGTGGGCAAATGATCACAATCATAAACTCCTACAATCTTAAACCTCCAGATCTACTTACATGATGGGTTCGATCACTTTATCCAATAAGTGGTGATTGTCCTTTTTATCCTGAAAGAGATCAGTCTGTGATACGGCGGAGTGATTGTAAGGAGGACCAAAATAACAGTTTGTAGAACTAGTGCATTAAATAATCACTCCTGCCCTGTTCGGTTTTAAACCGGTTTATGATCCCCATTAACGTTTGGAGAGATCGGATCATTGTATCCGTATAGTACTGTTCACAAGTAGATGTTTGTTGACTACAGGTGAGCGCTGCCACTGGATTTCACAGGAAAGGTTGACTTTGGAAGAGGACCCAGCAAGGTTGTTTCCTGTGCACCACAGCGGTGTTGTTGATTCCAAGCATTGCTGTTCTGCTTATGCTTATAGATGAATGGGTAGCTGAAGATTCCTGAAAATGTTGCCTCAGACGTTCAGGAGACCTTCTGATCTTCTTAGAACTGGAGGTGAGATACTGCTGAGAACAGGAAGCCATAGGGTGTTTGTATTCCATCTCGTAATTATTCTCATTGCATAATTTAGTTGCACGTCTGCGTCCTTTGGAGGAGCACTATTGATCCAGATCGAACAGCAGTATGCCAGGCTTCAGGCAATGGATCCCTAAACACGAGTATTAGCTCTACAAGAGGTAATAGCAACTTACGTAATAATGTTGATTCTAGCTTTGACTTTAGCAGCTACAAGGGGCGCTCAATAACTAAAGCAACATACTTTTTTCTGAAACAGTGTTGGATTTATTCAGGATCCCAACACACCATATTATTTCCCACTCTTTTGGCTAAAAAACTCTAGTTTTCTACATAATCTCCGATCAATGTAACGGCCTTATGCCACTTTTATGGGCCGGCCTGTATGCCCGCATGGCACCACTCTAGTCGTCGATCTCGGAGCCAGCGTCTTGCTACATCAATAACCTCCCTATTCTCCACATACTCCAGATACTGCGTATCTCTGAGTGCTCTGTCATTGGGCCAAACTGATGGAAGTCGGAAGGTGCGAGATCCAGGCTGTAGCTTCGTTTGCATTTTTGTGGCGACGAACACGCTGAAATAGTTTCTCCAATTCCCTGAGGGTATTACAATACACTTCCGACTTGACTGTTGCAGCACAAGCACAGAATAATACCTTCAGAGTCTCAGAAGACCGTCGCCAAGACTTTATAGACTGAGGTTGCGACTTTGAACTTTTTCTTCGGAGAAGAGGTGGCGTGGCGCCACCCCATGAATAGCCGTTTCGTTTCCGGTTCGAAGTGATGAATCTGTGTTCACCGCATGTGACGATTTCGACAAAAAATTGTAACCATCAGCATCGTAACGCGCATGTGATTCCGCACAATTGATCCTTCGTTGCTATTTGTGGTCTTCTGTTAGGTGGTGTGGTACCCAGCTGGTACACACCCTAGAGTACCCCTACCGGTGGACGACTGTGCTAGCACTACGAACAGGGACGTCCAGTTGAGCAGCAAGGTGTCTGATTATGATCCGTCGATCACCTCGAATGAGAGTGTCCGCACGTTCTAATATTGCAGAATTCACAGCTGTGTGCGGCTGGCCGTCACGCGGGAGATAAGAGAGGTTTGCGCGATCTTTCCTCGATAATGACAGACGCCTCGCCCGCGACTCGTCGTTCCTTTGTACGCTGCCAGGTCTGGTAGACATTCTGGAAACGGCAATGAATATCTGCGATGCTCTGGTTTCTAGCCAAAAGATATTCAGTGAGAGATCTCTACTTGGAATTCACCTCCGTCGCAGATGCCGTTTTGAAGGCTATGTACAGCGCCACCACCTATGGTAACTTCAAGAAATAATTGGGGATGAAGCGGGAATATTCCTTGATGTCCGATAACAAACTACATACAATTTCAACCGAAGTTAGCCGAGAAAAGAAAATGTGTTGCATTACTTACTGAACGCTCCTCGTTCGTTTGGAAGATGCTGTTTGTAAGTTAGAATTCCATCTAATGTTATTCCTAGGTATGTTGGTATACTGCAGTACTGCAAAACGTGGCGTCTGCTGTGATATCTGGTTTGTAATTTCCTTGTCTGTGGTATGTAGTCGAAATCAGATATACCGTTTTTTGAAGACTTACGTGGAGGTACAATTTCTTGAAGTAAGAACTAACCGATATTCAACAGAGAAGAAACACTATTTAGTAAACTATAGCACATTATTCACTACATGTTACACCAAATTCCCACATTTGAAAACATCATAACATTAATCCCATGTTTTTTCCGTATACAGAACTTCAATACCAGTGGAAGCGGTTTCAGTATGAGGAAAAGTAGAGCTCTGGCTCACCAAACAAATGTCATCAGCACAAATGATTTTCATCCAGTGTGTGTCAACAAAGTCGTGTATGTGCAGACTGAAGAAGAGAGGTGGCCAGAACAGATCCTTGAGGTAAAAATTTATTTTGTTTAAATACCCTGTCGCTGCTATTGGCAGAATAGGTATGAAAGTATCCGTTGCTTATCGTGTTGTTAAGTAGGTCTGTAAGTTAAAAAAAAAAATGGTTCAAATGGCTCTGAGCATTATGCGACCTAACTTCTGAGGTCATCAGTCACCTAGAACTTAGAATTAATTAAACCTAACTAACCTAAGGACATCGCACACATCCATGCCTGCGGCAGGATTCGAACCTGCGACCGTAGCGGTCGCCCGGCTCCAGACTGTAGCGCCTAGAACCGCACGGCCACTCCGGCCGGCTCGTAAGTTTAAAGGCACATGAAATAGATACTCGATAATGAATACTTACATGAGTCTAACTGTGGTAGTAGTCAGTACACATCGAAAATGAGTCTGACAGACAGAATTCTGAAGGACAGAATAGCTAGGTGACTTGTGAAATACTATCCTTTGATACGGGATGGAAAGTGTGGAGGGGGAAAAAAGGAGGAAAAGGTTTGAAAAACTGGGCCTAAAAGCTCATACGTATGACATTAAAGGCATATCGAACAGAATGGGTTGGAGCTGCTGCTGGCGGCATCAACTTGCCTACAAAAAGGTCTGTCAGAGTGCACCCAAGCTTCACTACCTCTGAAAACTAAGTTGTCAAGTACAGGTTTCTCGTTTTAAAGGTACCGTAATTGAATCTACATCTACATCTACATCTACATTTACATTTATACTCCGCAAGCCACCCAACGGTGTGTGGCGGAGGGCACTTTACGTGCCACTGTCATTATCTCCCTTTCCTGTTCCAGTCGCGTATGGTTCGCGGGAAGAACGACTGTCTGAAAGCCTCTGTGCGCGCTCTAATCTCTCTAATTTTACATTCGTGATCTCCTCGGGAGGTATAAGTAGGGGGAAGCAATATATTCGATACCTCATCCAGAAACGCACCCTCTCGAAACCTGGCGAGTAAGCTACACCGCGATGCAGAGCGCCTCTCTTGCAGAGTCTGCCACTTGAGTTTGTTAAACATCTCCGTAACACTATGACGGTTACCAAATAACCCTGTGACGAAACGCGCCGCTCTTCTTTGGACCTTCTCTATCTCCTCCGTCAACCCGATCTGGTACGGATCCCACACTGATGAGCAATACTCAACTATAGGTCGAACGAGTGTTTTGTAAGCCACCTCCTTTGTTGATGGACTACATTTTCTAAGGACTCTCCCAATGAATCTCAACCTGGTACCCGCCTTACCAACAATTAATTTTATATGATCATTCCACTTCAAATCGTTCCGCACGCATACTCCCAGATATTTTACAGAAGTAACTGCTACCAGTGTTTGTTCCGCTATCATATAATCATAGAATAAAGGATCCTTCTTTCTATGTATTCGCAATACATTACATTTGTCTATATTAAGGGTCAGTTGCCACTCCCTGCACCAAGTGCCTACCGCTGCAGATCTTCCTGCATTTCGCTACAATTTTCTAATGCTGCAACTTCTCTGTATACTACAGCATCATCCGCGAAAAGCCGCATGGAACTTCCGACACTATCTATTCGCCGAAGAGACAGTAGAAATAAACACAGATATTAATACTATAGACTGGCTGTATGGTCAGTCTGTCAGACAAAAATAAAAGCTATCAACTTTTGCCGATCCCACGTGAGCTGATCCATGGCTCCTCCAAATCGTTTCACGTGGGCAATAACATCGTGGCCAACCTCTCCTCTGTATTACGCGATATCAACTTATGAATGAAAAATGAAAATGAAGTCCCATGCTTCTTGACAAAGCGCAGGGGAACGACGCGAGAGACCCGCACCGCCGTACTAGGCAAGGTACTAATGCAGGTTTTTTGCTGTTGCCTTTCTCCGACCGTAATGGGGATGAATGATGATAGTGGCGACACAACAACACCCAATCATCTCGGGGCAGGTGAAAGTCCCTGATCCGCCGGGAATCGAACCCGGGACCCCGTGCTCGGGAAACGAGAACCCTACCGCGAGACCACGAGCGGCGGACTTAATGAATGAAATAATCGATATTCAACAGACAATAAACACTATTTACTAAATTTTGGCACATCATTCACTACATTTTATACCAAAGTCTCACATCTGAAGACATCATAACATTATTCCTACGTTTTTCCATATTTTGACCATGGTCGCATGGATTTATTCCAACAACCAGTTATGGTATCTATAACATCATTTCTAATTTTTTATTTCGGAGGGAGATGGGGAGGAGATTTGTGTGCCATCTATGTGTATATTGAGGTAAAGTGTTGCGACAGCCTTCATGTTCAAATGGTTCAAATGGCTCTGAGCACTATGGGACTTAACATCTATGGTCATCAGTCCCCGAGAACTTAGAACTACTTAAACCTAACTAGCTACGGTCGCAGGTTCGAATCCTGCCTCGGGCATGGATGTGTGTGATGTCCTTAGGTTAGTTAGGTTTAAGTAGTTCTAAGTTCTAGGGGACTGATGACCACAGATGTTAAGTCCCATAGGGCTCAGAGCCAGAGCCAAACCTAACTAACCAAGGACATCACACAACACCCAGTCATCACGAGGCAGAGAAAATCCCTGACCCCGTCGGGAATCGAACCCGGGAACCCGGGCGCGGGAAGCGAGAACGCTAGCGCACGACCACGAGCTGCGGACAGCCTTCATGTTATTAGCTGGTTTCACATAATCGAAATATATAGTACTAGGTCTTTCTCATTTACGGATGTCAGCGTCTAGTTTATGTTAACAGAGGCCAAGAGAAAACGAGTGCTTAGTCCAGCAGGATGTGACGTATCTCTTGGAAAAAATCGCTAAGCTAGCTAATATGCCAGCTGTTAAAACAGACCGATAAACGTACAGCAATAAATAGAAACTTTTACAATTGTAGAAATTGCTGGCCATCAGCCATTAATGAAACTTAAATAGGCAGAAAAAATTGGAGTCCACGTGGAATTTAACAAAGCAGAAGGAACTGAAATATATGATCTGTAGTCGAGTAATACTGACGGATTAGAAGTCTCCTGGCAGTAACTTAGGGCGAGATGTGAGTTCTGGGAAGCGATGACAGTTCAGCGGCAGCGCCGATTAGGAGAAGGTGGCGTAGCGTAGCCGGTGATGGGCTGCTTCCGGTGGCTGACCTAAGAGAACTGACTTGCGCCTGTTATGCGCCCGGTCTTACCGCGATTTTCCTAGACCCACATCTGGCTGATATGTGTGACCTGCGGTCACGTGCCCGTAGTTAACGTCGCCTGTCACAGAGTAGTTAAACCTATAATGTCCGTGATTTATACCATTTATATGTTTTCGTTCGTCGAAGGCAAAGATTTAAGACAGAGCTAGACATAGTTCTCCTTATTCCAACTCACTCCACCCAGAAATAAGTGTAAAAAGCTCCAGCATGTCCAGAGAAAACAATGGAAGTTTACGTCTTCCGTGGCTTTTGTGTTACGGGGATTAGGCCGTGACACAACGCATATTTCTCTGCCTAACGTTTCACCTTTAAATGCATCAGAAGCTACACCGACTAAGAGAACAGTTACAATGTGAACATGCTCAGCAAGCCGAACTGTTTATATGTAGCGGTCAGTTCGCGACATCATACGACAGCTTCCTCAGTTAGTGGTTTCCGGTCGTCGTGTGGTAATAGAGTTCGGAGTCACAAAGTGTTGTCATTGTTTGTTTTATTTAGCACTAAGACTCACAACCCGTCTAATTTTAATTTTCCTTCTCTTCTGTTTAAGTTTTTTTCGTGCTTTTGAACTTGTGTGTCTCTCTGTACATCCATGAGTAGCAATGACTGGGTTCAAAAATGGTTCAAATGTCTCTGAGCACTATGGGACTTAACATCTGAGGTCATCAGTCCCATAGAACTTAGAACTACTTAAACCTAACTAACCTAAGGACATCACATACCCCCAAGTCCGAGGCAGGATTCGAACCTGCGACCGCAGCGGTCGCGCGGTTCCAGACTATAGCGCCTAGAACCGCTCGGCCACCCAGGCCACCGCAATGACTGGATCTTGATGAAACAATAGTATCGGTGAAGCGGATTTGGTCGTCCCCTGTCACCACTGCACGATCGGCTACTGCCGATGTATCCGTTTCGCCCAGACTACGATTGGTCGTGTTATAACACTATTATTCAATCAGTAATTTAAATTATAAGCAAATTTTGCACTTAAAATTTGTCGTAATATACGCAAAGACTATATTGAAATTGTGATATATGTGATGTTAGAGTGCTTTGCTAGTGTAAGTTTGTAACATACGTACAAAAAAGTGAAATTCATAATTTCCTAAACAATATTTGTTATGGAGTAATGAAATGAAAGTGTTTGTGTATGTAAATTTGTGTACTTATGCAAGTTTTCATTTGTATAAAATGGTACACGCTTAGGGAGAATGTTTGACAATGTTTAGGATGTGTGTTATGTAAACGATGGTGTGCTATTGTACTGTACGGAAGATACTGTGGGAAGCGTAAAGGGTGGCTTGGGTTTTTGGCGCGCTACGTGTAGAGCGAACGGGAGCGATAGGACACAGTCTTTAGGCAGCAGTGAAAGAGGCAATGCTCGGACAGAGCAGGAGATGCTTCGCCTGGAAATCGTTGCACAATAGCCTAGGATGGCGATTGCTCAGTTATTACGGCTTTGCCGGCCGCGGTGGCCGTGCGGTTCTGGCGCTGTAGTCCGGAACCGCGGGACTGCTACGGTCACAGGTTCGAATCCTGCCTCGGGCATGGGTGTGTGTGATGTCCTTAGGTTAGTTAGGTTTAAGTAGTTCTAAGTTCTAGGGGACTTATGACCTAAGATGTTGGGTCCCATAGTGCTCAGAGCCATTTGAACCATTTTATTACGGCTTTGGTACAAGTTGTTGGACTATGTTATGGACCTTAAAATGACGCCAAGATATATTAACTAGTCCATATTTCAACGTCCGCAGCTTGTGGTCTCGCGGTGGCGCTCCCGCTTCCCGAGCACGGGGTCCCGGGTTATATTCCCGGCGGGGTCAGGGATTTTCACCTGCCGCGAGATGACTGGGTGTAGTTGTGTAGTCTTCATCATCATCACTCATCTCCATTATGGTCGGAGGAAGGTAACGGCGAACCTCCTCCATTAGAAACTTGCATGCCTTCCCGTGGGTACTGTAGCTGCCATGACTATCCGCCACGCCCAACAGGCTACAAACTATATAATTAGAATAGCAGAAGCGTGAACCAATAATTCAAAATTAACTTTTTTGAATAATTATTGTGTTAAACATAAAATTTGGCTCACTTTGTTTTTTTATTCCTAATCATTCACCTATATAGAGTCCTTTCCCGATGTTTGATTATTCTGAGTAAACCTGTTATAAAAACATTTGAAGTGCTTTATTCAGTATATACAAGCATTAATTTTCAACTTTGAATAAATGTCTGCAAGTGAAATTTTGATTAAGTACTGAAATAGATATTGTCACACAAATTTAGCAATTTTAATTTTCTTATTCCCTTTGTGGTAATAAGTAAAGTGAAAGTGAGTAAATAAGTTTTGCTAAAAAGACGAACTTCTCATTCCTAAATATTGAGGTTTTGCAAATTTAAGTTCTGAGTAAAGTAAAGACAAAATTCTTTCAGTTATAAATGAAATTCAGTAGAGTACAAAGAGTTATAAAAGAATATTGCTTATATTGTTAAGAAGCACTGAAGTACGGTTGCATAAAAATACTGAATGACAGTATAGAGTGACCACACCCTACCTTTGGCTTTTGACAGATCATTTGTTAAGAGAAAGGTATAAACAAAGTGTCTAAGTAAATGTAAATGTGTGTATTATATTATTAGGATATTTAAGTGCGTAATTTGTAGGTCATACAAAGTGCAAACACAGAACCCCCCTGGCCAAAATTTTTTAGCACACATTGATGATTAAAAAAGCGTGGCATTTCTAAGTCAAAAGATTCATGTTTCTTTTTCAGAACCATATCCTAAAAAGTTGTATTTATTTGTTAAGTTATGTTACGCAACATCAGTAGAGTTGGTCAGATTTACTTCTTCTGCTTTTCTGAAACTTAACCATTTCTTTGCCTTGACTGGCTGGCGACCATCAATTCTTTAGACAAACCAGTTAATGAAATTGGTACAAAGGGTCCTAGATTCAATATTATTCCATTTTTACTACGTTTCTTTCTAACAGCTAGAAAGCTCTCAGGAAAAGAACTAACAGTCTGATTTCCAAATCTATTAGCCATGCATCACGGTCAAATTCTATGAAAGGGACAACATTATACGATACGTGCATACTTTATGCACAATTACGTCCCGGAACTGGATGATTTGATCTGTTGGGGTATAGTGTTACAGTATGTTGCATAAAGTAGGTTTTAACACATCGTCTTGTAGTTCCTACGTATACTTGACCACGTATGCAGAGGATTCAATATACTGTACTACTGTTGTGACAACCACCGAGCGTTGGTCCTTGGCGCTGTTCAAATATTCACGCACCTTTCTGGATAATTTAAACACTGTGCCAACAATGTGTTTTCTGAGTATTCTGCTTATGAGACCTGTGAGCAAATACAATATCCAAAAATAGCTTTCATTCAAAAATAAGATATTCGGAATAATTCAGCATTTTATATGTAATCCTTGATGCGATACGAAGAGCTCATGAACAACGGTCTTCTTCTTTCTTGAATTCGGCTGTCTAATACAAGCGATAAAGGAATGTACTGCACATGTTTTACGAAAAGTATCAAAGATTACGTAAAACAGCATAACCGTGTAAAAGTAGTAGGAAATTGTCAATACACTGATTCTTCCAAGCCTATTTGCACTTCCTTATTCGCGTGATCGCATTGGAAGTAAAAGTAATGCAACAGATGCACATATAGATGATCTTGTGAGAGATTTGCAACGACGCTCAATCGCCTCTGGTGCGACTGCTGTAGCGCGCTCACACGTGACCTGCAGCCTTCCGAATGAGCTACCATATCATTGGTATTTGTCGTGAAAGACACCATGTATGCACAATCAAATTATTATTTATGGCATATGACACATGCATAAAGTAAGATACTACAAAGGGGAAAGACGCGTTATCAGTTATTAGAGTCGCTAACTATACGCCGTGGCTACAACTTTCATGTTAAGTCTGGGCTGCTCATTTCTCTGCTGATGTCATACATAAAATAAGAAAACGAGAAGAAACTAACAACAAAAACATAAGTATTTCTTAACTAGTCAGTTCAACATCTGAAGTTGTACAACACCTATTTACATGTTACGTTTATATACTCACTAAAAAGTAAGTGAAGGTGTTGTTAACGCCAGTGTCAATGTAAATTTGATCATCGCAGTGCTTTACTACGTATGGTCCTACTACGGGTTGCATATCACTGATTTTCTCCGACATTTCAATTGATTTACTCAGCTGGGTGTAGGGGGACTTACAATTTAAATAAGACCCGAGATCACATTAACTAATCGCTGCCAGAGCTGAAAGGAGTGATAAGTCACGAAAAAATGTTACCATTCACCTTTATTTATTTTGGCTTTAGACAACATCGGCCATACAGCCAGCAATAGTTATAGCTGTTACAGGCTTAACATAAAGCTTGAGTTAAAGACAATTGACAGAACAAGCTGAACAATGTGGATAATGAGATTATAGTTTGCCTTACGTGTAAGTCTGTTCATAAAATAGTTTCGCATATCTTATCATATTAAAGAAATTTTGAGCTATCATATATTTATATATGTTATTAATTTATAGCAGTATAGAAAGGTACAAGGCATTATTATCACTCCTGGGCTGCCTCCAGACGATTACTTCAACCAAATGAACTTACAGTGAAACTTTAATCTGTATATCCACCTCTTCTGAATATTTCGTTATGAGATCGTACTTACATCGCATCTGTAGAGTAAGGAAGTAACACTAGTGGGCAGTGGAAACTCCTGGAAACTAGAGTCATGTGCCGGACCTCTTGTGCTTGGCATGCCAGTATTATATGATTCACATTGCCCTCGTCAATTTGATTGCGATTACAACTTCCCGAGGACAGAATTTTTAGCCAATGTAAATTTGCAGGATAACATCCGTAACCCAGCCATACATGAATGATGTATTTATTTACCGTATGATATCAGGAGAAATACCAGACAATTAATTACAACAAATATATACATTTCTACACGTATACACACAATCTCAAGTTCGTAAAAGGTTCATAACCTTAAGCTTAAGTTTGGAACCCAGTCAGAAGCTTCTGTAGAAAAATTGTGACGAGCTTCCATTGCTCCCTGTCACTGATCGTTACAAGCTTCTTGCATGATGAAGTTAGTGCCCCGCAGGCTCATTGCACGATGGTTTTATAGGACACAGTCGCTGGAGTCTAATGATGAAATTACTGAATGAATTGGTAATTCTTTGTTCTCCTTTTCTGTTGTTTCAGTACGTATTTGTGGGACGAATACACTCTGTGACGAGGCGCATTGCCAGAATTGTATATATGTCGCAGACATATACTTAGCTTCGTATAATCGATCTACAGTAGAGGACAGGCGTACAGTTCTATGACCGCTAGGTCTCTGCCCCAATGTTACTGAGAAACTTTCTATTCACATTTCCAGTCCTGACAAGCAAATCTCCTTGTCTGCAGATTTGAAAGCAGTACGAGGGCGTAGTGATATGCGGAAATTTCCATCTATAATGTTCTTCTTTGACAGGAAGTCAACCATTCCTTTATGAAAAATTCTATGCTGTTTTCGTATCCATAATAAGTGGACTTCTGTGGTATTTTCATTTCGCTGTGTAATGGTCTCTAATGCAGCTAATACGCATATATTATCCTGTTTGTAATTTCTATAACGAACTTTTGGAGTCCGTGAATGTCAATATGGGATGAAATGTCTTTATTCCGTAATAAATGGCCTCCTTTATGGCCAGATGCTGCGTTGTGCAGATGAAAGTTTGTAAGAGGTACCATTAGAGTGGCCGATGAAGGCGTATCTCACTTCCTCTTTTATTTTAACACCATCTGTGTTTATACAAGAGAACTGCATCAAATTTCGTTCAATAAATTGCTCTAGTTCGTAATGTATGCCCTTTCCAGAATTGTGCAGAACTGATTGACGATTTAAGCCCAGAGATTGTGGATTTGTAGTGTGTCTCTTTCATACCGAGCCACTTTTATGTGCTGTAGAATCAAAATTATGGAGAATTATTGCTGTGTGTTGCAAGATTAGACATGCGATAGGCCTTAATAGTGCATCTGATCTGTCGTATTCGTGAGTGAGGCACGTTATCACATAAAAAAGTTAGCTGTATGATTCGAGAACGCATGCAGCATATAATGAGAGTTAGAGCAGCTATAGAAACACAATACGTCAGTTGTTTGACTCATTAAGGGATTTCAGATACTCCCGCTTCCTCTTCGAGATAATTAATATTATCAGCACCCTATAGCACCTGATCACAGTGACGGTGGTAATCTCGAGCCTGTCACGTCGCACAAATATCTAGAATTAGTACTAAGAAGAGGTACGAAACTGAATTTTCATGTGAAGTCGGTTGCAGGAGAAGACTAAGAGATGGCTTTCAATTTCTGGAAGAATTTGGGAAAAGTATTGCATCCGAATTTTTATACGAAAACTCTTAAACCTTTTTAAATGAAATAAACGTTATCAGCATTCTAGATCTTCATTCTTCATGTCTGCATATTTGCAGCCCTCTGCCGCTGTAGGGCTGCGAACTGTAGCGTCTAACATGGCGATGTGTGACATAACTGTGTCGGTGAGAGAGAAACAGCGTGCTGTAATCGGATTTCAAATTCAAAGGGTTCGTCCACACATGGAGCACTCTCTTCTTTAGCATGACAAAGCCAGGCCACACACGAGGGCCGCGACATCTGCAACAGTCCGACGTCTAAGATTCACTGTTATCGATCATCCTCCATACAGACCCGACTTGGCCCCGTCAGATTTCCATATGTTTCCAAAACGTAAAGAACACCTTCGAAGAATTCACTTTGATATCGATGAAGTGGTACAGGCTGAATTGAGGTGGTAGCTCCGTCAACAAACTTAAACATTCTGCGGTGACGGTATCAGCAAACTGGCCACTCGTCCGGAGAAATGTGTTCTGTACCAGGGTAACTACGTTGTGAAATAAACATGGAGACGAAAAATAAAGATGTAGACTAGTAATAACGTTCGTTTTATTTAAAAATATTTCATACTTTTCAAATAAAACTTTGGGAGGTATTACTTTTAACAGAACGCTCTCGTGATTGAAGGAAACCAGACAAAAGATGATGTGCGACTAACCCTAGAATGTTGTTCTAGTGTCTGGGCCCCTTACCAAGTGGGTCGAAGTAATTCAGAGACGCGGTGTTAGGTTCGCAGCAGGTAGGATTGTCGGATACGAAAGGGTAAAGGAAATTCTCAATGGTCGTGAATAGAAGTCGAGGAAACAAGTAATATTCCCAAGAAGGTCATTTCGAGGAGAGTCATTCGATACAGTGTGTGGAAATATGTTGCAGTCTTGATGTTATGTTTTGCATAGGAAGCTGAAGAAGATAACGAAAAAATTGTAGTGTGTATACAAGTATGCAGATGGACGTTCTTTCCTCATCTGATTCGCGACAAAGAGAAAAAAGGGTAACTAATGTTGGCTGACAGTAACTTCGGACAAGCACCATGTAATGGCTTGTGAAAACCATAGGTGACTCTGGCTATGTACCAAAAAGAGCTTCACAATTACAAAGAAAACTTATGATGAAATCGAAACATTTTTACGGCAGAATAAAGCGAAAAAATTAAATAAAAATGCAAAAGGTCTATATATCGTAGGACGAAATGCTGTTTCAAACTAATGTACGAGTATGAATGCAGCAACTGTATGAAACCACGAAATAAATCAGCTATAGAAATCAGAAACAAATTTCCGACGTACGCAGTACTGTCGTATTGATTGTACAGAAATTTTACTCAAAGGATTGTATTCCCAGATAACTTATGCGACTAAATTACAATGAGTATGAAAACTCTCTTTCGAGAACCAGAAGAGCTGGAGCGAATCATGCACAGTTCTGGCGAAGTGTCACTTCGCTGAGGGCCCTTTCCTCATCCTTACAACGAACGTTGAAGTACTGTGACATTCCACTGAAATGTTGTGGATAACATTTGTTTACAGGAGATTCAGATGATGGTCTAGAAGTGTAGACTTCAGAACACAGACTTGACTTGGGGCAGATTTTAGTGGCAGAAGCGCAATTCTGTTTGAAGACTTGGTTCGTACGCAGAGCTGTTACCTCATACGCCTCGCTACTAACTTCCATTGCCGCGCTGGATTAGCCAAGCGGTCTAGGGCGCTGCGGTCATGGACTGTGCGGCTGATCCCGGCGGAGGTTCGAGTCCTCCCTCGGGCATGGGTGTGTGTGTTTGTCCTTAGGATAATTTGGGTTAAGTAGTGTGTAAGCTTAGGGACTGATGACCTTAGCAGTTAAGTCCCATAAGTTTCACACACATTTGAACATTTTTGAACTAACTTCCATTACTTGGAAAAGCCAACAGAGAAACAAATGAATATAATCAAAGCTATTGAAATTAAACAAGTCTTCCTCAGTAAACGTACCCCTATTCCTGCAAGCAGCTGCATTAACTGCAGAAACTGAAGAGGGTTGCCCCCATTCCTCCAAATGTTCAAATGTGTGTGAAGTCCTAAGGGACGAAACTGCTTAGGTCATCGGTCCCTAGACTTACACACTACTTAAACTAACTTATACTAAGAACAACACACACACCCATGTCCGAGGGAAGACTCGAACCTCCGGCGGGAGGGGCCGCACAGTCCGTGGCATGATGCCTCAAACCGCGCGGCCACTCCGGGCGGCCCCATTCTCCGTAATTGTGCAACTCTCCACGTCGCAATCCTCTTCAAAGTTATTTTAGAATCCCAGCAGAATCCAACTTCTGCTTAAACAAAATAAAACCTAGATGACAGTTCCTCCTACCTTATCCCGAAATTTAGAAAGCTCTTAGAATTCGTCCTTTCCCAGCACATTCTTTAATACCCACACAACATGTACTGCTTCCTACTAAATAGTCCAGCTTGTATCAAAACAGATCCTATCCTATTGTCTTAGAATCCACAAATTCACCATATTTGTGTTTCATGATCTTGAGGACTAACACCTAAGTTAAATAAGTATTAGCATATTTATCAACTTGCAAATCACCGCTCTTGCCGTGACTACGTTAATGCAACATTTCTGTATAGCTGCCCATGCCTTGCCACCAATAACAATATCAAATTCTTTATTCTGTATCCTACTCTAGGTGCACTGGAAGTAGTCTTCCCTGGTCCACTCTTAAATGGCGTTAATATAGCCTACAAGGCTAGAACTTGTTGTGAATTCTCAAGACCATAACACAACACTTACAAACATGATTTAAATTTTTGTTTTTCTTTAATATCATAACTGTTGTAAATTATTAAATTCTTCATTCTTGACCGGCGTGTAATACTTCTCATTCTTTGTTTCCCTTAAGGGAACAAAGTTTTGGTTTGTAACTAAGCACTTAATTCCAGAACGTGACCTATCAGTATCATTCTCATGAAGGTTAATAATCCAAACTGCAACGAGACGAAAAACTAAGTACGTATGTGTAATGTATGTAGAAGTGATCAAGTACTGTCTTGTGACAGCGAGAGCGAGAGCACCAGCAGCAGCACAGTACTGTTTGTATAAAGCGTTTATTTTGCATTTTGTTTACGACCTTCCACTAAGGAAGGGATTCTATTTGTGTTTATCTGCTCTGCATAGTAACTAACAGTTCTTGATAAAACTTTACGTAGTTTTCGTGTTAGATTTCTTAGTGTTTTCTTGATCGTTTAGAACAGAAAGCGCCCTAAAACCGTCTTTGTTTGTTTCGCGGCCGTTAGCCACTAGTCACTTGAATCAGCAGTTGTCTTGTGACAGCCAGAGCGAGAGCACCAGCAGCAGCGAGTACTGTTTGTATAAAGCGTTTTTGTACTTATTTGCTGCGCTTAGCTTTTAAATAGTTTTTCTGGGAAAACCTAGCGTAGTTTTCGCGTCTCGTATTTCAGTGAGTGTTTCTTGATTATCAGAGTAGCTCATCAGAAGATTATCTTGGGAATTTGTCACCGTATAGGGTAGGGTAAACATAGTCATGTGTAGGGACTGTGGTTGTTGTGAGCGGACGCAAGGAGAATTGGCCACTCTTCGGGGGCAGGTGGAGGCTTTGTCTGTTAGGCTCATCGAGCTCGAGGCGCAGGCGTCGGCTCGTAGTGGCGTTGGGGCAACTGTGGTGAGACCTATGCCTACTTCGGTGGCCTTGGAATCACATGGAACCCCTGATGTCGCTGCGTCTTCCGGCAGTGAGCATCTTACCGGTCAGCCATCACTCCAGGGTGAATGGCGGACAGTGGTGGGCTCTCGCGTGCCTGGCCGAAAGGCGAAGGTGGGATCTGGCCGCGTGGCAGCTGCCTTACCCCTTTCCAACAGGTACGGGGTGCTTCCTAGTGGTGATGACATCGTTTCCGAGCCACCACAGGATGCCTCGCCTGTTGGGCCAGTGGCCGATTCTCCGGCAAGGTCCCGACAGTCACAGAGGGCGGGCCTATTAGTTATAGGGAGCTCCAACGTTAGGCGGGTTATGGAGCCCCTCAGGAAAATAGCGGGTAGGTCGGGGAAGAATGCCAGTGTGCACTCGGTGTGCTCGCCGGGGGGTCTCGTCCGTAATGTGGAGGAGGCCCTTCCGGCAGCTATTGAACGCACTGGGTGTGACCGGCTGCAGATAGTAGCACATGTCGGAACGAATGACGCCTGCCGCTTGGGTTCTGAGGCCATCCTTGGTTCCTTCCGGCGGCTGGCTGATTTGGTGAAGACAACCAGCATCGCACGCGGAGTGCAAGCTGAGCTTAATATCTGCAGCATAGTGCCCAGGAGCCGGCCGGTGTGGCCGTGCGGTTCTAGGCGCTTCAGTCTGGAACCGCGTGACCGCTACGGTCGCAGGTTCGAATCCTGCCTCGGGCATGGATGTATGTGATGTCCTTAGATTAGTTAGGTTTAAGTAGTTCTAAGTTCTAGGGGACTTATGACCACAGTAGTTGAGTCCCATAGTGCTGAGAGCCATTTGAACCATTTTGAACCAAGTGCCCAGAGTCGATCGCGGTCCTCTGGTTTGGAGCCGTGTGGAGGGTCTAAACCAGAGGCTCAGACGACTCTGCGACTATAATGGTTGCAAATTCATCGACCTCCGTTATTGGGTGGAGAACTGTAGGGCCCCCCCTAGACAGGTCAGGCGTGCACTACACACCGGAAGCAGCTACTAGGGTAGCAGAGTACGTGTGGCGTGCACACGGGGGTTTTTTAGGTTAGAGGGACCCCCCCCCCCCTTGGGCGAAACGATAAAATACCTGACGGCTTACCAGAGAGGACATTATCATCGTTGATAAAGAACGTCCGTCCTCAGAGACCAAAAACAGGAAAAGTTAACGTAATATTGGTAAACTGCAGGAGTATCCAGGGCAAGGTTCCTGAATTAGTATCTCTTATTGAAGGAAATAGTGCGCATATAGTATTAGGAACGGAAAGTTGGTTAAAACCGGAAGTGAACAGTAACGAAATCCTAGACACAGAATGGAATATATACCGCAAGGATAGGATAAACGCCAATGGTGGAGGAGTATTTATAGCAGTAAAGAATTCAATAATATCCAGTGAAGTTATTAGCGAATGCGAATGTGAAATAATCTGGGTTAAGCTAAGTATCAAAGGTGGGTCAGATATGATAGTCGGATGCTTCTATAGACCACCTGCATCAGCAACCGTAGTAGTTGAGCGCCTCAGAGAGAACCTGCAGAACGTCGTGAAGAAGTTTCGTGATCATACTATTGTAATAGGGGGAGACTTCAATCTACCAGGTATAGAATGGGATAGTCACACAATCAGAACTGGAGCCAGGGACAGAGACTCTTGTGACATTATCCTGACTGCCTTGTCCGAGAATTACTTCGAGCAGATAGTTAGAGAACCAACTCGTGAAGCTAACGTTTTAGACCTCATAGCAACAAATAGACCGGAACTTTTCGACTCCGTGAATGTAGAAGAGGGTATCAGTGATCATAAGTCAGTGGTTGCATCAATGACTACAAGTGTAATAAGAAATGCCAAGAAAGGAAGGAAAATATATTTGCTTAACAAGAGTGATAGGGCACAAATCGCAGAATATCTGAGTGACCACCATCAAACGTTCATTTCTGAGGAAGAGGATGTGGAACAAAAATGGAAAAAATTCAGAAACATCGTCCAGTACGCCTTAGATAAGTTCGTACCGACTAAGGTCCAAAGCGAGGGGAAAGATCCACCGTGGTATAACAATCATGTACGAAAGGTACTACGGAAACAAAGAAAGCTTCATCATAGGTTTAAGAGTAGTCGAATCATAGCTGATAAGGAAAAGCTGAACGAAGCGAAAAAGAGCGTAAAGAGAGCAATGAGAGAAGCATTCAACGAATTCGAACATAAAACATTGGCAAACAATCTAAACAAGAACCCTAAAAAGTTTTGGTCATATGTAAAATCGGTAAGCGGATCTAAATCCCCTATTCAGTCACTCGTTGACCACGATGGCACCGAAACAGAGGACGACCGAAGAAAGGCAGAAATACTGAATTCAGTGTTCCGAAACTGTTTCACTGCGGAAAATCGTAACACGGTCCCTGACTTCAGCCGTCGCACGGACGCCAAAATGGAAAATATTGAAATAAACGATATCGGAATTGAAAAACAACTGCTATCACTTAGTAGCGGAAAAGCATCCGGACCAGACGAGATACCCTTAAGATTCTACAGTGATTATGCTAAAGAACTTGCCCCCTTTCTATCAGCAATTTATCGTAGATCGCTGGAAGAACGTAAAGTACCTAGCGACTGGAAGAAAGCGCAGGTCGTTCCCATTTTCAAGAAGGGTCATAAATCAGATGCGAATAATTATAGGCCTATTTCGCTTACGTCAATCTGTTGTAGAATAATGGAACATGTTTTGTGTTCTCGTATTATGACGTTCTTAGATAATACAAATCTCCTTCATCATAACCAACATGGATTCCGCAAACAGAGATCATGTGAAACTCAGCTCGCCCTATTTGCCCAAGAAATTCACAGTGCCGTAGACACTGGCGAGCAGATTGATGCCGTATTCCTGGACTTCAGGAAGGCATTTGATACGGTTCCGCACTTACGTTTAATGAAAAAAGTACGAGCTTACGGAATATCGGACCAGGTTTGTGATTGGATTCAGGATTTACTAGAAGAAAGAACACAACATGTCATTCTTAACGGTTCAAAATCTGCAGATGTAGAGGTAATTTCGGGAGTACCGCAAGGAAGCGTGATAGGACCTTTATTGTTTACAATATACATAAATGACTTAGTTGACAACATCGGTAGCTCCGTGAGGCTATTTGCAGATGACACGGTTGTCTACAAGAAAGTAGCAACATCAGAAGACTCGTACGTACTCCAGGAAGACCTGCAGAGGATTAATGCATGGTGCGACAGCTGGCAGCTTTCCCTAAACGTAGATAAATGTAATATAATGCGCATACATAGGGGCAGAAATCCATTCCAGTACGATTATGCCATAGGTGGTAAATCATTGGAAGCGGTAACGACCGTAAAATACTTAGGAGTTACTATCCGGAGCGATCTGAAGTGGAATGATCACATAAAACAAATAGTGGGAAAAGCAGGCGCCAGGTTGAGATTCATAGGAAGAATTCTAAGAAAATGTGACTCATCGACGAAAGAAGTAGCTTACAAAACGCTTGTTCGTCCGATTCTTGAGTATTGCTCATCAGTATGGGACCCTTACCAGGTTGGATTAATAGAAGAGATAGACATGATCCAGCGAAAAGCAGCGCGATTCGTCATGGGGACATTTAGTCAGCGCGAGAGCGTTACGGAGATGCTGAACAAGCTCCAGTGGCGGACACTTCAAGAAAGGCGTTACGCAATACGGAGAGGTTTATTATCGAAATTACGAGAGAGCACATTCCGGGAAGAGATGGGCAACATATTACTACCGCCCACATATATCTCGCGTAATGATCACAACGAAAAGATCCGAGAAATTAGAGCAAATACGGAGACTTACAAGCAGTCGTTCTTCCCACGCACAATTCGTGAATGGAACAGGGAAGGGGGGATCAGATAGTGGTACAATAAGTACCCTCCGCCACACACCGTAAGGTGGCTCGCGGAGTATAGATGTAGATGTAGATGTAGATGTACTGTTGATTTTCATAAAGTCACTGATAATGCACTTCTATCAAGTATGGGGGCCCAGTAAACGGTGCACGGAAGCAAACACGTTTCTGCTTTGGTGTGCATGACTTCACTGAGCATATTTCCCGCCCATGTTTATATGTCGGAGTCTGTGTGATTTCGTGTGTTGTTGTTCCCGCTTCGGTACTTTTGTTCAGTGTGTGGTCTGTGAGTGAAAATGTTTTGAGCGTGTGCTAGCAATTCCTGGCTGTGCTGTTGTTGGCTGTAATGCTCACATTCGTAATAGGAAAGGAAGAAGCACTTCAAGTTTTCCCTGGCGTTGCAAGTCTAAAAGCCTGCTTTTACATATGGCTGTCGAAATGCTGTGGAGAAGACCCTAAGTACTTTGCGAATGCTAAAATATATTCTCGTCCTCGCGAAGAAACTTATTAAATTAGACACTTGTATTCTGAACTGCTACATTTAGCACGGGAACGAGTGCTGGAGGGTGAAGCACTTCCATTATGTAATTTGCTTTGCAGTAGTAACGCGAGAGACAGCACACAACGTGCAACAGAAGTAAGGTTGGAACGTTTCAACGAATGTAAGATGAATCAAAGATGCCAAGGGACTAGAAAAGCTTTCACAATGGAAGAAGAGTGCTGATTAATGTACTTTTACTGATGAAGACATTGATTATGATTAAGATAACGTTAGTGTGCAAAATTTCGTACAGGCGTTACTGACAACAAATGCTCATCTGAAAACATGTGCATGAAATTACAACACGTAGTAACGAACTTCGAAGTGGTTCTCATCAACGAAACGGCGTCTGTATGATGAAAAAATTAATAAAAATGCACTTGATTTCGTGAAATTAATCGAATACTGGGAAAAATATTTTTATCCAATCAAATCAGAAGATTGTTAGATGGGTAATTACTTTGTGCACCGTTCTGCAAAAAGGTTACAATTTTCTAAGGTAAAACCTCTGAAAGTTGGAGAAACCGCAGTTTCAGTTGCTACCCAGGTATTATGAACGATGTTTTAGTGACGATGAAAATACTTGGACCTCACAGCAATATCCTCGTTGTTACAGTGCGAAGGTTTTTGCAACTCGGAAACAGCATACTTACTTCAATTTTATGTTCATATGACCGCTGCGCTCTTGACCGAAATAGTTGTTTCCTTATGTATGGAAAGAGCTTAGCGTTAGTCACGAAAATACTTGCCTGTCCCACTCAGGTGATTCTCTGAAATGTGTGTGCGTGTTCGCTGACCACCTAATTTGCTGAAACTCTGAAGGAAGCATTTATGGTTTCAAGACATTATGTTGGAAAACAAGGCAGTGATAAAGTGTTCGAGAAACAGTTCATTCTGATATTGGCGAAAATAAATTTTTGATATGCTTTGAGAACATATGCGTTGGCTCTTGAAAGCATCTGCTGCCACAACGAAAAGGAATTTTGAAGAATTTTTGGTCACTTTTGTGTCTATTCAGTGACTTAGTAGCTTATAATATTGAATATATTCGCACTGCAAGGCTAAACGGACACTGCTTGGAAAAAAATTTCCGTTATGAGAGGCATTGAATTTTTTTGTGATCGTCCACCGCCTCTCGGGACAAAGAGCCAGATAATACTGTTGTTGTTGGGAGTAAAGGCCCACGATATTCTACTTTCAGAGGTATCATTTGTAATATCATGTTAAGAAAAAACATCTGTGACTGATTGAAACGGTGTTTGGTAGCATCCTGCCACATATATCTGAGGCGTTAGAAATGTTTGGAGGAGGGGAGGAGACCGAAGACCTAGAACTCTCAGAAGCAGATTCCGATATTCCATCAGTGTTATTAGTTTCTTACTGTGGATTTGAAGGATGTAAATATCTTGCTGGATATGTAGCGTTCTGGTGCAGACAGCACGACAGATCACCAGCCACAACCACTGTAGACTTACAGGAAATGCCTGAGATCACATCAGGTGGGTGGCTGCACATTATTTCTCGCGGCCGTTTGGTTGTACTCTCACAATCGTGACTTGAAACAGCTACCAAATCTGAATTACTTTTTGCTCAGGTCGATGGGTGTGACGATTCGTCCAGGACTGCTGTCATTCAGAACATCTTCCACACGTACCGAGCATTTCCTCACTGTTCATCTAGGAATAATTAAAATTTACGCCGGAACGAGAACATACACCCGTTTTCGCTCGCTGCCATCAAAAGGAACGCAAATAAAACAAGGAAAACCCATAACTGCAAAGCAAGGAAGTAGCATTTATCATCTCTTTAGTGTATAAAAAGAAAATATTTGAGTGTATTAACTTGTAAAGAAAGTTATATTAGTGACTGAAATGAAGCTCCTCTGACAGTGTTTGTTTGATAACTTCCTAGCAAAATTCCCAGAATGAAGGTGCCAAAGATTGGCATATATCCTACGACACCACATCCCAGCTTTGCTGAACGGCAGACACAGTAAGTGAATTCGCTTATTATGCTTATCCATTACGGACATTTTAGAACCGTGACTGTATATTGAATGTAAATAAGTTATACACAACTGCAACCAGTCACTGTTTTTCAATAATAATGCTTTATTACATGAACCGGTTTTCGGACCCTTTCAGGTTCGTCTTCAGATGATTTCGGGAGGATCCGGGAAGTTACATCATTACTGGTAGTAGCATAATGCTGGGTGCTGGTTCTATGGCAGAAAGATGGGTCACACTTTAATGTATTGCCATGACTACAGCTTATCTCTCGATATGGATGTAAATTTAGTTTTTAGTTACTGCGACAGTATAGGCGGCTTTTTTCGTATATGTCTGCCTCCATTTTGATGTCCAGAATACTTTCACACGAACTATATTAGTTTACACTTTGAGAAAACGACGGTTATGGCAATCGTTCCTGAACTCCATCTCCCGCTCCACTAGTTCTACAAAAGTATGGGAAGCCATCAGGAGGATTTCCGGGAAACGCAGCCAACTACCAGTCACGGCATTGCTGCATCAGGGTTGTCTACTCACAGCGCCGAGAGACATTGCCCAGACACTGGCCATGTATTTTGCCGAATCTACTGCCACTGTTAACTGTGATCCAGATTTCTGCCGCTGCCGCACTGCCATCGAGAGGGATCACTTGGACTTCCGGTTCCAAATTCTGAACCCTACAACTGCCCCTTCACAATGTGGGAACTGGATTCGGCGCTGTCTGTGGCTCATGATACTGCGCCAGGTGAAGATCAAATCCTGTACAGCATGCTGCAGCACTTGTTGCTGCCATCCAAGGAAGTTCTCCTGAATTGTTTTAATACGATATGGTCATCCGGCGCGTTCCCTGACTCGTGGAGGGAGGCGATTTTGATTCCCCTCCTCAAACCGGGAAAAGACCGAATGCATCCCAGTAGTTATCGGAGTATTGCTTTGACGAACTGTGTCGGGAAGACATTGGAACGCATGGTCAACCGTCGCCTGGTTTGGCTGCTCGAGACCAGGCAGCTCTTTAGCGACTCTCAGTGTGGCTTTCGGAGATGTCGTTCAACTATAGACAACTTGACCCTGCTTGAGGCGGCCGTCCAGCGGGCCTTCCTACGTAACCAGCATTGTCTAGGTGTATTCTTTGACATTAATAAGGCGTATGACAGTACTTGGCGCCGCCTTATCCTCAATCAACTCCATCAGTGGGGCTTTCGTGGCCATCTCCCCACCTTCATTCGGTCCTTTCTTTCCCGCCGCCTCTGTCGATACCGGGTTGGTAATGTGTTATCTGATTTGTACGTGCAGGAGAATGGTGTTCCTCAGGGAAGCGTTTTAAGTGTCACCCTCTTTGCCGTCGCCATTAACGGTATCACGTCCACTATCCGGAGTCCTGCCCAGTGCTCCTTGTTTGTGGACGATTTTGCTGTTTTCTGTTCTTCCTCCAGTCTTGTCACTGCTAGTCGGCAGCTGCAGCTTACGATAAAGCGATTAGAGGCATGGACTGCGAAGACGGGTTTTACCTTTTCTGCAGACGAATGTGTGTGTGTTCATTTTAATCGTTCTCGACGTGCTTTTACCTCCCCAGAATTGTGTCTGAGGGGCACCATTCTTCCTTTTAGGGACACTGTGAGGTTCCTGGGCCTCACTTTTGATTCAAAGTTGTCGTGGTTGCCGCACCTTAAAGACCTCAAGGTGCGGGCCCTGAAGGCACTGAATATTTTGAAGTGTCTGAGCCATCGGTCCTGGGGAGCAGATCGGGCCCGTCTGCTGCAGTTTTATAGGGCATTCGTCCGGTCGCGTCTTGACTATGGATGCACTGTGTATGGATCAGCGAGGCCTTCGTATCTGAAGATTCTTGACGCAGTACACCATGAGGGTATCAGGCTGGCTACTGGTGCCTTCCGTACCAGTCCCATCCCCATCCCCTGAGGCAGGGGAACCGCCGCTCGCCATCCGGCGGAAACTCCTCATGGTGCGACGGGTGTGTCAATTCCTTGCCTGTCCTACCTCCCTGGCATACCCTACTGTTGCCCGACCGCCTATGGAACGTCTCTTTTCCAGTCGCCCAAGGGCAACGAGACCATTTGGGATTCGTGCCAAGCATTTGCTTGAGTCCCTTGGTGTGGAGCGTGTCGCCCCCCAACGACAAGGTTTTACTCGCCTGCCTCCCTGGTTGCTCCAGAGACCCAGCGTCCTTTTAGCCTTGTCGGAGTACCGGAGGAGCTGCACTCCTGCGTTTGTTTTTATTTCCTTATTTTACGATATTTTAAACCAGCATGCCGACCATGTACCAGTATTTACGGATGGCTCTAAACAGGGGGACTCGGTTGGTTGTGCTGTTGTTTTCCCTGATCGAGTCGTCAAGTTACGGCTTCCTGCGGCGTTTACCATCTTTGATGCCGAATTGTTTGCGATCTTGCGGGCATTGGAGCAGATGAGATGTGTTCCCAGTCTTAAGTTTCTCATTTGTTCTGACTCCCTGAGTGCCCTTCAGACCATGCAACACTTGTACCCAGCGAATACGGTCGTCCAGAACATCCATGATGCCCTACTCCACCTGCAACGGCAGGGGAAGGAGGTTTCTTTCTGCTGGGTGCCGGGGCACGTGGGAATTAGGGGAAACGAACTGGCGGATGTGGCTGCCAAAGATGCATGTTCCCTCCCTCACGTTGTCGAATGTGCCGTCCCCCTCCATGCTGTTACCTCCCTTTTGCGTTTTCGTGTTATGCGTCAATGGGAAGAGGAGTGGCTGGCAGTCGGTGAAAATAAGCTGCGTCTGGTCAAGGCCACCACGCGGCCATGGCGTACGTCCTACCAGTCATGCAGGCGGGATGAGGTTCTCCTCACTCGTCTCCGCATCGGGCACAGTCCTTTAACGCACGGTTTTTTACTCCGGCGGGAGGACCCCCCAATCTGCAGTGCTTGTGGCGTCCAGATTACTGTCCGCCACATTTTACTTGACTGTCCTTTATTCTCTGACCAGAGGGCGGTGGTTTCCTTGCCACCGGATTTACCTTCTATTTTGCAAGATGACGCAACGACTGTGGTTAAGGTCTTACGGTTTTGTGTCCTGTCCAATTTGTTGCCTCGGATTTTAGGGAGAGGATTTTAATGTGCTGCTGGGTTTCTTCTCCTCTTGTTTTGCCTCTGTATGTGAGGATTTGGAACTGCGTCAGGTCTGTGTCTTTTAGCCGTTCTCCTTGTTCGGTGTCCGTCTTCGTCCCTTCACTGCATGTGTTCCTGTTTCTATGCGTTTGGGCGCTGATGACCACGCTGTTTAGCGCCCGAAAACCTCAAACCACACACACACACACACACACTTTGACAGTGACACTTTACCAGCATCCAGCATGCGCTTTACAACTGTTACTTGTAACAAAGATCTTGACAGAGAGATATGGCGTAAACCTAATTTGTACAGAGATGTAATTTGTTGTTCTTTACATGTGTTTAAAGTCGATATAAGGGCAAGTATTTTAATCAGAATGGCGATAACATGAGAACCCAAGATAAAATAATAATAAATTACTAAAAGTACAAATTTCAGGTGATCTGATATGTTATTTCTACTTGTACGTTACAGGCAATTTTTTTTAATAGCAATTATCATGTTTGGCATTAACATGAATCCCAAGGAATCAATAATACAGAGTTATTGTATCTGCAGTGAGGTGCAGCTGCCTGTATGAGTAGGACCTGTATATTTAAATGAATAACAAATCTTCAGATGAACTGTTGGCTTATTTATGTTGTTACGTTAACATGATCTGGAGTATTATCAAGAGCAGATTCTGTTTATTTTAGCTAAAGGTATATGTATAAGAGTTATAGTGATTGTAATGGATTAAAGCTGTTTGTATGGCTGTACATTTAATATTTAAAAATCATGAACAAAAATTCTTTAACTGTTGACTTATTTTTATTCTAACATTAGAGTGATCTGGGATATTGCTAAAGGCAGCTTCTGTTTGTTCCAGCTACAATTAATATGTATAAAGTACTGATTTATGTTAGCAATGGAGAGCTTTAACATTTAGAGACATGGTACATGTCTTATTCAGTGGTAGTATATTACATTGACACCGATGTGGTTAGGATGTAAGGAGAGGGAGGGGTGGGTCATTGCGAGGGGGGTGGGGGCTGGGGAGCCGGTGTAGGGTTCGTTGGGTGGTTACTTGTTTTGAACTAGTAGATCTTCAAAGTTCTGAAAGAAAAATTTGTTTCTCAGTTCAGTTTGATCATTGAGTAGGTAGTCAGGTGCTGTATTTGTGTAGATAAATATTTCAATTTCTTCAAGAAGGTCAAGTATTGTGCCTTTGTTGGCAAAATGTAGTATTCGGAGATTCTGTTCTAAGTTGTTTGCAGAATGATTGTGTTGGGCAAGGTGTGAGGCAAAGCTGGACTTGTTCAGGTTGTTAAGACGGAGTGCATCTATGTGTTCTTTAAGTCTTGTTGTGAAGCTTCTACCAGTTTGTCCAATGTAGAAGCTTGGACATGAGTTGCAAGTGAGCTTGTACACACCTGACTTTCGATATTGTTGTATAGTGCTTTTGGTGCTGTGTATGATTTTGTTTTGTATTTTGTTGTTGGTGAAGAAACTTATTTTTATGTTGTATGTCTTGAAGAGGTTGGCAATTTGGTGAGAAATCTTCCCTAGGAAAGGCAGGCTAACAAGTGTGGTTTTCTTGTTTGTGGGTGGTTGTTCAGCAGTTGGTTGATTTAGTTTTGCTGTATGGATTAGTTTATCTATTATTGCAGGGTTGTACCCATTGGTGGAGGCAATTGATTTAATAATTTCTGTTTCTTTTTGTCTTTCATTTGTGTCCATTGGGATTTTAAGCATGCGATTAACCATTGTTCTGAAGAATGCTTTTTTATGTTGGTCTGGATGGCAAGAGGATTTATGTATGGTAACATTGGTGGTTGTTGGCTTTCTGAAAATTTGAAATTTATGCTTGTGATTTTTATTTGAGATTGTTAGATCAAGATAGTTAATGCCATCTAGTGTTTCATGTTCTACCGTGAACTTGATTTTATTGTGTATTGTATTAAGTTCTTTGGCTAGATTACCTATTTCTTCTGTTGCTCCATTGCAGAACGAGTGTGTCATCAACATAGCGTTTGTAATAAAGGAGATTATCTTTTAGTTGGGTTTGGGACCTCAAAAAGTTATTTTCAAGGTTATTGATATATATGTCTGCTAGCAAGCCTGCAAGACTACTACCCATTGCCAGTCCATCTTCCTGAATGTAAAACTTGTTGTTGAACAGGAAGTAGTTGTGTGACAATATAAGTTCCAGGATCTCTATGAGTTCATAGATTTCAGCTCTACCCATTGTCCCATGTTTCAGTAAATTATTTCTTATTAAACTAATTGTTTCCTTGACAGGTATGTTTGTATATAGGTTTACTATGTCAAGTATGTTTGTTATAAATCGCATTTTGCAACAAAGTTAAGTTCTCGGGCCAGTGCCTTTTTGTATAGATGAATATGGACAACTTGGATTAACACTCTCCTCCCCATTGGACAAAAGATCCACTGCTTAGTGCTGTGACGAAAATTATGAATGTATATGTGACAGTTAGATTAGTTAATTCGAATGTTTTCTACAAATAAGGTTTTTGGATAATTTCTTGAGAGAAAGCCATAGTGTCCACTTACCAGTCGATTTTTCTAAACTTGTGATGCTAAGAAAAAGAAAATGACCGTCATATAGATCTTGTCTACTCACGAAAACCTTTTTCGGAGTCAGTTCAGAAAACTGCATGCCCATTTTGAACATTTACTTCAACAAAAGAACTGCAGAAACAGACTGTACTTTGTGCTTTATTTAGCACGTTTAGATTTGATATATGCATGTAATTCAGCACCGTCTGTTTCAAAGCTGGATACATTACGGAATGTAGCAGTAAAGTTCTATCAACAGCTGAGTAGCAGTTTATATTTCATTATTTCTGTAGAAACTAAAGCATTCCACAAATACAACGCGTAACTGCGTGGGCCACATGTTATAGCGGTGTTTCCAGAGGCAGACGCTGTTGCACAGTGACGTCACAGCGTCAGCCAATAGCAACACAGAACACTTACTTCCCAACCTTATCTTTATAAAATGGTTCAAATGGCTCTAGGGACTATGGGACTTAACATCGGAGGTCATCAGTCCCCTAGACTTAGAACTACTTAAACCTAAGGACATTACACACATCCATGCCCGAGGCAGGATTCGAACCTGCGACCGTTGCAGCCGCACGGTTCCAGACTGAAGCGCCTAGAACCGCTCGGCTACCGCGTCCGGCCTTATTTTTATACAGTTATCTTTAAAATGTTTGGTTGGCGCACAAGTTCGTGGCGTTTTTCTTTTGTATGTTAGTATTCTGGTTGCCATGGGTTTTATTGATATTCGTTTTTTATTTGGAGTTCACTGTTGCTTTTTAGTTTACATATTCTCATTTGGTCTTTTGGAGATAGTGAATGAAGCTGTGAACGTTAGAAAATGGAATGCCAAGTGGAGAAATCTGAACATTTTCGACATATTTGAATTCAATAGAAGTGTGAGTGTGGAGGCGGCGAGAAGAATTCGTAACGCGTGTGAGTATAGTGCCATTGGACAGAGCGCGGCAAGAAAATAGTTTTGTATTTCTAAGTAGGACCTGTTTGACATTAGTGACTCTTCATGTTCAGGAAGACCTTAAGGCTCTGATGAAATCGTTTAAACGCGTTTAACCATGTCAATGTACTCGAGAACTGCCACTGATGAACTGTGATCATACCAGCATCGTGCGACCTTTGCATGAAATGGTGAAGGTTCAAAAAGCGTTTGTATGGATACTGCATGCTCTAGGCCAAATTAACAAATATCGGTGGGTGATCGTATGTGTATCTGTGTTCGCTCGTCATCAACTGCGTCGTGAACAACACCGATCATTCCTATCCCGTATCGATATGGGTGACGAGAAATGGTATCTGTATGCTAACATAAGGAAAAGGAAGAAATGGCTCGGCCCAAACAAAGCAGCAACTCCCCGTGAAAAAAACTTGCGCGTATCTACGAAAGATAATGTTATGCACTTGGTGGAAAAGCAACAGTGTGGTGTACTATGAAATGCTTCCCCGAGGTGTAACCATCAGTGCTGACATTTATTGTCAACAACTGAGTCGTCTTGCAGAAGCAGTCCAGGAACAACTAGGAAGACAGTGTGAAGTGATGCTGCTCTACGATAACGCCAAAATGTTCAAATGTGTGTGAATTCCTAAGGGACCTAATTGCTGAAGTCATCTGGCCCTAGACTTACACACTTCTTAAACTAAGTTACACTAAGAACAACACACACACCCATTCGGAGGGAGGACTCGAACCTCTGGCGGGAGGGGCCGCGCAGTCCATGACACGGCGCCTCAAACCGCGCGGACACTGCGCGGCTACGATAACACCCGCTAGAATTCTACTAGACTGCTAAAAAACCACTACACAAGAGATGGGTTGGGAGGTCATTCTGCACCCACCTTATTCACCTGATCTTGCACCCTCATATTTTCATCTTTCCAGTTCTCTACAGAACAACTTTCAAGGAACTTCATTTCCGGATGAAAATGCACTCCAAACACGACTCTACGAGTTCTTCGCCTCAAAACCATGAGATTCCTACAGTCGAGGAATCGAAAAGTTACCCAAGCGTTGACAGACCGTTGGAAATAGCCAACTGGAATTATATTGTTGATAACTGGAGTCTGAGTTATGAGTATCTGTTGCGTTTATTACAATTATGGAAAGACTTAACGAATTCATGCACCAACCAAATATTTTAACTGGCACGGATCGTAGATGAGTGTCACGCCTTATCAATGACAATTGGCTTCAACTCCAACAGGAATTGACACAAGTGCAGCTCCGTTTCCGAGCGAACTTTGCGAAGTGAGCAGCATGGAATGCACGTCTGGAGTCGAGTACCTGATGAAAGGTACATTTATGACAGCGGCACGTCTCCAAAGGCCCAAACAGCACAGCATTTTCACAGTAACTCGTAGGAGGCGTTTAGTGCTATTGGTGCGATTGGTCCGAAGAGTCGTGATATGAAATAACTGAGCTTATCACTGAGAGAAGAGCCGCCCCGAGAACTCGAAAATCTTGTATCAGCATGCTTATAACATCAATGGATTATATGGTAGAGCAGTCCTAAGCCCGTCGGACAGTTTGTATCATACAGAAGGATGCAAGCTCATAAAACCAATGGAATATAAGAAATATTGCTTAGAAACAAATAAAAATTCGTTTTTCGCGGCTGCAATCGTACATTCCTGGTTTGACGAACACTGAAGTACTCTATCGCACCTTGACTGGCCCGCTAATTCGCCCAATCCTAATCTCATGCAAAATGTCTAGGACTCTTTTGAACCGCAAGTGAAATGTAACAACCAACGTCTCCACAGTTTGGTAGTTGTACGGGAGCAAATGGTAAATGAGCTGCTTCAGCGTGCCTGAAGAAACTTGCGGAAACTCTACCTCGTCTGTTTGAGGCAGTTACGAAGATTAGAGGTGATATTATGCGGTATTAGAGTGATGGTTCCTGGGAGGCCTCTTATCGTCTCCACTGCTACAACTCCTTACCTCCTGTGATGCATATCCTTCTTCTTCAATGCAGCGAAGTGCTTCATTTCAATAAATTCTTTTTCGTCAGAAGTGACTGACAAGAATAATAGCAGTTTTTAAGGTGGCCAGTCTTAATATACCTTAAATAATTTGAAAACACAAAAATATCTGAAAACGCTCATTGTACTGTGAAACATGTTTGGCCGATGATTAGTACATAATAGTGTTACAGAAAAGCCTTTAACTGTAAATACTAAAAATTATTCTAAAGCATTCACTGTTTCGAAGTCAGAGTCCAAGTACCAACAGCAAGTCCGCAAAGATATTAAAAACTTAGAACTCTTCCTCATCAGTTTCGAAACACTCAATTTCGGAGCAAAGTTTTATTTATCTGCAAGGTGAACTAGTTTACACTGCTTGCCATTAAAATTAAAATACCATAAAACGGCCAAGCAAGAAGCATCAAACTGGTATGAAGTGTAATACATGCTTAGTTACGTAAACGATTTGTATTTGAGCACAATTGCCTTAAGTACTCGTAGATACTAGTAACGTCAGTCACGAGGGCTATTTTTCATTTGTTCAAGGTCCGATTGGTTGCAGAATGGAGACCACAAGGAAAATCAGATATGTTTTATTCACAACATTTAGCAACATATTCTAGCGCGCGCTACTTTTCTACATGTCTTCACTTGGACTTAAACATTTGTCGTAGCGTTATACCACTTTCCAATACCCTCGTCATGGAAGACAGTAGCCTGTGCTTTCAGCCATTTCTGGTTCAAATGGTTCACATGGCTCTGAGCACTATGGGACTTAGCTTCTGAGGTCATCAGTCCCCTATAACTTAGATCTACTTAAACCTAACTAACCTAAGGACATCACACACATCCATGCCCGAGGCAGGATTCGAACCTGCGACCGTAGCGGTCGCGCGGTTCCAGACTGTAGCGCCTAGAACCGCTCGGCCACCCCGGCCTGCTCCGCCATATCTGATGGTATACAGTTCGTTGTGTGTGCTAAAATACTGTCCTCATAGCCACCCCTTCATGTGATCAAAGAGATGAAAGTCAGAGGGAGCCATATCCGGGGTGTACGATGGGTGATAAACACTTCCCATCGAAAACTCTGTAGTGGCGTCTTTGTTACAGTTCCAGTGTGTGGCAGAGCAGTGTCATGAAGAAGGACAACGGCTGGAGACAACATTCCTCAACCATTGTTATGAGTTTTCCTTCGTCTGATCCACTCGCTGAACAAGATCAGCGGTTGATACTCGCTATTGCCGACCGCGGTGGTCACGCAGTTTAGGCGCTGCAGTCCGGAACCGCGCGACTGCTACGGTCGCAGGTTCGAATCCTGCCTCGGGCATGGATGTGTGTGATGTCCTTAGGTTGGTTAGGTTTAAGTAGTTCTAAATTCTAGGGGACTGATGACCTCAGATGTTAAGACCCATAGTGCTCAGAGCCATTTGAACCATTTTTTTTATACTCGCTATTGTTCCAGACTGCCTGCATCATGAATGTCTGTACGTCCTGCTTCAAAGTTCCTACACAATTGCAGCACTTTGCTGTCACACATGGCAATTACGTTACGTGAACTGCATTAAATCAGGTGGAACCCCTTTGTATGAAGAAATCGAATGATAGCAAGCACTTTACACTTGGCGGGAGACTCGATTGTGGTGGCATCTTTGCACGTTCACTGTGTGCTCAGAACGGAAATGTGCAAACACGATGCCGTCTACGGTAATATTAGTGCCACTGCGAAACACGTCTGCACAAAGCTCCATCGGATTTTCACAGTGGTTTTAATTTCGCGATAGATCAGATCTTGAAAAGAAAAAAAAAACTAGAGAAAGAGATGTCGTTTATAACGTATGTAAGGAAAAATTAGGCAGTGTTTTTCTCACTGAGGAAACGCATCTGACTGTAGTTTGTTTTTGGCCAAAACGTGTTATACCTCATGTAAGAGGGAGAAACTGCTACCAGTAAGGCTGTTGCAATTCCACAGCCAGCGTATTAATATGCTCACGTGACTAGTGTCCACGAGAATAGCTATAATTTTCATTCGGCTGTGTAGGATTATACAATCACGTGATATACTTTGAGTGAAGAGAAGGTTGGCAGCAAGATAATGAGAAACCGATTGTAAATGGCGTTACTCTTAGTTAACATTCTGTCGTTGCGTGGGATTCTGATCTTTTGCATATCCAGGCATGTATCATACTTCATTACAACTTCACTTTTGTTCACGCCGTCTTCTTGGTGTTGCAGATTTATTTGCCGTCACATTAAAGTGGCGTAGGTGTGACTAATGTCAGAAACAGAGCGCAGGCACTGTTTCTGGTAAAGATGGGCCGACTATGGCATTCTGAGAAAGTCAACCTGACAGACACCTTGATCAATGAAGCGGCGCCACAATCACTGCACCCTCTAGACCAAGTCGGTCATATTTCGCCTCCATTCAATCACATTCGGACGTTCCTCATGGGCTATTGTTATTTGCTGGATGACCTGCGTTCTGCACTATCGCTCACGACGAAGGGCTATTTCCTCCAATTATAAAGACACCAAATCGCCAGCGTGGTTGAACAGCGCTACCCTGCCGTACGATAGAAGAGAGTATGGCGAGCGATCCATCTATCCTTTCTCCCCGGGGCCCACGGATGTGCGGGCTCCGTGGTGCGTGATAGTGAATAACAAATTCGCTAATCGCAGACGATTGCAGTCCACCCATCTGGCTGACTCGCCTTTATGTCCACTTTGCGCATTAACCGATTTTGGCGCATATCCGTTGACATGTGGTACGGAGGCTGCATGTTGGCTACTGAGACCACAAATGTTAGTCCAACACTTGCGACGGCCGTTCACGTCAGTTGATTCTGTAGCTCTATTACAGCCGGATACCGTCTACTTCCCAGCCGTCAGGACAAATGCAGTCAATTGGATTAAAGGAATGTCTCTATACTGTTTCTTCTGCAACTGTGACAAAGACGTGTTAGATTATTGGTTCATCCTGCTGGACAAACACACGGACTTACAATGCTGGTCTTCTTCGGCCAACTATCTGAGTTCGTTACTCATGGACCCTCCAGCTAGCTGAGGTGTTCCGGGTGCGAGAAGAGATAGATGACGATGGTCCACGATTCAAGAGCGATTTCAACTTGTGTAGGCAGGGGACAATACGCCTCATCATACGAGAAGACGACCTGGGCGATCTTCATGGTCAACTGTTGTAGGGTTTTCTTTACCTAGTTAGCATGCTATTTACTTCGCCATTAAAACAAAAACAAATAAGTAAATCAATAAAAACTGAAATAAGAAAGAAGTAGAACCCTTGATATCTCTCCGTTCAGTTCCTGTTCCAGATCCTTGATCATGGCAACACATGGCCCTCGCAGCCATGCTACACAAAAAAAGGTGGGGGGGACTGCCTAAGGATCTGGTTTTAGGCACCAGTGCGAAAGGGCGTGGGTTCGAATCCAAACGCAGCCAAGGTATTTTTGGAAAAAATGTAAAGAAAAAAAAGCACAATGTTTAGCGTATAAACCTGACGTGGCGAAGGTTATAAGTTCGACTTTCGTCAAATGCACTGAATTTTTATGTCTCTAATCCGAAGAAATGAGTTACATTATTATTGTTATTCAATTAATTGGATTAAATGTAAGCCGGCCGGTGTGGCCGAGTGGTTCTAGGCGCTTCAGTCTGGAACCGCGCGACCGCTACAGCCGAAGGTTCGAATCCTGCCTAGGGCATGGATGTGTGTGATGTACTTAGGTTAGTTAGGTTTAAGTAGTTCTAAGTCTAGGGGTCTGATGACCTCAGCAGTTAAGTCCCATAATGCTTAGAGCCATTAAATGTAATTTTTTATTTCTGATTATTTGCCGCGTCATTTTCATGAACGTATTGAATTTTTTTATCTCCTCTTCTTTTTCTTACCATATTTTTGTTTGAAATCTGCCTGTGTTGTCTACATCTGCAGTCGAGAGCCAACGAAGACTGCTCAAAGGTTGGTAACGCGGCAGCTCGTGTAACCAGTGTGAGGATAGTTTCAGGCAATCAGTGGTAGCGAGAAGTTACTGTTTGCTTTCAGCTCTGAGACCGAAATTTGCCCTATGGTTAGCTGTAATCGCCGGGAACAAAGCAGTCTTTGAATCTAATTCTGCTGCAGATTGTTGACCGCTGTTTTCTCGGATACATCGCATAACATGAGGTTGTGGTTAGTTTAGGATATGAGTAGTATTCATGGCTACAAAACGCGTCGTCTGCCGCAGTTCGGTCATTGGTCACTTAAAACTCATCTGTCGACAGAACATCTCGCATTTCAGACATACATTGCGGCGGTCACTTCCAACACTGCTCCGCATTACACATTAACAAAATTTGTAAAGTGATTAGATTAGTAGGTATACTTCTATTATAGCAATTGCTTATCTTCCATTTGCAAAACCTTAGCGATCAGACCCCATTTGCGATGGAAAGTAGTCATCATCTTGACTGTGAGGAGGTAGGCTAGTTGTTTGCTCTATTCACATCGTTTCACCTAAATTTCGTGTTTATGTCGAAAAGTATTGCGTTTTTCGACCTAATTTAAGTTCATTGCGAAGTAGAGTGGATCAAAGTAAATACTGGTCAGCACATGGCAGTTAATTTCTTTTTTCAACGTAATGTGTTCTCTTGTGTTTAGTGAAGTTATTTCGTCTTCTTGACAGTTTCGTACATAATCTCTGTATAATAAATTTTTAGTATTGTATTTTCGATTTGCCTTTTTGTGAGATTTACGCAGTCCGACTGCCATTGTATCTACGATTGTGACGATCTGTTGTCACATGAGGATATAACCGACCGAGGTGACGCAGTACTAAGGACACTGTAGTTAAGTCAAATGAAGTGGAATCTGTACCGAGTTCGGACATCGTGATTTAGGTTTTCCGTAGTTTTCCTATATTCATGCATGTGAATGACAGAGTGGTTTATATGAAAAGGGTAACTGCGAACTGCTTCCCCATCGTTGCCTTATCCAAGAGTATGATCATGCTCTAATGGTGTCATCGCCAATGGTGTAGTAAATACTAATCTTCCTTCTTTCCGATGTTTTCTTAAAAAATATTATCATCATGTTAGACCAACCATTAACGGAGACTACAATTGATATTTTATTCATTTACACTAGTGACATAAATTTGAGATCTGTTAAATTTTTAAGAAGTTATTGTGTTGTTAATAACTAAATTGGTGCTATCTTAGCGTAACGATGAACGCATTGACAGTGGCGTTAGGTTAGTAATGTGTAGGTGCCAGTAGCCAGTTTGAGCGGCTGCAAGCGAGAGTTTCCGTGGCACATAATTGCCCAGAACCTCCGAACAACTTAGAGGAACAAACATTCTCGCCGCGTTCCTGGTGCAATTTCGGTACCGCTGTAGTTAACATGTCCCACAGCAGTTGATTTCATTCTCTCCGCTATGCCGTGCCCGTGAATACCCAACCACTCTTCCAGCCCCCCCCCCCCCCCTCCGTTTAATTAACAACAGCAGATTTGATTCCTGATGAAGATAAAGTGTTCCGAGTTCAGTTATTCACGACGAAGTTGTTGAGATGCAGTTTGATGTTATGATCATTATCAGTGCCCCAAAATATGACAAATAATGTACAATTGCAGTCTCAAAATGAAAAATTAAATAATTTTATTCCTTGGATAATTGTTTCTAGGTTTTCTTCTCGCGTCAGAGTTACATGTTTACGCCAGTTCTCAACGCCCTCCCCTGCCGTCATCGCCAGGCATTAATTGTTTTAGTAATAAGTCTTTTGGTACTTTCGTAGGAATCTGTATGATGTACGAAAAGCAGTTGTGATGATTTTTCCATTACATGCTAGATATGTCGGCTTATTTCTCTGTAACCTATCAGCATCTAGCACCCCTTTATATTCACCACTAAGAGTATAGCAGATGTACCGTAAAATAAATGTTGTACGATCTGATCTGAACGGCTTCTCTTATGACAGCAGCACAGTAATTAGTTGCATGAGATAAGATTCTCGGGCCCTCGATGCTGGAAGATTATAAAGTAATGAGCTGAATTATCTACCATCTAAGAGAAGCAACATCGCTACTAACGTGGTTCAGGCACATATATCCTCATAAGCTCTGATAGCATATGGAAGTTCTGTATCTTTGTGACGACTCCATGACATAATTCGACGAACTAAGTACGAAAGCAGCACACGGTTTATTTGTACATTTGTTAACTCCCAGAAATGTTGAAAGAGGAAGTCGTTGTAAGCTACTGTAAACAATCAAAAACATTACGCGGTAAGAAACTGGAGAAAGATGTAACCGACAATGTCGCCTCGAAAAACTGCGTTCTCAGCTTGTTCCTTACTGAACACATTACTGCCAGCACCTAGAATTATGCAAAAATACAACGTGATTCGCGATTTCTACGGCCGTCACAGGGTGCAAACGATTTGCACTGTAACGGCCAGAAAGAATGGTAAAAATGAGCACGGTGTCAAAATACATGCAGAAGGATCTAATAGCAATTTTTCCAATTGCACAACTAAGACGTTGGAGTAGGTCGAGGCGTAGCCTACCTTGTGTGACCGGACAAGTCAACTCTGACAACAAGAAGCTGCCAAACTAGGTAGAAACTTTGAAGCAAGTGCAATTATGCTTTGTCGACGTCAAAGGGCACAATAACAGCACGTGAATGAGTTTGAACGGCCAGTTTGCTCAGGCTCCGGGGGTGGGTTTATAGTACCGTGACAATTCGGCTACTACAGGTCTTGCCAATACGTGTGAGTGGAAGTGGATTAAATCATTGCGGCGCTGAAAACAAGCACTTCAATTCTCCAGAAATAATTAACACTTCAAATGGATTGAAAGGCGCGTTGATTGGCAACATGTGCTATTTTTAGAGTTTAACGTATCCTGTAGTGATAACCTCGTATGAATTACGACGCTGGTACGGCAACTAATATCTGTAAAAGTACTCTGTTGAGCGGCATCAGCTGTGAAACACGGAATTTCGATACCTACCTATTCAGGGCCGACGATATCATCGTTGCTTCAGGAGATTTCACATGCTAAATATCAGCAGACTTGTGCTCGCTCTTTAAGGGCGTTTTCCAAAGAAAGACTAATACAATTGCTCCATTCAGCAGCATGTTCACTGACCTGCTGACCCTCGAACATTTGTCGCACGCAGCTGGTCGGCAACTTGTTCGTAACTGTCCGTTGGAAAACAGTGTCACATGTTTGTTGACTCGCACAGAGGGAGGTTCTCAAAGAAGGTGGTGGCGTCCCTTTGGTTCCACGCCATGGCATCCACAGCCTCTAGAGATTTTCAGAAATAACCCATCATAGATAACAGTCTTATCTGAAGTTCCGTTGGAGCACACGTAGGCTTTGCGCACTACTGAATTCTCATGTTCAGTTCCCCAATGTTAATACAGGTCATGTTTGCATTTTGATGTACATAATCTGTTGCATAAAGTTTATTATCGTCGTCTCTTCTTTTATCAGTTTAATTATCTCCACAAAAGCTAGAGCCGGCGCGGTGGCCGTGCGGTTCTAGGCGCTGCGGTCCGGAACCGCGGGACTGCGACGCTCGCAGGTTCGAATCCTGACTCGGGCATGGATGTGTGTGATGTCCTTAGGTTAGTTAGGTTTAAGTAGTTCTAAGTTCTAGGGGACTGATGACCTAAGATGTTAAATCCCATAGTGATCAGAGCCATTTGAACCATTTGAACCAAAAGTTAGAGTATGGGCTTGAACTTGCTAATGCACGGTACTGAAAAATAATAACCCAGCAGCACATGTAACAGCAAACCTGGAAAAGGTTATGGTGGATCGTTGGCTACAGTTAATCCTGGGAACGGGGCCCAGGAAACTGATGAGAGTGCAGACAATCATTTGTACTACCATGGACGACGGGCTCATGTTAGAATCGGATTGAACTTATATTCCACGAACACGGTGTCTCTGAATCAATAGTAAGTACTTAAGAATTTCTTTGTATAGACTAATTAGAATAAAATGTTCTATACAACACGTGTCTAATTTTAGCCGTTTACAGAGATACAGCTGTTAGAAGGTAACCAAACAAATAGCCACAGAATATGTTAAGCGAAGATAAATGGTTAAGATCAAACTTGTTTTTCATAAATTTAACCTTCGACTTTAATACACTTTTGAATTCTCTTGACAAGAATGCGTGTAGCTCTTCTGTCGTCATATTGGTGTTAATTTATTGGGGCAGCACTGTTCATGATGCAAATGTACAGGGTGGAGCAAATAAAAGTGACCCAGATGAGTGGACACGATTAGACGTGAATGTGTGCATTAGCCATACCCTGTGACGCGACACCACTTGTACGCCCGTCACGTAGTCCACACAGATCCAGAGCGTAGTGGTAATCACAGTGGAGCAGCGTGTGTTTGTTGTGGATAGTTACGTAACAACAAAGTTGTGTAAACGACGTGGTAATTTGTTCGCCTAGTCCGAAAACGGCGTCAGAAAGCATCTGTTTTGAACCAGTTAAAAATCATTCCGAAACAAGCCCACACACCAGAAAATGTGGCAGCAGTTCACTAGAAAATGCCTCAGAGTCCTACCAAATCAACCCGATGCCTATCGCAAGAGACCGACGTATCACGTCGATAATGCGAACGAACACTCCACCTGGACCTTCACATGCATCCCTATCGAGTGTCTGCTGTTCACGCATTAAAACCAGCAGATGCTACTCAGCACCTCCAGTTATGTGACTGGCCGTTCACTAAGATAACTGTAACTGGCTTTGGACATGGGTCTGTTCTTTACGTCTGATGAAGCCCGGTTTCACCTGAGTGGTGATGTCACCTTACAGAATCACAGGTTCTGTGCAGTGGAGTATGCGCATACCTTTCACGAAACACCATTGCGTGATCAGAAGGTTGGGGTTTGGTGACGAGTGTCTGCAAGCAGCATTATTGGTCATATCTTCTTTCATGAGACGCTGACTTCGGCACGTTACGTTGCAAACATTTTAAAACCATATGTGGAAGGATTAACGGAGGAGGAAAAGACCTACAGTTACTCCCAAGAGAATGGTGCAACTGTCCATACAGCCGCCCAAGCCTTAGAGCACATTTACACAAGCTTCATGCCTGACACAGTTGTTAGCCAGGGTCAGTCTGTCGCGACCCAAAATGGCCACCCAGGTCACCTGATTTGTCAGTATGTGGTTGTTTTGTGTGGGGAACCCTCAAGCCTAAGGTGTATCGTAACAATACTCACAGTCCTCAAGAACTGCAGCAGAACATTTCGCATGAGTCTGCAGCAATTCCATCAGTCCTGCTTCGACTCGCCTTCACCAACTTACTGACCAGGGCCCAGAAGTGCCAAAAGATGAATGGTAGTCACTTTCAACATCTGCTATAGTCACATTAGTTCTGTATTTCCTTTCCTCTCTTGTATCCTGGAACTCTTTTCTCTAGGCCCATTTTATTTGCCTTACACTGTACAATTCATCTCTTCTGCGTATTTTTTCATCGTAGAATTCGCCTTTCAACCATCCCCACAGGCAAAAACCTAAAGGATCTTGTTAGCCATTATTTCTGATGATCTATCTTCAGGGAATGTTAGGTTTATATAGTTTGTTACCGGATTACTGTTGGATGTGACAGCCTGCGGTTAGAAAATCGTGTATCGTATCTTCTACAAGCAGCAGCAGCGTTTCAGTTACTAAACCCGTACAAAAATCATATCAGCATACCTAGCATTATTGAATAGATGCGGCACCCTAAAGCGATAAAGTACATTTGTCGAACAAATTAAAACCACATTTGAAATATTTAAGTATGTAAGCTCAAACACAGCTTCATAACTTGAATTAAAGATTGATACTATATGAATATGCTTATAGCAACTGGCATAATAACTCGCGAAATGAAATCCTATTTTTGTAATCATCTGCATCTCCGTAAGCAATAAGGATGTTATAGGGAACATTTTATTCGAATTAGTCTATACTACCAACTCCTAAAATATTTACTTTTCCTCCCGAAACAGCTTGTATACATGAGACGTTGTCGGGAGACTTGTTTCGCTGTGGATGTCACTGCCTGGGGCTCCCTAAAGGTGAGAATCACATTTAATAACGAAAGAAAAACACCTACAAAACAGCCTAATGCTACTGACTGTTTATGGCTATTTGCAGTGAGAAAAATTGATTATCGTGGGCCAGAAAGCGTGGGGCAATGATAATTCTGCTTCAGGCACACATCTCTATTCCGTACAAGTCAGTGCGGAAAAATCTCTTCTGAACTGAGTAAGAGAAGTCAGTGTATTCTTTTCACGTTGATATGACTTTCTGTTGATTTAGTGCCAATGTTCACAAAAACAACACAGTGTAACAATGTTCCTCAGCAACTGTAAAACAGGGAGGGAGTGTCACTCCTCATACTTACGTTATCAGTGTTGATGGCGGACATTAATTTCGAATGGAATGAAAATTTAATTATTTGATGCTCATTATGAGACGATAATAATAATAATAATAATAATAATAATAATAATAATAATTTCTGGTGACTCACTGGTCTGATACCAGTCTTTCAATTGGGCGCCATTTCGGTGATTGGCGTGTCCCTAACCTACGTCAGTTATCCAATTGGGGAAAGGGAACCTGCAGTTTAATGTGGAGTTGGGGTTGGGTTGTTTGGGGAAGGAGACCAGACAGCGAGGTCATCGGTCTCATCGGATAAGGGAAGGACGGGGAAGGAAGTCGGCCGTGCCCTTAGAAAGGAACCATCCCGGCATTTGCCTGGAGCGATTTAGGGAAATCACGGAAAACCTAAATCAGGATGGCCGGACGCGGGATTGAACCGTCGTCCTCCCGAATGCGAGTCCAGTGTCTAACCACTGCGCCACCTCGCTCGGCTAATGTGGAGTCAGAACAAATTGTCCCCTCTGATGATTCCTCACATCGTTGAGAGATGAAGACTGTATTAGTTTCATATCTAAGAACCGACAGCCATTCGATCCCGTCAACTCTTGGTTCGCTGTCAAGCACCTTACCGCTATTTCTTGTTTGTTGTTTGTTATTTTCTTTTTTCATCAATGGATTGTACTCGATTACCATTCTACAACGCTACTGATTTTTATTTTTTATTTATTGTATCTTTTTGTTTATTTGTTCTTCATTTTGTTCGTCATTGTTCCCGCCATTTGGTCTGGGTGAACGTCAGAGGATGCCCATTCAAGTTCATCGTTAAATACTTCACTCATTTTTTTTATTACAGAGAACAGCCAGCCCTCTGACCGAAATCACTAGACCACCAGACCCCATTCGTTATGACCCGAACTTGTGTAACACGTTCCATTTCCGTCAACGCATTTTCTGTACTCCAAGTGTAACTATTAATCCACAAAGAAGAAAAATCTATACGGTTTAACCTTAATGTCTAAATTCTAAAGAGACCAGAACTGGCACTGTTGTGTTACGAAAACATAAACGTTCAGCAACGAAACACAACATTTTATGTCTGAGTAGAAGGAATGACGGTCATAGCACGTGAACGGTACTATCAGTTTTGCTTCCGTAGATAAGTTGATAAAGCAATAATTTGGCCATTCGAAAAATAATCGTCATACAAGATCGCCGAAATCTCTCAAGATTCTTAAGCACGCAGATGATCAGTTTTTGCAAATTGTTATTGGTTACGCATAAAGTTTGGTCAGAAAGTGGCCATGTACATGTATGTTTCCATCACGCGAATGGCCGATGGTAAAGCTGTTAACGGTAGTCGCTACACCACATATTTACACATGCAAACACCTCGTCGTAACTGCAAAATCATCGTTCATGCAGATGAACCCTCAGTCGATTACTCGCTTTAATAAAGAACCTTTCTGCGTCCATGCACTCGATGTTCTGTTCAAACATATATCTAATCCTTTCTGTGACTTCGCTGGAGTTATTCGAACCCAAGTTGAACGCTTGGTAAACCTCTTTACTCGTTTACAGCAAGATTTGAAATTCACTTAATATGATTCGCTGGCCAGTATTCTTCATAGGCGGATACTTCAGATCTGTTGATTATATTATGATAATATAGCAGCAAACGTTAATGCAAAAAGAATTCTAGCTATCTGAACTAATCAAGCAGTTCAGAATTAGCGTTTTCCAGTGCTCGAGTGGATAGTAATAAGTAACCATAGCCGACAATTTCTTCTTGCCTGGACCATTACTAAGATTTGAGAAGTGTATTCACCTGTTGTATCATGATAATGATATTAACGTCATTAGGTGCAATTTTATCTCTATTCTATAATTTTATAACACAATACTCCATTAATTATGTTTTATACCGAAAAAAACTGAGTGTTTAATGACGTATTGCCAAATCTTGCGTCACCTATCATGAAATCCTGTTGAGTAAAACATAACATTAAAATATTTACTGTAACAACGTCATTTCCAATTAGCAGCATTTCATAACTAGTTTCTATCACATTTAATAATCATCTTCAGATGTAAAAGTGAAGTAAAACAGAACATTAATAAATAACTATTTCAGTAGATAACATACATTGAAAATGTTTAAAATTATTAAAATTGTAGCTACCTGAATAATTATATAACAGACTGACAAAATTTGAAATTTAAAATATGGCCGAAACCAGTTATCAAGTGTCACTAATTGAAGCTGAGACTGTTACAACAAATATTTTAATAGTTTACACAGTTGTGGCAGTTCTCGTGACAATATGTCATCCATTAAAAAAAAACATAACACTTGTGTTTTCATCGTTGTGACACTTGGTAGGTGTCCTGATCATGACGGTCCCTGGCTGCTAAACGCAGCAATAACCATGCTGATATCTCATTGCATTCTACCTATAGATTTGCAACAACTTACTGTCAATCCATGTATCTAAGATATCCTCGGACGTTTTAGAGAAAGGTGGGTATTGTGCGTTGACGTAGCGGATTGGCGTGTTGATCATACGTAGTGGCTTACCTGCAACAATAAGAAATAAGAATTAGATTATAAATAATAGATTTTGTACAAATGCCTTTATTTAAACATTTTCATGAACGTAACTGATTGCAGTTACTAAGATACAATGGATACTACATTAACATTTGGCTATCATTAAAATATACGGGACAAAATCGACAGATGTGGCAATAACTTATGGAGTATCACAGACAGGTGTAATATGGTTGTTACAGTTTACAATAACAAGGGTATTTTGTAATGAATAGCGAAGATTGTCATGACTTAAAGTACACGAGTGTAGAAGGAAAAACGTTGTAGTAAACATGGGTCGGCAGACAAGTAGAGATACTTTCTTATACACGGTGTTAGGGATATAAGTGCAGATATTGCGATCATTGGTATCTTAATACGTACTCACTTCAATGTGACAGTTTTCTTTTCTCTGCATCTAACAATCTCCCCGCAGGCATGTCACATAATTTACTACCTGATGTTTCCCGCATGGTCGTAAGTGAACCATTACGTGGACTCCTCCAGTCAGTATAGACTGACTGTTTTGCGTTCATACAGCCACACTTCAACACCTGACTTGCCACCCAGAGGAAACAATGTCTTGCTCTTGCAAAAGTACTTGTAGGTACTGGCAAACCTAGAAACGTACCACTTCTAGTAGCTAGAATTGTTAGTCTGCAAATGAATTAAATACTGATGTTATGTTGTTCAGCACACTGTCCTCAGTCACCAACAAAAATATCTGCACCTACACTTATAAGCCAAAACAAGACCACAGCCAACAGCGACGTTGGATTGGATTGGATTGGATTGGATGTCCGCCGCTCGTGGTCTCGCGGTAGCGTTCTCGCTTCCCGAGCACGGGGTCCCGGGTTCGATTCCCGGCGGGGTCAGGGATTTTCACCTGCCTCGAGATGACTGGGTGTTTGTGTTGTCCTCATCATTTCATCATCATCCAGAAAAGTGGCGAAATTGGACTGAGCAAAGATTGGGTAATCGTACGGGCGCTGATAACCACGCAGTTGAGCGCCCCACAAACCAAACATCATCATCACAGCGACGCTGGATGCCGCTTGGAGGGGTTGCCGGCACGTGACGCGGTAACAAAAGTATGTAAGCGGACCAGACATGGATAGGGGATCATCCTAACAAAGATATGGGCTGCAAATGGGGAAATCCATTGAGATAAACGGCTTTGACAAAGGGCAGATTATCATTGAAAACGGCGAGGCTGGTCGAATGTTCTCGTGTTACTGTCGCGAGCATCTACAGAAAGAGGTAGGACAATGAAACCACTACTAGGAGTTAAGTGGTTGGACGTTCACGACTCCTCAGAGAACGTGGGGTTCTGTGGCTTGTCTGCTCCGTAAAGTAGGATAGACGGCGATCTGTGGCATGTCTGCCGGAAAAGCACAATGCAGCTGCACGCACAAGTGTTTCGGAGCACGCCGTTTACCGTACGCTGTGGAACATGGAGCTCCGCATCAGAGCATTCCTATGTGTTCACATGTTGACCTACCGACATCGTCAGTTACGACTGCAGTGAGTACGGGACCATCGGAAGTGACCATAGGCATTCGACCATTTATCAATGGAAATCTCTCGGCTCTTCGGGTGATGCACGTTTTTGCTACACTAGATCGATGGTCGTCTCCACAAACGCTGTCATCGAGGTACATGACCACGGACGCCGGCTGATATGAGAAGTATTATGCTATGGTAGACATTCTCCTGTGCTTGTATGGGACCTGTGGTAGTAATCGAAGACACGCAGACAGCTGTGAGATGTCTTCTCCGACGGCGATGTCAGATTTCAGAATTGTAACTGTCCGTGTCTTCGAGCCAGAACATTCTATAGTGGTTTGAGAACCATTTAAAGTGCACTCACGTTGATATTTCGGAGAGCAAATTTGCCTTATGTAAACCCTATGGAACTCATCTTGTCGCTATCGGGCGCTATCACGTCGTATGCAAATGAGCGGCGCGTTATTACACGAATTACATGACCTGTGTGAGGTCTTCTAATGCCACATACCTCCACAAGCCCATCAACAAACTGACGGATCCTTGATACGCAGAATCAGTTAGGTATTTCGTTCTAAGCACTGACAAACAAGTTATTAAACAGGTAGTCTAATGCTTTGGCTCATGAGCGTGTATACTTAACACCCTGTATTTGGTTCAGATCCCCACTGAAATCAGCGTGAAATGTCTTTCTAGTTGGTGCAAACGTATTTTAAATGTAAATTTTTGATTAAGAATTCATCTAATTTGTCTCAAATTTGACGTAAACCTTCATGTTGTTCACGATTCACTACATGAACAACGGTTCTCTATTAATGTCCTTTTAGAGTACCAGATGATTTCTCATTCGCGAACTTAATACCCTACAACAGCCGGCCGGGGTGGCCGAGCGGTTCTAGACACTACAGTCTGGAACCGCGAGACCGCTATGGTCGCAGGTTCGAATCCTGCCTCGGGCATGGATGTGTGTGATGTCGTTAGGTTAATTCGGTTTAAGTAGTTCTAAGTTCTAGGGGACTGATGACCTCAGAAGTTAAGTCCCATAGTGCTCAGAGCCATTTGAACCAACCATTTGAACCCTGCATCAAGTATAAAGAACGAAGTAGATTACTTTAGAAGATCCGTGAAGGTGTTATCGGACGCTGCTGTTGTCAACAGGAAGGTTGCAAAGTCCGAATACAGTGTCGAACCGTAAAAGGCATGCAAAAGATAGACGATTGGAGAAGGGACTAACAAGGACGATAAACGCAAATGAATGTAACGTATTACCCACAAAGAGACCCCTTAACGTTAGAATATACTATTGCGAGAAATTACTAGAACCAGCAATAACAGAAAAATATCTAGCAGTAACTGCCCGGAGTAAATTCAAATGAAATAGTCACATAATATTAGGTGTAGGATACTTAGATGCCAGGTTGAGATCAATCAGAATAATCTCAAGGAAATGTAATTCTTACAGGAAACAAATACACAACTGGCCATTAAAATTGCTACACCACGAAGATGACATGCTACAGGCGCAACATTTAACCGACAGGAAGAAGATGCTGTGATATGCAAATGATTAGCTTTTCAGAGCATTCACACAAGGTTGGCGCCGGTGGCGACACCTACAACGTGTTGACATGAGGGACGTTTCCAACCGATTTCTCATACAAAAACAGCAGTTAACCGGCGTTGCCTGGTGAAACGTTGTTGTGATGCTTCGTGTAAGGAGGAGAAATGCGTACCATCACGTTTCCGACTTTGATAAAGGTCGGTTTGTAGCCTATCGCGATTGCGGTTTATCGTATCGCAACATCGCTGCTCGCGTTGGTCGAGATCCAATGACTGTTAGCAGAATATGGAATCGGTGAGTTCAGGGGGTAATGCGGACGCCGTGCTGGACCCCAACGGCCTCGTATCACTAGCAGTCGAGATGACAGGCATCTTATCTGCATGGCTGTTACGGATCGTGCAGCCACGTCTCAATCCCTGAGTCAACAGACGGGGACGTTTGCAAGACAACAACCATGTGCACGCACAGTTCAACGACGTTTGCAGCAGCATGAACTATCAGCTCGGAGACCATGGCAACGGTTACCCTTGACGCTGCATCACAGGCAGGAGTGTTGTGTGATGTCCTTAGGTTAGTTATGTTTAAGTAGTTCTAAGTTCTAGGGGACTGATGACCATAGATGTTAAGTCCCATAGTGCTCAGAGCCATTTGAACCCATTTGAACAGACAGGTGCGCCTGCGATGGTGTACTCAACGACGAACCTGGGTGCACGAATGGCAAAACGTTATTTTTTCGGATGAATCCAGGTTCTGTTTACAGCATCATGATGGTCGCATCCGTGTTTGGCGTCATCACAGTGAACGCACATTGGAAGCGTGTATTCGCCATCGCCATACTGCCTTATCACCCGGCGTCATGGTATGGGGTGCCATTGGTTAGAAGTCTCGGTCACCTCTTGTTCGCATTGACGGCACTTTTAACAGTGGACGTTACGTATCAGATGTGTTATCACCTGTGGCTCTACCCTTCATTCGGTCCTTGCGAAACCCTACATTCCAGCAGGATAATGCACGACCGCATGTTGCAGGTCCTGTGAAGGCCTTTCTGGATACAGAAAATGTTCGACTGCTGCCCTGGCCTCACCAATTGAAAACGTCTGGTCAATGGTGGTCGAGCAACTGGCTCGTCACAATACGCCAGTCACTACTCTTGATGAACTGTACCTGTACACGCCATGCAAGCTCTGTTTGAATCAATGCCCAGGCGTATGAAGGCCGATATTAAGGCCAGAGGTGGTTTTTCTGGGTACTGATTTCTCAGGATCTATGCACCCTAGTTGCGCGAAAATGTTATCACATGTCAATTCTAGTATAATATATTTGTCCAATGAATACCCGTTTATGATTTGCATTTCTCTTTGGTGTAGCAATTTTAACGGCCAGTAGTGTAGCTTAGTAAAACATTCTTTCGACCGATTGTTGTGTACTGCTGATCACCACTGGGACCCTTATCAGGAAGGGTTAATAGAGGAGAAAAAAACAAGTCTAACGCAGAGCGACAGGTTTCGTCAGCGGCCGTTCGGTAAGCGCGAGAGCGTTACGGAAGTACTCATCAACCTATAGTGACTTACACTACAATGGAGTTGTTTAGCGATACGGAGTTATTTACTCTAAAAATTCGGAAAGCTTACGTCTTATGAAGATTCATGCACACTATACATCTCACGAAATGATCAGAACGAAAATCTCAGGGAAATTGTTGTTCAAACGGAGGTAGCCCGCATTCATTCTTCCCACGCAATATTCACGATTATGACAGGAGAGAAATGACAGATGTACTAAGAGTAGGTCATGCCTTCTTCCACACATCGTCGTGTGACTTCCAGAGTATAGTTCTACATGTAGATACACTACTACTTGCAGTACCGTTTCCTCCAACCCACTGCAGATTGCTTCATTGGTTCTGTGGTTACTGAAATGACAGTTGTGCTAATATTGAAACAGGACCTATTCATAGCTTCCTTTAATACTACTGAACTGAGCGGTAATACACAAAAACATGCTGTTTTTCTTGCTCACAGAATTTCGCGCTAAGACTTATGTCATTATTAGAAACATATACTTATTATTTTATTTATAGCAGTTATAGATACAGGTCTGCTACCTAGAAGCTATAGCGAACTTTAACTTTATTGTGTATAAAAACTATTACTCTTAACTGTTTTGAAAGACATTAAAGTTTTCAGTTAATTAATTAATTACATAAATAATAAACCTTGCTAACCAAATGTACTCACTAATTGCTAATTGAGACCTCATTTCTGTTTTAACTACACGTTACTTCGAAACTGATGTCACCTGGCTTACAGCTTCGTTCGGTAACTTTGTGCAATACCTGTACCACTCCGTACAGCCACCACGGTCTTATCTCCTACGGTTCTGAAGTTCTCTCCATGACACCAGTAAGGACGTACGTTGCAACAACGGAGAGTATCCTGTCTCATGGAGTCCTTTGGTCACTGAAATGCAGCGTTTCACGAATCGCAGACCTCTGGTCAATAGACGTTGTTTCCCATTACATACCACCACATAACAAGTAAGTTAACATCTGTCTATGCCGCAGTCTTCACTTGTATCTGTTTGTATTGTAGATATGGCAAATCACTCTTGCTCCCGTATTTTCTCTTGTCTTTCATGATAACTCTTCCTCGCTCATAAAATTTAGAGTATTTTTTTGGCTTGTTCCACTTAGATTCTTACTGCATGATTCACACTGTCCCATGCCGTACTTCAGCTCTTTCGTACTCGCTGACGAAATGAAAATAATGCCGAATACCACGTCCCGGGTTTCCAATTTCTCCTCAGTCACAGTTACCATTAAACCGACTCCTATTCTGTTCAGTACCGCATTGTAGTGCTTGTGTTGTTGAGAAAGACGAGGCAATGTACCTTCGGCCATGCATGTATGTCCAAAGGAACAGGCACTGCGAAGAGTACAGTCGTTATGAAATACATGAAATGTATTCCCATTTGCAAATATGATCATTCATCAGCTTTATAACGAAATGACGACAGTAAAAATTAGTGCCGGACCGGGTCTCGAACTCGGATTTATCTTTTATCGCTAGTGATTGCCTTACCATTTTTTTAATAAACTATTTTTTTAATCTCATTTTGTTCGTTGACTTTGTTCGTGGCGGACGCCCGATGACACTCGTTCAGGTTGTTCGTTGATCCGTTCACTCAGTTTTTTATTACAGAGGCCAGCTAAACCCTCTGGGCAACGGCCTTGCCGCAGTGGATACACCGGGCCGCCATGTGCTGTTGTCATTTTTCGGGGTGCATTCAGCCTCGCGATGCCAATTGAGGAGCTACTCGACCGAATAGTAGCGGCTCCAGTCAAAGAAAACCATCGTAACGACCGGCAGAGCGGTGTGTCCCTCCTATCCGCGTCCTCAGCTGAGGATGACACGGCGGTCAGATGGTCCCGATGGGCCACTTGTGGCCTGATGACGGAGTGCTTTAGTTTTTTGGCTAAACCCTCTGACCGAACATGTTGAGCTACCCTACCGGCTACCATTGGGCTATCCGAAACCGACTCTCGGGCAGACCCAAACTTCAATATGTCGTCAGCTGTGTGTCTACAACTTGCAGTGGAACATCCATTACGTATATTGCCGTACAGGGTACACACTTTAATTGGAAGTCGTTTGCCCGGTATCAGCTGATAAATACGATATTGCAGTACCTGTGTTGTTCAGAAATACATGTGTGCATGTCCAAAGGAACAGGCATTGCGGCGATTGCAGCTGTTATGAAATACATTAAATGTATTCGCAGTAGGATTGCAAGTTGTAGATACTCGGCTGACAAAACATGGAAGTTTGGGTCTGGCTTGAGTCGTACTCGGGGTGCCTAATGGAGAGGGAACCTCTCACGATAAGCCGGAAATCTGGGTTCCAGTTCCTGTTGAGCACAAATTTTCTCTGTCGTCATTCCATTATACAGCTGATAGTTGTCCATGTTGGCCACTGCAGTTACATTTCATGAGCTCTGTTCTAATTTTTCTGTAAGATCTACATCCCGTGAAAATGTATCGAATCCTTATAGGGTAGAATGTAGTTCATTTGCAGTCTGTCTCTCACACTGGAAAAGAATTCAAAGACACTTCGTCAGTCCTTCATGCTTCCCAGTCGTCCTGAAATTTTCTAATCATGCGTGGCGTAATATCTCCCCTGAAACTGACTTTTGCTCTAATACCTCCGTCACTTTACCTGTGTCTCTTCTTCGTACTCAGTACTGTACCACGATCTGTCTAATTACTAGGTCTAGGGGACAAAATAGGAAACTTACGAGAAGAGATTCCGTAAAAATGGTCAGGTTTGATTCAACCTCGCTCCTTCCACCTGCCCGACATGGACCGGTTGTGATGCACCGTGACCAGTTAGTCTTACTGGAGCATTTAACCTGCATGATCATTGCTCGCCCCGCTGCGCCTTGTAATACTCACCAGTGGAGGATATCATATTGGTTTGTGCTTGGAGCAGGGACCACCGCCAGCCGTCCTGAAACTGAGTTGTAATTGACTGCTTCAGGATTACAACTGCTCCTCATTTACGCGATTTTCGCGCACGATACATCCACATCTACATCTACATTCACATTCATTCTCTGCAAACCATTCTGACTCCTTAGCAGAGAGTTTGTCTCATGGTATCATATTTCAAGGCTTCTTTCCATTGCACAGGTCAACGGAGCGCAGGAAAAATGACTGTTTAAATGCTTCTGCGCAATCTGTATTTAGTTTCATCTTGTAGTCAAGATCTCTGCAAGAGCAATACACAGGGGCTCTAGAATATTTCTCGCTTAATATTGATACTTGAAACTTTGTGAATCGTGTTTGGCGAGTAAATTAGCGCCTGTCTTAAAGCACCGACCTGCTCAGGTTTTTTCGAACTTCCCTGACGCTCTCACTGGTGTGAGACTGACATGCGACCACTGATGCTGCTCATACCCCTATACGTTCAACCTAATTATGCTGATACTCCTCTTTGTTGTGGATCTCACACACTTGAGCAGTATTCTAGGATGGGTCCAGGAATGTTTTACACGAAATTTAATTCGTGGTAACGGCATTTTCTCCAAATCCTACTAAAAAATATCAACGTGCAAACACAGTGATGTTTGTTGTGACCTTCTGAGATGATTTCGAGAGAGAGAATTTCAAATGACAATTTTAAACCAACACTTAATGCAGCCAATTTTGGACGCAGAGCTTTCTGGTATCAGAGACATACAGATCATCACAACCACTTCATGACAGATAATATTAGGTGTGATGGTGTCAGCAAATTAATTTCTCTCCACCTAATTTATTGTTTTCTATTCTTCGATAAAATAGGGTAACGTTACTCAAGTTGTACCCTCTAAGGGAGAACTACTGTATCTGGTAGGGTGATTTAAATAACAACTTGTTTTTCATACACTGAATCTTTACTTTTTAAGCTATCAACCAGCTTCAACACAAAAATACAAAAATATTTTCTCAGAACGTATTTTCAACCTTTTCCGAATATGTATCTTCGGTTCGATCAAGCCGCTCTGTTTCCTAATCCCTGCCCCCTATGGCCTAACTCCTACTTAGGACACGAAGTCAGCGACGACATAATAAATCCATGAAATAATGTAACAAAGCGTCACAGTAACAAACTACAAACTATAAACGTAGCGTTACTTCCATATCATACAATGTGAGCTTTCACGACTGGTACTGTAATCATTTAAAACTTCTGGGCTACTAGGCCATAGTCGATGTATAAAACTTTCTCCTAACGTTTCCTCCCCATCTGCAACAGATATCTTTAGAGTTGAAATGGCGAACTGCAATTGGAACTCGAGTGTTCCCAGAACATATAGGCAGTGTAGATGGCACCACGGTATATCATGTGACGTCTGTTACAAGATTGTATGACGTACATTCCATAGTTACACGTAATGAAATTACACATAGGAAACCAAAAATATAAATTCAAAATAAATTTAACTTCTTAAATTAGCCTCTCGAAAATAAATTGGTTTGAACACAGATATCACAGAAATATTTCTTAATTGTACATTCCACGCCAGCACATAATGATGTACCTAACCGTTACATTTCATACACTGAATCATGAGTTCTTCTCGAATTTACGTGCGCAGCTGACATAACCAGTTCACTCTCGCCTTTATTTTTATATTATTGTTTAAGTTTTCATCCATCCGCCTCATTTTTATAAGTTTGTACGAAGGTTTCTTCTTTTTATCTGCTCTTTCTTTGGCTTCAAATTCCTTTCTGTAAGGACTTGATATTATTTCCGTTGTTGGTTTAGGTCGTTTCGTATATTTCTAGAAACTGTTGTTATGCACGGGATAGGAGACAAAGTGTTCAAGTAAGATTATATTTGTTGAAAGTTAATTTGGGCAACTGTTGCAATATTGTTTTAGGGTCTACAATCATGAGACGAATGACGTGGCAACGTTAGGCGGCCTTCTAGAATTTCGCGTTGTTGCTTCGATTCCATCGACCAATTCATGGTCTAGTTGATGAACAATATCTACAGTAGTAGCCACGAAGTCCGCCTCTTTGATGACATTTCTATCACATAAACTGTTTAATGCTATGCCCAAACAAGTGAACTGCAGAGAGCATCACCCAGAAGTTCTGCAATGTTAGCTCGTTTTATGACATTGACAGGATGTTAACGTACCTGTTTTATTAGTGCTTTAACGAACGATTGTCAAAACGCTGCAGAGGATGAGCCGTGTGATCAGTAAATGATAGCATGATTATACCGTAAGCACTAGCCAGCTGAAATGCCTATGAATTTTTGGCGTAGCTGTTATGTCCATCCATAGAAGCAAAATTTGGTTTTGGTCCCTTTTTTATACTTTTGAACACTTATAAAATGCTCTAGCTATTGCACAAAAAATGGTTGAAATGGCTCTGAGCACTATGGGACTTAACTTCTGAGGTCATCAGTCCCCTAGAACTTAGAACTACGTAAACCTAACTAACCTAAGGACATCACACACATCCATGCCGGAGGCAAGATTCGAACCTGCGACCGTAGCGGTCGCGCGGTTCCAGACTGTAGTACCTAGAACCGCTCGGCCACCTAGCCATTGCACAAACAGTTCTGAAGCTATCTGTCCATTTGTCGAGAAATTAAATCTTCTGTGTGGCGGAGCTCCACTTTTTAAGTATTTATTTATTCTGCTACGCTCAAATACTAACATCTGAGGTATGAATTCACCTGCTGCACTTACTGCATATTCAGACATCATTATAAGATCCCTTTCTCCGCTTCCGATTGCACCCGTTTGGTATTTACATTTTGGGGCAATTACTTTGGTCGCTTTGTGAACTGTGGATCTAGTATCTCTTCATTTTCATCAAAAATCTCATTAACGTGGTCGGTATTACCTCAGACACCCGCAAGGAAAATGTGGAATGATTTATCATACACACCTAACACCATTTTCACCGGCTATCTGTCGTTCTTTATCAAGATGCAGTAGATGATATATCTCAGTAAGTTGGTAGACAAGTTTCCTTAATTCAACAATAGTGATTCGGAAAAAAATAGTCTCTAAATTAAGTATATGCTGTGCTAATTTATCTTCCACTTCTATTATCATATCATTAGGTCTCCCAAATTTTGATATTTTATTCAAACCCTTCAAATGTCGATGTGTCTGCTTTAGTATATCATATCTTCTATATACTTCATTAAATCCAATTTCACCATTTCAATGTTTCAGTAAAGCTTCGTCCATATTCTACTGCTTCCACTTACTGTTCGCTCTTCTCGTCATAGGTGATAAGCTGAAACATATAATTTTTAGACAATTTTTAGCTGGTATGTACCAGGCTTGCCCAGAAAGTAATGCACCATACTTTTTTCTTTAGCTGTTTGTTATTGAATATAATGAGTATTACACACACGAAAGAATGGTGTTTTATCTACACACACTAATTTTTCCACCTAATCTCCATCCTGTTGTATGGCTCCAGAGCGAAACAAGAACGTATTTACATTTTGGGGCAATTACTTTGGTCGCTTTGTGAACTGTGGATCTAGTATCTCTTCATTTTCATCAAAAATCTCATTAACGTGGTCGGTATTACCTCAGACACCCGCAAGGAAAATGTGGAATGATTTATCATACACACCTAACACCATTTTCACCGGCTATCTGTCGTTCTTTATCAAGATGCAGTAGATGATATTTCTCAGTAAGTTGGTAGACAAGTTTCCTTAATTCAACAATAGTGATTCGGAAAAAAATAGTCTCTAAATTAAGTATATGCTGTGCTAATTTATCTTCCACTTCTATTATCATATCATTAGGTCTCCCAAATTTTGCTATTTTATTCAAACCCTTCAAATGTCGATGTGTCGGTACCAATCCTTGTTCTTTGTAGCGTCGCCAGTGCTTCACTGTGTGAATCACCTCCTCATCGTCCTCAAAATGTCTTCCACGAATGGCATCGTTTCATGGCCGAAATGAGTGGAAGCCCAAGGGGGCTAGGTCTGGTGTGTCAGGTGTGACAGCCGTGGATAGTCTCCCCGACTGCGGCAGATCGTGGAGCTCCGCCGAACCGCCTTCTTATGACCCCACCTTCCCTGCCCAGCGACTAACTGTGCTTGTCGACAGCAGATGCTCCATGACTTTGCACAAGTGTTTGTGAATATTCTCCACATTTTCATTCTCTACAGTGAGAAATTCTATGACAGCACGTTGCTTATAACGTACATCACCTACAGATACCATTTTGAAACTGTCCTGCAGCTACGCTATCTGTCGGAAGTGACGGAAACTTGGTGCTCACAATCAGGAGACTTCAGATAATACATACGTACCGTTTCGCATTCGTAGCATTGTTTTCAGCTGAGAGAAAAAAATGCGGTGGATTACTTTCAGGGGAACCATCGTAATTTCCCACAACGGCCAAGTCGTACCAGTAAATATAAACCAATCCTTCACAGGTACGACTTAGGCAATGAAACCTCTACCGTTTCAAATCAGAACTTCAGGAATCACCTCAAAGTTTTCTATCGTTTGATTACGCTGAAGTGAATGACGGTTAATTACAAAAATAGATATGGTACAAAACAATTACCTTATCGTCATATTCTTCTCTGATGTTGCTTACAACTGAAAGACCGAATGTGATAAAAACAATGAAACAAACTTGTTTGTTAAATTTTCTGCCACGACAGCAATCGATCTGACCAGCTGATTTTACTTGCTCATACGACTATTTAGGTCAATTTTACACTATCTATTGTCGCATCATATGTTACTGGAGTGCGACTTAAGCTGTGGTACGACGACCGCAACCTTACCCTAGCAGGACGAAAACCTCCAAATGATAGCTGTAGCACGTAAAGTAGATGTGGATAAAAAGTGACGAAATATTACTTCAGAAGTTAAGTAAGTAAGATTGCAGACCGAATCTTCAAATCATGGTTAACTATTACCAGCTCAGTAATCTCAAAACAAAGTGGTAAATTTGTTGCAACATTCATAACTGTCTGAAAAAGTGCCCTGAATAGTTCTGAGCTGTTGTTAGTACCGTTGAAAATATCTCAGTATTGACAGTCTACATTAAAATGGTGCACAGATAAAGAAAAGTTCTTTATCTGTATCAATAACCAAATGTTCGGTATGAACGAATCGTCATTATTGTCATTAGACGACAAATAGAATATTGTTACTACTTCACACACTGCAAGTAATCCATTCAACTAGCGACGTGAACAGCCGCGGGGTAAGGGTTCGCCGGCCGAAGTGGCCGTGCGGTTAAAGGCGCTGCAGTCTGGAACCGCAAGACCGCTACGGTCGCAGGTTCGAATCCTGCCTCGGGCATGGATGTTTGTGATGTCCTTAGGTTAGTTAGGTTTAACTAGTTCTAAGTTATAGGGAACTAATGACCACAGAAGTTGAGTCCCATAGTGCTCAGAGCCATTTGAACCATTTGGTAAAGGTTCCCAGAAAGCAGCGAGATACCTTTGCGACTAGCGATGTGCCTGCAGCGAGGCTGCAGCTTAAATGTATCATAAAAATGGTTCAAATGTCTCTGAGCACTATGGGACTTAACTGCTGAGTTCATCAGTCCCCTAGAACTTAGAACTACGTAAACCTAACTCACCTAAGGACAGCACACACATCCATGCCCGAGGCAGGATTCGAACCTGCGACCGTATTGGTCGCCCGGTTGCAGACTGTAGCGCCTAGAACCGCTCGGCCACTCCGGCCGGTTCGAAATGGGACATTTTAGCATCACAGAAGAGTATTTTCTTTCACGCAGACAGTTCTAACAGAAAACTGGCACATTGTCGTTTAAAAGAAATGTAGCCTATGTCCATCTGAATGTTTATTAGAATATCGTGTAAGAATTTGAAACAAATCGGTCAAGAACGTTCTGAGATATCTGCTAACGTTTCCCCTACATTTATATTTATAAAAAATATTTAACGTATGTCCGTCCGAATGGTTATTAGGGCATCAGGTAAAAGACTGAAGTAAATTGGTAGAGAAGTTTTGGAGATACTTGGTAACAGCATTGAACAACAACCAGTCTTTGTATAGTAGTACAGATATATAGATTACACAGGGCGGTAAAAAACAGTCTGAAAATCTTGTAAGGGTGTTGAAGGATAGGTATTGCTGAGAAATAACTACTAAGGAAAAAATTCGATACGTTGCGCCGTTTCCGATTTAATTAGCATTGAAGTGAGCCAGTTAGGTCGTTGCGCACGCCATTTGAAGGCCCCGCCAGGGACTGTGTCGTCAAACGTTTTCTGTATTTGGTTTCCTGAAACCTAATAAGACAGCGGTACAAAAATTGTACATGGTGCGGTAGTAATGATGAAACGGGAGCCAAAGGCTGAGCAGTCTCGTGCGCTGTCATCTACGCTGTGGGAACAAGTGACACTAATTGCATCTGGCGGACCGCTTGAATTTGGGCACAACGGCCTGGTTGGTTGTTTTTTATGCTGATTAACTCGGGAACCACGCAACATGTCGAATCTTTTTCTTAACAATTATCTCTCAGCACAACCTACCCTGCAACATCCTTACGAGCTATTCAGACTGTAGCCGGCCGGAGTGGCCGAGCGGTTAAAGGCGCTACAGTCTGGAACCGCACGACCGCTACGGTCGCAGGTTCGGATCCTGCCTCGGGCATGGATGTGTGTGATGTCCTTAGGTTAGTTAGGTTTAAGTAGTTCTAAGTTCTAGGGGACTTATGACCACAGCAGTTGAGTCCCATAGTGCTCAGAGCCATTTTTTTTATTCAGACTGTTTCTTACCACCTTGTGTGTTTGTGTGTTTGTGTGTTGGAAAGGGGGAAGGGGAGAGAAATTGTGGTTATTTTCACACTTCTACTGTGGGAAGCAGTGTTTACTTACAGAGTGATGTTAACTCATTCACTTGTATGATAATCCTCCTCTACTGTTAATTTTTGATGCTAGCGATTGGTAGGTTTAAGAATTTTCATATCGGTTTCTATGTTTGTTGGATGGTAATTCTGTGCCATTAGAACATCTGCAAACGTCGAGAGATAGCTGCTACTTTATAATTCCCATTGACGGTCAGTGTGTTTTGTGCTGAAGTTGCCCGCATCTCGTGGTCGTGCGGTAGCGTTCTCGCTTCCCACGCCCGGGTTCCCGGGTTCGATTCCCGGCGGGGTCAGGGATTTTCTCTGCCTCGTGATGGCTGGGTGTTGTGTGCTGTCCTTAGGTTAGTTAGGTTTAAGTAGTTCTAAGTTCTAGGGGTCTGATGACCATAGATGTTAAGTGCCATAGTGCTCAGAGCCATTTGAACCATTTGTGCTGAAGTTGCCGGCCGCTGTGGCCGAGCGGTTCTAGGCGCTTCAATCCGGAAGCGCGCTGATGCTACGGTCGCAGGTTCGAATCCTGCCTCGGGCATGGATGTGTGTGATGTCCTTAGGTTAGTTAAGTTTAAGTAGTTCTAAGTCTAGGGGACTCATGACCTCAGATGTTAAGTCCCATGGTGCTTAGAGCCATTTGAACCATTTTTGTGCTGAAGTTCCTATATGTTCGGGCCAGATATATAGAGATTGACAGAAATTGCAGCTTAACTAACAGATACCAGATTGGCTACATTCATCATTGTTGGTAGTCTGTCGTCCGTACTGTGCTGTTAGTTCTGTATGCCATGTTGACTCCTTTTCCTTTCTGAATGCCGCGTCTGTGTGTGTGCTTCATAATTATGCTTTTTTTGTTTCTGTGTTTTGTTGTTTATTTTATCTGCTGTCTTCGGATCACAGCCATTCTCGAGTGCTGTTTCCCTTATTGTGTTTAGTTCTTCTATGTAATAATTTTTATTCACAGGTGTTCTGTTCACTCTGTGTAATAAGTTCCGGAAGCTGGGTTCTTTATGTGTTACTGGGTGACTGGTTGTGGATCACTTTTCTATTCGCAGTATGTTTCCTGGATATTGTAAAATCATGTTTATAGCTTTTTTGTGTATGGTTATACCCAGGAGATGTACCCTTTTTCATGTTTTTGGATAGCTGGTCGTCACTGTAGCTGAATGGTAAATCTGTGGATAATAAATAACATAAAAGGCAGAGTAGTCGTTAGAGCATTTGCTAGGAAAGTTAACTGGCCGAGGTTCGAGTCTCCCACTTGCCCACATTTTTAATCTTCCAGGAAGTTTCAGATTAGCGCACACTTCACTGCAGATTGAAAATTCATTCTGGAACTACTACTGCGGCTTTACATTTCCGAAATGTCCTGTTTTGTAGCAAGCTTTCATGTCGTCATGTCGTCGTGTCGCAGTGAGTGAAACAATACGGTTGCTCAACATTCGTTATATCTCTGAGAGTACTGAATCCGTACTTGGCGCATTCAGTTTTTACTGTTTTACCATTGCGTTGCGTACTACTTCTTCGGCAGACGGAATTACAGTTTTGTCGTTTCTACAAGGAACCTACATTGCTGTCCGTAGTCGGCACTGCTGTTTCTTGTGTGACATCGGTGTCGTCGGGGAAAAGTGCCTTCATTAGCAAGATTCCTAATCTGTTTTCAGTGCCCTTTCTTGTTTCCTCAACGTTGAAATGATAGGTGAGGATTTTATTTTGTTTGTTACAGTTTTGTAAGGCATGCCACAGACATCTAGGATCTCTAGTAGGAACTGATCAATAACATCAGATTCTCAATGCTTCAGTTCCCTTTTACTTAAGATGCCTTTGTATTGCTGTTAAACGCTTCTGTAATATTCCAACCTCCTTGCCTGTCTGTCTATAAATCTCTGATTCACAGAGTTATAATCTTCTTTCCGTCCTTAATTTTAACCGGTACTGCATTGTTCATTGCCTATTTGAAATGGATGTACCAGCCCTTCTACTTTTTTTATCAAGCCAAATCTATGTCCCTCTGCTACCAGTATCCTGATCTCAGATTACATCAAGTTCAACGTAGATATCACTTACACTTCAATTCAATACAATTTTCCGATAACGCTTCTCATTATACAGTGCATATAAGACAATACTGAGATATCACCTTTCTTAGAAAATCGTACGTGATACTAATTAAAAAAAAAAATTGAAACAGACTTTTCTACCGTCTTGTCACTGTGTGCATTTGTTGACGAATCCAGACTGAAAATCTGATTGGGCTTTCTGTAGTTGATCTGTGGGGTGCCTAGGAAGCTGGTTTCTCGGACAGCTAGACAACATGCAAGCAAATCATATTAATGGAGTTTATTACATTAATTGAATTGACAACACTTAAGTTGTGTATGTACAATGTGGTGTCGCAAGCAATTGACAACATGCGAATAATCAGTGTCCTTCGAAATCAACAATTTCCATGCACGTAATTGGTACGGATCACAAGTCACGGCTCTTGAGGCCGCTCCTGTCGTGATGAGATCCTAGTCAGCGTGCTATTGGCTGACATCGTCTCACAGGCCTCTCCGCCTCGTTCTTGATCTTCTTACCGACGCTTGTCGTTACGACGGAACATGATCAACGTACGGATGTTAACTACTGACCATGAAAATTGCAACACGGATAACAGCAAAGAAATTTTACTTGTTGTGCTCGTAGAGTATATTATGAAAAGTAAACAATTAAATCTGGAGGTGCTTTGGAGATTTACAGATTTTGAAATGTAGTACAGATGTTTCCCACCTAAGGCACTGGCTATGACGTAGCAGGGAATGGAGTCGAACTGAATCTGGATGGCAGATACAGGTAGGTCATGCCATGCAGCTTTACCTTTATTCATGAGTTTGGCTGGCTGTTGTGTGCCAGATTCTCGGAAACCCGTGACCATATGTTTCCAAAGAGCGAGACAACAGGATAACCTTCTGGCCACAGGGAAAACCCTCTGTCTCGAACTAGCTCAGGACAGAGAGACAACATACAGTTTAACGTCATCTAGAGATCTTAAAGATAGGGCTCAGCCACCGGCCTCGGCACGTCAGTGAGGTAACGGCTACCGCAAACCAAAGGTGATCATGATGCTGTAAACAGAACCTGGATTCATCCGAAAAAATGCCGTTTTGCCATTCGTGCTCCCAGGTTCGTCGTTGAATACACCATCGCCGGCGCTCGTGTCTGTGATGCAGCGTCAAGGGTAACCGCAGCCATGATCTCCGAGCTGATAGTCCATGCTTCTGCAAACATTGTCAAACTGTTCGTGCAGATGGTTATTGTCTTGCAAACGTTCCAATCTGTTGACTCAGAGATCGAGACGTGGCTGCATGATCCGTTACAGCCATGCTGATAAGATGTCTGTCATCTGAACTGCTAGTGATGCGAGGCCGTTCGGATCCAGCACGGCGTTCCATATTACCCTCCTGAACCCACCGATTCCATATTCTGCTAATAGAGCAGCAATGTCGCGATACGATAAACCGCAATCGCCATAGGCTACAAGCCGACCTTTCTCAAAGCAGGAAACGTGATGGTACGCATTTCTCCTCATGACACGAGGCATCACAAAAACGTTTCACCAGGCAACGCAGGTCAACTGCTGTTCGTGTATGAGAAATCGGTAGGAAACTTTCCTCATGTCAGCACGTTGTAGGTGTCGCCACCGGCGCCAACCTTGTGTGAATTCTCTGAAAAGCTAATCATTTGTATATCACAGCATCTTCTTCCTGGCGGTTAAATTTCGCGTCTGTAGCACGTCAACTTCGTGGTGTAGCAATTTTAATGGCCAGTAGTATACTCCAAGTGCGAATAGACGTGTTACTCCAGTGGTCGTCGGGGTGTTCGTGTCTTGACACAGACAGGCCCACTTCCTGAGTTAAGACGCGTATTGTAGGTGTACGATCCTACACGGCCGGATGAATATGTCTGTCCGAGTCCTTAAGATCCTGTGGGGCGTGAAATGTGGCCCTCCTAAACCCACAGATTCCACACTCATCCGACAGTCGCAGGGTGTGACGATAAGCCCCAGTCTCCATAGGTCACGATTCTGTAGCTGTTCGATTCAGACAGGTGGTGGTGGGCGTTTCTCTTGATTACAGAGACATAATACGATTTTCTCACTAACAACGCACATTAAAATGAGATCTCTGAATGAGGAAACTTCCGCGTAATCTTATGTTATGTACAGAATGTAGATGGCGTTACTCCTGCTTACAGTTGTGACAGCACTACAATACTAAAACCTCTTCACATTCAAGCGTGTAGTACAGTGAAGTGACAAAAGTCGTGGGATACCTGCTAATATCGTGTCGGACCTCTTGTTGCTCGGCGTGCTGCAGCCACTGAACTTTGCATGGGCTCAACATGTGTTCCAGAAATATTGAGAATTGCTGCCTCTATAGCAGTCCATAACTGCGAAAGCGTTACTGGCGAAGGATTTTTGCACGAAATGACCTCTCGAATCTGTCCCGTTATTGCTCTATGACAGTCATGTCAGCCGATCTGGGAGGCCAAATCTTTTTCTCGAATTGTCCAGAATATTCTTCAAACCAATCGCGAACAACTGTGGCCCAGTGACATGGCGCATTGTCATTCATAAAAATTCGATCGTTTTTCTGAAACATGAAGTTCATGAATCGTTGCTATGGTCTGCAAGTAGACGAACATAACTGGAGGACCCAGTCCATTCCATGCAAACATACCCTACACCATTATATAGCCACCAACAGCTTGCACAGTGCCTTGTTGACAACTTGGGCCCATGTCTCCGTACGGTCTGCACCACACTCGAACGCTGCCATCTGCTCTTATCAACTGAAATCGGGACTCATCTGATCAGGGCAAGATTTTCCTGTCGTCTAGGGTCCAACTGATACGGTCACGAGCCCAAAAGAGGTGCCGCAGGCGATGTGCTGTTAGCAAAGACACTCGTGGCAGTAGTCTGTTGGCATAGCCCATTAACGCCAAATTTCGCCGCATCGTCCTAACGGATATGTGCATCGTACGTCCCACATTGATTTTTACAGTAGTTTCACGCAGAGTTGCTTGTCTGATAGCGTTGAGGACTCTACGCAAACAACGCTGCTCTCGGCCAAGTGTATGTCACCGGCCATTTGCGTTGTTTGTGGTGAGAGCTAATGCCTGAAATCTGGTATTCTCGGCGCACTCTTGACATTGTGTATCTCAATACATTGAATTCTCGAACGGTCCGATATGGAATGTCCTATGGATCTAATTCCAACTATGCTTCCGTGTTCAGAGTCCGTTAATTCACGTCTTGCGGCTACAATCACGTCGGAAACGTCTCCACGTGAATGATAGTTCCGTCGATGCACTGCCCTATTATTCCTTGTGTACGCGATACTATCGCCATCTGTATATGTGCATCTCGCTATGTCGTTCCTTTTGTCACGTCGGCGTACACTTCACGTCAATTTAACTATTATTACATGTTTCCTTCATGGTGTAGCATATATAATATCCAGCAGCGTCTATCGCAGTTGTATTGAAATTATGTGTTAGTAATGAAGAGACTAATTTGTAAAGACAACGGGTGTTGAGTCGAATTTCCGAGAAAACAAATTTACGCTTGATCACTCGACAAGAAAACTTATAAGCCCATGAGTATTACGGGGCCATGAAGCAAGGGCTAAGCAGACGACGATTAAAAAGGAAAATGAAAAAACTCTTTCTGGCACAGTGCCATGAGCGGAGCGTTCCAATTGCACGGCGCTCGCCGACCACCCATATAATACCACAGTAGCGGAACGCTGATTCCTGCCATATATAGAATGTGTAATAAGCCAAAAAAGCGTTTCTTTCAGGGCACAAAAATGTTACCGCCTTTTGTCTAAAACGCTATCATATGTGTGACGACAGGCGACTGCTAGCATATTCGCAGGGCTAGAGTTTCAGTGTAGAGTCACGCGGCTGGAAAAAAAAGAGAGAAAGAGAGAGAGAGAGAGAGAGAGAGAGAAGTAAGTTTTAGGCTCTTGATGCATGAATCATCAGACAACCACATAACGCAACACGCAGGTGACTAATGGCAACATAAATCATTGATTTAATTCCACAACATATTCGTTTAATTGCAATAACGTAATAGAATACGGCAAATAAGGGAACCACAAGTTTTCTTACGGCATTAAGTATCTAATATACCAGAGGATTTATTTATTTAGCGTTTGGCAGTACAGACCGAATTGCAACTAACATTGAGGACTTGCGTAATTCTACAAAATAAGTAGAATTAAACAACTAAATCTATAAATGAATATCTAAATTTTCAATGCACAGATACCATGGTCTGTCCGAATACTATTAGTTGTTTTCCAAGCACGTCGTGGTAATTACATGCCAGCTGGTCAAGCGCCAGGTCTTTTGAACGTCTGATATTCCTCATGGACCATATTTCAGGGGAGAAATGATAATTCAGGAGTGTTTGTCCAATGAATTGACATAAATCGGACATCAAATAAGTTACAGAGGAAGAATTAATGCTTATATTTCCATCATGTTTTAATCTGCATCATGCTGGTAATTGGCTACATTGGAAGCAACATCAGTACGGAAAGCTGATGTGCCTAACAGTGATCACCACGTACAGCCATGCGTCATGCTTGTAATAATGGAGGGTAGTAGTAACAAGCAGTAGTGACAGGAATAGTAAGAGTAGTAACAACGAGCTATGCGAATGTGCTATGTGCGGTTCAGGTCGGGAGATGGCCCTAGTGGCTCCATTATCGTCCGCTGTTGAGAGCATTCTTCCACGAGACGAGCACTGCGGGACCAGCTATTGTCGTAATGTCAGATGAAATCCTCACCTGCTGCGAGATAACGTGGATGTATACAAGCGTCAAGTTTTTCATCTCTGCAGTCCTGTGCAGTTACAGCGACACCTAAAAAGATGCAAAGTTCCGCACATCAAGCGGATCGTAGTTTGTTCCAAGACGCGAAAGATCCAACACAGGCGCGTGAAAGTAGTTTCTGTCCCGTCAGTGTTGCCGACATGAAAAGAGAGATAACTGTCATCTCTGATTAAACAAATATCTCTTACATTTTGAGAAATCACGGAAACTTTTATTAGGCAACGACCAGTATTATGTACGATTTCGATTGTAGCACCAATGCGTCACATTTCTCTGGTATAGTGCTGGATGCTTAAATGTCAGATTACCTCACGGGAAGGAAGATAGGAAGGAAGGAAGGAAAATTATTAGCTAACATCGTGTCGACAATGAGATCATTAGACGTTTAGTACAAGCTACGCTTGGGGAAGAAGCTCAGCCGAACCCTTTCAAAGGAGCCATCCCGCCATTTGCTTCATTGTGAGGGTAGCGTGCAGTTATCATGCCACACAACCGTGAGCTGCCATAACGAATTCAGCACATCGAGACTACGAGAGCAACAGACCTGAAACCACAACGAGGCAGTAAGCGCAGGAGGTATTCGGCGGTAGAGATAAAATAGGGGAAATGTTTCGCATCGACGCCATTCGAGAAAGTACAACGACGTCAAGGCAAAATACAAGCGCCCACAATGCCAGTTTTGCTCAGATGGCACTGAAGAGTTTGTTTTACATTTATTGCAAACATAATGAAGAACTTAGGAGATCTGCACCCTCTGACTATTGGAACAGTTCTTTATGAAAATGAGAGTCGGTAGCAAACACGCTACTAACGTTACAGCAGCAGACAGAGAGCGTGTGGAAACGAAGCATGTCAGTATTTACCGGAAATGCCCTAGAACAAAATTCTTGTTTAATCAAATCAGACGCTGGCGTATGCATTCGGAAATTCCGCACTAATAAACAGGGCATTGTTATTCGCGTAGAAACCTCAGTAACAGAGAAGGATCTGTTAACTGAAATGACGTATTACTGAGGAGTAAGTGCAGTTAGGTGATTTAGTAACGGTATAAACGTGGACAGGGAAGGGATAAAGAGCTGGCCGGCCCGTGTGGCCGAGCGGTTCTAGGCGCTTCAGTCTGGAACTGCGCGACCGCTACGGTCGCAGGTTCGAATCCTACTTCGGGCATGGATGTGTGTGATGTCCTTAGGTTAGTTAGGTTTAAGTAGTTCTAAGTTCTAGGGGACTGATGACCTCAGATGTTAAGTCCCATAGTGCTCAGAGCCATTTGAACATTTGATAAAGAGCTATTACCAGTTTGGGTTTTGTCATCCATGTCACAGCGGCTACCCCAGTGTGTTTATATTCACTGAGTTCGCTAACCTGTTGAAGCGTATGTGCCAACCGTTTTACAACGCTATAGTTGTTCGAAGTATGAACACGCCAGCAGACAACGACAACGTTGCACAACCTCTGCGGAACTGGAAAGCTATTACGGACTGTCAAAGACTTGCATCTGAATTGTTCAAGCAACTATTACATATTAATACCGTTAATGACGTTGATCGTAGCATATAACTATTTCTACATGTTAATCTTTGTGGAATAAATGGAAAACTTTGAATTCCCCAAAAAATTAATCAATGACATCGCAGCCATCCTATCAGGTGAATGCAGATCGAGACCTAAAGAACTACCAGTTGAGACAAATTACCTTAGCACCTTTACTGTTTAATTTGTATACTTTCGACCATATTAAATATAATAACAGCGTTTGACTGCCAGCAGAGTCGTAAGCTTTTATGGAATCAACAAATATGATTGTAGAATTTCGGCATCGTCTAAAGTTCGTATGGTTTTGAGGTTCGTATGGTTTTAAGGTTGGTATGGTTTTGAGGCTCCAGAACTTCAAAACAGCCCGATCCTTTCCAATCAGTGGGTCCGTTTGCGGCTCAAGTCGCTTCAGCGGAGCTTTAGAGTGAATTTTGTAGATTACTGGAAGAAGTGAGAGTCCTCTGGAATTCTTTCGGATATGGTTTACCTCCTTTCTTGTGGAGTTGGTGTTTCTAGGCTCTGTTTCATCCATTTGGGACCTTCTCTGTCTTACAGACTTCAGATAATATTTTGTGAATTTTTGCTATTAGATTTTTGTCGTTCAGTATCCATATTTCTGCAATAATTCGATCTTCGCCAGGTGCTCTATTGTTCTTCAATTATTTGATTACTTTCACTATATCTTCGTGTGAGGGTGGAAACCAGTCAGGTTTAGTGCTGGTTTTGTAAATGGGAGTCGTTCAGGTGACCCTTCGCAACTGACGACGGTAATGAAATATTTTGCTGGAATTTCACTTTTCTGTACTAGTTCCTAGGGATCCACTAGGTGGTTTGAAGCGTAGACTACGAGGTTCACAGCCAAATAAATTTTTTTTAGGTCTGGCAGAAACTGCTGCTGTTTTTCTTGGTAAAGTCATCTTCTATATCGTTCATTCTCTTATCATAGTAGTTGCATTTCTCTCGTTGAAGAATTTAAGACACTTTTCCTTCTCTCTGTGAATTATTGTCACTTTTCTGTTGCTCTATGACTACTGAAATTATTCCATACTTTAATCCTACATTTGACTGCTAGATCGCATCTGATGTTCCACCACTTAAGTTTTCTTCTTCTGGGGGTGGACCTAATTTTATTGTTTGTCTCACTTTCTCCGCGAGTTAAGACCAGATTGTGATTCAACTCTACGGATTTCTTCAATGATTCTTTCTTGATGAGTTCCATGTATTCGGGATCAGTCCGGAAACCCTTTGTTACCACTGTTCGTTTTCTGTGGCCTGAAATTTTTCTTTGCTTTGGCGTGAGCCGTGGCTTGACTCTAAGAATAGTCTCTCGGATTTACGTTGAGGACTTCTTTGGTGTTCTTTTTGGAGACGGCAATATCGTCAATCTGGAATTATTCGTCTGTTTTATTGAGGAATTCCCATGTCTTTAATTTCTGTGGGGGTTTCTGGAATTGTGCTGCATAATTTTGAGATTAAAAATTTGGTACAAAATTGCGAGATGTTCACCATTGTTACTGGTCGTTTTGGGAGCGGTGTACGATCCTGAGGCTTTTTTCCTCAACTGTCCATTCAAGAATTTTGTTGCAATATTTAAGTGTTTTGTTAGTGATTTCTGTCAGGATTTCCCAGAAATATTCTATCACCGGTTGATCTTATATGTTGCATTCATTTTTGGAGCGTGCACATTAATCAGTGTGTACGTCTTGTTTCATGATTTTGTTGACAGTGTTGAGAGACATTATGAAAGCTACTGAATCTGTGGTGGACTTGTGAATCGCAAAATCTCTGCCAAATTGTTTCAGTTCTGCACCGATGTGCAGTGTAGATTCTCCTCTGCTGAACCATAGAAACTGTATGCATCTTTTGTCAAACATTGTACTTTATTATCTTTTTAACGATATGCAATGTACATTATGTGAAAGTCTCCTTTATTTCAATATTTGTACATTGGTAATCCTTTCTAACTTCACGTTAGAGCGTAAACAAACAAGATTATCTTGGTGTACGTTACCCGAATCTGCTCTATGTACTCCATTGTCGATTGAGTTGCACAGCCATATTGCCGACCGAGAAAGAGTTTATAAAATTCCAAAATCGATAACACACTGTAAATATGAACACCATCAATAAAGAGAGGTTAGTAAAATATTCCAGACATAACTGTTAGTAAAAACAGTTGGACGACTAAGATGTAGACCCGTAAAACGTGAACACACATAAAAATTTACGAATTGTCCAACGTTTTGTGAGCTTAAACAGCCTCCAGTCTACCGACTAATCTGCAGTTAGTGGTGCCTGTCTGCCGTTGTAACAGGTATCATATCTTAGCTGTCTTCTCTCACTATCATAACGTGCTGCATTCATATCCAACATGAAAGTGTCTGCAATGTTCAACTGACGAAACAAGACTGCAGTGCATTATGTATACATGTGGTAGTCTTGTGAATTGTTGTTTGGTAAAAATGTACTACAAGTTACTAAAAGATGGAAAAACTGCGTTTGTGAACTTTTCCTAATTTATAGAAAGATATTTTTATGAGCTCTTGGCACCAGATTCCGCGTTTCTTTCGAGTAGCTGCCCTACCGAAGGCTAGATTCATGCTATTCCGTGAAGAAAAATCATTTAAAGTCTTTGAAAGCCTACTTAGAATTTCGTAAGTTAATATTTCTTAGCAGATTCATGTATTAGTACTTAGTCTATATCTTCTATAAAACGTTTCACTTTTCTATATTCGTAAAAAGTGAAAAGTATTAATTGGGGAATTGCCCTGCGTAGTCCTAAATACGCTAATGGGAGCAATGCAAATTTCATTGTTTTCGTTCCAAGACAAATAAAAAATAAGAGGGTTAGTCCTTTTATGTAAACGAGTCATTCTATTTACTCATTAATAAATGGCTCTATTTTTCAATACTTTTGTTGTTTCCCACTAGTGAAAACTAATTTATTTTTCTCAGGTTCGTTAGCGTTAGAGTTTTGTGTAATGCTTGTTGTGGCTTTAGTCACAGGGGTGTCTGTAATACCACGGGGATTGCGAAAGACGGTTTGTCTATTGAGTCGGGTCTGCATTTGCGATAGGTACAAAGTTAGAAAGGAGCAGAAGATTACCACCCTACAGACTGAACCAGATAATGGAAAAAATACCTGCAATACGTTAAGGAGCATTACGGAAAAAAACTAACTGAGAATTGGTTGCAGATAACAGAGAGAACAGTTTACGACTTCCTTAGACACTTTTGTCATTAATGTGGAAAGTAGGTTTGCCCTGCTCACTTGAGTGAGAAGCGGGTGATAATCGTGTTCATGCTGTAGACAGAGCACAACTAACTTTCAGAAATAATTTACTAGTAAGAAAGTTGGAAAACCTATAAAAATAGTTTTTTTGTTATGTACGTTTCATGATAGTGGTTTAGCCAACTGTTACCGGATGAACCTGGGTAGGGGTATCAGTTCAAAATTTTTAACGTAGTCTGATCTGAAAATTCAAATGGCTCTGAGCACTATGAGACTTCACATCTGAGGTCATCAGTCCCCTGGAACTTAGAACTACTTAAACCTAACTAACCTAAGGACATCACACACATCCATGCCCGAGGCAGGATTCGAACCTTCGACCGTAGCAGTCGCGCGGTTACGGACTGAAGCGTCTAGAACCGCTTGGCCACCGCGGCCGGCAGTCTGATCCGAATTAGGTGACACGGGATGTATGTATATCACAGAGGAAGCTACTAAAACCATGGCGATCCAGAGATTCTGCCTGGATAATAGCAGTGATAGAGATAAGAAATATAGAGAGAGCGACCTCGTAAAGATAGCCTCAACATCTTGTTATCGGGTTTGAGCCACCAAGATCGACCTCATTTGAGCTCTTCGGTCAGGAGTCACAACTTGTACTTATATCACGGTGACGCGGTTTCTGTGAATCCTGTCAACAAATGGGACTACACTGTGGTTGGACTTAAAGTCACCCTCCGCCACACACCGTCAGGCGGCTTGCGGAGTATGGATGTAGATGTAGAAGAAAGAAATGAAAATTCTCTCACACTGACTGACAAACTCACCTTGGAAGCTCAGCAAGAGAAGAGTGGAGAGCTTATTCCCGAAATTCTGAGACACCACGTTCCTATACTATTCAAAACACGTTTAAATCAACAGTAAGCATTACGGAAAAGTCCGTGTGACATAGGTGTCTCACAAACGTTCCAGCAGTACAATCTCCGCGAACGGGAGAGGAAGAGGGAAAGATAACTCGCCGTACGGCTAGTTTCGAAGTACAGATGTGGACAGATTTTACATGAGTTTTGGAACAGCATGCCGGCTAATTTGTCGGCAAGCTACTGAGAGTTCTATGGATCATAATCGACACTCACAGTTTCTGTAAACTACGTACACAAACAGCAGCGTCTGTAACACAAGGTAAGTTATCATGTCCGAGATCATAGTAGCTCTTGAGGTAGTTTCTTGTGTTATATCTTTAGGTAATAGATTACTGAAATCATTGTCATGCATTTCGTAAAGAAGAGCGAGGAATACAAGCATCTGAAGTCCCATCGATGTCGAGATGCTAGAGACACTGAAATTTTCATTCTAAATCGGCCGTTGTCATGTCTGCCTCAGTTATAACCGTAACTGGAAATATATTATTTTTGGAGTGTAAGTACAGGAATAATTTGTATTCATTACAGTTATAGTGCGGTTCTACGAAAGCATATACCGGGTGATCAAAAAGTCAGTATAAATTTGAAAATTGAATAAATAACGGAATAATGTAGATAGAGAGGTACAAATTGACACACATGCTTGGAATGACATGGGGTGTTATTAGAACCAAAAGAATACAAAAGTTCAAAAATGTCCGACAGATGGCGCTTCATCTGATCAGAATAGCAATAATTAGCATAACAAAGTAAGACAAAGGAAAGATGATGTTCTTTACAGGAAATGCTCAATATGTTGACCATCATTCCTCAGCAATAGCTGTAGTCGAGGAATAATGTTTTGAACAGCACTGTAAAGCATGTGGAGTTATGGTGAGGCATTGGCGTCGGATGTTGTCTTACAGCATATCTAGAGATGTTCAAATAACTTACGGGTTTGCTGCCGGGTGACGTCGTTGAACACCGTCGGTCGATCACGATACACTTGCGACTTCAGGTAACCCCAAAGCCAATAATTGCACGGACTGAGGTCTGGGGACCTGGAAGGCCAAGCATGACGAAAGTGGCAGCTGAATACACGATCATTACCGAACGACGCGCGCAAGAGATATTTCACGCGTCTAGCAATATGGGGTGGAGCGCCATCCTGCATAATCATCGTATGTCCCAGCAGGTGTTTATCAGCCAGGCTGGGGATGATGCGATTCTGTACAATATCGGCGTACCTCTCACCTGTCACGGCAACAGTTACTGACGTTTTGCTGTCCAGCGCCATCTGTCGGACATTTTGTGAACTTCGTTTTTTTTTGTTCTAATAAAACCCCATGTCATTCCAAGCATGTGTGTCACTTTTCACCTCTCTATCTACATTATTCCGTGGTTTATTAAGTTTTCAAATTTATACTGACTTTTCGATCACCCTGTACACATAATAAAAACAAATAAAATCCAGAGTAAGGCAATCTTACTCATTATCTTGGTGACATGAGAGGTGAATAGAAATATTAGAAATCCAAACGGAATTGAGGAAGGCGATTATATTAAGTTTACTGATGATAATGAGAGAGAGGTACAATAAGAAGCTTGAGAATGCCTTGTTTCCTTCTGTATATTTTCACATTAAGTAAATGTCACTGTATATTTTCTCAATTAATTTCGAGACATTTTTACAGTAGTGTTTCTATGCAGTAGAACCACAGCTGTTGCGCTGCAGCATCAAATATAAGGTCCCAAGGATGGTAAGGTTACCAAAGGCTGCTTCATAGCCGGATGAAGGCAGCGCATCATCGCTGGCTGCAGCTTAAGACACAATTTTGATATACGCTGTACCACGGTACTCATATAATGGAAACACCGCAGTTTCGGCGACAGGTGATTTATTTACATCAAATATAATTCACACACTTCACGATGAAACGGTACTGTCAAAGCAATGTACGCAGTGCTGCTGTCAAATTATAGCGCCACTGGACGTTCAACTTTTGCGCCTCCTTCTGTGCGTTCAGCAGACGAAATTTTGGGAACAGTAATGTGTTAACGCTACCTGACAACTGTTGTAGCATACAGATTGGAGCTTCAGTAAAACTTCTAGTCTTGCAAATATTTCATTACGATTGTAAAATGGCAGAGCTTTCAAGACATAGAAAAGTAGTATTTTTTGCGTCAGAAATACTACGCCTGTCAAACATGTGAAGTGATTACGGGACGAGACATCGCTCTTCATATGATAAAGTTTAGCAAACAATAATACTGTACCCGAGGTAAGCGTAATAACCAGTATTCGCGGCTGAATTGGTGAAGGTATTTCCAGGTCGCCACAGAAAACTGTTTTGCGGATACCTCCAGCGAACCATCGTGACACGCAAAATACAATAAAGCTCTTATATGTACGTTTGCGGTAAACTAGCTATTATCAGAACTATTTTATGATTTTTTACCGCAGATGCCGTTGACAGAAGCCCACGTTATCAGACAACGCACAACATTTGCTATTCATTCCAATGTGTGTCTTTTTCTCGCATCGTTTACTTCTTTGTCGGTGACTGTGATTGGTGACTGGTGATTCGGCCTGTCAGTGTCGAGGACCCTGTCGGAAACCAGATGCAGATTATATCGCCCCCTGAACTGAATGCTCAATTACAAAACGCGCGTTTATTAACAAAATGTATGGTTTCGACTGCAGCCAAAAAGCGTAGATTGAGAACGAAGATATCGAAACGCACACTCAAAACAGGACAGTATTTTTCAGTACTGCAATGCCCCATAATTTAGACAGGTTAAAGCAAAATTTCACCAACAGAACTTGGGAGATTGTCAAGCGATCATTTTCTGTGTACCTTGCTGAAAGGAAACCCATGGCCTCCGGTGGGTCGTTACAGCATAGCTGGGTGTCGTATGAGTTCGTATCACCAATTACATTTGAATCAGTAACATACAAACTATCGGCAAAATAATGCAAGAACAACGGTATGCGTTGTGTGTCTTGTTTGGAAACAAACTTGTTCAAGTTACTTGTTGATGACAATAGTAATGTCCACTTTATTCTTCGCCCTCAAGTTTGTTTGAAGTACTGCTCATTTCTGTCTCTTTTTTGTTTCTTCCGACTATATTAGTTGTACGCTAACAGGAATACACACACCACCGCTCATTAATTTCTTTACACACAGTAAACGACATCTAGTTTACAGCAGATAAGGCCTAATACCGTGGGTACGGTTCAGGAAGCAAAAGAATAGTACAACAGTTGTACACATGTCATGGTTTTTGTTTGTGGCCATTGACATAGAATAGTATCCAACAAACAATGTTGTGTACATTATCGTTATCTACGTATCTGATGTGTTTGTTTACCTACGAGGACTACGAGAAAGACAGGCAGCGGCGCGTACGTCACGAAGGTACGCCTGCACTCGCTGACTCGCTCACATCCGCAGACAAACTACGTTTCTACACCTGTTAGCTAATAATTAGGCGTCTCCCTACAAACGAAAACTGTACCTTCTACTGGAATCTGCTATTATGGAATCTTACTGTTATTAGTCCTATAATGATCGGATGTCCATAGGCCTACTTATTATTTGTTACGGCTGTACTGGCGTACAATAAAATAAAATCATGCCAAAAGGTTAATCAGGAACCACTTCTTGTATGAAATGAGTACTGCCAAGCCGAAGATATTAAATGCTATGAACAAGTCGTTATACCATTTATATCGAGTACTGATCTTAAATTAAATTTTGTTGTAGTACTGTTAATCAGTAAGATTTCATAATAGCAGATTCCAGTGGAAGATGCTATTCTCGTTAGTATTTACGCATTCAGCTGCGAGTTAACAGGTTTAGAAACGCATTTTGTCTGCTGAGCTGAGCGAGCGTTCGAGTTCAGGACTACCTCCGTGAAGTACGCGCCGCGGCCTATCTTTCTCGTGGGCCTCGTTTACCTGTTTGCTGACGGACGCCGCATTTGGTGCACTTGTCTTGTTCCCTGTAGTGATGTGATGCCCGTAGTGAACGGCAAGCATTGCTACGATACGTAACATGTGGTTCCTGCACGTCAGTTCCTTCGTGATACTGAACTGAACACATCGCTAGTATGGCTCATAGAGTGGAGATATCCATAAAAAATGTGCTGCAATTGTAGCACTTAGCCAAGCAGGTATATCTGTTCGCCAAACTGCGAAACAGTGTAGTGTGTCAATATGTCAATAGGGGGAGTACAATACGACCTTCAGCACCAGAAGACAACAGGTAGCAATAAGGACATACCACGACCAGGACGACGTCGTAAAACAACTAAAAGTGATAATAAATATACCAGAATTACCATTAAGAGAAACAGCTTCTAAACAGGGTCCAAAATTCTTGAAGAATTCGTAGAAAAAAACACGACAACAATATCTGTTGTAACAGTAAAAATGAGACTGGCTTGAAAGGATGTGTGTCAGAATAAAATCCCTTCTAAGGCCCATAAATAAACAGAAGAGACCTGAATGGGCTATAAAACAAGGTAAAGGGACATCGGAAGAGTGGACGCAGGTGTTATTCAGCGATGATGAGAGGTATCGATGTCGGTCGGTGAGGACTGGCACGAATTCGGCGTTCCAAAACACCCCACAGGTGTTGTATAGGATTCAGATCAGGACTCTGTGCAGGCCAATCCATTACAGGGATTTTATTGTCGTGTAACCACTCTGCCACAAGCCGTGCATTGTGCATTGTGCTCGATCGTGTTGAAAGATGCAGTCGCCATCCCCGAATCTCTCTTCAACAGTGGAAAGCAAGAAGGTATTTAAAACATCAAAAAATGGCTCTGAGCACTGTGGGACTTAACTTCTGAGGTCATCAGTCCCCAAGAACTTAGAACTACTTAAACCTAACTAACCTAAGGACATCACACACATCCATACCCGAGGCAGGATTCGAACCTGCGACCGTAGCGGTCGCGCGGTTCCAGACTGTAGCGCCTAGAACCGCTCGGCCACCACGGCAGGCCGTGCTGTGATAGTGCCAAGCAAAACAACAAGGTGTGCAAACCCCCTCCGTGAAAAACATGACCGCACACTAACACCGTCACATCCGAATTTTACTGTTGGCACTACACACACTGGCAGATGTTCAACAGGCATTCGCCATACCCACACCCTGCCATCGGATCGCCACATTGTGTACCGTGATTCTTTACTCCACAAAACGTTTCTCCACTGTTCAGTGGTCCAATGTTTAAGCTCCTTACACTAAGCGAGGTGTCGTTTGACATTTACCATCGTTATGTGTGGCTTATGAACAGCCACTCGACCATGAAAATCCAAGTTTTCTCAAGTGCGGTCTAACTGTCATAGTACTGGCAGTGGGTCCTGATGCAGTATGGAATTACTGTGTGATGGTCTGGATAGATTTCTGCCTATTCCACATTACGACTCTCTTCAACTGTCGGCGGTCTCTGTCAGTCAACAGACGGGATCGGCCTGTACTATTTTGTGCTGTACGTGTCCCTTCACGTTTCCACTTCACTATCGCATTGGAAACAGTGGACCTAGGGACGTTTAGGAGTCTGGAAATCTCGCATACAGACGTGTGACACAAGTGACACCCAATCATCTGAACATGTTCAAAGTCCATGAGTTCCGCTGAGCGCCCCATTCTGCTCTCTCACTATGTCTAATGACTACTGAGGTCACTGACATGGAGTACCTGGCAGTAGGTGGCAGCACAATGCATCTAATATGAAAAAAGTGTGTTTTCGGTGGTGTCCGGATACTTTTGATCACATAGTGTACTGTTGCACCCGTGGGTTGTTGCATTACTCTGTGTCTTGTGTTGTTCTCTTCATTTATAATATATTAGACGCTTTTATACCGTTAGGAAGGCATATTCAAAGAATGTAAGGGAATTTAGGTTGTAAACCGAATAAATCGTAAATACATTATTACAATATAATGAGGCACTGGGGACCACAAGTCCACAAGCCTCCGAAATTGTTGCGGGATCGCTTTTTACAATATCAACATGAAATCTCTCAGGTTCAACCCCTTTTCAAAGAATGCCACACGTTAGTATTGTCTCTTTATTGGTGGGGGCAGGACCATTCCGCGATCGGACGACGCTTTCTAAGAGCTTTGGCAGTTCTTTGCCTCATCGTTAGTCACCTCTTGCGGCGACCTTACAGTCTCTGTTATAAAACACGTCGCCTGTCAATCAGCAACTAAATATCTGAGCATTGGGTCTTCTGTTGAGGGAGCAATGGACAGCTTAATGAATTTTGCCTGGTGGCCGCAGACCACAGAACTCTTTTAAAACTGTGACGATCATATGTTTTTTTCCCTATAGGCGCCGCAGATGTTAATAGCGGGAATGGGCATCAGCGGTGAGATCACGGGAATGCAGGGAACAGAGCAATTTGGGCGGCTGTCCGTGGCAGTCGCTTGGCGTAGGCGCTGCGCCTGACAGCGGGTCATTAGTGGCTGCAAGGAGTGCGCGTAAAGCCACGGCACGGCGAGGATGCCGCGCGGCTACAGTGATCGCTCTGACGACGGCTTACCGACTCAATTCAGCTGCTTTACTTTTTTATTGTATTACTTGTTAGGAAAACTGAAGCACTGTTAGACGATGACAAGTTTGGCTTTAAGAAAGGCAAAGACACCAGAGAGGCAGTGCTGACGTGGCAGTTGATAAAAAGAAAGTGAAAGCAAGAAAAACCGAAAGACGTTCATAGAGTTTTTCTACTTAGAAAAGCCGCTTTGTAATGTCCAATAGTGGAATATTACGAATGCGTCAGGAAAATAGTTGAAGGCTGTAGAGAAAGTCTGATGATAAACAGTATGTGCAACAATGAAGAGGCCAAAAATAAGAATGGAAGGCCAGAACGAAATCTCGAATTCTAGAAGGGTATATGACAGGAATGTATATGATAGGAATAGAGTTTTTCCGCCTACTGTTACATCTAGTAACGAAGAAGCTATTACAAAAGGAAAGGCAAGGTTGGGATGTCGGTTTGAAATTCAGGATGAAAAGATATCAATGATAAGACTCGCTGACGACGTTGTCATCCTCAGTGAAAGTGAGGATCAGTTGCAGGTCCTGTTGAATGCAGTAACGTCTAGTGAGGGTTCGCTATGGACTGAGGATGAACCGAAGATAGACGAAAGTAATAAGCAACAGAAATGCAAAATTCTCCTTACTTATTTGACGAAAGGGGGGAATACTGCTACCTTGGAAGCAAAATAAAACGTGGACAGTGCAATGAGGAAATACAAACGAGACTAGCGTAGGCAAAAATGGCTTTCCCGTCCAAAAGAAACGTATTAATATAAAAAATCGGCCCTAATTTGAAACAGAAATTTTTGAGAATGTGCGATGGAGCAGAGCACTCTTCCGAAGTGAATCATGGACTATGCGAAAACCTGAAAAGAAGAAAATCGAAGGATCTGAAATGTGGCGCTATACGTAGAGCTAACAAAAGTCATTGTTACAGTACGCACACATATAAATGGGGGTAGCACCGAGTACACAAGGTACAACAGGGCAGTGCATTGGCGGAGCTCTCATTGGTACTCAGGTGGTTCACGTGGAAATGTTCCTGGCGTGATTATGGCCGCATGATAGGCGTTAACGCCCTTTGAACGCTGAATGGTAGTTGGAACTAGAAGCCTGGGACATTCCATTTGGGGAACAGCTAGAGAATTCAATAGTCTGAGATTCGCAGTAAAGTGTGCCGAAATACCAAATTTCAGGTAGCACCTCTCACCACGGACAACGCAGTGGACGATGGCGTCACTGGCAACACTGCATGAAATAACTGCAAAAATCAATGTGGGACGTACGGTGAACGTATCCGTTAGGACAGTGCGGCGAAATTCGGCGTTAATGGACTAGGGCATCAGACGACCGACGCGAGTGCCTTTGCTAACAATACGACATTGCCTGCAGCGCCTCACCTGAGCTCACGACCATACCGGTTGGATCTAAGATGACTGGAAAACCTTGGCCCAGTCAGATGAGTCCCGATTTCATTTGTTAAGCGCTGATGGTCCGGTTCGAGTGTTGCGCAGACCCCACGAAACCATGGACCGATGTTGTCAACAAGGCACAGTGCAAGTTGGTGGTGGCTCCATAATGATGAGGGGTGTGTTTACATGGAATGGACTGGGTCTTCTGGTCCATCTGATACTTGGAGACCATTTTCAGCAATTCATGGACTTCATGTCCCCAAACAATGATGGTATTTTTATGGACGACAATGGGCCATGTCACTGGGCCACAACTGCTCGCGACAGATTTTGAGATCATCCTGGACGATTCGAGCTAATGACTCAGCCACACAGATCGCCCGACATGAATCCAAGCGAACATTTATGGGATATAATGGAGAGGTCAGTTCGTGCACAAAACCTTGCACCGGCATCACTTTTGCAATTATGGACGGCTATAGATGCAGCATGGCTCAAAATTTCTGCAGGTGACTTCCAACGACTTGTTGAGTCCATGCCACATCGAACTTCTGCGCCACGCTGGGCAAAAGGAGGTCAGACACGATATTAGGAGACAAAAAAATGGTTCCAGTGGCTCTGAGCACTATGGGACTTAACATCTGAGGTCATCAGTCCACTAGAACTTAGAACTACTTAAACCTAACTAACCTAAGGACATCACACACATCCATGCCCAAGGCAGGATTCGAACCTGCGACCATAGCGGTCGCGCCGTTCCAGACTGAAGCGCCTAGAGCCGCTCGGCCACACCGGCCGTCTATTAGGAGACATTCCATGACTTTTGCCACCCCAGTGTAGAAGGATATTGAAAATTAAGTGGACTGATAAGATAAGAAATGAGGACGTTCTATGTAAACTCGGCATGAAGGGGCACTTTTGGATAATACTGAACAGAAAAAGGGACTAGAAGACAGGACATGTGTTAAGACTGCAGGGAATAACTTTCATGGTACTGGTGGGAGTTGTTGAGCGTACAAACTGTATCGGAGGAGAGAGACAGGAATACACTCAAAAAATAATTGGGGACATTGGGGTACAAGTGCAACGCTGAGATGATGAGGTTGGCACAGGACAGGAATTTATGGCGGACCATATCAAACCGGTCAGAAAACTAATGGACGCTATAAGAAATAATAGTCATAAAGTCAACCAAAACATCATCCATTTCTATAGTAGAACGAAATACCTGAAGGACATGAATGGTCATTAGCAGTTGAGAAGGGAGTGAGATGAAGTTTCAGCCTATACTCAGTGATGTTCAATTACTACACTCCTGGAAATTGAAATAAGAACACCGTGAATTCATTGTCCCAGGAAGGGGAAACTTTATTGACACATTCCTGGGGTCAGATACATCACATGATCACACTGACAGAACCACAGGCACATAGACACAGGCAACAGAGCATGCACAATGTCGGCACTAGTACAGTGTATATCCACCTTTCGCAGCAATGCAGGCTGCTAGTCTCCCATGGAGACGATCGTAGAGATGCTGGATGTAGTCCTGTGGAACGGCTTGCCATGCCGTTTCCACCTGGCGCCTCAGTTGGACCAGCGTTCGTGCTGGACGTGCAGACCGCGTGAGACGACGCTTCATTCAGTCCCAAACATGCTCAATGGGGGACAGATCCGGAGATCTTGCTGGCCAGGGTAGTTGACTTACACCTTCTAGAGCACGTTGGGTGGCACGGGATACATGCGGACGTGCATTGTCCTGTTGGAACAGCAAGTTCCCTTGCCGGTCTAGGAATAGTAGAACGATGGGTTCGATGACGGTTTGGATGTGCCGTGCACTATTCTGTGTCCCCTCGACGATCACCAGTGGTGTACGGCCAGTGTAGGAGATCGCTCCCCACACCATGATGCCGGGTGTTGGCCCTGTGTGCCTCGGTCGTATGCAGTCCTGATTGTGGCGCTCACCTGCACGGCGCCAAACACGCATACGACCATCATTGGCGCCAAGGCAGAAGCGACTCTCATCGCTGAAGACGACACGTCTCCATTCGTCCCTCCATTCACGCCTGTCGCGACACCACTGGAGGCGGGCTGCACGATGTTGGGGCGTGAGCGGAGGTCGGCCTAACGGTGTGCGGGACCGTGGCCCAGCTTCATGGAGACGGTTGCGAATAGTCCTCGCCGATACCCCAGGGGCAACAGTGTCCCTAATTTGCTGGGAAGTGGCGGTGCGGTCCCCTACGGCACTGCGTAGGATCCTACGGTCTTGGCGTGCATCCGTGCGTCGCTGCGGTCCGGTCCCAGGTCGACGGGCACGTGCACCTTCCGCCGACCACTGGCGACAACATCGATGTACTGTGGAGATCTTACGCCCCACGTGTTGAGCAATTCGGCGGTACGTCCACCCGGCCTCCCGCGTGCCCACTATACGCCCTCGCTCAAAGTCCGTCAACTGCACATACGGTTCACGTCCACGCTGTCGCGGCATGCTACCAGTGTTAAAGACTGCGATGGAGCTCCGTATGCCACGGCAAACTGGCTGACACTGACGGCGGCGGTGCACAAATGCTGCGCAGCTAGCGCCATTCGACGGCCAACACCGCGGTTCCTGGTGTGTCCGCTGTGCCGTGCGTGTGATCATTGCTTGTACAGCCCTCTCGCAGTGTCCGGAGCAAGTATGGTGGGTCTGACACACCGGTGTCAATGTGTTCTTTTTTCCATTTCCAGGAGTGTATACTGAGCAAGCAGTAAAGAAGAAAAATTGCAAGAGAGCCAAAGCTCAGGGAGAAGAAACTGAAAAATTTAAGATTTTCGGGGACACTTAAATTCCTGGTAGAGACGGTAACGGACTGGGGAAACCAATTGAACGGACTGTATTGAAAAGATATTATGACTATCCACAAAAAGAACTATACAAAGACAATTTAATGTAGTTGAATTAAATCGGGTGATACTTAGGGAACTGGATTAGGAAATGGGACACTGAAATCAGTAGGTAACTTTTACTATTTTGGCAGAAAAAGAATTGACGATGCCGGCAGTAGAGCGGACATTAAATACAGAGTGGCAAAAGAACGAAAGACTGTAAAGGAGGAATTTGTCAAAATCAAATATGAATTTAAGTCCTAGTATTTTTTTTCTAATAGTGTTTTCCTTTAGTATAATCTTGTATGGAACAGTTCAGTAAACTGAATCTTGAGAAAAGTGGTGCTACAGAAGAATTCAGAAGCGTAATAAGGATGATTGGCACACTAATGATCAGGTACTGAATAGAGCTGTAAGGAAAATTAATTTATGTAACAGCTTTATTAAAAGAAGAGATTGTTTATTAGGACACATCCCGAGGCGTCAGTTTGTAGTTAATTTGGTAAAGGAGGGAACTGTGGGGGTAAGAATTGTAGAGAGAGACCAAGACTTGGCTACAGGAAGCAGATTCAGACGGATGAAGACTTGAGTAGTTATGCAGATGTGAAGAGGCTAGTCCAGGATAGACTAACGTGGAGAGCTGCACGAAACCATCCTTCGGACTGAAGACAACGAAAACTGCAGCAGCAGCAGTAGCAGCAATAATGTGTTAAATTACATACTTGAGCCATAAGTAATATTTCTCATATCCTCGACGTATATAATCAGAACGAAATAGACTTTTTCGACATTGGAAGGGAATATTTTAACGTTAAAATTAAAATCTCTCTGCCTGGTGTTGCGTGGGATTAGAATTTAAAAAACTGCCTTTTAATGATAAAGTCCTCCTCTTGTTCTGTTCAACAGATTCCATACCACAAAGAGTGATTCTTGATGGTCTGCACAACACTCACCTACATCTGTCATAATTTCTTCATTAGACGAAAGAAAAATCGAAACAAAAATCTGCGTCAGGCCCTTTCCAGATTCTTCCACAACGCGTTTCGAGAGCTTATACGCTCATCCCCACGCGGATATAGAGTTATATGCGTATTTATACTGCTGGATGTTGCCAGTCTTCTACGTTATGCGTTACTTCGCTGCCATTCCTCTATTAGTTAATATTCGCCACCTGTTATCAGAATATGCCACCGAGGTCACACTCTGAATGAAAAAATCAAGACCACACACTTCGGGCATTCGGAATCGAAGGCAGGGAGTCCCTCGCGGCATTTGCTACGATGGCGATTTGCTACTTCTGCTGAAGCGGCGGCGGCGGTGGCGGCGACGACGACGACGACAAACCTCGTGAGAGTCTCTGAGAAATGTGCCGTTGATGGTCGTTAACACACACATACGAACCACTGAATAACGGTCGTAAGCACAAAAAAAATAGTGCAGAGGCGAAGAGAAACTACAGAAATACTGTGGCTTATAAGTCAAAGAATGTTAACAAATGATTCAAATGGCTCTGAGCACTATTGCACTTAACATCTCAGGTCATCAGTCCCATAGAACTTAGAATTACTTAAACCTAACTAACTTAAGGACATGACACACATCCATGCCCGAGGCAGGATTCGAACCTGCGACCGTAGCGCTCACGCGATTTCAGACTGAAGCGCCTAGATCCGCTCGGCCACACTGGCCGACAAGAATGTTAACAGTTTACACAGCTAATCATAAATACATTATGTACATTAGGGTGGCACTTATCTATAGATAATTTTGTGAAATACACTCCTGGAAATTGAAATAAGTACACCGTGAATTCATTGTCCCAGGAAGGGGAAACTTTATTGACACATTCCTGGGGTCAGATACATCACATGATCACACTGACAGAACCACAGGCACATAGACACAGGCAACAGAGCATGCACAATGTCGGCACTAGTACAGTGTATATCCACCTTTCGCAGCAATGCAGGCTGCTATTCTCCCATGGAAACGATCGTAGAGATGCTGGATGTAGTCCTGTGGAACGGCTTGCCATGCCATTTCCACCTGGCGCCTCAGTTGGACCAGCGTTCGTGCTGGACGTGCAGACCGCGTGAGAAGACGCTTCATCCAGTCCCAAACATGCTCAATGGGGGACAGATCCGGAGATCTTGCTGGCCAGGATAGTTGACTTACACCTTCTAGAGCACGTTGGGTGGCACGGGATACATGCGGACGTGCATTGTCCTGTTGGAACAGCAAGTTCCCTTGCCGGTCTAGGAATGGTAGAACGATGGGTTCGATGACGGTTTGAATGTACCGTGCACTATTCAGTGTCCCCTCGACGATCACCAGTGGTGTACGGCCAGTGTAGGAGATCGCTCCCCACACCATGATGCCGGGTGTTGGCCTTGTGTGCCTCGGTCGTATGCAGTCCTGATTGTGGCGCTCACCTGCACGGCGCCAAACGCGCATACGACCATCATTGGCACCAAGGCAGAAGCGACTCTCATCGCTGAAGACGACACGTCTCCATTCGTCCCTCCATTCACGCCTGTCGCGACACCACTGGAGGCGGGCTGCACGATGTTGGGGCGTGAGCGGAAGACGGCCTAACGGTGTGCGGGACCGTAGCCCAGCTTCATGGAGACGGTTGCGAATGGTCCTCGCCGATACCCCAGGAGCAACAGTGTCCCTAATTTGCTGGGAAGTGGCGGTGCGGTTCCCTACGGCACTGCGTAGGATCCTACGGTCTTGGCGTGCATCCGTGCGTCGCTGCGGTCCGGTCCCAGGTCGACGGGCATGTGCACCTTCCGCCAACCACTGGCGACAACATCGATGTACTGTGGAGACCTCACGCCCCACGTGTTGAGCAATTCGGCGGTACGTCCACCCGGCCTCCCGCATGCCCACTATACGCCCTCGCTCAAAGTCCGTCAACTGCACATACGGTTCACGTCCACGCTGTCGCGGCATGCTACCAGTGTTAAAGACTGCGATGGAGCTCCGTATGCCACGGCAAACTGGCTGACACTGACGGCGGCGGTGCACAAATGCTGCGCAGCTAGCGCCATTCGACGGCCAACACCGCGGTTCCTGGTGTGTCCGCTGTGCCGTACGTGTGATCATTGCTTGTACAGCCCTCTCGCAGTGTCCAGAGCAAGTATGGTGGGTCTGACACACCGGTGTCAATGTGTTCTTTTTTCCATTTTTAGGAGTGTATATAATGTTGCAGCTTCCAGTCCCCAATCCTGTTGCAATAATAATAGCAGTCATAATAATAAAAACTAGTCTGCTCAGTCGGACCTTCAAATTGTTTGAAGTTGAAAACAGAACACTCACCAGTTCCTTCCGTTCAAAACGCGTTACTCTACCCCACTTCCACCATTTCCCTTTCTCTAAGAAAACTGTATGTTGACACATCTACGCCACCGCAGTTGACGTAAAAACATTTTGAACCAAACCATAAAAAAGTGTTTTGTGCATTTCCTGAAAAACGTGACAAGATAATGTTTTCGTTAATAACATACATTACTTCTATGAGAGAAATGTGTTTTTATTGAAGTCCTCCAATGAACCAAAGTATAACATGAGCGAATAGACACTGATGATATTTTTTCCTGAGAGGATATTCTTCGTAAATTTCATTTCTGTGTCGAAGTTGTTATGACCTTGAATGAGTTTGAAACCTCTATCCATACACACAAATTACCCTTCTGGTTTTTTCAGTTCCACTTTTGCAACTAGAATTATCATTCCACGTTTAATTGTCTCTATGGATGAAGTAGATGCTGACAAAATCTAATGAAGAAGAAAGAAAAAGATGAAAAATCTGCCTTAAATGTTGCTGGTACATCATTAGCAAATAAGGTTAGAGTCATGTTTCAGGAACTCAATATCACAGACAAATGGAATTTCTTTCGCAGCAGTATCACTAATTTCCGATTACTGGTCGTAATTTCACTAGACTTATGGGTTTTAAATCTTGATAAGATGCTTTAATTGCTTCCGATGAAAGAAGGCAGTCTCGTGTGCACATTCTAACAAGAAAAACACATGTTCTTGAGTTCTTCTCCCCATGAGATAACTTCAGTTTATCGTGAAATATGTATATCTCAAACAGGAATACTGCCCTTGCCATCCACCGGGTATGATTTACAAATCATGTTCTATGAAACGCCACAATCTTTTTTTTTTTTTTTTTAATATCCTTAATTCAGCTAAAAATCTCTAAGAATGGTAGAGCCGACACAATCAAGCACTTTACTGCTACATGTTACATAAATATTTTTGTTTGTATTTGTCCAGAAGCCCCAAATTCTTTTCGAAAGCGCCGTGCTTAGGACTATGAATGAGTCATCTCCAAAATGTAATGAAGGCAGGGAAGGTACAACAGGTGACAATGAAAAGATTATATATTTTGTTCTAGATTTTTGAAGGTATCATATAGTCGATCTCTGCTGCTTGCTATCATATCACAATAACCTACCTCAATTAGTCCATTATACTCCACTTACCCACTATTGTGAAACAAGCATGACATTTTCTTCTTGTAATTCAAGTTTTGTGAAGAACGAGTGAAACTCCTGTATTAAGATATAATGTCCTGAAATGAACAAAACTGTATAGAAAAAACGAAAATTTAGTTAAGTAACATACATGTGAAACAGAAATCAGCACAGACTTAGCTCTGACTACCTAATGGAAATACTCGCTAAAAGAAATGCGGATGGTTACATTATGAAGCATTAGCCTGATGTTTATGAAACTTTGTGGAGGTGTTCATCATATTACTGGTCTTAAATGATTAACTTTCCACTTCTTTCGAAACTGACGTGTATCATCAACGTCAGTGTGAGTTGTTATCCCCACTGACATAAATACACTTTAGTATCCACTGTGGAAAAGAAGTAGACAGCCCCTGAATGTCGCCTTGAGGAGTTTCTTGGCATGCCTGAAACTTTACTGTGTTAAGTCATGAAGATTACTGCTGGGAGCTCATCAAAGACATGCATGTGAGTGACAATGGGGGGGTCTTGCATTACACTTCTGGAAAATGGAATTTGGAACCCTGGTTATGAAGAGTATGGCAACAAGGTTCTAGTTGTTGCCACACTCTGGTGAACGACAGTTAAGAAATCATTTCTCTCGTCATATCCTGTAGGTCCCCATATCTTGATTCCAGGAATAGGATAAGTATGGATCTCTATAACGGTTGCTTGCTTTGAACTTTGAACAGGTCGTCTACAGACGTAAACAGAAATGGGACTCTTCACTGGACACCAACGAATGGCACTCATATTCCCAGTTAACTCTGGCTCTATGCCATTTAAGTCTCTGTTCTGTGGTAAGTTGTCAGCGGTAATCGTCGCAGCCACCTCGAGATCTCAACCCAGCTTTTACTAATCCGTTCCAGACGTTTCGTGGTTAACTTCTATATGGAATTCATCTATCTATTCGTCAGAGTCAGTCGAACTATCCTACGATCTTCCGGTGGCGTGGTCCTGGAGGAGGAGGAGGAGATTAGTGTTTAACGTCCCGTCGACAACGAGGTCATTAGAGACGGAGCGCAAGCTCGGGTGAGGGAAGGATGGGGAAGGAAATCGGCCGTGCCCTTTCAAAGGAACCATCCCGGCATTTGCCTGAAGCGATTTTAGGGAAATCACGGAAAACCTAAATCAGGATGGCCGGAGACGGGATTGAACCGTCGTCCTCCCGAATGCGAGTCCAGTGTGCTAACCACTGCGCCACCTCGCTCGGTGGCGTGGTCCTACTAGGATCACTACCTACTTATTCATGTTACTGTTGTGTGGAGTCTCTCTAGTCACCATTCGTTCTGCAGCCATCGCACTACAGCTAAGTATCTGCGCGATCTGTCGGTATCATGCTCCTATGCCCCTTATGTCCTAATGTGGTGGTGAGCTCTATGTGCACGTCCTCTGGGCATGCTTGAGATCTCCACCTGAAAAGTTCCTGCAACGTTAGACATACGCAACTGCTATCATGTAGTCCCAACATTCTTCACCTGCAGGTATGCCTCTTTTCTGGGTTGAAAATACTAAAAATAAGTTTGTAATAACGATGAAGTTGTAATCAGCATACACCAAATGCGTAGAAGTAGTTGCGTTAGTAACTTTCGGTTACGGTGTTTGTGGCGTAAATATTTTCATCTCCATCAGCGTAGTAAGTATGTTTCATTGTAGCTGACTCGGGCACACACATATACTGGATGTTGTTGCTAGCCGCACGTAAATCTGCTAGGCACCAATGGTGTCTGACTGTCTTCGACTGTATGGTAACTGGGTCAGTAGAGATATTCTGTAACCTCTTGATTCTTTCTCTTTACGTAATTTTGTTAGAACGTTCGGTCATAACCGTCATAACCGCAGAGTGGAGGGTATACAACTCACTGCACGTACTTCGGTGAATTACCGCCTTATGTTACTGTTTACTCTTAAATGACTCACAAGATGGTGGCTACAAGGGCGGGCGTCACCAGCACTGAATTATTTTCATGAAAGGAATGTGGCGGGGGGGGGGGGGCGGGAGGGGGGGCTCAACAGGTAGTGTATAGTTCACAAGGGGGTCTAAACTGGTTATCCTCTTGGTAAAAATTGAAAAAATTAGCACCTAAAACCAGTTTTTGAAGCATTCTTGTTATCACAGATTATATATTTGAGTGGCACTTAACACTCCTAAAGCATTCCAATGTAAGCCTGAATGGAAATGTATTTTGCGATTACCGAGCATAAAAATGTTATATAATATTAACGTTTATAGATACTGTGTGCATGATTATTATGTATTATGTACTAAGCAACTTTGGAAACTATGTCAAACTGAATAGCTTCTTAAATTAAATTCTGATTGTTTTTTATTGAAAATTTGAATAAATGCAGTATTAAATACACGAGTTTATTTTATTTCAGACTTTAAAAATACATTTAAGAAAACAAGTATGAAAAGTAGGAATAAGAATAGAAGTCGTTGAAAAGTCAGGATCGATAATCAAATACAATGTCAAGAGCATAAGGGAAAATAATCTGGGAAAGTTCGTGCTATAGTTATTGAAATACATTTCTCATTTTTGTCAAAACTGGATGTAAATATTGTGGCAAGTCTATTTGATCCAACAGAAACTTGTGCACACTGCGAACTACTACGTTATTGAGCCTCTTCTGTCTCACTGTCGAAGGCAGATAGTTCTTCAGTCGTCGTAGAGCAGTAAAATTGCGTCCTGTTTCCTCTCTGCCAAAGCTTCAACATAAGCAAATAATTCTCGAACTTGCTTTTCATAGAAACCAAAAATGTTGGAATGTGTGTCAAATCTTATGGGACTTAACCGCTAAGGTCACCAGTCCCTAAGCTTACACACTACTTAACCTAAATTATCCTAAGGACAAACACACACACCCATGCCCGAGGGAGGACTCGAACCTCCGCCGGGATCAGCCGCACAGTCCATATCTGCAGCGCCTTAGACCGCTCGGCTAATCCCGCGCGGCTTCATAGAAACCAAAACGTCTCTTGCGTGTTTCAGGCATACGATGTTGACATGGAACTACCACATCGCGTCTTTTTTTCTCCAATGAGAGCCGCGCGGGGTAGCCGCGCGGTCTAGGGCGTCTTATCACGGTCCGGGCGTTTCCCCACGTAGGGGGTTCGAGTATTCCCTCGGGCATGAGTGTGTGTATTGTCCTTAGCGCACAACAGTTTAAGCTAGATTAAGTATCGCGTAGGCTTATGGATCGAAGCCCTCAGCAGTTTGGTCACATAAGACCTTTCCACAAATTTCCAATTTTCTCCAATGACACTTTTTTTTTTCAAGGAAACCTGTTTATTCATGCTAGGATGGTCAAATATTCGATAACTTAGCCCTTCGACAGCAATATAGTGATTTCAAAGTGTTCCTACCTGTAAAGTTCTTAAAGCACTAGAAATTCATGTGTATGTGTGCCCTCAGACAATCACTTACGAAATCTTTTTTTTTTTTTTTTCCTTTGGAAATTATCGCGTGCCGTTCAGTTGTTAGCTTTCTGCCTACTGGTCAACTCTCCTACAAACTTACAGCAAAACCAAGCAGCTTCGTGCTTGTGAAATATAACTGTATTTCATTTGCTAGCACGTTAATAAATCTTGCAAACTACGAATTCTGACTACACAAGAGTTTTTAGCATATTTAATTAGTGAAGTTTTGATATATTCCTCCAATTGTGTCTTTATTCGTCAACTAAACCTCATAAAATTGAAACTGTTTTCCAAAAAAGTGGGGGGGGGGGGGGGGGGAGCGACGGCCGCCCCCCACCCCACCTCCTTCCCCCGCGATGGAGGTTACACCCATGCATGTAAGTGTATTGTGCATGTAAGGCTTGTGCTGAATTGGAATCAACACTTTATATTTTGCTAGTCATACAGGCACAATACTACGAAGTATACTTTTAACTTCGTAAATGTTATGGGAAAGTGATAAGTGTAGTGAAAAGATGAAGTCCCGAAATTCCTTAGCAGACGATAAAACAGCTTGCTGTTTTCCACATCCATACGCGGAGTGAAAGCAGTGGAGCTAGATAAGGCAACTTGAAGTACCAAAGCCAGTCACTCCCATCACTGCGGAACCCTATCCGGGACGGGTTACACATGAAAGGATTCCTGGAACGCCAATTCGCTTTTGTGCCACAAAGTCTGCGCTCGACGGCTGTGTGAAAATATTCAAGCGGTTCGCGCGGCCCATCAAGCGGACAAAACCAGCGCTGTTCAGTAATTCATACGCCAGCCCTGGCTGCCATTAGAGAATTAAACGAATGGGGCTAGGGTGGCGCCGCCATAAAGATAATGAGCCACATGTGAGCGCCCCTCACGATAAGATCTGGAGCAGGCGCGCACCCAGCAGCCGGCACTGCCTGCAAGCTGTGGCTGCTGCCTCTCCTGGGCTGCATGCAGTTTTGGGTGGCAATCTTGTGGCTGATATTCTCGCGTCAAATAATTTACTTCTTTATCGACTGCTATGGTGGTGATGAACAGCCCAAAGGGTACATTGAAAATTAGGTTGTCATAATGCCTACATTAGCCGAGTTACTTGGTATGACCCCCCCATGAACCATGGACCTTGCCATTGGTGGGGAGGCTTGCGTGCCTCAGCGATACAGATAGCCGTACCGTAGGTACAACCACAACGGAGGGGTATCTGTTGAGAGGCCAGACAAACATGTGGTTCCTGAAGAGGGGCAGCAGCCTTTTCAGTAGTTGCAAGGGCAACAGTCTGGATGATTGACTGATCTGGCCTTGTAAGAATAACCAAAACGGCATTGCTGTGCTGGTACTGCGAACGGCTGAAAGCAAGGGGAAACTACGGCCGTAATTTTTCCCGAGGGCATGCAGCTTTACTGTATGATTAAATGATGATGGCGTCCTCTTGGGTAAAATATTCCGGAGGCAAAATAGTCCTCCATTCGGATCTCCGGGCGGGGACTACTCAAGAGGATGTCGTTATCAGGAGAAAGAAAACTGGCGTTCTACGGATCGGAGCGTGGAATGTCAGATCCCTTAATCGGGCAGGTAGGTTAGAAAATTTAAAAAGGGAAATGGATAGGTTAAAGTTAGATATAGTGGGAATTAGTGAAGTTGGGTGGCAGGAGGAACAAGACTTCTGGTCAGGTGACTACAGGGTTATAAACACAAAATCAAATAGGGGTAATGCAGGAGTAGGTCTAATAATGAATAGGAAAATAGGAATGCGGGTAAGCTACTACAAACAGCATTTTGACCGCATTATTGTGGCCAAGATAGATACGAAGCCCACACCTACTACAGTAGTACAAGTTTATATGCCAACTAGCTCTGGAGATGACGAAGAAATTGAAGAAATGTATGATGAAATAAAAGAAATTATTCTGATACTGAAGGGAGACGAAAATTTAATAGTCATGGGTGACTGGAATGCGAGTGTAGGAAAAGGGAGAGAAGGAAACGTAGTAGGTGAATATGGATTGGGGCTAAGAAATGAAAGAGGAAGCCGCCTGGTAGAATTTTGCACAGAGCACAACTTAATCATAGCTAACACTTGGTTTGAGAATCATGATAGAAGGTTGTATACTTGGAAGAACCCTGGAGATACTACAAGGTCTCTGATAGATTATATCATGGTAAGACAGAGATTTAGGAACCAGGTTTTAAATTGTAAGACATTTCCAGGGGCAGATGTGGACTCTGACCACAATCTATTGGTTATGACCTGTAGATTAAAACTGAAGAAACTGCAAAAAGGTGGGAATTTAAGGAGATGGGACCTGGATAAACTGAAAGAACCAGAGGTTGTGCAGAGTTTCAGGGAGAGCATAAGGGAACAATTGACAGGAATGGGGGAAAGAAATACAGTAGAAGAAGAATGGGTAGCTTTGAGGGATGAAGTAGTGAAGGCTGCACAGGATCAAGTAGGTAAAAAGACGAGGGCTAGTAGAAATCCTTGGGTAACAGAAGAAATATTGAATTTAATTGATGAAAGGAGAAATTATAAAAATGCTGTAAATGAAGCAGGAAAAAAGGAATACAAACGTCTCAAAAATGAGATCGACAGGAAGTGCAAAATGGCTAAGCAGGTATGGCTAGGGGACAAATGTAAGGGGTAAGAATGATACTGCCTACAGGAAAATCAAAGAGACCTTTGGAGATAAGAGAACCACTTGTATGAACATCAAGAGCTCATATGGAAACACAGTTCTAAGCAAAGAAGGGAAAGCAGAAAGGTGGAAGGAGTATATAGAGCGTCTATACAACGGCGGTGTACTTTAGGACAGTATTATGGAAATTGAAGAGGATGTAGATGAAGACGAAATGGGAGATACGATACTGCGTGAAGAGTTTGACAGAGCACTGAAAGACCTGAGTCGAAACAAGGCCCCCGGAGTAGACAACATTCCATTGGAACTACTGACGGCCTTGGGAGAGCCAGTCCTGACAAAACTCTACCATCTGGTGAGCAAGATGTATGAAACAGGCGAAATACCCTCAGACTTCAAGAAGAATATAATAATTCCGATCCCAAAGAAAGCAGGTGTTGACAGATGTGAAAATTACCGAACAATCAGTTTAATAAGTCACAGCTGCAAAATACACTCCTGGAAATGGAAAAAAGAACACATTGACACCGGTGTGTCAGACCCACCATACTTGCTCCGGACACTGCGAGAGGGCTGTACAAGCAATGATCACACGCACGGCACAGCGGACACACCAGGAACCGCGGTGTTGGCCGTCGAATGGCGCTAGCTGCGCAGCATTTGTGCACCGCCGCCGTCAGTGTCAGCCAGTTTGCCGTGGCATACGGAGCTCCATCGCAGTCTTTAACACTGGTAGCATGCCGCGACAGCGTGGACGTGAACCGTATGTGCAGTTGACGGACTTTGAGCGAGGGCGTATAGTGGGCATGCGGGAGGCCGGGTGGACGTACCGCCGAATTGCTCAACACGTGGGGCGTGAGGTCTCCACTGTACATCGATGTTGTCGCCAGTGGTCGGCGGAAGGTGCACGTGCCCGTCAACCTGGGACCGGACCGCAGCCACGCACGGATGCACGCCAAGACCGTAGAAATCAGGACTGCATACGACCGAGGCACACAGGGCCAACACCCGGCATCGTGGTGTGGGGAGCGATCTCCTACACTGGCCGTACACCACTGGTGATCGTCGAGGGGACACTGAATAGTGCACGGTACATCCAAACCGTCATCGAACCCATCGTTCTACCATTCCTAGACCGGCAAGGGAACTTGCTGTTCCAACAGGACAATGCACGTCGCATGTATCCCGTGCCACCCAACGTGCTCTAGAAGGTGTAAGTCAACTACCCTGGCCAGCAAGATCTCCGGATCTGTCCCCCATTGAGCATGTTTGGGACTGGATGAAGCGTCGTCTCACGCGGTCTGCACGTCCAGCACGAACACTGGTCCAACTGAGGCGCCAGGTGGAAATGGCATGGCAAGCCGTTCCACAGGAGTACATCCAGCATCTCTACGATCGTCTCCATGGGAGAATAGCAGCCTGCATTGCTGCGAAAGGTGGATATACACTGTACTAGTGCCGACATTTTGCATGCTCTGTTGCCTGTGTCTATGTGCCTGTGGTTCTGTCAGTGTGATCATGTGATGTATCTGACCCCAGGAATGAGTCAATAAAGTTTCCCCTTCCTGGGACGATGAATTCACGGAGTTCTTATTTCAATTTCCAGGAGTGTACTAACACGAATTCCTTACAGACGAATGGAAAAACTAGTAGAAGCCGACTTTGGGGAAGATCAGTTTGGATTCCGTAGAAATACTGGAACACGTGAGGCAATACTGACCTTACGACTTATCTTAGAAGAAAGATTAAGGAAAGGCAAACTTACGTTTCTAGCATTTGTAGACTTAGAGAAAGCTTTTGACAATATTGACTGGAATACTCTCTTTCAAATTTTAAAGGTGGCAGGGGTAAAATACAGGGAGCGAAAGGCTATTTACAATTAGTACAGAAACCAGATGGCAGTTATAAGAGTCGAGGGACATGAAAGGGAAGCAGTGGTTGGGAAGGGAGTAAGACAGGATTGTAGCCTCTCCCCGATGTTATTCAATCTGTATATTGAGCAAGCAGTAAAGGAAACAAAAGAAAAATTCGGAATAGGTATTAAAATCCATCGAGAAGAAATAAAAACTTTGAGGTTCGCCGATGAGATTGTAATTCTGTCAGAGACAGTAAATTGACTTGTAAGAGCAGTTGAACGGAATGGATAGTGTCTTGAAGGGAGTATATAAGATGAACATCAACAAAAGCAAAACGAGGATAATGGAATGTAGTCGAATTAGGTCGTGTGATGTTGAGGGTATTAGATTATGAAATGAGACACTTAAAGTAGTAAAGGAGTTTTGCTATTTTGGGAGCAAAATAACTGATGATGGTCGAAGTAGAGAGGATATAAAATGTAGACTGGCAATGGCAAGGAAAGCGTTTCTGAAGAAGAGAAATTTGTTAACATCGAGTATAGATTTAAGTGTCAGGAAGTCATTTCTGAAAGTATTTGTATGGAGTGTAGCCATGTATGGAAGTGAAACATGGACGGTAAATAGTTTGGACAAGAAGAGAATAGAAGCTTTCGAAATGTGGTGCTAGAGAAGAATGTTGAAGATTAGATGGGTAGATCACATAATTAATGAGGTAGTATTGAATAGGATAGGGGAGAAGAGAAGTTTGTGGCACAACTTGACCAGAAGAAGGGATCGGTTGGTAGGACATGTTCTGAGGCATCAAGGGATCACCAATTTAATATTGGAGGGCAGCGTGGAGGGTAAAAATCGTAGGGGGAGACCAAGAGATGAATACACTAAGCAGATTCAAAAGGATGTAGGTTGCAGTATGTACTGGGAGATGAAGAAGCTTGCACAGGATAGAGTAGCATGGAGAGCTGCATCAAACCAGTCTCTGGACTGAAGACCACAACAACAACATTTGGTATGACATATTTCTTCGTATTTCGAGTATCACCTCAAACGGACCATTATAAGAAGCGCATCTCTGAATCGTGTGTACCTCAGTACGAATATCTTGGAACATACACACCAGCATGTAACAACGATAGCGGGCTAGTCTGAAGTGACGAAGCAGCGATCGAAAATAGTAGTCACTGCATAAACATAACCATGGCAGACTGAAATAGTAACGAATCGTCCGTCATTCATAGGGCAACAAACACTCCGCACATACCAGAGCCAAGGAATCAACAACCAATTTTAGACCTATTAATTGTTGCATGCAAGCTAAATTAATGCCACGATTTTGATAACGTAACCTACAAGCTTTCCCCCAGTTCCATCATATATTTATGGAATTTAAAATTTTGGTTATCAACGTGTTTTGTTTGTAGAAGGTTGGCTGCAAGCCTTTTGACAACTCTGTAGAGGATGCTCAGTGGTCTGTCAAAGAAGTAATCAACGTATGTGCTACCCAATAATCGCTGAGAGTTGGCCCCTTTGTGATCATTATTACGTCTGTCTCCCCGGTTACGATAATTCGGAAAAGGGATTCTCCCACCCAGGTTCATGTAGAATTTATCTCATTCTGATACGAGGAATTCAGATTTTACATAATGCCTCCCCATATTTGCTCTGATACTTCACTGTGTATATGAACAGTTTAAGCTTGATTCCACATTACACTGCAGGTGTGTCTCTAACTGGTAGGGTGGAGGAGAAAAATGTTTCTGAAGTTTAGAATTTCAGTGATATCTTACAGATGCCAAGCAGGTTGTAACGAGCTCCAACTACAACAGAGAACGGAGATACTCATTTAGAACCACTCTTCACCTGTCTGATTTCCTGTGCCAAGTATGCGTGATTATCGTTTCACAGGAAATGGGTTAAATCTTTAACATATGAAATAAGGGTTCATATACACACTTTGCTTTACATCTGCGGAGAAAACTGAATCAGTTCGTATGTTGTACACTTACCACAATTTTTTTAATCAAATTGTTTTTTCACAACTTTTAACTGATGTAAGCACAAAAATTTATTTCCACAGAGACTTCAGAAAGACCCAGAAATATCAGTCGCTTTCCTTCAAACTTCTTGCTCCCATGTTCTCAGTAATGTACCCCTCCTTCACATTTTAGGAAATTCCATTTCTAAAGCATCGAGGACACCTCATGTTTACCACACTTTTACCATACTTTCTGACTGTTATTTCAGATGATCATACTGGATAGTTCAGTTCTCAATACAATTTTTTTTTTCATTTACTTTCACTTCTTGATGAATGTCTTCTGTATACTTCAATCAGAACATTTCTCCCAGGTCCTAAAGTCATACCTTCCATTCTTAAAAAAGTCTGCTGCATGAAATTTCTTCTATTAAGGTAAAGCAAAATGGGCTGTTTGATTACACGAAACGTGTGTTCTCAAGCAATTAGCGTTTATGGAGTCAAAAATACTGATATTTTCTTTTTTTACGTTTGAGCGACTTCCAAATCGTTGTTGAAATCTACATTTCTTTGATTAAGATTTCACTTTAGCCAAACAACACATAAATTATGTAAAAAGTTTGGCCTTTTTGTATTAAAGACCTGCTGCATCCTCAGTTGCGTGTTCACAAATTCGTTTTCTTTACCGCTGTCACTTCTGCAGCTGAAAATTGCAACGTATAGAGGTATATTATAATTAACACCGAAAACTGACACGGGTGTAGATATACGACAGCAGAAGCAAATGTGTTCCAGCAAACATGGATTTGCCTACGAGGCTTTTGCGAGATAATTGTGTATGTGTGGTTAAAAATGGTTCAAATGGCTCTGAGCACTATGGGACTTAACATCTGAGGTCATCAGTCCCCTAGAACTTAGAACTACTTAAACCTAACTAACCTAAGGACATCACACACATCCATGCCCGAGGCAGGATTCGAACCTGCGACCGTAGCGGTCGCGCGGTTCCAGACTGAAACGCCTTTAACCGCGTGGCCACACTGGCCGGCGTATGTGTGGTTACGAGCCGCCTCTGGCTTAGTTATGGAATACTGTCCAAGTTGATATAAATTTATTTGAAATGTAAACTTTTCGATTAGGTCCCCATTTAACTGGGCTCTGATTTCACATATGGCCTAGCTTAAGAAGAAATACAATACTGGTTAAACCTGTTACATGTTTCAGTCTACTGTCTACTCGCACGTGTTGAAGAAGGTGTTGCACTTGTCGTCCTCACATTTGGACACCACGAGTTTGGTATTATTTCATGCACTCCAAAATTATATGGTAAATCTTAATCAGACTGTGCTTCATTTTGAAGATGGCCCCAGACGGAAAAATCCAGAAGATTGACGTCAGGTGAGCTTACGATATTGCGGTTCCTGTGTTATTCTGATTACAGTGTAAAGTTCCTTTGGACATTCATTCCATTGTACAGCTGATGGTAGTCCTTATTCGCAACTGCGAATTCATTTGATGTGTTTCCTAACGGCTGTGGTCGCCGTAGTGCCTGTTCCTTTGGGCATGCATGCTTGTCGAAAGGAACTTTACATCGTACTTGCATTACAATATCGTATTTATCTGCCGATACCGGCCAAGCGACTTTCAGATACGTCTGATCTGTATAAGGATATGCATAATGGATGCACGAGTTTAGGTCGTAGACACAAAGTTGACGACATATGGAAGTTTGGGTCTGGCCGTGAGCTGTGCACGGATAGCCAAATGCTAAGGCGACCGCTCGCGGTAAGTGGGAAATCCGGGTTCGGGTCCTGGTCCGGCACAAATTTTCATAGTCGTCATTCCATTCTACAGCTGATGGTAGTCCTTATTCGCAATTGCAAATTCATTTGATGTGTCAGGTGATCTTGGTGGCCAAGGTGGAGGCCATGCTCAGTCTATTCGTCTTGAACTATTCTGGCTCATTAGATATTGTCTTTCACCGGAATGCTAGCGTCACAACATGCATCTACCACATTCCCCAATGACGGGCGTTGGGTTAAATCTGAACTCTATTACATGGATATTTAATCGAGAAGTTTGAATTTCACATAGGCCCTACATCTGTACCAAGTAGGATAATATTTCATCACGAATTCAGAGACGTCTCCTAGCCAAACATCGCAATTATACACTCCTGGAAATTGAAATAAGAACACCGTGAATTCATTGTCCCAGGAAGGGGAAACTTTATTGACACATTCCTGGGGTCAGATACATCACATGATCACACTGACAGAACCACAGGCACATACACACAGGCAACAGAGCATGCACAATGTCGGCGCTAGTACAGTGTATATCCACCATTCGCAGCAATGCAGGCTGCTATTCTCCCATGGAAACGATCGTAGAGATGCTGGATGTAGTCCTGTGGAACGGCTTGCCATGCCATTTCCACCTGGCGCCTCAGTTGGACCAGTGTTCGTGCTGGACGTGCAGACCGCGTGAGACGACGCTTCATCCAGTCCCAAACATGCTCAATGGGGGACAGATCCGGAGATCTTGCTGGCCAGGGTAGTTGACTTACACCTTCTAGATCACGTTGGGTGGCACGGGATACATGCGGACGTGCATTGTCCTGTTGGAACAGCAAGTTCCCTTGCCGGTCTAGGAATGGTAGAACGATGGGTTCGATGACGGTTTGGATGTACCGTGCACTATTCAGTGTCCCCTCGACGATCACCAGTGGTGTACGGCCAGTGTAGGAGATCGCTCCCCACACCATGATGCCGGGTGTTGGCCCTGTGTGCCTCGGTCGTATGCAGTCCTGATTGTGGCGCTCACCTGCACGGCGCCAAACACGCATACGACCATCATTGGCACCAAGGCAGAAGCGACTCTCATCGCTGAAGACGACACGTCTCCATTCGTCCCTCCATTCACGCCTGTCGCGACACCACTGGAGGCGGGCTGCACGATGTTGGGGCGTGAGCGGAAGACGGCCTAACGGTGTGCGGGACCGTAGCCCAGCTTCATGGAGACGGTTGCGAATGGTCCTCGCTGATACCCCAGGAGCAACAGTGTCCCTAATTTGCTGGGAAGTGGCGGTGCGGTTCCCTGCGGCACTGCGTAGGATCCTACGGTCTTGGCGTGCATCCGTGCGTCGCTGCGGCCCGGTCCCAGGTCGACGGGCATGTGCACCTTCCGCCGACCACTGGCGACAACATCGATGTACTGTGGAGACCTCACGCCCCACGTGTTGAGCAATTCGGCGGTACGTCCACCCGGCCTCCCGCATGCCCACTATACGCCCTCGCTCAATGTCCGTCAACTGCACATACGGTTCACGTCCACGCTGTCGCGGCATGCTACCAGTGTTAAAGACTGCGATGGAGCTCCGTATGCCACGGCAAACTGGCTGACACTGACGGCGGCGGTGCACAAATGCTGCGCAGCTTGCGCCATTCGACGGCCAACACCGTGGTTCCTGGTGTGTCCGCTGTGCCGTGCGTGTGATCATTGCTTGTACAGCCCTCTCACAGTGTCCGGAGCAAGTATGGTGGGTCTGACACACCGGTGTCAATGTGTTCTTTTTTCCATTTCCAGGAGTGTATTTCAATCGGCTTGTATGCAGACAGATGGTTAATGGGAACTTTTCCCTTTCAGTAGACATGAACTATGTATTTAAGCCAGGAACCATATTCCTTTACTTTCAAGAAATATTTCACTGACTCTTACATTTCCAACGGCAGCTTCGTTGTTTCTCTCTGTAACACCGATCGTCAACTTGGGCAACCGCTGAGGGGCCCAAAAGAAAAGGGCTTCGGTCACGAAATTAAACAATTTTTAAAAGATCCTTACTATTATCACTGTTTCGTTAGCCCCTAATACGTATTAAATCAAATTACCAATAATTACATTTTTTTTCAAATACCGGCATTAACGTGTGACACAGTGAGGTGGAGGTTTCAACTTGTGAAACAAATGTGTGGACATCATCTTCCACCAACTGCATATATCCCTTATACTTTGCACCATACTTGTGATAGTAAAATTGAGACAGACATGTCAGATATGCTTTAATATCTCGTGGAATTGCTTCATTAATCACTTCGCAGCAGGTAAACGAACTGATTGTCAGCACAGCGCAACAGTATCAATGTGATGGCTTCTACTTTGCTGTAGTGTTTACACAATGTTATTATTATTAGCAGTAGTAGAAGACATAGTAGCAGCAGTAGTAGTAATAGTAGAGGTAGTAGTACTAGTAGTGCCAGCAGCAGTGTCACTGGTCAGACGCAGAGAACTGGCAGCCTGATGTCTTCCACTTCCTGTCGGTTCAGAAGAAATCGATTTACAGACAGTAAGTACAGTGCACAAAATTTAACGTGGTTAAACTCAAATGGGGTCAGTGTATGGGTAACGCAACGGCCGCTACAGAGAGGAGTGGTGCAGAGGAAGCATGATCAGTAAGAACTGCCTTACTTTCATGTGAGTAGTTAACTTTATTTTCTGAGAACGAGTTGTAGGTAGAACTCGCGACGTGATAAGAAATACTTCATCGTTCTGTAAAAAATGGTTGACAGGAATAAGCTGTACCACAGTTTCACTAGTTCGTGGCTTAATAAAATATTTACGGAATTTAAATATAATTTATCTTTCTTCATTTTAAAAATATGTGTTCAAACAAAATTCTTGTTCATTTTAAAGTTTAATTTTGCGATAAAACCGTTCATATGGGGGTGGGGGGTTCGGGAAAGGTTGGGAACCACTGCTCTATAGGAAATAATAATTATTCATCCATAGCACAGTATCTTCAGTACTTGCAGAAAGGAACTTTTTAATATGCAGAATAGCAATTGGTAGTATTGCTATATCATTTACACTTACCAGAGTATCAGACGAATTCTATTATTTACTGCAAATTTCTTGTCATTGTGTTTCATCAGGTTTCAAACCAACTATTGAGTAAATACTTACAGTTCCATACGTTTGCTGCATATCTTGGATGGAAACAACTACTGATAATTCCATTAGGAAGACAGCCCACCAACACAACCATCATAACACGAAAACGTTCATGTAGAAAGCTCCGTCTTTATAATAATTTTATTATGGTAGATAAATATTAACGTAAGATACTTACTTTGGGTACAACTGAAAGAAATGTAGTCCATTTTTGCAAACTTGCCTGTTTTAAAACACATGCGAACGATGATTAAACAGGTGATATTGTGCCGAAGCTCTTCAATTCGCATCGGCACAACGGGGGCGGAAACACAATAGAAAACCACAGAGTAAAAGAGCACAAAATAATCGAGGACATGACACGAATAATTATTTAAGGACAAATTGGCGCGACTAATTTTGAAGTTAGTGTGGCCGGTCGTCAATTACAGACGCGCCTGCGCGTCCCACCTAATTTCACGCAATACCCACGCATTTGCATACAGGCGAGCGTGCGCGTGCTTCGCGCTGATTTATAGCTCTCCGCTGACAATTGACTGTGATGAATCGTGGATAAGGGCCATCACATACACCGAAAGCAAAGTGCGTCCGCTACACGCTGAAGTAGATTTCAATCTCGGATACAGACAGACGTGCTGCCCAAACACACGGTGAACAATATGTTTCAGAGAACAACAACGAACATAATTTTCCGAGTGCCGTCATCGCTCCCCCTCTCGTATATCGTGGCAATGCGCTGCTCCAGCTCACTAATCGTGGTGAAATCCTTTCAGTTTTCCACACGAGATTGTCAGGATATTTCTTAGTTTGTGGTTCACAGACATTGGTTTCATGGCCACCAGATTTCAGTCAGTCTACGCATTTTGCCAGTAACTTATTTCAGAATTTGACAGTTTAACCATGTTCTGCTAAACAGGAAATAACAAGCGAACGATTCGATACTTGATATTAGAATATCGTCTTCCCTTTTTTGAAGTCTTCAGCGTTTGTTGCGATAGAGTACTGTCAGGAAGTCGTACAGGAACAATAATTTATAGAAGTCATCAGTTTCTCGGAGTAATTTCTGTGTATTCCACTTGTATACTACCATATCTATCGAGGGTCAAGGTCTTTGGAAGGTGGTCATTCGTTAGGTACTTTTGTGCTGAATATACGAGTTTTAGTATTTGAACATGCGCGTAGGTCGCATCACGAATGAATAAATTCGGAATTGGTGTAGGACAGAGTTACATTGACTATCAGTGAAGATTAAACGTCTTAAATGTCTACGATAGGTCAGAAATGGTACTGTGATGAGGGGCAACAGAGCTAGTAATTATAAAATTCAGAGGAAAGGTGGTAATAAGATATCACTGAGAAAGCTATGTTCGGGTTTAAGTGGCCCTCGTGTTCAAGGTTAACAATCGTGTGTGCATGATGAGGAACACCAATTGTCCTGTGTGAAGTAAACTGTTGTACATGAAATGCAGTTGTGAATACGAATAGCCATCGGAACCTTCGGCTGTATAAGCTAATGACGACAGTGAAAATTACTGCCTGACCGAGACTCGAACTCGAAAAAAATGGCTCTGAGCACCATGGGACTTAATTTCTGAGGACATCAGTCCCATAGAACTTAGAACTACTTAAACCTAACTAACCTAAGGACATCACACACATCCATGTCCGAGGCAGGATTCGATCTGCGACCGTAGCGGTGGCTCGGTTCCAGACTGTAGCGCCTAGAACCGCTCGGCCACCCCGGCCGGCCGACTACAACTCGGATTTCTTGCTTGAAGAGCGCGATCGTCTTAACAGCTTTTTTAAGGAACCTCCCTGCCGCCCAAACTCAGGGGAGGGATCAAAGTGGGCAGGGGTAGCAATCCGGGGCCAGGCCAGTGTGTCCCGTTCCTACCCTCGAGGAACCAAAGGAAAGCGTACAGAACGGGGAGCAGATGTACAATGAACATCAATGGTTTATTTATTTATTTTCCTTTTTTTAATTGACAGTAATACCACCGAGAATAGAAGGAAACAGGCGTCACGAGGAGGAGGATGCAGCAAGACGTCGGCTCTAATTGATAATATCGATATATAGTTTTTCCGAGAAGAACATTCCGATGACCAGACAATATATCTGCTTTAAGTTTGGAAGAAGCGATGATCAACTCATAATGTCAGGAACACGCCAGCTCTGGGATAGGTTAAGGAATACACTGCAAAGGAAACTGGAGAAAAATTATCTGTGTTTTGGACTGCGAACAACTGTACAGTGGCGTTTATTAAGGAACTGCCCAAGATTAAGGATACTTTTTTCGCCATCAGGAAACAAGCAGTGAGCTGCATGACCACAAATACACTTCACAGAGTTCTTCTTCACTTGCGGGAAGAACCCCGCGTCCGCAAAGAGGAGCAGTTGAATGGGTATCTGATGAGAAGTCGTATGGGTGAGTAGGGACAACATCTGTCGCACCAATCACCGAATATCTCTTGCCGATCTGCACATCACGCGATGATCGTCTGTGCCCAAAACATCACAGGCGATACAAAGCGGGATGTCTGCAAGGTGAATCCCGTGAAGGAATGACCGGCGTACTAGCTTCCTATTGACGGTATGGTACCATGCAGACTGGACGTCAGTGTCAAGATACGGATAGCACACCGATCGCCAAACGGCATGCCAGTCGACATGAGGATGCCTCCCCTCAACCGCATTCCGTGACCTGTGCTGCTAAAGAAAGCCTTAGATTGCCTTCGTGGATGTTAAGTGCACTGCCATTATCGCTAGATGGACGTAGCTCAGATTGAGGAAAAATGGCGGAAATTAAAGAAGGGTGGCGGAATGTCGGAAAGCAAGATAGGTACTGAGAGGGATGTTGGTGACAGCGCCTCCTGCAACAGGCTGGTAAGTCACGTAGGGCAACGGCACCACGACGCCATGTGAGAGCAAATGAAAAGGGCTGTCGCTCTGTCAGGCACATGATACATACGTAAATCGCCCCTGCACCGCAGGAGTGTGAGGGTCTCGTACCTTATCTTGGACAAAAAGCCGTGGCAAACAAATGAATCCAATGCCGCTAGCATGCGGCAGGCCATGGATGATGGAATAGGAAGTGTGTGTGTCACGTGGGGGGATACGTGACCTCAAATATACATTTACATATTGTGTCCGTTTCAGGAGATCGAGTGCCCGTAAACCGTGATCTAAGAACCCTGATCGTAGTTGGGAAAGTAGGCGCTGGCAGTTGAGGGCAATAGTGCATCGCAGATCACTTGCAAAATCGAGTCCTAAGCATCGGATAGTAACAGCTACACGCAGAGGAGCAGCGCTGTCCGCATGAAGCCCCGCACCTACAGCCACGGCGCTCGATTTTCGGACGTTAAGGCAGCTACCAGAAGCTTCGCCGTAGGTGGTAACCCAGGCCTGTGATTCCCTGACCTCAGCACCGCTACGAAGAACGATGACGAGATCGTCTGCATAAGCAGTGCAGCTGAGTACATGGTCACCAAGAGACATCCCAGAGAGGCGTTGGCCGAGGTCGCAGAGCAACTGTGCAACAGCAGGCAGCCTTGATGCAGTTATCGACGGATCGAGATGGGAGGAGTGAGACGACCACTGTAGAGTACACGAGACGTAGCTCCACGAAGGAGACCCGTTATGACGTCGATGGTAGTATCAGGATATACCATATGGGGGAGCCCCCTTTCCAGGTAGTCGTGATCGAACGCGATCGAAAGCCTGGCTGAAGTCAGGAGCTGCCAAAAGCTCAGGTATACGATGAGTGCAGCCTAGAGCGAGTACGTCCCGACAGCGACAGAGGGCAATTCGGATGTTATTGGCACCTCCCAAAAAAGTTTGATCGGGGAAACTACACACCGAGCCGTCCGTTTAAGCCACAGCCGGGTAAAGATCTTTGTGCCACTGTTGAGTAACGTCTAGGGGTGGTAACTGTATATCTGTGAGACATCACGAGGCTTGTGGATGGGAATGAGGAAACCGTCAAGGAAACCGTGTAGAATCGGCACAAAAGGTGACATAAGGCCCTGACAAAGTTCCATCCACTCTGGCGCCAGAAAGGGACGAAATGCCAGATAAATTTATAGTTGAAGGCCGTCAGGGTCAGGCACCCTGTTCGTAGAACCCGCCTGGATAGCATCATGGACGTCGTCCTCTGTGACTTTAGCAAGCAGATCCATCGTTACATCCACAGAAACCGAGCGAAAGGAGAATCTGGAGACCGCTATAATATTGGCAGGTTGGTGACGTTGTCCAGAGCACAACATAACATAAAGTGCATTGAGGGCAGACCCCGTATCCTGTTGGTTATCAAAACGCCACCCATCATCGGTCATAAGAACATTAATCAAAGTCCTCCGACTGTGGCGTCGTTCCACTATGACATGATACATAGATGGGCAATCCTGCGCTAACTCATAGTGTGTTCACTCCATGACCATAGCTCCTTCAAGGTGGCGGTGAAAGGGGGTTGTGAGCCGTTCCTTGGCTCGATTCACCAATCCCTGGCGCTCTGGCGAATATGGCATCATCGTACATTCCTTGAGGTTGGTGAAACCGAATTCCAGAGTTCGTAGCCGCCGCCTCGCAACCTCCCTTCCGTAGCCTTGCGGAGGGCGGGCTTTGCACAGAGCGGACACCAAGACAGGGCAGAGTGATAGGTATGATGGCGTCAACGACAAACTGTCCACGTAGTCTCAATGAGCTGCCGGCAGTCGGTTGAAGTAAGGTGGATTGTGTTCAGTTTCCATGGTCCATGGCCGCGCCACACCCTCTAGCGACAAGAGGTTGATTGCGCAGATATATGCTTCATGGTCCGAGAACGCAACTGGCCAGACTTAAGCAGCCTGCACCCCACTGACAAAATCGCCGGGAATGTAAACAAAATCCAGGTGGCTGGAAGATTGGTAAATGAAAAGAGTAAACACCATATCATTGCCATGAACATGTTCTCAAGAATCCACAAAGCTGCTGCAGAATTGCCGCTAGCACCGCGCACGGATAGTCCTCGGATAGTGGCCTTATCTGGTCTTTAGGGTGCCTGGATTCAGTTGAAATCGCCTCCCATTTTCAGTGTAACCTGCCGTTCCAGAAAAAGAGGCATGACTCTCTCTGGAAAGAAGGTGAAACGTTCACTGCGGCGACCCGAACCAGATGGCGCGTAGACATTGACGATCCTGACGCCACTAAATGTGAGAGCCATAACTGCGGCACCAGAGAGATACGAAACTGCTTCAGCGAGGATATCGTCACGTAAGAGGATCGCCACCCCACTGTCAGTAGAGGAAGTGTGAGAGACATGTGCTGTAAAACCATGGGGAGCACAGGAAGTTGCAAGATGCACTTACTGAAGGAAAGCAATCTCAACGTCTGCAGCACACAGCATATCATGGATTAAAGGCAGTTTGTTGAGTACGTTCGAATGGTATTGAAATTGATCGTGACTATTCTGTAAGTTTGTAAAGCTGCCATCGGCAGGAGGACAGGCGATTTAAAAACGGGGGAAGCACAGGGGCCGCTCGGAGTAGCCGCGTGGTTAGAAGAGTCATGCACGAATCGCGCGGCCCCTCGCGCCGGAGATTCGAGTCTTCCCTCGGACATGGTTGCCTATGTTTTCCATAGTATAAATTAGTTTAAGTAGTGTGTAAGTCTAGGAAACGATGAACTCAGCAGTTTGGTCCCTTAGAAATTCACACACATTTGAGCATTTGAAGCACAGGGAACTCCCTGTCAGGCCCCTGTCATAGGGCACATCATAGTGATGAGTAGGGAGCCGACCCCACCAAGGGGGGTCCATCGCTCTGCACACCTCCAGAATATCCATCTTCAGCACCGACGTCGTCCGCCCACGAGAGACGTCTCACCAGTCCCATTCAGTAGAACACTATCAGAGGTGCGCCCAAAGGTAGCGTCAGACACACAAAGCGACGCAGCCACAACAGACGCAGGAAGGGGAATTTGCTGCCCGGAGGAGGACGCTGACTGGAGATGGTGGCAGGGAAGGACGGCTCGTCGTCAGGTGTCAGGGCCTCAGAGGTCAGCGCACCATCAGTAGCAGGGTCGTCATCCAGTGCACACATCCGATGGAGGCATATATCACAAGGGGGTACGGCGACGCCTTTTCCGTTTCCTCGGCGACCGTGCCTTCCTAACATGATGTTCCGTGTCGGATGACGGGCGGCTATCGTCCGATATGTGGCTAGATGGCAGAAAAGTTGGGGGTCGGTAGAGCTCCATGGTCAACAACCATAAGTTCGGGACAGACAACACGTGCCTGCTAACGGTAATCGTTCATTTGTATTGCCTCCGGCAGGAGTGTAGAAGAGACAGGCAAAACGCCCATCGCATCGTCGAGAGGGGCCACGCCGGTACCGCCAGATTCAGAACGGCGCAGCAGGTAGCACCGCCGCAGACGCATAAGATAGAGGTAACACAGTAGGCGCCGCAGGAAGAGTGACGTCTCCGATTGGTATCTGAGCCAGTCTACGATGGAGGCATTCACAACTGACATGGCCTTCTTGGTTACAACCTGAACAGGTGGACGACTGGCCATAGTACATGACGACAGCCCTGCAGCCGGCAATAACCAAGTAGGAAGGCACGTGTTTCCGTAGTTCAATTTTTATCTGACGGACGTCATTGAAGACACGGTATGTTTCCAACGTCTACCACGTTTCAGCAACGTGCATGACGACGTTGCTGTAAGGTTTAAAGGCAGCCACCACAACGTCCCACCGTACCTCAAATGGGACTTTGAAAACCCGCAACGTTCGGAGGCCAAAACCTGCATGATGAACCATGACAGTCCAATTATGTCCGTCAGAGTATCGGAACTTGAGAGAGTTAGTGCTGCGGCGCTCAGCGCTTCATTCGCCAGCTTTATATACAGAGTAATACTGAGGATCGAAAAATGAATTCCAAGAACATCATGTGACGGGAGACGCATATCATACCGTATGAAACGTTTGTTTCATACACTTTCGGTCGTTCATGGTCCAAAGAAGAAAATATAATTGCGGCTTGGCCTCACACACACACACACACACACACACACACACACACACACACACAAACGCCATGAGCGCGGGATGAAATCGGACTCCGAGACAAGCCGCTACGCGGAAGTAAACAAACGTGCGCTCTCTCGTCAGCAGCAAAACAGGGGAGATGCAAACAGGGCGTGCGCGCCTCATCACTGCCGAAGGCAGACTGATCGCTTTCGGTATCGATCCACGACAGACGGCCAGACCGAAACTTCTAAACGTCGTCGTTCCTGCGTCACAACCTGTACTCCTATACACAATATGTGTATCCCGTAATGGGGAGGACATTTCAATTGAAAGTCGCTGCCTGCTATCGGCGGATATTGCTGTGCTTATGTTCATAAGAAGAACGATGAAATGTTAATTCGGACAAGTACGCATGCATGCATGCAGTTCGTAAACTCTGGTAATCATTTCTATGGGTGAATTTCAGGAATGGCAAGTAGCAAAGTGAAAACAGTTTCATAGAGCTGTGACTGTAATTACAAACGTCAATTCTTGGTTACTGAATGTGATCCAGCTACATCTCATTATCTATTAAAATGAATAGTTCATCAAACTCTATCAAAGACTGAAACTGTGATATGAAGTTGGTATTATTCGCACGGTCATAGCTCTTAACTGTCCCTGGTTTAACTGTATGAGATTTGTTCACCCCAACTAAATAATTTGCGAGTGTCTTTAAAATAGTTTCCAAAATGTCATAACCATCGAAATGTGGCAAAAGAGGTGGAAGCTTACAGAATGATCGAAATAGTAACGCAACACAAATGAAATGTAGGTTTGATGTTCCACATACTAAAGTGATTGATCACTCCGAACGACAGTTGTCACAATATGAAATCTTGGATGGAGTGTTATCAAATTTTACTAATACGAAGTTATTGAAAACACATAATAAGAGAAATATACCAATATTTGTGAAAAGCAGAAGATTCGGAAGAATGTCCAGAATGATTATAAGGCTCATATAATTTGTATAATGTTGTACAGCAAGAAGTGACAAACAGGTAGATTAAAGAGTGATGGCAAAAGTTCCAGCATCGCCACCTCTTTCTCAGCAGTAATGTCTGCCTAATACAGTAACGTAGTCTGAAAGGAAATGGAACAGAAATTGAGTTCAACATTCCTCGATGACGTAAAATGGCGAAATATTGGGATACAAGATGATCTGAAGAGGGACAAATGACCGGCTTTGGGAAACTTAAATGACAATTCGACTTTTACAAGGCATGCTGCAATCACAGTGACGCATGTGGAACTATTGTATTGGAAGAGGGCTGCACACAGAGTTGAGTCAGTGAATGTAAAGAAGGTGAAGTTCAGCTTTCTCGCCTTAGGCGGGCCAATCGGGTCCGATCGACAGCCGTGTCACCCTTCATCAATGGCGACACTGAATGCCATATGGGGGGCCCGTGGTCAGCACACCACTCTCCCAGTCGTTGTTGCGTTCGTCTATCTTGGAACCGCTACTAATCAGTCGAGTAGCCTCTTAGTTAGCTTCACGAAAATAAATGCAACCCGAACTAGTCCTTCAATCTAGGAAAAATACCTGGCAGAATTGGGAATCGGACCCAGGTCTTTCATATGGCAGTCAGACAAGCTGACCACTTTTCTCTTGTCTTTAATTTTTTTATTTTTTAATCGTTAACCACTGCGTCATATTTTCCTGTCCCTGGATTAAAAAGGGAAATACAAACGAGAGACCTACTTTGCATCGACAGTTGGTTCTAAGAAAAAAAAGAACTGCACTTCTTCAGGCGTTGGCACCTATCTACGCTAATCCCGAAACAACTAACCTATTATTAAAAGCGGGGCGGGGGGAGGAGGGGGGTAGGAAAAGAAGAGAGTAAGGGTAGAGAACACACAGGGAGTGATGAAAACGAAAGTAGTTGTGTAGGGGCCTCTGTTTTCTTAATTTACTTTTTAAGTACTAGAATTCCGGGAGCCGCTTGCGGCTTTGGTTGGTGGAACATCCAAAAGTGTCTTCTCGAAATTTTTGTGAAGATTACGTCTGTAGTTCGTTCAGAGCATGATATCGGAAAAATAAGCATCAGCATCTCATGGTTTGGACGTTCCTGTTGAGTGTCGGGTCATGAAAGGCGTTCCATTGAAAATTTTAAAAGAACAGGTTGTATCTGCGGTTGAGAAAAAGTGCAGTGTCCATCATTAAGTTTCGTCCAACAACCCAGTTTCGATTCCTCGTCAGGGCCAAAAAGCTAGGAGGTTGTATAGACACATATCCAATTTACAAGACTGCTGGCCGGTGTGACCGAGCGGTTCTAGGCGCTTCAATCAGGAACCGCGCGACCTCTACAGTCGCAGGCTCGAATCCTGCCTCGGTCATGGATGTGTGTAATGTCCTTAGGTTAGTTAGTTTTAAGTAGTTCTAAGTTCTAGGGGACTTATGAAGTCAGATGTTAAGTCCCGTAGTGCTCAGAGCCATTTGAACAATATTGAACCAATTCACAAGATTAATTTTCGTTGCAGGGTAATGAATCACGTGAAAGTGATCTTAGCAGGTGTCTGTCGCGTAAAGAAAGCCAAGATACGTTGCTCGAACCTCCAGACATTAGACGACGGACCACGTGAGACTCGGTAGGCGTTTGTGTCGCCCACGCCACGGTGAAAACATAGGGGTGTGTCGGCGAGGCACATGCGGTGCAGACGAAACTGGTTGACCTGCTTGCTATTGACGGTGATACACCAGGCGGATTGTACGCTGGTGTCGAGAAAGCCTGCATACAGCGCTTTCCATATATGACGCCATATGGTCTGGGAAACTTGTGTTAAATAGGATTGGGGGCCGATGCATTTGAAATGCCTCGTGTAGAGTCTTTGTCTGAAGTACTCATGAAAGTTGTGAGGAGTCGAGGATATATCTTAATTGCAGAAGGAAATGTTGGAAGTGATAAAAACGGGGTGGAATGTCTGAAAACATGACTGGGGCTGACACGGAGACCGGCGCATATTCATGTAAAAGCAGTCCGGAGATGCTCGTTGAGAAACGGTGCCGGACATTCAGTTGGTAGCTAAAAAAAAGTGCCATAACTCTGTCTGGCACGTGGAATAAGCCTATCCCACCAAGCTGCCATGGGAGGGCAAGGGAGGCATATTGAACTTTGAATAACATCCCAGTACGGACAAAGTATCCCATCACCATCAACATTTGATAAGCGAGGGTAATCAGGACCTGGAACACTTGTGCCATTTGAGGGATGCAAGAGGCATGATGGAAATTCACATATAGCACACGCTGTTCAATACCGAAGGCATCGAAGTTGGTGATCAACAAGGCCAGTCCTGATCGTTTGGATGAGACGTTCTCTATTTGTTACCGCAGAACGACGGAGATCATTCGTAAAATAAATGCAGAGGGTGGTGATAGCCCCAATTAGGGGAGCGACACATCTCAGTTAAGCCTTTACCAATGAGCACAACCCTTCGATTTGGAGACGTTAAGAGAACTACTTGTTGCCTCACCGTAAGTCGCTGCTCACCTCAGAGCCATGCGAAAATCATGTTCACTGTGGAGGTAGAGGATGAGATCATAAAAAAAAAATGTTCAAATGTGTGTGAAATCTTATGGGACTCTACCGCTACGGTCACCAGTCCCTAAGCTTACACACTACCTAATCTAAATCATGCCAAGGACAAACATACACACCCATGCCCGAGGAAGGACTCGAACCTCCGCCGGGACCAGCCGCACAGTCCATGACTGCAGCGCCTCTGACCGCTCGGCTAATCCCGCGCGGCTGAGATCATCAGCATATGTCAAACAACAGTAGCGGTGTCTGTGCAATGACTGGCCCACCAGGCTTTGGTGATGTCCATAGAGAAGGGGTTCTAACGCTAAAGCGCAAAGTATCATGGAATGTTCACCACCCTATAAGACATGGCGCTTGAATGCTAGAAGCGTAGTGAGGCGTCTATTGTAGAGTATTCTTGTGTATCGTGCTGCCTTCTTCAGTTATAATGCCAACAAATGGGTGAAAATTTTCATGTCATTGTTGAGAAAAGTGATAGGCTGGCAATCACGGATCCATGATCACTCGTGCGGTTTAGGGAGCAAGATGAAAATCCCATGAAGGAAGGTGGCTGCGATCGTTCTTGCTGGGGACATCAGTTCACGAAAGATGGACGTCCAAGTGGGTACCAACAAATGGCTAGGGTGAGGCCGTCAGGTTCTGAGGACCTATGGGCAGCTCCTGCCTTGACAGCGTCTAGGCCTTGTCCATGGTCATGTCTTCCTTAAGTTCTTGAGCTATGTCCTCCAGTGCCGTGTTTAAGGTGAGCGCCACTACCTCAATTAAGGCCGGGTGATGCAGGACGGCAGATCACAGCTGTGTGAAGTGGGAATGGAAAGCGTAACCAATGGCGCATTGTGTAGTATGTAGTCATCCTTCTGCAACAGTGAGGTTGTATATGAGAGCTCGACGACGACGCTGGCGTTCTGTGAGGAGGAGGTACATCGGCAGATTTTGTTGAGGGATACAGTTATGGATGCAGGACCTGACAATGATCCCTTCCAAGCGTCATTGTATTAGTGAAGTGATTCGAGCTTTAGCGCGTTGCACTATCAGCTGATGGGCGGTAGAGAATGACACAGAAGTACAGTCAGATAGGATTGCTTAATAAAAGTCCATGGTGCCTGCATGCCAAGCCTTGACGTCTTTGCCATATAGCGTTGATTTGTAGGTGAGACGACGTTGACGGCAGAGGGCCTATGCATCCCCAACGATCTCACGGTAGTCAGTTACAGTCAGATGGGCAATGTTTAATTTCCACAGGTCAGGACTGCGCTACACCTGTTGGCCTGCGAGGGTGGCATCACAGATTTGGACCTTGGGATTTGAGAAAGCCAGTGTTTAAACTCTGTCATGTCGAGTGTCGCCAGAAAGGGAACGTGTGAAGTATACATGGCCGAGGCGACTGGAAGAGTGCCCCATATAGTGTGTGAAACTTGATTGAGTGCCATGAACCTTCATCTATGTATCGATAAGCTGAAGTTGGTCGATGATGACTGGTAGGGCCACACACAGCGAATATCATGGGAGTTATCTGCAGTCTCTTGTGTGGAGTTGAGGTCCCCACTGAGGACCAGATCATCTTGGTGACCCTGAAAAAGCGGCGTTACCTCGTCAGCAAAGAAGGTGTGTGAATCGCAACGTCAACTGGAGCTGGACGGAGGTTATACATTTAGGATGCGGACACCAAACAGCGTGAGGACCATACCCCAAGCATTACGAAGGTACACTATATCCTCAGTGGGTAGCACTGTGTGGAGGAGGACGGCCGACCTGCTACCATTGTCAGAACCATGGAAGATGTGGGTTGTGTAGCCGGTGCGAGCACAGAAATCAGCGATGATCACTTCTTGGAAGACGGCGATGTCAACATCAGTAGCACGAATGGTTTTTCTGAACACTGACAATTTATGCGGGGCTTGAATGGTGGCCAGATTCATCATTGCGATGTGGTACTGTTGTGGACGTGCTTCCCTTATTGGCACAGAGGCTCTTGCAGAGATGTTCAGCTGGTGTGAAACATCCAGCACAGCCACTGTCGATGCAGTCAATGGGTGGAAGCTGGGACAGACACCACCATGGGACGGGTGGGCCAGCATCCTGATCTGCCCTGTCGTTTACGTCGTCAACACAGGACATCGATAACCATAGAAGGCGACTGTCACACCCACCGAGGGCTAGAGGTGGTGACGCTGGAACGGTGGTATCCAGGGAACATCCCTCCATGGGAACTGTCGTTGACTGACGAGATCGCAGACGGTGGATAGAACACTCTCCAGATGGGACATCAGAAGCGGTCATTCCTGTCGTTGGGGCGCTCGAAGGGAGATCATTGCATATTGTCCCTACCCATGATGCCATATGAAGAAGTGTGTCGTTGGAGGGCGTTCTACATCGCTTCTTCCATTTTAGGAGCGGCCGCTGCTTTCGGAGGTGCTATTCTGTTTGGAATGTGGCCATTCATTATCTGAAGTCGTGCCCATGTTCGATTTCCACTGCGGCGAGCGGGCGGTTCATCGAGCTCTGGAGAGTTGTTGGTCTCATCGCCATCAGAAGAGATGATGCCAGTGAGGTCTTCTGTACCTTCGCTCCCGAGGAGAATTGCCAGCGGGAGAACAGGTGCTCCTGAAGTGACGCATTGGAGCTGTGCACAGTGAACGTGTAGGTGTCTCGTAAAGAAGTGAACATCACTTTGGTAGTTGCGTCATTGGTCGGGATCTGGAGGAAACGGCAACGGAGACAATCTGAACTAACATGGCCATCGTGTCTACCTCCTGGACATGTCTGCAGATGGCCATCATACATCACGTTCGCACACACCTCCTGTAAGCAGATAGGATAGTACGTGTTTTGAGAGTTCTATCTTGATCTGTTGGACGCAATTTACACGTGGTATGACGTGAACGTCTGTAATTTTTTGCGATGTGGCCCGCAACGTTGCCATGGGGTCGGAGTGCTTCATCGACCACGTCTTGTGGCACCTCGAAAGAGAGCACAAACACCCGAACTGTTCGAAGATCGAAACCAGCATGGTCCGTGGTCACCTCCCCAATATGTCGGTCATACTGTTTAAACTTTAGTCCGTGTGCGTGTTGTCAAACTACGTCGGCGCATGATTCCTCTGTCGTCATGTTGCCAGTGATAGAGAAGTGAATACCTGTCACTTCTTGTGGGTTCAGGCTTAGTTCTGCGCGAATGAATTGTTCGAGTTTATAAGCGAGTGGTCGTACGTGTTCAGCTTGGGACGTAACTCCAAGTGCCGTTCGGTTCCATGCACAGTGTAAGATCAACAGTGGTGTGGAGTCATCTGCAACAAAGGTTCGCTGCATGCTGACATGCAAAGCGACCCACGTCTCAGATTATGATACAGTCACGACGTACCCAGTTGCATAATGTAGATACTGTTGACGAGATTCACGACAGTGATGTGCTCATAAGAGTCAGATGTTACTGCGGTGAATGAGATAGGGAACAAAGGCTACATGTTACAGTTTTGGGGCACAATTCATTTAATATGAGGCACTGACACTCAAGTACTGAGGGAACACAGACAGAAATACCTTATTAGGGAGACGTTACACCTTGAGGTCCAGGCAACTGTACAAACCATATTTCGTGAGGGACCTGAGTACACAGCTATTTGTCGACGTGGTAATTTTGCAGCCAGTATAAGTTATTTGGGGCTTTGCCTAAAATCGTTTTCAAGGAGCAAATATATTCGGGATATGTGTGACTCCGTGCAGTGACAATTAGCACCTATTACTACACAACGAGAGAACTATAGATCACACTACAGTGCCATTGTCACAAACAGTGCGTAGTTCTCTATAGCCACCTACTGAATCTGAGGTATAATGTTAATTCCGATGACATGTTACATTCTTGATGTCCCATTTTATCACAAACATTTCTGTACTTCTGTCGACAATGTCACACCCAATAACAGTTACTTGTGCTTCAATTTTTCCACCCTGAGTTCTGGTTCACTAGTGCGCGAAGTTAAACAATTTTGTTACAATTAGATTCTGCCCAGATTCCTAAACGTTCCATACTAAACAAATTTATGAAGTGCACCACTGAAAAAATTGTAATACACAGAAATACGATACAAGTGTTAAAACACTTGCTATTAAGTAAGAATGACATTATCAACTGAAAATTCCTTTCCTGTTTGGTGGATTAAACATTTATAATGCTTGACATAAATTTTCATGTTTTTTTTTCGTCTACAATGCAGTTGTGACTCCTCCCACATTTAGGCACAAAACACCAAAATGAAACTTTCAGTATCATTTAGGCGGTGATGCGGTATGTCTCCCGATGCGAACTGCTATAAGTTGTGCCACCGACTGCGTTTCGAAACCGTCGGACAGCCAACTACAAAAGATAAGGAACGACAAGAAGCTACATTCTACGAGTTGTAATTTACGTGTTAGCTTAGAAATGTGACTACTGGGCAACAACAAGGAAGCAGATTAAACATGAGTACCACAAACGTTCCTAGCTATGCAAACAAGTATGTATTACTTGGCAAGGCAAGGTCGTTACACCAGCGCTGCTGTAACTTCATCACGTAGCGACGTACAGTCATGCTCCAGTTCAAAGAAGCGCACACTCTCAGTGCGAGCGAGAAAAGTGATAACAGAAAATAAGCTGTCGGGAAACTGCAACGTTATGATGTTGACCTTATTAATTTTGCTGTTATTAAGAACGAGAAAGTTGTGACAGTGCTGAAAGAGAAGTTGACGGAAAGTGAAAGTAAAAGTTTGCGACGAAAAGGTAAGCAATCAAATGATATGCAAATTAAAGCAGAAATATGAACGTGCACATAGTTATTATTTCACTGATGATAGAGATGATGTTTTGGAAAAACATCTCTTTTGTGGCACAGAACTGGAATTACAGGCTATCAAAAATACTGTTCTGTCTTTTAGATTTGATTTTGAAATGTGCCAGAATGAACGAGGCATGCGTGTAAAAGAACGCTTGTAAAAAGAGCACCCTACATTAGATTTCTTTGCGAAACACTGAAGCATCAGAATTAAAGCGACCAGTGGCCGTCAAACTGGGCCCTTGGGTCGCATGCGCGCCTGAAGTGAGAACTCGTGCGGCCCGTGGCTCTCAGCCATAGTTTATCATAATACGCATGTAGCAAGTACCAGTCAGATCCAAGAACATCAACTAATAGTAAGAGTTTTTTGAGAGATCAGCAATAAACAGTAATACATAAACAGCAACATTTTAACATGTGCTTAATGTTAATTGACATTGTTGATTTATGCCGTGAGCAAAGTAAAGTTGGCCGCTTACCTCAGGGGCAGAGAGAGAAGTAGCGCGGCCACTGCAAGAATTATAGCCTGTGAGAAGGGGTTTGTCTTCCAGTACTGGCAACTCAAGGCGTGGGCAACTCGTACCTATCACCTGCTATGGAACACATAAATATTACCAATTCGTGGATGCGCATTATAAAAATGGTCATCTCCAGATGTATTACGTATTTGTATGTAGGTACATGAAATTAAATTAAAGCTGTTGAGATACAAGGCAATGAGAAGAAAAAAATTAGGCTTAAAACATTCAGTAAACATATGTAATTATGTGGCCAACTTATCGCATCCTTACTGTAGCTAGACGATTGGAGGTTCATAACATACTAATTTGTGTAGGTTACCAGTTAATAATCAGATCGGTACATGGTTCAAATGGCTCTGAGCACTATGGGACTAAACATCTGAGGTCATCAGTCCCCTAGAACTTAGAACTACTTAAACCTAACTAACCTAAGGACACCACACACATCCATGCCCGAGGCAGGATTCGGACCTGCGACCGTAGCGGTCGCGCGGTTCCAGACTGAAGCGCCGAGAACCGCACGGCCACCCCGGCCGGCGATCGGTCCATGCCTCGATACCACCGCACATCGTCAGTATCGGCTCTTGAGCAAAAATGTTGACGATCACTGATTTAGACGTACCATGGATTCATACACACTATAATGTGAATAAGCGTTGCAAAGTGAAGGTGTGTCAAGTGTGTACAACAGTACCGGTCAATGTTTCATCGTTGCAAACGCAGAGTTTCGTTTCGTGTTCAGTTCTCCTTTATGGCTCTAACAGGAAAACGTCGGCAAGCCAATCTTTTGGCGTTAATTACCGAGAGCCAACACTGTCCCGCTTATTATAACGACAAAATTTTGTAAGAAAATTGATCTCTTCCTACTTCCGCCATGCTATCGACACCTAAATCCTATACATCTGGTCTGGAATATTGCAAACCTGTATTCGTAATACGTCAGGCACCCCGCTCTATAACCTGAGAAAGTAAAAGTTGATACAGCGGCTGTTGATAAATAAATGCCGTTGTCACACAGTCCGGTGCATGGTTTTCGACGTAAAACGCTACTGTGGACACAGTCAGTTTGGCTGCTTTCATTTTCAAGTAACTTTCCAGTTGGACTCACAAGCCTGAGAAAACCTCCTTGCAGACCTTTCCACCAAAGAGAATACTGCCAAGCTACCGGGAATCGTTCCCAGGACCATGGCGTCAGCGGCCAATTAGCTAACTCACTGGCCCATATATTCAGTTTGCATATTATTGTTGTGCGATGAATCACGCCAAAAATGTTTGTGGTGACAACTGGAAGAGAAATACGAGGGCGGTTTGAAAAGTAATGCCACCGATTATGATTATTTTTATTTTGTTCTTAGTATCGGTTGATGTGATGCATGCATATTGCTAGATCGACTTTCCCGGTTTACTAACTCAAGTTCCAACCCTCTGCCCCTAGAGGGCTCGGGGTAGCAGTGTTTAACATAGCGGTGTGTAAAGGAACTACGTCGTTTCGCGAGAAACAACGTGCTGTAATCAAGTTTCTAACCGCAGAAGAGGTCGTCATCACATGGAGCACCCTCTCCTTTAGTGTCTTAATTCCAGAACACACGATCGCTGCGACATCTGCAACAATCCAACGACTTGAATTCACTGTCATCGACCATCCTCCATATTGTCCCGACTTGCCGCCTTCGATTTTCATCTCTTTCCAAAACTTAAAGAACACCTTGGAGGGCTGTACTTTGATAGTCATCAAGCGGTGCAAGCAGAGGTGAGGTCACGGCTCTATTAACAAAGTCAAACATTCCACGCTGACGTTGCCAAGAAATTGGTCTTTCGTTAAATATATATACACGAAGAATAAAGATATTGAATGTAAGTGACGTATATTTTATTTAAAGAGCTTTAAGAGTTTTCTCACACAAAAATCGAAGGCATTACTCCTCAGCAGGCCCTCGTACTTTGACAGATGAGGAAACTGAGAAATAACTAAATCAGTATGCATTTATGGAAGAGAGCGACATCGCTGGGGAGGGTAGTTTTACGTATACTAGCAGAAAAGCTTCGTGAGCATCAGGGTGATACATACTGTACATCTTGTTTCTGTTCTTGTTCTAAATACGGAATATGTTCAGTGAGGCATAGACACCTTTAATTTGTGACAGAACTCCTCTTTTAGGAACACTTTTACTACCTTCTCTCCCCCTCTCTTCGCACGCCGTGAATAGATGTGCGTTCCACTATTGGGTCATATCGTCAAACACCAGAAAACTACATACTGACAACGGCTTCGTAGGTAGCAGCGGTTTTGATACTGTTGACAAAACGTTGTTCTGCTCCATCGGTTTTTCAGAAGGTCTACTTGTTGTTTCTTTAGCAACTCGAACTGTCTCTGTACTTGCTGTTCCTATTGTGGCTGTTGCAGTCTCATTGAACTTCACTGCAATAAAAACAAGTAGTTTTATGAGTTCCTGACAACAGTAACTGTGTCACAGCCTGACACTAACTGAGTAGGTCACTGTCATGAAACACGTAACTTGTGGAAATCAATCCAGACGTTAACTAAATTGCCGAAAATGCTTTACTATTGGCAGTAATGACCTCCCAAACCAGTAATTATTACCAAATCCAGAATCGTCTTACACAGCAACACACAGTCAAACAGAGATCCAAATGAAAGTACAGGTCTAGAAAATTAATGTAACAGTTTTCTTCCAGAATCAAAATAACTAAGGTGCAATGGTGAGATAAGAACTGTCAATCCGCTCGCAGGTGTGTGTATTTTCCTGTAGACAGCCAACGCCCATCACTGTAGGACGTGTTTCTCGTAAATCTGGGAATCGTGGTAGCCGAAGGCGGAACAGTGCCGTAGAAATTATATCACTGCCACACGCCGCGTCTATCTCCATCTCCTTGGAGTGGATATTAGGGGCTTGTCTCCCCAAAAACAATGAGCCACTGGACACGAAAGTGACAATGGATGCCACTATTTCATAACGTTACCCATGTAGTGGCGTTGAAGCACGTACATACAGTAAAGAAATAATTACATGATTATTAGAGTACATACACCAAATAGCTGCTTATGGTAAGTAATCTTTATTTAGGACAGACTGTCTCGGCTTAATCGCCATTTTCAAGTACCTGCAGTTACAATTTTGGTTAGAACAAGTATAGATGCCAATGTCATTCATATTCAAGTAGCTGTCTTGTACTCACGTCTAGATTAATGTCACTTCCATATTGTGTCGTTAGTGGAGTGTTTTGTAACTGTCACTGCCTTAATTAAGATCGTAAATGATGTCAAGATGTTGAAATGTTCATTACGACGTGACAGCAGTTTGACAGTTCCACTATTACGACGCTATATGTTTACAAAGGTTGTGCAGATGAACAACGATATTATTTTATTAACTAAAACTGGTTACGATTATCTTTGGTTGATGCATATGTTGCTTCCGATTTATTCATTTTCGTGTTATAAAAGCTCAATAAAGTTTTTAAGGTAGTACTTGTGTCTAAATTCTGTATGTTCGTTTAGTATTTTTTGCTGGTATTCTCTCGTGTACATACAAATTTCTAGTTCCTTGAGAATGTTCTGCAGGAGTACTTTGACAGGACTCAGGAAAATTGTTGAGGTCCATGGGAGGGCCATCGGTGACAAAAATATTCCACCTGGTATGCAAGCTGTATCAAATAGCTGAAAAACCCAATATTTCAAGAAGAATATAATAATTATGAGCTAGTTGCGAAGTAATCCAAGGAGAAATTCGCGAAGGCAATTAAAATTTAGGAAAAAAAAATTAAATACTTTGAGTTGAGACGATGACTTTATAACTCTGCCGGAGGCGACAAGGAATTTGGAAGAGCGGTTGGAAAAGTCTTAAAAAGAGATTACGGGATGATCACACACACTTTTCTCGAGTGTAGCATTGTGTACAAGTGAAATGTGAAACAGGTCAGACAAGCGGCGAGTAGAAACTTTCAAAATGAGATGCTAAAGGAGAATTATGAAGATCAGTTGGTTGGTCGGTTAAGAAATGAGTAGATACAGAATCGAACAGAGGGCAAAAGATATTTGTGACGACTTGATGAAATGAGTGTATAGTTTGTTAGGGTACATCCTGAGACAGCAGTAAAAGTAATACACTTCTTTTCCTTTCAGAGAATGAGTATTCAGCTGTAATAATATTTTTTTTTGTTTTTATTACCTTTTGTAATAACAGACCAGATAATAGAGAATGAAATTTTCACTATGCAGCGGAGTGTGCGCTGACATGAAACTTCCTGGCAGGTTAAAACTGTGAGCCGGACAGAGATCGAATCGGGACCTTTGTCTTTCGCCGGCAAGTGCTCTATCTTCTGAGCGACCCAATCATGACTCACGCCCCGTACTTACAGTTTCCGCCTGCCCGGGAAAGGCAAAGGTCCCGAGTTCGAGTCTCGCTCCGACACACAATTTTAATCAAATGGTTCAAATGGCTCTAAGCACCATGGGACTTACATCTGTGGTCAACAGTCCCCTAGACTTAGAACTACTTAAACCTAACTAACCTAAGGACATCACACACATCCATGCCCGAGGCATGGTTCGAACCTTCGACCGTAGCTGCAGCGCGGCTCCGGACTGAAGCGCGTAGAACCGCTCGGCCACAACGGCCGGCTAAATTTTATCTGCCAGTAAGTTTCAGACCAGATAATCTTTAAAAATCTGCGTTGTTCGACTTCACCTCAGCTGGGGGTGAATTAGATCTACTATTTGTCATGTGACAACTATGGATTGTGTATGAGTCTAGTACGGCTTTAGGTGTTGTGTAACTTTATCAATACCTGGAAAATAAAACTGGCGTAATAAACGAATTATGACACTAATTTACGAGTAACAAACAGGGCAAAAATTTGTAATCACAAATTTGCTGCCGGCCGAAGTGGCCGCGCGGTTCTGGCGCTGCAGTCTGGAACCGCGAGACCGCTACGGTCGCAGGTTCGGATCCTGCCTCGGGCATGGTTGTGTGTGATGTCCTTAGGTTAGTTAGGTTTAACTAGTTCTAAGTTCTGGGGGACTAATGCCCTCAGCAGTTGAGTCCCATAGTGCTCAGAGCCATTTGAACCACAAATTTGCTTCATGAAATTCCAACACATGCATAAAACGTGTTCGGTGTACACAGAATCACAACATGTCAATACCAATACCATCTATTAATTTGCAAGTGCGTCCACATCAGGTCTAACCCTGTGTACATTATTACTAAGTCGAACGCAAATTTGATATTCGTGTCAGGACATCAAGCTTCTTGCCGAATCAGGAATTACTCGTAAATTTTGACTGAAAGTCTTTTCTATCAGGAAATACCTTTGCCATTAACGAAGATCATTGGTAGAAAGCGTAAATACACTGTTTTCTAAATCTAGAAGTCACATCAGTAGCGCTTCTTCTTCTTTAGCTGTACAAACTGGCTGAACACTATGTGTTTTACCATGACGACTATGAATCCTGTTTATCAGCGTTCTTTTGAGAATCGTACATACTCGCCCAGCCTTGTTAGCGCTTATTCCTCATGTAAAATTTCTACGCGACACAGTTCTAAGACACCCAGGCTATATTTCTTCAGTTCATCCGATTTGTGTGTGAATACACGCAGCATTTCCACCATTAGGTCAGATGCCGCCCGTATTCACCAATGTTTTTCAATAAAGGAACCTCTCGAGAAGAGACGGCCAACCTCATTCCAGGTTTCTCTGGTGCTCAGTTTCAGTCCAGTTCCACCAAGAATTTGAATATTTTTACTTTTGTATGCACAAATGGGAAACAGTAACAGACTCACTTTTGTTATTGCTGCAGTTATTGCGAAGTGTCAATGCACGACATACGTACGACCTAGACACAGGAGTTGCTTCGTATCAGTCACACGAATAAAACATTTAGCTCATTAAAAAAGTTTAAGAACTCTGTTCTTCTGAAAACGACTAATAACCAGACAGATGTTCGGAATGCTACACATCAAGCCATTCCCTCGAAATAAGAACTTTTGAACAGTAACTATAATAACTAAAATAAAAGAAATTTCATCACCAGTGCGTAGTTATTTAATATGAAATGTTTTTTGAACTTGTTGGTCAACTTCAACCGTGCGGTCGGCTTCAGCCCCGCGGTCGATTTCACTCCATTTGATGGTAAAGGAGGGGAATGTGGTGCGTAAAACGTAACGGCAATAAGCTGGTTCAAATGTATGTCGTAAAAAGTAACAAACGGTAATGTATATTTCCAATTAATATGGCCTTGGACCCCGCACGTATTAAGAACAACACCACCCATCTCAGTCATAAGATTTGCAAAAGTTGAGATAATTTGCGTTTCACGAAATAACAGTGTGGAATCCGAAATGCAAATAACCGTGAAATGCGTAGAGGGTGCCCAGAGCCAAATTCGGCTGTAAATAGCTGCACGACATCAACATTACTTCAGAGTCTGCTCGATGCCCAAGCAGCGAGTACACACAAAACAAAGTTCGTAGAATCTGAAGAAGGCGGCTAGGTCGGTCGTCGAAATATACTGAGGAAAATAGAAACAACATCTCGGTTGAACACTCTAGATCTCCCGGTTTAAAACCTCCGGGCTCCTTCCTAATTCCATGCCTTGACAATTAATTGTTATTAATTCAGCACACTGGCGGTTCACATTACAACGAGTGTTAGTTGTCAGTGATTTTACCTATTATTTATCAGGTTCCATGTGACCACGCAAGTCAAAGCTATCGGGTCATGGAATAAGGCAGTAAAATTTTCACAGAATGCTGAATAGACAATTTATAAACAAAAGAACTGAGTAATGGATCGAATACCTAAAAAAAAAAGAAAACTGAACGAGAACTTAGGAACAAGTAACGTTTTAGAGGGAAAAGTTCGCAACTACTGCTAGGAATTCCTGTACAAACAGACGGAGCGTGTCACATGGATACCTTTCAACTTCAGTTTGACGTCTTTTGGTTTATCACTCAATTTTTTCAGTTTTACTGGAAGGCTATTGTAGATGGAAGTTTCTGAATAAAAATGGTTCAAATGGCTCTGAGCACTATGGGACTTAACTGCTGTGGTCACCAGTCCCCTAGAACTTAGAACTACTTAAACCTAACTAACCTAAGGACATCACACACATCCATGCCGGAGGCAGTATTCGAACCTGCGACCTTAGCGGTCGCGCGGTTCAAGACTGTAGCGCCTAGAACCGCCCGGCCACACCGGCCGGCAGTTTCTGAATAGCTCGCACGTTTCTGTAACTTGTTTACCATACCTTAGGAAGTGTTACCAAGTGCAAGTCGATATTTCGTCTAGTGTTCACTGAATGAATGTCTCAGTTTCTTCTGAATGAGTCAATATTTTCAACGGGATATATGTACATGGATGGCAGAGCTAGAATTCCGAGGTACCTAAACGAGAACCTACACGCAGTTGGTGATATGACCAGCCTTTATGAGATACAAATGTTTTTGTTAATGGTACATAGTTGCTCTAAAAAGTCATGCAGTAGGAGATAGTAGAGTGAACGTAAGCAAAATAAACGAGCCTTAGCAACTGATTGTTACAGGCAGCGGATATTATTCATATAGTAATCACACCAGCTTTTATGAAAGTCCCGTGTCAGATGCATTATTATACTGCTTTTTGTGGCTTTGGCTTGAGGGCGTGCAGCCATCTTTCAGTGTTTCACAAATTTCCTAGATATAATATTGTAACTTTACGTTTATTTAAAAGTTCATAATTCTTTTTAAAATCAACATATTGTTTTCATAAAGGAGAGCTACCATATGAGTCGGTAATGGTTGATGAGATCATATTATCTGTTTTATGAATTTATTTTCTGGTTTGCATACAGTTTACAACCGAAAAAATGTTATCGGTAGCTGCTACTGTAACTCTATAACATTCGAAGAATGACTATCTGGAACGTGGATTCGGTGAAGATGGATGCGGAATGATCCATGATTACATCTCATGCGAATTATGGACTTCATTAAGTTTCATTGGTTAACATTGTGTGGGACCAACGCTTTGAGGGAATGTTTGGCTGTATTCGTCCCTAATATTTCCCTTTACTGAGTATCGATAATTGATTTTAATTTTAACATGGGTGCATTTTTCTTACATATAATGTAGCCTTCAGGTCTGACATCGGTAATAAGATGTTTTTAAATGTGTCATTTGAGCTGCGGTCTTCGTTTGTATAGTCTAATTCATTACATTTAAAGTTATTTTGCTCCTTATCTACATAAATTTTACCTTGTTCCTCGGATTTCTACTTTTCTTGGTGACTTTCATTACGTCCACTATCAGTGGTTTAGCTTCTCTGAGAAGGGCTGGTGGTTGAATATCTTGGCGGAAGCTGTTACAACCCGATAAAGTCAAAATGGTTTTTCCTATGAAGTTCTGCAAGTAATGAAAAGCTACAAGTACAGCCATGGCTTCTGCAGAAAAACTAGAAACCGCACGAGGAAGCGAAATCGATTCCTTATAACCCATGTTGGAACACATGCAGGCAGAACCCATTCTGCCATTACCTGTGGTTCTGGAGCTTTTAGCATGCTGGATGTTTGTTTTAACTTGAGAAAACTAAATATCTCGAAAACAAAACGTTAAACGTACCAAATATTGGAACATAAAGGTTTAAATTCACATCATAAATGAAATGTAGACTCATATCGGTCGGTTCTTAATCATAAAAACAGGCACACTTGATACTTATCGGTTACAGCACTATCTATCATGAATGGGAAATAGTGGTTTGAGTAAACAGTGTGTATTTGTTGGCTTAGAATCCGAATATGAAATAAGTATGGTGGGTTCTCATTTGGAAATACAAAGTTGACTCCGCCTACTCAGGAGGGGTGATTAGGAGGTAAAAAATACACATGTCCCCTTCACTAATATTAACTTCTCACCTAGATCATTTTTTTCGTACGGTGCGTCGTTTGCGACACGTCTGATTGTCTCAAGTTAAAACAAACACCCTGTACTCCTCGAAATACTACGGGACACTATCAAAATGGAGTGTTTTACTAATTAATCTGCTCAGACGAATATTTATATTGGAAAACAGAAAACACCGACTACACAAATCAGTTACACTGATGATCGGAATCAGGATGTATTGGTGTCCTTCGGAGGTTAGGGAAAATTTCCGATAATTCTAAGAAGCTCGTAAACAGTTCCTGTTTTTGGACAGTGTTTATTCTATGCGCCTTCTATTCTCCATAGTACAACAGAAAGTCTTTAGAGAAGAAGTGTGTCTGTTATTAGTTTCCATTTAAAGGAGTTGGGTATATCTGCTGTTTCCGCTAACGATGCTCTTGTTAACGTAGAACGAATAGCTCCTAGGCAAGCCCTAATGCAGCTCATTTCTGCTTGTAAGTATTAATCGGTTCTGCGGAAACAATTTCCAGAAATTACCGGCTGCCCTATTACCTATAACATTTACATTATATTCCACGTCTTTCACAATACCATTTAAGTAATCTGCAAAGAGAAAAATTATCAAGTCGTCTCTCTTCATCACATAAGACTTCGGTAATCATTCATTTACTATCATGCACCTAATTTACGATACAAACTGTCATTCAGCCACAGGTCCTTTCTCGGTATAGAATTGTTCACAAATGTTCGTATATATTTCTCTTGAATGAAGTGTATGAGGTACGTCTTCCATTTCTGACACGGCTGGTAAAATAATTCTCTTTGCATAAAATGTTAGATACGGCCAAGAACTTACTCGGAGCTCTCATAAACAGTCTAAGAAAAGTTGGTCGGATGGCGATATAATGTAGTCAGTGGTGAATTGAAATCCCTCTTACAATTGCGGATGAAGGAAGGCTGGTGAATGAAGGAAACGGCTTGCAGGGCACGGCTGGGGCTACGCAGGCCGCGGCCGACAAGACGCGCCTCTGTGTTTTGTGGCAGCGCGCGGCCGCTTTTTGTGTATGTAACAAGTTTGGAAAAAGTTTGGAGCCGCGGCGGATGCGCTGGAGATTAAAACTGGAGGCGCGCCGCGACCCAGCAGCCGGCCGGCGGCCGCCATGGAACGCTTTCTGCGGTCTGCTTCCTCTGCCGCACTTGACATACCTGTATCCGTAGCATTCTTACCTGTCCTTTATTGTAGCCGGCAGCACATTTGTCACCGGCATTACAATGTCGAGTGTAGCTATGAAGAAGAAAAATGAAACTGACAGTTCTAACAGACAGAATTCCTCTCTTTTCTTTACAGAAAAGTAACAGTAATCAGTGCTACTAAATCTTGAAACAATAAACCCAACAAATATGGTATGTTGGATACTCATAAATGCCTTGTACATGAGAAACCCAGTAAAATTTTGGGAATTTGTGGTAGCGTCTTATAGGATCAAACTGCTGAGGTCAGCGGTCCCTAAACTTACACACTACTTTATCTATCTTGATCTAACTTACGCTAAGGACAACACACACCTGTGCTCAAGGAAAGACTCTAGCCTCCGACGGGGGCAGCCAGCCGAACCGTGAAAGGCGCCTGAGACCGCGCGGCTTCCCCGTGCGGCTGAGCCCTGTAGCATGACAGTTTATACGACTTGCCTCCGGTGAATATGTGGAATTCAGGTGGCGGCTGGAGCGGTGTTCGGGTGAGAGAGGGAAGAGTTGCTCATGTACCTGGACGCAGGACGTCGCCACTGTGTGTCCGGAAATCAGGTACATGTGACGAATGAGCACAAAGTTCGCCGCACGTTGTCTAAAATCTTTTAACGTGATTCAGCGAAAGCGGTTGCTTCAACTGTTAATCGGAGTGGTGTATTTCCTTATTGTTACTGCCTCGACGATTTTGAGCACTACGCCGATGTCCTAATCGCCAACAGCTTGCAGAAAATTCACTGCCCTACAGAACTTAAGAGTGAACTAGATACAATAACATAACAAATTAACTACCCCTGGAGCATGTTGCCAGACACCTGTCAGTCATGTTAAGAAACCTGGAAATCTCATGGCTTGAAGTCAGCTAGACTCTAGCTCCAAATGGGGCCGGCCCCGCAATACGAGGCAGTTGAAGGAACGGGAAAAGGCACCGTTTGTCAATCAGCGAGCAGTTGTGGTGCACTGTGGTGGTGGTCTTCATTAAATGGCACGGAGTCAGCATTTCAATGACTTCATCAGAGAAGGAATTATCGGGAGACTGGAAGTAGGATGAGTGTAGCCCAGGCGTTTGATATTGCTCACTGTGGTGTCACCGCCAGACACCACACTTGCTAGGTGGTAGCCTTTAAATCGGCCGTGGTCCGTTAGTATACGTCGGACCCGCGTGTCGCCACTATCACTGATTGCAGACCGAGCGCCGCCACACGGCAGGTCTAGTCTAGAGAGACTCCCTAGCACTCGCCTCACTGGTCCAGCCGACTTTGCTAGCGATGGTTCACTGTCTACATACGCTCTCATTTGCCGAGACGACAGTTTAGCATAGCCTTCAGTTACGTCATTTGCTACGACCTAGCAAGGCGCCATATTTAGTTACTATTGATATTGATATTGCGAATCATGTACCGTCAAGAGCGACGTTCATCATTAATGGATTAAAGTTAAGTATCGAACTAATTCCGTCCGCTTGGTGAATTCAAATTCCTTGTCATGTTCCACACCTCACGTCAGTATAGTCCTTCCCTCCATACGCCAGCCTGCGTGAGCCAAAACGCGTGCATTTCGGCCTCCTCTAGTAACACAGAGTTGGCTCTTCAGCCAACCCAACACTCACAGCACTGTTTCACTTGCATAAGGTGCGTTTCGAAACACAGGCACTGCTGCTCGAAGGGAAAAAGATGGTCGATCACCATCAGCTACAGCATCCGATGACGACTATGCTGTGCAACAGGCAAGAAAGGACACACGTCGAACAGCGGCTGTAACCACAGCCACATTTAACAGCACTCCAAGGCACGCAGCTCCTGCTCCAGAGTGGCACGCAGAATTCATGTGTATCGTCTCTTTAAGAACTTTCAGCATTGCAGCGCGTCAGCAATCGTAAGTATCGAAATAATTATGAAAAATACGCCTGGATTGCACAAACTACCTGGTGCTTACCTAGGTTTCAGCTAGTCACATACTAATAATTCAGTTGTCATTTATTCTATTCGGTTTCTTCATTACGTTTGTTTCTGTGGAAGTTCCTTCACAACAATGAGAAAGCCTTTGATATGCGAACACCAACACATTCAACACAATCCACAGGGTAATACAACGTCCGTCAGATGAGCCATGTGGAACTTTCCCATGGTGTCTCCTGTCTCTTCAGCCAATTTTCAGTACACAACGTATCAACTGCACTACTGTTAAATTGCAGATATTGTTCAAAATGACAATCACGAACTTCACAGCAGATTGTACAGCCACACATCACTGACCACATTTCACGCTCAGGAATCCCAGGAGTTTGGCGTACCACTTCCCTTGGTACGACAGTCCTAGTGACCAGATCTACGAGTATCGTTCAGTCTCGTAAACAAGGCCTTTCATATGCCCCCAGTAGAAAAATAAGTCCGTTGTTGTCATGTCTGGTAACAGAACTGGCCATGGTCTACAGAACAAAGTAATGCTCAATAACAACTTGAGAGCGAAGAGTAGAGGGAAGGGAGTATTACTGTTGTTGACAATAAATGAAGGGAACAAGCTTGTTTTCAGACATGACACACAGTATATACTGTAGACATTTGCACTTTGTGCAGATATTTTGAGTGCAATATAGATACAAAGACAATGAAGAACCCAAACGAAATGCAACTACTCTGTAACAACCACCAGAGTCTACGTGTCTCACACACCAAAATACTCAGAAGAAATTCCCAAATGACCGTAGAAATTATGCCTTTAAGGTTCCTAACCACTCTGTACAGCGGAACACGTGAACCCTGTTCTGAGGCATTCATCAAAACATTCTAACATAATATCAAGCATTATTCTTAATGTACTACTCGATGCTTTCAGTGCACTACAGGAATGCCACTGTTTTAGTTTTTACCACCATACTACGAAAAAATGCCAATAAATGTATTAAAAAATCGGAATGTGGTTCGGTGTGTTTTTATTCAGTCCGAATTGTCACAAGTCTGTGTGCTAAACTTGCGTTATGGTTGACAGACCTTGTGCTATAGGGTTTTGCTTGTTTCAAACGTTTTGCGACGACAAGGTGCCTTCAGTACAACACATTGAATGTCTGCACAAGAAAATTTACAGAGATCGAGCAGAGAACGCTAATACTCTGTCGATAAAGTTTCGTCTTGTTCAAGACTTTCAAAGGTTCTTTTTTATGTAGTAATGGATTTTGGTCATCACTCATAGAGTCAGCCTCAGAAACAAAGAAAAAAGAAATTATATGTTACATGCATTTTAAATGAACTGAAGTCAGTGATCTAAGGGAATTAACATATTTACTGCATTACAAAGTAAAAAATTCTCTGTTTCTATATCTGCTATAAAGTTTTATAAGAGCTTGTAAACTTTTATGTCTTCTGTTGCTAAAGCATGTCGATAAAGCATTTACAGAGGTCAACAGATGTTGTATTACTTTCGTTTTCTCTAGATACCTTCTGTGGCAACCGAAGAAAATGTGTCATGTTACGGCGGTAGAGATGTCTTCGGAATATCCAGCGACTTTATCGAATTCATGCGACTGTCACTATAAAGTTTCTCCTCTCTCTGCTGTTTTGGTGCCAAGAAGTGGTGGGAGATTTGGCACCACTGCGGCATGGTGATTCCCTTTTATTTTGTAAGACTGTTGGATGTTTTCATCCCAATGGGCCCTGATTTTAGTCCTTAACGTATGAAGAAGGTCGTCGGATGACGCTTTATCATGTTTCACTGATCCAGTAGTACAGCTTCCTTGGCTAGATTATCTTCTTTTTCATTTCTCTTTATTCCTCTGGGCACTAAAATTATTTTGACATAGAATCTCGGAACATGATCAGGAACTGAACTTTCTCCAACTAATGAAATGCTCTGATTTAGTAGATGGTGAAATTAGTGATGCGATTCAGAATGTTGCCACAAATTTATTTGCCTCAAGGTACTAGAGACATCGTGGGAAAATGATGAATTTCGAACTGAGATACCCTTCAGACTTTTCCGCTCGCCACAAACTGCTCAGCGATGGCATGTGACGGTTATCAACCGCCCATCTGATGATGGTGATGTGCTTTGATCCTTAGGTACTGGCAACCAGAAAACAAATTGGGGTATCAAGATACGCTCAATATAGCTCACACATATTACTTAATGAGACAACTCGGGCTGTTGGATTGCAGGAGACATCCAACATGTGTAGCAGCCGCGAGTAATATTTTGTCCGTTAGGAGACCTGTAAACCGTATTGAAACTTAACGCAGAGAATATCAATCCATATTTGACTCTAAGGAAACTAAAAACAATATCTAGGGATTTATTTTACACTATATTAGGAATTTTCAATAAGAAATTTTTCAAACGATCAAGCTGTCGTTCGCCCTGACAAAAGAAACACAAACAAGAACGCCTGCTCCAATAGCCTCCACATATTCTTGCAACTGAAGCAGCTGCAGTCGACAAACTGTCGTTGCGAGAGTGGTAAGAGTACAGTAGAAAAATAAGTCTTCTGTGGAGAACAACTGTGGAACGCATCTCCCTATTTTAAACAATTTTACGTCTAACCTCAAACGAGACTCACAATGTTTTCGGGACACAGATCGTTTCCTCAGAATGGTGTTCCTTAAGTACAGAAAGTGAATTAGCATAGGAAGTTGTATTAAAGTATCTTATCCCTACTACGAAGCACCAAATAATACAATATGCCTAAGGGCGACGTAATTTGGGTACTGCCTGCATATGGAGGACTGATGTAGAATTGCTTCAGGGGTATTACTTCTATAGGGTACAATAAGCTTAATGATAGACGTAAAACCAGCACCGAGAATATTTACAGTATACGATGTACAACTGACGTGTTTTCACAGTCTGGAGGTATACCAGGGATTTCACGTATCTATTTATTAAATCACTTTGATATGGCTGTCATTATTGTTAGAATCGCCTTTAGAGTGGCACCTGTACCTCCGGATGACTAAGTCCCACTACTTTTGTGGAGTACAATGCCTGCTTCCTAGGAATGTAAATGAATGATGTGAAATAGCATGCCATTATCTCTTGAAACACATCATCCACAGAGTTACATCTACGTTATGAAACAATCAGTTAGAACAAGGATGGCAGTAAGGTATTAGTATGTTGGCTGCTTAGCAGGATATTCTGAAATGTGACTGGAGAAAATGTCTTCCAGCAGCAAGATTAGGTGAAAAGATACTGTAGGGAGTTCAACCTATTTCCCCAACTGCTCACTATAGCTGAGTTTCCTATCGCCAAAAAGTTATAACGATGTAAATGATTAGTGTTGCAATTCTCTGTGACAGGTAGAACGGCCACCTGGGTGCCTTACAGGACGCTCTGCAACATTGTGTCATGACGTACCATTTCTCGGAGACTAGCACGAATAGGAGTATGAGTCTGCCGTTGGAGTAATGCTGTGACCGGGTAGCATGGACAGCTGACGAATGGCGTCGCATTGTGTTTAGCGATGAGTCTTAGTTCTGCCCTTCCACGGATGATGGCGACAACGGAAGAGGTCCCATTCTTGCGTTTCCACTCCTGGCGCCACGGCGTGGGAAGTAAACTGGTATGTCTTTAGGCCACAGCTGGTAGTAACTGAGGGAACTGTGACGGCAAAACGGTAAGTCACGGATATCCTGCGTCTTCAAGTGTTACCTCTCAAGCAATGTTATCGTAGTACAGTTTTTCAACGGGACAATGCTCGTCCGCAGACAAACATGTTCCTAAGAACTGTCCGTGCGATGTCGATGTACTTCCACGGCCAACAAGATCGCCATGAACGTTCCAGATGGAACATTATCTGACGAGCTCGGACATCACCTCATACCCAGTGCCGGTATCCAGGATATAATGGATCCTTTACAACCGCTGCGCGCCTCAGGAAAGTAGAAAACGGCTTTATGACACCATTCCCATAAGAATGAGTGCTTTCATCCAGGCAAGAAAGGCAGCAACGTCGTATCGATAGCTGTGATCATACTGCCACGTTATTTCTAAATTGGACTCGAGTTTTTGATCACTTAAATAACCTCACATACCCTCTGATAGTGTGAAGTTTCATTTCAGATTCTCTTCCATTTCTGCGTGCTTCACTTTTTTTTTGTCAAGCAGCCATATTCAGAGGATTCCACGGAGAGCGTTTTATGGGAAGTGCATTCAATTTAACTAGAATATAGTAAAAGAATTTAATATTTCGAGAGAGTATTGCACTACATTGATAATTCTAATTATAAAATAACCTAAAACATTGAATTTCTAGTTTATTTGAAGATACCGTTCAACGTTATAGCAGGGGTTTCACAACAAAAAGTTCTTTATCTGTCTTTAACTCCAGTATATTATGTAAGTGACATTCATTGTACTCTGCAAAGTTTCTGAGTACGTGTGTACCCATGTAAGTGACTCACTCAAGTGTTTGTAGGGGTCGGTTTTTCGCTGTTTATTGAGAAAATAAAAATATTGCTAATGACAAAATATATTAATGAAAGTGGAATACTCGTTGAAGAATTATCTACACTGCACAGGATATTCTACAGTTGACATGCCTATAATACGCAAAACACGATTTTATCTCCTGAAAGGCCTAAACGTTTTAGTTGAGTTCCCTCAGAAAATGATTCAATAACTTATTATTGAACGAACATGTGAAGAATGAAATATTTCTTCCATTTTTAATTATTCTGGAGCAGTTATCATGCGTACTGCATACGTAGCTGAGTTAAGACGTTTCATTAACTTTAGGCAGTTTTTGCCGTTAACGTTGTGATCTCACTGTAATTCTAACAGTGTAATACGTCCTACTGCTTATATTCTTTCATAAATCAGTTTCTCAAGCTTTTGGAGTTCTCTGAGAGCTGTATGCACAAGTCTTGTCAAAATTCAGTGAAATTCCTTTCGGCTTCAACCATGTGTTGATGTTTTAGAGTATTCCTTTAGCTGCCTTTTCAGTAAGGGAACTTGTTCTACTATTTATTCCTATACATTAACAGTCATTAAAAAAGAAAAAAAATGTATCTTCTGAAACAGCAATTGGAAGATCATTTACGTACATCGTAGACACCAGATGACCAAAAATAAAGTATATTTAGTTGAATACTTCAATTCAGGATGAGTCATTGTTACCCTCAATTTAAAAATTAAACTAAAAATTTTCATTATTTGCTTTTATTAGAAATCTGAGTGGACAAATGCAGTACTGTTTCATTAAAAAAAATCACAATCTTTGTTCTTCCCCATTTTCACAAAAGTCGTGTACGACTCTAGTCTCTAATTTCAACTTGAACGGAAATAAATTGTTTTGAATTATCGGCAAAACATGAACTCTTTAGCAACGAGTAAAGTGCAGGAAGACGTCAATATCAAAATTAAGTGCCTCGTCGACGACCAGATCCTCAGAGGCAGAGCGTTAGCTACGTGATAAAAGACCGGTAAGGATCACAGGTTGACGGGGTCCTAGAATACGCATTGTTAGTGGAAACCAAAAATAGCTTAAATCATTACGACCGGTTAGAGATTTGAGCTTATTTTCGTCCAGTTACGATTCCAATGTCTGAAGTTGTGAGCCACTTTCCTCTGGCAACTGTTACCCCAAATTTGGTAACGTTCACAGTTAGGGCAGTTTCCCTAGAACCTCACCCATCTGGCAAGAAAGTAGACACTTTCTACTGTATGGTAGACACTACCCGGCTGCCAGTATAGTAAGAAAAGTGGATTCATTGTTAAAGGTGAAAGCTGAGAATTTTATATCAATAGAAGTTGTGCTGGTTTACGAGCATAACTGCAAATGTACTTGCGTCTCATGAGCCAATTTATACGTGAACACCTGAAATTTATTATTTATTTCGCAACAATCAGAATTCACATCGTAAATTCTCATAGAAAATGCAGATTAAAGTATTGCACACAAACAGGATTGTCTACTGCTCAACTGAATTATTGACGACGAATCAGTGGAAACATCTACAGTAAAATATCTAGGAGTAACTTTATGGAGCGACGTGAAATAAAATGACCATACAAAGCAGATTGTAGGGAAAGCAGATGCCAGGCAGAGATTCATTGGCGTAATGTTAAGGAAACGCAATTCATCCACGAAAGAAATGGCTCACAAAACACTTGATCGGTCGGTTCCACAGTTTTGTACGCCAGTCTAGGGTCTTACCGGATTAGAATAATAGAAGACACAGAGAACATCCTGCGAAGAGCAGCGTGTTTCGTTACGGATTTGATAGTCGGTGCAAGAGCGTCACTGAGATGGTAAGAAAACTTCAGTGGCGGAGATTACAGGAGATGCGTTGTGCACCACAAAGGGGTTAGTGTCGAAAAGCCGAGAGAGTATATTTCAGGAAGGGTCGGGCAATACATTACTCACTCTCAGCTCCAGCCCCATCCACTACTTACGTCTCGCGAAGTGAGCGCAACGAGACAATCAGAGCTAATATGGCTATTTAACGATAATCGTTCTCCCGACGTACCAATCGTGACTGTAACAGGGAAGAGGGGGAAGAGATGGTGGTAGCAGATGCTACCTTGAACACACGCTTGCGGGATACACTTACAGCTATACATTACTGGTTGTAAACCGTGTACAAAGGAACGATTATTTTTAAGATATTCATTTTCTCTTCATGTGAAATAATATCTTTCTCGGCCTTCTTTAAAACATTTTACCATGGCTAAATCACTACAGGCCAATAATGGTTGAGATCTGCTTATCGCCATAGAATCTCTTTCCAACATGTTCACAGCTGAATTATAGTTTCATTGTACCGGCCCGCATAGCCCAGTGCGTTAACGTGCCTCTTTCAGGATACCGTTAGACGAGGTTGACGCGAAATGAACGCCGATTAACGATAACAACTGGTGAGCCGGCCTTTTTCAATGTGGCTTTTAGGCGGTTTCCCACATCAAGCTAGATAGATGCGGGGCTGGTACCCACGTCCCACCTGATACACGTTACGCCAAGATTTAGAAAACATTCTCATACTATAACATGAGATTTACTCTAGACGCAGATGGGGTACATGAATTCAATCCTGGAGGGATTGGTGGCGTCAGGAAGTGTATCCGGCCACCAACTACCACTAACATTGCAACAACCCTTTTAACAACGCCGACCCCGTTGACAAACGGGAAAAGGCAAAGAAGAAGGAAGAAGAAGAGAGTTATAATTTTCATTGTGTGCAGTAATGCTTGAGACAGCCTCCTCAGAATACTACACGTGGATAATAAATTTCCGTTCATCAGAAGTCAATAGCTTAAAAAAGGAAGAGAAAAATCTAGGCTGGCGGCAACAAATTTTAGAATGTAATTATGATAGAAATGAACTCTCTTCCGTTTCTCACTCAAGTATCTTCTATCTTCTGCATCCTTTTGTTCAGAAGAAAACCATAAAGTTCGTTTTTGAATGACTTCACATCAGACCGATGTAAGTTGCAGTATCTACTTAGTACTACAATGGAAACACGAAATAATGCCAAAACTCAATGCGATACTTCCAGTGCGTCACGATAAGTAATTGCATCCTGTGACCTACTCGCGAAAGTCAAAACATATGCCAAACCCTGCCAAAGACGTATCTTACTTTTTCGTCACTCTTCTTTACCGTCAAATGTGATCACAGTTAATGACAGTTACTTAGACGAATTGAAACTGCATCTTGAGACTCCGATGCATGTATAGCTGATTGAGGCGAATCACCGTTACTGAACTTCCATATATAGTTTACTGAGTTTTTATGTACCATATTTTATAATGATTTGTTACAGTAAATATATTTCTGAAACTGAGAGTCAATCTTCACGTTTGGTATAAAAAGAGAGCGTTTTTCTGTAGCTGGGCAATTTTCGGCCAAGAAGGGCGCACATTAGGCAACACGTTCACAGTATTGATTTGTGCCCAGAACGAATACGCTGCGTACGCCGATATGACTAAACAAGTGAACGCGGGCAGCGCGCCGCTCGAAAGGAAAGCCGATATTATAAATCATCTCCGGCGTGAGAGACTCCATCGTTTAGTTTTTATGCCGATGAAAGCAGTAAATCCGCCAACGTTTTCGGCAGCTGACAGCAATACATATCCTTCAATTTATCTACCGTAATATTTATACCTTTCGTTATCACGCACTAATAAAGACGAGTGAACGGAAATACGTTTCTGGTAAAAGTAATCGGAATCTGGTGAAGGAAAACAAGTGAACATCGCCCTAGCAGTATGACGTCTCTATGGCTTTAACACTGATTTCTGTTAAGTTTCAAAAAAGATATTCGGTCGCATTTTAAGAGCATGGCGGAGACCGTACGTCAATAGTGATCTAACATAAATCACAATAACAAACTCAGCTTGCAGTAATTCTTCTGAATTTATGATACATCATACGTTAAGTGATAAAGGTGACTGCTGATATTATCTGTTTTCATTTGATACTGCACACTACTTTAGAGTGGTTCCACCTATTGTTTTCCTCATGCTACGGCTTGGCATTATGATCTTTTAACGCCTTCAGAAAAGCAAATCAGTATGGCATGTGAAGCACTTAAGCAGCACTTTGCGTAGCACTTGAGAGTTGCTGATTACTTATGAACTACATTGGTCATCCAAAAATCCTGGTAACATATTAAACTTAAGTACGAACAATTTATAGACATCGTATGTTCTTAAAAAAATTGCAATACGCTGAATGTATACATCACACAGTCAGTTGGAATAGCCATTAGGTCAGCAACGAACATGACATGTGCCACTTTTCAAAAATGGGCCATGAATACCGCTTTCTTTTGGATCATCTTGCCAAGAAACGGCCTCTATAAGCGGTGAGCGTAAAACCTTTATAATACTTACGAGAATTCGGTATGGTTTGCACAGCAGGAATGACGAATGACACAGTCAGTGAGAAGATATATGTAGACCGGGGTATACTCACTCGAATAGAGATCAGTATCCTCATTGGACACATTGCTTCTAAAACAACATTCGACATCAAGCAAGATAACCTGATAATATTAGTCTAGTTGAATTATTTGCATGTTGCATTCATCTTAACGGCGACCTCTCCCTGTGATATGGGACGAGTCGGTAATACAATTACTACACAGTTTTTCAGTGGAAAATATGGGAATATGCTCAGCATTAAAATGATTGTCTAAAGACGTTTTCTTTACTTTTAGAGTGGTTCGTACTTAACTACGTTCAATCTGTTCCCTCTCTCCTCCCTCTATTTAATTCTTTACAGAACTAGGTAGATAGTCATGGCTGAATACCTTACTCGTTTGGGTCACACTAAGGCTGGGTCACGGATAGTGTCAGTCAATTTTCCTTATAGTATCATATTTATGAACGTTAATGTGTGATTGAGTGATGATAAACTTCATAATTGAGTAAATGCGTTGTGTGGCTGTTGTCAGCATGCTAGCTGTCTGCATGGGACTCCAGATTGGACATCAAATAGTATATATTAACACATGCTTCTGCGCAACATACACTTTTGTCCTTCATGGCGAGTTGATCCACACTATGATGCCACAACACAGTCAATGAAACACGAAAAGTAAATCTTCTGACGTTTCATCTACATTATCCTTAATGCGAAACAAGCAGAGTTTAGTCGTGTAAGAAGATCTGTAACACGTGATTTTCAGTACAGGTTCTTATCAGTTTAAACACCAAATAATTTATAATATTCTGTTTCATTTAAAAATTTACCCTGAAGCACTCTTTCTAATGGTGCTATCAGGGTGTGTACAGATTTGAGCTCTATTGTGTTTTATCTAATCTTGATCATGTTGAGCTCCACAGCTGATTCTTCTCTAATATTTATAAGGAACCACCACAACTGTATTTTATCATATTTATTACGTTACGACTTGTTTCCTTCAAAATATCATCAAGTTACATTGCCAAAATTTTCATACGACTTTTTCGCAGAATAGCGTCAAGATGTTTTATGTAAGTGTGGAGACAGGACATTTGCAGAGAACTAGTTGTTAATCATAAAGTGAATATTATTTACATTTTCAACTTTTGAAATTTCCCCATTACTTGTATATGCTGATATAAAAACCGTTTGAAACTCTCCTAAGTACCATAGAGTACCACAAAAATTTAAAGTTAACCGTGCACCCAATACCACTTCCAGTGGTACACCCGAAGATTCTATATCACCGTGTACCATTCTCTGGATTTCTTAAAGTGACACAAAGCAGTTATTACACGGAAAAGTTTAAAAAAATATTATCCGTAATGTTATTCTTAGACTCAGATATGAAAAAACTGCTCTGTCTGTTTGTGTATTGATTCAGACACTGCTGATCAACATACTACCTCTTGAATAACTGTCAAGGACTTTGTCTACTTCGTGCTAAATGTGTTGAGGTAACCATTTCTAGTTAATAATGTGATATAACAAGCTATCACAAGTCACTGTATTATAAGGGTTAGTTCATTTGACGTATCTGGGACCTAAAATCAGTTCATTTCATTTAATAGAAGTTTCATTGTATACTTACATGTTGTATCTACACACCATATATTTATCAATTATTTTTCAGCAATTAATCTTCACAGAACAGCAGCTATTGCAAAAGTCAGACCGCTCAGATCCCTAATACACAGAGGAGCGACAGTAAAATAGCCAATATGAAAGCTCTTAGCTTAATGCACGATAGTTCCTTTTATGTAAACAGAGATTCGGTTTATTTCCCACCAATTTGGTATAAGACAGAAACCAGTTAAACCATTACTTTTAAGAAATTCTATTTTCATAGAAACATATGTATTTGATTATATGTTCTTTCATTTTCCTTATGAGGATGATCTTAAAGTTAGATGGCATTCATTTTGGTGAAGCATATTTTTGAAACACTCGCGTGAGTAATTTTAGGAATGTATATTTCCCATTTTTACATCAACCATGTACACTACCGGTATCTGTATTCTGTACTTAATGTGCCAACTGAACACTTAAAACTCTCTAAACTTGGTTCATGAAGTGATTAATATTACATACTACACAAGGATTATATTTGGTGTTTACACTTTTATTAATTCCAATAAAATCTACCTAAGCCCCCTAGCCTTTTCTGCTTACAGTTAATTATCTGTTGTCTGTTTATCATATGGTATAGTATTGGCTCTCCTCCTGTTCAGCTATTCAGCTTCTTTCCGCTGGCTGGAAGCCGTAGTGTAGCGGAAGGTTAGTACGTTCTTGACATTACAGAAATCATATCTAGCGAAACCCAAGAAATTCTCTGCGTCGTATTACACCCTAATGTTATGTTTATGGGTGACACCGTTATGAATTTTGATAGTTCCTGCACCCAGCAACAGATGGCAGCGCTTATCTTTAAGTTTTTACACATGAATGTTAGTTCGTCTTCCCATCCATGTCTTCGACTGGTATAAAATCTGGATCCGGCGGACTTGCCTTTATAAAGTGATTTAAGCTGCTCTTCTATACCGAGGATATCTACTTCTAAGTTACTCATGTTGGTAACACTTCTTGATTCGAATTCTGGAATGTCTAGTTTACCTTCTTTGGTGAAGGAGTTTCGGAAAATCCTATTTAGTAATTCTGCTTCAGTAGCACTTTCATCGGTAACATTACCATGACTATCGCGGAGTGAAGGTATTGATTGCGTCTTGACAATGGTGTATTTCACACATGACCAGCATCTCTTTGGATTTTCTGCCAGATTTCGAGACAGAGTTTAGCTGTGGAAACTATTAAAAGCATCTTGCACTGAAATTCGTGCTAAATTTCGAGTTTCGGTAAAACATCGCCAATCTTGGGGTTTTGGTGTTCTTTTAAATTCGAAATGCTTTTTCCGTTGCTTCTGCAACAGTGTTTTAACTTGTTTTGTGCACCATGGGAGGCGGTTCCGCCTATAATTAATTTACTTGGTATAGATCTTTACATTGATGTCGATATTATTTCTTCGAATTTAAGCCGCATCTGGTCTACACTTTCATGAGGCTGTCTCTTAGGAAGGTGTCAAGCGAATTTTTATTTGCTCTTTTTAAAGAAATATATTCTGCCTTTATAACTGGTGGATTTGCATGTTATGGTATTTAGTTTCGCTATATCGACCTTATGGTCAATAACATCTCTATCCGTCATAATTCTCCCTATTTGCTCTGGATTATTCGTTGCTTTATGGTTGTGTATGTTTTTGCAACCATTTACACTTCGAGTGAGCTCCTGAACTAATTGTTCAAAATAATTTTCGGAGAAAGCATTTAATGCGATTTCAGAAGATGTTTTATGCCTGCTACAGACTTGAAACTTGGCAACATATTGAGGGCAGACTGAAGCCACCGACAAGTATAATTGTATGAGTAAGATACGAATTTAAATGAGACTCAAGTATTCTTTGTAATTTTCTGCAACTATATTATCTGAGTTTGGAGGTCGGTAAAAGGAACCTATTATAAGTTTATTCCGGTTGTCAGGTGTAACCTCTTCTCATGATAACTCTTAGGAACTACATACTTCAGTTTCGCTACAAGGTATACTACTTCTGACAGTAACAAACACGGCGCTACCAACTGTATTTAATCTATCCTTTGTGAACACGGGAAGGTCCTTTGTAAAAATTTCAGCTGAACGTATCTCCGGTTTTAGCCACTTTTAGTACTTACAGCTATTTGTGCTTTAGTGCTTTCCATTAGCTAATGAAGCTCTGGCTCTTCCCCAACACAGCTACAACAGTTTAACACTATAGCACCTATCGTTCATTGGTCAAGCCTTGTCCTCTGTTTGACTTGCGTCCTTTGAGACTGAAACCCTATTTGTTCTTTCTCGTGACTCTATAACCTAAGAAACCACCCAGTCCTCTCCACACAGCCCCCACTACTCGTGAGCCGCCTTATCTGTTTAGTAGACCCCTGTTAAGTGAGACCCGATGCCCAGCCACCTAATGGAGCTAGTAGATGCAGCCCACACGGTCGCAGACCCATCCGACAGCTCTGATTCAGACGCTCCTCTCGGCTCTGTCACACAGGTTCACAACCGGTCCAGTCGACGATGCTACAGATGGTGAGCTCTGCCTTAATCTCACAACCAAGACGGGCAGTCTTCATCAGTTCAGCTATCCGCCCGAGACCAGAAAGAGCCTCTTCCGATCCCACTATTACTGACATGAACAACCACCTACAGCTGACTGGACCCTGTACTCCTCGTGGTAACTGGATGGACCCGTTCCATATCTTGGATGGGGCCACTCGGTATGCACACAGCGTGCACATTGGATATCTTCGCCTCCTTGATAGCCACGTCCTTAAAAGGCCCCACTACGCACCTGACGTTGGAGCTCCCAACCACGAATAGTCCCGCCCTCTGTGGCTGCCCGCATCATGCAGGCTGAGAGGCTTAAACTTCATTTATTTTATTGTGGACTTTAATTTTTTCCGGATACAAGGATCTGGTATTTTATGTTGTATTAGTGTTAGATAGATAGTAAATGCTCTAACTGTAGGAGTGTTTATTTACTGCTGGAGATTACAGCATTTAACATGTAACTGAACGAACAATTTACTGGTGAGAAACGAATTCGATCAATAATTTACAGAAAGACTGACCCAAGGAATATTCAGTGTGAAATCATACTTATTACACGTCTTGCACTATAAAGCACCTTCCTGAGTTACAAATAGTGAAAGGGAATTATTACCAAATGTTTACTTGCAACAACAGTTGACCGTGTGGGAGTAAGAATTACGCGCTCAACGATTTGAAACAACTAGAGATTTCGTAAAAATCACGTTATCAGAAGAGTGTTTCTGAGGCTTCATGCACTTAAGTCGGCAGTTTCAATTAATTTCTTCTGCTTGCCAGTTAACAAACTTTTCTAAATATCCTAGATATGGTTTTAAAATCAATTTCTTCCACTGGTATCGCTCAAAAGTGATGTTATCTGAAAACATTATTTATCTCATGGCAAAGAAGAACGCTATACGTAATTTATGTACAGTGTAACACATGAATGGAGGATGTGACAGGCCACGGATTCAACAAGAAGTACATTTTGCAGACAGTAACGCTAGGCGCTTCATTTCACCAGAAGGCGCTCAGTGCACATGCAGCCCAGTATTTGTTATCCCATCGAAATTTAAACACTAGTACTCACTCACATAATATCCTAGCTGCGCCCACCAATTAAACTAAAATATTCGTATACTTCTTCTTCCTTGATGCTGTGCGCCTCTGGAACAAGGTGCCCTGCACTCAGTGCACAAGTCAATGCCCTATAGCCTTGAAGATGTAGCAGAATCACTTGCTTTTATCAGCCACACAACGTATCCCCCAAATCTGCCGCATATGGCCAGTTACCCTCACTCAACTTATATAGCTTCTTCTCTCAGGTACGCTTTTTTCTCTTTTCATTTGTCAGCCAGTCGCGACATTTTCTTTTCCCCTATCGCCATAACTTGCCGTTTATAATGTTCCTTTGTATCATCCCGTTCTACTCCTTTCATGACCATCGTTGCTAGCACTTATACTTTAATATACCCCCTCTAAGCTGTATTTATTGTACCTGTCAGAAAGTACTATGATTTTTTTTCTCCTCCACTATTTGTGTAGTAGTAGTACTATCCGAATGTTGGATTCTATGTTGTATTTAACTGATTAAAAGCTTAGCTTTAAATAAAATACAAAACTCATCTCCAAAACACGAGCTATAGTCATTCTCACCTACACGATAAATGTGAGGGCTATTCGGAATAAGGTCCGAGAGGTCACGAAATGGAAACCAATGAGAAAAACAAAAATATTTCATTTACAACAGTTGCCTACGTTGTAGGGAAGCAGCCTACTCACGCCGTATAAAATTCACATCAGTCTTTCCATTGTGTGCCAGCCTAGTCCGCTGTAACTAGCTCTGACGTCATAAATGGTGCGCAACACTTTAAAAATCAAGTAAATAACCTGAAACGTTTCTAGCATGTCAGGAGTAATACTAAATCAATATGTGTTGAATATCAGTTCAATAACTTTAACCATTTTAGAAATTTGGACGTTTCTCTGTAAAAATCATTGGCGCAACAGAAAAGAGCTAGAAACTTAAAAATTTATGTTTAGATTCCTTTCTCATAATAATTTAGTAGAAACAGTATTCTGGATCTCACAAATTAAAATTTTAGTTGAAATTCATGATTTTCTGGTTTTTGTCTTAGAAATTAAGGAAGCAAGATAGATTAAGTAGGCGAATAAATAAGGCTAGGATGTTTAAATTTAAGTAGAAGGGAGGTCCGCTATAATCATAAAGATGTGAGAAGTTTCAACTGAATAACTATAAAACTATAGCGATAGCGTATCTCTAAAGAGCACGTTCAGAGCTCATCTGCTGCGTGTAGTGTAATTAAATTAATTCTCTCACCCAAAATATTTGACTTAGCCACGTCAGACTTTTATTGTGATTACTTTCCTGTGTGCTAATTGCACATTTAAATTGAGAGCTTCATCGGCCATCAGCAAAGGAAGCGATGATTTATTCAATAATTTAAAGTGGTGCATTACTAGCCCAGCGGCTAGTCGGGAGAGCAATTGTGATCAGGCGTTCCCTTAGCCGTGCGCACCGCGGCTTTATATATAAGAACGCTGCGCGAGAGAAAGAAGGCCCCAGTTCTATCCAGACGCTGAATAGCACACCACCTGTGCCGGGAGTCGCGTCGCGTCGGTATCATTGCTATAAACAGCCTCGGATGCCGTAATAAGTTACTCGGGATACGCGTAACCATGAAATCGTTTTCGAGTGAAGTGTTAATTCTGGGATGACTTTAATGATCTATCTTCAGTTTTCGTATGTCGTATTTTCACATGCCGTCGCGGGACAGACATTCTACCATTACTTAGCGTGGCGTTTGATGGACATTATCATCAAATTATGGCGAGCATTCACTCATTTGAACAGCTATAGTTGCATCAGCGCATTAGACTCTGAACTGCTCTGGTAGTTGGATTGTGTGGATTCTTTTTGGTCTGTGACTTTCAGAATATAGTGAACCTTTTATAGAGAATCGTTTTTGATTATGAATCCCAGACAATCTCCTAATTCCTCAGAGCTATAAGCTGTAGCTATAAGTGTATTTCTCAGATGAAGTGGGCACTAGGAATTCTAATTACAGGCTTCACGTTTTGCTAATCACTTTCTGGTTGCCAATATTGTAGTTAGAGAGCCAGTGTTGAGAACGGCAAAAGACTACATAAACAATAGGAACATTTTTATAACAATTAATTCCACCTGCCGCCCCATATATGGTTAATCGTCCGGGAAATGCATCTTTTCTACATAACATTCTACATATATTAACAATTAAATTCCACCCGTCGCCCCACAACGTCTTACAGCTATCTCTCTACATAACCGCCGCTCCGACTCAGACATTTGTCGTAGCGCCGTACCAGCCTTCCAACACCCTCGTCATAGAAAGCAGCCACCTGTGCTTTCCGGCAGTTCTCTAGGATGGTCTTCTGATGGTTGTCTGTGACAAAATATTGTCTTCATAGCCAGTGGTTCATGTGAGAAGAGGTTAAACCCAATGGGAGCCAGTTACTGGCTGAATTGGCGAGATCAAACACTTCCCATGGTAAACGCTGCAGAAGCATCTTCATTGCCTTTGAAGAGAGTGGCCAAGAATTGTCGTGAAGGAGGAAATACGTGACAGTTATGTTATGTGGGCTATTTGACATTAGGTGAAATCTCTCACCAGACGGTTCTAGGCGCTGCAGTCTGGAACCGAGAGACTGCTACGGTCGCAGGTTCGAATCCTGCATCGGGCATGGATGTGTGTGATATCCTTAGGTTAGTTAGGTTTAACTAGTTCTAAGTTCTAGGGCACTAATGACCTCAGAAGTTGAGGCCCCTAGTGCTCGGAGCCATTTGAACCCATCTCTCACCAGACCCTCATGCTTGTCGGGATACACTATTTTCTAGGCATCTTTATCTGCTCACTGTGCGCTCAGAATTGGAAAGAGCGACATGACACAATCAACGGGCACACTAGAGACACCGCCCAACACGTCTGTGCAAAGCTTCATCAGATTTTCACTGTGGTTTCCATTTCGTACCTGGTCGGACCTTAATTTCTGAGCAACCCCTGTAGTAACAGATATATATCTGAGGAGCGATATGTCGAGGGACACAATTAAGACAGTAACGTAAATGCAAGCAACACTAATGATACGCACCATTGGTTTAGAAAAAACAGTGGCTCTAGTATTTGCGTTATGTAGCGTGTTGTAATGGGGCCAGGACACAGTTAGCGCCATCCCAGACAATATCAACGGTGTTATTATTCCTTGGCTTGATGAGCTTATTGATCCGTTCATAATTTAAACGTTAATTCGGGTGGCCAGCGGTCCAGAATGAGCCCATTTACAGCAGATGGCGACTGGGAAGGACGGCAGCGCGTTAAGTAAAATGAGATGCGGCAGACGTAATTAAATCAGTGCGCCCACTTGCGCACGCGCTCCACTCAAGAACCGCTGACATTTCACGCGACATTAAAGTTTATTGCATTACGCTGCATGAGACAGATTTCCGGCAATGTCCAGTGCTGCCCAAGCAAGCCCCAAATAATACGGATGCGCCTTCTGGAACAGTCGGAAGATTCAACTATTTCGTTGTAGACTGCTTTAGCCCTAACTATCCCGTTAGGTTCCTTCAATTGGACTATCTACAGTTCCTGAATTAAGGCTGTTACTGAAGCAATCTTCCTCCTTACTATCCTAATTTAAAACAAAAGTAAGATTAGCTTTGCAAAATGTATGGAATGAGAATGCACATTCACGATACCTCAATCATCTTTATTACATATGTTTCTGTCGCAGATACATAATTTCTTTATATTTTCATAGCCATTACCAGGTCTAAATGTTGTTGATAAACTACCTTTAAAAAATCATTGCGGTACGGGTTAAGCGAATAAGGAATAATTTAGCAAAAGTTTCTTACATTAGAAGAAAAGAAATTTAGGAGGAGAGGACACAATTAGAGAGAGTGTAAAATTTAAGGCAGAGCTTAGAATGTCATTGACTGGAGTAGAATTGTGATGAGACCCACTTCGAAGCGAGCTTTTGTTGCCCTTCACAGCAAGCCATCCTGGGCTTACATTTCAGCAAGATGATGTTCGTGCGCACATGGCAAGAGTTTCTTCTGGTTGTCATCGTGCTTGCTATACCTTACCTTGACCAAAAGGTCTCCGGATCTCTCCCCAGCTGGGAACATTTGGAGCATTATCTGTAGAACCTTTCAGCCAGTTCAGAATTTTGACGATCTAACACGCCAAATGGATATAATTTGGCACAATATCCCTCAGGAGGACATCTATCAATTATACACATCAATGCGAAGCCAAATAACTGCTCGGCCGTGAGGAGTGGCCACGCAGTTTGAGGGGCCATGTCACGGAGTGCGCGGCCCTCCTGCCGGAGGTTCGAGTCCTCCCTCGGGGATGGGTGTGTGTGTGTGTGTGTGTGTGTGTGTGTGTGTGTGTGTGTGTGTTGTTCTTAGCATAAGTTAGTTTGAGTAGTGTGTAAGTCAAAAGACCGATGACCTCATCAGTTTGGTCCCTTAGGAATTCACACACATTTGAACATCTGGACGGCTTGCATAAGGGACAGAGGCGGACCAACACGTTGCTGGCTTGCGCAGTTCGTAAAGCTGTTTCTCTTGCATAAATCATCCAATTTTTCTGATATTGTAATCTATTGTATGTCTGTACAAGTGCGTCACAACTATCGATTTCGATTGCCGCCCCATTCAAGTAATTCCTTCGTGATGCGTCGTTTCTTTATTTTTCTCTTACAGTACAGTTTATAGTTCGCCTAAGTTTCAAAAAATATACTTATATAGTCTGCACTTCATTTTACACTAGCAGTTGGTTTTGACTGTATTTCTTCAGATACTGGAGACGTTTCATATCGAAACTATAATAAGCACAACAGTAATTTACCCACAACAGCGTCTACCGCTCTATTGGCGGTCAGTACTTTTTAAGATACGTCCAGCACTGGCTGCCACTAGGTCACTATATTGCTGGCCCTTTGGCATCCACTAAACCGAAAACTGCTTGAGTTTACTGTCAGCCAATAGCTTACTGGACGATGAAGCAGAAGTACTCCTACGCACGGAGTAGTGGAGGGATAATTACTCTCGGGCAGTACTGGCTTGTGCTATTGCCCACCGCTACTGTCCCTGTGTGCAGGGGGCTTAACGACGGAGCCAGACATACGGCATTCCACCGGCACCGAGCGAGTGTTCGCCGAATGGCGTGTTGTGTGGACGGGCTGGCAGCTGTTTGCTGAGAGCTCTTGTTGGATGCTGTCCTTCGCCGTACCGTATCGGTCTTCCGAGCAACAGCAGAGTGGACGAATATTTCGCCACACGTGCTCGTGAACGCCGTCCACATTTAGGCCCCTCTCACAAGCAGTGAGCACCTTAATTACATGAAATGTATTGGTAGTTGCTAATACGAACGACCATCAGCTGTATAATGGAATGACGACAGTGAAAATTTGTGCTGCACAGGAACTCGAACCCAGATTTCCCGCCTTAAGCGCGCGATCGTCTTAATCGCTTTTGTTATCCATCCACGACACATGGCCCGACCCCAACTTCCATATGTTGTCTACATATGTGTATAACCTGCACTCGTACATGCACTGTTTATATTGCTGTACAGAAGAGACATTTTAACTGAAAGTCCCTTGCCCTGCATCAGATGATAAATACGATATCGCAGAGCATTTCAGATGGGACATTGCATCATACTTCCGAACAACACAGGCACTGCAATAGGGTGTCAACTTAATTATTCGTAATTACACTCTCGCGTAAGAGCATAATATATTAATATTCGTGCACCAATTCGTGTAGTTCAGTTTATTTTCATTTTCTTTTCGCCGGTTCTTACTTTGGCAGTGTTTTGATTTTCAAAACTGTGGCCCATCATTTGTGATTTGAGTTATTCATTTTTCGTCACTTTATTCTGCATACATTCCGCACAAGCCAGTGTACAGAGTGTGGTGATGGGTGCTCCCTGTTCTATTCCACACTGACATTGATCGAAGAAAAAAGTGTTGTCGGCATCCTTAATCTAAATAACTTCAAAAAAATTAAAAAAATTATTTACACTAAATAAACTAGCATAGATTTCCCTCGATCATTGTCTTGTTAGTTGTTAGTGTTGTAGTTAGAATATTCGTTAGATATTCTGAAAAAATTTTCGAATTTTTCACATGGTTCTGTTAGCAAGCCTACCAATAAAAGACAGTGGAACTACACACATAAAACAACAACAAATTGGAACACACTACTGAAATACACACTAACATTAAACTCAACAGTAAGCTTAGTTTAAAACAGCAGACTGCGCACAGAAATTTACATTCTGTTCTGAATCGCTTCCCATTCCGCAGTGAGAGCCGAATATTCGTTTTTCCCAGAGTGACTGGATGCACGACAATGTACGCATTTCTTGTTAAAGGCTCTTACCATCTGGTGAGAACTTCTCGACACCGTGGTAAGCGAATCGTTTATTCGGCATTCGATGACCACTCACTTAGTCACTCATTCACTCACTCACTCTGCTTGCCATCTGTTGCCTTACTGGAATGGTCTTAACGTAGTCGCCAATGTTGGCGGAACATTTGTTGCATCGGGATAACGAGGTGTTGCCACATGTATAAATGAAATGTGCCTCCAGCTCCTATCCACAAGCTCAAAGACTTAATGCACTTCTGAAGAAACACTTTGAAGGCAGTTGAAATAAAATGTTTGACAGTCACTAGTGCTGACGAGGTCTGACAAAAAGAAAACGTAATACAGGGAACTATGTGCCGTTGCGTATTAGTGAATGACCTTAATTACACCTTGAATTGTGTCCTTACGCTGCAAAAATCATTAATTCGGCTGATAAACGCACAGACAATGTAGGAAATTTTTTTTGTGTGGTTCCACTTTCTTCCCACCGGACGATGTCGTATAAAAGGAAATGCAAAAAAAGAAAGATCACGGTGCAGCAGATCTGTGTATTTAAAGAGCACCTACAGTTAGTGGCAGTTGTCGCTAACTCATAACCGATACGAGTGCACAAATTTCGAAGTTACTAGGAAGCTCCGTTTTGCCTTCCAGATGCCATACGGACACCTTGTTCACTGCTTGTCGCTTGCCGGTAAGGTAGTTACGAAGCATGAAACATATCACACAAACGCACATTTCAAACTCGAAAAGTAGTCAGGCACTAATACGCTACTAAAAATAAATGCCTGGAAATTCAAGCTATCTCTTTTGACTTAAATCGCACCTCGTAACTTCCTGCACAAGAAAACTTCGCCCATAACAGCAGTATCAGAGTCAGAGACTTTTACACAGGAATATTTTCCTCGTATATTGCAGTATCATAATAGAAATAATTTCGTGTGTCTCAACGGTTGGTACAAGTCTTAAAGATGGGTGAAGCATCAGCTTTTTGCGTGTCTCTAACCAACAGTTTAATGTGGAATTCGAAGCGCTTTTCGTGTTTGAGCAATCTTCACATAATCGATGAGGTGGAGGCCAGATTAATGGCGGACTGAAACATTCCGTCTTCCAACTGGGATTAGACTCCACCACTTATCGGTTTCCAATCATGCACTTTACTACTGGATCACGAGACCCGACAGTCAGTGTAATTATGTGATATATCTGAAGGAAAAGTCGTTCAAATTCGATAGTTAGCTTCATGTAGCCACACTGATAAAAACACGCCGATATTTCATACATTTTTGACGTCTGCGTAGTAGATATGGAAAGTTTTTCGAATCTAGCCTCCGGGTTCAACATCGTAAATGCTTCATCAACAATCACGGTTTTATTATGATAACTTTCTGGATGTGGATTTCCCTTGTCCTGTTAAGGGAAATCTATAGAGGCCTGAATAGAAATAGTCGTGTCTTCAAAATTTTCAACGGGATTACGTCAAAGGGAGAATTAGTGTCAGATCAGGCGTACTAGAAATATACACAATCGTAATGAATTGTTACGAGTTTCCATAAAAGATTCACAGTGTTTAGGCTGAAAACTTTGAATTATTATTTGATGCTAAGTAAAAATAAGACAATTTTTCCTAGATCTTGCATCGATAATTAAAATGTCACCCCAAGGAAGTTCATTACTTTGTTTCCTTTACTACAAGGTACATTTGGTCCACGAGAACAGAAACAGCAAATGCATTTCTAGGAATATAGATCGTCGTTGGATTAAATGAAGGAGCTCTGTGTGGAATGTTTACACATTACTGAAAGAGTACTTCAGCTGTATTTTGTCTGACAAGCAAGCTGTTTACGAAATGGAAAGTTTTCTTTAGAGATTGTTTTATCTCACAATTTTAACAACTGTCGTTTACTGGTATTTGTTTCCGTTCTGTCATGGAACAGCACACTACACTTCAAAATTGTCTCACATGTATAGTCTTACATGTAAGCGACTGTATTTAGTTTTTAAATCAATGAAACTTCCTAGCAGATTAAAACTGTGTGCCGGACCGAGACTCGAACTCGGGACCTGTGCCTTTCGCGGGCAAGTGCTGTACCAACTGAGCTACCCAAGCACGACCCATGACCCGTCCTCACAGCTTCAGTTCTGATAATTCCTCGTCTCCTACCCTCCAAACTTCACAGAAGCTCTTCTGCGAACTTTGCAGAACTAGCACTCCTGGAAGAAAGGATATTGCGGATACATGGCTTAGCTACAGCCTGGGGGATATTTCCATAATGAGATTTTCACTCTGCAGCGGAGTTTGCGCTGATATGAAACTTCCTGGCAGATTAAAATTGTGAGCTGGACCGAGACTCGAACTCGGTTCGAGTCTCGGCACGGCACACAGTTTCAATCTGACAGGAAGTTTCATATCAGCGCACACTCCGCTGCAGAGTGAAAATCTCATTATGGATTAAATCAATGGTTTCAGTATTAAGAACTATCTAACACATTTAGAACTCTTATTGCCATACTGTCGTGCTGAAAAAAAACCTCTGTTATGCCTTAGAAAGCGAGTGAGAGCCCGCAGTTGTAAGAAACTGGTCCCTCGATCGCGAAGATGACAATTCATATGCCCATCTTCCCTTCCAGATTTAGTTCGTAGTTCCCCTAAATTGCCTAGAGCAAACGCTCGAATGACATCTCTAAAAGAGACAGCCGGTATCATTTCGCATCCTTCTTCAATCCATGCCTGTGGTCATTCTCAATCGAACTCATCCCCCATCGGGCACTACACCCAAACTTTCTTCCTACCACTAGGCTGCTTTTATTATGGGAATACTGATGGATGTGAAGTATTTGTAGCTGCATCCTCAGCTCTCGTTACTACATTTGAACCTATATGACTTGCGGCTATTCCCACATCTGAAGAAATTTTGTACAAGAGAATTCTCTGAAATCTAGGGAGCAGTTACAGTAGCCGTGTTCACTGGAAACGCTTTGATAAGATTCTGTTAACCTGAAAGCTACTTGGAAAAAAGAGATGGGTTTTTATATGCTTATACTGTTTCACTGCCTTGCTGAGAACTTTTCAACTTATCCACGTACGTGTAATCAACGTTAAAACATCAGGGTAGCAATTCAAACCGTATTTACAAGCTCTGAAGTCTAAAACCAGTTGGTCTGTTTCGTGTCACTTGTATCGAATGCGTGTCTGCTATACAGCGTATAACACCTTTGGCAAAAAAGGAGCGAGCACAGAATGTAGGAGACGTTTGTCGCACTTTTATCGGCCAGATTCTCACGTTGCACAAAAGAACATGAACAGGCGGGAGGACGCAGTGATGTGTCGTGAGCAGAACGCGGCGCTGCGAGCCTTGCGCCTTGGCGCGACACCGCAAGTGGCTATCCTGGCGTGACCTTTGCTCTTGCTCTTAGCAGCGCTCTTGAAACTTGAGCAGTTCGCTGTGAAAACGCTGGCTATAGAGCAGCCTCGCTACGCTGTGTTATCCCGAAACTGTTTCTCGTCGTCTCTCCCAACTCACATTGAAGCGCGAAACGCAGCAGATGTTGCACGCAAGTTTCCTTCATCACACTATGTATTCGAGTGTGTGACTTGTTCATCAGTTTGAAGATATCCACACTACAAATATGGGTGTTAACCTTACGGTACAGACGTCAAGAATGAAGTTGTGATTAATGCAATTTTTGTCTAATGACGGGCTTTATGGCAGTGTGTTTCGGAATACAGTCCGCTGGTAAGACTTTTGACCCTTATCCGGGAGAACAGCAGTTTAAATCACTGTCTGGTCACCCAAATTTAGTTTCCCTCACTGTCCCTCAGTAAATAGCGGTGAATTTCAAAGGGCATGACCGATTCTTCCTCATCCTTCTCTAACGCATGCATGTGCTTTCCTCTAATGACCTCATCGTCGATTCGACAGCAAATCGTAATATTCCTACCAATTTTCAGAAACTTATATCTCTGGATCGGAATTAACTAACATCTAATTTCCTCGTGACAAGTTTTATATTCTGAACACCTCTGCACAGTTCAGGAACATTTTCGCCGGCCGGAGTGGCCGAGCGGTTCTAGGCGCTTCAGTCTAGAGCCGCGCGACCGCTACGGTCGCAGGTTCGAATCCTGCCTCGGGCATGGATGTGTGTGATGTCCTTAGGTTAGTTAGGTTTAAGTAGTTCTAAGTTCTAGGGGACTGATGACCTCAGATGTCAAGTCCCATAGTGCTCAGAGTCATTTGAACCATTTTGAACATTTTCGTTGTCTAGGAGGCATACACTCATTGGTGTCAATGAGATCGTAAAAACAATATACGTTTCACAACATTTTAAACCTTTCCAGCTCTGAAATTTTGGCAGTACACTCTGTCATCTTAATTTCTATTACGAGCCTCTCGATTAGTGTCTGGCACGTCAAACGAAATCTAAACCTATCAATAACTCGTCGAGTACGGAATAAATGAGAATCAACTTGAAAATGTATATATACTGAACAGAACTACGACTTGACTGAATGAAACATTGCATAGTATACTAAAAGGGTTTTGATGTTCATCTGTACAGTAATGTGGCAGAATATTATCTCTTCCACAAACTTCATTGATGATCAGCAACTAAATGAAATATTTCAATAAGCCGACGTCGAAAAATAACACTGAAAACCGAACGTGTTCAAAATATGTAAAACGATTAATCCAGACATTTGCTCAACAGTATGCCATTCTAGCAAAATGTGTTGACACCACCTGTTAAGAGAATTCACTGTTCACCCTAACATACTGATTTATAAAATGGATGTTAATGCACCACCATCTTACTGTGCAGGTTGATGACAGTTTCAGTTCTCCAAGATGAGGTGTGGCGTACCACTTCTAAGAATGAATGAGTTATAAAAAAATGGCTCTGAGCACTATGGGACTTATCATCTATGGTCATCAGTCCTCTAGAACTTAGAACTACTTGAAACTAACGAACCTAAGGACAGCACACAACACCCAGTCATCACGAGGCAGAGAAAGAATGAGTTATACACATCCAAACATCACGTTCCTGCAATATTTATGTACACAGATTTAGTGCTCATAAATTGCAGATTTGTGGGGTGAAGTTACAGTTAACGTCTGTGTCACGAGCCCGTGACCGACCTATTGGCTTGACTGCAGATAGAGTGCAGTTTTTATTCGTAGCCGCACTAAGAGGGGTAGGGCGGAGGGCCCAGGCCCCGGCGGCCTTTTACCTACATCTACATCTACATCCATGCTCCACAAGCCACCTGACGGTGTGTGGCAGAGGGTACCTTGAGTACCTCTATCGGTTCTCCCTTCTATTCCGGTCTCGTATTGTTCGTGGAAAGAAGGATTGTCGGTATGCCTCTGTGTGGGCTCCAATCTCTCTGATTTTATCCTCACGGTCTCTTCGCGAGATATACGTAGGAGGGAGCAATATACTGCACGACTCCTCGGTGAAGGTATGTTCTCGAAACTTCAACAAAAGCCCGTACCGAGCTACTGAGCGTCTCTCCTGCAGAGTCCTCCACTGGAGTTTATCTGTCATCTCCGTAACGCTTTCGCAATTACTAAATGATCCTGTAACGAAGCGCGCTGCTATCTGTTGGATAAAGATCCCCGGTACTCATTTGATAGCGGACTGAGTCGACCTGGCATCATCCCGGCGACACTGGAACGGGAAAAAATGCCAGCTTCTATCCCGGATTGAACACAAGACCTCTATCCGCTAGACTCTAGACCAGGATGGCCAAAAAGTATATTTACTCACATGCCCAGTTGTGACCTTCACATCTAGGCAATTGTTAAGTGGATCCGAAACAGCCTTTGTTAACGCATAATATATGTAGTATTTTAAATAATACCACACAAGAAAAATGTTTATAAAGTATAAGCACAAAAAAGCTATACCTTACAATTGTGCTGTTGTAAAGCAACGTCAAGAAATTAAGAAAGTAAAAGTAGGATGGATTTAAAAGTGATGTATCCAATGATATTGTACCAAAAAGGGACGTGTAATGATTATAAAACTGTACAAGTGGACACATTAAAGGTATTGACATGCCTTATCTTTGGAAGGAGTATTAATAACATTCTGAGATAGTTGCAGTAGACGTTGTATCTAAGTCGAGAACAAAATTACATCCTCTAATGTGAACGAGCAAGCGCTAAACCACAGGAAACTGCTTGTCTTGGAACTAACTATAACAGCCTACGAGAACATATAACCTGATACACTACGTGACGTATCCGGCCGCAGTGGCCGAGCGGTTCTAGGCACTTCACTCTGGAACAGCTCGACCCCTACGGTCACAGGTTCATATCCTACAGCGGGCATGGATGTGCGTGATGTCCTTAGGTTAGTTAGATTTAAGTAGTTCTAAGTTCTAGGGGACTGATTACCTCAGAAGTTAAGTCGCATAGTGCTCAAAGCCATTTGGACTACCTGACCTAAGGTATCTGGACACCACCAAAAACATACATTATTCATATTAGGTGCATTGTGCTGCCACTTACTGCAAGGTACTCCATATCAGCTACCTCAGTATTCATTAGACATCGTGAGAGAGCAGAATGGAGCGCCCCCCGCGGAACTCCCGGATTTCGAACGTGGTCAGGTGACTGGGTGTCACTCGTGTGGTACGTCTGTACGCGCGATTTACACATTCCTAAAAATCCCTAGGTCCACTGTTTCCGATGTAATAGTAAAGTGGAAACGTGAAGGCACACGTACAGCACAAAAGCGTATGTTGACTGACAGAGACCGCCGGCAGGTGAAGACGGTCGTAATGTGTAATAGGCATCACACAGGGCCGGCCGCGGTGGTCGTGCGGTTCTAGGTGCTGCAGTCCGGAACCGCAGGACTGCTACGGTCGCAGGTTCGAATCCTGCCTCGGGCATGGATGTGTGTGATGTCCTTAGGTTAGTTAGGTTTAAGTAGTTCTAAGTTCTAGGGGACTGATGACCTAAGATGTTAAGTCCCATAGTGCTCAGAGCCATTTGAACCATCACACAGGAAGTCCAAACTGCATCAGGATCCACTGCAAGTACTATGAAAGTTAGGCGGGAGGTGAGAAAACTTGGATTTCATGGTCGAGAGAGGCTGCTCATAAGCCACACATCAGCCGGTAAATGCCAAATGACGCCTCGTTTGGTGTAAGGAGCGTAAACATTAGACGATTGAACAGTGGAAATCCGTTATGTGGAGTGACGAATCACGGTACACAATGTGGCGATCCGATGGCAGGGTGTGGGTATGGTGAATGCCCGGTGAACGTCATCTGCCAGCGTATGGAGTGCCAACAGTAAAATTCGGAGGCGGTGGTGTTACGGTGTGGTCGTGTTTTTCGTGGAGGGGTGTTGCACCCCTTGTTGTTTCGCGTAGCACTATCACAGCACAGTCCTACATTGATGTTTTAAGCACCTTCTTGCTTCCCACTGTTCAAGAGCAATTTCGGGGATGGCGATTGCATCTTTCAACACGGTCGAGCACCTGTTCATAATGCACGGCTTGTGGCACAGTGGTTATATGACAATAACATCCCTGCAATGGATTGGCCTGCACAGAGTCCTGACCTGAATCCTACAGAACTCCTTTGAGCTGTCTTGGAACGGCGACTTCGTGCCAGTCCACAGCGACCGACATCGATGCCTCTCATCAGTACAGCATTCCGTGAAGAATGAGCTGCCATTCCCCAAGAAACTTCCAGCGCCTGAATGAACGTATGACTGCGAGAGTGGAAGCTGTCATCAAGGCTAATGGTGGGGCAACACCATACCGAATTGCAGCATGGATGGAGGACGCCATGAACTTGTAAGTCATTCTCAGGCAGGTGTCACATGGTGTATCTAGATGTAGCTACGAAATTGCAGAGCACCCTCGAAGGATTTTGTCCGTAACAGGGCTGCATTTATCCAGGTAACTGGTGTTTCGTAGTGCGCGCTTGCCGTTGAGAATATTTTCCATTTATTATTTATTTATTTATTAATTTTTTTTTTGGCGGGCGTAAATTTCTATTTCTTCATATATATTCAGAAAGTATCCCTTCTGCATTGTGTTAAGAATTACGAGATTTTTTTTACGTTGTGCATCATGAGGCTATCTTTTATGAGGTGGAATTACTTTCTATGATTTTAATTTTTCAATTTCGGTGTTCCTTTTAATGCTTTTCAAAATTACTTTCCATTTGTCCAATGTAGTCAGAGCAGTAAAATTTGTATTTGGTAAAAGTCTTGCGTTGTACTAATTTCGTTTATTAAAAGACGTAGCGGTTTGGTAAGTGTAAATTCATTCAGCCTGTACAGCAGAAGTTGCTCACTGAATAGCCAGCTAATAGATCATAAAACCGTCAGCGTCCATTGGTGACAAATCAGTAGAGCAGCAAGTAGCTTAGCTAGGATTCGGTCTGCTTTTATAGTTTTCTTCTTCAGTTAGTCTCGCTACGATGGCTAGCACGTGTGCATGTAGTGTACGGACGCAGTGGGAGCTGGCCACAGTCCGTGAACAGCTGAATGCACTTTTGTCTACGGTCAGTCACCTTCTGGCTGCTGCTTCGGGCTTGTAGCGGTGGCTGAGGATCTGACGCGTCGCACGGGACACCTCAGGTGCCGCTTGTTTTGGTTCAGATGACTGAGCACTATGGGACTTAACATCGGAGGTCATCAGTCCCCTAGACTTAGAAGTACTTAAACCTAACTAACCTAAGGACATCACACACAGCCATGCCCGAGGCAGGATTCGAACCTGCGACCGAAGCAGCTGCGCGGTTCCGGACTGAAACGCCTAGAACCGCTCGGCCACCGAGGCCGGCCCGCTTGTTTTGTCTACGGACTCTGCTTCCGAGGCACCTGCTAGTGCACCCGACTCAGTGGATCCGCCCTCAGAGCAGGGTGAGTGGCAGGTAGTCACGCGTTCGCGTCTCTCGAAGCGGAGAGCGAATGTGGAGAATGGACGCCTGGCCTCGCCCATTCACCCTGTGAGTAGACAGGTGGCCGCTCCTTCAGTAGGGTCCGAGCAGGTACACGGGAGGAGGCGGTTACTAGTTGTTGGAAGCTCCATTGTTTGGTGCGTTATGAAGCCCCTTAGGCAGATAGCATTCATGGCCGGAGAGAAAGCTAGTGTGCACTTGGTATGTCTGCCAGCGGCCTCGTCCTAGATATGGAGGCAGCCTTGCCCGTGGCTGTCGAGCGTGCAGGGTGCAGTCGTCTCGAAGTTGTGGCTCACATCGGCACCAACGACGCCTGTCGCATGGGTTCCGAGGCGATCCTCAGGTCGTACAGGAGACTGGCGGAGGTGTTAGCACTGCTGGCCTCGCGCGCGTGCTGCAAGCAGTGCTCGCAATTTGCAGCATCGTTCCCAAAGTTGATCGCGGTCCTTTAGTTTGGAGCGAGTGGAAGGTCAGAACCGAAGGGTTTCTCGACTCTGTGACGGTCTTGGCTCCAGATGTCTAGACCTGCGTTATCGTGTGGGAATTTGTAGTACTCCCCTTATAAGTCAGGGGTCCACTACACAAAGGAAGCAACTACTCGGGTAGCACAGCACTTGTGGAGTACTAATGAAGGTTTTTTGGGCTAGGCAGTAGTTTGAGGTGCTCCGCTTAACCCTTGCCTGTCGATATGCAGTAAGGGAAGTCAAACGGCGTTCAGAACAAAGATACTTCGAGTGTCATAATTTTATTAGTAAACTGTCGAAGTATTCGTAAAAAGTTCTCGAATTTTCTGCCCTCCAGGGAAGTTTTCGCCCTCAAATTATATTTGGGACGGAGCGTTGGCTAAAATCCGAAGTAGAAATGTCTGAGATATTTAGAAAGTCGTCGAACGAATATCGGAAGGACAGATCAGAGGCCAGAGGAGGGGGAGTGTTCACTGTGGTTGACAAAATTACCGTCTCTAGTGAAGTCCAAGTTGATAACAGGTTCAGGTGAAACCAAGTTAATTGTTGGATGTGTTTACCCGCCATCCTATTCTGCTGTGACAGTTCTAGAGTTTTTCAAAGAAAGTCTATGGTCTACAGCGCGTAAATACTCACATGATGCAATACTAGTTGGAGGCGACTTTAACCTACCGATGATAGATTGGAATGGCTATGGATTCATTGACGAGGGTACAGACGGACAATCATGTGAAATACTTTAGAACACGTTTTCTGAAAACTGACTTCTGCAGCTAGCTCGGCAGGCTACATGCAGTGGAAATATCTTAGACCTTGTAGCTACAAACAGATCGGACCTTATCGGCAATGTCAGTATAGAAACGGGGATTAGCGATCATGATATTTTAGGAACCATGATTGCAAACGTCAATAAATCTGTCAAGATGGCTAGGAGAGTGCTTCTGATAGGGAGAGCAGTTAATTAGTTGTTAGCATCTCACTTAGACAGTGAATTGGCAACACTTGGTTCCAGTAAAATAGATTAGAGAAATTATGGGCAAAGTTTAAGCAGACTGTAAATCACGGTCTGTAGAGTTATGTGCCTAGTAAGTGCATAAAGAATGGAAAAGATTCACCGCGGTTTCATAACGGAATTCGGAGGATACTGAGGAAGCAGGGGCTATTGCACTCTCGTTTCGAAAGGGAACGAACAAATGACGACAAACGAAGGTTAGCAGAAATTCGTGCGTCTGTGAAAAGATCTAGGCGCGAAGCATACAACTACCACCGTCACACCTTAGCAAAAGATCTGGCAGAGGACCCGAGGAAATTCTGGTCTTACGTAAAATCGCTGAGCGGGTCTAAGGCTTCCATTCAGTCTGTTGCTGGCCAGTCTGGTGTGGCAGTCGAAGCAAAATAAAAGCCAAAGTTCTAAATTTCACGTTCAAGAAATAGTTCACACAGGAGAATCGTACAAACACACCTTCATTTGACCATCGGATAGACTCTCGTATAGACGACACAGTAACAAGCATCCCTGTCGTAGAGTAACAACTGAAAGATTTGAAAGCAAATGAGTCACCAGGTCCGGATAGAATCCCAATTCGGTTTTACAAAGAGTACTCTACGGCATTGCCCTCTCACCTAGCTTATATTTATAGCGAATTTCTCACCCAGCACTAACGGTCGTGTAGGAGTTGTTTACCTGCTTATTCCGTTTAGATGTGATGTGTGCACCTTTGTGATCGTTTTCCGCTGGTGATCGTCAGTTTTAAGTGTTGCTGACGTGTATCATCACTATTTCTATAGTGTGAAGGAAAAGTGTAGCTGCAACGGAATCATATCCGAGAAAGAACATCGTGAAACAGGAATTTCCAAAGTAAAACGATCGGCTAACAAGTTTAGAAACCCAGAATGGGATTGCCATCAATCTCAAACTTAGTGGAGACCAAGTAGATAGTACAAAAACCAATATCAACGAGTTTACCTATTATTTCCAAATCTGTTCCACCCTAGTTTACAAATGAGCTGTTCGAGAGAGTTCAGTAAACTTTGAAATGACACTACCGTTCGGATTTTGAGCTTAATTATATGTCAATGCAGTAGAAGGCAACTCGATTAATGTGAGATTATTTAATGTGCAGTTGAAAGTTCCAAATGAAGCTATAAAACAGAAGTTACATACTTACGGAAATGCTTGTGTTCTGCAAAACGACGTGTGAGCTGAATATTAACCGTTCCCCGTTCCGAATGGTACAACATCACAGTCAAACAGCCAATTCCCCAATGATTAATCAGAGGAGGCTATCAACTGTGTGATGTATATAAGGCAATTCCCAGCGTATTTCATATGCAACCAAACCGACTATCTTAAGCAGAACTGTGTGAAACGAAAGTTTCATACAGAAATAAATGTTGTGAAACGTATCTTACTATTATCTGATTTGACTGCGGACACAAGGAGATTGAGTTGTAAGCAATACGATCCCTGCTGTGAACATTCAAGATGCTGTTAGGAGTCCCACTGGTGCAATCAGTAGTTTCGACCACCACAATGACCGAAGTAATATTTTAATTGAAAACCTAGTGTAGCAAGGAACGTTGCTTGTAAAGACTGGATCCTATACTGATAAAAGCAGCTAGTGTTCAAAATCAGTCTAGCAACATAGATGTGGTTAACAATGCAGTTAATACTAACCGTGCCGAAACAAGAAATTGTGAGCCAAATGTCGTTCCAGGCATAAATGCGAATGCGAGTGGTTAAATTACAAGCATCAGACCCATTACTTTTCTGAAGAAGGTGGATCAGACCGTATCATTCTCGACGGAAAGTGAAGCAAACTGTGAAATTCAAAAGAATATCCATTCTATGTAAACATTCACAGAACAACAGGTTCAACTAGTAGAGCAGCTCAAAATGGAAACATCTTAAATTAACGATGTAGGACCTCACAGTGACATATAAAACGAAAAATCTAAAGGGGAAGTATTGGGGAGTAGCGTCGAAGAAGTGCAGGAAGATATAACTCAAGAACTCTCAACTAAGTCAACTACTGATCACAGTGAGAGTGAACTGTACGAAACAGTGACGTCAGAATTTGCAGGGACGGCATTCCGAGCAAAACATACCTATGGAGAAATGGAAAGTTGGAAAAAGACATTGAAGCAGGGAATTTTTGTTACCACTGGAAGTAACTGTAAACATAAAAAAATAGTCCTTAAACTGAACACGGTCACAAAATTTAGACATAAAACAAAGGCCAGAACAAATTAGCAATATACCGACATAGTAAGAAGGCGAGAGTGGACACACAAAACTATAAAATCTGCTCTTTAAGGGTTAATAAAATCTGATCGCAGTTAAATCCGATGTTTCTTCAACCATTTTTTTGCGCAGCTGAAACAGACATAGCGCTATTACTGGATGTTGCTAGAGACAATCTCGAATCCATTCCCAGTTATGACGTAATGGGCAACAAAAACGAAAATTCTATCACAGTATATTAACGAAGGATGGTAAACCATCAGTAGATACAGGAATGTTACTAAACGTAAGGTCGATAACGATTTCCGTAGCAGGCACAGATTTCATAAGCGCATACGCCTCGTCCGGAATCACAGGGACAGAGTTCTTCAAAAACGAAATAATACCTACTTCGCTGATTACGTGGAACAATGTTGTGGTTCGGGAGGGACGCGTTTTAATTGTGTTATTCACCAGAAAGATCAGAAGCCAAACTATTAGAGGTGCGTAGAGCAGGAGCATATGAACACAAAGCTAAATATGTGTCACCTATGAGGTGGAAAACAGTGACACAATACCCTACACACACCAAACCTCGGAAAGTATAACTGATAGGATCTACAGAGCCTGTACAAAAAATTCAGAGGTTGATTTTATTCCTGGCGTATAAGTGGCATCAGCTCAGTTACTCCGACGACAACTTGAACTAACAGCTATAAACATTAGATCTGCATTCGATCAGTCAGATGAGAGGAGGACCTCTTAAGTAGTGGACGTGCCAGCGTAGTGTGTCAACGTTGTTTTGGCACAAATCGCAGTCGAGCAGCATCTCTAAATCTAGTCTTTAAAACTTTATCCAGAATGCTTTGAAGAAGAGAAAAGTGTATGCAAAGTTTGTCCCGCACACCTTGTCTGCTGAACTGAAACAACAACGCGTGGACGCCTGCCGCGACTTGATTGAAATGAAAGCCGAGGAAACTTTTTTTCGGTAAAAAGTCATGACGGGTGACGAGACCTGATGTTACCAATGCAGTAATACCACAAAACGACAAAGTTCAGAAGTGAATATGAAGGTTCAGCGCTTTGACGGCATAACCGACAGCAAAGCCCACGTAACGCACGAGTTGACGATTGCAACGCAGCACCGTTCTGACTGTTGCACGTGGTTACGTTCTGTGCGCTGTACTCAAGTGGGGAAGACTGCATAGAACACCTGAAGCATTAAAAGCACCATCTTAACTTGCATATTTTTACTAATCCCATATCGACAATTGCTGGAATGATGGAGTGTATCTCGAGAGATACAGTTGTAAATATCATATTGGCTGAAATATGGTCGGTAAAGTTATCGGATCACTGTGGTTACGTTACCAGAGTTAATTTAATAGACAACAAACCTTTCGCGGGAGGAGTTATCGGAAACTAAATGCCAGCTTTATCAGTGACCCAGAATTTAGAGAGATGGTGTTAGAAACATGGGAGGCTTCCGTTGGAAATATTAGTATACATCCCAAGAAACTGCAGGTGGTGGACAGAGCATGCGAAAACGAAACTAAGGACTCTGCTTAGACAATACGTTTATAATAAGCGGAATTGCCAAGAGAGCACTGAAGAGTTCTACTTCCCTTGAGTTGGGAACTCTACCAAAATACAGAAGAAATAAGCAATAATAGTTTACGAATAAAGTAAATCAAAGCACAAATTACATCGTTACAGACAAGGAGATTAGAAGAAGGCCTTATAGTGAGATCAAGACATGACATCACATAAAAGAGAGGTGTCTTCCTCTGTCTCGTAGTCCGAGCAATAAACACAGCAAACTACAAAATTAGCGAGAAGGTTAAGATATGAGAGGAGGCAACAGCACATCAGGATACAACAAAATACAGAGTTACGCAACATTTCCGTGAACTATTTGCGGAACCGGATGCCAATGAGTACTGCGAATCTTTGTTTCTGCAAGTCGTTGGTACTGCCATAACTAGCACAAATCAGCACCCTCACTGACTCATTCACAGAAGAGGGAATATTTGAAGAACTATCAGGAAATTTGAGAGGATATGTGAAAGGTATAGATGGACACCAATGGAATTCTACCTTACCTCTAAATCCTAAGAGGCGAAGTTGCTGCGGAATTCAGCGACGTTTGGAATATCCAATAAATCCCTGCCAGTTTCCAGGAGGAGCTAATAGCTTTAGTACCAAAGAAATATTCAGCTACAGTCGTAGTATCCTGTAGGCCAATAACTTTGAAGAATGCAGATAAAATTCTGGGCGTAACTGTTAATTCTACAGTAAAGTAAGTCATCAAAAACTTGATAGGAGCGCACTAGACGCACTCGGCACAGAGTTTCCCGTAGTGACCTACCGCAAATAATGGACCAACTCTGAATCAGTAACACATTCAGACAGGTGTCCAAACTCTTGTTGAATAATGATTAACTGACAAATAACAGGACATTACGCGATCAGTGTGTCAGGGTTATCCGCTAGCAATGGCTCTTAATGGCGTCTTGTTTCAGCCATTGTGACATCTCGGGGTTGTGGGTGTTGTGGAAAAAGTTTTGTGCCGGGCATTGCCCGACGACCTGAGCATATTTATTTTGGCACAAGACCAGACAGAGTCCCTCAAAAGAATTCTTGACAGTTGTTGCCGAGATGCAGGAGCCATTATTAGCTATATAATATCTCGAATAATGAACGTTAGCAATGATCAGCGGCTAGACGAGCAATAGTGGATTCCTGTAGCGGCGATGATCCCAAGTCTGGGGATCGACGTTGTATTAGTCTCACTAAAGATGGTGGCATGCAACTCTGGATTAATGTTACACAAAGCTAGAGCCAGCGCCAAAGCGCACTCAAAGTGCAGGCTAAACAAGCACCACAAGGTAAAACTAGTAAACGGGCTCATCTTATCTGAAGTTTTCTAAGTAGTCTCCATACTGATAGCCCCATCAATTATAGTTAAAAGCGCCATGTCAGTTGTAGTGATGAAGTAATCTCATAGTCAATTACAAGGCGGGTATTCTTACAAGTGGTATTTACCCTGAAAGCCATACATCACCTGTTAACGCTGGAAAGTACAACCAGAGCTTAGCTTGCTAAAAACGGCAACAATTGAGTGATGCTACCTAAGCCGGAACGTTAAAATACGCATTGCAAGGAAATGCTACGGCCACTTAACAGAAATATCATCTCCAAATAGAATTTAGGACAAGTATGCATATTAAAGTAAGTTAAAGTCTTGAAAAATCTTAATAACCATCAACTAACAACAGATATCAAGTCGACGTGGTGTAAAGTTGTCAATGAAACCAGTACGTAGTAAGCTATACGCTGTTTATTTAACCGATTCGTCCAATTGTGGATATGTAACAAAGACGATACATTAACACACAAAATCACATGTTGCACAAGCAACAAAGTATTGTAAAGGCTCCAAGGAAGATTTGCTATTATACTGTGAACGTCGATAAAACACGGTCATAGAGAACACGTTCTACACAGAGATGCTAAGCGATTTACAACCCAAAAACACAATATGGTTATCTAGTCAAATTGTGCACTACGTAATGAGCGTGCACAAATCAGCACCTCTAACTCGATGATTAAATCGCAGCAATGTGTGACGAAATACGGATGAAGCGAAATCATAGAGAGGTATTTGCTAGCTATGAGGCATTATGATATTCTTAAACTCTATTACAATCATTAATTTCTTTGTTATCTTGATGTCATTCAGAACTTTCAGACTTAGTCATAAAGAAACAGTGAGAATATATATATATATATATATATATATATATATATATATATATATATATATATATACTCTGTGAGACAAAACGACTGCAACATTTACTCGCTGACATGTCAAGTTTTAACTCGAGAGAGGAATTTTTTTCATGTTCATATCCACCTGCATTTCACAGTGTTGTAACTGTGGAGCAACTATTTAACTGCAAAAGAAAATCTTTCGCTTCGCTTATTTCCTTCTTACTGTATGCTCATGTTCTACACATTTTCGTTTATTTACGGATTTTAACGTAAGTGTACTGGTTTTGCAGTTTCATTAACACGTTAACATACAAACAAGGAAGACAGAGAAACCATTTTATTTCAGTAATCTATCAACTGTTTTGCAACAATAACGATGAAATCTTATGTGTCAAGATTACATGAACACGGCATGTAACTGCTACAAAAAATTTTTCTAGTTATTTATTGAGAACACGAGGCTGCAGTTTATACGTCTGTGCACTTAAAACTTTAAAGAGCGGACGCGGCAGTGAACGTGCGTTTTGTTGTGATGGGAGATCTAGGCGCGAATTTGCGCACGCATGTAACTCAGAGGCGGCCCAGGCCAGTGTCACAGGATGGCAGGTAGATGGTGGTAGCCGTAAGTCTCTGTAATTGGCGGACACTGAGAGCACGAGAAATCCCACAGCAGTAGAAAAACATCATGTGAACTCGTGCTATAGCATATTATTTGGGAAAAGACGACGCGCTCCAGCAGCTGGCGAGTGGCATGGACGGGGTACATGTTATGTCAGAACTGAGTGACCAAAATGACCACTAAACAGACATATGTCCAATAAAAACTGATCCAGAACAGTTACAACAAAGATATAATCATAGTTACAAAGACAAAAACCAGACGAGTGGGCTTGTAAAAATGCGCGATCAATCGATCAAGTAGTTTTAAGTTCTTCGATATTAAAATATTTATAATAAAAAATTCATCTCTCAACAACACGTTGTACGATTTTCATGAACTAAGTGTGCATGGATAGAGCTCAAGGACATCTATCAGAACATAATAGCAAATTTTTGTGACGGTTATGTATTTTAAACCACATGCGGGAATATGCATTCCTTATAGAGAAACGTGAATTTTCTGCAAAATGATTAACAGTAGAATGACAGTAGAGGTAGCATCTCAAATTAGATTTAGGTTTTTAAGTATAAATGTATTTCGTGTTAACTGTTTTAATTTATTAACAAGAAAACAGCTTAAAGTAGCGTTTACGCATACAGTATACTAAATATTGGACAAACTAATTAACTTAACAGAAAACCAAGGGCAGCGGAGAAAAGCTCGAAAATTTTTATGTTATCTGATGTAGCATACACATATATGTTGTAGAATTACTAGTTCTTAAGTGGGTGCTGGAAAACAGAAGTCTATGAATTTGACTAACGCTAATGAAATGCCTAAACAGGTTGTGGCCATCTCGCTTGTGGTCGTTTGTCTGCCGGAGACAGAGCAGTGAACACCTATGTACAAGCCGCGATTGGGTCGCATCTCGGTAGTGACCGGGAAACTTACAGGTACGAAGCCGACGACTTGCGTTTTGCGGATGTGTCAGCAGCGAATAATAGGAAATACACTCCTGGAAATGGAAAAAAGAACACATTGACACCGGTGTGTCAGACCCACCATACTTGCTCCGGACACTGCGAGAGGGCTGTACAAGCAATGATCACACGCACGGCACAGCGGACACACCAGGAACCGCGGTGTTGGCCGTCGAATGGCGCTAGCTGCGCAGCATTTGTGCACCGCCGCCGTCAGTGTCAGCCAGTTTGCCGTGGCATACGGAGCTCCATCGAAGTCTTTAACACTGGTAGCATGCCGCGACAGCGTGGACGTGAACCGTATGTGCAGTTGACGGACTTTGAGCGAGGGCGTATAGTGGGCATGCGGGAGGCCGGGTGGACGTACCGCCGAATTGCTCAACACGTGGGGCGTGAGGTCTCCACAGTACATCGATGTTGTCGCCAGTGGTCGGCAGAAGGTGCACGTGCCCGTCGACCTGGGACCGGACCGCAGCGACGCACGGATGCACGCCAAGACCGTAGGATCCTACGCAGTGCCGTAGGGGACCGCACCGCCACTTCCCAGCAAATTAGGGACACTGTTGCTCCTGGGGTATCGGCGAGGACCATTCGCAACCGTCTCCATGAAGCTGGGCTACGGTCCCGCACACCGTTAGGCCGTCTTCCGCTCACGCCCCAACATCGTGCAGCCCGCCTCCAGTGGTGTCGCGACAGGCGTGAATGGAGGGACGAATGGAGACGTGTCGTCTTCAGCGATGAGAGTCGCTTCTGCCTTGGTGCCAATGATGGTCGTATGCGTGTTTGGCGCCGTGCAGGTGAGCGCCACAATCAGGACTGCATACGACCGAGGCACACAGGGCCAACACCCGGCATCATGGTGTGGGGAGCGATCTCCTACACTGGCCGTACACCACTGGTGATCGTCGAGGGGACACTGAGTAGTGCACGGTACATCCAAACCGTCATCGAACCCATCGTTCTACCATTCCTAGACCGGCAAGGGAACTTACTATTCCAACAGGACAATGCACGTCCGGATGTATCCCGTGCCACCCAACGTGCTCTAGAAGGTGTAAGTCAACTACCCTGGCCAGCAAGATCTCCGGATCTGTCCCCCATTGAGCATGTTTGGGACTGGATGAAGCGTCGTCTCACGCGGTCTGCACGTCCAGCACGAACGCTGGTCCAACTGAGGCGCCAGGTGGAAATGGCATGGCAAGCCGTTCCACAGGACTACATCCAGCATCTCTACGATCGTCTCCATGGGAGAATAGCAGCCTGCATTGCTGCGAAAGGTGGATATACACTGTACTAGTGCCGACATTGTGCATGCTCTGTTGCCTGTGTCTATGTGCCTGTGGTTCTGTCAGTGTGATCATGTGATGTATCTGACCCCAGGAATGTGTCAATAAAGTTTCCCCTTCCTGGGACAATGAATTCACGGTGTTCTTATTTCAATTTCCAGGAGTGTATTTCGGCGAGTAATTTATAGTAGATGAATGGAATACAACACAAAAGTATCTCCGTTATTATTTTGTGAGCTATTTGAACTTTTGGGTTTCAGTGGTTAGCCAATGTGGATATTTATTTTTAAAACATACGCTGAACTTTGAACTATTTCCGCGATTTTACCGGAATTTACTCGTTAGTTAACGCAGGAAGTTGCTCTGATTTTGTTTTACTTCAAAGCTTTCGCACAGTAATTACGTCAATTCGGTGCAGAAAAAAGAACAATATACTCAGTGTTTATTTAAATCGAAATTACTGTGAGTTGTGAACATTAATTATGTTCACCGCATAATCCTGACTGCATATTTAATTACTGAACATTTGCTACTAATTATGAAGGGTAATTGGGGCAAATACGTTTGGTTGGCGCATAGACAGTAGCGTGGCCAAATCACACAAACAAATCAACAGTGTTTTAGAGCAGCATCCACAGATTCTTTATTATTTGATTTTATAATTAGTGCAATCGCTCATGGGGGGCTCAAAAGCAATGCACCAATTTGCATTTCAATTTTCATTTTTATAGTACTATCAGTACAGTCTCAAGAAGGAAATTTAAGTTCCACGGGACGTCACACGTGTGGCCAATAGGACTACATCATATTTCATTTCAAAACAGGTTTCAGAGCAGTAAAGCTCACGAAGCAATCAGATGAAGAAAGATAAGGAGGGAAAAAGTCTACAAAATGAGCGGTAGTTTCTAAAATTAAACAAAATAGAAAAAAAGAAAAAGAAACATAAAATTAAAAGAAAACAGACAAGAAAAACTGTAAAAGCAATATTATTTTGTATTTTACTAAAGGTACTTTAAAGTGGACGATCTATTGCTATGAACCACAGATTAACACATCAACATCAAAATGTTCGTAGTACACTATACACGCATTAATCTCGAACCGATCTTTGAAGACTTCATTCTCCAAACGACTGTCGAAAATATCTTCCTATATACCTGCCAACGGAGGTTCTATACCTAATTCAACTTTTAGAATGTACATTTTGCTGTAAAAAGTAAAGTAATTGTACCTCAGTACTGTTTCCAATGACTCAATAATTTCAATAATTGATCCAGGATGATGGGTCTTGTGCGTTAGAAAATTGTTTTTAATTACTGCTATCGTTTCGTTTCTATGAATGTTAATGTACATATTTATTATTGTCGAGTGAAGGATTAACAGTGATATAGGTATGTCTAATCACTTCCATAAATTCGTAATTGTTGTCTACTGCGATGAAAGATATAACGATCTCTTAGTAGTTTATTGAGTTTCTCCTCCAGCAAATAGCTAGGTTTATATGTAACGTTAACCACTGGTCCAAGATAATTGCTGTTGTGTGTTTTAAACTGTAGACGTAGAGACGTTGTTCAGGAATTCATTATTTTCAACCTATCTTTTCGTATTTTAGCATCGAAAAGAAAATGAAACGAAGTTTTATTTAATTTATTTCCCGTAGCTGAATATTACAGTTGCGGAGAGACAGCATTACCTGAACATCGGGAAACTAATAAAAAGTAATTATTATTAAATATGTCGAAAACTGCATAAATTTCACAAAACTATTGGAATGATGAGACCTTTTCACGTTGTACGTGACACCAGTGTAAACAGCCATCATGGAATACCCACCCACCTCCCCGGGAGTCGTAACTCCCGCAACCTTCAGTGCATATGAATAGTGTTTTTTATTTTTTTTTAAACAAATCTCACGGGATAGATAAGGATGGTTCATTTATTAGGCATGATAGTATACAGTTACATCACCTTGTACATCAATATATATATTCGTGTTAAGTACTGGTGACGGACTTTGTAGGTACACTGTCTCACCCAACGCCGTCATTTAGTAGCTAGAAAGTGTGAAATCTTAGCAAAATCATAAAAAATTCCAGTATTTCAAATCTCATTCAAACTTGTAGAAAGGTTTGACATCCGTAAGAAAGGTTTGACATCCGTAAAGTAACAAATATTTTACTGGTCTAACGAGTTTTCGATAGTATGGGTAACGTATGTCGTATGTATGTGTGTGTGTGTGTGTGTGTGTGTGTGTGTGTGTGTGTGTTTATTTTAATTTCTTTCCTCACGAAGCAGTTATGCGTCAAGCAGTGATGCTTTCACTGGCTACTGCTTCCGTACTGAAACTTTTAAATGGTGTATCACTTCCATTTTATTACAGAAGCACAAACCATACGTGTAGGACCGGAATAGGGTCAAGCTAACGGAACTTATAACCAACAACCTTACCATTGCATTCATTATTAATGGAGAAATAACGGTACATCTTCTTAGAGCAAGTCGAACGTATTTCCTGCCAGAAGTTAACAAATATTTTTATTACGTAACCTCAGAACTACAGCTTTGATTGAAGCATCTCGGAAGTGGAATCATTTATGGCCTCTGATCTGGATACATTCTTAAGAAAATCAAGCTACATATACTCAACCATGCTCACTGTGTCACTTAAAACACATCTCTACCGTATGAATCTTGGACTTCAGTTCCAAAATCTGACATATGGCTATTGTAGCTGCTAAGTACAGTGTTAATTTCTCTCAATATTTCTACTCTACACTGATGATAAACATTTCATTCTGAATTCTTAGTTCCACTGACATTTTTACTGGCGTATCTAATACATACCGCGGATATTTATTATTATTATTATTATTATTATTATTATTATTATTATTATTTGCGCCGAGATCCTGTAGGATCACGCAAAGCATGCTGCCTTATTTGAGTATTCTTTCTGATCTTATTTGATAATTGTTTGACATCTGTTCAACAATATCAAATAATGTTCAGTGTCTTACGATTACAGCGATGGCATAAAGTCAAAAGTCGTTCTGAATGCCCTCTAGTCTCTAACCTATCAGGGCATTATTATTGATTCTCGTACTATTGATACTTGCGTACAAATAATCAGAGCAGGTCACTGATTTGGTGTGTGTACTACATCTGAATTATTTTTTTGTTGTATAGCCTGACTCAAGTGGTCAATTTGCCCATTGCTTCTTCATATTGCAGTTTTTATTAACATGTCGCGCACAATTCATGCGTTACTTATTTCAGTAGTTCTATTGGTAAAACAGAACTTTTTCAAGTGCTGAGCGGAGATATTTCAGTTAATGAGGAAGAGGGCGTAGTGACGATCCTTCTCGTATCATTTTCGTGAAAGTATAACAATATTCATTTAATAAACTTATTTGAATTGTAGTACCATAGTTAGCTTTCTTTCATCTTCTTTGGTCACCAACAAATCTGTACGAGTTCGAAGGGATGTAAGTTATCACTCCCTAAAAGTTACAGCGGGTTCTCTACTCATCTGTTCCCATTACTTTACTTTTACAATTGCCACCACTAAAGCTTAGAGGCAACCTCTCAAGAATTATTTAGCAATATATATACTGTTAAGTGTCAGTCGTAGCCCGCTACACATTATCTTTAAAAATATATAGTAAAAATTAATGTAATTCGGTATACGCCACCCACCCCCAATCACTTTTTTGTTTTTTACTAAAAACCTCGTTATCGGCGTTGATGACACTAAATGAGATTTCCAGTAAATTTTGTAAGTAGTTACAGGCACGATAAAGGAAATTACCTTCAGCCTGTGAAATACGTTTACCTCGCCATTCAGGAGTAAACGATCCGATAATGTATATGTATCGATTTTTCAGACACGAACAAGTTGCGTCACTCTCGTACGATCGCTACATAAATTCCTGACTTAACATACATCGCAGGTGAAAAAAAAATTCTTGTGCAAGACCTCGACTAACATATTGTTTCCTTAACGTGTATGTTAGGGTGTACAATAAACATGACTTTTTCATTTTTAGTACAGTTTCGATGAGAGTTGCTTCGGCGGACAGTTTTGCGTATGTTCAGTATTAGATCTTGTACAGCATGTTAATGTTTTCTGTGCAAATAAAAATTTGTATTAAATCAAAGCAACATCGAGGCATATTTCAGATGGCTAAAACGCTAATTCCTCCGTTGCACCAAAAATATAACAGCCCGATACACAGTCTGTACGATAATGATTCTTTGTTGCTCGATCGCATGTATGCTGCATAGTAACAAAAATAAAAGGAAAGCTGTTGGTGCTCTTAACTGTATCTGTATCTGCTTATATGTTTATTATTCAGTGCCCGCAACAATAGGTCACAGAATAAATGATTAGATCCTACTTATCAAGAATGAATCAAAGAAATAATGGAACACAGTACCATGATGTTCCAGAATAACTGCCTTTACATGTGTCCACAAAAATCAAATGGCTCTGACCACTACGGGACTTAACATCTAAGGTCATCAGTCCCCTAGAACTTAGAACTACTTAAACCTAACTAACCTAAGGACAGCACACAACACCCAGCCATCACGAGGCAGAGAAAATCCCTGACCCCGCCGGGAATCGAACCCGGGAACCCGGGCGTGGGAAGCGAGAACGCTACCGCACGCATGTGTCCACATCTAGAGTACTGAAAACTAAAGAATACTAACCAAGTTTCTACCAAAATCCTGAAACAAAATCTGCTTTGACAGAAATAATGGACGACATGAAGCTACCCACGAACAACCAAGGTGTGACTATGATTTTCTATTTAGTTTTCAGAAAAGCACTTGATATTGTTGGCTTCGGAATTTTGTTTGCTAAACTTACAGGTCTAAATCATTTTTAAAGTGCAGTGAAATAGTCGTAGTGGTGGTCAGTTTAGTGCGATATAGTTTAACATGTCGAGGCGTTTTGTGACTATGTCAAACGAAAGTGTTAACAATGTATGTTGGCTGGAGCTACAAAGTCGCAAGAGAAACACGTAACATCAAGCATTCCCCAGGAGTGTTCATCTTCGCATTGTACGTCAAGGATGATCTGTTGTAAATCGTAAATACCACAAATTATGTTGACCTCCAGTTATTCTCCGCTGTAAAAACAACTCCCTTACGGAAAGCTATCGGGAGCGACAATACTAACAGTTGTGCTTTATCACAATGGATACACAATATACTCGTAGGATTAAAGCTCAAACCATCTAAACCGCAAGGGGTCCTTGCCTGATTACTATATTTATTAGACCAAAATTTGTCCATCATGGAAACCATGCATTCCTGGACATAAGTTCACTAGACATTTTTTGTTTCATATCCTCTCATCGATCAATCCCGTCCGCCCCAGTAGCTGAGTGGTCAGCGTGACGGATTGCCGTCCTCCGGGCCCGGGTTCGATTCCCGGCTGGGTCGGAGATTTTCTCCGCTCAGGGACTGGGTGTTGTGTTGTGTTCATCATCATTTCATCCCCATCCGGCGTGCAGGTCGCCCAATGTGGCGCCGAATGTAATAAGACCTGCGCCAAGGCGGCCGGACCTGCCCCGCGAGGGGCCTCCCGGCCAATGACGCCAAACGCTCATTTCCATTTCCATCGATCAATCCCTGGAGTTGGTACGCGGTAGAAAAAAAATTACCCCGTATAAATAGCAGAGTAGAAACACACGTTCCCATCAGCACATAAAGCTTTGTGTCACACTCCGTCATACGGCCGTCTTCTCTAAATCCTTTGCAATAGCAACATCCTGATTTTGGAAAGATCGCTCTTGTAATATTAGGAAACTGTACCATATCTCAATCTTCAATATAAAACAAATAACATATCACTTAAAACAACGATAACGTCGACTTTCCAGTTTATACTCACCCTTTACTCGATTACGATGACTAATTCCTGGTATCTACTGGATCTTTACCATGAACTTCTCATCCTTAGAACTCGCTGCATCGCAGTAACTACTTTGTATCTCATCTGGTCACTACATTCTCATTACGTACGATCACTATCATCATCATCATCGTCGTCGTCATCGTCATTGTCGTAATTATTATTAATAGTAGCTGTTGTGGTGATGTTATTAATATAACCTCCTCGCCCGTACCGTCACATTAAATGGGTACAGACCTACGAAGATCATCCTCTTACTTCTATTAGCATAACTACAGGGCTATTACAAATGATTGAAGCGATTTCATAAGTTCACTGTAGCTGCATTCATTGACATATGGTCACGACACACTACAGATACGTAGAAAAACTCATAGAGTTTTGTTCGGCTGAAGCCGCACTTCAGGTTTTTGCCGCCAGAGCGCTCGAGAGCGCAGTGAGACAAAATGGCGACAGGAGCCGAGAAAGCGTATGTCGTGCTTGAAATGCACTCACATCAGTCAGTCATAGCAGTGCAACGACACTTCAGGACGAAGTTCAACAAAGATCCACCAACTGCTAACTCCATTCGGCGATGGTATGCGCAGTTTAAAGCTTCTGGATGCCTCTGTAAGGGGAAATCAACGGGTCGGCCTGCAGTGAGCGAAGAAACGGTTGAACGCGTGCGGGCAAGTTTCACGCGTAGCCTGCAGAAGTCGACGAATAAAGCAAGCAGGGAGCTAAACGTACCACAGCCGACGGTTTGGAAAATCTTACGGAAAAGGCTAAAGCAGAAGCCTTACCGTTTACAATTGCTACAAGCCCTGACACCCGATGACAAAGTCAAACGCTTTGAATTTTCGGCACGGTTGCAACAGCTCACGGAAGAGGATGCGTTCAGTGCGAAACTTGTTTTCAGTGATGAAGCAACATTTTTTCTTAATGGTGAAGTGAACAGACACAATGTGCGAATCTGGGTGGTAGGGAATCCTCACGCATTCGTGCAGCAAATTCGCAATTCACCAAAAGTTAACGTGTTTTGTGCAATCTCACGGTTTAAAGTATACGGCCCCTTTTTCTTCTGCAAATAAAACGTTACAGGACACGTGTATCTGGACATGCCGGAAAATTGGCTCATGCCACAACTGGAGACCGACAGCGCCGACTTCATCTTTCAACAGGATGGTGCTCCACCGCACTTCCATCATGATGTTCGGCATTTCTTAAACAGAAGATTGGAAAACCGATGGATCGGTCGTGGTGGAGATCACGATCAGCAATTCATGTCATGGCCTCCACGCTCTCGCGACTTAACCCCATGCGATTTCTTTCTGTGGGGTTCTGTGAAAGATTTAGTGTTTAAACCTCCTCTACCAAGAAACGTGCCAGAACTGCGAGCTCACATCAACGATGCTTTCGAACTCATTGATGGGGACATGCTGCGCCGAGTGTGGGAGGAACTTGATTATCGGCTTGATGTCTGCCGAATCACTAAAGGGGCACATATCGAACATTTGTGAGTGCCTGAAAAAACTGTTTGAGTTTTTGCATGTATGTGCAAAGCATTGTGAAAATATCTCAAATAATAAAGTTATTGTAGAGCTGTGAAATCGCTCCAATCATTTGTAATACCCCTGTATTATTATGTATAATATGGTAATTATTATATTTATTTGATTAAACTTCGATGATAAACTATTTGCATGTGTGAAACCCTTTTCCAACATAAAAGAAGGCTTTAAGGCCCCAGTCTGATTGGTTTAAACAAATAAATATCTAGAATGATAATGATAATAACAGAGCCGGCCGGTGTGGCCGAGCGGTTCAAGGTGCTTCAGTTTGGAACCGCATGCCCCGGGCATTGATGTGTGTGATGTCTTTAGGTTAGTTAAGTTTAAGTTTTTCTAAGTTTTGAGGGGCTGATGACCTCAGATGTTAAGTCCCATAGTGCTCAGAGCCATTTGAACCATTTGATAATAACACATTCACAACAGAAGAACTTACTTCATTTTATAAATGTTAATATCGGCCAGTAAATCTTGGAACAGTCATTTACTACCTGTAGATAGGTACCAGACTCGCATTCGCCGAGAATGATTTAAGAGAACCGTGGAATATCTAAATCTAATCGACTGAATCAGGAAAGCAGCCCGCAAGAAATCTGTATGAACGTAGCTCCTATTGCAGTTTTGTGGTCTAACTTTATTGCAACACAATCAAGTGGACCTGAAGTAAACATATAAGAAATGTATCGATTTCTTATCCGTTCATTTCACTGAATTACGTTCATTTAACACAGTGATATGAACTCATGAAAGGTATAATTTGTCACTAATAGTTTGCCACTCATGCGGAACTGCACACATTTTTGTACGTTGGTTAAAGATGTGCCTGCAAGAGTATGATCTTGCCTCTGTTTCAATTTCACGGGACGGATGCTGCTGTACCTGTTAAGCACTTATAGGTTGTCAATCATATTATGAGCGAGTAGAGGTCATTACTTTGTTAGAATAAGAATTCCCGCCTCGTTGAACACAAACCTACATGAGATTCGTGAAATATTACGTATAGCGACCATTAATCAGTTTTGAGCTGAAAATATTTCTTCCACTATGTTGCCATAAATGCAATTAATGCAAAAACATTAATAAATTATTTCAGGCGTTTCCTGCTATACTGACATGGCCTCAGTGTTTTCAAGCACAGAGAAATGTAACACACGTAAGCGACCTACTTGAAGAAAAGCATTGGCAGGCACAATATTACGTCTCACGATCTAGGCGTGTCAGCGTTTCGCTGCATCTCCTCTCAGGCAGGCATTTCGCTTATATTTTTCTTCCACATTAACATCTCTTGGCCGTGTAACGCACGTGATCTAGGGGACAAAATACCACACGTTTCGGCACCTGCACGAACGCAACGCTACAGTCATGCTGTAAGAATATTGCTACCATTAGTCACCTCATTGTAACTTACTACAGACGATGATGTTGATAGTAAATGCATATCTGAGTGAGGATGAGCCACGCACATTTCTAACACGGTTCCAGCGATCAAAACTAAGTCACCGGCAAATAACAGTAGCAGAAAAATCACATAAATAAACATCGCCATGAAAATACGAAACACACTCCATCATGTATTGTCAGATTAAATGCTCAATATGATTCCAACTGACAGCTATACACGTCTTTAAATGACTAGTCATAAAGTGAAGAACAGATGGAAGGGTTTCTGCCTGAATGCAATCACAGGCCCCTTCTACAAATACAATCGCTTTCTTATAATTTAGTGTCGCTGGTGCAGTCTGGTAATCAGAAATTCTACAGCAGGAAACAACCTATTCGTGTGAGATCAGGAGGGCGTCCAGTCTATTTACTCAACCACGACATCTAATCCCTTGCAGTCAGTATCTTTCATTCAGTATTTGCATTCGTGCTGAAGAAAATGCGCGTGACATCCATCACGGTGACACCACATACTCCAGCGTATGACTATGGGTAGAACTTCAACAATGGTGGCAAAATATCTTTGACGGAACCAGCGTAAATTTGGTCGGTATGTATCTTTTCAATAGAACATGTTCCAATGAAAAAGTGACTAACCATTCCACAGCTGTGTGACTGGACTGAGGAGTTGCATTCGGTGTACTGCTAAAGCCGGCCGGGGTGGCCAAGCGGTTCTAGGCGCTACAGTCAGGAACCGCGCGACCGCTACGGTCGCAGGTTCGAATCCTGCCTCGGGCATGGGTGTGTGTGTTGTCCTTAGGTTAGTTAGGTTTAAGCAGTTCTAAGTTCTAGGGGACTGTTGACCTCAGAAGTTAAGTCCCATGGTGCTCAGAGCTATTTTTTTGTACTGCTAAAATTTCTGGAATGTGTTTGTTAAAAAGTCAATCTACTTATTGCTTCCTCTCAGATATATCACGCGGAAAGGCCATGGAGGTAAAATCTGAGAGACCTGAGCTGACATGGAGGCTTAACAACAATAGTTCTTTCTACGCACCATTCGCGTCAGGAACAGGAAAGGCGTTAAGTGATAGTGGATCAAAGCAGGCTCTACCAAGTACGGAAGTGTTACTTGTGGGGTATAGATGCAGATTTGAATAGAAACACTACATGATAACAGACTTACACAATATTTTTCGTTTCGCCGATTAGGATACCTTTAAGCGTATAGCTTGGCATTCAGCAGAATATGGTACAAGCCACTGCTGCTGATTACGGACTTGAAGAAACTAAACGTCGAGAGTCATCAGTCATTTCTTCCACCCTATAACGGAATCTGTGTGCCCCATTTGTCTGCGTCTAGAAATAATCTTATGTGCAAGTGTGTCAACTATTCTAAATGTTTTCGTAGAGTGTATATGAGGCGGGTCGTGGGTACCAACTTGGTATTTACACAGTGGGATGTGGGAAATTTTTCTAAAGACCACATCCACGCTGACTAGCTGACCAGCTGTCGTCCGTCGTTCATTAGATCCTGGCCAGGCTCACGTGCCCGAGCTACGGAAGCAGCGCATTAAGACGCTGGGTTATCCGGGCGCGTGCAGTACGACGATACCTTTTCTTTTGTCGTTACTGAATCTCATACTTCATGCGTTGGCACCACTGCAAAGACACTAGACTCCACACACAATGGTAAGGAGTAGTGCAAAGCGTTTCCGGCATGTGGCCAGCGATGTTTATGCCTCGCGCAAAGGAGCGACAGGGAACAGCCACCTGCCTTACCACTAGTTTTTAGAAACAAACGTACAGTTTTTATTTTGCAAAAACTGCACTGCAAACCTAAATAAACTCTCTGTCACACAGCATCTCTTTCCAAGAGGAACTGACTTCAAAAATATGTTCAAATGTGTGTGAAATCTTATGGGATTACTAAGGTCATCAGCCCCTAAGCTTACACACTACTTAACCTAAATTATCCTGCCGACCGAAGGGCCGAGCGGTTCTAGGCGCTACAGTCTGGAACCGAGCGACCGCTACGGTCGCAGTTTCGAATCCTGCCTCGGGCATGGATGTGTGTGATGTCCTTAGGTTAGTTAGGTTTAATTAGTTCCAAGTTCTAGGGGACTGATGACCTCAGAAGTTAAGTCCCATAGTGCTCAGAGCCATTTGAACCTAAATTATCCTAAGGACAAACACACACACCCGTGCCCGAGGGAGGACTCGAACCTCCGCCAGGACCAGCCGCACACTCCATGAGTGCAGCACCCCAGACCGCTCGGCTAATCCCGCGCGGCGAGCTGACTTCAGTTAAAAATTTCATTTGTTTAATTTTTTTAAGAACTGTAATTTCTCGAGTATCTTAGTAGATAGTAAAACACAAATATTATCAATAAAGTAGATTACTTGCCGGAAACATCGTTTGCATACCTATAACCGTTTATTAAATATTTTGAGTATTCAAGTTGTATGCCTGGAGGGAGAGAGCGAAGGCATGAGAGAGAGGGGAGAGGGGCGGCAAATCAAACATAATTCGAGACATATAAAATAACAGAAGTATAAAGCAGGAGGCCGTGGAGCCACATTTTGCCTTCTCTTAGCAGACGACACTTTGGCAGTAAGGCTGATATTTCGTTCGCACGTATTTTGTTATTCAGGTGATTGCAGAAATGCACTGAACGCCTTCCTGAGGCCAAGGAACACGACGTCAACTGAGGTACCAATATCTGTCTGTCTTCTGGGCCTAGTGGACGAACCGATCGAGCTTGGTTTCGCAAGATCACGACGTTTCTTTGTGGAATCCATGGTAAGTCCTACAAAGAAGGGATACGGTCTGAAGCGACAGAGCAGCAGATCTTTACGTCTCTATGGAGTGATACGGAAGCCTTGTACTGAGCCGGCTCTTAGTCCCGGAGTTAGATGACCTGAAGGTTGCTCCTACACCACTTTCGCTGTCTGTAAATGCCAGCATACTGACTCCATAGTAAATGAGCTTCTGCGCTGGCTCGGAATGACATCAGTTCTGTGTTAATAACTTTTTCAGTGGCGAAGCAGACGAGAGTCGCACGCCTGTGTATTGCCGTCAAAGTTTCCCATTTCACCTAGTTTTGCTAAACCAGAATTAAATTCCTACCAGAGGGATTATTTTCGCTTTTCCGTTATTCAGACCTAGTCCGGATCTCAACCTGTGTGTACAGACCCTCCCGCTGAACCTGACAAAGTGTCATTTAGTTAAGCCATGAACCATCTATGAGCCTAGGAATGTTCAGTTCTAATTTTTGAACTGCAAAAACTAACAGGTTACGTATAAAATAAACACTGGCTCACTGACGTATCTATTAGAACACGAAATCTACTTAATCTGAAATAAAACATATGTGAAACATACACCAAGGATGTTACCTTGTTTGCCGGCCGTTGGTGGCCGAGCGGTTCTAGGCGCTTCAGTCTGGAACCGCGCGACCTCTACGGTCGCAGTTTCGAATCCTGCCTTGGGCATGGATGTGTGCTCAGAGCCATTTGAACCATTCTGCTACCTTGTTTAACCACAGGCTTCGGCCCATAAGTGGGTAAGTATCTCAAGGAGTCCTGTGCATTTCTCACTCTCAAACAGCTGCAATAGGGGATGTTAGAAAAAAATGTGTCAGATAGATAGAGAGATGGTAGTACTCATCGAAACATGGATACCAAACCCAGTAAACTGCACTGTAAAGTCACATTAATGTGACCATCTGTTAAAAGCCTGAACAAGCACGTGGACGTGAAGGAAGAGAGTCACTGAAGTTCTGGAAGGTACCCATAGGGATGTAGAGCCAGTGCCATGGCCAGCTGCGCTGGGTTTGGCAGTTGAGGATCCATGGACCGAACAGCCGGTGGAGGTGGTGCCACCGATTCTCGATTGGGTTTAGGTCCAGCGTGTTTGGTGGCTACGGGAGTACGCTAAACTCATCCCAGTGCTCTTCGAACCACGCGTGTACACTGCGAACTGTGTGACAGGTTGCATTGTCCCGCTGGTAGATGTCACCGCTCCGAGGAAAAGCAAACTGAATGAGGGTTTTACACGGTCCCCTAGGATGGATGCATACTGGTGTTGATAAATCGTGCTTCCAGAACGATTAAATCTCCATGAGAATGCTACGAAAACATTTCCCAACAATAGCGCTCCCGCCCGAGGCCTGCAACTTTCCGACGATCGTTGCAGCGTGTTTGCTTTCAGACATTTCACGGCGCACACACAAACGGCTATCACACTGATGGAGCTTAAAACGTGATTCATCCGAAAAAAGACACCAGTCGTCACTCAGTGGATGTCCAGTTGCCGTTTTGGCGTATAAATGCCAACCTTTGTCGCAGATTGGCAGCCATCAGCATGGGTGCATAACCAGGCAACTGCTGCGAAAGATCATACGCAGCAATATCTACATCTACGTCTACATTTACATGATGACGCTGCAGTTCATAATTAAGGGCCTGGCAAAGGGGACATTGAACCATATTAAGCAACTTCTCTACCGTTCACCACTCTAACAGCTTGCTGGAAAACCTAACACTTAAATCTTTTCGTGCGAACTCTGATGTCTCTTATTTTATTTTGATGATCGCTTCTCCCTATGTAGATGTGTGGCATCAAAATGTTTTCATGCTCTGAGGGGAAAGATGGTGATAGAAATTTCATAAGAAGACTTGTCGCAGCGAAAAATGTCTTTGTTTTAATGAATGCCACCCCAGTTCGTGCATCACATCTGTAACAAAACGAGCTGCCCTTCTTTGAACTTTCTCGACGCCCTCTGTCAATTCTTTCTGACGTGGATCCGTCATCGCGCAGCAGTACTCCAGAAGTGGGTGGAAAAGCGTAGTGTAAGGAGTTGATTTAGTAAACCTGTTATATTTTCTGTGTGTTCTGCCAACAAAGCGCAGTCTTTGGTTAGCTTTCTCATAACATTATCTATGTGATGGTTCCACTTTAAGTTATTCGAAATTGTAATCCCTAAGTATTTAATTGAGTTTACAGCTTCTAGATTTGTTTGGTTTATCATGTAACTGAAATTTAACGGATTTCTTTTAGTACTCATGAGAATAACTTCACACTTTTCATTATTTAGAGTCAATTGCCACATATTTCATCATACAGATATCTTGTCTGAATCATTTTGCAGTTGGTTTTGATCGTCTGATGACTTTAAAAGACGGTAAATGACAGTATCATCTGCGGCCGATATAAGAGGGCGGTTCAGATTGTCTCCTATGTCGTTTATGTAGATCAGGAACAGCACAGGGCCTATAACACTTCCTTGGGGAATGCTAGATATTACTTCCGTTTTTCTCAATGACTTTTCCGTCATTTATTACCAACTGTGATCTTCCTGACAAGAAACCATGAACCTAGTCACACACGTGAGACGACACTCCACAGGCCCACAATTTAATTAGAAGCCGCTTGCGGGGAACGGTGTCAATAGCCCTTCGTGAGAAGAATATTCGTTGAGGAGATATTGTTGATAGACCCGTGGTTCATCTGGGCGGTCAGTTGCTGAACACTGTATTCGCCCGTACACATATCCACATCCGTAGTTCACTCCTGTCATCTAAGGCCCGTGGTGCACCATAGTTGTCTCGGCATGTTTCGCATAGCGCCATTTTGCCATGCACACTGTACTTTAACCAAGAGCGTTTTACAAACCTAACCGTTTCGAAACTGCATTCACACTTGGCCCGCCGGCCGGTTGTGGCTGTGCGGTTCTAGGCGCTTCAGTCTGGAACCACGTGACCGCTACGGTCGCACGTTTGAATCCTGCCTCGGGCATGGCTGTGTGTGATGTCCTTAGGTTAGTTAGGTTTAAGTAGTTCTAAGTTCTAGGTTACTGATGACCACAGAAGTTAAGTCCCATAGTGCTCAGAGCCATTTGAACCAATTGAACCACACTTGGTCCGAAAGCCAATGATCATGCACTCTTGGGCGTCATCTACATCTCCTTGTTTCCGCATTATGAAAAACGACTGCACTGTTTTCCGCGTCCCCGCGACACGCATTATACAGGGTTTTACAAAAAGGTACGGCCAAACTTTCAGGAAACATTCCTCACACACAAAGAAAGAAAATATGTTATGTGGACATGTGTCCGGAAACGCTTACTAATCATGTTAGAACTCATTTTATTACTTCTCTTCAAATCACATTAATCATGGAATGGAAACACACAGCAACAGAACGTACCAGCGTGACTTCAAACATTTTGTTACAGGAAATGTTCAAAATGTCCTCCGTTATCGAGGATACGTGCATCCACCCTCCGTCGCACGGAATCCCTGATGCGCTGATGCAAACCTGGAGAATGGCGTATTGTATCACAGCCGTCCACAATACGAGCACGAAGAGTCTCTACATTTGGTGCCGGGGTTGCGTAGACAAGAGCTTTGAAATGCCCTTATAAATGAAAGTCAAGAGGGTTGAGGTCAGGAGAGAGTGGAGGCTACGGACTTGGTCCACCTCTACCCATCATCGGTCACCGAATCTGTTGTTGAGAAGCGTACGAACACTTCGACTGAAATGTGCAGGAGCTCCATCGTGCGTGAACCACATGTTGTGTCGTACTTGCAAAGGCACATGTTCTAGCAGCACAGGTAGAGTATCCCGTATGAAATCATGGCGGTGAATCGAGGAAGTACAGTACATACTGTCGAAACTAAAATGAGCTCTAACATGGAAACTAAGCGTTTCCAGACACATCTCCACATAACATCTTTTCTTTATTTGTGTGTGAGGAATGTTTCCTGAAAGTTTGGCCGTACCTTTTTGTAACACCCTGTATACCCTCCATTGCTGGTGCTCCTGCCGTTCGTGAATGGTTATTAAACATTAACGTTGAACATCAATGTGACTAGTTCGTGTATAATCCGTACCTGAAAACTGGAGGGATCCATAGGTCACACTAATACCCAACAAAAGAAAGTAGGATAAATCACTGAATTACAGACTCATAACTAACGTCGATTTGCAGTATGATTTTGTAACTGTACTATGGTCCAACATTATGAAGTATCTCGAAGAAAACAATTTATTGATAAATAGTCGTCACGGATTCAGAAAATATCGTTCTTGTGGAATTGTTCTAGCTCTCTATTCACTCGAAGTAATGGGTGCGAGAAGGTTTTTGATACTGTTCATCACTGGTAACTTCTAATCAAGTTTGGTGCCTACGGAGTATCGTCTCAGTTGTGCGACTGGATTAGTCATTTCTTGTCATAAAGATCAAAGTTCGTAGTAAATGACTGACAGTCATGAAGTAAAACGAGGGTTGTATCTGGCTTTATCCAAGGAAGTGTTACAGGTCATGTATCTCCTGTTCCTTATCTGTAGCAACGATTTAGGACACCATCAGACCAGTCGTAATAGATTATATGCAGATGCTGCTGTTATTTATCATTTAGTTAAGTCATCAGAAGATAAAAGAAACAATTGCAAATTGATGTGAGTAAGATATCTTTATGGCGCAAAGAGTGGCAACTGACCCGAAAAGTTCGATGTCATCCACATGAGTACTAGAAGGAGTCATTTAAATTTCGGTTACACGATAAGACACACAAATCTAAAGGCTGTGAAGTCAACTAAATACTTTGTAAATACAAGTACGAACAACTTAAACTGGAACCATCTCATAGATAATGACATGGGGGAAGGCAAATTTAAGACTGTGTTCTACTGGTGGAACACTTAGGAAGATGCAAAAAATTTACAAAGGAGACTGCCTTCATTACACTTTTCCGTCCTCTGCTTCAGTAAAGTTGTTCGGTTTGGGATCTTCATCAGATAAAATTGACGTAATAAATCGAAAAAAAGTCAAATAATATCAGCTCGTTTTCTATTATAGCGAAATAGGGGAGACAACGTCACGGATATGATACTTGAGGTGGGGTGGTAATCTTTAGAATAAAGGCGTTTTTCGTTGCCGCATGACCTTTACACGAAAGGTCATCAATTTCCTCCTCCGAATTCGAAAATATTTCGTTGGCACTACCTACATAAGGAGAAATGATCATCATAGTAAAATAAGAGAAATCAAAGTTCGCACGGAGAGATTTAACTGTTTGTTTTTCCCATGCGCTGTTCGAGAGTGGAGCGGTAGAGAAATAGTATGAAAGTGGTTAGAAGAACCCTCTGCCAGGCACCTAATTGTGAACTACAGAGTTTTGATGTAGATGTAGATTTAGAACCCTAAAGCCGTTACTCTGTCCTTATGAGCACAGTCAATGCATTGGTGCTCCGTTAACAAGTGTCAGCTGAATTGTTTCAAGCCTCTATATCACAGTACTCTAGGTACACATAGCTTAATGCAGTAGGCAGCCTTGTAGTCAGTTCCACGGTTCAAGTCGTGTTGTAGTGCAGTTCCTGGCACGCTGATTTCTGTTACTGTACAGTAAATTACTTGTAACTCTCGGTATGTACAGTGGTATCTTACTTTAGCCAAATGTCTTCATTTGTGTGTTTGCTGTTATTGTGCTGTTTGTACATATAAATGGTTCAGACTATTATCTTCTCTCATTGACACCAACTATTAGTAGCGGAAACCTACTACACCGCTAGTGTTATCGGGGGACATGTTCTTCTGCTATGGTTCAGAAAATGGAAGAAACTCGTGAATGCGTGCCTTCTATGCTGAAGAATACGCTCGTAGCAGAGTACGATCTAATTAGAATTTCAGCAGATATTTAAGGCGTCTTACTGACACAGCTTCTCCTCCATCCAAACAGATAAACATAGGAAGTAACAGTTCAGTCTACACGCCTGCAGTGTGGTGTATGCTACATCTAATGGCTACAGTCGTGAGATGTTGTATCCCTACTGCGTTCATTGCGTCAGGGTCCTTAGGCCACACGGTCACCGTGGTAGATTGCAAATGTGTAAATGGCTCTTGCAAAACTGTTGTAGAGGTCCACTGTTTACATCTAAGATTTTATTTTTGACGGGGCGTTGTTCAAATGAGGTGCAGTTGTGGATATTCGTGATCAGCGCTGTAGGGCTGATGAGAAGCCCCATGCAATTTGTAAGAACTCTATGCATCACGTAAATTTACGATACGATCCAAAAAGGGGCGATTGGTAAATTATTTTTTTTTTCTAATGTTTTACAGTTACAGTAACATAAATAAATTGGTTGTATTTATTTCCACACAGAATAAGAGTTTCAACAGGAATATGATGTTATTGATATGAATTTTTTTAAACAATTATTCTTCATAAACTCGCTAAGAACTGTATGTATTGCGTTTTTTCTATGCATATTTAATGGGTATAATGTACTTGAAATAGTGAAATAAAAACAGTGAACTATCAATTTAAGCGTCTGCAACTTTTCATTGATACACTCCTGGAAATGGAAAAAAGAACACATTGACACCGGTGTGTCAGACCCACCATACTTGCTCCGGACACTGCGAGAGGGCTGTACAAGCAATGATCACACGCACGGCACAGCGGACACACCAGGAACCGCGGTGTTGGCCGTCGAATGGCGCTAGCTGCGCAGCATTTGTGCACCGCTGCCGTCAGTGTCAGCCAGTTTGCCGTGGCATACGGAGCTCCATCGCAGTCTTTAACACTGGTAGCATGCCGCGACAGCGTGGACGTGAACCGTATGTGCAGTTGACGGACTTTGAGCGAGGGCGTATAGTGGGCATGCGGGAGGCCGGGTGGACGTACCGCCGAATTGCTCAACACGTGGGGCGTGAGGTCTCCACAGTACATCGATGTTGTCGCCAGTGGTCGGCGGAAGGTGCACGTGCCCGTCGACCTGGGACCGGACCGCAGCGACGCACGGATGCACGCCAAGACCGTAGGATCCTACGCAGTGCCGTAGGGGACCGCACCGCCACTTCCCAGCAAATTAGGAACACTGTTGCTCCTGGGGTATCGGCGAGGACCATTCGCAACCGTCTCCATGAAGCTGGGCTACGGTCCCGCACACCGTTAGGCCGTCTTCCGCTCACGCCCCAACATCGTGCAGCCCGCCTCCAGTGGTGTCGCGACAGGCGTGAATGGAGGGACGAATGGAGACGTGTCGTCTTCAGCGATGAGAGTCGCTTCTGCCTTGGTGCCAATGATGGTCGTATGCGTGTTTGGCGCCGTGCAGGTGAGCGCCACAATCAGGACTGCATACGACCGAGGCACACAGGGCCAACACCCGGCATCATGGTGTGGGGAGCGATCTCCTACACTGGCCGTACACCACTGGTGATCGTCGAGGGGACACTGAATAGTGCACGGTACATCCAAACCGTCATCGAACCCATCGTTCTACCACTCCTAGACCGGCAGGGGAACTTGCTGTTCCAACAGGACAATGCACGTCCGCATGTATCCCGTGCCACCCAACGTGCTCTAGAAGGTGTAAGTCAACTACCCTGGAAAGCAAGATCTCCGGATCTGTCCGCCATTGAGCATGTTTGGGACTGGATGAAGCGTCATCTCACGCGGTCTGCACGTCCAGCACGAACGCTGGTCCAAGTGAGGCGCCAGGTGGAAATGGCATGGCAAGCCGTTCCACAGGACTACGTCCAGCATCTCTACGATCGTCCCCATGGGAGAATAGCAGCCTGCATTGCTGCGAAAGGTGGATATACACTGTACTAGTGCCGACATTGTGCATGCTCTGTTGCCTGTGTCTATGTGCCTGTGGTTCTGTCAGTGTGGTCATGTGATGTATCTGACCCCAGGAATGTGTCAATAAAGTTTCCCCTTCCTGGGACAATGAATTCACGGTGTTCTTATTTCAATTTCCAGGAGTGTAGTTTTACACATGATAAAACGGTTTTCTCCGCGTAACAAGTCCGCGGCACGAGGTCTAGTGGCTAGCATTGCTGGCTCTCGATCACAGGGTTCTGGGTTCGATTCCCGGCCGGGTTTGAGTTTTTCTCTGCCCGGGGACAGGGTGTTTGTGTTATCCTCATCATTTCATCATCATAATTCGTGACAGTGGCTACACTGGTCTGCGTAAGAAATTAGACTGGGAGAAAGTTGAAACTTCGTAAGGGCGCTGATAACCGCGCAGTTGAGCGCCCCAGAAACCAATCATCATCATCATCATCATCCGCGTAAGAACAAGTCATACGCCGACACCTTCTGTCAAGACCAAGATATCGGCAAGTAAGGCAATTTAATATAATTACTTTTTACTTCCAAATTTAGACTGAATTTTTCATCATCATCTCTCTGATTCAGCATTTTAAGCAATTGGAAAGCATGAAACTAACCAGTAGACTGCGAAAAAGAAATGGTTTGGCAAACAAAGTTCTAATATTCAGTTTCTCTATTGTTCAAAGAGAGGTGAATGTTAGAAATTGTTCACAGAGGAAAGTTCCTGTATCAAATTATGGGCCAGTATTTTGGCAATGTATTAATAGGGGCGAACGTAGTACCTTAGAGATTAAATGATGTTATTATCAGGATTTCACCTATCATGATGGATGCTGTGCCATACTAGCGAAGAGCATAGATGTCGTTATGCACCATGGTGTACTAGTAAATTTTTGCAGCAATACGCGTGAACAACTGCGGCAGACTTTACAAGAGGACTGCAGCAGCCAGGAACGCCAAACCTCAGTCCTCTTGAATTTTAGATATGGGAACACTTCAAGGAATTGTGGTATACCTCTGTAGCCAAAGATGTGCACACACTACAAGATCACAACTTCAGTGAGTGCCGACAAGTATTCAACGGAGTTAACTTCACAGAGGGTTATTCCTTGCTCTTATGGGCAGACTGATGGATGTTACTGTGAGCATCTCCTAAGAACAAGACTTCCAGTCTCTGACAATATCTGTTTCTGAACACTTGGTTGTTTCCAAAAATGTTCAAATGTATGTGAAATCTTATGGGACTTAACTGCTAAGGTCATCAGTCGCTAAGCTTACACACTATTTAACCTAAATTATCCTAAGGAGAATCACACACACCCATTGCCCGAGGGAGGAGTCGAACCTCCGCCGGGACCAGCCGCACAGTCCATGACTGCAGCGTCATAGACCGCTCGCTTTGTTATTTGAAGTGTATAAATTGTTTCCATGGGCACAACCACCTCACACAAAATTCACCGTTGTCTTACATTCTATATGATTTTGATATACATTTGAGATGACACTGCGAAAAGGAGTAGTTCAGAATTTTTAAAATAATCAGTTTTATCTGTAATGGATGTACAGCTGAATGCCGTTACTAATAAATGAAGTAAGTGGAGCATGAGCCATTTTAAACCACATTTATTCATACCATTGTTGGTTTCGAGCGACAAAGCTCATATCAAAAGTCACTTAGCTACTATCTAACTACTGAATTTAAGCGTTGCAGAGCGTCAGCGATGAAACTGAAGGGCACCAAATTACATAAGCACACAATTAGGCGCTTTGTGGTACAGGTTACGCATAATGCGTTACAAGCTCGATAAACATTCTGCGTAATATCGTAACAGAAAATCGATCGGATTATCAGTCATATCGTCAAATGAGTTCAGGTAATGCGATTGCAGCAACAAATCTACACGTAGAGCTCCAGAAATAACCAAAGAACATCCTGATCTGTTTATTCTACCCATACTGAAACTAGTGGAGCAACATTTCAAATAATTTCTGCACTACATACCACGGATAGGCACGGACGTTTACTTGTTGGTATTTGACACCTACTTCTGGATAAAAATCATATATCGACTTTTACAGTTATGGTCCTCATGCGCACAAATCCATATGACTCTTGTATATTTTATGACGTCAACTATCTATTTTTCAGTAGATCGTTGTATCGCTCTTATCTCTCATAAACCTGAAAAAAATTTCCTGGGACCATCTACCACATATTCGCCTGGTTAAATATCCCATCCGCCATCAGCTCATGTTAATTGCAGCTGTGATTACGTCGTCAGTCCATTCTCTTGTCCGACTACCTTTTTATATTCTGGTCTTTAATTAGAGTGACATGTGTCTGTCCATGATTCACTGACTAACCCTCTGAGTTTTAATGTGAAAACAATTAAAGACCTACGTCTCATTACCACAAGTCTAAACTATTAATATATACTCATTGTGAACTTTCATTTCAGTATAGTTTTAAACAAGGAGAACGGAAGAATATAGTTTAACACCCTGTAGAAAGCAATGTCATAAGAGACGGATCACAAGCTCGAATTACGTACGTATGGGGAAGGAAGCAGGCTGTGCCCTTTTCAAAGGAACCATCCCGGCATTTGGCTTGAGTGATTGGAAATGACGGAAAATCTAAATCTAGAGGGCCGGACTCGGGTTTGAACGCTCATCCTCCCGAACGCGAGTCGAGTGGGCTAACCACTGCGCCACCACGCTCGGCATCATAGTTTTGAAAACCATACTTATTTTATCAACAGCACTTCAGACTTTTTCTGCTCTATAGTTTATTTCACCTGTTGCTCAATCTGTCGGTTTTCTGCAACTCTTCCGAATAAAAAAACCACACCAGCTGGTTCAGTGGCTCTGTTTTTTATTCATAGTATTTTCTTATATCCGGTGACCATATATTAATGGAGTCGGGTTTAAGTTGATTTTCAGTCCAACTGTCTAACTTACTCTATTCACTTCTTCTGATCGTCGTTGACGGTTACCAGCGCCAGTAGATAGAAGTGAAGAGTAATGCATAAAACGTAAGTGATTCAGATAATTTTCAATTTAAAGCTCCTGAAAACATCCTGTAAGACTATATGTAATAATTTTTGTTACAAGGAATCTCCTGCCTGACTACTATTTCATTTCTGAATTTCTCACTATCCTCATGACATCTGCTAGAAGTTATAGTATTCAAAAATGTGTGTGAAATCTAATGGGACGTAACTGCTAAGGTCATCAGTCCCTAAGCTTACACACAACTTAACCTAAATTATCCTAAGGACAAACACACACACCCATGCCCGAGGGAGGACTCGAACCTCCGCCGGGACCAGCCGCACAGTATAGTATTGTTGCATATTATATTATTTAGTATACTAACAGAGGTTTCTTCATTGACATGTACCTGGAGGGTTCTTGGTACAGATTTTTTTTCTTAAAATACATATATTGTAGGAAAAGCGGAAACACAAACTCATTGGGGCATTTTGTAACTTTTTATAAATCGCTCATTCTACTATATTCATTTCTAAAGCCATTTTGTTCCTATATATGATTAAATTCTAATGCTCTAACGTTGATGATACATTTGTTGAATATAATGTGTAGTGCTAAGAGGACACTGACGTGTCTATAGCTTCTTCTGTCTTGATAATATAAAGAAATACATTCGTAAGTGAACGATTGTGAACGGAATAATAGATGAAAAGATGTACTGAAATATCATCATAACACGAATTTCAAGAAAACTAAGTGAACATTCATTTATTGGAAATGAACAGCAACAGCATATAATGGTGCATATGGGATTATTAAAAAAATCAAGACATGTTTTTTAATTCCGGTAGCTACATGTAATGAAGCAGAGAATAAAGTAACAGTGTTGACCAAATCAGAGGATAACCTCCAATCTATGGTCCAGCTACAGAAAGTTGTAACTACATAGCATCACTTAAACGACCGTCACTCGTATAAATTAACGAAAGCAAACAGAAGTTGGATTTGGCTATCACTGTACAATATTAAGTCACTGATGGAAGTACAGTTGTCATTTATGATTTTGTAACTGCAGTTACCATATTACGTAACTACAGAACTGACTCCTAAGACGGGATATAAGATTATTTCGGATACTGAAATAATTTTTTTCTTCATTACTACCTTATTTTTCAGAAAACGATAAATTTCGAGAATCTGTTGTCATTTTATACAGTTTTAATCGTTACATACTTACATGTGGTAGGCTTATTTATAATTTCTCTTTTGTTAAGTAAAGCATTTTGAAAACGGCTTTGTCTTTGCTTCGAGAATGTTAACTTCCGATTTCAGTTTTAATCATCGTTAATATCTATGTTGAGTGGAATGCCTATGCACCACTCAGTCAGTGGGCTTCAAACGTAGTAGACAGGAACAGTAACGATTTGCCTCCTAGTACCTGAATAGCACGGAGGAAAGAAATTGTATAGTTTGGCGCTGACACCTCATCGCCCAGCCATTTGTTAGAATTCCTCCTGATGGAGAGGCCATACGTCACACGGCGCTCTGCAGGGAGTAACTTGGTGAGCGCGAGGGTGTCAGCGCGAGCTTTTCCGTTATTTGTGGACATATTGTGCACACAGTGATTTCCAGTAACTGTTGAGCATTTTAATTTTATTTCTCTGACATCACTACTGCAGTACACAGATATGTGTGAGTTATTAATGTTATTTTCTGTGTCGTGTAAAAAGATACCGTACAGTAGCTGCTTGGCTGGCCTATCCACTTTTTCTCTGGTATTTCAGTTCAAATACATATTTCTCCAGTAAATCTATTTTCTATTTTATGTCACGAAACCAGTTACCATGAGGTTAAGATTCCAATAAGAATTATTTACCGAAGAATGGAAACACTGACAGATGATCGTCTGGATGAAGATCAACTGGAGTTCCGGAGGAAAGTACGAAAACGCGAATCAGTATTGACTCTACGAGTTACCTCAAAAGATACACTGAAAAAAGTAAACCTAGAGTTATAGCATTTGTAGATCTAGTTGACTAGAGTACATTCTTTGAAATTATCAAGGGAAAACAGAGCGAGAACGAGATAGGGGGGGGGGGGGGGAGATAGAGAGAGAGAGAGTGAGACCGACCGACCGACAGACAGACAGACAGACAGAGGGAGGGAGACGGAGGGGGGGGGGCAGGGAGACAGAGACAGAGAGAGAGAGAGAGAGAGAGAGAGAGAGAGCGGTTGTATTCAGCTTTAGATAAAGCAAACTGCAGTTACAGGAGTTGAAGGACAAGAAAGGGAGACAGTAACTGAAAGGTAATTGAAAGGGGAATAAACGAAGTCTGCAACACATCCCCCATGTTATTCAGTTTGCACAATGTGGGAGCAGCAAAGCAAACGAAGGAGAATAATGAGAAGCAAATTAAAGATCACGGAAAAGATAGTACAAATTCACTTACTTTCATTGTTAATCACAAATCACTGCATATGCAGAGCCTGAAATTACAGAGAAATCAATACAGGACGTAAACTATAGCTGTTTACAACGTACCAGGTTGATACCGGGCAAGTAGTGACGAACAATTTGATATGAGACACCTGGTCTATCAGGCAGGGAAACTAGATAAAAATGACCTAAAATAACCATTTAAGCTACAGCACATTCACTTCGCAGGAGGGTTTCCCTATTGTCTCGTTCTCTTCGCGCAAACTATTAGTCCTAGACAGAGATGAATAGGACTTTTTTGCAGGAAAAGTAGTGTAGTTTAATTTTGTAGCGGGACACGTTTTCGCAAGAGGCAGTGGATTTCGATTTATTGAAGAAAAACGTACAAAATTGATGATCTAACTCACCCCCACCTCCACATGCAACCCCCACCGGTCACGATTTTTAATATGTGGTTCATGGCACTCCCTCCTACAGACGTACAAAAATTTGCAACTGCGGGATTTATCTCCTATACTCATGCTTTTTGGTTGTTATTGACAGGATCATTTCTCCACCAGATTGGCCTTGTACTTATAAATTGTAAAGCTGACTTCCATGCAAATTTTTCCTTTCAATTTTAGGAATTTTAACAGCATAAATTTAAAAATTAAATCTTCCGTTTGTCTGGCCCACTTACTACCAAACTACTGTGCTGTGAAGAGTTAAGTTTAGATCGAACTGTTTTTGCACGACATTTTCAAAGGTTCATTTTCTTTCATTACCCTCACGGTAATGTTTAAATGAATAATGTTAACGAAATAGCAGACTAAGCCTGTGGTGCAAAGCGAGTGACAGGACATTGAAAATTCCGCGTGACGCATGTGCGCTGTAGCCTAGGCCAATGTGAAATTATTTTTCGGCCTGATGGACCGTAAATGTCCTGTAACAAATCGTCTGTCTCTTCTTCTTGTGCACCATTGTGGTACGTTGTAAACAGTTATCGTTTACATCTCGTAGATGTGACATGCAAACTGTAGGAATAGAACTATACTTTATATTCCAGTCGCTTTATTCAAACAAAATACATCTGTTTTGAACAATAGTCAGAATGGATGCAGTCACCCTTCACAAAACTTGTTCTGAAACAGCCAGCCGAAGTGGCCGCGCGGTTCTGGCGCTGCAGTCTGGAGCCGCGAGACCGCTACGGTCGCAGGTTCGAATCCTGCCTCGGGCATGGATGTGTGTGCTGTCCTTAGGTTAGCTAGGTTTAACTAGTTCTAAGTTCTAGGGGACTAATGACCTCAGCAGTTGAGTCCCATAGTGCTCAGAGCCATTTGAACCATTTTTTTGTTCTGAAACGGTTAAGTATGTTTTCATAACACAATGCTTAACGAAAAAAAAACACAGCGTGTTCATTCTCTCAGCGTCACTATTCACCAGTTGTTACTCTGAAACAAATAGAACACTGGCAAGCATACTATTATTATCAGGCAGCGATCAGTCTAGCCATTACATGAAAAGCAGTAACGGCCATTGTCGTATACAGTGTGGCACCAAGATTGGACTGCCAACTACTCCAAATGGTGGTCACCACTCAGGAGACTTAAAAGAGTCTAACTTTAATCCTCACAGCAATATTTCTAAAATTAGGAGTGTGACTCCTTGCGTTCTGCAAAATTTGCTACAAGTCTGTTCATGTATCTGATTTCCAGCTCAGATTTTCGTCATTTCAGAACGCCATTTATTACTACAAAAAGAAAAAGTCGCCAAGAACGTTTCTCTAGTAGCATCCAAACTGAGTAACGTTTACAGAATGAGAGTAACGTTTAGTTTTCCGAAATCTGCAAAATTAAATCTCCTCTTGACTCATGTAATATCTTTAGGTCTCTACGACTGTTGCTATTGCAGTACTATCGAAGGAAACACATTATGGTGGTCCTACTAGTCCGTTGGAGGCTACAACTACACTCTGAGGCATTGCTAGAACGTCACTGTGTGCGGACTTTCTTCGTCTCTCAGTCTGTGTCTTTATGGAGACTCCATTCCTCTATAACCGACATATTACGGGTTCTGATATCCCTCCAATCAACGAGATTTTGATTTTTCGGTGGTTTTACAATTCATTCAAAGCGAATGTCCGTGCGAATTGGAAAACCCTGTCCACGTTCACTCAGAGAATGAGCTGCCTCTCTAAATGCTCCAGCTTTAATGTATCTCGTTTGTTTTTCCCTGGCCGTACAACATGGGGTACAATGTTGGCTCGACGCTGAAGCACTTCAACGGGTGAGCGCCCGTCTGTGTGGACTGCTGGGTGCTTTCCTCTGCGGGCAAACATTGCGTCTGCGCCCACCGTTCAGTAACCACAAAAACCTAAGACTGCACGGGCACATTCATGCCGTAAGTGACTTGATGGGTGGTGCTACGAATAGTTCACTTCCTCCTGTCCCACATTTACGCCTGCACATGGATTAGACACCACTCTGACGAGCAAATTTCGACTGCCTTAATTTTGTATACTACAGTGAGGAACTCACAGGTTTGATCGTTTTCATATGACAGGACGACTCGATTCACGCAGACCGAGAGCAGTTTGCATCGAAACTGCTACGTAAAAATGCATTACAAAACTATACACTATGCTTCTTTCAGCAAGGTAATGCTAGGGAGCAATGGGTCATCCTTCCCTGGCTACGATGTCCTCAAACACATCCGCAATGGAATATGTGTAGGACATGGTTGGTTGGCATCTTTTCGTCTCAGTCGTCCAGCACGCACAGTATATTGTGAACTCGTATACAAACCGCGTGGGAAGGTTCCCCAGGGGTACATATACGCATTCCTCAGTTCAAGATCACGAAACTCAGAGACTGGTTAAAGTAGATTCTCGCTATATTTGATACTGAGATCATCAATTCAAAGACTATCCCACGTAAATTGAAGGTGGAGGGAGAAGAAATAAAAGGAAAGAAATATTGATGTCAGTTGCATTGGGGCTTTATATGGAATCAGAGGCGTCGAGTGAAAATGACTGCCGGACTAGCGTTTGAAACCAGGATCTCCTGGTTACTAAGCAGTTACGTTAACCACTACACCACCTGGAGACAGTGTTTATCATAATTATGTGGACTATCTCGATACGTCTACCGACTGACCCACATCCCAACCTAGCGCCACCTATCAACAGTCGTCGTCTATGACCTCCATGCTCGCTGCTTTGAGACTCCCACATCAGGCCGAACGTAACTGTGCATCCACAATGAAAGTGGTGGGGTCATTGGCTATCAAAGCGAAGCAGCTATATGATAGCGTGCTGTCTGCTATTTCGCTCATGTCCGATGGGCAATGAATCCACCACCTTCAGTGCAGATGCACAATTACGTTCGACACCCTGCGGCAGTTTCAAAGTAGCGAGCATGGAGGAACTGAACGGGACTGTGGATAGGTGGATCTAAGTGGGAATGTGGGTCGCCTGGGAGGCCTGCCAAGAAATTCCGAGCAGTTGCGATAAACACGGTGACCAGGTGGTGCAGTGGTTAATGCAACTACCGTAAGCGTGAGATCCCGGATTCGAATCTCGCGCCGGATGGAGTGGCCGAGTGTTTCTAAGCGCTTCAGTCTGGAACCGCGCGACCGCTACGGTCGCAGGTTCGAATCCTGCCCCGGGGATGGATGTGTGTGATGTCCTTATGTTAGTTAGGTTTAAGTAGTTCTAAGTTCTAAGGGGACTGATGATCTCAGATGTTAAGTTCCATAGTGCTCAGAGCCATTTGAACCATTCGAATCCCACTCCGGCACACATGTTCATTCTTTTCCTGTCCTTTCCTTTTTCCCCCTTCACTTTCAATTTACATGATACATGTCACAGCTACAGATTCAGCTACACATTCATATCAGAGATCATCTACAAGTCCGTAACGATTATTTGCTTTTGTCATGCACATAATCTATGGTATAAATATAATTTTAGTTACATGCATCCTTCTTGGTATTAAAATTTTTAGTAACTTCATTGTGTATACTGTAGCTTTTCTGGAAGACAAAGCTACTGTCTGATTCGACACAATAATAATTTTTTCATAAATGTGTGCGTGTGTGTGTAACTAGAACAAAGACTTGAACGCTAAAATGTAATTTACCTTCCTGATTTCTTAAACAGTCAAAAGTATTCTCGTCTCATTATGACCAGCCAGAATACGCGAGAGCGTTAAGGTGCCATATCCGGGAATCGGTGAGACGAGCTTGCCCCGGACCGAAATCAAAATGGTTCTATGCAGTATGAGAGTGAACATCTGACGCCATAAGTCCCATAGACTTAGAACTACTTAAACCTAGAATGAGATTTTCACTCTGCAGCGGAGTGTGCGCTGATATGAAACTTCCTGGCAGATTAAAACTGTGTGCCCGACCGAGACTCGAACTCGGGACCTTTGCCTTTCGCGGGCAAGTGCTCTACCAACTGAGCTACCGAAGCACGACTCACGCCCGGTACTCACAGCTTTACTTCTGCCAGTGGTAGAGCACTTGCCCGCGAAAGGCAAAGGTCCCGAGTTCGAGTCTCGGTCGGGCACACAGTTTTAATCTGCCAGGAAGTTTCATATCGTTACTTAAACCTAACTAACCTAAGGACATCACACACATCAATGCCCGAGGCAGGACTCGAGCCTGCGACCGTAGCAGCAGCGCGGTTCCGGACTGAAGCGCCTAGAACCGCTTGGCCACCGCGGCCGGCGGACCCAAATCACCTCGCAGCCTAACTATGAGGGCTGCAGAGCCTTTCCAGCCTGGATGTGGTTTATAGGTGATTTCCAACATCCATCTAGGTAAGTATGAGGCTAGTAATCACGTCCCCTCTCAGATACAACCCATGGAAACATTTAGAAAACTGTTTGCACACTTGAACATGAGATTTACTCTAGACACAGACAGATAGGGTACCCAAATTCCTTCCTGGTGTCACTGGTGGCGTGAGGAAGGGCGTCCAGTTACCAACCGCCACAAACATTTCCAAAACCCATATAAAAATTCCGACCCCGTAGAATTGGTAAAGTGAAAGAAGAAAACGATTCTCGTCTCATTATGAACTACTCATTATTTGCTCATGGTTTCCTGGTCACGTTGCATACTAGATGAACGAGAACTGAAGATTTAGTGGCTACATACATCTTTATCCACGCCCAAAATTACAAGGTACCTGAAGGTGTGTGACAGAGAGTACATTGTGTACAATTGTCACTTTCTCCTTTCCTCTTCCAGTCGCTACTTTTCATAGTGAGCTAGTATTTCTCTAATTCTACCCATACGATCTACTCGCGAGATATATGTAGAAGGAAGTAATAGATTGGTTGACTATTCTAGAGACTCTCAGAATTTTAACAGTACACCATACCGTTGTATACTACAAATTTCTAGTAACATTTCCACTGGAGCTATATAAGCTAATCCATGACACATTAGAAATTACTAAACGAAATTGTGAGAAAACGCGATGCTCTTCTTTAGATCTTCTCTGTTTCCTCCATCGATTGTTTTCGGTTCAGTTCCCATACTAACGAGCAATAACGAAGTGTCGTCGAACCTTCTCCTTGAAGATTCTCTCATGACTCTCATACTACCACTTCAAATCGATTGGTACACACACTGCCAGATATTTGATGTATATCACTGCTTGCAGTGAATCTTCTTGAGTCGTGTAATCATCCAATAATGTCTACTGATGCACGGTAAGTAACATTTGCTGAAGTTGATGTTCACTTACCAATCCCTGCACCAAGCATCGATCCCTTGCAGGTTTTCAAGCATTTTCTTGCAAGTTTCTAACTTTTCCCTAATAGCATCCCCCACGAACAACCATTGGAGCTTGCGAAGCTATCCACTACGTCATTCACATACACAGTGAATAGTAATGACTCTAGTACACTCTCTTGGATTACGAACCAAGTTTCAATTCGATCTAGAGAATTCCCTCTCTAGCGAATGATGTGCGGTGTCTTAGTTGCTACGAAGTCTTCAGTGTTATCAGAATTTGGTCTGGTATTTCTTACTCACGTATTATGTTCATAAGGCGACAATGCAGCTGTGTATCGAATTCCTTTCGAAATTCATGGAACGCAGGGCGATATTCACATAAATATTTGCGCCACTTGCCGCCCTACCAACATACATGATTCCCTATACGTCTCCACCCCTTGCTATTCCGATGCCTGTCTCCCCCCCCCCCCCCCCCGCCCATTTATTCTGTCTGATTTTCTTACCTCCACTTCACCACTTCACACTCCCTTCTCACTACAGAAAAGACTGTGTGACGGTTTGAGAGACGGGACGTAAAATGTTTATTATACTGGATGTTTTCCAATAAAAGGCGAAACTACATATCATAATGTTATGGCCGTTGACGTACGCTGCAATAGTAGACATTCGCAATCGTCTGAATAAATCCCGTAACAATGTATAAAACTGTAATCAAGAAACAATACTTTCAGAAATAATTATCATGTAAAATGTAAATACCATTTGAAAACTCTTTCTTATCCCTTTACGGAATTAAACAAGCGATGTAGTCACTACTGTTCACTCTGTTAACATAACACCACAGGGTGACTACTTTTGGAATGAATTCTCGTCGCACCTCCTACCTATTTGGTAGGTGAACTCGCGGTAGACGCACTGTCAACATCTAAGGAACGCACTGGATGCAGCCGGGTGTAAGCAGCAGCTAGTGTCTGTTAAGGTACGTTTACACGGACCAAAAAAATTGCATATTCGCGACAATATATCGCGACAATTTTGTTTGGCAATATTGCCGCCGCGCAAATTGCAGCCACATATACGGCAGCATTGCCGGCCGCTGTCGTCCGGCAATGTTTGCGGGAATACATTTCCGGGCCAGAAGTGTTTACACGAGCCACACTATGGCTGCGAAATAAACGAAAGCGAGGTAATCGAACTGAGTGTGGCTTTCCTGTATTTGCAGTCCACAAGGACCAAAGTCTGCAAGACGAGGGGAATCAGGCTTCGTGGATATTTTATTTATTAAGTAAACGAACTGCATCCGAATAATTAACTCGTACACTAATACAGGCCACTGCGCATAGCTTTTGAATTACGCGGAAATACGATTTTGAACATTTAATTTAAGAGCAATTCGTCCGTGAATTAGTAGTATCAATAAAAATATAAATGACTGTACACCATTTACAAACAGATGGACCATCACCCTTCAATTTCTTGTTAGTGACGATTCACACAAAAATTTGATATATCTCTTTTAAAGTGTGCTTTTCATCGCAGTATCGATATGACTCTTCGTAAATGGTATTTGCAGCACGTTGGTGGACGAACTCGAGGAGATCATCAAAGTAGTTTGAAATAACAATCAAATTTTATGTTAATATTTTACTGAGGTTCTCTAGTACAATGAGATACGTAATTACTTCATAAATGCGATAATCTGCTACCAGAGTTGTGGGGTGTGAAAAGTAGTGTGCAGAAACAGTGGAAGGGAAAGAGTTGGCAAATTTCTGCCAATGAATCACACGAGATGAAGCTTCAAAAGAGTTTAGACGTCTTAAGTAGTTGTGTAGAATAACATTATGGCTAACTACTGCAGATCATCTTCGAGTAGCAACGAAAATGACATCTCTCGAATTTCGGTATTTGCCTATAATATTTCCTTTGTTCCGATTCTACATTCCTCTAGAAAAGAAACAAATCGAGTGCCTCTACGTACGGGAACCAACTTTGGAACTGGAGCGACATACGTAGTATCGTTTCACTTGGCTTGGCACTGCAGCGCTATCGGCGTAAGAAAGAGGGAGCAAGGCTGGGAATGAGACGGAAGCATAAATAGGTAAGGCCTGAGGCATATATTGGCCCAGCGAAGTTTTTTCCACCCTTGGTAGGAAATACTGGCAACACCTCGGCCATAACGAATTAATGCCTTATATTGCAGACATACTGCAGCAGTATTGATGGCTACACTATTTAGGCCAAACATTGCAGTAAAAATGGCCCGAGTAAACGCAACATCTTTTTATTTATCTGTTTTTTTAAATTCTTCATTATCTTTAGTAATCATACAACATAACCCACCACCTAATGCAATTAGTGTGTCCTATTTTATACAACGTCAATTTCAGTTGCAGCTGTTCTACAAGTAGTGAAGCTACATCTAAGTCTACAATGGAAGAGGAAATAATTCCTTTCGTTTAATATTTCTAGTCTACTGAAAGTACGGGGACTCTGTTGTCACTACCTGCAGCTTTACAGGTTGCACCAGTGTATTACTAAACCTACTGGGTGTTAGCCATGCCCACCGAGCTAACCTCAGTGTGCATCCTCTTGGCACTGGGCTGGCCCAAGGAACTTTACCATCGCTGCGGTCTACTTGTACTACTATTATTTTTCAATTGGTTCAAATGGCTCTGAGCACTATGGGACTTAACATCTGAGGTCATCAGTCCCCTAGAACTTAGAACTACTTAAACCTAACTAACCTAAGGAAATCACACACATCCATACCGGAGGCAGGATTCGAACCTGCGACCGCAGCAGCAGCGCGGTTCAGAAGCGCCTAGAACCGCTCGGCCACAGCGGCCGGCCTAATAGTTATAGCCAAAAGATACATTTCCATATTACTAATATATATATATATATATATATATATATATATATACACTTCAATTCCTGTAGTTATCCATGGCTTTTTGCATCGCTGTTTAATGTTCTTTCTGATTAGGTTATCTGGAAATCTATTTTCGACTAATTATATGAATTGATCATGAAACAGATTAAATTTTATGTTAGTATTTGATTCATTATAATTTTCATGCCAGGTCATGTCTTGTAAACTATTGTTAAAAACATTTGTTCTGGCGTCATTAATTTTTCTGAATGATTTCTACCGAGAGAATCAATACCGTATGTCATTATCTTTTTTATCATAGCTAACAATGCATCTCGATTAGAGAGAGCATGTGTTACTTCTTATTAGTTATTATCTTGCTTTGAGCCTCAACAAAGGGAAAATTGTCAGTTAAGTTCAAATGTCTTTATCCTCCCGTGCTAGATAGGGATTTACTGAGATCAAATTGTAGGGTCCAAATAAGTTTTGCAGACTATATTTCCTATCACAATCCTTTAGAAAATCTAAAACGGAATCACCACAGGCATGTAACTGCTTTCCGCTGTCTGACAGTTAACATAGTAAGGTACACAATTCTTCATAAGCATCTCAAATTTTTACAATATGGATCGATATACGGTTACAATTAAAATGAACTTTTTTCAGTATTGTTTCACAAGCACACATTTCTTTGTACTGATCAATAACAAATTCAATTTCCTCTATATTTCTGAAATTGTGTTCTGTATTAATATTTGTAAGGACTTTTCTGTTTTCCCATATTACACTGAAGCACCAAAGAAACTCATAAGCATGCGTATTGAAATATAAATATAGAGATATGCAAACAGGAAGAATATGGCTATGCAGTCAGCAAAGGCTATGTAAGACAACATACGTCTACCGCAGTTGTTAGATCGGATATTGCAGCTAAAATGGCAGGTTATCAGGATTTACGTGAGTTTTAACGTGGTTTTATAGTCGGCGCACGAGCGATAGGACACAGCATCTCCGAGGTAGAGATGAAATGGGGAATTCCCCATACGACCATTTCACGAGTGTACCGTGAATATAAGGAATCCAGTAAAACATCAAATCTCCGACATAGCAGCGGCTGGAAAAAGATCCTGTAAGAAAGTGACGAACTACGACTGAAGAAACTCTTTCAACGTGACAGATGTGCAGCCTTTCCGTAAATTGCTGCAGATTTCAATGTTAGGCCATCAAAAAATGTCAGCGTGTGAACCATTCAACGAAACATCATCGATATGGGCTTTCGGAGCCCAAGGCCCACTCGTCTACCCTTGATGACAGCACGACATAAAACTTTACGCCTCGCCAGGGCCCATCATCACCGACATTGGACTGTTGATGATTGGAAACATTTTGCCTGGTCAGATGAGTCAAATTTCAAATTGTGTTTCGAGCGGATGGCCGTGTACGGGTACGGAGACAACATCATGAATCCATGTACCCTGCATGTCAGCGGGGGACTGTTCAAGCTGGTGGAGGCTCTATAATGGTGTGGGGCGTGTGCAGTAGGAGTGATATGTGTCCCCTGATAAGTCTAGATACGATTCAGACAGGTTACACGTACGTAAGCATCCTGTCTGGTCACCTGCATCGATTGATGTCAATTGTGCATTCCGACGAACATGGGAAATTCTAGGAAGACAATGCGACACCCCACACGTCCAGAATTGCTACAGAGTAGCTCCAGGAACACTCTTCTGAGTTTAAACACTTCCACTGACCACCAAACTTTCCAGACGTGAGTACTGTTGAGCATGTCAGGGACCCCTTGCAACGTGTTGTTCAGAAAAGATGTCCGTTCCTCCCATCTCCGTACTCTTACGGATTTATGGAAAACCCCCGCAAGAATCGTGGTGTTAGTTCCCTCCAGTACTACTTCAGACATTAGTTGACCCCATGCGAGGTTCAACGTGTGGTACTTTGGAGCTTCAATCTAAAGGCACCACTATAAACTACGCAAGGTACTACGGGACCCTCAGATAACTGAAAGCACTATTTCGAAGAGACTGCCCACACGTGGTGCACCCTCTCCTTCAGCATGACAATGACCTCTCACGAGCGCTGCGACATCTGCAACAATCCGACACCTTGGGTCCACTGCCATCGGTCATCTTTCCTTCATCTTAGAATCCCTACTTAGCTCTATCCACTTTTCATATGGTTCCGAAACTTCGAGAATACTTTCGAAGACTTCACATTGATAGTGATGAAGCGGTGCAAGCAGAGATGAGGTTGTGGCTCCGTCAAGAAAATTGAACATTCTACAGTGACGGTATCAACAAACTGGCCTCTCATTGGGAGAAGTGTGTTCGTCGCCAGGCTGAATATGTTGAGAAATAAATATGTAGACATGAAGAGTAAAAATGTAGAATGTTAATTAAGTTTGTTTTACTTACAAACCTGTAAGATTTTTTGCGTAACATTCGGAGGCAATACTTTTCAGCACGTTCTCGTACATATCTCTAGAGCTTGATCGACAAATCGTTCGAACATGGACCACCGTTTTTTGTATGTTCACTGTGTTAAACAAATTATGCTAGTGCCTTACTGAGGAATGAATAAGATTCTCCTTATCAATCGTACTGTATACAAAAATTTTACTTTCTTTTCAGTAACCGGAGAGTTGAGAAATTTGCAAATGTGTGTGAATTCGTAAAGGACCAAACTGCTGAGGTCATCGGTCCCTTGACTTACGCACTACTTAAACTAACTTACGCTAAGAACAACACACACACCCATGCCCGAGTGAGGACTCTAAGTTCCGTCGGGAGGGGTCGCGGACTCCGTGACAGGGCGCCTCTAAGCGCTCTGCCACTCCACGCGACAGGAGAGGTGAGAATAAATGATCGTAAAGTTCGCATAACATGAAGATCTGTAATTAATGTTAAGGGAAACAGGTAACAAATACTTCTTTACCAACTGCAAGGTAGAATGCATCTCAAGAGCTGAACTCGCGAGAGAACAATGGTGAAATATTCCAGCGTAATTTACGAAACGGACTGCACTTCTTGTTCCAGATAAATTTTGTAATAGACGGAAATCAGCCATCGTGGTTTAATTTGAATGTTATTCTTCTGTGGGAAGACAAGTACCCACACCGACAGTGCGACGACGTTTGGTGCACCACGGAACCACTTTTGAGTATTTCCGTAGAGCAGCAGAAAAGAGGCGCACCGACGATAGCACGCCTATCAAGAACACTGCACAGATGATTGGCACCTCTTCGTTTTTTCGGAAGCTCGGATCTGCATTTCGCATCACGATGGATGTACCCGTGTGTTGAGGGCCGACCCCATCGTTGTGAGGATGCATTCGTCTTTGTGATACGGGAACAGTTACATGGCCTGATGGTATGGTGAGCCACTGGGTATTCAACATCACCATTGTAAGGATGGCCGATAACATGGACAGCAGCGCTTACATTTCTGATGTCTTAAGGTCCGTGGCAGTGCTGTACCTTAGAGGTCTTGATGAAGCTATATTGTATCTTGGTAACACAGGAACACATATTTTGAGGGTTAGAGTACCTGTTGCTGTGAAAAGTGGCAGCTTGGTGTTGGAAATTTCGTACCATGTACACCTCCAAATAATTTAAATGTTTAATACATCTACATCTACATAGGAACTCCACAAGTCACTGTACGATGCGTGGTGGAGGGTATCCTGCACCACTACTACTTGCTTCTTTTTCAGTTACATTCGCAAATAGAGCGAGGGAAAAACAACTATCTGTATGCCTCAGTATGAAACATAATTTCTCGTATCTTATCTTCGTGGTCCTTACGCGAAAAGTATGTTGGTGGTTGTAGACTCATTCGGCAGTCATCTTCAAATACCTTTCCTCCAAATTTTCTCAATACTGTTCTTCGAAGACAAAGTTGCCTTCCCTCCAGGGATTCCTATTTGGGTCCCCGAAGCATCTCCCTAACGCGTGTTGTTCGGACCTACTAGTAACAAATCTAGCAGCGCGCCAGTGAATTGCTTCCATGTCACTCAACCCGACCTGGAACGGTTCCCAAACACTCTAACAGCATTCAAGAATAGTTAGCACCATCGTCCTATATGCGGTCTGCTTTCCAGATGACGCACTCATCCCAAAATTCTTCCAATAAACCGAAGTCGAATATTCGCCTTGTCTATCGCATTCTTCATATGCTCGTTTCATTTGATATCGCTTTGAAAAATGCCCAAATATTTAAACGACGTAACTGTGTCAAGTAGGACACTGCTAATGCTGTATCAGAACATTGCAGGTTTGTTTTCCCTATTCATCCGCATTAACTTACGTTTTCCATATATAGAGCTAGCTGTCATTCATGACACCAATAATTAATTTTGTCTAAGTCGTTGTGTATCTTGCTACAGTCAGTCAACTTCGACACCTTAGTGCACATCACAGCACTGTCAGCCAACAAGTGCAGATTGCTGTCCACACAGTCCGTCAAATCATTTATTTATATAGTGGTCGTATCACACTTCCCTTGGGCACTCCTGACGATACGCTTGTCTCTGATGAAAGCTCGTCGTCGGGGACCACATACTTGATTCTATTACTTTAGAAGTCATCGAGCCACTCAAATATCTGTGAACTTATTCCATATTTTCGTACCTTCGTTAACAGTTTGCAGTGGGCACCGTGTCAGATGCTTTCCGGAAATGTAGAAATACGAAATCTGCTCGTTACACTTCATCTTTAGTTCGCAGTATATTATGTGAGTAAAGGGCCTGTTGAGTTACGATCGAGCGACGTTTTCTAAAACCATGCTGATTCGTGGACAAAAGTTTCTCAGTCTCAAGAAAATTATTTTTATTCGAACTGAGAATGTGTTCAAGGATTCTGTAGAAAACCTAAGTTAAGGATATTGGTCTGTAATTCAGCAAGTCCTTCCTTTTACCATTCGTGTATAAAGACGTTACCTGCCATTTTTCCCAGTGTTCTTTCCTTGGGCGCAGCAAGTAGACAGAAAAAAATATTATTTATGGTATTAGCACCTAAAAAGCATCCCAGGTTTTATTTTGTTCGGTTTTCCGATTACAGCATAACCTGAAAGAGGCGACTCCAGTGCAAGAGAGGCAACACGACGCACACACAAACATCACATCTAATATTTGTGTAATTATTTTCACATGTTAGTAAGAATACATTCTTGAAACACGGTATTTTAAGGATAAAAAAAATACGTAACTGATGAAGTGTTACATTATATATATCAGGTAGAACTTAGTCTTTAGCTATCATTCCTGGTGCTGTAATTTTAATGGCCTAATCTAAGTGTGCTATTACTTAGCTACACTAGTAGACATACTCTCCTGGAAATGGAAAAAAGAACACATTGACACCGGTGTGTCAGACCCACCATACTTGCTCCGGATACTGCGAGAGGGCTGTACAAGCAATGATCACACGCACGGCACAGCGGACACACCAGGAACCGCGGTGTTGGCCGTCGAATGGCGCTAGCTGCGCAGCATTTGTGCACCGCCGCCGTCAGTGTCAGCCAGTTTGCCGTGGCATACGGAGCTCCATCACAGTCTTTAAAGCTGCTAGCATGCCGCGACAGCGTGGACGTGAACCGTATGTGCAGTTGACGGACTTTGAGCGAGGGCGTATAGTGGGTATGCGGGAGGCCGGGTGCACGTACCGCCGAATTGCTCAACACGTGGGGCGTGAGGTCTCCACAGTACATCGATGTTGTCGCCAGTGGTCGGCGGAAGGTGCACGTACCCGTCGACCTGGGACCGGACCGCAGCGACGCACGGATGCACGCAAAGACCGTAGGATCCTACGCAGTGCCGTAGGGGACCGCACCGCCACTTCCCAGCAAATTAGGGACACTGTTGCTCCTGGGGTATCGGCGAGGACCATTCGCAACCGTCTCCATGAAGCTGGGCTACGGTCCCGCACACCGTTAGGCCGTCTTCCGCTCACGCCCCAACATCGTGCAGCCCGCCTCCAGTGGTGTCGCGACAGGCGTGAATGGAGGGACGAATGGAGACGTGTCGTCTTGAGCGATGAGAGTCGCTTCTGCCTTGGTGCCAATGATGGTCGTATGCGTGTTTGGCGCCGTGTAGATGAGCGCCACAATCAGGACTGCATACGACCGAGGCACACAGGGCCAACACCTGGCATCATGGTGTGGGGAGCGATCTCCTACACTGGCCGTACACCACTGGTGATCGTCGAGGGGACACTGAATAGTGCACGGTACATCCAAACCGTCATCGAACCCATCGTTCTACCATTCCTAGACCGGCAAGGGAACTTGCTGTTCCAACAGGACAATGCACGTCCGCATGTATCCCGTGCCACCCAACGTGCTCTAGAAGGTGTAAGTTAACTACCCTGGCCAGCAAGATCTCCGGATCTGTCCCCCATTGAGCATGTTTGGGACTGGATGAAGCGTCGTCTCACGCGGTCTGCACGTCCAGGACGAACGCTGGTCCAACTGAGGCGCCAGGTGGAAATGGCATGGCAAGCCGTTCCACAGGACTACATCCAGCATCTCTACGATCGTCTCCATGGGAGAATAGCAGCCTGCATTGCTGCGAAAGGTGGATATACACTGTACTAGTGCCGACATTGTGCATGCTCTGTTGCCTGTGTCTATGTGCCTGTGGTTCTGTCAGTGTGATCATGTGATGTATCTGACCCCAGGAATGTGTCAATAAAGTTTCCCCTTCCTGGGACAATGAATTCACGGTGTTCTTATGTCAATTTCCAGGAGTGTATTTATCGCTGTACGAAGTGAAATCGATAGAACTGATGTAGCAGTTTACTCATGGCTGGATCGAGGGAGACATTTTTAGTGCCTGGTCGAGTGTTAGTAAAACACATAGCTCGTTCGATATATTGTCGGACGAGAATTCGTTTTATGTTTGTGTGGATAGTAGGAGAGGTTTTACTATAGACCATTGACGGATGACGTATGTGACGTAAAAAGCACATTCCTCAGAATTACCTCGCGAGTGCAGAGTCATTATTCCGTATTAAGTTAGCCATTTCTTCTTTCGCTCATCGTCGGCAGATAAATTCCGTAAATCAACGACGGACGAGGACTCACTTCAATGGGCGAAAATGGCAGGAAAGTTTCCATTCCTGCTGCTTCTTCGATATTTATGCGGAAAATGAGAGGTGAGTGCGTTAGCGTGGAAGGCGTCGGATAGCGTTTGTGGGCGCCAGAAAGGCTGCGGCAATTTGTTTCCCACCCTCTTCCCGCGGACTTTGCTCTTAGCAACTTGCCTCCCGCTCTCGATACCGGAGGCCCAATGCGCATAAATTCTGAGCGCCGCAAAGCCACGGCTCCCGCTAATGTGAAGATGAGGCGCGCGGAGCTCTGCTCGCTGCAGGCGCCTAGCGACTACTCGACACCTGACGCGCCGGCGCCGCACCCACTTAAAACCGACTTATCCTGGTGGAAATAGGCTCGAGTGCTGAACAGATAATCTGCTTCCAGTCGGAAACTGAATAACACGGAAATTTATAAAATTATGTTTCCACACCTGACATTAGGTTTGGTAGCCGTTTGCAACACTGGAAACAGTTGTCAGGAAGCGTACGAAGACAGTGACAGTGACTACGAATTAAAGTTTTCAGACGAGAGAAACCACTCTTGAGACAGCCACTAAAATTTGAAACTAACTTTTCAAAATTTGCTATGTCCAGATACACAGTGCGGACCGTCAAGGGTTTAACGTCCCGCTGACATCCAGGTCATTGGAGACGAAACACACGCTCGGAATGTTTCGATTAGATGGAAGGAAATTGGCTGAGTCCTTTCAAAGCAACCGTCCCACCATTTGCCTAGAGCGATTCAGGGAAATCACGGGAAACACAATGTGGATGGCCGGAGGTGAACTTGAATCATCGTCATTCCGAATGCGAGCCTAATGTGCTGACCACTACGCCACCTCTGTCTGGCGGACACGAAAATGATATGAAGTAACAAGATTTTACTTCATGTGCGTATAACATACAGTGGGAAGAATACACTATTAAATTGGTAGGGGATTTGCTAGTAAAGAGGATGCAACGTTGAATACACAGAGGAGTTACTTCTGTCACCAACAGTGGCTTTCACTCGGCTGGTCCATGAGTCGAAATAAGCTAGTATGAGGGTACAGGTGGGTCATACCATGCTGCTTCAGATCTACGTCTGAGTTCATCAATCGTAGTGACTGCTGAGTTGTTAGATTCAAGTCTCTCAGCAAGGCATTACCAAATGTTTTCAGTGGGTGAGAGATCCGGTGAAGGTGCTGTCTACGGCAACAGTCGAGGTAGGTCGTAGCAGTAAGGGAAAATTATGGCGTTGCATTCTCTTTTTGGAGGATAACGTGACGGAGACGTCCAAGATACGGCACAGCCATAGGGCTGACACGTCAGAAACATAACGCCTGCAGACAAAAAGAGGTAAGACCATGTTGCATTACAATGGCACCCCCATTCCACCACGCATCGTGTTGCGGCCATGTGGAAATGACGAATGCTATCTGGTAACGTTCGTTTTCATTACAGCCTCCGCATATGGACAAGTTCGTGGAGATGTACACAGAAACATGACTCGTATGAAAATTCCTTGAGGTGCCACTCCTGTGTCAATTGTTGTCGTTGAGCACACTATTGTCTTCGCAACTTTCTGTGTAGCAGCGTCAAGGGAAGCCGCAACAATGGTCCGTGGCGTTCCGGGTGTCGTCGTACTGTCCGTAATGGTACTTGATTCGTTGCCAAAAATCTTATTTCCTGACTCTAAGTAGCTGCTGAACAGCTGAGTGAATTAAGTGCTTGCCCTATCACGCGCTAGTCTCGTGGGGCAGTTGAGGTCATGTATGGCGTTGGTTATGTCCTTCGTGAAACATTCGACTGCATATTCAGATGGCAGTTACGAGAACTCGGGCAATGCGAGCAGTGCTATAGAGCAAGAATAAATCACAGTTTTGATGGGCTACAATACTACTGTTGTCAAATTCCTACGTGTCCTGGTAGACGTTTCTTCTTCTTACACGAATCATAACACGATCTTCTTACAATCAACAAACAGTCAAATTTGACTGCTTAATGCGAAACCCACAGTGTAGTCTACCCTTATAAACAGAATAAAGATCACGCTACTCCTTCCTCTCGGATGGTTATGATTAAAGTGCAGCTACTCAAAGAGGCCCTGTGTGGCCTCTTCGTATGGCAGCGAAACTTTGTAGATATTCTAATGCGTCAATGTGCAGCCGGTGGACCATGGAAAATGTTAGTTCCAATTTTGACCATCGGGTGAAAATCTGATTCTGTACAGCATCTCGTCGACTTCTCCGGTGCTCATATTGAGCACATTTTATAAGCGCGGTTAATAGTAACACCAACATTACGTCTTTCTCGCTTGTCTGACCATTTCTGCTCACGTCCCGGTGCTAATCCATTACATGTGGAAACATTTCTATACATCTTTATTGCATTCACAGCGACAGATATGCACCTGGTGGCCAAAGCCCAAACTGTACCTCTGTGAATAACTGTACTCTTAATTATAGCCACGCGTTTGGTTGTCCCGTTGCGCTGAAATGTTAACTAAGAGAAGAGTAGTAAATGATTAAATTTCTGGTAAATCTTCGCATATAACTAGGAGTGCCAATATTTAGCAAAGCTCAAAAATTGCAGATCAGTTAAAAAAAAAGGTTAATACGCAATCAGATGCCAACACGCAGTTTCAACGTCGATTGTGTCGAAACCAGGATGTGAATGAGGCAGAATGATCGTCTGCTGGGAAACGAGTTTATCATGCAATTACAGTTGGAAACGGAGTGGAGGGGGAGGGGGGAGGGGAAGGGAGCTTTTTCATTTCAATACGACCGCGAGACGGTCGTTGTCAACAGGACAGTCTTATTCACAATTTTGGCTCGGGTGTGAAATTGTTTGTGCTGTCTGCTGCGGTCTGGTAATGTGGCACACTTGAAACTGTTGTCCGTAAGTGTTTAGAAACCTTAATGCCTCATGCCGCACTGCATCCATCTACGCCGTAACTGGCGTGTTGAGTTGTTAGATGTAGTCTTTTTGGATTAATGCTGCTTCAATTTGTTTCACGTTGATGAGCACAGTAGACCCTCAGACGGTATCACGCTAATACCATATAAAACTGCCTCTGACACTGTACTGCTATTATTTTGTACGGTGAACTTGATTATGTGTTCGAGGCGGTTGGTATCTTGCAGCCTCCATTATTGAGCAGAGTTAAGAACAAACGCCCATCAGTAAGCCTAGGGACCGATGACGTCTGTTTGGTCCCACAGTCCTTCCCACAAATTTCCGACAAACGCCTAGTGTGATCGAAATTTTATAAGATATGTGATATGCGCTTAGAGAATTGTTTTTCTTCGTTAATTCGCTATATGTTCAAAATGCCACATAAGCCCCCTCTCCATCTGAAAATTAAGAGTTGCATCCAAGATGGCGGCTTACAAATGTTGGAAACATAGCCCCAACATTAAATTTCTATTTGTCCATCTGTTTTTGTTTTAGTAATTTGCTTCCATAACTACGGGCCACTCTGTATGCCATTGTATGGTGGAAGTAGGAATAGAGAGTATTTGATGTTATTTCAGTAATTACAAATCGAGTCAAATTTTGCGAATTCCTCTTCTCAGGAAAGCTGGCTCACAAATGTTGGCTGTTTGACTGGTTGATTTGGGGGGAGGGGCCGAACAGCGAGGTCGTCGGTCTCATCGGATTAGGGAAGGATGGTGGAGGAAATCAGCTGGGTTCTGTCAAGGGAACCATCCCGGCATTTGCCTGGAGCGATTTAAGGAAATCAGGGAAAACCTAAATCAGAATGGCCGGACGCGGCATTGAACCGTCGTCCTTCCGAATGCGAGTCCAGTCAGCTAACCACTGCAACACCTCGCACGGTCCACAATTGTTGCAATGGGGCCGTCATATACTGGATACTGGCCCTGGGAAAAAGCTGACATCCGAGCTTGATCCAGACCTGATCAATCAATAGTAGATTTGAGGGGCTTACTGGCCGAGAGAGTACCTCAGCATCATGTAGACGGTTCAGAGACTGTGCCATGCCCGATGACTCCCTGCATCATGACGGCAGGAATAATACCATTGCATCCCTCCAGCAAATTGGAAAAATGTGGACCACCCTAGGTCGAAGGTCGTGTAGGGTACTGCATAACAGCGGTTCATCGCTGAACACAATGCGACGTCATTCATCAGCTGTCCATACTTCCTGATCACCGCACTACTCAAAATGCAGACGTTTGTTTTGTCGTGTTACGTATGAGACGTTAATTACTTAGTACAGCTGCTGCAGTCTCCAACCAATAGTGCGGCATGACACAGAAGTTGGCAGGGAGGTCATTGCTTCTTCTCGGATTGCAGGTGCAGATGTGAGTGGGGTGCGCTGTGCTTGGAGCACAATTCGGCGATCCTCCCTTGTGGTCAGACGTGGTCGACTGGAAACCTTATGACGACTTTGCCTGCCCTCACGTACCCATGAAGTCCAACATCTGACCACTGTCACATCCTAATGTCCTACATACTTGTATACTGCAAGAATGGACCAGTTGTCCAAATGGAAACCGGCATTGATGCCTGTATTAAAACACTGTCAGGCGCTGATAATGCTGTTCCAAATGAATAGTGTAATCCCCGTGTCCTTCACAGTGACAAATCGAAGTTTTACAGTGTTCATGCCCCCTATACATACACCGGCCTAGTAACAAACCTACACGCACTCTGTTGGCCGTTCTACTTGTCACAGAATATAGCATCTCTATTCATTTACATAACCGCTGATGGCGTGCACGTGCACGAAGTTACACTGAAATCCGGCTTTGTTTTCTGAATGCTTCGCTTTTTTGTCAGACAGTGTGTTTCATCTTATTAATGTGCTAATATATTGCGATGTAGACGTATATCCTGGTGATACACTCACAGGATTTTCTACGCCTAATGCATTTTGCTGAATGTATAACATCGTCACCTACTGGGTTCCGCGACTGCTCACACCCATCCAAAAAGCCCAACTAACCGAGTTAACAGGCTTACTGTTTCATCTGTTTTAGGCCAATTCAAATGGCTTGTTGCGTCACCTAACCATCAGCAATGATTTATGGGTGTGACAAATCGAAGTTTTACAGTGTTCATGCCCCCTATACATACACCGGCCTGGTAACAAACCTACACGCACTCTGTTGGCCGTTCTACTTGTCACAGAATATAGCATCTCTATTCATTTACATAACCGCTGATGGCGAGCCGAGCACGAAGTTACACTGAAACCACTATGACCCCGAGACAAAGGAGCAAAGCAAATCGTCGAAACATGTAGTTTCAACTGTGGCGAAAGAGGTATACACCGAATCATTGTCGAGCAAAGTGATTGTGAGTGTTTTTTGGGACTGCTAAGGCGTAGTATGTTTGTAAGTGGCACAATGTCATAGGAGCACACAACTGAAATCTCCTCACGAGGTTATGGGAAACTGTCTAGACGAACCATAGCGGGTAGGTTTTCAGGGGAACGGATTTTCTTCAAGAACACGGCCAGCTCATTTTCTAAGCGACAAAATCACACATTTTGCTACTTCTGAACTTTCAAATATTCGTCAACACCTATATTCTCCTGACATGGCACTCAATGAGTTCTAGTTACTGGGCTCGGCTGTATAAAACCCTTGTCTGACAGACGTTTCCAGAATGATGACGAAGTATTTTCGAGGTGAAACTTTTCCTGTAAAGATAAAGTGGCGACTTATACGACGAGCTCTTCAAGGTCTCCACCAGCTCACCCATCGTTGGGAAAATTGTGTTACACTGAGCCGGCCGGTGTGGCCTGCGGTTCTAGGCGCTTCAGTCTGGAACCGCGTGACCGCTACGGTCGCAGGTTCGAATCCTGCCTCGGGCATGGATGTGTGTGATATACTTAGGTTAGTTAGGTTTAAGTAGTTCTAAGTTTTAGGGGCCTGATGACCACGGATGTTAAGTCCCATAGTGCTCAGAGCCATTTTTGTTACACTGAAGGGCGAATACGTAGAGACAGACTAGCACCATCACAATGTTTCATGGTTAAAAGCAGTGGTGATATACATGGGACAGCCGGGTAGATGTGCTGTGCGCTATTCTATAGGAAATTTCTGGTCGCACTGTACTTTTAAACAACAGTGTGTGTTGACCTTATATCACACGTTCGATGTAGGGAACTACCCTACTCGTAGTTCTGCTAAATAAAATGCCGCACTGCATAGTAGCAACCTAAAACGAAACCGTAGGCGTATACCCGATGCAATGCAGGATTGAGAATTATACCTGAGTGAACAACAGGACACATCAGAGAAATGACAAATGTGGTAGTCAATAAATCCGCAAGGAGCTCTCAGAATGCGACGTCGATGAACTTTACTCAAGCGCGCGCTCTCGCACACACACACACACACACACACACACACACACACACACTAGTGTTCCCTGTGCAGTCTTCGAATTTGGATGCAATACTGCACTTGTCTTTGTAACGAGTTGCGAATTTTTTTTCAAACCGCCAGATTATCTCATAATTTTGACGAACTGTACAAATCGCTGTTCCACTTCTTCAGTCGTATCAACAGGAGTGTTTCATCTATCACTTTCGCAACGACTCCAGACAGAAAAATCGAGAATAATGAAACAGAAACAAAAACGGTATTAGGGGGTTAGATGTCTTCTTACATCAGCAGCAGTATGTGTGATTGCCACATCATGCTTGTACCACATTACCCAATCATTGTTCAAGCGTGAAATTTGAGTCGGTTTAGGTAGGGACTTAACCGAAATATTTGCATTTCAAACGCGTTTCTAATAACTAGAGCAATATTTCATACTGAAATTAGTGGATACTCGTAACTACAGATTCGCAACTATATCTGAAGCAGGTCGTCTGCGCACGCATGTTTACTGGAAAGTTTTTGCGTCTGTTATCGTATATTTCAGCCATGACAGTTTTCATTATTGACAGTGATATACCCTATAGATCTACTTTAAATAGGCAGCAGTAAAAAAATCAAATATGGTTTTAAGGAATATGTTTTCAAAAACGTACAGTGCGGATGGTAACCGACGCCATATGTACGTGTAATTGATTGTGAATATAGTCCACCAGTTGCAAGAAAAAGTACACCTATGGGGGAGAAATATTGAAACATGCCTTGAGAAAATTTTAAAAGTCTTCCTTTGAAAGCAGTCTACTCTGAGAACTTTTACAGCAAACATTTATCTTACATTTTGTTGTTATAAGGTAACCAGGAAATTTGTTCTGTTCATGCTAATAAAACGGTAGTACAACATTTGTGAAATGATGACATTTTCCACCTTACAACGCAATTTCTAAGAAAATTACCCGGAGAAACAAGATAAGGCTCTTCTCCTAGCTAAAATCAAACACCCTTACACTTTCTAAAGAATTGATTCTGTTGTTTTAATTCTCTACGAGTTAATGTGTTAACGGAAACGGAAAGTTAATTCCGAGAAAATGACGGACCTAGGTATGCAAATGTCAGTGAATGCCTTACTAAAATTCTTTTTTTAATTTAGTTACTCTAAAGGAAACCTCATAGGATAACCTTCAGGGCATATTTCAATACGATACATACGCTGTCGAGTGGCGAGAAGATAGGGGGCAAAAACAGGGGCACGAAGGCACTTATTTGCTGCATGTCCCTAAGAGGATCGATAATTAGGGAAACCGGCTTACGCAGGAGTTAATACGCTTGTCTAGATAAGGCTGCTCCAAGTAGAAGGTTGATTGTGTGGGCAGCAGGAACGGCTTACAAGCAATAATGCACAGTCGCTAAGCCCCCAGGTGTCTGACGTTCTATCACAAGCGAAAATAGCGACAGTCCTCGTGTACAGATCTTCTCTACCAGCAAGCTGCACTGCTTCTATGTTCGGTAGGAGAACGGTTTTTTTCTTAGTTTCACTAAATCATTTGAGGCTTGTAATGTTTACTTCGAAATTCCTCAAAACTGATACGTCGAACGTTGTGGCGATATATTGGCCTGGATCGAAGCCATACACAAACCATCCACTACGTGAAGAACGTCCGTCCCCACCAATCCAGATTATACCTGAAAGCAATGACAGAAGATCTCGCAACAATGCATCTGATGTGGTAATCCAATCAGTGATTCCAGTTATAATACTTTAAAGATTGTTGGTACCTGACGTTTAAAACCTGCGCTTTCTCCTGTGTTAAATACACTATTGACTGGCAGACCAACACTTCCTGTAATGGGGGCTGTAACTTATCATTTGTGACTACCTTACAGAATTAGCATATATCATGTAAGGATGAGATACATCATTACTAGACAATAATTTATGAAGCGAGAAAGAATTTTGGTGTTGAGTCAGTTAACTTAGTAAACATCAACCAGTCTTTTAATATCATTCGGTTAACTTATGCAAGTACATAACTTCAGTTACATGACTTTAAGTTTCACAGGAAATAGACTTACATTTCTTTGAGGTGACTTGTCGACACAACTATCTTATCCTTATTAAATCTCACTATTCATCGTTCATTAATAGTTATCAGTCATTGTATCGAGAGCATAAAACCACTCTAGTAGGAAGTGCGTTTTTTAAATAATGTTGACAGGTCGTGCTTAAGTTTGTCGAATTATGAACTGACATTCATATCCCTACCACTTTATATAAACTGTGCACAAAATCTCCGCGTTTACAGCCTTGAAAAATATACTCAAAAGTAAGACAATATCAAAAGCAGTTACCAAATTTTAAAGTTATCTGTTTACTTGTTTATTCCAGTTTGCGCTTAACTGCAGAGATTTATTCTGTCTTTTGTTTTATAACGTTCTCAACAAGGAAGCAAAGATATATTTTATCTCAGAGATATATTATTTACCCTTCTTTCAACAATTTAGTAATGTTAACTGTGAACTAACATTTATAACACTTCCAGTATCCTTTCTCTAGTTGGTATCTAGCATATCACATATATTTATGTTTAATAATGCAGTAGGTACTGGGAGATGAAGAAGCTTGCACAGGATAGAGTAGCATGGAGAGCTGCATCAAACCAGTCTCAGGACTGAAGACCATAACGACAACAATTAGAATAGTTGTTATACTATGCTACTGATCTCTTTTCGTTAATGTATCTCTAATTGTTCTTACATAAAACGAACTACGTAACAGTAGAGTTAAAAAATATCTCAGAAATACTGTTTTCCTGTTATCTTGAAATTATTCTCAATACAAAAACTAAGATAACTTTCCTATTATTTGCGGTTAACTCTATTAGTTGTACAGCTTTTGTTTCTTTCCTTTTCTTTTCTTTATTTTAGATCGTTTTTCACTGCTTATATGGACATTCAAAAAAAGGTCGTGAAGTTATTAATAATTTTACGGGAAAGAATGACAGTTCCGGGAATCTCGGATTTTGTGTTTAGACTTGACCAGTTCTTTATTTCTTAGAGTTCACGTATGTGCGTGAAAGTCCGTGTGTCCCAGAAGAATTAACCAAACTGTAAATAATCACAAAGAAGTCAAACCGCCACTTTGAGTCTACATTTAACCTTATTACGCAAAATCTTAGACTCTTCAGGCTTTGGCTCCCAACTAATATCTTTATCTCATGAACTCTTCAAAATATCAGACATCGTCACAGATTTTTTGTTCTTTAAAGTGGTTTAATAACACAAGTCGGGGCTCGCGTTAATGGTTCCTTTCGTGATGCAAACAAGAGATGACAATCTTGAAACACTTTCGGGCCAGTTATGCTGTACTACGGTTCTGTAATGAATAGTGCAGGCCTTTACTATAAAATACAAATGAGTCGTCACTACGCACTAATTGCAACCTGCACAAAAAAATCCCCACAATTCAGTAGGTATCATTCTACACCACGAGATGGTACTGGGCCAGACGACTATAGCTATATATCGGAGCACTAAATAGGACTCCACACCAGTTAACACTTCCACCAGTTCTAATCCACAAACAGTTAATTCGTTAACGTACAGCAAATTTACTACAAAATACCGAAGGATTCAAATATTTATCTACGCCCTCAAATTACTAATGTACTGTACAACTTCTCACAAAGTTTGACACCGATTTGTAATCGAATCTGAACGTTGGCTAACGTTTGTAAAATTAGCACACAATATCTCTACCGGCACGACTTTCGATGAACGTTCAGCATCCTCACTGACTTACCTCTACGAACTTAGAGTTCAAACACGGTCCGATAATCTCCAACGTGAAGCTAGCCGATCGCCGTTCAAACTTGTACTGGCTATTAAACTCTTCAAAAACCATTGGGGAACCATTAACAATGAATAACCGAACAACGTTGTTAGCACTTTAAAAATTTCGAATTGTCCTGGTGAGCAGTCGCGAGTTCAGACAGCGGCCAGCTGCAGCGTGAAGGACAATTTTTGCCGGTCGGGAATTAAGAATCAACAATACTCTGCAGACATAAGGCAAAATTTATAACATTATGTGAAGTAAAATGAGCCTTCTTACCCGCTATGGTCATCTTATCGAAGCAGGTGGCTAGTAAGAGGCGGTCATCATTTCAACGGCCATCTCCAGTCACCAACTGTCGGATAGTCTGGGGCCCCTGCGCACAGTTCAGGGGCTGTTCTGTTACCGTATGGATCGCGGAAAAATGACGTATGCAATTCAACTTCATCTCCCACCCAGTACACCCCAGCTGGGCGATGGGTCCGTGAACGACGACCCCAAATACTTAGCAAAAACGTTCCGGTACTGCGTCCTGTTCATTAAGACCATGATCTCGTCCATCATGTATTGCCATAAATATAGGTCTTGCTTTTCACAGTCGCGGTACATGTAATGTATCTCCATTCCTTTAGCCAGCTGACCGTATTCACCAAGGTCATCGGGAAAGAGACGGCGTCGGGATAAGTGAGGCCAATGTTCAAAGTCGAAGCATAGGGGCGGCGCTGGAGGATCTGGCGGATCAGTTTGCAGCACTCGCGTGCGGGGCCATAGTTAAGTCTGTGTTCATCTGTACCTGCCGTCGTGCAACGAGGACACATGGCATCGCCAGTTCGGTGAAGGGCACGGAGCCTTAGTCGGGTCGGAAGTTTGTTGTTAGCGACCACATACCACGTCGACCGCACGAAAGTGGACAGGACACGTGCGTGGATGGCTCACCAATTCCGCGTCGAGTGAACCGCAGTATTGTCATACAATGTCGTTAGCAGGATTCTAGCGTTGGAGGACAGTATAATCAATCTTTGCTGACAGATTCCGTGTCTCCGGTACAACCCCCAACAAATAAAACGGCCTAATATGAGATGGCGGATGGGACAAATGTCCAAAAGGTACCGTTTGGAACAACGTGTGTCGGTCCACCTCTGCTATCAGGGGGCTAGTAAGTTTGTCTGCTGGTGAAACACGGAATCGCGAATTGAGCGAAGGTGTTGCGCCACTGCTCTGTGCTTGACGTGAGTGAGTCCAACACGTTCTATATGGAAGGGAACAGTAAGAGTAGCAAAATGGATCTCAAAAATTGCACCAGCATTCACCACGTGTCCTAACACTGCCCGTATCCTGGAAGCCATCGTGTCTGCCATCGGTAATATGTGGGCGTAATGGTTAAGTTGAGAAGTCATGTCCACATTGACGAACCGAGCTCGTTGCAAAAGGTCCAACGATCCAAATTTGTTGAGGCGAGCCTGTGTTCGGAGTCTTCGTAAAATCTTATGATATGTAAAGGCCGCTGTCTCTTATTTGTGAATGGAACGATATCCCTACACATTTCAGCATTGGGAGCTTCTTTAGGGTTACATCCAGTTCTGCTGGCATGCCTCGTCCCACCTCGATGTTGCCTGATTTCCGTAAGCTGGGCCAAGCGGGGTAGCCGCGTGGTCTAACTGCCTTGCTACGGTTCGTGTTGTTCCCCCCGTCGGAGGTTCGGGTTCTCCCTTGGGCATGGACCTGTGTGCTGTCCTTAGCGTAAGTTATTTTAAGTTAGTTAAGTAGTGTGTAAGCCTAGGGACCGATGACCTCAGCAGTTTGGTCCCACAGGAACTTACCACCACCGTAAGTTGATCACACTGCGTGCCACTGCCCCATACTGTTGGACCCATGAAAGCGCCGTACGTAGTTTGTCACCAATCCATGCTACGAACATCACATCATCGACGAACGCACCACATCAATAGGTCACGGAACGAACGTTAAGTTTATCCAAGCGTCGCTGCAGTCCATGAAGAACTGGTTCGAGGGCAATGGTGTAAGACGTGTATATTTCTATTGTCTATTGTCAAACCACAATTTATGAAAGATGATTATATTTTATGAATAGGATTAAGTAGGAATAATTATTATTTATCATGTTGGAAATAATTGTGGTAACAAGGAATATCTGCACCAAAATATTGTTGAAAGAGAGACCGCAAATTGATATAATTTTAAAAAGGGCGGGAGAGACCGCGTTCGGATACATTTTAGGAAAAAAGCGGGAAAGACCGCGCATTGATACATTTTGTAATGGTAGCAGGTATTGTCTGCACCAGAAAGCATTGTTGGCAGGAGAGACCGCACTTCCTACGGGAAGTCAGTAGTAAGCGAGAAGTGAAACGAGTCGGTAGCAGGTCTGAAACGAGTGGTTGAGAGGAGCGGTGTGCCTGCCAGCCACCAGCTATGATTTACAAGAGATTATAAACGGATGTACAGAGACATCAGCTAACTATTATCATAAGAGGAACTAATATTACTGAATTATTTTCTTTGCGAAACTCAGGACTACTGAAGGTATGTTCGCGCAATGCTAGTTGTAAGATTATTGTAAAAAGTAAGTCCCACTTGAACGTTTGTAAAATCATTTCATTACCAATAGTAAATATTTGAAGCGTTTTCAGAATATAATTAATTTTTGCCAGCAATGTTGCATTACTGATTATAATCCAGCCCAAAAACCATCAACGTAAAACTTTGCAAACATTTTATTTTTGTCAAGAAAAAGTTTAACTATGAATTACGTATCTTCAGTCAAATTAATTAAAGAATAACGTCAGCTTTGGTAATAAATACAGCCACTTATTATGAAAGTCCACCAGCAGCTAATAGAGTATAGTAAAACAGAGTAAGTATATTCATGTTGCAGCTCGATGTAGCAGTCAGATGGCGATCCAGTAACAGTAAAAAAATAAAAAAGGGCAAGGAACAGTTTTCGGTTATTGCAGATAATGACTGAGGGCCACTACGACGACACAGTCTATGTTTCGTCGAAATAATCCGAAAATCACTTTTAAAAAAGCAGCAATTAAATCTGTATGCGAAGATTGAGAAAGAGAATAAATTTCAAAGGGAAGATTTCATTTGTTATTATTAAGAAAGAGATAGAAATCCTAAGGAAAGGCTTGGTTCAAATGGCTCTGAGCACTATGGGACTCAACATCTGTGGTCATAACATCTGTGGTCATAAGTCCCCTAGAACTTAGAACTACTTAAACCTAACAAACCTAAGGACATCACACACATCCATGCCCGAGGCAGGATTCGAACCTGCGACCATAGCGGTCACGCGGTTCCAAACTGAAGCGCCTTTAACCGCACGGCCACACCGGCCGGCCCTAAGGAAAGGTTTCATAGTTTATTGTAAAAGGGAAGGTTATCGTTAACAAAAGAGGTATAGAGGAGACGGGAAGGTTTCACTTGGCAACCCTGCCAGGACGTTTTACAATGGCTAACAAGCAGAAAGAGGGCAGCTCTGTCTGACGGACCTGTTGACATGGACGGGGGAGGACTGATAGCCGTTTACCAAAATCCAAGATGACCGCACCATGGATCAAAGGAAGCACAACAGCTGTCGTCACGCGTGGGATACCGTGGTGTTCCATAACTGCACCCAGGAATCCATGATCGACGCGATGAAAGCATGGTCAAAATCCAGCGCAACAAGATCGCCTTGGAGATTGTATGTTTGCATCAGTGCCACTACGTTTCTATAGGTGCTCAAAGTCCTAAGCACATTAGTGTTGCCTTGGATGCAGGTTTTATCAGCGTAAATGGCTGCCATTACCGTAAATTTGAGCCTCTCACAAATGATGTGTGTCGACAGTTTGTAGTCTGTGTTTAGCATTGTCAGTGGACGAAAATCAAGTGGGCGTCAGCCTCCTCCAGGTTCGGGCACCGGAATCAAGAGGCCCTCAGTGGATTCAGATAGTACTAGAAAAGTGCGGTTCAGGAGTTCTCGGTACATCTTGACCCACGTTGGGTCCATAAGATCAAAAAACTGTTTGTAAAATTCAAGAGGGAGTTCATCAGGGCTGGGCGTCTTGTTGGGACCACCGCGCAACATAGTCTCTCGTAGTTCTTCCGAAATCACCTTCGACAGGAGCGTAGCATCATCTTGTGGATTCCGAGAGTGGTAGGTCGGGTAAGACTTCTTTGAATCCAATATACATGTTGTAATCTTGCTTGTAGAGAAGTGCATATGACTGTGTGAACGCTCCGACGATATACATTTGAGTTTCGGCTCTGCGTCCGTCCTCAGTCTCTACGTTTGTAATGAGCTGCCTCTTTTGTCGTCTTCTGTCTTGAATGCTATAGTGGAGGGAAGGTCGTTCTTCACTGTCATCATCAGTTGTCCTCGCCTGCACACGCACAACCGCGAGTTGTATCGCGGAGATATTGTACGTAGCTGGTGTGCCTTGACCTGCTGTTCTGATGATTGTTGTTCCGGCGACATCGGTTACGCAGCCAGTTCACAAAGCGCAGTTCAGTACGAATCAGTAGTCGCGGTATACCAGTGCGGTCTATCACTTCCATAGCTGTCTAATTTCCGACACAGGCCGTAACCACCAATGAGGTGTGCAACCATAGGCGGGTAAACGCCGTTGGCATCTGCTCCACGTGGAATAAACTTCGCGTCTGCAATTTAGCTCATCAAGAATGGCCACACTAAGGCACTACGGACCCATACTGCGTCGGAAGCGTGGGCGGGGAAGAGTTACAGTGGTGGTTCGTGAACGCTGCCTGCCACATCTCAGCGTCCATAATTGTCGATCGCAGATAGCGTGTGACGTAAACTCTATCCAAACGGCTCGCCGAATGGATAGTGAAGTAGATGTATTCCTGTTGACCGCTGTGTTGTATGACCCATGTGTCCAACAAAGCCAGGTTCCTTACAACCTCCAGAAGTGCCGGGAAGTTGGTATAGTGCGGCACCTGGTCGGAGGGCCTAAGCACGCAACTGAAAACTACGCCTACTACGAAGTGGTTGGCATCGCCCTCGAAGAGCATTGCTATGTATTGGGCATAAAAGGTGCGGGTTTCTTCCGTCTGTCGGTTCCAGAAGGGGTGTACAGGTTTACCAGACAAACAGTACCAACCTCAGATGTTAAGTCCCACAGTGCTCAGAGTCGTTTGAACCATTTTTGTTGTAAAACGCAAACTGCACTGGTGTTCATGAATGCCAGCGCAACAGGTTGAATCACCAGACTGAGGTACAGATTTGCAGTTATGGTGCGTGGGGTAAATACGAGAGTGCTCCTGCAGACCATGAGTCCATGTGCACATCGAGTGTGTCTAGCACGCAGACAGGTTGATTGGCAGGCCCTCAATTGGCTTCCTCCTAACCAACGCACCGTCATCAATGGCAGTGAGACGGAACCAGCTTCCATCAACAAACACCATAGACCTTTACCCTGAACTCCAATTAACCCTCCCTTGACGTCACTGTAGCCACAAATGGCGGTGGTTTGGGGCCAGTGCCGAGCGGTTCTGGACGCTGCAGTCTGGAGCCGCGCGACCTCTCCGATCGCAAGTTCGAATCCTGCCTCGGGCATGGATGTGAGTGATGTCCTTAGGTTAGTTAGGTTTAAGTAGTTCTAAGTTCTAGGGGACTGATGACCACAAATTTAACATAGTGCTCAGAGCCATTTTTGTTGTAGTCTATATGGTTTTCCATGTCGATATGGACCAAAATAAAAATCGCCACTGTTTTAGTTTCTTTGATTCTTCTGTATGAGAAAATATACATTTTTACTTATATTTATACTTCAGTTGAAAACCGCACGTAAATGAAGTAAATGAAATGGCGCTAGTGGTTTCTGGGATGTCCTGACGCGTGACAGTAAATTATACGTAGTTACAAAGAAAGGCGCGCCAGACACAATTGTCTCTACACCGTCTTCCTTCTCAGTTCTTTGTACACTCTTCGTTGCAAACAGTCCTCTCACTTGACTACAATTTTAAAGTAAGAGGTAATATATCAATATCGCTTGTTTAAACATTTCAAGATGCAGTCGATAAGTTCGCCAGTTTGTCACTTTGTAGTTTAAACCAAATTTGTGTCCATTTATGATAAAAGTTTGTCTAAAGCAGGAATAACAAAAAATCACTAATACACTATAAACAACGTTCTCATGCATGTCATTAAAAAATCCGGCAACTTTCGCAAACGAAGGAAATTTACAGATATCAAGGACTGAATATGATTATTAAGTTTGATTTATATTATTTTTTTAAGCATTTGCCTTCGCAATTGAAATATCAGGTGCCATTTTGGCGTTAGACTTGGTCGAAAGGCGCTTTCTAAAAGTGAGATGTATGCAGTGTTTAAGTTTTATGGGCAGTTTATTTGTATGTTTATTTAATGCAGTAGAATTAATCGTTTAGAGGAAGTCTGAGCGTTCCAGGTTGAACTCCGTTACCAAATATTCCTTCACAAAGGACCATCCTGTATTCCTGTTCCTGGTCAACCACTGAAAAAGATCAGTGGCAGTGGCAGTGGCATTGAGGCAGAAATTAACTCAATAAAACTGTACAGCAACTCAGGTATCAAAGGAATACCAGTTAGGAATCTCTACACAGCGACAGAAAAAAAAATCCTTTTATTTTGTAGCCAAGTTTATTGTCATTTTGTTCCCAATTTTGTTGTTTTCTCCAGTTTTGATGTCATTTCTGCCAGTTTTGGTGTTATGATAATTTTGCTACTACTTGCTGACGGCATATTTTCGAGGTGCCATATGATTTTTATTTTTATCTTATGTCGAAAATGAATATATATCAATCAATTAAGTTGTATTAACTGATTTGAACATCAAATTTATTACCATTATTGATAGAAACATACATTTACGTTAAACCTAATAAATCTAAACAATTAAAAAATAATCTATAATGTTACACCTGAGAGCCTCCAAAAGAAAGCACTGTCATAATTGAAAGTTCTGTTCCGAGCCATTATATCTCCGACTTGCCAACATTTCACTGTCATGGGAAAACAGCCTCCAGAAGTGTATATCTGAACGCGGAAGACAAACTATACGCAGCTCAACACAAAAATTTGCTAATGTCCACATTTCCTTTTAGCATAGAAAGTCGCTTTTCACTAAATTACGAACGAATTTTTATCCCTTATCAATACCTACACCTGTAATTCCTGGTATACAGAGTGAGTCACCTAACGTTACCGCTAGATATATTTCGTAAACCACATCAAATACTGACGAACCGATTCCACAGACCGAACGTGAGGAGAGGGGCTAGTGTAATTGTTTAATACAAACCATACAAAAATGCACGGAAGTATGTTTTTTAACACAAAACTACGTTTTCTTAAATGGAACCACGTTAGTCTTGTTAGCACATCTGAATATATAAACAAATACGTAATCAGTGCCGTTTGTTGCATTGTAAAATGTTAATTACATCCGGAGATATTGTAACCTAAAGTTGACGCTTGAAACCTCCGACGTTCAGTTGCGTGTTGTAACAAACACGGGACCGAGCGGGGTGGCGCAGTGGTTAGACACTGGACTCGCATTCGGGAGGACGACGGTTCAATCCCGCGTCCGGCCATCCTGATTTAGGTTTTCCGTGATTTCCCTATATCGCTCCAGGCAAATGCCGGGATGGTTCCTTTGAAAGGGTACGGCCGACTTCCCCGATGAGACCGATGACCTCGCTGTCTGGTCTCCTTCCCCAAACCAACCAACCAACAAACACGGGCCACGGTCGGCGAGCAGCATCTGCAGGGACATGTTTATGATGACGACCGTGTTTACGAGTGTGGCTGTAGTGCATTGTTGTGGTTTGGTCTAGCTGTCGCAGTGTCCGCATGCAGCGCTTGCTGCTATTGTTATCCTGCATCCGTCTCCGCACGCAGACCAACTGTAGTACACCGTGTTACCAGACGTCTGTGATAGTGTAGTGTTGTAGGAACTGTGACCATGGTGTATTCGAACTCTGAAGAGGCGGAGATGATACTTATCTATGGCGAGTGTCGACGAAATGCAGCTGAAGCCTACAGGATGTATGCAGAACGGTAACCGGACAGAGAGCATCAACGTGCCGCACATTGCAAAACATCTACCGCCAACTGTATGCAACAGGTATGGTCGTAGCACGCAAACGGATCCGTAACAGGCCCGTCACAGGAGAAGCGGGTGCAGTTGGTGTGTTAGCTGCTGTTGCCATGAACCCACACATGAGTACACGGGACATTGCGAGAGCCGGTGGACTGAGTCAAAGTAGTGTCATGCGCATACTGCATCGCCACCATGTGATGACTTTAATCATCGAGTGCAATTCTGTCAATGGGCATTAACAGAGAATGCGTTGCAGTTCTACCTGTTTACCGATGAAGCGGGTTCCACAAACCACGGGACAGTGAATCTACGGAACATGCATTACTGGTCCGTGGACAATCCTCGCTGGCTGAGACAGGTAGAGCGACAGCGACCGTGGACTGTAAATGTATGGTGCGGAATCATTGGCGACCACCTCATTGGTTGGTTGGTTGGTTGGTTGGTTTGAGGAAGGAGACCAGACAGCGTGGTCATCGGTCTCATCGGATTAGGGAAGGATTGGGAAGGAAGTCGGCCGTGCCCTTTCAGAGGAACCATCCCGGCATTTGCCTGGAGTTATTTAGGGAAATCACGGAAAACTTAAATCAGGATGGCCGGACGCGGGATTGAACCGTCGTCCTCCCGAATGCGAGTCCAGTGTCTAATCACTGCGCCACCCCGCTCGGTGCCTCATTGGTCCTCACCTCGTTGCAGGGGCCCAAACAGCTGCAACATACATCGCGTTTCTACATAATGATCTGCCGACGTTGCTCGAAAATGTCCCACTGGAAACGCGTCGACGTATGTGGTATCAGCATGATGGTGCACCTGCATATTCCGCAATTAACACTAGGCTGACTCTTGACAGGATGTTCGGCGGGCGTTTCATAGGACGTGGAGGACGCATAAATTGGCCAGCCCGTTCTCCTGATCTTACACCTCTGGACTTCTTTCTGTGTGGTACGTTAAAGGAGAATGTGTACCGTGATGTGCCTGCAACCCCAGAGGATATAAAACAACGTATTGTGGCAGCCTGCGGCGACATTACACCGGATGTACTGCGGCGTGTACGACATTCATTACGCCAGAGATTGCAATTGTGTGCAGCAAATGATGGTCACCACATTGAATATCTATTGGCCTGACATGTCGGGACACACTCTATTCCACTCCGTAATTGAAAACGGAAACCACGTGTGTACGTGTACCTCACCCCTCATGGTAATGTACATGTGCGTCAGTGAAAAAGACCAATAAAAAGGTGTTAGCATGTGGACGTAATGTTCTGTTCCAGTCTCTTCTGTACCTAAGGTCCATCACCGTTCCCTCTGGATCCCTACGTAATTCGGTGCTATCCGATACACACGATCGAACAGCGGAGGAGTGGTACTCAAGCGTCAACTTTACGAGGTGCATTCAAGTTCTAAGGCCTCCGATTTTTTTTCTAATTAACTACTCACCCGAAATCGATGAAACTGGCGTTACTTCTCGACGTAATCGCCCTGCAGACGTACACATTTTTCACAACGCTGATGCCGTGATTCCATGGCAGCGGCGAAGGCATCTTTAGGAGTCTGTTTTGACCACTGGAAAATCGCTGAGGCAATAGCAGCACGGCTGGTGAATGTGCGGCCACGGAGAGTGTCTTTCATTGTTCGAAAAAGCCAAAAGTCACTAGGAGCCAGGTCAGGTGAGTAGGGAGCATGAGGAATCACTTCAAAGTTGTTATCACGAATAAACTGTTGCGTAACGTTAGCTCGATGTGTGGGTGCGTTGTCTTGGTGAAACAGCACACGCGCAGCCCTTCTCGGACGTTTTTGTTGCAGTGCAGGAAGGAATTTGTTCTTCAAAACATTTTCGTAGGATGCACCTGTTACCATACTGCCCTTTGGAACGCAATGGTTAAGGATTACGCCCTCGCTGTCCCAGAACATGGGCACCATCATTCTTTCAGCACTGGCGGTTACCCGAAATTTTTTTGGTGGCGGTGAATCTGTGTGCTTCCATTGAGCTGACTGGCGCTTTGTTTCTGGATTGAAAAATGGCATCCACGTCTCGTCCATTGTCACAACCTACGAAAAGAAAGTCCTATTCATGCTGTCGTTGCGCGTCAACATTGCTTGGCAACATGCCACACGGGCAGCCATGTGGTCGTCTGTCAGCATTCGTGGCAACCACCTGGATGACACTTTTCGCATTTTCAGGTCGTCATGCAGGATTGTGTGCACAGAACCCACAGAAATGCCAACTCTGGAGGCGATCTGTTCAACAGTCATTCGGCGATCCCCCAATACAATTCTCTCCACTTTCTCGATCATGTCGTCAGACCGGCTTGTGCGAGCCCGAGGTTGTTTTGGTTTGTTGTCGCACGATGTTCTGCCTTCATTAAACTGTCGCACCCACGAACGCACTTTCGACACATCCATGACTCCATCACCACATGTCTCCTTCAACTGTCGATGAATTTCAATTGGTTTCACACCACGCAAATTCAGAAAAGAGTGATTGCACGCTGTTCAAGTAAGGAAAACGTCGCCATTTTAAGTATTTAAAACAGTTCCCATTCTCGCCGCTGGCCGTAAAATTCCATGTGCCGTACGGTGCTGTCATCTCTAGGAAGTATTGACAACGAACGTGGCCTCATTTTAAAACAATGCGCAAGTTTCTATCTCTTTCCAGTCCGGAGTAAAAAAATCGGTGGCCTTAGAACTTGAATGCACCTCGTAGGTTACAATATCTCCGGATGTAATTAACATTTTACAATGCAACAAACGGCACTGATTACGTATTTGTTTATATGTTCAGATGTGCTAACAAAACTAACGGGGTTCCATTTTAAAAAATGTAGGTTTGTGTTAAAAAAACATACTTCCTTGCATTTTTTTATGGTTTGTATTAACCAGTTACACTAGCCCCTCTCCTCACGTTCGGCCTGTGGAATCGATTCATCAGTATTTCATGTGGTTTACGAAATATATCCAGCGGTAATGTTAGGTGACTCACCCTGTATATAAACCTCTGTTCCCTGTCAGCATTAAGAAAGTTCATCATTATTACCCCTTTGTTAAAACAAAAACCTAGGAATGTGAACGTGGACTTGCATGGATCTGTAGATCCATGAGTTATTAGCCTAGTATGAATATAGAACTTGCTGGTGGCATGCATCACCGAACGACATTTTTCCCATGATCGAGGAACCATATAGCTCGGGACAGAGGTCACGCTTTTGCCCATCAGCGTTACGTTTCACAGTAGTTTTTTGCAACACGTTGCACCAAAACCAATGGGTTTTGGAGGCAAATTTAATGAAATATACCAATTACAATACCTATTTTCATAGTACGTAAGTATAAACTCAGAAACAAAAATTTTTTACTTTATTTTCACAAAGAAATAATCGGAAACGTTATGTAGTCCGTTGGCCGTTACCTCCACACAGATCTTTCAGAATTGGTAGCTACCAACAGCGGTCTTGAATCACATCACAAAAAATATTTTTCGTCGTAGTCCACCATGTGTAAAACTAACGGTTCCAATATCTCTTATCAACTATTTTGTTATGGCAGTGTACGTACTCTTTTGAAATGAGGAGATTCTCTTTCAAAACTTTTCGACAGTGGTTTGTGTATGATATCTTTGTGACTTATCTCATTCTATAAGTCATTCGACAACTGTTTAGGAAAATATGCTTTCATTTCTTGATCATGCTTGATCCCCGAACATCAATTTGTGTCGAGAAGTAAATGTGCCTTCTTTTTATGGACTATGAACAGCGTATCAAGCAACCATTACTAACTATCTTGTTTTCACGCTTGTGGTGTTCAGTTTTGTAAATATATTAATCAGATAAATTTTTGTGGCTCTCACTGTCGTCATTGAGTTGTGCCAATATTGTGTTATTTTGTTAAAAGCAGCTGAATTCTTGTGTACTTTCACAGCATACGCGAAATTTTAAGGGAAATTAATGACAATAAAATATGTAATATCAAGCCTGTACAAACATTTCACCAATGCATGGAATATTAATCATCTAATTAATACCGCAGTACTTGGAACAAAATTGCGATATTCCGGTACTGTAATTAAATATGCTTGATTAACTCCCTTGTTAACGCCTAAATCGCACACGGTCTGTCGTAGTTATTTTCAACTGAATTTTTCATGTTTACGCTATTTAGGAACAAAAAGTGAGTCATTTCCTTGCGATATTATATTGCCAACGGCTTCTGAGGTGACAACGGATACGACGCAGAAGTACTAGCGCATCATTTTCCTGCAGCACAATTCGAGTGTTATTAAAGTTGCTTTAACATCTAGGTATTAGCAATGGAAGTATGTTGTACTCGAAGCGTAAAAAATATCGCAGATGCAATTTTTAATGTAGGAAGCAATGTAAGTGTTCTTACGAGTGTGGCAGCATACTAGCTGGAAGAGTAAATAGAAGAGCTATGGTTTTTAATGTCTCATTACGGATTTCCAGTACCGAAACGGCACACACTTCTGACACAGGCAAGTGCGTATGGGTTCAACTGCACAGGTACGTCACAATGAGAAAGGTCATTACGTGATCTGGAGTGAAGACACAGGTAACTCAAACATTTCACATGTAGAATTCTCTAATGAAACTGAAGCAGCTTCTGTTTCTCGGTGATTATGCACCATTTTTGTCCTTTGTATTTGTAACATCTATAACGGCCAAAGCACCGCTGTACAACTGTGAAAGCTGCTAACAGAAGCGATTACTAGGCTACGATCTGAAATACAGCGAATTGGGCTATGATTCCAGCATTTCTTTATTAGGATGCAATTGTAGAAATACTAACGGTTTATTGTATTTCCGATTTCGTCTCATATAGGCTGATTTAACGTTGGGTCTTGCGCTTCCCCAGGAGTGTGTGGACATTAAAATTAATATTTTTTTTAAAAAAAAGACAATGATCTTCATGCATCGGTCCGAGGTACTATTACTATCGCCATCTACAGACGTACTCTCTCCAGCAATAAGTTGACTTTTCGGAGGCACTGTCAGCCCAGACTTCATTCGTTACGTGCATTATTGTTCATGAGCATGTTCAGCCTGAAGAACGGCTTTTTCAAAACGACGACACTAGAAGGTTTATGTTGCGCTGGCGTACGCCTTCGCCAGCGCACAGGTCGGCACTAGGAAACGTTGCATAGCAGGCGCTGAACTAAGCGCGCCTATGACAAAAGAAGACCAAGACACGCCCCCAGGCTACGCACCGATAACGCTCTGTGGGCTGCGTGCATATACGACGACACCGCCGGCCGAGATGTCTCAGTCGCTCAATTTCTCAATCTCAGTACCTCAGGACGTCGCATCGGGACTCATTTTCACTGGTCCTCAATGTGTCACACTGTGCTCTTGTCTTCCACAGTGATAGTCGTCACCTCGCACCTCACTAGCTGTGAGGTATATACTTGTGATATGGACACGGACAACATTCAATAATTATTACATGTTATTTGATTGCTGTTAACCACACAACTTCAGATTGGAGGTAACTAGTCAGAACTCAAATGGTTCCTGTAATGAAGTGTATCTTAACCACGTGTCCATTTTGTGTTGTAGTGAAAGGAAACTGGCCACCCACCTATCATACTATCCTCTCCTCATCCAGCCAGTAACAACAAAACGTTACAAGAGAGCACAGCCACAGAATATGTGACAAACGAGTGTATGTGTTAGACAACTTTGCCGTGATTGAATCTGCGGAGGATTCTACTTGTGTGTGATTTAAATCAATATAATGTTGCAGGCACTGTGTTAGATCCAGCCCAAAAGCTGCAGCCCAAAAACTGCAGCTCGTGGGAAAGGAAGGTAGACGACTAAGTCACAAAGAGGTCTTCCTGGAAACTTCCCATAGTCCTCCGTTCATTTTGTCACAGCAAATGTCTGTCCCTGGAGAACAACTGCGGCAGGGGGGAACAATTTACACTAAAGACACCACTAGAAAATAGAGTGTTGGAAATCAGGTATTCGCAGATGCAACTTTCCGTTGGCCGGAAGTACCTGGTGGCCAGAAGCACGCAGCAGCCGAACACTGAAATCTTAGTCACAAAATGTTTCTGCGGGAATATGTTTGCTGAGTGAACATACGGACACCAGGATGATTTAGTACAAGTCACAGATTTGTAAGCCATACTCCTTTGCTGGATGACACACGGGAGACGAATCAACGAGAGTAAGGCAGAGGAAAAGAAGTGCAGGAGAGACAGAATTTTCGGAGCGATTTCTCTTTGGTTTGAGCGATGGAAAGGGGCACTAGGGACGCACGGCTGTGTTTTATTCGGAGTCTTGGAAGATGCCTCCGTAGATGCTGCTCTTTTGAGCTGGTATTCTTGGAAATGTTCGTCACAAGCACCACATCCACACTCAGTTGCTGATGCTGCAGCGGGCATCCCGGTGGTCCGAGATTCACCATACCTTGTCGTGGATTGGAAAATCACGATCTGGGCTGACTGCCCAAAACCCGTCTGGTCAGCGTACTGACGTCCTGTTCGGGAGGTGGTATGTCTCTGCCTTCCTTAAAACTCATCCCGTTGTAGACAAGATCTTTTAGTCCCATGTAAGGCCTTTGCGAGTCTTGCTCTCTGAATAGTAGGTGGATATTTCTATTGCTGAGTCCGCCATTTGAGTGTAAGGAGTTTGTCATATTATTTACGCGTCTTTAAAATGGCCGTGTGCTTACCGACGTTAGTGTTTCATTTCCCGATGCCTCACATTTGTGCATCATTTTCCTTAACTCTCTCTTTCAAGACTGCACAATATCTCCTGTCGTAATGGTAATCATTAATGATAAGTTTCTCCATGTCTGGATGATGTTGCTGGTTCCACAACTGGTGTTCAACTAATGAAAATCCCCTCCAGTTGCTTTTTTCCGAACATTATTGAGTTCACACGACCGTTTCTGGCCTTTATATTAGCCCATTATCAAGTGTCTCTGAATGTTACGCTGTAGAGAAGTTTCTCTGCAGCATAACTTTCAGATACACTTGATGATGGGCTAATTGAAAGCCCATATCGGTCGTATGAACTTAAATTTCTGAAAAAAATTACAGCTGGAGTGGATTATCACTAATTAAATATAATTTACCTCAATGATAATAGTTTAATATTCACGAAAACCCTGCTACACATTTATCAACAACAAGTGAAGAATTGTGGGATCCGATGACCTCCAGAAAACATTTTAAATGTGATGTTCCTCCAGGACCACCTAGCGTATAGGTTGTTTAGCTCAAGGAGATCCAGAACTGGAAGTCACCGTGCTTTCACATTCTGCTACCCGTAAGAACTGCCTGCAGAAGAAATAACTATTATTGTGTAGTTATAGAGGCCAGTATTCGATTATATATTTTCTGCTGAGGCACAGCACTAGATGCATAGACTTCGCTAAATCAAATAAATGCAACAGACATTTGACAGACATACAAGCTTTAACTGGAGACTAGTTTTGATGTATGATATGAGGATTCCAAATTTATAAAATCTTTTTCTACGTTGTGGAAGTGGACAGGTGAAATTCAAACTAATTCCGCAGAAATAATACGAACCTTGCTGTAATTCGATGAGCCAGAGAGATTTCGCCAATTGATATGACGGAGCCAAATTCTCAAATCGTCAGATTTTTTATGCCTAATCATGTGAAATGCTACGATTTTAATCTATTGCAACGAAAGCAGCTGAACTATTGCAATATTTTGCTGTTTCTGCTAAATGACGCCGGTGACATCGAACTTACCGAACTATTTACGTGACAATAATGACCATAACATTTAACGGTGTTGCGGCGTAGAATAGTAAAGGTTGAAAAATAGAGAATTTTATTAAAACTCATTCACCTTGCTATAAGCAAACTGCGGTCACGCCAGAGGAACATACAGAGAGGGAACCAGGAAATAAACAGTATGCCCAAGTGGGTCAGACCTCGGCACCCTACAACACAGCGCCGAGAGAGAGAGAGAGAGAGAGAGAGAGAGAGAGAGAGAGAGAGAGAGGAGAGAGGAGAGGAGAGAGAGGAGAGAGGAGAGAGGAGAGAGAGGGGGGAGATGGGCGAGAGGGAGGAGTGTGGGGAGAGGGGGGAAAGAGGGGGAGTGAGGGGGGGAGAGAGGGGAGAGGAGAGAGAGAGAGAGACGACGACGACGACGACGACGACGACGACGATCTCAGCAGAAAAAAGCACAGGACAGAAAACTAACGGAAACGTGACAAGCATATTCGATATCTCGTAAGAGGTGTCGAAAGATATTGTACGTTTGTCATAGGAAGCAGTATCAGTGAACCTACACAGCATTTAGGACCCTGTTACGCGAATATAGCAGAATAAGGACACATGCGGTCATTAGGAATGGAGCATCGCGTCACAACCTCATCTTAGTTCCCTATAAATACTCGAGCTCTACGGCTCTCGAGGAGTCGGTCATTATGATAGTTGGCGTTCACAGTAATAGCACTCGATTCTATGATTACGATACTGTAGCGAATATATGTCCTACATTCTCCATAACAATCTAAGAACCAGCCGAAGATGTACCTGAGACGACGGTCTTCGCCTGATGAACTTCATACTGTTCGCCGCCTACCACTGCTGAAGGAGATCGACAGACCACGGGACTTTCGACAACACTACATGGCAGTTGAGTTGTCAAGAGTCAATATAGAATTCGGAATGGGATCGAGCACACACAACCAGCTAGTACGAGACCATTCGTGATGGACCAAAGCCGCGCCAGCAGCGCTCCAGGGCGCAAGGTCAGTCACTCTTCGACTGGGCATGCAGTCGAGGAGCTGATATGGCAGCCGTCAGCGGTAATTCAACGCGTAGCTGAAAGAGGCATGGGTTACAAGGCCGGTGTGGAACAGGATGACTGTAAACATTATGAATAAATAATTGAATCATGACGATGTTTTGCTAGCCTCAGAGACGCTTCACAGGTATCCAACTGCTATCCTGACTTCATACAGAGGGCTCAGCCCCCCTGTATGTTGTTGTCAGAAATGTGCACTCTGACGCCGTCATCAGAGGATTTGGCAACGGAGGCATTCGAATCCAGCGCCAGTAATCTGGACGTAGTGGGCTGCCTCTACAGGGTCCATACTTCGCAGTAGTAACCTCAACGTGGCGAGCACAAAAACATTTTTCTTTCTTTGTGATATGGTAGACGTTAGGCGTATTGATGGACGCGCTATGTTAAAAGTATCTTTTGTAAAACCAACGGAGTTTTTGATTTATCAGACTTCAGAAGCAATTGTAAATAAACGTATTTGGTACCAGTGAGATGTGCTGTTTGGAGAGTAAAATTCTCAACAGAGGTGGTGCCATGAGGAATTGGTGGCGCAGTTAGAATATTTGCGAACGGCGTGAGATTCACAACTGGGTTCGAGTGACTGTAAGTCGTCAGTAGCAATGCACCACTTTACAGTAGATTATTCAACAGCTAACCTCGTCAAGCCCTTCTCGAGAAAAAAAAACAGAAGACGTCACGGTATTCATTAATGTTGTATAAACTATAGCCAGAATGTGTAATTGGTCAAATGAAATTCCTCTGCTGGTAGTCAGTTTACGCCTTGCGGGTGAAGCCAAGACATACGCGATGTATCATGAAACACTGAGCAGCGCAAATGAGACTGTAGAGACGTTTTCAGACAGAATCCGTAAAATAAATGCGCAAACATATGAGTTGACGGGAAATCATGACGCAGATTGCGTCATACTCAGGAACTCAAGAACAGATCATTCGATGTGTTTTTGCGAGGAATTCCATCGGAATTTTCAAGAATAGTCCGAATAGAAAATGCAGAGGATTTGGCTGCAGCACTGCGTATTGCCACGCATCTGCAGGAGATAGATATTGCGGCACGGGTACCCACTGATAAGCGAGTTTTTTGCTTCTGAAAAGAATTTTCATCGTTGTGAGAAGAAAGGACATTTGAAGACGCATTGCAATCAACCACAATGTTACAGATGGGGGTGCTTCGATCACAAGGCAAACGAGCGTGGGGACAAGAACCAAGGTGGAGGAAATAATAAACGGAAAACTTTAAACATAAACGGTGGTGTTTCGACCCTCGGAAAATGTGCCTGGTAAGTCAGAGTACTTCAAACTCTAAGGCAGAGACGGACTGCTGTTTGACGGACAAAGTACGTGGTAAGGATTAGTAAATTTCTACTCGGTTTTGGTGCACATGTATATTATTAGTCTAGACATCGTGAGTTGGAGAAGACTAGGGACTCGAAGGTATATTTTATAATGGAGTGGTGAACAATCACTTGGTATCACTGGGGGAAAAACAGGTCGTTTCGTGAGCATAGGGAAGTGTTGCTAACAGTGGGACAAGGGTATTCAGCGATTCTTGGACTTGATTTCCTGGATAGGCATCATACAAAAGTTAATCTTTCACAACGAAAAGTTGAACCTGGCGGGAACTTGTTTACATTGGTTCCAACAGCTTTAAATGTTTCAGTGTCGTAAGGTACTCCGATTGCTGTCACCAACTGAACAGCGTACTCGTATATTAAAGACGATTACAAAGGACAAAGTACCTGCTGGTACAGAGACGTTGGTTTGGGTTTCTGTAGATATCGATGTCCCACTGCAGAACAATGAAGTATTAGATGAAATGCATTGTTTCATACGAAGAAGCGTTGCGCGCATAACCATCGTTAATGGGCAACTGATGATTCCGATTAACTTGGACAATTTTGGGACAGATGAAGTGAATCTCCCGAAAGGATTATTCATAGCGAGTTTAGAGATACTCGAAGATGAGGATTTCCAAGGCTTATGCTGTGACCACAGCATCAGACAAACCATCAATGCGTCAGTACTACGTGACAAGGTTCGCCACTTTAAAGATATCGGACGAGAAGTCATGGAAGCTTTGTTGTCAGACTTATTCAGCTCAGATGGTCCACCACCAGCAGCCGCGCCCGGTAGCCGCGCGGTCTAGGGGCCTTGCCACGGTTCGCGCGGCTCCTCCCGTCGGAGGTTCGAGTCCTCCCTCGGGCACGGGTGTGTGTGTTGTTCTCAGCATAAGTTAGTAGTAGTGTGTAAGTCTAGGGACCGATGATCTCAACAGTTTGGTCCCTTAGAAATTGACACATTTGACAGACACCACAAACTACTAAATAATTACAGTCATTAACTGGGTTGCGCAATTACCATCGCAAGTTCGTGAAAGGGTTCGCTGAAATTGAACGACCATTAACTAACTTGGTACGAAAAGGTGCTAGTTTTCAGTGGACATCACAATGCATAGAAGCGTTTGAGAAACTCAAACAGATATTAGTATCAGATGTGTAAATAGTTCCTGACTTTGAACGGGTGTTCATGCATGCTTGCTTGTGATGCTGGCAACAATGGTTTCGGCTATGACTTAAATCAGAATATTGATGGAAAACAACATCCGGTGGAATATGCCTGCAGACAAATGAATAAGACCGAAACTAATTATTTAACAACTGAAAATCAAACGATAGGAGTTATATACGGAATCTCTTATTTTAGCTGCTACTTGTACGGTCGTAAATTCAAAGTTGTTACAGACCACGCATGTTTAAAATGGTTATTAGGGTGAAAAGATCCATCAAGTCAATTAGCAAGGTTTTCATTAAAATTAACTGAGTTAGCTTATGAAGTACTTCATAAGCCCGGAGTCAAGCACACAAATGCTGAGGTTCGAAGCAAAAAGAAATTATTTGGAAATTTGTGGTAAGCCTCTATGAGACAAAACTGTTGAAGTCATCGGTCCCTAGGCTTACACACTACTTAATCTAACTTAAAGTAACGTGCGCTAAGGACAACAGACACACTCATTCCCGAGGGAGGACTCGAACCTCCGATGGGGGGAGCAGCGTGAACCGTGGCAAGGTGCCCAGACCGCGCGGCTATCCCGCGCGGCAAGCAGAAAGATATCTTATTTGCAACTAGTCAACTAGTAGGTGTAAGCCAGACAGATTTGATAAAGGCACAAGCAGCTGACAGTAATGTCAATTGTTTCGATCACAGCCTCAGTTTGAAACGCAAGAAGGCTTGCTATGTACGAGGGCAGTTCAATAAGTAATGCAACACATTTTTTTTTCTGAAACAGGGGTTGTTTTATTCAGCATTGAAATACACCAGGTTATTCCCAATCTTTTAGCTACACAACACTATTTTTCTACGTAATCTCCATTCAATGCTACGGCCTTACGCCACCTTGAAATGAGGGCCTGTATGCCTGCACGGTACCAGTCCACTGGTCGATGTCGGAGCCAACGTCGTACTGCATCAATAACTTCTTCATCATCCGCGTAGTGCCTCCCACGGATTGCGTCCTTCATTGGACCAAACATATGGCAATCCGACGGTGCGAGATCGGGGCTGTAGGGTGCATGAGGAAGAACAGTCCACTGAAGTTTTGTGAGCTCCTCTCGGGTGCGAAGACTTGTGTGAGGTCTTGCGTTGTCATGAAGAAGGAGAAGTTCGTTCAGATTTTTATGCCTACGAACACGCTGAAGTCGTTTCTTCAATTTCTGAAGAGTAGCACAATACACTTCAGAGTTGATCGTTTGACCATGGGGAAGGACATCGAACAGAATAACCCCTTCAGCGTCCCAGAAGACTGTAACCATGACTTTACCGGCTGAGGGTATGGCTTTAAACTTTTTCTTGGTAGGGGAGTGGGTGTGGCGCCACTCCATTGATTGCCGTTTTGTTTCAGGTTCGAAGTGATGAACCCATGTTTCATCGCCTGTAACAATCTTTGACAAGAAATTGTCACTCTCAGCCAGATGACGAGCAAGCAATTCCGCACAGATGGTTCTCCTTTGCTCTTTATGGTGTTCGGTTAGACAACGAGGGACCCAACGGGAACAAACCTTTGAATATCCCAACTGGTGAACAATTGTGACAGCACTACCAACAGAGATGTCAAGTTGAACACTGAGTTGTTTGATGGTGATCCGTCAATCATCTCGAACGAGTGTGTCCGCACGCTCCACCATTGCAGGAGTCACAGCTGTGCAACAGCCGGCCGGCACGCGGGAGATCAGACAGTCTTGCTTGACCTTGCGGTGATGATGACACACGCTTTGCCCAACGACTCACCATGCTTTTGTCCACTGCCAGATCACCGTAGACATTCTGCAAGCGCCTATGAATATCTGACATGCCCTGGTTTTCCGCCAAAAGAAACTCGATCACTGCCCGTTGTTTGCAACGCACATCCGTTACAGACGCCATTTTAACAGCTCCGTACAGCGCTGCCACCTGTCGGAAGTCAATGAAACTATACGAGACGAAGCGGGAATGTTTGAAAATATTCCACAAGAAATTTCCGGTTTTTTCAACCAAAATTGGCTGAGAAAAAAAATGTGTTGCATTACTTATTGAACTGCCCTCGTAGATCTAGAAAGTGCGGACCTCGCATTGTAGTTCCTGCAGCGCTGAGACTGGAAGTCAAGAGAACGACCACGCGTTACCGGGTCACGGAGGAAAATGTACAACTGAAAGACGTGTAGCTCAAAGGTGTCGCATTGATGTACAACAATATGTAAGGAACTGGATCCCATTTGCACAACGAACAGATTTGAGTAATCAGAGACGTCAGTTACAACGACTACCAGAAGCTGACAAACAATGCTCTTTGTTGGGGTCAAACGTCCTGGGATCTTTTGATAGAACACAAGCAGATAATAGATATGTTCTTACTATGTTAGATCATTTTTCACGATATCTAGTAATGGTACCCATTCCGCATCAGAAGGCGATTGAGGTAGCACAGGCAATGATAAACAACTAGTTATTAAAATTTGGTGTGCCACAAACCATTATTATGGACCAAGGCAGTAAATTTGTATCAGAGCTAATGAAACAGCTATGTCGCTAATTAAAAATTAAGAAGGTATGTACCAGCCTGTTCCATCCTTAAACTAATGGATGGACAGAACGAGTTCACGGTACATTATTCAATATTTTAAGCCATTACATAAATTCACAACGTTCATATGAGGATATATACTTAAGTTTTGTCGGATGCACATATAATTAAGAAGTTCATGGAGGAACTGGCCTCTCACCGTACGAGGAAGTGTAAGGGCGGAAAATGCCGTCACCTTTTGACGTAGTTAAACCTAAACTGGGTTCACGGAATTTTGCAAGGAAGTTGAAAATTTGGCAAAGGGTAAAACATGGCAACACAAAAGCTTTAGAGAAGGAAGAACGTATTTGGCAACGGGCGAGCAAACTGCCACAATGCAGAATAGGACAGTGGCTATTACTAGCTAATCAGTATAACCCCAACGGGAAAACGAAAAAAAATTTTAACGAAACACCATGGGTCACACCTAGTTATCGAAATGACTTCACCAGTCAATGTCACATTGCAGTAGCCAACTAGAACTTCTATAGCACATGTAAGTTGAGTCAAACTGCTTAAAGATGAGATTGATGCATTGCCACAAATTCCCTCAATCAGAAATACCAGGGAAGCAGGTAAATTAGAGAAATGTACTTTACACATTTAGATCTAGACGTAAATAGCATAAGTTCTGGGATACTATGCACATATCGTATTTGTTTGTTACTTAGGTTGGTCTTAATTTTCTTTACTTGTAATGTTGTGTGTCTATTTACTAGTACAAAGAAGGGAGAGAATAATGGTGTTTCCCTTTCTCTCAGAAGGTGAGCCAATATGATAACCAGATACCTTTATCTGAGTGTAGCACTACTACATTGTTGCAGAGGAGATGTGATACGGAATCAACCGCTGTACATTGGAGTTTTTTTACTAGGCAATCAGATGCTCTACTAGCGAGTCACAGATGGACATTCACGTTTACATTTAACATTTGGCAAGTAAGGAATGATGCACGAAGACTGCAAGAAATGTTTACAGATTTTAAAAAGGAAGTAGAAAAAAGATCATTGGAAGATACGCAGAACGAGTATCAGATATTCAAACTCTCGTATGAGAAACCGAGGATTCAGTTGCATCAGATAACATAAATTGCACCATTAACGTTAATACGTAAAAAACGTGGCTGGCTGGAGGCAGGGGAGTGCGTGAAAAAACTCTTAGCGTCTCAGACAAAATTTCAGAAATTAAATATCGCTGGCTTTGCTCAATGTCTGCACCCAGAAACAGTAACTAACACTTGATATAGAAGCGGTAAACCAACTGGGGTAATGAAACTAGAGTTGCTGGGCAATGGATTGTTAATTAATGGAACTAGATGTGTGCTGTATCCTCGTCGGCACTGTAAAGTCTTGTACCGCAAGGAAGGAAGGGAGAGGATGTTGTTATGGGTGACCGGTATCTTCTTTCTACAACACAAATGCACACATGGGTTAACACGGTTCTTTACTTACTTGCGCTGGATACCTGAATAGAGTCCATGTGTTGTGGTACAGGCTCATCAATAATAGTCCTCTTGCCGACGATATCGATAATCTTGCTATTACAAACTTCAGTGACTGACTCACCCAGGCTACGACAGTACATAGTGACCAGATTAGTGACTATAGCGGGATTTGTATTTTTCCAGTAGCGTGACTAACGTTTGTGATAGCAAGATTACCGATATTGTCTGCAACAGGACTATTACTGATGATCTTGTACCACAGCACATGGCTTCTATTCAAGTTAAGTATCCAGTGCAAGTAAATAAAGAACCGTGTTAATCAACGTGTGCATTTGTGTTGTAGAATGAAGATACCGGCCACCCGTAACAACATCCTCTCCATTGATTTCTTGCGGTACAAGATTCTACAGTGTGGGATAGCAGGAAGAAAACTTCGCCTCCCAGCTACCGTCACGGGTACAACAATGTTGAGGCACCACCACATATCTCATCTAATCAAAACCTAACTTTTATTAACGATATCTCAGATTAAGCTTTGGTGGTGGTGGTTAGTGTTTAACGTCCCGTCGACAACGAGGTCATTAGAGACGGAGCGCAAGCTCGAGTTAGGGAAGGGTTGGGAAGGAAATCGGCCGTGCCCTTTCAAAGGATCCATCCCGGCATTTGCCTGAAACGATTTAGGGAAATCACGGAAAATCTAAATCAGGATGGCCGGAGACGGGATTGAACCGTCGTCCTCCCGAATGCGAGTCCAGTGTGCTAACCAGATTAAGCTTTGCTACAATCAATAGACAATCAATAGATACAATCACAGAAAGGACAAATTTAGGTCAATAAAATATTGCAACACTTGAAACACTATCACTAGAAATGTAGACAAAACACAGTCATTTAAAGTTTATCAACGAAAAGCATAATCTTGCTTCTAGTATTTATTTTTGCCAACTTACTTTTGCATAAAGTGTAAGATATCTCATTCAAAGGAGGCAACCAGTTACCAGATACCTATAGTGAGGATGCATACCTGTAACAAATAATAAGAAGAAAATGAAAATAACGTAGTTAACAAGGACAATATGAGAAAGTAGATTAATTAAGCTAACTAAGATTCAAGACTTTGGTTACGAAGCAGCAAGGGAAATACTTGTAAAGTAAGTTTTAAAACATAAGGCAGGTACTGACTAAATATTGTAAAGTGCGGTCACGCCAGAGGCAGAGACACAACCTGGAAATAACCAGTATGTCGCAAGTGGGTCAAGACCGTTACGACACTGCAGCACACTCATGCATTTCCAAATCATTAAAAAAAAAAAACAGCAGTCAAAAGCTGCTGGCATACAGCAGCAATAAGCAGTTGATGTTGAGGTATCAGTTGAGCGCATATATGCTTAATAACGGTTTTTGTAATGGATCGTTCGCTACCTGATTTATGTAAGACGACGGTTGATAGACGGCTGGAAAACTTTTTAAGCAACATAAATGTTAAGATTCTCAAAGAACTCCAGGTTTCAATATACAGGGTGTTACAAAAAGGTACGGCCAAACTTTCAGGAATCATTCCTCACACACAAATAAAGAAAACATGTTATGTGGACATGTGTCCGAAAACGCTTAATTTCCATGTTAGAGCTCATTTTAGTTTGTTCTTCCACCTACGCTCAATGGAGCACGTTATCATGATTCCATACTGGATACTCTACCTGTGCTGCTAGAACATGTGCCTTTACAAGTACGACACAACATGTGGTTCATGTACGATGGAGCTCCTGCACATTTCAGTCGAAGTGTTCGTACGCTTCTCAACAACAGATTCGGTGACCGATGGATTGGTAGAGGCGGACCAATTCCATGGCCTCCACGCTCTCCTGACCTCAACCATCTTGACTTTCAAGTATGGGGGCATTTGAAAGCTCTTTTCTACGCAACCCCGGTACCAAATGTAGAGACTCTTCGTGCTCGTATTGTGGACGGCTGTGATACAATACGCCATTCTCCAGGGCTGCATCAGCGCATCAGGGATTCCATGCGACGGAGGGTGGATGCATGTATCCTCGCTAACGGAGGAAATTTTGAACATTTCCTGTAACAAAGTGTTTGAAGTCACGCTGGCATGTTCTGTTGCCGTGTGTTTCCATTCCATGATTAATGTGATTTGAAGAGAAGTAATAAAATGACCTCTAACATGGAAAGTAAACGTTTCCGGACACATGTCCACATAACATATTTTCTTTCTTTGTGTGTGAGGAATGTTTCCTGAAAGTTTGGCCGTACCTTTTTGTAACACCCTGTATTATTGCCAAACCTCTTATTAGCAAAAAATATGTATTCTTTCTGTACTGAACAAATTATGGGATTAGAGTACGTAATGTTACTAATTGTCTCAGATACTTCATCTGGTCTTAATCTGAAAGATAACATATTTGGATTGTCACTTATTCTACGAAATTTGAGTTTACAGCGTTAACGACTGTCACATCTCTAACAACGCATTGCCCAATATTTGCAATATCGTAGTAGTAATATACAAATGAATCAATTGCCATAGCGAACTGCGTACACTGGAGGCCTGGTTTGATAACAGTTTTGTATAATCAGAAGACTGTACCACCAACAAGAAGAACAAAAGCCAATTGGACTCGTGTAATTTGTGATACTTTAAGTTCAGAACTCAAATGTCAATTTCCCAAAGCATTTCGGTGCAACCCTCAAAACTTATCTAGAAAATCGGTTTCAGTTTTCCGACTGACTATAGTACCCCAAAGTAGGTCCATTTCCTAGACAGGCAGCATGGATGTGTGGTACAATCCTTGGTTGCCATGTAGGCGTCGTGTGTTCTATCCCCTGCCGATGCAAATTTGTAAGCAGGAGTGCATGATCTACTAGAACGTCCGTGAAACGTAAAATATACAAAGGAGTAAACAAGTCAGTGAAGGTCGCTTGTTCGAGACTCGTTTTGGTCAACATTGTTTTCGTTTTTCGCTGTTCAGTTCGACTACCTGAGTCATGAAATTACAACATTCATAAAAAAAATGCTAATTAGCACACGTCTATCATTTTTATAAAAATTGCATGTCTTTATATTTCTAATGAAATATTTCAGACAAAAATCCAGTTTTCATTCCCTGTACAAGTTCTCAAGTACTGATCTTTTATAAATGACTTAATAAATGTAGTCTGGATTAAACTATCATCACAATTTATTCCTGTGTATTTTACGCATGTACTTTTATTTAAAATTTTGCCACAACCAATAGTCGAAACGAGACCTTTCTCGTGGCAGGACTAGCGTTCTGCGACAGTGCCACATGGCTCGTCGGGAAGCGACGTTCCTTTTGGGTATTAAAGACAGTCAGGAAAAAAAACAAAGTCGATTTTCTCGAGAATTGTTGGGCGGTTCATCGAACTGCTTTTGAATATTGATATTTGAGTTCTGAAATCACGTAGCATAAATTTAAAAAAAAATCGATTGAAAGTACCTGGAGGTTCTGTGGGTTGCATAAAAGTCAGGCGGACAGCGGTTACTTTTGTGCGTTATAGTACAAGTTAGGGGATTTGGCATTCGTGTCCTGTAGTGATTTGCGGGTTCTTGATGGCTTAAGTGCTCACGTATTTTTCTTCACCAGTATGGAATTGACAAGTTACTGTCTACTTTGATGACCGTCTATCTGGTGCTACGGTTCACGATAGTAGACAACACATTTCATCTTGCTGTCCAGAGCAACTGCTGGTGGCTGTAGTGGTTTTCCCGAGTCGAGGTATTTTAAGTGGCGCTTGGAAATCTAAGTGCCTGTGTGACGTCGGAAATGCAGTGTCCCACGACCCGTAAACCCACAATTTGGCACGATTACCAAATGACAACAAGTCTTTAACATTTTATTAATTTGTGGTATAAAAGATTCAGAATTTCACCAAAATTCCCACCACTGGCTTAACAAAATATAAAAATGTATGCATTAGTACGTATCAGAAATTAGAAATAAGATTCTCGGATCAATATTTCACAAGTAAAACAAAGACGCACAAATCAATACTCATTGCTTCCTCTGTTTTCCTTTTGAAGCAGCACAAACAATATAAACTCACAACCACAAGCATATTAACTGAGCGAAACCTGTTTATCGCTCACCAAAGCTGGAAGTTCTCACATCAAAGTTTCTAGACAAGCACGCTATCCTCGTTCAATTTACCTTGCGCAGTTTTGTGCTTGCGTTTAGTTACTAGTTTTCGGCTTGTCCAACGTACTTTTTGTAGTAGCTCTGCTTCAATAAAAGTTGTCAATTTCTTAATCTTTCAATATTTTCCACTCAAATTCCTTAAGCCATACCGGCCGGAGTGACCGAGCGGTTCTAGGCGCTTCAGTCTGGAACCGCGCGACCGCTACGGTCGCAGGTTCGAATCCTGCCTCGGGCATGGATGTGTGCGATGTCCTTAGGTTAGTTAGGTTTAAGTAGATCTACGTTATAGGGGACTGATGACCTCAGAAGTTAAATCCCATAGTGCTCAGAGCCATTTTGAACCTTAAGCCGTAGTCCATTTTGGTCCAGCAAAGTCAACGACTTAACCACTTAAGTCGCCTCTCCAATTTCTCTCTGTGTATTTTAATTGATTTCTTAAATACTCGTAAAATATCGTTGCAACGGACTCTTCGGCCATTTAATGGCTCTGAGCACTATGGGACTTAACATCTGAGGTCATCAGTCCCCTAGAACTTAGAACTACTTAAACCTAACTAACCTAAGGACATCACACACATCCATGCCCGAGGCAGGATTCGAACCTGCGACCGTAGCAGTCGCGCGGTTCCGGACTGAGCGCCTAGAACCGCTAGACCACCGCGGCCGGCACGGCCATTTAATATTTTCTTCAAAGTTTCAGTACCACTGCTGTTTTATTACATTGTGTAGTATGTACAGGAAGGAACAAAAAACGTTGTTTCTGATACAAAGGCCAAATAATCACAGCAGACTTTTATATAAATCGTAGCACGCATATATTCATTATTTATGTGCTCCATACGTGAGTGCTCAGGAAGGGGATCAGATAACATTGTTACGATATTTGCCGTCTGTCACAAATCGTGACGCAAATGTAGGTGTTTTCGCTGTCGTAAGATACACGGTGTGTACGTTTAAGGACCATATAACGACACTGAATGATGCGCCACTCTTCGTCGCGTCTGAGAGTGGGAATCCGGTGTACAGAGTGAGGTTGTTTGAGAAGGCTAGTATGGTTTCACTATTAGCAACTCACACAATGTATAAATGAAGTTCATGTTCAGCTGCACCCAGTAGCTGATATTGCCTCTGGATGAAAATTTCAGCCTTTAGTTGGCTGCTTCATTAGCCTGAGCGCATGTAAATGGACGCTAATTCTGGGCGAAGAACAACAGAAACAAGTTTACCTACCTTCTTGGGAAAAATAATTCTTTCCTGTAAGCGGAAGGGGCGGCGTGCTTCTGGGTGCGAAAGTGTAGGGGGATGCTGGAGTGGTGGGGGCAGAGGCGGAAGGTAGGATGGAGGCGAAGGGGCATGCCCTGAATACACAAAAACAGCTTCCACAAGCGCAGCGTAGCTTCTCTTTATAAGCATTGTGTTCGATTTCTCTCCAAACATTTTACTCAGTCTTTTAAGTTCAAGATGTATGTATGAGTATATGAAACGGGACAACTTCGCGACGTTCTGTCATTAACGACTTCGTACTCATTGACGTACATCCAAAGCAACGCTAACGAAGCAATCCGATTCCGAAGAACTTCATATTTCTGTGTTTAAAAATGAGCTGATGTAAGCAAGGAAGTGATTTTTGAATAATTAATCTTCCAAGATATGAATGCAGATTTCTAAGCGTCTATTCAAAAATGACTCTAACGACACTATTTTGTATTTATTAGTGCTTAGAGTTCAGTTTTAAGAATATTTTGCGCATCAACCCTTTTACTACTTGCATCCTAATTGGTAATAAGCTAAGTAACAACTTACAGTAATATGCACCGAACAGTTACAAGAACATGCATACTATAATACATTTAATTTAGTTCATGTCTCTATGGCCCAACTTCCTGCAGTACCTAGAGGTCGAGCAAAACCTGTTATTCGGAGTAAACCCTATTGATGAACGCAGTATGTTTTTCTTGAACGTTATTATTTTCACTGGAGCTGCTCGCACGCCCAATGTGACTGGCGGTGGGTAACTGGATCGCGGAATGGATGAATAAGAGAGCGTAAAGTGTAGGATATTCGAGTTCGATTGTGGCAGAATGTAGCCTATCGAAGCAGAAGATGGAGTACCAAAAGTTTTGTAAGACGAACATCGTGACTTACATTTAAACGCCTTAGGTCAAATATATCAGAGAGGTTCGAATTATGGACAGAGATGATCTTTCATGAGACGACGAACTGAGATCAACAAAGACTTACTGTTGCCGTCATCCTTAATGATTATGATATTGTATGAAGAGGGTTAGGTTCTTTAATTCAGCCTGCAATACAATAAGAGATTATAAATGCACTAAAATAAAAGATATTTACGCAGATAACCTAAGTATGAATCTGTATGGCCCGCAGAGTGTGATTTCCACGATGACATTTACCGAAAGAAAATACCCTTGACATTAAGGTCAGAGCAGTCCAAACGCCGCAGAATCGAACAAAGCTTCTTAGGTAATCATTGCTTGTACATGCTTCTTGATGGTTTGAACAGTGACAAAGGTAGCGAATCGGGAATAAACGTACAGAATGATGTGTCTAATCCCACACTGTCCAGTCACATCAACGTGACCGCCTGTCATAAGCCTCAATAGCCATTGTTTGGAGCTCATACTATTGTGAGACGTGCAGGGACAGAGTCAATGACCTTCTGCAAAGGGATTGGAGTCATGCCACCTCCAGTTCCGTGGCCACCTGCACTAGGTTTCTCCGTTGAACAATCCACGGCGTGAACAGCTCCATCGAGGTGGTCCCATAGATTCTCGATTGGGTTTAAATCCAGGCAGTTTGTTGGCCACGGATGTACGACAAACTCATCTTGGTGCTCTTCGAACGGCGCACGTTCACTTCGAGATGAGTGACACTTGCGTTGTCCTGGTGGTAGATGCCATCGTAATGAGGAAAAAGAAACTGCATGCATGGGTGCATATGGCTCCAAAAGAATAGATGTATAAGTGTGTTGATCCATTGTGGCTTCCACAATGGTAGGATCATCTTGAAAATACCCTCCACCCTGGACACTTCCGACGATTATTGTAGAGTGTTTGGTTTCAGGCCTTTCATGCCGAACACGCCAACATCCATCTGTACGACAGAACATAAAACGTGATTCATCTGAAAAGGCCACCTCTCACCACACAGTGGACGTCTAGTTGCGGTACTGGCGTGCAAATTCCAGCCTTCGTCTCCGATGAACTGCAGTCGTCATGTGTGCATGAACCAGGCGCCTGCTGCAGAGGTCCATACGCAGCAACGTTCTCTGAACGGTCGTTGAAAAGACGTTGTTGGTAGCCCATTGGTTCATCTGGGCGGTCAGTTGCTCAAAAGATGCTGTTCAGTTCGCCCCTACACTTCTCTACAGCCGTCGTTCACCGTTCTCATCTATGGCATATCCGACAACATTATTAAAGGAATGTTTTGCAGGGCAGTGCGCACAGAATTTAGAGGAATTTTAAATTTCATTCTAACACAAAGTACAGTGCTCAGGGGAGCCAAAATCGTACAGGGTAATTTTCTTGGTGATGGCTCTAAAAATGCTCTAACAATAAAAAGAAGACGAGAAATAATCGGTCAAATATTTTGCGAAATGATTTGTCTACAAATATGGAATAGAAAAGATTAAAGAACTACTTGACTCACCTCATTTTCTGTGCACAAGTTCGAACATTATTCGAAGGCGCGTCAAATACTACTCTAGCCACTGTTATTTGTTTCTTTTAGACAAATCATTTCAGGCTTTTTTGACAGCTCATTAGCTTTTCTAATGTCTTCTGTTCTCGAAATGTCCTGAATTTAATACTTGCTTCTAAGTAAACCATATGTGGGCGTTAAATATTACACCAGTGTAACTTCTAGGCGCAAAATTGCTAGGCTTTTAATAGATGAATTTTTATCACCTACATTACATACCTAAAAGCAGATGTTCCTGCAATATTTCAATTTTCCTTCAAACAATTACTTTTTTTCTCAGTTATCGTGAATGATTTAATTTAATTAAATATTTTCTTAGCAAATATGTACCAAATCCTGATCAATTTGATACCCCATTTGTCCATCTCTCTTCATTTGGCTGCGAAAATTCAGGAAGAAACCTTTTGCTACCATCTGGCTGGTCACTGACAGCTAGTATGCGTCAGGAGAAACCCACTAAAAAATTCTATGAATATCAAATAGACATAATTTTGTATAACTATGATGTTTAATGATTTATTGTGGACTATCGAAGACTGAAGCAGATGGATGGTCCCAAATGTCTCCTTAACAGCCTCTGAGATTACTGCATAGACTTACAGGTGATACTGGAAATTCATAACAGAAAAATAATGAAAACCATGATCGACAACGTTTTTGAAACGGGAGCTGTGGTAGGTCGGCGTTCACAGTCTTCCGAAAAGAGACGTCGAGCCTTACAGAACCAATTTGTTAGGAGTTTTCGGATTGGAGAAATAAAGTACACGATTCCTGTTAGCTAAAATGGCAGTTTTGGTGTGTCGCAAATAGAGGGCAGTTCTTCATCGGGAGGTGAGGCGGGAACTCTTCCTCGCCGCGAGAAGCAGAGCGTCGAGGTCTGGAGTTCGGGAAAAGCAGTCGATTCACGAGCAGATGGACCGCGCCATGCCAGGGTCTATTCCGCTGTGACCTCGACACGCCTAGTCTCCCGAAAATGATGTAAGTTCGCAGCAAGACGGCGTACGAAATTTGTATTGGGTGATGGGCGCGCTGTTTCAGAGTAATTAATCAGTGACTGCATCGTGACCGCTCCGCCACGTTTTTACTCTTTGGGTTTTATTTCTCTTTAGTCATTAACGTTCCAGTGTAACAACACCACCAATTTAGTTTCGCGATCGGTAGTCATTTAATACGATGTTTTATCCGTTCGGCCTGTTCTATGAGAGCTGCTCCGGTACTTACCTTACGAAGATCCAAATTTTTACATGTCCATATGTCTGTAGGCACTCATTCTCCCATGATAAGTATTTGATCCTTGTTTGTTCTGAGCAATCATTGAATTTGCAACCACTAAATACCCGTGATTTGTAACCCTTCTTTCATTACAGAAGCTGATAGTCACCATCACTGCTTCGTAATTACTGTCTAACGTTTTAGAGCTAACGCTTTCCTTCCGTTTCCTTGTGCGCAGTTCCTTTATATACACCTGGACTGTAATGGGAGCCTTGCATCTTGAGCGGGTATACGCAGTGCATGTCAGTGCCAAATCAGATGGTCAGAGCCTTCACCCCAGTGGCGCGTTGCACCTGCACAGACTTGCAGGTGATACTGGAATTCCATAGCAGAAAAATAATGAAAAGCATGATCAACAACTGGCAACACGACCGTGAATTTTGGGATAGGGATGGACCACTCATAAAGCTTCACGTTGTGTATCGGCTACACAGATCGTCTGCTAAGAAATGTTGATGCCAGCACAAGGCGCAAATCATAAGAAAATTTGTAGTCCATTTGAAAAAATATTGCTACACAGAGAATCAATTGACGACAGCTGCAAATATAAACACTTTATATGTTGATCGAACAGCCCCCGTGCTTACTGTCGGTAAGTAGTATCCAACGGGTATAGTACTTCGGCGATCAGACGTATCGCGATCGTCAGAGGCACTCACGGACTGTATTGCCAGCGGGCTGCTATGAACACAGTACGCGCTTAATGGAGCGCATCGGCGGCCGAAGAGACGACTGCTTCGGCGTTTGTGGCCGGTGACGCCCGGCGCAGCGCCCCGGCTGCGGTACCGCGGATTTAACAACTCCTTCCACCTTCGTCGCCAGCTCGTTGTGTTTGCTGACTATTTTCTTAGTTATACCTAGTGCTGCTTCCCAAGTAGTCGCGGTAGATGAGATAGTCCCTGGCGCGTATTTCGATGGCCCCTCTAACACTGCTGTCTGACTATTTCAACGGTTGTCCTAAAATCCTTGTGCGTCAGATGAATCTCGGCCAAACAGAGCGCTGCCATCACCGACTTTAAAGGATGCGTCAGTCGAGCGTGCCGCTGGTGTTCTCGGCATCAGCAGAAGACGTATGTGGAGAAACTAGTTGTAAGCCTAAAAAGTGAAACATCACCAGCAGAGGGAGGGCTGGCATTCTGGGCCTGATACAGCGTTCTCACGTTGTCTTACCTTCTGTAATGGCATTGATGTCTTCACCAACAAGAACTACACTGGGAAGATACAGGACCTGCCACATGACGATTTATACAGGTAGATAAACGCGGACCCCGCCAGGAAGCCGGAGAAAAAGACCATGGCACTTCTCAAGGACTCAGATTTACCAGCGGTGGTTATAAAGAAACTGGTACCACAAGGAAAAATTGCAAGCCTACGTTTTAAAATTTGTAAATTTGAGAAAGTTTTTGACTATGTTGACTGGATTACACTCAAATAGAGAAGGTAGAAGAGTGAAAGGTTATCTGCAATTCGTACCGAAACCAAACTGTAGTTAAGAGCCGAAATTGATGAACGGTAAGCAGTAGTTGATAAGACAATGTGACAAGATTGTAACTAGCTCTCCTGTTATCCAATCGGTATATGGAACAAGTTTTAAAGTAAACCAACGACAAATATGGAGAGGAAATTATAGTTTCCAAAGGAAGAAATAGAAACTTTGAGGATTCGCAATAATATTGTAATTCTGTCAATGACGGCAAAGCACATGGAATATCTGCTGAACGGAAAGCATAACGTTTTGAAAAGAGGTTATAAGATGAGAAAAAGCTGACGCAAACAGGAGATCCTTAAAAATCAACACATCCCAGAGGCATACAATAATTATAGGACGAATCTCCTTCAGCCTCTGTCACAATGACTTCTGTCTCACCATTTACAACCGTCCCATCCAGTTAAGCAATACGTTGAAATACCTCAAAGAGTCTTGAAGCCGGCCGAAGTGGCCGTGCGGTTCTAGGCGCTACAGTCTGGAGCCGAGCGACCGCTACGGTCGCAGGTTCGAATCCTGCCTCGGGCATGGATGTGCGTGATGTCCTTAGGTTAGTTCGGTTTAATTAGTTTTAAGTTCTAGGCGACTGATGACCTCAGAAGTTAAGTCGCATAGTGCTCAGAGCCATCAGTCTTGAAACGTAAACTATCACGGAACCACACTTGCCAACCTTTCACCGAAATTTCCATTAAAAATCTAAACAATTAACTGGGCGAATATGGTGATGGGATCTATTCACTATAACACGCACCTACGAATTTATTGTCGGATAAATCTTCTCTTATGACAACGTAGCATTGATTTCGACCACAGTTATATCTCGTCTTCCAAAATACGCGAACGCCATGCACTGCGTCTCGACGTCCCTATCCGTCTAATCCACCCACTAGATTCCTGTACGAAATTATCAATTACCACTGTCTCCTTCCCCACACTGAACAGCTTACGATTTTTTACTCTTCCTGCAGACACGAGACCAGCCAACCTACCATTTCATCCCTATCAACCCTCATACTCAGTCACACTTATACCAAATAATCTTGCCAATTTCACGTACACACACTCCCCGCAACCTAATCCAACGAAACATTAAACACCTCCCCAAACCTGACTATGGAATACAGCTAGCGATTCACCTATGCTTCTAGATGTTATAGGAAGCTCTTCTTCCTCTCCGTGTCAGGCTTCCTTTGAAAAACGCTTGAACGATTTCGTTCCCCTTCATTCCCTAAACCGAGTTCTGCGCTTAGACACTATATGACCTCACAGTCGATTGGACGTTGAACTCTAACTTTTCCTTCCTTCCTGCCTTCCTTCCTTGCGTGTTACGTCTTCTCTTTAGCCTCCACTTGTCTTCCCCTCATCTCGTCCAACCCTCATATTTTCTAAAACATACCCCTCACCTTACAGCCAAGAAAAGCGAAGTGATACGTTTTTGTAAAGACAGTAGTCATTTTCTGTATATTTAAAGACACCAACATTCCGAAAGGAAAGGAAATCAGTATAAGTGATGTACATGTACAGACAAACAAATAACTACAGTTCCAGAAAATTTGGATGATTTATTCAAGAGGGAGAGCTTCACAAACTGAGAAGGTCATAACGCGTTGATCCATCGCTCTCTTATGTAATCAGTTAGTCTGTTTGGGAATGATTGATATAGCTGTTGGAGGAGAGATATCCTGAGGGATATCGTGCCAAATTCCGCCCAATTGGCGTGCTAGATCCTCAAAATACCGAGACGGTTGCGATGCCGTGCCCATAATATTCCAAACGTTCTCGTCTGGGGAGAGATCCGGCCACCTTGCTGGCCAAGGTGGGGTTTGGCAAGCGCGAAGAAAAACGGTAGAAACTCTCGCCTCTTGCAGACAGCATTAACTTGCTGAAACGTAAGCCCAGGTTGGCTTGTCATTCAGGATAACAATATTGGCCGTAGAATATTGTCGGTGGGTCGCTATGTTGTAAGGGTGCCGCCCATGACAACCAAGGGGGTCTTGCTACGAAAAAGAAATGGCACCCTAGACCATAACTCCTGGTTATCGGAGTCGTATGGCGGCGAAGTCAGGTTGGTATCCCACAACGGTCCGTGGCGTCTCCAGACATATCTTCATTGGAACATCGCGTCTCATTTAGAAGCGGGACTCAGCAGTGAAGACAGTCATACTCCAATCAATGATATTTCAGGCCGAAGACGTGTCTGGAGAAGCCCCGGTGAGCAGTGGGGTACTAACCTGACTGTCACTCGATGGGTCGACTTCACTTCTAGACCCCTGATTCAGACCCGTTTGTGACGTGACGCTCTTATCTAGCTGAACTGAATTTAGACGGAAACTGAAAAGAGTTGTTGGTACAGAGAGAATGACTGATCTGGTAGCCACGTCAGCCGCCACTTGCAGATTATGAGTATGGTGAGACCCGGCTGTAACAACAAAGCGAACTGTAGGGAAACATTAATAATTTGTAATGACATTCAGTTATTTAAATCTTCATTCTGAATACTTGTTTGTAGTTATAGGTACAACATGTTTTCAACTCCAGCAATAAACGCACACGCATATCCTTCTGTAGCACTCCGTCTTCAGGCCACGAGTGGCCTACCGGGACCATCCGACCGCCGTGTCATCCTCCGAGGAGGATGTGGATGGGGGGGCGTGGAGTCAGCACACCGCTCTCCCGGTCGTTATGATGATATTCTTGACCGAAGCCGCTGCTATTCGGTCGAGTAGGTACTCAATTGGCATCACGAGGCTGAGTGCACCCCGAAAAATGGCAACAGCGCATGGCGGCTGGATGGTCACCCATCCTAGTGCCGCCCACGCCCAACAGCGCTTAACTTCGGCGATCTCACGGGAACTGGTGTATCCACTGCAGCAAGGCCGATGCCCGTATCCTTCTGTAAGATTTTCTATCTCTATACACGCCGCTTCAAGAGTCGCGGTAAGACTGCAGCAAATGTAAACGTTTTGTCCACATACGCGTCCACTTGAATATTACTCAAGTTCCCCTATCCGCATTGTCAAGGCATTAATCTAGTCGTTTAATATTCCTTCAATTTTAATTTTACAGGCGGAAAACAATTCAACGCCAAGAAGGAGTTGTGCGGCGTAAACAAAAGTTGGTAGGCGTGTTCCTACATCTGAAAGCTTATGTCTGTTCACATTCCGCACCAATTACGTAAGTGTGGCACTAGTTGCGCCAATGCGAGAATGAAAATCATATTTGCTTTAAATACACGCTGTAACTGTCGAGAGCGTTAGTTACCTCTGAGATTGGACATGATGAGTTGATGTTAGGCAATAATGCCTTTAAGGCGACAAAGACTTACACGAGGTCGTGTAATAAGGTTACGAGAAGCTGAATGTTCATTCTATGACAGTGCAGATAGACTTGGCAGGAATGCAGCCCTTTTGTTGATTACTGACACCGGTGGTCACGAGAATGTACGGTTGCAAGAAGATCAGGCTCCGGACGGCCACGTGACACTAGCGAGAGGGAAGACCATCATATTTGACGTATGGCTCTGGAGCATCGTACTGCATCTGCAGCAGAAATCTGAGCAGCAGTTAGCACCACAGTGACTCAAAGAACTGTTACAAATCGATTACTTGAAGAATAGCTCCCAGCCACATGCCCTGTAGTAAGCATTCCACTGACCGCATACAACCACTATTAGCGGCTTCAGAGGTGTCAAGCGAGATCTCATCGGAGGGCAGGGTGGAGGTCTGTTGTGTCTTCTCATGAAAACTGGTTGTTCGTCGGTGCCAATGACGACCGTGTGTTGGTTACGAGGAGGCCGGTAGAGAGCCGGCAAACAACCTGTCTGTGTTCTAGACACACTAGACCTACACCTGAAGTTTTGGTCTGGGGTGCTATTTGTATGACTGCAGGAGCACTCTCGTGGTTATCGCACGTTCCCTGACTTCAAATTTGTGCGCCAGTCAGGAACAGCTTTCCAGACGGAGTTTTTGAACAGGATAACTCTGCCCTAGGTACCGCTCTTGCAACCCAACATGCTCTACAGAGTGTCGACAAATGGTTCAAATGGCTGTGAGCAATATGGGACTTAATATCTGAGGTCATCAGTCCCCCGGAACTTTTAACTACTTAAACCTAACTAACCTAAGGACACCACACACATCCATGCCCGAGGCAGGATTCGAACCTGCGACAGTAGCAGTCGCGCGGTTCCGAACTGAAGCGTCTAGAACCGCTAGGCCACCAGAGTGTCGACATGTTGCCTTGGTCTGCTCGATGACCGTATCTGTCTCCAATCCACCACAAATGGAACGTCATCGGACAAGAGCTCCAACGTTATCCACAAACAGCATTAACCATCCCTGTACTGACCGATCAAGTGCAACAGACATAGAACTCCACCCACAAACTGACATCGGGCACCTGTACTACACAACACATGCACGTTTGCTTGCTTGTATTCAACATTCTGGTTTTTACACCAGTTATTAATGTACCAACAATTCACATTTTCAATTGGTTATCACGCGCTTACATTAACCTCTGATCTAGCAATGTCAATCACTTAAACATGGTACCTAGACAGATGCATTCCTGTAAATTCATTACTCTCCATTAACTATTTTTGGTGTTCCGATTTTTTCAGTCATTGTATGCAAAGGTGTAATAAACTGAGTTCACTGAAATATTTGTCTAATTTCGTTGTCAGATGAGTTCCTTTATCTTTGTTTAAATGGGTGATTATTTACTTATATCATATATACATGGCTAAATTAAGACATTAATTAAGATTTCAATCAAAATACTCCACCCTATTTCTCAACAGGGTGTAAGCTTACAAATTTAGTGTAAAGATCAATATTAGTTATGTTATATTGCGTATATATGTGAGTCATGAAATGTGACGAAAAATAAATAGAAGTCTGTTACATGATAAATACGAGGTAAATACAATTAACAACAAACAGAGAATGGTGAAAATATGTAACGTAAAAACGTAAGTTAGAAGGTACTTTGATGCCAAATTATTTTATTTCCAGAGATCAAATCTATTGACAGTTTGATACTACTTAAATTAAAGTTAATATTTTCTAACTAATGTGTAGGATTTCGTAGGCAGTGTAAGAAGTTATGTATTTTACGTTATTCTGTTCCGTCACCACCTCTGAGGAGCTATTTTACATTACCGCTGTTCATAATTGAGATACATTTCTAGTTACTAACTGCAGTAACTGGCGAGGACGTGAAGACAAGTGCTCTCTCTCTCTCTCTCTCTCTCTCTCTCTCGGTAGCGTGTGTGTGTGTGTGTGTGTCACTCTACTTCACTCTACTCTGCGACGGTCTCCTGTGGATAATTTAATGTGGTTGAAGGGGCACTCACGTTTTCGGCACAAGTAAATAGAAGAAGGCCTTACAAAAGTCTGCATCAAAGAAGGGAAACAGCTACTTATACAGCATCCGCATACCGACTTCCCCAATATTTCCAACGACAGAAAAAGCAGTGGAAAACATCGCAGAAAGAAAAGAAGTTTATGTATACTTCAACACACCGTCCCAAAAATCCCACAATGCAGCAGGGAGAATCTTCCGAGAAGATACATGACGTGAATTATCCGAATAAGATTCGTGCCACATGGTTACCTTCGCCACTTCTGTAGTGTCGCAATGGTACACTCTCCTAGGTATAGTCAACATCCAGATGGCAACGGAAACATACCGTTCTGGGTTGCACTAAACATTTTCGGTGCCAAAATCAGCGGTGGAAAACATAGGGAAACTGAACTAGAAGTGAAGTTTGTAGACGTAACACATTTTCAGCACTGTCAGAGTACGTTTACACAAAAGCTATAACGGAAGCGAACAATAACAAAATTAATCATGTGATAGCTGATATGAATTTCTTACGCATCAGTTTTTGTAGTAAATTGATACACGCAAAAAGTAACTGTATACTTCAGATCCTCTCGTCTTAACGAACACACCGAAGCAGCGTTGACATTCACGGATATGGTTGCGTCGAAATCTAATACACATCTTTGGGAGTTTGCTTTTACTTACGTGGCCCCGTTCTCTCTCTCTCTCTCTCTCTCTCTCTGTCTGTCTCTATCTCTCTGTGTCTGCCAGTCTGTCTCTCTGCGCGCGTGCGCCTATGTGTGTGTGTGTTTGTGTTTGTGTGTGTGTGTGTGTGTGTGTGTGTGTGTGTGTGTGTGTTTGTATTTTGTGTCGCCATGGACACTTTCTATTAAATTGTTTTATTACAAAATATTAAAAAAATGGTTCAAATGGCTCTGAGCACTATGGGACTTAACTACTGAGGTCATCAGTCCCCTAGAACTTAGAACTACTTAAACCTAACTAACCTAAGGACATCACACACATCCATGCCCGAGGCAGGATTCGAACCTGCGACCGTAGCGGTCACGCGGTTACAAATTGACGCGCTTAGAACCGCACGGCCACACTGGCCGGCACAAAATATTAGCTAGAAGTAAGTTGAAAGAGATGCTTCCAACTATGGATGGCCGCTAATGCCAGTATGCACATCGGAAAAGAAATACAGGAGTGTAATACATATTAATACCCATCACTATTTTCCCAAATGTGCCGGGAACGCAGCTTAATATCAGGCCGAAGCTTTCAACACAGTGCTTTTCCTGCCAAAGATTCCTGTAAAAGCACTCTAACAGTGCTGAAAACGTGTTACGTCTACAAATTTCACTTTTAGTGCAGTTTCATCTTTTTGCGAAAAATTTCGCAATAAATGCTAACGTAAACTGTATCACAGTTTTCCTAATTTTATTATCAATCGAGTGCTGCAAAAGTTACATACTGCCATTAAGACTATAGCAGCGTTTATAAAAGTGGAGATCTCAACCTTATAGCGTCGGAGGAGGGTATAAGACATCGGAAGCAGCGAAATTTTGCAGGCAACTGTTGGTTGGAGATGCACCGTTGTGGTGCTACAGCCATAAAACTACGGGCATCTGTGACGAGCGGAGGGAAGTTTGTCCAGTAAGCGAACATGTTTGGATGTGCCTGCAGGAAAGGTTTTGTCTCAATTTTCGAAAGGTTGTGTCAATCCTTAATTACACGATGTCAGCTACTGGAGGTAGATATTTCGAGCCCATGCTTGTAAAAATATTCTCTCCTTCGCAAAAAACACTTAAGGACAAGGTCATTTTGTTGAGAATTGAGGTGAAAAGTTGCTCATCATTGTACGAGTATATGATAACAATTTAACACCGGATGAAACGCGTCACAGTAAAAGGTTACCCAAAAGTCGCATCAACAGAAAGTTTACCCCACTCTGGCGGCAACGCAAGCATATATTCTCGCAAGAAAACGATCTTAATGGATCCGAACGGCATCCTGCGATAGATTTTCACAAGTGTGTTTAACCTTTCCTTTCAGTTCTGCAATGGTTTTTGCAGGCTCTGGGGAACGAGTAAAATCTCGCCTCATCATGTGTCACACATGTTCAATTGGCGAGAGGTCTGGTGATGTTGTTGGTCAAGACAATTCTGTACACCACGAAGGGCACATTGCGTCCCAACAGCCTAATGCGGACATGTACTGTCCTTCGAAAACGCACACCAAATTCCTGTCGAAGAAATGGCAGTAACACGGAATAGCAACCTATGCAATGCAACAGCCACGAGTTACTTGACCAAACACCAAATGTGACCACGAGTTGTGACTGGTGGCCCTCCACACAATGGAGCCTGGGGTGGGACCTTTGTGTCGCGAATGAATGCACTCCGAATACGCTGCTCACCAAAACTATGTCAATGCCGTACACGTATACGTCCATCACTCGCATGCAGACAGAGCCTACTCTCGTCACTGAAGATAACTATTTGCCATCCCACTTTCCAGTCGGCCCTTTCGCGACACCAGAGGGGTGGGTCTTGGCAGTGCCGTCACGTCAGTGGTAGAATGGCCAGCGTCCCAGGCGATCTTAGTCCTGCTGCAAGTAGATGGTTCCCAGCAGTTCTTGAAGACAGAGCAGATGCAATATCTGCCATGATTTTGTTGTATTCCGTACGGATACCACCCTACGAGGTATCAAGGTTGGTAATGGAATGGCAAGTTACCTGACAGCGGTCACGCTGGACCTGGCTGACCCAATGGTGTGTGTCTGCTGAGCCAGACCTCCAGTTTGATGTACTCCGTTTGCTACAAATTCACTGGGGGCGGCGTTCACACCAAGTAGTTGGCGCAGCGTCATTTCAAATTTACGCTGCAGTTTCAGTGATTTTGTTGAACTGCAGCACTTAACCAATTACTTGGCAAACCTAAGTTGTGCACATGACGCCCAACGCTGCAAGATTCAACGACGATGAGTCAATGTATTTTTCAGTGTGGACTCGCGAAATCGAAGGCGGAGCTGACTGATGTCCAGCACAGGCTTGGCATTGATAAGTCAACTTCTCAGTCTGTGCACCCAGACGGTGTGAAATGCGATGATGTCACGCAAACTGCGAATGACGCCCCACTGACCGAGGTAAGGCAAACGAAGCACATCAGGCTGGAGTGTGGCCCAGCGGAAACACACCATTAGGTCCCCCAGATCCTGTGCGACCGCTATCGACGTCAGTGGGAAACATACCATTCCCTTACCAATCTTGATACGTCATGGGGCAGTATCGATACGTGACACCACATCCTTTCCCCCAAACCTTGTCACCATTGTCGTGTAGCGTCGATAAGTGAACGACGATGGGGTGGAGGTCTGGATGCATGTGGCAATAAGGAGAAGGGAGTCGAATAAAAGGCCGGTGCCAAGCTCCCGCCCAGGCTCTGACATACACCAGGAGCTCACCCGGAAACACTAACAAAAAAACTGAGCAGAGGGCGCACGCACACACACACACACACACACACACACACACACACACACACACACACACACATCCACAGGCGAAGCAACAAACGAAATATGAGGCATCTCGATGACTGCAGTCTGCAGCTCGTGGTCGTGAGGTTGCATTCTGGCTTCCCGCGCCCGGGTTCCCGGGTTCGATTCCCGACGGGGTCGGGGATTTTCTCTGCCTCGTAATGACTGGGTGTTGTGTGATGTCCTTAGGTTAGTTAGGTTTAAGTAGTTCTAAGTTCTAGGGGACTGATGACCATAGATGTTAAGTCCCATAGTGCACAGAGCAATTTTTGATGACTGCAGAGGGACACAAGACGTCACGTGGGGCAATCTCCGGGATGAGGGCCCATCCCCAGAAGACGGTGGATGTCAAAACAACGACGACCACGGTCCACTTCAGTCATCGAGATACCTTTGTCTTCGTTTATTGCTCCACCTCTGGACGTGGGTTGCACCCTCTTTACGGTTTCTCGGTTGGTATTCCCGTGCGGGCTCTGGGCGTATGCTGGGGCGCGGGTGGGATCTCGGCACCGGCCTCAGTTTCAGTTCCCGTCTCCTCATTGCCACCTGCATCCAGTCCTCTCTCCATCGTCGATTGCTCGTCTATATCATACAACGACGGTGCGGAGGTTTTTAGGGAAGGGCTGTAGTATCTCGAATCGATACCACCCCACGGTATATCAATGTTGGTAGCGGAATTTGAAAGCTCAGAGCCTGCGGTAGGATCACGCAATTCATATCGACAAATTTGATTCTGGTTGCGTCGGTGGAATCCTCGTGGTCCCTGCAGGAGAGACATAGAACGTCCAATACGCAATGCAACGGTGCCTCGCTCCCAGCTCCTCCGTCCGCCATACAATCCCTGAATGATGTTCGGCTGGCCACTGCTGCTTTCACATTGCGTTAATCTTTATGTGCGCCTGTACGAAACGGACGTCCAGAACCTGGTCTATGGGTGCGAGAATTTTCCACAGACCACTACTAAAAGCAGCGACGTACCACAGATACATTGTCCCTAACATACGCAGCAGTCCATCGATACTTCCGTCCATTTTCCAGCGCCCAATGCGAGCCCGTTTAAATGGCTGAAAATGTTCAAAAAGAGTACGTACTCATCGGTGGGGTATTATTGTACCCTAGAATGAATGTTAAAAATACTATACACGTCTAAACTCAGACACAGTTTCTTTCTGCAGTGTCAAAACAGAGGGCAGGCAGAAAGGATTCCTGAGCGCCATCTGATCGCCGCTGAATGTGTAAAATGAATCACTAACATCACCCCTCAGAATGCATATATTATACTCTGGTGCCACGGAACATACTTCCTGAGATGGTTGCTCTTCTTCCAACTCTGTGCTTCTCAATGAGTAGATTACGACAGAATTTTAATTTTTTTAAATTGGTGAATAACTATATGAAATATTGAATATCAATATTTCTGCCCCGGCAAGGCAGTAGACAGGTGCCCTGTACTTTGGTCTACGAACTGTTTTAGCCGCTTAATAATGTATGTTATATGTGTACAAATTACGTGATTCATCCATTAATATTTAGTTACATTTCCGTCTGAACAATTTTTCGTTTTAGTAGCTGTTAGTGTTGGTGGTGGTGGCTGTCGTTGTCATAAGTCCGTAGGCCTGTTTGTTGCAACAACCCACGGCATTCTATCATGTGCGTGCCTCTTCATATCTGTGTAACTTCAGCAACCCATATAAATTTTAACCTGTTTACTGTACAAGTCTTTGTCTTCCCTTAAAATTTTCATCTCCACCCTCCCTTCCCGGTTTCTCTCCATTGCCACATTGACGATTCCTTGTTGGTTCAGGATGTGTCTTAGCAGCATATCCCTTCTTTTAGTCAAATTGTGTTACACATATTTTTTCTTAATTCGATCGACTACCTCATGTTTTACACGATCTATCCACCTAAAATTCAGCACTCTTGTGTAGCACTTGAACTGTTTAGTGTCCACGTTTCACTTTCGGGCAAGGCTACACTACAGAGAAATACCTACGGAAGAGACTTCCAACTGAAATTTGTATTCTACCTGTTAGGATTTTTTTCAGACATGCTTTTCTATCAAGTGATCGTCTCTACCTTACCCACCACCAGTTATTTTGCTGCTGACGTAACAAAAATCATCTATTTTTCGTGTCTCATTCCATAATCTAATTCCCACAACATTACTTGATATGTCCGCCCCAGTAGCTGAGTGGTCAGCGTGACGGATTGCCGTCCTCCGGGCCCGGGTTCGATTCCCGGCTGGGTCGGAGATTTTCTCCGCTCAGGGACTGGGTGTTGTGTTGTGTTCATCATCATTTCATCCCCATCCGGCGTGCAGGTCGCCCAATGTGGCGCCGAATGTAATAAGACCTGCGCCAAGGCGGCCGGACCTGCCCCGCGAGGGGCCTCCCGGCCAATGACGCCAAACGCTCATTTCCATTTCCACTTGATATCATTCGACTACAGTAAGTTAACCTTGCTTTACTTTTGTTGATGTAGATCTTATAATATCCTTTCAAGAAACTATCCGTTCCGTTCAGCCGTCTGTAACAGAATTACAGTGTCTTCGGCAAAACCCAAAGTTTTTACTTCTTCTCCCTGAACTGTAATTGCCTTTTGAAAATCGCCATGCTTTCCTTTAAAGCTTGCTCAAAGTACAGATTGAATAACGCTGCTCATCGGCAGCAAGCATGCCTCACTCGCTTCTCAACTATATTTTTTCTTTCCCTGCCTTCCACTCTTCTAACAGGCCGTCTGAGTTGTGTACAAATCGCAGATGACCTTTCGATCGCTATATTTTATCCCTGCTATCTTCAGCGGGAAAGACGGGAAATATACACTTTGTATAAGAACCAAGAGGGAACAATAACATTAAAAGACCAAGATTGAAGTGCTCGGATTAAAAATGATGTAAGACAGGGACGCAGTCTTTTGCTCCTACTGATCAATCTGTACATCTAAGAATAAACGATGGAAATAAAAAAAAATTGTTTAAGAGTGTGTTTAAAAGTCAAGGTGAAAAGATATCAGTGATAAAATTCGTTGATGGCATTGTTATCCTCAGTGAAATTGGAGAAGATTTACAGGATCTGCTTAATGGAGCCGGGCGGATTGGCCGAGCGGTTGTAGGCGCTACAGTCTGGAACCCTGCGACAGCTACGGTCGCAGTTTAGAATCCTGCCTCGGGCATGGATGTGTGTGATGTCCTTAAGTTAGTTAGGTTTAAGTAGTTCTAAGTCCAAGGGGACTGATGACCTCAGAAGTTAAGTCCCATAGTGCTCAGAGCCATTTGATTTTGCTGAATGGAATGAACAGCGTAATGAGTATACAACATGGACTGAGAGCAAATCGAAGAAAGAAGAAAGTAATGAGAAGTAGTATAAATGAGAACAGCGAGAAAATTTTCATCAGAATTGGGGATCACAAAGTAGGAGAAGTTGAGGAGTTTTGCTACAGAGACAGCAAAACAACCCATGATGTAGGGACCAAGGACATAATAAGATGTCTAGTACAGGCAAAAAAGGGTATTTTGTGTAATTTGATGGGGGAAGAGGAAGAAAGGAAAGGAACTGATGGTATCAGCTGCATCGGGAAATTGTGCAGAATCAGCAGCGACGAGTGAAAATGTCTGCTATGACAGACTACGCACTTACGTTAAATGCTGCGTCAGCCAGATACATTGCTTATTGCAAATACCCAGAATATTTCGACACGCTCCCCGGGGGACTCTTCAAATGGTTCAAATGGCTCTGAGCACTATGGGACTTAGCATCTATGTTCATCAGTCCCCTAGAACTTAGAACTACTTAAACCTAACTAACCTAAGGACATCACACAACACCCAGTCATCACGACGCAGAGAAAATCCCTGACCCCGCCGGGAACCGAACCCGGGAACCCGGGCGCGGGAAGCGAGAACACTGCCGCACGACCACGAGCTGCGGACCCGGCGGACTCTCATGCCCACCTAGTGCCACCTATCCGTAGTCCCCTCCCACGTTCTCAAAAAGGTTCAAAGGTGTGTGAAATCTTATTGGACTTAACTGCTAAGGTTATCAGTCCCTAAGCTTACAGCCGCCCGCGGTGGCCGTACGGTTCTAGGCGCTACAGTCCGGAACCGCAGGACTGCTACGGTCGCAGGTTCGAATCCTGCCTCGGGCATGTATGTGTGTGGTGTCCTTAGGGTAGTTAGGTTTAAGTAGTTCTAAGATCTAGGGGACTGATGACCTAAGATGTTAAGTCCCATAGTGCTCAGAGCCATTTGAACCAACCTAAGCTTACACACTACTTAACCTAAATTATCCTAAGGACAAACACACACACCATGTCCGAGGAAGGACTCGAACCTCCACCGGGACCAGGCGCACAGTCCGTGACTGCAGCGCCCTAGACCGTTCGGCTAATCCCGCGCGGCCGCCCATGTTGTCCAAGCTCGTTAATCTTAGATTCCCGATGGAGGTTGCATTCACGGCTGTAGATTCACTGCCCATCGAGGTGCATCAGTTACATGAAAACTTGGTATCTGTTCTTTCGATCATGTCCACCAACATAAAGGGCTTTCCTGTCCTAGAGAAGTCTACTTGTACCAAACATAGGCTGTAACCCGAGGAAGAATTTCTCCGAGGATGTACACCTGGAGCACAGCACTGAGTGGTAGTGAAACATGGACTGTGGGAAAACGGAACTGAAGAAAATCGAAGCATTTGAGATGTGGTGCTACGGAAGAATTTTAAAAATTTGATTGACTGAAAAGGTAACAAATGAGAAACGACGAGGAAAGCAATAGATGGAAAACACTGACAAGAAGAAGCAGCAGGATGACAGGACATATGTTAAGACATCAGGGAATAACTTCCATGGTAGGAGGAGCTGTAGAAGTTAAAAACTGTAAGGACAGAGCCGACCGGTGTAGCCGAGCGATTCTAGGCGCTTCAGTCCGGAACCGCACGACCGCTACGGTCGCAGGTTCGAATCCTGCCTCGGGCATGGATGTGTGTGATGTCCTTGGGTTAGTTAGGTTTACGTAGTTCTAAGTTATAGGGGACTGGGGACCTCAGATGTTAAGTCCCACAGTGCTCAGCGCCATTTGAACCATTTTTTTGTAAGGACAGAGATTGGAATACGTTCAGCAAATAGCGGAGGACGTAAGCAGCAAGTTGCTGCTTTGAGATGAAAATGTAGGCACAGAAGAATTCATTCGTGGCGGGAAGCGTTAAACCACTCAGAAGACTGATGAAAGAAAAAAGAAAACAAAATCTTCGGTATTTCAAAGAGTGTAGCCCAGTCAACATATCCTAAATCTACAAATTCTATAAAAATAGATTTACCTTAATTCAGTTTATCCTTTAGCCTCGTCCGATCAATATTTGCCATTAGGGAATTACGGCACACTTTTCGTTACGACGTTTGTAGGACAGCCTCTCCTTTCGGGTGGCATTGGGAGAGGCGCACGTAAGAGCGGGACCGCCTTAAAAAATGACAAGAGCCGGGACGGGACGGTGCAGTTGGCTTAATTAAGTTTAGCGAGGAGTGCAGGCAGAGCGGAGCAGCGGCTGCCGCTGCCGGGGCTGTGCTGCGCTGGCCGCCGCACCGCGCCGCGTCAATAAGCCGCGCAGCGCCGCGCGAGCCCACCTGCCGGCTCCTAAACAAAACACCGCCACACTTCTCACAACTTCACACTCTGCCCTATCCAGACAAGTATAGCATACCGGACAAAAGAAGAAGCCGGCTAGCGGAGGCATCTCGCTGATGCCGCCTCTAGCGACGATAATGGTCTCAGTTCGTCGAAGAAGAGTCTCCAAGTTGCTTCGTGCTTTCTATAACCAGCCGAAGCTACTCACTGAGGATTAGATTCCATAGAGTTAGAGAACTGCGAGGATGTTGACTGCTATGTTACATCCGCTGCTCCGAACTGCCCTCACTAACTTTTTATGGGTTTAGCGTAGCGAGACTTGGCGGCCCAGTTGAGGTGTGGTAGGATGCCTCAGTACTCGTCAAATCAGAAACGTACGCATACGGCCCTGTGAAAGTGACTGCGATCATCTTCACAAACGAGAGAGTCTGTGGCTGTAGATTTGGGTACCTACAAATGGGGTGCCATGAAATGTCAGAATGTAAACGTTAGTACATCGCAAGTCGAAACCGGTGTAACGGCCTAAAGATATCCGCGAGTTTAGACTGTCATAAATTTTTTGGTTAAAAAGTGTTCCTCCAGCGCTCTCTGCCTGATATGGCAAAACGGAACAAGCTGTTATTTATATATTTTACTATTTATTTATGCTGATCTCATTATGGCCATTAGGCCCTCTCTGACATTGGACCAGAGTTCCACACACATGGTACCTTTCTTGCACCGTAGTTTCTAAGGAAATAACAATTTTACTAAGACAAATAGCATAAAAGGTATTGTGTGTCCGAAGTTGCAATGTGAGTAACTAATACCGTGTATCAACTAATAAAGTTAATACAGACACTACTTGAACAACTGAAAATAATGTTGATGATTATTATGTTTGGTTTGTGGGGCGCTCAACTTCACGGTTATCAGCTCCCAGACAAACTCCAAATATTTACTCAGTCCAGTCTCGCCACTTTCGTGACTGGTGATGAAATGATGAGGACAACACAAACACCCAGTCCCCGAGCAGAGAAAATCGCCAACGCTGTCGGGAATCGAACCCAGGATCCCATGATCCAGCGGCAGCAACGCTAGCCACAAGACCACGAGCTGCGGACACAAGTCACACTGCAGCCATTAGAAGTGTTAACAGTAATAATGATAAAATGGCAATAATGAAAACAATTATAGTGGCAGACCTAAAAGAACTAATAAGGGTACAAAATAGATCCTTTATGATATAGCGAGGTCTGTGGAAAGGGAATTCAAGGAGTCGTCAGGTCCGGATGGGATCCGAATTCGGTTTAACAAAGAGTACTCTGCGGCATTGGCCTCTTAGTTAGCTTGCATTTATCGCTTATCTGAAGCCCAGTGATATTCCCAAGCGGTTGGAAAAAAGCCCAGGTGACTCCTGTATATGGAAAGGGTAAAACAAAGGACCCGCAAAATTACTGGCCAATAACCTTAACATCGATTTGCTGCAGTATTCTTGAAAATATTCTGAGTTCGAATGAGATAAATTCTCTTGAGACAGTAAAACTTACGTCCACGAATCTGCACAGATTTGGCAAGCATCTTTCGTGAGAAACTCAACTGGCCCTTTTGTCACATGATGTACTGCGAACTATTCGTGAAGGGCAACAGGAAGATTCCATATTTCTAGATTTTCAAGAATCATTTCACACGGTGCTCTAGTGCTGACTCTTGACGAAGGCATAAATATATGGAATAGATCCCCAGATATGTAAGTGTTCATCAAAGGAAAGGTTATCATCAGGAGTGCCCCACGGAAGTGCGATAGGACCGCATTTATTTTCTGTATACGTATATGATCTGGCAGACAGGCTGGGCAACAATCTGCGGTTGTTTGCTGATGATGCTGTGGTGCACGGGAAGATGTGGAAGTTGATTGACTGAAGGCGGATACAAGATGACGTAGGCAAATTTTCCAGTTGGTGTGATGAATGACAGCTAGCTCTAAATGTATAAAAATATACACTCCTGGAAATGGAAAAAAGAACACATTGACACCGGTGTGTCAGACCCACCATACTTGCTCCGGACACTGCGAGAGGGCTGTACAAGGAATGATCACACGCACGGCACAGTGGACACACCAGGAACAGCGGTGTTGGCCGTCGAATGGCGCTAGCTGCGCAGCATTTGTGCACCGCCGCCGTCAGTGTCAGCCAGTTTGCCGTGGCATACGGAGCTCCATCGAAGTCTTTAACACTGGTAGCATGCCGCGACAGCGTGGACGTGAACCGTATGTGCAGTTGACGGACTTTGAGCGAGGGCGTATAGTGGGCATGCGGGAGGCCGGGTGGACGTACCGCCGAATTGCTCAACACGTGGGGCGTGAGGTCTCCACAGTACATCGATGTTGTCGCCAGTGGTCGGCGGAAGGTGCACGTGCCCGTCGACCTGGGACCGGACCGCAGCGACGCACGGATGCACGCCAAGACCGTAGGATCCTACGCAGTGCCGTAGGGGACCGCACCGCCACTTCCCAGCAAATTAGGGACACTGTTGCTCCTGGGGTATCGGCGAGGACCATTCGCAACCGTCTCCATGAAGCTGGGCTACGGTCCCGCACACCGTTAGGCCGTCTTCCGCTCACGCCCCAACATCGTGCAGCCCGCCTCCAGTGGTGTCGCGACAGGCGTGAATGGAGGGACGAATGGAGACGTGTCGTCTTCAGCGATGAGAGTCGCTTCTGCCTTGGTGCCAATGATGGTCGTATGCGTGTTTGGCGCCGTGAAGGTGAGCGCCACAATCAGGACTGCATACGACCGAGGCACACAGGGCCAACACCCGGCATCATGGTGTGGGGAGCGATCTCCTACACTGGCCGTACACCACTGGTGATCGTCGAGGGGACACTGAATAGTGCACGGTACATCCAAACCGTCATCGAACCCATCGTTCTACCATTCCTAGACCGGCAAGGGAACTTGCTGTTCCAACAAGACAATGCACGTCCGCATGTATCCCGTGCCACCCAACGTGCTCTAGAAGGTGTAAGTCAACTACCCTGGCCAGCAAGATCTCCGGATCTGTCCCCCATTGAGCATGTTTGGGACTGGATGAAGCGTCGTCTCACGCGGTCTGCACGTCCAGCACGAACGCTGGTCCAACTGAGGCGCCAGGTGGAAATGGCATGGCAAGCCGTTCCACAGGACTACATCCAGCATCTCTACGATCGTCTCCATGGGAGAATAGCAGCCTGCATTGCTGCGAAAGGTGGATATACACTGTACTAGTGCCGACATTGTGCATGCTCTGTTGCCTGTGTCTATGTGCCCTTGGTTCTGTCAGTGTGATCATGTGATGTATCTGACCACAGGAATGTGTCAATAAAGTTTCCCCTTCCTGGGACAATGAATTCAGGGTGTTCTTATTTCAATTTCCAGGAGTGTATGTTAATGCAGCTGAGTAGAAGAATTAACCCCTTAATATTCGAGTGCAACATTAGTAGTGTTCTGTCTAACACACTCACCTCGTTTACATATCTGGGCATCAGGCTCTAAGGCGATCTGAAATGGAACGATCATGTGAGAATTGTGGTACGGAGGGCGAATGGTTATCTTCGGTTTATTGGGAGCATTTTGGTATAGTGTGATTCATAAGTAAAGGAGACTGCATGCAGAACGTTAGTGTGATCTATTCTTGAGTACTGTTCAAGTTTTTAGAATCCACACCAAGCCGGGTGAAGTTCGTTGCGAGGCACACTACCGAGAAAATATGGATCACCGACATTTGAAGCTGACTACAGAACGAGTCTACTGCGGCCAACATTCATTTAGCGTAAGGACAAGGTAAGATACGAGAAATTAGTGCTCATTCGGAGGCGTATAGGCAATCGTCTATTCTCTCGCTCTGTTTACGAGGGGAACAGGAAAGGAAATAATCGAACAGTCCACGGATGTATTGCCGATCCATAGTGTCCAACGGGAATAATAAGGTGGAGAACATGGCCAGGGCGCTTCCCAGGGACCCGGTGTCTGTTGCTGCACTTGAATTCCCGATTGCGCAACCCGCATCTTGATTTTTGTGAAACGCGGGCCTAGTAATACTAGGGCCCGCGTTCCCTGGCTGCCTCGCTCAGCGGCTAAGTCCGCTTCAAGGTCATGCGCCTATAAGGCGACTGACTTAGCCGCTGTAGCGCGCCTATATATATTTACTAGACTATGTTGCGCGAAAATCAAGTTAGTGGTTGCGCAATGCTGTGTTATTCGTATGGAGTTTTACCGGAAGTGCTTGATTGATAAGAGAATATCAACGAATATCGAGAATTCAAGTGCAGCAACAGAGTCTCTAGTATTACTAGGACTCTGTTGCACTTAATTCATGTTTAGGCTTAAGTACGCACTTAGGGTAGATGTTAATAGAGCCTCAATAAATTAAAAACCTCAAAGTCCTTCTCAGACGCACAGCCGTAGGCCATCCTATGAAATGGCCTCACGGTAAGGCCTGTACCCCCAAGACGTTTTGGACACCCCAAGGTCCAGAAGTTTAGGTGTCGTCACGCTTCATTGTCAGCAACATCAGGCAAAATTCCTAACAGAGAAAGTACGTCTTTATGTGGATAAATGCTTACATCACATCCGCAGTTCTGTGGATTTTATTAAACACCTTAACAACGTCAGGCTGTAAGACTCAGATATAATGGTGAGCTTTGATGTCGTTTTGTTAATCGCCAGGGTGCATCTACGTGAGTTTCTAGAACTCATTGATCATAAATCTGATGAGAAGACCACCGACCTTTTCAGGCACATCCTAACCTCCATTTATTTCCGTTTGATGGAGAATAGTGTGATCAAACGGGGGTAGTCGCAATGGGCAGCACACTCTCGCCAGTGGTTGCGAATTTGAGTATTGAGCACTTTGAGGAACAGACCCTGACGTCATTCAAATGGAGATCAACCTCCTTTTTCTGTTATATGGATGACACATTCGTCTTCTTGCCTCATGGAAGGAAAAACTTTGACTTTCTTGTACAGCTAACCTTCATGCATCCCAACATCACACTCAGTGTCCGCCGCTCGTGGTCTCGCGGTAGCGTTCTCGCTTCCCGAGCACGGGGTCCCGGGTTCGATTCCCGGCGGGGTCAGGAATTTTCACCTGCCTCGAGATGACTGGGTGTTTGTGTTGTCCTCATCATTTCATCATCATCCAGGAAAGTGGCGAAATTGGACTGAGATAAGATTGGGTCATTGTACGGGCGCTGATAACCACGCAGTTGAGCGCCCCACAAACCAAACATCATCATCATCATCACCACACTCAGTATGGAGACCGAAGAAGCAACACTACCATTCCTGGACGTCATGGTTAAGAGAAGAGCTGCTGGCACCATGGGCCATGGCGTGTATTGGAGCAAAACGCAAACGTATCTGTATTTTTACGCAGGTCAGTGCCACTACCGTGTGCAGAGGGAGGGAGTCCTAAAAACACTACTAAAAAGGGCGCACGACATGTCAGACGCAGAGAGTCTGCACAAGGAACCGGAACACCTCAGAACTATGTTCCGAAAAAACACATACTCAGAATGGCAGATCAAGAGCGCTCTACGCCCCATCACTACAGTACAACTAGGGGAGACGCAAGAAACCACGGAGGAAGAGGGAGCCACAGCCTTCATAGAGTACACCGGCGCCTGTCGGCAAAAGTAGGGCGCATACCGAAAAAGCACCGCTTAAGTACTCTCGTTTGCCCGCCAAATAAAATGCGGATATCGTTGGGAATAGTAGAAGATAACCTCGGTTTGCAGAAAGCCGAGGTATATCAGATTCCGTGGTAATGTGGCAACACATATATTGGACAAAGCGTGCACATAATCGAAGATCGATGTCGATAACACCAGTTACAATGTACGCCTGAAAGTCGGCAGTCGCAGGGCACTGTTTGTCAGAGAATCATGCTATAGAATAGGAACGTACGAGCATTTTCGCGCAGACTAACAAATACTGAGACGGTGTTGTTAGAGAAGCCATCGAAATTCGCACCACGGATAATCTTATCAAACGGGACTATGGCTGCAATTTCAGCAAGGCTTGGGAACCAGCACTGGGTCTAATTACGAATACGCGTAGGAAACACAACGATCTGGCGACTAAGCCAGACAGAGCAACTACATCGACGCTAACACAGATTGCTGACGTCAGAGTCTCCGCGACTACCGCCCCGCGCTCTCGGGCGCGTACCGCGTCGGGAACAGATTGCGGTGGGAGGGGATATAAGTCGGCCTCGCGCTCTCAGAAGCTCAGTCACTAGATTGCTGGAATTTCGCTGCTCAAAGATCGGATCCAGCAATCAGCGAGGAAATTCGACTCGACTGCGCGGAACTCTGACAACCAACTAGTCAGTGACCTAGGAACCTAGGTACACTGGCGGCCGACCACCAGATGGCCGGAAGTGAAGAGTGATCTGTAGACCGGTTGATAAAATATCTATGTGTAGATAGTTTATCCAAAATATATCGACATTTACCATCGAAATTATATTACCAATATGTCGATATGGAAATAGCAAAACCAAGTGCCGATATTTTTATTTTATATATTTTTTCGCAGTTTTCGGCAAATATTTGAAATTGTTCTTTTGAAATTTTAGTAGAACATAATATTGCTTGAACTGTGTGAAGGAGTCTTACTACTTTTTGAGCTTTCAAAATGGCTCTGAGCACTATGGGACTTAACATCTAAGGTCTTCAGTCCCCTAGAACTTAGAACTACTTAAACCTAACTAACCTAAGGACAGCACACAACACCCAGCCATCACGAGGCAGAGAAAATCCCTGACCCCGCCGGGAATCGAACCCGGGAACCCGGGCGTGGGAAGCGAGAACGCTACCGCACGACCACGAGATGCGGGCTTTGAGCTTTCATCATTACAATTTTCTTTATGACTTTGTGAAGCAAGAAGAAGAAGTTCGATTGTGGTAGGGAAGGGGGAGGGTGGCAGATTTAATGGAATAACAAGATTTTAGATGTGAAGAAATAGCACATCAGATGCGATAAATAAACAAATTCTTACTCACCTAGTGTGATCTTTCTTTACATCGGCAATCTTCAAAACCTGTTGCTGAAAATGAACAAAAATGTAAATGACAAAATTTTTGCGGTGGCGGAGACGTGTGAGGGGGAAAGGCTGACGCAGTCGGTGCTACAAACAGAACCTGCAACCTTTAACTTCACCACATATTTTTGACAGTACAACTCCAAAGTCGCTGACGTTGGCAGAAAAGAAAAAACAGAAGCCGACATGAAGTGTTCCAGACAAGTCCGATATGTGACAACGGACGACGGACATCGGACACCATTCATTGTGCCACTTAGATGTAGTTATCATTGTTAGTAAAGTGATTACCGCCAAATGTGAAGTGCATTGTTTTCCTTTCAATTCTTGCTCTAAGAGGAGATAAGTAGGCTGCTAGCTTATTGATGTACAGAATATCTAATAATAAATCAATACTGAAATATACAGCTCTAAGACCGGCAGTATATTTACAATGCGCTGCCGATACTTATATAGGCCGGTAGGTCGATAATCATCCATCACTATATCGATACTTCTTTGGATAAATTGAGGGCTGATAATGATACTTTGTTAAATATTGATATACCGGATACCCGATCTTTTTAAAAGTATCGATAGTCCCAGTGAGCAGCGTCAGCACGCACCAGTAGCACGAGCCGAAGAAAAACAACTGACCAGATAGAAGAAAAACCGTAAACAGATGCAACAGTAAGAAAACAGAGCTGGCAGTAGGAAAGGCAGTCAAGCTGCTAAGCCTACAAATCAGCGAGGTCAGAAACCCTCAAAGATGTCAGGTCGGTCGGGACCTCAGCTCGTTAGCGGACATGACAATGGCTATATGTCTGATGGCCGAAATATTGTGTCCGTTGGACACTATAGACCGGCAGTATACCCGTAGGCTGTTCAGTGAAGAAGTACGCTGGGAGAAACTAAAGAATCACATGAAAGGAAATGACTAGTAGTAGTAGAACAGGATTCCTTCCTCTACGAACCGCACGGTGGCTTACGGACTACGTATGTAGATGTAGAAGGATTTACAAAGGTAACGAACGCGTACAGTAAAAATGGTAATCTCTATTGCTGCTTTAGCAGATATGTCACTGTCTTCTGAAGCTGGAGATGTTATGAAGCTCAGTAATATAATCCGAGGCGTTATTCCAGCGGCGGGTTCCAGCTACTGAGAAGGACTTCGAGAAAGAGATTGGACGCTAGAGTGGACAGAAGGGATTTGGATCTGATGAGAACGGGTGTTCCAGCCATATTATTGAGACGTGAGCGTAAAGTCGAGGACAGATACGTGCTCAGTGTTCACTGATAAGACAGTAGAGAAAACAGAGAGGGTGGAAATCTCGGTGCATGAATGCATGTAGCGAGGATGGGTGCGCATATGATGGGGAAATATCCACTCGATGCAATTTAAAACGAGCCTCGTCCGACCGGATAATATATTTCCAGTCATCAACAGTCTAATGTCGGTATTGAAGGGCCCAGGCGAGGCGTAAAGCTTTGTGTCGTGCAGCCATCATCAAGGGTACACGAGGGGGCCTTGAGCTCCAAAAGCCCATATCGATGATGTTTCGTTGAATGGTTCGCAGGATGACACTTGTTGATGGCCCAGCACTGAAATCTGCAGCAATTTTCGGAAGGGTTGCAATTCTGTCACGTTGAACGATTCACTTAAGTCGTCGTTGGTCCCGTTCTTGCAGGATCTTTTTCCGGCCCCTTAATGTCGGAGATGTGATGTTTTACCGGATTCCCGATATTCACTGTACACTCGTGAAAAGGTCGTACGGGAAAATCCCCATTTCATCGCTACCTCGTAGAAGCTGTGTCCCATCCCTAGTGCGCCGACTGTAACACCACGTTCAAACTCACTTAAATCTTGATAACCTGCCATTGTAGCAGCAGTAACCGATCTAACACCTCCGCCAGACACTTATTGTCTTATATAGGCGTTGCCAACCGTAGCGCCGTATTATATATATCTCTGTATTTGAATACGCCTGTCTCTACCAGTTTTTTTGCCGGTTCAGTGTTTATTCCGAAAAGTAATGGTACTGTAACCCTCCCCTGGGACAAGCGCAATTTTTTTTTCTGAATACTGCTCTCTGCTGAAAATGACATGATGTGTCCTGTTTGCTAGAAACTTTTCAATACAGTCACACAGATGGTCTGATATTCCGTACCCTCGTATTTTGCTCATTAGGCGTCAGTGTGGAACTGTATCGAATGACTTCCGGAAGACAAGGAACACGGCATCTACTTGCACGCCCGCCTGTACTTATGATTTCTGTGTCTCGTGGACGAACAGAGCGAGATGGTTTCACACGATGGTAGTTTTCCGAAACCATGTTACTTTCTACAGAGAAGATTTTAACTTCCAGAAACGTCATAATACGCGAGCACAAAACTTGTTGCAAATTTCTATAACAGACCAACGTCTGGAATGTAGGCCTTCAGTTTTGTGCGTCATTTCGACCACTATTCTTGAAAACGGGAGTTACTTTTTCTTTTTTCCAATCGTCGGGAGCACTCCGTTCCTCTTAAGACTTATGTTACACTACAGCTATAAGAGGTTCAAGTTCTTTCGCATACTCTATACGGCGTGTCTCAAACCTTCTGGATCAAATTGAAACAGCTGATAGTGGGTCCACAACCTATTATATTGAGACAGCGCACCAATGGTCGGAAATGCATATTCATTATGTTATAGACATACACTGCGTACACCGCATAGTAACAACGTACAAACAGAAATTGTTCAAAGCGACGACTGCCAGTCTCTATGCGTGTATTGCAAGGGCCGTTCCGCCTCACTCTTGCAAAGATCCCGTGTGTCTGTTGTACACTGGGACCGGCAACATGTAATAAACAGTGTACACTCCCGACCACGCATACAGACATACTGTACACAACTTATCTCATAGCACGTGTGTCATCTGACGACCTCATACATCGCACGGGCACATTAACCTGTGGGAACATTAGCCTGTGTCGCGAGCACACCACTATCCATGGTGTCCGTTATCCATTGCACCAGACAGCTTGAAATATGTCCATTCGCTAGAGTTGGGAGACATGGATGTAATGTAGGTGTTGTAGGATGTAGTGCCTGTAAAGCAGTACGAATTTACAGAGACCGCTTTCCGAACAGGCGTCATCGTATGTGGAAGAAGATTATCTAAATGGATATCAGTTTACGGTAGACAGGGTCGTTCACGCCCCAAAGTGCAGCCCAAGGTTCCTGGCAAAGACTTGTCAGAACACCAGGCTTTGATGAGATGGTGGTGAATGTGTGGTCAACCCAGCAACCAAGCATTAATCACCTGTCGACTTGCTCGTGAAACGTACACTTCGAAGGATGCAGTGTGGAGAGTACTGGTTTAACAGGTATTACATCTTGATCATAAAGAACAGTGTACTAGCAATCGGACCAACGGGTTCTGAGCCCTGGGCTATTTCTATCAACTGATTATCCACCGCAGTGCTATAGTGCTGAACACAGTGCAGTTCAGTTGCTATTGTTCTCGGATGAGGCCATTCAAAAGCCATGTCTGAAATGAGGACGGTCGTCACGTCACCAACATTCGTGGCCACCAGCAACGAGTCTCTGTCAGTGTGTGGGGAGACCTTATTTGCTGCCTACCATTTTAATGGTCCACGTTACCTGGTGTACCTGCCAGATGTGCTGCCGCAGTTCTTGTTGGCTGCAAAGGATGTGGTTTCAACACAATTCGATGTAAAGTACCGCGAGGACCTGAACGACACGTACCCTCATTGTTGGATTATAAGGATTAGGACAGGTGGTCCTGCCCCATGCCCAGCACTATTGCCGGGTCTCACGCCTCTTGACTCTTTCCTGTGGGGTTACGTCAAAACGGTAATGTACGAAGTCCTTGTAGAAGCGGATGAAGACCTGCTTGCTAGGTCCCAAACTGCTTGCCTCTTCGTGCAACAGAGACTAGGAATCCTTAAGAGTGTGCGGCAGAACTTTATGAGCCGTTGCCATGCGTGCACCGAGACTGTTGTTATGGACATAAATAATAAATAAATAAATACACATTTGCGACTATTGGTTCCCTAGCTCAATATAAACGGTTGTAGACACACTATCATCTGTTTCAATTTGACACCAAAGGTTCAAGGTACCCTGTACAGAACAGTGTTGGTATCCCGCCATGTCCAGGATATTTATATCATCGTTCTCAGCGACTAAGCTTCGCCCTTTTTTCTACACTTACTTGATGAGTATGCTGCTAACACTTCCAACTTATAAGATAACCACAGCCGTGTCCGTAGCGCTGCATGCATACTTTCACGGTTTGACGAACACTCAGGCGTCCCTATCGTACCTCTACTGGTTCGCTAAATCAGTAGGTGCTCATCTCACTCAAAATGCCTGGATCTATTTGGAACATCTGTTGGAACGTAGTAATCTACATACCAGTAGTTTGGTAGCTCTAATGGATCTCATCATCAACGAGTGGCTTCCGCTAGATATGGGATACCTGAACAAAGACTCTTCATCGCCGAATAGAGGCCATTAAGCAGGCAACAGGCCAATATAAATACTCGATGCGCTATTATCGTGCTGTCTCTTCACGATGGGCATCTTTTTGGACTGTTGTGCTTAATAGGAAGCCCAGAACTATTGAAAAGAAAAAAAAAAGCCGAAAGATAAAACAATGAACTATGACTTAAAAAAGAGAACGTAATAACAGCAATAATAATATTAATGATTGCAATAATTATAATAATAATAATACACAAACAGTGTAACAATCATGATTTCTTCGGTAGATACGATAAATCCTAACTCTAATCATATGTACCATTTTTCTTACTTTTGGTTCATTTTGCTAAGCTAAAATCGTCGTAACACGAATTAGTGCACCTAATGTGCTACTACACCAGTATTATCGTCTACTTTTCCATTTATTTCTTGGAATTATGTTCACATAACTGAATTAAGTTAGCGTTAGCTCTCCTTGCAAGAGACGTAACTTTTAGATGGAGGAAATTCGTTTTCGAAAATCAGTGACCTGTTACTAAAAACCTTTATCGTCGTTATATCTACCTTTGCTGATCACCTGATAAAACATAGACATGAACCATCCAGCACGGAACAGGACATGAAAGCTATTAGAGTGAACAATCACAACAAAAAAAACTCCTGACGTTACAGAAAAACTTCCATATAAACACAGCCCTTGTAATGAAAAAGAAGGTATTTAATGACCAAATCAACACAAGCAATAAATCACTGTTCATGTTAGGCACTAAAACAATACTAAACAGGAATTTAAACTATAACCAGACTAAATAATCCTCTCTCTCTCTCTCTCTGTCTCTCTCTCACACACACACACACACACACACACACACACACACACACACACAAAGAAGAAAACTAAAACTGTGAGACCGGAGTTTCTTCCGGCGTATACAACGCTCAATCGGGTGACGTCGTCGACAACCGCCGATATTTTGACAGGAGCGCACCCTGACATTTTCAGTGCGGAACTGCAGCAAGACAGCCCTGTGGAAGGCAGTTTAAAACCTCGGTTTGCGGAGAAACTCCGGAAAAGTAACACACTCAGACACACATACAGCCAGGCGCACGCGCACACGTAATCACGCACACTGTAAACACTAGCACCATACAAACCAAAGATGACCGACGTCAGAAGTTCTCGATAGTGAGTGAAATTAATAAACAACGAGTGAGGTAGCATTAACTCTATTTCTATGGTTTTGGACAGAGGAGAGAGAACGATTTCCTGCAGAATTTAAGCAAAGGGTTCAATAGAGTAGCAAGGTGTTTTAGTACACGATATGTCGGAGCACTATTGTTACTCACAACCGGACGAAGAAGAACCCCTCACTTGTGGACCTGAGGAAGGGCATATAACCGAAAGCCCTATAACAGGTCGGTATGAGCATCACATTAAGAATTCGGCGGATATCTTACACCGATTACAGGAAATGCGTTTGAGTGACTGATATTGTAGTCAGTTTTGATGTGGGTCCTCTCTGGACTCGTATTCTTCTATTGGATTCGTTACGATTGATTGAGGTTGGGTTGGGTGATGAATTAACGAACCTGTTTTGACATGTGTTGATTTGCACTTACTTTTTATTCAATGACCAGTACTACGAGCAGACTAAAGGAGTTGCGATGGGAAGCCAGTTGTGACATATTATTGCCAATTCGCTTGCCTTGGAGTCGGTGGCTTTGAAACCTTCCTGTTTTCTCAGGTACGTAGTCGATGCTTTTGTTGCTTGTCCTCAGAAGTGAGAATCTGAACGTATTTTTAGAACACCTGAATTCAATCCACCCGAATATTTGATTCACGATGGAGGTGGGAAAGAATGGCTGTCTTCCCTTCGGTGATGAGTCATGAGGAAGATCTATGGTACTTTGGGACATGCCGTTCATAGGAAGCCTATGTAGTCTGACTTGTAAATGCATGCTGATAGTTACCATCCGGCTCAACGTGAAGGAGTACTTAGTGCCTTGGTCCACAGCGCCCCATTTCATCACGGACCCTGAGCGTTAGTCAGCTGAATTATCTTATCTCGACGTCATCTTTCGTCAGAATGGTTCTACTGAAAGACAGATCAGACGCGCGTTGCTGTATCGACCAACAGTGCACCGGATAAGTGATGATAATTCACAGGTGGCATCGAAGTCTACGGCCTGTTTGCCTTACGCAGGGAGCGTTTCGAAGTGGATTGGTCGTATTTTGCGGAAGTATGCGATGAAATATGTTTTTCGACCATCATCTAAATCAGGGTCCTTTTATGTTCCGTAATGAATGATACTGATTTGCGTAAGGCGGGTGTCTACCACATTCTTTGCAGTTGTGGCACGTCATAAATTGGTCAGACTATCAGGACTGTGGAGGAACGGTGTACTGACCACAAGCAGTACACACGCTTATAACAGCCGAGCAAATATGCTATTGTACAATATTGTCTTGGCACCGGTCAGCCGGCCGGAGTGGCTGTGCGGTTCTAGGCGCTACAGTGTGGAGCCGAGCGACCACTACGATCGCAGGTTCGAATCCTGCCTCGGGCATGGATGTGTGTGATGTCCTTACGTTAGTTAGGTTTAATTATTTCTAAGTTCTAGGCGACTGATGACCTCAGAAGTTAAGTTGCATAGTGCTCAGAGCCATTTGAACCATTTTTTGGCACCGGTCATCCTATGGAATATAACAACACAGAGATTCTGGCGTGCACTTCCAGGTAGTGGGATAATGCTATTAAGGAAGCTGCTGAAATTAAATTAGCAAGTAACCTTATAAAAGAGATGGTGGCTTTTGTTTAATTTCTGCGTGGAACCCCGTTCTCTCCCTTGTGAAAAACAGAGAGATAGAGTTAATGCTACTTCACCCGTTCATTATTAATTTTACTATTGAGAACTTCTGATATATGTCATCTTTGGTTTGTGATGGCGCTGTCTGCAAACGGAAGTTTTAATTTCCCTTGCACAGCGCTTACTTGCTGCACTTTTGCCTTGAAAATGGCAGCTTGCGCTCCTATCGAAATACCGGCGTTTGCCGACGACGTCACCCGTCTACATTCCCGTAAATTATTTGAACAAAGAGTAATACATACACAAAACAACAAGAACAACAACAACAACAAACGAACAATTTTCGAATCAGACATACACAATACAAAGGAAATAACAAAGATAAACTCAGATATCTACAGTTGACAATACTAAACACTGTAAACACACACATTCATCACAAAGGGAAGAGGTGCAAGTGAAGTTTTTTAATAAATGTGGGCGAAGAAACGTCGAAAACCGGTAATCTGGAGTATGGAACTGAATAAACACATCCTCAAGGTGACGTACAACAACTAACAGCATTAGTGAGTAACAACAGGCGATAATTTAACCTCAGGAAACTTCGGCTGCAAATGTTGGTTCTAACATGTAAAACATGAGACTGACATGAAAAATTGTAACATATTAACGTACTTACAACTACTACATCGTGCGTTACTATGTGTGCAAAAACAAACATGCGTTACAGGTCACTCAAGATGCTTCATAAAAAAAGAAACAAAACGCGTGTCACAAAAAACAAACTGCCTTACATTTAGTTGTAAAAATGGAACGTACCTCCATGAAAAAAGGCTTTTAACCTCTGTAGAATCCACAGAGAACTATACAATGCAGATTATGCACACTTGTCTGCACAATACTGAAAGTCGTGTGCCCTACATAATAATCGTTCCTCAGTCTGTATATTTGTCTAATAAAAGTGGTCGGCTAATGTAAAGGGAAGTAATAATAAGTAAAGTAGCGGTAGAAATGAAGTGTACCGCATTAATAGTATGTAACAAACTCTGAGGAGTGTGGTCAAATGCGCTAACACTTTGCATGTGATCATATGTACTGTTTCTGCTAACGAGGTGGTAGGCTACGATTTTGAGAGAATAAATGAATACCCCGCGGTTCTCGCATGCGTGCATCGTCACAATCTGCGTTCTGTGTCGTTGTCAGTAGCGAATACCGCCCACCTTCTGGTTTCCTCTGCCTCCAATATTTTATTTTATTTCTCTCTTCCCTCGGGACGACGTCCTTCGATTTCGGGAAGAGGAATAAATCAGCACGACGGAAACTGGGCAGATATCGGGAAACGGGAGGAGACGTGGCAGTTATTGAGGCTGGCACTCTGGGGCCGGTGTTATTTACAAGAGCAATACGAGTAGCAGCAGTGGCGCTTGTCTTCTCGCACCAGCTGCGCGCCAACTCATTCCGCAATTGGTATCTTCCATAATCTCCTCTCGCCGTGAAGGTCGACGTCAACATCTCCAGAGGTTTCGTTTCCTCTCAACACGTAAACGGAAAAATGCAAATATATGGTTCGCGGTATTTCTCTTCGTCCGTGAAGTCGATTGCGGTCACATAGTCTCACTGCGGCTTCTGCCAGTATAATAGCTTCTCTGTTGCACGATATTGCCTGTTACGTCTGCTCCCCAAATTTCATGCGCGACAGAGGAGCAGTATTTCAAGGCACAGCTGCGAAGCATTTGTAAGCTCAGTAATACAGCTTTGAAACTGTAAATATGAGCACTAGGAGCAAGCCGTTAAGGTGAGTCACTGAATACTTTATATAGATACTGCACTGTATACAAAATGCACCATCAATATCTATGTCTGAGACTGCAATTAATTTGATACTACCAATTGTTTACACTAATGTTTCAAATGGTTCAAATGGCTCTGAGCACTATGGGACTTAAGATCGGTGGTCATCAGTCCCCTAGAACTTAGAACTACTTAAACCTAACTAACCTAAGGACATCACACACATCCATGCCCGAGGCAGGATTCGAACCTGCGACCGTAGCGATCACGCGGTTCCAGACTGAAGCGCCTAGAACCGCACGGCTACACTGGCCGGCTTACACGAATGCATAACATTACAGCTCCGAAGGTATTGTCTGTCTTTCAGATGACAGTACGTTATTTACTCCCACTTACAACCATCAGAGCCTCTCAATTGGCTCAGAAACAGCCAAATACGTCGCTAGTGGGATTTCTGTATGCTGACACACAAAAAAATACAGTGACCAATAAATTTCCATAATTCGTATCACAGACGTGTCCTACGGGTGCGACCGTTAGGCAAAGTAAATTGTGGTATGCTTGTTTCTATAACAAGGCTCCCCTCAAGAACCTAGAAATTTTCTTTCTGAAATACAACACGTACATTTACCAGGAGAAGAGATAGTACCCTAGGGCTCTAAATCCTTCCTTACGCAGCGGCTGCACACAATACGTAGCGATCGGGATCACATGTGGTAGTTGTCAAAAACCTGCCCTACTATCGCATCTGTTACGTTTCCTCTATGTCGCTGGACAATGCACGTTTTCAAAAGGCAGTCGCCACAGTAGCGGCTACAACAAGCACATCGTCTGCTATTCACTGAGGAACAGTTGTAAGTGAAAACGAATTATGGTTTCACATGTCAGTCAAAAACCCATGAGTCAAGAAACCAGCAATATTAGATCTGTACAAAAGAAAAATCACATATGGCTCCAAAGTAGAAAATAAACAAGACAGTAGTACGAGAAAGGACATTCAAGATACAATATATTTGTCCTTATGTTTGGAAGGAGCACAAACACGAGAAAAACTATTATCACAACCAGCTGAATGGCGTACTGGTCCATCTTTGGAAAGCTGTACAGCAGTGACTCCAGGTGACATGGATTTGACAACAAGTCCATGCTAGGTTTTCGGAGGTCTGACGCAGCGGATGTCTACGCTTACGCCAGCATTTGACGTAAATTACAGGCTGCTGGTTTGTGAATACAGAACTAGCACCGATAGTGTCACTGATGTGTTCAATCGGACTCATATCAGGAAAAAATAATGGCCGAAATATCAACGGAAGTTCACTGTCATGCATCGCAAATAAAGGCAGCACGATTCTGTGCTTGTGATATGGACAGTTATCCTGCTGGAGAATACCATCCCGGTGGGGAAGACTGATAGAATGAACTGATACAGGTAGTCCGTAATAAAGTTTACGTAATGCACAGTTATCTGGTGTTTTTTAAAATCTTTATTAAAACAATACAATACAATTATAATTATACAAAATAACCCACCACCTAAACTAATTAGTGGGCCTTTAATTCATACAACACCAAATGCAGCTTCTGCTTGATTTGTGTCTGGCACTATTTCTATGTTCAAGGTTAATTTAATTTAAAACTATTAATCTACTCTAGTCTATTCTGCAGCGTTACAAGTGTGGCAGTTGTACTACAAACCTACTCTTTGTAGCCTGCCCACCGAGCTAATCCCAGTGGGCGTGCCCCTGGCACTGGGCTTGGCCAGATTACTTAAAATCGCTTCAGTCCCTAATCCTGTTTGTATTGTTAGTTTATATCTACATTCTAACTTATACTTCTAATATCTAGTATATAATTGGAGGTGCTGTTACTGTTGATGAATTTTGATACACCTGCCTGCCTGATCTTGAAGAGCGGCGGATCTCGGTCGTAACGGCGACCGGCCATTCCGCGCCCGGCTGTATTGGGCAGGTGTACCTCAGTCTTTATCAGTTTTTTTTTGTTTATTGAACATTTTGGTCTCTAATAAATTCCCTCATAACCTTACGTGATACCTCGTTTGCCAGCCTATTTAGGACATGATAGGTGTCAGCAGGTTGTATTAGGGAATAGGTGCCTCTGTTCGGTAGTTGATGTCTCATTTCATTCGCCACGTCGTCATATATTGGACAATCATAGATGATGTGTTCGGGCGTACCGTCTTGAGCGCCAGTGACACGCTGCTGTAGCCCGTCTACCAAATCGACTTAAGTATGTCGGATATGGTCTATGCCCTGTAAGAAAGTTAGGAAGTGCAGCAGTCCTCTCCTTGGCTCAAAGTAACCCATTTCTAATCATTCCTTAATATTAGGCAGCCGTTGAGATACCCTTCTTCCCGTTTCTTCATTTTCCCATGATTCCTGTCATAGCTCCTTCCCCCTTCTCCTAATAGCAAACTTGTCACCTGCCTGTACCCCCCATGATTTCCCTCGTCTTTTCGATCTTCCCTTTGGTTATCCAGTACCATGCTGCTAGTTCCCGTATCTTGATGTCTAATGGACAAAGCCCCAGTAACACCAATAACGCCCCCCAGGAGTAGTTCGATATGCCCCAACAGAGCGTAACAGCAGATTCCGCTGCACCCTTCTTACAGCCATGGCAGGCATCACCCTCGTGAGCCTGTGTGCCCAGACCCCACACCCGTATCCTACTATTGACGTAAAAATGCTGTTGTCATAAAGTTTAATGAGATTGGGTGGTAGATGGAATCTTTTATGACCTGGATTGATGAGATTGTTTGAAACTTCTAGGGCTTGTTGAGATATGGAATCTATATGTGACGTGTAATTCCACTTTTCATCAATTATAATTCGTAGATATCTGGCCTCGCGGCGCCGAAGAACTGGTGTTACCTCGATTCTTACGGTTGGATTTCTAATCAGGATACCTCCCAGCAACAGATACGTGGATTTGTGTGGTGCACCCTTCATTTTCGCATCGTGGCACCATTCAACAAGTGATGTTATTGTTTGTTCCACTTTGGGTTCTAGGTGCTCACATCCACGGCCGCCTACTAGCAGGAGGAGGTCGTTTGCGTAGGCTACCACGTCTAGCACGTCCTTGCTGAGTTGTAATTTTTCTAGTAGCGGCTCTATATTTACATCCCAAAAGAGTGGTCCCGGGACATATCCTTGGGGGCACCCTTTCGTAACGGTTTTACATATTTTTGCGCTAGGCAATTATAACCAAACCTCCCTGTCCTCACAATAACTCCTCAGACAGCCATACAGGGGCCCTGGGCACTCTTTCTCACGCAAGCGACCGCTACGTCGCAGGTTCGAATCCTGCCTCGGGCATGGATGTATGTAATGTCCTTAGGTTAGGTAGGTTTAATTAGTTCTAAGTTCTAGGTGACTGATGACCTCAGAAGTTTTGTCGCATAGTGCTCAGAGCCATTTTGAACTCACGCAAGCGGGAGAAGAGCGAGGGCCACCACAGGTTGTCGAAGGCGCCACTGATATCCACCATGATGCCTACCATATACTCGTGCGGGACTGAGTTGTAGACCACGGCCGCCAGGGCAGTTGCGTCAGACGCCAATCGCCCCGGCCAAAAGCCTGTCGCTCATTCCGCGCAGTCTGTCAGCCAATAGCTCCTCGAGTAATTTCCCCAAGATATCCAGGAGATATATTGACCTGTAGGACTTGGCTTCCATAGGGTCCTTGTCTTTCCCTTTCTTTATAATTACAACATTTGCCCTTTCCCAGATTTTCGGAAATTTACCAAGCCTTAGACATTCATTGAAGAATCCTGTGAGAGGTGCTATTAGCTGAGGGGCGAGGAATTGTACAACCTCCGCTACTATGCCGTCTGGCCCTGGAGCCTTCCCCTTTTGAGAGATTTGATATGTACCACCACTTCTCCCTCCGAAAAGGTGTACACCACGGTGTCGATGGTGTACTCCTCATTATCTTCCCTATGGATCTGGCGTTGGATTTCGTTGTCCTCATTCTCCTCATTATCTGGTAACAGAGTCCGAAGGAGGACCTCGGCAGTCTGCTGCCAGGACTCTGTCATTCGGCCGCCATCTCTGATCGTCGAAAGAACCGCGAGAGATCTTATTTTTTTTCTCTGACCAACTTACAGGGGGGTTCCCCAAGGGTCAGTGACCAGTTGGTGCAGCACATATATTTCCCAGCTTTTAACCCTAACCTCCTTCAGTTCTTTGTGGAAGACGTCTTTGGCTTCTCGGTGTCGCTGCAGCCAGAACTGTTTTTATTGCCAGACGACACTTCGCTGGTAGTACTTCCTCGTACATCTCACAGACTAGCGAATACTTTCACGATCGGCAGTTCATGGTGATGGGGAGGTCACAACGGCTCTCCTTCTGGTTGGTACAGCAGCTTTCACCGCTCTAACTACTGACCCCACAAGTTCTTCAGCATACTTATCCACATCTACGACACCCTCAGGCAATGGAGGAACTTCACACTCCCGAGCTAGGCATTCCCAATCCGTCTTATTGAAGTTGCTTTGAATCTCCCACCCTAAGTCCTAGCGGCACTCTTCGTCACTAAGGCTGAAAAGAATCAGATTGTGGTCGCTTGTTGTGACTTGATCTAAGACTCCAGTTCTTGATGTTGCTGACGACATTGGGTGTTGACAGGGAGACATCTGTGTTCGTTCCAGTCAGTCCAGGTAACTATCCCACATAGCATAATACTACCCCCAACGGGCTGTGTCCATGGCGCGTTGCATGTTTCGAACCGCTATTCACTGGATAACGGCGTATATAGCCACGACCACCGACCTCGTTCAACGAGAGACGTGGTCGGTCAGGCCAGGTGACAATGACCCACATTCCAATATCGATGATCCAGTACCCACTTCAGTCGCAATAGATGGTATCGGTAAGCAACATGGAGCACGTAGGGATCGGTAGTGGCAGAACTCCACGTCCAACAACGTGCGCCCAACGTTGTGCTCCGGAACAGAAATGATACGTACTAAGTACGTGAAAAAAGAACCAAGCACAATGTAACACTCCTAGGACCAGTACATGAAGCGTCGATACTCCACGAGTGCCACCACCCCCTCTTCATGGCATGTCTTCTCGTAATGTCGTGTAGGTAACGTTCTGTGTTCAGTTATCTACGTGTGGATATCAACTTCATCTCCTGCCATGAATGATCCAGCTGCAGGCGGATCGTGGAAGATGCTCCGCAAGAGGTTCGAAAATTATTGGCTGTACGTAGGATTGCTCACAACAGCACAATGACATATCAGTGTAGTATTAACACAGATAGTAAAACATGAAGAATTACCCGTACTCCAGCAGTGGCCGAGCAACACTTCCGCATGGCGGTAGCAGACAGTGCGCGGTATGGCAGCAAACGAGACGGTTCAAATCGGGAAAGGGAGACGAGGCCAACAAACGTTCACCAATCTTTAGGTGTCTCAAGTGGGTATTAACAGCATCAAAGTCTGATTCAGGGCAACCCACGTGTCCATGGTAGTAATACAGCGCAATCATTTTCAAGACTGAACGGTGTGTTGTTTCAATTTCCATGCCCACAACACAGTAATATCTGTTGTATTTTACGACGGCTTCAGAATGATAAAACACAGTACAAAGTAGATGGAACATCTGTAATATAGCGTGGTCTAGCGGTTCTAGGCGCGCAGTCCGGAACCGCGCGGCTGCTACGGTCGCAGGTTCGAATCATGCCTCGGGCATGGATGTGTGTGATGTCCTTAGGTTAGTTAGGTTTAAGTAGTTCTAAGTTCTAGGGGACTGATGACCACAGATGTTAAGTCCCATAGTTCTTAGAGCCATTTGAACCATTTTTGTAATATAGTTTAGTTACTACACATAATAAGCGCAAGTCTACATATTTACAAAGTATATCCTGACCAACTAAACAGTCAATAGTTTACTTTTTTGTTACCAAAGCAATTTTCTGTAACTGATTTGCTTTCCTTGACAAACAATGAGATTATTTTACTAATTTATTATTAATTCCTCGTTGTGGATATGTAATCCAGTAACAGAAGATACAACATAAAAAATACTGTAATCTCCTCAAAGTAAAGTAGCCACAAAATGCTTAGAGTAAAACAAAGGAGAACAAAGGGAAACAGAAAAAGAGAAACCCAAAATTAACCTCTATTTCATTGCGTCAGTCCCTTACTGTAGGCGTTCAAACGATCAGTCATTTTGTTCTCGACGTTGTTTCATTGTAGAATCTATGCTGGCTGTAGCACGCACTACATCATACGACCCATCAAGTGCACAGAAGGCTTGCCAGATGCGATTTTTCATCTCGTCAACGTTTTCGTATTCTTCTGCGTACTCTGTATCTTTCATTGTACCCCAGCAATCTAAGTCGAGGACAGACAGATCGTGGGAACTAGCTGGTCATTCAACATCCATACGTCTGGCTGCTGTTTTGTTGGGAAAAATATCCTGTGCAGCTTGGCGCGCAGGTCCTGTGCAGCTAGGCGCACAGATGCAGTGCAGTGTCTCCATGCACCATCCTGTTGCATCCACATCACTTGTCTTGTCCTTGAACCAATATCGTTACGCAGAGTGGGAAGTTCGTTGCAATGAAAATTAGTGAACGTTCTCCCGCTCAACTTGCCACAAAAAAAAAGAGAAAACACACAACACTCTTGCCAAGCGTACCACCCCAGCAATTGACGGTCCATCGGTGATGATAATATGCCTCACGCAACCAATAGGGGTTCACGGGGGCCGAGTAGAGCTCGGCATTTCGATTTGCTACACCTATGTTGCAAAACGTAGATGCATCTGTGAATAAAGCCACTTTAAAAAAACTTAATAGGCCGGCGTAATGCCCAATCACATAAAATTAGCCTATTGGCCTTGTGACCAACTGAAAGTTTTTGGTATATCTGATAGCGGTTTGTGATTCCAAATGCGATGCACCGTGCATCGTGAGATTCTTAGCTCTCAAGCAAGCGCCCTTGTTCTCCTCCATGGATACGGACGTACCATATTCAACGCAATGGCACTGTTTCGATTTCGCACAGGCCTGCGTCTCTGGCGTTTCACAGGGCGAAAATCCCCAGTGTATTAGTCTCGTTGTACTACAGCCCCAAACGTGTCAGCACAAGGATGCCTCCCTTCTCCTCCTGAGCATCTCTTAACGTAGATTCAAGTTGTCTCCTTGGCAACCTCATTACAGGTGACTTGACAAATAAAATTAATACACTACTGGCCATTAAAATTGCTAAACCACGAAGATGACGTGCTACAGACGCGAAATTTAACCGACAAGAAGAAGATGCTGTGATATGCAAATGATTAGCTTTTCAGAGCATTCACACAAGGCTGGCGCCAGTGGCGACACCTACAACGTGCTGGCATGAGGAAAGTTTCCAACAGATTTCTCATTCACATACAGCAGTTGACCGGCGTTGCCTGGTGAATCTTCGTTGTGATGCATCGTGTAAGGAGGAGAGATGCGTACCATCACGTTTCCGACTTTGATAAAGGTCGGATTGTTGCCTATAACGATTGCGGGTTATCGTATCGCGACACTGCTGCTCGCTTTGGTCGAGATCCAATGACTGTTAGCAGAATATGGAATCGGTGGGTTCAGGAGGGTAATACGGAACGCCGAGCTGGATCCCAACGGCCTCGTATCACTAGCAGTCGAGATGACAGGCATCTTATCCGCATGGCTGTAACGGATCGTGCAGCCACGTCTCGATTCCTGAGTCAACAGATGGGGACGTTTGCAAGACACAAACCATCTGCACGAACAGTTCGACGACGTTTGCAGCAGCATGGACTATCACCTCGGAGGCCATGGCTGTGGTTACCCCTGACGCTGCCTCACAGACAGGAGCACCTGCGATGGTGTACTCAACGACGAACCTGGGTGCACGAATGGGAACACGTCATTTTTTCGGATGAATCCAGGTTCTGTTTACAGCATCACGATGTTCGCATCCGTATTTGGCGACATCGCGGTGAATGCACATTATAAGCGTGTATTCGTCATCGCCATACTGGCGTATCATCCCGCGTGTTGGAATGGGGTGCCATTGGTTACACGTCTCGGTCACCTCTTGTTCGCATTGGCGGCTCTTTGAACAGTGGATGTTACATTTCAGATGTGTTACGGCTCGTGGCTCTACCCTTCATTCGATCCCTGCGGAACCCTACATTTCAGCAGGATTATGCACGACCACATGTTGCAGGTCCTGTACGGGCCTTTCTGGATACAGAAAATGTTCGACTGCTGCCCTTGCCAGCGCATTCTCCAGATCTCTCACCAACTGAAAACGTCTGGTCAACGTTGGCCGAACAACTGGCTCGTCACAGTACGCCAGTCACTACTCTTGATTAACCTTTGTATAGTGTTGAAGCTGCTTGGGTAGCTGTACCTGTACACGCCATCCACGCTCTGTTTGGCTCAATGCCCAGGGTTGTCAAGACCGTTATTACGGCCAGAGGTGGTTGTTCTGGGTACTGATTTCTTAGGATCTATGCACCCAAATTGCGAGAAAATGTAATCACATGTCAGTTGTAATATAATATATTTGTCGAATGAATACCCGTTTATCATCTGCATTTCTTCTTGGTGTAGCAATTTTAATGGCCAGTAGTGTAGTACGTAATCTTCTCAGAAAGCTCCACAACAGGAACAACCACTAATCATGTTGCTTGTGGAAGAAAATCTTAGCAACACTTACCCATTGTCAAACTCATGTTTGTACATGTTGTATTGTGCAGTGAGGCATGATGGAAAGGAGACTGAGATGCGTCCACTGGCAGCTCCCATGTCTTACAGAACTTGTCATATCCGTAAACATTTGTTGCCCACGTCTTCCTTGCCAGACTTGACCCGTCACGTGTGTCGCCATCCTGCGCGCTGTCTGCTAACCCCATGCTGCAGCGTTACTCAGCCGTTGCTGGAGTACTTTTTCTTCTTCATATTTTACTGTCCCTGTTAATACATATCGATAGATTGAGTATCACAATAGACTAACACAGGACGCTTTAGCGAATGGGCTATTTATATTGCATTTAAAAATTAATTTTGTTTGCAACGGGAAACAAACCTACGTTTTCCTGTGATACTAGGCGTCGCAGGAGAACAGTGATGCGCAATGTTTGTTTGGGCTGGCTCAAACTACACATTGGAAAAACGAAGTAGCAAATGTCTGCCGACAAAACTGAGAAAAATGCCTGACGACTCTTACGAGAGACACACTGAATACTGTACGAAACGTAGATGGGGGTTTTTTAGGTTAGAGAATCCCCTCCCTAGGCCCGACAAGACGCCTCCTGAGACGCGGCAAGATAGGAGTAGGCAAAATGCAACAGGGAATAACAATATTAATGTGCTAATAGTAAACTGCAGGAGCGTCTATAGAAAGGTCCCAGAACTGCTCTCATTAATAAACGATCACAACGCCCATATAGTACTAGGGACAGAAAGTTGGCTGAAACCAGACGTAAACAGTAACGAAATCCTAAACTCAGATTGGAATGTATACCGCAGAGACAGGCTGAACAGTGAAGGGGGAGGCGTGTTTATAGCTGTAAGAAGTGCAATAGTATCGAAGGAAATTGACGGAGATCCGAAATGTGAAATGATTTGGGTGAAGGTCGCGGTTAAAGCAGGCTCAGACATGGTAATTGGATGTCTCTATAGGCCCCCTGGCTCAGCAGCTGTTGTGGCTGAGCACCTGAAGGATAATTTGGAAAATATTTCGAGTAGATTTCCCCACCATGTTATAGTTATGGGTGGAGATTTTAATTTGCCAGATATAGACTGGGAGACTCAGACGTTCATAACGGGTGGCAGGGACAAAGAATCCAGTGAAATTTTTTTAAGTGCTTTATCTGAAAACTACCTTGAGCAGTTAAACAGAGAACCGACTCGTGGCGATAACATATTAGACCTTCTGGTGACAAACAGACCCGAACTATTTGAAAAAGTTAACGCAGAAGAGGGAATCAGTGATCATAAAGCGGTTACGGCATCGATGATTTCAGCCGTAAATAGGAATATTAAAAAGGGTAGGAAGATTTTTCTGTTTAGAAAAAGTGACAAAAAGCAGATTTCAGAGTACCTGTTGGCTCAACACAAAAGTTTTGTCTCAAGTACTGATAGTGTTGAGGATCAGTGGACAAAGTTCAAAACCATCGTACAATATGCGTTAGATGAGTATGTGCCAAGCAAGATCGTAAGAGATGGAAAAGAGCCACCGTGGTTCAACAACCGAGTTAGAAAACTGCTGCGGAAGCAAAGGGAACTTCACAGCAAACATAAACATAGCCAAAGCCTTGCAGACAAACAAAAATTACGCGAAGCGAAATGTAGTGTGAAGAGAGCTATGCGAGAGGCGTTCAATGAATTCGAAAGTAAAGTTCTATGTACTGACTTGGCAGAAAATCCTAAGAAATTTTGGTCTTATGTCAAAGCGGTAGGTGGATCAAAACAAAATGTCCAGACACTCTGTGACCAAAATGGTACTGAAACAGAGGATGACAGACTAAAGGCCGAAATACTAAATGTCTTTTTCCAAAGTTGTTTCACAGAGGAAGATTGCACTGTAGTTCCTTCTCTAGATTGTCGCACAGATGACAAAATGGTAGATATCGAAATAGACGACAGAGGGATAGAGAAACAATTAAAATCGCTCAAAAGAGGAAAGGCCTCTGGACCTGATGGGATACCAGTTCAATTTTACACAGAGTACGCGAAGGAACTTGCCCCCCTTCTTGCAGCGGTGTACCGTAGGTCTCTTGAAGAGCGTAGCGTTCCAAAGGATTGGAAAAGGGCACAGGTCATCCCCGTTTTCAAGAAGGGACGTCGAACAGATGTGCAGAACTATAGACCTATATCTCTAACGTCGATCAGTTGTAGAATTTTGGAACACGTATTGTGTTCGAGTATAATGACTTTTCTGGAGACTAGAAATCTACTCTGTAGGAATCAGCATGGGTTTCGAAAAAGACGGTCATGTGAAACCCAGCTCGCGCTATTCGTCCACGAGACTCAGAGGGCCATAGACACGGGTTCACAGGTAGATGCCGTGTTTCTTGACTTCCGCAAGGCGTTCGATACAGTTCCCCACAGTCGTTTATTGAACAAAGTAAGAGCATATGGACTATCAGACCAATGGTGTGATTGGATTGAGGAGTTCCTAGATAACAGGACGCAGCATGTCATTCTCAATGGAGAGAAGTCTTCCGAAGTAAGAGTGATTTCAGGTGTGCCGCAGGGGAGTGTCATAGGACCGTTGCTATTCACAATATACATAAATGACCTGGTGGATGACATCGGAAGTTCACTGAGGCTTTTTGCAGATGATGCTGTGGTGTATCGAGAGGTTGTAACAATGGAGGATTGTACTGAGATGCAGGAGGATCTGCAGCGAATTGACGCATGGTGCAGGGAATGGCAACTGAATCTCAATGTAGACAAGTGTAATGTGCTGCGAATACACAGAAAGATAGATCCTTTATCATTTAGCTACAAAATAGCAGGTCAGCAACTGGAAGCAGTTACTACCATAAATTATCTGGGAGTACGCATTAGGAGTGATTTAAAATGGAATGATAATATTATGTTGATTGTCGGTAAAGCAGATGCCAGACTGAGATTCATTGGAAGAATCCTAAGGAAATGCAATCCGAAAACAAAGGAAGTAGGTTACAGTACGCTTGTTCGCCCACTGCTTGAATACTGCTCAGCAGTGTGGGATCCGTACCAGATAGGGTTGATACAAGACATAGAGAAGATCCAACGGAGAGCAGCGCGCTTCGTTACGGGATCATTTGGTAATCGCGAAAGCGTTACGGAGATGATAGATAAACTCCAGTGGAAGACTCTGCAGGAGAGACGCTCAGTAGCTCGGTACGGGCTTTTGTCAAAGTTTCGAGAACATACCTTCACCGAAGAGTCAAGCAGTATATTGCTCCCTCCTACGTATATCTCGCGAAGAGACCATGAGGATAAAATCAGAGAGATTAGAGCCCACACAGAGGCATACCGACAATCCTTCTTTCCACGAACAATACGAGACTGGAATAGAAGGGAGAACCGATAGAGGTACTGAAGGTACCCTCCGCCACACACCGTCAGGTGGCTTGCGGAGTATGGATGTAGATGTAGATGTAGATGAATGCGTGTGGCCGCCGGCGGGCACACAGCTTCAGATGTGAACCACTGCTGTTTCCGCTGGCGGCCTCGTGGCAGTCAGTGTATTAATGGCGCGCTTCCAGGCGTTCTGTAGTATTACGATTTCCATTTTATACAGACTACTTCAATGACGGACCCGGTTTTGCTCTTCACCTATTGCGGGTTTTACCGGCCGGAGTGTCCGAGCGTTTCTAGGCGCTACAGTCTGGAACCGCGCGATCGCTACGGTCGCAGGTTCGAATCCTGCCTTGGGCATGGATGTGTGTGATGTCCTTAGGCTAGTTAGGTTTAAGTAGTTCTACGTTCTAGGGGACTCATGACCTCAGATGTTAAGTCCCATAGTGCTCAGAGCCACTAGCCACTATTGCGGGTTTTGTTCTTATGAGTACTTTCTGCCTGGACTCAATCGACACCGAACCATTGGCGGTCTCGCTCTGCTATTTATGCGGAATTTCAGGCCTAAACCTGACTATACTCTCAGATGCTCCTTTGTTTTTCAAAGCCCGTGCTGATATTCCGTAAAACGCATCTCAGCGTTTCCCAGCTCTGGTGGATGTGATGGCCAACGGTATTTTAATAAACTAAATACCAGAAGCCAAACCTTGTTGAAACTGAAATCCCCTTCCCTGTTTATTAAGTTTTCTCAGATCTTTATTGCTTAGGACTCAATTACGCTGTTCCAGAAATGTGGTGTTAGCACCACGATACTGGTATCATCCCATTTCATTTCATTATTATATTCAAGCCAGTATTGGGTGGCAGCTGATTTGCTTGATTGTTTTAGTCGGTTGTCTGATATTCTTCACATCTCTCCTCTACTTTTCTTATAGTCTACTGTGCTTAAAACGAGTGATATTCAAATGAAATGAGATATACACCCTGCTTTCGGAGTCCTCGATTGTCCTTAACATATTGGAGGGAGAGAAGCAAAGACTAGCGTATTACCTTACGCTGTTCATTCTTCGCAGTGATCGACAGACTCCTAATGGGACATGGCATTCAGTGTATTTCCGCCCCTTCAGCTGAGGTAAAAGATCTCTTTTGTACTGAAAGAGTACGCTGGTTGTAACCCAACACAGATCGCTGCCCTTTGAGTGGCGCAATACTAGGGAATCATGGACATTTTCAAATTTATTTCTTCGCACTGACTTTCGACTAGCTGCCTATGTACTCTAGCAGATCGCCATGTATTTATTACCTCAATTTTTAGCTTACTGTAGACGTATTATATGGTGGACAATGTGAGGATGCGACCCGGATCTGTTATGTTAATGTGCAAATAAAACAGGAGGTGTCTTAAGGTACTACGTTAAAGTGTTAGTACACTCCTGGAAATGGAAAAAAGAACACATTGACACCGGTGTGTCAGACCCACCATAATTGCTCCGGACACTGCGAGAGGGCTGTACAAGCAATGATCACACGCACGGCACAGCGGACACACCAGGAACCGCGGTGTTGGCCGTCGAATGGCGCTAGCTGCGCAGCATTTGTGCACCGCTGCCGTCAGTGTCAGCCAGTTTGCCGTGGCATACGGAGCTCCAGCGCAGTCTTTAACTCTGGTAGCATGCCGCGACAGCGTGGACGTGAACCGTATGTGCAGTTGACGGACTTTGAGCGAGGGCGTATAGTGGGCATGCGGGAGGCCGGGTGGACGTACCGCCGAATTGCTCAACACGTGGGGCGTGAGGTCTCCACAGTACATCGATGTTGTCGCCAGTGGTCGGCAGAAGGTGCACGTGCCCGTCGACCTGGGACCGGACCGCAGCGACGCACGGATGCACGCCAAGACCGTAGGATCCTACGCAGTGTCGTAGGGGACCGCACCGCCACTTCCCAGCAAATTAGGGACACTGTTGCTCCTGGGGTATAGGCGAGGACCATTCGCAACCGTCTCCATGAAGCTGGGCTACGGTCCCGCACACCGTTAGGCCGTCTTCCGCTCACGCCCCAACATCGTGCAGCCCGCCTCCAGTGGTGTCGCGACAGGCGTGAATGGAGGGACGAATGGAGACGTGTCGTCTTCAGCGATGAGAGTCGCTTCTGCCTTGGTGCCAATGATGGTCGTATGCGTGTTTGGCGCCGTGCAGGTGAGCGCCACAATCAGGACTGCATACGACCGAGGCACACAGGGCCAACACCCGGCATCATGGTGTGGGGAGCGATCTCCTACAGTGGCCGTACACCACTGGTGATCATCGAGGGGACACTGAATAGTGCACGGTACATCCAAACCGTCATCGAACCCATCGTTCTACCATTCCTAGACCGGCAAGGGAACTTGCTGTTCCAACAGGACAATGCACGTCCGCATGTATCCCGTGCCACGCAACGTGCTCTAGAAGGTGTGAGTCAACTACCCTGGCCAGCAAGATCTCCGGATCTGTCCCCCATTGAGCATGTTTGGGACTGGATGAAGCGTCGTCTCACGCGGTCTGCACGTCCAGCACGAACGCTGGTCCAACTGAGGCGCCAGGTGGAAATGGCATGGCAAGCCGTTCCACAGGACTACATCCAGCATCTCTACAATCGTCTCCATGGGAGAATAGCAGCCTGCATTGCTGCGAAAGGTGGATATACACTGTACTAGTGCCGACATTGTGCATGCTCTGTTGCCTGTGTCTATGTGCCTGTGGTTCTGTTAGTGTGATCATGTGATGTATCTGACCCCAGGAATGTGTCAATAAAGTTTCCCCTTCCTGGGACAATGAATTCACGGTGTTCTTATTTCAATTTCCAGGAGTGTATATTACAATGAAGTAAGAATTAAAATATAAGCTAAATGCGTGTTATGACATTTAAATGGTCTATACCCTCTTGTACAGTGCGTCCCATTCATCTTCACCATCTCAAATAACTATGGAATGCCCGCGTCTCGTGGTCGTGCGGTAGCGTTCTCGCTTCCCACGCCCGGGTTCCCGGGTTCGATTCCCGGCGGGGTCAGGGATTTTCTCTGCCTCGTGATGGCTGGGTGTTGTGTGCTCTCCTTAGGTTAGTTAGGTTTAAGTAGTTCTAAGTTCTAGGGGACTTATGACCACAGCAGTTGAGTCCCATAGTGCTCAGAGCCATTTGAACTATGGAATTTCCTTTTTTCTCAGAATCTTTACCAGCACTCAGTCTCAATTTATATATTAGAACACTGTCCCAGAACGAAATTATAGTTGTGCAGATTGCATCGTGGGGCAATATTGTTGTATCTACTGGTATGCTTCACTGAACTGTGGTGAGACAGCAGTCTTACGCTTAGTTCTGATCTGCTTTTATGTAGTTAAATGTCAAAAGACGCCCGTTGAGGTTGGCACCGATACACCGACACACCTTTTATCTTCTCACTGGCGAGTAGTTATTTAGAAGGTCAGATTGCTTGCCCTAGACAATTTGCCTTTCAAGAGTCGCCACGTTGTTTCATTTACTTCTACTTTCAGCTTTTTTCGCAGTATCAGTTTTGCACCAGAGCTAAAGATTCATTACCTTTTTCCATCTGAGATTGTGGAAGCCCTTGAAACAATATCCAGCACTTCGTCTGAGTATGTCACAACTACAGTATTCTTTTGACTTACATCCACTACCTCAAGAAGGTGTTCCTTCACTGTCCCAGAAAGAAACCTGACAGATCCCCTTGGATTCCCTTTGTATCTTTCGGTTACTGTAGTTCCCTTGTGGAATCAAATGAGATCTCTGAAATTTCAACCTCCTGAGTGTGGTGAATAGGAGGATCACTACAAAATACTAAGAGTTCAGTGTATGTCCGTTATCGTGTCTACGGCGTAGAGAGACGATACATTTGCGAGAAGTTGTTGTGAATTATTTAAATCATTTCCTTCAGACAGCGATATTCAAGTATATACGATTCAGTCTTTCAGATCTCTATTGGTTGTTAGCCACGCGAAACGTGCCTTACTCAGGGAAGCATGGGCAGTTGACGAGTGGCATCATATCATTTGAAAAGATGAATCATGATTGTCCATTACCTCGAATGCCCACCATCTGCAAATATGGTGGCGTGGAGATTAGAGAACACATGCTGCCAATATTTTGGAGAGATACGTTGGTGTTATCTCTACCGATATGTTACGAGAAGTCATCAAGTTCCATTTCAGGTCGTCTCTGTTAATGATTCAGGAAACTCTGGCGACAGAGCAGTACGTCAGAGATATCCTGCATCCTCATGTGTTATCTGCCATTTGATAGTACTATAGCAGCATCTTTCAACGAGTGAACGCTCCTTCTCACACACTTGTTCCTATGAACTGACTGCGTGTCACTGTCCATCTACCAGTCTCCAACAAAACTTGTGTGAAATCAGTTCGCACGTCTACTCCATCCGAGTGTCAAATCCTAGAGACCGAGGGCCCGTTACAACAGCTGTTTACCATCGGAGAGTATACAATTGCTGGACGACACTTTTTCCAACCAAATCAGCGCATAAATTCAGTCCTGGGAGGGCGTAATCACTTACTGACAAGGGAAGAACTGTGTCTTCGTACTCCCAATAATGTCGTTCTTCGTTTCACTTCTCTTTGTAGCCAACGAAGTAAAACCACAATCACGGAACGCATGTAGATTTGTAATTGTTCAGTTTCTCTCGGCGTATTTGTAGCTCCAACAGTCCACGGGTGTACTGCCGGTACATAATGTCCAACGGGCAGAATATTTCGGTGATCAGACAAGTCGCCATCATCAGGTGCGTTGATCTGCGTTGAGGTCGTGCGGCCGACTAATATCCTCTGCCCCGCGAGCTGCTCCGTCCGCGGTCAGCGACCGCGGCAGCGCGTCTGCTGTCGCAGAGACGCAAGCATCTGCGGTAGCGTTGAAATACACTACGTGATCAAAAGAATCCGGGCACTTGGCTGAAAATGACTTACAAGTTCGTGGCGCTCTCTATCGGTAATGCTGGAATTCAATATGGTGTTATTCCACCCTTAGCCTTGATGACAGCTTCCACTCTCGCAGACATACGTTCAGTCAGCTGCTGGAAGGTTTCTTGGGGAATGGCAGCTCATTCTTCACGGAGAGCTACACTGAGTAGAGGTGTCGATGTCGGTCAGTGAGGCCTGGCACGAAGTCTGCGATCCAAAAATTCCCAAAGGTGTTCTGTAGGATTCAGGTCAGGACTGTGCAGGCCAGTCAACTACAGGGATGTTACTGTCGTGTAACCATTACGCCACACGCCGTGCATTATGAACAGGTGCTCTATCGTGTAGAAAGATGCAGTAGCCATCCCCGAGTTGCTCTACAAAAAAAAAATGGTTCAAATGGCTCTGAGCACTATGGGACTCAACATCTATGGTCATCAGTCCCCTAGAACTTAGAACTACTTAAACCTAACCAACCTAAGGACATCACACAACACCCAGTCATCACGAAGCCGAGAAAATCAGTTGCTCTACAACAATGAAAAGCAAGAAGGTGCTTAAAACATCAATGTAGACCTGTGCTGTGATAACGCCACGTAAAACAACAAGGGTTGCAAACCTCCTCCATGAAAAACACGACCACACCGTAACATCACCGCTTCCGAATTTTGCTGTTGGCACTACACATGCTGGCAGACGACGTTCACCGGGCATTCGCCATATCCACACCCTGCCATCGGATCACTGGAGAATGTACCGTGATTCGTCACTCCACACAACGTATTTCCACTATTCAATTGTGCAATGTTCGCGCTCCTTATACTAAGTGAGGCGTCGTTTGGCATTTACCGGCGTGATGTGTGGCTTATGAGCAGCCGCTCGACTATGAAATCCAAATTTTCTCACCTCCCACCTAACTGTCATAGTACTTGCAGTGGATCCTGATGCAGTCTGGAATTACTGTGTGATGGTCTGAATAGATGTCTGCCTATTACACTTAACGACCCTCTTCAACTGTCGGCGGTCTCTGTCAGTCAACAGGTGCGGTCAGCCTGTACGCTTTTGTGCTGTACGTGTCCCTACACGTTTACACTTCACTATCACATCGGAAACAGTGGACATAGGGATGTTTAGGAGTGCGGAAATCTCGCGTACAGACGTATGACACAAGTGACACCAAATCACCTCACCACGTTCGAAGTGCGTGAGTTCCGCGGAGTGCCCCTTTCTGCTCTCTCACGATGTCTAATGACTACTGAGGTCGCTGATATGGAGTACGTGCCAGTAGGTGGCAGCACAATGCACCTAATATGAAAAAGTATGTTTTTGGGGGTGTCTGGCTACTTTTGATCACATAGTGTAAATTCTCTGCCCGCCCTGGTCGCCAGATGGCAGATGGCAGAATGGCAGATTAGTCGCGCTCTTAGCCCCACCACATCATTACAACCTGTGGAGACCTAGGAAGTCATGGAAGAAGAGGCAGCCACTGCCATTATACTGTAACTGGTGCACTACCAGGAAAAATCGGACGCATGTTGAAGAAGTACCGAGTGAGAACTGTTTTCTGTCCCCCTAATAAAACACGAGTATTATTCGGAAGCGTCAAGGATGATCTCGATTTGCAGAAGGCTGGCGTATACCAGATTTCATGTCAATGTCTGAGGACAGTGCGCACCGTCTAAGATCGTTGCTGAGAACACCAGAGGCACACTCGACTGATGTATCCGAACCAGTCAGTGGTTGCAGAGCACTATTGGTCCGAGATTCACGTGATGGAATGCGAACGTACGAGGATCTTGGCACAGACTTCTAAATACTGGGACCGCGTCGTTATAGACGACATAGAAATTCGCATCAGGAACGATCTCATCAATAGAGATTTCAGCTATAATCCTGGCAGGGCTTCGGGAAAAGCAGCGAGTTTAATTATGAAGACTCAACAAACAAAAAAATATGGCGACCAGGACGGGCGGAGAATTTACTTCCATGCAATCACAAATGCTGATGCTAGCGTCTCCGTGCCCGTGACACGCGGCTCGTGGAGCAGGAGATATTAGTCGTCCGCGCGCCCTCAGGAGCTCAGTTCGCCAACGCACCTGTTGATGGCGACATGTCTGATCACCGAATTATTGAACCCGTCGGACACCATGAACCGACAATATCTCTGACAACATGAAGTTTTTTACTACCAGGTATTCTTCTATGTGCTTAAATTGATTTGTCTGTGAGTGCAAATTGTTAAAAGGAGCCATATAATATCCCATTTACGCTCAATTGTTTATCAACAATTCGCATTGACCTAATATATACCATGTTGTCACTTCTTTCAATAACTTGTTTAATTTTAATCCACAAAATAACGTAATATAGACCAGAAGTCGTTTGAATGCACCATTTTCGATCGGTAAACCGAATCAGTCATAATCGTCAAATACAGGGCTATTACAAATGATTGAAGCGATTTCATAAATTCACTGTAGCTCCGTTCATTGACATATGGTCACGACACACTACAGATACGTAGAAAAACTCAAAGTTTTGTTCGGCTGAAGCCGCACTTCAGGTTTCTGCCAGAGAGCACTCGAGAGCGCAGTGAGACAAAATGGCGACAGGAGCCGAGAAAGCGTATGTCGTGCTTGAAATGCACTCACATCAGTCAGTCATAACAGTGCAACGACACTTCAGGACGAAGTTCAACATGATCCACCAACTTCTAACTCCATTCGGCGATGGTATGCGCAGTTTAAAGCTTCTGGATGCCTTTGTAAGGGGAAATCAACGGGTCGGCCTGCAGTGAGCGAAGAAACGGTTGAACGCGTGCGGGCAAGTTTCAGGCGTAGCCCGCGGAAGTCGACGAATAAAGCAAGCAGGGAGCTAAACGTACCACAGCCGACGGTTTGGAAAATCTTACGGAAAAGGCTAAAGCAGAAGCCTTACCGTTTACAATTGCTACAAGCCCTGACACCCGATGACAAAGTCAAACGCTTTGAATTTTCGGCGCGGTTGCAACAGCTCATGGAAGAGGATGCGTTCAGTGCGAAACTTGTTTTCAGTGATGAAGCAACATTTTTTCTTAATGGTGAAGTGAACAGACACAATGTGCGAATCTGGGCGGTAGGGAATCCTCACGCGTTCGTGCAGCAAATTCGAAATTCACCAAAAGTTAACGTGTTTTGTGCAATCTGACGGTTTAAAGTTTACGGCCCCTTTTTCTTCTGCGAAAAAAACGTTACAGGACACGTGTATCTGGACATGCTGGAAAATTGGCTCATGCCACAACTGGAGACCGACATCGCCGACTTCATCTTTCAACAGGATGGTGCTCCACCGCACTTCCATCATGATGTTCGGCATTTCTTAAACAGGAGATTGGAAAACCGATGGATCGGTCGTGGTGGAGATCATGATCAGCAATTCATGTCATGGCCTACACTCTCTCCCGACTTAACCCCATGCGATTTCTTTCTGTCGGGTTATGTGAAAGATTCAGTGTTTAAAACAGCTCTACCAAGAACCGTGCCAGAACTGCGAGCTCGCATCAACGATGCTTTCGAACTCATTGATGGGGACATGCTGCGTCGAGTGTGGGAGGAACTTGATTATCGGCTTGATGTCTGCCGAATCACTAAAGGGGCACATATCGAACATTTGTGAATGCCTAAAGAAAACCTTTTGAGTTTTTGTATGTATGTGCAAAGCATTGTGAAAATATCTCAAATAATAAAGTTATCGTAGAGCTGTGAAATCGCTTCAATCATTTGTAATAACCCTGTACATATGCAAGCCTTTTTAGCGAGATTTAAGACCAAATAATAGCACAACTCCATCTTTGAGCAAGTTAGATGCCAAGGTGAGATCTGTTTGCTGCTCATAACTGTTTCGTTTATAACTTGATACTGAACAGACTTGTTACTACAACTGGGGCTCAAATCAGGAGAACAAAGCCTTACTTCCTAACTTTCACTACGACTCGAAGGTCAAACACTGAAAGACTAAAGAACAGTACAGTGACATATAAATAATTATGAAAGATTAAATCAGAACTGGGACTCAAGTAAAGTTTCCTGAAAGTAATTTCGTAAATTGTTACGAGTCGAAAAACTTTCGTTTACTAGATGCCATTATCTGTTCCCACCTGAAATTGCTGATCTGAACAAAATAAAACACTATGTTGTTGGGATCAACTAGACCAAAAATAGCTGCAATTTATAGTACTATACAAGGCGAAATGGTGAAGCTGGTAAATCTTGAGGATCTGTTGTGTATGACGACACAGGTTATGGATTTGGGTCTGCCCTTTATAAGTTGGTAAGCATGCTCAGTTTGTTTCCTAATAGCCTAAAGAGACATTGTTATACTGGGTGAGACACGTATGACGTAACACTTCTTTCATTTCGTGAACGGTTAAAAATATCGAAACGTGGTTTTCGGCAAATGGTAGAGCGTCGAGGGGCACATTGTTTTTGTTTGGGTAATGTTTTTAGCGCTGGTAACAACTGGAATATTGAAGTAAGTACGTTTTTTTAATGAAACCGCAAACTTTTTATAACTGCATTCGATAGCTCTTGAGAAGAGAATTACAGTGATATAGCGTTTGCTAATGTTGACTTGAAACCTTTGGTAATAAAGTTCGAGAAATGTCTAGAATGTGAGAGTACGGTAGCCAGAAACGACATTTGCGGTGCCAACACTGCCAAGGTGTCTCAGACCAGGCTGCGTAGTTGTATACCGTAAGATAGGCATGTGCTACGAAAATATAACTTTATTTCCCCTTGAACTAACTTACGACCTAGATGCAGGTTCACCTATGAACGCTATATATGGAAATACGACTTACGCTATAACGAAGGGCTTAGGAAAAGTATTTCACATTTATGTATCCCCCCAGATTTATGTGAGCTGAAACAGAGGAATCAGCTGTTCATTCTTCCAAAATAATGAGGTCTTATACGCTGCAGAAAATTACTGCTATTTTAAATATACATTATGTGCATATTAGGTGCATTGTGCTGCCACCTGCTGCCAGGTACTCCGTATCAGCGAATTTAGTAGTCATTAGACATCATGAAAGAACAGAAAGGGGCGCTCCGCCGAACTCACGGACTCCAAACGTGGTCAGTGATTGGGTGTCACACGTCTGTACGCTAGATTTCCACACTCCTAAACATCCCTAGGTCCACTGTTTTCGATGTGATAGTGAAGCAAAAACGTGAAGGGACTCTTACAGCACAAAAGCGTACAGGCCGACGTTGTCTGTTGATTGACGGATACGGTAAAAGCCAAACGACGCCTCGCTTTGTCTAAGGAGCGTGAATATTGGACGATTGAGCACTGGGAAAACGTTGTGTGGAGTGACCAATCACAATACACAATGTGGCGATCCGATGGCAACGTGTGGGTATGGTGAATGCCCGCTGAACGTCATCAGCCAGCGTGTGTAGTGCCAACACTAAAATCGGAGGCGGTCATGTTATGGCGTGGCCATGGTTGTCATGGAGGGTGCTTGTACCCCTTGTTATTAATCTGTGTGGCACTATCACAGTACAGGCCTACATTGATGTTTTAAGCACCTTCTTGCTTCCCACTGTTGAATAACAATTCGGGGATGACGATTGCATCTTTTAACAACATCGATCACCTGTTCATAATTCGCGGCTTGTAGCGGAGTGATTACACGACAATAACGTCCCTGTAATGGACTGGCCTGCACGAAGTCCTGACCTGAATTCTATATAAAGACCTTGGGATGTTTTGGAAGGCCGACTTCGTGCCAAGTGTCACCGACCGTCATCGATACCTCTCATCAGTGCAGCACTCTGTGAATAATGGTCTGCCACTCCGCGACAAACCCTCCAACACTTGATTGAACGTGTGCCTTCGAGAGTGGAAGCTGTCATCAAGGCTGAGGTTGGACCAACACCATACTGATTTCTGGCATTGCCGATGGAGGTTGCCATGAACTTGTAAGTCATTTTCAGCCACGTGTCCGAATACTTTTGATCAAATAGTCTATAAATGTTAGAAGGAAGATTTGACCAATGTTTTCCTGTACGTGGCTGTGTGCTTCTTAGAGGTAAAATGTATACTGTCTGACAATTGCTTGTACCTACACTGCTCTAGATTATACCATACGGGACACATTCGTTGAACTAAACATATTAAAAATGGATCGGTGACAACCTGTACAGCGCAAAATATATATTTTTCTTGGCGAAACGTCGTTTCATCCAGAACGTTAACGCGTAATGACAGTTTTGCCAGCTACAGGGGATAGGCAAAATAATGTTAACAGTGGTAGGATTGGGATGACTGTGTTTGACAGTCAACAAAGCAGGTAAGGCACGTGTCGCGCTGGATTGTGCGTGTCCAGTACGGACTACGCATCAGTGCAGGTTGTTTACGAGTAATGAACACTTTGTATTTGCATTCAGAGGCTTAGGTCGACGTACAATGAAAGACATAACAGAGCTGCAAAGAGGGCAGATGGTGGGGCTTGATTAGCTGGAGCATCAGCAACCAAGACGGTGAACTTATTGAATGTTTGAAGTGCAACTGTGGCGACAGCCTACACAAAACGTGGGAAGACATCATCGTGTAAACATAGTGGGAGCAATTCAAAACTAAATGGCAGAGATCGTCGTACGCTAACACGAATTGTGTCAAAACAACACAAAACTACAGCGGCTGAAGTGACCGCAGAGTTCAGTAGCCGTCTTCGAGACCCCGTATGTATCGACACTGTCCGCGGGAACTCCATAAAGCGAACATTCATGGACGATCTGCTATACCGAAACCATTAGTGACGGCAACCCGCCGCGCGGCGTCGCCGCGCGGTTTCTGGAGCCATGTCACGGATTGGGCGCCATTCCCGCCGAAGGTTCGAGTCCTCGGGCATGGGTGAGTGTGTTCTTCTTAGCGTAAGTTAGGTTAAGTAGTGTGTAAGTCTAGGGACCGATGACTTCAGCAGTTTGGTCCCTTAGGAATTCACATACATTTTAACATTTTTGACCAACGCAAAGAAGTGTAAAATATGGTGTCAGGAGCATAAATCCGGGACGGTTGATCAGTGGAAACACGTCATATGGTCCGACGAGTCAAGGTTTTCGTTATTTCCAATATCGGACAGGGTTTACGTCTGGAGAACGCCTAAAGAAGCCTACATTCCTGATTGCATGATTCCAGCGGTTAAGCATGGAGTTGGAAGTGTGATGGTGTGGCAGCCATATCACGGTTCTCTGCTGGCCCCATCATTACTCTCGAAAGCCCTGTTACAGCCGACGACAGTGTGAACATTTTAGGTGATCAGGTGCACTCCATGATTAAAATGTTATTCCCCAACAACGATGACACATTTCAGGACGATAATGCATCCATTCACATAGCCAGAACAGCACAATCGTGGTATGAGGAGCACGCAACATCTTCTAGAAGGAACGGCAGAATGTTCGTCAGAAAGTATGGGTAAGACTGTCCATTTTAAACGCTTGAGATGAAGTAAGGTTCCAGAATGTAATTTCCTTTGATGCCGCACCATACGTTTGCGCTCCACGGCCGTTGATGTTGCACCTGAAGAAGCCAGTGAGGATTTTTCAGCTGCCCAGTAGTGCATGTTATGCCAATTTTCATTAGCGCGGTTGGTAAACATTGCTTCATCGGTAAAGAGTAAACGTCACGTTTGAAACGTCTCTCAGTTGCTGAAGGGCAAACTGGCAAAATTCTGTACGACGTTCGACATCACGATCTTCGAGTGCCTGATGTAGAGACAGATGAAAGGGATGGAAATTTTGTGGATGCTGGATGCGAATGACACTCGTCCGGGGCCGACCGAAGTGGCCAAGCGGTTCTAGGCGCTACAGTCTGGAACTGCATGACCGCTACGGTCGCTGGTTCGAATCCTGCCTCGGGCATGGATGTGTGTGATGTCCTTAGGTTAGTTAGGTTTAAATAGTTCTAAGTTCTAGGGGACTGATGACCTGAGAAGTTAAGTCCCATAGTGCTCAGAGCCATTTGAACCATTTGAACTCGTCAGGGTCATTCTTCATTCCTTGGCAAATATGTCTCGCATCATTGTGCGGGTTCATTAGCGTCGTAACCAGAACAGCTTCTTAGTGTCTGTGTCAGTAGCAGTCTTCTTTTTTGTCCTCATTTTGACTTTCAAGCAGCCAATGCGCACTAGCGTCGTAATAATTCGTGCAATTGCCGAGCACGTCGGACATTGCTAGTCCCGATAGATAGCCCCCATACCGCCGAACTGTTTATACGGCACTTCATTTACATTAATCATATGAAAGTAGTACATCCAACTTCTCCTCATTGGTGTACATGTCTGCACGCAGCAAACGTTGAAGCAGATATGAGTGGCCTGCATTACAGGCAAGTAAACAGGCAAATGTACTGACATTTCAACACAGCGTAGCACGAGAGCTCTGCTTGGCTGTGTTAGCATCGCTAATGCCGATTACGGCCACCGTGCTTTCAAATTATACGACATTTCTTGAATTTTTTACGACAGCTTTCAGCGTCAACATCAGCAAACTTTATATTACTGTAACTATCTTCTTAAGAGTTATCGAATGCAGTTATAAAAAGTAGCAAAAAAATATACGTGCCTCTCGAAGCTCAAATATTTGCCGAAAATAGCTTTTCGGTATGTGTAACCCTTCGTGTAATAAAAGGGGTGTTACGTATAACGTGACTGACCCTGTAGATTGTTCGAATTGTAACTAACTTGATAATGTCGTTCTTGTGAATAGCTTCATTGCTAAATTATTATTGTACCGAGCGAGGTGGCGCAGTGATTAGCACACTGGACTCGTATTCGGGAGGACGAAGGTTCAATCCCGTCTCCAGCCATCCTGATTTAGGTTTTCCGTGATTTCCCTAAATTGTTTCAGGCAAATGTCGGGAAGTTTCCTTTGAAGGGGCAAGGCCGATTTCCTTCCCCATCCTTCCCTAACCCGAGCTTGTGCTCCGCCTCTAATGATCTCGTTGTCGACGGGACGTTAAAAAAAACACTAACACACACTAAATTATTATTGTGTTTAGCAATTTAAAATGAAACCTGTCATTGACAATTTAATGATTACTGTCTAAGAACTACATAAACGGTACTGTTTAGTAACGTGGGAGTGCTACAGACTCGTTATACGGTCTAGTATATTATATAAAAGAGGTGGAATGCTGCGCTGGTTCATAAAATTGCAAGAAAATACTAAGACAACTTGCTTCACTAACATAGCATTTACCAAAACTCGTGTCTTTCGATAGAAATCAGTCGATTTCAAGACGGGGACAAGAAATACCGGCTGGTCCCGGCGGAGGTTCGAGTCTTCCCTCGGGCATGGCTGTGTGTGTTTGTCTTTAGGATAATTTAGGTTAAGTAGTGTGTAAGCTTAGGGACTGATGACCTTAGCAGTTAAGTCCCATAAGTTAAAAAAAAAACAAAAAAGATAAAAAATGAAAAAGACATAAAACACACATCAAGAAATCATTAGAGACCAAGCATTTCCTTACTGTAATGCACCTTTTCCAAGGCGGTAGGGATGCCTTGTCGAATGAGTAATGATTCGATCCGTACTTCAGTCCGAACAAAAATTGTACGTGCATTAATTGAGTAAGTTTTGGAAAATATCATGAAACAAAGGAGACCTGGAATACATCCTTTGTTTACACCCCTAAGGGAAGGAAGCATTTTCCGCAGACCTGATAGAACATGTCTCTTGGGAAGAATTTCAGTACAGGCTGAGTACAGTTCATCGCTAGACGAGCTCATACTTCTTCCCGAGGAGTCACGTGAACTTCGCTGGTCATTAATTGGCGAAATTAGATTATGGCAGAAACTACTAGGTGACATCACCGAATAGATGGTTTTTGTTAGTTGTACAGATTTGTGAACCAAAGAGAATGCCTGTGGCTAAAACACAGGCGCATCGTTCTGACTCGCTAAAAGGCACCAAACATTCAACAAGTTTCACCAAGTGCTGTGACTTCACGGAAATTACCGCGTCGACCGAGGAGTTACGACGTTCCGGCAGGAACAGCACGCGACAGTAGAAACCACGGGCATTAGAGTAGTCGTCAGACAATGTGTCGGATACAATAAAGGGAAAATGAACATTTTCTCATTTTCATGCCGTACAATGGACATCCTCAGTGGATAGATAGTGTTACAAACCATATGATTCCACTCCAGTGATCAGTTAATTCAGTTTTTCTGGTTTCATGCGGACTGCTACATGGCGGTAATCATTGACAGTAAAGTTTCAGTTATTATTACTTGTCACGTGGAACGAAGAGAGGCTGATCAAAATCAATTTTTCTAATGTGGCACACACAGGTTCATTCTGGCCCGCTGATTAACAGTTGCTTCACCGACTTGTTCAATATCGTGCGTGGTAACACTGCGAAGTCGTTTATCGAGTAAACCACGCCACGGATATTTCTTTGCGACATCGTGCAGTTACAAAAGAGATAGCAATGCTTGTTTCGCTTTCAGGAATGCCAGACGTTAGAGAAAATACATCGATGAGCCACAAAACTATCACCAATTGCTTTCTAGCGTGTCGATCCACCTATCAAAGGCAATGTAGGAGCGGTTCTGCGTGGTATGGGTTCGATAAGTGCTTCGTAGTTTTCTAGAGCTATGTGATTCCTGATATCTACGCACAGGTTACAGAATTCACGTAAATTATAGGCCAGCGGGTTTCGAGCGCTGAGTTGGCACACGATAGCATCACGGTTGTGTTCCATCGTGTTTACATCAGGCAACATTTAGTTGCCCAAACAAAAAAGTGAGATCTCTGTCACGCTCCGAAAACCACTGTAGTATGAATCTGGTCTTGTGACAGACAGTTACCCTGATGGGAGATGCCATAGTCGTTGGGAAAGACAGTAAGTATGAAGGGACTCCTGTGGTGCGCAATGAAGTTCACTTAGTCAATTGCTATCATAGTGCCTTTGATTACACGTGGGGCGGTGCATGTTTCGAGCAGCCGTTCGCTTAGACGAGAGTGAATCCGAACAAGACCGTGCGAAGCGATTTCATTCATCCACAGTTCAATCTCGATGGACCTGTGCCCGCTGTTTTCCTAATGGACGATGCCGGTAAGTAACGTGGAGCACATACGAGTCGTCCCGTGCAGAGCCCCATGTGCAACAAAGTTCACTGAAAAGTGTGTTCCGGAACATTTTTTTCTTCTCCAAAATTGTACTCTATCGTCAAATCTGACACAGATCTACATCTGCATCTACATGACTGTACAGCATCCAAACGTACGTCTATGGCAGACGTTTTTATAACCACCTTCAGACTATTTCTGTACCGTTCTGTTTTCCAACAGCACGTGGGAAAAATGAACATTTAAATCTTTCTATAGGCATTCTGAATTCTCTTATTTTACTGCGATGAGTATTTCTACCTGTGTTTGGGGACAGAAAACATTTTCAAATTCAGAGAAGAAAGTAGGTGATTGAAATTTCATGAAAAGATCTCGGCGCAACGAAAAATGCTTTTATTTTAAAGCTTATCATACGTGTGGCACTCTTTCCGCGATTTTGCGATAATACAAAACGAGCTGCCCCCCTTTCGAGTTTTTCGATGTCCTCCGTCAGTCGTACCCGTAAGGATCCCACGCCACTCAGCAATTCTCTAGCAGAGGTCGAACTAGCCTAGTGTAGGCAATCAATTTAGTAAACCTGTTGCATCCTCTTGGTGTAGTCTCTGCTTTGTCTTACGTATTATATATTTGATAGCTACAATTTCAATTGTTTGTAATGCTTGGGTATTTAGTTGAATTGGCAGTCTTTAATTTTGTGCGATTTTTCGTGTAAACGAAATTTAACAGATTCGTTTTCGTACTCATGTGAAGGACCTCACACTATTCCTTATTGAAAGACAACTGCCACTTTTCGCGCCAGAGAGATTTGATGTATAAGTAAGGTTCCCGCCCATTCAGTGTTATATAGGGGGTAATACTCCTTCCTCTGCGTTCCACAATGAGGCGTGTACGTTCAAAACTTTGTCGCCTACTGGTGGCGCCACCGTCCTTCAACAACTTTTCACGGATGCTCACGGCGGTAGCAGGCGAACAGCTGACTAGCTTCGCTGCTTCCGATGAGCTCGTTTCGAGGTGCCACGCCATAACAATCTACGCGTTGATGAAGTCGTTTATGTTAATGCATCTCACCATTTTCGGCAGATATCGTCTCTAGTATGAGTCACCATTCGTCTCTGGTCCGTTCCGTACTTCCCTCGTCGTATCACGTACATTCAACGCTACCGGCGACATTCTGCTCGCGGTGGAGAGTGGTCTGAGTGTTTTGGCTCGTCAATTTATTAGGTAACTGAAAACACTTACGTCACTCTAGGTTATTGTTCATTACTGAAGTTCTAACAAGTCCTTCTTATAGGATTTCAAAGTAAGCGTTATGTGTCACATGGCCGTCGCTTTATGTTGTTAGATATTTATGAAGGGCAGGTGCGTGCACCGTCCCTGTCATTAAACTGTTGGTATTGTGTCCGCTGAACCAGATTCGTCGTAATCTCCATCAGCAACTTAAAAGTTTATTGGTGTGCACAGCATTACTTTAAACAAAGAGAAGAGTAAGTTAACTACCTCGAACGAGGGAAGTTTATTAACAGTCTGCTAAGTAACCTTCTCAGTGTGAATTAAACACAGAGGTTTTCTACTGAAGCTACACCATTAAACTTTGTAGGTTCAGAAAAAGCAAGAGTGGGTCACAAGTACTATGCAACGATAATGAAAATACACTGCGGTCACCCTTAGTTACCTTGCTACTTTCTGCGCCCCTTTTTTTGCATTTGGAGTAAGCTTATGCTACTGTCGACTATGTCCTTAGTTAATTTACTGATTTTTGTGAAAACGTTAGTGTATGACATCATTAGTCCCTGATTTTCTTCCTAGATACGTATCACTGTGATGACAATTTGTGAGGAACAGAGATAAAAACCCCAACCAGCATTCCTTATCTAAGTATTTCGTCGTTTCCGTAAATTAATTTTGACGAATAACAAACGCCAGGGTGCATGACTGATTCTTACCACCGCATTCCGTAACTCTGAAAATAATTAATTCGTTATTAATCTCAGTTAGTATCTTCTATATAACGACTCTCGCGTAAGACCTGAGATAGGAACTGGTTCGGTACTGTTTAGTGCAATCCAGTACACGGCAACTGAAAATATAAATGCATTTAACGAGTGTATAAGGTTAGGTTCACAAATGACAAAATAGGTTTCTTCCGTGAACTGATGTCAAATTCGTCCGTAAGATGTACTGTACGCGGTTTCCTCACATGCTTTGCTATCTCCCTGTTCGTATTCGATACAGATCAAACTACCGTTAATGTGTGGTTCTCTATGTGGACTGATGGGTTAATTTATGTCATATGTCTTGCGGCATATTGCATAGACATACTATGCATGTGCTTGACAGTGACTTCACAGACGAAATGGGCCAATACGAGCAAATGTCTCCCTTTTCGTCCTAACAAACCTGGAATTTGTTTTGCCAGTCGGTACCTGGGCGAGCTGTTTGCACTAAGCAGGCCGATGTGGCCGAGCGCCGGCACGGTAGCTCAGCGTGTTCGGTCAGAGGGTTAGCTGCCCTCTGTAACACACACACACACACACACACACACACACACACACAAAAGACTGAGTTAACCGATCAACGACGAACTTAAACAGGTGTCTTACGACGTCCGCCCCGAGTAGATGCAACCAACGAAAGCGAACAAAATAGGATAAAAAAATCGGTTCTAGGCGCTTCAGTTTGGAACCACGACACCGCTACGATCGTAGGTTCGAATCCTGCCTCGGTCATGGATGTGTGTGATGTCCTTAGGTTACTTAGGTTTAAGTAGTTATAAGTTCTAGGGGACTGATGACCTTAGATGTTAAGTCCCATAGTGCTTAGAGCTATTTGAACCATTATGTTAGTCAAATATTTTGTCAGCTTCAAAACTACTCTTTCTGCTCGTATCATGACTCTGAGAAATAACTTCCTGTCCATGATGAATGAATATGTTAATTTAACGTAACTTGATGAATAAAGAATTCAATTGACGGCACACAAGTGTAAGTACGTTGTCATTTGCGAAAAGGAAGCAATGTACGGTGGAAAACGCATGAGCACAAAAGCGCCTTTTTTGACCGTGCAGGCTTAGAATGTCCCTCACACATTTTATAACGCTACGTAAATTTAAAAGAGATTATCGCATTGGTAATATCCGTTTACAATAACTAAAACAATACGAAAATACGTTATAAACACCAAAACACTCACATCAACATGCTTTCACGTCAGCAGAAACCGAAAACTCTTATGATGAAATGACCAACACAGTAGCAACATCATCTGTCATTCAGTGTCCTGTTTGGGCAGTGATACTGAGATTCACAGCCAAAGGTTTTCGTGCGCTGCAACAGAGGTCCTCAATGGGCAGCGATATTGAACTATCACGGCCACAGTGTTTCCTGTGCTACGACAGAGGTACACAGACGTCCTGACTGGACGCCAGTGAATGAATTCAAGCGGATGGTGTTTTATGAGTGTGGAAATTGGACGGGAGTTTTGAAGTCCCGACGGGCAGGAAAGGGTTGACGGAGCGCAATTGGACGGGTGTGCAGTTGCTGCCGCGCTGCTCTTGTCGCCACAGCCACGACCCAGCCTTTTACCTCTACTGCATTACGTTCTGCGTCCGACTGTAAATCTCTCTATTTATTAAAAGACAGTTCCATTTTCCACCTTCGCTGTAATATGGTCACAGGATTTATTTGATGTAATGAGCAGATTTCGCTAATGTGTGGTTTTCAAGAGCTTAATCACATTGTCATAATTTTACACAATTGCTCTGTATGCGTTTTACGAAAGAATAAGTTGAACGTGGCATTACTAGGTGTACAGTATTGCTACCGAGTAGTGAAAGTGCGTATGGATCCCGCCGCTTCTAGGCGCTTCAGTCCGGAACCACGCGGCTGCTGCGGTCGCAGGTTCGAATCCTGCCTCGGGCATGGATATTTGTGATGTTCTTAGGTTAGTTAGGTTTAAGTAGTTCTAATTCTAGTGGACTGATGACCTCAGATTTTAAGTCCCATAGTGCTTAGAGCCATCTGAACCATTTGATCCCGCCGCCCTCACAATTCGGCGGACCGATATCTGCTTTCTAATGACCTATCGTAACTATTCCCATCCCATACACTCACCCCTTTCGCATTTCGTGCAACAGATACTCTCCACATTCTGTTGTAGCAAACTCAGGACATCATCAGGGATTATTCAAAACACCAAGGTCGCCACTGGATCCCAACCTAGAAATAAATAAATCACATTCAAGATTTTTATTACAGTAATTATACACGATTTATATATGCTTTCATGAAGCACAAGATAACCCTATGCCAATAATTTACTTTAAAATAGTTGTACCACTGAAAGCTGTCATGACACGCAAGTTGCATTCTGTACTAATCATTTACATTAAAGCAAGTATGCCACGAACTGGTCCTTGATGGGGAGAGAGAGAGAGAGAGAGAGAGAGAGCGCGCCAGTAAAGTCAGGTAACGGATATGGTAAATCTTACTAATGTCTCTGCATGTACGCCACTTACGAGGACCCAGTAGCAAATGTCGCTGGTTCCTCTCGTCTCTAAAAATGCTCACACAATCCGTGATTGTGCCAACCAATCGGGATCCGGTATAGTCCAGTAGCAGCGTCACAAAGAAGGCCCTTCGCATGCCAAAAATGAGGTACAATTTTTTTATCTTCTGTACATAGTTTAGAGTATGTAGAATCCACGTTTTCGACCTCCAAAACCCTCGGGACAACTTCTTGTCGCCAAAAACCAAGAATTTTTGGCACTTTTTTCAAGTTTCGCCTATTATTTGGAAACTGTGCCATCTAATGAAAATTTTATTAGTACCAAAATAAAAGAGCATTGAATTTTACGTCGAATGATCTAGTTAGATATCAAAATCGGTGCAGACATTTGTCCACAATCAGTTGTCGAAGTTCGGTCATTATTATCAACTTGGCTAAAAAGTCGGATTCAACGCCTGTAACTCAAAAACGGCTACTCGAAAAATTTCAAGTTATCAAACCTGTAGAGTATGAAATTTCATGTCAGAAAAGCATCAAGTTTTTCAATTTTAGGCACTATTAAGCGCTCATTCACTTGAAAGCCAAAGTAATTACAATTAGTTATTGATGATGATTAGGAGAAACTCAGCAGCTTCTCTATGCAAAGGGAAATATTGTTCCTAAAGTAATGAAACTTGAATTAAGAGATACTGTTATTGAGGTAGCTGAAAGACGAGATGATGACTCGGTCCACGAAGTATTGAAACGTATCCGCGATGAGGACCTTTGTGTTAAAGATGCTCAGTATCATAGATTGGGTGAGAGGAATTTTTACTGGCCAATCAGTGGCGGAGGAAAACAAGGAAGTCCTGGATCTACACAAACAGATGAATCAATGCAAATGGTTTCTTCTTACATCGAACAACCAGAGGTGTGTTAGTTTACCTTGCAGGAGGTAAAGGACAAAATCGTGAATGGCTGAGAGGCACATGTAAGTACCACAAAAACCCGAATCTTCCGGAAGTATGGCGAAGAAATAATGATTGTTGACAGACATAAAAAGAGCACAGAAGTATGTTTCAACAGTAAAGGCTCTAAGATACTTTCTGACAGTTCCGGTCTCAACAAACTATCAGATCCACGAGTAGAGCGTATGACAGTTGCATGGGCTGCTGTAGATATACTTAGTGAGGACATCCGTACACAGGTGTATGATACACTGCAGTACTCCCCACCCGATTCTTTCTTGTCAGATGTCTAATCAGTGATCTCTGAATCACTGCTGCATTTCTTTGAGTCGCTGATTTAGAAAAACAAAGAAAGAAATCTAGAAAAAATGGAAAAAAAGTGTGCTGCACTGCCACATGCAGTAATTTCTGCAGTAAGGCCACGCTCATTTCTATCTTCACTATTTATTGGCCTCACTACATTCATTTACAAAAGATTCAGATCAAGACTTATTATCGATGATGTTAATGCAATTGGATTCGCAGCTTCATATATGAACCTCACTTATTTTAGAAGATCTCGACTGCTCGACCTGAGCATAACCACTGAAGGATTCATTCAGTTCATCTTTGATAACGTCCATTTTAACCTGTGCACTGTTGACGGTTTGAAAACATTCCGTTCCATGGGAGGAATCATGATAGTCACTCCCCGCTCAACTATGGAGTCTGACAGGAACATCGATTGGGAAACAAGAAGTTCAGCTTCTGAATTTCAGTCTACAGTTTGGTTACCTCAGCTGATCACCTATCAAAAAGCAAATGATTTTGGCTTAAACAGTATTATTATAAGGGATGTCAATTTCGACGAGCCTGAGTGCTTAAAGGTATCGCCATCTGGATATGAGATTCTGTGGCTAGATGGAAAGTGGAAGTAATTCACTGACGCGCCAGAGTGGAATGGATTCATGGAAGAAGCCACAAATCACCGACAACGGTTCGTTCGAAAATAATCTGTCTCCCGTTCCTAAATTATCCCCCAACTCTGTACGACACAATATATACGTCTCTTCTAACAGCCTTGAAAAAATGCGTAGAACATGATCAAAGATGGTGTTTTGTCACTTTCGATCAGTCATTTTATCTGAAGGCGACGAAAAAATGGCTGACATTGAAATAAGTGTCCAAGGAATAGAAAAGCAACTGGAATCACTCAACAGAGGAAAGTCATTTTATCTGAAGGCGACGAAAAAATGGCTGACATTGAAATAAGTGTCCAAGGAATAGAAAAGCAACTGGAATCACTCAACAGAGGAAAGTCCACTGGACCTGACGGGATACCAATTCGATTCTACACAGAGTACGCGAAAGAACTTGCCCCCCTTCTAACAGCCGTGTACCGCAAGTCTCTAGAGGAACAGAAGGTTCCAAATGATTGGAAAAGAGCACAGGTAGTCCCAGTCTTCAAGAAGGGTCGTCGAGCAGATGCGCAAAACTATAGACCTATCTCTCTGACGTCGATCTGTTGTAGAATTTTAGAACATGTCTTTTGCTCGAGTATCATGTCGTTTTTGGAAACTCAGAATCTACTATGTAGGAATCAACATGGATTCCGGAAACAGCGATCGTGTGAAACCCAACTCGCATTATTTGTTCATGAAACCCAGAAAATATTAGATACAGGCTCCCAGGTAGATGCCATTTTCCTTGACTTCCGGAAGGCGTTCGATACAGTTCCGCACTGTCGTCTGATAAACAAAGTAAGAGCCTACGGAATATCAGACCAGCTGTGTGGCTGGATTGAAGAGTTTTTAGCAAACAGAACACAGCATGTTGTTCTCAATGGAGAGACATCTACAGACGTTAAAGTAACCTCTGGCGTGCCACAGGGGAGTGTTATGGGACCATTGCTTTTCACAATATATATAAATGACCTAGTAGATAGTGTCGGAAGTTCCATGCGGCTTTTCGCGGATGATGCTGTAGTATACAGAGAAGTTGCAGCATTAGAAAATTGTAGCGAAATGCAGGAAGATCTGCAGCGGATAGGCACTTGGTGCAGGGAGTGGCAACTGACCCTTAACATAGACAAATGTAATGTATTGCGAATACATAGAAAGAAGGATCCTTTATTGTATGATTATATGATAGCGGAACAAACACTGGTAGCAGTTACTTCTGTAAAATATCTGGGAGTATGCGTGCGGAACGATCTGAAGTGGAATGATCATATAAAATTAATTGTTGGTAAGGCGGGTACCAGGTTGAGATTCATTGGGAGAGTCCTTAGAAAATGTAGTCCATCAACAAAGGAGGTGGCTTACAAAACACTCGTTCGACCTATACTTGAGTATTGCTCATCAGTGTGGGATCCGTACCAGATCGGGTTGACGGAGGAGATAGAGAAGATCCAAAGAAGAGCGGCGCGTTTCGTCACAGGGTTATTTGGTAACCGTGATAGCGTTACGGAGATGTTTAACAAACTCAAGTGGCAGACTCTGCAAGAGAGGCGCTCTGCATCGCGGTGTAGCTTGCTCGCCAGGTTTCGAGAGGGTGCGTTTCTGGATGAGGTATCGAATATATTGCTTCCCCCTACTTATACCTCCCGAGGAGATCACGAATGTAAAATTAGAGAGATTAGAGCGCGCACAGAGGCTTTCAGACAGTCGTTCTTCCCGCGAACCATACGCGACTGGAACAGGAAAGGGAGATAATGACAGTGGCACGTAAAGTGCCCTCCGCCACACACCGTTGGGTGGCTTGCGGAGTATAAATGTAGATGTAGATGTAGATATTGTAAGAAGCGAAGGCAGTGATTTAGAACATGTCATTGTACGATTAGGTGGGTTTCACACTCTAATTTCACCTTCTAATGTCCTCCTTCGGGTACATCGGTATAATAATGGCAGAAAGGGCCTTTAGAGACTTACTGTCCACAAGATTTGCTGAAAACAATTTGGATAAAGCTCTGAGTGGGCACGCGCATGCTCGAGCATTAAGAGTTCATACACTGATTCACATGATATTGTCATATTACATCTTTCTAATATTTAATTTCTGTTTTGTAATATTGTCATGCCTGTTCATTTGTACAATTTTTTAAAGTACTTGTACTTAAATACATATTGGCCATTACTATCTACTTGGTTTACATTTTAGCAACACACTTGTAGCATTTAAGTTATCGATAAAAATGAATAAAAATGCAATTGTGCGAAGAAAATTAAAAGGTTATACAGAGGAAACATACATTCGCTCATTAGAGAGCCGTTTTCCCACTGGAAATTTCATTTCATTGACAAGTTATCGATCAAAATGAATAAAAATGCAATTGTGCGAAGAAAATTAAAAGGTTATACAGAGGAAACATACATTCGCTCATTAGAGAGCCGTTTTCCCACTGGAAATTTCATTTCATTGAATAACTTTGACTTAAAAAAATGGACTTACTTTGGCTTTCAAGTGTATGAGCACTTAACAGTGCCTAAAACTGAAAAACTATATGTTTTTCTAACATGAAATTTCAGGCTCCACGACTCTGATAACGTGACTTTTTCATTTGGAGTACCTGTTTTGGAGTTACACGCGCTGGAGCCGACTTTTTGGCTAAGTTGGTAAAAATAAACGAACTGTGTCAACTGATGGCGGCCAAACGGCTGCACAGATTCTGACGATGAAGTAGGTCACTCGACGCAAAATTTAATACTCTGCCATATTAGTAATAATTTAAACATACACTCAACTAAATGCACAAGATATAAAAAAAAAACAATCTTCTACATCGCTTTTGCAAGCAAAAAGTACCCCGTTACTGGACTAGTATCTCCCTCCACATGACTCTAACCTTTAAGATGTTTTTATCGTAACTGCGGAATTGAGAAGAGTAATACATCTTCCCAGATGATTTGATGTAAGGTAGACCCTCATTGCCCATATGTATTGAATATATAATTTATTCTTTATAGCAACAGAACATATTCAATTCAAATGCCGGCCTGTGATTCGACAATGTTGTATCTCAGCAGTCACCAGCGTTTCGGGCTAGAAGGAAGGACGGTCCATTTGACGGTCGATTTTCTCAGCACTGGAGGACGTCTCTGGCCTTCTCCGGCACCAGCAAGACGCCTGCTTTTCGCCGTTTCACAAAGAACTATTGTGTTCTCTCATCCCCGCCCAGTGTCGTGGCCGTTTCTGACCGCCTACGACAGCACGCATGTTTAATGATTTCGCAGCACCTAGCCTTAAACTATATGTCTCTTAATTCAGTTGCTTCGATACACTGGAGCGTCTGCGATGTACGTCTGTCATTTAAATACATAACTGCACCTGCAAAAGGCACATTACTGAAATCTGCTCATCGTGTGAAATAACTGATTTTGATTATAAAACGGACAAGGTAGAATATGGAATTTTCTTTTGATCAATTAGTGCCGTGGTACCCGACATGAAAAGCCTACCCTCTATTTATCATACTTTATTGCTCTTTAGATTAACTATGCAGGGACATGTTGACTGCTATTACGATGAATATCTGACAATGAGCTTGTGTGCTGCATATTAATGTCCGTTCATAGTTTTTTCTTCCGGCTGTTTGTAGTATTTGCAAAGGTATTTCTTTCACGATTAGAGGAGTGTATATGACAGAAATAACAACTGCAGAACATCCTTAGTCTGGATATATTCTTAACTTCTGGATAGTGCAAATCAAGCATACGTTGACGAAATTAGGAGCTGTGTATTCGTTTAGGATATAATTACGGATAATGACAATGTAAGAATTTAATGAAACGCAGTAGGAATAACGTAGTAGACGTTGTCTCTAGCACGAAGGGTTGCACTCAGAATTCCAAGCTAGAAGTCATGTACAGTTTTATAATCATAATTATCTTTTGACCGAGATAGGTGGTTCAGTGGTTAGCACACTGGATTCCTACTCTGGAGGACGACGGTCCAAACCAGCGTCTGGCCATCCTGATTTAGGTTTTCCGTGATCTTCCTAAATCGCTTCGGGCAAACACCATGATGATTCTTTGAAAGGGCAGGGCTAATTTCCTTCCCCATTCTTCCCCAATCCAATGGAAGCGTGACCTCGCCGTTTGGTCCTCTCCCCTCAAATCAACCAGCCATTAATTATTTTTGAATTCCCTTTATCATCATGTATTTCATTAATACACATCGTTCTGGTGTTGCAATTTTGGCAAACGTTGGTGTAAATACGAACAATATTAATGTCATGGTACCGAAGAATATTGTTCAAATGGCTCTGAGCACTATGGGACTTAACATCTGTGTTCATCAGTCCCCTAGAACTTAGAACTACTTAAACCTAACTAACCTAAGGACATCACACACATCCATGCCCGAGGCAGGATTCGAACCTGCGACCGTAGCAGTCGCGGGCGAATATTGTTGTGATGGTTATAGATGTGATGAATTAAAACGGAAGCAGCAACGGCATTTAGAATTACAGTTTTCTCGATAGTGTGTTGGTCAAATTACATTCTAGCCGGCTCATTAGCATTTTGAACAAAAACATGGCTGCTGGATAAATAAGATCCTGCATGTCTTGTCGGACACAGTTTTATGTTCACCATCCAACAATGAAGTCATCGTAAACATACACAGCCATACCGCTAACTATGAGTAGTGAGATTGAATCAGTGGTACTGATTGGTAGCTTATGTCCATTTCAGCGAAAGAACCACTGTCTATAGGAAGTGGGGGTTCATCCTTGATGATGTGCATCGATTCCTCTCTCTAGCTCTAATCAGTTTCAGCCGGAGGGGAGGTCGTGGTTGCGGTTGGGAAATGTTAGTAAACTATTAAAATTTGGCTCAGCCACATAAAATTCGCCGTAAGATTACAAGTCTCAAGGAGTGTTTCGAGAGCAGGCTACAGTCTTATGCACAATATATATGTGAATGTTTAAAAGGAGATTAATGCATGAAAAACGTAAAAGCAGTAAAGAAATGTGAATGTTGTTGGTTGGGAAATCATACGGGGTGGATAAGGCCACTGTTCGGAAATAATGTTGTTCTTCCGCACACATCGGCCTCTTTATTGTTGTGTATGTGAGACTTAACGTTGTAATGTGTATCCACAAGACATGTGGCCTATAACTGAGAAAGTGCCATTATTATCCCTCCATTGGCAAAAGGTTCCGAACTACGCCCTCATTCGAGTCTCCAGAAGGGGGCTGCCAAATGGAAGGTGACCATGAGAGAAAGACTGAATAACCAACGGAAGGATAGCGTTCTACGAGTCGGGGCGTGGAATGTCCGAAATTCCAACGTGTCAGAGAAGCTACAATATCTGAAACGGGAAATGCTAAGGATCAATCTAGATACTGTTGGGGGCAATGAAGTGAAATGGAAAGAAGACACGAATTTATGGTCAGATGAGTATAGAAAAATATCAACAGCAGCAGAAAATTGTGCAAGACGAGTAAGATTCTTTATGCGTAGGTAAATAGGCCAGTGAGTGAGTTACTGTAAACAATTCATTGATAGGGTTGTTTTCATCAGAATCGACAACAAATCAACACCGACAACAGTAATTCAGGTATACATGCCGACATCGCAAGAAGATGATGAAGATGGAGAGAAAGTGTATAAGGATATTGAACGGGTAATTCATTACGTAAAGGGAGATGAAAATCTAATAGTCATACAGTATTGGAATGCGGTTGTAGGGGAAGGAGTAGAAGAATCTGTTACGGGCGAATATGGGCTTTGTAGCAGGAATGAGAGTGGAGAAAGACAAATTGTCTTCTACTGTGAATACTCTGTTCAAAAATCACAAGGAAAAGAGGTGTACTTGGAAAAGGCCGGGAGACAGGGAAGATTTCAGTTAGATTACATCATGGTCAGGCAGAGATTTCTAAATCCGATATTTTTTTGTGCGGCTTACACAGGCGCCGATATGGGCTCAGATCACAATTAATTTAGTAATGATGAAGAGTAGATTGAAGTTTAAGAGATTGGTCAGGAAGAATCAATGCGCAAAGAAGTGGGATAAATAAATAATAGTAAATGAAGAGATATGCCTGAAATTTTCTACGGCTGTAGATGTGCGATAATCAGTAGCTCATCAGGAATTTCAGCTGAAGAGGAATGGACATCTCTAAAACAGGCATTCACAGAAGCTGGAAAGAGTAACACAGGTACAAGGAAGGTGACGGCAAAAAAAAAACTGTGTGTAACAGAAGAAATACTTCAGTTAGTCGCCGAAAGAAGAAACTATAAAACTGTGTAGAGAAATTCAGGACCACACGAGTCACTTACGAATGAAATAAATGGAATTGCAGGGAAGCTAAGGCGAAATGGTTGCATGAAAAATGTGAAGAAATGGAAAATAAATTATTGTATGGAGGACAACCTTCGGTGAAATTACAAAAACGTGCGGTTAGAGAAAGAGTGCAATGGGAATTCCTCTGTTAAATGCAACGGGGGAAGCGGATGGGTGGAAGGAGTACATTGAAGGCCTCTAGGAGGTAGAAGACTTGTCTGATAATGTGTTAGAAGAAACAGGAGGCGATGAGGAAGAGACAAGCCGTCAGGTATTAAAATGAGAATTTAGAAGAGCTTTGGGCGACGTAAGACCGAAGAAGCCAGAAGGAATAGAGAACATTCCATCGGAATCTCTATTATCATTTGGTGAAGTGGCAACAAAACGACTCACGTAGGTGCGTCGAATATATGAGACTGCCGATATGTCACCAGAATTTCGGAAAAAACACCTTCCACAGATATGAGAAAACTGATTGAGCCGAAAAGTGCGAGAATTATCGAAAAATCAGCTCAATATCTCATGCAACCATGTTGCAGACAATCTTAATATACATAAGAAATAAAAAGAGAACTGAGAATCTGTTGGATGACGATCAGTTTGACTTTAGAAAAGGTAAAGGCACCAGAGAGACAGCTCTGACGTTGCGGCTGATTATGGAAGCAATACTGAAGAAAAATCAAGACACGTTCATAAGATTTGTCGACCTTGAAAAAGCGTTCGATAGCGTAAAACCCTGCAAGATGTTCCAAATGCTGAGAAAAATAGGGGTTAAGCTATATGGGAAAACGGATAATGTACAATCTGTATACGAACCCAAACGGAACATTAAGACTGGAACACCAAGAACGAAATGGTCGGATTAAAAAGGGTAGTAGTAGAAGTAGATTTCCGTTCCTACTTTTCAGTTTATACATCGAAGATGCAATGACGGAAATAAAAGAAAGGTTCTAGAGTGGAATTAAAATTCAAGGTGAAAGGATACAACTACGATAATATTCGCGGATAACATTGCTATTCTCAGTGAAAGTAAAGAAGATATATAGGATCTCCTGAATGGAATGAACAGTACAATTAGTACAGAAAATGGATTGAGTGTAAATGGACAAAGTAACGAAGAGTAGCAGAAATGAGAACATCGACAAACTTAGCATCAGGATTGGTGATCATGAAGTAGATCAAGTTAAGGAATTCTGCTTCACAGGCCGCAAAATAACCCACGACGGATGGAGCAAGGTTGACATAAAAAGCAGACTAGCACAGGCAGAAAGGTCATTCCTGTCTAAGAGAAGGCGACTTCTATAAAACATAGGGCTCAATTTGAGAAAGAAATTTCTGAAAATTTAATTTGGATCCCTCCGTTGGGTGGTTGTGAAATATGGTATGTGGGAAAATGGGAGCAGAAGAGAAACGAAACATTTGAGATGTGGTGCTGCGGAAGGGTGTTGAAAATAAGGTGGACTGATAAGGCAAGAAATGAGGAAGTTCTTCGCAGAATTGAAGAGTAAAGGAAGATGTGTAAAAGACTGAGAAGAAAAGATAGATTATAGGACATCTGTTAAAACATCTTAGAATAACTTCCTCTGTACTAGAGGGAGTTGTAGAGGGTAAAAACAGTAGAGAAACACAAAGACTGCAATTCATTCAGGAAATAACTGTGGACGGAAGTTGTCTTTGGTATTCTGAGATGAAAAGGTTGGCACGGGAGAGGAATTCGAGGCGGGCCGTGTCAAACAATGAAGGAGACTGATGACTTAAAAAGAAATAATCATGATCACGATGATGACTACGACAGAAGGGAGAGGATGAAATACTGGGACTGCAAATATCCTCCGGTAACAGAACTCTAACCGGCGTATCGGCTTACGCGGTGCGTTATCGACCTCAGATAGGGAGACAGGTACATGAAAAACGAATAAAACAATCCGACTGAACATGCTCCGTCTTACTATATACTATTAAATTATTAACGCTACATTCAAGGATTCTTGCATATTTTATTTGAAGGTAGAGCCTGCTTTCGAAACACGTCTTGTGACTTCTGACCTTGTCACGAATTTTATGTAGGTGAATCAAATTTTAATATTTCTTCAGTTTCTAGTCAACAGAAGTCCAACGTTTACAAATATTTGTATTGATATAGTACGTCACAGTCTTCGAGTAACTGCCAGGACAAATTGTCAGATTTACGATCTGTTAAGGAGCTGGGGAGTCTACCGCAGTCAACGGATACCCCAAGGACGAGCATTTTGTCATGAGGCCTTCGATTAACATCACAGATCGACGAAAGCCAAACTCAATGCACCTCATTGCATGATTCTGCCTTGACCGGAATGCAAATGTGGCGTAGTTCGTGTTTCCTGCAGTCATTCGTCTGGATGACAGTGTGTAAGGACCCAACCAACGACTTTGTGTTACAGGAACTGCGATTCATTCGACAGGCAACACGTTTATATTGATCCACGGTGAAACCTCAGTGATGCTATGTCCACTAGAATCGTAACTGATGATGTCATTGGGTCAACACAGGAACTCATAGGGGTCGTGTGATGTGGAGCGCCACGTTCAACAGTAGCCTTTCAAGGGTGTGCTCTTAAATACCTGTGTCTGCACAAGCCTTGTATTTTGTCGTTAGATCTACCACAGGTCGCTGCCGATCCTGGATTACTCAGTGGGGGAGCCTACATTTTGTGATGAGAAATAGTCATCTAATATCGTACTGCCTGCTTATTATTTCACCATTCATCAACCACTTTCCATCAGTACTCACGACAGTAGTACTCCAACAGGCGACCAGCTTCGCTGTTTCAGATATTCCCGTTTCCAGCCTCTACGTCACAACAATGTGCCCTCTGTCGAAACGGCTTATGTCAGTGGATTTCGGCGTTGCGGCCTGTATCTTCGCTATAAAGGCAGCCCATTCGTCTCTCTTCCGCTTACATTCTTTCCTATTGCGTCACGTGCCCGCAACACTACCAGCATGCGTCCAGCCTCGCGATGTGCAGTGGTCTTAATGTTTTGGCTCATCAGTGCGTGAGTTGGCTGTTGGCTATCAAACGAAGATACTGTGAATGACTCACACTTGTGAAATACTTCTGTACATGGGACACTTTTAATTGCATGCCCATTATCCCCAAGGCATTTATATTTGGCACAATTCCTTGCTTTAGTAAAGATTCCTTGAGTAAAATACAACATAACTACACAGAATCTATCTATCTATCTATCTATCTATACGTGTATGAATTGAAGTCCCTTGCTATGGTTCTGTCTGTATGTTCGCGCTTATCTCAAAGACTACTATAGGGATATTGATTCATATTTTACTAATATGTAGACTGATTTACGATGAAGCTTTGTGTGTGTAATTTATAAGTATTTCGTGCAAATTTGCTGATCTGCAGGGTCTGGTTGAAAGACCTCCCACATTTCGCAAGGTAATACCAAATGAAGAATACTTTTATGAATGAACAACTACTATGGCATTTTACATTAGCTGGTTTTAAAAATTACGTCCAGTAGACGGTGTCCTCCATTGTTGACACATTCACGAAATGTTTCCCGTAAATGGGCCATAGCTCTGCATGTCATTTCCGATGGGATGGCAGTCACTTCCTGGGTGATTGCCTCCTTAACTGCTTGATAGGTTATGGGGTGATGTTTCTACACTTGAAGTGTTGCCAAAGACAAACGGCACAAAACGATAAACCGGGTGACGTTGGAGGGCAGGTGATTTCTCCGTGTGAAGAGAGAAGCCCCCGAATGAACAACTTTTTCAAAATTTCTAGAGAACGCTGAGAAGTGCGAGATGTTGGATCCAGACGTCTCCCTCTTGAACAGCAACAAACTGGCTCTAATTGTGTCAGAGGCAGCTCTCTACCCTGTTAAAGGAATGTTTAACTGTTACCGTTACGCCATCTTCTTCGAAAAATACGGACTCCAAACACTAAATTCGGCAACGGCACACCAAACTGTCACACAATGTCTGTGTAGCTGTTGTGAAGATCTCTGTGCAGGATTCTTCTTACACTCCTATCAGATAGTCCCAGGGAAGCGGCATGTTTAGATGTTAATCACTTTGGAAAGTACTGGACGCACGCTATCATGCATGTCACGATTTCTGGCGTTGTTACAGTCCGAAATCGACCAGTAGATTTTCTTTTCAGTGCAGAACCTGGTACTCAAATTTAAATAGTTTTTGTATCAGGAACAGAACCATGTCAGCCAGCTTCAAACCGAAAGCGACATCCGCATTGGGTAGTAATCACAGAACCATCATCACGAATATACTCCTCCAGAACAAACTCCCGACGCTCAACGGTACTTGTAGAAGGTGCTTCACGCCAATGTTGTGTAACAGCAGTACTTCGTAGTGATATGGCAAGGCTGCTATGTACCAATGTTGTATGGTACAGGGTGTCTTTTAGCAATGTTGCGTGGCAGAGGGTGCTTCGTAGTGATGCTGTGTGTCAGAGGGTGCTTTTTATCGTTGTTGCGTGGTAGAGGGTGCTTAGTATCGACGTTGTGTTGCAAAGCGTGCTTTGTATTGGTGTTATGTGTCAGAAGATGATGTGTTCAAAAATGTGTGTGAAATCTTATGGGACTTATCTGCTAAGGTCATCAGTCCCTAAGCATACACACTACTTAACCTAAACTATCGTAAGGACAAACACACACACCCATGCCCGAGGGAGGACTCGAATCTCCGCCGGGACCAGCCGCACAGTCTATGACTGCAGCGCCTTAGACCGCTCGGCTAATCCCGCGCGGCTATTATGTGTATCAAGGTTGCCTGACAGAGGGTGCTGTGTATCGTTCCTGCATTACACTCGATGCAGTGTATCGATGTTGCGTGATAGTGGGTGATGTAAATTAATGTTGCGTGAGAGAAGGTGTCATGTATCGATATTGCGTGACAGAGGTTGCTGTGTGTCAATATTGCGTAATGGAGATTACTTCATACCAATGTTGCATGACAGAGGGTACTCCGTAACACGCTGTGTGGTGCTGCATGCTCCACATTGATTGTGCATGGCAGAGGATGCTTCATACCAATGTTACGTGGCTGTATGTGGTTTGTACTAAAGTTGTGTGGTAGATGAATTTTCATACCAAGGCTCCATAGCACTCGGAGCATTGTCCTGCTGTGTCGAGCATTGCGTTGCATGGTGGAGGGAGCTTCATGGCAATGCTGCGTGGGTGGAGGGAGCTTCGTACTGATGTTGCGCTATGGAGGGAGATTCGTACCGTTGTTGAGTGCTGGAGGGAGCTTCATACATACGTTGTGTCGTAGAGGAAGCTGTACTCTGATGTTGCATAATGGAGATAGCTTCATGTCAGTGTTACGTGACGGAGGGTGCTTTGTATTGGTGTTACATAGCAGATGCATAATGTAGATAGCTTCATGTCAGTGTTACGTGAAAGAGGGTGCTTTGTATTAATGTTACATTGCAGATGATGCTATGTATCGAAGTAGTGTGGTGGAAGATCCTGTGTATCAAAGTTTTGTCACAGACGATGTTGTATATTGATGTCACATAATAGGATGTGGAATGGCAGAGGGTAATATATAGTATTTTGAGAGGTGGAGCTCTACATATTGATTGTGCATAGCTGTGGATGCTTCCCATGAATGTTGCATGATGGAGGTGCTTTGTCCAAACGTTGCGTAGTAGTAGCATTTTCATACCAATGCTTCATGGCAAAGGCAGCATCCTGCTACTGTATTGTCAAAGAGGGTACATCATAATGATGCTACTTTGGAAAATGTGGACGAAGAAAACGTAGATTGCGTTCAACAGCCACATGCGTCCGGTGGCTCCAAAGTGTCTGTAACTTATTCAGGACACTGTTGCAGCTGGGCTGACCATGCTCTTGTGGCACTGCAGATGAGTAGCTGGCAAGTAGCTGTGGTTCAGGTGAAGCTGGCGCTGCAATTATGTAGAGCAGGCGGTTCAGTAGCTCACAGCTCGTATTTCCCAGCTCACATTATTGCCATGGAAGTCACTCCGAACGTCAATTAAATAAATGAAGAGATTGCGTTTGCATCTGTGGAGAAAGTTTGTGGGGTGCGCTGTTTAAATTATTTAAGTTACATGAATGTAAAAATATCGAGTAGCATTTTCTATTAATTTTAACAATTCTGTACAGTGGCCCCATCTCGAAGACAGTAACTGTGACAGGTACGGCGTCTGGTCATTTACATCTAGTGCTTCTCATGTGAAGCCATGAAGGGAGAGTCCACCATACTATTTGTGCGTGACAGTGTGCACTTCTACCAGTGATGCATGGCAGATGGTGCTTTTCACCGATGTCGCGTCGCAGATGGTGCTTCATACTGACTTTACATCACAGATTATACTTCATACTGATGCACATAGGAGTATCCTGGTCTACATACTTTCAGTACTTTTTTAAAGTTTAAATCACTGCTGTTGACTTTTATCGTAATTGTAATAGTAAATCGGCCTGTTTTACTTTAAATATACGTAAATATATGTATTTACTTATTTACATTTATTTACTTTTACTTAAATACTAAACGTAACAAATAAATTTGCGTTAACACTTTTTTAATGAAGAAGTGATGATGGCTTTATGTATACTTTCGAATAAAATGCAGTTAAGATAGAAATATATACAACTTTATTCGTATAAAGGTCTCGCTACAATAAGGCTTGCTTCTTTTTACTGACCGTTTTCTAGAGCAGCTGATGTAAGGATCGCTGCTAGGAAGTAGCCTGTACAAAACATCTATATTGTAATGTTCTCTACTGCACTTTCTAGAGTAATTTGTGCGACAGAGTCGAAAGTGTTTATATCTAGCTTCCGCAGCTTCTTCTGAGAGCTGAACAATTGATATTATCGCCTCTTTTATTACGGTGGCCCCATGAATCAAAAGTTTATGCATTGTTGGCGTCGAGGGGTGCTAACTGTAAAGTTCGACATACAGTTTTGCTGTTTCTTATGCATATGCTTGGAATTTGCTCTCATCAATGTAAAACCCACTAGTCACTGCTTCCAATATTACTTTCAGCTTTTTAACTAGTTGTAAATCTACTCCAGTAATGTTTGAGGCAGTTTCTGGCTCCGAAAAGAAGCGTCTATCGGTGTTTCCGCCATTCGTATTCCCAAAGCCTGGCTTTGGAAACTCAACATGCAGTCCTAAGTCTTCTTTGAATTTCCTTTGAATGTTTTTCTTTGTGGTTAATACAATTCATTTCTCTTCTTCACTTCTTGCTTGCCACTTTCGGATTGGAAGTCTGTTTGATAAGTGAAGTATTGTCTCAAATAACCGTATGCCTGTGTGTGTAAATTCGACAAACCAAACTTCAAAGTATCACGTTTTTCTGGTAAGCTCTTATCTAAGTTATTGAAATCTTTTGAAGTGTACCCACAGATGTAGCACCTCATTGTTGATGTAGTGCCTGTTGCAGCATTGCAGATTTTTCCATCAACCACTGTCAGTAACAACGTGTGTTTAATCTTTAGCAGTCCTCCATTAATTGCTACTTCTTTTTTGTTCAACATGTTTTTTTGTCCCTGTTTGCATTCTATTTCTTCGTTTTGTAACGTCTGATGTTTCATGCGCAAAACGGATGCGGATTGGTCTATAGAATCTTGTCGAGGAAGGGTTTGGATTTTGTCACGATATTCTCTTCTTTTTTCATTAACACTGGTAAATAATTTAATGGGTACAAAGGAACCCTGAAATACACTCCTGGAAATGGAAAAAAGAACACATTGACACCGGTGTGTCAGACCCACGATACTTGCTCCGGACACTGCGAGAGGGCTGTACAAGCAATGATCACACGCACGGCACAGCGGACACACCAGGAACCGCGGTGTTGCCCGTCGAATGCCGCTAGCTGCGCAGCATTTGTGCACCGCCGCCATCAGTGTCAACCAGTTTGCCGTGGCATACGGAGCTCCAATCGCAGTCTTTAACACTCGTAGCATGCCGCGACAGCGTGGACGTGAACCGTATGTGCAGTTGACGGACTTTGAGCGAGGGCGTATAGTGGGCATGCGGGAGGCCGGGTGGACGTACCGCCGAATTGCTCAACACGTGGGGCCTGAGGTCTCCACAGTACATCGATGTTGTCGCCAGTGGTCGGCGGAAGGTGCACGTGCCCGTCGACCTGGGACCGGACCGCAGCGACGCACGGATGCACGCCAAGACCGTAGGATCCTACGCAGTGCCGTAGGGGACCGCACCGCCACTTCCCAGCAAATTAGGGACACTGTTGCTCCTGGGGTATCGGCGAGGACCATTCGCAACCGTCTCCATGAAGCTGGGCTACGGTCCCGCACACCGTTAGGCCGTCTACCGCTCACGCTGCAACATCGTGCAGCCCGCCTCCAGTGGTGTCGCGACAGGCGTGAATGGAGGGACGAATGGAGACGTGTCGTCTTCAGCGATGAGAGTCGCTTCTGCCTTGGTGCCAATGATGGTCGTATGCGTGTTTGGCGCCGTGCAGGTGAGCGCCACAATCAGGACTGCATACGACCGAGGCACACAGGGCCAACACCCGGCATCATGGTGTGGGGAGCGATCTCCTACACTGGCCGTACACCACTGTTGATCGTCGAGGGCACACTGAATAGTGCACGGTACATCCAAACCGTCATCGAACCCATCGTTCTACCATTCCTAGACCGGCAAGGGAACTTGCTGTTCCAACAGGACAATGCACGTCCGCATGTATCCCGTGCCACCCAACGTGCTCTAGAAGGTGTAAGTCAACTACCCTGGCCAGCAAGATCTCCGGATCTGTCCCCCATTGAGCATGTTTGGGACTGGATGAAGCGTCTTCTCACGCGGTCTGCACGTCCAGCACGAACGCTGGTCCAACTGAGGCGCCAGGTGGAAATGGCATGGCAAGCCGTTCCACAGGACTACATCCAGCATCTCTACGATCGTCTCCATGGGAGAATAGCAGCCTGCATTGCTGCAAAAGGTGGATATACACTGTACTAGTGCCGACATTGTGCATGCTCTGTTGCCTGTGTCTATGTGCCTGTGGTTCTGTCAGTGTGATCATTTGATGTATCTGACCGTAGGAATGTGTCAATAAAGTTTCCCCTTCCTAGGACAATGAATTCACGGTGTTCTTATTTCAATTTCCAGGAGTGTATATATATATATATATATATATATATATATATATATAGTGTTATGTTGGGGTTTTTCTTTTGTTGCTCAGGTAAAATAAAAACTTTTAACTAAGGTTCATAATACGACAATGACGCGCGCAGCTCAGCAGTAATATAGGCAGGCAAGCAAGTTTCCCGCAGCCTGCCCGGGTTGGGTTCTGCTTGGCTTGGCTGGGAGTGAAGCAGCCTGCCCGTTCTGTTGACAACGCGCTGCGGCCTGCCCGCCTGGCCACCGGGCAAGCATGGGCGGGTTAAAAGCGGAACATGTACACCACTGGCTATGTTACGTGGCAGATGGAGCTTCGTACTGATTTGGCGTGCCGGAGGGAGCTCCGTATCAATCTTGCAGGGTGGGGGGGACTTTTTAGTGACTATGTATGGTGGAGAGAAACTCTTATATATGTTGCGTGGTGGTGCGAGCTTCTTACAAATTTAGTGTGGCAGAGAGAGCTTCATACCGATGTAGCATGGTCGAGAGTACTTTGTGTCAATGTTGCATGGCAAATACTGCTGTGTGTCGATGTTCTGTGGCAGGTGTTTCTGTGTATCAGAATTGCGTGACAGGTGGTGCTGTGTATCAGAGATGCATATTAGGGTGTACGTCCTACAAATGCTGCATGGCAGAGGATGCTTCTTAACATATTCCGAGGCGAGTTGTTCCACACTAAATGCGCTTAGCAGAGGATGCTTTCTACCAATGTTGTGTGGCTGTAGGTTCTTTTTACCAATGTTGCATGCCTGTGGAATTTTCGCACAAAAGCTTCATGGCAGAGGCAGCGTCCTGCAATAGTTTCATCACAGAGGGAATGTCGTAATGATGTTACCTCCGCAAATGTAGGCAAGGAAAATGAAGACTGCGCCTAACGAGCACTGGTGTCTTGTGACTGGCAGTTGTCTGTAACTTGTGCTGGTCATTGTAGCAGTGAGCACCCCATTCTGGCACTGCAGTTGAGTAGCGGTGCTGCAGTCTGGTGGAAAAGGTGGTTCAGCAGCTCACAGCTCACACGTCATTATTTCAATGAAAAGCCACTTCGAAAGTCAATAAAATAAATGAAGCGATAACATTTATATCTGCTTAGAAAACTAGTGGGATGCAAAGATTAAATATTTTAAATTATATAAATGTGAGTTCATTGAGTTTAACCTTCCTCTGAATTTTAACAAAAATGCAGCACATTGGCTCATCTAGAAAACTGCTGCTATGACACACAGGTCGCCTGGCCATTTATACTTACTGCTACTCACGTGTAGCTATGGTGGGAGGGTCCATCATCTCGACTGTGTATGGCAGGGTGTGTCTGTACTAGTGTTGCATGACAGAATGTACTTCGTATGATGTTGCGTAACTCAGGACGCTTCGACTGATTTTGTGTGGTGGAAGGTATTTTGTCTCATTACCGTTTGGTAGAGTGCGTACATTACCAGTGTCTGGTGGTTCAAAAATGGCTCTGAGCACTATGGGACTTAACTTCTGAGGTCATCAGTCCCCTAGAACTTATAACTACTTAAACCTAACTAATCTAAGGACTTCTCACACATCCATGCCCGAGGCAGGATTCTAACCTGCGACCGTAGTGGTCGCGCGGTTCCAGACTGTAGCTCCTAGAACCGCTCGGCCACTCCGGCCGTCAATGTCTGGTGGCAGAGGGCACTTAGTACCGATGTATAACAAGGCGGATGGCGCTTCATATCTACGTTGTGTGTCGAGGGGCGCTTCATAACAGTGTTGCATGGCTTAAGGTGCATCATTCTAGTGTTGTGTGACAGAGGGAGATCCATAAGGGTGTGTTGCGTGGCGAAGGGAGCTTTTGTACCAGTATTCCTTGGTGGAGGAAGCTTTGTGCCAGTTTTACATGGTGGACAGTGTTTTGTACCACTATTGCGTTGCAGATGGTGCTTCGTACCAGTGTTGCTTTCGTACTGGTGATGCGTAGAGGAGGGAACTTTGTAGTTGTGTTGCATGGCGGAGGGAGATTTGTACCAGTATTGCATTGAGGAGAGAGGTTCGTACTGATGTTGCATGGTGGAGGGAGCATCGTAGCGATGCTTTGTACCGAGGCTGTGTGGCGGAGGGCGTTATGCACCGACGCTGTATGTCGAGCGTGCTTTGTGCCGATGGTAGGTGGCACAGTGTTTCACACCAATGTTCGGTGGCAGAGGGTGGCCCATACTGCCGTTGCGTGGTGGAGGATGTTCCGCACTGACGTTGCGTGGCAGTGGGTGTTTCGTACCGATGTAGCATGGCGGAGGGTGTTTCATAATGATGTTGTGTGGCAGACGGTAATTCTTACCTACGTTGTGTGGCCAAGAGCGCTTCTTACCAATATTGTGTGGGAGAAGGTTCTTCGTACCAAAGTTGCGTGAAAGAGGGTGCTTCATATCGGCTTTGCGTGGTAGAGGATGCTTCATACAGCATGCAGTTAGTGCTTTGTATCGTATTAGCGTAGCAGAGGTTCCTTTGTATAGACGTTGCGTGACAGAAGGTGCTTTGTATCGATATTGTGTGCTGATGGTTCTGCGTATCTATGTGGCAGGGCATAGCATGCTTAGTTTCGACCTTGTGTGGCACAGGGTGCTTTGTATCGTTAGTGGTTGACACAGGGTGTTTTGTATCGAAATTGCGTAGCAGAGAATGCTTCATACCGATGTTGCATGGCAGAGAGTGTTTTGCATCATCATTGCATGTCAAAGGGTGCCTTCTATCAACATTGTGTGCAAGAGAGTGCATTTCATCCATGTTTATTAGCAGAGGGTGTTTGTATCGAGGCTGCATGCCAGAGGTGGTTGTGTATCGGCGTTTCGTGGCAGTCGGAACTGTGTATCGAATTTACATGGCACAGGGTTCTATGTATCGACATTGCGTAACATAGGGTGCTGTTTATCGGCGTTACGTGACAAGGGGTACTGTTATCTATGTTGCATGCCCGAAGGTGCCGTGTATCCGTGTTGCATGCCCAAAGGTCCCGTGTATCCGTGTTGCATGCCCCAAGGTCCTGTGTATCCGTGTTGCATGCCCCAAGGTGCCGTGTATCCATGTTGCATGCCCCAAGGTGCCGTGTATCCATGTTGCATGACCCAAGGTGTCGTGTATCCATGTTGCATGACCCAAGGTGCCGTGTATCCGTGTTGCATACCCCAAGGTGCCGTGTATTCGTGTTGCATGGCCCAAGGTGCCGTGTATCCGTGTTGCATGCCCCAAGGTGCCGTGTATCTGTGTTGCATGCCCGAAGGTGCCGTGTGTCCGTGTTGCATGCCCGAAGGTGCCGTGTGTCCGTGTTGCATGCCCAAAGGTGCCGTGTGTCCGTGTTGCATGCCCAAAGGTGCCGTGTGTCTGTGTTGCTTGCCCGAAGGTGCCGTGCATCCGTGTTGCATGCCCGAAGGTGCCGTGTATCCGTGTTGCATGCCCCAAGGTGCCGTGTATCCGTGGTTCATGCCCCAAGGTGCCGTGTATCCGTGGTTCATGCCCAAGGTGTCGTGTATCCGTGGTTCATGCCCCAAGGTGCCGTGTATCCGTGGTTCATGCCCCAAGGTGCCGTGTATCCGTGGTTCATGTCCCAAGGTGCCGTGTATCCGTGTTGCATGCCCCAAGGTGCCGTGTATCCGTGTTGCATGCCCGAAGGTGCCGTGTGTCCGTGTTGCATGCCCGAAGGTGCCGTGTGTCTGTGTTGCATGCCTGAAGGTGCCATGTATCCATATTGCATGCCCAAAGGTGCTATGTATCCGCGTTGCATGCCCCAAGGTGCCCTGTATCCGCGTTGCATGCCCGAAGGTTCCGTGTATCCGTGTTGCATGCCCCAAGGTGCCGTGTATCCATGTTGCATGCCCCAAGGTGCCGTGTATCCCTGTTGCATGCCTGATGGTGCGGGGTATTTATGTTGCATGCCCAAAGGTGCCGTGTATCCATGTTGCATAATAGAGAGTACTTAGGAACAATGTAGTGATGCAGAGTGTACTTTGTAACCCTATGTGAGGTGGAGAGCGCTCCATATTAATTGTGCAAGACAGGTGATGCTTCATATCAACGTTGCGTAGCCGTAGGTGCTTTGCAGCAATGTCATGTGGTCGAAGATTTATTATACCAGCACTTTGTGTCAGAGGGTGCATCCTGCCACTGTTTTGTCTCCGAGGGTGCTTCGTACCGACACTACTTTCGGAAATGCAGGCAAAGAAAATGTTGATCGCACTTCATTGGCGCAGGAGTCTGTAACCTGTACTACTCATTTTTACAGTCGGAAGACCACGCCCTTTTGGGGCTGCAGTTGGGAATTTGGCAAGATTTTGTAGCTCCGGCCAAACTGACGCCGTATTTGGATGGATTGAGCAGTGCATTAGCTCACGGTTGGGAACTCGCTGCTCCTTCATTATCGGGATGTGTCAGTCCAAACGCTAATTTAATACGGATTAGGTGTCATTCGTATCTGCTGAGAAATTATCTGGGATACACTGATTAAATTATAAGTTACATGAATTTGACGATATTCAGTTGCATGTCGTTTTTAGTAATAACTCTACACATTGGCCCATCTACAAAACCCCCACTACGTCAAATAAATCGTCCGGATATAGATACTTCGTCCAATTACGTGAAGCTGGGTGGGTTGCCAACACAGCAATATACACACTGACTCTGTATCCGTAATAAATAAAAGCTTTTTATTGCAATGAGATTGCTGCAGCATTTATATTTACTTTTAAAAGCAAAGTTTTCAGGCCTAACATTGGTTGCCTCTCCCTGCTGCTGAGTACATACATACATACATTTATACATACATTATACGTGTTCCATAGACCATGAATACGACGTGTCCCTTAAACATGAGTTTTGTTTACAAAAAATAATTTTTCTTACAGTTACTACTTCATATCTAAAAACTCATCTATTCGATAAAAGGAGTTGTCATCCAGAAATTCATTTAATTTGTTTTTAAATGTTGGATGTCTATCTATCAGACTTTTAATTCTATTAGACAAATGACCAAAGATTTTTGTGGCAGCATAATTCACCCCTTTCTGTGCCAAAGTCAGATTCAAGATGGTCATTTAAAACTACTTGCGACAACACTAGGTTATACGTCCTCTGGCTCTGAAGTGCGTCCATAACTTCTCTAAGAACTATCGCTGCAACAACGGCTGGTGCCCAGTCTTCTGGTTTCCTTTGGTCGCTTAACAGCAATATGTTGCGGACGACTGTCCTGATATCCACAAAAGTAGCTCCTAGCATTCCCAAACGATTATTATCCAACCACATGCAGCTCAACAAATGTCTGCGTCACCATTTCAGGGACGTAATCCAGTGGGAGGGATCTGAAATAGTGGACGAAACAACACACATCATCATACAGAATGAATACATGTGCCGTTAATTCAACACAATAGCCGAGAAAGTATTCAGATGAGAGGAGGTGATTTATATTAAAAGAAAAGAAGAAAAATTCGCCATTCTGTATGAGGTGATTTATATACAAAGAAAGGAAGAAAAATTCGCCATACAGAATGGCGAATTTTTCTTCTTTTCTTTGAATATAAATCACCTCCTCTCCTCTGAATACTTTCTCGGCTATTGTGTTGAACTAACGGCACATGTATTCATTCTGTATGATGTTGTGTGTTGTTTCATCCACTATTTAAGATCTCTCTAACCGAATTACGTCCCTGAAATGCAGAAAAATATGCTCTCCACCGTCACACTAACAGTTGAGTCGATTTCCTGTTCTGTTTAGAAACGTGGGATAAAATTCATCCGTGCATGGGGAGAGATCTCTTAGATGTGTCATCCTGTTGTTCCTGCCATTCTTGCATTATGAAAGAGCTGATTTCCTGCTTGATGTTCCCCTTTCTGTTCTAGTGTCTCTGACTTTTCATGCGTCACCGCTTCTTAATCGCTCTGCACTCCTTCCCTATTCAGAGTCTTACATGCTAGCGTTGGTCCCTCGACCCTTTCAGTCGCGGCTGCAGAAGGCGGAACCATGCGCTTTGCAAATAATGTATTCGCCACTCTCCATGTCTGCCTTCATAACGGGACATTTGAATTCGTCCGTAGCGTTACAGTTGTTAAATTCTGAGTCTAACTCCCGCTGTTCATCAAGCAGGAGGAAGGAGTGAGACCATTTCTTGCTGAGATCACACACTACGCCACGTTTTATAAGATCCCAGCGATTTTATTTTCAATAAATTCTTCATGACCTAGTCCTCGGTCGGAATATACAGACTTTCTGGCCGCGAAGCTTTGTTCCCGCTGGCGTTGAGTGCAGTGTTATTACACGTTTCACAACCTTTAGTAATTTTACGGAAGAAATAAATGGCAAAGGACGTGATACGTCCCCGTATTGTGGAGGCTCATACTATATTTAACGTTGTCATGGAGATATCTAATTTTGGCGGTCGGTCGGAATTCACCAGAGCGTCAACGTTCCCTTGTCAAAATCGTTCAAATGGCTCTGAGCACTATGGGACTTAACTTCTGGCGTCATCAGTCCCCGAGAACTTAGAACTATTTAAACCTAACTAACCTAAGGAAATCACACACATCCATGCCCGAGGCAGGATTCGAAGCTGCGACCGTAGCGGTCGCACGGTTCCATATTCTAGCGCCTGGAACAGCTAGGCCACCGCGGCCGGCGTTCCCTTGTCCTGATGTTTATGGTTTTCTCCTGAATAATAAGTAGAAAAAGAGGTAGTTTGCCATCCGTTACCAGTTTCATTGTGAGCACTAAGCTGTATGAATTTTTTTAAATATATCTTTCCTATGCCAAAAAATTTCAAATTTGTCGTTTACGTACCAGAGAAAGAAAGCTGCAATGCAATTAGTTGATCTCAGTATCTCCTCATCTCAGTCGGTTTGTTCAACGGAATCCTCAACTTCTTCGACCAATTTAAAATAAAAAAATAACGAAAAGTATTTTTTTTGGCAACTGGCGATGGTATTGGAATTGTTTTTCTGCCCGAAAACCTTAGACATAGCTATATTTCTGGAACGATTGTGAGACATTTGTGCACAGACCTACTTTGAGACATGTGTGTTTGACCAACAACGTACTAGATGTGCTAATGCTTTTCTAAAAATATTTGTTAAGTGTGCGTAGTAAACCTTAATCGGCGTGCTCCCATGTTTTATTGGAAAGTTCACAATCCTGATGACCCGTATAGGAATATGAGTGATTTTGATATATTCCACCCGTTTACATTTGTTTCATGAAGGCTGTTGCGTATAGAGCCCTAACCATATATGAACATTTGTGCTAAGAGTGCCGGCTTTTCTCGCCCATGCCACATACGTTCGTCGTGTTTACCTGTAATTGCTACATTTGTTCGATGATGTAAAGTAGGAACTGAGTTTTGATCTTCTTCGATGAAGCATTTTCGGCTGGGTCGCTTCTGTTCGGTCTAACTAAGCAGTTTAGATGCCACAAGTACAGTCCCGGTGACGCAGCAGACGTTGGCAGCGCACGTGCGGTGTAAGGTGGTTGGGTCGGGAGGGGGCAGGAGGGTTGAGATGCCGTAGCTGCACTGTGTTTTATCTCCACCGGTCCTTGAGTGTGCCGGCGCCCGCCTGTGTTCTGTTTTCTTGTCGCTGGCACGGCCCACGGCCCCCTGCTACACACTCGCGCACGCTCTTTTTCGTTGGCCGCTTACCACGGCGCACTACCGTCATCCTCTTCACAAGGCGACTTCTATGTTGCTCCGCTGTGTGTCACTATCGCTTGAGGCGATTATATTGAGTACCCATTGCACATGATATGGGGACATCGAGATAAAGAATATAGCGACTAAAGTGTGCTAGGACGGTTGTTCTTCATTGTACACAGCTTGAGTCATAGCACCACTAATATTTCATAATGAGCATAGCACTGCACGTCTCCTTTCATAAGTTATCATCATTTTGTGATTTTTCTAGCGTCGGCAGTGATTACTTGGAACATAATAATTTCCATCTCCTCCATCATCTCTTTCACTTCTGTGGTCCAGTGTTCTCCTCTCTCTCGAGTGCTTTCTTCCACCCATTTTAGCTACTTGTGAGTGGACATCAATTACGTAATGATGCAGGTGTCTTGCGTCACTCAGGACGCTTGCTTTAAAGTAGCGTTTCAGCACTCTTCTACAAAATTTTGTTACATATGATGGCTGTCGCACTCCCGAGTAACTTAGTTATAAATCTCTGGTCTACGTAACATTTGCAGCGTGAATACGTTTGGAGTGAGTAAACCATTCCAGTTTGTATGTAGTAACTTGCATAGTTATCTTTTTATGAAAAATAAGAAGGAAATATATCCGTAAAATTCTCAGACTGGGACAGCACTACCTGTAATAACAGGCATGAGATCCAAATCTTCGACAAAACCTATGTGATCGAGAAGCTAATAAATAGAAAAATTTAAGACGGTATGTTGGGAGCGCCAGAGTAATAGCAATAAGTGTATTTAATTAATACGGAAACATATGCTAGTGGATACGGTGTGTTAAACCTACACACATTAGATGATTAGAGAATGTAGCAGGTTCAAAAATGGTTCAAATGGCTCGGAGCACTATGGGACTCAACTGCTGTGGTCATAAGTCCCCTGGAACTTAGAACTACTTAAACCTAACCAACCTAAGGACAGCACACAACACCCAGCCATCACGAGGCAGAGAAAATCCCTGACCCCGCCGGGAATCGAACCCGGGAACCCGGGCGTGGGAAGCGAGAACGCTACCGCATGACCACGAGATGCGGGCAATGTAACAGGAATGACACCACATTCGCAATTAAAATAATTCAGATAACAGTAAACTATCAAAACTAATAGTTTCCATACTGTTCATGAGTAACATCTGATGAGAGTGTTAAGCAAAGTCTGTCAATAAATTGCTTAACTTGTCGAGCTCTAACGTAGTTTCAAATACTGTACAAGCAAGATATCCAGCGCAGAGTGGCGGGAACTATTATTTTGTGGCATAATCACAGGAAGGGGAAACAGGAAATTCCAGCTCAGAGAGGGTCAAGGATGTGAGACGTTCAACAAAGGGAATACCTAAGAGCTGACATTGTGCTCTGGATCTGAATTCGAAGGCTTTCGCTATATGAAGTAGCTCAATTGAAACGTATTTAACGAGGAACGTGGGCTGTCGGAAGGTGTTGATAAATTCACTGTATTTGCCACTTTTTAAGGGAATAGTGCATGCCACAAACTCCGTTATCTAACTGTGTCCCCCTCAATCCTAGACATTTGATGAACTCTTCATTGGAACCTGCTTTCTTGTCCTGAATTTGAATAACGAACTCATTCCAGCGTTCCTGTTTATATTTCAGTAACGATTAAAACGAACAGTTCTCGTGTAGGAGTAACACAACAGTCAAACAACATTCTTTCAGGCCACGGACGAAATGAGAACCACACATTTTGCCTCAATTTTTAGAAATCTCTCAAGACGACTTGGAATTTCCTTACGAAGCCTTGTTTGCGCTGGAAACAAAGTTTCGGTAGAACTGTTCGCCACTGAGAACAAAGCGCTCCTGTCGTAAATATTACATTCTTGTTTGTTACGCCAGGAGCAAGGCGTGCTTTTCTTCTGATGCGCAGATGAAATATTAGGATGTCTTGTGTGCTGTCTCCCCGAAAGCCGCCTTAACGCTATCGTCTTCTGCCTTAGGCCGGCTGCCAGATTACACTAACCACAAGGTTCTCGCCGCTTTCAGTAGATGAGTAGAGGCACGCAGAGGGCGCTAGTTTTTGTCGTGGATGCCTCCTTAACAGCTGTGTGTGGGTGATCTTAGCATATTCATGCAGTTCCTTTTCTATCACTACTTGATTCGCTCAATATGCATTTCAGCTTGTCTCGCTGGAACTTAAATGCCTTACACTTTAAAGAAAGAAACTTCACATTATATGCTACAACTCGTGCTCCTCTGACTCATATTTTTCCTAAAAAAATGGTTCAAATGGCTCTGAGTATTATTGGGACTTAACATCTATGGTCATTAGTCCCCTAGAACTTAGAACTACTTAAATCTAAGGACATCACACAACACCTAGTCATCACGAGGCAGAGGAAATCCCTGACCTCGCCGGGAATCGAACCCGGGCGCGGGAAGCGAGAACGCTACCGCACGACCTCGAGCTGCGGACTATTTTTCCTATGTTAGAATTGTTACCAGAAAAAAATAATAATATATAAATGGTCTAGTAAGTCAAAGCCAATCTCAAACGTATCCTAAAAAAATGGAGACAAATTTTATGTTAAGCATACTATAGCAGAACAGTTATTAATATTACAAATTAGACTCGTTGCAAGCACCGACAATCTCAATACAGTTTTGAGAACGTGTAGATATATAAACTGTTTAGATTGTCTGGAAGTCGTGGACAAATAGTCAAAGCGTTACAGATTGAATCCTCAAGATCACAAAGAGCTTATTACCAAGACTTATGAACGTTTCCTTTTGTCCTACCTCTGAAATAAAATTACAAGCAATAAGAATTGGCAAATTCTGACACAGGTATAGAAAAATATATAGTCATCCAGGAAATCGTTTATGTCTTCACACCATTCACAGACCAAATCTTATGCGACAGACAATCAGTTTCGGTCCGTGACAACCATCTTCAGGACTTGAGTACAGACTCTTTTAAGACATACCCAGACAAAATTTGTTCGCTTTATTTTTAGGAAAGCGTTTGTACTCAGGTCACCAGACTGAAACTAATTACCTCTTGTATAAGATTGTGGTATGTAGTTAAAATAAAAACGTAAGAGAGATCTGACTTCTTGGAGGACATAATGCAGGTTTACGAAACTCTAGCGAGTTGGCGGTATTAATAGCGATGAGTGATGACTCACTGTCTAGCACAACCACCAAATCTGCATCATTATTCCAGAAACGACAGGTGATACGAGGGTCGGAATCACATTCATATAGGGCTCATCATTATTTTGGTTCTCAGAAGGCTAAATCCTCTCACACAACATTGGTCGATGAAGTACCAAACAGATATTAACGTTTGGATACGACTCAATCGAATCAACAGTGACCCCCGGATTTAATTTAGCTTTGTAATGGCAGTTATGGTTGCCAGAAAATCTCTCCTCACGTAAAACACTGCGTCATAAGACAGTGAGATGTTATCAGAAAGATTGTACTTAATTTCATTTCGCCCTATCGTTAACTCTGAGAAGTTTATAGAGTGGTCACAATCACCGAGAGAAAGTTCCTGGTCGGAACTTAGTTTTAGAGAAGTAAGTAAACCTATCGGAACTAGTAGTGCGTTAGGCTACTATCCTTTGGATGCCTAATGGCTGGGCGTTGTAGCACTTGTTTCAAACCTTTTCGAGACATCAGCTATGGCTTTTGATGATGGTGACGTCTAAAGTGGAAGAGAGCGTGGTGAGTCCAAAGAGAACCATTTTTCATTAGTTTAAGGAGACAGACGTTGATGGTATTATACACTGGCGTTGTGTTCCTACCTTTCTTCGGTCCTCCACCCACTCCGAACGTTAACTATGGACTGCCACAATCCGTGTCTTATAGCAATCTTTGTTCGATCTTCTACACTCACCACTGGAGGAATTTTTGATTACCTGTAACAATAAAGGTAAAGAATGAGCTTTTTCTAAGTTATACGTAAATCTGATATGCACTTTCTTCAAAATGTAACGTTATAAGTAGGTACTGATTAAGCATGGAAGGATTAAGTTTTCCTTTCAAGCTTCCTCATGTGAAATTTCCGATGCCTTGAATACTTCTTTGATTTTTCTCTATTAGAGGAGAATACTTACATGAAGAACTGAACGTTGAGTATAAAAGTTATAAAAGGAAAATTATTTCAATGAACATAAAAAATGGCTCTGAGCACTATGGGACTTTACATCTGAGGTTATCAGTCACCTAGAACTTAGAACTACTTAAACCTAACCAACCTAAGGACATCACACACATCCATGCCCAAGGCAGGATTCGAACCTGCGAACGTAGCGGTCCCGCTGTTCCAGACTGAACCGCCTAGAACCGCTCGGCTCAAGGAACACATTCATTAATTACATCATACCAGTCATAGCTAGTTTTGAAAAGTATTTTCTCATAGAATGTAGGCTTTCGCTGCGATATTGCTGATATCTGTGTTATTTGGCATTAGGTCGAGAGGTCCAAAGCACGAATCTCTGCTTAACGTTTCGTGTTACAATGCTGAAGATGTCATCACAGGCTTCAACGAGTCAGAAAGCTGTTACAGACTCAAACAAGCTCAGCACTGGAAGACAAAGCGTTAAGCACCGAATTATCCGTGGGACCATAACACAAATATCAGCAATATCATAAAGTATTTTCAGTTACCAATACGCTGATGACTTTGCAGAATTCTTTCAGGAAGAATATTTGAAACATTAGTTTAAGAACTAATACTTCTAAGAAATAAAAATCTATAGTCCCACAGCTGATTACATTTAGGATACGAAGTAGATGCTTTTAGTGGAAAGCATTGTTGTTGGTTGTCTAGCATTTCGCTCCGCTTCGCAAGGTTTAATAGTTTCGTGGAGAGGTACCAGTGCTAGCACTTTACTACAGGATGTAACAAAAAGGTACGGCCAAACTTTCAGGAAACATTCCTCACACAAAAAGAAAGAAAATATGTTATGTGGACATGTGTCCGGAAACGCTTACATTCCATGTTGGAGCTCATTTTATTACTTCTCTTCAAATCACATTAACCATGGAATGAAGACACACAGCAACAGAACGTACAAGCGTGACTTCAAACAATTTGTTACAGGAAAGGTTCAAAATGTTCTCCGTTAGCGAGGATACATGCATCCACCCTCTGTCGCATGGAATCCCTGATGCTCTGATGCAGCCCTGGAGAATGGCGTATTGTATCACAGCCGTCCACAATACGAGCACGAAGAGTCTCTACATTTGGTACCGGGGTTGCGTAGACAAGAGCTTTCAAATGCCCCCATAAATGAAAGTCAAGAGATTTGAGGTCAGGAGAGCGTGGAGGCCATGGAATTGGTCCGCCTCTACCAATCCACCGGTCACCGAATCTGTTGTTGAGAAGCGTACGAACACTTCGACTGATATGCGCAGGAGCTCCGTCGTGCATGAACCACTTGTAAAGGCACATGTTTTAGCAGAACAAATTTAGAGTATCCCGTATGAAATCATGATAACGTGCTCCATTGAGCGTAGGTGGAAGAACATGGGGCCCAATCGAGACATCACCAACAACGCCTGCCCAAACGTTCACAGAAATCTGTGTTGATGACGTGATTGCAGAATTGCGTGCAGATTCTTGTCAGCCCACACATGTTGATTTTGAAAATTTACAATTTGATCACGTTGGAATGAAGCCTCATCCCTAAAGAGAACATTTGCACTGAAATGAGGATTGACACATTGTTGGATGAACCATTCGCAGAAGTGTACCCGTGGAGGCCAATTAGCTGCTGATAGTGCCTGCACACGCTGTACATGGTACGGAAACAACTGGTTCTCCGGTAGCACTCTCCATACAGTGACGTGGTCAACGTTACCTTGTACAGTAGCAACTTCTCTGACACTGGCATTAGGGTTATCGTCAACTGCACGAAGAACTGCCTCGTCCATTGCAGGTGTCCTCGTCGTTCTAGGTCTTCCCCAGTCGCGAGTCATAGGCTGGAATGTTCCGTGCTCCCTAAGACGCCGATCAATTGCTTCGAACGTCTTCCCGTCCGGACACCTTCGTTCTGGAAATCTGTCTCGATAAAAACGTACCGTACCACGGCTATGGCCCCGTGCTAATACATACATCAAATGGGCATCTGCCAACTCCGCATTTGTAAACATTGCACTGACTGCAAAACCACGTTCGTGATGAACACTAACCTGTTGATGCTACGTACTGATGTGCTGATGCTAGTACTGTAGAGCAATGAGTCGCATGTCAACACAAGCACCGAAGTCAACATTACCTTCCTTTAATTGGGCCAACTGGAGGTGAATCGAGGAAGTACAGTACATACTGACGCAACTAAAATGATCTCTAACATGGAAATTAAGCGTTTCCGGACACATGTCCGTATAACATCTGTGAGGAATGTTTCCTGAAAGTTTGGCCGTACCTTTTTGTAACACCCTGTATAATGAGTGGCTAATATTATGGAGCCGACCAACTTACCATGGTGAAGGGGTACATACTGTCGACACTATATCAACCAAATGAAAAGTGGCGAAGCAACTATTCCTATCGTGGTTGTACATGCTAAACCTTGGATTAGATTTTACGTTCCAGTGACTGTCATGACGCGGTAGTTGAGACACTGGATTCTGATTTAGGATATTGGTCGTCTCCTTAAATGACGTATGCCAAGTGAGATGACGGCCAATTTCTTCCTAATTCTTGTCCAGTGCTTGCTTATCCTCTATCTGTAACATAGCGTCTTCCTCGCAGTATTGGCACACAGAGGCAGACGTATATAATAAGTAGGAATTTTACAAACACTGGAAGCATGAAATGACATTTTCAGAAATATTCTAAAATTAAATGGTTGTAGGTTTTTATTTACCTCATGCAGCGTTTCTGTTTACAAAGAAAACACAGGTTAAATATCTACACATATTTTCGAAAACGTTGAAGGGAATGAAGCATTAAGCATGATGGAAGGGATCGTGGTACAGCGCATACTAACACAAAAACCTGTAAAATAAGAGCCGGCCTTTGTGGCCGAGCGATTCTAGGCGCTTCAGTTGCAACAGCACTGCTGCTACGGTCGCAGGTTCGAATCCTGCCTCAGGTATGAATGTTTGTGATGTCCTTAGGTTAGTTATGTTTAAGTAGTTCTAATTCTAGGGGACTGATGATCTCAGATGCCAAGTCCCATAGTACTTAGAGCCATTTGAACCATTTGTAAAATGAGACTGTCACTAAATTTGGCAAGAAATCAAAGTTAACTGTTAGTTTTGTTTAAACAACATTTTTCTGTAAAACTTTACAAGTGACCGTCCTCGCACTTACCTCTAAGTGAATTTCTCGAACTGTCAAAGTAAGTTTAGATGGGGAACTCCTTATGTTTTATAACCAATGAGGTAAGTATATGTTTTCGTTAAGGCAACATAGACTGCAACTTATTAGGTGCTGGAGTGCGATGAAAGTGAATTTTAGGAGAAAAATCTTCATCTGAATGGGAAAACTCATACAAATACGAAACAAATAATTTTACAGTGAGTTTCCATTTTTTGCTTTAGCTGCATGTTGAAGTTTCTGTTATTGATTCATACACTGAATGGAAGTAAACAGAAAAGAGTGGATAATGAAACTATCACTTAGCAACCTAGCACAGACCTACGGCTTCGGTACAGGTCAGTCGCATCACAACACATTCGTTGGTTTCGCCAAATTAACAACCGAACTGTCACCGTCCAACTTAACCTCGTCTAGGGATATGCTACAAATCAGTTTGTCAGCACATCCTCGATTCCCGCAGTCCACCGAAGTACTGGCCCGGTTTTATGTCTTTGTCTGTACGTAATGATTCTTGGTTTGTTATTTCAACGTTTATTCTACTCTACAGTAATATGACCCTTTTTTGCGTGTAATAACCACTAGATATATTTTAAATACTGTCGTCATTTTCAGTTAATATATTGGCCTAGGTAAGTAAATATGATTATGGAATCTTGCATCTCGTAGAAACTTTAGAGTTTATACTGCTGAGTATTCTAATTTTTCAAAGATAGAAAGGCAGACGTTATTGCTTATACTTATGTCATAATGTGATTGCATATTTCTGACGGATCCCATTTAATAAACGTTCAGAATTAATTAACTGCTCTTCCCTTTTTTTTTTTTCTTCAATCTGATGTGTTGTGAAGGAAAAACCGTCCACTAAACCTGGTTATCGGCTGCTCCATGGTTTGGTTTTGGCTGCCTTTAACTTGACACCAAGACAGATGGCAACCATCAACTCAATATCGCGAACTATCCATGCGTGTGGGAGTCTGTTTTTAATGTTTTGTCCATTTTCCCCTCAATGTTGCACACATAACTTCTTAAGCAGGCGCAGATAAAATGTTTTCGTAGTCAACATACATATTTTGTTCTATCTACCTACGTTCCCGCCGAAAAACTGTAATAGCTAGACGTTAGTAGGAATTTCTGAAGTGAGCATCTGCTGTCTGCGGTCAGTGGTATAAGTGCAATTTCATTTCGTGGCATCCGTTCTCGGTTGAAAATTAAATTCGCCGGGCCGGGTACGCCACAGGGTCGGGTGTTTGAGTCAGCTTTCCCTGGCTGAGGCAATTGTTATGCGCGGAGCGGCGTGGACGCGGCTGCTACAGGCTACTGGCTATCCGCTGTTGTGTTTGCCAGCGGCGCTTAGCCGCACGCGGCACACCCCGGCCGGCGGATGCCTCTACTGGTCTCGTATTTACGCTCGCACTGCGCCTGCCTTTTTGCCATTTCGAGAGTCAGAGACGTGCCATTTAGGGCAGTGGTTCTATAAAAACTTGCTGGCGTCTCAAGAGTTTTCGACCAGTACTTGATGGCTTGTTTTTCCATACAAAAAATATTGGCGATTGCAAACTCTCGATCTACAGGATGAAAAATTTTATGAGACAGTAATTCTTTTGAAATAAGAGGCTAGTTTTTTAATCATGAGTTCGCTGTCAGTTTAGCGTTTATTATCATCAAATGTGAACAGTGTATATCATATTTTGCCGTCACTGTTTTTCACTGATGTCAATTGATACTACAGCTTTACTTTCACCAGTCAAAATCTATTTTGTTTTTACTGCGCATTTCAAAGGTTTAAACCTCTATCGACATGGGGGTTTACGACAACCAATGAAACATATATGTGTTATGAGTACGACTTTCAGGTTAACTTCTGGCACTGCCTACAGTGGTCGAAGGCTCCTTTACCTGCTATGTTTACACAACATACGTCAAATACACTTTGTATACACTGAGGTAAGCACAAATGGCGTCTGGTAGGTTCAAATGGTTCAAATGGCTCTAAGTACTATGGGACTTAACATCTGACGTCATCAATCCCCTAGACTTAGAACTACTTAAACCTAACTAACCTTAGGACATCACACACATCCATGCCCGAGGCAGGATTCAAACCTGCGACCGCAGCAGCAGCGCGGCTCCGGACTGAATCGTCTAGGACCACTCAGCCATAGCGGCCGGCGTCTGGTAGGTGATAAGTAAAATAAATTATGAGTGATAACAGTGAACTAGCAATTTCAATTGCTACTTCTTACATTTCAACTGGGTTGGTGAAACATGGCAGTTATTACACGAGGAAAAAAAGTCAACTATGTCTGAACAATAGTTAGTTTTTCAGGACATAGGTTTCTGTTCACAAGTCCGTTTTCTAGAGTCACTGTTTCAAAGTCGGTGTAATTTTTGTTAGTGTAGCAGAATATATGAGTAACACCTGCAAACACATCGAGTTAATAACTGAAGTAATGACAAACGTTGTCGATGGTATAATACCTAACTTAGATTACAGGTTTAATGTACGGCGAACCACAGCTCAGTCACAAAAGATCGGAGCTTTTTCAGTGTGACTTTCTGAGCTGTTGTCTTTGATGGATCCTTACAAAGCAATTTCCTTTCGTTTGATTTCTCAACCTCCTTTATCTCTGCATCTGTACAGCCCTGAAAATACCTGAACAGTAGTACACATGGTGACAGTATGTACCATTCGACAAAATTTGAACGTAGCAAGGAGTGTTTATGCTTTTTCAGCCATCTTGTTTGGCTCCCTCCTGTGGCGTGACCACAGAGAGATGCGACACTGACACATACGTGAATAAGAAGGCAAAGGGTATCTCTAAGACCCCCAGTTCGGCTACACCCTCTGTGATACATACCAATCTTTGATGAGCACTTTAAAAATGTACCTGAACAGCGACAACCTGTGGCGTAGACCTAGTCGCTTGCAGGGAGGTCAAAAGAAGGGGAGAAATGTGGGTAAGAGGCGGTATGACGACCTTCCCATCGTGCGACACGTTCACGGTGGCTTTGGGCAGAATTGTGGTGAAATTTGGTGCCAATATGACATCAGTAGCCCACATACGTGTCACGTAAACTTCTAGCCTCTGGTCGTGTTTTCAGATGTGTCGACACCTAGCTGTCTGAAGCGTCGGCCAGCTCGAGAGTGACGTGGCAGGGCGCCACGCTTTTTCATCATTAGAGATAAAGTTTGCAAGCACCTTCAAGGGAACATTGTATGTCCTATGCCGCCAACGTTAAATCATCGAATTTTGTGACCCATTATCTTGGAACCATTTTAAGACACCAACTTACAATTTTCCATAATTGCCGGCCGGAGTGGCCTTGCAGTTCTAGGCGCTCCAGTCTGGAACCGCGTGACCGCTACGGTCACAGGTTCGAAACCTGCCTCGGGCATGGATGTGTGTGATGTCTTTAGGTTAGTTAGGTTTAAGTAGTTCTAAGTTCTAGGGGACTGATGACCACAGATGTTAAGTCCCATAGTGTTCAGAGCCATTTGAACAATTTTTTCCATAATTATTGAATGCACCTTTCTAGATACATTGAAATAGAAAAATGTTTCAAATGGCTCTGAGCACTATGGGACTTAACATCTGAGGTCATCAGTCCCCTAGAACTTAGAACTACTGAAACCTGACTAGCCTAAGGACATCACACACATCCATGCCCTAGGCAGGATTCGAACTTTCAGCCGTAGCGGTCGCGTGGTTCCAGACTGAAGCGCCTAGAACCACTCTGTCACAGAGGCCGGCCACTGAACTAGAAATATTACCAAAATTGTATTGTGGGGTACTTTTTTCCTTTTTTTTCAAACACTCAATTTTTTTGACTGAGTTTTGTAAATAAATGAACATAAAAGCAAAACAACTCAGGATATTTTAATTATTCTAGTTCCATATGTGTAGAATCTCACACTCGGTATACTGTGAAAATTTCATCTCTCTATCACCAATCCGTTTTTAGCAAACGGGTCATTTATTGCAAATAATGTGGTTCAGGGATATTGAGATTTAAAACTTTTTTATTCCAAATTCTTATACAGGCTTACGTTTCTGATCTTTTATACACTAGAATTGCCCTGCCCCATAGCCTGTGTCTACGTCATTGTTACAACAGCCCAGTACTTGCCTCCTCCTTTTCTTTCTTGCTTCTTTTGTCATTTGCTGAGCAGCTAACTCTGCTTCACGTACATGAAGCTCTTCGAGTTCCCGTAGTCCCTTAGCTGTGTTCTGTCCAGATCTTCCTCCTAACTTCTCCAGAAACGTAAGACTTTCATGGTTCCCACCATTAAAAATTATTACAGCATCAGACACTGCTAACTTTAGAGTCATAAAGCTAACAAATACATTTAATGCACACGGCACAACACAACATTATTGAAGAACTCATTCACATTCTGGGTCTTCCCATGTATACACTTCTTTAGTAGCTCAGGATTTGCCAGATCTCTCTAAATAAGTTTGATTGCCTACATTACTGCCAAAGGAAGATAATGTTTATGTTTAAATTCATGCAGGGTGTCAGAAGATTCAGATTGTCTGTATTTACACCAAGTGTTTGGTGGAGGTGGACACAAATCATGACATGGCTTTTCATCAGTTGATATTCGATGAAAGAAAATGCTCCACGCAACACTTTTCATGTCCTCTTAATTGTCACAGTTATGTCTAGTAGCCTTCTTATAATATTCCTGTACCTTAGTCTTCCAAGCACATTTTATTGTCTTGCCATCAGACAGTTTTGTGTTACCCAGCTTGTTTTTTAGGTTACTTTTACCACTGTCACCCGTTTCTGAAGTTACTTTTCTTTTCGATGCACTAAGGGGCGTGGTCACTTTAGAAACATTATCGTGGTTTCCTTCACTGCTACCACACGTGTTTTCAAATACTTCACAAGAAAATACATGTCTCACCTATCTGTTACCCGCAAATTTGCGTTTCTTGAAGTTACTTTTACGCTTAGTCATTTTATTTACGTAGAAAAAGCAATAGAAATTAGGTTACTACCAAAATACTCGATAATCACACTACTTTCAATGAAAATTAGTATCAGAAACAAAGGACTGACTTGTTTATTCGAAATGCCAACTTCTAAGACGTAGCAGTACGCACAAAACCCCAGTCCACAGCCTTCTAGACTGTATAGTTCTCAAGATATGAATGCTCAACTGTGGCAGTATATGCATAGCCACGAAATTTGACAGATCACACGTCAATATTCAAAATATTATTTGAATGTCTCACAATTGTCTGATTTTAAATGTTCAGGAAAGTCTAAAGTACATTATGGAGTAGAAAACAGAAAATGTCGAATTTCAACGTATTTTACATACATTGTCCCCTTAAGCCAAGTTTCAAAGTTACGCGTCGCAATGGGAGACGATTACGACGTTTCGAAAAATTGATCCTTTAATTGTGTTGTGCAGTGTATATAGATTCTACACCCTTACGTTATGGGAGAGAATTTTGGCTACAGAAGAAATGTTTGCTGTGTGTTACTTGTCATTCAGTCATCTTCTACACGTGAAAGATGGTATACGTAGCAAATCTGATGTTACTGAATCTTCCTCTACCTAGAGACACTCATTATTATGGTTTTCTTGTTGAAAATCATTGTGAATTTACTGGAGTAGATAGCAGGCTGCACACACAGTACGTCGACTCTCCAGTTCCCGTCGTCACAGCGCTGGTGAGTACTAAAAGATGCCTAGCGATGCTGGAAAGTGTCAGCGAACATTTTGTCTCTGACAGAAGTTGTTTCCCATGACGTGATCTATCATCCCTAGACTTGTTTCACAAAGACTTTGTAACTCCACGTATGTTTTATGGGGCGTATTAGAGGTATTGCTTGTTTTATTATCTACCTCGATGTTATTCTGCGAATTGAGGTGGGCTCGTAACGAACTGTTCAATGTTACTGATTGCACAGTATACAGCTCATAAACAAATTCAATTGTAGGCATACGAATGGATAGCGTAGTGTTTAACAGAATGTGATATGCATCTGGAATGAATGAATCTGTGAAACTCTTTTCCCCTCATACTCAGGATATTTCAGCTGCTGTCCAGGACGTTGATGCAGATATCACTCATTTACTTACAGAACTGTATGGTTTCATGATGCTCAGTCACTATTTATGAAGACGTTTGGAGTTTCTTTCCAGTTCCTCTCCACCTACAAAGCACATCGTATAGTATCTATATCAGCATACCATATTGGTCACAAGGTTGTAAAACGCTCTGCGTCAGAGGTTTCCTTATATATTTCTGATAAAAGTGGAGATAAAGGGGCGTCCCTTAACAGTCCATCAACTTACTGGTAGTATCTATTTTGCAACCATAAATAACTGATGTATAAAACATTTCCGTTATTCTATAAGCCTCAAATTAGAATGAAAACCGCGTCGAAATTCTTCAGCAAATTCTCGCTCACATTTATAGCAAGCAAGCTGTCTAAAATCCAGTTCACTGTTCACATGGAGACAGGAAAAGCATATTTAGATATTTCAGTAAAACGTAAACGTGTTGGATGGGCACGATGGTTTGAACTTTAGTAGTGGCAAAACTGCCGTGGAGGCGCAACCCGACGAAATCAAATAATTTCGCTTATACCATACATTAGTTACATATACCTACTTTACCAAAGTGAAAATGAACTCCCCCGTCTTATGCGCATGCACAGTTACAAAGACAACAGAGTATCGTGTAATGGGCAGTCTGATCTAGTGCTGTCACGAAGTTTTCGAAACAATAACAACGGAGTTGAATAAAATGTGGGTGGGCTGGAGGCAGTAAGACAATATCATCAAGATCTTCAGAAGGCTTGCGGCGAATCTGCACTGCTATGCAGAACAGTGGTGACCTAAGTTAAAGCTTTCAACGATGGAGGCTAAAAATGGCAGACATTTGTCAGGTATGTCGTTCCCATGTCATAGAAGAGGAAGTGTCTTTTCTTCCGTAGTTACTAGGCAGTGATCGTCGCCTAACGATTAGTGAGCTGGCCCGAGAGATAGGCTTAGCACCTACGACTGTGTTCCATGTTCTGAAGGAACGCATGGGCCTGAGGAGAACTGCATCACGAGAGATTTCGCATGATTTTACGGAAGTGCAGAAATGGCTACGATATGACGCTGCTCGTGCCCTCTGGGGACGCTACAAACGGGAAGGAGAGGCTATCTTACACCGTATGCATACGCTAGATAAAAAAAATGAGCTGAAACATAAAAAGCAACCTTATAAAGTTCTCATTTCCACCTGCGTTCTAATATAGAATTACTTCAATTATAAAGTCGAAGTCGTTCGTAAATGATATAACATTATTCAAACATGGAGCAAAGTTCTTTTTATAGTGGCCTCAGTTAATGAGTGAATTCAGTGCCCTTTTAGTACCTACAAACCTTACTAATCTGGCTCTCATCAAAATTTTGGAAAAGGAATTTTATACGAAATCATTACTTAACTTTTACGTCGATCGAAATAATTTATTTCTGACGTCTTTGCAAGACGTGATTATCAAATAGAAGAGAAAAATATTGATTTCAGGAGTCATTCTTGCTTATTTATTTTGTTTGTTCCGCTTTCAACTTTCACATTATTTACAAATAATCACAAATATTCACATACAATTGCATTGTGTAAGAGTTTAGACAGGGCAGGAGAAAAGACATACAGTATACACATTTGGCAAACTGCGACAACAACTGACGATCAACTGGCGCATATGACATAAGTAACAATTGAAATGCAGTTATCATGTCACTCTGGCTTAGATATATTGGGTTCTGGCGGAGGGAACATTCCAAAACAAACAGTCTTCTTGATTGTTTTACAAATTTCAGAAAAAAACGCATTAAATCAAATACATGTGCCTTCTGACAATTTAAATGCCACAAAACAATGGAATTTTAATTTAATCACAATTTTCGATTTAAAATTTCAAGAGTACAGACCTGAGTATTTTGTATTTTTGCATTACAATTTCAACATACATTTTTTCAACATAGTGTGTTTCAAGAGGTATGTAATTATGTAGTGAAACATAAGAGTTTCATAGGAACCTTCTAAACGAAGGTTGCATTGTTATTTAGCCTATATGTCACTCAGTAAGTGCACAATGCGAAAGTAAAGTATGAATTGCATCAACTTTTCCAGATTTTACCTTTTAGTATTCATTAATGTTCAAAAAGAAATGATGGGCTGAGAAACTTTACTTACTAAATATTATAGTTACATACTGTGCTAACTCGTGACTGATAGGAATGCTCACTTTAATTATTGATAGGTTAAAGTAAAATTAACATTGTGTAAGTCTGAATGAATCGCGTAATTGAACTGTAAATGCATCTCATGAACTATTTTACTGAAAATGTATAAAGTAGTTCCAAATAATTTGGTGTAAGTCTGTCCATGATGTAAATATGGCATATCTCCTCGACTTTACAACCTGAAATGAAAGTGAAACTCATGATGTCATTACAGATCACCAGGATGTTCGAAAATTCCTCAGAACCATATAAATCTGAAAGTTATTGTGATTATCGTGTACGAGTGTGATAGTGTTATGCTAACGCATATATTCCTGGAGCTAGTTGCTACTTATAGTGATCAGAAGTAAGAAAGCTGAGATTCTTTGCTACAGTTTATTTAGTAATGCTAGTAAACGAAGTAAACTCAGCTGATGTATTGTTTCGTTTGAAATTGTGGATACATCAGAAGAAATAGGAAACAGCTGTGACGATTCCATGAATTGTGGTTCGGAAGACGTCAGTTGTGCCAGTAACAGTTCTGAAGAAGAATACCTTCCAAGGCTAAAAAAATACACGTACTGCAACAGCTTTCAGTGAGAAAGAAAAGGCAGTGAAATATTGGTTAAACAAATGAGGGAAAAAACGCTTGAAGTTACGCAGTGTGCAAAGGCGTTTTCGTTTCGTAAAATCAGAGCGTCAACTGTACAAACGGAAGACTGAATTACATGAAGTAAGAAATATGCACCAAACGGGAACCCGAAACCATCAGAATTAAAAACTGTTCGAAAGATTTAGAACTGCTCGTGAGAAGCTATGCACCGTTACCGCTGGAGATGTACGATACTGGTTCAAATGGCTCTAAGCACTCTGGGACTTAACATCTGAGGTCATCGGTCCCCTAGACTTAGAAGTACTTAAACCCAACTAACCTAAGGACATCACACACATCCATGCCGGCTGACACATTCATATACGATAATACCAGTGATGGGAATGAGTGGTTTACTGTTTCCGTAGCTGTGGATCTGTCTTCGAGAACCGCAAGGCAAATTAGGATCAAAAATTTAAAAAAAATGGACTGTTTAGTTGCAAAAATCTTGTAATCGACGTATGAAAATCTGGAAAAATGGTAAAGAATAATTTTCAACATTTGGTTCGAAACGCATTCCTATCATCTGCATAAGCTAATTCATTACTTTTGTTGGATTCGGGTCTGGACATAATGACGCCTCTGTTTTTGTGGAGGACGACGAAAAATCAGTAGATGCTATTCAGCCTCTCGATAAAGAATTTTTTCGGCAGTGGAAAGCATTCTTCAAGAAATTATCGGGAAATATAATGCCCGATGCCTCTCTCTCATTTCAGGTTTATCAGCGGAGCAGTATTCTTAAACTCCAGTCATTTGTGCATTACCAGTTATCTTCGCCACACATCACGAATTTGAAGAAGTATGCCTGGTGTGCAGCGCAGTATGCAGAATAACAGCCAGGAACATTTCTGACTCTATCCCAGTGTCTAAATAAAACTAGTGGTTACAGCTAAGTGCCTGACTGCATCAGTTTTTCCTTTGTCCGGTGTGCCTGCTGCAAGAAAAATGTTTGTCTTTGTCATTCAACAGTTTGCATTTTTGTGACGACTACAGGGAATAAACAAAGAACTGTTTCACTGATAGTCAAATGTACAACATTCGAACATTAGTATAAGGAATGGCCTACAGGAATTGTAATAAAACGTAGTACTGGACGACACATTTCATTTCAACAAATTTCAAGTCCTCACTGATGGAAGTCGTCTGTGACATCAAACACTACCATGATTTTATTTTATCTGCTAGCACTTTTATCAGAATTACACGTGCAAGAATTGAATTGTCGATATGAAGCTATTCAAAAAAAAATATTTGTTTACTTTAAGCCAAGTTTGCACCGGGGCGAACAAGCTAACAAGCTCGAGCAAAAGAGAATTCTGTCTGGTGTACCCGGTGGGCCTGTTGCAGGTCTTTCACCTGCACGCCACTTCACTTCCCCAGTTACCTAATCGTAAAATTGACACCTGCAGTTTAACGTGGAATCCGTAACACATGTCTTTCGTTGCCACTTCAACATCTGTGAGAACTGAATGCTCGGTTGAAAATCATAGTGGAAAAGTTATGGTCTGAACGGGATTTGATCCCGCGCTCTCTGGATCACAAGACGCACGCTTTGCCACTATTCCATTTTTGTTTTAGAAAAGAAGAGCAAACAAGTATATGACCTTTAGACCTTCCACAAGTAGTGGAAACCCTAGTTGTGTCACCTCTTGAGATGATGCTCGACGTCGGTAATTAGTGTTCTGTTCATAAATTTCCCCTGAATGGTAATAAGAAGCCAGGGAAAAATAGCAGCAGGCATACAAGGAAAATTTTGAACCAATGCTAAGGAGGAATGGAGATGCAATTCCGTGTAAACTGAACTATCTCCACGCACGTCACGCATCCAGAGTCACTTAACTCTACCTTCCCTGCGCCATTTTGCATACTCCATCAAGAACAGCGCGCTCGCCATGCAAAATAATCCTTACAGAATTGCAAAGTTTCGCATTGTGGCTCTAACAAGATAGAGTTGTAGCCTGCATGCCGAATATTAGCTCCAAAAACTAACAACTAGTAACACAGCGTTCATAAGCAATTTTCGCTACCTCCTGTTTTCTTCCGTTCCTTCTAGTATAAAAGATAGACAAGCGAATGGTAGTGAATTTTCTGCAAATGCTCAATCGCACGTATTCGCTTCCATTCGCTCCACTGTAAACCAGGCTTCAGGTGCTAAAAATTGGTGTCTGAACTCCGGATAATTCCGCAACGCGGCGCTGCGTGAGTGATTCGCCGAGTCGGCCTGTAGGCGAGCAGGGCTGTACAAACCCCTGTTATAAGCTGCTCTTGAGCGCGGCAACAATGTATAACTTCAACATTTTTCACAAAACACTTGCAGTGCCTCATAGCAGCTAAAACTTTGGCAGTGCATTTCTTTCATTGTCTTCTTCATGTGTAGAACATTTCAGGGTAGGTTTCGACGTGTCTTACTGGGCCATTCCCTTGTGAGTAAAAGGATATGAAGAAATCTGAAATATGGTTAAGCGAGAGATAACTTTAACAACTTAAAGAAAAAAAAATATTTCGCTGAGCTTTTCGCTGTGGAAAAGTGTTCAGCTAACGATTGAAACGCACGGCGCATCACTCTGCTCGCGGAAGCGCGTTATTCTTCTCTGCTTCGTCGAAGCACTAAGTCTTTTTCGGTGGTGGTGGTGGTTAGTGTTTAACGTCCCGTCGACAACGAGGTCATTAGAGACGGAGCGCAAGCTCGGGTTAGGGAAGGATTGGGAAGGAAATCGGCCGTGCCCTTTCAAAGGAACCATCCCGGCATTTGCCTGAAACGATTTAGGGAAATCACGGAAAACCTAAATCAGGATAGCTGGAGACAGTCTTTTTCGTAAAAATCTTATAAATAACAATTATTTTACGAAATTTCAGTTTTCTTGGTTTCCGATATATATTAATTTTGATTAATAAGGTAAGGGCGTCTATAGGTGCGGACGCGTTGCATCCATGTCACTGCATCAGCTATTTCTCTCTCAGGCTAAATTACATTATTGATTATATTATAATATGTGACTACATTTAATGCATTTATTACAAAAACAATTTATTTACAAATCCAAATGAAGAATTAAAAGCAGTTTAATATTCCTCATCATCGCACCCAAACTCGTGGTCCCTTTGTGTCGACCGTCTGTTCCTCATTACCTGTAACCAAATATAATAACAATATATTATTACATAAAAAATACTTGCATAACAATTTTGAAACTTTTAACACATAATACTGAGTGGACATAATTATTAAATAAGACAGAACATTATTCATAAAAGGCGTGTACTTTATAATGTAACATTTTTTAAATGTTCTTAAATTTTGTTTTTAAATCAAACAAAATAATGAAAAAATTACACTTCAACGAGAAAATATTGGTAGAGAGAAGAAGAATGCTAACCTGTAGTTTTCTGTTGCTCTTCCTCGATAGTATTATCTCCGAGGGAAGGGAGTAGCTGTTCACCGTTGAACCATTTAAACAAACATTGGATGTCTTCTTATTTCCAGTCGTAATCAGTCAGGTGCAATTGAACTGGAACAGCAAACTGCCCATGGGCCCAAATATTAGCGCTGTACGTCGTTCGAAGTAAATTTTGCTCCAGGTCCGAATTTTCAACGCGACAGAGCTGACCCTTCAATAATTTTTGTTGGCAGCCGACATATCTTGTCATTTTGCAAGATAACATACGTTTTCAAAAGCATAGCGACTCTTGTGTCTTTAGCAGTAAAATTTTTTCTAACCGTAAACTGACGAACATATTCTTTAATTTTTTGAAGCGTACTCTCGAAGTCCCAGTCAGGAACGTTACTTAGTTTAATGAAATTATCAACGTAGACGTGGAGTTTCGGAGTAATTGGTATGGACGTCTCTTCCCTTTGTTTTATAGTCGCATCCAGTAACCGCATGGAAAGCCGGCAGTGCTGCGGGTATAGCGATGCGCCGTATCTTTCAGTCGTCAGCTGAAGCCTTGCGCACTAGACTTGGCCACTGTATGTTTCGATACAGTGTATCGATACATGCAACTGTTTCAATGTTTCGGAACGGCTGTGGTTCACTGTTTCGAAACAGTAGTGTTTCATTCCGCCCCTGTCTCGGATTCGATCTCGAGCGAGACACAGAAACTGTATCGTTGTTTCAAAATAAGGCTGTTTCAGTCCACCTGTGCTTGGAACGGACTAATTGTATCGAAACAGTGATGTTTCATTCCGCTCTGTCTCGGACGAGATTCGGGCTCGGCACAGGCACTGAAACACAACATACCACTTCATGAAACACTTTCAAAGAGTGTCGAAATCTTTTTGACAGGCAATAGCACGAAGCTTAAGATATCCGAAAATAAATCTTCGTTTCTAGCTGACTGTCCTATTCCGAAATGGCGTAACATCTGCTTTATAAACACTAACCAAACAATAAAACAACGCATACTATTCACATTCACAATAATAAATATGTGAAAATCATTCAAATAATTTACACTTTTTTTATAACACACGCTTCTCTGTTCATGTACAGTAATCATATTAAGAAACGCAAGTAAGCCTACTACATTTTGAATAAAAAAAAAAGACGTAGAGTGACAGTTATTAGGCATATACATAAATTTGATGTAGGTATAATTGCAATAAATCTGTCTGACATATCACTTATAGTATAATGGTGAACGGGAAGTGCTGGGGAGCATGGTGAATTTATAGTAACGGTTCGAAACACCTTGAAAGACAAAATTTTTTTCTGTTGTATACCTATTATCCACAATGATTCCCTTTGTGTGCATGGAAATTAGCAGGGTGGGTATATTACCCATACTAACGGAATGTGGGAATCCCAGTAGAATATCCGTAGTTTCTGCAGTTTACTCCCACCTCCAGTTCCGTTCGTAGTGGTTCTTCTGTCTTCAGCTATGGCTGTCCTCAGCCAATTGAAAAGTATGAAAGTCACACGACACGAAAGCAGGGCATTTGCTGCAGGAAATACGAAACTGCCAATACGCCCAAGTGATAGTTTCATACTTTCTGCGATATGATTAGCGCTCTCGCACCTCATATGTGTTTATATGGACATACTTATACAGTAGACGTTTAAGATGATAAAATGTGTACGTTTATTAGATTACAAAACACAAACTGTTTCACTGTTTCGAAACAGCGTATCGAAACATTACATTGTACTGTTTCATTTGTTTCGAAACAGTTAAGTGTTTCAGTTTGCCCATCTCTATTGCGCACTACTCCAACGCGAAAAACTCAGCGAACTGTTTTTTTCATTAAACTGTTACAGTTAACCATAACTTAGCCAAAGTTCAACCTCCTTTGTGTCATTGTACTTGTGCACACTTTTACGCGTGGAGCTGGAGTATAAAACCCCACAACACATCAGCTGACTACTTTCTTCCGCATTTTTACAACATAATAAACGTATAAGGAAAGTCAGCTTGCTTTATATTGATTTTTGTTATTATTACTACACATGTGCGGGAGGCTGCCCCAGCTACATTCACCGCTCCTATGCAAGCTGACGGTCACTTCGTTTATTAGCTACACGAAATGAACTATAGCAAAAATTCTCAGCTTTCTTCAAATAATGAACTAACAAGGACAGCTGGATGCCGGACTAATACCGTTCTTCACTGACAGACTGTCTATTACCGTTCGTTTGTGGAACAACCTGCGACCAGCTTTGAGAAACTACCTTGAACACTGTCTGCAGCTCTGCAGATCCCACCCACCATTCTGGAGGACAATGCTCTGGCGCATACGGCGCAAGTTGTGACTAATTAGTTCGATCGGTGGCGCTGGTAAATGATGTACCATCCAGAGAGCGTCTATGAGGATCAGTTAGCACTTGTCAAGGTATTGGGAAAATCAAAGTATTCAACTACCACAAGACGATCAACATACTTGGCTTCATTGTTTCTTTTGTGCTACATCTAACAAAAGACGTAGAGCTTTTGAGAGATAATGCATAAGAAATATTTCACAATCGCTCAAAAACAAAGAATCTGCACCTGGTCAAGGGCATTCTTGGTCACAGGCCGACTGGAATTTACAACATCCATTTCTGTTCGCAAACAACTATTTTGATCAATCAGTCAGTACATTTGCCGATAGTTCTGTATTAAAAGCATAGCCTCGCGAATAAACATCATATTATAACTGATGAAACAACATTCTTAAGCTACATATGGAACTAGTGAAAATTAGGGAGGCCATAGTGGTCAGAATTGGCAACAATAATTTTATCCCAGATAGGAGCTATAATCTTAGTGGTATATGGCTTCTCCTCATTGAGGTACTATGGACAAATTTTCCGATTTATTAATATTCCAACGGCCGACTCTCGCATCACCGGCGAAGAGACAGTCTCTGGCGGCATGACGACAGGCAGGTGTGAATAACGCAACCAATAGACATGATCGTCGAAATCTCAAATTCTTTGTTGTAATTTTTCGCAGCAAAAATATCAAGAACATTTAACGGAAGAATTCTGTCGCTAGAAAATTCATTCCCACAGATTAAATTCAGCTTTAACCACAGCTCTACAATACCGGTAATGTTCATTTGCGCATTTTTATAGAGGCAGTGGTAGCATATCAGTGTACTTTGGGATACAGGCGTAGAGGTTTTGTACATCAAATAAAACTACCGTAGCATTATCACAGATGATGTGCGTTTCTGATTTTTACCATGATTCGATACTGATGTCAGCACTACACTTGGCTTTGGAATTTAGTAACTTCCTTGTCACTCTATTAGTTTTCCATACTGTGTGGTGCATTCACACACTGTAAGGTGACTATATCCTTAGAGACCTCAGCTGTCACCTTACGTTTTTAGGTCACCAACATGGGATAATCATGTCATCAACAACTGTATGTCCTCCCCGATAGCTGAGTGGTCAGCGTGACGGATTGCCGTCCTACGGGCGCGGGTTCGATTCCCGGCTGGGTCGGAGATTTTCTCTGCTCAGGGACTGGGTGTTGTGTTGTCTTCATCATTTCATCCCCATCCTGGGCGCAGGTCACCCAATGTGGCGTCGAATGTAATAAGACCAGCACCACGGCGGCCGGACCTGCCCCGCAAGAGGCCTCCCGGCCAATGACGCCAAACGCTCATTTCCATTCATTTCCAACAACTATGTATCCCTCCCCTTCCTTCCACTCATAGCTCAGAGTCTGCTCACTCCAACTGCATCACCGATACCAATGGAAGGCTAGCTCTGTTATTTGCAGGATGACCTGAAGATGTAGGACAAAGCGTTGCCAGCTGGTGCCAGTTTGGAGTGTACTTACATGAGTCTGCAGCCACCCAGCTGTGGCGGGGAACTGCAACTGCAAGGTGTCATTCCTGCTGGCCACAACGGTGACTGACTGAATGCGAAGACCAGGCAGTTCTTCCGCAGAAGAGGAATTAATCTGTCCAATTGCAAGCTGTTTAACTTGGAAGCAGAGTGCCTGGTGCTACCACTCCTTGGCAATGCTTGTAATGCCTTATCAGATGTACGATGGGATTGCCCCTCAGGCTGCCGTCCGTGTTGCTGTTGCGACTGTTGCCTTCTCACCATCACGACAAGCGTCGTCGCGGTATGCAGATTTCTGGGGGCCAGACAGAGCGCAGCTACTACAATCAGCTAGAGTGCCGAATCTTCTGTAGATGTCCACAGTCATGCTACCTGCAGGGAAACGCCGGCCGCTAGTCCGATCTGCACTAAGTTGCTGAACTGGCTGCAGGCAACTCCAGAGGCTGTGTCCACAGATTCCATGATGGGCGCTGATGCGCCACTCTGCGACTGGACACAGCATGGCTGCTACAAATCCATGCCAAGGAGGAGACTTCAGCACTGTAAAACTTTCCGCTATAAATGAATGTTAATTTAATGATATCTCGTTGACGCCCTTGGGTGTGACAAGTCCGCTGCCTCTCCACTCGACGGTCCTGAAGCCTCATGGGGAGTCACATCCAATGAACCCATACGGCTTATTTTGTTGTGTCCTCGCCAATGGACGCAACAAGTGCTGGTATGGTGAGACAGTTTCAGAAAGACGCCACAGGCGGCACTTTGAAGTTCACCGCCAACCGCAAGCGGGGCCCCAATAGCAGCCTCCGCGCCACCGCAAGTGAGCTGGACTTCCGCATTTTGATGACCGGCGACGACAGGAGGCAACGGACGGTTCATGCTCGGCGTTGACGTAAGACAGATCTAGTATGGAGTTCCAGTGTTGCAGTTCGTAGCTACAGTTTGTAGTCGAGAGTAGCCTGCGAGACTTAATCTACAAGTGGAGTCGCCTGTAGCATCCGCATAGGGGCAAGTGCTTACTAACAAGGGGAGGCCACCACTTTGGGATTACGGATTTACTTCAAACTTTGTACACCTATAGTAGACCATTCATACAGCATAAAATGCAAGTAGTAAGGTGCACTACTCTGGTATTTCCGAGAAAATCGCGAGAGAAATTTTACACGTCTCTTATGTAACTAATGTACCAGTGCGTAGGGAACGGACGTTAAGAGTTCCTGGTGGTCAAGTGATTAGTGTTCGAACTACGTAAGACGAACACTTATGAGGCAATTGTTCAACTCTCGCTCAAACATTCATGTTCAAGTGTAAATGCTCTGATATTCAAAAAATGTGCATCTACACTATTCGTTCTTGCTACATTAGCAACGTCTCAACGCTACGTATGTTGACTGCCAAATAGCGCCTGCCTTTGTGTATGCAGCTCGAAGCATCGAGGTGGAAAGTAGTTGCCTGTACCTTACCAGACTGCATGTATAAGGTATTTCGCAAATCACGACAGGCATACATCTTCAGGAAAACTCTATGCGTTTCTTCATTTACTTGTCGATAGTTATACATATGTTTGTACTAATAATTAAATTCGAATAAAAATAGTAAGTAGCCAAATAACATGAAATTAACTAACACTTCATAAGAATACAAGTGTGTTTTTTAATTATATTACCTCTCAAATGTCATATAAATTAAATGACATGACCAGTGACGAAAAAAAATATATAGATTATAACTTTGGTTTGACCAGGAGTCGAATCGTCGCCTCATACGCGTTTGTCTTACGTAGCTCGAGCGCTAACCACTTCTCCACGAAGAATTATAACGTTCGGTACCTACATACAGATACATCAGCTACATTACGCAAGTGTAAAATTTCTCTTGCGATTTTGTCGGATTTGCCAGAGTAGTGCACCTTAATACTTGCACATTATGTTGTTTTAATGGCCTACTAAAGGCGTACAAAGTTTGAAGTAAATCCGTGATCCCAAAATCGTGACCACCTCTCGTAGGCGCCCAGGTTGGACGTAGTCCTATTGACACTGTATTCAGTAATTTACGCCTCTGAATTGCATTTCAGGAACTGAAAGACGCTTTACTCAGCGATCGTTGTCTGTTCCATTTCGACCCTGGTAAACCAGTCGTTCTGGACATGGTCGCATCCTCGTGTGGCAGAGACGCAGTACGTTCGCACAGAATTGGTTCTGCAGACGCACCAATAACTTTCGCCTCCAAACTTCTCAACAAGCAGATAGGCTCTTGCAGTCATTTATGGAGTGACTTGTTGTTGTGGTCTTCAGTACAGAGACTGCTTTTATGCAGCTCTCCTGCGCAAGCTTCTTCATCTCCCAGTACCTACAGCATCCTACATCCTGAATCTGTTTAGTGTATTCATCTCTTGGTCTCCCTCTACGATTTTTACCCTCCACGCTGCCCTCCAATACTAAATTGGTGATCCCTTGATGCCTCAGAACATGTCCTATCAAGCGATCCCTTCTTCTAGTTAAGTTGTGCTACAAATTTCTCTTCTCCCCAATTCTATTCAATACCTCCTCATTAGTTATGTGATCTACCCATCTAATCTTCAGCATTCTTCTGTAGCACCACATTTCGAAAGCTTCTATTCTCTTCTTGTCCAAACTATTTATTGTCCATGTTTCACTGCTATACATGGCTATACTCGATACAAATACTTTCAGAAACGACTTCCTGACACTTAAATCTATACTCTATGTTAACAAATTTCTCATCTTCAGAAATGCTTTCCTTGCCATACCCAGTCTACATGGAGTGACTAAATCCCACCAATACCTGTATGAAAGCAAATTCCACGTAGTCACTGGCCACGAACTGCTACAGTCACTTTTAAACCCAGCCAAGACTAGTACCAACAGCACCGCACAAAGATTGCAACGATGGGCTCTTATTCTCTGTCATTATCAGTTCGAAGTAATTTACAGGCCACATCCAATCGTGGCAATGAACACTTACTCTCTCGTCTGCTCATGGGACCGAATGCAGACCTTGTCACATCAGGTCGCCCAAGCAATGGGAGCGAACCCAGACTTACATATTTTGTTGCACTACGTCCGCACGGGTTGGACTCGCTCACTGAAACAGACCATTACCCTGGTGATCCGCTGATGCTTTACACGTCGGCATGACTTGTCAATGCTTCGAGGTGTTATTTTGTCTCGCAACAATCACATGTAGTGTCACAGAGGCTCTCCAGAGATGTACTCAGCTTCCTCCACCATGGTCACTGCGGCGTGGTCCGCACAAAACAATTAGTTCGCAGGCACTGCACTTGGTTCGGCATGGATGCTCAAACAGAAGAGATCACGGCACAGTGCCACGCTTGTGTGGAATACCAACACCCCGTCCCTCTTGGTTCGGCATGGGCGCTCAAACAGAAAAGATGACGGCACAGTGCCAAGCTTGTGTGGAATACCAACAGCCCCTCCTCAACGTTTCTTTGATTGGCTGAAACCAGAAGCGGCTTGGCAACGCGTTCATTTGGACTTTACTGGACACTCTTGGAACAGTCGTTGGCTGATTATCATTGACGCATATAGCAAGTTTACTTTTGTCATGCCCATGAATTCCACACCGACTCGTAGCACACTGCAGTCTTTGCAGTCCATATCTTGCACTGACAGTCTTCCAAAGGTGCTAGTGAGTGACAACGGGCCTCAATTTGTGTCTGCAAAATTTGAGTACTTTTGTCGAACCTACGGCATTCGTCACGTCACCAGTGCGCCTTTTCATCCTCAATGAAACCGAGAAGCGGAGCGCTTTGTGCGCACTTTCAAACAGCAGATGGACAGGCTACGCACATACCATACGCGGGAACACGCTTTGCTGTTCTTCCTTTCGTCTGAACCGCTCCCAGCCCCGCAACGGCCTTTCACCTTTGGTGTTGCTGCATGAACGGCGCCACCGCACACTGCTTCATCTGCTGCACCAACCACGGTGGCCGGAGCCTACTCCGCCGACTAAGGCAGACCATAAGACTAATTACAATTTTTTTTTTCAGATTATGTGGCAGAGGGAAGACCAGGGAGTGCGGCAGTATTGTAAAATTATTAGGTGGATCCATGTTTCTTGTACAGGGTCCAGTAGGTTTTGCGGCAGTGGCACCAGAACCAACTTCGTCCTTGTAATTTGCATGATCCTCCCGCCGAGTCCTTGTTTACAGATTAGTCGGCTGTCTGAATGATGCATCCTGCACTTCATACGGCGATCTGGGGTGCTGTCGCCACTATCAAGCCCCAAACCCATGGACCGGGACCCGACACCTCAGCTACCACCGAGTGGACAACAGACGTCTTCTGTGGATGGTCCACACCACGCCGCGGCCTGCCAATGGGGCGCCATCCCACATGACGACGCCGTTGCGGGTTAATAGCATTAAGAATGCTCTCCATTGTCGAATGCTGGGATGTTCCTCCTGCCTCGTTTATCGGCTGGCGCTCCGGGGCTCAGCACCAGATACAGACTCTGCTCCTGTTCCCCTGTTGCTTCCTGCATCCACACCTAAGCCCCCCTCCGCTGTCGTGGCAACGACCGACAGTACAAGACGACGGCACTACGCGACGGCGGCGAGGAGGTTCGCGGAGAGGAATGTTGTGTCCTCGCCAATAGACACAACCAGAGCTGGCGCGCTGAGAAATATTCCGCCAAGGGCGTCGCTTTGAAGCTCACCGCCAACCACAAGCACGGCCCAGTCAGCAACCTCCGAGCCGCAGAAAGTGAGATGGATTTCTACGTTGTGATACTGCAGTGTCCACATGCAGCAACGGACGGTTCATGCTGCGCGATGGTGTACGACAGTTGCAGTACGGAGTTCCAGGGTTGCAGTACTGGAGATCACCTGTACTACTACTAGTCATTTCCGGTCCTGTTCCACTCGGAAATAGAGCGAATGAAATTTGGAAATTTGTGGTAAGGACTATGGGACCAAACTGCTGAGGTCATCAGTCCTTAGGCTTACGCACTACTTATTGTAACTTAAACTAATTTACGCTAAGGACAACACACACACCCGTGCCCGAAGGAGGACTCTAACCTCCGACGGGGAGAGCCGCGCGAACCGTGACAATACGCCCGAGGCCGCACGGCTACCCCGCGCGGCGAGCGCAAGAATAAAGACTGTCTGTATGCCCCCGTGTGGGCCCTAATTTCTTGTATCTTATATTCGTGGTACTTGCGCACAATGTGTGTTGGCGGCAGTAGAGTCTTTCGGCACTCAGCTTGAAATACTGGTTCTCTAAATTTACCCAATAGTGTTTCTTCGAAAGAACGTCGCCTTCCCTCCAAGGATTCCCATTTGAGTTCCCCAAGTTTGTCCATAATACTTACGTTTTGTTCGAACCTACCGGTAATAAACCTAGCAGCCCGCCTCTGAACTGCTTCGATGTCTACCTTCAATCCGATATTGTACGGATCCCAGGCACTTGAGCAATACTCAAAAATAGGTCACACCAGCATCCTACAAGCAGTCTCCTCTACAGGTGAACCACTCTTTCCTAAAATTCGCCCAGTAAACCGAAGTCGACCATTCACCTTCCCTACCACAGTTCTCACATGCTCGTTCAATTGCCTATCGTTCTGCAACGTTACGCCCAGATACACTCCTGGAAATGGAAAAAAGAACACATTGACACCGGTGTGTCAGCCCCACCATACTTGCTCCGGACACTGCGAGAGGGCTGTACAAGCAATGATCACACGCACGGCACAGCGGACACACCAGGAACCGCGGTGTTGGCCGTCGAATGGCGCTAGCTGCGCAGCATTTGTGCACCGCCGCCGTCAGTGTCAGCCAGTTTGCCGTGGCATACGGAGCTCCATCGCAGTCTTTAACACTGGTAGCATGCCGCGACAGCGTGGACGTGAACCGTATGTGCAGTTCACGGACTTTGAGCGAGGGCGTATAGTGGGCATGCGGGAGGCCGGGTGGACGTACCGCCGAATTGGTCAACATGTGGGGCGTGAGGTCTCCACAGTACATCGATGTTGTCGCCAGTGGTCGGCGGAAGGTGCACGTGCCCGTCGACCTGGGACCGGACCGCAGCGACGTACGAATGCACGCCAAGACCGTAGGATCCTACGCAGTGCCGTAGGGGACCGCACCGCCACTTCCCAGCAAATTAGGGACACTGTTGCTCCTGGGGTATCGGCGAGGACCATTCGCAACCGTCTCCATGAAGCTGGGCTACGGTCCCGCACACCGTTAGGCCGTCTTCCGCTCACGCCCCAACATCGTGCAGCCCGCCTCCAGTGGTGTCGCGACAGGCGTGAATGGAGGGACGAATGGAGACGTGTCGTCTTCAGCGATGAGAGTCGCTTCTGCCTTGGTGCCAATGATGGTCGTATGCGTGTTTGGCGCCGTGCAGGTGAGCGCCACAATCAGGACTGCATACGACCGAGGCACACAGGGCCAACACCCGGCATCATGGTGTGGGGAGCGATCTCCTACACTGGCCGTACACCACTGGTGATCGTCGAGGGCACACTGAATAGTGCACGGTACATCCAAACCGTCATCGAACCCATCGTTCTACCATTCCTAGACCGGCAAGGGAACTTGCTGTTCCAACAGGACAATGCACGTCCGCATGTATCCCGTGCCACCCAACGTGCTCTAGAAGGTGTAAGTCAACTACCCTGGCCAGCAAGATCTCCGGATCTGTCCCCCATTGAGCATGTTTGGGACTGGATGAAGCGTCGTCTCACGCGGTCTGCACGTCCAGCACGAACGCTGGTCCAACTGAGGCGCCAGGTGGAAATGGCATGGCAAGCCGTTCCACAGGACTACATCCAGCATCTCTACGATCGTCTCCATGGGAGAATAGCAGCCTGCATTGCTGCGAAAGGTGGATATACACTGTACTAGTGCCGACATTGTGCATGCTCTGTTGCCTGTTTCTATGTGCCTGTGGTTCTGTCAGTGTGATCATGTGATGTATCTGACCCCAGGAATGTGTCAATAAAGTTTCCCCTTCCTGGGACAATGAATTCACGGTGTTCCTATTTCAATTTCCAGGAGTGTATTTAAACGACTTTACCAGTAAAACTGTATCCGAACATTATAGGTTTGTTCTTCGTACTCATCCTCATTAACCTACATTTTTCCATATTTAGAGCTAGCTGCCATTCATCACACCAACTAGAAACTTGGTCTAAGTCGTCATGTATCTACCTAGAGTCACTCAACTTCGACACCTTACTGTACACAACAGCATCATCAGTAAGCAGCCACAGGCTGCTAGCCACCCAGTCCTCCAAATCAGTTACGTATATAGAGAACAACAGCGGTACTATCAAACTTCCTGTCCGCAGCTCGTGGTCGTGTGGTAGCGTTCTCGCTTCCCGCGCCAGGGTTCCCGGGTTCGATTCCCGGCGGGGTCCGGGATTTTCTCTGCCTCGTGATGACTGGGTGTTGTGTGTTGTCCTTAGGTTAGTTAGGTTTAAGTAGTTCTAAGTTCTAGGGGACTGATGACCATAGATGTTAAGTCCCATAGTGCTCAGAGCCATTTGAACAATCACACTTCCCTGGGACACGCCTGACGATACCCTTGTCTGTGATAAACTCTCGCCGTCGAGGACAACATACTGGGTCCTACTGCTTCGAGCGAATCACATATCTGTGAACTTATTCCATGTGCTCGTACCTTCGTTAACAGTCTGCAATGGGGCAGCGTGTCAAATGCCTTCCGGTAATCTAAAAATACGGCATCTACCTGTTGCCCTTCATCTATAGTTCTCAGTATAACATGTGAGAAAAGGTCAAGCTGAGTTTCGCAAGAGCGATGCTTTCTCAAATCATGTTGATTCGTGGACATAAGCTTCTCAGTCTCAAGAAAGTTTATAATTTTCCAACTGAGAATATGTTGAAGGATTCTGCAGCAAACTAAAGTTAGGGATATTGGACTGTAATTTTACAGGTCTGTTCTTCTACCCTTCTTCTATACTTGAGTCACATGCGCTTATATTCAGTCGCTTGGGACTTCGTGCTGGGCGAGAAAGTCACGATAATATAGGTTAGGTAAGGGGTTAATGCCGTAGAATGCTCTTTGTAAAACCTAATGGGATTCTATCCTCATCTGGTGATTTATTTGCTTGCAAATCTTTTAGTTTTTTTCTCTACGCCAGGGATGTTTATTACTATGTCGTCCATACGGGAATCTGTCCGATGTTCAAATGACGGTATGTCTGCACGAGTCTCCTGTATGAACGATTTCTTGAACGTGAAATTTTAAACTTTAGCTTTTGTTCTGCTATTTTCAATATCATACCAGACTGGTCAACTAGAGACTGAATTGAAGCTTTAGACCGGCTTAGCGATTTTACATAGGACCAGAATTTTTTCGGGTTCTTTGGCAGATCTTTTGCTAAGGTGTGAGGGTGGTAGCTGTTGTTGGCTTTGCACATAGGTCTTTCCACAGACACGCGAATATCTACTAATCTTTGCTTGTCGTCATTTGCGCGCTCTCATTTGGGGGTGGTAATATCCTCTGGGAAAAAACTGCTGAGGTCGTCAGTCCCTAGGTTTACACACTACTTAATCTAACTTACACTAAGGACAACACACCACAGACTCATGTCATGCCCGAGGGAGAACTCGAACCTCCGACGGGGGAGGGGGGGCGAGCCGCGTTCTCATTTGAAACGAGAGTCCAGCAGCCTCTGATTCTGCTTCTGTTTCTGTTTCTTCAGAATTTCGTTCTTAAACCATGGTGGTCTTTACTATTCTTTATTCACTTACAAGGCACATAACACTCAAGACCACGACTCACAACATGTTTAAACTTTGTCCATAATTCCTCTTCATCCATGTTTCTGAAACTAAGTGATGTCAGTTTATTTTCAGTGTGAGATGCTAACAATTGCATATCTGCTGTATCAAGCCGAGACACTTTCCTAGCCTTCTTGACTGATTTATTAACTTTCTTAACCATATTTCCTATAATGACATCATGATCACTAATCCTCGTTTCTGTATTGACATTGTCGATAAGGTCCGGCCTATTTGTAACTAAGAGATCAAAGATATTTCCATTGCGTCTAGACTGCCAGCTAGCTGCTTAAGAGAGTTTTCATAAAACGTGTTCAAAAATACATCCCATGACTGTCTGCCTGTAACCCCCGCGCTGAATCCGTAGACAGCAGTCTATACGCGGTAGGTTCAATTCGCCTCCAACTAGTATTACATGACTAACAGTGTGGCGCCCAGGAAGGACATAGTCTTGCTAACACTGTATTCAGTAACGCACTGCTTAGTTGTATCAGTCCACAAACACATCCAACGAGTTGCTGTACAACTTCAGTTAATTGTCGCAGCACAGTGAAGTACATATTTGTGTGCCACTAATTTGTTTGCGGTGTGACAGTTCCTCCGCCCACCTCGCGAAACCTAAACCTAGTACGACGTGTGTGAGCCGTTCTACCATACGACCCGTACACATCACATTTGATGGATTTATTTCGTTATAAAATTACCGTAAAGAAAATGAATTGTCCAGGAGAGTATTATGCTCTTCTGAAGATGACGTGAAAGGCGCAACTTTTGTTACTTTGTTACTGTCAACTTCTGCGGGGTGTTCACGCGATTACGGGGTGCGACGATAGAGAACGCCCCCGAGGGAGCGACGTCAACTCATTGTGGGTGGGAAGATAGCAATGAAGGGACCGACGACGGATGACGAGGTGCCAACTCCATTATAAAATTAACATCTGGGACAGAGTATCGACGATGCAAGAAAGACGTGAGTACTGTAGGTAAAATAATGAAAAAATTATATCTGACAAAGTGTATGGCACGATTAACTCAAGTAAGGCAGTCGGTACTAGTATTATGTATTAATAGACAACAAAGCAGAAAATAATAATTTACAACTGAAAACGGTTAATTGTGAGTTTCTTCTTTCATTTTATCATTATCCCACACAGTAACGCCATGTAAGGAGCGACACACTCAACAACGGTTTTCCACTATCTTGAAGGTAAAGACAGAGGACATTATTGGAATGCTATGGAAATAGTTTCTTGAAGCGTACAAGACAGAACGACTCATCCTTAACTTGAAGACCATAGAAGACAGTGTTCAAGAAAAAAAAATCTGATGTTGCAGACACTCTCACATTTCATTTTGCAGTCAGATTAGATCGTACAAAAATTAGAAGTATTGCGCAAATAAAAGTAAAAATTTACATTCGCAAGTTCATCAACAGTAATAGACAGCTCACATACGACAGGAAAAAAATTTAAATGGGGTGCAAGTAATTAACTACACTACGACAGCCTATTAACTATGTATGAAGTTCATGCACTATTAGCATACGTGTCTCACCGTGCCAAATAACTACAAAGCAGTTGTATTACAGCGTGGACTGCTGGAGCCAACCAACAGGCTGGGCAGCTATCTTTGTGGAATTTAATTAATCCGTGCAGTAGTGGAACATGATGGCTCATTTGTATCACAGTTTTTTTTCTGGTATTTTAATGCATCCAATTAAGTTCTCCAACGTGTTTACATATTCTGTTTTTCTACTAAAAGTGCAGGTGTACTCCTTTCTCTGCTTTTGTTACTGTGACCTCTCTTTCATTCTTTGTGTCTCTCTTTTTTTTAAAAAAAAAAGCTGGAGTATTTCTATCTTTTAATCTCGTTTAAGCTGTTGCTGCTGCATGTATTTTTCTGTTTCAATAGTGCACATATGCTTCCAGTAGGTATCCTGTTGGAACACTAAACCTTGTTCTACTCATAGATTTCTACTCTTAGGTCTCTTAAAGTTGACGAGTGTGTACCTTCTTTAGTACTTTTTGTATATAACTGTCCTCCCTACGTGTGGCTAGTTCCTTTTAATCCAATCTCAAGGATGTTCAATGACATAATTGCTTTGATTAAGTTTTGCTCTCAGGGAATCGCTTTTATGTTTCACTGTTTACCAAATTTCTTTAAAAAATGTTGCCTCTATATGTGCAATCTGAGTTCTATCCAGTCTAGGGAGTGCTACAAGGTCCTCCCTATAATAGAAGAACTATTCTAAAACGATTTTTGTAGTTCGATTTTATTTGAAGTCTTTGTAATTTTTCATAGTTTACCTTCTTAAAGCCCTTAAAAATTATTCTAAAGTCTGAATGACATGTTGAAAATTATTAACTGAAATTTACTAGTGAGTTCTGAGTAGGAGATTTGGAGGTTTCGTATAATCGAATACAGTAGCTTTGCTATAAAAAGAAGTTTGTTAGAAATTCGTTCCATATAAGATTTGTAAATGTAAATACACCCATCGTATTTTAAGGTATATTAATGGTGTACGGAAACATAGCCAGGTGTATGATATATTTCCACTTATAATAGATTAAGAATTTTCAGGTAAACTGTATTTTAACTGTTTATTGGCGTGTTACAATAGATGCTTAGTGATGAATGCAACTAAAATGTAGTTTTAACACGCATTTTCTACTGTGGAAAGACTTGCTCATACCTTCCACGCTCGAGAAACCTTTTCTTGATCATCGGAAGCGTAAAACAACAATAAAAATGTCCAGACTACCAGTGGAGAACTAACAAAAGGACCACCCGTACACATAATCGCTAGTTTCGTTCAACTTTGTGGTACATGCATGTCTTGGCCGAAAACGAAAGTGAGAGGAGTGGGGCCGGCCGGGGTGGCCGAGCGGTTCTAGAAGCTACAGTCTGGAACCGCACAACCGCTACGGGCGCAGGTTCGAATCCTGCCTCGGGCATGGAAATGTGTTATGTCCTTAGGTTAGTCAGGTTTAAGTAGTTCTTAGTTCTAGGGGACTGATGACCTCAGAGGTTAATTCCCATAGTGCTCAGAGCCATCTGAACCATTTTTTAGAGGAGTAGGAGTTCCAGATGGCAAGCGTTAAGAAAAAAACAGCATATCCGGCGCGAGTCGGCTGACATATGAGCCACATGTGTTAGCACAGTTTCCAGGCAGAGTATGGCGAATCGGAAAGAGTACAGAATGGTAATCCGAGGGTCGGAAAGTCGAGTCCCTATGAAGAACATTTCTTTATTTTCAAGTTTTACGTTACTTACTCAGCACATAAGCAGAAATAGTTTTCCATGTATTGTATTTATCAATGTTTTCATAAAAGGTATGAACAGGAATGGTCATTTAAATGTTAGGATTGCAAATAAATTTCCGAAAAGGGACTGTAAAGCGTGCACAAGAGGTTTGTGCACAAAACGAGATACTTTTATTATTTGTCCGTTAGTGATATACATGTGCTGGGATGATATTCATCGTAAAAAGAGAGGAAGCTGTGATTTCCTTAGCATCTTACTGCGTTCAATTAGCTACATAGACGCAACATACCTCCACGAATTTTAAAGCAAATTAGGAAAGACGGAAAACAGAAAAATGACGGTTAGGGCACATTATTTTAATAACTACATGCTTGTGTTTTAGGTTTCAAATTTAGTTTACATTCATAAAAGTTTCTCATTTATCGCACAATGTGGCAGCAAACAACAAAATATTGGTAGTGGAAGGTACTTTGACGCAGTCTTCTCAGTATGTGATTTCTTTTTCTCTCTCTCGATGAGTTAAGAGCTGTTTTGAAGCTTTTTGATGAAATTATAAAAATCCTAGGGTTGCACTGGTGACGGAGGAATGGGGGGCGGGGTTGAATACTTCATTACTGCTTGATGACACTCCATCTTGAAAAATCTCGTCGTATATGTGTTGATTTGTTTGTCATCTCCCTGAGTCAAATAGTAGGAGAAATTTGGTCTCCTGCACGTAAGGCTTCACCACGTCAGTCAAAGACTCATTCTATAAGGTTTCCGTAAGTTTCCCAGATTCTGATGAAGTAATAACTACATTCCTATAATTTGCCACATATTCATCCACCGAATTTTCCTTCGCCTTTCCTTTTCAAACCTTTTATGAAAATATTAATAAACACATTATACTGAGCTTTATTTAGGTTTATTTGCGGTGTAAGGAACGTAAAAATTGAAAACAAAAAAAATTATAAAGTTCCCCACAGAGACTCGATCCCACGACCCTCGGATTACCGGTCCTTACTCTTTCCCCTTCTTCAGCCACTGCCTGGAATCCAGGACACAAAATGGCTAGGATCACCTTATCCACGCCAAGAATAATACTTTTTCTAAGCGCTTGGCCACCTAGAGCTCTCACTTCTATCACTTTCATTCCTGGACAGACATTGTATATACCATACGAAATTTTTGATGACGAATAGACACGGTTCCCTTGCAAGTAAAAACCACAGTACTGACCACTGCAATGATGAGTTACCTACTGCCGGCCGGTGTGACCGAGCGGTTCTAGGCGCTACAGTCTGGAACTGTGCGACCGCTACGGTCGCAGGTTCGAATCCTGCCTCGGGCATGGATGTGTGTGATGTCCTTAGGTTAGTTAGTTTTAAGTAGTTCTAAGTTCTAGGGGACTGATGACCTCAGATGTTAAGTCCCGTAGTGCTCAGAGCCATTTGAACCATTTGAGTTACCTACTCTTAAGAGTATTTCCTTGTTAGTTTAGCTTTCATAATGGACGCATTATTTTCGACACATACACGCCACCATTTATTTTGAAACAAATCTGTAATTCGTTCATCATAAGGATAAACCTGATGTGAACAAACACAAATGCGAGGATTTATCAGAAGTCGTAGCACACGTACACTGGTGTTGTTACTCTCACGGAAGTAGGTCCTACTTATGTATTAGATATATTGTCAATAAGTTACGTTAAATGAAACCTTAAGACATTCAAATGTATTAACAACCATCAACGTTTTGCTTTATCTTGCTTTAGCTACATAGTTCTTGTTTCAAAAATCCTGTAGAGTCACACCCTCTACAGCGTTGTGCTCAGATTATCGCACTGTTATGTGCAGTATGAAAATGGTTAAGCTGCTTTCTGTTCCGTAGTGAAACACACGAGTGGAATACGGTTAAAAAGTGCCGAGAAATAGACTGTTCTTCATTTTTTTTCATAAATTTACGGAGGTAATCGGCTTTGAAGTTTTCCTAGCTACTGTATGTAATAGAGTTGATACGTACACCAAAAGTGTACGTGTAGCGCAGTCGGTAGCGAAATGCTTTCCGTCTGGCCACCTAAGAAGCGCAAGGTAGTGCTGGAGTTTTTCCGAATGTTGTTTTATTCTCTTTAAAAATTTAATAACATTCGAAGCTATATTGTTTCTTTGCTATTCTCTTTTTACGTCTGTACTGCAACTGCTCACGTCATTGCAGACTAGTTGGACCGCTAGCAGGCCAGTCTTGTCAAAGTTTAATGCGCCGGTAAAGCTGTTGTCCTGCATTATCGCTCTGTCTATGTGCGTGTAACACAGCATAAAACGTATCCTTATGATCGTATTTAACTGTACTGGTCACAGCTTGGCTTCCGCTCCGCGTGAAACGAAATCCAGTGAGGATCATACAAATTCGGAAGAATACATGGCTTAATGCTTACAACAGGTTTATTCTTATGATTAACACATTACAGTAAGCGTAATGGCACATGTATAACGACGCGTTTGGATTTAATGACATTTGGTAATTCGACTTCCCATCGATGCATCGACGGTTGACAAGCATTTCAAATTAATGAAAATGGATGTCGTGAAAAAAGCAACTGAAATTAGACGATGCGTAGGTCGATATGGCTTGGATAAAAATATAACTTGCAGAACATATCACGTGTTTCTTGAGATAGAGTATTCGACGCACGCATAAATCGTATCTGATTTGGTATAAATTGAAATGGGTCCAGTATTGTTCATGTTAAATATAAATGATACGGTTTAACACAGGATACAGTTGCTTCAGTGAATGCCTATCTCCGCGGATGAGCTGGCGACTTGACTGTCTGTAGGGAACATTCCAGCAAGGAAAACGCGCCCAATCCCAAGCTGACTGTCGCTGCTATCAACAACAAATCCGATAAGATTTGTGAGTTCACAGGTATAACGGATGAACCAAAGGAAGTTAATTAAGGTAAGACAATACATGAAAGCACTAAGAGAAAAGCAACACAGACTTCATTGACGGAAGTGGAAACGAATGAAAGAAAAAGAATTCCTCTCATTTACAAGAATAGCCACAGCCTTCAGACATGTGTTCAAAATAGTCTTTGCGACGGTTAAGGATGGTATGACGACAGATTATATTGGGGGAGGGGAGCGGGGGCAGGGTTGAGGCAGTAATGAACTGTCACACTGTGACCCCGTGCTCCCCTCCCAGAATGGATATGAAAACAAAAAAAGACAGAAGGTTGTTTGACTTCTGAAGTAATGCAGTAATGAGCTCGGTCAACCAGACGTAATACTATCTTCACCTACAACTGAGCTAAGCAAATGGTAAAACAGTAAAGACATTTGCGATCAACATTAAGATTCTTCCGTAACGCCATATCCAGTTAGTCAGAGGTGCAGTTCGAGGAAATGTTAATTAAGCTGAAACAACAGTAGAGGCTCACTTTCTGTATACAGTAACTTATTGTGTGGTATGCCAAGTTTTACGTGTATTAAATTTGACTTTGATGTCAGGGGAACATTGAACTGTTCAAACTGCTAGCTGCGGCGTGTGTGTTTCCGTTGGGTCGCAGCCACAGAAAGGCCAACTATGAATTGTGTTTAGCTCTGACTGCCCGTGGCTACGTCATAAATGTGAATGGGCTTCAGTGCAGAATTCACTCAGTTTAAAAAGAAATGTCGGATAAAAATCCGTAGCCATCTCGCTCGACGAGACGGGGTACTGCGACACTCGTTTATTTTGCCTGTCAGTCCGTCAAGTGACGAACAAAGGGACGCTAACAGGATGCGGAAGCCCCTCTGTGTATACAGTACCGTGTCATCTTCTCACAGTTGTTTGGACTGTACCAGAAATATACTGCAGCTGTCACGAAATTTGTTAGAGAAACCCGCCATCGACCATTGATCTCTGGTCAGCCCGTTCCTGATGTCGAGTGAGTCTAATAATTTCTTTCGTCTTGAGCTGCAGAAAAGCGAAGCCACGGGAAACTGAAATAGAAATAAAACCGGTGGCCACTGAGAGACGGTTCAGCCCTCCAGTACAGCAATAACTCTTTCTTTGTGTGTAACTAATGGTGTGCTCTTCATCCGCTTTGTCGTACGGAAACATTATTGCGGACAGAAGAAGAACTCATGAATTAAGGGCAGAAACCATGTGTTTCGCAGTAAAATAAAACAATAAGAGCGTTTAACAGTTAAAACAGTGATGGCACACACGGCAAGTATTTAAACACGTATTTTACAATGGTAAACAAGACAGAAGTACCAGAAACTACGACAGGCTGTATGAAATACGGAAGGGATAACGTGACCAGCACAGCATAAATGACAGAAATATGTGAGGCAGAATAATACACATTATAAGGCAGCAATTCTCTCTAGCTTTTCTTCACAAGCACGGAAAGTAAGACGTACTATAACTTTCTAAAGATGATACTTTCTATTCCACAATTTGTTCTACTGATCACACGATGTGGAGGTGAAGTCCTTGGTCTACCCCATGACTTTTTGCGAAGAATTTGCTTTAAGGTAGGTTGTTACTAGGATGTTACGGCAAGTGAAATGATCACTTGCTTTTTCTTTCTCTGTCTGCGATGTTAGGGACAGTTTCTCAATAGATTTTTCTGTCCACCCAGTACATATTTGATATGCTATATTCTTATTCTTCAAGTTTCAAGGAACTACATCTACAGATTTTCTGTGTACATTTAAAGTAACTATATGTCGTGTTGGATGCTTCGTTGGTGTAGAAAAGATTATCCATTATATATTTATGTTTCTAAATATGTATCTTCGGTTTTAAAAGTTTTCTAAGAATATTCATTTAACCCTGGCGCTTACGTCAAATTTTTGCTGTCATTTCTCGATTATATTTAAATTTTAGACGTGGTGCAAGTGCAGATGAGCAGTTTTTCTTCAGCGAGTGCTTTTATGAAGCGGTTTCATTACCCGGCTAACGTGGAAGTTAATGAGATCTAGTTGGCCGTTGCCAGCCTGTCTGTCGTATAGCTAAAGAAACCGATGCTACGTGCTACCACAGCTAACTCGAAGAGGGACGAACTCTGCTCTCGCGGTACCAGAGTTACATCGATCACCAATCTCTTCAAAATCAGCATGAAGCCTGCCGACAAAGCTACAGCTGTTTGCATATTGAGGCCAATTCCTCGTCATTCACGCATGAAACTGTTTTTACTTCTGTATACACTAATTATGAGGGTCTTCCTATAAATAATGGCCGGTCGGTGTGGCCGTGCCGCTCTAGGCGCTTCAGTCTGGAACCGCATGACCGCTACGGTCGCAGGTTCGAATCCTGCCTCGGGCGTGGATGTGTGTGGTGTCCTTAGGTTAGTTAGGTTTAAGTAGTTCTAAGTTCTAGGGGACTGTTGACCACAGATGTTAAGTCCCATAGTGCTCAGAGCCATTTTTTTATAAATAATGGCCAACAACTTTTTTGTCGGACGCATTTATTTGTAAGAGTTAAAATGTGGTGGAAATGCCGGACAATATTTCTTTTAAATGTACTGATTTTTTACATAGTCCTCACCACATTCTATAACCTTACGTCAGCGTTGTGTATGCACGTATCCTATGTTGATAAATGATCTTATCCCTTGCTCGTAGCATTGTTTCCACTGCATGATTTACGCTCTCATGAATTTCGAAGTGTGTCACACGTAGAGAATCCTTATGCGACTCAAACAGGTGGAAGTTCAAAATGGCTCTGAGCACTATGGGACTTAACTTCTGAGGTCATCAGTCCACTAGAACTTAGAACTACTTAAACCTAACTAACCTAAGGACATCACACACATCCATGCCCCAGGCAGGATTCGAACCTGCGACCGTAGTGGTCACGCGGTTCCAGGCTGTAGCGCCTAGAACCGCTCGGTCACCCTGGCCGGCCAGGTGGAAGTCCGAGGGCGCCAAGTTTGGTGTATAAGGTGGATGAGGGAATGAGCTCCAACCCGATCTGCGATGTTTTCTCAGGCTGTTACACTTGTATGCGGTCGAGAGTTGTCTTTTCGAAGTAAGATTTCTTTTGGGTTATTATCAAACGGAGCATGTCGGAAACAGTTCTTAAGTTTGTTCGGAGGTTTTATATGCTTGATACTTTTGGCAAGGCTTCAACAAGAATGACCCCATCACTATTCCAAATGCCTGTCATCATAACTTCGCTAGCAGAGGGAACTGCGCTGCATTTCTTCTTTTCTTATTATTGCAGTTGGTGTACTCCAGTGGCCGAGTAATTTTTTTCGGCTCAATGTGATGCAATGACGTTTAGTCGCCTTTAGTGACCCGTGATGGCAAAGCCTCTCCATTGGTCTTAAACTGGTGCAATAGTTCAGATGAAATGGCGATTCTTTGAACCAAGTGGTCTGTTGTGAGCATTTGTGGAAACTATACTGCGTACAGCGTTGAATATCCAACAGTCTCAACCATCGCACAGACACTTCCAATGCTCACAGACATATTTAGGGCCAGTTGTCAAGTTTTGAGGCTCGGTCTGCACGAGTAATGGTATGTGCACATTGGAATTAAACAAAACCGGTTTTCTTTGCACCGGAATCTTCTCACGAATTTCAAATCACCAAGTTTCTCCTACGAATGGGAAAATATTTTGTTGACACAGACCTGCATAGGAATAAACGACCACCATGATGAAATAAGGGTGATCAGAGCTCGTACGGAAAGAAATCGGTGTTCGTTTCTTCCGCGCGCTATACGAGATTGCAATAACAGAGAATTGTGAAGGTGGTTCGATGAACCCTCTGCCAGGCACTTAATTGTGATTTGCAGAGTATCCATGTAGATCTAGATGTAAATTGGCCATGTCGGGAGCAGTGGCTGTGACAGGATGTCCCAAACGTGGCCTATTATGGAGCTCACTGTCTGTCCTTCCTGACGTTTTAACTCTCCTTACCCATCATCTAATAGCAATCCTAATCTCTCTACCCATTATCTAATGACACTGCTATCGACTGCATAATTACCATACAAGCACACAAACTTTTATGGATAATAACCGCCGTTTCTTTTTCCGCAAGCAAGAATTCAGTTATGGTATGTTACTTGTAATGAGTGACTTGCGTAGACACCCAAGTAGTGGTTCACCACCACTCTACTATCTTTCAGAATTGTTTGAAACTTGACACACTTGCAAGAGAAATACCGGATCTGAAACACCTAAGAGAACATTTTCCAGTATATTTCATCGTCTGTAAAAGAAATTCAGACTTTATTTATTAAACTATCTCCAAACATTATGTAATATTAACTGCAATTTATAGGACTGGTTAGCACCGAGAAGCGCAGCGTGCAAAAAGTGCGTAAGACGATACACTAGTCTGACGGAACGATATGCGATAAATTGCTGTTACAACAAGACAGAGAGAACTGGAGTTACGATGCTGAGAGTGTGACGGTAAAGTGAATGATGACGAACAACACTGGACTGCGTGGAGAAACAGTGAGTAAATTAACAATTTTGAGATGCAACTGTCAGAGCTGAAGAGAGACTTGCACATTGCATATGAAAAATAATCGAATAATTTTGGAGAAAGTGTGGTACATCGTGAAACAATGCTGAACAATGGGTGGTGATATTGTAATTTAACAGTTGATGCCGCTAAACAAATTGGAATAACAATTTATAATTCAAAAAATAGTTGTTGTAAGGCTCTTCTTTCGTTTCCCAACGAATCATCTTCGAGAAAAGAACGAGGCACTCAACTAGAGCTCATGACCATCCTGCAGGAACAAAGTGTAGTAGAAAAATTTACTACAGGCAGAAGATGCATCAGAACACTCAAGATAAAATCGGTGGAATTCATAGCTCAAGATTAAATAATGCATGTTGCAAATTCTGTCACTAACATTTCATTGCAGTCAGATTACATTATACGAGCAGATATAACTTCTTCAAGCAACTAAACAATGGAATTGATATTTAACAAACAAACAGTTTAAATAATAAAAACTACAATCGTACTGCAAGTGTTTCTATGAAACCTCAGGCGCCGGCCGCGGTGGCCGTGCGGTTCTAGGCGCTGCAGTCCGGAACCTTGGGACTGCTGCGGTCCCAGGTTCGAATCCTGCCTCGAGCATGGATGTGTGATAGTTAGGTTTAAGTAGTTCTAAGTTCTAGGGGACTGATGACCTAAGATGTTAAGTCCCATATTGCTCAGAGCCATTTGAACCATTTTTTTTGAAACCTCAGTCAAATACTTAAATGTCAATTGCAGAGCAATTATAAAGGTGTAATTATGAAATGAATGGGTCATCAACTGTACTACGGAAGGCTTTATTAGATTTATGTATTGGCTCTGATTTTTGCAATCAAACCGCCATCTCCAACAAACGACAATTGCATATAAAGAGTAGGCAAACAATCTACAAACAAGAAATTAGACTAATGTTTCTACAAGGTTCTGTCTCTCTGCTGCGGAAGTGTAAGGCATTGTACGAGCCGGCCTCTGTGGCTGAGCGGTTCTGGGCGCTTCAGTCCGGAACCGCGCTGCTGCTACGATCGCAGGTTCGAATCCTGCCTCGGGCATGGATGTATGATGTCCTTAGTTAGTTAGATTTAAGTAGTTCTAAGTCTAGGGGACTGAAGACCTCAGATGTTAAGTCCCATAGTGCTTGGAGCCATTTGAACCACTGTCCGAGTTTCATTTACACCACCGTTATGAAATGCAACAATAGTTTGAAAATTTTGATTTCCACTGATTCCAGGAATGTTTTCACCCTGAAGGATCTGCTACGACCCATCCTCATCAGGTGCAGAAGTAGGGCGTCTATCGCTTGTTTCTGTCGTTGACATCCAGGTCCCTTATAGCTAATGTCTTCCGCCTTTCCACTTTCGGAGAAGGGAGACTCCACGTGCGAGTCGGTGCAGATGGGTCTTCTGGTGCCGTGGTTAAATTTCAAGCGCGTCATCGTTACACAGAATCTATGTGAGATTGTTCATCTGAAATGCAATAGTGTGTAAGGGACACAGGAACAGTTTGTGGTATAGGAACGCATCCTACATTGTCTAATAGTTGTCCATTCGGTGTGTCATTGGTATCTCAGCGATTCATTCACATTCGCAACAAAGTCTACGGTTTGTACATTTCCATACTCATCGTGGCCTCTGATGATCTCGTTCTGTGCTAATATGTCCCCTGTTCGATGCCCCGAAAGCCGCAGTGGTGTCTTACCCACCTACAGCATTATTTCGAACACTACGGTGTTAATGTGTCGTTGCCTGTAGTGCTACTCTAGGATTTACAGTGCTCGTTGGGAATCAGGATGACCGCCATTGGAGCTGTGTTTTTCGAGGCATATTTCAGCGGTGGTGGCATAGCTGTTAATTCGTCCGTCGTGATAGCTGCCTCAGGGGAAAGCTTGTATATGACCCGTAACCCGAGATCGTGTCGATAAGCGTGCAGCCAGGTCCGCAACTACCTTTTCATCCATCGGTACACTGACACTGATAGGCATCCTTCCCTCAGGTGTCCTCTCACTCATATATTATTCTCTCGTCGGGCGATGTCTGTCTACATCTGCACCTACGTACATACTCCGCAAGCCATCATACGATGCGTGGTAGTGGGTACGCCGTACCAGTATTAGTCGTTTCCTCTCTTGTTTCATTCCCAAATAGAACGAGGAAAAAACGTCTGCCTACATGTCTTCGTATGAGGCCTAATTTCTCGTCTCTTATCTTCGTGATCCCTACGCGAAGTGTACGTTGGCAGCAGTAGGATCGTTCTGCAGTCAGCTTCAAATGCCGGTTCTCTAAACTTTCTCAGTAGTGTTCTTCGAACTGAATGTCTTCGTCCATCCAGGAATTCTCACTTGAGTTCCCAAAGCATATCCGTAACACTCAAAAGCTGATCGAACCTACTGGTAACAAATCTAGAATCTCCCCCTTGAACTGCTTCGATGTCTGCTTTCAATCCGAGCTGGTGCGGATCGCACAGACTCTAGCAGCACTCAAGAATAGGTCGCATTGGCGTTATGTATGCGATCTCCTTTACAGATCAACCACACTTTCCTAAAATTGTCCCAATAAAGCGAAGTCGACCATTCGTCTTCCCTAGAACAATAATCACACGCTCGTTCAGTTGCATATCGCTGCGCAGCGTTACGCCCAGATATTTAAACGACGTGACTGTGTCGAGCAGGACACTACTAATGCTGTATCCGAACATTACAGCATTGTCTTTCCTACTAATCCGCACTAACTTAAATTTCTCTAAGTAATTTTTGTGAGTGTATATCGAGTTAGTAGCGCAGTAGTAACTCAGCTGTTTGTTCTGAGACTCGTGACCGTTCTAATTAGCGCTGTTAGCCGCTCAGTCCAGTGCCAGCTGTCACCTGAGACATATCCTCACGGCATGATGTTACGTATTTAGCTTTTCCTGTGTTTTCTTAATAGTGTATATTTGTTTAATTGTCTGCGTGTTTATCGGCCGGTGTGGCCGAGCGGTTCTAGGCGCTTCAGTCTGGAACCGCGCGACCGCTACGGTCGCAGGTTCGAATCCTGCCTCAGACATGGAAGTGTGTGATGTCCTTAGGTTAGTTAGGTTTATGTAGTTCTAAGTTCTAGGGGACTGATGACCTCAGATGTTAAGTCCCATAGTGCTCAGAGCCATTTGAACCATTTGTCTGCGTGTTTCGGTATTTAAGAAGTATTAAGAAGTTTAATATCGCGTTTTTTGTTAGCTGTAGGTGTAAATTAAGGCAGTCTGTAGCTCAGTTGTCAGTTCTTATGAAGAGAGAGACAGCTACATAGTTCATTAAGGTATCAGCGTCCCCTGGTTACACATCAGGAGGGCAACAAGTTGCTTACCTATGTTTCTGCCAGCTTTTGCTGTTTACTCTTCAGTTAGTCCTGAAAGGATAGGTAGGATGTGTTCCTGATGTGTGCGGACACAGGAGGAGCTGGTCGCAGTCCGCGAACAGTTGAATGTCGCTGTGGTTGCGATCAGTCGCCTTCAGGCTACCTACTTGGGATGTAGAATTGGCGAGGATTCTGGAGCGTCACATGGGACACCTCAGGTGCGGCTTGTTTCGCCCAAAGCTTCTACCGCCGTGGCCCCCTCTAGTGTACGCGACGCAGTGGATCCGCATGGTGAGTGGCGAGTGGTAATGCGTTCGCGTCGCTCTAGACGGAGGGCCAATGTGGAAGCTGGCCGTATGGCCTCGTCTGTTCAACCCGAGAATGAACAGGTTGCCGTTCCTTCAGCAGGATCTGAGCAGGAACACGTGGGCAGGGATTTGCTAGTTATTCGGAGCGCAAGAGTTAGGCGTGATATGGAGCCTCTTAGGAAGATAGTGTTCAGGTTTCGAAAGAAAGACAATGTGCACTCGGTATGTCTACTGGTGGATTCACCCAACTTGTGGAGGCGGCCATGCCTGCGGCTATAGAGCGTACAGTGTGCAGTCATCTGCAAGTAGTGACTCACGTTGGCACCAGCGACGCCTGTTGCGTGGGTTCTGAGCCCATCCTCAGTGCTTACGGAAATGGTGAAGACTGGTGGCCTCGCGCGCAGGGTGCAAGCAGAGCTCGCAATTTGCAGCATCGTTCCCAGAGTCGATTGGAGTCCTTCGGAGCCGACTCTAGGGTCTAAACTAAATGCTTCGTCGTCTTTGTGGCGGTATACGCTGCAGATTTCTGGACCTGCATTATCGGGTGTGGAATTTTAGGACTCCCCTTGATAGGTCAGGGGTTCACTACACAAAGGAAGCAGCTACTCGGGAAGCAGAGTACTTGTGGAGTGCACATGGAGCTTTTTTTAGTCTAGGCGGTAGTTTGAGGTACTCTCATGAACATTCGCAAGTCAATACGCATATAGGGAAATCAGACAGTGTTCAGAGTAAAGACAGTTCGACTATAAAAATTTCATCAGTAAACTGTCGAAGTGTTCGTAACAAAGTTTCCGAATTTAGTACTCTGGAGAAAAGTTCTCAACCTCCTATTATTCTTGGGACAGAGAGCTTGCTAAAACAAGAAGTAAAAGGCTTTGAGATGTTCAGTGGGTCTTGGAATATTTATCGTAAAGACAGATTAGACGCCATAAGATGGGGAGTGTTCATTGCGGCCGACAAGAATACTGTCTCTATTAAAGTTGAAACTGAGTGTGGTAGTGAAGTTATCTGGCAGCGCATAACAGGTCTAGATGAAACCAAGTTAACTGAAGGTTGTTTTTGCTGACCACCCGGCACCGCTGTAACAGTTCTGGAGTCATTCTGAGAGCGTCAATGGTCATCTGTGCGTATATACCCAGATCATGTAATACTAGTTTGTGGTGACTTTAAACTACCGAGTATAATTTGGGACGCGTATGGATTCATAGCAGGGCGTACAGACTGTCTTGTGAAGAACTTTTGGACAAGTTTTCCAAAAACTGTCTCGAGCAGCTGGTTCAGCAGCACACACACACAATCTAAATACCTCGGAGCTTGTAGCTGCACACAGGCTAGATCTTATCGATGTCGTCGGTATAGAGACGGGGATTAGTGATAATGATTTCATCATAGCGACTGTGGTTACGAAATTTAATAAATCAGTCAAAACAGCTAGCAGAGTGTTTGTGCTAGAAAGAGCAGATAAGCAATTGTTAGCATCTCAATTAGACAACGAACTGCTATCGTGTAGTTCCAAAATGGTGGACAAAGAGTAATTATGGGCAAAGTCTAAAAAGACTGTAAATCGTGCTCTGGACAAGTATGTGCCTAGTAAGTGGATTAACTAAATTCTGAAGATGCCGAAGAAGCAAAGGCTTTTGCACACTCTGTTCAAAATAACTCGCGCAAATGGCGACAGGCAAAGATTAGTAAAGATTTGCACCTCTGTGAAAAGATCTATGCGAGAAGCATACAATAGCTACCACCATCACACCTTGGCTGAACATCTACTGCGGAAAACGAAAAAAATTCTGGTGCTATGTAAAATCGCTAAGCGACTCTAAGGCTTCCACCAAATCACTCGTTGATCAGTCTGGTTTGGCAGTAGGAAATAGCAAAAGAAAGGCCGACGGTTTAAATTCCAAGTTTAATAAATCGTTCACGCCGGAGAATCGTACAAAGGTACTGTTGTTTGACCATCGTACAGAGTCCCGTATAGATGACATAGTAATAAGCATCCGCCGGCCAGTGTGAACGAGCGGTTCTAGGCGCTTCAGTCTGGAACCGCGTGACCGCTACGGTCGCAGGTTCGAATCCTGCCTCGGTTCAAATGGTTCAAATGGCTCTGAGCACTATGGGACTCAACTGCTGAGGTCATTAGTCCCCTAGAACGTAGAACTAGTTAAACCTAACTAACCTAAGGACATCACAAACATCCATGCCCGAGGTAGGATTCGAACCTGCGACCGTAGCGGTCTTGCAGTTCCAGACTGCAGCGCCTTTAACGGTACGGCCACTTCGGCCGGCAATCCTGCCTCGGTGTATGGATGTGTGTGATGTCCTTAGGTTTAAGTTGTTCTAAGTTCTAGGGGACTTGTGACCTCAGATGTTAAGTCCCATAGTGCTTAGAGCCATTTGAACCATTTGAATAAGCATCCCTGGCGTAGAGAAACAGCTGCCGCGCGATGTGGCTGCGCGGTTTGAGGCGCCATGTCACGGATTGCGCAGCCGCTCCCGCCGGAGTTTAGACTCCTCCCTCGGGCATGGGTGTGTGTGTGTGTGTTGTCCTTAGAGTAAGTTAGTTTAAGTAGTGTGTAAGTCTAGGGACGGATGACCTTAGCAGTTTGGTCCCTTAGGAATTCACACACATTCACATTCAGAGAAACACCTGAAATAGTTGAAAATAAGTAAGTTGGCAGGTCCGGATGAAATCCCATTTCGGTTTTACAAATAGTACTCTACGTGATTGGCACCTTACTTAGTTTGCATTTATCGCGAATCTCACCACCAGCGCAAAGTGCCAAGCGACACGATAAAACAGCACACCTTGGAATGGTGGAAAGAGGGTCCACGTGTCACGATTTACATATTATTATTATTATTATTATTATTATTATTATTATTATTCTTTCCTGTCCCAGACATTATGTCTGGTTAAAAATGGAAAGTGACGTGGACCTTGATCAAGCGTGACTTCCTTTTAACTGTAAGGTATACGTATGTTACATTGCATTTAGGAACTTTCGGGTAATTGAACATGCATCAATAATTACAGATTTCTGTAGTTGTATATATACGTTGGGATGTAGCTGTATTGCGTTGATGTACTGGTGGATATTATATGGTATGACTCTTGTAGTTGATAGTATAATTGGTATGATGTAAACTTTATCCTGATGCCACATGTCTTTGACTTCCTCAGCCAGTTGGACGTATTTTTCAATTTTTTCTCCTGTTTTCTTCTGTATATTTGTTGTATTGGGTATGGATATTTGGTTTAGTTGTGTTAATTTCATCTTTTTATTGGTGAGTATGATGTCAGGTTTGTTATGTGGTGGTGTTTTATCTGTTATAATGGTTCTGTTCCAGTATAATTCGTATTCATCATTCTCCAGTACATTTTGTGGTGCATACTTGTATGTGGGAACGTGTTGTTTTATAAGTTTATGTTGTAAGGCAAGCTATTGATGTATTATTTTTGCTACATTGTCATGTCTTCTGAGGTATTCTGTATTTGCTAGTATTGTACATCCGCTTCTGATGTGATCTGCTATGATCCTTAGTAATATTCTTGCTGTAATATCTGGTGTTTATTGTTTGATCCTGTATTGAAATCATCAATCCTTCCGTCTCACTGTATATATTGCCTTTTCTTAGCCATGTGTTGGATGTGTCTTGATCGATGTGTGGCTGTGTTAGATGATACGGGTGCTTGCCATGTAGTGTATTCTTTTTCCAATTTAATTTCTTCGTATCTGTTGATGTTATGTGAGCTAAAGGGTTGTAGAGGTGGTTATGAAATTGCAATGGTGTAGCCGATGTATTTATATGGGTGATTGCATAGTGTATTTTGGTAGTTTCTGCTCGTTCTATAAATAATTTTCTTAAATTGTCTACTTGTCCATAATGTAGGTTTTTTATGTCGATAAATCCACTTCCTCCTTCCTTTCTGCTTAATGTGAATTTTTCTGTTGCTGAATGTATGCGATGTATTCTATATTTGTGGCATGGTGATCGTGTAAGTGTATTGAGTGCCTCTAGGTCTGTGTTACTCCATTTCACTACTCCAAATGAGTAGGTCAAAATTGGTATAGCATAAGTATTTATAGCTTTTGTCTTGTTTCTTGCTGTCAATTCTGTTTTCAGTATTTTTGTTAGTCTTTGTCTATGTTTTTCTTTTAGTTCTCCTTTAGTATTTGTATTACCTATTCCTATTTTCTGTCTGTATCCTAGATATTTATAGGCATCTGTTTTTTTCCATCGCTTCTATGCAGTCGCTGTGGTTCTCCAATATGTAATCTTCTTGTTTAGTGTGTTTTCCCTTGACTATGCTATTTTTCTTACATTTGTCTGTTCCAAAAGCCATATTTATATCATTGCTGAATACTTCTGTTATCTTTAGTAATTGGTTTAGTTGTTGATTTATGCTGCCAGTAGTTTTAGATCATCCATGTATAACAAATGTGTGATTTTGTGTTGGTATGTTCCAGTAATATTGTATCCATAATTTGTATTATTTAGCATGTTGGATAGTGGGTTCAGAGCAAGGCAGAACCAGAAAGGACTTAATGAGTCTCCTTGGTATATTCCTCGCTTAATCTGTATTGGCTGTGATGTGATATTATTTGAATTTGTTTGGATATTAAGTGTGGTTTTTCAATTTTTCATTACTATGTTTAGGAACTGTATCAGTTTGGGATCTACTTTGTATATTTCCAATATTTGTAGTAACCATGAATGAGGTACACTATCAAAAGCTTTTCGGTAATCAATGTATGTGTAGTGCAGCGACCTTTGTTTAGTTTTAGCTTGATATGTCACCTCTGCATCTATTATCGTGCTCCTTTGCAACAGCCTTTTTGTTCTCATTTACAATTTTGTTCTATGTTGTATATGTCATTAATTTCTGTGTAATGACTGTAGTTAATATTTTGTATATCGTTGGTAGGCATGTTATGGGGCGATATTTTGCTGGGTTTTATTATTATTATTATTATCTTCTTTCGAAAATTCTGTACCTCTGGAAATGTAAGGCAAGGGGTCATCCCCTGGTTCAATAATACAGTAGCCACCTGTATAATATTCTACTCTGACATTTTTGAATTTGCTCTGGCAGTTTTTCACTAGAATTTCAGCCAATAAAAATCTTCTGGGAAAGTGAATTTGCTGGTTCAATTGCCCCAAGCAGCAGTCCATGTGTCGGTGTTGATATCATTTCACCCAGAAACACCGATGATGCTTCGTATTTCAGCCTGCCTATGCCAGACGTTCACATGAAAGCCTCAGTCTGACTGATAGAAAATCAGGACATATACTGTACCAAAACGGCGTGCTGTGATGCCTCGATCTCTCTAGGTAATCCGGTAGTAAGGCGTCTCCCTCATCGAGCTGGCTTACTTCAGTTCTCAAGGGCCGTTGGGATGCTGCAGCCGAAGTGTCAATTTTACATGCTAGACACTAGCACTAGGTGCTAATGCTGATTTCACTGACTGGTTTGGCGATATCTCTCTTCCAGAATCTTCCAGAAAGGTACTCAAAGTGCACTAAGTGACACATTCGCCCTGTCAGAAAGCCAGTAGCCAACAAAAAGCAGTAACCTACACTAATACGTTCTGAGAAAAGTAAGCTTGTAGCTGTATGCATCTAGTAAACGATCAGGTATATGTAAATAACACGGACACACTGAAACTGCCCCAACAACCACAAGAATCAAATGGGGAGTGAACATGTTACTTAGTGCAAAGTAGGCTTTAAAGCTGCCCAAATAATTAACATCAAGGTATAAATTGTTGTGAAAACGTTGGAAGGTGGTTTATGAGGTTTCTTGGTTGACAACTTTATCTTTTTTTATGCGACATACTTATAGGAAACATGAAGACATACCAATAAGCTCCGCCGCTCTGGCCACAGGCTGGCCAATCGGGACCGACAAACCGCCATGTTATACCCAGGCAATGTCGTCATTTGGATGCGGCATGGAGGGGCTCTCCCTGCCGTTGTGGGCTTTTCTGACCTTGAAGCCGCTACTTCTCGTTCAAGTAGTTCCTCAGTTGGCATCAAGAGGCTGAGTGTAACACTTTCCAGTTGTCCCAACAAGGAAAAATTCCTGGCGGTACCGGGAAATGAACTTCGTACAGTAGCTACCTTCGCTGAATATCCAGTTACGGAGACGGGCATTAAGGCTCAAGAACGAGCTGTAAATTCTGAGCGCATTCCCAAGTGAACTATAAAACCTATTCAACCTTCTGCAACCTACAATTTCAATTTATATCTACAAGAGTTTTAAGCAGTTAGTGACGAAAGCTTTTTTGATCCATGTAGAGAGCATTTTCACGTGGAACGCTGCTTATTTTTCCTGAAATAATTACTTAAACCCACAAATTTATAATAGGGATTAATTGATTCAGTTGAATGGAACAGTAAGCAGTACTGTACTTATAAGAGTGATTACGTGCAAGAAGTGACATCATACGGAAACTGTTACGAAGTGAAAGACTTTTAGACGCGTCCTTGGGGTAATGAGAAGCAGCTAAGCCTTAATATAAAATAATATAGTATAATTCCCGTAAACAGAATAAAATACCTAATATATTTAATCTACATGATCGATTATCAGTCACTACAGTCACTCAGAAAGGACAATTATCTAGAAGTGCCTCTTCATAGCTTTATAACCGGGAATTGGGACGTTAATTACGCCTGGGTGAGATTTATCGACAGAATTATGAAGAACTGTGATTGTTCAAGGAAGGTGGCTGACGTCGTATTTACGACCAAATCTTGTGGTTTTAGTTAGGGAGCTATACGATGTTGAATTAATGAAAATTCGAGTATGTTCTGAAAGGTATTGACCACCTTCTCCGAACTGAATAGTCGTGCATGAACATGATTTTTCGCCACGCACCATTCGGTGGTATGTGCAGTAGCGATGCGTGTGCAGGTGATAAGGAATTTCGACTTTATTGTATTTAGAAAACGACGTGGAAGGTGTTTTTTGTTATGTTCAAGCATTAAACACATGAGATATGGTGGAAGGAAATGTGAGAACACGCATATTACCCCAGTTTCGAGCGCTAGTCATGCGCTCGGATGACGCCAACACACGGCTGGCTGCAATTAAAATTTTAATTGTTGCGTAGGTGGAGCTCTCGGCTCCCGGGTCTTAGAAAGAGACCTGACGAGCAGCGTAATACGCCTATAAAACTGACGTCACACGTCAGGCCTTTCAATAGGCCATGATTTCACACCCCGGAGTATAAAAACCCAACCACACAAAGCTGATGTGTGTCGATATATTGGCAATATTCTAAGCTCCGGAGCCCTCGTAGGCTGCCATATACGTAATAATTTTGCGCAGTAATCAAATCTCTGCAGTAGCTGTAGCTAAGTAACGAGTTTATCATCAATATCTACTGCTGGAAGCTAAATCCGGATGTTACACTGGATGTGAAACTTTTGGTGGCCGTCAACCGTCAACATTAAATTCGAAAATGATTTCATGGCGGATCTCTTTCACTACGTCTTTCTTGAAGTGATCAAATTTCACAGTAAATTTCTTATACTAGGGGTGCAGTCATTTTGTCTTCTGCATTAAAATAAACCATTTTAATCAAACATGTTTTACTTCTACTTAGACATTAATTTCAGAGAGTAGGCTGCTACATTACATTTTTCTGGTTTCACAAAAAAGTTACCACTTATTAAGATCTGTTCCGGTTTATGTGTAATTCTAATAACCTCTTACGAATAACCACTGAAGGTCAAATGTTCTTGAGGGAAAGTGTAGCCTTTGAAGTGACAGTTGCATCAATAGCACTTCTATCAACTAAGTTTTATGTATAATTGTGAGTCCTCTGTATTAGTTCCCTTGCACTGTACGCTTAATTCCTACAAAATCAGAGATTCGAGTATCCTTGTGATTGCACTGGTGTTTAGAATTTACGTACCATTGAAACGTTTGCGGAAGAAATGTTTCCACCCGTGTAGAACCCAGCATAGTTTCCTGCACTGTTTGTATGAAAAGCAGTTGGTTGGATTTGTTCATTAAGGCTGTAGGTAACCAAGTATGTATTCACTTCATGGCCCACATGTATGCCACATTTCCGAGCAGATGCGCCTATCCGTTTAGTAAAATAAACACTGATTTTCCAGATATTTGACTAAATAAGGAAGTGGAATGAGAACTTCGTACCACAGTAAGTCGGTCTGATTTCAGAGATGTCACCAGAAGTGAATTTAGCCATGACTGTATCTCAAGGTAACGTGATAAAGTTTGATATCTGTCAAAATTTGACAAAATGGAGTAATGTGTACAGGTTATCAATATTGCAAAGATAGGAAAAAGGGAACTCATGGTTTAACATCCCATCAATGACAAAGTAACAGGAGAAGAAAGAGGCAAAAAAGGATGGTCATCTCTACACAAAAAAAATTAGTTCAAACATATGTCAGTAACTATTGGTTGTCATCCTCACAACATTCATTGGCACATCTTCGAAAGACTTATAGGATTCTTCATCATAGGAAAACAGTGAAACATAATCCCAGAAAGTAATTGCAAGGAAAAAAAATACTTCTAGGGATATGAAGGCGTGCGCAATGGGCATGGAAGTGAGACCTCTAACAGTATCATGTATGCTCTATTGCACACAGAACGCTGTGGACTACACTGCACACTTATACTACGATGGTGTTCTTAACCAGACTAGAAACGAAATGCTGTTTATACGGGGAGCAGCCACTATGGGACTATACACTGCAGAGCCAAAAGATGATTACAACCTGCTTAAAAGCGCGTTGGTCCACGTTTGAAGGGCAATAGCGCAGCGATTCTGTGCGGCATGGATTTGACAATACGTTTCTGGAGATACGTATCACCAAATGACTATGCACAGGTCAGGCATATACGGAGGAGGAGGAGGATGTTAGTGTTTAACGTCCCGTCGACAACGAGGTCATTAGAGACGGAGCGCAAGCTCGGGTGAGGGAAGGATGGGGAAGGAAATCGGCCGTGCCTTTTAAAGGAACCATCCTGGCATTTGCCTGAAGCGATTGAGGGAAATCACGGAAAACCTAAATCAGGATGGCCGGAGACGGGATTGAACCGTCGTCCTCCCGAATGCGAGTCCAGTGTGCTAACCACTGCGCCACCTCGCTCGGTGGCATATACGGGCTGGTGACCTGTTGGCGTGGAGCTGGCGGCCGATTGTCCCCCAAAAGTGTCCTACCTGGTCCTTTTCGTGCAAATTTCGTGAACAAGATATCAACGTTAAGATCAGTACCCGCCAGGGTAACCAAGATCGCTAATGCGCTGCTTTCTGGACTCGGGTAGGCGCGCCGGCCCCGTATCGAATACGCCCGGTAGATTAACGACGAGGGCCGGTATGCTGGCCAGCCTGGATGTGGCTTTTAGGCATTTTTCCACATCCTGTTGGGTGAATACCGGGCTGGTTCCCACGTTCCGCCTCAGTTACTCGACTCACAAACATTTGCAGACATTAGCACTAATTCATAACTTACACTAAACCCAGACAGTGGCGGCAGGAAGGGCATCCGACCACCCTCTGTCATTAACCCTGCCCAACCCGTAGTAACAAGGCCGACCCTGCGTGACGCGGGACAAGGCCCAAAGAAAGAAAACGTCAACCTAAGTTCAGTGTCACGATCCTGAAACCATTGTAACCCGACTCTGGCCTTGTGACATAGATATTTATCCCGTTGTAAGATGCCGTCGCCATCGAGGAAGGAAAGAACCAAGAAGGGATGCAGCTGTTCCGCAATAATTTTTACGTTTTCCAGTCATCATGGCACTCTCAGTTACTACTACAGGTCCCATGGAAGCCCAGACGAACGTTCCTCATAGCGTAATTCTGCCTCCACATTTCAGCGTCCAGGACGCGGTATATGTTTAAAACGTCCTCTCCATTCATGTTCATACTCAACATGAATAGAGAGGATGGCCTTAGGTTTGCACCGTCCTCGCTGCCAGCTATCAGAGCCCAACAGCCCGCACAAACAACTTGAGACACAAGCATCACCGGCGAGTAACTGCCGCTATGAGACATTATGTCCCGTATGAAGGAAACAAGAGTTACATCCCATTCGCCTATGATTACCAATGAAGTCTCATACTTGTTGACCACAACGTCGCGTTACCCCTATAAAAACTAACATAATCCCCAAAACTTAAACAAATAACACAAATAACATTTCTTTGGACGAGTATCAAGCATTACTCGTCTAAAGTATTGGCATGCGCACCGTCATTTACAAGGCAAAGGATAAAACGCCATCACGTTGAGTGTGACAGTTGTCGGAGCATTGCTGGTGTAACTTGAATGAAAGCTTGGCGCATTGCATCTTGCAGGTTACCAATGATATCGTAAAAGCTTGTTGAAACGATACCGGTTATGAACCTCCAGAAAGAATATGAAATGCGGCGAGATTTGCTCTTCGTGGTAGCCTGGCTCCGACGAATGTCGTACACAACCTGATCCATTTTTATACTTTGCCATATGAGCGACGGTGCACAGACTAATACTTTAGACAAGTAACGTCTCACATCTCAAGAAAACTCATCTAAAGAACTGTTGTTCATGTTATTAATTTCTGTTTAAGAGTTCACCCTGTATTGAAATAGGCAATAGCAAACAAGAGCTCACTATTCCCTGCACACGGAAAACTAAAAATATTAACCATTTTTAAACTCTGATGTACACTCATGCTGAGTTATGACGAAATATAAGTGACTCTGGACCACAAATGACACGAAGACCTTGAAGAACGCCACTTCAACGGCAGCTGAAACGTTGGTTTTATCCAGTGATAGTTATTTTACAATTTGTCGAGAAACCATACGCAGAAAACTATATACCTATTGATTCTGGCCACGAAAGCCTACCCATTTATGCTACCAGAATGTGTAATGCGTTAAGAATAATTCTTATATGTTTGAACTAATTGTTTATCTTAGAGTCTTTCTAGTGATTCACCGATAGAAAACATATTCTCTTCGGAACCAATGTATGAATAATCTCATACGCATTAGCGCGTATGGAGACGAGTCTACTACAGTGCGTGTCGGGGCTTTCGTGTAGCACAACGCTAGAAGCTCCGCTCAAGTACAGACAGTCTCTACGACTATCGCAACAGCTTTTGTAACGCGTACACCCTTTCTTTGTCACATTTTCTCGTATACCAGGTGACATATGTCAGCAAACGTGTTCAACACTGAACTGTATTAGACGAATTAAAAACATAAAATAAAGTAACGACAACCTGGAACAAGACTTGTCACAGCTAAATCTTAGTCAGTTAATGCCTTGACTCCCATTTCTGAGGAGAAGACAAAACTCACCGTTTCCCTGGTACTCCATCAGCTACACGAGCACCACATCTCGGCAAACAGTGTACATCTCGGGCATTTCTGTGGTCTACCATGGGTACGAATATCCAGTTCCCCATTACCGTAATCTTTGGGTACGCCTCCGCAATCATCCTGCTGCATTATGGTTGGCAGCTGGTTGTTACATCGAATGAGACGTTCGATTAAGACACAAAATAACAAAAAACTCAAATAGTGCTGCTTACGCTCAGGTTGGGTAGTTGTTGAGGCGAAGTAGTCATTAGTTGAGGGCCTCTGGGACGCCTTCCAAGCTGTGTTGTCTTACGTTTATCTATATAACGGACACTTAGGCTGGTATCGACTTACACTATGTGATCAAAAGTATCCGGACACCTGACTGAAAATGACTTCAAAGTCATAGGTAATGCTGGAATTCAGTATGGTGTTGGCCCACCTTTAGCCTTGATGACAGTTTCCACTCTCGAGGGCATACGTTCAATCAGGTGCTGGAAGGTTTGTCGGGGAATGGCAGCCCATTCTTCACGGAGTGCTACACTGAGGAGGGATATCGATGTCGGTCGGTGACACCTGGCACGAAGTCGGCGTTCCAAATCATCCCAAAGGTGTTCTATACGAATCAGGTCAGGACTCTGTGCTGGCCAGTCCATTCTCGCAACAAAATATCTCATTCTCAAGAAAAACTCAAACGCTGGCTATAAAGCCTCAGATAAGTATGTCTCAGCACCACACAGCTGACTGACTAGCAGGTCAACCACAGATAAAACTAAACACCGTGTAAATGATCTTATTCACTGCTCCTACAGTGCGGTCATTCAACTTTGCCCCAGTACTGCAAAACTTCATTATTTACCTCAGTAGAAAACATATGAGAATCTTACAAGGGAGCCTAAGAGGTCGTCCGTATCGAGTAATCGTCATCAACAGCAGAGGCAACTTGCGACGAAAGAGCGCATGTGGCTTTTATTACGGGAATGATTTACATTTGAGCAAGCATCTCTCTTTTGTGTTTCACATGGTATCGAAGGTGTACCTGGGTCCTTAGAAGTTGTTTAGCGATATCAGTGATTAATTGAAGCCTTTGCCAACTCACAGTCACTCACGTTACAGTGTAAACTAGACCTAGGGTGATAATACAGATCAGTATGTCAGCCCCAGTCTATGTTGAAAAAACTAATATTTCCAGTGTTGTGTTCTCTTTCTGTTTTTAGTGCATGACGTTACAAGTCACATCATCATTACATCATGGAACGAAGGTGGCATTCAGTAGCTGACCCAATATTGCAACTGGACTTCTGGACTTGATTATGATTATATATGACTTCATTACAACGATTATATATGACTTAATTATTATTAATTATGCTGTGATATGGTATATAGACATGATTTTCCTCAAAACTGCATAAAAAAGAAATGGGAGTACTTTGTGGTAGCAGAACTGAAACACGCCCTTAACTGCAGTAAATGAATGATGAGGTGTAGTACGTGGCAGACAGTGCAGAGCTTGTAGTGGAGTGGATAATGTTGCTGCAATTTTCTGCTATAACAAAGATTAAGAATTCAATGCAAGCGTTTGAATTAAGAAATTTTTGTAGCGACCATTGTCAAACATTTCATAGGCAATAACGCACTATTTTCAGAGTCTCCACACTGTTAACGACGGGCTGAGGTTACTAACACATCAGCTAGATTTCTATATTTCAGTCCACGTTTCCACTAGTGAATGTGACAATAGGATGTGTTAGAATCATGTGTCGTGTACAACACGTCACTTAATGTTGAAATTGGTTTTCTTTTTTTTTTATATTGAAGCATTGCTTCATTTTCGGGAGGTGATAAAGGAATTCTTGTAATTTCTCAACGCTTCTTATTAGACAGTATTTCGGCGTCATACTATCAAATGCTTCAGTTAATTCGAAGAGGATACCTACCACAGCCCATTTCTTCATTTATCTAAGCTTGTTATAAACAAAAGATTAACTTTTCTCTTAGATGACGAAATTAAAGTGCGTGCCTAACAACAAATTATATATGGTGAGATGTTAAGATACTCTTTTAAACGTTATCTTTTCAAAAACTTCGGAAACATTATTGGCACGAAAGTTGCTTTGTAATTGTATTATATACTTCTCCCATTTTATCAGATGGCTTCATTAATGATTATTTTCACGCATCTGGAAACTGACAGCAGTAGATTACCGCACTAATAAATGGTGCACAGATTACATGTCGCCAAGATACTGCTTCACTATACCCGAGAAAGTTTCTCTTGTACTCCATTTGAAATCTGTATGACGTTATACATCCACTGACATTCCTTTCCCTTGAGAGACAGTTAGGAAGTTATTACTGAACACCTGCCTCTCTATTCACAAAATAATTTGTTATCATTCTTGTGATGCTTTTAACCAAATTGGCCGATACGAATATTACCTAGTGGCGCTTTATTTATTATGAATCACTTCGTAAAGATCAGTAGAAATCCTCGGAATTTGAAGTTAAGTTTGGGTAAATCTAATGGTGTGAGATGCCATCTAGGGATTATCTATGACTCGTTAAAATAAGAACCTACAGAATCATTCTGGTTATACAGCACAATCCAAAATGAATACTGCGATTACAAACAGCTGAAACTATTTAACGAAAAGCAATACATCTGTAAGATGTACCGAGAAGGGAAAAAATATTCAAAAATTTCTTACTTTACATGTTTTATAAATGGTGGTAAGAAACAGTCTGGAAAGCCTGTAAGGGAGGCTGCACTAAGCAGTTACTGTTGAGAAAGAAATCGATATTTTGCGCCATTTTCGAGTCTGGTCGTTGTGCGCGCAAATTCAAGTCTTGTTGTGATGCACAGGCATCTGTGGATCCGTGAGTTACCTCTTGTCGAAAAGCTTATTAGTAGTTAAAATGTGCGTTTTTTTCACGCGATAGACTAAATTTAATCTAGGTCAGCAAAAGTCAATTTTTTTTCGTTTGAGGAAACCAAACGAAGAATTAGTTTGGCGACACCGTCTCTGGGAACCTCCTTGAATTTCGAAACGGTACAACCTGATTGGTTAACTTCAGTGATAAATAATTCGAAAACTGCGCCGAGTACCGAGTTTTTTTAACAATTATTTCTCAGAGAAAACTCCGCTGCAACATCCTTACAGTCTTTTCGGACTGTTCCTGAGCCCACTGTACCTCATTCTCCTCCTTCAGAAGAACTTCTAAGCGATAATCTATTTCAGGCCATATATTCTGAAACGTATATCGAGCTCATTAGAAAAGCACATTTTGAGTTTTTTAATAGTTTTTGGTGAAGGAGGCACGTACACAATGACTTTCATACAACACCATAAAAAAAATCATTGAGTGTCAGGTCCGGAGACCCAGGTGACTAAAGAGCACAGTACAGAGTCGTCACGTTCAATATGTCTGTTTCAACCGATTTGAAAATGTTGGCTTAAAAAATGGGAAACTACATAACAGAATGTGGGGATGCTCCACGTTCCTGTAAGGTGTAATCAGTGGAACTCTTATCAAGCTATGGCATCAACCATTGCTCAAGCATGTATAGGTAAATGTTTGTAGAAACAGCTCATTGAAGAAAAATCAACCGTACAATTTGTGTGCTCACACCACACAGCACACTTTAACTTTCGATGAATCACACTGATGTTCAGTTACTCGTGCGAACGTTGTTCTGATTAACCTCACCACTTATATGGAAGATTACGTCATCGCTAAAAATGAGACGTGCAGCACATGTTTCTTCCTCCTTGTCTTCCAGTAGAAAAAGTCGTATGTTTAACGTAGTCATTCTACTCCAGTTTTTGTGAACTTTGAATCACGCATGGTTTAATTCTCCGCTTTGTTTTAATTACAATCCGAACTGTTGTTTGTGGCATATGTAGCTTCCTATAGGAGTCATACGTCGATTTCCTTGAACAACATTCAAACAAGTGGTGATATCCCCTGCTCATCACAGCTTATGCGACGGCTTCCAATTCGCTGCGGTTGCGCAAGGATCGAAATTCTTAACTTCCGTTTACATTCTCTTTAATCCTAATAGATTTATCTCTAATCATTTAATAGTTCTTACCATTGGTAATTGCCTCATTCATTTAGAATTGCCTTGTATACTAGCTGACTGGACTCAAAAAGTAAATCGTCCTCATTGTGCATATTTTCGAGGGGAACTAAGTGAAAATAATGCACAGGTACGCTGAAAATTCATACTCCTTAACCCCAGACTGCGGTGTAAATCTGGTATGGTTCAGTTTCTAGATTAAAGAAGTTAACGCGTTCAGGTACCACATTTAGTTGAAGGCAGCACACCAAATTATTGTGCAAAATCTCTTAGAAAATAAAGCGAATAGTAAGCCTTGTTAGACGCTCTTCCGCGCTGCTCTGTTACGTCATTTCGGTCGGTAGCAAGAGCAAGTGAGTTCCCAGTCTTAAGCTGGAAGTGTAATTCAATGGTCTATTAGGAGACGTTATCAGCGAGCGGACAATAACCGTAAAACTTGGTGTGGCCGTCGCCCACCCCGGCAATGGAGAGCGGAGACCATAAGCGCCAATGTCCCATTTCTTGAGACGATCTATTAAGGGAACTAGAATTAACGGGAGTCGATTATCGGGAACCTAATGTAGCTCGCGGTGTTAATCAGTACTTAACTGACGCTCTTACTCATAGAGCAGACGGCGGGAAAACTTGTCTGAAAACTGCGGAAATCTTCATCCTTCCCGTGGAAGCTCTATTGTGCAAGGATCGTCATATCAGAGTAAATGTAGAGTGTGGATAAACAAGTCCGTAGAGGTACTAGTTACTTTGAAACTTGCATATATTCACCGAGTATGTACTTATCACTACTTACACATTAACAAAACTTTTAGTTCTTTAATTCTAAGCTCAAAGGATAGAATAAGCTAATTATGTTGAATATAATGAACAAAAAATCAGAATTCAAACCGCTTCTGGTATCCGAAATTCTATAGCTTTGGTGAATGAAATTAAAGGCTGACGAGTTCCACCCAGTTCTCAGATACTATCTATTGGCTTCACTAGTTTGCTCCTAAGCGTACATTATGATGAATGCATGAACATGCTGCCTGGCGTATTACAAAAATCCACCGGTAAGTCCAGTGGAGCTACACAGTATAATCTCTGCTATCAAACCATCCTCGTATGTAACGCAGAAATATTTTCAGCCTCCAAAGTTTTCTCTACAGTCACAGGTATTTACGTGGGTTGGTCTATTAGTCTACCACTATTTGAAATATTCATGTCAATGTTTGAAAAATTATTGCTAAATGAAGGCTCCTCAGTTACAAAATCAAACGCTGTCTTAGATATATAAAGGAAGAGCAATCCTTGAGGACTTAAACAACTCGACAAATAGTTACGTTCGTTGGACACTAAGGCTTCCTCCAACACAACAAAATTTAATTTACAATCTAAGACTCTCCTAAAACGTACTTGGACTTTTTACGCACATTAGTGCTCTGCAGCACTCATCAACATTTACAGGAAAACATCATCCATCGGTGTTTTAACTCCTGCAATATCGCGGAACACACTAAGTCACAAGCAACCAGCTTTCCGCTCTAGGAGCTTGTATCTCTTCCATTATCGAACTACAATTTCAATCAGGACTATAGACAATACTACTCATAGAGTTCTCCATTAGCTGTCATATTACGAAAAAGTACCATTAACTTATGCCAAGACAGAACTATACAGCATAACATTATAAATTCATGTGCTAACGACAGCATATGTAGCCTGTTAATAATAATAGTACGACAGCATATGTAGCCTGTTAATAATAATAGTAAGACTAGGATATTATTCAGTAATAATAATAATATGAAAATGAGATGACTATTGGATCATCTGTTAGTGCTGTAAAAATTTATGTTTAGGCCAATTATATTAGATTAAGTTTCACCAGCTCTTAATTTTGCACACAGATGAAAACAGTAAATAGTTACAGTGGTCAAATCACTGTCATTCTAAACAAACAGCTGTCATCAAACTGCAGAAAAACTTGAACCCTCTGAGTGCCTGGTGCGCGAACACTTCCTTATGTACACGCTCAATATTTTTACACAGCAGGGAAAATCAGGTTCTACATAGCGGTTGTAATTGTATACGTTTAAAGCTTCGATCCTCTAATTTCAGTATCTACATTGTTCCCACAATTTACGCCAGTATGTTGCAAAAAGTAATTAAGATGGTTAAAATCTTCCTTATGTACGTGTACAGCATATAATCATGCTTAGCCGAAAAGAAATACTTTCTCTTTTTATTCCCGTCGGTAAGTCTTCTTTGGACAAGTAACCATGCCGACAAGTGTTTTACATCCCAAGTTCTTACGTCCCCGAGCTTTTAGTTCCCGGTATATCGCAACGAGAGTCACCATTACTGATGCACATAACGATCGGAGTGTAGGAAAATGTGTAGCAAGTAAAACAGTGAGAAGTGGGTGCGAAACGTTTGTGGACTTGCATGAATCAGACTGTTTACCTCAGTCTACACTAAAGAACTGGCAATCAACTTCTCAGGTTTTTGAGACTAGAGCTAACTTTCCTGATGTCATCTCTGCCAGGTACATGTTCTTCCGTTACAAAGATTATCATTCTGTTGAATCCATGGTTTTTGTTGACCCAGACTACATGTTTATTTCAGGAGATATGGAGAGATATCTGCCTTGAGATTTTTCAGGTTCTTTTATTGCTATTTAATATGGACAACATCGTTCCTGAAGAATGTCTCCCACAAACAGGGAGTAGTACCCTATTCTTCCATGGGTGACGAAGTACACCACTTTCACAACAGTTTATCTAGACAGTATGTTGATTAAGAAGTAACAAAGAAAGTCAAATTACCGCTTGTCTAATTCCGCCAGATGCGCTGAATACATGTTTAAGTTTATAAGACAAAAGTAGCGAATGTTACAAAAAGTAATTAACTTGAGACTTTATTTGGCAGTGATCTTTCAAAACTTACTTATTTTCGTAAAGAATAGCCGTATTAGGTATGAAAGTTGTACCTATGGACGAATGTTCATAAAAATCGTTGTAACTGATTATTTCTTGGCTGATTAAAACTATGATATGGCATGTTACACATCTTTGTGCGCCTCGTTGTATTTCATTACAAATGTGTTACCTTTTAGTTGTTTAAAAAGGACTCAACTTCGCATTTGAATTAATGTACCATTAAACTTGCAACACCACGAAAACTGCATGAAATAAACGTCAAATTGACATCAAGTGTAGCACATATTTGGATATGTAAATGCTTCGCATTTCAGCACAATCCCACAAAATACGCAGTAGTAGCGCCATCCACATTTCGTTTAAGGAGAGAAGGACGCAACAAGTTACTCACTCAGAAGCTGAAAGTGAATATTGGTGTTTGTAAAAAGAGTGCGATAAGCCTCGCGAAAGAAGCAGAAACTTCTGTCTGCACGTGTAAGAACTCCACAGCTGTAGGATAGTGGGCTATGGAAACTACGGTTTGTCGTTCTGCTAAACTGCTGATAGTGTTGGTCAGGATCCCACGACTGTCGTGTGAACACGGAATCTATGTGATTTGGAGGGCTGTGGAGCGTCTCAACGAAAGGGCCTGACGTACTGTTCAGTCGGCCGTGCAGCATCATACAGCCAAGCAACGACACTTGAGTCAGGAAATGGGCTTCGAAAAGCGACGACGCCTAGAGCACCACGGACTGTCGGCACGGCAGCCGTCGTTGCGGCTTCGCTTGACGTGGCACAAAGAGAGGTATTTGAATGCTGGTTGGTTGTTAGACCACAAGATTGGCGATCTTTTACAGAAGCTCGAACTTTAGCGCGGTCTTCAATGCGAGATGCCTATAACAGTTTCCACAACGAAACTTTGTCTCGAAACATGACAGAAAATCCAAAGAGATTCTGGTCGTATGTGAAGTATGTTAGCGGCAAGAAACAATCAATGCCTTCTCTGCACGATAGCAACGGAGATACTATCGAAGACAGTGCTGCCAAATCAGAGTTACTAAACACAGTCTTCCGAAATGCCTTCACAAAAGAAGACGAAGTAAATGTTTCAGGATTCGAATCGAGAACAGCTGCCAACATGAGTAACGTAGTAAGTAAATATCCTCGGAGTAGTGAAGCAACTTAAATCACTCAATAAAAGAAAGTCATCTGGTCCAGACTGTATACCAATTAGGTTCCTTTCGGAGTATGCTCATGCATTATCTCTATACTTAACAATCATATACAACCGTTCGCTCGACGGAAGATCCGTACCCAAAGACTGGAAAGTTGCACAGGTCACACCAATATTCAAGAAAGGTAGTAGGCGTAATCCACTACATTACAGGCCCATATCGTTAACGTCGATATGCAGCAGGATTTTAGAACATATATTGTGTTCTAACATTATGCATTACCTCGAAGAAAACGGTCTATTGAAAAACATGGGTTTAGAAAACATCTTTCTTGTGAAACACAACTAGCTCTTTATTCACATGAAGTGCTGAGTGCTATTGACAAGGGATTTCAGATCGATTCCGTATTTCACGATTTCCGGAAGGCTTTTGACACCGTACCACACAAGCGGTTCGTACTGATATTGCATGCTTATGGAATATCCTCTGTGTTATGTGATTGGATTTGTGATTTCCTGTCAGTGAGGACACAGTTCGTAGTAACTGACGGAAAGTCATCAAGTAAAACATAAGTGATTTCTGGCGTTCCCAAAAGTAGTGTTATAGGCCCTTTGCTGTTCTTTATCTATATAAACGATTTGGGAGACGATCTGAGCAGCCGTCTTCGGTTGTTTGCAGATGGCGCTGTCGATTATCGACTGATAAAGGCATCAGAAGATCAAAACAAGCTGCAAAACGATTTAGAAGAAATATCGGAATGGTACGAAAAGTGGCAGTTGACCTTAAATAACGAAAAGTGTGAGGTCATCCACATGAGTGCTAAAAGGAACTCGTTAAACTTCGGTTACACGATAAATCAGTCTAATCTAAAAGCCGTAAATTCAACTGAATACCTAGGTATTAAATTACGAACAACTTAAATTGGAGGGAACACATAGAAGATGTTGCGGGGAAGGCTAACCAAAGACTGCGTTTTATTGGCAGGACACTTACAAAATGTAACATACCTACTAAGGAGACGGCCTACACTACGCTTGTACGTCCTCTTTAAGAATACTGCTGTGCGGTATTGGATCCTTACCAGATAGGAGTGACGGAGTACATCGAAAAAGTTCAAAGAAGGCAGCACGTTTTGTATTATCGCGAAATATGGGAGAGAGTGTCACAGAAATGATACAGGATTTGGGATGGAAATCATTAAAGGAAAGGCGTTTTTCGTTGCGACGGAATCTTATCACGAAATTCCAATCACCAACTTTCTCCTCCGAATGCGAAAACATTTTGTTGACACCGACTTACATAAGGAGGAACGATCACCAAGATAAAATAAGGGAAATCAGAGCTCGTACGGAAAGATATAGGTGTTCATTCTTTCCGCCCGCTATATGAGCTTGGAATAATAGAGAATTGTGAAGGTGGTTCGATGAACCCTCTGCCAGGCACTTAAATGTGATTTGCAGGGTATCCATGTAGATGTAGATGTAGATCGTGTTACCGCTCGTGTAAGACGGAGCAACGACTACCGGCACCCACCGTAATTCGACAGCGGAAGTATCGAGACCGCAGTTAATCGTTTAGCGATATTATTTCTCGCATTGGTCGTAATCTCACGACTGCGACGCGAATGTGGAACCGATTGATTCAGAAGAGCCATATATGATCTCAATGGACACAGTGACTGGGGCCAGAGACGACAGAATCACTGTTCGTTCGGCGGAGCCAGATACACGTTCTTCAGTTACAATGATTTTTCAAGCTTTTTCTCATGCTGTTTACGGGGAATATGAACACTATCGACCCTGAAGACAATCTCCCAGAAAGAGAGAGCAGTACCATATTCTTTCATGGGTGATGAAGCACATCAGAAAGGGGCTTTCTTACAGCAAGAGAAGTATCCACCGAACATTTAGATTTAACTTTATTGATGGCCCATTGCTTAGGTAACTAAATGGACTGCTCTTTGATTAAGTCTAAATTTTTGGACAAGTTACACGAAAGACGTTTTAATTGTATCCTAGCGTATCCTTACAATTTTTTAATTAAATGAAAGCATTGAGAAAGAAGAAAATTTAACTTAAGATAATTTGATTAGGGAGGAAAACAAAAGAAGTTAGGATAGACATAATAGGATCCGACCACCAGTGCCATTCCAAATGCGAAGACCCCTGTAGTATACTGCGAGCCACTGACTGCTGCGTGGCATATTGATTTCCTATACTAGTGATCGACTGTCTTCAGGGAAGCGTCTCCGAATGAATGTAGAGTCGCTGCCTTAAGTCTGTCTTCTATTCTATTGTATTATATTCTATTGCAGTTTAATCTAAGTCTTTGTACCGTTGTATGTGTGTAGTTAGTCCATTATATAATGGGCGATCGAAAGTTTCCGTTTGAGGGCAGGTGCCAACATGTAGGCAAGGCATTAGTGTGGCATTCGTGTCTTTTCGATGTGCGTGCGGTAAATGCGTAAATGTGAACTATGGCGACGTTATCATCAAATCCCTCCAAAGAGGACCAACGTGCTGTTTGTCTTTTCTTGGCTATTGAACAGCAAACAGAGGTAGACATCCATCGCAGAACGAAGAATGTGTATGGGACAGGATGTCTGTCGAAAACCACCGTTGTGGAATGGTTGAACGAGGAGTGCTGCTCCTGTTTCGTGATAACGCGCGTCCCTATATTGCCAATGCTGCAACACAGATGTTACGCAGACCCAAGAGGGATACACCGAAGCATCCGTCCTATGGTCCTACCCTCTCCCGATGCGCTTATCTCACCTCCGGTCCTTTAAAGGCCTTCAAGGGGCGAAGATTGCTGTCGGACAAGGATGTGCAGCAGGTAGTTACGGACTCCTTCACGCAGCACGGTGTTTTACGAAACGGCTGTCTTCAATCTGGTGCGCCGGTGGGATGTTTGCCTCAGTGCCAACGAAGATTTTCCGTTATTTTTATACTGATTCTGGATTGCGCGGCCTTCGAACGGATTACTTATGATCATCTCTTATACAGTCAATTGATCGAGCGGGAATACTTCTACACCATAGCTATTGACGGTCTAACGTGTCCGTTTAGGGCACACCCTGGCACGTTTGTAGCTAGTTATAGTTTGTAGAAGTTTTATCTTGGTGTCTCTAGATTTGGAAGCTGTTAGCTGTCAGTCAGTCAATGTTATGTGCCCATTTTGCTTCCACTGCATGATTCATTAATTATAAACTGTCATTGTCAGAGTCAGTGTTTTAGTTCTGTTCTGTGTCGTATACTTGCCAAGAGTCAGGTTCACCTCGGGGAACTGCAAGTAGAGTTTTTCTGTACAGTGTGTTTCTATGTATTCTGAATGTACACTGGCGGCAAAAATCACAACGCCAAGAAGGAGCTGTGACACTTGAATGAAAGTTGGTAGGTGTGTTTCAACATCTGAAAGATTAATCAGATTTCACGCCAGTCGCGTAAGAGTGGTGCTAGCGGCCTTTGAGATTAGACGTGGTGAGTTGATGTTGGTCAAGAATGCCTTTAAGGCGACAAAGATGCCGTTATCAACACCTAACTGAGTTTGAACGAGGTCATGTAATAGGGCTACCACAAGCTGGATGTTCCTTCTGTGATACTGCAGGAATATAGCCACTGTACATGACTGCTGGCAGCAGTGGTCACGAGAATGTACGGTCGCAAGAAGACCGGGTGTTACGAGATGCATTCAAGTTCTAAGGCCTCCGTTTTTTTTTTTCTCCGGACTGGAAAGAGATAGAAACATGCGCATTGTTTTAAAATGAGGCCGCGTTCATTGTCAATACGTCCCAGAGATGGCAGCACAGTACGGCAGATGGAATTTTACCGCCAGCGGCGAGAATGAGAACTGTTTTAAATACTTAAAATGGCAACGTTTTCCTTACTTGAACAGCGTGCAATCATTTGTTTTCTGAATTTGCGTGGTGTGAAACCAATTGAAATTCATCGACAGTTGAAGAAGACATGTGGTGATGGAGTTATGGATGTGTCTAAAGTGCGTTCGTGGGTGTGACAGTTTAATGAAGGCAGAACATCGTGTGACAACAAACCGAAACTACCTCGGGCTCGCACAAGCCGGTCTGACGACATGATCGAGAAAGTGGAGAGAATTGTTTTGGGGGATCGCCGAATGACTGTTGAACAGATCGCCTCCAGAGTTGGCATTTCTGTGGGTTCTGTGCACACAATCCTGCATGACGACCTGAAAATGCGAAAAGTGTCATCCAGGGGGGTGCCACGAATGCTGATGGACGACCACATGGCTGCCCGTGTGACATGTTGCCAAGCAATGTTGACGCGCAACGACAGCATGAATGGGACTTCCTTTTTGTCGGTTGTGACAATGGATGAGACGTGGATGCCATTTTTCAATCCAGAAACAAAGCGCCAGTCAGCTCAATGGAAGCACACAGATTCACCGCCACCAAAAAACTTTTGGGTAACCGCCAGTGCTGAAAAAATGATGGTGTCCATGTTCTGGGACAGCGAGGGCGTAATCCTTACCCATTGCGTTCCAAAGGGCACTACGGTAACAGGAGCATCCTACAAAAATGTTTTGAAGAACAAATTACTTCCTGCACTGCAACAAAAACGTCCGGGAAGGGCTGCGCGTGTGCTGTTTCACCAAGACAACGCACCCACACATCGAGCTAACGTTACGCAACAGTATCTTCGTTATAACAACTTTGAAGTGATTCCTCATGCTCCCTACTCACCTGACCTGGCTTTTAGTGACTTTTGACTTTTTCCAACAATGAAAGACACTCTCCGTGGCCGCACATTCACCAGCCGTGCTGCTATTGCCTCAGCGATTTTCCAGTGGTCAAAACAGACTCCTAAAGAAGCCTTCGCCGCTGCCATGGAATCATGGCGTCAGCGTTGTGAAAAATGTGTACGTCTGCAGGGCGATTACGTCGAGAAGTAACGCCAGTTTCATCGATTTCGGGCCGGCCGGAGTGGCCGAGCGGTTAAAGGCGCTACAGTCTGGAACCGCACGACCGCTAAGGTCGCAGGTTCGAATCCTGCCTCGGGCATGGATGAGTGTGATGTCCTTAGGTTAGTTAGGTTTAAGTAGTTCTAAGTTCTAGGGGACTTATGACCACAGCAGTTGAGTCCCATAGTGCTCAGAGCCATTTGAACCATTTGAACCATCGATTTCGGGTCAGTAGTTAATTAGAAAAAAAATCGGAGGCCATAGAACTTGAATGCACCTCGTAGATGACCCCACGGTACTACCGAGAGGGAAGACGATCGTGTTCAGTGTATGGCTGTGTGGCATTATACTGCATCAGCAACAACAATTTCAGCAGCGATTTGTACCACATTGACGCAACGAACAGTTACATATTGATTACTTTAAGGACAGCTCCGCGCCAGTCGCCCCGTAGCGTGCATTCCACTGACCTCAAACCACCAACCATTTGCGACTTCACTGGCGTCAGGCGAGAGCTCATCTGAGGGCAGGGTCTAGGTCGGTTTCGTTTTCTGATGAAAGCTGGTTCTGCCTCTGAGGCAGTGATGGTCGCATGTTAGTTAGGAAAAGGCCAACGGCGGTCCTGTAACCAACCTGTCTGTGTGCCAGACACACTAGACCTAGGCCTGGAGTTATGGTCTTGGGTGCGATTCCGTATGGCAAAAGGAGCACTCTCATTGTTATCCCACGCACCATGACTGCAAATTTGTACGTCAATTTGATTATTCGACCTATTGTGCTGCCATTCATGAACAGTATTACGGGGGGTGTATTCCAACAGTATAATACTCGCTCACATACCGCTATTGTAGCTCAACATGTCCTTCAGAGTGTCGACATGTTGTCTTGAGCTGCTCGGTCACAAGATCTGTCTACAATCGAGCACATATGGGACATAGTCGGACGACAACTTCAGCATCGTCCACAAACAGCATTGACTGTCCCAGTACTGACCGACCAAGTGAAACAGGCATGGAATTCCATCCTACAAACTGACATCCGGTACCTGTACAACACAACGCCTGTATGTTTTTATTCAGCATTCTGGCGGTTACATCGTTTATCAATGTACCAGAATTTCACATTTCATATGTCTTATGTTAATCGCTTTTATGTGTTACCTGGAGAAATGTTCTCCCGAAATACCATTACCTTACATTAAACATTTTTTGGTGACGCAATTTTTGCCATCAGTGTAGTATACGTGATGTAGTGTCAGCGTCTTTGTTCAGGTCTTGGAATTTGTCTAGGACCCCTATAGAGTCATGGAGTTCGTCATGCGTGAAATTTGCTTCTGGGATTCGCCAGTGTCGTATGCAAAGTAGAAGTATGTTGCTCAGGTGTTAATCGTTCCCCGCAGGAACACTATTCAGTGATCTATTTGCCTTCGATGATGATGACGATGTATCACAGTGGACGTATCCGTGTGTGTAGTTGGTAATGTGTGTAGCTGCTGTTTCATTTCTGACATGTTAGCGGCCGGTGGCTGTGGGCCATCTTTAGGGACGCTGTAGCGTTGTCTTTCATCAAAAGAACGATGAAAGCACACATTTCCTTTGTTGCCCTGACATACCGCGTTGCAGAAGGCGTTCGACTGTTGCCCTTGCCAGCAGTTTCTCCACTGCTCTCACCCACTGAAAATATCTGGTCACGAGTTTACGAAAGACTGACACGCTGCGCCGGCAGGAGTGGCAGAGCGGTTCTGGGCGCTACAGTCTGGAACCGCGCGACCGCTACGGACGCTGGTTCGAATCCTGCCTCGGGCATGGATGTGTGTGATGTCCTTAGGTTAGTTAGTTTTAAGTAGTTCTAACTTCTAGGGGACTGATGACCTCAGAAGTTAAGTCCCATAGAGCTCATAGCCATTAGAACTGACACGCTAACACTTACCAACCGCTACGATTGATGAACTCTGGCATACATTTGAAGTGACATGGAGTGACGTAACCGTATCTGTCATCCAAGCTCAGTCTGACGGTGCCTTGCCAGGAGAGCGCCATTGCTGCTGGAAGGAGTAGCATCTCTGTTTACTTTACTTTGCACCATATAAACCCAAAATCATCTACAAATTTAAACTGTATTCTTACAACTCTTCTGTAAACGGATACTTAAATAAATTTCGTTATTTGATGTCCCTCTCGATGTTGGAGTTTCAGTTGTATGTTTCACAGAATGGCATTTGCCTTAATGGTTCTGAAGTGTATGAAAACTCATTTTTATTAGTTTTATTCTGAACTGTGCTGCACACGTTCAGTAACGTCGTGAATCATATAGAAACTAATGTTGGGATTTGTGACAGGGAAATTGTAAGCATAGAGATTATGCAGATAACCTGCACCTAAGTTTCTACATCGAAGAATTAACACAGCTACAAAATTTTTCGTTGTCTACTATTATTTATCACACATTAATGATGTAAATGGATCAGACATGATTTAAAATGAAAATCAATATGAAACACAGTTTGTCTAACAGAGTATTGATTCTTAATGAAGAAAATACGGCAGAGCTCTGTGTTGCACAATAATGCTAATAAGAAGATGTTAATAAATGTGTGACCACTCAGTGTATGCTTTTGCTTCGGCGTTTAGCGCCTGAAATATTTCATGAAAATCTCCAGACATACTTTCAGTCCGTGTGAACATTGGATAAGTCAGTAGTCCCGTGCCATTTCACAGGCTTTCCCTAACTAACTGCTCTGTCAGTTTCTACATTCAGACAGGAGCCCGTAGACCAGGTGAAGAACTCAAGTAGTAGCGCAGAGTTCAGCTCGAAAACAGTTAACCGTCAGCAACTGATTTAACCGTAGCAAAACCAACGCATTTTCCATACCGTTCATTACCAGGAAGGGAGGGGGGTGCTTTATGGCCACGTTAAAAAAAAGATTCGTTGATTGTGGTTGACTGATATTAACAACTCACTTTTTGAAGAGGTACTGATGTGTTATTAGGCTCCAGAACATAAAGATACTTTTTAGCACGCTCTTGATGAGTAAATAAGGCCCTGAACCTGGAAATACTGAATATGAGATTCATTGGGGACAGTGACACAAAGACTTAAATTCTCGGGTTAAATTTAAGTTAAACTTTTAACTTAAACTTTTCAAGTATTTGATATCTGGTAGAAGAATTCACTAAAACAGTAAGTATTACCAAAATTTTAAAATACAAAATAACTTATTACGTTACAATATTTTCAAAATATGGGGATGAAGTCTCACCCCCCCCCTCCCCCTTCCTGGTATTGCGAGAGTTAAGACATCCACTGCCTCCCGTGGGTCGTTACGTCCAGAGACGGGAGTTCCGCAGTACGATACTACAGAGTCAGCTCGACATACGGCCGTCGGACGGCAGTTAATATATACCGATCACTTGCCGTGGCTTGTCGAAACCCCGTTTAATGCTGTAGGCCATCGAAATGCAAGCGATATGCTGTATGGCGGAAACTTTAGTGTGCGAAACACCCTTTACACCGTGACATGGCCCTCCTATTCAGAGAGGCAATATTGTCGTGTAAATGTTCAGTAAAATGTGGGTCGCAAATAAAATCCAGTAGCATTCCTGTATTATTACGAACAGAACTCTGCCGCATAATAAGAGAGTCAGTTATCAGTTAAGTATGTGTAAGTTTGTCAGAAAGCAGGAAGTGCACTTTTTTCTCTCAGGTACCCCAGAAGTTTCGGTGACGAAATACGTGCCACTACATTGCTATGTAATTTTACGACCCTGATTATGGAATTGTCTTCTCCAGCGAATGATTAATCATGTATCTTCATTTTCTTACGGGCCATCTAATATTCTTAGGGACATGGCAATTTCACCTAAACGTTACCGCGTAAAATTACGCGAACTCTACGGTTTATAACGACATAACAAGAAATCAGCGGTTTTTACCAAAATTCCCAAAATCTCTGTAATTACTTAAACTGGATTTTTACTTTTTTCTTGATGCTTAAAATCACCGTTCATCTGCCGTGTAAAAACTGAAGCCCTAAATGTACTGCCTGACGAAGGTAACGTGCTTCCAATGAACTATGTTCCAGCAACAGTTTTATTCACCCACGTCACATTTCTCGACACTTTTCCTCAACAAATATTAACACATACAATATGTCTTCCAGAGATCTTTAGCGCGGTGCTCAATTAAACTAAATATTTTCGTAGTTAGAAAGTACCGCATATGAACATTCTTGGTCTCGAGATTGTTTCCAGTGGGATTACGAGAACGGAAAGACGATTATCGTCGCCACTTCAATGGAAGGATAAGATGCATGGGGCAGAAGAGTCTGCGAAGGTTGAGGCGGCAAAAGCGCGCGAGGGGAAGGTGGGAGGAGCCATAAGAGAGGCCAATGGAATGACACTTTCCAGTCACTGCAAACTCCTTCGTATTTCGAGAAATAGTTGTCTGTGATCTACGAGACAGCGGGTTTAGTCTATACTGACGTTATGTCACCAAATGCGACTGGGAATATTGTTGTCTATGCGATCATTATACGATTTAGGTTTGTTTGTTGGATACGCTGTTCGTGATAGATCGGGCCACTTTCTTCATACCTGCAGTGGTTTAGGCGCCGTCCTACAAGGTAAACCTTTGTGAACCTTTGCCGAGCTGTGCCAAGACCTCATCGCCAAACTTGCCGGTCCTACTTATTCGTACACTTCCTTATCGGGCTGCAGAGCAAAAGAGGTGCAATTACCCGGCATGTGATCTCACTCACTATTTGCCATTTCTACTCTTTCATCACAACAAAAATGTCTGTGTAGCATACCTGAACAAATTCCGTTTTGAACTGCCAGGACACAATGTAACCCCACGTGTCAGGACGTGCGTGTGTAAGCTCGACTAGGCCTAAAAAAATGGCTCTGAGCACTATGGGACTTAACTTCTGAGGCCATCAGTCCCCTAGAACTTAGAACTACTTAAACCTAACTAACTTAAGAATATCACACACATCCATGCCCGAGGCAGGATTCGAACCTGCGACCGTAATGGTGGTGCGGTTCCAGACTGTAGCGTCTAGAACCGATCGGCCACACCAGCCGGCGACTAGGCCTCAAATAAAGAAACAGACTAAGAATAATTTTTAAGCAAGCAATCTGATTACAGATTCAGGACCGTTATGTTACACTCAAACCACCAGTGTCCACGTTTATATGCTAACAATTTCACTTCGCGTTTCTTAATTTTAAATTCCAATTTAAGTCATTAACAAATATTCTAAGTGAAAATAAGTTGTTATTCTTAATGCACTGAAAAAGTGAAGTGCGGGAACTGCTTTCGCCTGCTGTCATTTTGAGGCAAGTTGTTAATTTACTCAAGATGGAAGAAGCAGTTAAGAACCCTTAATGTTTTAAATGGTCCTTTCTTTCATATGGAGGCATAGGGATACAATGACGACCGTTTTTCCGATGTTTGGTACTGATTACCGTCGCAAAAGGACGGGCTCAGTTCTCTACGTCACAGCAAGTAGACTTTGGCTCCTTCCCCTCCACGTAATTGGCAACGGCCCTATTTTTGGGGGGCGAAAGCATGCAAGAGGGTGGCGCTTTCGAAGACGTAAAAGATCAGACTGCCGCCGCCTTCGCCACCCCTCCAATCGCAGCACAAAAGTCTCTCCCATAAAAGAACGATGGATTAAACTGACATCACAAATAGGAACAAATAGAACCATACACAAAACCCTGACGACAGGTCAACTAAATACCACCCCAACGATGTGCAACTTCCCGTAGTCAAAGTATCCATGAAACTATATGGTTCCAGAGACAGTTTCAGTTCTCAAACGTCTATGACGTATATATGCAAACTGAAGTGATGAATGAAAAGTTGTATCAAGACTGGGACTCTAACCGGGTCCCCTGCTCACTAGGCAGACACACTAACAACTACGCCACTCTGGCACGTTGGCTTTGCACAACTGCATGGACTACTCTAGCGTTCCTCCCACCTCAGGCCAAACTCCCATTCGTGACTCAGTCGAATAGTTATTGCCCTAAACTCAGACAGCAAACAGTGGCGGTTAGCGCATAAACCTTATGAGCAGGAGACGCGGGTTCGAATCCTCTCCTTGGTACAAATTTTCATTCACATCTTGAGTCTACATATATACGCTACATAATTTGAGACTTGAAAAGGTCTCTGGAATCATAGAGTTTCATTTGATTGAAGCACCTATGCCTGTGTTTCAGGCAGGATCTCCAGTTTCATTCGATGCTGAGGGGCTATTCAAATGTAATTGGAGAGCTTCTGCAATGCTGTTTGAATTTAGGATGATACCAAGTTGGCTGAGGAGTGAATGGGAATTTCGCAGGCGGGTTAGGGTAGTCGTGCCGTTGTGCGAAGCCAATGTGCATGGGTGGCCTAGTGGTTAGCGCATATGTCTAGTCAGCGTGAGACCTAGGTTTGGATCCCGGCTTTCGTGCCAATTTTCATTTGTCCCTTCAGGCAGCATATATACAAAATATCCATATCCACCACAAATTATCAATCAATGTACATCGATTACAGAACAAAACAATACCAATAAGTTATTAGCTACATAACAGAATAAAAAAAATAGAAGAACAAAGGCAGAAGCGCAATCAACCACAAACACAGGCCAACGAACTGTGCTAAGGACTTCAAAATTGATTGGCTCTGAGCACTATGCGACTTAACTTCTGAGGTCATCAGTCGCCTAGAACATAGAACTAATTAAACCTAACTAACCTAAGGACATCACACACATCCATGCCCGAGGCAGGATTCGAACCTGCAACCGTAGCGTTTGCTCGGTTCCAGACTGTAGCGCCTAAACCGCTCGGCCACCACGGCCGGCCTCAGAGAGGTTTCCTCAACACTTGCGCAAATACCAAAGTCACCACATCCTCTCCTCAGAAAGCAAAAGAATATATAATAATAAGGAAGGGAAACTCAATATGACCAAAGAAATGAATCCCAACAGCATTACATAAGCAGAGGCACCACCGAACATTCGGCTATCCACGTGCTCGCGCTACCCCATTCCGAGGATGGATTTATAAACATTCAGTTGCAGCTTCGATATGGACCAACAGATGCAGCATCATTTACACCGTCGATGCGTTTTGCTATAGGCACCTGAAGTCTTGCATTTTGGAACAGTTTAGCTCTTCATTACCTAGGAAAAAGCTTAGCAATGTCTCTCGCGTTCGCACGCCACTTCGTTCGCAGGGTGGGAGCGACCACATTGCGCTATGGCCGCAGACTGACGGAGACAACTGTGTGGTAAGATTTCAATGCGAACGAACATTGTGCGAACTAGATCGGTATCTTGTGGTTCAGTACTCTCTTCCCAACTAAATAGAAACCCCTCAAACATTCTACAACTAGGACAGTGGTGGTGTTTCTATAGCCCAAGTATCAGTGTATCGGGTGTTGTGATGTACGAACACTGCAGTTAAGGTTTAAATGCATGTTCTGAGGCCTTTAATACAGCTGAACGTCAGTGGAGACTACAAGAGTTCGTACTGTTCAAGACTACCTTCGACATGGTTGTTATGTTTCTCGTTTTTTTGCCAACGGGTTTTAGGCTTATCGTGTTAAATGTTAAGTCCTTAGTGCACGTGATCTGCCTCATGGTATGTCAGTACCATTTATGATCGCTATTTTAGAGTCATTCAAAGATTTGTTAACGTCGCCGTTTCTTCAGCGTTGTGCAGTTAAACCATCTTCTTCTCTTAAACATTTACTCTGAACCGTGGCCAGAGAGCGTTAGTTATTATTCTTGAGCCAGTATATATATAAAAACTGAAGTCGCACACCATGGTTTCTGACTGTATGATCGGGCCATAGTTGCTGGCGACTGGTTTGAAGAGCATTCTGGACAGTTCGAGGGAATGATTTGTCCACCCATATAGCCTGACATGAATACCATCTAATATTTATGGGACATGATCGAGAGGCCAGTTCGGGCATAAAATCCTACACCGTCAACACCTTCGCAATTACGGGCAGCTAGAGAGGCAGCTTGACTCATTATTTCTACAGGGGACTTCCAACGACATGTTGACTCCAGGCTACGTCTTTTTGCTGCAATAACCTGGACAGAAGCAGATCCGATACGATATCACGTCATATCTCATAACTTTTCTCACCTGAGTGTACATTGCCTGCTCAACTATAAGCGGGTGAGGTGGCACTAGCTACCGATAACTTCCTAAAAGATATGAAAAGCACGACTTTTCAAATAGTAAGATGATATGAACACATTTCTGGAGTAGATTTAATGTTTAAGAGGTGTTAAGGAAAATGCTGGAAAACGTAACTACCATTATCTGGCCACAGATATTTAGTGCTGCCCTTGCAGACTCAAGGGAGTCTGCTAGTTTTGAAAAAAAAAAAAGGGTAGCATTATCAAAGCGTTTTACTGAAATCGCATATTTCGTTTACTCATTTCAGTAGGAAGATAGAGGAGGCTATCAATGTAAGTAACACTCGAAATTGCGATCACAGTAAATAAAAAAGAAGTTTATTACACTTGCAAGTGCAAATAGTAGTTTTTAATTAATAAAGATTTAGTGATATTACTCTAATTTCTTTCTATTTGATACAATTTTCACTTCTAGGTTAACGCTGTTGATATCATTATGAATAAACTACGCTAAGTGAATATATTATTCATATATTTCGTAACCACTCGGTAATTTTGCTGGATGCTTGCTGAATTCAAGAGTGGAAAAACATTCCTACGTGGAATATAATTTAAAATCATCAAGTTTAAAAGATGACAGTCATTAACAATGACAGTATTAATTAACGTTGATGATGATGTCCCATACTCTTAGACAGAGCGTAGGGGAACGATGCGGGAGACCCGCACCGCCGTACTTGTCAAGGTCCTAGCGGAGGTGGTTTGCCATTGCCTTCCTCCGACCGTAATGGGGATGAACGATGATGATGAAGACGACAACAACTCCCATTCATCTCGAGGCAGGTGAAAATCCCTGAGCCCGCCGGAAATCGAACCCGGGACGCCCAGCTCGGGAAGCGAGAACGCTACCGCGAGACCACGAGCTATGGACAAATTAATGTTACTGTAATAAAAAATATGTACTTGGTATATACAAATGTTTTTCTGCAAGGTGTAATAATTTACTTTTATACATACCAGTTTTAGAGTCATGCCGTCCCGCGCCAATGATCGATGCCACAAAATAATTCCCGGGGTACTCACTCGGCTTTAAATCCCTTACTTACGCTATATGTCAGTGACGTACCTCAGAACCGTCATACATACTAACAGTTATTGGTAACATAACCGCTGGCGACTCAGAAGTATACTAATGGTAGCAGTTAATTTAGCAGAAACCGACATCTCTGTAAAACATGAAAATTGTGTTTCAGTCGTGCAAGCCTACGTGCACTCGGTAATAAAGAGAATGGTGGTCAGATTGGTAAAAAGGCAGATCCTATGGAAGCTTATAAATAATGTAAACGTGTCAGGGCGTAACGATTTCCATGCCATTACTCCGATTGCACCGAATTACCTGATATGTCTGCGTTCCTACGCAATAATGCTGAAAGATTCGTTCGACTGGCAGTACGTATTTCTTTTGTTGGATGCGTTTTATTACTCACGTCAAATTATTTGCCATGAAACCTTTCACGACCAAATAATATACAACTGTTATCAAACAGGAATATAATCTGACGAGCGGAGAAGATAGACGAATGCAGTTGGCCCAGTAATTAAGTATTATGTCTCTTTGAGGGAAAGCAGATAGGAGACAAGCAGACCCAGTGGAACAGTACATGCGCGTCAGCTCGGTGATTTTTCGGGAGATTAGTGTGCGAGGAGGACTGCGTAGAGTTGAAAAATGTCCAGGAGGTAAGCATTTTATCTATCGAAGCGGTACACTGCAGCACACAGTAGGCTGATGGACATGTAGTCCTCGAAAGCTGAAAACCGTGTAACGTAGGCGACGGCGCAGAATCAGAACAATGTTAGATTCACGTGAGGTGTACTGAGACGGTGAACGAATTCCTGCTGAAACATCTTATCGAGAGACGGTAAAAATCGGGGTATACAGCAGATAATAATAATTATAATTGAAAGATATAATAATAATGAAAATAAAAGATAAAAAATAATTAGGTCAAATTAACCCTTTCGTGAGCAGTGGGAAACATGCTTCCCACTACAATGAACTCGCTCCTAGTCCCGTGGGATTCACAGTCCCCACCTATGTACGGTGCTACCACCTAGTAAACAGTATAGGGTACTGCTTCCAATCGGAAGTTCCCGCCGTTTTTGCTGTACCTTCGCGCAGAGGCTTTGTATAGCTGAGTGTTGCACTGTAGAGGAGCCTTTCAGTGCTGTTTGCGTGACTTTTGTGATTTTTTCCTCAAAGCTATAGTATAAGGTAAATACTTTTGAGTTACCCAAGTTTATGAAGGAAAATGTAAAATTGGAACGAGGAGAATTCCAGTTTCAAACAAAAGGAGCAATTTCTGCAGTAAAATGGATGGATGACAGCCCAGTCACTTTCCTGTCCTCAATTCATGACCCATGAAAAACAGCATAAGTGAAAATGAAAAACAAGGATGGATCTAGTACAGAGATTTCTTGTCCTGAAGTTGTGGCAGAATACAACAAAATAATGGGTGGTGTCGATACGTTTGATCAGTTACGAGAAAAGTATGCTATTGGCAGACGTTCTGTAAAATGGTGGCACAGAATATTTTATTTCCTGGTGGACGTTGCTGCAGTGAACAGTTTTATCCTGTGGAAAATAAGTAAAAGAGAAAGTGGACAGCATGATCAGCTCACGTACAGGATCCATCTAGCCAGACAATTGATCGCTGGCTTCTCATCCCAAAAAAGGCGTGGACAAAAACCTGTCTTTCTGGCGAAAAGGGGTAAAGTACCTGAAGATTTTCGTCATGTGGCTGTAGAGGAGCATCAACCCATTTTAGGAGATACCTACTGGACGTGCCGTCATTGTAGTACCGATGCTGCGGAAAAGAGCACTCGCTGTGTTAGTACATATAGTCAAATACCACTTTGCAAAGACCCATGTTTCAGAAAATTTCATGGCAAGTAATTGTGAACAATCATTGTAACAAGAGAAGTAAATTTATCAAATAAATATGACATATATTGAAAAAGTTGTTTTTGTCATTTAACTCCAAGAAATGGCAGTGGGAAGAATACTTCCCACCTTGTTATGTGACCTCACTTTCACAGTTGGAGAAATTTGATATTCTGTATGATCAATATACCTATCTGTTAACTACTATCTGCTCTCCATTCATTAAAAAAAACTGCTCAATAATTTTGACCACGAAAGGGTTAATGCCGGAGTGTGTAAACAGATTTTTCGACGAGGAGAGAAAGTGAAATTCAAATTACTTCCACCTACATGATGAGCACCATGTGGTATAGAAGTCGGGTTGTAAAATAAGTAGTGAACAAGGGACGACGATATACCGTGTCTCCCATTCTAAAAGAAGTATGGTGCATTCTTTCTGATTCCTCGACAGAAATTTCAGATTCAGTTTTCACTATGTGTAGCTGGAGTCATCCCAAACAAATTATGCTCATTAGGTCTTTCAAGTGATGTCCGTTGTCAACGAAAAGCGTCGGTTAGTCTACGTTACAAAGAAAATCATTTTTAAAGCTTAACTTTACGTGCCCATTCCACAGAGCGGTCCCGAATTAGTCTACTGTGATATTTATTTCACTGATATGTATCAAAAGGAACAATGAAATAATAAGAATAAGCAGTACCCCAGCAGCGACCAAGCAGCCCTGCTACACAGAGGTAAGTCAGCGTAGGCAGGGCGGCACACGAGTCACTGCTGGAGTACTGGTTATTCTTCGTGTTTGATTTCCTTGTAAACATATAAGATTCCGCTTCAAAGACCATCTCGCTTGTAACGGGAAACAAACCGACGCTTGCCGTCGACAATGGTCGTCACGTGAAAGACGTGATGAGCACCTACACACTGCCAAATCGAAATTGGAACCATCTGCCGAAATACCAGAGAAACTGTGTCTGGTGACTCTTGTGAACGATGCCCTATATGTACAGGACAAAACGGAACTCCACAGACAAACTTCTTCCACAGGTGGTAGCACCGAACAAAACAAGAACAAAATGTCTAGTAAACACGGGCTCTGAAGTGTATATCTTAAGAGCTATGAGCACTTCATCTTCGATATGGTGAAACACCTCTTCTACTGCAATTTCTTGCTTTTCATATTTTTGAAGGCAGAACATAGTCCAAAGCAAACAAAAAAATTGCAGTAAGCCCCCTTGGTGGACTGGAGTCTTGCACCAAGCTGTGCCTGTAATAATCGAGCACCCTGCAGCAGGATTCCATAGGCAGCTGCTTGCCTGCTTTTCAAAGGATAGCAATGACCGAACGGAGAGATTTACTTTATGCCTGTACACGTGACTAATTTCGTTTTTTTGTGAAATGAATGTAATTAACATGTTTTTATTTGTTTGTATTAATGTTTGCTCATTTATTTTTCGTATTTGTGTCTCATTTATTCCATAATGTCTTGGTATCGTTTTCTTGTAAGGTTCATTACAATACATTGTTGTGATTCATTGTCTTGTATAGCATTGTACATTGATGGCATTTTCTGTACACTTTCCGAATCAGTATTTGGTACGTACGAGGGGCATTCAATAAGTAATTAACACATTTTTTTTGAAAGCAGGTTGGTTTTGTTTAGGATTCCAATACATCACATTATTCCCCGCTCTTCTGACTATAATACTCGATTTTTCAACATAATCTACGTTCAGTGTGACAGCCTTACGCCACCTACTGTTAGGGCCTGTGTGTCCACTCCACTGGTCGACGTCGGGGCCAATGTCTTGCTGCAGTTCAGTGTCATTCAGGTATTGCTTCCCGCGGAATGCTTCCTTCATTGGCCCAGACAGATGGAAGTCGGAAGGTGTGAGATTCTGGCTGTAGGATGGACAAGACAGAACAGTCCAATGAACTTTTGTGAGCTGATCTGAGTTGTACAGACATGTGTGAGGCCTTGCGTTGGGGAGGATATTAGTGTTTAACGTCCCGTCGACAACGAGGTCATTAGAGACGGAGCGCAAGCTCAAGAGGCCTTGCGTTGTCACAGAGGTGGAAAGTTAGTTGACATTTTTGTTGCGACAAAGACGCTGAAGTCGTTTATTTTCTCTCCAGAGGGTACCACAGTATGCTACAGAGTTGATCGTCGCACCAGGAGGGAGGGTATCAAACGGAGTAACCGCTTCAGGATCCCAGAAGGCCGTTGCCGTAGCTTTGAATTTTTCCTTCCGAAGGAAGTCTGGTGTATTTGGCACCCGCCTTTCACGAAATACATATTTTCTCAGAGTTTTTGATAGGTATACCATAGTTCTAGAGTTCTCTGTACAAAATGTGAATAGTTCTACAGAATTTCGCTAAGAAAATACTAGTAATGTGAAATTTCTACGTCAAAATAATAATTCGCCGATTTCCAAAAAAAATTGTCATCAAAATTCTGAAGAGCTCCAGGAGCCCTACAGGAAACGTTAATGACATTTTTCGTGCAGGTAATAGTTTATGAGATAACTGTAAAAACAAGGAACCCATTTTCGCTACGCAGTCTAATGATAGTTGGCAGTATTGGTTACTCGTTGCGTAGCAACACATCGACTTTGATTTGATTTTGTACATCTTGCTACAGTTGAGTACCGGATTTGAAGATAGCTGTCTATATAATGTGTTTTCACGAACGCCTGTAACTTCAGTGGTTGATACATACTGGGACTTTTCAGCATTTACTTAGGCATACGCATTTTCTTTCTCAGACCAGTTCAGATGCGCCATATAATGTAAACACCTTTTGTAACCTCATGCGTTTATAGTCGAGGTTGGAAAACAGCGGTAGTATCTTGTTCGATTTGGGGAGGTAAGGGATTACCGGACTCACGCAATTAAATCAATTAATATACGTCAGTTGAAAAGACACACGCTTATTGGAGCACCAGTCATCAACAGTCGGAAATCATCTCTTCGACGAGAGGGTAGTGCAATCGTGCACCCCGCTTGTGGTTCTACAGCTGTCACAGTGTGTCGTTTGGTGAAAATATATCTGGGCCAGATTTCGGGATGCGAAGAGAGGATGAGTGGGTGAGTGAGTGAGTGAATGAGTGTTTTGAGTGTTTGTGTGTGTGTGTGTGTGTGTGTGTGTGTGTGTGTGTGTGTGAGAGAGAGAGAGAGAGAGAGAGAGAGAGAGAGACAGAGAGGGAGAGAGAGAGAGCGAGAGAGAGAGAGCGCGCTAGGTAGGTGATGAACTACACTCCTGGAAATTGAAATAAGAACACTGTGAATTCATTGTCCCAGGAAGGGGAAACTTTATTGACACATTCCTGGGGTCAGATACATCACATGATCACACTGACAGAACCACAGGCACATAGACACAGGCAACAGAGCATGCACAATGTCGGCACTAGTACAGTGTATATCCACCTTTCGCAGCAATGCAGGCTGCTATTCTCCCATGGAGACGATCGTAGAGATGCTGGATGTAGTCCTGTGGAACGGCTTGCCATGCCATTTCCACCTGGCGCCTCAGTTGGACCAGCGTTCGTGCTGGACGTGCAGACCGCGTGAGACGACGCTTCATCCAGTCCCAAACATGCTCAATGGGGGACAGATCCGGAGATCTTGCTGGCCAGGGTAGTTGACTTACACCTTCTAGAGCACGTTGGGTGGCACGGGATACATGCGGACGTGCATTGTCCTGTTGGAACAGCAAGTTCCCTTGCCGGTCTAGGAATGGTAGAACGATGGGTTCGATGACGGTTTGGATGTACCGTGCACTATTCAGTGTCCCCTCAACGATCACCAGTGGTCTACGGCCAGTGTAGGAGATCGCTCCCCACACCATGATGCCGGGTGTTGGCCCTGTGTGCCTCGGTCGTATGCAGTCCTGATTGTGGCGCTCACCTGCACGGCGCCAAACACGCATACGACCATCATTGGCACCAAGGCAGAAGCGACTCTCATCGCTGAAGACGACACGTCTCCATTCGTCCCTCCATTCACGCCTGTCGCGACACCACTGGAGGCGGGCTGCACGATGTTGGGGCGTGAGCGGAAGACGGCCTAACGGTGTGCGGGACCGTAGCCCAGCTTCATGGAGACGGTTGCGAATGGTCCTCGCCGATACCCCAGGAGCAACAGTGTCCCTAATTTGCTGGGAAGTGGCGGTGCGGTCCCCTACGGCACTGCTTAGGATCCTACGGTCTTGGCGTGCATCCGTGCGTCGCTGCGGTCCGGTCCCAGGTCGACGGGCACGTGCACCTTCCGCCGACCACTGGCGACAACATCGATGTACTGTGGAGACCTCACGCCCCACGTGTTGAGCAATTCGGCGGTACGTCCACCCGGCCTCCCGCATTCCCACTATACGCCCTCGCTCAAAGTCCGTCAACTGCACATACGGTTCACGTCCACGCTGTCGCGGCATGCTACCAGTGTTAAAGACTGCGATGGAGCTCCGTACGCCACGGCAAACTGGCTGACACTGACGGCGGCGGTGCACAAATGCTGCGCAGCTAGCGCCATTCGACGGCCAACACCGCGATTCCTGGTGTGTCCGCTGTGCCGTGCGTGTGATCATTGCTTGTACAGCCCTCTCGCAGTGTCCGGAGCAAGTATGGTGGGTCTGACACACCGGTGTCAATGTGTTCTTTTTTCCATTTCCAGGAGTGTATATTAAAATATTCTTAGCAATACAGGACACAAAGTAAGACTAACAAGGAAGAAATGAAGCTTGTGCTTGAATATGACGTACGGAAAGAATATGTGACTCAGAAAAAAGAACAAACCAGAAGGAGACAAATTACATTTGCTAAAGTAAGTTGCGAAGAGTTGGCGATGACACAAGCGATATATGAATTTCTTAAGCACTAGTGAAATAAGAGACTTCTTTCTGAAGGGGAAAATACTGTTATATTTGACCTACAAATATTTGCTCTCCGTCTTGGTAACAAGGTTACTAATGTGAAAGAGAAAAAAAACACATTTATATCAAAGCAGCCAGTTACTAGACGATACGAGCAACTCTCTCAGGACGTATCTCAGTTGCTGTACTTTCTTTTCTCTAACTTTGGATGGATCAACGTACCTACGCGTTGTTTCCCAATTTAGGATCTTTACAACTGTAATTGATGTTAATTTTATTGTCTTCAAAGACTTTGCCAGTCTGGAGACAATGCATGCTCACAGAAGAGGATCAGAAATATTTCAAAAACTATTTAAAAAAAGAAAAAAGTGGGGGATAAGGAAGGAGCCTCCGCGAGAGCATTCTATAGCAACATCAGATTATAGCATGTCGGCGTCCCCTGGAAACGTTATCAGTAACGATAATGGCCAATCCTTCCACCACCGGAAGCCTTGGAAGACGTAACAAATAGGCACTTCTCAGAGCCAATCCTGACGATTGTAAGCCTAAACGTCTAGGGAATTACAAACAACAAACAAGACATCCTACCGGAACTGTGCCAGACTCATTAATTGCATGTGTTATGCTTCCAAGAAACCCACAGTGCTGCAGAGGCAAAAACACCTGAAATACAAGGAATGCGACAAGCTGTGGAAGCAACACATTCTGAACACAGCAGTGTCATATTCGTTAGAGCTGAGGTGACAGTGATTTCTATCGAAAAATCTGCAGCCAATGATATCGAAATACTAGCAGCTGAAATTGGGAATTTTACAGTAACATCCGTGTCTAAACCTTGCTTTCACCCCGCCAAAAACCTTCACAAACCAAAACACCAAATTCATTGAAGGAGATTTTAACTGCCACAGCACTACTTGGGGATATAGTGAAACAGACGAAAACGGAAACCTGTTGGAGGAATGGATTGATTCAAATGGTTCAAATGGCTCTGAGCACTATGGGACTTAACATCTACGGTCATCAGTCCCCTAGAACTTAGAACTACTTAAACCTAACTAACCTAAGGACAGCACACAACACCCAGCCATCACGAGGCTGAGAAAATCCCTGACCCCGCCGGGAATCGAACCCGGGAATCGAACCCGGGAACCCGGGCGTGGGAAGCGAGAACGCTACCGCACGACCACGAGATGCGGGCTCGAATGGATTGAAACACGAAACCTCATTATCGACAACTGCATCATCCGCAAAATGTATGAGATTGATATTTACATTTTCTGTACGGCCATTAATTTATTACATCAACAGCATGGGCCCCAACGCACTTCCCTGTGGCACACCTGAAGTTATTTATACATCTGATGGTGACCCTCTATCCAAGATGACATGCTCCTTTCTTCCTACCAAAATGTCCCCACTAGTCACAAAATTCACTTGATACCTCATATTATCGTATTTTTGACAATAAGTTTAGGTGTGATACTGAGTAAAGTGCTTTTCGAAAATCAAGAATGCTGCAGCTTCGTGACTGCCTTGATCCAATGCATTCAGCATGTCATGTGACAAATGTGCGAGTTGGGTTTCACATGATCATTGTTTACGGAATCCATGCTGGTTGGCATGGAGAAGGTCATTTTGTTGAGAATTCCTCGTTACATTTGAGCTCAGAATTGTTCTAAGATGCTACAACAAACTGATGTCAAGAATATTGTACGTCGGTGTGACCGGTGCTTTTTTCCAAGAACAGGGCTAGGTTTTTTGTTCGAGGGATCTACGATGGATTATAGTTAGAAGAGAGGCTAATTGAGCCTCAATTTGAGTATAGAATCTGACAGCGATTCTATCGGCTTTAATGATTTTAACTTTTATGTTGGTTGTTGATTTGGGGAAGGGGACCAAACAGTGAGGTCATCGGTCCCATCGCATTAGAGAAGGATGGGAAAGGAAGTCGGCCGTGCCCTTTCAAAGGACCCATCCTGGCATCGGCCTGAAGCGATGTAGGGAAATCACGGGAAACCGAAATCAGGATGGCCCTACACGGGTTTGGACCGTCGTCCTCCCGAATGCGAGTCCAGTGTGCTAAGGACTGCGCTTCCTCGCTCGATGATTTCAACTGATTTTCAACACCACTGACACTGATACTTATTTCACCTAGCCTTTCATTTGTTGAGGATTGTATTTGGGTCAGTTCTCCTGGGATTTTCTTTGTAAAGGAACATTTGAAAAGGGAGTTAAGAATTCCAGCTTTTTCTTTCCTACCTCCAGTTTTAGTTCCTGTCTCATTTGCTGGGGACTGAACACTAACTTCCGTGCCACTGACAGCCTTTACATACAACCAGAATTCCTTTGGGTTTTGCGAAAGATCATTTGATAATATTCTGCTATGGTAGTCATTGAAGACATCATGTGTTTCTCTCTTGACAAACGCATTGGATTCAGAATCTCTGAATCTATAGCCCTACGCTTTCTTTTACATTTGTTGTGCACTAATCTCTGTTTCTTTATATGTTCCTTTACAATGACTGTATGCCATGGAGAGACCCTCCCATTATGAACTGAAGTACTGGATAGAAATTTGTCCAGGGCATGGTCAATTATTCTTTTAAACTTGGGTCGTATTTCCTCTACTTCCTCCTGCCCTCTGCAGAAAGTTTCAAGTTCCTCACTGAGATATGACATTACTGATTTCTTATCTAGTTCGCTGAACATATAAGTATCTTTCTGCTTCTTTTAGTTGCCCTTTGTAATTTGGTAATCATTGTTGTCACAACATCGTCATGATCACTGATACGAATTCCGATGTGGACATCCTCAATGATGTTTGTTGCCATTAGATCGAATATATTTTCCTCATGAGTGGGGTTTCGAACTCTCTGTCTGAGGTAGTTTTCAGAGAAGGCATTTTGTAATGTTTCACAGGCTGTTTTATGACGTCCACCATTAACAAAACTGTAATTTTCTCAACTGATTGTTGGATAATTAATGTCTTCAGCGATGATTAAAATTTGATTGGGTAACTTACGTACAACTGAACTGAGGTTTCCTCTAAAGTTTTCGGTTACATTAGGAGATGGGTCTGGTGGGCGACAGAACGATTCAATTATGATTTTATAACCACGCCTGATAATGAGTCTTACCCAACAATCTCCGATATTCTTAGAACAGGAAAATATATCACCACAAAAAGAATGCGACGACATGACAATTTGTAATTCGATTTGGCATTTTTAGTTGAAGGTAGTTGCCATCTCAAATCCTAAACTTAAAACTAAAAGGCAAAAGAAAGAGTACATTTCAAATTATAGCACAGCTAATCACCTCTCAGTTATTAAATGAGGATTTAGGTTAATTTCCATACCTGAAAGACAGAATGAATGTACTGCGGATAACAGCAGTGTTTCCAAATACTCTGAAAAACATAAAAATTACAAGGGTGATTTCAAAGTTGTTTTTGTAAGTTTTAAACCCATTCTTATTTAGTGAACAAAATATAACGCAGATTTCCAGTGACACGTAAATAGAGCTGATTCGTTTAAAAACAATTTCGGTGTTAAAAATAAAGTCTGATTAGCTTTTTGTCAAAATTATCCTGCAATAATTAACATCTGGCTTTCATCATAGAGTATAGTTTTACCAAAGCTAAGAACATTTGCTGATAGTTATATACGCCTGTGTCTCTTTGAGAAGACATACAAATGAATAGCTTTCCATTCATGACATTTATTGAAGGCAAAACAACGTCACGGATAAAAGAATCAAATTAATCAGATATAAGGTTCCTGTGCTTTAAGAGATGATGTTTATATACATTTATTAAATCATTTGAAAATGTTAATGAAGTCTACAACATTCATATGAGGGAATCCTTCCAGTGAGCAGAGAAAACAGAGGGAACAGACACCTCTAAGTCCAAGATCTCAGAGCTCTCTCTCTCTCTCTCTCTCTCTCTCTCTCTCTCTCTCTCTCTCTCTCTCACGCACACACACACACACACACACACACACACACACACACACAGACACACACACACACACTCACTCTTCACATTCCGAAATCTGGCCCAGATATATTTTCATCAAACGACACACTCTGACAGTTGTAGAACCACAAGCAGGGTCCACGATGGCACTCACCCTCTTCGTCGAAGAGATGATTTCCGACTATTGATGACTGGTGCTCCAATAAGCGTGTGTCTTTTCCACTGACGTAAATTAATTGATTTAATTGCGTGAGTCAGTTATTCTTGTACCTCCTCTAATCGAACAAGATACTACCCCTGTTTTCCAACCTCGACAATAAATGCATGAAGGTACGAAAGATGTTTACGTCTACATCAACGTGATTACAATAAGTGCCTGGCAGAGGGTTCAATGAACTACCTTCAAGCTGTCTCTCTACTGTTCCACTCTCGAACGGCACATGAGAAAAACAAGCATTTAAATTTTTCTGTGCGAGCCCTGATTTCTCTTATTTCATCGTGATGACCATTTGTCCCTAAGTAGGTAGGTGCCAACAGAATGTTTTCGCAATCGGAGGAGAATACTGGTGATTGGAATATCATGAGACGATTCCGTCGCAACGAAAAACGCCTTTGTTTTAATGATTGCCATTCCAATTCCCGTATCATCTCTGTGACAGTATCTCCCCTATTTCGCGATAATACTAAACGAGCTGCCATTCTTTGTACTTTTTCGATGTCATCCATCAGTCCTACCTAATGCGGATCCCACACAGCACAAAAATACTACATTACATGATGCATCTGAACTACACTGTGAAAAAAATAGCGTATGCCTTAGTAAATGCTGGAAAGTCCCAGTATGTATCGACCACTTAAGTAACAGGCGTTCGTGAAAAAACATTATATACACAGCTATCTTCAAATCCGGTACTCAGCTGTAGCAATGAGCTGTAGCAATGAGTATCAAATCAAATCAAAGTCGATGTATTACTATGCGATCAGTAACCAAAAATGGCAACTATCATTAGACTGCGTAGCGAAAATGGGTTTCTCGTTATTACAGTTATCTCATAAACTCTTACCTGCACAAAAATGTCATTAACGTTTTCTGTAGGGCTCCTGGGAAGCTCTTCAGAATTGTGATGACAATTTTTTTTTTCGATAATCGGCAAACAAATATTTTAACACAAAAATGTTCACAATTACTAGTGTTTTCTTAACGAAATTCTGCTGAACTATTCAAATTTAGTACAGAGAGCTCTATTAATAATGCTTATCTACCAAGAACTCTGTAAAAATGTGCATTTCTCGAAAATCAGTGGCCAACTTCAGTTATTCAGATATTCAGAATTCTGATCATAGTTTTTTTCTCAAAATTCTGCAGAAATATTTAAATTTTTTACAGAGAAGTCTAGAAGTATAGCATACGTATTAAGAACTCTGCAAAAATGTATACTTCTCGAAAGTCGATTGCCAACTTCACATTACTGTGGAAATTCGTCACTAATTTTAGCAATTATCTCATAAACTATTATACACACAAAGAAATGTCATTAGGGTTTTTTGTAGAACCCTTCCGGAGCGATTGAGAACTGTGTTTATTAAATTTTTTCGCAAATATGGCAATTAATTTTTGTGTACAAGATCAAAATCTCCGCAAGTATCAGTATTTTCTCCGCAAAATTCTGCAGAACTATTCAAATTTTGTAAAGAGATCTCTAGAACTGTGACACGCCTATCAATAAATCTGAAAAAAGGTATATTTCTCTAATGTCGGGTGCCAACTTCTCATGTGTTATGGATTGCCGTTTTGTTTGCGGTTCGAACTGAAGAACCCACGTTTCATCGCTGTGACGACGTTCAACAGCAAAGCGTCACGATCAAACTCGTAACACGGAAGTAAAATGATCTTTCGTTGCACTTTATGGTCTGCCGTTACGCGGTGAGGAACGTAGAGGGTGCACACGTCTGAGTACCTTAACTGGTGAACGAGTTCGTCAGCACTACCAACAGAGACATCCTGTGGTGCAGCGAAGTGTTTGATTGTTATCCGTCGGTGACCAGAAGTGTCCGCAGGTATCAAGATTCAAAAGTGACAGATGTGCGCGGCCGGCTAGCACTCCAGAGATCGAACAGGTTTGCGCGTCCTTGCTGCGATGTTGAGACATTTCGCACAACGACGCACCGTATTTTTGTTCACTGCCATGTTTCTGTAGACATACTGGAAGCACCTGTTAATATCTGCGATGCTCTGGTTTTCCGCCAAAAGGAACCCAATGACGCTCTCTGCTTGGAACGCACCTTCGTTACAGACGCCATTTTGAAAGCTACATAAGGCGCATATCTATTGCAACTTCATAAAACTACAGAGGCGGAAGAGGGAATATTCCACGGTGTCTCACAACAAATTCTGCACTTTTTCAACCGAAAATAGGCCATAAAAAATTGTTGCATTTCCTTTTTAATGTCCCTTGTATGAAGACGAAGGATAATTTTCAAACATATTACGTTCGAGCATTTATTTCGAATTGTCGGTAAGAAAATTAAATCTGAGCATTGGAGAAAGTAAGTATTTTTCCCCTTTAAATCTTCATAATCAGTGGAGAGCGGGTGTAAAACAATTAAAATATAAGGACTTGCTAATTTGGCTGTCAGCTTTATATCTCAAACATATTGTTTTCGAATAATTATGGCCTTCTCTGACGGCATATTTATTCATCTTTCTCGTCTACTACTGTCTTGCAAACCAGTCATAAATCGCGAAAGTGCCAGTGTAAACACAACGTGCTGCGTAAATTAACAGTGACTGGTGCTATAATCATCCTGAGTTAATGATTGTAGGTCAGTGTGTAAAATGATGATGTTGAGGGTTACAATGTCGTGAAATATACAGTTTCTTGATTATTGAAGCTATAAAGGATCATAAAATCTGTGAAAAACGTCTCTCAAAACAGCGGGCCACAGCAATCAGCTGTCGTCTGGGTCAACAAATAAATGCACACCACAAGTTAAATAAAACTAATCTACCAGCTACATTACAGAGAAATTTCGTGAGTGGTTGCCACTGCAGTTCCAGCGTTGGGCCTGTGTACTGATGTTTTGCGTCAAAGAAGCGCCAACGGCCCTTGTATATATTTGTTACTTCTGACTCGCAGTGGCCGCAACGTCCTGCATTCAAGATCTCGCCACTGAAAGGGGGACCACTCCAAAGGGAGATTATATAACTCGACCGACGGCCGCCGCGAGCCACAGCCAGCATTTCTGCTTGACGTGTAGAGAAGCAGCCTCAAAACCGCTACAGCGATGGAGCACATTGTAGGGTCGCCAAATGGCACCCAGTACTAGTTACCAAAGCCATCTCTCCTCACTGCAGTAAGCTGCCTTTTGTAAGACCACTGCTGCTACACATGCAGCTGCGTTCAGTGACGTGGAGCCTTTATAGCGCTAATAATCTTCCATCCAGGTCGTAGAGTTTCAGATGTACGGCGCAGATTTGATCTGTGTCTTGCTTTATATTCAAGGTATATTATAGGTTTCTATCAGCCATTTAGACATTTCATGTTCTGCAGTCAGTGCTGCCCAACTGAAAGCGAGTTGTTTGATAAATTATATAAAGTCAAATCTCATACTGGGCTGAAATTGAGTAAGTATCTATTTTGTTCACATATAGATGGTACAGAACATTACCTAAGCCTTTTAGGAAATGTACAGCAAAGGTATCAACTACGGTCTCACAATCTACAGCTATCTGATAGTCACAAATAATTCTTTTCCTTTCTGCGCAACAGCTCAAGGTTGGTAGCAACAACGCCACGTACACTGTGTGATGGTCAAAAAGAGTCTGGAAAGCTTGTAAGGATGCTGCATGGGAGGTTGTGCTGACACATAATTGTTAAGAAAAAAATCTGACACGTTATGCCATTTCAGAGTTAATTAGCATTGCAGCTAGCCAATCAGGCCGCTGCGAGCCCGAATTCAAGTGGCTGCAAGAGACGATGTCGCCAACGTGTTTTTCGATTGGTTTCCTTAACCCTAACAAGACAGACATACAAAAATTGCACTTGGGATGGTAGTAAGGATGAAACCCGAGCCAAAGGCTGAGCTGTCTCGTGCGCAATCATCTACGCTATTAAAACAACAATAAATGTATCTGGCCTGATTGTCTAACTCCAATGCTAATTAACTCAGAAATAGCGCACAAAGTATCGAGCTTTTTCTTCTTAACAACTATTTCTCAGCAAAACCTACCTTGCAACACTCTTACAAGTTTATCAGACTGTTTATGACCACCTTGTGTAATAAAAGATTACGCAGAACGAATCTTATTAAAAATTAACATTTGTATTTTGGTTGCGAAACGATTTTGTTATCCCTTGTGTAAGAGGGAGAAACATCGACCAGCACGTGTCGGAATTTGACAGCGGTGGATCGTGGCTATCCAGACTGCTATTATCTGTTCCGCGATATTGCTGCTCGCATTAATCGGAATCACGCAACTTGCTCGTTGTCTTTCTCGGAAAGTTGAAGTAATATAAAGCTCTCTGGTTTGCAGCGAGAGACATCATCGAAATGGCACGACGTATCTATGAGCGTCACTTCATCATCTTAAGCTGAAGTGCTGAAACGGCCTCACATCATAATTGGTGACCAATGGAATGTTGTGGTGTTTAAACCCTAAATCCGTCTTCCGACAGAACTTCGTGCGCTTTTTCTGACATCTCGTTCGGTTGAAAATTCGTATGCTGTTAACATAAAAAGAAACGTATACCTGCGGAAGTTGGGAGAGGGGGCTTAGGATTTTCCCAGTTTCCTGAAAAATGTACCAAGATTATCACGGATGAAACTTCCGGGCAGATTAAAACTGTGTGCTTTACCGAAATTAACTCGATCCTTCGCCTACAGTTCTGGAATATCACAGATATTTTGGTGACGCCATGCAATTACTGACATAAATGTGTCTTTCTCCAGATGCGGCAGATGGTACCGTATTCTACAACGGGAGGCTTGTAAACTCTGTGACCGCTGCAAGAGTTGGTCTTCCACACTTAAGAGTGGTTAGGACCACTCGTGGAGCTTTGGCGAGTGTCTTATCTTCTATACAGCAGTGGGCCGAACGTGAGGGTGCGGAAGTCCGTGTTGTTGGTGTCGCGCTGAGGGCGCGCTAGCAGACCCATAATGGGGCCTGCGACCGAACCGCCGAATCTTTCCATCAGTAAATGGGGTATGTTCTCAACTGACTCGGTTGTTTTAACCCCCTCCACTGATGGAATGATCCGTTTCCTAATTCCGTATGTATAAAACCAATACGGACTTGTAGCTGTCACGCCTTTGCGCTTACTGCTACGTATTTTAACTGTAAATAGCTCAGTCCTAATGGTAAGAGGTAGTAGTGAGTTCACGTTGTTAATATTTGAATACAGCACAGCTGCCACAAGCTCAGCTCACTTTTACTCCACTCCTACCCTCGCCATTGCACCACATTAACTAGGTGCTACGTGGACCTTGCTAAATTCACTTGCGTATACATTTTTGGCCGTTACTCGCCAGTATTTACCTTATGATTAGTACACTCCTAACCGGACTATTTCCCTAAGAGCTGTGATGATTGAACGGGTTCGATCCACGGCCTACAGTGCCCTACAGTTCACACGGTAACACTGCCTACCTGACCCACTTAACTTGGTAGTGAGCTTCTGTATCCAATCACCACTGCTAGCAGCAGTGGATAATCCTATCAGCACGACGAGAGCAGCAGACGTACCGTCGAATCCTCCTGAAAATACTTATAACAACGGTCGCCAGCTCTGAAGGAGCAAAAGAATAAATCAATTTTTGGCTCGTTTCAAAGTGAAATGGCTTGAGTTGAATTTAAACTTAATTCTGAATATTACTATTTCTGATCATTCTAGATGATTCTACAAAGCAAATACTCTCTCAATTTCTGTGAGTTGGCTTGGTAATTACTACCAAGACAGTTTATGCAACTTGGGTTAACAAAATTCTATCCTTCAACTTATTTAATGATTTTGGATACCACTCTTTGGACAATTGATACAGAATTAGTTAAGTGACTTTACTTGAAAGGTTACTCAGAAAAATTTAAGTAACTATAAATAGGCGACTCATTCTGGTGTGACCATTGCTCTTTTCAACATTCTTATACGCTAAAGTATTCTACAACCAAAAGAATTGTAAATGAAAGAGGCGATGGTGGCCTCAGTCTGATTTCACTATACTATGTTTGAGGTTACTACACTTTACAATGAACAACATGCGTTGTAATTTTACTCATTACTATATTCTGTCCTCTGCACTTGCATAAAAGAAAACCGGTATTCTCCTTTTACATGTATACAAAGTTCGACTTAACAATTGCAAGCAGTCTTGCCTTGGGTAGACGTGTCGGAGCTGGTGGTGAGATGCATGTGGCTAACGCAGCTCTTCACGCCTCATGCCCTTAATGGCGGCTGGAACTACGAGCTGTAGCACTCGTATAAGCTACTGCACATCCGCCATAAAATCTGGGCGCAGGTACTCTTACAATCAGCCCCAGTGGCATAGAGGCGGCTTCGACAACCATTCGTCGCGTTCTACTCCACAAACGGCGACGATATTCGCCTCTTTGCTGTTGCACAATCACTTTTGCGTGAGCACAGTTACGCACATCCGATCACATCAACACTCCCCAGGCCATTCCATTGTTCAGTCCCTGTGTCTCCAGCTACCCCTAGCTACGCTCGTATCACCAAGAGTGGAGGCGTTCCTCTACCACCTTTTTACCGAAATCATTTAGTATTTAAGAATATTTATATTTATTACCCTGGAGTTCATACCAGTCATAATGATTTACTACTAGCGAAAATGGTTCAAATGGCTCTGAGCACTATGAGACTCAACATCTTAGGTCATAAGTCCCCTAGAACTTAGAACTACTTAAACCTAACTAACCTAAGGACATCACACACACCCATGCCGGAGGCAGGATTCGAACCTGCGACCATAGCAGTCCCGCAGTTCCGGACTGCAGCGCCAGAACCGCTAGACCACCGCGGCCGGCTACTACTAGCGTTTTACAACATTAAATTATACAGTAATAACTTATAATTACCAAGAAAAAGAATACATTTGACTCCAAGAGCTTAGTGCATTGTCTGACAGGTAGCGCTAATTCCCAGTTTCGCCAATAGATGGCATCAGGGTGCACTCCCTGGCAGTCTCACACGAGCGCGCCCGTTTCCGACGCGCGGGCTCCAAATTACTGTCAGCCCACCATCATTTCAGTTCCGTTACAGGCTCCACCTCTCGCTCTCACGTAAGCCTCACAGTAATCGGAGGCAGAGTCCATCGTTGTCTTGGCTGTCTCGGTGACGGCCAGAGTGGTTTTATGCGCTTCTGTGGAAGGCGAGACGCTATCTGTTGTCTGGATACGGTCCGTTTCTGCCTCCGGCCTCCCAAGGAGGGTGGCGCTGGTAACTGATTCAGGTGCCATATTAAGCCACCTCAGCAGGCCTGAAAGCAGGTTGTGGTAGCCACAGGTCCATCTCGACGAAGTGGACGGCGCTGGGAGTGGTCAGTGGTTGTATAACCACTCCTTAGGAGCGCACGGCGCTGGGAGCCGACAGCACTGATAATGGTATGGCTGGTTCCTGGATGCGGACGGTGTTTGGAGTGGCGGACTCAGGGCTACTGATCCAGGAGTGCTGGTCTCACTGAGAGTGACCATTGCTATCTCTTTATATTGCAAGAACCGTGACAGTTGTTGGTGATCGACTGCAGTACGAGCTTGCCGCCAGCCTACGAGGGCAGTTATGAGCGACATGATCTCCGGATGGCAGCTGCCAATTGCTGTTAGGCCATTTCCTCAGACTGTGAATGCGGCTGAGAACTGCTCCATCATTTGGTTTGGCTTCCACCATCGCTGCACGAAATACGCTATACATAGCGTACTCTGCCGCTGTGTCCAGGTGCCTCTTTGGCGGCGCGTGACTTTGAAACGTACACACATGATCTTCGAGTGGGCCAGGAGGCAGATGACACAGGAGGGAGGTTTCCGTATCTGGACCTTCGTTGACGTCTTTTTACGTGGCGCCAGCTCTAGATGTACTGAAAGTCGCGGAAAATGGCCACCTCTCACCCGTCATTTTAAGCACACCACGTTGCCGTGGCTGTGCTTTCCTAAGTTGCTCATTATCTGGCAGCCAAAGCGCTGTTGGGTTCTGTTCACGTCAGAGGGCGTCGGCAAAACTATAACCTCGCACAGTTCTTGGTGTGCCTTGGTGTAGCCTTGTCTTGTTCGTGGCTTGGCGCAGGTAGACAACGCCGTGGAAGCGAAGCGGCTTCGGCACCTGGCCCACTTCTTGCGATGTCACGATCCATGGAAAGCCGCGGATCACGGCCTTCGCGGCTCGTGCCATCTGGGCTCTTGGTGGAGGGCCTTGGTGCAAGTTCAGCCAGAAGCTCCTTGGCTGCGTCTTGTGCAGTCTCGGTGCAAGGTATAGCGACGGCAGGCTACTGTCGCCCTTCGCAATAGAGAAGAAGTTAATCTGTGTGACCACCGTAATAACGACTTTCAACTGCGTTGTGTTCTCCTCAATTTATCGGTCGCTAGACAACAACTCAAGCAAATCGCATTAATGGTGTTTATTACAAAAGGAAATGATTACGATACTTAACATTGTGAGATACAGATGTGCCGCAAGCAGGGGGGCGAGAGACAAACATAAGCAAGCTCTTCTTCGTAATACAAGTGAACCAGTACAGTTTATAAGTCAATGGTGTAGCGTTTGTAGATCGGCTCGACTTAGACTCGGGCCGCGGCCAGGCAGAGCGATGCTTATATTCTCTTGGCCTAGATGCCGCTCCTCTTACGGTGTCGTCCTAGACAGAGGTCTGTAAGCGTAGTATTGGCTGACGTCGTTTCAGAGCCCACTCTGCTCTTCCGTTCTTGATCGTCGTGCCGGCGTTTGACGTTACGCCAGAACAAACTGTGCCCACAAGTTTTCCCTAATATACGAATATTTCAACCAGAAATGTGGGACCGGAGAGTTCTTCGGCGTTGTAGTAGTGGCTGCATTGTCTGTGTCGGTTGCCACTTTCTCAGTATCTGCGGATTTGAAGTCGGTGACTGCTGATGGTGCATATGCGTGGCTGTCGGATACCGGTGGGTCAACTGCGAGTCTCTGAATTCAATCTGATATGCACCGGACGGCAGAGCTCAGCAGAAAGCAGAGAAATGTCCGGATGTCTGTTACTCGTCTCTAGAGGGCACCACATGGCTAAACCTGGCTGACTTCCAGCATGGCTTTAATGATTTACGGAAACTGGCAGTGATTATTTATCTGATTGATTGGTGCATGTATTATTATTGTCTGCAATCTGTTATAGCCTGTATTGTCTGTAGCGTGTGGATGTAAGTCTCTTATCTGAAGCGTCGGGGTAATGTGTACCAAAGGAGGTGGCTTACAAAACACTCGTTCGACCTATACTTGTATTGCTCATCAGTGTGGGATCCGTACCAGGTCGGGTTGATAGAGGAGAGCGGCGCGTTTCGTCACAGGGTTATTTGGTAACCGTGATAGTGTTACGGAGATCTTTAACAAACTCAAGTGGCAGACTCTGCAAGAGAGACGCTCCTGCATCGCGGTGTAGCTTGCTCGCCAGGTTTCGAGAGGGTGCGTTTCTGGATGAGGTATCGAATATATTGCTTCCCCCTACTTATACCTCCCGAGGAGATCACGAATGTAAAATTAGAGAGATTAGAGCGCGCACGGAGGCTTTCAGACAGTCGTTCTTCCCGCGAACCATACGCGACAGAAACAGGAAAGGGAGGTAATGACAGTGACACGTAAAGTGCCCTCCGCCCCCCACCGTTAGGTGGCTAGCGGAGTATAAATGTAGATGTAGATGTAAAAACTGGTGAATGAGATGAAGGAGTGAAGTAGAAGCCTTTTCATACATATTTTCGGACTACTTCTGTATGTATGTCGAGATGGATGTTTGGCCTGATGGGTCCCTAATGTGAGTGGTTGGCGTGGATCGATCTGCACCTGCGATGATGCGGAGGATTTTACTTACAATGACCATACCTTCTTCATATGAGTGGTTGCTGCCATTGACCATATAGCAGATCCGTCGGTAGGACATCACCTACAGGACATACCTCAAATGCGAAACAGGAAGAGATGTGGACTCGGCCGTCGAACAGAACAACCGTCCTCCAGAACTGTGCTCGAAAGACAAGTACCATGATGACCACCGAACCCATTGCTAGGGACCTGCCCCCTGACATGTGAGACCTCATAGTCACTAAACGGCGCGTGAAGGAAGATTAGCAGCTTTACCAGCTTGCTTTAGTAGCTCGCCGACAGGCGTTTTAGAAGGCTGGAAGGACAGGTGAAAGAGATTACAGGAGCAAAGAGTCTCTATTGGGATTACAGAGAAGAGTAATAGGACACGAACGAAGTATGGAGCATCATGAAAGTGCAGAAGGCTACGCCCAGAGTAGACAGGCCACTCTGAGGGGAAAATGGATTTGTTTATGAAGACGAGGAAAAAGTTGAAGAACTCGCAACATCAATGGACCCACAGTTCCGAAACAGCACTATCGAAGATGACGAGAGTGAAAGGCGGGAGAGAGAAATAGTCTGACGAGTGGCTCAACTGATAGAGATTAGGCAGAAAATAGAGCTCAAACCTGTTTCCAATCGTCTTATATGTGCCTACACCAAGCGACTAGGAAACACAAAATCTTCAGCTACCGGAAAGATCCATGTCCCACGTTTAAAACACTTACCTCCTTCATCAGTCACCTACCTCACCACAATCTATAACCAACATCTCTCTCTAACCCTTTTCCTAACCATCTGGAAAATGACTCAGGACTTACACAAACCACACAAGCACCTCCTCTCTCAAAAGTTACAAACCATTTCACTAATGTGCTTTCTAGAGCAAGTACTGGAGAGTGCCATACACAGAGCACTCAACCTATTCCCAAAAACAACATAATCACCCCAGAGGAATTAGCCGTGCCATCTCGCGTCGATCAATCGATCGCAAGGTCACGATAGCTGCACACGATTTTTCGTTGTTGTCCACGAGAAGAGCTTTGGTTGGCACGAAGGTTGACGGTGGGAATTGGTGGGCCGAATCGAAAGGAGGACTTTCAGGACGTGAGGCCGTTTCACCTCCACTGTCTGGAGCTGATAGAAAACGGCGCCTGCAAATCACAGACCTCATCCCGCCAAGACGGCGTTTTTGGTTGGCTGCTGTGGCAGTGGGACTATGGAAATTTGCCTGTGCTGAGCCTGTGGAGATTTTGTGTGACTTCTCACTATCGATCCATCGAATATTTTGTTCACGTCGTATGGGACCTGCCCCATCCACCAGCACATCCGTGGGTGGCGGGTCCACACCGCGCACCCTGTCCGTCGGGTTATCCCGACTGTCGCGGGGTTGAATTGTATACGTAGAACTTCTCCTGGTTCTGCATTTATGTCACCAACGGACGTGACACATTGCTTATGTTACTGCTGTTGTCAACAAATCTGCTGCAATCATTTAAGATATTATATTTAAAATTCAATCGAAAAGTTTTGTAATTGTTAAGGTTTTGATTATTAGCATGCAGCTTGGCTGACTTCAGATAACTGTGAATGTTTGACAAACTTCTTAGTTCTTTAACTGTTTAAAAGCTCTTTTGCTGGCGTCAACTGATGAACTCGTTTGTTTAATTTCTTACTTGTTTTTAAAAGCTATTTTACTGACATCGTAAGTTGACGACTTTTATGTAAATAGAGGGTTATGCATGAAAGACTGTGACCGCTGCTTTCTTGCTTCCTGGCCCAGCCCTACCATCAACAGCATGTTAAGGTGCTTTAGGGTACCTACGCCCGTTTGAATGAATGATGGCGAGCGTCGACCCGTAGAGTATGCTCTCAGAGCCTTGTCGACAGCAGAACTGAAATACTCGGTGTATGAGTGGGAGGCACTCGCGATAATGTTGAATTTTATTTGGAACACCAGAATTTTGTTTTCGAAACCGATAATCAGATTTTTAGCTGCGTGATGGGTAGGCTCATGAAGACAGGACGTATCGTAAGGTGGGCTGTGCGTATCTCTACCTTTCGCTTCTCCGTCAAGCACATTTGGGGAGCGGACAATTAGGTACTCAAGCTCGTTTCGAATTTAAAGGAGAAGCAGATCCAGGAATCATTAATTCAGGGTGTCAAGCAAAGGCGTCTTGCTGGGGAACAGGTGTCAGGCTACGAACTAAGAAATGGCGTTGCGTGTTGTAAAACCAAGAGTGATATGTGCCTTATGATCCGTTTACCTGAGGAATTAGTTCCGGCTATCTTTAAATATTTTCACAGTTCTCTGGTGGACTTTTAGGCGTGAATAAAATTTTTATGAAAATTAAGCAATACCTGACGTGGCCAACTATGCCTAAAGTCATCGTAAATTAGTGGAGAAGTGCGAAGATTGTAAGGTTGCCAAGCCCAGTTACAGTCCTAGGCGAGGGTTGCTTCAGTCCACGTGAGTAGGTAATCCCATAGACAAAATGTTCATTGATTACGTCGGGCCGCTCCCGCGTACAAAATATGGAAAACGTTATGTTTTCGCGGCAGTGGATGCCTTTTGCAGGTTTTTATGGTTGATAGCGAGCAGGGGAGTGACTACTGCCTCATCTATTCGGAATGTGTCAAGAATTTTTTCCATCTTCTGCCCTCCACGGTCGTTAGGTTTCGACAATGCTGCGGCATTTTTGTCGAGGCAATTTAAGCGCTTTTGTTTTAACAATGCCATTGCCCATCTCCTCTCACTGCCATACCGTACTACTGTCACCCGTCATTTGCCTAAAGGGTGAACCGTTACCTGAAATCGACGCTGATAATTTTCCACTATCAGTTGCAGCGCAAGAGGGACACGTCCATTCCGTGGCTAAACTTAGCCTTTAAATCGACATATCCCGAAGTTTTGACGGCAACACCCGCATCGTCGACCTTGAGCTACCCTCTCAATTCCCCACTCACTAAATTGTGGTCCGCGAACGATCTTTTGTCGGACAGTCAGCCCTGAGATCATTCAGCTAAAACTGGAAGACAGCCAGGAAGAACATTGAGCTCGCACAACGATGTAAGAACGGCCGCTGAGCATGGCAGGTGAAGGTTGGTGATCGCGTCTTTATGTCTGACTTCTGTGGCCAGGGGCGGGGTGACGCGTCCACATCTGGTAAGTGGATTAATCGCATTTTTAGGACACTGTGGGAATATACAGGTGTTAAACCCAGTCAGGCTCTCAGTGAGCAACCTCGTCACGGGCAAGGTTTCCAGGGACCATGTTTCGCTGGGTACAGTGGCAAGTTAGGGTGTTTTAGTAAACTTAAGCCCCTGTTCCAATCCTTGGGGGGAAGGGTTCTAAGTTTAAGTGGGGGAGGTTGAGCCGTGCTCGCTCGCATCGATCAATCAATCGCATGATCGCGGTAGTTGGGCACAACTTTTGGTGGTTCTCTATGTGAGGAGCTTTGATTGACAGAATTGGCTGGTCGCGTTGGAAGGAGGACTTGCAGGGCGAGAGGCTGTTTTACCTCGCTGCCTGGAGCTGATAGAAAACGACGTCTGCAGAGCACAGACCTCATCCCGCGAAGACTGTGTTTTTGGTTAGCTGTAGTGGCTTTGGAACTCTGGAAATTTGCCTGTGCCGAGCGTGTGGAGATTTTGATTGAAATTTTGCTACCAATTCATCAGATATTTTGTTCGCGTTGCATCAGCACATCCGTGGGTGGCGAGGTGGCACCGCCCACCTGATCCCTTTATCCCGACTGTTGCGCGGCTGAATTATATCTGTTTAACTTCTTGTGGTTCTGAACTTACGTCACCAACGGACTTGACACATTGCTAATGTTACTACTGTTGTTAACAAAACTGCTGCAGTCAATTAAGATATTATATTTCAAAATCAATCGAAATTTTTTTAAATGTTAAGGTTTCAATTATTTATATGCGCTTCAGATACCTGGTAATGTTGGACGAACTACTTTGTTTCTTAATAGTTTGAAAGCTCTTTTGCTGACATCAGTTGATGACCTCATTCCATTGTTAACATCCGACATGTTGTTTAATTTCTTGCTAGTTTTTAAAAGACGTCGTAAGTTGCCGACTTTTATTTAAACAAAAGTTTATGCACGTTTTCAACTGTGAACTCTGATTTCTTGGCTCCTGGTCCAGCCCTACCACGCTTCAGAGTATTAAGTTGCTGTAGGGAAACTCCGCCCGTCTGATGCACTTTGGCTTCCTACCTGAACATCGCACCATCACCAATCCCTGCGTCTGGTGGAACACATACGCAGGGCGGGAGACAGGAAACACAACACAGGAACGCTCATTGCGGACATCGACAAAGCGTTCTATGATGGTTCGAGTGATTGCTTAATAAACAAATTATCACAGTGAGACAGTCCAGCACACGTGATCAGCATCATTGATCGGTTCCTGGCTGGTAGGCAGTGCTATGTTAGGTAAAGCAAAGGCGTTAGTCCCGCAGCGCTCGTACCCCGTACTTAACACGCTCTACACCAGTGACGTTCCAAAATTGGCGGGAGGTGAAAATGCCCTCTACGTGGACGATACGGCGGTGTATGAAAGGAGCAGCAACCTAAACTTCATTGCAAGAAAACAGCAGCAACACCCACATGCCATCACCCAGTGTTGCAACTTCTGAAAAATTAAAATAAACCCAGAAAATAGTGTTGCTGTAGTGTTCACAAGCAACTTAATTACTCCAAATCGACAGATATCTGTAGTTGGCAGAGAGTTAGAATGGAGGGACTTCACAACACACCTTGGCCTACAGCTCGACGGACGCCTGGCGTTCGTGAAACAAGTAAACATAACAAGAAGCAAGAGTTTCCATGCTTTTCACCAGTTGAATCCGCTCTTAAAGTGTGTGTGTGTGGGGGGGGGGGGGGGGGTAGGATTATCAGTAGAGACAAATCTTAGGTAGTACGCCGCTTGGGGTAGCCGTGCGGTCTGAGGCGTCTCGTCAAGGTTCGTGCGGCTTCCTTCGTCGGAGGTCTGAGTCCTCCCTCGGGCATGGGTGTGTGTGTTGTCCTTAGCGTAAGTTAGTTTAAGTTAGATTAAGTAGTGTGTAAGCCTAGGGACCGATGACCTCAGCAGTTTGGTCCCACAGTCCTTACTACAAAAATTGCTCTGAGCACTATGGGACGTAACTGCTCAGGTCATCAGCCCCCTAGAACTTAGAACTAACTAACCTAAGGACATCACACACATCCATGCCCGAGGCAGGATTCGAACCTGCGACCGTAGCGGTCGCGCGGTTCCAGACTGCAGCGCCTAGAACTGCTCGGCCACTACGGCCCCTTACTACAAATTTCCCAACTTAGGTTGTACAGGATTTTTATCCTGCCAACGATTCTGTTCGGAGAGAAACGGCTTCTGGGTTGCTTTTATCAAGGTGCTCCAGATTAGCGGGAACTTCCCCCCCCCTCCCTCCCCCTCTTTCAGCCCTAAGGCGGGTGGAAGGGGCCACGTTCGAGTTCCGTCGTAGACAGTCACATTCCACCCCGTGTCCCGCACTGATGCGTCTCGGCCAAGAGCGCTTGCAGTGTATTGTGGAAGATAACGGGTCCCACGGCAGCCACTGTCTCTGTTTACTAGACCAGCATTGTTCTTAATTTCTATGGCTTCCTTCACTATGGTGTTCTAAAATCCTCTGACTTTGCACAGCACTCCCATCTGTTCAAAATCACACATATGGTGTCTTCCAAGCTGTGCTCGGAGCCAGCCGATTCATCTTTCTGACCCAATCGAACGATCTAATCGTACTCCAAGCAGTGCTGCTGAACGCAGCGTTCTATCTGAACAATGTACAGCAGCTCACCACAACATAGTATAATGTAGACGCCAAGGGTGCGCAGTTCCGGTGAAACCATCCCCACGCCAGTTAGGTCTCTAGTCATCTGCAGTGGTCGGAAGATTGTTTTAAGGTCACACTTCTTATCGATAATTGTGGAATCATCTGTCACTGGTCCAACACTTGACAGAAATGCCAGTCGCAGTCGTATCTCCTTGTGTTATTTCGGAGATGCACGTTGTATTTGTTGCCTTCTTAATGTTTGTGTCAATGAACATTCCTCTGGAAGACTTCCGTCATGCATTCCCGTTCGGTAGAGAGGTTTTCCTAGTCACATTGCCCCACCTCTGAGAACAAGAGTCCTCAAAATAGTTCTGCGTTGGTGGAAGTAGTGGTAGCAAGATACACTACCGGCGACTAAAATTGCTACACCACGAAGAAGACGCGCTACAGACGCGAAATTTAACCGACAGGAAGAGGATGCTGTGATATGCAAATGATTAGCTTTTCAGAGCATTCACACATGGTTGGTGCCGGTGGCGACACCTAAAAGTTTCCAACCGATTTCTCATACACAAACAGCAGTTGACCGACGTTGCCTGGTGAAACGTTGATGTGATGCCTCGTATAAGGTGGAGAAATGCGTACCACCACGTTTCCGACTTTGATAAAGATCGGATTGTAGCCTATCTCGATTGCGATTTATCGTACCGCGACATTGCTGCTCGTGTTGGTCGAGATCCAATAACTGTTAGCAGAATATGGAATCGGTGGGTTCAGGAGGGTAATACGGAACGCCGTGCTGGATCCCAACGGTCTCTTTATCACTAGCAGCCGAGATAACAAGCATCTTATACGAATCGCTGTAACGGATCGTGCAGCCACGTATTGATGCCCGAGTCAATTGATGGGGACGTTTACCAGACAACAACTATCTGCACGAACAGTTCCACGACGTTTGCAGCAGCATGGACTATCAGTTCGGAGACCATGGCAGCGGTTACTCTTGACGCTGCATCACAGACAGGAGCGCCTGCGATGGTGTACTCAACGACGAACCTGGGTGCACGAATGGCAAAACGTCATTTTTTCGGATGAATCCATGTTCTGTTTACAGCATCATGGTGGTCGCATCCGTGTTTGGAGACATCGCGGTGAATGCACATGGGAAGCGTGTATTCGTCATCGCCATACTGGCGTATCACCTGGCGTGATGGTATGGGGTGCCATTGGTTACACGTCTCGGTCACGTCTTGTTCGCATTGACGGCAGTTTGAACAGTGGACGTTACATTTCAGATATGTTACGATCCGTGGCTCTACCCTTCATTCGATATCTGAAAAATGGTTCAAATGGCTGTGAGCACTATGGGACTTAACATCTGAGGTCATCAGCCCTCTAGAACTTCGAATTACTTAAACCTAAGTAACCTAAGGACATCACACACATTCATGCCCGATGCAGGATTCGAACCTGCGACCGTAGCGGTCGCGCGGTTCCAAACTGTAGCGCCTAGAACCGCTCGGCCACTCGGGCCGGCTTCATTCGATCCCTGCGAAACCCTATATTTCAGCAGGATAATGCATGACCGCATGTTGAAGGTCCTGTATGGGCCTTTCTAGATACATAAAATATTCGACTGCTGCCCTGGCCAGCACATTCTCCAGATCTCTCACCAATTAAAAACGTCTGGTCAATGGTGGCCGAGCAACTGGCTCGGCACAATACGCCAGTCACTACTCTTGATGAACTGTGGTATCGTGTTGAAGCTGCATGCGCAGCTGTACTTGTACACGACATCCAAGCTCTGTTTGACTCAATGCCCAGGCGTATCAAGGCCGTTTTCACGGCCAGAGGTGGTTATTCTGGGTACTGATTTCTCAGGATCTATGCACGCAAATTGCGTGAAAATGTAATCACATGTCAGTTCTGGGATAATATATTTGTCGAATTGCCGGCCGCGGTGGCAGTGCGGTTCTGGCGCTGCAGTCCGGAACCGCGAGGCTGCTACGGTCGCAGGTTCGAATCCTGCCTCGGGCATGGGTGTGTGTGATGTCCTTCGGTTGGTTAGGTTTAAGTAGTTCTAAGTTCTAGGGGACTTATGACCTAAGATGTTGAGTCCCATAGTGCTCAGAGCCATTTGAACCATTTGAACCATTTGTCGAATGAATACCCGTTTATTATCCGCATTTGTTCTTGGTGTAGCAATTTTAATGGCCAGTAGTGTATATGCAAATACAGATCACTTACGTCGGTTCCCCGTACCTAGAGTGGGCTAACGTGCAACTTTGCTTCTTTCAAACCCACGTGTCCAGTAATTTGAGAGAGCGGTGATTCCCCACTTCCATCATAAATTTTATGTTCTTATGGAAACCGTTTATGTGTCCAAGCAGTCCGTTGAGCGATACCCTGCATGTGACGACACAACGAATGTGCCATTCACATATGTGTGGGTTTTACAGCAAATTCCCAAAAAACTTTGGTATATAGATTGGCCAATACTAGTTCAGTTGGTCACTGCCTATAACTGGTGCTATCAAAAGGCATAGCCCCGCTGAATGTAAGTGGAAGTGAGGTCATGCTAGAGAACTCTCATCATTTTTTGTCACAGACGTTATGTGAGCAAGTCTAACTTATCTTGAAGGGGCACTCGCGTATGTAATGACAAGGAACAGAAAAAATAAGTCGTGTTGTTTCGTGGGCAGTGTGGTTGTTTCTTTTCTGCAGGTTTCGGTGATAATTACTACCCGCTAGTTCCTCTTTTCGATTACATGTTTTTGTTCCATTTAACCACTTTTTAACGTTACTCTGAAAATGAAACTTAACTTCTCATTTACATTATACACTCATGTTCAGGAAAAACAGAACACCTTGTCCGAATAGAGATACGAAATTCATGTTCACAAGACATGGAGATTAGTATGTTCTCCAGAAATGATTGGCATTTCTGTCACTTCGGTTTAGCACGTGTCCTGTTACCTAGTAGGCATAGGGTCCACCATGGGCCCTGATAACTTGTTCCATGCGTCATGGCATCGACACGTATAAGGTGCGAATGGCGTACTGTCGTATAGCCATCCATGCTACATTCATCTGGGTCCAAAGTTCGTTTGTGGTGGTTGGCATTGGGTCACAGCACTGCACCCGTCGTTTCGCTATATCTCACACATTTTCGGTTGGAGACAAGTCTAGTGGTCTGCTGAGCCAGGACAAAAGGCTGACATACAGTGACACCAACAAGACAAGTATTCGTGCAGCAACATGTGGTTGTGCATCGTCTTGCTGAAAAATGGCATCTGGGGTGTTGTGCAAGAATGTTATGGTTACGTGTCGCAGTACGTCATTCACTTATGTCACATTGCCCACAGTGCCCTGGACACGCACCAACTGTGATTTGTGGTTGTACCCAGTAGTAACCCGCACCACAAGGCCTCGAGTTGGCACTGTATGTCTTGTGAGAACGCAGTCACTGTGATGCCGCTCCCCCTGTCTGCAGCGAACCAAAGTGCGGCCATCATTTTCAAACAAACAGAACCTGGATTCATCCGAAAACACTATCTGATGCCACTCCTGTTCCCAGTGACTTTGTTCCATACACCGTTGCAACCTAGCTTGTTTCTGTTGATTCGTCAAAGGTAGGCAGAGAAGTGGACGACACACGTAACCCATGCCGTATCAAACGGCGACAGACTATCACCTGATAGCGTACGATGAATTACATTGTTCCACTGTCGCGCCAGAGCAGAGGATGACGCTGATCTGCTCTGTCCGGATGAGGTGTCGGTCTTCTCAGGTTGTTGGTCTGGATGGTGCGACCTGACCCATTCCGTTGTGTTCTACGGTCTTCCGTGAACCATTCTGCTTACACCCGTTGCACTCCCGAACACACTTCGTCCCTCAATAGCATCAGTTTCCCGGATGTATGCATCACATTCTCTCAAGCCAGTAACGCGGCCTCTTTCAAACTCACAGATCTGACGGTACATACATCTGCGAGGCATGCTGCACATCTGCTCAAGTTACACTGATCCATTACCTCCGGTTTATAGCGACAACGAGAACCGAAGGCCCATTTTACCGGTAGTTGGTGTTGCACCGCGATATCGATGTTGACCTTGAACCCGCGGGCCGACATGTTTCAAATGCTAATCATTTCAGCAGAAGATACTAATCTGCATGTTCTGTGAATATGAATGTCCTATCTAGTCGTCAAGGTGTTCTGTTTTTTATGAGCACGAGTGTATTTATCATACCATGCATATCACATTTATTTATGTTATGCTGATATGAGACGAAAAGAAAAACGTGTGTATTATTTTTGATAATCCATTTTTCCACTATCTAACAGCCCGCGGAAACAAAGCAAATATCTATATCTTTCCGTACAAGGTCTGATTTCCCTTATTTTATTATGATTTTAGTTTCTCCCTATGTAAGTCAGCATCAACAAAATATTTTCGCATTAGGAGGAGAAAGTTGGTGTTCGATATATCATGAGAAGATACCGCCGCAACGAAAAACGCCTTTGTTTCAATGATGTTCACTCAAAATTCTGTATCATGTACTCGATACTCCCGATAATTTTCGATAATACAAAATGTGCTGGCCTTCTGTGAACTTTTTGGATATACTCCGTTGTTAATCCTGTGTGGCAAGGATCGATACAGCTCAGCAGTACTCTAAAAGAGGATAGACAAGCGTAGTATGGACAGTCTCTTCAGTAGATCTGTTGCATCTTTTAAGTGTTCTGCAAATAACACACAGTCAATGTGTGTTCTTTCCAACTTAAGTAGTACGTAATTGTAATTCCTCGGTATGTAGTTGAATTTACAGCCCTTATATTTGATTGATTTAACATGTAAATTAAGTTTAACGGATTTCCTTTAGGACTCAAGTGGATAACCTTACACTTTTCACCTTACACTGCCAATATTCGCACCATACATATAACTTTTCTAAAACGTATTGCAATTTTTTTCGGTTTTCTGGTGTCTTTATTTGACGATAAATGACAGCATCATCGGCAAACAACCAAAGACGGCTGCTCAGTTTGCTCGTTTATACAGGGTGTTACAAAAAGGTACGGCCAAACGTTCAGGAAACATTCCTCACACACAAATAAAGAAAAGATGTTATGTGGACATGTGTCCGGAAACGCTTAATTTCCATGTTAGAGCTCACTTTAGTTTCGTCAATATGTACTGTACTTCCTCGATTCACCTCCAGTTGGCCCAATTGAAGGAAGGTAATGTTGACTTCGGTGCTTGTGTTGACATGCGACTCATTGCTCTACAGTACTAGCATCAAGCACATCAGTACGTAGCATCAACAGGTTAGTGTTCATCACGAACGTAATTTTGCAGTCAGTGCAATGTTTACAAATGTGGAGTTGGCAGATACCCATATGATGTATGGATTAGCACGGGGCAATAGCCATGGCGCGGTACGTTTGTATCGAGACAGATTTCCAGAACGAAGGTGACCCGCCAGGAAGACGTTCGAAGCAACGGAGCACGGAACATTCCAGCCTATGACTCGTGACTGGGGAAGACCTAGTACGACGAGGACACCTGCAATAGACGAGGCAATTCTTCGTGCAGTTGACGATAACCCTAATGTCAGCGTCAGAGAAGTTGCTGCTGTACAAGGTAACTTTGACCACGTCACTGTATGGAGAGTGCTACGGGAGAACCAGTTGTTTCCGTACCATGTACAGCGTTTGCAGGCACTATCAGCAGCTGATTTGCCTCCACGGGTACGCTTCTGCGTATGGTTCATCCAACAATGTGTCAATCGTCATTTCAGTGCAAATGTTCTCTTTACGGATGAGGCTTCATTCCAAAGCGATCAAATTGTAAATTTTCACAATCAACATGTGTGGGCTGACGAGAATCCGCACGCAATTGTGCAATCACGTCATCAACACAGATTTTCTGTAAACGTTTGGGCAGGCATTGTTGGTGATGTCTTGATTGGGCCCCACGTTCTTCCACCTACGCTCAATGGAGCACGTTATCATGATTCCATACGTGATACTCTACCTGTGCTGCTAGAACATGTGCCTTTACAAGTACGACACAACATGTGGTTCATGCACGATGGAGCTCCTGCACATTTCAGTCGAAGTGTTCGTACGCTTCTCAACAACAGATTCGGTGACCGATGGATTGGTAGAGGCGGACCAATTCCATGGCCTCCACGCTCTCCTGACCTCAACTCTCTTGACTTTCATTTAATGGGGCATTTGAAAGCTCTTGTCTACGCAATCCCGGTACGAAATGTAGAGACTCCTCGTGCTCGTATTGTGGACGGCTGTGATACAATACGCCATTCTCCAGGGCTGCATCAGCGCATCAGGGATTCCATGCGACGGAGGGTGGATGCATGTATCCTCGCTAACAGAGGACATTTTGAACATTTCCTGTAACAAAGTGTTTGACGTCACGCTGGTACGTTCTGTTGCTGTGTGTTTCCATTCCATGATTAATGTGATTTGAAGAGAAGTAATAAAATGAGCTCTAACATGGAAAGTAAGCGTTTCCGGACACATAACATATTTTCTTTCCTTGTGTGTGAGGAATGTTTTCTGAAAGTTTGGCCGTACCTTTTTGTGACACCCTGTATAGTTAAGGAACAACAGAGAGCCTATAAAACTACCTTGGGGAACGCAAGAAATCACTTAGTCGATAACTTTCCTTCTATTACTAGGAACTGTGACCTCTCTGACAGGAAGAGATTTATAGGTCTCGTCAGAGTATCTGCACTACTCAGAACACTCATTCCAGGCAGACAGCAATATCCTTGCTGTGTCTGCAGTAATGGGGTTTAAGTTTTGTTTTCCTGTGATTAACACATGAATCTAGGGAATTGAAGACTGATCTGTTTGGATCTGTGGCCATGCTGTTTGATAACCTCGGCTGAAGATGACATCCCTCCTTGAGGTCTGCATGGAGCACTTGCCACTTTAACTTTATATAAAATCTTATATGTTTCATCACTAAAAATTCATTTGCCCATAATACTAAAATATTATCCAAGATGTTTTAACTTTGTTTTAACTTTTAATAAACTTCGTGCAAAGTGGTATGTTTCGAAATCTCTAAGATAAAAAATCATGTTAATTAAGCCACGAGGCCTCCATAAGAATCCATTTCACTTAGTAATCCCACATCGAATTGACATACTCAGTTCTTGCATTAGACACCAGAATGTGGTAGCATAGTGGAAGAATTCAATCATTTCTTAAAAATATTCTGCCACTTAACAGATGTGGAGAGCCATGAGTACCAGCGTTTGAAAACAAGAAGACAGAAAACCTTTGGATCTCTGTTTTCCTTCAGAAGGTGCAAATACAGATGATTCCTTTTCCTGTTGCTCTAGAAAGCATCCTAAATTTTTTGTCGTAGTATTCAACTTATTATGTCCCTTCAAACAACGTTCGCTGTACGATTCAGCTTATGTCCAAAGCACCTAATATGATTTAAAGGACCACTTATGATTGTTTTCAAAGAGTCAACGCATTCTTTCATGTATTTGGCACTGTCTCCACAGTCTCGTACTGCACAGGGTGTTTATGAAGTCACTTACCATTATCAACTTTAGCACTTCATAATGGAGTACAAACAGCAGGAACATACACTGAGATATTTCCTGATCCAAATTTACTTCATTCCAGTGCAAATGTAAACACATGTCCCGTCGTTACTGTGATGCCCGAAACACGCTTGCTCATATAATTTAGGCGTTATTGGTTCCACACCTGTGGAATAGCAATTTTTCACTCGCAGAAGATTATTGATTTTCACTTGGTACGCCTCGGACTTGATAAATCAACAGATGAAAAAGTCCTCTGCGATTAAATCGGACAAGCGAGAACGGAAAATCTTGGCGAAGCGCGGCCAATCTGTCTCACAAGAAAAGTGGAATTTAAGTAGCTCCCTAAGTTGTTGGCCAGCAATAACAGCCATTCTTTCTTCTGTTGTGTACATTATAGTACATTAGCAGAAAAAAGTCTACATTTTTAAGTTTAAGACAGGAGTGGTAAGGAACTTCGTAAACACCTCGTATTGTTTATTTCTGAAGAGCCTCGAAGATTGCACGACCATACTGAATTGAGTTTGTTGTCTGCAGAATCTGTGTGCTTTAAACAAAAGGCTTCTTCTCATTCCACGCTTCAACAGTTCTCAGCATCAGATCTAAAACACAACGACTTCTTCTGCCAGTGATTTCGTCGGCTGATGCATCATCATCTCCTGCAAAAAGCTGGCTCGCTACATATTCTTATCGTGGCCGTTTTACTGTATGCACGATAGTCTCTCTCATTGTTGTCACAAGTGGGATGTTACCAGTACCTAAAATGGAACAATTATTTTATTAGCTATCTGGCATTTCAAAGTTAAGTTTTTACTGTTCTAGAGAAAACAATATTGTTTTGTTAAATAATAAGTTATAACTTTTAATAACCTGAATGTCAATCTTTATTTTTACTGGCAACAGAACTGTGCTGATCTCCGATGAATCTTCTTTTTTCGGTATGGGGAGTGGAATGCTGCCCTTCAAAAATGTTTGAATAGTCCTGTGGCCTAGATAACCACAATCGCTTTCCTACTCTTTTGTAGATTCTAAGCTGCTGCTAATGCAGGACTGTCGCTTTATTGGCGAACTGGGGGTGCTTGATTTTATTTTTCCATATGATTTTCACTCTGCACATATTCCAAAATAGTATTTTTACGTTCCCATACAATTCTGCTGTTGCGATACTTACAAAAAAACACTTGTTTATCAGGAGCACAAACCCTCCTGTTTCAAACGCAGGCTTCGACGTTTTCACAGACGTGAATAACCGTAGTACACGTGTTCGTCACTGAATTTAAGAGACAATGAATAGTGCTAGAATTTGTTCTCAATCGAGAATGTAGAAGAGAACGCCTATAGCGCTGTGCTGCTGCAATCTCTGAACATTTCTGTGAAACGGCTACACGACCAAAAAACGTGCCGCGAGACAAATTGCGACTCCTCTGAATGCAATAACTCTTCCAACGGCTTTTGAAAATAACATCAAAACAGTTTTGGTGATATAATGGTTTCCCGTGTTAGCACGTATTACAAGCTGAGTTTACGCCTTGACAAATACAGAATTTGTCGTGGTATTCCCCCACACGACGAATGCTTAAATGTTTCGTCTAACCGAAATGCAAATCGCGTAATTTATTTAAATATTCAATAATACTACTTTCGTTGCAAAAATACGGATTGGTGGTAATGGAACACAGTATTAAACCATGGCTACCACAATGCTGTTGCACAAAATATTGTTTAACTTCTACGGTTGGCTGGGTTGGCTGCGAGCGGACAGAAACAGCTCCGGTCTCATTTCTTAGAATCGTTACTTTAAATGAAGTTATGCGCCACAGTCAGCCCTGATGAAAAACGTTCATACCTAATTTCAACATTAAATAGCTATCAATTACCACTGAACTCTCAGCTGTACGGCGTTTTCTGCACGGGAACAAAAAAAACTGCTAATTTCATCGACATTTAGTTAAAAACAGCAAATTTTGTGAAATTTCGCAGAAAATCACAAATTTCGCATGTATTGTTTCTAAGCACCAGTACATTGAATGTTCCGAGAATGAATCGTTATTGCTACTACTCTTTGTACTAAAATGACGGGAAACGTCATATAGGTGCTTAAAGAAGTTCTGTATTTAGCTATTTTCGCGTTGTAACTAACGCTTTATCAGCGTAAGTCGTTTTAAGGCAAAAGTCCATTTAAGTTCCATGAAAACGTGCAATTCTCGTCAGGATTTGTTATAACTAAATGTCAAATAATAAAATATCTGCGATTAAAGCCCTTAGAAAATAGTGAAATAAAATATGAAATTGTTAGGCTCAAGGCTAGAGCATAGCATAGTTGGTTAAGGCTCAGCGTCCTGGAAGAAGACGTCAATTGCTAGTGTTTACGTGCTGCTAAATACTATTTTTTTTCACCTCCGCGTTTTCTAAAAGGTTATGGGACTTTCCAATGAAATTAGGTAGAAATAATTTCTGTAATATTTCATGTTTTGTAAATGTAAGAGGTTCTCTGCCAGAAGTGGATTTGTTCCATTTGATGATCTTTTATAAGCTGATGTCCTTACTGGCCGGGCCTTTATCTTTTCGTTTTGTCTTATTACATGTCCACAAGCACTGAAGTTTTTATTGATGTATACTACAGACAGGGAAACGTGACTAGCATATTGTCAAGAAAGGAAATGAGCATTTTAATAGAACTAACGTAGGAATTACAGGCGCACACATTTTTGTAAACAAACTGTATGGTTTGCGATCCAAATAAAGTCGACAACTGCCACTCGAGTGCGATGAGAGCGAAAAATCACATTAACGAGCTCGTACCGTGTGCCGACGCCGCTGTCTCTCGTGAAGTTCGATATCCTGTCTACGTGCACGTCAGCGTTAGCTGCCTCATCCCCTATGCCGACGGCCTTACTTGCGTCTCGCAACGGATCTCTCAACAGATATATTGGAGTGTGTGAACATCATTTCGTACGCAGATTGCTAGCGGTATGAACGACAACGTGGTACAAGAGAGCCAGTGAAGTGTGACAGTTTAGCAGGTATGCGGACGCATAGCGTAGTACACCTCTCTGCCCATAGAACACATTAAACAACACAGGTAAGGAATTACATGTAGCAACGTCACTGTTGTCCAAAAGCCATAATTCTGCGCCAACTCCGAGAACCATATCGAAACAAGAGATCACAATCGGGGTGAAACATGAAATTCACATTCTGCCAGTATAAGCACCGAAAACGTTGAAACATCATAGCTGCACAGCACTGAGGACTTTACAACTTGGGTGAGGATAAAGACACTAACATGCTGTCAGAGGATAAAAGCCGTGAGACCGTTTTCTTTTCGTTCAGGATCGTAGACCCACGTCACATACCTTGATTCTGGAATGGCAACAAACGAATTATGCAGACGGACAGTGAGTACAACAACACCTGAAGCACAACGAACTGTTAGCATGGGGAAGACTGGTGCGGCGCGTCTACCCTAGACAAAAAATTACACCCAACTGCCAGCCACAGTGGCCGTGCGGTTCTAGGCGCTGCAGTCTGGAACCGAGCGACCGATACGGTCGCAGGTTCGAATCCTGCCTCTGGCATGGATGTGTGTGGTGTCTTTAGGTTAGTTAGGTTTAATTAGTTCTACGTTCTAGGCGACTGATGACCTCAGAAGTTAAGTAGCACAGTATTCACTGCCATTTGAACCATTACATCCAACTTGACAAAGAATAACGTCAGCTATAGTTCTACTGAATGTTCCATCGTCTTTATTTCACGAGACGAATGTGAGAATAAGTAATATCAGATTATTCATCGAACTTACACTCTCGGAATTCTTACACTTAACTTCTCGCCGGCGGTTCTAGGCGCTCAGTCCGCTACGGTCGCAGGTTCGAATCCTGCCTCGGGCATGGATGTGTGTGATGTCCTTAGGTTAGTTAGGTTTAAATAGTTCTAAGTTCTAGGGAGCTGATGACCTCAGAAGTTAAGTCCCATAGTGCTCAGAGCTATTAGAACCATTTTGAACTTAACTTCTCGCACGACGACTCCACTCCACAGTTTGTTACTTACGTTTGATGAGCATCTCAGTACGACTTACGCGTTCACTAAAAGAACTCCTAAAGAAACAAACCGGTCTCCTTTGGATCTGACATGTCTCTCCTATTTGCTCGATATAGTAACGGTCCCAGAATGACGAGCGATGTTGAGGAGTCGATCGATGAGCTGGTCTGTAAGCCACTTCTTCCGTGGATGAATTACCTCACTGTACGGTTTTGTCAAAGTATCTCCAGCCGGGCATCTGCTTTGCCAGAAACTAATTTTAAGTGAACGAAGGCTGTTGTACTTGCTGTAAATAACCGCCTCAGTGTCGTCCTGGCTATACAACAGTAAGAACTTAGGGTGACATGAACTGCCGCAACCCTGTTGAATGGTAACGAAAATGCATTGAAGATGTGTATTTATAGCCGAAATCTAGATTGAAGTCGACACTATGAACCACATGACCACGACACTTCGCTGTATGCATCCCACTTCTGACACTCGCGAATAACGCGACAGATATAACCTTCTGAATGAGGGCATAATAACCCGAAACTGGGATATAATTAAATTTCTTTTATTTAACTAGTTTCTGTTTTGTAGAATGAGCAGTCACTAATTACTAAAAAGTGAAGATTGATCCCAATTTTTGTTATGTTTTGTTCTGAGGAGGCGCCGACATTTGTAAATGTATTTTTAATACTCCCTGTATAACTGAAATCTTTGGTTTTTATTAATCAGAGCGTCTTGAAACAATCGACAAATACAGACAACAATTACTGTCCACATATATGAAATACACTACATTTTCTTAATGCGACGACACGTATACAGAGTATTAGTTATCAATCGTTTGTCGTAAACAAAACAAAAATAAAAAATGACTCTGAGCTCTATGGGATTTAACTTCTGGGGTCATCAGTACCCTAGAACTTAGAACTACTTAAACCTAACTAACCTAAGGACATCACACACATCCATGCCCGAGGCAGGATTCGAACCTGCGACCGTAGCAGTCGAGCGGTTCCAGACTGTAGCGCCTAGAACCGCTCGACCAGTTCGGCCGGCTGTCGTAAACAACTTTTCACGTTAGGTCTTTTAAAAATGTAAACACCACTCCGTGATTACGCCTTAGGCCTGTTCCGTCTGGCCGACTTCTGCCTATAAGGTAGTGCGAGGAGCGATCTATGATTGTCGGACGCGTGATCGACATGTCACCGGTCTCTTCAGCTGTTACTGCCAATACAAGACTCCTGGTGATACAGTGGCTTCTCTATTCAAGTAGCTCCTCATTTGACCTTATGATGCTGAGTGGACTCCGTTCCAGACCCCTCCAACTTAAAAAGAAAAATCAGACGAGTTACCAGCAATCGGACGCAGGTCTTTTCACGTCAAAGGCATCGTCGCTAATCATTCGGCTACGGAAGCTGTCAACTTTAAACAAATTTTTTGCACATAAAAATATAGTACAAGTAGGAGACTATTCATCTTACAAGAAAATGCAAATAATGAACAATTTAAAATTATAAACTGATTGTCCTGTTCAAATGTATTGTACTTAAATTTTGGCATGAATCAGTACATACCGTTCAACAGAACCTATTACTGTGCTCTTTTCAATATACACACACAAGAGGTCGATGGCATTGAGCTTCTGGGACGACAAATAGACCACAATTTGAATCCGTGAAACTACTGGTACTGGAGATTTGTGAGGGATGCAACTAGTTTATTTTAGATACTTAAATTCATTAACAGATAAAATAATTTTATGGGAAAAATATACGTAAAATAATATTTGCTGAATTCAAATGCCTGTAATAAGAATTGTAATTGTTGCTGCTCATGCTCAGCTCACGTTAAAAAATTTCTTATTTTTACAAATGTTTCACAGTGCATATTGCCAACAGTTTGTTTTATCCTTACCTACATTTCTCTTTTATAACAAGAAAAGGAGAAAAAAATCAGCTCTTGAGAGAGCCGAACTATTTATTATCAGCACATGAAGAAGTTAGATACATGTGGACATCTACATTCAACAACCATCTATAGCGCAGTGAATGTCATTACACACTGAAATTTAAGAAAATACGATAATACACTCCTGGAAATGGAAAAAAGAACACATTGACACCGGTGTGTCAGACCCACCACACTTGCTCCGGACACTGCGAGTGGGCTGTACAAGCAATGATCACACGCACGGCACAGCGGACACACCAGGAACCGCGGTGTTGGCCGTCGAATGGCGCTAGCTGCGCAGCATTTGTGCACCGCCGCCGTCAGTGTCAGCCAGTTTGCCGTGGCATACGGAGCTCCATCGCAGTCTTTAACACTGGTAGCATGCCGCGACAGCGTGGACGTGAACCGTATGTGCAGTTGACGGACTTTGAGCGAGGGCGTATAGTGGGCATGCGGGAGGCCGGGTGGACGTACCGCCGAATTGCTCAACACGTGGGGCGTGAGGTCTCCACAGTACATCGATGTTGTCGCCAGTGGTCGGCGGAATGTGCACGTGCCAGTCGACCTGGGACCGGACCGCAGCGACGCACGGATGCACGCCAAGACCGTAGGATCCTAAGCAGTGCCGTAGGGGACCGCACCGCCACTTCCCAGCAAATTAGGGACACTGTTGCTCTTGGGGTATCGGCGAGGACCGTTCGCAACCGTCTCCATGAAGCTGGGCTACGGTCCCGCACACCGTTAGGCCGTCTTCCGCTCACGCCCCAACATCGTGCAGCCCGCCTCCAGTGGTGTCGCGACAGGCGTGAATGGAGGGACGAATGGAGACGTGTCGTCTTCAGCGATGAGAGTCGCTTCTGCCTTGGTGCCAATGATGGTCGTATGCGTGTTTGGCGCCGTGCAGGTGAGCGCCACAATCAGGACTGCATACGACCGAGGCACACAGGGCCAACACCCGGCATCATGGTGTGGGGAGCGATCTCCTACACTGGCCGTACACCACTGGTGATCGTCGAGGGGACACTGAATAGTGCACGGTACATCCAAACCGTCATCGAACCCATCGTTCTACCATTCCTAGACCGGCAAGGGAACTTGCTGTTCCAACAGGACAATGCACGTCCGCATGTATCCCGTGCCACCCAACGTGCTCTAGAAGGTGTAAGTCAACTACCCTGGCCAGCAAGATCTCCGGATCTGTCCCCCATTGAGTATGTTTGGGACTGGATGAAGCGTCGTCTCACGCGGTCTGCACGTCCAGCACGAACGCTGGTCCAACTGAGGCGCCAGGTGGAAATGGCTTGGCAAGCCGTTCCACAGGACTACATCCAGCATCTCTACGATCGTCTCCATGGGAGAATAGCAGCCTGCATTGCTGCGAAAGGTGGATATACACTGTACTAGTGCAGACATTGTGCATGCTCTGTTGCCTGTGTCTATGTGCCTGTGGTTCTGTCAATGTGATCATGTGATGTATCTGACCCCAGGAATGTGTCAATAAAGTTTCCCCTTCCTGGGACAATGAATTCACGGTGTTCTTATTTCAATTTCCAGGAGTGTATGATAGGGCTCTCCTACTCCAATGAATATTATCCTCACATGGTCTTTTCCTATTAATATCTTTGGTTATAATTTATTTCGAACAAACACTGTAATATTTTAATATTTAGCAAATTTAATGCATTACAGAACTTAGGCTCCTGTCCATTTTCTCGTGAATCCTTTGACAATAATCAATGGTTCATAGAAATAATTCTCACATATTAAGAAAATTAATACGCATAATGGAACAAAATGGTGCAAGAGGTAACACTGAAGCAATACCATACTCATGATGCTTCAGTAAATTCTGAAAAGAAGTATTTTGCTCACGAACACAGACATCGTTTACCACCCTGCGGCCACAAAAACAATGAAAGCATTTTAGCGAGGCCTGTAAGTAAAAGACGCCTAAGTTCATACACGTGACTTTCGTGACGTCATAAGAATATGAGCATTAAGGTAACATGGGCAGGAATGAGAAATGAACTCATACAAAAGTGACTGAAAAGAAGCTTTGGGTGGCTTCAAGAGAGGAAAGGCAGTGTTTGAGGCACTGCAGTTTGTGGAAGGGTGACAGTGGGGCCATTTGTAACAGAGAAGACATTTCCACAGATTACTGGTGGGGCCGACAGTCGGGTATGGGGAGGGTAGAGGGTGGCAGACAGAGCCAGCGCACTGCCTTATCTGCACGCCCAGCGTCTCCTAATGACCACCCGATATCTGGCCTGAGTGATCAGCTGTGTTCATAAACTACAACCATTCAGACCCAGGAAGTGAGGATTCCGCCAAGCGTGAACTTCATTCGCTCTGAAATTTTCATAAAAAAAATACCTCCATGGACTGAGTAAGTGTTGGTTACAAAGTGCGCAACAAGTATGGTAGCATGGAAAAACATGAGTCCCATACAATGATTCTAGCCACAGTGTCTTAATTTAACCCAAGTTTCGAGGAAAATGCACAATAATTATGAAGCGTTTCGCCCCACACTACCAATAGCGTCCAAAATATAGGACGGACCCCAAACAAATTTGGTTTTCGATGGGTTTCCTGTTTCAGTTAAAACAAATTTCGGAGTATTATTTTTCAAAAGGACACAGCCAACTCCCTTCTCATTCGTTCCTAAATATTAGCCTGTGCTGTAATACTCCTGCTGCTACTTCCTCCTTCTCAATAGTTACTCGTAATTGGGAAGTAGGAAATACTTCAGTCGTGCTATCTGTGTAGAAATATATTAATTGTCATGTGATTTAAACGTAACGAAAAATACTGAATGATATTCATAATGTTGCAATCATGCTTGCACTTCAGTTTACAACGTTGTGCCACACTACGTGTATACATTTTGCAGTAAAGAACACTCGGACACTTTTAAGCACGTCAGACGCAAATTAGCGACTTCAGTGTGCTGTAAAGACTCGTATCCAGGATTCTGTTACAGTTTTCACACCACGTCAAAATTAAAATGTCTGCAACACAGGTCGCTAGTACTTTTAGTGCTGTAGTATGGAGTGAAGTAGGAGAACGATGACATCAGCCGATAATATGAAAAAGGGTTGACATCATGGTGACAATCCCACGTTTCCTAACCCAGGTTTTAACCCTCCCCTACCCCACCCCTCAAACGTAGTCTACATCCTCTTCCTTTCAACCCTACGATTCACTCAGACCTTCCTCCTCTTCCCCCCCCCCCCCCCCCCCCAACCACAAGGGCATCAGCCAATCAGCCCTCCCGCTGCACTTTGGAATATAAGAATAAGGTTCACACACACACACACACACACACACACACACACACACACAGTCACTTGACACTCAGCTATTGATCGGTTTAATGAGAAAAGGAAGAGAGACTAATAAAAATGCTTCTTTTTTCAAAGAGACTAACAAAAATGCTACATTTTTCAAAGCTGCTTATTCATTGAGGATATCCACTGACGTGATAAACGCAATATAATTCACAAAAACTCCATTTAAATTCTTACATATGACTGTCTGTAAGGTAGATCAATGAATGTTTTTTTTTCCTTGCCGTTGTATGGCGTAGTAAGCTCAAGCTATAGGTTAATACTGGAGAACACACATTTCTCATATCCGCTTGCTGCAGTTTGTGAAACCTTAAGAATAGATGTCATTCCGTTGTTATACCTGTTCTACTACGTCACCTGGCAGCAAAGAAACATCAAAGATCCTAATTTTACGACTCAAACGTTACAGATGAAATTTTAAGTACAAGTAATGAATTTTTCTGTAGCTACCAGCGCTCATACACAGAATGTCTGCCGTCTGTATAGATGAAAAATGAGCAGCACGTTCCCATGCTATGATATCTGTCGTTATTTGCAATTTAATCATAAATAGCACCGAGGTATGGTAATTAGTTTTTAATAACTATCTTCCTCTCTCGTCCCCCTCTCTCTCTCTCTCTCTCTCTCTCTGAAGTGTAATTTCATTCCCGTCCTTGTCAGTGCTAATGGGTCAGCCTAAATGGGTAAACTTTAATGAATCTGCAGTACCATTCGCACAATTTTCCAATAAAATAGTGTCTGATCAATGCCACGTTCCCTTCCATTCACTTTAATAACAATTCCTGGGTATATATCTCAACGACCACCGTCTTCTAAGTAATTAAAACTAGCTGATTTATGATTGAGCAAAACAAATGATCTTTAAAATTAACACAGTGTAGTATCTGTACTGCAGAAGAGTCATTTGGTCTATACTTACTTACATGATATTACTAATACCAGTAGTTTATTATAAGCTTAATACCTTATACTCGAATTTTAACAATCTTCCATTGTAACTGATAACACTACTGTATTTAAAATCTGGCATATCAGCACCAAATTGGTTTGTAATGTTTCCTGTTCAATTTTGCCGGCCGGTGTGACCGAGCGGTTCTAGGTGCTTCAGTCTGGAACCGCGCGACCGCTACGGTCGCAGGTTAGAGCTGTGAACACAGCCTTAAACCTGCAATGGCAGAGGTATTATTTACATTACTAGCTTACACATAACTCGTTTTGGTACTAATGCCGAAATCGCTCATTGTTATTACGAATAAAAATGTTTAATCGTTGATTTCATATATACTAGGCATTACACCTGTAACTGTTGATGAAGTATGTTACATATAGCTGTGTGCATGATAGATCTGCCTTGAGAATCACTGCACGTACAATCCGAGTATTTCCAGCTCATAATACTGCTTCAACGGTGCATATCTGCTAAACGTACATAAAATATGTTACACCAGTTGTTTTACATTAATGCATTAATAGTCAGTACATTACTGGTGTCTGAATAAGCTAATAATACAAAAACTCCATCCCTTCTACATCTACAGACAAAGTGCTATATCTGGTAACAGTTTCAATAAAGATACATTCACGGATGATATGTTACATTAGTACATACCCTGATCATAAACAATTAGGTATGCCTTTGTCGCTACTTACCACTGTTGTCACTATTACTGCTACTGCCTACAATACATCGCTAGAGTAAACATTCTTATTAAACTAATTGAAGTCGTGTAAACAGCTGCATTCATGTTAAAAAATACGTACCGTTTATTTTGTAGGTGACCACATACCTCGGTACGGAGTATCAAGGCTCTCTCTCAACCTTTTCACATATTTTCTTCTCAGTGAATGGAAAGGCCCCACACTCTGGAGCCTAATCCTCCACATTATGAGTTGATAATTGTCTTTCACTGATAACGTAAGTTTATATTTATTATTCTGGAAAAGGCGTTATGGTTGGACCAAATTAAACAATGGATGAACTATGGACTTCGCTGTGGTGGGGTGTCTTGCGTGCCTTAGCGATGGAGATGGCTGTACGGTAGATGCAACCAAAACCGAGAGTTACCATTTGAGTGGCCAGATAAACGTGTGATTTGTGAAGAAGGGCAGCATATTTTTCAGTAGTCGGACTGGCAAGAGTCTGAATGACTGACTTATCTGGCCTTGTAACATCAGCAAACATGGCCTTCCTGTGCTCATACCACGAACAACTGAAAGTAAGTAGTCAGGCGTAATTTTTCCCGAGAGCGTACAGCTCTACTGTACTGCAAAACGGTGATAGCACCCTCTAGGGTAAAGTCTTATGAGGGTAAAATAGTCCTCCATTCGAATCCTCAGGCGAGGACTATTCAAGAGGACGTCTTCATAAGTATAACCAAAACTGGCGTTCTACAAGTCGGAGGATGGAATGTCAGATCCCGTAATCGGGCAGGTAGGTTAGAAAATTTAAAATTGGATACGGACAGACTGAAGGTAGATACAGTGCCGATTACTGGCGTCCAGTGACAGGAGGAACAGGACTTCTGACCAGGTGAGTTAAGGGTTATAAATACAAAATCAAATAGGGTTAATGGAGAAGTAGGTGTCATAATGAATATGAGAACAAGAATGCAGGTTAGCTACTATGAGCAGCGTAGTGAACGCATTATCGTAGCCAAGATAGACACGAAGCCAACTTTTACCATAGTAGTACAAGTTAACATGCCAGCTAGCTCCGCACATGAAGAGATTGAAGAAATGTGTGGTGAGATAAAAGAAAATATTCAGAAGGAAAGGATGGAAAGAGGAAACCGCCTGGTAGAATTTTGCACAGAGCTTAATTTAATCATCGCTAATATTTGCTTTAAGTACCATGATAGGGGGCTTAATACGTGGAATAGACCTGGAGACGACGCTAGATTTCAGATAGAATGTGTAATGGTAGGACAGAGATTTCGGAACCAGATTTTAAACTGTAAGACATTTCTAGAGGCAGATGAGGTCTCCAGCCACAATTTATTGGTTATGAGCTATAAATTACAACCGAAGAAATAAGAAGAAAGTTGGAAATTAACGAGAGGGGACCTGGACAAGATGAAAGAACCAGAGGTTGTTGAGAGGATCACAGGGACCATGAAGCAACGATTGACTACAACAGGGAAAGGAATACAGTGAAAGACGAATGGGTAGCTATGAGAGATAAGACATTGATGGAAGCAGAGGATCAAATGGGTGAAAAGGAAAGGCATAGCAGAAATCCTTGAATACCACAGGAGATACTGACTTTATTTGTTGAAAGGAGAAAATATAAAATTGCAGCAAATGATGCAGGCGAAAGGCAATACAAACTCTAAAATACGAGAGTGACAGGAAGTGCTGAGTGGCTAAACAGGAATGGACATAGGGTAACTGTAGGGATACAGAAGCGTATATCACTAAGGGAAAGACAGATACTGCCTTCAGCAGTAGGGCGTTCAGGAACCCGGTATTCCGTAATGTATTCCTTAATGTTATTATTTTAAACATTTTTGCTATTGTAACACTCTGCAGATATTGCACAGTACTTCTACCTATTCTGATCACATCCCTGGTCATTCGATCCTCAGGTGTGGCTTTTTTCCAAAATTCCATACCTGCATGTGTTACTGTGGAAGGCAGTTCCGGTTTGGTCCCAGAGACCGTCAATTTCACATATTCTAGCCCCGAAGAGCGTCTCTTCCCGATAGATTACGGTTTCAATACCTGACAATCACTTTTCAGGAATGTTGAACCCATATCAGTTTACAACTCAGAGTGGTTGTTATATGTCCACTTTGCTACTTTCAGAACTTTGGTACTTCCATAAGTGTCTCATTGCTTAGAAGAATATGAACTGTAGATTTGATTTCCAGAGACGACCTTTCCTAGTATTCCTCGCAAGTATTTTCTAAAATACCCAAAGCAAGCTTCAGTGACCGAGAATGGTATTTCCACACTATGTCCAGTCACTCTCTTCTGAAAGTCCCTATCTCCCTCTTTTCTTGAATGTACCAATGAACTAAGAAGTATGCATGCTATATAGTGCAACCGTAATGGTATATCAGTGACTTACGTCCATTGCCAGTGCTATATGTAGGTTTTGGTTGTAGTAATTCCTCGATACCTCTCCATGTGAGTTAAAATTTATGCTTTTTTTCGCTCTAATCATGTTTTTTTACAATCTAGAGTTATTCTCCATGTACGGATCAGAGTCTCAGCAATGACACTTCGTTCTTTGTGTACCACATGTGACTGCTACTTGCGAGTCCCAAAAACAGTACTTCAAACCCTTAGGTTCCTTTCCCACTTCATGTTTACGTATCTCATGTCATGTCAGGGTGCTTGTTTATCACACAAAAGACGAAAGGCTCGTGCCCATGAAGAGATGTTTGTGTACCTTCCAACGTATCGTATTATCAAGAACAGTCTCATTTCACGTTCCTGTACGTTTAGGGCACTGTTCAACTATATTGCTAAAGACAGACTGCACTTTGAAAGTGTCTCACTATACTCACACCAGACGATATTGAGTTCTGATAGCTCTGATGTTCGCTAATTCAGCATCGCACCAGTTTCTGAAAATTTCGCACACGCAAGTGGCGGCAATTGTTTGAGGCAGAGAAATTTATTTTGATGTTTCTGTAAAGATGTGCAACAACATTTTCAGCAGCGACAGTGATTGTATTTTTTTATAAATCGACTTATATCTAGGGGACGGGTTACAGTGTGATCCTAGAGACACTTACAACCAAGTAGACATATAAGCTCAGTGGATAATTGTCTTACAGACAACGTAGTATTTCGTCGTGCACATACAACCGAATATCCGTCATGTAGTAGAATGGATCATCTCGGTCGGCCTACGCACTGGTCCACAAACCTTTCTGGTGTGTCAGAATTATTATAAAACGCAGTAATATGATTACCAGGGACACATTCAAGGCTACAGAGATTGCGGCCTGGGTGTGGGTACCTTGAAGGTGTCCGAACACTTACCCCTGCAAAATGATGCTGCAAATTTCACCTGGAGACCATACTCATCAGAAAATTGCAACTCAAGGTAGGCATTATGGGTCTAATGAAATGTTTTTCGTTACATGTGTATTCTGAGGAAGCAGCAGTCCTTTGTTATACAGGTATAGAAATTTTGGTACGTCCTGCAGGGAGCTAAAGACGGTCATTTACAGTGATAGTTCACGTTGACTTCACGTATTTTCACCTTTTCCCTATGAATTGCTACTTAAGATGTAAATATATTATATCTTCGCTTCTAGACGCGAGATACCACACACACTACGCTCTTGTTGCCTCCTACATTAAGCCTTTGAATGACACCAGCAGACACTACCTACTGCTTCCTTCCCTTCTTTCCCTCAACCGATCATGCGCTATGTATCTTGCCTTCTTCAGAGCTAAGACGAGAGCAATCCTATACTCTGTCGTGCCGATCTCGAGTGGTTTTAAACGTTTCCTATACGGATTTCTCTCTACTTTTGAGGACCTCAGTCTCTCGGGTGTATTTCAAGTTTCTTTAGACAGTTTGCCTTCTTGTTTGCTGCTAATGAATAATTAGGCTTTTTTGTTCGGTATGTAACATACATACTGTATTCTTAATGATCATGTTGAATGTGATTCACCGCACTGAAGCAAGTATCCTTGGCTGACCGAAGTATTTTCAGTAATGTTGGCAGTTGTGGAACTTTGAACACCGATAATAAAAATTATGCGTTGTAACTGGAACACAGATACACGTCGATATAATTGGCTTATGACTGGTTACTGTCTACGGTTAGTGTCCCAGAATTAACAATTATCAGCGAGATTCGAGTTCACCCATACAACTGTCTATACAATACGCTTCTGTTCAACTGTCTATACAATACGCTTCTGTTCAAATGGCTCTGAGCACTATGAGACTTAACATCTGAGGTCATCAGTCCCCTAGAACTTAGAACAACTTAAACCTAACTAACCTAAGGACATCACACACATCCAGGATTCGAACCTGCGACCGTAGCAGTCACGCGGTTCCGGATTGAAGCGCCTAGAACGGCTCGGTCACCGCGGCAGGCTACGCTTCTGCCCATCACCTATTTATTGGCTGCTCAAATAGCATAGTCATCCTTTATTGGATGTGCTTTTCATCCATCTTTACTCTGCGGCCTCGTTACTTCGCTTTAATTTAATATTTCCCAGCCTTTTTTTCAGCCAGGCTCATTTGTTTTCTGTTATTATTTTACATGCAAGAGCCAGACAGCGCAATCTTCTTTACAGTAAGAGGATCATGAGTTCATCACATTGCAATTTAGCCTGATTCATTGACGAGCCGAAGGATATTAATGGCATACTAATACTAATGGCGGCTTCTATCGACTTCTTCCTTAGGTTTTCGATCATTTTTTCCAATAGGTACACAGCCAGTAACCTTGTGCTACATACAAGTGATTCACAGAAATGACTCGAAGAGTAGATAACATTGCTCATATATCAATTTTATAGAACTACGTGAATGTGTTGTGGCAGCTGTAATTCACGCAAATGGTTAATAAAGTAGCGAAACTTGCGCTGCGTAAAGAGAATTGAGTCATTTATCTAATTATACCGTCCTCATTTCATTTCTCAAATTCTTTTCCAAATGTGGCTACGAGAATGATTCTTACTAATATGACATGGCTGACGCATCTTCATTATTAAGCGTCCCAAAATTAAGTAAGTTCTTATACTGTATCTTTCTTAGTGTTAGTACTATTATTCATTGTCTTTTGTCATTGTGGCATTTCATAGATCAGTGTTTTAGTATTCTATTTTTTTCTTGTAAAAACTCTGCTTCGGTTATCACTTGTAACATTCGATTCTGTCACTGAATACTGGCACTTCCAAATGGACAAAAATAAAATAAAGTCATTAGCGTAAAAAGAAGGAAAGCAAATCAGTAGTGAATAATATGTTTCCCATGAAGGACATACATCTCATAGCATGAAAGTTTTTCAGAACGGAAAGTGAACGCACCGATGTAGAAAATATTACATGTTCTTCCAAGTTAATATGCGTTCTTTAAATGATCTTTACAGCTTTAATACCACCAACAGAAATACGTCTAGACGATCAACGATATACAATACGGTAGATGTAGGTAATCTGTTTATATGGAAGTTATAGATATACTTTCATTTCATATGACGGTATTCTTCAGTAGCTTAACTGTACTTCCCCTTCGTCAACAGACATCTAAAGTTTCCTAGTTCTTGGTAGATCCACCAGGAAGTGTATGTCACAGTACGAGGGTTACCAGTAAACGATTTCAGCGTTCGGTCTCTTAGTGTTTGACGTATTTTTACTCGACTATTTGGGTATTTCGATTGAAAATAGTAATTAGATAGTAAATAATAGATTTTTGCAGCGGGAAACATGTGCAGCATCCTCAAAGACTGTCTCATTTCATTGAGAAGTGAAGTGACAGGTGATTCATCAATGTAGCAGTAGATGGCAAGTTCAACTCAAAGAAAAAACAGTAAAAGGTGGCCAAACATTTGCATCAGTACACAGTCTACCCCAACCGGCGGAAAAGCAGGCATAAAAATGATCATTAAGGTGCTGAATGTCATCCTGCGATACCCTGTCCCACGCATCTTACACTTTTTCTTTCATTTCAGCAATGGCTCTTGCAGGCCCTGGGGAACAAGTAAGTTCCTACTTCATTATATCCCATATATATTCAAATAGTGAGAGATCTGGTGATCTTGTTAGCCAGAGCAGTAGTTATACACCATGAAGAGCATGTAACAACGAAGCAGCCGCATGTGGACGTGCACTGTCCAGCTGAAAAAGGAAGTCACCTTCCTATTGAAGAAATGGCAGCTGCAAGGGTATAACAGCCTGTGCAATGTAGCGGGCACTGATCAAACAACAAATGAAACCGCGAGTTGTAACCGACTGACCCCCACAATATGAAGCCTGGGATGAGATCTGTGTGTCGTAGGAAAAGGCACTCTGTAATAGGCAGCCCCCCAGCTCTACGCCGTATGCTTATACGTCCATCACTCGCATACAGATGTAACCTATTCTCACCACTGAAGACAAGTGAACGCCATTCCACTCCTTTACGACACCAGGGTAGACGTGTTTGGTGGTGTCAATGGTTGCCTCCCCAGGAGCATACGTGATCTTAATCCTACTGCAAACAGACCATTTCCAAAGGCCAAGATCCCTGATGACGCAATACGTGCAGTGTGTATCCGGATTTCGTCCCTGTAAGATGTTCAGTCGACAATCGTTGCTCGCACAATTCGTCTACCGTGATGTGCGTCTGTACTTTGCGGACGTCCTGAAACTGGACTGCAGGTGTGGGAAGATTCCGCAGACCATTGTTGAAAGCACTGGTCTGCGACTCGTTACACCCAACACCTCAGGCAATCCATTGATACGTCCATCCAGCATCCCGCAGGTCCACAATGTGACATCGTTTATTTAGCTGGAACTATGTAACAGGAGTATGTACTCGTCAGTGGTGCTTGGTTGTACCCTGGACTGAATGTTGCGAACAATTTTCCCCTCTGAACTCAGCATAATTACTGCCTGCAGAGTCAAAACATATGGTGCACAGACAAGCTTCCTGAGCGCCACCTCTTCGTCAATGACCGTGACAGGTGAATCACTAATATTGCAACTCCTCAGTATGCATATATTACACCCTGTTGTCACTGAATACAGCCCTTGAGGGGCTTGCATCTTTTCCCGCCGGTGTGTTATTTTGAACCCTTACTTATCACGGGTCGTGGAGCTGTGGATAGATTTGGCTGTTACTCATTTGAAAGCGTTAGGTTTAATACCAGTCAACGGACAGTTGATATGCTACATTTTCGCGACTTTTCATTTTCATCTAGTTAATACCAGATCTTGTTCTCAGTCTCCGCTTTGATTTTATCTGATCTGCGAAAGACTCTAAATTCGTAATACCGAAACACTGTTATCAAACTGGTGATAAAATAACAACGTAACAGTGATCAACGGTTAAGTGATATCTACTAATCGATGTCTGGTGGCCTTGTAACAGACGAAAAGATGAGGACTAACCCTGTAGGAGAGAGATTCAAATTCGTATTTGATTATGCGGAGTAAGTTTCCCTAAATCCCCTTCGGGCGAACGCTACTAGCATAGATCTATACTATTTAACATCAACTGCGAGGCTGCACACAGTATATAACGACCTGGATGTCGACGGATCTTTTAAGTGTTAACCTTTTATCTTTCCTTCTAAAGAAAAGCTTGATTATGGATATCCGTACGTTCCTCTTTGGGAAATAATAGTTTACGTTTAAAAGAAGAAAGAGTTCATTAATTGAAGGGCACAGTCATACACAAACCACGCGTGTTAAAGACGTGTGCATAGTCGTAAGGAGCCAAGAAAGTACCAAGTAGCCGTCCGAAATGTACAGTGCTTGTCATCTACAATAGATTCACTTCCGCATAATGACTACTGCCAGTTAAAAGCTGTTTAGTAACGACCTTAACTCGAAAAACAAGGCCTCAGCTCAAGGAAACTTGGTGCTGCATTGTCCAGCTGCAGGTACCACACCTCGTCTTAATCCTGAACGTAAATGAATGGTGTGCGGTACTATTAATTCTGTAAGAACAGGTCACACCACTTCCAACAAAATTAAGAACATGGTAAACCTGAATTGTGAAAAGAATGTTGCATCTGAAGGGACAAAGACAAAAGAAGTCAGAGAACACTTCAAGCATTTATCACCTGTTGGATCTTTGTCATTTCAGTTATCTCGAATTACGTTGTATCAGTAAAATTTCAAATTGTTGGAATGGTTCAAATGTCTCTGAGCACTATGGGACTTAACATCTGAGGTCATCAGTCCCCTAGACTTAGAACTACTTAGACCTAAAACTGACCTAAGGACGTCACACACATCCATTCCCGGGGCAGGATTCGAAATTGCGACCGTAGCAGCAGCGCGGTTCCGGACTGAAGTGCCTAGAACCGCTCGGCCATAAAGGCCGGAAAACGTGTTGGAAAAGTAATTAGACGCTGTAGAACTGGAACTGTTAAGTTTCTTAAATGTGTCCTTCTACCAGTTTCATTTACTCATGTGCCTAGTCCACAGTTTCCGTCTTAACTTTGGATCACACGACAGTATATTTTCAGCATGGCGAACCTATCGAGCGATGTGGTCCAATGTGGTGTGATGTGAGGCAATAATTTCGTATTCGGGAGCATGGTGGTTGACACAGAGATTTAATCCTTAATCACCTAAGGCGAACGCCGGTATGACTCCGTTGCTCGTCCTACGGATGGCGGTTGTCGCTGAAAGAACCGGTTTACGCTAACACTGGTTCTTTTGTTTCCAGTTTAACCTGGCTGTTAAAACCGAGTAAAATATCCGTTTCTGAAACAACCTCTTTTCGGTTTTTCATTACTATTGCTTCCATAACAAACAGATTTGGAATAAAGGTTTGAAAAATTATAACGGAGGTGAAGGAGTCGCAGATCACAATCGATATGAGGTTGAGGCTATTACAGAAATCGGTCTCCTTGTCTCCAGTTAGGATTGTAAAGGTGAAGGAGACGGGTGTGGCGACGGCAAGAACGAAAGGTCACAAAGTGATGATTGCCTTCCATCGTCACCTCTTGATAGATTTTCACCCTGAAGCAGCCCCAGATTAAGCGTTTAGTTACTATCCCAAGTTTATGGCACATAAATAAAATTATTGGTATACTAATCAATTTGGCCTACCCTTCCAAACCACATTTTTGGATGTTCTCCCCGTACACGATATCTCAATTTTGTTGTGCCACCTTCTGATTTTAACCTTTTAAAGCAAATGGAACATTGTACACTCCTGGAAATTGAAATAAGAACACCGTAAATTCATTGTCCCAGGAAGGGGAAACTTTATTGACACATTCCTGGGGTCAGATACATCACATGATCACACTGACAGAACCACAGGCACATAGACACAGGCAACAGAGCATGCACAATGTCGGCACTATTACAGTGTATATCCACCTTTCGCAGCAATGCAGGCTGCTATTCTCCCATGGAGACGATCGTAGAGATGCTGGATGTAGTCCTGTGGAACGGCTTGCCATGCCATTTCCACCTGGCGCCTCAGTTGGACCAGCGTTCGTGCTGGACGTGCAGACCGCGTGAGACGACGCTTCATCCAGTCCCAAACATACTCAATGGGGGACAGATCCGGAGATCTTGCTGGCCAGGGTAGTTGACTTACACCTTCTAGAGCACGTTGGGTGGCACGGGATACATGCGGACGTGCATTGTCCTGTTGGAACAGCAAGTTCCCTTGCCGGTCTAGGAATGGTAGAACGATGGGTTCGATGACGGTTTGGATGTACCGTGCACTATTCAGTGTCCCCTCGACGATCACCAGTGGTGTACGGCCAGTGTAGGAGATCGCTCCCCACACCATGATGCCGGGTGTTGGCCCTGTGTGCCTCGGTCGTATGCAGTCCTGATTGTGGCGCTCACCTGCACGGCGCCAAACACGCATACGACCATCATTGGCACCAAGGCAGAAGCGACTCTCATCGCTGAAGACGACACGTCTCCATTCGTCCCTCCATTCACGCCTGTCGCGACACCACTGGAGGCGGGCTGCACGATGTTGGGGCGCGAGCGGAAGACGGCCTAACGGTGTGCGGGACCGTAGCCCAGCTTCATGGAGACGGTTGCGAATGGTCCTCGCCGATACCCCAGGAGCAACAGTGTCCCTAATTTGCTGGGAAGTGGCGGTGCGGTCCCCTACGGCACTGCGTAGGATCCTACGGTCTTGGCGTGCATCCGTGCGTCGCTGCGGTCCGGTCCCAGGTCGACGGGCACGTGCACCTTCCGCCGACCACTGGCGACAACATCGATGTACTGTGGAGACCTCACGCCCCACGTGTTGAGCAATTCGGCGGTACGTTCACCTGGCCTCCCGCATGCCCACTATACGCCCTCGCTCAAAGTCCGTCAACTGCACATACGGTTCACGTCCACGCTGTCGCGGCATGCTACCAGTGTTAAAGACTGCGATGGAGCTCCGTATGCCACGGCAAACTGGCTGACACTGACGGCGGCGGTGCACAAATGCTGCGCAGCTAGCGCCATTCGACGGCCAACACCGCGGTTCCTGGTGTGTCCGCTGTACCGTGCGTGTGATCATTGCTTGTACAGCCCTCTCGCAGTGTCCGGAGCAAGTATGGTGGGTCTGACACACCGGTGTCAATGTGTTCTCTTTTCCATTTCCAGGAGTGTATTTCATTGCTACGGTATCTCGTAAAATACTTTCAAACCAGGGATCGTACCATTCTGCAACACAAGTGATGTCCGAGGACGACAGCGAGATACTGATTTACAGACTAGGTGAAGGCAAGTCTCTCTCACGGTAGGTACACTTGTACAATCAAACAGGCCACGCCACACGGCAACAGATATATTATGGTCTCCGCAGTGCTGTACAGAATCCTATGTCATGTCTTTGTTGCTAGTTTCCAACTGCAGGCGTTGTCATTAAAATAGTACTCGAGGCTCTTTACAATTTCTGTTATAATCATATTTCGAAGCAATGGCAATTTTGCGAATAAACTTTAATCTTTTTTTTAAAGTGCTATTGGAAAACCAAAAATTTTATAACTGTTGTTACAGCACATTGATATGCTAGGTTTTCTTATCTGGTTATAAGTAAAAAATTAAAAAAAACTGTTATAACCTAAACCAAACAAATACCGAAGAGTACGTTACTCATAACTTAAATGCAGGTATCGGTTTTAGGTAGTCGGTATATCCCATCCCTTCTTGAACTCTTCCTCTAATGACCTCGTCGTCTATATGACGTTAAACTCTAATCTTCGTTTTAATTTTTTATGTTTTATATCTCATATATGAAGATATATTACTTTCATCTTGTCACGTATTGCCTTTAGTTTAGTATCTCTTCTGATGGGCTATTGCTTGAAGGCAGTAAAATAAAAATAAAAGAACATATTTGACAGGTGCAGGCTCCCACCAGCGCCACTACCCGCCGGCTACGTAACACGATTCTGCTGCCAGGAGCCGAGCAATGCTGCCGTGTACAGCGACCAGCTTACAGGTTAACACCAGTCTGCTAACAAGTAACTAAATAGCGAGCAGTTTGTGTTTTCCTTTCCAGTTAACGATGTTCGCTTATCGAGCTACTTCTGTCACCAGCTATCTCCATTAACTGTTCAGAAAACGTTGCTGCTATTTCCTTTCAAAAAAACACCAGGAAATGTGTACATAAATGGGAATTTATGTTGCAAACAACAGCAGGCAAAAGAAAACAAATGGGACATTCGATAACTTAAGTTGGTTAGAATCTCATTCTGGAGATATACACTCCTGGAAATTGAAATAAGAACACCGTGAATTCATTGTCCCAGGAAGGGGAAACTTTATTGACACATTCCTGGGGTCAGATACATCACATGATCACACTGACAGAACCACAGGCACATAGACACAGGCAACAGAGCATGCACAATGTCGGCACTAGTACAGTGTATATCCACCTTTCGCAGCAATGCAGGCTGCTATTCTCCCATGGAGACGATCGTAGAGATGCTGGATGTAGTCCTGTGGAACGGCTTGCCATGCCATTTCCACCTGGCGCCTCATTTTGGACCAGCGTTCGTGCTGGACGTGCAGACCGCGTGAGACGACGCTTCAACCAGTCCCAAACATGCTCAATGGGGGACAGATCCGGAGATCTTGCTGGCCAGGGTAGTTGACTTACACCTTCTAGAGCACGTTGGGTGGCAGGGGATACATGCGGACGTGCATTGTCCTGTTGGAACAGCAAGTTCCCTTGCCGGTCTAGGAATGGTAGAACGATGGGTTCGATGACGGTTTGGATGTACCGTGCACTATTCAGTGTCCCCTCGACGATCACCAGTGGTGTACGGCCAGTGTAGGAGATCGCTCCCCACACCATGATGCCGGGTGTTGGCCCTGTGTGCCTCGGTCGTATGCAGTCCTGATTGTGGCGCTCACCTGCACGGCGCCAAACACGCATACGACCATCATTGGCACCAAGGCAGAAGCGACTCTCATCGCTGAAGACGACACGTCTCCATTCGTCCCTCCATTCACGCCTGTCGCGACACCACTGGAGGCGGGCTGCACGATGTTGGGGCGTGAGCGGAAGACGGCCTAACGGTGTGCGGGACCGTAGCCCAGCTTCATGGAGACGGTTGCGAATGGTCCTCGCCGATACCCCAGGAGCAACAGTGTCCCTAATTTGCTGGGAAGTGGCGGTGCGGTCCCCTACGGCACTGCGTAGGATCCTACGGTCTTGGCGTGCATCCGTGCGTCGCTGCGGTCCGGTCCCAGGTCGACGGGCACGTGCACCTTCCGCCGACCACTGGTGACAACATCGATGTACTGTGGAGACCTCACGCCCCACGTGTTGAGCAATTCGGCGGTACGTCCACCCGGCCTCCCGCATGCCCACTATACGCCCTCGCTCAAAGTCCGTCAACTGCACATACGGTTCACGTCCACGCTGTCGCGGCATGCTACCAGTGTTAAAGACTACGATGGAGCTCCGTATGCCACGGCAAACTGGCTGACACTGACGGCGGCGGTGCACAAATGCTGCGCAGCTAGCGCCATTCGACGGCCAACACCGCGGTTCCTGGTGTGTCCGCTGTGCCGTGCGTGTGATCATTGCTGGTACAGCCCTCTCGCAGTGTCCGGAGCAAGTATGGTGGGTCTGACACACCGGTGTCAATGTGTTCTTTTTTCCATTTCCAGTAGTGTATTAAGAACTTCAAGCAATTTAAATCCTATATATTTAATATGACTGACAAGGAAATGAGGTACTCAGACGGGAAGAAGCAAAGAAATGAAACCGCTAAATTTGAGATGGTATGTGATGTTATTTCTGTGATAGTAAAATCTAGCGAACTTCACAATAAATGATAGTGTGACACTGTTATCAGCATGACGGTGCACCCACCTCTGGCCTGGAAGCATGCACTGATTCGGTTGGGATAAGTGTCACACAGCCGTTGTATACTCTCTTGAGCAAGCTGTCCCAAAACAGCTGTTGTGACTGATCCTCGATACATTCGATACTGGCACCTGCATGCAGTTGTTGTCCTAGCTGGCCCCACACATGTTCTACTGAGTACCGATCCGTGGAAAGTGGAAATTGCTACTCACGGGAATATCTCGACATCACTCAGACAGATCACAGAGACATTCGCCACTTGTGGACGAGCATTGTCCTGTTTGAAAATAGCACAACAATAATGTAGCATGAGATATACCATATGAGGACGTACGATGTTCGTGACATATTGTTGCACCGTATTAGTTCCTTCAATCATTACCAGCCACGTCCTGGAGTCATATACGATGGCTTCCCACACCGTGACGGCAAGAGTAAGACTACTGTGACCATACATAACAATGTAAGAACGAGGCCTCTCCCAGCTCACTGCAATACTCACCGTCGACGTTCCTTCGGGATAGCATAGAAGTGGGATCCGCCGCTGAACACGCCATTTTTCAGCAGTATACGCTTCCCGGTCACGCACCATTCCAAACGTAGCAGTTTCTGTAGTGGTTTTAACGGCAGTCTACAGGTGGGACGGCCATTCCTGGATGGCAGACGCAAATGTGAAGGGGTTACATTGCCACTGGTGCACAATACGGCGATCTTCCCGTATGGTGGTCAGACGTCGTCGACCAGAATCAAGACGACGAGTATGTCTACCCTTACGTTCCCATGCACCCAAAATCCAGCCACTGTCTCTTACGAATGCCACACAACTCTCCTTATTGCACGTTTCGACAAGTAGGTCAAATGAAGACCCACAATGAGGCTGCTTTCAAACACTGGCAGGTGCTGGTAAACCGATCTTACACGAGTACGCATAATTTACGTGTAGTTCAGAGTTATCATTCAATATGCGAGTGTTTACATCCTTTATATACTACAAGAGAATTTGTAACGAAACTAACCATGAACAAGACTACTGCACTCTGGTAGTCATTATATCTACCGCGCGGGATTAGTCGAGCGGTCTAGGACGCTGCAGTCATGGACTGTGCAGCTGGTCCCGCGGAGGTTCGAGTCCTCCCTCGGGCATGCGTGTGTGTGTTTGTCCTTAGGATAATTTAGGTTAAGTAGTGTGTAAGCTTAGGGACAGATGACCTAAGCAGAAGTCCCATAAGATTTTACACACATCTGAACAGTCGTTAAATCTCTCCCAGAGAATTGCAACTCCCAACAAGCACATACCTGCAGACTGTTTGTACGTGTACAAAATTATAAGGGGGCGATCAAGAAGTTTCCGTTCGACCACTATACAGTCCAGAAACGGTGTGTCAGTCAGACAAAATCATCGTGATCATTGAGGCAATCACATGGTTCAAATGGCTCTGAGCACTATGGGACTTAACATCTGAGGTCATCAGTCCCCTAGAGTTAGAATTACTTAAACCTAACTAACCTATAGACATCACACACATCCATGCCCGAGGCAGGATTCGAACCTGCTACCGTAGCAGCTGCGCGGTTCCGGACTGAGCGCCTAGAACCGCTCGGCCACCGCGACCGGCTCATTGAGGCAATTATCCCATTGACGCACCTGACTGAAGAAACCCGATTGGTGAAAAACCGTGTCTTGCCAAGTCAACAAGTCCGTAACTGCTTTCTGTGCATACTTACCTGATTGGATTCGTCGAGGCTCAAGGCTTATTTTGAGGGACCTATGGGGTGATAATCACATTGAAAGAGACCAGGACTACAATGCGGGTGCTCGAATGTCTCCCATCTGAGTTGGAGTAACGTCTGCGTTACGACATTTGTATTATGGGAAAGTCCGTTATAATGAAGCAGCAGCAGCCCTTACCCCACCATTATACAACGATGGTTTTCCACAAACGTGCTGCCCCATACGTTTGTCCTACGGCAGCTACGAAAAGAATAACAGTACGTTGGCCCTGTTTGGTAATAACGTGGCCGTAGTTCACGTTTCCACATTTACTGCACGGACGCCGGAAAGACAGAATGCCGCACTAATTAATACCTTGCCTACATGTCTTGTTTATACACGGCACCGGAGTCGCGCTACGTTGCATATAACCTACAGTAACTCCTTCAAACGGAAAATTTTTGCTCGACGCTTGTATATTGAATACGACCATGTCTTCTTGGAGCTTCACTTTTTTGTCTCAGGGAGTGTAGGGAGCTTTCGGAATGCATCTCTTAGTCTGCTGTGTGGCGTCGTCGTCGAGAAATTTTCTGATTTTTAAATTTTGTGCACTAGCGTGACTCGAACCCATACTCTTGCCTTTCTCTAGCAATACGTTAATCAATGGAACTCGCCACACACGTGGTAGGGCATACTTCCATTGCCAACACCTCTCTCCTACTTTCCACGTTCTTTCCAAGTTTTCCTGGACACCTTGCCGAACTAATAGCGTAAAGATTATCGTCTGGAATAGTTCACCCATAACCTACTCTGCTTCCGTAACCGCTGTTCCAATCTGAAGCGGCACGTTCAACGGCTAGATTGCCTTATACTCTGATTTATGGTAACACACCGGACAAATTTGGAGTTTACCCCAAAACACTGACACACATTTCGATTGTCAGAAACTGCACGCCGACAGCTCTCTTACCTTCCTCTCTGCTTTCGCCATCTCTAATTCTTGTAGTAGAAATTTCTTTTATTATCAGGATATAAAGTCATTTCCTTCGAATAAACCACCTCAGATGATAAACCTTAAGCAGGAGCTATCTTTCTCCCCCTTCTACATCCTTATTATGTCATCAAGTTACCTTCCATTAGTAATGTGGAATGCACTCAACGACTGTGATATGCGGTTCAAAATGATGGAGCACAGCGATCAGTCGTCCTTTCCTTTCAGGCTTCATTAAAGGAAATCTAGATTTCGGCTAGTAACTAGCTATTATCAGTGTATTATTTCAAAGATATAATACACGTCCTAATACATTAGGCCTCTGTTGTTCGGACCCCTGTCACAGTTGATTCAAGACTACTTAGTACTCCTTCATTCAAGACCAATCAGTAGACCTGAATGAGCCGTGACAGGAGTCCGAACAACAGGGGCTTAACGTAATAGGACATATTTTAAAACTGTGAAATGCTGCATTGATAATGGATAGTTACCCGCCGAAATCTAGATTTCCTTTAATAAAGCCTAAAAGGAAAGACGACTGATTGTTGTGCTCCTTCATTTTGAAAGCCTTATTATGTCTCTTCTCTTTCACTTTATCCATCAAGTCCGCAGCTCGTTGTCTCGCGGTCGCGTTCTCGCTTCCCGAACACGGTGTCCCGTGTTCGATTCCCGGCGGGGTCAGGGATTTTCACCTGCCTCGAGATGACTAGGTGTTTGTGTTGTTCTCGTCATTTCATCATCATCCATGAAAGTGGCGAGGTTGGGCTGAGAAAAAGTTGAGAATTTGTACGGGCTCTGATAACAGCGCAGTTTAGCGCCCCACAAACCAAACATCATCATCATCATTTATCCATCACTCTATTATCGCAGAACCTAAGAATCGATTAACTCCTGGGCTACTCGGAAAGTAAGGTCGATTTGTCGCAAAATGCAAACCACTGAAAACCCGATGACCTTTGCACAGACGTGTTCGATAGTATCCCCAGTATGCCCATCGACCAAGTCTCATCGCTGTTTTCAGTTCTGAGCGTACAGTGAGCACGTAAAGAAGCCTAGAACAATAGCGTCCCCCGCCAAGTATGAAGACCTGGTTAGAAATTTCGCCTGATATCATACATCCCACATAAAATAACTGTTATGCGTTTCCTTCTTTATGACAATTCTCGTCCACACTCTACAGGGGCAATGGAGACGGTGCTGCAGCGTTTTCCATGGCAAGTGTTTGATCACCCGTAATACAGCCCGTAATTGGCTTCCACTGAATTTCATCTCTGCTCACATGAACCGCTGGCTATGAAGACAACATTTTGACACAGACAACAAACTGTAGACCAGCGTAGAGAATTGGTAGAAGGCTCAGGCGGCTGTCTTCTATGGTGAGGGTATTGAAAAGTTTGTACAACGCTACGCAAATGTCTAAGCTGGGGCAACTTCTACGCAGAAAAGTATCTGGAAGGTGTACCTGTTGCAAATAAAATATTTTTGATTTTCACAGAGCTTTCCATTTCGCGACCGATCGGACCTTACTTTCCGAATAGCCCTTGTATTATATCAAGAGCTTCTACAGGACATCGCAGTTGGGATGACAGAAATGGTAATTTGTGCTAAATGTTTCGTGAATGGATGTGTTACATTCGAAACAATTTCCGAAATAAAACTATAGCCTTAACATTCACGTTTCTCCTACTGGTGCGCTGATACAGTCTTTACAACTTATCCTCCTTGCGACTTGACTGAGTATATGTTTTAAGCCCTGTAATTCAGAGGTTCGAGTAAAATGACAATAAGCCTTAGTACTCAAAGCAACTGCTACCAAAATAAAAGCAGTCTGTTCGAATATGTACGCCTCTGCACATCTGTAAAGTGAGAATCTGCTGCTGGGTAGTATTCAATGCATCGTTTCTCCATCCAGTACATTGTAACATGCTCAGGCGCTCCCTAGCATGCTTCCCACAAGGTGTAAATAGAAGTTTCTGCTCCAGCCTGTCCCTGTCTGAGGCTATTCGTTGTGTGAAGAGCGTATTCTTTCCAATACTGTAATGAAAAAAGGGGAAGGACACTTCCAGACAGAACCACTTTATTTATGAATCACTTCTAAAGGATATGCACACGAGTACAGAATACTGGAAACCACGTATTTTGAGAACACAGTCTTTTATTTGCCCCCCAATGAGAAAAATGGTTACTGTATGTAAAAGCTACAAATTTATTTTCTCTATTTTGGTTTTAATATAGTATAGAAACTTACTCCATGTCAAGAGAAGCGTTTTGATGTTCTACCCCTTTCCCGAAAGCAGCAAATAAAAATGCATTATAAAAGAGTCACATGTCTGCTATCTCTGTAACAATTCTGTTATAGCTGAAAACGGTGCATTATAGTTCCCCCATTAGATTAGGTAAATACTCAACAAATGTAGGATGAACATGTGGTGTTATGACGAATGAAACTATATCAGTATCTACCGCTGCCTTAAACAATGAATAAAATCTAAAATAATACGTTTCAGTGGTACATCTACCAGAGGGAGAGACGATATTAGGATTTTCAGTGTACGAGTTGCTGGCTCTGTCGTATGTCGAAATTAATTTCTCCCGCGTAATCGCATTATGGCAGAGACTTGTGCACGTGCGTGGTTTCCCCGCATCAGCCTGACTCGGCAGTGCAACTGCCTTGCCACTAAAACCCCTTCCCCTTTATGAGTACGCTTATTATGTAACTTGCTGGTCTTAATACGAAAACACAAGACACGTTTCATTTGTGACGTGCAAGTGAGTAGTAAATCTGCACATTTACGGTACCGAAATATAGAACACGTTTTGTTCTGTGTAATCAGATCGAAGCCATTTCGGACCATTAGAAGATAGCAAATTATTTCACGATACCATGTCTGTACATTTTTAATTGTAGCACCCGCAGAAGAGAGAGAATACTTCAAACTGTCGGACGCTTTGTGCAGCGTCTCTGATACGTCTTGATCAATTTTGGAAATTTGTGGTAAATTCTATGGGACCAAGCTGCTGAGGTCATCGGTCCCTAGACTTAGACACACTACTTAATCTAACTTAAACTAACTTACACTAAGGACAACACACACACCCACGCCCAAGGGAGGACTCGAACCTCCGTAGGGGAGAGCCGCGTGATCCGTGGCAAGGCGCTTTTGACCGCACGGCTACCCCGCGCGGCTCTTGATCAATGATTTTATCCAAATAGGTTTAATTGGTATGTCGAAATATTATATTAAGACTCCTCTGTAGCAGATAGACATTGCTGAGTAGGTTTCTTTCCGTGTGCGCTCTGTTTCTAAACAACAGCCTGGAGACCACAATTTACGTTGTTGCCGTCACCTCGCACAATTTCTACACATATTTCACTTGTATCGCTAGCGGATTTTGCCTTGCAGTTTCATTTTAGTGCACCTCAAAGTTTATGACGTCATATCTCCTGAACTATGTGTTGGACAACGATGCACTTTTATAGACTAATTTAGCAGCATATGTGGACAGTGTATGCGAAATGTATTGCGAAGGGAGTATGTAGCAAAGATGTAATAAACTGAAACGCCATGTCTGTTGCAGCAATTTTCTGCAGGAACAGCGAAAATGTAGTAACCGATATTCTATTTTCCTTTCATCATTTTATGATGGTTGTCAGAGAGAAAAACTTCTGTAAAGGCTTAGAATTATGTGTGAAATTTGTTACAAGTCACTAGCTGCAATCATTCTCAAATGCTGGATGAATAAGATCTGGGTATGCTCGTGTCGTGGGCTGCTCTTTTTTTCACCACTAACCCCATCCGAGATAGGCGGTTCTTATCCCCACAGTGGTTTTTCCAGACAGGAAGTGACATACGTAGGAATTTTGGTGGAAATCGGTCTAGTGGTTTAGAAGGAGATTTTCAACACACATGCATACATTTTTATAAAAGTGGTTCAGATGGCTCTAAGCACTATGGGACTTAACACCTGAGGTCATCAGTCCCCTAGAACTTAGAACTACTTAAACCTATCTAACCTAAGGACATCACACACATCCAAGCCCGAGGCAGGATTCGAACTTGCGACCGTAGCAGCCGCGTGGTTCTGGACTGAAGCGCGTAGAACCACTCGGTCACAAGGGCCCGCCATTTTTATAATATGTGTGGATTAAGTGTCTGCATGGTAACGGCCCTGAGTACTTCATTGTTTCATAGATGCAGTTCGTATAAATGTATCTATTTTTAATTTTCTTCATCAGATATTGTCATTTCTTCATAATATGTAGATCTGAACTTGTGAACTTGTGAAAATACTTTTAATGATTGATATGTCCTAGGCCTACATAACAAGATTCAAAGTAATTAATGCAATACTTATACAATCCTAAAAGTGTTTAATCCATACTTCTATACCAATATTATAAATGCGGAAGTAACTGTGTTACATTGCAGACTAAATCGTGGAACTATGTCAATGATAGCTTGAACCCTGAGGAAGAATGTTGGCTACTAAAGGGAGAAAAGGAGGACCTCTAAGAGGGATTGGAACATCTTTTTTACATCAGTGTACATAAGTCATTTTAAAAAAAAATTATTAAATTTACTTCATACTGTACACGTTGCATAATGTGTAGCTATTTCAATAACACGATGCATTGATGCGAGCTCATGCACACGCCCCTTCGCATGCATCGCTCCGCATCGACGGTGTGCAGTATGCATGCCAACTCGTCGTGCGTTGTGGCATGGTGCGGGGAACTTAGCGAGCTATGCTTATCCGAACAAGCAGGCATGTGAGGGAAGCACGTAAAACAGTTTAGTTACTCACCATCACTGACAACAAAACTACTGATATGCGAGCGCAGCCGCAAGTAAAACAAACGCACAAGCATTTTCTGAAATGAATGAAGCACGTTTCACATAGAAACCCATGTCCACATCCCATCGCGTATGGCGCTAGGCGTCGTTGAACAGCGTCGCGCGCTGCCGATAGGGTAGGCACACAAGATGCCATTTGACCCTTCACGGTATCAGGTATGTAGGACAACGTTTTGAATGTATTTATGGCATCGAGGTAAATGAGAAGTCGGGGTGAACTTTAATAACTTTATTTGAAAACAGTTACAAAAAGTACTCGAAATTACGCCCTCCTGCTTGAATACACGCCATGCAACGACACTAGAGTGACTGTCGCACTCTTGCAGTCACTCCTGGCAAAGTGTAAAATGGATCGCAGGCTGCCATAACGCGAGCTATCAGTTCTTCATGAGTCTCAATGGCTGTTCATAGACAACAGATTTTGGTGGCCCCAGAAGAAAAAATCTATAGGTGTCAAGTCGGGGGAACGTGCAGGCCATGCCATCGGCCCACTGCACACTATCCAGTTCTCACCAAATGTTTCATCCAAATGTATTCGTGCTTCATGTCCGAAGTGCGCTGGGCCAACATCTTGTTGGCGCCACGTTCGGTGACGCACATGAGTGGAACACGTTCCAACAACTCTGACAGAATGTCTCGTAAAATGATTAAGTATCTATTTACGATCAGCCGCCGGCGAAACATATATCGATCGACCAGATTATCGCCTACCAAGCTGGCCCAAATGTTGACAGTAAAGCGACGTTGGGGAACACGAGCAAAGGCAGCGCGCGTATTTTCCCGTGCCCACAGGTGTCGTTTGTGGCTGTTGAACATACCCTTACGTGTAAAGAATGATTCATCTGTAAAAGGAACACGGTTTTAAAAGTCCGGATGGATGCATACTTTCGCAAAAACAACTGGCAGAATTCAGTTCGACGTGTAAAATTGTCTGGGTTAAGGGCATGAACGTTTCATTGCGGTAGGGGTGCAAATCGTCTTCATGCCACACACGCCAAACTGTGGAATGGCTTACACCCGATTCCCATGCAATACGCTGGGAGCTTCTTGAGGGTGTTTTTTCCAGCATTGCTAATGCCTCCACTCCAAGACCTGGTGTACGCATTGTGGGTTGACGATCACGTCCGTCAGGTCTTCGCACCTGTAACACAAAATGTGTACACCGGATTTCGAAGTAGGCATTAAATGCAGATGTACCATTACAAGAATGTGCCAGTGGAAAATGTACAGCCGGCGTCTATGGCCGAGCGGTTCTAGGCGCTTCAGTCCGGAACCGAGCTGCTGCTACGGTCGCAGGTTCGAATCCTGACTCGGGCATGTATGTGTGTGTGTGTGTGTGTGTGTGTGTGTGTGTGTGTGTGTGTGTGTGTGTGTGTCTGTATGTGATATCCTTAGTTAGGTTTAAGTAGTTCTAAGTCTAGGGGACTGATGACCTCACACATTAAGTGCCATAGTGCTTAGAGCCATTTGAACCATTTTTGAAAACGTACCGAAAGTAAACCTGTCTCTGGTGGAGACCTGTGGATGGCAGTAAATGTGCGAGGAATTGGCACTCGACGATGCGGAAACCGCTGAACATACATAGTTGGGCTGCGTGAGCATTTCCATCCGCCGTCCCATAGGCACAGTGCATATCTACCCTTTCCTCCCAAGAATGGCGCTCCATTTCCTGTCCGTTGCACACAGTAAAAACCGCAGGAGTGTGATCTTTTGATGATAAAGTGATACAAAGCAAACCGGACTCTGCACTACGCACAAGTGCTACCCTCTATGCAACACATATCAAACATGTATCTGCAAAACCAAAAGTAACGTGTTCACGTCCCAGTAAGAGGCGGAAAATCAGTAGTGCTGTCCCACCTGGAATATCGGCAGGGTTAGGAAATAAAGGTCATAAATCTTCAACCCGACGACTCGTTTACCTTGATGTCACAAATACACTGAAATCGTTGTCCCGTAGACTTGCTACCTCGGATGGCATGTTATGTGCCTAGCCCCTTGAAGGCGCGCGATGCTGTTCAACGACGCCTAGGCTATAGGCTAATTGACGTGGACATGGGTTGCTATGTGAAATATGCTTGTTGTAACCCACTCTACCAGTCCATTTATTTTCTACATTCATTTCAGATACATCTTTCTGTGGGTCGGTGTCTGCTGGTCGATAAAAGAAGAAAATATGTTTGGGGAGGGTATTTCTTCGGCCCCGTAAATGCCATTTGTTTGGTTCATATCGTGGGTCTTTTCGCCGGGGGATATCTTAGTCCGAGGCCCACGTATTGCATGGTCAGGCCGTACTGCGTTTTAAAGAAGTATTTGCGATGAAAGACACATGGCACTGCTGGTACAGTCTGTCTCACTAAGGGCCTGGGTATTGAGAATACCGCTGATATATTGTGTTTTTTTGGCAGGACACACGTTTTCGCATAAATGGCCTTGCAGGCGATCTGTACTGCGTTGATGTAGCTCACTATGGGCTTCAGCTAGAACGGCCTGCAATCCCGTTTCTTGTATACAAGGCATAATGTATATTCCCAGCTGGAATCTTGTCACTTACTCAAGGTAGCCAGTCTCGCAGCCACTGCCGTTCCGCTGGTGGAAGTTCAAGTACGGCGGATTTGATGGTTTTGGGGAAGATTCCACAAGTTTACTTGTTATTTTCAGCAGTTTTCTCTACACTTTGTGCATCCTCCTTGCTGTCCATCGCAGTTCTTATATCGTTCGTATACGCTTGTGCTTCATCATTCATTCATATCAGCAGTATGCCCTGCTGTTGAATGCAAAAGAAGGGGACCAGTGGAAAACTTCTATCGGAGAACAAGAAAGGCTAATATGCTTACATTTTCAGGGACTGACTGAAAAGTGGGGTACCAGTTGCTTCATTCACCCTCTTTCAGCACCTATAAATATTCCTCAAAAACTCTGGCATACGACCATACTCGCGCATTTTATACTGAGAGAAGGACAGAGTGGCGATGGAAAAGAGTCGGAAAATTAATAAGTACTGGATGGTAGTGCACAATGGTTGTGTTACAGAAAGAGCGAAGGACACCATGGCAGTGTTAGGGATACAGAGTGATACAGGGGCTGTGGAACGTAGTTGACAGTGACGGGGCAGTGCTAGAAAAAAATTGAAGGACATAGTGTCAGTGGGAGAGGAATAAAGAGGAGACAAAAACGGAGGTAGGTAAAAGCCAATGATAATGAGAGACAAACTCTATGACAATGACAACCAGGAAGAGAGATATAGCGACAGTGAGAAGAGACAATAGCAATGGGAAGAACTGTTTCAGTAAGAGTGATCAAGAGGGAGACAGTGACATTGAGAGGAGAGAGTAGTAATAAACGAAGGAGCCTATGGGTATGAGGCAGAAGACAGACAGATAAACCCAGAGAGATAATGACAATGAGTTGGGCTGAATAAGTGAGTGAGAAAGGGCAAGTGGGTTTAAATCGTTCAAATGGCTCTGAGCACTATGGGACTTAACATCTGAGGTCATCAGTCCCCTAGAAATTAGAACTACTTAAACCTAACTAACCTAAGGACATCACACACATCCATGCCCGAGGCAGGATTCGATCCTGCAACCGTAGCGGTCGCGTGGTTCCAGACTGAAGCGCCTAGAACTGCTCCGTCACAACGGTCGGCAAGGGCACGTGGAACTGGATGGGTATGGGCGACTTACAGCGATGGACTGGCGGGTGTGAGAAAGTTACAGTTAGCGGATTGTGTGGCAGTGAGAGGTGAGTAACGTGTTCAAAACAGTGTGAATCTGTTCGTATGCCAAAATGTATGGCAAAATTCTTAAAGGTGTTGAGGAAGGTAGAGTAAGACAGCCCATACCACACTTTTCTGTCCGTCCCTTAAAACAAAACTATATTAGCCTTATTGTGATCCGATAGGAGCCTTTTTCAGCTTCGTATATACAAACATTACGTACAAGTCCCTAAATTTAAACGATTTTCATTTAAACAAAACAATAACGAATTACTTCAAAAGGATGGTTTGGTGGACTGGGTTGGTAAACACACACACGCACACACACACACACACACACACACACACACACACAATCACGCGCGCGCGAGACAGAGAGACAGAGAGAGAGAGAGAGAGAGAGCTCGCATGCACACAAACAAATGCACATACAAGCCGGTCCCTATTCTGTGCATTTATTTGTAAGGAATACTCTAAACAAAACTCGCAAGACAATTCTTTTAATATCACATACATTAACGCACCATCTCAATGATAGCAGTTTTCGCCGGCCGCTATGGGCGAGCGGTTGTAGGAGCTTCAGTCCGGAAACGCACGACTGCTACGATCGCAGGTTCGAATCCTGCCTCGGGCATGGATGTGTGTGATGTCCTAAGTTATTTAGGTTTAAGTAGTTCGAAGTTTCAGGGGACTGATGACCTCAGATGTTAAGTCCCATAGTCCTCAGAGCCATCTGAACAGCAGTCTTCAAAATTAAATGAGATAAGGAAGTACAGTTTTTCTTTAAAACTTCTCAATTCTTTTAAAGCTGACGAATGAAGTTAATGATATCTCATAAACAAAATACTGCTATTACTTAATCCAGAGAACAAAACTCAATCGGATTACAAAAGGAAATGCAGTTCAATCTTAATGTGTCTCCCACTTATTGAAAAGGAAACAAATTATCGTTCATTACACGAAAACTTAATTTAATCTTCCTTGAAGAAGAGGAATACTTTTAATGAAGGCCTTATCAAAGGATAAAGTGTAAGTAAATGTCACAAAATAGCAAGAAATATCCGAGAGCATTCCCTCGTTGTAAGAACCCTTTCATTTGCAGTCTCACACGACCGAGCAAATAAATTCATCACACATCACGAAGTAGAGACATCTACCAAATAAATGCCACCGGCAAGTACTCAGACTTAGAAAACTGTTATACGAAATAACTCCCGTGTTCACAATAGTCTTGCGTACTGCAGTCAGTTTTGAAGGTGCGATGCAGTACTTTCCAAAGAAGGACGCCTGGTATGTAATTTCTACATTTGTCGCCCGTAACACAAATACAACTATAGTCGTCTTCTGTATCGAAAGTATAGAGGCATTTACAGGTCATCTCAAAATTAAGAGCGCAGACACGATATATTACATTATTTCTCACTGCATGAAATCCCCACGTCGGCCACGTCACTTTAAACAGGAGCAATTATCATACCACACAATCCGCTTTGCCCCTGGCGTATACCCAGTGCAGCAACAAGACGCCACCATGGCCTCTGCTGTTGGTTTTTAGTGCCGTTCCTGCTCTCCATGAGACAGCGTACCTTGTGTCCCGCAAGCTCCTAGAACAGGTCGACTGCCCACTGCTCCGCTTCTCCCTACTCCTCGTGCGGCTCTGGTGTGACGGTGCCCGAAAGCTGGGGATGGGAAAAACCGACAGGTTAAAAACGATACCGGTATTTTAGCTCTGAATAGCCGATATTTTTTTGGTCTCGGTATTTGTTTTATCTCGGCAATAACATTTTTTTTTTCATTCCTTTCTAATAATCAGAAAAAAAACACCATAGAAATTTCCAATAATAGCAGACTTACTTTTTTGTTTTTTAAACAAATTTTTGTTTTTTAAACAAATTTTTGTTTTTAAAGCGATTAATGGTTCTTCGAAAAAATTCCATTGTTTTGAAATATTGGATTATTATAGAAAACGCGAAAAGTGATCAGCACTATTTTGATAACAATGCCGAAATTGGAAACCAGCAACAAACACATGACATAAGAGTCGGTGTAGCTTTGCTGAAAGAATACTGTCGCTGTTGCCGTGCGGCGTGGCCTTTTAGACGGTACGCGTGTACGTGCAATGTGAAAGCATGCTCATACTGAGTCGATATAGTAGTTTCTCATCGTCGTTCTCGGACATTGACTGTGTTATAGAATGGCACCATCACTAGTCTGGAACCTTTTTACAAGGTGCAGTAGCAGCGAACAACAATGCATCGTTTGCTTTAAAAGATGGAAAACAGGAGGACGGACAACGAACTTGCCTCATTACATAAGTACATCCACAATGTTTCTTAGAAGAGAAGCTACATGACTGATATACCTACCATTTTATTATATACTTGGTATTTTATTTATTGCTTTGTGGTTGCTTCAGGAGGAAAAACTGATATCTTTCAAAAGTGACGCTGCAGCAATTTCATCAACTTGTGAACTTTCGCTCTCGCCGTCCCGTCGCCCGTCTTCTTCACCTTCGCAATCTTTCCTGGACACAATGACACCTATTTCTGCCACAGCCTCAAACCACATATCGATAGAGATCTGCTACTCCTTCATCTTCATTAGAATTTTTCCACCTTTGCAAGAAGTCTTCATTTATTACTGGAATTAATAACAATAAAAAACCGAGTATCGGTTGTTTCATAAACTAGTTATTTTGAGCGTTTTTAACATTGGGTTGAACTGGAGACGAAAAAGCCGGTATAAACGAATACCAACTGCTTCAGCGATAATCGCCAAACCTACCGCTATCTGGCCGTTTCCCGACGGATGGCGCGGAAACGAGTTTCCCACAGCCTATAGGCCGCGCGTCGAATTCAGAATGTGCGGGCAACCGGCACAGATGTAAACATAGTATCTTTCAATAACCTTGCAGTATGATAAGAAATGAGGAATAATTTCAGGTGGTGTGATTCCAAATGGCGCTCCGCAGCTCTCCCAGTCAGCTACACGAACCACTACACCACACTTCATGCAGCAGAGCTCGCGGCATTGGTTGCTCTCCTGGGGATACAGCAACGCGCTGTTTCAGAATTCCTCATTGGACCTGACTACAAGATCATGGATCTAAATATTGTCAGTGGTCCTCTGTATGACGGCATGGCACAACCTGGCTTTCTAGTCGTGTTGTACAAGGTACCCTCTGCCCGCAACGTACGGTGGCTTGCGGAATATCTACGTAGATGTAAATGTATATCATCTTAAGTATGATGAGCATCGAAGTTAGTCGCTCCCTTACAATCTGCAGTCCAGAAGTGCAGATCGGCGATGGGAGATCAAGTAAACTGAAAACACACAAGAAAACAACCATCTGCACGAACAGTTCGACGACGTTTGCAGCAGCATGGACTATCAACTCGGAGACCATGGGTGCAGTTACCCTTGACGCTGCATCACAGACAGGAGCGCCTGCGATGGTGTACTCAACGACGAACCTGGGTGCACGAATCGCAAAACGTCATTTTTTCGGATGAGACCAGGTTCTGTTTACAACATCATGATGATCGCATCCGTGTTTGGCGACATCATGGTGAACGCACATTGAAAGTGTGTATTCGTCATTGCCATACTGGTGTATCACCCGGCGTGATGGTATGGGGTGCCATTGGTTACAAGTCTCGGTCACCTCTTGTTCGCATTGATGGCACTTTGAAAAGTGGACGTTACGTTTCAGATGTGTTACGCCCCGTGGCTCCAGCCTACATTCGATCCCTGCGAAACCCTACATTTCAGCAGGATAATGCACGATTGGATGTTGCAGGTCCTGTACGGGCCTTTCTGGATACAGCAAATGTTCGACTGCTGCCCTGGCCAGCACATTCTCCAGATCTCTCACCAACTGAAAACGTCTGGTCAATGGTGGCTGAGCAAATGGCTCGTCACAATACGCCAGTCACTACTCTTGATGAACTGTGGTATCGTGTTGAAGCTGCATGGGCAGCTGTACCTGTACACGCCATCAAAGCTCTGTCTGACTCAATGCCCAGGCGTATCAAGACCGTTATTACAGCCAGAGGTGGACGTTCTGGGCTCTGATTTCTCAGGATCTATGCACCCAAATTGCGTGAAAATGTAATCACATGTCAGTTCTAGTAATATATATTTGTCCAATGAATACCCGTTTATCATCTGCATTTCTTCTTGGTGTAGCAATACTAATGGCCAGCAGTGTAGTAACTTCCCCAGCAGTCCCACGTCTCACACAGGCGCAATAACCCATACCAAATCTCCTGTGCTTGGCGCCACTGCGCTATAGCTCACACAGTCTTCCTCCTATGAGTTCAGTGTCCGTATGCGAGCGAGCTGCTTTGCTTTTTTGGTCCTAGTGACGAAGTGATTCACGTACTAACTATGGGTATCGTAAGATGGAAACATGAACATATATCCGTGGTCTTTTCAGCCTCACAACCGTGGAGCGGAAAGAACGATGTGCAGCCTGTAACGTCTTGCTTCGCAGGGTTGCGTGCAAATGTCACAACGCGTATTGTTGCATTCCAGTCTCTCTGTTCATTGAGGTCACATCTGCTTCCGTATTCTCAAAGTTTTTTGTGGGACAATTTGTCCGCAGATTGTAGGTAGTAATCCTGTGTGTGATGCCACAAAATGAAATTATTCGTGAGACTAGTCTAAACTGAAAAACATTTCCCCTATCTGAGATCGTCACGCGGGATGCTCTGTGCTTCAAAATGATATATTTTAGAAGGAATTTTACAATTTCCTTGTCGTAGGCACTCGTAGAAACTTTATTGGCAACATCGTGGTGAGGTTGTTGGAGCAGACTGTTATCAAACTATTCTCATTTGCCGATTCTCCGCCGCGCGGGATTAGCCGAGCGGTCTCAGGCGCTGCTGTGATGGACTGTGCGGCTGGTACCGGAGGAGGTTCGAGTCCTCTCTCGGGCATGGGTGTGTGTGTTTGTCGTTAGGATAATTTAGGTTAAGTAGTGTGTCAGCTTAGGGACTGATGACCTTAGCAGTTAAGTCCCATAAGATTTCACACAATTTTTTGCCGATTCTCCAAGAATTCGATTTCAGTTCGATGGAATGAGCTGCTGCAGGCGAGACTGGCGTCAGATGCACCGAAGGTAACACCAGCACATGCTTCCGTCTTGGCATTCCTTAGGCCTCCTCAGCTGACACCTGGCCAGTGATACCATCGTATTATGACTCGGCCTAGAGACTTCACGAATCCCAGGTGGCTAGTTGTCGGGGCATCATGGAAGAACCTCAGGATAGCTGGCTGTAGATGAGCTGGGCTGATACGGAGTAGCTTTGCTTGAAAACATACTATAAGAATAATATGTGGTGCTCACTCACGAGACTCTTGTAGACATCTATGTAACGAGCTGGGCATTCTGACTCCGGCTTCACAGAAGACATGTTCCCCCATGAAGTTTGTTGAAAATAATTATCTGCAGTTCAAAAGTGCCAATTACTTAATTACAATACCAGAAGGGAAAATGACATTCATTACTACACTTTGAGGTTGTCTTCAGCACAAAAAGGAGAACGCAATGCTGCAACTAAAACTTTTGATAACTTACCCGGTGATATACGATGTCTGACAAACATCAAAGTAAAATTTGAAGGCAAACTGGGAAAGTTTCTCGTTGACAACTCCTTATACTCCTTAGAAGAATTTGTATTATTCTAACATATAAAAGGTGGTGGATATGAATTACTATATCACATCTCTGTATTTTTGTTTAAAAAGATGTTCAGTATGTAGTCATACTTACAAATTAATTTTCAGTGTAAACGTAAAATGACTAGTTCCACTTCATTACGAGTTATCTTGCAAAATTATCCACGTAACATGAAACTAACTGGCAGCCATTTCCGCCACTCTGAATCATAGTTTCTCTTACACAATGTCCTGTTTGTTAACTGGAATTTTCCTTTGTTCGGTTCCTCAATCTTCAATGCTCGGATGGGTTTCATCAATGCTGGATCTTCCTTCTGTTCAGCAGCAATGTCATAATGCGGCGATGACTGAGATTTTGTCGATGATGCTATGTTCTGCCAAACGATTCCTTGATAGCCATTCAGCGTCCTTTAGTTTACGTTCGTTTTTATATATCACTGTGATGCCCCACTCCTCAAGCCTCTGTGTCCATCTCGCCAGTCTACCCGACGGACCCCTCTGGCTAGTCAGCCAGCGTAGAGACAGGTGTTCTCTCAAAATGACAAACGGTATGCCAAAAAATTACAGCCGAAACTTGTTTATGGTGCAAATTACTGCAAGTCACTCTTCCTCGGTTGCATAGTAGTTCTTCTCTGACTTTAAGAATACTCTAGAAGGATAAGCTATCATCTTTCTAGCACCATACTGAACTTGTACTAGAGCTGCCCCAAGTCCAAAACCACTAGCGTCAATGTGAAGTTCTGTGTCGGCATTCTCTGTATACAACGCTAGAACTGTAAAAGATGTTAGCGCTCATTAAGGAGATGGAGAGATCTTTCTTACGCCTCGTTTCGGGAAAATTTGGGGTCTCCCTGCAATAGTTATTGGAAGGGATGTGCCTTGGTACTGAAGTCGTTTACGAATCACCGGAAGTGCGAGCACATTTGGAGAAATCTTCTCACATCACGAAGCCGATGTGAAGTCGGACAACGTATGACAGCTCGCATTTTCTCTTGATCGGGAAGGACTCCATCGCCAATCACTAAGTGCCCCAAGATTTTTATTTCTTGGGTGACGAAGAGGCTCTTTTTCAGATTCAGTCGGAGACCAGCAGCCTGAACACAATTCAACGTGGTTGTCAGCCGCCTTAGATTTTCTGCAGATGTCTTCGAAAATGCGACAGTGTCTTTCAGGTAGCAAAGACGTGTCACCCATTTAAGGTCTCGATGCAAGTTGTCCATCACACATGAAGTGGCTGAAGTCTTAAGTAGTTCAAACAGCATAACACTAAACTCACAGAGACCATCACAAGTTACTAAGGCACTCTCTTCCCAGTTAGCCTAGCCAACTTTGACTTTCCAGTAGCCAGTCTGCATGTCCATTGTTGAGAAATACTTGGCCCATTTCAAGCAGTCCAAGATGTCATCAATACGCGGCAATAGATGTACATCTTTCTTCGTAATTTTGTTCAGTCGTAAGCATAAATGCCGTGTGCCGACTTTCCTCTTTACAAGAACCACAGGAGCGGACCAAGGACTCCCTGAAGCTTCAACGATGTCATTTTACAGTAACTTCTTCAAATCTCTCCAGATTATTCGTATTTCAGCCGGCGATACAATATATGAGTGCAGGATGATTGGTGGGTTCATTTTACCAAGGGATGCTTTGTCTGTCTGTTCTCCAATCGGAATTTGAAAGCATTCGGACGCAGAATAGTTATTATGCACCGATGATTTTCCTCTGGCAAGTCAGATTCCATTTGCAGTTGGATGGTAGATTCATCTCCTGCGTTTTCTGTAATGGTAGTCGAGCACGATTCTCCATCTACGACTGTACTGGTTCATGTGTCTCTATGCACGTATCTATAGGGATGAGTTGTCACTGCTAGTGACAGTGATCCAGTGTACTTCTTGACCACCCAAAATGCTTGTGACTGTCGCTGGGATGTAAATTTCTCTTGTGAGCCGAAGTTGGTTTTCGCAATCGACAGGAGCTTAACAGTTTAACTACGAATCTCGACTGACGACTGGAAACCGTCTCGTTGGTGATTGTGGGACAACAACACCATTAGCGGTAAACAACCGCCATTAGAAATTCTTGTTATGCGTGCTTGTTGCAATAGCTTCGTCAGTCTGGGGCTCTTGCCTCTCACAGTCTGTGACGGCTTGTGATGCCTGTAACAATACCATCCCAAAGTAACATAATAAATACATTCTGTTGAAACGACTAATTAAAAAACCTGTTTTCTCTCATAGATAGCTATTCTTGTTATTTATGCCGGCCGGGGTGGCCGAGCGGTTCTAGGCGCTGCAGTCCGGAACCACGCGACCGCTACGGTCGCAGGTTCGAATCCTGCCTAGGGCATGGATGTGTGCGATGTCCTTAGGTTAGTTAGGTTTAAGTAGTTCTAAGTTCTAGGGGACTGACGACCTCAGCAGTTAAGCCCCATAATGCTCAGCCATTTGAACCATTTTCTTGCTATTTATGCTCTTGTCGGGTGTACTGATTTCCCGATTTCTGACCTTCAGCACAATGGCTTTCGTTTCTTGGTGATGATGAGCATTTAATATTACAGGAAAACTAGCCCCTAAATCGACTAACGTCGGACTGGCTGACCGTCTATGGTGACATCGATGAGATCTCCCCTCATCTTGATTACTGCCGTCCATGGAGGTTCAAATGGTTCAAATGACTCTTAGCACTATAGGACTTAACTTCTGAGGTCATCAGTCCCCTAGAACTTAGAACTACGTAAACCTAACAAACCTAAGGACATCACACACAGCCATGTCCGAGGCAGGATTCGAACCTGCGACCGTAGCAATCGCGCGGTTCCAGACTGTAGGCCACACCGGCCGGCGTCCATGGAGAATTTTCATCTGTGATGGCCTCACCTCCATAGATCGTCACCTCAGCTTAGCTTTCCTCAATTCGGCGGCCAAGCGAGTGACTGGTACCTCTGTACGGCAACAGGGAGCGGCTACGGCGTATTGGGAAGCAACCTCGTCCATGCTACGGCGATGAGCTTCGGCTGACAGGTATTCTTCGTCGTCTGCAGTTGACTGGCATTAATAGGATTGTTGTGATGGTTGACATATTGCCATAATAGTCATCGAAAACTCATCATCTATCACTGCCCTAGCGCACATCTTTTCTAGGGCGTCCATTGTGGAAAAAGACTGGCGTTATGTCCTCCGTCCTCCAAATGTCTGGAGATTGTGCCAAAGATCGACACGCCTCTTCAACTATTTCTATTTCTTCCATATGTAAGGGGTCGACATTCACATCAGTTACCTCTTGTGCACTCGATCCGACATTTGTGGCTCCAATTCACTACTGCATCTCTTCTCTTAATTCCGGTCGTATGAGAGAAGCGAGGTCATAGCGGTATTCGAAACTGCCATGGCGACCACATTACGGAGTCGATCATACCGCTTTCGTCCGACTTTTTTTTTCTGTTGAATTTCCTCGATGTCCTGGCACCATTTTATAAATTCCCTGCTGTGGTGATACTGGTCATGCAAAGAGCTTGGTACATGTCTTCTGCGTCTCCTTTAAGGAAATGTGAGATTTTGTCGGCTTCCGCCATATTCGAATTCACAATGTGGTTTCACAATGTTACAAAGGGTCAAAAAATTGTGTATGTATGACTACGGTATTCCACCATGACATTCAAATGTTCTTCTGCTATGGGGACATGTTGATTGCCACACAAATGTGTTCTTCAGTTCGGCCTGGAATTTGTCCCAGCTGCTAAGCTTCTCTACATTGTTCTCGAACCATTCCTGAATGTACCTTCTAAATAAATGTAGACTTCTGTCAAACGTATCAGGTCATCCCACATGTTTTACTTGGCGACGCGGTCGAATATTTTCCGTCAGTTTGACCGGTCCTGACCAGCGTCTCTTTAAAATATCCTGAACGTCTGATGCACAGTTCATTTACTGCTGTTTTGGATTCCATCTGTTTCCTGAATATACGTATCTTAGGAACGCTGTACTGTTCGTATCCCCGTTCCCGTCCTTATACGCGAATGTTGTTACGTCACCCAATTGGAGCCATGGTGATGCAGCACGTGGAATCTCCACCAGACAATGTCACGTTTCAACCAGAATCAAGTCCAAGTGCGTAAACGGGTTCGTCAATGACGTGCAACACTTAAAACTGAAATCACGTTTACTACTGACTCCAACGTACAGCTGCTGCAGAACAGATCGTAATGGGTGACGAATGGTGGTGTTCCAGTCCTTCTACAAGCCACAACGAGATATTTTCAACAGGGGAGAGATCCGGAGGATGTGCTGGTCAAGGAAGGAATCGGGCTCCGTATGCATAGAGGTAGATCACGACGTCATGGGCAGTAATTTAAGTGTTACCTTGTTACAAGAGGCCTCGAACATAGGGCTCAGCCGTCGACCTCCGCACGGCGGGAATACATGGCTGCTGTCTTAATAATCGCTATGTGAACAAGATATGATCGTGTTATGTATCCAGTGGCATACTGGAGCATTAAGACAAGAACCGCTTCCGTTTAACGATGATAAAATCAATACTTTGAAGTTCATTCACCTCAGAACCTCAGCACACTTATACATTCGTCTTCATGCTATACGCAGAACCGAGATGCGTCTGAAAAGACGATATGGTGCCAGCCATGTGTCCAGTGTTATCTCTGGACGCCTCTGGGGCGCCTCTCCCTTGAGCCGTGTACAGGTAAGCCACAAGAATGGTCGCCACGTTCGTAGTCCGTGATGCTCCAGACGTCTTGGGCACTTCGCGTGGATATTTTTCTTTCTATAACAAGTCCGTTTCCCGACTCAGTCTACGTGACGTGGCTGACCGATCCTGCACGGCAGACCAAACAATGCTTCTGTCGTCTCGGGCGCTTGTCACGCGCAGCCGCGAAGACCCGGTGTGGCGTCGCGTATGGCTCTGCCGTATCCATCGATTCCACTTTCTTACGACAAGTAGGAGGATTCCGATCAACGGGAGGAGCTATATCGTTGAAGGATAAACCGCAGTCTCTATAGACCACGATCTTGTCTATGTCCAAATCCCACACGTACTGGTAGATGTTTCTCTTCCTTACGGGTATTACCTGATCTTCTCACAACACAACAACGTTCAAATGCGATTTCTGCCTTATATTTGCTCACCTAAAGAATGCATATGCGTTAATGCTATGCGCTTTGAGCCGTTGCACTGAAGTGCCGAGCATTTGAAAATTCAAAAACTTAGTACACTTCGGACCTATTTGACGCTTGTTGCATGCCATATTCATACTATTGCAATTTCGATGACCAGCAGCTTAGCTGCAAATGTGTAAGTTTTCTCCGTCGTTTGGCTAAATTTTCGAATATGTCAGCTAGTCCAATCATTTTTGTTCACTGAATTTCTGCGTGGTATTCTTCCGATTAGATCATTTATATCCTTTGCTATCAACTCATGAATTCCGCGTCTGTTTATTTGTTTCGTTATTGCAGCATCCGCAACGGCAGTCGGCTTTCTACATTTCCGCGTTTGGCTTCGCGTAGGTTTATCTTCTGTTTCCAGTTCGATGCCTCTACTGCTTCACGTTAAATCAAATCTCTCTTTTGGCGCCTCTGTTTAACTAGTGCAGTGCCCGTAAAAGTCATAAATGATTCTAAATACTGGGTACACGTAGGATTTTTGTTACGCGCAGGTATATGACCTATTGTCTTTCGGTTTATATTCACCCTTGTCGAATGTGCTTTCCTTTCTGTTTTTTCTTTTTCCTTTTTCTCTTTTTTGAGGATTGGTGTTTTATAGACATCCTTGTGAATGTCGAGCGTCAGTTTTGTCTTGGATTTTTGATCCAGTTTATCCAACTGGATTTCAGCATCTATCTTGCAGTTATTAAAAAAATTCTTCGCCTTTATTAGTTACTGTGGTTTCTGCTGTATTCTGACTTGAATGGGTTGTTTTTAGACTGATTCGAAAAATGAGCTCTCGTATTTTACGTATTAAGTTCATGATCTTGTGACTTGATCTGTGTAAGTTATCGGCCCTTGTTGTATTTACAAAGTGTTACCTAATTGGATTGGCTACACATGTTGAGCTCTTCTTTGTTCTGTACACTGTGTACTAATTTGGCCTAGTGCTCCACATGCCACACAGGTACTTGACAGTCTTCGTATGTAGTTAGTACTTCATATTTAAACAGGACGGGATACGTTACAGAACGTAGAAGCGCACTGCACGGATACCGTCGCTACTAATGTTTGAAAGAAAACTTTTTGATACCATTTCTCCTGTAGAACCTCTAAATCTATATCTTATGGAGCTAACGGCTATTCTACAGTATCATTTGATATTTCAAACAAAGGATGGGAATTCGCTCTTGTGCAGTCCAAATCCCACCTGTCTTACGTTATCTTTACTTAGTGCTCCAGATATCATGAGATCAACTGTACCACTGAATCCAAGCTAGTTCAACAAAAACAGTGTTCGCCAAACGCCCAGTTATCTGGTTATCCAACAAACGAATTTGTATCACTTATCACTAGCCTGTTTCCTCTATCTTTGATTCATTCCAAAAGGGAATCTGCATCTTAAGGTACAGCGCGGAAATTTCGGTGCCATGCCTTTGTAGATTTGTACTTACAGGTCACTGACATTATTTGCATGCAGCACGTCCGGGCCGGAAGGAAACCCGCCGGCTAAGCTGGGTTGTTTGCTGTTACTCTGTCCGGGCGGGCGTTACGATGCCGAGGCTTCGGTTTGCACACGAGTCCAATAGGATGCGACTGCATTTCATATGCATCCATTTCAAGGCAGTAGTCTTGTATTTATACCAACAACAAATAGAAAGAATTGATACTCGTCAATTTTGTATGTACACCACAAGAATTCTGTGAATATATCTGAGGTACACTACTAACAGAGATGCAATGGTAGAAGTTCTATACGATTACTACACTAAAAAAAGGTTCCTAACATGCACTTAACACTTACGAGCCGAAATAAACGTTCCCGAACGATCAGATTTCGAAATAAATCGGTGCTTCTGTTAGCAAACTGTACCCCACTGTGCAGTCTGACTGCGTTCACTGGTTGTTCTTTTACCACGGTTCTCTAATATGGAAATACACCACTGGTAGGTAAGTGAGAAGTGCCACAACGCTCACATAGTCAACTGCTGTGAAGCGTTTACGGATATCTTCCATGTCGCTCACAACGTAGGAGAGACAAACTGTTGGCCACTAACGGCAGACAGCGAATAACTCTACACTATAAGAATTCTCTACGTGTTGTTCAGTTATATGACCCGTTTGATGAAGTTCTCCACTCTAATCTATATTGTGGAGCTCCTTTCATCTCTGCATAATTACTGTAACCTACATTTTTTACCCCCACATTTCCCTTTATTACGACATTTACTATTGCCTGAAGCCTCAAGTTCTGTCATATCAACCGATTCCCCCTTTAGTCATGTTGTGCCATAAATTACTTTTCTCTAATCCAGTTTGATTCAGTACCTCCTCACCAGTTACTTTACCTATTCATCCAGTTTCAGTATTCTACTGCAGCACAACATTTCTGAAGCTTCTGTTCTCCTTTTTCCTTTACGTCGTCCAGGTTGTACTTCCGTACAAAGTTACACTCTATATACACACATTCAGGAAATGTTTCCAAACATTTAAATTTACATTAGATGTTAATAAATTCCTCCTTTGCAGCCCTATAGCATTTCTCGCCGTTGCCAGTGTGCAATTTATGTCCTCTAGAGCGTCTACTGTCACTTATTTTGCTATATTTTTTATTGTCTCATTTCCCAATTTAATTGGCTCAGCATCGCCTGATTTATTTCGACAATATCCCATTACTCTGGCATTACTTGTGTTGGTGTTCATCTTATAACCTTTTTCCAAAGCACCATTCATTCCAAGTCCTTTGACCTTTGTGGCAGAACTGCATTTTCATCAACGAACATAGGAACTTTCATTTCTCCAGGTTCAACTTTAATTCTCTTACCAAATAATTCCTTGGTTTCCTTCACAGCTGGCTTAATATACAGATTGAAGCTCATTTATTTCTTCTAAGCAATCATTGATAATGGCTTAAAGATCCGGAAATTGAAATGTAAAGAAGAAGAGGTCTAAATAAATTTACCCAAAGCGTAAGAATTTTGCCCTCTTTTAGTAAATTTATGACTGTCGTGCCCACTAAACAAATGAAGAGGATGTCGTACTAATAGTTCGACAGACTACCCTTTAGACTCAGAATCAGTGTACAATGATCGCCTGTATCTGGTCGTTATCAACAAATCGTTATTCGCTGAAAGGCACTTTTTGTTAACGAAACAGATGAAATTTACATGACCGCAAGTCGAGAAGAAAATCTGTATGCTGGCATACGCTCCATTCGAAACCGTGCAGCAATGACTGTATTATACGTGCGTTGTGAGATGTTCCATTGACAAGTAAGAGCTATTTGCTGTTCAACTTACCGTGTCTCTGGTTTTTCACGGCTGTACAAAAAATTAATGTATAGTTTGCCGTTTCAGCATTTCGTTTACTTGTTTATATCGGCCATACAGCCAGCAATATTTATAACTATATTTGGTGAGCGAGAAGTTCCTGAACCCCTCTAACCCCTGTTTAGTATCGAATGTTATCATGCAGGTTGGTAGCTATCTTACTTCTTATCAATTGTTGGAATCAGACTGAAGCCCCTAGAACAGCTCGGCCACGGCGGCCGGCGATTGACAAAGGTATATTTTTGCTTTTAGCCGTGTTTACGGAAGGAGTGAAAGGAAGAAGACACGAGAAGTAACATGTGCCGGAGTCTCTGCTTCGACTGAACAATCTACTTTGAAGTCAACATGTAAGAGTGCTTTGGAACTCGGTGCACCGAGGACCACAATGGAAGACCACATGACAAAAGACCCTAAGGTGAGACCTTTTTGACCAACGTTCTGAAACGAGTTATCGAATACAGATCTAAATGATTGCGTTTTAGCATGTCTTGCTTTCTTAACTCAATTTCTAAATGCGGTGGACAGTGCCAAGGCTATGTTTTCAGATGAATGTACCATTTATTGCAGCTCACGTGCTACAAATATTGTCCTTTTAGTCAAAGAGAACCCTCATTATACAGTCGAGTTACGAAGGAACAGCTTAATACTTCAGCTTGAGGAAAGAGGCCTCACAGAACGTATATTGTTGCAGCAATATCGAGTGCCAACCCACCAATGCTAGGGGGTATGGGGACTTTTCGTCCACCCTGCACAGGCTTAACGTAAAAACTAAGTTAAAGTAAGCTGATAGAATAAGTTCAACATTGTGATAATATAGTATGCTAAACAGATTTAATAATAGTCGTACTTGCGTTACGTAGAGTAATATTCTTGGAGTTGTTTCTTAGTCAGTCTCTTATTCAATTATAACAATTTATTTTTAATCCGCATACAAAGGTACAACGCACCATTTCAACAACTAGGCTTCATCGTAAGATGGACTTAAATCGATCGAATTTATAGCCTAAACGTTAAAACTCTGTAAATCCACCTCTTTTAGGTATTACGCCACCTAGTTATTCTTAAAAAAAAAATGGTTCAAATGGCTCTGAGCACTATGGGAACTCAACTGCTGAGGTCATTAGTCCGCTAGAACTTAGAACTAGTTAAACCTAACTAACCTAAGGACATCACAAACATACATGCCCGAGGCAGGATTCGAACCTGCGACCGTAGCGGTCTTGCGGTTCCAGACTGCAGCGCCTTTAACCGCACGGCCACTTCGGCCGGCAGTTATTCTTACTTACATCAAATATGTAGAGGAAAAAGGTAACGCCAGTAGGTAGAGCAGAGCCCCTTGGAGCCAGTTTGCTGTCCAGTACTTCCAGTCCATCCTCCTACTTTGCGCATGCAAATATTGTACGACTGATATCGGCCTCGTCAGTTTGATCACAGCTACTAAAAACTAGAATTTCCATTCCCTGTAAAAGTGTAGGGTAACATCTGTGTCCCATCCTCACGAAATGATGGATGTAACATAACGTTTATTTAGCATCACATACTCTTGCGTGTGGTTAAAAAATGTTCAAATGTGTGTGAAATCTTATGGGACTTAACTGCTAAGGTCATCAGTCCCTAAGCTTACACACTACTTAACCTAAATTATCGTAAGGACAAACACACACACCCATGCCCGAGGGAGGACTCGAAACTCCGCCGGGACGAGCCGCACAGTCCATGACTGCAGCGCCCAAGACCGCTCGGCTAATTCCGCGCGGCTTGCGTGTGGTCGAGAAGGGATGTCCAGTTGTATGGTTGGGAAATATCTACCCTTACGTTGCTGAGGTACATGCCATTCACGGTTCTGGTCACGGTAAGCAGCATTCTTGATTGTAGATTTGAAATCAGTTTGAGGATTTGGATGGATGTATGGACTGATGGGGTTAAAGAGCCCAAACTGCGATGTCATCGGTCCCTCAATCCCCTGTGTGTCAAGCAGGGAATAGTTCCCAGAGAGGAAGGACCGAAAAGTCAAATCCCAATGAACCCGACTGTATCAGAGAATCAAGTAAGTCAGGAGATAGAAGCAAGAGAGGTGTGCGAGGGGTAAAAGGATGAAGTTGGTAGAGTTGCCCGAGCCAGGAAGCAGCTAGAGGTCTCCAGGACAAGAAAGCTAACTACGCGTACAAGTTGATAAAATCGCAGGAATGAGACCAACCAAGCCGACACAGGAAATCAACTTCAGATGAGAAAAAATATGAAGAATTAAAAAGGTGGGAATGGCAGGAGACAGGTCGGATCACAGAGTAAGGACTGCCATGGCAGCCATGGCCCCATAGGTCGGAGGACGCGATGTGCGCCCCGCTAATCCCTCAAGCGGCCGACTAGGCCTAGGCCCTACCTCACAGAAAGGAGTAACAACCATTTTCATGGGTAAAACGTCAAACCAGGTCAGCCACTTTGGCGTTGTCCGCTAGCACCAGAGGTAGCATATCAGTGAAGGACTGATGCCCCTCGTTCCTAGGAGGTCGACTATTTCTTTATGAAAATTCCAATGATGATATTTTATCCATAGCAAATGGACGCCTGCCGTGTTTTCCTTGTACTTGTCCTGGTTTACAGTTCATCCAAACTGTATCTGCTTGTCGAAATTTGTGATTAGTAATCGCTGAAAATCCTATTTGGAGACTGTGAGTATAAGGATGCGCTTATATGTATCCCTTCCATAATTAAATGGCCTGTATTATGGGCAGTTGCTGTTGTGTTCAGACAGGAGCTTCAGGTGGAAGTGCAATCGGTTGAAAAGTGCCTTTCGAGGGACTGGAGAAGGCGTACGCCACACCCTCTTCAGTTGTAAAGCCATGTATGTCTCCTGCTCGCTTCTTAAGTCATGTGGCTAATGTGACACTAAGGCAGCATTAAGGAAACTGTCTAAGACATACACGGCTTCCTGTTAAGGGAAGAAATAGGTGGCGCGAGGTTATTCTCGGATGAGAGAAGCATGAGATTTGTTGTCCCAGGCAACGAAGAGTGTCACTAAACGATCGTCTCTCACTTTGTCTACGTTGCGAAGTGATGCACCCTGTTCCGTTATTGGGAATGATACGGCATAGGAACGCACGGTTTCGCGGAGCATATCGTTCCTGAAAACTTCCAAGTTTTCTTCTCTGTGATCGAAGATCAGTCCTCGATATACCAAATTAGTCTGCGACAGCCCAGACCGTCGTGACCTGTGAAATGAGCTACGCCAATGGACAGTACCACCATTCCAGTGGATCATGTCTGCAGCGAGTTGCACTATGTCTGGTGTGTTCGGCGTTGGCAGCCTTGTTTACGTTTCCACATCCGTCTCCGCGGATGCTGTCCAGCTGCTTGCACCGTCTCACACTTACTCTACGTGACATTTCATTTGGACAATACACAAACGTTATTTCACTACGAATCTCTTTGTACATCTACAATATCGCCCACAGAAATAATTCCGTATAATGAACAACCTCGTTGGTGTATCTCTATTTTTCTATTTTCGCGCTGTTCTGTTCTGTTTGTACTCTAATATCGACTTCAGGGTGGGGACCACAGCCTTGATAAATTTAAGGAAAGGCATAGTCCCACTAGAACTGTTTTAAGCACTAATAACTAGTTTCAATGCTTGCTCATTCTCATGTGCATCACGATACATAATACACCAGAATTAGATGAGAGTCAAAATATAAAGGGGGTCTACCAATCCACTTAATGCAACATTATCTAAAAAGCAGTATGATCACATCAACTGAAAAGTATACAAGATGAAACAAATATCACATGCCATACACAGTTGTGTATGTCATGGTCGTAAGCGCCCTAAAATATAACATGCATGCAGTAATAGGTGTTACTGTTCACACCTACTATGCAATGCTAAAGCATTTTATATTTAGATTGATTTAATTCTGGCGTTATGCTTGTAAACGCATTCGTGATTGGGCAAAACTCGAAACTAGCTGGTAATGCGTAATGAACCGCCATTTTTAAACAAAATCCAGGTGGAAAAGAGGTTGTTCATTAAGAATACCATTATCACAAGAAGAAGAGTGTGTAATCTCTCATCCAAATATTTGCTTCTCTTGTAGCGCAGCCTCATCTCTAACACAAAAGAGTTACTCCCTGAACACCCCTCGTAACTCCGTTAGGTTTCGTGGCCATACACTGTAAAACACACGATCTTCCGAGACATTTGCATCATGTTGCTCGTGGAGTGTGCAATGTCTAGAAATACATCGTACTCTCACTTAAGTCTATGTCACTGACGGAGCAAGACGTATGACTTGCAGAGACAATAGACATCATAGGTTTAGTGGCTCTGCCACTTGAACGCCTGCCGCGCGAGTCGGCTGCTAGGTGAACTACAAAAACGGCAATACAAAAGGCCGAAGAGCAGGAGAAAGTCAGTTCTCTGTGAGGAGTCTCCTCAAATAGATTACCACCAGCTGTCCGCCTGCTTAGCTGGGCGGTAACGTGCTTGCCTCCCATGCTCAGGGCCCGGGTTCGGTTCCCAGACGGGTTGGAGATTTTCTCCTCTCGGGGACTGGGTATTGTGTTGTCCTCATCGTCATGTCATCCTGATCATCAGCCGCAAGTCGCCTAATGTGGCGCCACTGAAATAAGACTTGCACTTGGCGGCCTAACCCGATTGGGACCTCTCGGCCAACAATGCCATACGATCATTTCATTACCACCAGCTGCGCCAGCCAACCATATTCCCACCGTCACGGCCGCTCTGCTGGACTCTTCTGAATTTGTCCTCTCTCTCTCTGCTGTACTTCAGTGGGATTTCGACCGCCAGTAGTGTTGGCTTACAAGTGATAAGATACAGAAATGCTTCATCTCGACCTTTGTGCTACCGTGGAGTATGCCGTGAGGAACACACTGAAACTGCCCACGCTATTGTCAAGTGTCACTGATTGCATTCTGTGACACTTGACTTCTGGAACTTCACATGTCAGTTCTTTCTACATCGTTTATTTTCATGTGAATTTTTATTTTTGCCGGATACAAGGATACAGCAATTCAAGTTTTGTTATTGCCGTATTGTCAGGAAATATAAGGGCGTGCTGAAAAGTAATGCCTCCGTATATTTATACTGTTACGTTGTGGTATTACATTTCATGAATATTACTCGGTCGACTTCCTCGCTTCAGTGGCGCAAGTTGCAACCATCTGCCGCTAGAGGGCTCCGAATTGTAACGGGTAACCTAACGGTGTGTAACGTAACAATGTCGGTGCGCGAGAAACAGCGAATTGCAATCGAGTTTACAACCACAGAAGTGATCGTCCACTCATGGAGCACCTTATCCGTCATGACAATTCCAGACCACACAGAAACTGCAATAATCCTTTGTGTTCACTGTCATTGATCATCCTCGACAGTCGCGGCTTGACCCCATTGTATTTTAACTTCGGGAATTTCATTACGATACTAATGAAGCGGTGCAAGCAGAGGTGGCTTCGTCAACAAAGTCAAAAATCTTGCAGTGACGTTATCAACAAATTGGTCCCTTATTGGGAGAATATGGACGTCGTCAGTACAACTACTTTGAGATGTAGATGAGGCGATCAGAGCACAAGTGGTGTAAACCGACAAAAATTGTATTTTGAGAACAGAAGCGTAGTACACTTTGCATTACGAATTCTTTTCCGCAGACTAGTGAATAAAGTTCCTAGTTGAGCTGTGTGGTACCAGCAGACAGCACTTTACTTGGCAACAGAAACAGCTGTTAATTATTTCAGAAGTCAGGTGAAGCAAGTCCACACGGAACGCTGTGTTTCAAAGTTTTCAAAGTAATCTGTACTATGGAAAGAGACGGCTGTTCAAAAGAAAATGAAGGTGAACTAATGTAATTCAAAACATACTGTGGAACATAGGTCACGTTGTTATCACTTATACCATTTGTATACATGGTGTGACAACAACGTAATCTGTTTTGAAAGTTTGGAAGCATATGATTTTATATTTGGGCAGATGTACAGGACAAAATCATAACATAAAAATGGTGCTTTCTCTGAAGAAAGTATTACAAGATCCTTAAATGGAAACGGAATCGTAGACCATATATTTCTTCTGTTCGGGAATTCGCACCCAGAAAATGATGCCCACTGGCTCGATAGAAGGAAAGAATGGGAAAGTAACCCATATTTATTCGCCAGATGACTACATAAGCATTGTGAAAGACTCCAAGAAGAAAAATCCGTTTATAATAGTTCACATGATGCATACAGACTTTTTTATCCAGTTAAAAATTGGGAACGGCCATTGCAGACAGGAAGAAAACCGCTGATGGTCACAAAATGATTAGCTATACATTCAGTGGTTGAGGTACGAAAAGGGATGTTCACATTCACTAAAACACAAAAACAGGCTCGATCCTGCATAGCTACATGAAATTGATTTCTCAAAGAAAGGTAAAGCAAGACCAGGTATCAGAACAAGCAGCAAATTGCAGTTATGGATAAAAGTAAGAAGAATATGTTGGATATGTTATCTTTTACTCCTCCCTTTCAGCACCGTTTCTTCAAACAGAGTCCTTGCATTGTAAACACATCGCAATCGATTTGCTGAAGACGACGCAAAGTCTAGATACAGTGATGATGGTGGTGGTAAGTTGAAAATGGTTCAAATGGCTCTGAGCACTACGGGACTTAACATCTATGGCCATCAGTCCCCTAGAACTTAGAACTACTTAAACCTAACTAACCTAAGGACAGCACACAACACCCAGCCATCACGAAGCAGAGAAAATCCCTGACCCCGCCGGGAATCGAACCCGGGAACCCGGGCGTAGGAAGCGAGAACGCTACCGCACGACCACGAGATGCGGGCAGTTGAAAATGGCTCCAAGCACTATGAGACTTAACTTCTGAGGTCATCAGTCCCCTAGACTTAGAACTATTTACACCTAACTAACCTAAAGACATCACACACATCCATGCGCGAGGCAGGATTCGAACCTGCGACCGTAACACCTGCACGGTTCCAGACTGAAGGGCCTAGAACCGCTCGGCCACAGCGGCCGGTGGTGGTAAGTTCCTATGAGACCAATTGCGGAGGTCATCGGTCCTTAGGCTTACACACTACTCAAGCTAACAAACTAACGCTAAGGACAACACATACACCCATGCCGGAAGGAGGACTCGAACCTCCAACGGGGAGAGCAGCGCGAGCTGTGACAAGGCGCCCCAGACCACACGGCTGCAATGATCAATTCTTTTGTGTGTGAACACGTAGGTAAATATAGTCAATAAAAGAGTGGACGTGCAAATATTAGACACGGAACTGATATATTGTGTACTTCCTTTTTGCAATTATTTTCAGAGGACTATTGAAGCATGTCCATATTTTCCGTTTCAGACATTGTTGCAGTCTCCAATGTTTCTCCTATGCCCTTCATTTTGCATGGAACAAGTGACATACAATTGTCTGTTTTAAAATAGAGTAAATTTATGTTTCTGAAGTTCATGCTGATTTTTGTAATTTCAGTATACCTTTATTCTTCGATAACACAGTAACCCATTCTCTGGAATTGCACCATTTGTATTCTAAATGCGTCAGATATGTAGATATGAAGACGAAAAATTGAGAACTTTGTTTTATTTAAAAAAAAGCTTTAAGAATTTTCACCAAAAATTAGGAGACATTACTTTTCACCATGCACTCGTACTTTAAGTGTGAAAGTGTTTAGCCGGCCGGAGTGGCCGTGCGGTTCTAGGCGCTACAGTCTGGAACCGAGCGACCGCTACGGTCGCTGGTTCGAATCCTGCCTCGGGCATGGATGTGAGTGATGTCCTTAGGTTAGTTAGGTTTAATTAGTTCTAAGTTCTAGGCGACTGATGACCTCAGAAGTTAAGTCGCATAGTGCTCAGAGCCATTTGAACCATTTGAAAGTGTTTATTTATTGAGGTAGGTTAGAGCATTCTCCTCCGATCATTTACGCGTAAACAAGCGTGTGTTGTGGCAGCTGTAGCTGGAGGCTCCGCCAACTTGCCTGACTGGCCGAAAGCGGCGGCCAGGTGGTGCCGTCGGCTGAGCAAATGGTCGCGCTGTGGTGAGGGCCGGTGGCCCGAGCCGGGCCGGGCGTTCGCGGATGTCCAGCGGCGTGCACGCGCCTTCCGCTACGGCCAAGGGTCGACGGCCGCGCAAACCTGCCCGCCGTATAAGGAGGCGCAGCCGCGGGCCGGTCCTGGCCGGCGGTATTGTTCTTTCCTCGCCATTGAGCGGGCTGGCGCGCCGCCAATTCCACTCTGACCGCCACACACTGCGAGCGTACCACTTGTTTACTTCCTCACTCTCAGCGGCGCCTTCTACTTTAGCAAGCAGTGTCTAACGTGTGGTGAGTGGTAGTTTGCCCTACAGGGAGATTTCGTGAAGATGTCGCGAATGATGGAGAAGGGTAAATGTATCAGTATGGGACAGGGGACCCTCCCGCGGAAACGACAAGTCTAAAGATACAAGCGAAAATCGTTCTGATACGTCTGACAGTGGAATGCGTGTGCCGGTGCTGTTGCTAAGATTGTAGGTTAGTCAGTTCCGGCAAGAGTCTGCTGTGCATCAACGGATGTGGTTCCAGTGGGGTGGACCACACCTCCTCACTTTGGACTGTCGGGTCGCGAACACCAAGATCCCACATTCCCAAAAAAAAGTGGATAAGGCAGAGGAGGTCCTGTCTCGTTGTCAGTACGTTCACCTGTTCTCATACCATGTGACTCTCTTTTAGGGTCATGTGAAAAGACGCCTGTCGAGATTTAAGAGGATCTTCTGGCAATAGCTCTCGCTGCCTGCAATACTCTTCAAACGACCTCGGGACTATTACAACGCGCATGACAGAACATCTTGTGACGATGTCTGACCTGCATTGACGCTGGGGGACGCCATTTGGAACAACTAGTGTAAAGACAACAGCATGTGAAACTTGGGCAGGTAAATGGAATTCATTAATACTGCATTGCTGATTAAGGATTTTCGGTCTGTCTAACGTCGAGTTACTGCGCCGTTACTAGTCCATAATTCGTAAGGGACCAAATTGCTGAGGTCATCGTCCTCTAGACTTAGACACAGCCTCATCCGTGAGGGTTGACACATTGTTGAATGAACCTTTCACAGAAGTCTACTCATGCAGGAAATTCAGCTGCTGATAGCCCCTGCACACGCTGTACATGCTACCGATACAGCTAGTTCTTAGGTAACACTTCCCAGACAGTCACGTGGTGAAAAATCCTTGTTGCAGATAACTGTCTTAAGCTGGCATTAGTGTTGTCGCCAACTTCGCAAAGAGCTGACATCTTCAGTTGAGGTGTCCTCGTCCTTCTAGGTATCCCCTCCAGTATGAGTAGTAGGCTTAAACGTCCTATGTCCGTTAAGATGACGATCAGTTGCTTCGAACGTCCTCGTATTGTGGCACTGTCGTTCTGAACACCTCTCCCGATATGAACGTTCAGTGCCACGGCCATTGCCATCTGCTAATATGTGCAGCAAATGGTCTCTGCCAACTCTGCATTGGAGTACACTTCCATTACCGTATACCGGCAATCAAGTCCGTAATGAACACAAAACAGTTTATGCTACGTATTTGATGCTAGCAGAGTAATGAAGTGAATCATATGTCAACATTACCTCCGTTCTATTGGAACAACGATGCTGGTACGTTCTGTTTCAGTGTGTTTCTCGTGTTTAATACGATTACGAAGAGAAGTAGAAAATGAACCCTAACGTGGAAATAAAGCCTCTCCGCGCCCATGTCAGTATAATATTCTACTTCTCTATGTGTGAAGAATGTTTCACGAAACTTTGGCCATATCTTTCTGATAAACCCTGTAAAATTGTAACGCGGCAAAGCGACATGAAATGGAATGAGAATATCAGATCGATTGTAGGGAAGGCGAGCGTTCGTCTTTAGTTTATGGGCAGAATGCTAGGAAAATGTAGCTGGTCTCTAAATGAGGCCACCTCCTGAAAAACTGTGCGTCCCATTCTTGAGTAATGCTTGGGTGTTTGTGGCCTCCATTAGATCGGATTAGAGGAAATTATCGAATTATTTCAGAGGCGTAATGCTGTATTTCTTATAAGAACTTTCAACTAACACACGAGTGTTATGTAAATTCTCGGAGAGCTCAAATGGGAAATCCTGGAGACTAGACAAGTTCTTTTTCCGAAACACTAACACCATTGAGAAATATTAGAGAAATATTTGGGGCAGACTGGAACGATTCTACTGCCACCAACGTACATCTTGTTTAAGAACAGCGGAGACGAGGTGAGAGAAATAAAGGGCAGGAAAGGGAATGAGCAGTAATGGTGTGAGGTACTCACCGCCGAGCAGCGTATGGTGGCTTTCGTAGTACGTACAGGGTAACAATTGTTGAACTAAGTTAAAAGAAATGTATATTAGCTACAAACTACGGCATGCACACTCTTTATTTAGCATATAAACGTCACTACAGATATTCGGATTTAGGTTATGACACGTTCGATATGCGTGTCATCATTGGCGATGATATGGCGCAGACGAATAGCGAAATACTGCAGGACACGCTTAAGCGTCGGAACATCGATGCTGTCGATAATCTCATGAATGGCTATTATCAGCTCACCAATGGTTTTGGGGTTATTGCTGTACACCTTGTCTTCAATATGTCCCTACAAAAGGAGTCACATGTGTTCAGATCTTGAGAATATGACGGCCAATCGAGGCCCATGCCACTCGCCTCAGGGTACCCCAGAGCAAGAATGCGGTGCCCAAAGTGGTCCTCCAGGACATCAAACACACCCTTGCTTTGATGGCGTCGAGCTCTGTCTTGTATGAACCACATCTTGCGAAATCTGGGCCACTTTGGACAACAAGGATGAAATTATCTTCCTAAATCTTCGCGTACCATTCGGTAGTCACCGTTCCATTAAGGAATATCGCACTGATTATTCTGTGACTGGACACTGCATACCACAGTCACCCGTTGAAGGTGAAGGGACTTCTCGATCGCGAGATGCGGATTATCAGTCCCCTAAACGTGCCTATTTTGCTTATTGACGAACCCTTTCAAATTAAAGAGGGCTTCTTCGCTAAATCAAACCATACATGCGCATACTAATTCTCATACATCTCGTTTAGTATTGTGCTGTGACATTTCTCGGTCGGCACGGCTCTTTCCAGTCTGGAAAAAACGTGGTGTCAGAACAGTTTACGCTTCGCTGTTTGTTCGTAGTATGAAAGGCGTTCACAGGTCCAGTGGCTGTTTGCTCAGATAGAGGCAGTCTAGCAATTTATCTTCACAAGCCTTTAAAAATGTATGCGAATTCTCAGCAACGCCGCGTAAGCGACAGATACTGCGAATTTGCTTGGAAACGATATTATGATACCACGAAGAAAGAATTTAAGGATTTAGTTAACAATGTACATCTACATGCACATGGCTACTCTGCAAATCACATTTACGTGTCCGGCAGAGGACTCATCGAACCATCTTCACAATAATTCTCTGTTATTCAACTCTCGAACAGAGCGGGGAAAAATGAACACTTAAATTTTTCCGTGCGAGCTCTAATTTCCCTTATTTTATTATTATGATCGTTTGTACCTATGTAGCACGGGAGCAACAATATATTTTTGCATTCGGAGGAGAATGCTGGTGATTAAATATCGTGAGACGATCCCGCCACAACGAGAAACGCCTTTGTTTTAATAATGTTCTCTCCAAATCCTGTATCATGTCCGTGACACTCTCCCCCCTATTTCTGATGATAAAAAACCTGCTGCCCTTCTCTGAACTTTCTCGATGTGCTCCGTTAATCCTATCTGGTAAGGTTTCGCACTCCTCGCAGCAGTACTCTAAAAGAGGAAATACAAGCATAGTGTAAGCAGTCTCTTTAGTAGATATTTTGCAACTTCTAAGTCCCTCAACATTTTCTATGTGTTCTATCCAACTTAAGTTGTTCGTAATTGTAAATCCTAGGTGTGTAGTTCAATTTATTGCCTTTAGATTTGACTGATTTTTCGTGAAACCGAAGTTTAACGGATTCCTTTTAGCACTCATATGGACGACCTCAGACTTTTAATTATTTAGGGCCAATTGCCAATTTTCGCACGATACAGAAATTTTATCTAAATCGTTTTGCAATTCTTATGATGACTTTACTGGACGATAAATCTCAGCAACATGTGCAAACAACCTAAGACATCTGCTCAGATGGTCTTCTAAATCGTTTAATAGATGAGGAGCAACAGAGGTCCTATAACAATGCCTTCGGGAACGCCAGATATTACTTCTGATTTACCCGATGATCTTCCGTTAATTATCACGAACTGTGACCTCTTTGATAGGAAATGCCAATCCAGTCCCACAACTGAGACGATATTCCATGAGCACGCAACTACTCGTAGATTACAAGCCGCGTGTGAGGTACGGTGTCTAAAGCCTTCTGGAAATCTAGAAATACGGAATCAATTTGAAATCCTTTGTCGATAGCACTGTACACTTCATGTGAGTAAAGATCGAAATCCGTGTTGACTGTGCGTCAATAGACCGTACTCTTCGAGGTCATTAATAATGTTCGAACACAATGTATTTACCACACCCCGCTGCAAGACGACGTTAATGAAATGGGCTTGTAATTTAGTGGATTACTCCTACTGCCTTTGTTGAATTTTAGTATGATCTGTGCAGTCTTTGGTTACGGATCTTTTGTTGAGCGAGCGGTTGTATATGATTGTTAAGTATGGAGCTATTGCATAATCATACTCTGAAAGGAACCTAGTTGTTATACAGTCTGGACCGAAAGAGTGCTTTTACTAAGTGATTTAAATTGCTTCAGCTACATCTGCATATGCTTCTGCATATGCAGATCTAACTGAGTGATCTTCAAGGTAGTTCCCGTTTTAATGACAAATCCTTTTACGTCAAGACCGTCCACGACGTCTGCATTGCTTTCCTCTTGTAGGGTTTCCACGTCCTCATAATGAGGCTGCGAAAATTCCATATTATTTCGATCGACAAATTTGAATGAAATAACGTTTTTCGATTATGAAACTAAATAAGTCAAAATTGCGTGGCAACTTGAGTGTGAAAAATCTGTGAAATTATATTCGTCTGTCCATATGCCGACAGTTAGTGCCAGATAATAATCATGTCTTTAGCATGTCAAAAATAAATAAGTAATACTGAAAATTTGTTTTGTTTCTGGTCTGTGTTGTTGAGAAATGTGAAATATAAAAACGAGTCATATGCTTTCGCAGTTTCCCCCCTCCTCCCACCTCCCGCTCAGACAGCTTGGCGTGGCAGTGGGAGAAATGTGCAGCGAAACTGAGCATTATGGCACTTGTGTGAGGGCACGGTCCGTGAGCCGAAATCTTGGCCACCCCTGTGCTATTGTACACAGATCAGCCGGGTCATTATGATCATCGACCTACTATCGATATAAACCCGTCCAGGCGATAGCAGCGGCTCCTGACGAGGGAAGACTGCTAGTCAGGTACACGCAAGGTGCATGTAGTATCGTTGAGCATCCTGTCCATGTGTAGAATGAGGACGGCGCGCGATCTATCTGAGTTTGACCGAGGGCAGAATGTGATGGCCCGGAGGGTCAGCACGAGCGTTTCGGAAACTGCACGACTTATCGGGTGTTTGAGGAGTGTTGTGGTGAGGGACGTGGCGAAACCAGGATGAAACCACGTCCACAAGTCCTGGAGTTGGGTGGCACGCCCCTCATTGTAGATGTCTGACATCGTTGGCTGGGCAGACCGGTAAAACAGGAGAGGTGGCAAACTGTAGCGGAACTAACATCAGAATTCAGTGCTGGGTGGAGTAAAAGTGTGCCTGAACAAATAGTGCACCGAACACTCTTCGCCGTTGTGGCCGATTGGTTCTATGCGTTTCAGTCCAGAGCCACGCGACTGCTACGGTCGCAGGTTCGAATCTTGCCTCGGGCATGGATGTGTGTGATGTCCTTAGGTTAGTTAGGTTTAAGTAGTTCTAAGTTCTAGGAAACTGATGACCTCAGAAGTTAAGTCCCATAGTGCTCAGAGCCATTTGAACACTCTTCACGATCGACTTCCGCAGCCGACGACCCATGCACTGTCAATGGTAACACCAGGACATCGGCAACTATGACTGCGGTGGGCACGTGACCATCGACACTGAAAACTGGCACAGTGGCAGAGCTTTCCATGGTATGATCGATCCCAAGACCTTCTTCATCAAACGATGGGAGGTCGCGAATTCGTCGTCTTGCACGGGAAGCAGCTCATTGACACCTGTACTGTGGGACGGCGGCGGCACCTCTATTATTCTCTGCGGAACATTAACGTGGACACCCATGGATCCAGTGTAGGTCGTGCAAGGCGCCATGACGGCCAAGGAGTATCACACAGTAGTTATAGACCACGTACACCCCTTTATGATGATCACGTTTCCCGACGGCAGTGGTACTTTTCAACAAGATAATGCACCATGCCAGGAGTGTGATGGAGTGGTTCGAGGAACACAGTGGTGAGTGATGTGCTGGGTCCCCAAGTGGTCAGATCTGGGATGTGACTGAACAAGGCGTCAGAACTCCTCACAACCTCACCCTTCTCCTCGGAATGTACCGGAATTAGGTGGCTTGTGTATGCAGATGTGGTGCCCGCTCTCTCCTGAGACCTACCAAGGCCTCACTCCTTCCAGGTCACGAATCGTTGCCATCGTTATCCGTGTCAAAGGCGGTCAAATCGTCTTTAGGTAGGCGTCAATGTTCTGGGTGATCAGCGTATACCCAAGAATAGAGAGCAGTGCATTACAATGGAATACCGGCAATACGCTTTTTAGTATCTGCAGAAGGTGTACAATGCCGTTACTCAGCACGTTCGAGAAGGGTACTTCACGGGTCGACGGTTACTCATTAACAACCGGTGAACAGAACCCCGTGAGTGGAACTAACTCTGTGCGAATTGAACTACAGGAATCAGACCGTCCGAATCCATGTAGATACCCGCACGTCAGTATACGCAGCACGCAGCTAACTACTTAGCACACGAGTACTAGGCTAACTACTTAGCTCCCGACAGAACTTGGCACAAAGCGTTACTCCACTAGTTCCGCGGCGGTTTAATTCCGCAAGAGCACTAGCCTGCTCCGCTAACTGCCGCTCGCAAGTCAACACTTCCGTCAATGTCTGCCCACATGATGTGACGTGTGCGCCCTGCACGACATGTTTCCGAACTACTCCGCTGCTATACCCATGCCAGCTCGTCTGTCTCCGTCATGATGTCCACTGGTGAGGATACTTATCCTTAATCTATATGATTTAGAACTACACTGTTTACTAAAGGTCGCTAATCTGTAGGGGCATCAGCTGTTTTGATATGTTATGTTGTCAATGTATTTTTTGTGCAGTTATAAAGTAAAGGTAGTGGCCTGGAATACGATAAGCAATGCACAAACAGTTGTGATTGGATTGGTAGATTTAAGGGATAAGTCTCTCCATCTTGGGAGCATGGAATCCATAAAATTCCCCTAAAGGGAGATGGACGGAAAAAGTTTAAGTAAATGATAAAACCAGCTATAATGTAAACTATTCTGAAGCTCGGGAAACAGACGCCCAGAACACTAGGAGCCTCCCGGTGCATGTTAAGTGACGAAAGGCACACATTCTGCATCTGTCCTACAAGCTATCAAACGTTATAAAACCAGTGTGACATGATGATAGGAGTAAATAAGATAACACACACTTACGAGCCAAAACATTACGACCACTGCCCACCACGAGACTAAATGCCTTTGAAGGCACGTGACATGTAAGGAAAGTGTATAAATGAAGCAGAGACCAATAGGGCAACAGCAAATACATTCTAGGGAGGATAGGGGCAGCAAATGGGGAATTCGACTGACATAAGCGACTTTGGCAAAGGGTAGATTGTTATGGCTCGGCATCTGGGTATCTTGGCAATAACGAAGCGTGCCACTGTAGTGAGCATCTACAGAATGTAGTTGAAGGACTGCGAAACCACGAGCAGGAGGCAAGCTGTTGGGCGTCTACACCTCATTACAGAGCCTGGATGCCAGAGGGCCTACCCACTCTGTAAAGTAGGTTTATGTTGCGTTCTGTGGCATACCCGAAGACAGATTACAAAAGCGGCGAAGGCCAAAGTGTTTCACAGCACACCGTTCAGCGCACGTTGTTAAACACGAAACTGCACAGAAGCCCCCTCCTCCCCCCCCCCAAATTGTTTCAAATCATATCAATAATTACGACTTTAGTAGCCACAGGGTAATCTAGATTGGATTATGGACCATGCGAAAATGTCCCCTGGTCGGAAGAATCATCTTTCTTGTTCCACTAGGTCGACGGTCATGTCCATGTAAGCCACCATCCAGGCGAATAGCCAAACGTGCACTGCACCGCGACCGCAGACCGAAGGGAGCAATAATATAATAATTTTGGGGCTATTTACCTGGGCTTCCACGAGACCTACACTAGTAATCTATCTACAGCTACATCTACATTTATACTCCGCAAGCCACCCAGCAGTGTGTGGCGGAGGGCACTTTACGTGCCGCTGTCATTAACTCCCTTTCCTGTTCTAGTCGCGTATGGTTCGCGGGAAGAACGACTGCTGGAAAGCCTCCGTGCGCGCTCGAATATCCCTAATTTTACATTCGTGACCTCCTCGGGAGGTATAAGTAGGGGGAAGCAATATATTCGATCCCTCATACAGAAATGCACCCTCTCGAAACCTGGACAGCAAGCTACACCGCGATACAGAGCGTCTCTCTTGCAGAGCCTGCCACTTAAGTTTGCTAAACATCTCCGTAACGCTATCACGCTTACCAAATAACCCTGTGACGAAACGCGCCGCTCTCCTCTATCAACCCGACCTGGTACGGATCCCACACTGATGAGCAATACTCAAGTATAGGTCGAACGAGAGTTTTGTAAGCCACCTCCTTTGTTGACGGACTACATTTTCTAAGGACTCTCCCAATGAATCTCAACCTGGCACCCGCCTTACCAACAACTAATTTTATATGATCATTCCACTTCAAATCGTTCCTTACGCATACTCACAGATATTTTACAGAAGTAACTGCTACCAGTGTTTTTACCGCTATCATATAATGATACAATAAAGGATCCTCCTTTCTATGTATTCGCAATACATTACATTTGTCTATGTTAAGGGTCAACTGCCACTCCCTGCACCAAGTGCCTATCCGCTGATGATCTTCCTGCATTTCGCTGCAATTTTTTAATGCTGCAACTTCTCTGTATACTAAAGAATCATGCGCGGAAAGCCGTATGGAACTTCCGACACTATCTACTAAGTCATTTATATATATTGTGAAAATCAATGGTCCCATAACACTCCCCTGTGGCACGACAGAAGGTACTTTAACGTTTGTAGACGTCTCTCCATTGAGAAAAATGGTAGCACCTTGACAGTAGTGGACTATGTGGACCTTATTGGGGTTCTCCTGCATGAATAAATACTTCCTGCCTTCCCAAAAGGCGTTGCTACATTCCATCAGGATGGCTGTCCGTGTCACAAGGCCAGAAACGTGCCACAATGCTTTGACGGTGATGATAGTGAACTCACGACGTGTTGGCTTTCAAACTTGCCATATAATATCACGATGGAGTACATCTCAATCAGTTGGTCCAGAACCTTGCATTTCTTATTTACCTGCTAGTTGACCCACTCCTCTAGACCAATTACGTGAGAGACTGAGTGTTATTCCATTTTTTTTTAAATTGCCAACTGTATTACTATAATTAATCGTTGCATAGCATTGGGCACTTTTTCTGTACGTACACCACAGGCGTCGAAACTTTACAGCAAACAGGACCCTAGAACTCTTTGTGTCCATCACCTTGGCTGTATAACTGGCAGTTTGGTAGGTCACCAAATATGAATTGGTTGCAAAATGGGCAATTGGGCAGGATGCCAAATTCAGATATTAGTAAACCGACTACATAGTTGGTAAAGTGTGACGCCAAATGTGAAACTGGCAAACTGGCTGCATAATTTGGAAATTGGTAGGACGCTAAGCCTAGAAATTCGTGAAGCTGGCTGTAATATTGCCTGTTCGGTAGGATACTAATTCAGAAGGTCAAATTGGTTGTAACATTGGCAATGTGCTAAGACGTCTAATTGGAAACTGATAGGATAAACAGCCAGCCGGGGTGGCCGAGCGGTTCTAGGCGTTACACTCTGGAACCGCGCGATCGCTACGGTCGCAGGTTCGAATCCTGCCTTGGGCATGGATGTGTGTGATGTCCTTAGGTTAGTTAGGTTTAAGTAGTTCTAAGTTCTAGGGGACTGATGACCTTAGAATTTAAGTCCCATAGTGCTCAGAGCCATTTTTGACAGGATAAACCAGAATGCAGATATACTAGCAAAAGAAAAATTGTCAAATATATAAATAAATCCTTTCTTGCAGATTCACATTTACATTAAAAAATATAAGAGTTCTTTTCATAAATTATTTCTGATGTCCGGCGTCCATATGTGCTTCGGTGAGATGCACAATTTAAAAAATGATGTTGAATAGTAAGATACTTTGATATTTCGGTGTATGTGAATTCTAGAAAAACGTTAGTCCTCCAGCGAATTGTGTGTGACCGAATCTAAATATGATAGCCAATATTACAATAATTAATGGTTATCGCAACTAACGGCAAAGTATTGGACACTTTTTGTAAGGACTCCACAAATATTGACACTATGTAACGCACTTACGTTGAATATTCTGGTGTTGTGAATATGCGTTAACGATCGCATGTGTTAGGGGATTAATTCGACTCACATGTCAATTAGACAGCTCGTTATTTTGCTGTCCCTGCACACAAGCATTTTTACCAAATTTGTGATTGCTAAAAGTATTGATTAGGTACTTTTGCAAGCTCCAGCTTGCCAGGCAGAGGAATCTGTCAGTTGCCGCGTGTAAACCACCGCCTATGCCACTATTCAAGTTTTATATTCGAGGAGCAGGAGAAACGTTGTTTTTGCCGCATTACCGTCAAATAAGAATGTTACTGAATTATAACTGTGTACTACAAGATATTTTATTCCGTATGTCTTAGGGAAACGGAGCAGTGTATCTAATGTAAACTATTATCTACCTGCCTATAAATTTAATTATTTAACGAGGAAATAGAGACACAGTTGTATGGGTGGTGGTATCACATCTTACAGCATATGCCTAATCGATTTTGTGTTTTCAGCTTCGGTTTACAACTGCAGTATTTACCCTATAAATACCAAGAAGACGTTAACTTGGTAATGGCTTATTTCTTTAGATATTACAGTACTGCACCGGAGGTGCTCAGAAAAGGACATTAGCACGTCCTCATGTCGCCCTTGGCAAGTGCGACCAGCCATAAGATGCCGTGCAATAGATTAAAATGCACACTGTTACAACTGACCAAAGCACTGCAAGGCTAAGCTTTCTCGTATACGTAACAAATTAACAGTGCTTAGGGTCTTATTACCCCAGTAAAACTGCAAAACACTGTGAAACACAGCGAAACACCAAACAAGGTTGTTCCGTAAGTGATTCGTTAACTGTTCCTGCATGGAAGTGATTGACACAGAGTACAGTGGAGCACTTTCTAAATACTGTTTGTTGATCTTTGCACAGAGTTAGACACACGATTCATTTCGTTCCCAGCTATAAGGCTCTACACTGTGTAACATTGTTAAAGCATAACTTTTTCGAAACGCCGTAACTGCTTCCCACTGCGATGCGTAATTTCGAAATTTGCCTCGAAGGTGCATGCAATATTCATCTGTGAAAAGCATGGCGCCCTGCGACGTAACCTTCGGCCTCGACGACGCTTCGAACAAGATGTCGACATATGCGAAAAGAAGACCACAGCTCAGAACTTCGTGTGAGATGCAAGGTTCGAATCCTGCCTCGGGCATGGGTGTGTGTGATGTCCTTTGGTTAGTTAGGTTTAAGTAGTTCTAAGTTCCAGGGGACTGATGACCTCTGAAGTTAAGTCCCATAGTACTCAGAGCCATTTTTTTTTTTTTTGATGGTCAGTGGAAAGCACACTACAAGGTGTCTGGCTCAGAACTGTCCTTGAAGTATCCGATTTGTAACAGTTCGTTGTGTTACTGTGCTGCCATTTGCTGCTCAGAGTGCTGCTGCAGATGCAGAACGATATGCCAGAACCGTACTTCGAATATGATGGTCTTCCCTCTGGGTAGTGCCACATGGCTGGCGGGTCTAGGTCTTCTTGCGACCTTACATTCTCGTGATCACCGCTGTCAGCAATCGAGTACAGTGGCTACATCCCACCAAGTCTTTTTGCAGTATCGCAGAAAGAAAATCCAGATTCTTGTAGCCCTTTTACACGATAACTTCTGAAGTCAGTGATGTGTCTTTCTCACCTTAAAGGCATTCTTGACTAGCTCATCACATCCAGTCTCAAAGTTAAGTAATGCTCACGTCGGTTACAACGAGTATTTGAAACAAACTTGATATGCATCCTCATATTGCAGCTACTAGAGTCACACTTATGCGACTGGCACGAAATGGGAATAGACATCATATTGCAGAAACAGAAACACTCTTCGAACTTTCGTTTCTGTCGTAGAACTCCTCCTTGGTGTTGCGATATTTTTCCATCAGTGTAGTTTCAGGAAACTGCCGATGTACCTCCACGGCTGCACATGGGACACTGAGTCATTGTAGTATTTCCGCATCCGAAACATTGGTCGGGCAATGCCTACGGATCCCAAATCTTTATCTTGAGAAATTAATATACTATCGAAATTAATCACCACGATCCATGTCCCTCAGGACTGTTATGATATTAGCGTTCTTAATGTAAGGTTAAACCTTGCTGATGCTGTGGAAAGGCGCTACAGTCTGGAACCGCGCGACCGCTACGATCGCAGGTTCGAATCCTGCCTCGGGAATGGATGTGTGTGATGACCTTAGGTTAGTTAGGTTTAAGTAGTTCTACGTTCTAGGGGACTGATGACCTCAGAAGTTAAGTCCCATAGTGCTCAGAGCCATTTTTTGCTGTGGAAAATTATATGTTTTATTTCCTGTGATTTGTGGATTTTTCCCCTCTTTTTCTGATTCTCTTCCTGAAACTATTATTGCTGAGCATTTAGATGAAAGTTTAGGGTGGTAGTTGGGGTTGCAACGCACCGGAACGGGAATGACGTGATACTATCTGGTGGCGAGTGCCCCACACTGTGACCTTCAGTACCCAAATTTTTAATACGACTCTAAGATGTCTTAAATGACACGTACTTGGAGTTTATGAGCTGTGTACGGGCGATTTCAAAACGGGAATAGTTATGGAAGAAATGATTTAGGTTTTTTCTTTAAATGTTTACATTATATGAACAACAAATTCCTATAAATTCGCTGCCTTACCTATGTTGAACGTTTTATACATTCTTACGGAGTGACTGAAGCATGAGGATTCTAGTACCTATAACTGTTTGTCTTCCTAGCTTTTGCCTGTTTATGTGGCCTTGGCTAAGCAAGAGCTGATGAGCAACTGTATCTTGAGACTAGTTAATGTTCGTAAGATCTGTGCTAAATGATTTATTAAGCGTACCCAATAGTCTCCAAGATGAAATGAAATTAAAACTAGCGTTGTCCACTAGGTCATATTCTGCCGAAAGTGCTGTAATATTTAACACAGCACTCTGTTTTAAAAATTCACTTCGATAATTCTCATTTCAGTGTTGTAATGGCCCCGCGGATTCGTTAGTATGAAACAAGTGGGAAATAAACTACGAGCAAACTGAGCTATTTACGAGGCACTATACGGAAATCCTGTCCCACGCTTAGTTAGGGTAGCCTCCTGTAATTACTTTCGTTCGTCTCTGTCTTAAGTAGTCTCGAAACCAAAAAAACACTCATTCTTCAGTCGCTTTTCGCTTTTATTGACAATGCATCACCGGCGGTTGAATTGTTGTACTCGTTGCTGGTACACCATACTTTTCGTCCCTGTAGTTCTTATAGAATGAACGATAATTTTGCTTAAGAATAACGTATTCGACCCATTACTGTCGAATGTTCCCGTCTCTTAATCAATGGAATGTTATCGTTTCATTTGTGTTACTACGTGTACCAATATAAGCCATCATAAGGAAAATTGTTTTCAGATGCATAATATTAAAATAAATTTTATTTACTTGTGATGTTAATAACATCTAATGATGTTAAAAAGAGAATCGCTTACGGTGAATGAGTTTTTTAGTTTGAGTTCGGTTGAGGCAGAAAACGTTCCTCATTTGGGATGTTCGAGTTGCAGGCATTACATCTGGATTGATTCACAACTGCGATTTATACCCAAATCATAGTTAGGGAAATGACAACAAAGCTCATTGGCCTACACTAGGTATTTCTACTCCCAGGAAACGCGCAGCCGGCATCGGCACCTCTTCGAAAAGCGAGATTCCCCGCCAGTTCAAGAAACACATCGGCTAAGGACACAAATTCTGCCTGCTGCTATGCCCCTAGGCTAATGAAGAGTTGACAACATCGTAGAACACGTTTCGCAATCATTTGGCCATCGATTTACTTCTTGGAGTGGTTCAGAACTACGCTGGTAAATTCACTCGATATTTTTGTGTCATTTAGATTAAATATTCTGAATGATCCTCACTTAAGAGATGACATAGTGGTAACAAATTTATGTTTAAGCCTACAAAGCTCGTTTCTACATAAACTGCAGGTTACTTCGCCAGTTGCGCTATGAATTCTCCATCTTAGCCATCATTGCAACAACAAGGGAACGGTGTCTCCTACAGCTGTCACGCATGTTATCTTCGCGCTTCAAGCTGTACACTGCGTTAATTTTCGGTTCGGGCTGCACTCAATGTTTTTAACTGCTCTCAAAAAGTCACTAGAAGGCAGATCGACAGTCAGTGAAGAAATCTTAAGACAATTTATTCTTCAAAAGTTTTGTCACTACGTTGTTTCTGTACCCTGTAGATCTAAAGGTGAAGAGCTTGCAGAACTGCGCACTTGGTAATTCCTGTTTCTTCTACGTATGTCCGCTGTATTGACTTAATTGTGACACTCAATGATTTGTTAACCTGATTTCACTGTATGCTGATGCTAATGCTACATTTGCATACTTTGTGGTATTCCTATAAGGCTACTTCACTATGACGGTGGACTGAACGTAGACAGACTGTGTGGAAGCCGAAAGTGCGTATTCAGGTTCAAATGGCTCTGAGCACTATGGGACTTAACTTCTGAGGTCATCAGTCCCCTAGAACTTAGAACTACTTAAACCTAACTAACCGAAGGACATCACACACATCCATGCCCAAGGCAGGATTCGAACCTGCGACCGTAGCGGTCGCGCGGTTCCAGACTGTAGCGCCTAGAACCGCTCGGCCACTCCGGCTTGCGTATTCAGGTAATTCGTTACAAATTTAAATACTTTGTTTTACTAAAAATGCTTTTTTTCCTAGAACACAGCAAATAACAATAAGAATTAAGTTATTTAGCAGCTATATGGTCTACCGTATTAACTAAAACAGTCGGACAGTGCTCGAATAGTTTTTCCGACTTCATGTCTGCTGACAATATGTTGTTAGCACTTCGTCTCCTTGCATGTTATGCTGTGTTAAAAGGCAGCTGTCCCGTTCAGCATAACGATAAGGCGACGGGCCTCGCGAATTCTGTCATCGGCTGTACATTTGCAATGCCGTCCTATACAATGATGAAGGTGATGTACCATCAGACAGCCAGCCACTGGAAGAGCACGTCGTTCTTGTCCTTGTGGACAAAACGAAGGAAGTAGTGTGACAACAGATGACTTCGTCACATCCTCTAGCTTACCAACGAAATTTAACAGAAGAAAACGCTGTTAGTGGGAACAGCGATCAAGATTTGCCGATAACTCCGCAACTGCATCAAGTAGAGTCATTCTGATAGGCCAGAAAATACCTTGAAGGGGAAAAGAATAAGAATATCCTGATCACCACACTACACAATGAAGTAACAGTGAGTGACAAAATCGAGAAGAATCCAAAAACTGTTAACTTCAATAATGCCATAAAATACGCTATGAACTTCGTTAACCAAATGATTTGTAAATGTTCGACTATCGTTGCTTACAGGAGTTGGATAATGCGTGCCTTTATAATTCCCTAGGCATGGCACCAATAAATTCGTGGTCATTTACAATCAGATCACCACAAACCACCTGAAGAGAAGAGCGTTCATGAAACAGATGACAAATGACGTCACGAATGGGGAACAACAAAGAGAGGACCAGGAGCAAGAAATATAGTAGAACTGAGAAGTGACTGTAGAACCGAAAAAACAAAAAAGTAAAGAAGTGTCAGATAGGAATGTGCAAAGGAAGCAAGTCCAGCAACAGCTCAGAGAGAGGAACAAAGGACGATAACCTGCTCAGATTGTGACGTCAATGTTTAGAACAAAAATGACTGAAATAAATGAAGATAGGTGAGAAACAGGTCAGTTTTCTGGGAATATATGCAATGTTTTGCACCCGAAACAGCAAAAGTGTTAGACATTCAAGGTAAGGTTTCGATTGAAATGTGTACATGATTTTTAGATAAATTAAAAAAAGTCTTACTTTGACTCTGTTGTTGGATTTTGAAGTAAATGTCATTGGGTTCAAACGATCCACTCCTTCTGTTCTAGGGGGTAACATTTTCCACTGTTCTAGTGATAATAGTGTCCATATCACACAATATTTTCATGATAACCGTTCCAGTCACAAAAAAACATTTCACGCTCTTGACGTTACTTTTTTACACGGTGTTTGTGTGAGAGTCAGAATATTATAAAATGGTTCAAATGGCTCTGAGCACTATGGGACTTAACTTCTGAGGTCAACAGTCCCCTAGACCTTAGAACTACTTAAACCTAACTAACCTAAGGACATCACACACATCCATGACCGAGGCAGGAATCGCACCTGTGACCGTAGCGGTCGCGCGGTTCCAGACTGTAGCGCCTAGAACCGCTCGGCCTCCCCGGCTGGCGAATATTATAAGATCAAGACTGTTGCCCCCCCCCCCCCCCCCAACCCTCGCCCCACCCCCTCGATGATCGTAGCAGAAAAGCATAACAGAACTACTGTCTCACTGCAAAATAGAACTACTATTTCATTTACTCGTTGTAATTACGACGTGTCACAAATCCACTCGCAATTGTAAAACATTTAGCTTTAAAAGACGTGGCAGTGGCAATACTGACAAATGAACAACATCTTTTCGAACAAAAACAGTATCGGTTGCGAAATTACTTAATGTCAGTGATGCGTTTCACACTTTTGGGGCATCACCAGATTGTCTACTTTCAATTAGATGCAATTGGAGAAAAAGGCCATGGTGCAATCCTGCACGGCTACGCAGACAACGTAAAATAAAAGTAGTAAGAACTTACGTCAATCTGGCGGGATACGCGACCCATCAGCCATAAAACCACACACAATGTAAAATAGCGACCAAGGTAACTGGATGTATAATCCGTCTGTAACATCTAAACTATGAAGTGGACCTAGCGGAAGGAGAGAAACAGCCAAAATAACACAGAGAAAATACAAATACGTGGAGGAAAAATTTTCCACGGTTATCGTATGTTACCTTGAGCACCCCAGCCAGCTCCGCAGGGGCAGAAGGTAGAACAAGATAGGGCCACGGTTACAAAAGCGCTGTACGAGCCGCACACGGCACAATGTCTGTATTGGCGTGCACACAAACGTTACTCTGACAAATTGCGATACTGGTGCCGCGTCTAGTGCAGCAAGAAGTGCCCAGGTGGGTGTCCTGCGTGACCGGCTTAAGGAACATTTTCGAAAAACAAAAATGCGTAAAACTAGTAATTAAATTGTATATAAGCAAACAAATACAGTTACACAAAAGCCCGAAATGAAATAAAAGTACTCCCATATAAAAAACTGGTGAATTTATTGCATGAGAATCAATGAATTAAAATATGTCGTTAAAACTCCGTCACATGGAGTAAAACATCTAAATTTGGGAGTATATTCGTAGGCTATGCTTTCTGAATCGATAAAACTTCAAACTACTAGGATCGGGGACAGTGTTAAGCATTGCAAGCAAGAGACAAACATAGACTTAGACGTTAAAATAAAAAGAACCGAAGCTATAAAAATCTAAAGGGGTACTGGCAACTACGATGAAAATTCATGAAAAACCCTCCTTTGAAATATCGTTCCCCCAACTTCCCATACAAACCTAAAGAACAGAGTGGTGCTGTCGACATAAAATACAATCACTGCAGCAACGTTCCGAATACTGGTAACATTGTATCATATGTTTGATTACTGCTGATTAGTTGATCGTTCAGCAATTTGTCAACTTCGAGATGTTTAACAATTTAGAGCTCCTCTAGTAGATTCAACTTCTTCCTCTTCTGTACAAAGGGTAGTATCCTTGCGTTTTCTAGTGTGGGGGACTGGTACCCACTGGACTTCAGATGCTGAGCAAATGCGGAATTTTGATTAAGCTGACGTTTCTTCTTTAACACGTGCTCCCTAAACCTGGTCTTTAATGTTCGTCTGGCCTGTATATGACTTCTCGCAATCGCTACACTCCAATTAATACACGGCCGACCCTGCATACCTATCTTTCTGAGGGCGTCCATTGCGCATATAATAAAATTATACCAATGTTTATTACCAGTAGTGTGAACAAAACGCAAATCCTGGATTTTAGAGTTTATATGGGGTTACTTTTATTTCATTTTTGGCTTTTATATGTCTGCATTGGCTCCCTTATATACATTTTACTTACCAGTTTTACGCACTTTTGTGTTTCGAAGCAGGCCGGAGTGGCAGAGTGGTTCTAGGCACTACAGTCTGGAACCGCGCGTCTGCTACGGTCGCAGGTTCGAATCCTGCCTCGGGCATGGATGTGTGTGATGTCCTTCGGTTAGTTAGGTTTAAGTAGTTCTAAGTTCTAGAGGACTGATCACCACAGCAGTTAAGTCCCATAGTGCTCAGAGCCATTTGAACCATTTTGTGTTTCGAAAATGTGCCGTAAACCGGTCACGCGCTTCACCTGGGCGCTTCCTGCCGCACTATACACGGCACCTGTATTTCAATTAGTCATAGTACTGTTTGTGTGCGCGCCAATACAGACATTGTGCCGCGTGCGATTCGCACTGCGGTTTTGGAACCGTGGCTCTATCTTGTTCTACCTGGCGGAGCCGGCTGGTGTGCTCAAGGTAACATACGATAATCGTAGAAAATTTTTCCGCCACGTGTTTGTACTTTCTCTGTGTTATTTGTGACAGTTTCTCTCCTTTCACCAGGTCTACTTCATAATGGAGATGTTTCGTGACAGTATATCCGCTTACCTTGGTGTCTATTTTACATTATATGTGTTTTTTTGAGTGATGGGTCACGTATCCAGCTATTTTTACGCGAGTTTTTGTTACTTTTAGTTCACGTTGTCTGCGTAGCCGTTTAAGATAGGACCATGCCCTTTCTCTGCAGTTTATGTAACTGACTGATTTTCTTCTTTTTGTAGACAAACTGGTGACGAAACTTCCTGGCATATTAAGGCTGTGTGCCTGATCGAGACTCGAACTCAGGATCTTTGACTCTCGCGGGCAAAGGCTCTACCGACTGGAATACCCAAGCACGACTCACGGCCCACGACCCGTTCTTACAACTTCACTTCTGCCAGTACCTCGACCGGCACAGTTTCTATCTACCAAGAAGTTTCTTATTAAATCACACTCGGCTGCAGAGTTAAAATTTAATTCTGGCATCTAATGATTCCCCTAAAGGGTGAAACGCGTCTTTGACGTTCAATAATTTCGCAACCGAGACTTTCTTTTTTTTTTTTTTTTTTTTTCAGGAACACTTTTAAACCGGTTGCTGGAACAGCTTGCCAAGGTGCAATGGCAAATATGCATGAAAAACTTCTTATGGTCATGGTTCATAGTTACGTGAAATTTTGTGAAAGACGTCAGAGTCATGTTAAAGTTACCTATTTTTCACTGTTTCAGTTTCGGCTCTATGACCATTATTATGTGGTGTAAGTGTGCTGTAGCACGTCAGAATTCAAAAACCTTCTGAAATGTGTACATTTCATCGTGTTATGTGTTTACTATGACTTAGCGTTATTAACATCTTTGACACGTCTCCCACGAAATCACTGTCTGCGTAAACTGTTTACATGACAGACAAGGTTGATATATAAACAGTATACACGAATACTGGTTTGGTGAGATTTATGTTAAAGATGCTAACAACATTAAAAGACTCAATACACTGAAGCGATGATGAAATCTATACATGTCATAAGGTTTTTAGATTGTGACATGCGGTGCAGCACAGTAATTTTATTGATAATAGCCATGTGGCCGCAAACTACATTAGTGCAAATAAATAACTCACCGTAAAAGGTGATTGTGATGTCTTTTACACCGAAAAATGACTCAAACACACAGACAAGTCTCTTGCTGCTTCATTTGATTCAAAGAAGATCACAGACCTACATGATATTTTAATTTACACACTTATGATCAAGCACACACAACTCTTACATAGTGTAATCTTAGGTAGTGTGATCAAGCACAAACAACTCTTAGGTAGCACCTCATGGGCTGCAAAGATAACTGGCGTTGAATATGTGGTATCGATAGCTACGATGCCACGGCGTAGGTGTAAGTTAGTAGGTTGGCATTACGACACCGACACAGACGACAGCGCCCTCTAGCCGGCGCTGTGCAGCTCTACGAGCGCCGCTCCTGATTCTGCCCATTTGATGCCGAGCAGACGACCAAGCAACATTGTTTCTATTTCATAGTGGGAGAGCCACTAGTTGTAACTTTGTAAATTTATGTACAACTTCGCACCTACGTGCTCATTTCAGCCAAAGTTAAGTACATTGTAAAACCACTTTCAATTGCAGTCTCAAGTGTTCTACCTCATCTACTCCTCCTAGCTTCCTACATTCGGCCTACCCTTCAAGTTTCAGGAGCAGACCCACGCGCCGCCTATCCAGGCGGGATACAAAAGAATACAACAGATTAACAACACGGTTGTTTAACTACGCCACAGATGAAGCAAAATTCTGATTATGTACAAGACAGCTGAAACAGCAATAAAAGACATAATACACTCATTCAGTAAAATAATTGTCAGTTTCAATAAATGTAGAACATTAGTAGTCACTCTGTTTTACTGGCAGTTTACTGTTTCAACGAGTTAATATTCTAGAAAAATACCCATTTTCATGAATTTCGTTAAAACACAGTTTGGTTTTCCACAACAATTTAATTCAATTTTTAGTTGGAAATTAGTGCTTCAAAATGCAATAGTAAATGTCGGTAATGGGAGCTCATAACACTCTCGAAATTTTCAATTACAAATATTACTTTGAAATTTATTAAAAATATAAATGAAAGCTATAGGGGAACATTGGCTAAAAAAAAAACAGTATTTTTCTATTGCGCACTCTTTTGCCGCTGATGAGCGCATGCGTCTTGCGTAGACGAAGTGACTATAAACTGCCGATGGGATGTAGGGATGGCGATGACTGCCCACATATCCATCACAGTCCCCACTCGGAGGCCTTAGACACGCCTAAGTGCCGCCATCATGATGGACAGGGATCAGGAGAGCTGTCTCAGCCCTCGCTTCATGGACCCAAACCACGCCGCCGTCCTCTTTCGACCAAGACTGCGCTTTCACGACTGCTTCTGTTACGCGGTCTCCAGCTTTACCTCCGCGCGTAGCTGTTACTATCGATTTTACACATTTTTGTGGTTCTGTCAGTACTCCTTACGAAAATGATAAAAACTTGCTTCATTTGTTTCATATTACTGACACACGAAAATTACTATGAGAAAAAAATTAATTTGTTAAGTTAGACTATACGATGGACAAAAAAAATCAATGCCAGAGTGATTAAATTACACCCTGATGTCTTTCCTAGGACAATTCAATTTTCATTTCGTTAAGCAAAACAGCGCCGTCTTTCTCTTAGTACAATGAAACTGGAAGAGACAAAGAAGGTGATTTCGTTTCGATCTCTTCCCTGATGAGTGATAACCAACACTACTGTTAAGATGAAAATGGTCCGACATTACGGTAATTAATACTGCAGAGTACTCTTGTCTTTAAACAGTCTTCTTTGATTTACTTTGAAATGTCATAACAACAACGTAGAATTCAGTCCTTACATGGATTCGTTCAAGGTTACAGAATCATCAACTTTTATGTTCATTCTGAAGATTCACGAATTATGTACAAATCCTTACGTAATTTGTACGAGACATTCTTGTTGAACTGTGTGAATTTTCAAGACCGTACAAAGCCACTTACGTAAGCATTAATAAGTCAACCAAGTGTGCCCTAAAATTTTTAGAATGGATTTAACTAAACACATATATTTCTTACTCATATCATACTCAACATGGTTGTAAATTGCTGTCGACTTCGTTTTACGAAAATAGTGCACCCGCGTAGTATTACAGCACAATGCGTAGCGGTATATAACCGCAATAATCCGTACTGAAGGCAACATTTTTAGAGGCCTGGTAAGACGGTTCGAGATTCTAGGCAATGCATTCACCATGCACACAGAATTGTTGCGGTGACAAAGCAGTTCAAAAACACGACCTACCACGGCAGTCAGCCACAGCTAGCCAAATATTAATCAAATTCCGAAGGTTTATAGGAAGAAAACAAATCTACCGTCTCTGCAAACCACAAATCCCATGTGTTAGTACTGGTTGAGAAAAAAACCAAACAGGCTAATAGTTAGATTGCGAAACCCGAAATGAAACCGTAATACATTATATGCAGAAATCGTCTACTACGAAATACAGAGACGTAACATGCGTCTATGTTTTTTAATGCTGCTCAGCTATACTGAAGTTTTCATTCATTTCTCGAAAGTGTGCAGCTCATGAAGTGTGTGGAAATCATAACAAGCTGAATCGCAACACAATAATACATTTCTACGAACAGAATATTGCCGGTGCACAGCTTCAGAGACCCTCTAAACACAAGGTGAAAAGCCGAAACCCGGCAGAATGGCTGCGGCGACCCGCGAAGCACGTTAGGTTTGCTGTCCCCTCTATATTCCAGCGCCATGAGCCCTGCTCTTCCGGCAAAAGGAAAAAAAAAATTGCCTCTCACTCCTTCCACGATGCGGAGTAGGTAGCAGAGAGAACACGCCGCTCTTCTTTTGCGGCCGTCGTTGATAACGCACGAGCGGAAGCTTAAATTCGTATTTCGCTACGAGGGCGTGGTATCAGAACGGGAAGGGCCAGCTTAATCCTGCAAAGTGTTTTCTCGCTGCGTGATAATGCATAACGCCCGGCGGAATGAACACAACTTTCTGCAGAGAGTATCTCACATAAAGCCTAGAAAGCAGTTTCTGCAATCAAAGCCTGGATTTTTAAAGTTGGCAACGAATATCTGGTATGGAAGTTAAATATAATTCGCTATTGCACTTTTGGACTTAGAAAGCACTGAAGCGCTGCTATTAAGAAAGTAGATAATTTTACCAACTTCAAACGTACTTTAAAAGTAATCTTGAAACGGCTTCGTGTATACATTGACACTAGCAACTACATGTGCTCGGAAGTACACCAAATTGCCTTATTAAGGCATGAAATTCGAACAGTAAGCCATTTTAGCAATGAAGTTAATCTGAAGTATGCTCTACCACAGTTACAAAAAAATAAAAGCATTCTAAAACACAAAGAAAAACAAATAGTTAACTCTACAGGTTGTCCCAGGAGGAATGGACAGTATCCAGAAATATAACAGGACCGATCAATTGAAGCTAAAAACTATAGCAAACATGTTATGTAAAACACACAGCCTAAGAGCTACGAGAACTTAATCTTCAATACCGTGAAACCTATCTCTTCTACTGAGCAGATTCTCATAACTCTTAAGGTAAGCATCTGAAAGCGTACGTTTACAATACATTTTCTTCTTTTTTTGGTCAATACTAAATCCTCCCAAAATATGGAGAGCAAAGAGCTGGCAGAAGATGAGATTTGTTTCATAGATGAAGTGCTCATGGCTCTTAAGGTATACATTGAGAGCCAATGTTTCCTAGATCTTTTTGCTTCGAATAATTGTTCCTGCCATATCCTTGAATACTGACCATTCCTCCTGGGATACGCTGTATATCACACGGCATGTCAGTCCTCAAATAGTTAACACACGTTAATAACTTTAATTGTTTAATTACATGTATTCGGAAACCTGGCGAGTTTTGCATTAAAAAGTAATGGTGCTGTCTTTACACTCCACTGTCTGCTGTTGGTATTTCATCTGTCTAAAAATTTTACTACTGTTGAATCAAATAATTTACATGCACAAATATTATATTCTAAGTAAGTAGTGTCAAAAAGTTTTCCAGGCTGTAAATGTACTTTTATACACTGAATAACAGGGCAATGTTCGTCATATGCTTATTTTTGTAACGTATGTTGGTGAATTTTCCTCTCCCATTACAGGTGAAATGTCTAAAAAATGATTGCTCAGATACTGATGACCTGCTCAATAGCGTGTTGGTCATCTTTGGGACACATTAAACCATCTATTCTAAGTGGCTTGGATTCAGAAGGTCCGTGGGAGGTTACCGAAAGTACGTGGCACCAGTTCCAACATAGTCCGCCGCTCGTGGTCTCGCGGTAGCGTTCTCGCTTCCCGAGCACGGGGTCCCGGGTTCGATTCCCGGCGGGGTCAGGGATTTTCACCTGCCTCGAGATGACTGGGTGTTTGTGTTGTCCTCATCATTTCATCATCATCCAGGAAAGTGGCGAAATTGGACTGAGCAAAGGTTGGGAAATTGTACGGGCGCTGATAACCACGCAGTTGAGCGCCCCACAAACCAAACATCATCATCATCATCATCAACCAGTTCCAATGCACAGGTCACGCACATCCTATAAATTACGCTCGGGTGTTTTGAAGGCACGGAGCTAACGCCCGATACCGTCACAGATGTGTTCCATCGGTTTCAATCTGTCGAATTTGGTAGCAGAGATATTAACGTGAGTTCACTATCGTGCTTGCCAAACCGCTGTAGCAGGATTGTGACCTTGTGGAACGGACAGCTATCCTGCTGGACGATACCATCGCCTTAGGGAAAGACATCGAACACGGGCAGATGCAAGTGTTCCGCAATAATGTCCACGCTGTAAATAGCTGTCATGGAGCCTTCGAGTACTGCAACGGGTCTCATAGATGAATGTCACTCAATCCGTAATACGGCCAACAAAAGCCACTGTATGTGCGTGGTACCTGTTTTGAGTACCCGTTCACCTGGACGACGGCGTATTGGGACCATCGGCCTGTCACAACAGGAAACGTCATTCTTCCAACCACGCCACACGTTTCCATAAATTCATGGTCCAATATCGATCATCAAGTGCCCATTGCAATTGTATTTTACGATATCTTGGGTCAACATGACGACACACAGGGGTTGTCCACAGCAGAGCCACCCGTTTAACAATGTGCACTAAGCTCTGGAGCAATCGAACACGTAGAAGCACTGTATTTTGTCGTCAGGTAGGTCATTTGTCGCTGTCTCTCGTGCATTACAGAGCATCAAAACCTCCAAACTCCACGTTATATGATGAGGTGTGGATACCCAACATCTTGTCACCTGTTCGCGGCTTAACCGTTCTTCCCGAAGGCGTTCAGGACAGCAGCACCTGAAATGCCTACCACTTTCGCCGTTTCCGAGGTGTTCGTTCCCAGGCGTCGGGCCATAAAGAATCTGCCCTTTCTCTGAGAATAAAATCGTCTTTATCGTTTAATATATTCTTTTCTTTATGTCGCTGTTCGCCTACTGCCATCATCAGATCTGTAATTAAGAGTAAAGGAACACAAGGAGCGACAGACATTTGTTGTACAACATACAGATATAAAGAATTTTTGGAAAAGGTAATTTTTTAAAGTTCACGCTCCAAAAGTTAGAACATACAAAACGAAGTTCTGTGTCAATATCTAAAACCCATGCCGAATCGGGGCATCTTCTTTAATGAGACTCAAAAAACTTAATGCAATTTTGTCATATGATGACATGATGGAGACCGTGGCTGTTGTTTAAAGACAAATGTTGATGGTGTTAGGATAGCAACCAGCCACAAATATACTTTCAGTTCCTTTATTCAAAGGAAACCGTTACCGGTTAAGAATCGTTGTGATTCATCCTCAGACAGTTTACACGCTTTCTTTATGACATTTGGTGTGTTTTTACCGATTAATTTATATTTTAGGATAATTAATCTGTAAAAACACACCACATGTCATAAAGAAAGCGTGTAAACCGTCTGAGGATGAATCACAACGATTCGAAACCGGTAACGGTTTTCTTTGAATAAAGGAACTGAAAGTAAATTTGTGGCTGGTTGCTGTTCTAACACCATCAACATTTGTCAGAAAACTTATCCAAAAATGTAAGTTCTAGCCGGCAGGCGATGCTAGTGTGGAGGACATTGCTTTAAACATGTTTTTCCCTTCATACTTACAAAAAAGGCAGACCATTCTTAAAATACTGTTGTTCGTATTCAGATTGTGAACCATGATTTACGTGAGTACTTACTAACTTTTTACTTTTTATCTTTTGTAGCTTTATATTGTACCATAAATCTATCATTCTTTTAGTCTTAGTTACAGCTCTGATGAGCGAAGTAGGTGAAACGGAGTAATAAATAAATAAAGTAGGGAAAAATATTGAAGATCTGGACAGGCTTACTCACAAAATAATCACACTGATCACGGACTCAACAGGAAATTTGTACGTAATAATCAGAGCCTACCCTTTGCCGAAGTCGCTAATGACATTGGAGTCTCCATTTACGGTCCATGTCGTTGCTAGACTGTTTCTTTATTCTTGACCGAGGGAGATGGCGCTGTCATTGGCACAATGGACTTGCATTCGGGAGGACGACTGTTCAAACCCGTCTCTGGCCATCCTGATTTAAGTTTTCCATGATTTCCTTAAATCGTTTCAGGCAAATGCCAGGATGGTTCCTTTGAAAGGAGAGGGCCGGTGTCCTTCCCCATACTTTCCTAATCCGAGCTTGTGCTCCGTGTCTAATGACCTGGATGTCGACGGGCCGTTAAACAGTAATCTCCTCCTCCTCTTTATTCCTGTGTTCCCCGCTTACGCAGGGTGATTCAGCTGCCCCTAGCGCTGTCGTTCAATGTAACCCGCAGTGTTATATCTCAACACGCACAAGCTTTTCATGTTCTCTCCCTCGCTACGCGCAAAACTATTAGTCCTACAGAAAACTGAACAGGACCTTTTTTGTAGGAAAGTCTGTACTGGGATTCGTTTTCACTGGAGGCCAAGGTTTTCGGGTTATTCAAGAAAAACGTTCAAAAGTTACCTTCGAACGGACCTTCACCCCATCACTCATCCCACACCAGTCAAGATTTCTGGTATGTTGTTGGTGGCACTCACTCCTTCAACTGTAAAATTTCGGAGTACACGATCTACTCCCGACATTTAACCTTTCTTGATCTGTACTGATATGGTCACAGCGGTTTCGACCAAATCCAACAACGTATCCACCACAGTTTCCTTCAAGCTTAAAATGGTTCCAGACAGCATAGTTTCTCATCGGACTGCGTCAGACTTGGATCAGATCAGATGATCTGTATTCCAATATGTGACCCGCTCGCAGCATGCAGAAATGCGTATGTAAATTGCTGTTTCAGTAACACCGTTGTAGGATCTAAACGGATGGACCTTTTGGCTGCAAAGTAATGTTCACAACACTTTCGTTTAGAGGAGAAATGGCCGTCTTCCCCACCACATGGACATCGTGAACGATGTCCATACAGGTATGGAGATACTTTAAGTACCTGAGCGAAATTTTAAGGTTCAGTTAGTAGAAAATCTACAGTTTCTAGAAGATATGTCCCTTTTTCATCGCCCAAACGGCTGGACAGCAACGTCTACGGTTAAAGATTCAATAATTTATTTATTTGATGCATTGCAAAACAGAACTAGAGAGCGTCATCCGCCGACAAGGACGTTTCCAGATCTTTTCGCATTGATTTTTCCGAAACGAGATTTATTGGTACCTCCCAGACAGCGCCCCACGTTGCTACCAGCACATCTGTCAGGCGAATAGCTGTGTTGTTACACTCCCGGAAATGGAAAAAAGAACACATTGACACCGGTGTGTCAGACCCACCATACTTGCTCCGGACACTGCGAGAGGGCTGTACAAGCAATGATCACACGCACGGCACAGCGGACACACCAGGAACCGCGGTGTTGGCCGTCGAATGGCGCTAACTGCGCAACATTTGTGCACCGCCGCCGTCAGTGTCAGCCAGTTTGCCGTGGCATACGGAGCTCCATCGCAGTCTTTAACACTGGTAGCATGCCGCGACAGCGTGGACGTGAACCGTATGTGCAGTTGACGGACTTTGAGCGAGGGCGTATAGTGGGCATGCGGGAGGCCGGGTGGACGTACCGCCGAATTGCTCAACACGTGGGGCGTGAGGTCTCCACAGTACATCGATGTTGTCGCCAGTGGTCGGCGGAAGGTGCACGTGCCCGTCGACCTGGCACCGGACCGCAGCGACGCACGAATGCACGCCAAGACCGTAGGATCCTACGCAGTGCCGTAGGGGACCGCACCGCCACATTCCAGCAAATTAGGGACACTGTTGCTCCTGGGGTATCGGCGAGGACCATTCGCAACCGTCTTCCGCTCACGCCCCAACATCGTGCAGCCCGCCTCCAGTGGTGTCGCGACAGGCGTGAATGGAGGGACGAATGGAGACGTGTCGTCTTCAGCGATGAGAGTCACTTCTGCCTTGGTGCCAATGATGGTCGTATGCGTGTTTGGCGCCGTGCAGGTGAGCGCCACAATCAGGACTGCATACGACCGAGGCACACAGGGCCAACACCCGGCATCATGGTGTGGGGAGCGATCTCCTACACTGGCCGTACACCACTGGTGATCGTCGAGGGGACACTGGATAGTGCACGGTACATTCAAACCGTCATCGAACCCATCGTTCTACCATTCCTAGACCGGCAAGGGAACTTGCTGTTCCAACAGGACAATGCACGTCCGCATGTATCCCGTGCCACCTAACGTGCTCTAGAAGGTGTAAGTCAACTACCCTGGCCAGCAAGATCTCCGGATCTGTCCCCCATTGAGCATGTTTGGGACTGGAAGAAGCGTCGTCTCACGCGGTCTGCACGTCCAGCATGAACGCTGGTTCAACTGAGGCGCCAGGTGGAAATGGCATGGCAAGCCGTTCCACAGGACTACATCCAGCATCTCTACGATCGTCTCCATGGGAAAATAGCAGCCTACATTGCTGCGAAAGGTGGATATGCACTGTACTAGTGCCGACATTGTGCATGCTCTGTTGCCTGTGTGTATGTGCCTGTGGTTCTGTCAGTGTGATCCTGTGATGTATCTGACCCCAGGAATGTGTCAATACAGTTTCCCCTTCCTGGGACAATGAATTCACGGTGTTCTTATTTCAATTTCCAGGAGTGCATTTGTTACAATTCCGTTATGTGTTTTCTCATTAATGTCTAGCACCTAGTACACTGGACTCGCATTCGGGAGGACGACGTTCCAGTCCCACGTCCGGCCATCCTGATTTAGGTTTTCCGTGATTTCCTTATATCGTCCCAGGGAAATGCCGGGATGGTTCCTTCGAAAGGGCACGGCCGACTTCCTTCCGCGTTCTTCCCTAATCCGTTGAGACCCCATAACTTCGCTGTTTGGTCTCTTCCCCCCAACAACCCAACCCCCTAGCACCCAGCAATATGCGAAATGTCTTGTTGCTTATGCTTCAAATAATAGATTTTCCGACGACCATTATCTCTTTCGTGATTATGTTTCAATATGATTTTCGTAACATGAAAGATCCATTCCTGTGTGCTCAGTAACTATATTACATAATGTATATGTACTACCCTCAATCTTTCATCAAAAGCTTCCTTTAAAACACGTTTAATAATGTCATTGAAGGTATGATAATACACAAAAACAGTGTTATTCTAACGGGCCTCTTGCATATTAATCGCTATATTAATGATGCTTTTCTAAGTTGTTGATAGAAGAGACAATTGATTTAAATTTCATGTGTAACATTAACATGATTTTCATTTAATATTGGTTTGGCTACTGCCGCGAGGCGCATATTCAGAAACTGGACAATTGGATATGTCTCGGCTTACCGTTTCAGTTCCGACAGGCTCGACGAGAGTATAAGTCGATAATTTAATACCAGCGCAGTAGAGCAGCGTAGTGTAGTGCAGAAATTAAATAAGGCAGGACACACCTCTGGTTGTCCAAGAACCGCATGCTTGATTGTAATGCATCAGCCGCAGTTCCCAGCTCCAACCACACAGCAAAATTTACCTGAAAGGAGGAAATGAAAGCAGTAATTTACCTTGTAGTGGACGCAGCTTAACGAGAGAAATATCAGTAACTTACAAACATATGCTTTCTGAGGGAAGAATAGCTTCCACATTTTAGAGAACTGCGAGAACATTTTAAAAAGCAGTTTAATATTTTTCAAACTCATTTAGAGATACCGTTTTCCAATTATTTCCAGATGGTGAAGAGCCACTTTTGCAGCGGTTATATTATGACGGAAAAGGCAAATGTTATTTCTTTCAATATGTACCCCTGTGATTTTCAGATTCCAATTCAGAGCATGGAACAGTGAAACTATGTGCTAGATTTTCTCCTTTCTGTTGTAGCTGCTGTCGGGACAGCATATCTCAGCAATCGCAGGTTATTGATTGCCTTTTACGCTGTTATGTCTCTCTAAGTTATATATTCTTGGGAAGTTTCATTTTAAATAATATGTTTGGGATTTTACGTTACATCATTAGTCGCCTTTCATGTTCAGTTACCTACAGGCTGGAATAAAATTACAGCAAGCGCTATAAGCTGCACTCTACCGTCTTCAAATTGTGTTTTAATTCTATCTATGAAATTATGTAAGCCATTGATGACAATCATTTAATAATATCAGATTAAACAGATGAAGCACAATCCAGACTCATTTCTGTATATGAACATTTTCCTTTCATAGTGTCCGCCCTGTCGGGAGTGTGGTTACTCGAGTTTTGGCTAGGTTTTGACATGTTCAACAGCATCACCGTTGAGTGCTTCACTAAACGTCATTTACAGTTTAGAAAATGTGTATGGTCCACAAGCTTTGATCTGGTCCGCAAATGCTGCTCGGTCGCATAAAGGCGCTCAATAGAGTTATGCAATGATGAGCAATCTGATTAAAGCTAAGTTAAGGGCCCGTGTAGGAAGCCTTTCTCCGCTTTTGTCACGTACGCTGCTAATACCCCGCGCCAGCAAGCAGAAACTGGCCCTCATTATTCCATATATACAGGGTGGTCCATTGATCGTGACCGGGACAAATATCTCACGAAATAAGCGTCAAACGAAAAAACTGCAAAGAACGAAACTTGTCTAGCTTGAAGGAGGAAACCAGATGGCGCTATGGTTGGCCCGCTAGATGGCGCTGCCATAGGTCAAACGGATATCAACAGCGTTTTTTTAAAAATAGGAACCCCCTTTTTTAATTACATATTCATGTAGTACGTAAAGAAATATGAATGTTTTAGTTGGCCCACTTTTTTCGCTTTGTGATAAATGGTGCTATAATAGTCACAAACATATGTCTCACAATTTTAGACGAACAGTTGGTAACAGGTAGGTTCTTTATATTAAAATACAGAACGTAGGTACGTTTGAACATTTTATTTCGGTTGTTCCAATGTGATACATATACCTTTCTGAACTTATCATTTTTGAGAAAGCATGATGTTACAGCGCGATTACCTGTAAATACCACATTAATGCAATAAATGCTCAAAATGATGTCCGTCAACCTCAATGACTTTTGCACTACTTGTAACGACATTCCTCTCAACAGCGAGTAGTTCGCCTTCCGTAATGATCACACATGCATTGACAATGCGCTGACGCATGTTGTCAGGCGATGTCGGTGGATCACGATAGGAAATATCCTTCAACTTTCCCCAAAGATCCGGGGACGTCAGATCCGGTGAACGTGCGGGCCATGGTATGGTGCTTCGACGACCAATCCACCTGTCATGAAATACGTTATTCAATACCGCTTCAACCGCACGCGAGCTATGTGCCGGACATCCATCATGTTGGAAGTACATCGCCATTCTGTCATGCAGTGAAACATCTTGTAGTAACATCGGTAGAACATTACGTAAGAAACCAGCATACATTGCACCATTTAGGTTGCCATCGATAAAATGGGGGCCAATTATCCTTCCTCCCATAATGCCGCACCATACATTAACCCGCCAAAGTCGCTGTTGTTCCACTTGTCGCAGCCATCGTGGATTTTCCGTTGCCCAATAATGCATATTATCACGGTTTACGTTACCGCTGTTGGTGAATGATGCTTCGTCGCTAAATAGAACGCGTGCAAAAAATCTGCCATCGTCCCGTTATTTCTCTTGTGCCCAGTGGCAGAACTGTACACGACTTTCAAAGACGTCGCCATGCAATTCCTGGTGCATAGAAATATGGTACGGGTGCAATCGATGTTAATGTAGTACTCTCAACACCGACGTTTTTGAGATTCCCGATTCTCGCGCAATTTGTGTTCTACTCATGTGCGGATTAGTCGCGACCGCGGCTAAAACAACTACTTGGGCATCACCATTTATTGCAGGTCGTGGTTGACGTTCCACATGTGTCTGAACACTTCCTGTTTCCTTAAATAACGTAACTATCCGGCTAACGGTCCGGACACTTGGATAATGTCGTCCAGGATACCGAGCAGCATACATAGCACACGCAGCCATACATCAACACGATATCGACCTTTACCGCAATTTGTAAACGGTCAATTTTAACACAAGTAATGTATTACGAAGCCAATATCATCCGCACTGGCGGAATGTTACGTGATACCACGTACTCATACGTTTGTGACTACTACAGCGCCATCTATCACATATTTCTTTACGTACTACACGAATATGTAATAAAAATGGGGGTTCCTATTTTAAAAAACGCAGTTGATATCCGTTTGACCCATGCAGCGCCATCTAGCGGGCCAACCATAGCATTATATGTTTTCCCCCTACAAGCTAGCAAGTTTCGTTTTCTGTAGTTTTTTCGTTTGACGCTTATTTCGTGAGATATTTGTCCTGGTCACTATCAATGGACCACCCTGTATACACAATTTTCGAAGTGTAGTGTAGCGTTGTGTTGTGTTGTGTTGTCTTGTGGTGTGTGTGTGTGTGTGTGTGTGTGTGTGTGTGTGTGTGTGTGTGTGTTTGTATGTGTGTGTTACTGATTTGTTGATATTGACGACGAAGGCCATCAGCCATGTAGCATGCTTTTGCAGTGCTCGTACGAAGCACATTCGACACTGCCTGTACAATATAGGAGCCTTATAGCCCTCTTCCACCACCAGAAACGCACCACTACAATAACCTCGAACTTCCAAGACTGTCGGAAAGAACATTCACTAATAGCTGCTGAAAATGCACCTCGCCCTTCCACTCACCAAGATGCATGTTAACTGAGACTTGGATTGGTCTGAAAAAGTTAATACACATTGTTAACTTTTAGAAAGCCTGGCACATTACGCAGACTTTCGGAGCTACAGGAAACGATCTCACTACTAACTGAGAGGCATCAGTTTAGGTTCAAATGTCTCTGGGCACTATGCGACTTAACTTCTGAGGTCATCAGTCGCCTAGAACTTAGAACTAATTAAACCTAACTAACCTAAGGACATCACACACATCCATGCCCGAGGCAATATTCGAACCTGCGACCGTAGCGGTCGCTCGGCTCCAGACTTAGCGCCTAGAACCGCACGGCCACTCTGGCCGGCCATCAGTTTAGGATTCCTGGTTGTACATTGTATCTACGCAATTTTATTAATCCATAGGACTACAAACGCAGCATATAATAGGCTTCAATGCCACTCTGTTTTTATACACTGCTTTGCAAAACTGAAGACGAGAAAGATAAAATAACACAACATATTAACAAGTCGTAGAAGTGAATGTAATCGCTGGAGCATGTTGCCAGAAATCTCCCAGAAGTGTCCAGAAAGCTGTACGTGACCTGTAATAGGTCAGCGAGACCATAATGGCAAATGGGACTGGCCGTCCAATTCGAGGGAGTTGCACGAACAGGAAAAAGACAGTGTGTGTCAATCAGAGAGTAATTTAGGTATACTGTGGTGATTTTCTTCATTACAGCATTGCCCCGGAGACGACATCTGAAGGCCTTCTCAGGGGAAGAATCATCAGGAACTGGAAGAATGAAGAGGTGTGTCGAGAGCAGCAAAGGAGTTTGGTGTTGCTCACAGTGTTATTTGACGTGGATGGCGAGCGTTCCGAACCGCAGGCACTGCTGCTCAAAGAGGAAGAGATGGTCGATCACAGTCAACTACAGCAGAGGATGCCTCCTACATTGTGCAACACGCAACAAGAGGCACACGACAAACAGCGGGTGCAATTGCAGCCTCATTTAACAGGACTGCAAGGTACACAGCCACACGCACCACAGGGCACGGGAATTACATGGAGTGGTCTATTTTCCCAACGACCTGTACATTGTGTTTCATTGACGTCCGCACGTCAGCATCACCGTTTTCAATACTGCTAAGAACAGAGGGAGTGGAACAACGAGGAGGGAGACTACGTGCTGTTCTATGATGACAGTTGATTTAGTATGAATAGTGATTATAAATGGCTTCAAATGGCTCTGAGCACTATGGGACTTAACTTCTGTGGTCATCAGTCCCCTAGAACTTAGAACTACTTAAACCTAACTAACCTAAGGACATCACACACATCCATGCCCGAGGCAGGATTCGAACCAGCGACCGTAGCGGTCACGCGGTTCCAGACTGTAGCGCCTAGAACCGCACGGCCACTCCGGCCGGCGCCGTGTTTGGCGACATCGCGGTGAACGCACATTGGAAGCGTGTATTCATCATCACCATACTGTGCGTATCACCCGGCGTGATTGTATGGAGTGCCATTGGTTACATGTCTAGGTCACCTCTTTTCCGCATTGATGGCACTTTGAACAGTGGACGTTACATTTCAGATGTGTTGCCCCGTGGCTCTAGCCTTCATTCGATCCCTGCGAAACCCTACATTTCAGCAGGATAACGCACGACTGCATGTTGCAGGTCCTGTACGGGCCTTTCTGGATACGGAAAATGTTCGACTGCTGCCTTGGCCAGTACATTCTCCAGATCTCTCACCAACTGAAAACATCTGGTCAATGGTGGCCGAGCAACTGGCTCGTCACAGTACGCCATTCACTACTCTTGATGAACTGTGGTATCGTGTTGGAGCTGCATGGGCAGCTGTACCTGTACACGCCATCCAAGCTCCATTTGACTCAATGCCCAGGCGTATCAAGTCCGTTATTACGGCCAGAGGTGGTTGTTCTGGGTACTGATTTCTCAAGATCTATGCACCCAAATTGCTTGAAAATGTAATCACATGTCAGTTCTAGTGTAATATATCTGTCCAATGAATACCTGTTTATCATTTGCCTTTATCCTTCGTGTAGCAATTTTAATGGTCAGTAGTGTAGATCGACCGCATCGAGCAGCTCAGGTGGAGAACCTATTAGAACGTGAGGGTATTCAGCGAATGGACTTGTCTGCCAGTTCTCCTGACTTAAATCCCATCGAGCACATTTGAGATGCGTAGGTGAGTCGTTTTTGCGGCACGTTCACATGTTCCAAACAAACATCCAGTAATTGACGAGCACGCTGGTGGAGAAATGGTGCGCCGTACCACAAGAACTTACCAACCTTGTGGACAGGATCAAGCACGTTGCAGATAACGCACTGCCGTCCGTAGTGATCGCACATCTCATTAAGAACCATGCCCCGACTGTTTAGTGTCCCGCCGATCATGAAAAACTGGAGTGACATCGGTGCAAGTATTTCCTTTGAATAAAAGTGTCTTTTCAGTTCGTCTCATTGCGTATATGTTTGCGTTACCTTCTGTAGTACACTGCAGCAGTTCTTTCTATGTATTGTCAAAGTTTAATCGAAGTATGATACTTGGCAGTGACACATGAGGCGAAAATTATTTTCGCCCTTAAGTTCCGTGCACCAGTCTATGTATATCGGAGATAAATTGCATTTATTTTGGAAGTTTGAGAACCATGTGAAAATGAAGACATTGCATTTTTTAGCTCAAACATACATAAAGGCGGTGAGGACATATTATTATAAAACGAGTCACTTTTATAGTTATTCAAGTCTTGCTACGTGTAAAAGCTTTGGAAATTAGTATTTTTTTAATTTCACGAATGCAGGAGAGCACTTGCAGCCTTTCTAGAAATTAGTATAGAGGTTGGTTAGTGGGGAAATCGGGCTTCAAAACCGTGGCGTGTGTGTAATATCGGAGGCTTTAACGTTTCCAGTCAAGTCTCATCATGTAATCCTCCTTTTGCCTACGTATCCTACATTAGACCGATAGCACCTAATTGATCAGATCCTGTTACCTGGCTGATAGGCTTCATTAAGTGTTTACCATTACTGCCACCTGTTGGTGAGCGTTCAGGCTCGCTTCAACAATTACCAAATTAGTCTTGTTGTCTTATCTAATTGCGCCCAACGCTATGATTGTAGGTTTTTGAGACGAGATGGGCAAAAACATTGCACTGGTGACTTCCTGAACTTCGATATCGTCGTCACTGTCAAGTACGTGAACATGTCGTATACAGACTGTTTCTTCAGTTAAATACAGTAACGATTCGACGGTTTTTATTTTGATTTCTTGTGAACAATCTCTCACTTTTCAATAATGAAAAATGATTTCCATTGACACGTTATAGGAGCCCAAACTTCCATTTCATTGAGAAAGTTTTTTTCTTTTTTTCATTAATATCGCGTACTACGAAAGATTATTTTTCGTCTTTCATTGAACATAAGGATAATATCGTTCTTTAATGATTATATTTAGTAACAACCGGCGTATATATCGGTGACCCCTTCGATGCGGCCAACAGAGCGGGGTGTCGCAGTGGTTAGCACACTGGACGCGTAATTGGGAGGACTATTTTACAAATCCCCGTCTGTCAGTGATTTCCCATAACTGCTCCAGGCAAATGGTAGGATGGTTTCTTTGGTACGCCGGAGTTGTGTATTGTCACAAATGACCGTGTCTTCCTTCTTCCGTTTCGTTGTGGCCGAATAAAGGCTCTGCATTATTTTTACAAATTGTACTTCAGCACGTTTGTCTTGAGTTCTCTTTCTGCACTGTCCTGCTGTATGTGAATTCTAACCTTCGGGACGAGCGTACACATGTAACTCATTATTTGGGGAGTGCTCATCTGTCGCGATGAAGTTCATAAAACTAGATTTTAAGTGATTAAAGAACAGAAAATAAACGAAGTGAAAGCTCTATGGTCCCTTAGTTGCTATGCATATGTTCATTAATATTTTAAAATAAATAGTTATTTGAAAGGAAATTTTTGTTTTTCTACAGAAACATTTCGCCTAGTAACGTCAGGTGTCTGCTCTGGGTTTCAAAATTTCAGAGAAAACAATATTTTAATTTATTCGTATGGTATATAATTACGCGTAGAAACTGACATTGTCATCTTATAAACCATAGATTTATAAACTCATGTAGATTGGTAAGTCTATTACAAATGATATGATCACTTGCATTCTTGCGGTGTTTTAAGAATGTGTTTGCTGTGATTGTTTATCTACCACATTTTCAAGTCAGTGTCACGTTTTGCATATAATGAATATTTACTACATTTACATTACTTTGAATATATAGCAACTGACTACTATTGCATGCAGTTATTAATATTTTTGTTTCGTATTTCCTTTTCCATTAGTTTGCGTGCTTCAGCTTTGAATGTTTTCGTAGCTGTTGACACTAGGGAAATCGTTGCGTGATTATCGTTTTACTGTCCGGGAAAGCATTTGGCTTGACATTGTGTTTGTGAGACTAGAGAGTATACTGGTTCAGTCTGATATCGTGATTCGCCCTGTCAACACATTTCTGTATTTTTACCTTTGTTTCTTCACCTCATTTTATAATGTTTGTATAGCAAACGGATAACTGTGATTGATATGACGAATGTTTTGTTGTTATATGTTGTCTGCTTTTGGTTTGTGATCATTGAACACGTCCTTACAAATTATAGTTTATTTATTGCACACATATGACATAATGACTTTTTGACAGAAACTGGTATTGTTTCAACAGAATGACATAAAACAATTGGGCGGAAACGAACTCTGAGAAACAAAAAGACCCACTTAGACTGAATAACATCATAAAAGCGTTTATAAAAATAAATGATCGTAACTTTTACTAAAGTTAGAAAAGCTTATAGTTTTTCTTTTTTGTTGATGTTAGGAACATAGTCGTAGACCGCGCGCTGTACGAAATTGTAGTAATACAGTATTATTGTGAAGGTGGTTCTATGAACCCTCTGCCAGGCACTTAAATGTGATTTGCAGAGCATCCATGGAGATGTGATGTAGATGATATTTTTCATGGTGGAAGTGAGCATATTGTGCCAGCAAGCATATATACTCCGTATCTGAAGACAAGGATACACAAACTGCTTTTCCAGCTACAGTCAACCTGTTATGGTTTGCCTGAAATTGTCTACGAAAGTCATTTTGTCTTTAGTTTCCACAAACAGTCTAAGGCAAATAAATTCCCTTTTATAAAGAACCGGCCGATCTCGTTCCCCATCCTTTTCCACTCCGAGCCCTTATGAACGCTTCGTCAGCGCACCGTTAATCCCGAATGTTACTTCCTTTCCCTGTCTGCTTAGATGTCTCTGGAAGTTGGTACAGAAGGCGCTGCAATAACTACTACTGCTTGCTCCGGTTATAAGTACTCTGGAGATGTAAGAACAGTGTTGAGATGAGTCTTCACAAATGAAATTCGGCCCTATAATGAAAACATTTAGCGAGCGAAATGAGACAAAAACCTGTTTCCCTCACGAGCATTTCCAGAGTAAGCTGGTTACCTGACAGGCCCTCACAATCAGCGCCAGTGGCTAATGCGTTTATCTTGATAACTCATTAAAAGTGCCGCGCAGCTTATTACCTTGCAAGAGACTACTCTGTCGGCGCCGTGCAATGCGATGCGAAACACTAGGCGTGTTTTCGCGTCTCCGCAGCCCCACCGCTCCATTATTGGCGAGCAAGATTTCTGCAAATTAGGAACAACGAAACCCCAGCTGTCACATTCGCGCCGCAGACTTAGTCTCTATCTCCTCCCAACAGCCATTCTCCCTTCCAGATCTTCAATTAATAGTGTTGCTTCGTGTGACGGAAAACTGATTTACCACGACTGACTTTCTAACTTCATGAGCACTTCGTGGCTTAGTTACATCATGTCTGTTCCTCATTCTTTCTCGAATATGTCTTTCTTTTTCTTCTTTTTTGTGTCTTTGTGGTCCCTTTGGAAGTTGCTTGACTCTGTTTCCCAGATTTTTACCGAGTTATGTCTACATACTTCTTGTTCTTTTGATAGCTTATTTCTCCTTTCCTCTGTCAACGGTTTTTAGTCCACGAGCTCGAGTTCAGGTTCTGGTGCCCATCAGGTTGATGATGTCCTCTTTATCCCTGTGTCCAGTCAGTTCAATCTAGATCTGTCTTCCCACTGAATTTTAAATTTCCGACCACTTCTTTGAGCCATCTTAGCTTGCTTTCGATATCTTAACTTTACGCTAATACATTGTTGTTATCCTACTGTCATTCATAACGAGTAATTATACCGATGAAAGTCAAAATTCTATTTCAATAGATGCCTCTAACTTTTTCCACCTTCTTAAGCACTTAGTAATTCGCGTTGGACTTCTATGACCATTCCGAACTGACTAAAAGGACTTTATCTCACTCCTAAGTTCGAGATTCTGGCATTCGGCTCTTATGTATCAGAAACTTCCTTCACGAACGAAGACCTCTCTAATTATAATATTCGGACACTGTGTCGTGTCATGTCTTGTGTTGCAAGGACTAATTTTACACCAGTTTCTCAATGTTCTTCACGTCTTTCTAATCTCATGGGTATATAACTGCTTAGACTCTTTGAATGTCACGACACTTTATCTGTCTTTATCAGGCTGTGCGTAATGTTAGACATAAAATTCCTTATTTTTGAAGTCGAACCGTTGTCTTAATTTTGCCCGCTTCCTTTTAGGTATTTTCTTTCAGTCGCTAAGCTGCCTCAAATGACGATGACAAGATAGCATTTTAACCCACAATGACACTGAGTATACAATCTAAGATACAGATGTCTGAAACACGGTCTATGTTTAACTTACATATTTCAACAATCAAGGGTGCATACAGAGCAGATCTTCAGCAGAACAAGTTTCATGGGAACAAATGATCTACGTTCAAGGGATGATCTTAAACATCATGTGGGCCACAGTTAACTAAAGATACGTAATACGACGGAATAGCACTGATAACTTCGGCGTGAGCGCCCATAAACTCCACGACAGATTAATTTAAGGTAAAAAATGTAAACTACCTGGAAGTATGTAAGAGCAAAGTCGAAAATAAAGGGGCACTCTTTTTGTCAACAAATAATGATAAGTTGGTATACATTTCACTTTTATCCTGCTTTTTACTTTTCATGTGAAGAATATGCAGAAACTAACAGTGATTTAGCGACCAATGGAGAGATGCGTGATGAGAATTACTGGAAGAGGAATGAAAAGAAATTAACGGATGAGGGAACAAAATAGAGTGATATTATGATAACCCAAACCATTACAGCCACTGCCCGTCGCGACATATAATGCTCATTGGTGGTGTTGTAAGCACGTAATGCGATACAGGTAGTGTATCGGTTTAGCAGAGACGAACGGGAAATCGTGTTAGCGATGATACTGGCTGACATAAGCGATTTTGTTGAAAGGAAGATTGCTATGTTCCTACGCCTGGGACCGAGCATCTTGAAACCGGGGAAGCTAGTTTTGTGTTCTCGTGCTACTGTCGTGAGCATCTATGGAAAGTGAAATTAAAGGGCAATGAAATTACGTGTCGACGATGAGGTACTGGACGTCAACGGCCCATCACAGAGTGAGGTAGGAAGCTTGGCCGCTCTGTAAAGTAGAATAGGCCGCGATATGTGGCAGATCTGACAACAGAGTACAAATCTGGTGTAAGCCTAAGCTTTTTGAAGTACACAGAGCTGCCCACAATGTTGAAGATGACGCTTCTCAGTGGACTATTCCTACGTGTTCCCGTGCTGACCCAACAACATCGTCATTTACGCCTGTTGTAGGGATAAATTCCTCCAGATTTGAAAGTGGATCAGTTGAAACTTGTCACCTGGTCAGATGAATGTCGTTTCTTGTTACACCACCTCAGTGGCTGTGTTCAGATACGCCGTTAACAAGGTGAACAGCTGCTCGAAGCAAGCATCAAGCCATGGACGCAGGCCGTTGGGGGTGATGTTATGGTGGTGGGAGGTAGTGTTTAACGTTCCGTCGACAACGAGGTCATTAGAGACGGAGCGCAAGCTCGGGCTAGGGAAGGATTGGGAAGGAAATCGGCCGCGCCCTTTCAAAGGAACCATCCCGGCATTTGTGTGAAACGATTTAGGGAAATCACGGAAAACCTAAATCAGGATGGCCGTAGACGGGATTAAATTGTCGTCCTCCCGACGGCGAGTCCAGTGTGCTAACCACAGCGCCACCTCGCTCGGTGGTTATGTTATGCAATTGGGATACACCCACCAGTGCTTTCACGGGACTGTGGCACTAAGCGAAGGCGCCATGTCAGCTATGGCCTAATAAACGCTGTTGCAGACCATCTGCATTCGTTCATGCCTGATATCTGTCCAGACGGTGATGGCATCTCCCAGTAAAATGCACTGTTGTTGTTGTTGTGGCCTTCAGTCCTGGGACTGGTTTGATGCAGCTCTCCATGCTACTCTATCCTGTGCAAGCTTCTTCATCTCCCAGTACTTACTGCAACCTACATCCTTCTGAATCTGCTTAGTGTATTCATCTCTTGGTCTCCCTCTACGATTTTTACCCTCCACGTTGCCCTCCAATGCTAAATTTGTGATCCCTTGATGCCTCAAAACATGTCCTACCAACCGATCCCTTCTTCTGGTCAAGTTGTGCCACAAACTTCTCTTCTCCCCAATCCTATTCAGTACTTCCTCATTAGTTGTGTGATCTACCCATCTAATCTTCAGCATTCTTCTGTAGCACCACATTTCGAAAGCTTCTATTCTCTTCTTGCCCAAACTATTTATCGTCCATGTTTCACTTCCATACATAGCTACACTCCATACAAATACTTTCAGAAACGACTTCCTGACACTTAAATCTATACTCGATGTTAACAAATTTCTCTTCTTCAGAAACGCTTTCCTTGCCATTGCCAGTCTACATTTTATATCCTATCTACTTCGACCATCATCAGTTATTTTACTCCCTAAATAGCAAAACTCCTTTACTACTTTAAGTGTCTCATTTTGTGGTGTCACCGCCAGACACCACACTTGCTAGGTGGTAGCCTTTAAATCGGCCGCGGTCCGTTAGTATACGTCGGACCCACGTGTCGCCACTATCAGTGATTGCAGACCGAGCGCCGCCACACGGCAGGTCTAGAGAGACTTCCTAGCACTCAGCCCAGTTGTAGAGCCGACTTTGCTAGCGATGGTTCACTAACAAATTACGCTCTCATTTGCCGAGACGATAGTTAGCATAGCCTTCAGCTACGTCATTTGCTACGACCTAGCAAGGCGCCATTACCAGTTACTATTGATGCTGTAAAACATGTACCGTCAAGAGCGATGTTCACCAATTATGGATTAAAGTTAAGTATTCCAGCAGCTACGTACGTTCTTTGCTTCTATAAATTCCTTGTCCTGTTCCAGACCTCACGCCAGCCTGCGTGAGCTTAAACGCGTGCCGTTCGGCTTCCTTCATAGTGGATTGGTTGTCTTGCCTATCCACAACAGTTGGCGACGAGGCCAACTCGCGTTCGTAACTATACTGCCCTGATTTACTTGTGTAATGGCTTCGCCACCGTCTCGAGATGTACTGTCCGAATTTTATTGCTTACAGAACCAGCGGATGCAGGCCTTACTTGATGCCCTTGGACAGCCCGTCCAGGGTCAACGTGCAATGCAAAACGATGCGGCAGCCGCCGTCCATAGCTCACGCAGCCACAACATGCAGTGGCACCACCTTTTCGTCCTTTTGATGCTGCGCTGGAAAGCTGGACGGAGTGGTCACGCCAATTTGGATTCCATCTCGCCGCCTACAGAATTCAAGGTAACGAGCGGCAGCCTTTTTTGTTAGCATCCGTCGGCGTCCAAACGTAACATGTTATAGTCAAATAATTTCCCCAACGCGACGTAGCAACTCTGTCCTACGACGAAATTTTGTCTGCATTAGATGCATATTTCAAAGAATCAGTCAATGTAGTTGCCAAACGTATGGCAGGTCAGACTAATCGAGAGTGGGTTGCAACCTTGCAAGGCCTTACTGGGGATTGTACTTTTGTGTGTCAATGTGGACTCCCTTATTCAGATACTATGATGCGTGATGCAATTGCACAGAACGTTTCTGATGTTGGTATAAGGGAACAGATTTTGAAACTAGTCAATCCCTCCCTGCAACAAGTGCTGGACATATTGGATCGGCAGGACACACTTGACTTTGCTCAGGAATCGTTTGAAACTTCGCCACCCGTATGTCAGGTTAACTGGCCCGCCCGCCGGGCGAGCTGCATGGAAGAGTAAACAGTCCTCCCGCCCGGCCACGCCAAAGCTGCCTGGCTCTCAGCCACATGTACCGCACCAGCAAGCAAATGCAGTGAAATGATGCCCGCGGTGTGCTACTAGACATTCGTGTGAGAATTGCCCATCATGCCAGGCTATTTGCTTTTTCTGTAATAAAAAAGGACATGTTCAAAGTGTTTGCCAGAAAAAGCTCCGATCGGAAGCTCAAAACCATTCCAGGCCCTTTGCTTCGCGCCGGAATCGGATTCGAACCAAGGATACTCAGCCTCATGAAACTTCGCCCATGGAAATTCATATAGTTCATGCCACTCCGCCCAGTGCCACTCTCTCTAACAGTGACTGTGTTCGTCCCACAAATAGTGTGCGTCTACATCGCCGGAAATCCCGTCAAGTCGCAAGTGATTCTGTACCAGTGTCAGTTCACGTTGCACGAGACAGTCGCTCTTGTCGTCAGCAGGACAATAAACTTTTTGTAGATTTGGACATTAACGGCAAAGTGATACCATTTCAGCTCGATACCGGAGCTGCTGTTTCTCTGATCAATCACGACACGTACAAGCAGCTGGGCAAACCTCCGTTGCATGCAGCAAATGTTAAGTTAAGTATTTATTCAGGACAAGCGATCCCTGTGTTAGAACAGTGCAGCCTTCATGCAACATACAAGGGACAAACAAAACTTGTGTCATTTTACGTACTTCGTACTTCTGCTGCAGTGAACTTGTTTGGTTTCGATTTATTTCAGTTGTTTAACTTATCTATAGTAAATCAGGTCCTATCAGTGAACCAGACAGTGCCTTCGGACAGTGTTTCTCGTCTATGTGAAGAATTAGCAGACATTTTTGCACCGGGCCTTGGTTGCGCTAAGAACTATAAAGCACATTTGAAACTGAAAGTCAACGCGCAACCGAAATTTTTCAGAGCGCGCAATGTTCCGCACGCATTGCGTGATGAGGTCGCAAAAACGTTACACGATTTGGAATCACAAGGTGTAATTGAACGTCTGCAGGCTTCTCTCTGGGCATCACCCTTAGTAATTTTGCCAAAACCTTCGGAAAAATTGAGACTTTGTGTGGACTTCAAGGCAACAGTGAATCCACAATTAGTGACTGCAACTTTTCCTTTACCCCGCCCGAAATATCTTTTTGTCAAACTGTGCCCGGGTAAATATTTTTCGAAGTTGGACCTTGCAGATGCGTACTTGCAAATACCGGTGGACGAAGAATCCCAGCGCGTTTTGGTGGTTAACACGCATCTTGGTTTGTATCGATTCAAACGACTGCCATTCGGGTGTGCATCCGCCCCTGCATTGTTTCAGCAATATCTGCAAACTGTTTGTGCGTCGGTCCCTACTGCAGCCAACTATCTGGACGATATTGTGATCTCCGGAAAGACGGAAGAAAAACATTTAACCAATCTCAGAATATTATTTCAGGTCTTGCGACAAAATGGTCTTCGCTTGCGGAAGGACAAATGTGTGTTTTTTGCCCGTGACTTACCCTATCTGGGACATGTACTCAATGCCCAAGGCATACACCCCAGTCCAGAGCACCTCCGTGCCATACAAGACTTGCCTTCGCCGCAGAATTTGAAGCAGCTACAGAGTGTGCTGGGAAAAATTAATTATTATCATCGCTATGTGCGCCACGCCTCTTCCATTTCAGCTCCGCTACATCGCTTACGCCGTAAGGGTGTTCCGTTCGTCTGGACGACGGAATGCGAACGCGCCTTTCGCCAGTTGAAATCGGCGTTGCTTTCCAATACTTGCCTTACGCCATTCGATCCCCGGAAGCCCCTTTTGTTGATGATGGATGCATCGGATTTCGGGATCGGTGCTGTGCTTGCGCACAAAGATGGTTCGCACGATCGCCCTATTGCCTTTGCGTCCAAATTGCTCTCGTCTGCGCAACGAAATTATTCACAGATCGAGAAAGAAGCATTGGCTCTCGTATTTGGTGTTACATAGTTTCATGATTTCTAGTATGGACGTCACTTTACCATCATCACAGACCACAAACCTCTGACATCGCTTTTTCATCCGACCAAGCCTGTACCTCCACTTACAACGCAGAAATTCATTCGCTGGTCTATTTTCCTCTCGCAGTACCGCTACGATATCTTGAATCGGTCCACTGCTAAGCACGGAAACGCAGATGCGTTGTCCCATTTGCCCGTTGCTGAGGATAGAGCATTCGATTCCTCCGAACTTGCTTGCATGTTCATTGATTCGGAAACCGATGACGTGGTCGAATCGTTTCCGACTGATTTTCGTCGGGTAGCTACGGCCACAGCTGCCGACCCTGTCCTTGCTACCGTTCTGCGTTTTGTTGCTACGCAATGGCACTTGTCAAAGTCACGGATCGGGGATCCATTGGTTCGCCGATTTTTCGCTCACAAGGAGAGACTTTTTGTACGACGTGGTGTTTTGCTGTTGCGTTCTGATAATGATCAGTCAAGGGTCGTGGTCCCACGTTCGTTACAGTCCTCTGTCTTACAGCTTCTCCACCAAGGACATTGGGGTACCGTGCGAACGAAACAACTTGCTCGTCAGCACTATACTTGGTTCGGACTCGATGCCGCGATTACGAATATGTGCTCTTCTTGCATGGTGTGTGCCGAACAACAATCAGCACCACGGCGGAAATTCTTTGCATGGCCGAAAGCCACTTCCCCTTGGCAACGCTTACACATCGATTTTGCTGGTCCATTCTGGAATGCTCGATGGTTGGTTGTGGTAGATTCATTCAGTAATTTTCCTTTTGTTGTATGGATGTCTTCCACGACGTCATCTGCCAACCTCCAAGCGTTATCTGCTATCTTTTGCATTGAAGGTCTTCCACAGACTATTATTTCCGACAATGGCCCACAATTCATGGCCGCAGAAATTCAGTCATTCTGCAAGGCCAATGGTATTCAACATCTGACGTCCGCGCCGTTTTCGCCACAGTCAAACGGGGCCGCTGAACGTTATGTCCGGACTTCCAAGTCACAGATGTTGAAGTTGAAAGAGTCGCATTCTCGGGAGGACGCGTTATTGCTCTTTTTGTCCTCGTATCGCTCTCAGCCTCGAGATGGTCGCTCGCCGGCTGAGTTTGTTTCACGGTCGCCCTCATCGCACCTTGATGTCTTTGCTACATCCGCCGCATCAGGTTCCTGTGCAGCGGCAGACACCAGCTTTTGCTCCAGGCGACGTTGTGTACTACCGCAACTATCGTGGTTCACGGCGTTGGCTCGAAGGGCACATTCTTCGCTACCTCGGCCACGCTATGTATCTGGTTTTGGGGGCCTCTGGTGAGGTGCGCCGGCATCTCAATCAGCTGCACCTCTGTCGTCGCACGGGATCTGCCGCTCCCCGTCTGCTTTCAGCGACGGTGCCGTCCGGTCAGCGCCCTGGGGACCCATCTACTGGCTCGCCTCAGCCCCAGGTGTTACCGACGCTGCCTTCCATTTTGCCCCATGGCGGCGCGCCGCCACCGCCACCGCCTGTTCTCCCGCCGGCGACGCCCGCAGTGGACGCGTCGCCGCAACCGCCGGGCGCCTCTCTGGGTCACGCGCCGCCGATCGCTTCCCGTGACCAGTTGTCCTCCGCCATGGAAATCTTGCCCGCTCCGGACCGTATGCCGTCTTCGCCCGTCGGGTGCCCCGACCCGGTGGAGGTCGACCCTTCGGCCCCTCCTGTCTCTCTACGGGCGCATACACCGCTTGTTGGCGTGCACCCTAAAGCAGGTTTTCAGGCGTTTCCTAGCTCCTCTCGGACCGAATGGCAAGGTGCCGGTGGCACAGCATCGCCTGTTGTTAGGCTCCCCACCTCGTCGCATACGCCAACATGGGGTCCTCTCCACGGCGGCCGGAGGCCTTATGCCAGAACCGTCCGCCGATTTGCGGGGGAGGAATGTGGTGTCACCGCCAGATACCACACTTGATAGGTGGTAGCCTTTAAATCGGCCGCGGTCCATTAGTATACGTCGGACCCGCGTGTCGCCACTATCAGTGATTGAAGACCGAGCGCCGCCACACGACAGGTGTAGAGAGACTTCTAGCACTCAGCCCAGTTGTAGAGCCGACTTTGCTAGTGATGGTTCACTGACAAATTACGCTCTCATTTGCCGAGACGATAGTTAGCATAGCCTTCAGCTACGTCATTTGCTACGACCTAGCAAGGCGCCATTACCAGTTACTATTGATGCTGTAAAACATGTACCGTCAAGAGCGATGTTCACCAATTATGGATTAAAGTTAAGTATTACAGCAGCTACGTACGTTCATTGCTTCTATAAATTCCTTGTCCTGTTCCAGACCTCACGCCAGCCTGCGTGAGCTTAAACGCGTGCCTTTCGGCTTCCTTCATAGTGGATTGGCTGTCTTGCCAATCCACAACACATTTCCTAATCTAATTCCCTCAGCATCACCCGACTTAATTCGACTACATTCCATTATCCTCGTTTCGCTTTTGTTGATGTTCATCTTATATCCTCCTTTCAAGACACTATCCAATCCGTTCAACTGCTCTTCCAAGACCTTTGCTGTCTCTGACAAAATTACAATGTCATCGGCGACCCTCAAAGTCTTTATTTCTTCTCCATGAATTTTAATACCTACTCCGAATTTGTCTTTTGTTTCCTTTACTGCTTGCTCAATATACAGATTGAATAACATCGGGGAGAGGCTACAACCCTGTCTCACTCCCTTCCCAACCACTGCTTCCCTTTCATGTCCCTCGACTCTTATAACTGCCATCTGGTTTCTGTACAAATTGTAAATAGCCTTTCGCTCCCTGTATTTTACCCCTGCCACCTTCAGAATTTGAAAGAGAGTATTCTAGTTAACATTGTCAAAAGCTTTCTCTAAGTCTACAAATGCTAGAAACGTAAGTTTGCCTTTTCTTAATCTTTCTTCTAAGATAAGTCGTAAGGTCTGTATTGCCTCACGTGTTCCAACATTTCTACGGAATTCAAACTGATCTTTCCCGAGGTCCACATCTACCAGTTTTTCCATTCGTCTGTAAAGAATTCGTGTTAGTATTTTGCAGCTGTGGCTTAATAAACTGATAGTTCGGTAATTTTCACATCTGTCAACACCTGCTTTCTTTGGGATTGGAATTATTATATTCTTCTTGAAGTCTGAGGGTATTTCGCCTGTCTCATACATCTTGCTCACCAGATGGTACAGTTTTGTCAGGACTGGCTCTCCCAAGGCCGTCAGTAGTTCTAATGGAATGTTGTCTGCTCCCGGGGCTTTGTTTCGACTCAGGTCTTTCAGTGCTCTGTGAAACTCTTCACGCAGTATCTTATCTCCCATTTCGTCTTCATCTACATCCCCTTCCATTTCCATAATATTGTCCTCAAGTACATCGCCCTTGTATAAACCCTCTATATACTCCTTCCACCTTTCTGCTTTCCCTTCTTTGCTTAGAACTGGGTTTCCATCTGAGCTCTTGATGTTCATACAAGTGGTTCTCTTATCTCCAAAGGTCTCTCTAATTTTCCTGTAGGCAGTATCTATCTTACCCCTAGTGAGATAAGCCTCTACATCCTTACATTTGTCCTCTAGCCATCCCTGCTTAGCCATTTTGCACTTCCTGTCGATATCATTTTTGAGACGTTTGTATTCCTTTTTGCCTGCTTCATTTACTGCATTTTTATATTTTCTTCTTTCATCAATTAAATTCAATATTTCTTCTGTTACCCAAAGATTGCTATTAGCCCTCGTCTTTTTACCTACTTGATCGTCTGCTGCCGTCACTACTTCATCCCTCAGAGCTACCCATTCTTCCTCAACTGTATTTCTTTCCCCCATTCCTGTCAATTGTTCCCTCATGCTCTCCCTCAAACTCTGTACAACCTCTGGTTTAGTCAGTTTATCCAGGTCCCATCACCTTTAATTTGCACCTTTTTGTGGTGTCTTCAGTTTTAATCTACAGCTCATAACCAATAGATTGTGGTCAGAGTCCACATCTGCCCCTGGAGATGTCTTACAATTTAAAACCTGGTTCGTAAATCTCTGTCTTACCATTATATAATCTATCTGATGCCTTTTAGTATCTCCAGGATTCTTCCATGTATACAAACTTCTTTTATGATTCTTGGACCAAGTGTTAGCTATGATTAAAATACACTATGTGATCAAATGTATCCGGACACCTGCTTGAAATTGACTTACCAATTCGTGGCGCCGTCCATCGGTACTGCCGGAATTCAGTATGGTGTTGGAACACCCTTTGCCTTGATGACAGCTTCCACTCTCGCAGGCATACGTTCAATCAGATGCTGTAAGGTTTTTTGGGGAGTGGTAGCCCATTCTTCACGGAGTGCTGCACTGAGAAAGAGATGTCGACGTCGGTCGGTAAGGCCTGACACGAAGTCAGTGTTCCAAAACATCCTAAAGGTGTTCTGTAGGATCCTGGTCAGAACTCTGAGCAGGCCAATACATTACAGGGTTGTTATTGTCGTGTAACCACTCTGCCACAGGTCGTGCATTATTAACAGGTGCTCGATCGTGTTGAAAGATGCAATCGCCTTCCCCAAATTGCTCTTCAACATTGGGAAGCAAGAAGGTGCTTAAAACATCAATGTAGACCTGTTCTGTGACAGTCCAACGCAAAACAACAAGGGGTTCAGACCTCCTCCATGAAACACACGACCACTATATAACACCACCGTCTCAAAATGTCACTCTTGGCACTACACATGCTGGCAGATGACGTTCACCGCGCATTCACATTACCCACACACTGCCATCGGATGGCCACATTGTGCACCGTGATTCGTCACTCCACACAACATTTTTCCACTGTTCAATCGTCCTATGTTTACGCTCCTTACACTAAGTGAGGCGTCGTTTGGCATTCACCAGCGTGATGTGTGGCTTATGAGCAGCAGCTCGGCAATGAAATCCAAGTTTTCTCACCTCCCGCCTAACTGTTATAGTTATTGCAGTGTATCCTGATGCAGTTTGGAATTCCTGTGTGAAGGTCTGGATAGATGTCTGCCTTTTAAACATTACGACCCTCATGAACTCAGGGCGGTCTGTGTCAGTGAACATACGAGGTCGGCCTGTACGCTGTCGTAGTGTACGTGTCCCTTCACGTTTCCACTTCACTATCACACCGGAAACCGTGGACCTTCGGATGTTTAGGAGTGTGGAAATCCCGCGTACAGACGTATGAGACAAGTTACACACTATCACCTGACCACTTTCGAAGTCCTTGAGTTCCGTAGAGCGCCCCATTCTGCTCTCTCACGATGTCTAATGACTACTGAGGTCAATGGAATGGAGTACCTGGCAGTAGGTGGCACCACAATGCACATAATATGAAAAACTTATGTTTTTTGGGGGTGTCCGGATATTTGTGATCACACAGTGTAGCTGTCATTGTCTCAAGGTCGGAATCTTACTACAGTTGTTTGAAGAGCATGATATAGAACTCCTGATGTGATGGCCATGCAATACGGGGACCTGAACTCTTTGGAACACGTCTGGGTTATTTCGAGTGCCTGTTCGAAGCTCCAGTAATTTGTGGGATATTCAGTGAATGATTTGGTTACACAACCTATGGGCGCACCCACATGGTCCGGGAAAGCTAACAAGAACTTTTCGGTTCAAAACCTCACAGAATAGCTGCTATTACGCATTCCTAAGGTGAATCAAGAAGCTGTCAATCAGGTACTAATTGTTTTGGCTCATCTGTGTAGATGTAACTAATGACAACAACGAAAGTGAAATGTCGGTGTGTAGGACAGGTAGACAAACGACTGTGTGGCAGATGGACATAATAAGTTATTTATGAGTGTCCTAGAGAAACAAAGACCGAAAAGTCGAAGAAATGCAGACGGAGCGACTTGGATAAGTATATCTGAAGACAGTGATGTTAACAGAAGCGTGGAGAAGTCCTTCCTCCAGAGGTGTATGTGGGATGGCTAATCTTAACGGCGACTTGTCAACTGTCATTCAGCGTATAACATGGGTTGTATCTATCACTGTTACAAATCGCAAATTTTCATTACATTACAAAGGATTTTATAATTTTTAAACGTAAACAAATACACAGTTCTTCATGTTTATTTATTTTATAAGTTTTTAACAGTAAATATAAAATTATTACTGTTTCTTCGTATACAATAACAATTATAAGAAGACATTTGAGTACCCAGCATCAAACGGATATGTATTTCTTCCATCCTCTATTTGTCTATCTCCTCCAACTCCTCTCTCCACCCACCTCATCCACCTCCTGTTTCTGTCTATATGTTCCTGCCCCTCCCTCTTTCCATCTCCTCCTAACCTTCCATCTGTCCATCTCTCCCTCCCTCCTCTATTTCTACATTTCCTCTTCCTGCATATTTTGTACATTTCCTCTTCCCTCCTCTCCCTGTCCACCTCCTCCTCCCCCTAGCCACGTCCAATGGCTCCTCCCCCCTATCGCCCCTCTCTCCATCCATATCCTGTCTCCCCAGTCCCATCTTCTCTGTCCAACTCCTCCTCGTCCCTTTCTCTTTCCATTTCTTCCTCATGCTCTCACTGTCCAATTCCTCCTACCACCTCTCAGCCTGGCTCTTCCTCCATCGTGTCTCTGTCCTTCTGTCCTCTGTCCAGCTTTTACCGCATATATACATATCAAATATATTTCCCATATATTCAAGATATTTCACACGTACTTGTTCGCATATTTCACCAATATTTCTAGCGAATTTCGCCCTGAATTTTCATTTTCACGCAGCTAAATGTTTATGACGTCGTATGTCCTTTACTATGGGTTGTACAATGACACAATTTTGTAGGTACATCCAGAAGCAAATGTGGCAACTTTCTGCTAAATGTGTTGTGACGTACGTTTGTAGTAAAGAAGTAATAACTTAAAATGTCATACTTCATGCGTCAGTTCTACTTTATTAGCAGCAAAATTGTAGAAAGCGATAAACGTTTTTTCTTCTATTATTTGTGGGTGTAGTCAGCGAGGAAATGTTTCGTAAAGATTTGGAGGTATGTGTAAAGTGTGCTGTAATTCACTAAGTCCTCTTATTCTGAAATACTGAATGAATAAAGTATGGGTATTCGCATTTCGTGGGCTACACAGGTGTTTCACCCCTACCAATTTTACAGGTGGTTCCTACCCTCAGAGCGATTTTTTTCAGACAGCAAGTAATACGTGTACTAAGACTGGTTGAATTCGGTCCAGCTGTTTAGAAGGAGATGTCGAACCATACACACATACATATGTAAATACATACATACATACATACATGCATACATACACCATCCGAACAGGCCTTGAAGGTCCAACTGTACCGACCGGCCGCCGTGTCATCCTCAGTCCTTAGGCGTCACCGGATGTGGGTACAGAGAGGCATGTGGTCAGGACACCACTCTCTTGGCCGTTGTTAGTTTTCGTGACCGGCGCTGCTACTTCTCAGTCAAGTACTTCCTCAATTGGCCTCACTAAGGCTGACTGCAACCCGCTCGCCAAAGTACTCGGCAGACCAGTACGGTGATCCATCCATGCTCTAGCCAAGCCTGATAGTGAAGTATATACATACACATATTTTTATAATATGTATGGATTAAATGACGCGAAGGTAAAAACTAAGTGACGTAGGTGAGCTTAGGATTAAAATTGAAAATAAGATGTCAAATTGCATAATTTCATGATAAAGTAACTTGAACAGCAAGATCCTGTTGTCTAGCTGTTCGGTAGCAAACGTTCAGCTGTCTCGCCTCGCCTCGTCTGTCTCGTGACTTTCAAGATTTCTCGCTGGCATGACAAATATTTATCTGCAATTTCATCCAGTTGTCCCAAAAAGCACTTTATTTCTTAATAAATCACATAATTCCTAGACGATCCTTCCATCGTTGTCTGTCATTCAGATACGTCTGGATCCTCGCCCTTGCGCTCTGGTGTTCCGAAGTCATCACATTCACAAAATCCTATTCCTATCTTCTTTATTCACTGCATATGATGTGAGAAGGCACTATGCAGAGAAAATGTGAATATAATTCAAGAATGTCAGTGAATTAGGTATTATCAAACGCCATGATGCAAGCAAAGTAATGATGGAAATGGTCTGCGTTTTGGTGAGGAAAACGAACTTGTAAATGTTACAAATACAGCTAAGGATGAACTACGAAACATATTGAAAAAATCCTAGGTAACCTGCAGTAATAGATGGAATAAATAGGACTGGACCAACGAGGAGTGTGTTCGTGTGCTCTCGGATGAACGTAGATTCAGTGTGATAATGGTTCAGAACGTACCTTTATATGGCGATAGGTGGGAGCACTTAATTCGTCCGGAAACATTGTCGAACGTAAACGTAATTGTGGTCCAGGTGTTCCAGTGTGGGGAGATACAAGGTTGGATGGGTTACTGACATCCAAGTCTTTTAACACGGTACACTCACCAGTCAGAGTTACAGTGACAATATATTCCTTCCCAATGTTCGTCTTTCCGTCTTTTCAGTGCATATTCGGCCCTGACTTCGTTGTAATGGATGACAATGCTTCACCGCATAGAAATGCGCAGAAGGACCTCTTGGAACGAGAGGATATTTAGTGAATGGTCTGGATTGCCCGTTCCTCAGTTGAAATCCCATTGAGTGCGTTGGCATGTGCTGGAGAGACGTATTTCGGAACGTCTACATGCGTCAACGAACATCAAACACGTCGGCGGAGACATGGAACGCCCTACCACAAGAACTCGTTACCAACTATGTGGACAGCATGGGAGCACGTTGCATAGAATGCAATGCTGTCCGTGGTTATCACACACTTATTAAAAAGCATATCTCGCCTTTCGTAGTATCCAAAGGCATCGTAAATCGCGGCGTGTTCATTGTAATCATTGTCTGTCAATAAAAGTGTCATTTCTGTTCGTTTCGTTGCGTATAGTTACCTTGTGTGCAATTCTGTAAAAGTTCTTGGTATGTATGGTTCAGGTTTCATCGAGTTATGTTACTTGGCAGTGACACATGCGAAAACTACTTTCGTCTATAAGTTTTGCACACCTATCTTATTTCTATTATGCAGTGGAGTATATGCTATTTTGAAATTTCCTTGGATATTAAAACCATGTCATCGACCAGGTCTGTAACCAGCAGTGTTCTTACTGACTGAGCGTTCAGTGTGCTCTTGAAATTCCAGTTGGTCTTTATATATATATATATATATATATATATATATATATATATATATATATATATATATAGAATAACATTACTGTTCCCCCCTAATTCGGTTACTGCCTGATGCAGTCACAATCAAGCAAGTTCTCTTCGGAGGCCGCGGTGCATATTAATAGTGTTGTTTGTTCCAGGCTTTTTAACTGCAGTTCCATGCCGATATCTCAAAGAGTAGTCCATACTCTCTAATAGGATCCAGTCGTCTACATTCGACCTACTGCTTGACATGGACTCCAAACTACGATGTAGCTTGTCATGTTTCACATAAATAAATCATTGTCATTAGTGGAAGAAGCGACAGCAGGCAGAAAAAAAGTCTCTGCCCCAACTGGGGATACAACCTCTCCAAGTTTCGCTCACTAAGTCACGATGTCATATCTATACGTTAGTAAATAAATAAATGTAAATGTCGTGTGACTAGGGCCTCCCGTCGGGTGCTAGCCTTTGGATTTGACGCCACTTCGGCAGCTTGTGCGTCGATGGGGATGAAATAATGATGATTAGGACAACACAACACCCAGTCCCTGAGCGGAGAAAAATCTCCGACCCAGCCGGGAATCGAACCCGGGCCCTTAGGATTCATATTCTGTCGCTCTGACCACTCAGCTAGCGGGGGCGGAAAATACGTCAGTAAAAGCCTTGAATCTACAACATCGAAGTTCCGGTTTTGTTTAAAATTTTCTTTATCTGCCTCTCTTTACCGATAGTATGGCTATTACATCATATATCTGAAGCAGCAAGTCTCTTGTCTTTGCAGCCGTAAAATATAATGACAGCTCATTTATCTCGTGGTCAAATACAAACCTCTAGAGGGCAGCCATGTATTATCGTCATCATCATCATCATCATGATTTCTGGTTTGCCCCGCACACACACACACACACACACACACACACACACACACACACACACACACACATATATATATATATATATATATATATATATATATATATATATATATATACTTCTGTGAAACTAGGAGCTTTTAAAATTTGTAATAGTTTTAGCTCCTTTCTTAGGTTGTTGAGTCAAATGCTATCTACTGGAATTTATAAGTTTCCATTACCACAATACGCATAATAAAGGCGTTAATGTCACACCAGGACATCCCACGTAGAAGGAATATTGTGCTAAAAATAGTCACAAACACTCAGGATTCGCCTTACAGTTTAACTATTGAGTTCTCTTCCGTAGCCGAGCCGCTAGCGCACCTGACTGCCTTGCGAAGGGCCCGGGTTCACTTCTCGGTACTGCCAGTTTCCCATTGGTGGGATGAGTAGAACGGGATCCACTCAGCCTCGTGAGGTCAATATAGGAACCACTTCGATGGAAGCAGTGCTTCCAAGACCTGGACAGCCGATAACGTTCGGGAGAGCGATGTGCTGACACCATACTCTTCCATAGCGCATCCGAAAGACATCATGTGCAGAGGAGGGTACAGTGACCAGTCGACATCGCGCAGACATCTTGGCCTTATCGCAGGGTTCAGTGTTTTGAAGTTCAACTATAAAAGTTGACTTGTAACCCATCAATATCTACGTCAGCACCTTGCACGCGACAGTGTGGGGTACGATGGAGAGGGTACATAGTGGACCAGTACCATTGCTCCCATTTCAGTTCCACTCGCGATTGTTACTTGGAAAGATAAACTAACGGAAATTTTAAGAGTAGGACGGGACATAACCTAATTTTAGCATCGTTATCATTGCATGAGATTTACTTTGGAGAAATTAGTAGTTTCTCGACTCTTTTTGGAACGTGGGTTTAGTTTTGTAAGGGTAACAGCAGGGCTAAACAATTTTCATGTAACGTCTCCTACTGCAGTCTGCTAAGCAATTCACGATGACTACTCATTGCGTGCCAAATCATGCAGATCTTCTTTCCAATTCTTTCCACCTTTTCCGATATTTCAGCTTGGTAAGGATCATATTTTGACGAACATTTCTCAAGAACTGGTCGATAGAAGATCTTACGAACCTCTCTTTCATGCGTCAATTACCCTTAGAATTCTTCCTAAAAAGCGTCACTGTGGTTAGACACTGGACTCGCATTCGGGAGGACGACGGTTCAATCCCGCGTCCGGCCATCCTGATTTAGGTTTTCCGTGATTTCCCAAAATCGCGGTGTACTTCCTTCCCCGTCCTTCCCTAATCCGATGAGACCGATAACCTCGCTGTCTGGTCTCCTCCCCCCCCCCCCCCCCCCCAAAAAAAGCGTCATTCTGGACTCTGTCATTCCCACGAATGGAATTATGTAGTCGTTCCATTGTTAATCTCCCCGGTCGCTCATTCCTGAATACCTGAGTGACTGACTTCAGTAACTGAGCGTGGATCGTGTAGTCAAAAGATATCCGATTTTTCTGTCAATTAACGCGGATGACTTTACATTTTTATAGATGTTTAATGTCATTTCTAGATTCTTGGACTAAGCGCTTATCATCCGCACAACTGTATTTCGCAACAGATTTCTAGCTATGTCATTTTCCAGTTCACGGCTGCATCTGGGAACAAAAATTTTTACACGCCAGGTCATTTACATTCAGTGATTAGCCAAATCGTTACGGTCACCAGCATAATTATGTTTTGTTCCACCTTTGAACTGCAATGAATCAGCGATTATACATAGCATGGATTCCGAAAGCCTTTTGTAAATGTGTAGAGATATGTGGTAGCACATGTCTACGCACTGTTCACCCACTTCCGGTTAATGACAGATTGGTGATTTACAGACCTTGTGACACGGGTAGGGGAAGCTATGACCGCTTCAGAGGGTTGGAAGACCCGTTCTTTTAGTGGCCAGGAGGGTGATGACTCTCCCTCTGGCTGTTGTTGGTTAAATGGGTTTGCAAGGTCTACGGGAGTCCGGCGTTTAAGGTGTTTTCAGAAAAGAGACAGCATGCGTCACAAGTCTTAATTACTCCAACAAACGCCAGCAGTTACAGGTGAGCGTCTTAGCGATGCTGTGCGGCCCAGCTTCCACCCACAGCGTCGAAGTTCCACGGGCGTGGCCAGGCGTCGAACTCGCGACCCACGGTAGCTAGTCGATGACGCCCTGTGTTACTGTTACGCTACTGGCGAGAAGCTGAGGATGGTGACTGGCAATGGCCGGCGCCCCGAGTCTCTATGACGAAGAGGGCATCGGATCGACCATCGCAACATCCGGCGGCGGCCTGCAGCAGGAGAACGATGGGGACCTCACTACGGCAGCCAATACAAAGTGGCTGCCGATTCGAAGCCCAGTTGTGTAATGCCCAACATGACAGGGAAGCCTGCTTTTATACAAACGCGGCAGGACTTGCGACTGAGCTCACGTACGCGGCCTGCAAAGTGCCGTCAAAACGTCTCGAAATGCAGGTTAATGCCTCAGTGTTAGAGTCGCGATTGAAGAGCTGCTGGTTTGGCGTTAATGCTGATTGTCAGGGAACCAGCTGCCATTGTTAGTCACATTAATTACAAAAAGCTGAGAGTTTTGCTATGGTTCATTTTGTGTTGCTAATAAAGGAAGTGACAGTCAGCTCGCATAGTAGAGGTGCGTGTAACCGCCGCAGTGATGATAAAAAAGAAACAATACGAAGAAAGTATATCTTTATTATGTTGCAAAGTAACAGAACAAAGTGGTCAAATTACTTTTTGGGCCGGCCGGAGTGGCCGTGCGGTTCTAGGCACTACAGTCTGGAACCGAGCGAAAATTATGCACTAGTGACAGTTAACTATAACTTCTTCCGAACACGCAATGAAGGCCCAACGGTACAGACAGGTCGCCGTGTCATCCTCAGCCCATATACGTCACTGGATGCGGACGTGGAGGAGAATGTGTTCAGCACACCGCTCTCCCGGCCGTATGTCAGATTACGAGACCGGAGCCGCTACTTCTCAATCAAGTAGCTCATCACTTTGCCTCTCAAGGGCTGAGAGCATCCTGCTTGCCAACACCATTCGGCAGACCGGATGTTCACCCATTCAAGTGCTAGCCCATCGCGACAGCGCTTAACTTCGGTGATCTGACGGGTACCGGTGTTACTACTGGGGCAAGGCCGTTGGTAGTTAACTAAAACAGTTTAATGAAAAGAAAATAGTTGGCTGCTTTTTTCGTGGGGTGCAAATTCCCGACTTCGTTGTCGATGAATGGCAGTTAGCACGGGTGCATGAACCAGGCGCCTGCTGCGGAGGCCCATACGCAACAACTTTCACTGATTCATGTTGACAAGACACTGCTGGTAGCTCCTTATTAAATCTGGGCGGTCAGTTGCGCAACAGTTCAAAAAATGGCTCTGAGCACTATGGGACTTAACATCTGTGGTCATGAGTCCCCTAGAACTTAGAACTACTTAAACCTAAGTAACCTAAGGACATCACACACATCCATGCCCGAGGCAGGATTCGAACCTGCGACCGTAGCGGTCACACGGTTCCAGACTGAAGCGCCTAGAACCGCACGGCCACAACGGCCGGATTGCGCAACAGTTGCACGTCTGTTCGCCTGTACCCATTTCCCCAGCCGACGTTCACCCTAGTCACCTGTGGCCCATGGTGCACACCAGTTGCCGGTATTGGATGGCGACACTTCGCCACCGTTGGTGTACTCTAACCACAGCGTCACGTCAACAGCTTACAAACTTAGCCGCTTCGGAAATTCTTCCACTCTTGGCCCGGAAGCCAATGATAATACCCTTTTGTAATTCAGATGAATCGCTCCGTTTCCGCACTACGGCATCTACTGCACTGTTTCCCTTGTCTGTCCGACACGCTTTATATACTGTCCACTGCTATTGCTGCCACCTTCTGTCCCTGGGTGTTATTGTACGTTGACGTCTAACACTTACGGTGAACACTATGTGATTGGACTGTGTAGTAGCACTGTGTTGTAAACCTGTCTTCCAAAGTTTCACACGCATGTAGTCTTAAACGAACAGCCGTCTCACTCTCACACTTTAGCGGAACAGTGTGGTAGTGGGGGAAGCGGGTGCGCCGTGCAAACTCAGCTGCGCTCGCGGTGGATGTGCACGCTCCAGGAGGGCAAATATCAGCCAGGTCTGTTCTAAGATATTTCATCTCACAAAGATGGTGCGTTTCTCGGCACTTCTCTGGCACAATGTTCATGTCTACGTAAAAGACCACACTGCTCGCTTTGGAATGCTGTAGCTGGCTGGATGGCGCAGAATGGTATCAAGTGGTCACGTGTGACGGATAACCCCCCACCCCTTCCCCAAATCAGGGCCCTAGTGACCAACGAAAGTCATGATTCACAGAGGAGAAGTAGTATTCGTGTGTCAGCATCCTCTATAGAAGCAGCGCACTAAGATGTTGAAACTTGACACTATAACTGAAAGGTGGAAATCGCATTTTAATTTTCCCATTATCACACCGTGAACAGTCCACAAGAAATGAGTACCGCTCGCAGGAATGCAACACGGTGTGAGACAGTAGTGGTGGACAGGTGCTAACCGACAGCGACCAGAGATGAATGTCCCCCTTTGTCACTGATAATCGGTTTCGAAGGACAAAAGGTGTTTCTGTCAGTCAATGCAAGTTTATCTCAACATGTTCCCGAGCGAACACTGAGTAGCAATCAGCTTGCAGCACATACTTGCAGCCAGGTAATTCACAACAGGCCATTTCACGCAGCGACACATAAAGCTACTTATCTTCTATCGAGTAAACAATGCAGCAACTCGACAGTCGCATACCGGAGGCGTGTATTGTGGTCCGAGAAGTCGCTATTTTGCTCCTTTTCGAACAATGCCAAGCGTCTAAAGCAACAACCAGAGAAATGATTCAAATGGCTCTGAGCACTATGGGACGCAACTTCTGAGGTCATCAGTCCCCTACAACTTAGAACTACTTAAACCTAACGACATCACTCACATCCATGCCCGAGGCAGACTGTAGCGCCTAGAACCGCTCGGCCACCCCGGCCGGCACAACCAGAGAATTAAATATTTAACCCACAGTGTATGTCGGGCGTAGTTGAGGCCAAAAGGGGTTTATGTAATTTTTGGGGGGTTTTTACGTACCTCATCTTGCATCTACTAATTCAGGTTACCGTAAATCTGAACAAGATAAATTTTTGAAAACAGCTACAAGTTGTGAGGCATGGCGCCTTATATCGCTCCTGTCTAGAGGCTGTGTGTTGGGAGAATGACTCGTGCACGCACAGTGAGATAGTCTGAAGCGCATTCAGTCGAGTTCGTAGTTCTAATTTTCATCTGCTAGAGGACAGTAGTGCATAGAGACAATCACGAAACTTTGCGCTTAATATGTTTTATTTATCGGTATTGCTCTTCAAATAAACAAGAGCTTCATTAGAATACACTCTGTAAAAGACAGATATTGAGGTAATATGGAAAACTTACATTGACCTTACGTAAAGTACATATTCTGATTCCAGTACGATGACTTACGTTTTAACGTTGGATAACAGCACTAAAGATTCCGTTTCAAGTTGGCTGACAGCTCCAAAGATTAAACTAGCTGTACTACGGTACTTAAACTTACGTTTAAAGTGCCTTTGAAGTACAGCAGTAAATGATGACACTGGCAGCGCCTGAGATTAAATTGATTCTATAACAGTATTTGTAACGTCCATGGAATAGTGTATCCAAAGAAAATTTACAACTACAAAAAACTAAATTCACATTTTAGTCGCCTCTTTTGCGGGCGTGTGTATAAATACCTCATATCTGTACATATTTGGTTATCTTTCGAAATGCACCTCTACACATTACGATCTCCTTCAAAATATATTATAATAATACATATTTAAATACGTCTTTACCGATATTCATTCAAAATTACCGTTCTTACAGACATTTCTGCTATGATAATACTGCTTATCAACAGCGCTTTATGAAGTAACTGGAAGAACCCATGTAAATTACATTCATTTCGTTCGTTTAATAGATTTTGCGTGTTTTCTTTCTTTTCTACAAAAATTTCCAATTCTTCCAAATAATTTAACAGAGACCCTATATCTGTGGTGTGGATTATTCTCATACTACCTTGAATCTCACTTAATGTATGTTTAGCTGTTGTCAGATGTTCACCCAATGCTGTACTATTTTAATTTAAATTTCCATGTTCCTTATAACGTATTTTAAACGCTCTTCCTGTTTGGCCAATGCTCTGACGATTTTGGCAGTTCACCATATATACCCCCTAGTTACTGTATTATGAACATTCTCTACTTATGTACATTACCTTTGTGTATTAGTGCGTTTCTAGGGGAGATGATAGTTCGAAATACAACTTTAACATTCTGTCTTGGGAAACATCTTTTAATACGGTTTGTTGCAGGGTCTTTGTATGTGAGTGTAATATACCTTTTATTTTCCACTGGCTTGCCTATACTATCGTTTTCTTGTCCTTCAATATTTCTCTGTGTAGTTTAGTACAGTTTCCTTAATGCTATCTTTTTGATTGTTAATAACTCTGTAGCTCTGTCTCCGTCTTTCAGTGGTAACAGTAACGTTCTGTGTAAAGATGAATAGAAATATGGTTTTTTATGCTGGATTGGAGGACTTGAATTACTCCCAATAATCATATCTCAATATTTAGGCTTCCTGAAAACTTTAAAAATAGTTCAAATGGCTCTAAGCACTATGGGACTTAACATCTGAGGTCATCAGTCCCCTAGACATAGAACTACTTAAACCTAACTAAACTAAGCACATCACACACATCCATGCCTGAGGCAGGATTCGAACGAAAACTTTAAAAATAGGTTTCCCATTCGATCTATTAATTGACAAATAGAGAAAATTGCTGCTATTACCAGTTTCATGATCAACTATGAACTTAGTTTTACGGTGCATCCCTCTCCATTACCTCATTTAAATCTTGCTTGGTTCCTTTACATATAACGATACTATCGTCAACCTACCGGTGATAGAAGGGTATTTTCTGCTTTACATAGGGGAATTCATCAAAAAATCTAATTACCAAGTCATTAAGAAAAATTTCTGACAAGATGCTGGATAAACTAATTCCCATCACTAGACCGTCTCCCATGTGATAAATTTTTCTATTAAACATAAAGTATCTGAAACCATGAGTGAACTGCGAAAAATTCTAACAGACTTACAATCTCACCTACTTCCGTAGTTCTATGCTGTGGTAAAATACTTGTAAGTATTTCTAATGTTTCATCAATTGGTGTGTTCGTAAACATATTAGTAACATCTCAGTACGCGAAAAACATATGTTCTGAGATATTCATATTTACTACACCGTTAGCAAACTGCTATTTTTAATGCTGAAAGTTTTGTCAAGTTTGTACGACTTCTAAGTATTTTTTTATCGAGTATGTAATTTAGTTCCTTACTGAGAGCATATTAGTTGTTATTAACATCCCTAATTGACCTGTCAGTTTCATGTATTTTAATCTGAGCTCTTGCAGTGGTACGTCTTGCCTTCATTAACTTTGATCTACGTTTTCCTAGTGCGTCAAATAGAAATTAATCGACATTGATTTTTCTTTTTAGTTCGGTTTCGAACTTATGTAGTGGGTCTTTACTAATTTCGTTCATGACTTTCTTTTCGAAATACTGTAATGTTTTGTCAATGTAATATTTTTCGTGTAACATTACTGCCATATTACCTTTATCACCTTTGGCCACTAGAACCCTTCCACCTAGCAATTTTTTATTTAAAGCTGATACTGTGGTAAGTTCCTGCATATTGGGAGTATCCATAATTACTGCATGATGTAGGGCTTCGCTTGTTTGTAAAACTACTTTGGTTTCTTCATTTTCGTTTAATGCCTTTCTTCAATAAACTGCACTGAAAGTTATGCTGAAGTCCTTTCTCTAGTAAGTCTCCTCGTTCTTATTTAGCTGTGTATCTGTTAAACTGAAATGCTTGTCATACAGTGTAATTTGTGTTTTTGAGTCAGTTATGATACTAAAGTTTCTTAGTTACGAAGTTTGTTACAGTGAGTAGTACTACATTTATCTGCAGCACTTTCAGTCCTACTTAATACTTCACTTTACATTGTATTGCACTTTGTTGGGGCCAGTAAACGTCCTAATTGTTGTTTGACTCTGTATACGTTTCTGATTGCCGCTTTTATCCAACTTACTTCAGCTTTACGTGCGATGCGGTGCGCCATATGAGATAAATTGTGGATTTTAACTCGTGCATATCTTGGAATGACGCCAAGTTGTAAGCATCCTCGACGGAATTTAATTTTCCGCTTAATCGGCTAAAGCTTTACTTTCATCCTTAGATACCTGTGTATAGTTGCCCAGGCATGGACAGGCACAGATTTAGCAAGAGCAGCAGGCATTGTATGTAGGGAGAGCGACCGTTAAAACTAAGTTTTTGTAAACAGTCGCAATCGCACTTAGTATTTTTTTGTTTGCCGGTTCCGCTTTTCAAATTAAGTGCACCAGCAGAAGATACAATGTAAAAGATACAAAATATTATAATGCGGTAAACTTGTTGGAAATCAAACATGTACTTTAGATAACATGAGAGTAGGTTGCTCATTTGAAAGTCGAAACCGGTCTTTTCAGAAACTTAGTTTTAACAGTCGCTCCCCTTGCGGACAATGCCTGCTCTCGCTTGATGAACAAGGATGTTTATTCCAAAACTATCAGCGATCAGATATCGCCCTTTCTACTTCACCTTCATGACGAGTATGCTGGGAACATTCCAGTTTTTAATGATAACAAAAGCTGTGGTCACACGTCTGTACACGCACGTTCCTGGTTTGACAAACGCTTAGTCGCCCAATCACACCTCGACTGGCCCGCTAAATGACCCGATCTTAATGTTACTGATAATATCTTCCAAATTTCACCCGCTGTTTCAAGTAGTCAGAACCATCATGCCCACAGTTTTGTACCTCCGTGGAATCTAATCATTAATGAGTGGCTTGATGTGAGTAAGGCAAATATGAAGAAACTTTTAGGCTCACTTCTTGCCTGATTGTAGTCACTGCGAAGACAAGAGGAGGTGCTACACGTTATTAGCGTGACATCCCATGGGAGCGACTAGCTTTTTATTCAGTTTGCTCATACAAAATCTGTGATATTAATGAAGCAATAAACAGTCATCGGATTTAGAAAAATGTGCTGTGTCTATAAGATGTCGAGAAATTTGTTAGAACTATAATCTCTGTATATAAAGTGAAATTACTTCCTCGAATCCATCTGTATATGCAGGCTAATCTCAGGAACTGCAGTAGGGATTCTCATCCCGCTTTGACAAATAGATACACTGATTCACGAAGAAGATTTTTGTATACAGTTTATAAATATTTCGCATAAACTGTCTGCATTATGATGAATCAAATTTGAGCTGTAAAAACGATGCCACTGCCACCTATCGAAATCCACCATAACTCCAAACAGCAGAACTGCCTCGAGTACCCAGCAAGCAAGACCTAATCTGAATCTGGCGTGGTGGTCTAGCAAAAGAACATGTGGCTGGAAACTGAAAGACTGTAGGATCGACTCCCAGCTGAGTTACTATTTTTTCCTTTTAACCTATCATTCACCTCTATCTGATGTCGATATTTGCATCTCGAAATACGACGACAATTTCAGACTATAAGTTGCTGCTTCTGTCGGATTATCAATCGGAATTGTAACTATTAATTCACTGCAGATTCTTCGAACAACAGCCAGTGACTTACTCAGCATTGAAGTGTTGCAATAAATATGACCAAAAACGAAAAATTAACCACCTCATCCACAGGCTATGATGTGAGACAATCAATTTGAAAGAATTAAGTATTTTGTACCAATAGTTTCATTGCAACTCTCTGAGAACAAAAAGTGGTTCAAATGGCTGTGAGCACTATGGGACTTAACTGCTGAGGTCATCAGTCCCCTAGAACTTAGAACTACTTAAACCTAAATAACCTAAGGACATCACACACAACCATGCCCTAGGCAGGATTCGAACCTGCGACCGTCGCGGTCTCGCGGTTCCAGACTGTAGCGCCTAGAACCGCTCGGCCACTCCGGCCGGCTCTCTGAGAACAGAACAAGCGAATAGAAAATATGTGGTCTTTCTTACCACGTAATTTAATTTTTAGCCTATGTATGCATGTGTGAGGCCAAGTTTGGATCACTCTCTCCCTGCCCTGAGAGCACCAACATACAGTGGTTTATAATGGTCTAGCTCTAATATTTACGAAGATAGAGACATGCGTGTCTTTTAAGCCCCTGCCATGCAAACTGCGCTGCTCACCAAATATGTTGCGCGGGAATAGTATCGGCACTTTGCAGGGCAACCTACACAACGGGGCCGAGAAATGGTTTTCCACTGCCCAGCACGACACGTGAGTAGTATTGGCCTGCTTTATCAGCCTCCTTTGCTTTTAGGATACTTGACATGAGAAAAGAGGGTTTCCAGCCTGTCCTGTGGGAGAGGCATGCTGTGGAAGTAGTACCAGCCTGCTGTATTGACGTCTTTTGGAGGGACTACATACACGAATGGGTATGCCTAGGGGAAGGTTGAGATGGACAGAGGAGGAGATGGAGAGAGAAAGAAGGGGAAGGAGAGGATGGATAAGTAGCGAGAGAGCAAGAGGGTATGGATAGGGATACAGGAAGCAAGAGGCAGTGTAAAGCAGAGAGGAAGGTGGAGGAGGAAATGGACAGAGAGAAAGGGGTAGAAGGATATGGACACAAGGAGGAGGGAGGAAGATATGGTTAAAGAGATGAGGCGTAGGTGGTCCACAAAGAGAGAGAGAGAGAAGGAGGGGACTGTATGGAGAGATAGGGGTGGGAGGGTGAGGTGAACAGAGACGTGCGATCGAAAAGTTGGACACAGAGGGGGGGGGGGGGAGGGGGAGTAGATGTATCCAATATATGCATCGAATGCATAAGCGAGTGAAGTGCAGGGGAAGAAGCTAGTCTGTTACCTGAAATATTCCACACTTTATGTTGTTTAGCTTGTTGAACTCGAGGGCTATACATCCAGAACACACATGACTATTTCATCCGCATCACCAATGTACGAAGTAAATAATCTCTAGAAAAATAGGGCTTTTCCTCATTATTTACAAAGGCGAGGATAGATATCGCCCTGTATCCTGCAGCAGCAAGTATAAATTCGTGTTATTAGTATGCGTATATAAGACAGACAAGCAAGCTTGAGTAAACGCTCTTCAGCGCCATTCGCATTCCCCATGTTCTGCACTCGTGTAAGCCATCCTCCAACTGGTCAGCGACACATAAGTCACTGAAAATAAAAAACACTATGTAGCTGCTTTATACCTTAATCTTGGTTATTCCTGATTGAGAAGCTCAAATCATCTCTACAACTATATCTGCATTTGTACTACGCAAGCCACCGCATTGTTACAGGAGGTACAAGGTGCACCAGAATTATTTTCCTCCTTACTGCTCCATTCGTGGACAGAGAGCTAAATGAACTATTGTTGATACTCCTCTGTATAAACGCTGATTTTTGTAAGTTTCCTAACATCCTATTCAACATGTAGGATGTATTTTCCAGGAAGTAGTTTGTGTATGCTAAGAGGGTTGAACATATGAACGTCCGTGTTAAGTTACATGCATTTTGCGTATATTGAGATAGTGGTTCTTGAAACATTGAACTCCTATCACTGTCTGTCACTTAAGCCTTTCTACGCCCCTGTCGCAGTAACTACACTAACAAAAGGTAGGATTTCATGGAACCTCCTTCTCTGTCCCACTCATTAGTCCAGCTTAGCAAGGTCCCAGAGCGCCAATAATAGCACAAAATTGATTCTTCGAGAGTTTTGTAAGCGACGTTTCGAGAAAGAAAATTATGCTCTCTTTCGATTTCTCAATAAATACCAGTCTGTTAACGCCCTTTCTCACGTACAGAGTTATATGATAATTCCATCAATGAGGCAATATGTGGCGCACATGACGGACCGCAGTGAATGATCGGGGATCGCGTAGTCATACAGTGTCGTACTTTTTGCTCTTTCATCGTGCATTATGTTATATTTATTTGAGCTGAGCATCAATCTATGCAATCACTGCTCAATAACAACGTTTGAATTTTTTTTACCATGTGCTCTTTGTGCACGAACAGCGTCGTCTGTCGTCTACGAACATTCTTACGAAGCCGTAATTCTCATTTTTCTGCGTGTAGTGCAAATAAACTGTCCAATCTCATGCGCTTTAAGTACTCAGAATCCATTTTCACTTCTAAACGTGTCTTCCGTTTACGACGTTCACCAGAAAGCCTTCAGTATCTTCGAATAATTATTTTGATGTCCGCCTCCGTTAGCAGAGTGGTCAGCGCGACGGAATGTCATGCCTGACGGCTTGGGTTCGATTCCCGGCCGGGTCGGAGATTTTCTCCACTCGAAGACTGGGTCTTGGGTTGTCCTTATCATCATCATTTCATCCCCATTGACACGCAAGTCGCCGAAGTGGCGTTAACTTGAAATACTTGCACCAGGCGAACGGTCTACCCGACGGCAGGCCCTAGCCACACGGCATTTCCATTACTTTGATATTACGTAAGACTGTTTCATTTAGTATTTTACGGTGAAGGACTGTAAATTAACTCGTTCCAGAAGTCCATAAACATTGGGCACCATTATTTACAGCCATTTGGATCTCGTAATCGATCATATTGAGCTGTATTTTGTTTACGAACGATTGCTCACATACATTTGTGCTTTGGAGCTCCACAGTACTTAGTTGTCAATGTAAGCATAATCGTTTGGATTTACGTTTTTACTTCTGGAACAGTAGCCTCAGAGTGTGATCGTGGTTTATCAGGATCACTTTCCTCCCTTTCTATTGAACTTATACACGAAGCGATTATCGTTAACATTACGCTTTAAGATGGTGTTTTTATAATTTCTTTTACCATCCTGGCTATTACACAAGACGTATCTCGGAGGAAGAAATATATTTCTAATTCATACTGAAACATGGCCACTGGAAGTTTTGAGAATGAGCATCTCAGCCAACACCCTGACCTCCAGATGTCAGACAATCAGATCGATACCAAACACCATATGTCGACAGAGTATCAACCAAAACTCCGATTAAGTTCGTGCCTGTGTGTTGCCGTCCAGTAGAAGATGCTTAAACTGTGATTAAAAGTAACAGCAGAACTACGGAATTTAGGCAGACTGTGTCTGTGAGCTATGACTGTGAAGATCTCTGGTAGGTGAGTTGGGCAGAGCGTCAGATCGTTGCAGTTAAGATTACGAGTTCTAAATCCATTGATGGTGATCTTTAACATATTACGCGTGAAACTGTTATATGGGAGAACATTTTTCTGCCATATAAAAGGACGTTTCAGAGTTTGTAGCAATGCTCTTTTGGCAGTCTGCTTTCGTTTCGTTAGCTGAAAGTAGCAAACCTATGGAGCACATTTGTATGGATAGGTATGGTGTTATCTATACAAATGTATGATATAGGTGCTGAGCTACCGTGCCGGCGAGCCAATTCACCTACCAGAGATCTTCACATCGAAGGTTTGCCTATACTCCGTAGTTCTGGTGTTACTTTTAATTACTGTTTGCGCATTTTCTACTGGACGACAGCACACAGTACAAACTAAATCGGTGTTTTGGTTGATACTCTACAGACACACAACGTTTGGTGCAGATTTGAGTGTCTGAAGCACAACACCTTTCTTACTGCGTCTCCAAATGAAGTTTATTGAGCATTTGAGCGATGCGTTTGTCCCAACTGATCCAAACCTTCATTAATCATTAAGCTTTTCTCTGAATTTCGACTATGACTCCCGTGAATCTAATTTCTTCGAGGTCGCTACTTTCACTTCTATGAAAGTCAATAAACACAGCATCAGTCTGGGCCCGCTATCGACAGTGGGCGACATCTCATATACGAACGGAAACAGCTGGTTTTCATACGATCACTGCTCGTAGGAATCATGCAAAATCCTACACGGAAGTATTCCGTATACGAAACAGTCATCAGTGCGAGCATATTATGTACTCAATATTTTCATAGTTGCACTACAATTGACGTCAGCGAGAAAGGTATGTAACCGCTCTCACGTGTAGAGTGACAATCTTCGACTCTACGGTCTGTGCCGTTATCCAACCACTTCGGTCGCTCCGTTATTCCAACGACCAAGATAAGTTATGTATAGCCCTTAACTCACAAGGTATGGTCTCTTAGATCGCGTGAAAATTTTCACTCTCATAGCCCTTAACTCACAATTTATGGTCTCTTAGACCGCGTGAAAATTTTCACACTCTCTCTCAAAACCCAGTTCCGATGGAATGCTTCCATACCAACTGCACCCTCCTTCTATCGCTATCTTACGTGTCAGTTTTAACGATGTTATGTCTAATGAAGTTGTTAGTCAGGAGATGGAGGAAACAGTGAGTTACACTGGTTTCCTAAATTAAAGCAACAAAATTAAATTTGGCAAAGTTGCGTTTATTTTTTCACAAAACAGTGTAAACAGGAGACAGTAAAGTATAAACAATGTAAAGAATACAGAACGCAAATGACTGCAACATGCATAACGGTAGACAAATATGTTCTTCGTTTTCTTTTCCAACTTAACGGATTTGCACACACATTCGGATAAGTAGTTAATGTGCACAGTATGGGAAGTGTCCATCTCTGAGAACGACGGGATATCCTGTGAGTGACGTCGTCAGTATCACGTTGAGGCAGTAACATCCATTCTTCCTGCAGAGCTGCTCGCAGTCTTGGACAGTGGTTGGTGGATGCTGACGTGATGGAAGCTGACTTCCTAGTGCATCCCAGACATGCTCTATGGGATTCAAGTGGGAAGAGCAACCAGGCCACTCCATGCACACAATATCTTCTGTTTCCAAGAAAACAACAACCCGTGCTCTATGAGGTCGAGCATTATCGTCCAACAGAACGGCGTCTGGGCCCACAGCACCTCGCAACAACGGCAGATGAAGTTCCAAAACCTCGTCACGATACCTGACAGCAGTTGAACCTTACCGATTCACCCGACAATTTCATGAAGAGGGCTTCGAGTGGTAAACATAATCCCTGCCCACACCATTAGGGATCCTCCCGGATACTGGTCTTTTTCCACTATGTTCGCGTCCCAAAATCGCGTTCCACGTTCCCTCCAGATGCGAATAAATCGAGAGTCACCTCCAGACTAAATCGGGACTCGTCTGTGAAAGCAACACTGACCCACTGTTCGACCGTTCAGGTAGTATGTTGATGACTCCACTCTAGACCTTCCCTTATGTGAAGACGCATCAGAGGTAGACATACAGCAAGTCTCAGACAATAAAGGCTATTCTGTCCAAACCCTCTGCACGCTATTTGCCTCTATACATGTCCAGTGGATGCTACGAGCTCACGTGCCAGTTGCCGTGCCGTATTAAAGTGGTAATGTCGTGCCCTCACAACCAAGTAATGGTTCTCTCTTCTGAAGTCATACGTGGTCGGCCCTGCTCTGGTCTTTGGGACACAGTTTCCGTCTCTATAAACCGTCGCCACATACAAGAAACAACAGAACGATTCACATTAAGCTATCGGTCCAAATCGGTTTGCGACCATCCTGCTTGTTTTCTTTCTATGGCCCACTACCGCAGAGAGTGTGGTAGGTAATTTCTCTGTGCCATACTGCACTGTCTGTGGGCGAGTACACAGAAACTGTGGATGTGGGGCTACCCCGCAAACATTACCTCGTTTCATAGTTGCCCTGACGTCATCGTTGGCATGATTGTCCATTGTGCAGGATGCCATCTTCAGTGCATAAGACGATCGTATGGACATCTGGTGAATTCGACACAGGAATGTGAAATAGCGATTTGTTGATTTAAGTTTGGTCACCAGTGTAGATCACGAAGCAGACAAAAAAGACGACGATTTTACGATAGCCAGTGATCACAGATCTGCTAGCGGAGGCTCATTCAGAGGAAGAGCTTCACGACAATTGTGATGGGGACATTTCTGTTTCTGCAAAGAAAAATACTTAGTCTTACTGTTGGTGGAAATCAATTGCGTTCCGACTACTGATAAAGACAAATATAGATCCCAGCACTCAATATCAATTTTGCAGACTTTCTGTTTGTACTTATCGAGTAAAATTTCTGAGCGGTAGTTTAGATCCTGGAATTTAGTTTTACGTGAAAATTTACGTGTCACGGAGACACAATTTTTCAGGTGTAATCCAATTCTTTGACATATCGTTTAAGTTTACTGTTTAAAAAGCCGCACCGGAGTATGTGAATTTATGTGATAAGTAAAATTCTGCATGCTTCATTTACTGCAACAAAATCATCCAGGAGTTTTTAAATAACACTTAAATAATTGAAAATAAATGTTATCTAACTTCGATTAAATACTGACTTGCGCCTTAAATCTCGGTTCCAACGTGAGGGTACCACAGACCCCACCTTGTGATATACGTTACAGAAAAGTCATCTCGTTACTTGAGGACTAAAGCAGCGGCCATTTGTCCTTCATGTTGACAAAGAGCTGTATGATTTTATAGAACGCAACGGTCTTGAGAAGCGACGGTGGCTGCGAGTATCGTGCTTGGCGTTGCAGCTGCAGCCTCATCAAATCGTTATCTGGCCCGGAAAAGGCAAAGAGCGTCAAATTGAAACGGATCAAATAGCGCAGTCGATGGTGCTCGAAACACTTCTATTGTAGCGAATGCTCTTTGTGTCCGAGCGTTTAGTGTGAGTGTCGATATTACAGGAGAATTGGGAGACAGTTTGAAACCGTTCTACATCCAAAATGTGAAGACCGCGTGCAACAGGCGATGGAAAATCCGCGAAATTGTTTCCTACATTAAAAGAAAGTGGATGATTATGAATGTTTACGCCCTGTGAAGAATCATTAGCGTTTGTAAACAGAAACTTATCTGCGAGAATCCAGTATTCTGTTTTCATCTTACAGAACTGTATCTGACCATTCATACCATTTTTAAATATTTTTATTTAATCGGCAGAATGATGTTGTCATCTTCCAACAATATTTCAACAAATTTCCTATTCTATTTCTTAAAACAAGGGGCTTGGTCCGTGTAGATCACGTAATTGGAGATGTTTAAATCTCCTGCTGTAGTGATGGTTGTTCGTGTAGACGACTACTTCCGCAGTTTAAGCGTGGTAATTGTTCTGTCTTCCTCTGGTTTTCTTTCCTGTTTCTTTTTTATGTAAAGAAAAGCAAAAACGGAATGTACTTAGCTGCTGGTGCGTCTCATGCACAACAACGCGACTTGCGTTGTATGCAGTCGATATAGAGGCAACTATACTCACTCCCAAACCTGTATGGCAGGCTTCCGTAAGTCTAGTGAGACTATGGCGGAGTGTGATGTGTTCTTAATGTTTATGTGTGTTGGAGGAAGGTGGTGTCTTGAGTGTAGTCTTTCTGCCACATTTGGATCATGCCTCCAAAGTCTTGGTGGTCGGTATCCTTCAAGGAATAAATGGTAGCCACTTCTTGCTTTCTCCCAGCTCTTATTTCTTTTCCTTCTTCTTGATCATATTTACATTCGACGTACGTCTCACTTGCAACTACCAATGACAATATGGATTCGTCGTTAACAAGTTGTATCACTTTTCCCGTCAGGGATTTTCTCTGCCTCGTGATGGCTGGGTGTTGTTTGCTGGCCTTAGGTTAGTTAGGTTTAAGTAGTTCTAAGTTCTAGGGGACTGATGACCATAGATGTTAAGTCTCATAGTGCTCAGAGCCATTTGAACCATTTTTGAACCACTTTTCCCGTCTCCTTGGCACATTTTATCTACTGTGTTAGGAAGCCGAATGCAGTTATGGAGGTGCATTCGTTTTTGCATGTTTCTTTCACCACAATGCATTCCAAGCCCTTATTTGGTATCAGGAATTATTCCACAACAAAATATCCGCCTTTTCAAAGTCTCTAAAATACTGAACATTGCTTGAAGGATGGCTTTTCTTTAGGAATAAGTATATAACAATATTTTACTCGTCTTTGTGGTGACCGCTTTCTTATCAGTACGTTAACTCTACAGACGAGTTTCTCATTCGCGTCAACTTCGTCTAAGAGTGAACGTTTACGGGAGGCCATAGATTGTGGCTGTGTGCACTTTTAAGGTACATTTTTTAATTTACTGCAGAAATTTTCTACTTCAGTTGCAACATTATTATCTGTGAATCGTAAAATCATTTTTCTGTCTCTAGTTCCCACCTTATAGCTGTTTAACTTCACTACCCAACTGTTGTGATAGATGTTCTATTGGTACCCTGGACTTTAGAATTTCTCCGACTGTGACACCAACAAACCTTGGTGAAAGTTCAGTAAGGAATGTACTGCAGCAAGTAATTAAGAATGCTATAAAACAGCATCAGCACTTGCCATGTCCCATGTAGTGCCACCTGGAACGGGAGAATAGATGCTCCAATTTCTGATGTGGGGAAAAGCGTTGTTACAATCGCAGTGCGAAAAGGAGCCGAGATTGAAGTCCATGTACGCAACAGGCATTCCGCACCACAAAAATTGTTAGTGGAGATTACAGCCAGATTTATATTCCTTAATAAACCTGTCAGGAGGGAAAGGCAACATTTCATTTTCAACCGGAAGACAACAGAGTACCTACTATCTTTATCTGCAATTCACACAGAAGCCATTGGCAGAGGGTTCACGCATCCGCTTCGAATGCTTCTGTACCGCTCCGCTCTCGAATAGCCCTTCAAAGAAATGATCACCTAAATTTCTCCGTGCAAAGTCTGATTCCTCTTATTTTTTTCACAATGGTCATTTTTCCCTATTAGGGCGGGAGACTCTTTCTCTGAAGACAAAGATTGTGACCGTGATTTCGTGAAAAGTTCTTGCCACAAAGAAAAACGCTTTTGTTTTGACGACTGCCTTCCCAACTGTCTTATGCTTTCCGTAATACACATTTCCTATTTCCTGATATTACAAAGTGAACTGCCCTTATTTCAAGTTTTCCAGTGTCCGCACCCTGCAGTAATTTAACAGAACAGGATGAACTAGCATAACGTAGACAGTCTCTTTAGTAAATGTGTTGTATCGTCTAAGTGTCCGGCCAATTCTTAGGTTCACCTTCGCACATCATCTTCTATGTGATGGATCCACTTTAACTTGTTCGTAACTCTAATCCCTAGATATTTAGATGAATCGACAGCCTTGTAATTCGTGCGGTTTATTGTATTAATAAATTCCCGTAGGACTTGTGGATCACCTCGCCCTTGTTATTGTTCAGGATCAGTAGCCACTTTCCGCACAAGCTGATATCATCATCACTTTCCCATTGGTTTTGATCCTCACACGATTTTCCTATACAGTATACGAGAACATCGCCTGCAAACCACCTAAGAGTACTACTCACATTGCTACATTTTGTATGTAGCCAGGAAGTTTCAAATGAACATTTCGTGTGTGTGTGTGTGTGTGTGTGTGTGTGTGTGCGTGTGTGTGTGTGTGTGCATTTAGTTGCAAATGTTTGGTGACACAATTTACGAGGCAAGTAACATGGAGCAGTTCCTAGAAAATTCAGCTTGGCGTCATTGGGAGGTATGAAACTATAATTTAGCCCCGGATGGAGAACTAACTGACGTAGACGTATCTAGACCGATGTATCAGCTCTCTAATGTCCTAAAAGTCGTTGTCGAAATGAAACCACCAGTAACTAAAATAAGATCAAACAATGCCAACGCAAGGTGCTGCGTAAAAGCCCTTCTCCAAGCTCAGACTGTTTTCTTCTCTTCTTTATTTCTGAAGTAGGCTGCCGTCAGTATACTTGCACGTTATTCCTTGTTACTCGTTAGCCCTTACTCCAGTTTCAGGAATGGGAACGAGATTACATGTGTTCCCTTCTCACATTTCTGGAATCCTTCAACTCAGCGACCAGCTCCTAATATTTAAGAAATGAACAGAAATGTCTATACGTTGCAACGGTGACGTTATTACCCATGCAAGATATTGATCGACTATGGAAACACATTCTTATTGTCTTAATCTACTTCAATGTTTCCAGCATGGTGAAAAGTATTTGGAAATTCTTCTTCCGTCCTTCTCGAAGAAATCATCAGATTAAATCTTGCTCGTGGTTTAATATTAAGTTAGCAGCTAAAATTTTCGAATTTAGCACTGTTGCTAACGATTGACATACGAAAACTTTTGTCTTCCATGTTATGAACTGTCTCCTAAAACCAGTATTACAGTATTGACACTACCAGTGCCACTATGCCTTTAATGTTTAGACCTCACCTCACAGTGCTCATCTGTCAGTCCAGATCTCGCTGGAAAACCATTATACTATGTGCAACATTTACTTCTCTTTTAATCTAGCAGAAAATAGTCAGTATGAAGCTCAGTAAGACTATCGTACAGAAACAGCTGCGCTGCTACTGCTGTAAAAGCAGCCGGAGTAGTTAATTCTTTATAATCGTTAACGTCATTCTCGAATGGGTAACTACTCATTATTACTGAAGTTTGATTTTTATAGTTGTTGCTTTCCTCAGACTTAAGAACGATTTAATGCTGTTCTCCATGTTGGTGTGTCTCGTGTAAGTCAATGTTGTGGAAGCATCTTCACATCTGCACAAGAAGTGCAACCGGCATACATTTAAACCTACTTAGTGGAAACCTAAGGCTTGAATACAGTAACATTTTTGACCCCCACACACTTCCCGCTGGTACCAGAGTAACTGCTGCTTTATTTGTCAACATGCGTCCCTTCAACCTCTGGCTTATTTCATTGAAGCTGTGGCGTAAACCTTTTTTTTCCACCGATCTGTTTCATTGCCCCTTCATCAGCTACGCGATCTATCCATCTAAACTTCAGCATTCTTCTATTGCGCCACATTTCAAAGGTTTTTCTCCTGTTATTGTTTCTATGGTTCATTTCTGTTTCCCTCTTCCATATAAAGCTACACTCCATGCAAATACTGTGAGAAATGACTTCGTAACACTTCTAATTGATGACTGCGTATTTATCTTTTTCCACTTACATCTTCTTGTCATTCGCAGTTTACATTTAATTTATTCTTTATCTTAGACATGGTCAGTTTTTTAGCTGCCTAAAAAGTAAATCTCTTAATGTTTACACCGTATCATTTCACAATCTAATTCCCTTAGCATCTTCTTATTCAAGGGGATTTCTCTTCATCAGTTTTGATTTACCTTAATTTATGTTCGTGCTCTAACCACGTTTGAAGATGCTATCAATTCAGTTCAACTATTCTGACGTCCTTTTCTGTCTCTGCTGGAATCATAATGTCAATGGTAAATCTTAATTATTTAATTTTTTCTCCCTGAACTTTAATTGTATTCTCAAAATTCTGTTTGGTTTCCTTTACTGTTAGCTGATCTTCCAAATTGAATAATATGAGGGAAGCGCTTTATAATCCTGTCCAACTTCCTTCAGTTATTGTCTCCCGATCGTATCCTTGGACTGTGGTGCACGTGCAATTCCTCCCTTTCATGTACGTCTGCTATGGCTTCTGTGAAAGCTGTAAGTAATATTTGACTCTATGCATATTACAAGTGATACATTTAGAGCTTTAACGAATGTATTCTAGTCAGAGTGGTCAAAAGCTATAAGTATACAAGCGCTATAAATGTTGATTTGTCCTCCTTCAACTTACACTTTAAGATAAATTGTAGGGTCAATGTAGATTCGTATATTTCTACATTTCTCTGGAATGAAACTTATCTCCCCAACAGTCGTTTTCTACAATTAGCTGCATACTTCAGTCGAATATTCAGATTATTTTATGACAATGACTTGTTAAACTAATAATTCGGTAATACACCTTTCAGCATCTGCTTTCTTTGGTATTTGGAGTGTTCTCCAAGTTTTGAGTTATTTGGTCCGTCTTATGTGCCTTGAATGCCACGTAGGACAGTTTTTCTCATCGTTACTTCTTCCAGGGATATTAGTACTACGGAAAGTATGTTGTCTCCTCTAGGAGTCTTGTTTCGACTTAAATCTATCAGTGCTCTGTCAAGCTCTGCTATGGACATAGCATCGCCCATGTCATATTCATCCCCTTTCTCGCCTCTAAAGTAATACTATCTTCAAGTTTCTTTTCTTTAGCCTGTCGTACAGTGAATGCATTTTACGCTTCAGTCTTCCTTTATTTGTTTAGTACGAGGAGGAGGAGATGATTAGTGTTTAACGTCCCGTCGACAACGAGGTCATTAGAGACGGAGCGCAAGCTCGGGTTAGGGAAGGATGGGGAAGGAAATCGGCCGTGCCCTTTCAGAGGAACCATCCCGGCATTTGCCTGAAAGGATTTAGGGAAATCACGGAAAACCTAAATCAGGATGGCCGGAGACGGGATTGAACCGTCGTCCTCCCGAATGCGAGTCCAGTGTGCTAACTACTACGCCACCTCTCTCGGTTGTTTAGTACGTCTCGGCAATTGAGGTCTTCATATTCGGGCAGCTACTTCTGTTTTCTCCAAAAGTTCCTTTCATTTTCCCATGGGCGATACGTACTTTCTGTACAGTCAAGCCCGTTTCTTCACATTTTCTTTTCTTCTCCACGCACTGCTGCTTTACCAGATAGCATTTCCTATGGTTCAGCCACCTGTATTGTTAAGGCACAAAATTTACCCCATTTCGCCGAAGTCTATGGTTCCTTGAATTATAAATCTCTCCTACTGCTAGTTCCCACTAATGCACTTGGATGGAGGGTCTAGTTCAATGTAAGTATTGTACGTTTTAAAGTGGATAGTAACCTCCAGTGTCGTAGCCTTTCATCTTCTTTTTACTTCATCAGCGTGAGAATGAAACATTTCTAATCGCAGTATGTTACTTAGCCACCGAATTACTAAGGTGTACTGTGATGCTGTTAGTAGGTCGACACCAATGAGTAGCCTTGATCCAGCTAGACTGGTTCACAAGTACTGACCAAGAGTCCATGGTTGGGAACTCAGCGATTCTGATGTAATAAAAATTTACGCAAAAGGACAAAACATAGGCTGTTTTCAAGATCATGATTATATTCCTAAACCGTAAACTGGCATTATAATCCCAAAGTTCGATAGTGGGTTCCTCTTCTGACATGGCAATCTGATCTCAGTACCGTACAGAGCTATTCATAGGTTTTAATTTTAATTTTAATAATGAACAGCCTCAGTTGCACCGTTTACCTAGAATTTACCTATGTTTCAGTCGGGATAACCCAACCTTCTTCAGAATAACAGTATCTATCGTTTGTCAGTAGTAGACAAACGATAGATACTGTTATTCAGAAGCAGGTTGTGTTATCCCGACTGAAACCTAGGTAAATTCTAGGTAAACGGTGCAACTGAGGCTGTTCATTATTGAAATTAAAATTAATATTTATACAGTTACTGACAGGGCCACGAAATGTTGAAGATATTCTATACATAGGTGTATTCGTTGAGAATGTCAGGTTAATTCCCATTAAAAAAAGAGTTAATAATCTCAGAAAAATAATTCAGTGGAACCTCAATGCCACAGTTTCTCTTATGTCCCCCTACCCCCACCCCTATTTAGAAGCTTAAAAAGAGAGGAAAAATTACGATGGCAGCATAGAGACTGATTGGCAGTATATACACATCGGAAATATGGGAAAAAAGAACAATGGAAGTGCACAGTCACGTAGTTACTCATATCCCCCATTTTGTTCCCTCGTTAGATGATAACTTTTACAGTCTACGATTATGAGAAAATCTTATTCGATCACATATTGTTCATCAAAGAAAAGTTAGTTAACGTCGTTTGTATTATTCCCATAAAAATTAGTTAACGTCGTTTGTATTATTCCCATAATAATTTATACACATTTCCACGGTATTCGTGAAATTCTGCACGTATAAGGCTACATACTAACACTGGTTTCAAGGTCAAAAGTGCGTACGCCTTAGTGTTTCTTGAAGTTTCGGGCATGCTCTTCTGCACGTACTCCTTCTTTCGTTGGAATGAACATTCTTCCTAAGTATAAAATAATTAGTGCATAATTGACCAATCACAAATAGCTTGGTCAGGCTATATACACACCTAATGTTCTTTTGAAACTTCTGGCACATTAATACTGTATTTCAGGCAAGAATTCGAAACTGGGACTTTTGTCTTTCGTGAAGGAGTGTACTTCCAGCTGAGCTATCTAAGCATGACTCCCCACTTCTCCAAAAGCTGTTGCTCCGCCAGTACCCAGTACCACTTGATATTGTTCTAGCGTTTCAATTCAATATTCTTCTCAGTAGCTACGTTATAGGCGGACTTAACTTTGATACGAATGAGTGAAGATAGGAACTAAGGCAGAAAGGAGAAGATATTTGGGTTTAACTTCCCATAGGCGGTTAAATCATAAGGGCGAAGTACATGCCCTCATTGAGAAAGGAAATAAGTTAAGCAGTTTTTGCCACCGAAAATCTAAGAGTCCTCGCTTTTTTCGAACTAGTGTCTCTTACGCAAGCGCGCCAGTTAGGTCGGTGAATATTAATGAACGAACTGGTCGTAGGCGTGTCTATGGAAATGGTTCGTCTTAACCTTACAGAGACTCAGAAACCGGAAAGATCGCTCTTGAACCATTTTTCAGCGAGGTGTGGCTACCAAAGGTCAGCCTCATCGGCTGTGGAAATAGCTACCCATTCGTTTACCGTTGATCGAGATGGAAAGGACGGAGGCAATATTGTGTCAACTGTCACGAGAAACCTGATAAGCGGAGGTACAGCCGAAGTAACTCGAGAAGAGAAGCCGAGTAGGGCCACCTTGGGTGCAAATAAAGCGCCTGGCAGAGATTGTATGGCTTGAGGAAGAGGAACTGGACAAGGAAACTCTGCGGTGATGCATGGGGCCTCAATTGGCTTCCTCCCTGCTAAACCTACTGGCTGTACCATTTCTCTGTCATTCGCTGCTTCTGAATTGGAGGTAAGAGCTGCAGTAACAGATATGTTCACATTGATAGTCTTCAGTAACATGCCAAACAGCTGCTTATAGACGCTTCGCTTCTTCATTCCGGGTGTGATTAGGAAACGAGGTTCGCAATGTCTTAGTATCAGCCAATCTGCTGCCTGCCAGACACTTTATGTTGTTGGGTAAATGATCAAAGATTTTTTATGCTGAATAATGTACTCCATTTTGAGCAACAGACAGCTTCAATAACGGATAGGAAAGGTCATTTTTTCCTCTAGTGTTTTACATATGAACGTAACTGTTCTTCGCGAATTGAGATGGATTATTTATAACCAATTTCATTAGCGAATATATGTAGTCTGATGGTGCAGTTACAATACATAACTCCTTGAATACGTGCCTACATGACGTCCTTGAGTGAACACCACTAATTATTGTCACTGCTCTCTTTTGTGCAATCAACACCTTATATCTAAGTGGTGAGTTACCCCAGAAAACTATTCCATATGACATTACTGAGTGGAAATATGCAAAGTACGTTAGGAGGCTTATTTGTTTATTACCAAGACTAGCGATTATACGAAGAGCGAAAGAACCTGAACTTAATTGTGTGAGAAGCTCAGTAATATGCTTCCTCCAGCTAACGTTGTCATCAATGTGAACACCCAAAAATTTGGAGAAATCTACCTTGTTAACTGAGCCCTGTTCATATGCTACATCAATTGTCGGTATAACTCTATACAGTGCACAGAACTGGATATATGGAATTTTTTCAAAATTAAGGGCGAGTCCATTATCAGAGGACCACTTAATAACTCTTTGAAAGAAATCCTTAACAATATCTTCAGCTGCATTTTATGGAATGGGATTTATTATAACACTCTGCAAAAAGTACTAGTTCTGCTTGCTCAACGTTAAGTGAGAGGTCATTCACATGAATAAGGAACAGCAGATGACCCAAAATTGAACCTTGTGGGACTCCCTTTCTGATAAACCCCCATTCACTACAATTTACCACCCTCCCATCATTATTTGTGTTATTCAGCACAACTTTTTGCTTTCTGCTCGTTAAGTATGATTCAAACCAGCTGTGTGTATAGCCTTCAATTCCATAAAACCTGAGTTTTTCTAAGAGTGTGACATGATCTACATAGTCAAATGCCTTGGAAGGATCACAAAAAATACCAACTGGCGAGAATTCGTTATTTATGGCTTGTACTATTTGATGGGTAAGTGTGTAGATAGCTTTCTCAGTCGAGTAATCCTTCCGGAATCCGAACTGTGACATGCCGAGTAAATTACTTTCACTTAAATGTGAGACTACTCTTGAATACATAACTTTTCCGAATATTTTAGAAAATGAAGTCGGCAATGAGATTGGTCTATAATTATTTAAGTCACTCTTGTCACCTTTCTTATGAAGAAGTTTGACAATTGCGTATATCAATCTGTCTGGAAAAATTCCCTTTGCCAGCGAAGCATTACATATATCACTGAGGACTCTGTTTATTAAATTAGAACAACTCTTCAAAATTCAGTTAGACACTCGATCAACACCACATGAGCTCTTGTTTTTCAGTATAATTATACTTCCCTTAGTTTCAGTGGGGGATGTTGGTGCTATTTCAAATGGCCTAAAGTCCTGGGAATGACATTCTAAGCATGTTGTTTGCTTCTTCAACTGAACCCTTTAACCCTAGTTTTGCTGCTACATTCAGAAAGTGATTGTTAAAAATACTTGCAACTTGTGAGATATCACTCACAACACCATCATTTAGCTTTATTGCTATCGTATGCTGTGCACTGTCAGGCTGCCCCGTCACCTGTTTGACAATATTCTATATAGTTTTAATCCGCATTATTAATTCTTCAGAACAGATAAGCTGGTAGACTCCTTAATGACTTTCCTTAAAATATTACAGTATCTTTTGTAGTAAGCAAGTAACGTCGGATACTGACTTTTTCTGGCCTTTCCATATATTTTCTTCTTCCCTTAGCACGATATCTTAATTACCTTAGTAATCCATGGTTTCCTTGACTTTATAATGGCTTTTTTTAGGATAACTCTAAATTATTGAGACAAATTTAAGGTGCAATAAATTGAATTTGGCATCAGCATCATTTTCTGTGTACTTCATACCATTCTACCTCTTCTAGGCGGCTCTTAAAACTCTGTACCCTGTTCGCATCAATAATCCTCCTTGACTTGTACGAACCTGCCTGAAGCCTGTAAGGTGCTATATGTGCCATTTCCATTAACTGTGCAACTTGATCTGATAGCCCATTAACAGCTGGATACGCATTAATTGTTTCTGCCTGAGCACTGTCTATGAAAATGTTATCGGTAAGTGACCTACTATCCTGCCGCACACGAGTTGGAAAATTTACAACAGATACTAGATTGAAACAACCAAGCAAAGGTTCTAGCTCATCTTTCCTATCCGTATCTTTTAAGAAATCTACATTGCAATCACCACAAAAACTAACTGCTTCTTTTTGTCTGACAGGTAGCTCAATAATGCCTCTAGATTTTTCATGAATAGCTGAAATTTACCTTGAACGGGTCTGTACACTGTTTCAACTACTATAGAAGTATACTGCAGTAGCAACTCACAGGCACATGCTTCAAGGATCTGATCTACACAAAAACGATTTGTTTCAATATTTTTGACTTTGTGTCCAGTTTATATATAAGGAGCAACTCCTCCTTTTTCCATGTTGACTCTACGTGAATAAGATACTAATCTGTAATCCCTTTGATTTAACTTCTCCATCTTGTGGTCCCATAGTGTTCAGAGATACACAAAACATCTATACCTTCGCAATTTACCCCATTTTCTAGGCATACAAGAAGCTCATCTATCTTATTTTTCAATCCTCTAATTTTCTGATGAAACACACAAATTTTATTTATTTGTATACTGATAGAGATATTATGGCACTGTTCTGTTTTAATCTCTTTCAGTACTCCCTGTCTGTAACCTGACTCTAACCTAAAAAATGCGTCCCTCTGACTCCAGTAATCACAAGTATTTAGTCTTGTGTGCATGTGGCCAGCCTTACATTTTCTGCAACAGGATCAAATAATCTATTCTTCCCCCTCCTATTTAGGTGCAGGCCATGCCTAGTGTAACCCCACCTCCCAATTGCCTCAACAGGCGCAGCACATATATGAGATTTAGTTTCTGCCAACAGTAACACCCCCCCCCCCCCCAGCTCTCTGTTAACACGGTTGACAGTTGTATTAACGCAGGGCTAGTCATGGCGCTGCAAAACAACCACAAACCCCACACGAGTGTTATCTGTTGCTGCTCCTATTACATCCAGCTCACACCTAATCCTATAGCCCGAATTGCTAGCGAGTCTGTTTCCTGCTCCTCCTACTATAAGAACATCAAAATCTTTGCCCAATGTCCCTAGGTTTTCTGTAAGCTGGCTAAGCTTGGTACTAGGTTTCACAATGCTTGTGACCTGGTACTCGACTCATAGCCTATCCTGTAGCAACTGGCCTACATCCCTCCCTGAAATTGTAAAGACATGTCTTTCCCGACGTAAACAACGTCCACAGCTCGTGGTCAAGTGCCTAGCGTTGCTGCCTCTGGGTCATGGGGTCTCGGGTTCGATTCCCGGCCGTGTTGGGGATTTTCTCTTCCCAGGGACTGGGTGTTTGTGTTGTCATCATTTCATCATCATCATCATTCGTTACAGTGACTAGATTAGATTGTTTAAAAATTTGGACCGTGTAAAACTTGGGACTTAGTACGGGCGCTGATGACCACGCAGTTGAGCACCCCACAAACCAATCATCATCAAACATCAACGGAAAACAGCCATTAAACGACTCCCCACTAGTGCTCTTGAAACAAGAAACACTAACAGCTGAGGGTAAAGGCAGACAGCTAGTTAATTGTTTTTGGAATGTTAAAAGCCTTCGAATTTGCATCAAAACGACGCCGACGGTGGAAAATTCTGTCAAACTGAACGCAGGACATTATCCTGACATAGGGCGAACAACTCAGAGAATTAATAGGATTATTATTGTGTAAGTTACACATAAGTATCCGGTTAGAAATAATTTCAGTCTCTGATATTTTGCAGGTGATTATCAGTTGTTCAGTAAAATGTTATCCGACAGAATTGTAATAATGTCCACTTAAATCTTGCTACTGGGACAAAGTCACGCAGAAAGAATGCGACCATACTGCCAATCAACTGGAGTTCTGCACAATTGCTGTATTTGTCATTAAATAAGAAGCCAATAGGTGATAAGTCTATCACTTTATTTGACACATTTTTGATTGAACACATCCTCAGATTGTCTGCGTACCAGAAATATATAACAAATAACACAAAATTTAACTATGCAAGGAATATAGAAGAGTGTGAAACTACACGTATCGTCAAAATTGAGCAGCTGGAATACAAAACTTGAACATATTGGTTATCAGATATACACTCCTGGAAATGGAAAAAAGAACACATTGACACCGGTGTGTCAGACCCACCATACTTGCTCCGGACACTGCGAGAGGGCTGTACAAGCAATGATCACACGCACGGCACAGCGGACACACCAGGAACCGCGGTGTTGGCCGTCGAATGGCGCTAGCTGCGCAGCATTTGTGCACCGCCGCCGTCAGTGTCAGCCAGTTTGCCGTGGCATACGGAGCTCCATCGCAGTCTTTAACACTGGTAGCATGCCGTGACAGCGTGGACGTGAACCGTATGTGCAGTTGACGGACTTTGAGCGAGGGCGTATAGTGGGCATGCGGGAGGCCGGGTGGACGTACCGCCGAATTGCTCAACACGTGGGGCGTGAGGTCTCCACAGTACATCGATGTTGTCGCCAGTGGTCGGCGGAAGGTGCACGTGCACGTCGACCTGGGACCGGACCGCAGCGACGCACGGATGCACGCCAAGACCGTAGGATCCTACGCAGTGCCGTAGGGGACCGCACCGCCACTTCCCAGCAAATTAGGGACACTGTTGCTCCTGGGGTATCGGCGAGGACCATTCGCAACCGTCTCAATGAAGCTGGGCTACGGTCCCGCACACCGTTAGGCCGTCTTCCGCTCACGCACCAACATCGTGCAGCCCGCCTCCAGTGGTGTCGCGACAGGCGTGAATGGAGGGACGAATGGAGACGTGTCGTCTTCAGCGATGAGAGTCGCTTCTGCCTTGGTGCCAATGATGGTCGTATGCGTGTTTGGCGCCGTGCAGGTGAGCGCCACAATCAGGACTGCATACGACCGAGGCACACAGGGCCAACACCCGGCATCATGGTGTGGGGAGCGATCTCCTACACTGGCTGTACACCACTGGTGATCGTCGAGGGGACACTGAATAGTGCACGGTACATCCAAACCGTCATCGAACCAATCGTTCTACCATTCCTAGACCGGCAAGGGAACTTGCTGTTCCAACAGGACAATGCACGTCCGCATGTATCCTGTGCCACCCAACGTTCTCTAGAAGGTGTAAGTCAACTACCCTGGCGAACAAGATCTCCGGATCTGTCCGCCATTGAGCATGTTTGGGACTGGATGAAGCGTCGTCTCACGCGGTCTGCACGTCCAGCACGAACGCTGGTCCAACTGAGGCGCCAGGTGGAAATGGCATGGCAAGCCGTTCCACAGGACTACATCCAGCATCTCTACGATCGTCTCCATGGGAGAATAGCAGCCTGCATTTCTGCGAAAGGTGGATATACACAGTACTAGTGCCGACATTGTGCATGCTCTGTTGCCTGTGTCTATGTGCCTGTCGTTCTGTCAGTGTGATCATGTGATGTATCTGACCCCAGGAATGTGTCAATAAAGTTTCCCCTTCCTGGGACAATGAATTCACGGTGTTCTTATTTCAATTTCCAGGAGTGTATAAAGACAGTATGTAACAAACAAAGCTGTCATGGTGGACTGAAGAGCTACAACGCGGTAATCAGGAAGACAATTTAAGCCACCACAGGGGTGTGATGAATACAAAAGTAGTGACACGTAGTGACATGTATTTTTGTATGAGAGTTTGAATTTATGTAACTGTCATGGAAATTTATTCAGCTTATCTTCATTTTCCGACTGTGCCTTTTTTCTCGAATGTATTTTCTATATAGCTGCAAAATTTCTATTCTTCGTTCATTTTTTTATACACACTTTATAAACCTTTGTAAAAGTTTAACTTTGGATACTATGTTACTTATTAAAAAGACAAAAGGGCTTTTTTCTGCTTTATTCGCTACGTGGTACTATCGTTGTATTCATCACCGCCCTCTGGTGGCTGTCTTCCTGGTTATCACGTTGTAGCTAGCCAGTTAGTCTGCAACGACATCTTTGTTTGTTACATATTGTCTTTATATAAATATGATCAGCAATATGTTCATTGTGTGTATTTCAGCTGTTTAATTTTGACGATAACTGTAGTTTCATACAGTTGTCTGTTCCTTGTACAGTTACAGTTTCTGTTTTTGCTATGTATTTCTCGTTTGCGGACAATCTGAGAATGAGTTATATACGAAATAAATCAAATTAAGTCACTGGTATAACAGCTGGGGGCTTCTTGTTTAATGACCAATACAGCAATCGTGCAATAGTCCTACCCACTTAAATCTTGACTATATAACAGACTTGTGCAAACCTCTATTTATTGTAGACTTTTTTTAACAGGATGCAAGAAATGTTTTGAAATTTATGTTCACAGTTACAGAAGGGAAGCAGTAATGGCAATAATGAGATGTCCATTACCTCCAAAACAACTGTGTGTATATGTCTTTGTTCTATTGTCATTAGGCCGTAGTCAGTCATATTTCTGTGCCTAATGTTTCGTTTCCTAAATGTGGAGACGCAATCAGAAGCTACAAGGACTCTGATAATACCTTCATACTCAAACAAGCTCAGCAACCCGAACTGTTTATACGTATCCATGCAATGGTCAGGTTGTGATGTCATGACTGCTGTAATAAGGCAGAGCTGACATTGTTTACCTCATTTAGCACAGAGATCCACAACCTCACTATCGTTTATCACTACAGAGATAAGATACATTTAGTTGAATGTTTATAGTAGCAATCAGATAATAGTTCTTGGCTAGTAGTGAAACGAAATATGTAACACATGTACAGCTACGATCTATAGGTACCTTCGTGATACAGATTGATACAGATTGATACTCAGTGAAAAATGTAGCCAGTTGCTACCGTCAACTGCTTTGTTAGTTCCAAATTGTATTTTGAAAAATTTCCTTCTCATAAACCATTTCTGTTCGTCTGTTATACATTCTTCAACGAAATTGATCGACTATAATGAACATTCAAGGTATTAACTCTTCAGAGGTAGTGCCTGAGGTTGTTTGCCAGTAGCTTTATCTTAATGTAGGGACTGTCAATGAATAAGTCACAATTAAGTGAACTTAAATGTTGAGGAAGAATTGGCGTTTCAGTCACCAGTGTCCAAGGACCAGAATTAGGAAGGACATTTAAGACACAAACATCAGTGTCACTTTACTGGCACATAACAATGCTAGCTGCAGTTAAAATCACAGACCTGGATTTAAAATGATAATAGTGTTTCACAACTTGACGATCTGTCACGGTCACCGTCTTGTCACATGTGTATGTACAAACACTTAGTGACTGAGTGTGATAAGGAGTAAGTATAAATTTGTCTATATTTATTCACAACTGACAAACATAGAAAAACACAAATATCTTTATAAAGCGTTATAGCTATGTATCAACAAGAATTCGAATATAAAGTTATGATTTATAGTGTCACTGAACTTAATAGTTTGTTTGTTTGAAAACTGTGGTTCCTGTTTTAAGGTAGATGAGGTCATGCTAACGAAACAGAATAATTCCCACCATTAATAAGTTAAGTTTTATTCATTGTAGAGAGTAATGTACTTGGAATGTGTGACTAACGAATGTGTTTGGAAATAGCACGACTAACCACCAGCTGAAAAATTAAAAATGTTGGTATCTGGTGAAATACCTACAATCTTCAAGGAATGAGAGTACCAAAGAGCATTGGAGTTGTATTTATTCAGGTGCATGGCGATAGAGGGGGACGAGAGGGTGTCGGCATTAATTTCGCATCAGGACGGAATCAGAGGAATAGTATCATACACATGCCTTTTAGAGGAATATATCCTACCAACCATTCGATCTCTCTTTCTAGCAGACGATGCGCTCAGCATTTCACTTACTTCATAGTGGGAAATTGTATCTTTTTTATATTGTATCAGTTTTGGGCAACTAATCAAATCAAGCTAAAGATTTTTCATATGTTTTGAAGTCCAAAAGTGTGTAATATGAATTATTTGTTATGCTATTTCAAAGTCTGGCTCATGCCGGTTCAAGGAAACGGGGATACCACCTACTGATTCCAAACATAGTCATTCATTAATGAAATCTGTCATAAATAACATACCTCTCTCTCAAACCAACAGCTCGGGACTAGAAATAAGAACAATTTTCATAAAGATTTGGAGTCACTAATTGTGGTCGAGAAAGGTGTCCAACGTTAAGGATTACACATTTTCAGTTAACTACCAACAACAATGAAATATTTAACTACTTATTATTATTTATTTTATGGCCTTTTATGGTCATTGGACCACTCTAGTGAAAAATAGAAAGTTGTAAACAAGTTGTTACACAGGGATACAATTTGGCTCAACTATAACTTAATATCATATTTAGGTAATATTATTAATAGAGTCTCTTCTTATATGAAATGTGTTTTGATCTTCTGTCTGCCCAATATTTCTTCATTCTTTCAGGTATTTCCTTTCTTTCTTCATCTGAGACCACTTTTCCTGTACTCCTTTTATTGATTTTCATTTGTAACTTGGTTTGCGGGTCTTGCAGTATTCTGGTTTTCTCTGTCTTGCTTTTTAGGTCATCTACTGTAATTTGGAGTTCTTTTATATCTTCCTTAATTTCTGTGATCCATTTAATGTCGCTCTTCCTATTCCACAAGTTTTGTATTTTTTTTTTACTAATTCTGTTTTCTGGAGTTCACATCAGATGTCCAAAGAATGGGATGCGTTTCTTCCAGATCGTGCTCATGACTGGTTCTATTTTATTTTGCACTGTTTATTTATACATGTCCTAATTATTCTTCTTTCTATTTTTAGTATTCTGTCAATTTCTGCTGTATTAGTTGTTTTAAGATAGTTTCAGCTGCATACGTTATTTCTGGTTACGTAACTGTTTTATAGTGTTTTCATTTTGCATCTATAGATAGGCTTTTTTTGTTGTATGTAGTTTTGGTAATGTAATTTGCGTAGTTCAGTTTTTTTATTCTCTTCTGCCATGATGGCTTCTCATTTAGATTTTATGATGTTATTTCGCCTAAATATTTAAATTTATCAACAATTTTGATTTCCTGTTCTCCTATTGTAATCTTGTTTGCATATTTAACTGCTAATAATGTTCACTTTTAGAGGAAACTGAAGTTTTTACTAGTGAAAAACTATTTCTACTACACCGATGAATTTCTTAGTAGAAATCGTTGCTGTGTATATATTACTGATATCAATGTGCGCGTAACATAATATCTGATTTTTACACCTATTTATTGCGTTAATGTGACCAATATAAACAAGTGATGTAAAATGATTTTCTCTATTGTGATGTCTAGATACAAAAGCCCAGAGAATCATCATATACCATTTAATGATCAGTACACTTACATGTTTTATGGTAAGTTTGTTATATCTTAGAATATGTTTTAAGACATTTTTTGCTTATTCCACATCCATGAGGACCATTTCGCATATAATTTGTGGAAGGGAAATCAGCCTCTCTTTTCTTGTAAATATGTATTATGCATTCTTGTTACATCAAATATTCTACATCTCTGAGGATCCCTTACAATGGATATATGGAACGGAAATAAATCCAAGGTAATCTCTAGGGAAACTAAGAAAACCCTAAGCCAGGAGACAACATGGGGATTCCTGCACTTTTGTTCCAGTATCGAGTCCAATGTGGTAGTCACTGCGTCCCCTCACTGTGTACATCGCATGTAAACATCTCCCACGTCAGAATACTCTTAGGTGCCTGAACGGCCTGTGTTGGTAAGTGGGATACAAATCTGACTCTGTCTCTGATGTGCTCTTAACTTTCTACCATGCACAGGCGTTTACTACAGTACGCCTCCCTCTCCATACCAGGAAACATTTTTCAGTGCTTCCAAATTTCAGTAGTACTGTTACTGTAGAAGTGCTACGATCTGTGCCACTAAAGATACAGTAAATAGAGTAGGGCTGTACAAGTAACGATTACATTTTGTATGATATATATGTGATACTGTCGAGACAAATGCTCGTTACAGTTCATAATTCGCTACTCTCCGTAGTGAATGTCAATTATTACACGGAAATGAATTATTTCTAACCTAGAAATATGTGTATATAACCGTACTCGTGCATGCTACCATATGAGTCGTTTTGCTTTTCCGCAGAGATTTTTCTCTGCTATATACTGTTGAACAGTCGCAATGGTTGTGCTGGCATTAGTAGAAACACTTGATGTTTCAAGATCTGAACTCTTAGGCACAGCAAAATCAATCTAAATTTAATATTTCTAAAGTTCTGGGATACGTCTTTCGTCTGTATGACGTTTAGGGATGCATTCCGCTGGTGTTAGCTGTAATTCGCTTGTTAAAAACCTTCCCGAGCATTAACAGAACGAATAATAAAAAAATGCCGGTCTTTTGAATCTCGGACCAAAAGAGTAGCGTCTGACAGATATCACGATTTAATTTGAAACTCTGATTGAATTCGGTGATTAATTTATGAGATTTTCATCAAATCGTTGCCCAATAAGTTATGTACACTTGTTATCAATCATTGTACACTTTCGAGACAGTCACTTGTCCATGAGAGGATTATACTGCTTTCATTTCGTCAAACAGTTCCAAATACTGATTATTTCTAGAAGAATATTTCTGTTAGATGCTTCATTTACTCTTCTTACAAACTTGTTACAGTATTTTGTAACAAACCAAGGACGGTTTCTAAGGGTTTTAAACAAGAGTTAACTTTTCGACTATTTGCGGTGTAGTCTCCCAAAGAGTTAGAACATTTAAATGTAGTTTCAAAAATTTTCATGGCTTCTACTGTGTGCCGGCCGCGGTGGTCTAGTGGTTCTAGGCGCGCAGTCCGGAGCCGCGGGACTGCTACGGTCGCAGGTTCGAATCCTGCCTCGGGCATGGATGTGTGTGATGTCCTTAGGTTAGTTAGGTTTAATTAGTTCTAAGTTCTAGGGGACTGATGACCACAGAAGTTAAGTCCCATAGTGCTCAGAGCCATTTGAACCATTTTTTCTACTGTGTATGTCGTTTTGTAAGCTTTGATTTGGCCAGGATGCGGCTTAAAAATGTTCCACGACACTTTAGATCTTTTTGATTGATCCTTTATCATTTCAAGCACACAACGGACAACGAAATTTAAGGTGTTTAACACAGGAAATATGTTCCCTATCTTTAAACACACTGTTGCTTTCTTATTATCTGCACTGTCTGTCATAAAATGAAATTTTCAAATTTTTTCAGTTATCTTTCGTTTCACGCTGAATATCAATATTTCATGTTTCAGGTATTCAATTACATTACAAATAACCTAGAAACGCTTAACGTAATTCCTAGACGTCTTCTAATATATAGTGTGCTGTGGTACTAGGTAAGAAATTCTATAGCACATAAAGTCCATACACCTGCCGCAGTGATATGTGAGAAACAGATTTCAGTTTTTTTTATCTTTCCCTTGGCCCACAAAGCGAGCACCAAGCGAACCACTAGTCAGAAAACACAGCGAAGAGCTTGGGTTATTAGGTTTGAGGTAATGTAGTTCAATAAAACATGAATGTAATACGATAAAAAGAAAGCCTGTAAGTATTTGATAGTTTTAAGTCTGACTCACTTATCTCGAACCATATCAATACTCTTCACTTTTTTTATGGTGCCCGACTGCCTTAATGTTTATGCATAAGGGTTTTGAAATTTCACAACACACTAATTGGTATCACCCTCCTTATAAATTTTACACTGTCGACATACACGAGTAATGTGACAGCGCTGACACCTATGAAACAGGTTACTGTTTCGTTACTGAATATGCCACATGTCTTTCCTAAGAGTCGTTAGGCGCATTTTATCTTGTGTTTCGGCAGATATTTGCTATTTCGTCAGCCCAAGTAAATACCGTGCGTCACGTCTTTTGTGCGCGCCGAGTACAACAGAAAAAAGAATTAAGAAAATGAAATCAGAATTTTACGTGCCGACTTAACAGAGCGCTCCCAGATTAGTCTAGTTCGATGTGCATGTATTAACAGGACAGTAAAACACCAAGAATAAACAGCAGTCGAGCAGTGTCTGTACCGCTGGATGCTGTGTGGTAGTAATCAGTGCGGGCCAGGGCAGTGCTGCCGCTGTTCGAGTTTGGTTATTCTACGTGTTTCACTGCCCCGTTAGTACATAACGATCAAACGGATATCGGACTATATCAATCTGGGATCGCTCTATCGAATGTGCACGTTAATTTTCGATTTCAAAATAACTGTAACGTGAAACAGATCGACACTTTTTGTCGAAACTGGGTGTCGCATAAAAGACATGACGAGCAGTACTTGTTCAGGATGACTGCAGCTAATGAATGTAAAAACTTAATTGCAAATATCTGCTCAAACACCACGGAAAATGCACCTGACGCCTCTCAGGATAGACACCATTTATATATTTTCTAATATTGGTTGTGGATGCTCCTCTTACCGAATAAGATGGTCGACTTCAAACACATGAAGCTTCGTTTTCTGAAAGACGATTACAGTTTAAAGTAACATCGACAGCGAAGTCATTAGAGACGGTTTTTTCTCTCGATATTTCGTCTAAGAAGTCCACAATTTGATTTTTCTCCGCTCCTTAATGGCACGACACAATCAGAAAACATACTAACAGAAATAATCACTCCAGTCTCCTCAAATCACAATTTAGTTTTATAATCGAACTTCGTAAGGAGATCTAAACAATTGATCTTACAGATACATAGTGCCAGCGCAAGGCGCTAACGCTATCTACTGCACGCGGAGGGTGTTTGAATTAATGAGGCTAAGAACTTGTTGAATTGTGGAGCCCTAAACAGTCAATGATCACAAATTAAGTAAAGAACAAGTTTTCCATCAAAGGCTGTTTTAGATTCAACAAGTTCGTAGACATTTGTTCGCTGTATTCTTAATAGTGGTCACGTCACCCTTCGTCTTCACAGTACTCACAAAATTCAGGAAAAGCCTATTTCACTAGCTACAATTACCTCCGTACGACGGGGTTTTATGTGACGTGGCTATTGTTGAAGATTCACAGATTCCGGCTATGTCCCGTTTCCAGTAGTAACATATTGGCTTTTCCGATTTCATTTATGTAAAACAACATTTTATGTAAATGAGAGTAAGCCAACTGTTTCTGGTGCCCTCTTCTTAAGAAAATACTTTCGCCAAGACAGAAAAATATTTATATATTTCATTTCATGTAATTTTTCACGTCACAATATTCCTCACCAGATTTTGAAAAAGTATTTACTACAGGCGAGGCGTTAAAATCTTATTTTCTTAACGCACATTTTACCTTATCATTGGTCGCCGTGATCACCATGGGGTACACTGAAGGAGTCTCCCAAAAGACTGCTTTTAAACTTATCAGCAATCGGATGTACCCTGGGAAACTCTAACGTTAGGGTGAAGCCAATTCTTTTAACCAGCGGGATACTTGCCTTCCTCAAGTTTAGCGAAAACTTCAATTAATACTGAAGAGTTATAAAGCAAAAATTTTTATTAGCTGACGTGTGTAAACAACTTAAAATTTACGTACTTACTGTGCAAGAAACGCATCATGGAGCTACAAATAACACACCAAAAATGGTTGGAATGACACTGGTCGTACAACTAAATGGACGTGGTGTGTTGGTAAGACCAGGGATAAATATTAAGTCCATAGGTGCGACAAGCACGGGTAACGTAGTATTAACAACGGCAGAACTACAGACCCGCACAATAACATTAGTCTACAAATCATCCTAGTGCCGACTTCAGTTTCAACAAATCCAGCAATTTCATCTCTAAGAGTGTCAAGTTTATATTGGCAGATTCCTACTGCAGAAACACAAGCGGGAGCTATGAAAACTACAGGTAAGGAAGGAGATGAGCTGGATAGCTGGATGAGAAGGGAAGGCCAGAAACTCATACTTGATCGTAGGGTGAGACCATGTTTTCAAAGAGGAAGGCATAATTCGGACAATGTTTTCATCAGTCAGCAAGCAGCCCAACTTGTGGTAAAAACAGTCGATGAACCGATACCAAAATCCCAGCATAATTTCGTAATATGTGTAGTAGTCGGAATTATCGCCCCAGGAGAAGTGCCTTTAAATGACGACCAAACTTTAAAAAGGCGCCAAGGTGAGATTTCTCAAACCAACTGCACAGTGATGTTACAAAACTTAAAACGACTTCAAAATCGTACGAGTATTCCGTAGCCATAGTAAAGAAGATCCTACGGAAGAACATAGTTCGTGAGAGCAGAACACAATACATAACCGTTTTCAACCAGGGCTCACTTGGCATAATCAAGATAAACACGGAAGAGACTAACTACTTGAAGATGTCATTCAAGCAAATAAAGAGCTTATGATACTTATCGCAGAAGGCAGATGGGAAAATTTGTCAAATCTTATAGCTTATTTAGATATGGCTCAAAACAGTAGAAAGGCATGAAAACTAATTAAAAATCTCATCAATTATCCTAAAAAAACTATCAGAGTAATTCACCATAGTAACGCCAAATGAAATAAAGAACTACTTAAGAACTGTAAAGTAGGGAAGGAGTCACGAACTAAAAAATTGTCGCTATCCAACGAGAAAAAAAACTTTCTGACCTTACCTTTTATAGGGACAGAGTTGGTAGGTGCCTTAAAGCAAATGAAAAGAAACGAAGCTGCAGGCCCAGATATAAGAACATAGTAGCAAAAGAATTTAATACCAGGGAACGGTGTTACAAAAAGGTACGGCCAAACTTTCAGGAAACATTCCTCGCACACAAATAAAGAAAATATGTTATGTGGACATGTGTCCGGAAACGATTAATTTTCATGTTAGAGCTCATTTTAGTTTCGTCAGTATGTACTGTACTTCCTCGATTCAACGCCAGTTGGCCCAATTGAAGGAAGGTAGTGTTGACTTCGGTGCTTGTGTTGACATGCGACACATTGCTCTACAGTACTAGCATCAAGCACATCAGTACGTAGCATCTACAGGTTAGTGTTCATCACGAACGTGGTTTTGCAGTCAGTGCAATGTTTACAAATTCGGAGTTGGCAGATGCCCCTTTGATGCATGGATTAGCACGGGGCAATAGCCGTGGCACAGTACGTTTGTATCGAGACAGATTTCCAGAACGAAGGTGTCCCGACGGGAAGACGTTCGAAGCAATTGATCGGCGTCTTAGGGAGCACAGAACATTCCAGCCTATGACTCGCGACTGGGGAAGACCTAGAACGACGAAGACACCTGCAATGGACGAGGCAATTCTTCGTGCAGGTGACGATAACCCTAATGTCAGCGTCAGAGAAGTTGCTGCTGTACAAGGTAACGTTGACCACGTCTCTGTATGGAGAGTGCTACGGGAGAACCAGTTGTTTCCGTACCATGTACAGCGTGTGCGGGCACTATCAGCAGCTGATTGGCCTCCACGGGTACACTTCTGCGAATTGTTCATCCAACAATGTGTCAATCCTCATTTCAGTGCAAATGTTCTCTTTACGGTTGAGGCTTCATTCCAACGTGGCCAAATTGTAAATTTTCACAATCAACATGTGTGGGCTGACGAAAATCCGCACGAAATTGTGCAATCACGTCATGAACACAGATTTTCTGTGAACATTTGGGCAGGCACTGTTGGTGATGTCTTGATTGTGTTGGTTGGTTTGTGGGATTAAAGGGACCAGACTGCGACGGTCATCGGTCCCTTGTGTCTTGATTGGGCCCCATGTTCTTCCACCTACACTCAATGGAGCACGTTATCATGATTTCATACGGGCCACTCTACCTGTGCTGCTAGAACATGTGCCTTTACTAGTACGACACAACATGTGGTTCATGCACGATGGAGCTCCTGCACATTTCAGTCGAAGTGTTCGTACGCTTCTCAACAACAGATTCGGTGACCGATGGATTGGTAGAGGCGGACCAATTCCATGGGCTCCATGCTCTCCTGACCTCAACCCTCTTCACTTTCATTTATGGGGGCATTTGAAAGCTCTTGTCTACGCAACCCCGGTACCAAATGTAGAGACTCTTCGTGCTCGTATTGTGGACGGCTGTGATACAATACGCCATTCTCCGGGGCTGCATCAGCGCATCAGGGATTCCATGCGACGGAGGGTGGATGCATGGATCCTCGCTAACGGAGGACATTTTGAACATTTCCTGTAACAAAGTGTTTGAAGTCACGCTGATACGTTCTGTAGCTGTGTGTTTCTCATTCCATGATTAATGTGATTTGAAGAGAAGTAATAAAATGAGTTCTAACATGGAAAGTAAGCGTTTCCGGACACATGACCACATAACATATTTTCTTTCTTTGTGTGTGAGGAATGTTTCCTGAAAGTTTGGCCGTACCTTTTTGTATCACCCTGTATACCTACGTTGGCAGAGAAAAGCGCATGTAGTAATTATTCAAGCAGGGAAAAGAACCTACAGATCCCAAGACTTTCCACTCTACCTCGGTTTTGTGTCAGTTGTATATAGTGTTTGAGAGAATTGTACTGATTATAATTTAAGCAAGTACAAACGAAAAAATCGCTCCAGAGCAAACTGTATTTATACTAGGGAAGTCATTCTCTAGCAGTTAACTCTAAATAATGAAAAGTGTGAGGTCATCCACATGAATGCTGAAAGGAATCCATTAAACTTCGTCCACACGATAGATCAATCAAATTTGATGGCAGAAATTCAATTAAATACCTAGGAACTACACATACGAACAACTTAAATTGGAATGAACACACAAAAAACATTGTGGGGAAGGTGAACGAAGACTGCGATTTATTGGCAGAACAGTTAGATGGTGCAATAGATCTACTGAAGAGACTGCCTGCACTACGCTTGTCCATCTCCTTTTGGAGTACTACTACGCTGTGTGGGATCCTCGCCAAATAGGACTAACGGAGTACCATCGAGAAAGTTCAAAGAAGAGCAGCACGTTTTGTATTACTGAGAAATAGGGGAGAGAGTGTCACGGACACTATACAGGATTTGGATTTGACACCATTAAAACAAAGGCGTTTCTCGTTGCGGCAGGATTTCCTCACGAAATTTCGATCACAAACTTTCTCCTCCGAATGCGAAAATACTTTGTTGTCGCCGACCTACATATGGAGGGACGATCATCATCATAGAATCTCACCAATTGTCACGCACCGGAATTTTATTCATTAATTTTTTATTGAGAGAAAGTGATTTCGTGTAACATACCTTTCGCTTCGTCTCAGACTATACATTACAACATATGTAACGTAGCTGAAGGATCGAAATAGTTTTTAATCTTGGAAAATGATACCGATATGCATCTAAATTCAAGAGTAAAGGAAATCATGTAATAGCTCTGAAATCATGCGCTGTTGTAACCCGGTGGCGAACAGAGCAACTGTTGACTTCAGCTCTCCACAGCCTTTTGGATGTTTCGACAGACGTAGCTGAGCGTTCAACGAAGATGGATCGCTAGTGTTTACTTGCTCTGTGCATTTCAACGATATCGACAAGAAGAGCTTAAGGGAATCCACTGGGCTCATTCGATTAATCAAGAAACATAATCACTAGACACTTTTCAACCACAGCTCAAAGAACTAAGGAGCAACAAGAACAATTTGTCTTAAAAATTACTTTTGCATGTTTGTTACAAATTTCAGCTAGCTGCATTGCGTGTTGGAGACACGTTTACTAACTTTATGGCGAAAAGCAATATTAACTACAACTTGACGATGAGAAGAATTTTAACTTTCAAAAAAACGTGTATTGAATCCCAATGAAGCAAATACGACAGTATTATGCGGTACAAATGGTTCAAATGGCTCTGAGCACTATGGGACTCAACATCTTAGGTCATAAGTCCCCTAGAACTTAGAACTACTTAAACCTAACTAACGTAAGGACATCACACACACCCATGCCCGAGGCAGGATTCGAACCTGCGACCGTAGCAGTCCCGCGGTTCCGGACTGCAGCGCCAGAACCGCTAGACCACCGCGGCTATGCGGTACACTGAAGCCAGTAAGTGATCTATATAAATAAATATATAACTGTTTTTATCTCTTTGTGTATCGACTCAAATTATTCGATAACAGGATTACACAGTTCTCTTTAGGCAGTCGTTCTGTGTGTGCTATCTTTGACACAAGAAATGCCTGTACTGTGTGAAAAGGCTACAAAGTAGTTAATTCCTCTGATGATTCCAACATCTATTTGCCAACGTATGCACCATACACGCAATAAAGAACACCAATAGTGCACTTTGTTACTCGGTAACTGCTCGTCACCTGGTTTTCATTCTAAAGTGTGGAGTCGTCCACTGCGCCACTTAGGAGTACTACACTGCAGGGAGACCCGGTACTTCTGTCGTACGACGGCCAGCTTCTGCAGTGGGAAGTTGCGGCTGCATAACCGTAATGTCGCTGGACGGCAGTTCCCGTGTTCCGGCCACTTGGCGTAGCGTGCGAAACACCCCACTTAACGCTGTGGGCTATCGAAAAGCCGGCGATTTGCCGTACTGCGGAAGCCGTAGCGTGTGAAGATAAGGACGGGTCGGCCACGAATTGCATGCGGAAAAGAAAACAAGGATACTCACAAAATGTATTCGGTACTCCCTGTCACTAACGTCTTGCTACACTCAGAATAAATAATTAGGGGAATACGGAAACTGCTGTGTCGGTACGAACGTTCCGGCAAGAGGAAAAGCGAGTAACGAAACCTTTCTATTATTTCGAGATGGCTGGGTGCAACGAATTAGTACAACACGGAAACTACTTACTCTTCCCTAGTCAGGCACGAAGCTCGTACGGGTACTTCAGGTGTCAAGGAATAGCCGGCACTCAGTGACGAATACATATTATATGGAACAGCCTTAGAACAGAGGTATAATTTTATTGGTGCGGTCCTTCTGCGGTAGTTGATCCGGCGAGTAGTGGAATGCTCTCTACATCTGTATCTACGTACATACTGCGCAATCTTTACAAAAATCGAAGTACTTATACCTTTGGTAATAGGGTGCATGCATGACATCGCTGATTATACCGTGGGTATTGGGTTAATGGTTAAGTGGTGGGTTCGCATCCAGGAGAAAGACGGTTGCAGTATCGATCCGGCCATCCAATTTACGTTTCCGTAGCATCCCTAAACGGATTACATCAAATTACGGCAGGGTTTGTCTAAATATGAAACGAACAATTTCCTTACGCATGTGCCTCCTATCTTAGCTTGTGCTCGGTCTCTAATCACGCTGTCGTCGTCAGAAGGCTTAAACTTTAATGTCCGCTCCTATCCTACTTCGGAGATATTACGCATTCTGCGTTCAGCTGTCCCCCCGGTGACAAGTACGAAGTCAGATGTCATTCAAGTGATGTGACACACCCAGATTTTCCATCGCTAAAGGGAAATTTCATACTGAAATATACACTAGGAATGGAATCTACATGTTAGAAGAACGAAGAGAGGACATTGTCGCTAAAGACTAGAGGAAATTTAAATGGGTATTTTTTATGAATTATAATCTTTTTTACTATCTTGAAAATTTTTGACGAATATGTTTGTAAATATATCTTTAATATAGCCTAAAAGCATAAAAAAATTGATAGCAACGACTGTGAAGTCTTTATGTGTCATTTCAGACTGTTGGTTTGGGTGTGTGGATGGGCAGGTGCGCGGGTAGCCTCCGCAACTCCGGAGACTCCGGAAACTTCAGATCTGCCCAAATTTTCAGCACACTATGTCTACTCAAGCGTGAATGTAAGCAGCACCTCCATGACACATAGGATCAAGTAGAGAGACACGTCATATGACTCTTATGGACAACACATTTGTTCAAACATTTCCTGATGAATGTACCGTTTCATAGCAGCGCGCCAACGTTAATGGTTCAAATGGCTCCAAGCACTATGGAACTTAACATCTGAGGTCAGCAGTCCCCTAGACTTAGAACTACTTAAACCTAACTAACCTAAGGACATCACACACAGCCATGCTCGAAGTAGGACTCGAACCTGCGACCGTAGCAGCAGCGCGGTTCCGGACTAGAGCGCCTATAACCGCTCGGCCACAGAGGCAGGCCGCAAACGTTTACTCACGGCCTTAGATTTACCAGTCGTCAATCAAGAATATGAAATATTATGGAGATTGAGTCTTCATATCTGTACCTTGTTGCAGGATTCACGGAAACTATTCAGCTGCTAATTTATAACTAACAATTTGTGAAGTAGTTTTATTATCCCAACTGACGTCCAATGACGTTAAAACTCAATGACAATAGTGTTATAGATTATATTGCACCACAAAGTCAAATAAGTTAATTCAGTTTCATCAGAATACATATGCTAAGCAGCAAAAACCATTACAGTGAATTATTACCGTTACGAGTTCTGAGTCCGATTTTGGCAAATGGAGTTTCCTTGTGTATACCGAAAGTACCAGTTCACAACGGAAATCTTTGTTACTCATATGATACGTTGCACTTCCTGCGACTGTACATCAGTTATCTGTATAACTAGTGACAAAGCTTCAGAAATAAGTCGAACAGACAGTTTTTCTACAGCAGCATAGGTCTTAAGGAAACTGCAATAACACCAGTGTTTGGATATTTTGGCCGCCGCAAACGCGAAAAAATGAACTTCTACGTCACATTTCCCCACTTCAGAATGTCTATGTTAGGAATATTTTTTAAACGATACTTAGAGAAATTATTATTTAGAGAGATCTATTACCGTTACTTGTGCCTTTCATCTGACGAGTTCCTGTTATCTATGTAAATTAATAAGCTTAACTCGAGGATAGCCCAAGGAGCAGGTACGAGCTTCGGTTGAGTTCTTTATTAACTACAGAACAGTTTGAGAGTTAAAATTCTTTGAGAATATGTAAGAATCATGAAATGTATGAAATGTCTTCAGGTAAAGTTCTTCATGGTTCCAGGAAACGTGGCCTATTTCCCTAGAAAAAGGATCAAGGTGTATGTGAGACCTAATAATGCCTGGAAATTCAAAGCCTATGGCCGAAATATCGAACACTGAGCTGGTAAATTTTTCATTACTTCAATTAAAAAAAAAAAAGGAGATGGGAAATCTACACACAATCTCGATCACACAAATTCGTATTTTGTCTTAAATACTGTACCACACAATTGTCTGAGTATAGGTCTATAATATAAAAGTGATAAAAAGATTATGATGCAATCTATAGTATTGTCCAAAGATCGCGTTGCCACACCAACACATGACACTACAAGAGACGTTAGCGCGGGCTCGCTGAAATCCGTGATAATCAATGGGAGACACTCCAGAAGACAAGCCCTACCCCTTAGTATAGCGCCGGCCGAAGTGGCCGCGCGGTTCTGGCGCTGCAGTCTGGAACCGCGAGACCGCTACGGTCGCAGGTTCGAATCCTGCCTCGGGCATGGATGTGTGTGATGTCCTTAGGTTAGTTAGGTTTAACTAGTTCTAAGTTCTAGGGGACTAATGACCTCAGCAGTTGAGTCCCATAGTGCTCAGAGCCATTTGAACCTTAGTATAGCAGCGCCCTCATACTGAGGTCAGTATAGTGTTCGGGCATGCAAGTTCTCTCCCCTAGTTCCCTTGCTCGAGAATTCATCTACAGCAGTCAACATCATCATATAGAACAGTGGCACTTTCTGATGAAACTTACTTTCGTAAATGTTGTATTTCGTAAGGCAAGAGATCAGTTTGTTAACTTGCGCATCAATTGATGCTTTCATAGTGAATGACATTTGTAAGTTACCACACAACCTGTAACACCATAGCTGTAACGCTCTACTGATTTATTTTGCCTTTTGTTTTATTTAATGTTATATCTTTGAGTTTCTGTAAATGTTGTTGGATTGAATCCATATCATGAGAGTGTTTATTCTTTTCTCTGTTAAAAACCTTGATGTCGTTTAGAATGTGGGAAGTTTGACCTATGTAATATGTAAGATATGAGTAAATGATATGTTTGTCTTTCTCACTTAATGTCTTTGGTTACCTTAGAGATTGAATAATTTTGTTTAAATAATTTTTTTGTAGAAATTCCAATATGTGCAAATATTCTGTTTTATTTAACATGATTGTTTGCTTTTATGTAAACTGCTGACCTTCACTTAGGGTTCTTAATTATTTTATATGCAAAAGGTAGTGTGGTTCTCCTCGGGAACGGAACTGTGTAGCGCGCGCAAATTGTGGTTGGCCTAGGTAGAAAAGGTGGAATTTAGAGTTAGTCGGGGGCGAGCTACCAAATTGTGAACTGCTCATGTAAAAGTTGTGTATTGTGTTGGTCCTGAGAGATACTTTTCCTGGCGCTTTCCAATGCCTCGGATGGATGGATAAAGAACCGGAGCTATTCTGGAATTGATGTCTATCATCGCTACCAAGAAATGACAAAGTCTGGCAATTCTACCTGCAAATCCGCTTACCAACATGCGGTTGCCACCACATTGCGCAATCACTGTAACAGAACACTATAATAATGTACAGTGAAGGATCAGCTTATTGGATGTGTTAGTGTGCTCAAATATAAGGTAATTTATAACTGAATTTATGTACCTACCTTGATTTTTTCCTTATCATAACACCTCTCAGGTTCCTCTCCGTTTGAACTAAAGTGATTACCGAGTGTCCTTATTCAAAGAACATTAAAGCCTAGTGTTTTAACTAATTAATGCCTCTTGAACATAGTAAAAATAAAGTTAAATTTAATGTGGCAAGAGAGTGAACTAAAGTAATTGATGCTTACAGAAAATAATTTTTTTCATTAAAAACTGCTTATTAATACGTTGTTGCCAACTTCAAAATTGAAAGTTCTTAAGACTGAGGCTTATAAAGTTTTGCTTAGTAAATGATCACATTGCAGCTTGTTGTAAATCGCAAAAGGTGAGTCAGTATCTTACAAGTATGTTAATTTTGTGTCTCACTGTAGAAAAAGTGGAAAACTGCAATAGTGGAAAGTTATATACTCATGCTTGCTAAGACCTTGTTTCTTTTGGGTATTGAAAGTGCATATTAATAGTGTAATAGTATCCACTGGTCACCCTTTGTGCTCATGATAAATAACAATTAATAGAAAGACCACTATTAATGAAAACAATAATTTCTTTACTCAAAATTCAGTGAGAAATTTTTTGTTAGTGAAATACATTTAACTTTCATTCTAATTAGAAAAATATTTAGCTGATAGAGAGAGACTTAACTTATGACCAGTTCATAATTTTGCAGTGAACTACATTTGCAATTTTTTATAAGATATCAAAATGTTTGAAAAGTAATGTTGAACCTATGCCTATTTTATGATTCTACAGTGAAAATTGATAGTAACATTATTGAGACCATTCAGTTTGAACAAACCTTGAAGGCAAAAAAAGTATATGTCGTTTTCTGTTGCCATTATGCAAATAGCAAAGTTATCTTATAACTGTTAGCATTTTCTATAACGTGAACATATGCAGGTGTCAGAGTTCATTGCACTCGCGTATGGCAAAATCTAGGTTGTGTTTGTCCGTTAAAGTTACTCAAACTTATTTTCATAAACAAGAATGTCAATAATTCTCTTGCCTAATTAGGCTGGCGACCGTTTTGTTTATCCTTTAAACAGTGTGGATAGGGTAAATATTATTTATTACTGTTTAAATATTTACGTATTTCTGACTTTAGCTTCCGATACGTTAGGTATGTCACGATCAACATAACAAAATTCCTCTCAGAGGGTAACACTGTTCTGTTGCTTTATACCATAATTACTCTAACAAAATAGTTCCATTTTACAAACTGCCTCCAGCTTTGAGGTTATGGTATAGCAGTAGCGGACACGTGTGTTATAAACCCCCTTGTAAAGAATTTTGTCGAATTCCTCTAAACCTGTGATTTATTTATATAATAAATTAGACTAATATTTGTGTTCTAGTTTGAAGAGTCTCCTCCCAGAGCAAACAACGAACCCACAGCCATGGCCCGACGAAAGTAGTTCCTTCGACGGCCGGTGTGGCCGTGCGGTTAAAGGCGCTTCAGTCTGGAACCGCGTGACCGCTCCGGTCGCAGGTTCGAATCCTGCCTCGGGCATGGATGTGTGTGTTGTCCTTATGTTAGTTAGGTTTAAGTAGTTCTAAGTTCTAGGGGACTGATGACCACAGATGTTAAGTCCCATAGTGCTCAGAGCCATTTGAACCATTTTGTAGTTTCTTCCGGGAACAACACAGTAAGTTCTGTTAGACATTTAATAAGAGTACAATGAGGTGACAAGTCATAGCATACCTCTTAATATCGTGTCGAACCTTCTTATGTCCGCTGTAGTCCAGCAGTTCGACGCGGAATGGACTCAACAAGTCACTGGAAATTCCCTGCAAAATATCGGGCAATGCTGCCTCTACAGCCGTCCATAACTGCGAAAGTGTTGTCGGTGCAGGAGTTTGCGCCCCAACTGTCCTCTCTATTACATGCGGTAAATGTTCGATGGGATTTACGTCGGGCGATATGGATGGCAAAATAATAATAAAAAAAAATGTTCAGATGTGTGTGAAATCTTATGGGACTTAACTGCTAAGGTCAACAGTCCCTAAGCTTACACAGTACTTAACCTAAATTATCCTAAGGACAAACACACACACCCATGCTCAAGGGAGGACTCGAACCTCCGCCGGGACCAGCCGCACAGTCCATGACAGCCGCGCCTAAGAGCGCTCGGCTAATCTCGCGCGGCGATGGCAAAATCATTCGCTCTAATTATCCATGATGTTCTTCAAGCCAATCACGAACAATTGGGGCCCGGTGACATCACGCATTGTCACCCATAAAAATTTTGTCTTTGTTAAGGAACATCAAGTCCATGAATGGCTACAGATGATCTCCAAGTAGCCGAAAATAACCATTTCCAGCCATTGATCGTTTCAGTTGGATCAGAGGACCCGGTTCATTCCATATAGACACAGCCCACACTACTGTGAAGCCACCAGCTTGCCCAGCGTCTTGTTGGGAACTGGGGTCCATGGCTTCGTGGAGTCTGCGTCTTACTCTAACCCCACCATCAGCGCCTACCAACTAAAACTGGGACTCACCTGATGAGTCCACGGTTTTCCAGTCGGTTAGGGTCTAACTGATACGTTCACAAGCCAAGTGAGGCACTGCAGGCGATGTCGTGTTGTTAGCAGAAGCACTCGCATCGATCGTCTGCTGCCATAGCCCATTAACGCCAAATATCGCCGCACTGCCCTGAAGGATAAGTTCGTCGTTTGTCCGACATTGACTTCTACGGTAATTTCACGTAGAGTTTCTCGTCTGTTAACACTGATGACTCTACGCAAACGCCACTAATCTCGGTCGTTAAGTGAAGGCCGTCGGTCACTGCAATATCAGTGGTGAGAGATAATACGCTAAAATTTGGTGTTCTCGGCACACTCCTGACACTATGGGTCACGGAAAATTGGATTCTCTAACGATTTCCGAAGTGGGGTGTCGAATGCGTCTAGCACCAACTACCATTCCGCCCTCACAGTCAGTCTGGGGCTCTTCGAAGAGTACTTTGCCGATTGACTCATTGCCATGATTCGTACAAAATAACAGCACTCAATCAGCTGGTGAAAACCAGTGGACGAAGACAAATACAGACAAAATAGGTCAACAGACGACGACTGAACGAAATTTCTAGCGTGTGAATTACTTTTTTTCTCCGGTGTACACTATTTTTAAGCAAATAGTCTTCCTTGTTATGCAACTTCTGAATCAGCAAATAGTATGGTTTCTTCGCAATTGATCAGAATGGTCTGTTTTTCTGTTTTGCACCTGGTAGAAGCTTTTAAAAACAGGTCTCGGTTTTCACTTAGCCTCAGTTCCTCAGCCATTTTTCTTTGTATCCACAATCAATCAAATTATAACTGAGTATCTAAGGCTGCACCCGTGGTAACCCCGATCAGGTTTTTAGGTGTTTCCACATATCGTATAAAATGGATGGTTTGTCCATCATTGGCTATTTATCGTGTATTACAGCCCTCCAACTACACTATGAATGATTTAGTCGTAACTAATTCTCGTGATTCTAATCTTTTGCGAAGGTAGCACCATGTCTGTATTCAGATTTGATAGACATTTGGGGCGCTACACTATATCAGTAAACACACCGGACAGGAGCTAGTTGTCGCGAGGAGACATCTCGCTAGTATCTCAATTCGAGGAGGAAGAAAGTCCACAAGTTTCTTCAGATACGAGCTATCCAGCTCAAGTTACTCAGTGAAGAGGTGGTGTCGTGTGACTAGGGCCTCCCGTCGGGTAGGCCATTTGTGAGGTGCAAGTCTTTCCATTTGATGCCACTTCGGCGACTTGCGCGTCGATGGTGATGAAATGATGATGATTAGGACAACACAACACCCAGTCCCTGAGCGGAGAAAATCTCCGACCCAGTCGGGAATCGAACCCGGGCCCTTAGGATTGACATTCTGTCGCGCTGACCACTCAGCTACCGGGGGCGGACATAGCTACTCAATTATAAGATCTGATAGCACTACCAAATTTCGAGGATGTTGATCGCCAAATCCCTACTGCTGTTCTAAGTAGTCTAAGATATTTACTATGGGATTAAGATCGGATAGTTTAATGTGCCATTCGTCGTCTTTGAATTCCTGAGTGTTCTTAAATCCAGGAACGTATGCTTTTGGCTGTGAACATGGCTGTTGTATTGGAAGACGTGTCAAAGCAAACTCACAATGAAGATGATGATCACGGGCAACACTTGGCTCCAAGAACGTTAAAATAAATAATCTGACTTGGTCCACACCCCATTCACGTACGGTAGATTCACCTTCCGGATAGGTCTGCAGGCGGTTTCTTGTTACACTCCTGGAAATGGAAAAAAGAACACATTGACACCGGTGTGTCAGACCCACCATACTTGCTCCGGACACTGCGAGAGGGCTGTACAAGCAATGATTACACGCACGGCACAGCGGACACACCAGGAACCGCGGTGTTGGCCGTCGAATGGCGCTAGCTGCGCAGCATTTGTGCACCGCCGCCGTCAGTGTCAGCCAGTTTGCCGTGGCATACGGAGCTCCATCGCAGTCTTTAACACTGGTAGCATGCCGCGACAGCGTGGACGTGAACCGTATGTGCAGTTGACGGACTTTGAGCGAGGGCGTATAGTGGGCATGCGGGAGGCCGGGTGGACGTACCGCCGAATTGCTCAACACGTGGGGCGTGAGGTCTCCACAGTACATCTGTGTTGTCGCCAGTGGTCGGCGGAAGGTGCACGTGCCCGTCGACCTGGGACCGGACCGCAGCGACGCACGAATGCACGCCAAGACCGTAGGATCCTACGCAGTGCCGTAGGGGACCGCACCGCCACTTCCCACCAAATCAGGAACACTGTCGCTCCTGGGGTATCGGCGAGGACCATTCGCAACCGTCTCCATGAAGCTGGGCTACGGTCCCGCACACCGTTAGGCCGTCTTCCGCTCACGCCCCAACATCGTGCAGCCCGCCTCCAGTGGTGTCGCGACAGGCGTGAATGGAGGGACGAATGGAGACGTGTCGTCTTCAGCGATGAGAGTCGCTTCTGCCTTGGTGCCAATGATGGTCGTATGCGTGTTTGGCGCCGTGCAGGTGAGCGCCACAATCAGGACTGCATACGACCGAGGCACACAGGGCCAACACCCGGCATCATGGTGTGTGGAGCGATCTCCTACACTGGCCGTACACCACTGGTGATCGTCGAGGGGACACTGAATAGTGCACGGTACATCCAAACCGTCATCGAACCCATCGTTCTACCATTCCTCGACCGGCAAGGGAATTTGCTGTTCCAACAGGACAATGCACGTCCGCATGTATCCCGTGCCACCCAACGTGCTCTAAAAGGTGTAAGTCAACTAACCTGGCCAACACGATCTCCGGATCTGTCCCCCATTGAGCATGTTTGGGACTGGATGAAGCGTCGTCTCACGCGGTCTGCACGTCCAGCACGAACGCTGGTCCAACTGAGGCGCCAGGTGGAAATGGCATGGCAAGCCGTTCCACAGGACTACATCCAGCATCTCTACGATCGTCTCCATGGGAGAATAGCAGCCTGCATTGCTGCGAAAGGTGGATATACACTGTACTAGTGCCGACATTGTGCATGCTCTTTTGCCTGTGTCTATGTGCCTGTGGTTCTGTCAGTGTGATCATGTGATGTATCTGACCCCAGGAATGTGTCAATAAAGTTTCCCCTTCCTGGGAAAATGAATTCACGGTGTTCTTATTTCAATTTACAGGAGTGTATATATTCATATTAGCTCGAAACTATTTATTTGTGGCCCGTGTGTTTCCAATCCTAATGTAATTTATATTGAATACTCACTAATTTCTCGTTATTTAACTGAACTGATGTTTCCTTCTACACAGCTGTACAGATAAAACATAGGCAGTCAATCACATGAACTTATAGACGACTCTTAGATTGTCACTTAGGCGTGGTTTGCCTATGTCACTTCTGGATTTATTAACGGCCGCAACACAGAAACATTAAATCTCATAATAAAAGTGAGTTTTTTGATATTCATGCCACAAAAATAAATTTTCCGACATCTGTATAACAAAAGTAATGCTGAAATTTGCACCGCGTTTATTATTTCACAGTAGTCAAATGTAGACAAATACGGAGATCGTTTCGCTATACAATATGTGTTATGAAGAGGCTACAACTCTAGATTTTTTGCATCTGCTCTAAAACAGGAATGAAACATTTAAAAATCTGTAATAACCCGAAGTTATTGGTTGCTGATGAACTCTAGGTACATTGCTTGAAAAAGAACACTCGCAGAGTTTCGCCATGTAGAGAATAAAAGCTTATTTTTGCTAGAGCTGCATTTGAGGCGATACAATGTACCTTTCTCCGGAACGAGTGTATTATCAAAAATAAACCTTAACGTAGATATATTTTTTACATTGAATTTCCCAGATATTGGTTATCCGTTACCGATAAACCGGTGTAATAAAGCTGGCAGGGCTCTTTCGCAGACTGGTAACGTGGGACTTCCAGTAGTGACTGAAGAGCTCAGCTCTGTTTTTAATTTTTCTGTGATTCCTCAGGAGATCGTATTTTCCCATGTAACATACATGGTTTTATTTAGTTCAGCTACTATTTTTAGGTACTATAGAACGATAGGAAGTGCATTTTAGTTGGTAGTAGCGGAAAACCTAAGAGAACAGCTCCTCGTCAACGCCTTGACACCCTTCCCTAGGTACTACGAGCTTCTTCACGACCATAAAAACCGACTACTATGCTGTATAATACCTATATTAAGGTAGTGCCACAAATCAATAAAACAGCGCGAAACGTGGTTCACACGCCTTACAAAACGTTCTAGATAAGTTCGTGGACCACGAAGTTTACAAAATCACGCAAAACGAACAATAAATACGTATAACCACCAGGAAACAGCGTAAAGCACTTATGACAAGATGTCTAAGTCACCAGTTTCTCACAGTGGGCTATGCTTAAAGTATCTGACTTTTACATTAACAAAAAAAGTAAGTGTGAAATGCATATAGTTCAAGGTAGTTACCCCCAGCGAAAAATAACCAATTATCGTACCTGTTTGTCTATAGGAGCTTGTGCTGAATCTTTAAAATTATAATACAGCATTCAGTTTAAATGAGGTTTATCTATTACAAACTATAGTGGCGGCTGTGTCTTCATTTTGCAAATTTCTAGGTTCTCTGCTATGCAGAGCGCTAGTGGTGTACCTATATGGTACTATTTTCTAGTAGTTTGAACTCAGACATCATAATTAGTCGTCATTTCCGTACGTCAGCTTGCCCTAGCCTACCTCGCCTATTCAGCTCCTATTTAGAAATAAATGGTTTTAACTAGATTTTTTGTTTTACTTGGCTTCGCAAATAAACAGTCGCATTCACAAGCAGTAGCAGCATGAGCATTTTGTGAGGCCAGATGTCCACTCCCTCATACCATGCTTATCAGTCTGTAACAATATCCGGCGAGCAAAGTTTTTTGCATCACTGGGTAATTAATTTCCCTGTTGTATAAGCGCCAGTATATGTAACATATGCTTATGATGGAACTGTTGCGCGTTATCACTTTTAACAAATACATTGGGGTCATACGCAAATATTATTTAAATCAACCAGAAAAAGAGAAAAAATTGCGTTGATGGTGTACAATGTCGCTACCGTTATTTTATGGAGTGATTTACGTATGGTTGATAACTTACATTTCTAGTATTGTATTTTTTTCTGAAGAATTCAAATAACATATTTGGTAACTCGCGTAGGGTAAGTATACGAAACATAAAGGAAAAAATACCCACGTTTTACAAAGTGTTTAAAAGATTCTTCTGATTTCACAATACTTAATTTGCTACACGAATGTATACTTTTGGGATAGATTTTAACTCTATCAGTTTAAGACAAAGTCCGTAAACGAGTCCGAAATCATTTTACGACACTTCATTTGTAAGGGTCCGATTTGATCACATAAATTTACGTTTCACAATTACCTGTTTTGACAACTGCCATCTTCATATTACGAAAATATTTTGATGTGAGTTCAACCTTCATATCTATGTAGATTTTGATGTTGATAGCTACATCAGAATACAGATTCTGACGTTGATGTCTGTCAGGCACTTAAATGTGGTAGATGTACATCAGAATACAGATTTTGACGTTGATACCCACATCAGAATATTTTTATAAACTGAAGATGGCAAGACCGAAACCAGTAATCGCAAAATGTAAAATATATGTGGTAAAGACGAAAGGCTTTAACTTATTCGTAACACAGAATTACTTTTATTTCTAGAAGAAACATTTCATTATACAAGGATATATCTTTTTCGTGCTGGCAAATATTAACTTGGTGAGCTCTTTTATAAGTACGTTTAGAATCAGAATTTTCATTTATAATTTATGTATGTTCAAAGTAAGCTCCACGGGACATACGACAAACACGCAGACGATAGACAAACTCGTCTCATAGTTCTGCAAGCATGTCTGTAACCACTGCCTCCAGTGCAGTTGGTATGCATTGTCGCCGTTCAGCCTAAGTAGTTAGTAAGAGGAGGCATTTAGAAGCTAACTGTCAGAAAGCACCTCAACAAACAGAACACTCAGCGTGAGATCAAATGACTTTTCAGACCAACGATGTAGTTTGTAATCAGCACCTCCTTTGCGTATGACTGAGGTTCAGTGCAATACTCTTGACCGAATAACCCCTATCAGTACGATGCAGTTTGTAATCAGCACCTCCTTTGCGTATGACTGAGGTTCAGTGCAATACTCTTGACCGAATAACCCCTATCAGTTGTACACGGGCTGATGAACAAAGACTGAAACTATTTTTTCCCACAGATGTTTAAAAATCCCATTTCAATGTTTACATGATCTTCTTCAAAGTATTCTCCTCCTAATTGAATGCAATTTTACAGCGTCTCTTCTGGGCCTCGAACACATGATGCAAGCCGTTCTTTGTCTGGTCCTTGAGAATCGCCTCATTTTTCTTGAGCACTGCTTCAGAGTTCTCAAATCGAATGCACCGAAGCTTTGCCTTTAGTGACGGGATTTTAAAAAATCTCAGGCTCCAATATCAGGGCTATGAGGCAGATGCGGTACGCTGGTAATGTTGAATTGAGCGAGAAACTACCTGACTTTATATGCGACGTGAAGCTGCCCATTGTCATGATGAAGTGTGAGAAAGTTTTGGGTGTTTCTTTGAAATGTGCTTCCTCAGTTTAACCCATACTGAGGTGTAGTATGCTGCTGTAACAGTAATGTGAGGGGAAACTGCACGTTAGTAAATCATTCTGTGTCAATCACAAGATGTGGTCACCACGACTTTCCCTCAGATGGAACAACTTTCGCCTTTATAGGCGTTGCAGAACCTGGTGATTTACTTACTGTGCTGGCTCGTTTCCCTTCGGAATCACAATGCTGCAGCCATGACTCATCACCGGTGATAATCGACTCCAGAAACTCGTAACCTCCATCAGCAGAGAGACAGCACGTCACGGCTTGTCTCCATTCGCATAGCCTTTTCTTCATTAGTCAACACATGTGGCACCCAATGGCCACAAACACGGGTCATTTCGAGATGATCATGCATAATCATAAAGACACTGACAAATGAAATTCGTAACACTTCAGTGAGGTTACGTAATGTTATCCGCCGATCCTCACAGAGAATCACAGCAGTTGTTTTGATGTTGAATTCAGTCACTGTAGAAGCAGACACACCAGGCTCACCTTGCTTAACACAGACCAATAGGTCTTCTTTGAAGTCCTTTAACCACCTAAACACTCTTGCACGACGTAGTGCATCTACACCGTACGCTTTCTGCAGCTTTTCTGAAGTTTCATTGGCTGTATGGTTTAAATGAACACAGAATTTTATTGTGCCTTACTGATCCTCTCGCGTCACCTCTACCGTCTGGTATGCGAAATAAAAAGAGTGTCAACAAAATAGAGCAGTACTATCAAACTACCGATATTCATGGTACAGATAGGGAGCTGTCACGGAAGCTACAGGAAAAAAATTAGTGTGTCTTTAATGTTCAGCCCTCATAACTGATCTGCACCTGTGGAAACGGAGAACGAAAAACGACCTCTGTTGCTGCGTTATCGCCATCTCCACTCTATACGCATTGGGTAATGGACGATCGAGCGAGCTAGCTTAACCATGAATACTCTCACCGCTGACGTACAAATGTTATCATGTAAACTTTTACTTTTTATGCGTAAGTGGAAATTCACTAATTGTCTATTTTCATCCATGCTGAGGAATTATTGTGATGGTAAATGAACCTGTTTGAAAGACACTGTATTATTAAAGTATCTGTCGCTGACCAGATACCTGGGTTCATGAATTTTGTATCTTCGCTCTATGCTTCCAACCGTTTTCCATACGTGTCTATCTGCGTTACAGTACGGTCGTACGCGTCGTTCACTGAGACTACATGAAATATCCGTTTTCTCTAGTATTATTCATGTTATGGAAAACCATATAGTTTTGCCTATTTTAGATTTTTTTACCGGGAGGGTTTGCCAAGGTGCACGACAGACTAACAAGATTTTTCAGTCTGTATTTCAGTCACGTTTCATCCAGGTCACTAATTACTGATCGCTTTCCCCCTCTCAAACCTACTAATAACAGCCTAAATTGCAGCAGCGCTGTGAGATATCGAACGTATTTACGATCGACAAAGGTCCACGGCGGAGCGATGCGTATGTAGTCTCCCCCAGTGCCGAACGAGCTTCTTCTTCACTGGAGGGTGCTTTAAAAGATAAATGGCTTCCAAATCGAACAAGAGCCGTAGCGCGCCGAAAGTGAAATAGAAATAACGATTTGCTAAGCAGTGAGCAACAAACAACTACACTGATGTCCTACAGCTAAACATTAGCTCCGGAGGGAGAGAGAAAGAGAGCAATCGCTATAAAATACCGCTAAACAAGGAACTGTTAAACTTGCAGGAAATAAGTACCCCTTCTTCCAATATTTACGTAATTTCACGGTAACGCAAATCAGGACAATATTCCGGCAATACCTCAATCGTCTTAGCATTATCATTGTGGACACAGTGAAATCTGAATATTGTATCTCCTGGTGGCTTTCTTGGGTAAGTTTTTCTCTGATTTCTAGTCTCGTCAGATATGCTGGTAAACTCAACATATTTGTCCGGTCTGACTTGAGTACCAGGTTCTTTAAGACAGTCCCTTCGGAGTGACCTGAAAATTAATGTCTCGTCAACGCTCAACACCTAGCCAGTAAACCGGAAAATGCAAACCTGCCGGTAGAAATGGGTCAAGATCGCCGTAAGTTTCCATGGTACACGAAAGAGGCTATCACAGAAAAATAATTTTTAAAAGAAGATGTGGCTTTTTTATTTTATTTGCCACACAAGTGTTGTGCAGATTAGTTTCACAGACTGTATTATATAGATCTATAATGCAACATTATCATCAACTAATCCTGAAAAATATTTTAGATGAAACATAAGATTTTATGTCGTCTTTTGTTCTTACTACCTGGCCCAACTTGCAACCAATTCATTGTTTCATGCAAAGGAACCAGGCTGGGACTATCACGAAGAAAATTCTAGACTTTAAGAGCAACCCTGTTGCTCCCAAATAACTATCCTTTAGAAACGTGAGTGTAATTTTAATGTTTTAATCAATATTCGAGCAGATCTCCACACAGACTCCTAAAGAGGCGACTATTATTTGAGGTTTCGCAAATCTTAAGAAATAATGCACTTCAGTTACAGTTTTCATAATATTTTAGATGGGCATCATAGTTTTACAACAGCATGGCTGTTCAGTCGTGTTCCCCGACCATGTCTTCGCCATTCGCCTGTACTTACTGCAGAATTGCACACAATCCTGATGGCAACAGAGCAGATGTGGCGGCTACAATGCCAAAATTACACAGATAAGCAAAGCTTTGACAGTGTACCCGGTTGCATTACTTGTTTCGACCCCTCGTCAGATGAGGGAGCATTCGGCGTTATTGAACGTGATCGTTTTGGTTCAGAATGGTTCAAATGGCTCTGAGCACTATGCGACTTAACTTCAGAGGTCATCAGTCGCCTAGAACTTAGAACTAATTAAACCTAACTAACCTAAGGACGTCACACACATCAATGCCCGAGGCAGGATTCGAACCTGCGACCGTAGCGGTCGCTCGGCTCCAGACTGTAGCGCCTAGAACCGCACGGCCACTACGGCCGGCGATCGTTTTGGTGGTCCAGGTGTTAATAATGTGGCGAGGCACAGTATTGCATGGGCATGCTGACCTCCAGATGTTTTAACACGGTACACATAGCGATCAACGTTGTTTTAACACCGTTCTCCTTCTCAATGTGCCTTTTTTTAGGATTAGGTCCTGAAATCATTTTTATGGATGACAATGCGCGACCACATCAAACGTCGCAGGTGGACGAGCAGATGGAATGAGACGATAATCGGTAAATGGAGTGGGCTGCTCATTCCACCGCCTTACATCCCATCGAGTAAGTGTGGTATGCGTTGGGGAGATGTACTGCAGAATGTTGACATGCACCATCGAGCATCCAGCAGAAGTCAACCGCACTGGTGGATGAATGGGACGCCCTATCATGTGAAATTCTTACTAACTTTGCGGCCACCATGCGTTTACGTCAGAGGTGTTCATACCCTCTGTTAAGAGCCGTGTCCCGCCTTTTTTAATGTCCAGGTGACCACCATAAATCGCGGTGACCTGAGCGTAATTACTGTCTTTGAGCAGAAGTGTAATTTCTGTTTGTGTATATATTTCAGTTACCCCCTATGCTATACTGTAGCAGTACTTTATATGTATGGTCTAAGCCGCCTTGAATCGTGTTACTTGGAAATGACTTATCATGCAAAAGTTGCTTACCTCCTTACGTCTCATACACCAGTGTATAAACTCCGTGGCGATTCCTTTATTGTCCTACTGGAAAGTGCCTATCTCAGTCAATGACAAAATATGTTTGTTACCGTACTCTTTCTTCAGTAGAAGGAGCAACGTGTATTTTGCTGGGTTGTAGGACAAGTGGCTATTTGGGAAACGAGCAAGTAGACTAATCCGTCGAGGAGATCTGCAGAGAAGACAACGCGATACAAGGTACCATTCCTTGCAGGCAGCCATTTCGTTGTTGATCCCTGCAACTGAGGGAGAATGGGTGGGCAGCAGTGAGAGACAAACTGTAGTTGGTGAAACCGCAATGTACTTCAGGGCTGTGGCCTGCGTGAAACTGAGTGAATTTTATTTTGTGACGAGAGCGCTGAAGCAAATTCAAGTAGGGATTTGCCCTCTATTATAGCGAATTACGAGACGAGTGCGAAAGAGCTTTTAAAATTGTGTGTATTATCGGGGCTTCAGCCTAAGCTCTTAAGGTCGCAGAGTGGCTGCCTCGTCCTTTTATTCCAGTGATGAGCCTGCCGCATTTTTCTGCTGTACTACGGCATTTTAGATCTTTTCATTTCTCTTTTCATATTCCACGTTTAAAATCTGACTACAAATATGACTTAAATGCTTTCGCGCACAGTTGCACCAGCGCGTTTATACTATCTTAATTCTCGTTGAAATTTTACTTTTCTATTTCTTTAAAATGAAATTACCCCGAATAAGATTTTGGTACGGGGGCTAAAGACCCCGCTATTGTGGGAAAACACACAAATAATTATGGTAATAATAATAATAACTAAATAACCTGCTTCGGATGAGAGTACCTCAAAAGCGTTCCTCGCCAGGATAACGGCAAAGACCTCAACGGCACAGAAAGCGGAGATTCATCTCATCGGAACAGTGGAACTAGAGTAAGAAGATAAAGCATATTTAACAGTGCATACATGGTAACCACCGGTCTCTGGCCAGCGGCTGTTCACCATGCGTGGTGGGGCTGAACAGTAGGTTCCAGGAACTAGCAATCCCTGCTTCTGCCCAACGAGCATTAGCTGGAACCTAATTACAAGGCGAATGATTAGTACAATAAATATTAAAATTACTCCAAGTGGTCAATCCACTCGCCCTGTGACGACAACCAAGCTATCAGATTCTGGGGAGCTTGGGCTCGTACGACACAGAAAGCCGGAGCTCTGTGGTAAATATCCACGTCCATGAAAGTCTCACACATATATTGGCACTTTTAACATCCAAACACTTATTCAAATTGGCAAATTACCGAACTTTACTGTAGAATTCAACAGACAGATAATTAAAATCCTTGCACTTCAAGAGACTAGAGTCACCGATTCGGATACAGACTACAACCACTACCGTATCGTTAAAAGCTAAACAAACAGGATAATATGAAAAAGACCTGCATTATTTTGCATGGCCTTTATTGTGAATAAGGACATCCGTGACTCTGTTATAGATATAAATCAAATCAGCAACAGACTAATCACCGTCCAACTTAAGCACACCAACAAAATATTCACAATTATCAATATTCACGCATCTAACATTGACAGCAAAAAAAGAACCTGAGAAGACAGAAAAATTTTCAGACAAACTTGAAATTGAAATGTCCAAAATCCTGAAGGAGGATGTAAAAATTATTTTCGGTGATTTCAACGCACAAATTTCCAACGAACGGAAATATAAGGAAAAAAAAAGAACAGTTGGCAATTTCCTCGCACACACATTCGCGAAGAAGAATGGCGTCAGGCTCAGAGCTATACCAACAAAACAATCTAAAAGTCCTCTCAATCTCACTTCGAAAGAACCTTGTGACCCGCAATGCTTCATCTGTGTGAATTCCAAATAGACAATGTTGCTATCTCTTATGATTTCTAAAAAGAAATACACGTCTGTCAAGTCCGCAGAGGGGCAAATATAGATTCTGACCACTATCTTATCAGAGTTAAAATTAAATTCACACCGGTAATGCAGAAAGAAAACACCACTATTTCCCAAATTTGATTTGAAAAAATCCAAGAATCAAAGATTACAAAAGTATGGGAAAAACAACCTATAAACAGCTGGAACAATCGAAAATTATACAGAAAGCAAAAGAACTGATCCCATTAACGAGAAAATTCAGACACCCATGGTTGAAATCACATTGTGATAACGCAGTAGATGAGGGGCATTAAGCCTTCTTAAGCTACAATTGTGACAAAACAGAAGCCACACAACAGCAGGGTTTCGATCTAATAGATTGTACCCCGAAGAGATCTTTAATCCTAAAACTATTCTAAAGTTAAAGCAGTCGGGTCGAAACCAACAGTCTGCAAATTCGTTGATTTTAAAAAGCATACGATTCTATAGGCAGACAATCTCTGTGCAGTAATCTAGAAGTACGCGGACTATACTCCAAAACCCGAAAACTGATCGAAAAAACACTGACCGAAACCGAATCAAAAATTAAATTCATACATGAAATTTCGGAACCATTTTTTTAAACAGGATATGACAAGGAGATGGGATCGCGCCACTATTATTCAACATAATTTTAGACAAAGTAATGAAAGAATGGGAAATGGAAGTTACAAAACAAAACTTTTGGAAGACAAACTAGAAAGAGTCCAAGAAAAATTGAGCATTCCACATTTCGCGTATGACTAAGCAATTCGAAACGACAGTGAAGAAACAGCAGTAAAACAAATCGAAAAGCTCAAAGAATGTGCAGAGAAGGTTGACCTGCAAATGTGCTTTGAGAAGACTGAATTCATCTGTTCCAAGGTAGATACTCAGAAACTTAAAAGAAATTATGGTGAACTCAACAACGTCAAACACTTTAAGTATCTCAGTGAAATTATTGCACCAACAGGACTTCAAAATAATAGAGCAAAAAGAAAAATTGCAAAAAATCAAGAAAGCATCCGGACTTGTTAAAAATTTGTGTAATATGCATATATGCAAGTGAAACACACTCATTGAATCGAACACTAGGTTTACAAGAAATTAAGGAAGTAGAGAGAAAGATTATTAGAAAAATTCTGGGACCACTATACGCAAAAGATTCATACAGACTGCAAACCATAGGAACAACAGAAAAGGTATCAACTTCGAAACTGATATCAAAAAGAGACGAATGAAATTTTGTGGACACCTAGACAGATTACCTAAACGTCTATTGGACTATGTGACATCACTTACAGCATCAGTATCCTTAGTAATTGAAGAAGTTCACAAAATCAAAAACTAACAACACACCAGACAGCGATACATTCAGAAGCAAAATTGACAAGTGGAAGTTTCCAGCATCGATTCCCAGTTTCACACAGTTTTATTCTGGTAGAGAATTTCAAAACTGTATACACTTCTCTGTAGAATGAAAGCTTCTTTCTGGATTAAAGCGACTGTTCACGATAAGCAGAAAATTCAGGTTTGACTCCCAGTCTGATAAAAGATTCCAAACATCACCACATATTCAGTATCAGAAAGAACCGAAGAGCGCAAACGTTGTAGGGGAGCACCGAGATTGGGGATACATTGTTCAAATTAATTAATACATTTGGTGTAAGTGCTACTATGGTCATAGGAAAGTAACACAGTAGGAAAAAATCGTGGTGGGCCACGTCAAAACAGTGAGAAGACTGATAACACTACCTTCCCCTCCAACCAAAAAAATATAAAATAAAATTAAAGACACTTTCTGAAGAAACAATTTAATCGGAACTATCATATTTGAAACAATGTGTAGCTGGAGAAATATGACACGAGTAAAATTTGGTGTATTATCGACCACCATTCAGTGTACACCGTGACTCTAGTAGCATGCTGCTGAAAATCATCCGGTTTATATGGTTGTGATCCATGAAACTTTTCCATTCCTAACATGTCGTCCAGATCTGCAATGGACACGTTGAAAGCCGGCCGGGGTGGCCGAGCGGTTCTAGGCGCTTCAGTCTGGAACCGCGCGACCGCTATGGTCGCAGGTTCGAATCCTGCCTCGGACATGGATGTGTGAGATGTCCTTAGGTTAGTTAGGTTTAAGTAGTTCTAAGTCCTAGGGGACTGATGACCTCAGAAGTTAAGTCCCATAGTGCTCAGAGCCATTTGAACCATTTTTGACACGTTGATAGATGCTTGTGGTTCCGTTGAGACCTGCTGACTGACAGATCGGGACGTCTGAGGACTATGTAAATAAGGTGCCAAAGTGGGTGTCGTAGACGCTTGCAGATGATTGACGGAGATAATTCTTGTCGGAAATGACTCTTGACTACGTAATTGTCGACTGTGAATAATAAAATTTATCTATCGATTCTGTGTAAGAGCTTTTCATGTATCATTAAATATGGCCTCTTCTCTGTTAAAATTATCTCCGTCTTATGTATTCCGATGGCTCCTCTATACAGATCTGGACAACAATTCGCCATTGTAGAGAAAACTTTGATTTCACAAAATGTCACCTTATGATGTCCTGTCTTCGACTGCTGATTTTTCTACTTTCTCTAGTAGGCAGAGACTTAAGTTCTTACAAACTGTGTTTCGAAACTGGGCTGCTAAAGAACACCTTGTTTATTTCGAAGGTTAATTATATTACGAAAATTTTGAATAATCAAAACCTTGTTTTATTGGGTGATCACTTAAATTTTAAAGCATAACCAGTGACATAGAAATCATAATAAATTATTTAAAAACAAGATACAACGTCTGAAAACACCCCATGTTATCGGTAGCTAATCGCACAGCACTTGTTCACTTCCCACGAAGTAGCAGAGTTCTGCAGAACACAATTGGGAAAACTCTGGTCTAAAAAGAGTTCAAGAAGTCAAGCATCTTCATTATGCCCGTACGCGCGTCTTACTTTCCGATTCGCATCTACACAGCTCTAGTATGCAACTACCTCTCTCCTACTTCCCAAAAACCTACTCACAGCTATGGTGTGCCACCACCTGATTTCGGTTTGTCACACACTTCCTGCCAGTTAGTGTATGGGAGTGTAACTTAGAGTCGAATTGTTAAATGTGGTTTGTTGAAGGTTAAGGGACTAACCAGAGAGATTAGTTCATCTGGAGTTAGTGACATCAACCACAAATTTGATCGGATTCTGAAAATATATAGGTGTGGTAAAATCGAGGTCCTGTCTGTAAGCCTCCAAAACCACATTGTAGCGATTGTTCATTACATAAAATAAAAGTGCGGTTTACTCTAGTCTGACCGTTGCGGAGATAGCATAGGATGGTGAATTCTTTCCAGGAGGAACAGAAGAGACGTGGGATGCAGCAGCGGTCTGCTTGCAATATTTACTGGAAGGGCAGTGGGCCACCACATGTCGTTCTTTCTCCTACTGAGGAGAGGATATCTTGGACCCGCAAATCTGCACGTGGGATCGTCAAGGCGAATGTTGGGCGAGTAATCGCTTCTGTTGGCAAACGGATGGGCAGTTCATTCCCTAGTGTAGCACAACCACTATTTTTTGGGCGTAATTGTGGAAGCATAGTAGTGTAGCATTGGTAGAAGCCACAGATACCCCCCGAACGGAGGATATCGGCATGTCAGCTACTACACCAGAGCTGTTCGTGCGTTGCAGGACAGACCAGATCCGCCGTCGAAAACAGACTGTGCAGTGGTAAGACAGGATTCTTATGGGATGGGCCAAGATGTTTCTCCGGAGGCATGTCGCAGAAATTATGTCAGAAACGCGACTAGAAGCAGTAAAGTGACAAGAAATGAGCTGTTATCCTCTCACATAAGTAACGGTCATTTGTAACAGATATTCACATCCTGGCACACACATGGCGACGGAGCTATGCAAGATGCCGCCCCATTATAGGTAAGCTAGCAGCCACCACGAGCCTGGTCAGACACTACCGCTGCATCATCTTCTAACAACAAACCATTACTCTGGGGGTTGGTGTCTGTGCACTGGTTGGCCACTTCGGGCTCAGTCCAGCAGCAGTTAGATTCCTGCCCAGAAGACAGTGGACCGTGACCGGTATGGTTCAGCTGGACACCGTTGTATACGGTTGCGGGCACAGCGACACCATACGTCGCCATTTGCAGAGGCGCGATTCACCTCCAGGAGGCTGGCATCTTCTGCAACTGTTCCGGTCGATTTTTGTGCTGGTGACACCACCCACAAGCAGCCGTAGCACGCCTAATTAATTCACATGCTGCTAGCCGGCTAGTTGGCGTCAGTATTTCGTGACACGTACGTCAGGGCCTCCCTGTTGCACACTAGCAAACATCGTGTGACTATCGCCCTAGTCTGCTGATAAGGGATGGCTGCCACACCGCACCTTCTGTGTAGTCACATGGTCTGTAGTAAAGTAATTGACTTTTTAATGCCGTTTTACAAAGTTGCCACCAGCCTCCATCCCCACCACAACCAACTGCTACCAACCAATCTAGCACGGAAGTGGCTCGTTACCACTGAGTCGACTTCACAAGGATACCCACAATACTTGGGACCCAGATTAAGACAACTGATCAGGGAGTATGGCTAAGGTCAGATCACGAATAGCTGATATCACATGGTGCCAAGACTGACATCGATAAATAGCGCGGAGAATACTAACCGAGTTACTACAAATGAAAATACTCTCGAAGGATGTCTGTTTATAAAACGTAGGGCTCTGTTAGTGGTTATCATCTCCCTCATAAAACACTATACGTTGCTGGCAACAAACGTTAGTCTTGACCGTCTAGAGATGCAAAAGCATATCACGTCCAATCCGTAGTTATAAAGTCATCTATGTAAATGATGTCCGCCCCAGTAGCTGAGTGGTCAGCGTGACGGATTGCCGTCCTCCGGGCCCGGGTTCGATTCCCGGCTGGGTCGGAGATTTTCTCCGCTCAGGGACTGGGTGTTGTGTTGTGTTCATCATCATTTCATCCCCATCCGGCGTGCAGGTCGCCCAATGTGGCGCCGAATGTAATAAGACCTGCGCCAAGGCGGCCGGACCTGCCCCGCGAGGGGCCTCCCGGCCAATGACGCCAAACGCTCATTTCCATTTTTATGTAAATGATGGCAGCATAGCGTTACTCCTGAAAAACCTGAGAGAAATGGACGTGGAAAAGTCTTTGAGGCCACAGACTGTAGGTCTTTGAGGTAGAGTGTTCGTAAATTATGGTCTATGTACCAATCAAGTCCTTATCGGGTGGGTGGGGTAGTGAAATGTGCAGGAAATCACAAGGAGCACGTTCTAGTTTAGGCGTAGTTCCCGGCGCCCTTTATGTCCATTCCAGTGGTAATCCCATACGAGGGCAGTTGTCATAGTGTCGATGCACACTGCATACGAAAGAGTTGTTAACTTGATATTAGGAAATTGCCAGATGGTGATAACATAAAGCAGCCTGGGTTGGTACTAGCTTAACTGAAGAGGGAAGATCCCTACTTCAGCAAGGATATGGGACTAATTCAGTAGTAGGCACCAGTAGCCTTTCTCACTCCACAATGGCAGGCGTCGTCCAACTATTTCAAAGATAAAGATATTGCACAGCCGTAAACCTGGCCTCCATTATAAATTTGGAGCGAAACCAGGGCCTGGTAAGTATGTAGGGGAGTAGCGCTACCTGTACTCCAAAAGGGTTGGTTAAGGATGCAGCGAGTGTTAAGCTTTTTCAGGCAGCTAGTCTTTGGATGACGATTAGTGGAAAGCCATATTAGCTTTTAATTCAAGAGGAATCCCAACAATCGGGACTTCACAACGATGTCCTAGCACTGGGAACCCACTTAGAGTTCTGGGTGAAGATGGACGTTGGTATCACCTGAGAGATACATGACTCGCGTTTTCGCGAGGGAGAACTGGAAGTCGTGGGAAACGGTCGAAGTGGAAGACCATCAGATGACCACTTGAAACTGGAGTTCAGTCAGGATTAAAAATTGGCAGCTATATCAAATGAAACAGTCGTCGTGAAACAGGGTGGTAATCAGTGGTCTGACGGAGGTCACTAGGCTATTAACAGCAATGAGGAAGACTGTAACACTCAGCACGGAGCCCCACAGGATGCCGTTCTCATGAACCCGTGGGGATTTTTTTTTTTTTTTTTGGTTGGGTTTAAGGGCGCTCAACTGCTGAGGTCATTAGCGCCCAGTCACTGTTGTTAGAGCACATGGAATCTGGTAAAACTCAAGGGGATGGAGGGGACACCAGAAGGACCTGACAAAGATGCAGACAAAATAAGTAAAAAGATTAAATGTCTTTGGACAAGCCAGTTAAAGTTATAAAACGCAGAATACGAGCAGCTGCTCGAGCGTCATCAGCTAAAACATCCGGTAAAGTAGATGGCAGGGACAGGACAACACGAAATTGACTAAAACGGGGACACGACAATAAAACATGGCGCACTGTTAATGCCTGACCACAAGGGCACTGCGGGGCTGGGTCACTGGAGAGCAGGTAGAGGTGGCTAAGCCGGCAATGCCCAATCCGCAACCTGGTCAGAAGGACCTCCTCGCGCCGAGATGGTCGGGAGGATGTTGTCCAAGCAGTTGGGAGCAGTTTTACTGCCCGGAGCTTGTTTCCTTGGAGGGATGACCAAGCATCCCACCACAACGACACAAGCCTCTTACATACATCCCCACGAACGTCGGATGACGGGACACAATGGGAGGCTGGCCGAGGCAGGAGGACTGCAGCCTTGGCTGCAGCATCCGCAGCCTCATTCCCAGGCACTCCTACATGTCCGGGAACCCACAGAAAGCTGACAGAACCACCATTATCAGCGAAAGAATGGAGGAACTGCTGTATCCGTTGAATCAAGGGATGGACCGGATAGGGAGTTCCAAGGCTCTGAAGAGCACTGAGTGAGTCAGAGGAGAGTACATATGATGAATGGCGGTGGCGGCGGGCATACTGAACGGCTTGATGGAGAGCAAAAAGCTCGGCCGTAAAGCTGGAACATTGGTCGAGGAGCCCGTATTTAAAGGTGGCGGCCCCGACGACAAAGGCACAGCCGACACCATCGTCAGTTTTGGAGCCATCGGTGTAAATAAAGGTGTGACTGGCAAGTCGAGCACAAAGTTCGACAAACAATGAGCAATACACTGCAGCCGGAGTACCCTCCTTCGGGAGGGAGCTGAGGTCGAGATAAATATGAACCGGAGCCTCGAGCCAAGGTGGTGTCGGGCTCTCACCCTCTCTGAAGGTGGTAGGGAGGGCAAAATCCAATTGTCGAAGCAGGCGACGGAAGCGGACTCCGGGGGGCAGCAGGGCAGAAACATACAACCCGTACTGACGGTCGAGAGAATCGGCGAAGAAGGACTTGTAAGAGGGGTGGTCGGGCATAGACGACAGCCGGCAGGCATACCGACACAGCAGTACGTCGCGCCGGTAGGTCAACGGTAACTCGGCAGCTTCAGCATAAAGACTCTCGACAGGACTAGTGCAGAAGGCTCCGGTCGCAAGACGTATCCCCCGATGGTGGATGGAGTTGAGCCGGCGTAAGAGGGACGGCCGAGCGGACGAGTAGACGAAGCTCCCATAATCCAGCTTCGATCGGACTATGGACCGATACAAGCGAAGCAGGACAGTGCGATCCACTCCCCAAGATGAACCGCTAAGAACTCTGAGGACATTAAGGGAACGTGTACAACGGGCTGCCAAATAAGAGACATGTGGAGACCAACACAGCTTCCTGTCCAACGTGAGCCCTAGAAACTTAGTTGTGTCCACGAGTGGGAGAACAACGGAACCGAGATGTAAGGATGGCGGAAGGAACGCTTTATATCGCCAAAAGTTGATACAAACCGTCTTTTCTTCAGAGAACCGGAAGCCATTTGCCACGCTCCATGAGTAGAGGCTGTCTAGACAACGCTGAAGGCAGCGCTCCAGGAGGCATGTTCTCTGGGCACTGCAGTAGATCGCGAAGTCATCGACAAAGAGAGAGCCTGAGACATTAGGTGGAATGCAATCCATAATTGGATTGATCGCGATGGCAAAAAGGGCTACGCTCAAGACGGAGCCCTGAGGCACTCCGTTCTCCTGGAGGAAGACGTCGGACAATACGGAACCCACACGTACCCTAAACTTTCGATCCGTTAAAAAGGAATCAATAAAAAGGGGCAGGCGACCGCGTAGGCCCCACCTGTGCACAGTGCGGAGGATACCTCCTCTCCAACAAGTATCATAAGCCTTCTCCAAGTCGAAGAACACGGCTACCGTTTGGCGCCTTCGCAAAAAGTTGTTCATGATGAATGTCGACAAGGTCACAAGGTGGTCAACAGCGGAGCGGCGGCGACGAAAGCCGCATTGGACATTAGTAAGTAGCCGTCGAGATTCAAGAATCCAGACTAACCGAGCATCACCCATGCGCTCCATCACATTACAGACACAGCTTGTAAGAGAAATGGGGCGGTAACTAGAAGGAAGGTGTCTATCCTTCCCGGGTTTGGGTATAGGAACAACAACGGCGTCACGCCAACGCATGGGGACTTGACCTTCGGTCCAGACGCGATTGTAGGTACGAAGAAGGAAGCTTTTGCCCGCCGGAGAAAGGTGTGCCAGCATCTGAATGTGAATGGCATCTGGCCCCGGAGCAGAGGACCGGGACAGTGCAAGCGCACGTTCGAGTTCCCGCATAGTAAAGGGGGCATTATAGGTTTCCAGATTCAGCGAGTGGGAAGGAAGGCAGGATGGTAACGGGCGGAGCTTGAAACCTCCGCGAAAAAGCGGCCAAAGGCGTTGGAGACAGCCACAGGATCAACAAGGACCGCATTACCTGAGGTCAGGCCAGGTACCGAGGAGTGGGCCTTAATGCCCGACAGCCGGCGCAGGTTACCCCAAACGACGGAAGAGGGAGTAAAACTGTTAAAGGAGCTGGTGAAAGAGGCCCAACTAGCTTTTTTGCTGTCTTTGATGACTCTATGGCATTGCGCTCGGAGTCGTTTGTATTCAATACAATTCGCCAACGTAGGATGGCGGCGAAAGGTGCGTAAAGCACGTCGTCGAGCGCGGATAGCGTCCCTACAAGCCTCGTTCCACCAGGGGACGGAAACGCGACGTGAAGAAGAAGTAGTACGAGGAATGGAACGTTCGGCAGCATTGATGATAACAGCCGTGAGGTATTCGACCTGACTGTCACAACTGGGAAAATCGTGGTCCGGAAAGGTCGCCAGGGATGAGTAAAGTCCCCAGTCAGCTTTCAGTATGTTCCAGCTCGAAGGACGTGGGGATGGGGTGTGGTGCAGGAGACGAACGACACAGGGGAAGTGGTCGCTCGAATAGGTGTCAGAAAGGACATACCACTCGAACCGACGGGCAAGAGTGGTAGAACAGATCGAGAGGTCCAAGTGGGAGTAGGTATGAGTAGAGTCTGAGAGGAAAGTCGGGGCGCCGGTATTGAGGCAGACAAGATTGAGATGGTTGAAGACATCTGCCAAGAGTGAGCCTCTTGGACAGGATGCAGGAGAGCCCCAAAGGGGATGATGGGCATTGAAGTCGCCAAACAATAAAAACGGCGGGGGAAGCTGAACAATCAGTTGCATCATGTCAGCCCGACTAACAGCAGACGACGGTGGAGTGTAGATGGTACAAACAGAAAAAGTAAAAGCAGAAAGAGTAATGCGGACAGCTATTGCTTGGAGTGGGGTGGTCAATGGCATGGGATGGTAATAGACATCGTCCGGAACGAGCAACATGACCCCACCATGAGCTGGGATACCGTCCAGAGGGGTGAGGTCATACCACTCCGAGGTATAGTGGGTAAAGGCAATACGGTCAGTCGGGCGCAACTTGGTTTCCTGGAGGCCAAGGACGAGCGGACAGTGCAGGCGGAGGAGCAGTTGTAATTCCTCCCGATGAGATCGAATACCTCTTATGTGCCAATGAAACAACGCCATCGCTAGTCAAAAAGTCGGGGGAACGAGACGGGGGAAGAGCTGGTCACCTCGACGGCCGCGGAGGGCCAGGTTGCGAGGGAACAACGCTACAACCGACGGGAGGCGGATCCGGTTCCATCGACTCGTCGCCAGCTGCGGCCGCTGTCCCTGGTTGTGTAGGAGGGGCAGCATCATTTGCCGACGAAAGGCCAGCTGAGCGCCTGGCAGCAGAGCGTCCCGACGAAACTGAGGACGGCCGGGAGCAGCGACTCACGGATGGAGCGTCAGACGAAACGCGCCGGGGTGGAGAGGGGGATAGAGACTTCTTCTTGGAGGCCTTCTTGGAAGGCCGAGGAGGCACAGGGATGGTGGGCTGGACCCGAAGAAGGTCCTCACGCGCGGGGTCCGTTTTGGAACGCCGGACCTCGGAAGCTGGGGTCCGGAACGTTTCCCCGATGGACACCTGAGAAGAGGATCGCTTCTCAGGTGGCGTGGGGGGAGAAGGAGGAGGAAGGGTGGCCCCTGGGACAGAGGGGGTGGGGGCCACGGGGGAGGAGGATTTGGAAGGGAGGGATTTGGGAGGCGGAGGCAGAGCCCCCTGATGGGTGGAGGAGGTGGAGGGGGGACAGGATAGGGGTGAGGATACTGCGGAAGGAGTGGACACAACTGAGGCAAACGAAGTGGTCAATGGCACGGGATGGAGGCGGTCATACTTCTTCCTGGCCTCAGAATAAGAGAGCCGATCCAAAGTTTTGATTTCTTGTATCTTCTTCTCCTTCTGATATGCGGGGCAGTCTGAGGATCTAGGCAAGTGGACGCCAGGACAATTAACGCACCGAGGTGGTGGGGTGCATGTATGTTCCTCACGAAGAGGACGTCCACAATCGCCACAAAGGGGCTCAGCCTCACACCGTGACGACATGTGCCCAAAGTGCAAACACCTAAAACAGCGCATAGGAGGCGGGACGTAGGGTCGCACGTCACACCGGTAGCACATCACCTTTACCTTCTCCGGGAGAACGTCCCCCTCGAAGGCGAGGATAAAGGCCCCGGTGTCGATGCGACGGTCTTTGGGGCCGCGCTGGACTCGCCGGACGAAATGCACGCCTCGGCGCTCCAGGTTGGCCCTGAGCTCCTCATCAGATTGTAGCAGGAGGTCACGATGAAAAATAACCCCCTGCGTCCTATTTAGTGCCAGATGTGGGACAATGGAGACTGGGATGTCCCCTAGGCGGTCGCACGCCTGGAGCGCCGCCGACTGTGTGGCGGAGGTGGTCTTGATAAGAACGGACCCTGAACGCATCTTGCTGAGAGCCTCGATTTCCCCGAAGATGTCCTCAATGTGCTGAACAAAGAACATGGGCTTGGAAGTGGCGAATGTCCCCCCATCGGTTCGAGAACAGACCAAATAGCGGGGGAAGTACTTCGCCCCAAGCCGGCGGGCCTGTCCCTCCTCCCATGGAGTGGCCAAGGGGGAAAGCGCAGGAGAACCAGAACTAGAAACGGTACCTTTTCTTTTGAAAGACTCGGCCGCAGAGCGACCTGATACGTGGTGACGTTTCATCTGCGAAACGTCCGCCCCGATACCACCCACTCCGACCAGGGGCTCTCCCCACGGGTGCCACCCAGCCGCAGCAAGGGCCACCTGGCAGGATGACCATTGCCGGGAGTCCTGATGCCCCAAGGAGACGGGCATCTACTCCTTGGCCGACGTGGGGAGTGTGCAGCTCAGGTATCGGCAGTACGATCCCTGTGTTGTCAGGGGGCTACAACCTAGAGGGTACATGACGACCCCACCACAACGGGCTGGCTACCGTGCTGGATTTCTGGTGCCATGGAAAGTCCATCAAGATCGCTGGTGCAGATGGAGATGCACTATGGGCGTAACTTTGACAACCCATCAGGCGTTTAGGCCCAATTTGAGGAATAGTGGGTATGGTTCCAACGCCAGTGCAATGCTGAGTGCCAAGGTCTTAGTGCACTTAGGACCAGTGGTACACCACGTAAGGTGTCCTTCCCCAAAAGGCTCGTACTTCTGTAGAATTTTGAAAAATGGAGGTCAAACCCCAAGGGGGACCATCACATGGAAGGCCGAAACGGTTGAAACTCCTTTTAGTCGCCTCGTACGACAGGCAGGAATACCTCGGGCCTATTCTTACCCCGGACCCGCAGGGGGAACCCCGTGGGGATGAGAGTCATATACTAACTGTAAGCACCAGACTACAAGTGAGATAGAAACTAACTAATAAAAATCGGTAAGGTAACTCGAAACCACAAGTCATGGAGCGTACGTAAAATGTGATTGCGCCAAGAGCACGAAAGGCCTCGTCATTGGAGAATCCAGGAGACTCGTCAGGCAAACAAACCTTTAAGAGGGGACTGATGACCCTGTACCTTTGGTCGCTTTACTCCACTAAACAACCAACCAAACCCTCAACCAGTTTGCAAAGCATATTGGTGGGGCTAATTTCTCAAGTAATGGGATAATGTAGGGTGGATACAGAATTTTTTTTCTCTGGAGGGGGGCACAAGGGTACATTGCCAACAAAGATTTTGCCGCCTTGATTCACTATTATCGCCTCTACCTACTGGTTTAATTTTTTGAAGCAGCTGACGTTTTTTTCAGGGTTCAAGCTATCTCCATACCAATCTTCAACAAATGTCATTCAGTGGTTCTGCCGTGAAAAGGTGACAGACAGACGGAGTTAGCTTCACATTTATAATACTGATACATTACATATTACTCACTGTGCCCTTCAACAAGTAATGAAGTGCTCTATGATGAGAAATACTCTGATTACCGGTAAAAACGCCAAACAGGACACAAGGTACAATTTTCCAATAGGAAGACTTCGGTGAAATGTCAAGGCGCACAGAACAATTGACGTACCGAGTATAAGAAGCCTGACAATGATTGAAATCTAGACGTGTAGCTTCAAATAAAACTGTTTATAATAACTCATTAAAGTACTGTTTCTTACCAACTAGGTAAAGAATCCGGAAAGCTCAAATATTTACCAAAAATATATGAATGTGTGAACCTGAACGCAGCCCTAGAAATTTACAAATGTTTCACAAAGTAAGAGATTTGACGTTATTCGCACAGCGGTTAAAGCCTACACAATAGCTCATTTACTGCTACACAGTCACGAAACGCTAAACGACGACATATTTCATTTCACTTTTATCGTAAATTCTGACAGAAAAAGAAACAAGAAGGCATAACACAAGAAGTGACACGTTCCGTTAATTTGAGCTTTCTGCGTTTTTTTTTACGCTGCCCGTAAATAAAATTTGAGTGATTATACCGAGATTCAATCTCCTCCCCCCCCCCTCTCTCTCTCTTTCTCTCTCTACACCCCCGTGCCCCCTTCCCTACCCCTGAATCTGCCTTTGTGGATAATCATGCTATCCTGCCGTTTCGACGGAGAAACACCTTCTAGCCAAATACGGTTGAAGACTAAGACTGAGTGGACAGTCTTTGAGTAAGGAATAGATGTTGGCTCATCTACTTAAGAATCGAATCAGCGTCTGGCGCTGATCTATTGCGAGACGAGTCATGTACCTGGATCAGATCCCAGTCAGTGAAAGGTTCGTTGTATAATTTGTCGTGAGGTGTGTGGTAGTGTAAAGTATAGTAAGATGACCTAACCTTGTCTTTTAAGTAGTCGAGAGGTAACGAGGTAAGAAGAGGACGCGAACAAGTCGCAAAGTGAATCATAATGTGTTCAGCAAGAGTCGTTTGTATTCAGTCTAATGATGTCGACATTTGCCATTTCTGTGGCCAGGTCGTCGGCTGTACTCGGCGTAATTACTCCCTTAACGTTTACTTCCACCGTATTGGTGGATTTAGATAGGCAGATATCTGTGACAGTTGATGATCTTCCTCGGCTCAGTAGTCTACAGATCTAGGACAACACCTTGGATAAGGCAGCATATGTGGTGTCACCGCCAGACATCACACTTGCTAGGTGGTAGCCTTTAAATCGGCCGCGGTCCGTTAGTATACGTCGGACCCGCGTGTCGCCACTATCAGTGATTGCAGACCGAGCGCCGCCACACGGCAGGTCTAGAGAGACTTCCTAGCACTCGCCCCAGTTGGACAGCCGACTTTGCTAGCGATGGTTCACTGACAAATTACGCTCTCATTTGCCGAGACGATAGTTAGCATAGCCTTCAGCTACGTCATTTGCTACGACCTAGCAAGGCGCCATTACCAGTTACTATTGATGCTGTAAAACATGTACCATCAAGAGCGATGTTCACCAATTATGGATTAAAGTTAAGTATTCCAGCAGCTACGTACGTTCTTTGCTTCTATAAATTCCGTGTCCTGTTCCAGACCTCACGCCAACCTGCGTGAGCTTAAACGCGTGCCTTTCGGCTTCCTCCTAGTGGATTGGCTGTCTTGCCAGTCCACAACAGCATACGTACCCAAAGAGGATACGTAGTGATACCTGCACTCTGTCTAACTATATTTAATTAGCAAGCGTTCCCAAAAAACTGCTTGAAAGTGAAAGATGCCTCTTCACTCCTTGCTGAACCCTTCAACAATCCTCAATAGAGCTTTGAATGTTTTTGGTCCAACGTAACACCGGCCAGCGGCGGAGTAGGCCTCTAGAATTTCGGGACAGCAGTTCGAGTGGAGCTGAAGATTGTGTCTGTGACGTTTCCCAAAACCTCATTGGTGTAATCTGATGGAGGGAACGAAGGTGACAGCAGATGTATAGTGCTGACAGTTGAGTTTTCAGATCCCAGTGTTATAAGTGATCCATGGGACATTGTCATGGAAGTGAAAGGATCAATGGAGAGTGGTCACTGTCAAAAAAATGGCCGTGCAGTGAGCAGAGCCAGGGGACTAGGGAAAGAGAACATGAAATTGATAGATCTTGATGAAGCTGGTCAATCGGAAGGCCCCTACCAGATGAAGGGATATTTCCCCACTGAGGAAGGAGAGGGGGGGAGGTTGCTTTGAAATCCTAATTAGGAAGAGAGGGGAGAGTTGTTGGAATAAGGCGATCATCTCCAGATAAGTAATTTCATGGAGGTAAATAAAAGTTTCAACTGGTCGCACTGCTATTGCTTTTAACATGGTATGGAGGGAATCAACTCACTGTCGATGTCCGTGTGAACCAATGTACAGACTACTTCAGATGCTGGAAAGAGGCGAAGTACAAATCTCGGAAGAAGGCTACTCCTGTGGCCCCAGAGACGCCATCTCTCTCCATATCGTCGGACTGCGAACCAATGTTCATTGACGATCTGGTTGTCAATATTCTTGCGAGGGATTATCTTGTGTGGGTGAAGGAATGGAATAAGAACAGGCAGCCCTGGAACCCACAGTCTGTGGCTCCTTCAGCCACTGACTGTTGTCAGATTACTGATCTCTAGATTTGCTTTGAGAGAATTCCCAAAAGGGAGCCCTGCAGCAGTAGACTCTGTAGTACAATGCTGCTTTTCCGGCAGGTGCACAAAGATGGTGCACCAGGAACCACGAGAGAGAACGGACTTATCCCCTCAATGGTTAAGTTAGTTTGCGCGATTACTGGGAGTAGACGTTGAGGGAGTAATTACGCCGACTACAGCCGACGACCTGGCCACAGAAATGGCAAATGTCGACATCATTAGATTGAATATAAACGACCGTATTTTTCTTGCCTCGAATAGAAGGGGCGATTATACTTTATGCTTCGTATTCTTTTCAGGTGACAATTGGCTCTTGTGTAGGGACTAGATGAATACAGAATAAGTTTCCAAGTAATCTTATGTCACACATTTATATTTCCCTCGACATAAAGTTCCTTGCTGTACACTGAATTAGACCTTATGCAGCGTTAAACTTGTAAAATTAGGTAACGAATCGCAATCCTATGGTGGTATTTAGTAAGATAACCTAAATGTTCTGCCAGGAAACACTACTAGGCTCATACAAAAATATACATACATAAAAAATTATTTTTTGTTTTATAGAAAACTAACGATCCCTAACATGAATCGGTGAAACCTATTTCACTGACAACAAAACAAAACAAACATCCATTCGCAAAAGACGGGTAACATTTATTCCTATCTACAGGATAAACATAATTGAATTTGCAACTGATGATGAATGTCTGCAAATCTTAACGATAATGTTCAATTAACTGACAGTTTTCATCCTGAGATTAACCAGGTTAGAGAAGTAACTCATGTCCTTTCTAAAGCTTTGTAAAACTCGAGGCTAGTCTCTGATGAATCTTGTGGCAGATGCCATAAACCTTTGCCAAAAATTAACATATTTTATATTTTCTAACTTCTCATACTCCATCAATGCTTACTTCAGCGTATAAGAACTGTATATGATGTAAACAAAATCGGGAAATGAACCAGTGGCCACTGTAGGAAAGTAAATTTACATTATTGTTTATTTCCGCAATCAATAGCCTCTACAAAACTTTGGCACTTACACTAAACTTTTTCTTTCCTTTTTTCTACCAGACAGTGTGAGGTGTTACACAGAGGTTGTACATGCAATACGTAGGTAAGCTCTAAGTTAATATAAATCTACTTGATGAAGGAAATTATATTTACAATATCGTTTATCTTCTCAATAAATAACCACTACAAAACTTTGACTTGTACTACATTCTTTTTCTTTTTTCTACCATACAGGGTCCGTGGTTACACAGAAGTCTTACAAACAATACATAGATGTCTTTTAAGTTAATATAAATCCATCTGATTAATGTTTTGTCATCTGAAACTCAAAGTGTAAATTATACAAATTGTGTTTGGTTACAGTAACTTTTAGCTTCCATTTTTATTCTTAAGACTACTATTCTAAGACTACTACGTTATGAAGAAATAGGACTGGAAATTACTAGAACACTAAACAGTCTAACTATTCGGCTCATCGACTCCCTGGGCGGAAACTGGGGTGGAAATGTGAGAGACATAGAGTTGTCTCGCAGGTGTCGCAAACGGAGCCCTTCTTTCGCTCCCCCGGCACTCGGCGCAGCGTGGAACAATAGCCCGGCGCCAGACGCTCCTCCATTATGGATCTGGCGCCGCTAAAACAAGACTGTTTGCATCTGCTAGATACCTCGCCGAGGCAGAACAATACTTTTCTTAAATTATAGTCAGCATATCGCTGCAACGATCCAACTCAAAACGTTATTCTGTATGTCATATTCTGCAACAAAGTGCTACGTTGGAAAAATATATTCTTCATAAAGCGCCAATGTTACGAATTTCACTCTGTTTAGAGTATTATATGACAAGGATGTTTAATGTTAAAAATGTGGCGTAGCTTCATTTGCCAAACAACAAGGAATCTGTTGAACTTCCGTCATTCTAAGTGTTTCATCGACGTGGACCACAGTGCGGAGAGACCGACTGTAAAAACAAATAAACAGAGACAAAATGAACCGGCCACTACAGCACCACGTGCTATAAATGATTTCAAGCAACAATAGAACACAAACCATGTTACGTGGACGAGAAAGCACCTTAAATTTTACGTACTTCTACCGTAAGTGCTGTGCCACACTCGAAGCATCACTAGAGCAGTGGAACTTCTATTGTACAACAATCTATGCCCTCTACGAATTTAATATTACATTTTAGACCAGATAAATGTCAGAAATAGCTTATAGAAATAACTCCTTAAAGAAATATCTATATCACATGTTATGTGCTAAACATAAACTAATTACAAGTTGTGTAGGTTAATTGCTGTCTTTTGCAACTATAGTAAGTCTTATTCAGACCAGAAGCGTTCGGCTTTATTTAAAAGCATCTTCAGTGGCCACTGTAACAATAGAGGTTTTTCTCTTACAATTTTGTTTATTGTGATCACTAACACTTCCAATGCTTCACTTATTACTGTAAATATTTTCATTCTTTTCGTTATTCACGGTTTTTTCTTGTTTATTCCATTCTTCCTCGTATTCCACGCGTATACCCTGAGTATTTGTTTTTGCACAGAGCACTTTCACTGCATTTAACACACTTACGTTTCCGTTCACTGTAGTTTCGTCATTTTGAGTGTTATGTTTTGCTGTTGCGGGATGCGTTCATGTTTTGTTTATTTTGATATTGGTGGAGGCACCTGCTATCGTACTGTTAGTGTCTGTATTATTTCCTGACTAGGGAGTGTGTGTGTGTGTGTGTGTGTGTGTGTGTGTGTGTGTGTGTGTGTGTGTGTGAAGGGAGCTGACATGTCTTGGCTACTGTGTGTGTAAATTATAGCTTTGTTATAATACAGTGGTGGATTATGTAGGGTGGCAATTTTGCAGAGTTTGATATTTTTTTTGTGCTGTCAGTGGGGGTTATTCTTTTTCAACACTGTGTTTTGTTAGTTTAAATAGCGTCTGGCTGCTGATGTTTGCCTCGTCATTTATAATGTGTTTCTTCTCTGTTACTGCTCTTTGAAATTGAAAGTTCTCTTGTAGGTGTAGGAGATGTTTGTTGTTGATGAATCTGACTACTTTTATATCCTCTTCAATTGTGGATTGATAGTGTTTTTCTTGGCAGAGGTCTTCTGCCAATGTTGAATGGCTTGTGCCATATTTTCATGCTCTTTTGTGTTACTTATACTTTGTTTCAAAAGTTCTCTCTATCTCTCCTAGGTTTGAAACATCACAGCTGTTACACTGGAGTTAGTAAACGCCAGATTTTTGGCAGAAGTTCATTGGATCTTCCTTTTTTAGACATTCCTGAATAAAGCTGTTTCTTCGCTATGCTATTTGTATTCCTTGTTTCTTGAGGATGTTCCCAATCACGTGTGTCAGTTTATTTCCGTATGTGAGTATGCACCAGCTTGACTGTTGAGTTTCTATGTTGTTTGCATCATCACCATTGCACAACAAGAGAACAGCATAGAAACTCAACAGACAAGCTGGTACACACTCACATACGAAAATAAACTGAAACCTAATTGGGAACATCCTCAAGAATCAAAGAATAAAAATAGCATACCAAAGGAACATCTCTATACAGAAATATCTAAAAAGGGAAGATCAAGTGGACATCTACCAAAAATTTCGCATTTAACAACTCCAGTGTAACAGCTGTGATGCTTCATAACAGGACAGATAGGCAGAACTTTTGAAATAAGGAAAAAGGAACACAAAAGAGCGTTGAAATACGGCACCAGCCATTCAACATTGGCAGAAAATCTTCGTCAAGAAAACCACCACCTTACCACAAGACAGAAGGACATGATAGTAGTCCGTCATCAACAACAAGCATCTCCCACACGTACATGGGAACTTCCAAATTCAAAAAGCAATAACAGAGAAGAAACACATAATATATGACCAGACAAACATCAGCAATCAGAAGCTATTTAAACTAACAAAACGTATTGTTCAAAAAGAACAACCCCCATAAACACCATAAAATAAAATCACAAACAAGGTAATATTCCACCCTAGATCAACCACCATTGTACCATAATAAAGCAATAATATACACACGCAGTAACCAGGACATGTTAGCTCCCTTCACACACTGATTCCTACCACAAAAAGGGGAACAAAGAACTCATTGTTTCAGAAACTTTATTTGTAGTACATAATATTTGACTGAGGAAAGGAGAGCCTTTGGAGCAACATACTATGAATAATGCCACGCTGGAAGAATAGTCCCAATGGGTCCAAACTTGTACCATCTGTATAAAAGCTTAGCACTAATAAGTGATTAATACAGTAGAGGAATCATGATATGAGAGACAGATTTCCTCTCCGCTCTGCTGGAAATCACATCCTGATACTTGCCATCGGTGAGAATAATTGGTTCTCGTCAGATTTTTACTTGACAGCTGTTTACCAAATGAGCTTGTTCTAGCCCTGACCTTCCCGCTGCTCGTGGTACACGCGGAGTTCGCACCTGTAGTCTCAATCACTCACAGCTTGTATAAACCCCGAGCATGGATAAATAGGGCGAAGACTCGTTTAAGGGACTTCGATTTTAAATTTTCACAATTATTAGTTTATGCATGCTGCCTTCTTAGGTTTTTGGCCTCCTTTTTCCGTAGTTGCAGATATACAAGTTGTATAGGTTAACTGCCCTCTTCAGCAACAGTAATAAGTCTTCTTCCGACCAGACGCGTTTCGCTTTATTTTGAAGCATTTTCAGCGGTCACTGTTACAATTTTTTTTTCCAATTTTGTTTGTTTTGGTGATTAGCAGTTCGCATGCTTTACTTACTGTTATAAACAGTTTTTATTCGTTTCGTTATTCACGGTGTCTTCATGTCTCATCTTGCGGTAATGGTCTTGGTTGCTAGTTGCTGAACGAAATCGTACCCCCAATCATATTACCAAATGGTTGGCAGTATTTTATTACACAAGATTATTCATTTCTTCAAGAGTGCTAACATTACACAACAACACTAAAACGTAATAACATGTAGTGGAAGTGTACATTATGTCTCTTAGAACACCAACTGCCTCTATGAGCTAATTATCTCCTGGGTATAAGTGAATGAGAAACCGATAAGAGAGGTATACCTCTTCCTACTGCTGTAAACAAAGAAAGAAGACCGTGTTTGGAAGTACTCCCTCCGTATTTTCCAACGACCAGACGAGAGCTTGTGCGATAGGAATAAATACGATACTGATTTCCAAACAAAACCTTCAAATGGTGCAAATAGCTCTGAGCACTTTGTGACTTAACATCTGAGGTCATCAGTCCCCTAGAACTACTTAAACCTAACTAACCTAAGGACATCCCACACATCCATGCCCGAGGCAGGATTCAAACCTGCAACTGTAGCGGTCGCGCGGTTCCAGACTGAAGTGCCTAGAACAGCTCGGCCACATCAGCCGGCAATAAAACCTTGTATATGATGAATATATTATTCAAATCGGCACAGTATGCTTTGAACAGAGTGTGGAATTTAATCATGAGATGTAATCATAAATATTTTTCTGGTAATACCCGGCACAGCTATAAACAACGCATATGCGGCACTAATTTTAATAGTATTTCAAAACTGACTGTTAATCACAGATTTTCTGCAGTACGGAAGATGAGACTTTCATTAGATCTATCACAAAATACATGTTTAAGGAGCTGTTTGTTTCCGCACTAAAAAGTCCTGTAGTGACCTAGCTGTCACTACTGAACAAATAAGGTTGAAACTTACTCTTATGGCATGATGTCTCACGAGGAATTATTGGAAAATGAAAACGAAGAGGAAACGAGGGATGTTTCAGTGATGTTGCAACAGCATCTGGTAAGGACTGCTGGACAGAATGGAACTTTCACGTTGAACACAGAGCTTACGCTAATAGACTGAAACATTGATACAATGGTCTCCATGGAAGCCGCAATTAAATTGCATAGATGTATTGCGCCCTGAACACTATCAGCAAAAATTTGATAATTTCATACATAAAATAAAATAAAAATTACGTTTCAACGTCACATCGATAACAGAATCATTAGTGACGGAACTTATGCTCAGATTGCCAAGGACGGAGATGCGAATCAAATGGCCCTTATCAAAGGAATCTTTCTGGCACTTAGTCTATTTAGGAAAACCAGCGTACGCCTATATGTGGGTAACCGAATGGAGATTTTCAATCTTTAATTCAGCAAAGACAGTTTAAAACAGTTACGCGCTTAATATCCTTATCTGTTGGTGTACTTTTGCAGGTCTTTGTAGTATTGTGGCGACTTGACGCTCTGGTAGTCAGGCGTTTTATATGTCTTTGCAATTTATCGTTTAAAATGACGCCTACAAATCACAGTACTTTCAGTTTAAAAAATCTGCATTTCCATATCAGTTCTTTAACACAGTGCAAGTCTTCATTCTTGGAGTAGCAGTGTACAGTCGATGCGACCATTTAACATTAGTACTCTACCTCCATAATTCTAAGGTTCCATTTAATCAAGTATCGGACTTTTCCCAGTATATACTACCGGAAGGAAATTTAGTAAACCTTTTAGAGGTTTCCAATTCCCCCAGGATTTATTGTTGGAGCAGTCCATATGGACTACATGAAATTATTACATTTACCGATCAACAGCAGAGGCGGTTCTGAGGTACCAGGTATCGACCCATGCTGAAACACTCATATTAGTACCATATGTAGCAACCTCGGACGGCAATGCAGCGCTTACTCTGGCATCCAGCCGATCGTATAGTTAGTGAACGCTTTTCTGGAATACGTTATTCCACGCCTGTTCCATCTGTTCGTGAAGATTAGTAAGAGTTGTTGGCTGACGACTCGCACGAGTCACCTCTCGTCGTATGATATCCCACACGTGTTCTATTGGAGGCAGGTCAGGAGATGGTGCTGGCCAGGGAAGTTACTGCACGTCTTGCAGAGCACGTTTAGTTTCACGGGCAGCACTGTCCTGTTGGAAGAACACATCACCTTCCTGTTGCAAGAATGGCAAAAGAACTGGCCCAAAATCTTCTGCACGTACCGTGCATTGGTTAGTGTTCCATCCAAAACACCAAAGGTGAACGAGAGACAATAAGGCTTGGGATGGAGCCAGTGTATCTTGGACGAATGCACGCTACGAGACAGTTCTCACCAGATCTACGTCGTATGCTCAAACGACCTCACTTGCGTGCAGGTAGAATTTGGTATCATCGCTGAAGGCCACAGCGTGCCATTACGTCTTCAAAGTGATTCTCTAACGACACCAGTCGAGCCACACACGTTGCAAATAGGGGTATTTCATGCAAAAAGTTGGCCAAAATTAGTCTTTGGTATATTCTGTGCTGTGAGATCCTGGAGAACATATTTCCAAGGTAGTAAAGTTTTTACGTACTTTATAACATGAAATAAAACAGAACTATCTCATTTTACATGAATATTTGTTTCTTATCTGCAACACTAAATATTATTCTCATGATGCCTCCCATTGTTGTTCATCTGAGCAGTCTGTTTCTACTGCAGCCTCCTCTTTATCGTTAGTTTCAATTTAGAAGTCCTTCCCAATCCATTCTTCGCTTTACAGCAGTAAATTTAATGTTTCTCTGAGTAAGGTTTTCTGGTTTTCATAGGTTTCGATATCACACCGCTTATTAATTGATCAGATGGCAGTAGTAGCCAGTTTATTATGTCTAGATTGCATCCTTCTCGTGAGAATTTCCTGGCAAACGTTTGTCTGTATAGACGAAAGTGCTTATTGCGGGCGTCGGCTGCTTCTGATAATTTTGCTACGAGTAAGAGGGCATGTCCAATAACAGTTGGGCTATGAACGAAAATCTTGAATGCAGTGGGACATACAGGATGTAATGGATGTAAATCAAGATACGAGCTTGCTGTTTCAACTGCATTAGCAGAAATTTGGTCTGTTTCTATCTTACGTTCAATGACAATAGCTTCTAGAATAACCCCGAATCGACCCGTTATTTGAGCTGATGTTTCAGGATCCGCATCACTGTTGTTTCTATATCCGTCCTTGAGAACATCTACAATTAATCACAATCGATTCCTAAACATTTCTTGTGACTTTTTTCCGTTCCTCAACAAATTACTTTTCCTGTTTTGGACGTATTTGCCACTTCTTGGTGTTTATTTTATAGGACAAATGCAGAAGAATGGGAAAAATCTAATTCGGGAAAGGAGCATAGGCAGGCCGAACTGAAGATATTCTGTATTTACTACTTTGGTTTTTGACAGGGCACTTTTGAGGTAGCCTTGCAAAACTAGCATCTCATTGTCGATGATGTCACTGTTGCTGCATTGCAGACTTTTGCATCTACCACAGCCATCAGCAATGTGCGTTTTATAGACAAGCCGCTCTCTGTTCTAGCAATTTTTGTTTCTTGTAATGTTTCAATTGAGTCGTACACTTGCAAAACCTGCTAAACGCAAATAATTCGAAGTTCGAGTTATATACATCAAATGAGTGGTCTCAGAGTCCTCCATAAGTATCTGAATATATATTAAGTTGCTAAACACGCTGTAATTGCTTCAAAACGACACCATAACGTTGGCTACGGCTGCAAAACCTGATAAACACAACGAACGTACGGATGCAAAACCTGCTAAAATAAACGCTTACGAGACCTACTTTAATACACTAGAAACTTTGGCGCTGCACGGTGCGCGGCTGAAAAACTTGCTATAATGTGCATCAGTTATTAACGTAGTTAATGGAAGTAAATAACAAGCGAAGTTAATCTTTTTAATACTCCTAGTCGGTGTTTTTATGCAAAGGCCGACACCAGTGCTTTTTACTGACTTTCGGAACTTCGGAGAGGGTTTTTTTTCTGTTTGCTTTGGAAGCCGAAACGATACAGTCGTCGTTGGGGGTAGTAGATTTTAAGATATTTTGACAATGGATGTCAGTGAAAATAGCTTGTAAGAGGTCAATGAAAACAGACACACAGAGGTTTTGGCTATTCAGATCATAAATGCCGACGTAATTAACCATCAAAACATCCCACCCTCAAATCGTGTTAAGGAGTCTGATAGAGGTTGCAAGCGGAATGCAGTGCCTCAAGATTAGAGGTGAGTTATTGCAGCTGCAAGAAAAATAGTAAAAATCTACTTTAATAAAGTTTATTTTATACAACATAACCTATACACAACCTAAAACGAACTTCTATTTCAGGTACTCGTAAAAAGAGCTACCGTCTAAGCCGACTTGATCCCATCTAAAAAACGAAAAGGCCTTCAGGCGCTAGGAGCTGAATTTTCAATATGTCAGGTGAAATCACTTTTTCTATAAGAAAAAACTTCTTAGATACCAGAAGAATTTATCCTTGAACACATGACATCGTCATCCTCAAAATAAGCGGAGGGAGCTAAAAGAACAATGTCAATTAAGGTCTTTCTTCAAAAAAGAAGAGAAAGTAACGTGGAAAGAATTACAGTTTTCCGTGATACGTTTCTGGGTATTCTGAAAGTCGGAAGAGACAGGGTACATCGATTATGTGTGAAATCACTGCGCACCTTTGTGAGCCCAATAAAAACAAGAGGTTGCGCAGACAAATACTCCAATAGAAATGGAAAAGTGATCAGCCACATTAAATGTTTCAAACTCATAGGAAAACTCTACTCCAGAGCAAAGAATTGTGATCGCAAATATCTGAGCTCAGGTATTTCAATCAAGAAAGCGTGGGTTACGTACAACGCCGCTTACTCAGAAACACAGGAACATCACGACATTTACAGAAGCATTTTAAGCAAACATTTTAAAATTTGATTTAGTGCGCCTAATGTAGACAAGTGTTCTACCTGTGCGAGTCTGGAGTTTCCAATAAGCGTAGAAAAGGATCAGTGTGAAAAGAAGAAACTAGAAGTGGAGCTCGTCGTTTATAAGGAACAGCCGCTGTCTTTTTATGAAAGGTTAGGAGGAGACGAAGAAGGAATATTCTCTAGAAGCTATAACTGCCAAAAGAACGCTAGTCTTCCAAAATTGCCTGATCAAGCCAGTTTTTTCTCCAGGCGGCTATACCTGTACAACTTCACAGTTGGCATCGGCAATTCTCATGCTTCTTGACTCTGGAAAACATCTACTCATATGTGTGGTTTGAGAGCGACTACACAAAGGGGTCCAATCAGATAGCATCTGATGTGCACCACACGTTGTGCGAATCAAATCTCGACAGTATTAAAAAGGTTCGTTATTTCACTGATGGTTGTGGAGATTTGAATAAGAACAAAACCATGATCCCAACGATAATGCACTGGTTTTTAGACTGTGCGCCCCGGCTGTACAAGAGATTGAAATGTGGTTCTCCGTTGTAGCCTATCCTTTTCTCCCCCAGGACAGAGTGTCCCGAATTTACAAAGAAAAACGAATATACTGAAGTCATGAGAAAACGTGCGAAAATTGTTTGCTTAGGAGTTGATTGCGACGTATGGGACTGGAAAGCAATCGCCGATCATGTGCTTAAAGGAACAGATGGCATTTCGCCTTTCAAAAGGCTAGAAGGATAAGTGTAACTAAAGGCAAGAACAAACAGATTTGTCTTGTACAACGGGAACAGTTTTGTAACTTGGAGATTCAAGAACCAAAAAGCATCCTCAAGAAACGAAAGTCGTAGAAAGATACTGGGAGGCCTTGTTTTGTCCTGAAAGGTGCACTGCTGAAAACTGCTCAATTAAAGCACGTGAAAGCTTTGACACGTAAGAGTTACGGTGAGAACTGGGAACAACACGGCACTCTTAAATTTTATGGTGAAATCTTTCAAGATCAACAAGAGAGAGAGAGAGAGAGAGAGAGAGAGAGAGAGAGAGAGAGGAGGAGACACTCGAGTTAATGGACTCGGAAGTAATGGAGATGTTGTAGCATTTGTTCCCAACCGTTGTTTGATGCTTCTGTTGGACCTTTGTTACGTTTAGTACCGGCAGTTATTGTAGCCGATTTCCATTGTCAACTAAATGTCGGATCTGAGATGTTTCTATTATTATATCCAAGTTTCTGTTCCATTTTTCAATTTTTTTTATTTGTGAGTGCAATGTGTTTTCCTGCAATAAATCTGTAACCGAATTATTTTGCTTTCCTTTATTATTTTCCTTGATTCCTTAAAAACCTCCGTAAACTCATATGGCATTTTTCAGTACTGAACTTTTGCTAAACATATTATTTATTTAGCCTTCACTGTTTATTTAATTGCTTATTCATCTGTCTATTTAAATATTCACTTATTTTATTTAAAAAATTGTGTAGCTTCAGTACTAAACCGCACATCGAAGCCAAATTACCACGTTTTGTTAACTAAAACGTTGAAAAACCTCCTAAAATGGTCGAATGGTTGCAAAACCTGCTATATGGAAATTTTGTATCAAATAGACAGTCAATCTGAGACTATACACATTTCTATACTTGAAAAAAGAGTTTCTTCTCCAATTTTTTAAGAACACAACACTTTCTTAATCTTGTAGAAAACATGCTATCCACCTTATGATTCACTCGGTTTAGCTTATGACTCATTTAGCATCTTTTTCAATGGGACGACTCAATTAGCCTGTTGATACAAACAGTTTCTTCATTAGTAACGTCTGGTATTTCATGTATAATTGTAACTGTTATTGTTCTGAAATAGCTAGGAGATGGTGGTGTAGGGTTTATTCGTGCGACTAATAAGTTGGAGAGACACTAAAGATGACTGAATTATTTCTGCATCAGAATCATGGTTGTTTTGAAATTTTTGTTTGAACTTAATTTGCTGTGTACCATCACAAACCTATTTGTAGATAAATTCCAATGCATTTATGCCATATATCTGGAAGAAAATTTAAAATTTCTTCCAGATTAATCGCTCACATGTGTGATAAACCAAGGCCATGCCCAAAGTCCCATTGCTAATAAATGTTTCACAACAGTTCTTGCTGACACGCCTGGGCTCACATGCCCTCTTATCTGCGTTGTGGTATCTGCTCGATCTGTCACTGCTGCCTTACAATATGACGATCCAGGCGGGTGTCTGTGCTGCGTGGTCGTGTAGAAACTCGTTTAAGGCTGTGAGATTTCTCACGCGGTCATTCATACCAACATCGTTGCACAACTGACGCAGCACGCGTGTGGGCAATTCTCTGAAAGAACCATCGCGGCACTCGGAAAGTCAGAATTTTACTCCTTTCCAACTCGTTCACTTGGCTGTAGTAAGCATTAGTGCGTCTCCGTGGCATCGTTACCTGCTTGCTTCACACGTCTGCACCAGACTGAGCCTTTTGGCTGTGAGCATTCCCTATTATAAGGTACACACAGATGGCGCTCTGGTTGCTATGCCACTATGCTATCTGTTGGCGGGCGACGTTGGAACCATTATCAGTATATCTACCATCCCCCAGCTGACCCGGATCTATATTGACGTCGTCTGTCCAGGTGAACTAATTTTTTCCGGCAGTGTATTTACCATTACATTTATGCCGGAGTGAAGTTACTATACTTTTGAATCTTAGATTCACTGATACGTCGATAGCGTTTGAGGTAAGACTAATCATGAAAGCAAGAAAAACGTAGGAGAGACTTAAACAAAGCACATTTTATGGATGCTACTTCCTGACAGGCACATTGTATATTGGTAGCGGAAAACGAGCATCAAACTTTAGAAACAAAACTGGCTCTTCAGCTATCATATCCGATCCACACCATGCGTATTTCCACGTGGTTGGTACGTATGAATACCGGAAGTGTCAGCTATGCGGTACCAGGGAGTGAAGAGTAATGCAGTGTTCTGTAGATGATATTTCTCTCTGGACTTTCAACATTTTCAAATATTCTTCAATTTCGTCACGAAGTTTTGAACTGGCTACAATCATACATCGCAGAGCCGTGAATGGTGTCATGATTCCTTATCGATTAGAACTTGTCACTACTCTACCACACGGCGGTTCTAGGCGCTACAGTCTGGAACCGCGCGACCGATACGGTCGCAGGTTCGAATCCTGCCTCGGGCATGGATGTGTGTGATGTCCTTAGGTTAGTTAGGTTTAAGTAGTTCTAATTTCTAGGGGACTGATGACGACAGCAGTTAAGTCCCATAGTGCTCAGAGCCATTTGAACCATTTGAACTCTACCACACGGAAAAGCAACTTTATTACTATCGTTTCTGTTACTATTATCATCATTATTATGTTTACTGCTCTCTTGCCTTATAGTGATACAAAACACCAGAAAAGATGAGGTGATTCGAATGCAGAACGGGCAGACTTCTAATCTGCCACCTTAGACGAATACTCCAACGTCGCTGCTCTGCTGATAACGCTCTCATGCGGCATTCAACATTCTTCTTTTAAAAGCGAAGAGCACTGTGTCGATTTCCACGAGCTGCAATTTCCCATTAGTGGCTGCATTGTTTTGGGTATACAAAATTGGTCAATATTTTATGGTGCTCGTCCTTTGGGTTTTATAACTGTAACACGGTATCAAATAACGCACAAAGAATCCAGTTCTAGTGGCGCTGATACAGATGGAACTTTTCTGAACTGTCACACTGAAGTAACTGTTGCCGTTGGCTCGTAATGAACACTCTCCAGTTGCTGAGTTTCTTGATTTAATATTTTCCTGGTTTCTCTAGAGAAATTTAAAGGGGAGTCCAGATGATTTACCAGGTGTGATCAGTTTAAATGCTCTCTGAGAAAATTATTCTTTAATGGCATCGAAGTGTAATACGAGACACGGGACGCACTTCAGTCAAAAGAGATTGTAATGAGAGACATATCATGATGGACTTAAGTTCCAGTTCCTATGTCCTGAATGACCTGTGCGCTGTCAGTATAATTTCTCATACACACAGATCTACGAAATCTACAACGCGGGACACTCTGGAAGGTTTAAAGATTGATTACATTGTGGAAGATGGAGATTTATAAACCAAATTTTAAGGAGATGATGTGAAGTGACCATAGCTTTCCGGTAATGAACTGAAGAGTAGTACTTAAGAAATGGCAAAAAGGTTGGAAACTGAGGAGATGCTGTATGTGTACCTGTGACGTGTCTTCACAGAAGGGAACGTCTAGAGTGGAGTCGTCTACATGCCACCTGGACGGTCGAACAATGGGCCTATGTTCTTTTCACAGATGAGCCGCGACTTGGTCTGGAGAGTGGTTTTCGACAGTTTCCTATCTGAATGTAACGTGGAACATGGTTTCGGGACCTAAACACTGTGGAAAGAGACTGATATCGAGAAGGATCCCCAGTAGCGTCAACAGTGATTATGTTGACAATTCAAACACCTCTTCATGAAATTGTACGGGTGCACGGGCAAGGTTTAAATGCTGTCAGGTATCGTGACGAGATCTTGGGACATCATGTGAGGTTGTTGAGAGGTGCTGTGGGCCCAGAATTCGTATTGAGGGACGATAATGCTCGACCTCAAAGAGCACGATTGATTAATGTTTTCTTGGCAAAGAAAGGTATTACACGCATTGCATGGCCTGCTCGATCTCCCGATTTGAATCCCATAGACTCAGACTTGGCAGCAGTTCTGCAGGAGTAATGGGCTCTATTACCTCAGCATGAGGTTAACGACATCATTCACAGCATGTCCCGTCATCGTCAAGCCTGTATTGCTGCCAGAGGTGGCCACATCCCATACTGGGCGCATTAACCAGTAGTCGGACTGTGTGTGCAAATCCGTTAAATTGGAAAAAAATGAACATTATTTTTGTCCAACGCAGTACATATTGCAGTTGTTTACGTTCTGTATTCTTTATATTGTTTCTACTTTACTATCACCTACTTACACTGTTTTGTGGCAAAGTAAACGCAAGCTTTCAAAATTTTCTTTTGTTGCCAGTCTGTGTCTGAGCGTATATCTCCACCTGGTAATAACTAGAGATCTTCCGATACTCATTAACTTTTGGAAAACCTTAAAGTTCAGCATATAACAGACCAACATGTATCATTGGATTTCATGCGACAGCTAAGGTCAAAGTCCGTCCAGTTGCTTAGCACTCACTTCTGGTCGATATTTTACATTCTGATCTTGCCTCGGAACCGTATCCGAACCTTTGAAATTACAATTCGCAGCAAAATCAACTCACATGAGACTACAACCAGTGTCATTACGAGTTATTTGCATCGCCAGGAGACTACACTCTGGTCATACTGTTAAGTTTGGTAACAACAGATTCTATCCGTACCGTTCATCACGTTACCTAGTCTTTGAATTACGGTATTAGTCTTAAGAGGGAGTACTTTTCTCCAACAGAGCTACCGTATTTCCGGTTTGTAGAGCCTCTTTATGGTCATATACAACTGCCGCACACACACACACACACACACACACACACACACACACACACAAACAAACAAACACTGTTGGTGGCAGAGGGCAATTCGTCTACCAATGTTACTTCCACCTTTTTCTGTTACAGTCACTAATGGTCCGAGGGAAGAACATTTGTTGGTAATGCTTCGTGTGAACTTCAATCTCTTTCATTTAATCTCGATCGTCTTTTCAGGAGATATACATAGGAGGAAGCAATATAGCGGCTCACTATGGTAGTAACGTACGCGTTCTGAATTTTAACAGTACGTCATATCGTGATGCACATTTGTCGTTTAACGTGTGCCACGGGATTTGGATGATGTCCGTGACACTCGCACGTTTACAAAACGAATCTGTGACGAAACGCGCTACTTTTCTTAGGTTATTTTCTGTTTCCTCCATCAATCCTGACAAATGAAGCGCCTTTCATCACAGTTTCATTAGTATCTTTTTCTATCTTCATTTTCTAATTGCTCGTTTAGGTTTAATTTAAGAGGTATTCAATTGTGTAAGTTGACGTGTGGACTTCAGACAAAAGATATCAAATCGTATGGTCAGAACGTGATAACAAGTTTCATCTGTTGACTAGGGCTCACTACAGATTGCGACAGTGTCTTAGACAAAATGCTAAGCGTATCAGGGTTGATGAAGTGCATTAATACTTAAAAAATATGAATCATATAAATAATAGACGACATTATGTGTGTAATAATGTGTCGGAAGAGACATGCACATGTAAAACTTAGAAATTCATGACGTTTGGCTTAATCGATAAGCAACATGGTGCTACTAGAAATCAACAGTGCCACAAACAACCCATTCTTTCATATCTCCTATCTGCGTCCTTTAATGTGACGCTACTGTATGAATAAGTTAACAAACAATACATATTTAGATATCTAAATTTGTAAATGTGCTCGAAAATTCATGGGTGTATGAATTTCGTCAGCCGAACGCATAAGGCAGATGGCGCCTGTGCCGGGTGAATTAAAACACTGCTCGCAGTCCTTTACGGCAATGTCGCTAATTTCCATAAACACGATTGCTTATTTTTTATTATTTTGAATATTTGTACAATATATTATCTGAAGATACTCAATATTAACGAAATATAAATATACGACAAACGCTACAAGTAACAAATATTACTCAATGACTGGTAAAAACAGTTGGTAAAAAAGCGAGCATGGAACTGAATATGTTTTCTAAAATACTTAGTATCTACCTTTGCGCCCCACATGTTTGATGTTAACTATACAATTTTTGCTTACGTATCTTAAAAAAATTGCCTGGTTGCTTATGTGGTAGAGAAATTCGCAATGAAACTTCTCATATTTAAAATTTACAGCACTTCTAAAGCAAATCTTTACGCCAACTGGCCTTACAACAGCTAATAATGACTGTGGAACCCAGAACTGTAGGCATCCTTGGTTGACCGACACTAAGTTTGCTTTCTTCCTGACCACATGGTTCAACATTGAACTTTATAGCTCAGTGGATGTGCTCCACATGTTGCCACATAGCAGTCCTCTTAACAGAGACATCCCTTCTACCCTCCCATCTCTACCATTGTCAACGCTTGATGTAAGCATATTATCGTTCCACAGACGGAGAATGTGTTTCATATTAATAAGATAATATTATGTATACTTTTATGCTACTACTTCAATTGCGAAACCCAACAATCATAGTGCCAGGATAATACTAATTTGTTATCTAAGGAGGTTACCTCGGCCAAATTTGTCTTTTACTTCCTTTAAAGGCATTACACCAGACATTTCATCCAAGAAAGTTAAGACAAGCTGAACCACACAGACGGAGATACAAGAAGTTCCACACATCACTACACCCACTGGAAATTCTTCTGAAATGCGTCAGGTTACGTCAGTATTGGTAGACTCCGGCGGAGCAGTGAGAGGCACTCGTCTGGGCACACGGAGACAACGATGACTTTACCCTAACGTCCCACCTAGGTCGAAGGTATTATAGACGAACCATACAGTTAGACGAGGACGACTGGAGAAGTGCTAAGTAACCTGCTTCAAAAACCCTTCCTATTACACATAAAAAGTGATACAGAATGCCACGAAGCCTGTATCAAAAGACTGAGCAGCAATTCGAACGGTATTCCTCCAGAAACAAATTTACTCAGCTATAGTACGTATAGCTGAAGGCGCTAGCTTTCCGCTCTGATTGCATAGGCCTACATCTATTCTAGGGATAGAATAGTTACCAGTAGTTATTAAATAAAATATAGTGCGTAAAAGAAAGGTGTGATACTAATGCCTTCCGCTTAACTCAGGTGTAGCTTCGCTGAGTTTCCTATTTACCCCTCCGTTAAGTTGATATCAAAATACGACTGTTATCTCGCATTCTCGACCTGGAATCTGATTTCGCGACTCCGTTTGCATCTTGTGATGTAAGAAGACTCGGGATTTTGTCATTTTTACTGATTTGAGCTCCCGTCACTTGGAGGCACAACGTTCGCTCTACTTTGTTTTCGCCCATCGACTTGGCGTCAATCTTGGTATTCACACGCTACATGGTCGGCGGCTGAAACCATCCTATTGTGTGTGATGCTACAACACAAACACCTCAGTGTAATTTGAAGATTAAATAATATCATTTGACCTTAAGTCTTAGAGATATCGACAGTAAATTATTTTGGAGACTATTGAAAAGCGTAGCAGCTACTTCTAGACAGCTCCAGGCAACATCAGCTTGACTTCTTGAGTTATTGCTGATCGGCTCTTGCTTTACACAAAAAAACTAACAGTTACAAATAACAGTGCAAAAACAGATGGAGGAATATGTATGGAGAGTAGTGACTTCAAAATTGACATCACCGTTCAAAACATGGTAAAGTTATTAAGAAGTTTAAAAATAGCAAAGAAATGACTTTAGATGATTTTCGAGTGGAGTAGGTTAAATGTTAATTTCTTCTTTAGTAACGTCCACCATCACGTCGATGACATGTGCTGTATCTTTGAATACTTTTAGAGATCGACTTCAGTGAAATTGAAATGTTTCAGTTTATTTAATTTGGTAGCCTTAGGTCGTGGCGGTGAGCACCAGTGAACCCAATAGCGAAGCAGCTCTCACACAGGTAACGAATTTGACACCACTGGCGAAGGAATCATTTAGCTATAGACGTGGCTTAATTCCCAACACTTCTGTAATAACGAAGTAGCTTAGATAAAGGACGTCAGTCTCATCTTGACTTCAGAGACGGGGCTAAAAGTCACCATGCCTGTATCACTATCAGCTCTGTAGCTATTTAAAAACATTGCTATATCATCCGATTTCTGAGAGCGAGAGAGAGAGAGAGAGAGAGAGAGAGAGAGAGAGAGAGAGAGAGAGAGAGCAGATAACTGTTAATGAAAAACGTCAATGCAAAAAAATTACTTTCGCTATTTCCCACAGGAACGATATTCTCATTTTAACAAGCCTCGCCCAGTCCGTTTATGTGATCAATACCTCCCCCAGACAGCTGTTTGCTCCACGGTTTAAGACAAGGCTACGGATGATTAATGATACCAGCATCTGCTAAATCTCCAGACACTCTACTTTGAAACTCTCAAATGCCGATCAGCTATCGCAAGCGGAAGCTCCCGTCGTTAAATCATGCGCACCCGCCCTAAATCACGCCCCTCCCCTTCAGATGTCAGAAGCTGCCGATTAAGCACCACGCTCCCGCACGGGAACATAACTCAGTTTTCTGACGGTCTTTTCACACTTGAAATGTACTTCGGCCTATTCCTATGGATTCCCAACGTCTGTTCTGAGAAAATTATACGCCGCCGAAAACAATCATCATGTGCTGCTTCTCTTTGGACTAGTAACACCTCTCTTCTAACCTCCGCTTGTCTATTCACATCAATCCATCTAAATTTTTCAAAGTCTTGACATTTTTGGCCATTGGCACAGGATAGTGCGTGCGACGAAAGATTAGTATTGCTAGTTTGCGTTACAAAGTAGCAGTGTTGCAAGATGTCGCGTACAACACGCCAGTCACTACTACTCGCGTACTCTAGCAGCAGAAACAAAAATAAGACAACTTGAAGGTCGTATTAAAGTTGTGATTTCTCAAGCTTTAGACCTGAACACTCGAAAGAACACCGTTAATCAATCACCCGAGTTGTTGATGCCATTCCATGTTCAAATTTTCGGCGAGCGACCCAGTTGTTTTCTTCAAATGCTGTGGGTATAATTATGCGTACCCGGTAACTGGACTCCAACCACCTGTCTTTTTCGAACGAAACATTAATTTGCACAAGTAAACACTTCCAGGCTAAGTTGCCGTGGTCGATCTGTAGAACCTCTTCTCCCTGACGTTTCGTTCTCGACTACGGAGAACATCTTCCGAGGAGAGTCAACGACTGCCTGCTAGGAGCTGGGGCCGCCGCTTATATGGAGATCGTAGAGGATTTGGCACGAAACTGTCCGATATACCCGAATGTAATACAATAATTCACACTCCTTTTCCAACAAAATGGTTCAAATGGCTCTGAGCACTATGGGACTCAACATCTTAGGTCATAAGTCCCCTAGAACTTAGAACTACTTAAACCTAACTAACCTAAGGACATCACACACACCCATGCCCGAGGCTGGATTCGAACCTACGACCGTAGCAGTCCCGCGGTTTCGGACTGCAGCGCCAGAACCGCTAGACCACCGCGGCCGGCCCTTTTCCAACAGACACCGCCGATGTCCCATCGAGTCGTACATCACTACAATATCTACGTAATGAACCACTGGCCGTAACTTAAGTTCCATCTAGCCACACAATATTATTGAAGGACACAACCATCATCCTCCACAGAAATCCGAATCGCCAAAAAATAACTTGAGTCTTTTCCATTAATATTTTACGTCCATTCAAAATGGAATATCTAAAGCCTATGTCTTTCAGCACTAAACACAATGAGACTTTGCTGCCTTTCATAATACCAGTTTTCTGAACCCACATGAGCAGTTTTTATAGTTTGGGAGCTTGCTAATTCCTCGGCCGCTTTCTCCTTGATGGGTGGTGCCCGCAGTTTTGTTGCTCCACTCTTATCAAACTCAGAATTCCGTTGTTCATACAGATACTACCGTTACAACCAGTGTTTCTCCTTATTAGGGCACCATATGAACTTCCCCTGACCGATCTGATACATATTCATAGACTGTGTGGGCCACAACTAACACTTTAAAATATGTAAACAAGAAACCGCAACATTTAACGGTATTCAAGAAATCTGCGTTTGAAAATTTTCGGCGTGCTTATCTACTTGGTATGTTTTCTGCTGTTCAAGGCGTCGGCAACGAGGAAGCGCTTAGTTTCATAAGCACGAGAGAGATCTCGTGGGTATAATCTAGCTGCTAGTGCTCTTTGTTTTCATTCCCACGTAATTCTAACATGCAATTTGTTACGGTGGTGCAAATAGCGAGCATTAATATTTAATTATTCACTTATTTTCATAATCTTTAACCTGAGAAAAGAATTTTGTATTTGGTGAGGAGACTGAAATTTCTCTTGTATCCATTTTTATTTCCAGTCAAATCAGTATAGTCATTTTATTTGTGTTATTGTATGTACATTTGTGACGACTATAATGTGTAACCTATAGATCGCTGGGTGAATCAGGATGACACTGGTTATAGGAACATGGAAAACAATAATTACTCCGACATTCAGCAGATGTAATGAACGCTGACGTTTTTGCATCTGCAAGGTTTTTTCAGTGTATGGTTGCAAAACAAACTTAGTTGATATTCATTAATGGTTCTCTGTCATCACATAATTTCGCGTCGTACCATGCATATCAAGCATATCTTCAAAACTGGTACAACTGCTGGTGTACGATTGGTTAAATTTTTATGCAGTCTTCTCCAGAAGTTATTTCTCTACTGTGTTCGATGATGTAAGAGCAATTTTGTCGACGTTTTATAAAGTTATTCATCTTCCTGTAAAAATAAACATCCCAAAGTGGCACCAGCTGAGTACGAGTACACTTTGGAGAAAATTCTTTAATGCTGGTCGTTGGCAGACCTTCTTCATCCTGAAACGTTACGTCATATAAAACCAGGTTTATCTGCCCTCACCATGAATCGAGGAGCAAAATAAATCGTTCTCTCACGTATGACTTCAAGGTGTCGTTGAGAAAATTCCTGTATAGTGCTACTGTGAGTTTGCAGGACTTTGAAGATGCTATCGTAATGTTTTCGTATCTGCGTGAGTACTCATGAACTGATTTTTTCCACCCCTACTCCAAATGAGCCAATGGTCTCTTGCAAGCCTTTTTCAGAATAAAGATTATGAAAATAATAAACGAATCATTCAAAAGTAGTGCTCGTAATTTGCACAGTCATAATAAGGCAGTTGTTAAAGTTACATGATGAAAAGAAGAGCCAGCAGTGAGATTCGATCCAGAGACTATAAAACGAGGCACTTGCTCACTCTGCTGTGGACTCCTTGAACTCCAGAGAAAATGCTAAGAATGTAAGTGGTCTAAAGTTTTTGAACTGTAACTTCGCGGAAATGGTTGGGAGTTTCTCCCCTATGTTTACACATATTGACCTCCCTGTCGTCCCTTACACACCTTATCAGTGTGAATCACATCAATCAGGGCAAATTTGGACATGTATACGTAAGAGTGATTTGTGTTTCCTTATTACGTAGGGAACCATAAAGGAAAAATAGTGTGGGCCCGGAAAACATTAACAACAACACTAACGCGGGATTGACCCGTGATAACGAACATCACAGAAGACGCTGGAAATGGACACCATTAAGAATGGTGCAGCGCTGCGCTCGATTTACGAAAGAGAGAGACGCGTAGTTCTGCCTGCAGATAGAGCTAATAACGTTTTCACTGTTCCACTGTCGTTCTTCCAGTATGTGAGAATTATTTGAGTTCACGTGACCCTTCAATTTGCACCACAGGTAAAAATCACGAAGCGATCAGACCATCTGGATGGCCAGCAGATTAGTGATTCTGTTGATTGTCCTCTTCTTACGGAACAGTTTATACCCTCGTGACAAAGTTGTCAAGGGGGTGTGTGCTGTTGCTCCGTCTCGCTGTAGATAGTGATGCAGTCGGTAATTATCTGTGAAATGATCGACATACGGATTAAACAGTTCCTGGATGTGCTAGTTAGCAAAAATAGTTTGGTGAAAGAATCGCGTTATAATGCGATAAGCAAATATTGCACACTAAATACTAATCTGGGCATTATGCAACGTCTTTTCAGACTACTGATGGAGATTTTCTGGTGTAAAATAGCGCATGTTCTGTGAGTTCACATACCCTGGCAAGATGAACCAGGCCTCATATGAAGAATTAAGAAACTGAGGATGCAAAATTTCTTATTCCATTACACTCGGAAACCACCGGAAAACTGAATACATGAAAGCTCGTCTAACGGCTTTCACTTGCGCACAACAAGAAATTTGTAAGGATAGAGACACAGGAGCTTTTCGACAATGTTTCGTCACGACCGTCCCTTGATTTCCGTTTGTACAGGTAAACGGCACTGAGTTTCCGTCGGACTTTGATCCAGGCTTTCCATCTTTCGAGAAATTTTGTGCTGGTGTTCGAATTCTCTTCGCATGGTTAAGTCTTTTATGCGTAGAGAGTTCATTTCGCGCAATTTTGCCGCTAACTTTTGCACTGCACACTTTGCCGGCGGTTTTGTCTGAACACTTCCAGTCTGACCTCTCGCACAAACAGTTCCGCACATTGTGCTTCGCATAACACTCGAAAAAGAACGCGAGTTGTTTTATCATCAGCACCATTTTGTGTTAGATTCAACTAGTCACTAAACAAGTCTGCTCCTCTCACTCATTGAAAAGTAATGAGACAATGAAGTGCTGTGGGTCACGTACATGCAGAAACCGATTGGTACACTGCAATGGTTTCTAGCTCTTTCTGTAATGGGCAGGTCTCAAGTTCATTAACAAAGCTCATATGAAACTTCTTGTCTGATTAGAACTGTGTGCCGGACCAAGAATCTAACTCGGGACCTATGCCTTTCGCGGGCAAGTGCTCCGCTATCTGAGTTACCCAAGCACGACCCACGCCCACGCCCCGTCCTCACAGTTTTACTTCCGCCAGTACTTCCACTGAGGAAGTACAGCTGTGACGTCGGAGCGTCGGTCGTATTTGGGTAGCTCAGATGATGGAGCACTTCCCGCGAAAGGCAAAGGTCCCGAGTTCGAGTGCCTGCCCAGCACAAAGTTTTAATCTGCCCGGAGGTTTCATATCAACTCACACTCCGCTACAGAGTGAAAATTTCACTCGGGAAAGAAGGCTCAGTTTCCCGTATGTCTTATAATAATTTCCAGGACCTTTTTTATTCTGCCTGTCCAGCATCAAAAATTGTGTACCACTAAGTGAGATAATATGTCCGCAGCTCGTGGTCGTGCGGTAGCGTGCTCGCTTCCCACGCCCAGGTTGCCGGGTTCGATTCCCGGCGTGGTCAGGGATTTTCTCTGCCTCGTGATGACTGGGTGTTGTGTGATGTCCCTAGGTTAGTTAGGTTTAAGTAGTTCTAAGTTCTAGGGGACTGATGACCATAGATGTTAAGTCCCATAGTGCTCAGAGCCATTTTTGAGATAATATGTGACACAGAGTAGAGGAATATATACAAAGAAGCAAGACCTGCTGAAACATCCTATCTTTACCCTTCTGACTAAAATTACTTAGCTGGTAGAAGCTTAAAATGGCTGTTACTAATAGGTTCATACTAGACTATATATTTCTGTCTTGTCATTCCGCAAGATATGATTATATGAATATCTTATCTGTGCTTCACTCATCGGCTCGCCATAAATAGGTCATGCAGAATGTGTGATTCTCCATTTATTTTCAATCGAGTAATAACTACACGATTTTCAACATTTCTCGTCGTTTCAGTTTCCTGCCTCGTTATGTTAACAGCGGCGAACGGAATAAAAGAATTAACGTTTACCACTCAGACCAGCTATTGTGCGTGCTTAAAATTTAATCCGAGCAGAGAAACGATTCCATGATCGACCACTGTTTCCACACTAATTTCTAATTTACTAAATGACTTTCATCTTCCAACGCTTATCGTTGCTGAAAACTAATCCTCGTATGTCACTAATTTGATGGAATAAGTGCTAAGTAAAGAAACAAACTCACGTTGTTAAGAACAATACGTGGGGGAAAACATCTATGACCACTATTTCACAGTTGATCCTTCGGCAGATATAATTAGTTACGCCTGTTTATCTTAGTTGGTGGTTTACAGCATTGTTTCTTATACTGAATGTTTTAGTGGTTAAATTGTCTACAAAAGAATATGTAGCGCCAGTCAGTACCAACCACAGAGAAATTCGAGCTTCGACTTTATACTAAAGAGACTTATTTTTCCTGTTACAGTGATGAAAATACCAACCTGCGACTATGTTAAAAAACATGTCCACATCGAATTTATATTAGTAACTTCTGAAGTCAAAACTTCATGATTAAAGTAATAACTTGTCAATTTAGTGGTTGGGAACTGTCAGAGTACAATGTCGGTTTCATGAGGAAACACGGGAATCTTGATGCGTTAACGGCATAGATTGTTCAAAATGGTTCAAATGGCTCTGAGCACTATGGGACTTAACTTCTAAGGTCATCAGTCCCCTAGAACTTAGAACTACTTAAACCAAACTAACCTAAGGACATCACACACATCCATGCCCGAGGCAGGATTCGAACCTGCGCCGTAGCGGTCGCGCGGTTCCAGACTGTAGCGCCTAGAACCGCTCGGCCACCCCGGCCGGCGGCATAAATTGTACGCGTAAAGCCTCAAGTGACCTTTTTAATCTGTTTAAATCTGACTTTGTCTGAGTTTTATTAAATTTTGCAGAAATTTCCATCCCTAGTGCAGCGCCAGGCCCCCCTAACGTACCTTAAGCGTTGCATGAAGATTCTGCCGTATATCCATGGCCTTCCTACCCAATGTATGGCCACTTTACAAGCACTTTATTACTTTTCTCCGTGCGAAGAAAAATCTGTGTGCGAACGAATTGTCAAAACTGCCAACAGAAAGGGCATCCGGCCATCATCCTCTACCATTAATATTGCCAAAATCAGATTAAATGCCGACTCTGAGAAGATACGTGGTAATGTAAGCATGTCAGATCGAGAACGTCGGAGAAAAAGGTCTGTAAGTCAGTTGAACCATGCTGGGTCTTTGTCATCTCTCATAAAGCTGCTATGAAAGCAAAGAGCGTAAACTGCGCCCAAATATTTTGATAAACAGGAGCTGAAAGAGGTAAATGTATGCGTAACGAGAGAAATACGAGAAGCGTTCAACGAATTCTGAGGATAAACCTTAGGAAGTTTTGTGTTACGTAAAGTCAGAAAACACGTCTAAACCATTTTTACAATTACCGAGAGATCATCCTGGCTCCTCTAACAGAAAATGAAAGTGATAAGGCCGAATAGTGAATTCTGCAACTTAGTTTTATTCCGAATGATAATAATACTATTGCTCTTTTGAATCATCCTACGAGTTTTGTATTGGCGTATTGAGGTAAGAGATCGTGGAATGGAAAATCAACCGAAATCCGTCACCATAAGAAAGACAACTCGATAATACGATACGCCTGTATAATTTCGTGTAGACCGAACGAAAGATCTGACTTCCTTTAAGGCAGCCATTCGAAATAAATAGCGCTCCAATCGCTTGGAAAAATGCGTAGATCACTCCAATCTTAAAGGAGGATCATCGGACACATGTGCTAGTTTTTGACCTATATAGCTAACATCAGATTGTCGGAATACATTTTATGACCTCCTTCGAGAACTAAAACCTCCAGTTCAGAGACATAAATATGATTTTGTGAAATTCAACTCGCTCTTTTCGTCCATGGCATACAGAAGGCAACAAAATTACAACTCCTACGTTCGTGCGGCTGTTTCTTGACTTCCGCAACACCTACGCTCTTTCCTCTGAAATTAGATTCAGAACTCCGTCATAGTTTACTCAGTCTACACATCGAATCCTCAGTGTTCTTTTGTAGCAATAGGTTTCTAGAGCTCCTACTCTGTTTTTATCTGTACTGTTAATCGTCCACTTTCTCATAAGGTTAAAACACAAACTAGACTTCTAGAAAACACTTTCTAACAAATTTATAGGCCATATAATTTTTCATCTTTTTCAGAAACGCTTAATTTGTTATTGCCAACCTTTATTTTATATCTTTTTTGTACCAGTCGTCGGCAGTTGTTATCTCCGAAATTAGATTAGAATATGAGACAAAGTAGCATATGTTTTACTAATGAGTTCAGCAACCGGTGAGTAAATCCGACAAGATTCCATTGCCCCTGTTTCATTTTTGTTGATGCCGATCATTTGATCTTTTCTTAGGGTACCGTCCATTCTAGTGTTGGTTACATTTCTATGGGCCTTAGGGCGGGTCTAAAACGTGTTTCTTTGCATACATTTTCGCCCACTACTGAGGGAGACATCGTCAGAGGTTGTGAAGACGTATACTGTCCAGTCACATTAATGCGACCACCTGTCAAAAGCTTGAATAAACGACTTTTGCAGAGTGGACCTCTGCAATACGTGCAGGAAGATAGTGACTGAGGTTCTGGGACGTGGAACAATGCCGACTTCAGTGCTGTGGCCAGCTGCGCTAGGTTTCTATGTTGATGATCGATGGCATGAACAGCTCGGTCTTAGTCGTCCCACAGACGGTAAATTAGTTTTAAATCCGGAAACTTTGGTAGCCAGGCGAGTAAGCTAAAATCATCCTGGTGCTCTTAGAATCACGCACGTACACCGCAAACTGTTTGACACGCTGCACTGTCCTGCTGGTAGTTGCCATCACGGCGTAGGGGTCGACATAGTCCCCAAGCATAATGGATGCTTGCGTTGATCCAGTGTGTTTTCCACAATGACAAGATTGCGTAAGCATTCCCAAGATAATAACTCATCCTCTTCCGGTCAGGACCCTTTGACTTCATATGTTTCACGACGAACACTCCAACGGCTGGCTGCCCGATTGATTATAAACCATGCTTCATATGAAGAGAGCACCTGTCACCAGTCAGTGGAAATCACGATGCGACATTGGCGAGAAAATCCCTGCCTTCGTCGCTGATGAACTGCAGTCAGCATTGGTGTATGATAAAAATGCCTGCTGCGGGGTCCCATAGGCAGCATCGTTCGCTGAACGGTCGTTGAGCAGACATCACTAGTAGCCTCTTAGTTCGTCAGCACAGTTAGCTGCTCAGCTGTTGTATGTCTATTCACCCGTACAAATTTCCGCAGCCGTCGTGCACCCCTGTCATGTATAGACCTTGGTGCACCACAGTTACCTCGGCACCGGATTTCGATAGCTCTATTTTTCCATACACGCGAAAAGTTAAACATTTATCCGATTCGAAAAGGCTTCCAGCTTTGACCTGTAAGCAAATGATCGTGACCTTTTGGGCATCAGATAAATCACCCCGTTTCCGCATTACGACAACGACTCCAATCTTTATACCCCGTCCATTGTTAGTGCAGCTACCTTCCGTCTAGGAGTGGTTACTACCCGTTGACGTCGAATATACGCGGTGGTCAGTTTAGTGAAATTTTACCTTGTATAATGTGGGTGTCCCGGTCGCCAGTTCCTGCAGGCCGCCGGGTCTACCGTGCTAGTGGAGCAGCGCCTGAACATCACAGGAAGCAATGCCACGCCTCAAGCGAACTGCTTCCATTGCCATCAAAAAGTATTAAAAACGACTATAAAATATTTCGAACAATAAGTAACGAATATTTCTCCTCTTCGATCCAGTCACCCAATCAAAACTTAGTATACCAAGATCCCTCCCATTTTCAAATAATATGCTGGGTGAACGTAAGATCTACTACGAAAATTTCAGAGATCTTTCAGGGATATTTTCCGAATGTTTTTGTACAAGGGATCTGGGCGCTCTGGTGGCTGGTTAAGAATAATGTAAATTAAAACTGTGTGCCCGACCGAGACTCGAACGCGGGACCCGAGTTCGAGTCTCGGTCGGGCACACAGTTTTAATCTGCCAGGAAGTTTCATATCAGCGCACACTCCGCTGCAGAGTGAAAATCTCATTCTGGAAGAATAATGTATTTTATATCTGTGTTCCGTTATTACGCTGAAAATACCTGCACAACAGTGCAAAACTTGACTGTGTTTGCTCTGTCTCTTGTCTGGAAACACTTATTCCATTCACTAAAATAGTTGCTGCTGGCAACAGTAGTAACCAGCTTACACTTTACTCTCAAGTTCGCATTCAGAACTGCTCTGTTACATTCGGGTCTGTTTTTCTGGCAGCGCTGACTGTGCGGAAACATCGATACAGAGAAGTACTAGAAGTTTACTCGTGTAGAGTTGGCCGGTGTTCACCTCGTCTATAAGTTCAATGAATCTATCGGAAGAGCGGGGCAACGACATTGTTGAACTGTTCTCTCAATTAGGGCAACCATATCACTGTGTACGCATTTTGCTAAGAGTTGTTGGTGTGCTCTTGGGTTGTTTTGTACGTTTTTGGAACTGAGTATCACAGGCGTTTTCACAGAAACATGGATAACTGGAGTAGAAAACCAAATAAGTCATACGACTGAGATTAAAGAAGTTACCGTCCTTAGTGCTCAATAAATCAAACTGAGCCAACCTTTATGCTATGAACGTCGGCGCGAGTCCGCGATATTTCAAAAAATGGTACAAATGGCTCTGAGCTCAATGGGACTTAACATCTGAGGTCATCAGTCTACTTAAACGTAACTAACCTAAGGACATCACACACATCCATGCCGGAGGCAGGATTCGAACCTGCGATGGTAGCAGCAGCGCGGTTCCAGACTGAAGCGCCTAGAACCGCTCGGCCACAAAGGCCGGCCCGCCACCTTTGACGGCGTGCAGAGACCTTTTGTTTATTTCCAATAAACAGTTCGGTAGTTTAGCCTAGATACACAAGGTTACATTGGACAATTCACCAACTATGAATTTATAGCCTCTGAGGAATGGGGAACGGCGAACGGGCTACAACCCGGTCTCACTCTGTTAACTATCACTTTTCTTTAACGTCCTTCGACTACCTTAAGTACGCCCGCCCGGTTAGCCGTGCCGTCTAAAGCACTGCTTTCCGGGCGGGAAGGCGTGGCGGTCCCCGGCACGAATCCGCCCGGAGGATTGGTGACGAGGTTCGGTGTGCCGGCCAGTATGTGGATGGTTTTTAAGGCGGTTTTCCAGCCGTCTCGGCGAATGCGGGCTGGTTCCCCTTATTCAGCCTCAGCTACTCTATGTCGGCGATCGCTGTGCAAACACTTTCTCCACGTACGCGTACACCTTAATTTACTCTACCACGCAAACATTGGGGTTACACTCGTCTGCTGAGAGACGTTGCTGGGGCGGTCCACTGGGTGCCGAACGGCACAATAACACTCGGTTCGGTGTGGGGGCTGCGGTGGGGTGAGTGGACTGCTATAGTCTGTTGTGGGGCTGTAAACCACTGAGGGCTCCGGCGGGCATGATGCCTTTCCGTCGATTCTAGGTCCCCAGCTCCATACAATACAATACAATCTTAAGTTCAGTCTGATTTCTGTACAAGTTGTAAATGACCTGTTTCTCCGCGTATTTTTCCCTGCTTCCATTAGAATTTCTAAGAGCGTATTCAAGTCAACAGTGTCAAAAGGATTTTTTTAAAATCTAAGTGTAGTCACTTCTACATCTAGTCTTCTCCCCAGGGACACTGTTGCCTCGCGTGTTCCTACAGTTTTCTGGGAGCCAGGTAGTCTTCCACGAGGTCAGCCACTACCATTTTTATATTCTTCTGTTATTACTTGCCGGCCGCGGTGGCCGTGCGGTTCTAGGCGCTGCAGTCCGGAACCGTGGGACTGCTACTGTCGCGGGTTCGAATCCTGCCTTGGGCATGGATGTGAGTGATGTCCTTGGGTTAGTTAAGTTTAAGCAGTTCTAAGTTCTAGGGGACTGATGACCTAAGATGTTAAGTCCCATAGTGCTCAGAGCCATTTGAACCATTTTTTTGTTATTATTTTGTGTCAGTATTTTGCAGTTATGGTTTATTAAGCTTCAGTTATTTTCTTCATAACGGGTTGCAAAATTATGAAATACTGTTTAAATAAAGACATGTTTGTGCTGCGGCTCTAGCTTTGTGTAATTTTTTGTATATGTTTTTCCCATAACAGGGTGCAAAAATTTAACACGACATAGAGGATGCTCCACTGAACAAATTGCGGCAGGGAACCTGGGTCGGAGGAGCCAGCTTAAGGAGATAATAGGAACAAATTCACATCGCTGTGACCTTATTTACTTTAGTTACAGTTAAATGTAAATACCAACATTGCCTCTGAGCACTATGGGACTTAACATCTATGGACATCGGTCCCCTAGAACTTAGAACTACTTAAACCTAACTAAACTAAGGACATCACACAACACACAGTCATCACGAGGCAGAGAAAATCCCTGACCCCGCCGGGAAGCGAACCCGGGAACCCGGGCGCGGGAAGCGAGAACGCTACCGCACGACCACTAAATACCAACATTGACTCAATGAACGACCGTTTGTACTGTACGTTACAAAATACTCTGAAACGCATGGCCATCAACCTCAATGCAAGAATGACATCGACGAACAAGATTATGGTGCACCCTGACAAATATCTCTGGTCTGGCTCGGATCACATCATAGGCAGTTACAATTCTGGCAGCTAATTCCATCACAGTATCCACTGCTGTCTCACCCATAACTGACTTTAGATACCCCCACAGGAAATAATGAAGGGGATTTAGGTCAGGTGATCTCGCAGGCCCTGGAATAGGATCTCCCCTTCCAATCTAGAGGCCAGGAAATACAGCACTGAGATGGTTGCAGACATCCACACTGAAGTGCGGCGGTGCACCGTCATGTATCTCCTTCCTCTCACGAACAGCCAAGGGCACGTTCTCCAACTGCACGGACCTCACGTACAGGTGGCCATTCAGACGGCCAGGTAGAAGATATGGCTCGTCGTTCTTGTTTCCTCTGGAGGAAATAATTTACATATAAATAAACAGCATAGTAGGTGTAAACTTGTACGCATGTTAGTTGTAAACAAGATGGGAAACAGTAATGCTACACAAAGCGGTAGACAAATTTACTTGCATAGCTCCTTAAGCTCGTTTCTCCGACGCCAGGTTCTCTACCTCAAATTGTTTAGTGGAGCATCCTCTATGTCCTGTCAAATTTTTTCACGCTCTTGCGGAAACACCCTGTATATTACTTTAATTTACAGCAGCAGCAGTAATATGTCTTTATTTAATTTATTGAACTCAGGGGTAAAATTGCCAATTTCTCAGCAGCTAGCTTCTTTGTAATCAGAATTAGTACTTTCTTCATATAATCTGAGCGTATTCACCTGTCTGATGCATCTTGTGTACCAGGTGGAATAATTTTATTAGCTGCTTCCACTCTCCATAATATTGTTATCAAGTTTCTTTCCTTTATGTACATTTTCCTTCCATCTTTCTGATTTTCCTTCATTAATTAAGACGGTATTGCTACCAGAGCTATGTTCACATAGCTATTTCTCTTTTTCTCAAAGGTTGCTTTAATTTGTCTATACACAGTATCTCTGTTTCCCGTAGAGTTTCATGTTTTTACAGTATCACAATTTTCCTCTAGCTATTACCACTAAGCGATTTTGCATTTTCTGTCAGCCTCGTAATTTAGATACCTGTACTTTCTTTTGCGTTCTTCATTTGCTGCACTTTTATATCTTTTCTTTTCCAACTATTTAAATCAAAGGATTTCTGTTGCATCATCATTTTACCTATCTGTCTCTCTACTAAGTTTACCATTTCATCTTTCATGGCAACTCATTCGTCTTCTATTGTATTCCTTCCACCTTTTTCAGTCAAACGTTGCCAAATGCTCTCTTAATAACATCTAGTTGTTTTACGTTTGCCGCGTCCCTTCTCTTTAATTTCCTTCCTTTCTCTTATATATTTTGTTTTAATTTGCAGTTCATAAACAGCATATTATGGTCAGTTTGGTTTTTTATTACTGTTTTAAATCTAGTTTAGAAATCTGTCTTATTATGTAATCTGAATCCTTCATGTGTCTTCAGGTCTCTTGAAAGTACATAACATTGTTTCGGGATTCTTCAATGAATTTGTTTTCAGTGATTGAACTGATGTCTGTGCAATACTTCACCATGAAGCTGCTTCTTTCATTCCTTTCCCTCTGTTCAAGTCCTGCTAATATTTCTTCTTTTCCTATACATACTGTAGAGTTCAAGTTCTCCAGTACAATTTAATGCTAATATTCCTTACCATATTAAATTATTTCTTTTATTCTCAGCATAACTGTTAAATATCATCTACGAAGTTAAGAAGCATATACAGGGTGCTCGGAAATTTCCGTTACAAACCTCTAAGATATGTAGGGGAGATTGAGTACATAATATTTTGTATAGGCACCAAGGCTGGAAACTTCTCGTTTCCGTTCTACGACGGTTTAAAATCAGATGTGTAACGCCTTCACGTCTGCTGAGGGAAAGAGTTGCTGGTCGTTGTATGAAATAGAGTAGACAGGATGATGTGTACTACGTCAGACGGTCACATGATCTGCCTTGCTGCGAGGCCTATTCAATCCCTTTGCGTCTGCGATACGGTAAACGTGGTTCGGTAATGTTTTCGGAATGTAGAGACATGTTCTTTGTGTATGACGAAGCTCGAGGTAACGGAAGAGCTGCAAGTCGGCTGTATCACGAACGTTTACTGCAACGTAGCACCCCATTGCACGCACTTTCTGTCCACGTTGCGCAGCTGCTCAGAGAAACTTTCAAGGTGTTCAGCATCACGTTGCAGATTACCCGTCAACGAGTACTCTAACAATTACTAGTGCAATGGGTGTTAGCCACAGTATCGTCAAAGACGTACGGCGTGTGCAAAAATTACATTCTTGCCTCTTATAAAGGGTACACGTTACCGGTCAAACCGATTTTCCACAACGTGTTGCGTACTGCACGTGTTTTCTGCACCGCTGCATCGATACACTCCTATTTCCACGTCGAGTCTGTTCACAGATGAGTGTAAGTTCACTAGGGAATGTGCTCTAAATTCTCAAAAAGCCATGTCGGGGCAGACGAAAACCCTCGTGCCACGCATGTTCAGGGAATTCAGTAGCGGATTTGTATTGATATGTGGGCAGGTGCTCTGGGCATTCATGTGATTGCGCCATATCTCCTTCCGCTCAAGATAACTGGTCCTGCATAATTGATCTTACTCCAAAAAGTATTATACCAGTTGCTGGAATCTTTGCCACTGAATGTCCTTCAGGTAATGTGGTTTCAGCACGGTGGTGTATCACATCACTTCTCACGAGTCGTTCGAAGACATTTAAACAGACGACATGGTGAAAGATGGATAGGCGGAGGTGGTCCAACCGCGTGGTCGCCGCTGTCGTCGGATTTAACTCATATGGACTACTTCTTGTGTGTAGAATGTGAAGTTTAATTTACGAAACGCCTGTAGAGACAGAGGAAGATCTGATTGTTAAAGTTCTGGCCGCTGCACTAGAAACCGAAGAGTCACCAGGTGGAATGAAGAGTGTGTAACAGAACATGTTTCGTAGACACAATGTCTATAACAACGTTGGTGGTCGCCACATCGAACCCCTATTGTAATGCATCAGTACTGTTCTGCACGTACAGTATGCTAGGTCCAATTTTGTTTTGGAATAATTTTAACAAGTAATGTTGAAGTGTAAATACAAACAAATGTGCTTAAAAAACGGAAATTTCGTTATTTTCCTTCTAAACTGTTACCTGAAAATTATACTGCATCACGTCTAATTCAGTTCCTCAAGCAGACGTTGATGAGTTAAACAACTGATTCTGTTTCCGGTCATAGGTTCTTATACAAAATATTATGTAATCAGATCTCTCTACAAGACCTAGAATTTTGCAACGGGAATTTCCGAACACTCTGTGTACTTTCACCACTGAAGTGAGTGTTGGATTCATATCTATCTTGGCTACGATAATTCATTTACCGTACAGTTCATTGTAGCTAACCGACGCTCATAATCTCTTATTCATTATTAGACCTAGTCATCAATTATCAGTATTTGCTTTGTTTCTGCTAACGCTGTAGCTACCTGACCAGAATTTCTGTTTTTCTTTGCACCGTATTCAGTAATTCTCACTATATCAAATATCAGCTTACGGATATCTGATTTTTAATTCTCTAACCTACCTCCTCGACTAAGGGATCTGATATTTCACCTTCCGAACCGTGGAACGGCCGATTTCTTTCTCCTTTCGCCAACATTCTTTAGAGTATACCTCACGTGGAGATGCGAATGGGGTACTATTTGACTTCTGGAGTATTTTATGCAACAGCATGCCTTCATCACTAAAGCATTCAATACAGCTGCATGCCGTCGACAAATAATGTGGCATTAATTTCCTCTTATTTTCAGCCGTTCGTAGTACCAACACAGCAAGACTCTATTGAGTAAGATTAAAAACCCATATGAGTCAATCATTCAGACTCCCGCCCCTCTTCATGAATCATATTATAGTCAGGTATCTCCACAGAGACACCTACGACGTGCTTTCACGTATCGCGAGACTATCTGCATCGTTGAGGCAGGCAAGACATATCGACTCGGCTAACTCCTTCATTCATTGGGGGACGAATGTTAAGCGAGCGTTAGTGTTCAGAATGTATGATTTTGCGAGTAACATCGGCAGGTTTAAGATCTGATCACGAACGATGTAAGTATGTATAGGGAACTCCATGACGGCAGTAAATTGTGTTGAGGAGCAGGAAGACACACAGGTGATTGACTATTACAGCGCCCTAGGAGATGATATTTAAAGCTGCTAAAAGCCCAACGCACTAGTTACATTGAAAGGTAATAAAGAGTGTAAATTTCTCGTATTAATTTTGCTCCCGCTGTCAAATAGTATTCTGTAAGGCGTTATATCTTTTAAAATGAGCTCTGTCATTATTCCGTTCATTAGTGCCTCAGGTATGTCTGAGTATTACAACTCGTATGCCAGTTAGAGGTCGCGACTAAAATACTACTCAAGGAAACAGCACGTGTGGAAATTGGCTCATATCGTCGAACGAGATCTATAACGCTGTAATATTCAGCAACAGTGACGTTCAAAAGAACAAAAAAAATGGTTCAAATGGCTCTGAGCACGATGGGACTTAACTTCTGAGGTCATCAGTCTCCTAGAACGTAGAACTACTTAAACCTAACTAACCTAAGGACATAACACACACCCGTGCGCGGGGCAGGATTCGAACCTGCGACCGTAGCGGTCGCGCGGTTCCAGACTGTAGCGCGCAGAACCGCTCGGCCACCACGGCCGGCTCAAAAGAACACACTGTGTTGATAGCGTCGGCCATCATGCAGCAACATAGTTTATGTCTTTGCAGCTAGTTGCTAATGTTATTTTTCCAAGCCTGGTGACATGTCCTTACTAGATGATATCTTAACATTTTCAAACTTGTGGCAGTATTTCGCCACATTTTCTGAACGTTCATTTCTCCTAGTAATAATAGACTTCCAGTGATCGGTGTCCAGAAATGAACCGGAAGGCCCACATTATTATGGGTCTAACATTTAAACCGCTCGTAGTTATCAAGCGTGCCTTTGGCGCTTTGTACTAACAATTTCTGTCATTCAGTAACTTCTCACACATTTTGTGAAGCAAATATTTTCAAAAATAGCTGCATCTATTTCGAAAGCGAAAACTAATAACCTACGTCAAAAGTGGGGAAATCATAGCATGCCTCACCCTCGTCGCCAAAGCCCAATCACTTCCATACTGTTCTTAAGGTATCCACCAGACCTACCACGTTTATGTTCCACGGCAAGTATCCTGTCTCATGGCACCATAAAACCATCTACCAGTGTTGCACAGACCAGTGTTGCTAGCACCACTGTAAACGAATTGTGTTGTTGTTGTTGTGATCTTCTGTCCGAAGACTGGTTTGATGCAGCTCTCCGTGCTACTGGTTCAAAAAAAAAAAAAAATGGCTCTGAGCACTATGGGACTTAACTTCTGAGGTCATCAATCCCCTAGAACTTAGAACTACTTAAACCTAACTAACATAAGGACGTCACAAACATTCATGCCCGAGGCAGGATTCGAACCTGCGACATTAGCGGTCGCGCGGTTCCAGACTGTAGCGCCTAGAACCGCTCGGCCCCCCGTCTCCGTGCTACTCCCTTCCGCGCAAGCCTCTTCATGTCCGAGTAACTACTGCAACCTACATCCTTCTGAATCTGCTCACTGTGTTCATCTCTTAGTCTCCTTCTAAGAATTTTACCCCACATGCTTCCCTCCAGTAGTAAATTGATGAAACCTTCATGTCGCAGAATGTGACTATTTTACCTCTGGAACATTTTATTTAAGAGAATGCCATCATTTAAACTTACAGTAGAGCTGCATGCCTTCTGGAAAAATTACGGCCGTAGTATCACCTTGCTTTCAGCTGTTCCCAGTACCAGCACAGCAAGTCTGTTTTGGTTGATGTTACAAGGCCAGATCAGTCAATCATCCAGACTGTTGCCCCCGCAACTACTGAAAAGCCTGCTGCCTCCCTTCGGGAGCCACACTTTTGTCTGGCGTCTCAACAGACACTCCTCCGTTGTGGTTTCACCTACGGTACGGCTATCTGTATCAAATGGTTCAAATGTCTCTGAGCACTATGGGACCTAACATCTGAGGTCATCAGTCCCCTAGACTTAGAACTACTTAAATCTAACTAACCTAAGGAGGCAGGATTCGAACCTGCGATGGTAGCAGCAGCGCGGTTCCAGACTGAAGCACCTAGAACCGCTCGGCCACAGAGGCCGTCCGATCGCGTCCGCATTGTTGCTTTGTGCCACGAAGGGCTCTCAACAAGGGAAGTGTCCCAGCGTCTCGGAGAAAACCAAAGTGGTGTTGTTCGGTCATGGAGGAGATACAGAGCGACAGGAACTGTCGATGACATGCCTCGCTCACACCGCCAAAGGGCTACTACGGCAGTGAATGACCGCTACCTATGGAATGTGGCTCAGAGGAACCCTGACAGTAACACCACCATGTTGAATAATGCTTTTCGTGTAGCAACAGGACGTCGTATTACGACTCAAGCTGTGCGCAATAGGCTGCATGATGCGCAGCTTCACTCCCGACGTCCATGGCGAGGTCCATCTTTGCAACCACGACACCATCCATCGCAGTGCACATGGACCTAGCAACATGCGGAATGGACCGCTCAGGTTTAGCATCACGTTCTCTTCACTGATGAATGTCGCAGATGCCTTCAAGCAGACAATCGTCGGAGACGTGTTTGCAGGCAGCCCGGTCAAGCTAAACGCCTGAGAAACATTGTCCAGCGCGTGCAGCAAGGTGGAGGTTCCCTGCTGTTTTGGGGTGGCATTATGTGGGGCCGACGTACGCCGCTGATGATCACAGAAGGCTTCGTAGCGGCTGTACGATACATGAATGTCATCCTCCGACCGATAGAGCAACCATAAAGGCAGCATATTGGCGAAGCATACCGTCTAAGCATTCGCCCTCATGGACGACATTCCGCGCCCCCATCGTGCACATCTTGTGAATGACTTCCTTCAGGACAAAGACATCGCTCCACTAGAGAGGCCAGCATGTTCTCCAGACAAGAACCCTATCGAAAATGCCTGGGACAGATTCAAGAGGGCTGTTTATGGACGACGTGACCCACCGACCACTCTGAGGGCTCCACGCCGAATTGCCTTTGAGGAGTGGGGCAATCAGGACCAACAGTGCCTTGATGAACTTGTGGATAGTATGCGACGACGAGTACAGGCATGCATCAATGCAAGAGGACGTGCTACTGGGTATTAGAGGTACCGGTGTGTACAGCAATCTGGATCACCACCTCTGAAGGTCTCGCTGTATGGTGGTACAACATGCAATGTGAGGTTTTCATGAGCAATAAAACGGGCGAAAATGATGTTTATGTTTATCTCTATTCCAGTTTTCTGTTCATGCTCCGGAACTCTGAACCGAGGTGATGCTAAACTTTTTTTGATGTGGGTAGTTTTATTTATCCATAGGTCTCGTTTACAATGATGTTAGATATGCCAAATGAAATTTTCACTCTGCAACGGATTGTGCTCTGATATGAAATTTCCTGACAGATCAAAACTGTGTGCCGGACCGAGACTCGAACACTTTGCTTTTCGTCGGTAGGTGCTCTACCATCTGAGCTACCCACGCACGACTCACCACACCTCCTCACAGGTTTACTTCCGCCAGTGCTCCTCTCCTACCTTCCACTCTGTAAACATCCCCCAGACTGTGGCTGAGCCATGTCTACACAATATCCTTTATTCCAGGAGTGCTAGTCTTGTAAGTTTCGCAGGAGAGCTCCTGTGAAGTTTGGAATGTAGAAGACGAGATACTGACGGAAGTAAACGTGTGAGGAGGGGTGGTGAATTGAGCATGGGTAGTTCAGACCGTTGAGAACTTGTCCACGAAATACGAAGTTTCCGAGTTCGAGTCTCGGTTCGGCACACAGTTTTAATCTGCCAAGAAGTTTGATAGTAGACATGTCTTGCTGTTGCAATCTAAGGACAACAAAAATAAAGTAATCCACATATAAAGACCTATTACAGACTCAAAGGTCTAGAATGACATGGATTATTTCTTGGAACAAAATGCTGTTCTGAATTTCATGTTTGTTCTTCCTTGGTAAATGTGAGTTCGCTATACATCTTGTTCTATGATCGTGGAAAGAGCTGTTTATGCAGTAAGCACCAACGTTGTTTTCGTTGCTTACCACGGTCTGGTAAATTTACTGACACGGGGCAGTTAAAAACGCCAGTAATTTGAAAAGATCTTCAGAATGGGCTCGACTACTATTTTTGGTTATATTCGTATGATCCTGTTCTTCAGTTTGAAAACTGCGCTCATATTTTGTTCATTTGATCTCCAGAAAGGACTGCCATAGCTGAGAACTAAGTGTACATATCAACATTATGTAACTGAAACACACTAGCTGTTACACACTAATGACAGGGAAAGAGGCGAGTAATGTTGAATCTTAGCACTCCTCGTCACACGCAATGCATCCGTATCTACAGCAGACCTTGGTTCAAAGAGTTAAGTAAGAACATAATGACAAAGTATGAGTGAGCCCTGTTTTATTTTAAACGGTGTGTCGCATAATTTTTCAGAACATTGTAAGACAAAATACTGTGACGTATAGGTGGCAAATATGTCGCAAGTAATGGATACATTTTAAACGTGTAAAGATTAGTCGCGTCGTCATTTTATCTCGTTGTGAAACGGTTAACGGTTTATAACTGGATGAGCACATTTTGATACTTCCACTGGGTCGAGTTCTGTTGGCAGCTTTGTTTTTCGTGACACCACTGCAGTGCAGCACATGGCGCGTGCGGTTAATTCTGGTCCTCAGCGTCTGACAGATGAACTGATGAGCTGTAAATGCAGCACAGCCTCGTTAATTGGCCAGTCAGTTGCCATTTCCCTTCTCGTCACCTATGTTTACGGCTGCATATTGAGTCTGCTTTCCTTCTCGAGACGTCCGACATAAACCATTCCTCTGTTTGCACATATACACCACTGTTCAACAACTCACTGTAATCAAGAAACGGGAGAATAATAGCGGGATGGAATACCAGAGGATTTAAAAAAGGTTCAAGCTTTTTGTCGATACTTTCGTGAACAAAATTATCCGAAACAGTAATTAGTAACAGTAGTTTTCTGTTCATTTTCCATTTTTTTAGTTTATTTAATTTATTGGACTCAAGCTTACACCGTACAGCCGGGTCAATATTACACATAATACACAGGCAGTGATACAAAATTACTTTTAAAACACTTTCGTTATGGAACACTTTTGTACGGCCCATTGTCTGCGATACGTTGGTCTTTAATGCGGATACGTGCGCCAACAGTGAATCTGGACACCGAGTTGAAAAGTATGTAATCCTATGTTGCTAACAAAGCCGTCACGCAGGTTCGCAACGGATAACCAAGCTTTGCAAGTTCTTCTATAAGGATTGTGGTGCTTCCATGTAGTCTGGGACACCCAAAGAAAAGGTGATCTGTGTCCTCCTCCGCCTCGACTCCAAAAGAACATTCTCGATGTTTAGTCTGTGAAAATGTTTACAGAAAGATCCTCGATTTAAGTTGCGTCTGGCTGTTACAGAGGTGAAATGCGTAGGCACTGAATGTGCATGGCATTTCATGGAATATTGGACCGACGGGTGAAGAGTTGCATACTTCTCACCTGTGTGTGTCTTCCGTCCCATTTTCTTTGCCCGTCTTGCCCGTGTCGGTAATCCATACTCAGAAATTATTGCAGTTCAGATGGGATTCTCTATCACAGCCGCTTCTTTGGATAAGAAGTCGACGGCTACGATGCCAGTGATCTCACGAAGTGATTTCACAATAGCGAAGTTAACGGAATCGTATTCTTTACGCGTCGATACCAACACTTCTATAATTCTGTATGCAATAGTGTATTCAGTGATACACTGCCAATTTTTTAGTACTGTTATAACTGACGCCGAGTCACTGAATAGGAAATGTAGAGATGATGTCATTCACGAGGAGAGACTTCGTTCTTCTAGTATAGTGACAAGTTCCGTGGTCTTGATACTTATATCTGTTCGTAACCTGAATATCCCAGACATCTACAACAATGGTATGTAGTACGCTATTCTGACAGTCGCCAGTTTTTGAGCCATCAGCATACATACAGACTGCCTCCGGATATAATCTTAAAAACTGCGCCAAAGTTTTACTGTTAATGTGAGCCTCATGGTCAAAGGTAATGCCAGTTACCTTCACCTTAGACAATTTTAGTGCCAATGAGAAACTCTATTTAGTTTAGGTGGACTAATGTTCTTCCCTGAAATCACCTGAGTATCTGAGTACGCCTGGACTAGGGGAGAAATTGTTCTGGTGATCCAGAAGCGTCTAGTGAAGCACCTTATCGTTAGGTTTGAGTAGACCGATGTCAGATTACTGGAATCATATTGATTCCTTTTCAGAAGAAATTTGGGGCAGAAATACCACTGTGGCGTAGACAGATTGGAGGTTCACTAGCTTCAGCCGAGGTTTCATTGTTAGGAGTGGAGCGCATTGCTGTCATAAAAGCTCCAAGCGCTTTACACTGAGTTGATAAAAGTCATGGGATACCTCTTAGTATCGTGGCGGACCTTCTTTTCCTGGCATAGAGGAGCAACTCGACGTGGCTTGGACTCAACAAGTCGTTGGGAGTCCCCTGCAGAGATATAGGGCCTTGCTGAACCTATATCCGTCCATAATTGCGAAAGAATTGACGGTACAGGATTTTATGCACGAACGGACCTCTGCATTATGTTACAAAAAAAATCTATGTGATTCATTTCGGGAAACCTGGCAGGCAAAGTCTTTCCCTCTAACCGTCCAGAATGTTCTTCAAAGCAATCGCTAACAATTCTGGCCCGGTGATATGGCGCATTGTCATCTATAAAAAATTCATCGTTGTTTGGGAACATGAAGTCCATGAATGGCTGCAAATGGTCTCCAAGTAGCTGATCAGAAACATTCCCAGTCAACTATCGGTTCAGCTTGACCAGGGGACCCATTCCATTCCACATGAACACAGCCCAACCATTATGGAGCCACCACCAGCTTGCACAGTGCCTTATTGAAAGCTTGGGTCCATGGCTTCCTGAAGCCTGTGCCACACACAACCCTACCATACGCTGGTACCAACTAACATCGGGACTCATCTGACCAGGCCACGGTTTTCCTGTTCTAGGGCCCAACCGAAACGGTCACGAGTAGAGGACGTCGTGCTGTTAGCAAACACACTCACGTCGGTCGTCTGCTGCCGTAGCAATTAACGTCAAATTTCGCCGTACGGTCCTAACGGAAACGTTCTTTATGTGTCCCATATTGATTTCTGCGGGTATTTCACTCAGAGTTCCAGGTCTGTTAGCACTGAGAACTCTACGCAAACGCTGCTGCTCTCTGCTGTTACGTAAAGGCCGTCAGCCACTGCGTTGTCTGTAGGTTGGTTGGTTGGTTTAAAGGTTAAAGGGACCAAACTGCAACGTTCATCGGTCCCTTGTTTAATAAACACACAGAGCACAGTGAAACCATCCATTAGTCATTTGAAGCACAGAAGAAAAATTCCAGGGGAAGAAAAGCACCAAGGTCAATAATAAAGCAACATGGAAAACGGAGCACAGCAACAAAAACAACATAGAGAAGAAAGGCAGAAAGAATTAAAACTGTACAGCAGAGAACCGTGGCTGGCTGATCACGAAAATAAAAGGATGAGCCAGCCACTCTGCAATACGTTCAAACCTCCAGCCTGAAAGATTAGGGTGGAGTCGAATAACAACACAAAACTAATTAAAAGATACAGCACAAAAGAGGGTGATGCAATAAAATTGTATGGATCTATAAAAGCGGCTTGCGCGAATAAATCTTAAAACCCGATCTGCCATAGAGACATTGTCACCTAAAAGAGATGATAAATCACCCTGGAGATTAAAAGTTCGCCTGAGGGCTGTTAAAAGAGGTCATTCCAACAATATATGGGCCACCGTCATGTTTGCACCACAGCGACAACGAGGGGGGGGGGGGGGGGTCCTCTCGACGCAGCAGATGGCCATGCGTCAACCGAGAGTGACCAGTGCGGAGCCTACAGAGAACAACAGAATCCCTGCGAGACGCCCGGATGGAGGAACCCCACACACTCGTGGTCTCCTTTACTCGCCGCAGCTTGTTGGGTGCAGACAGAGTGCGCCATTCGTCTCCCCTCATCCAAAGACCCGACGGCGCAACACCGATCGGAGATCAGTTGCCGGTAAGCCGATCTCCAACGTCAGTTTGCGGGTAGCTTCATTGGCTAACTTGTCGGCCAGTTGGTTGCCCGCTATCCCAACGTGTCCCGGGGTCCATATGAACACCACTGAACGTCCACGCTGTTCAAGAGCATGATCGGACTCCTGGATGGCAACAACAATGGGATGGCGTGGGTAGCACTGATCAAGAGCCGGTAGACTACTGAGAGAGTCACTGCAAATGACAAAAGACTCTCCAGTGCTGGTACGAATACGCTCAAGGGCACGAAAAATGGCTGTCAGTTCTGCGGTGTATACACTGCAGCCTTCCGGCAAGGAGCGCTGCTCTACATAGTCCGCATGAGCATAAGCGTACCCCACACGGCCATCAACCATCGAGCCATCTGTGTAGATAGCCTCCGAGACACGGGATACGTCGAGGAGAGCAAAAAATTGGCGGCGCTAGACTGCATGAGGAACTGAATCCTTTTGCCATCGTGAGAGGTCTAGCCGAAGCTGCGGCCGACGAATATACCAAGGTGGTGTATGTGGGTGGACCTGAAAATCAGATGGAAGAGGCAAAGACTCGAGTTCACTAAGGAGTGACCCAACACGGATCCCAATTGTATGGCCTGATCGCGGCCGCCGGTGTGGGATGTGGACTGCCGCATTAGCGAAAAGGAGACGGTAGTTAGGGTGACGGGGCGGCGAACAACGGACGTGGGCAGCATAGTTGGCTAACAGTTGTTGACGCCGAATGCGAAGTGGAGGAACACCAGCCTCAGCAAGTAGGCTATTAACAGGGCTGATGCGGAATGCTCCTGTCGCCTGTCGAACCCCACAGTGGTGAACGGGGTCCAGCAGCTGCAACACTGAGGGCGACGCCGAGCCATACGCCACACTCCCATAATCCGGTCGGGACAGCACGAGCGATTTGTACAGCTGCAGCAGCATTGTACGATCTGCACCCCAAGTTGTGTTGCTGAGGCAGCGGAGGGCATTCAGATGTTGCCAGCACTGACGCTTGAGCTGACGAATATGTGGAAGCCAAGTAGCCAGGTATCGAACAGCAATCCCAGAAAACGGTAAGTGTCAACAACCCTGAGCATGGCATCCTGAAGATAGAGCTCAGGGTGGGGATGGACAGTTCGACGCCGACAAAAGTGCATAACACAAGTCTTCGCAGGAGGAAAGGAGCGAGGGCCCACGCCTGCGCCTTGCGTATGGCTCCCTACAACCTACGTTCTGCAACACTAATGGTGGAGGAGCTGAAAAAGATGCAGAAATCGTCAGCATATAACGTGTGTGAGACAGACGACCCTACTGCTGCTGGAAGGCCATTAATGGCCACAAGGAAAAGTGGCACGCTGAATACAGAGCCCTGTGGAACGCCGTTCTCCTGGACATGAAGTGAACTATGGGATGTGCCAAGTAAAACGCGGAATGTCCGAACAGATAAAAAATTCTTAATGAAAATGGGGAGAGAGCCCCGGAGACCCCACCCGTGCAACGTGGCGAGAATATGGTGCCGCCACGTCGTGTCATGCTATGGGGAGGTCGAAAAAGACGGAGACGAGATGTTGGCACCTGGAAAAAGCAGTGCAGACTGCAGACTCAAGGAAGACCAAAGTATCGGCGGTGGAACGGCCCTGACGGAAGCCGCTCTGGCATGGAGCCAGAAGACTCCGAGACTCGAGCTGCCAACACAGCCGTCGACTCACCATACGTTCCAGTAGCTTACACAGAGTGTTTGTCAAGCTGATGGGCCGATAGCTATCCACATTAAGCTGGTCCTTACCAGGCTTCAGCACCGGAATGATGGTACTCTCTCGCCACTGCGACGGAAAGACACCATCGCCCCATATGCGGGTGAAGATGGCAAGAGCACATCGCTGAAAGTCCGAGGACAGGTGTTTGAGCATCTCATTGTGGATGCCATCTGGCCCAGAGGCTGTATCGGGGCACTGTGCGAGGGCGCTTTGGAGTTCCCACGAACTAAATGAGGCGTTACACGCCTCAGGATGGCAAGAAGCAGAACAAAGCCGTTTCCCTTCCTCCCGGCGTTTTAGCGCACGAAACGCGGGCTGGTAGTTCCCTGACGCAGAGGCCCGAACATAGTGCTGAGCGAAATGCTCGGCGATTGCATCGGCATTGGTGCATAGCGCCCCGTTGATGGTAAGCCCTGGGACACCTGTAGAGTGTTGCAATCCGAAGATGCGCCGAATCTTCATCCACACCTGGCAGGGTGATGTACGGGAACCAATGGTGGAAACGTACCTCTCCCAGCACTCCTGTTTCCGCCTTTTGATGAGCCGCCGGACCTGAGAACGGAGACGTTTGAATAAAATGAGGTTCTCCAAAGACGGGTACCGCTTATGTCGCTGAAGAGCCCGCCGACGCTCTTTAATGGCTTCAGCGACCTCCGGAGACCACCAACGCACTGACTTTCGCCGGGGGCACCCTAACGAACGAGGAATGGTACGTTCCGCAGCGGAAACAATCGCTGCAGTCAGTGTCTCAACCGCCACATCGATGGTACCGTGGGGGAGAGACTCAACAGTGGCAGCAGAGGGGAACACTTCCCAGTTTGCTTTGCTAAATGCCCATCTGGGCAAGCGTTCATGGGAGCGACGCTGCGGTAGTGAAAGGAAGATGGGAAAATGGTCACTACCACACAAGTCGTCATGGACTCTCCAGTGGACCGATGGTACAAGCCCTGGGCTGCACAACGACAGATCTATGGCCGAGAACGTGCCTTGCGCCACACCGAAATGTGTGGTGGCGCCAGTGTTTAAGAGGCAGAGGTCGAGTTGGGAGATGAGATTCTCGACATGTCTGCCTCGGCCAGTAATCTTCGTTCCACCCCACAGGGGATTGTGGGCGTTAAAATCCCCCAGGAGAAGAAAAGGCGTGGGAAGTTGGGTGACAAGTGCAGCCAAATCGGTCAGGGGGACTGTACCACCTGGAGGGAGATAGACACTGCAGATGGTTATGTTCTGGGTAGTCCTTACGCGGACAGCCGCAGCTTCCAATGGTGTTTTAAGGGGACAGGAGCTCTATATACAGAGGTAAGGACATACACGCAGGCTCCACCTGGCACACTTTTGTAAGTGTTACGGTTACAGTAATAACCCCTGTATCCACAAAGGACAAGGGTCCGCATTTCCAGGAACCAGGTTTCCTGGAGAGCAATGCATAAAGCAGGTGTCATGCTTAAAAGCTGACGTAGCTCAGATAGATGGCTAAAATAACCGCCACAGTTCCACTGGAGGATTGTACAATGCGTGTCCTGGAGGGGCATGAAAGCACTGAAAAGGCAAATTACTTCGCACGGTCACATGCTGCCACCGACTGAGTGACGGACGTCTCAACGTCCCTCGTTTCTGAGGAGACGGCGAGATCCAGGTCATCAGGGGACGCAAAGAGCTCGTCCTCATCCCCAGAGGCTGAGCTGACAGGAAGCGGTGGCGCGGGAACCGCTGGGTCCTTATGCTTCTTGGGGAGCTTCCTCTTCTCTCTCTTGTCTTTGGGAGGAGGGTTTGCATACTGGGAGGGCTTTCCTGACGCATTATCAGGAACAGAGGAAGAGCGTGAAGCCCTTCGACCAGCAGCTGGTGGCTTCTTCAGCCACTGGCTAGTGTCTTGTGCGACACTGGGGAAGTCCTTGGAAGGGACTCCCCCAAGGGACCCTTTCCGAACAAGTGAGGCCGGAGGGGGCCTGTGCGTCTCCGGCTGAGTAGCTGGAGGGGGCTGCCGCTTCTCCGGCTGACTAGCCGGAGAGGGCTGTCGCTTCTCCAGATGAGAGGTGGGGACTGACGTACCTGGTTGTTCGGGGCGCACTGCTCCCAAACTGGGTGTTGTAGGAGTAGTGGAAGATAGAGAGGCCCCTACCAGTGGTGGGGCAGGCGTAACTTGACTGTGCTGTGAGCCAACTGAGAAGGGAGTCTTCGCAGGAACTGGTGGCGGCAGAGTTACAGCAGCATAACTCCTCAACATAGGTGTGGGGTTGAGCCGTTCTAGCTTCCTCCGGGCCTCTTGGTTAGTTAAACGGTGCAGGGTCTTAATTTCTATTATCTTCCGCTCTCGTTGGTAGACTGCACAGTCTGGCGAGCAGGGAGAATGATGCTCCCCACAGTTAACACAGGTGGGAGGCGGAGCACATTGAGCATCCGGATGTGAAGGTCGTCCACAATCAGGACATGTGGGGCTGTCAGTGCATCTGGAGGACATATGTCCGAACTTCCAGCACTGAAAGTATCGCATAGGGGGCAGGACATCGCACCATATCATGACCTTGACCATCTCGGGCAAGCAGTCGCCCTCAAAGGCCAGGATGAAAGCACTGGTAGCGATCCTATTATCCTTCGGCCCCCTAAAGACACGACGGACAAAGTGTACGCCTCGTCGCGCCAGGTTCTCCCTTAGCTCATCATCAGACTGCAGCAGAAGATCTTTATGAAAGATAATCCCCTGGACCAAATTTAACGACTTATGGGGAGTGATGCTAAAGGGGACGTTACCGAGCTTCTCACAGGCGATTAATGCCCATGACTGTGCAGATGAAGCTGCTTGTATCAGAATGGCCCCGCTCCTCATTTTGGAAAGAGACGCCACTTCCCCAAACTTATCTTCAAGATTGTGAACAAAGAAGAGAGGCTTAGTCCCCAAAAACGAATCCCCATCGGTTCTGCTGCACACAAGGTATACGGCTCCTGATCGTCCCATGGCGTGGCTTGGGAAGGGAATGAGTTGGGGTTATATGTCACAGCATTAAATTCTATCTTACCGCGCTTAGAGACGTTGGTGGTAGTGCGACCACCGGATTGTGACTTCACCCGCTTCATTGCGGGGTATCCGCCCCGACGCCACCCACTCCGACCAGGGGCTCTCTCCACGGGCGCCACCGAGCCACAGCAAAGGCCACCTGGCAGGATGGCCGTTGCTGGGAGTCCTGATGCCCCAGAGAGACGAGGATCTACTCCTTGGCTTACGTGGGGAGGTGTCAGCTCAGGCATCGGCAGTACGATCCCTGTGTTGTCAGGGGGCTACAACCTAGAGGGTACATGACGACCCCACCACAACGGGCTGGCTATAGTGCTGGATTTTGGGTGCCATGGGAAGTCCATAGGTATCGTGGGTGCAGATGGTGACGCACTAATGGTGTAACTTACACAATCCATCAGGGGTGTATGCCCAAAATGAGGGATGGAAGGTGCAGTTACGACGCCAAGACGATAAAGAGTGCCAAGGTCTTAGGGCACAGAGGACTGATGGTGCACTACGTAAGGTGTCGTTCCCCAAAAGGCTCGTACTTCTGTTGAATTTGGAAAAATTGAGGTCAAACCCCAATGGGGACCATCACATTAAAGGCCGAAACAGTTGAGACTCCTTTTAGTCGCCTCTTACGACAGGCAGGAATACCGCGGACCTATTCTTACCCCCGAACCCGCAGGGGGCTGCGTTGTCTGTGGTGAGAGGTAACGCATAGAAATTGATATTCTGAACACCCTCTTGAGAACGTGTATCTTGAAATATTGAATTCCCTAACATTTCATGAAATAGAACGTCCCTCGCGTCAAGCTCCAACTACCTTTCCGCGTTCAGAGTCTGTTAATTCCCGTCGTTCGACAATAATCACGTCGAAAATCTTTTCACATGAATCATCTGAGTACCAATGCCAGCTTCGCTAATGTTTGCTTTTTCATACCTTGTGTACGCGATACTACCGCCATCTGTATATGTGTATATCGCTATCCCATGAATTTTGTCCGCTCAGAGTATATTGGCATTTATTAATTCTTTTCAGGTACTTGTTAGCGCCAGATCCGTAACAACTACCTCTACAACCAATGAATAGAGGCATCACAGTGCGGTGAACCCCTACCCAAGCCCTGGTATAGTTATGATTATGTTGAATGCCGTCTTACATATCTTAGTTACATATCCTTCGTGCACCTTCCAGATTAGCTTACGGTCAATGAAGAGTCCCAGGTATTTGATTGGCATTTTGATAGGGAAGTGGTACAGGCGCAGTTATCTAACTGCAAGCAGATTTACTTTGGTCTTCGAAAACAGTACTGTTTTTGATTTAGTTGTGGGTATATTCAGTCAGTTTTTTGTTAGCCACTGTTGGAACGCGACCATTGCCGTTATCAGTTGTGTTAGTTCATGTGCTTACTCGGTCTCCAGATGAATAATGTTCGTCGTTTTTTCGTCCACATTTATTACAACACATTATTTGCACCGATCACTGAGTGCTGAACGTTGTGTATGGCCACCGGTATTTGCATTGCCAACTGTCGCTGTGTGTTTGCCCTTCATGCTTTGTTTACGGTGTGTATGTGTAGTTTGATATTTGTTCATTTGTTACGTGTTGTGACAAAAGCTATGGGAATAGCTCCTCCCAATATTCTGTCTGACCAACTTTTGCCCGACGTAGTGCAGCAGCTCGACGTGTCATGGACTCACGTCGTTGGAAGTACACTGCGGAAATATTGAGCCACACTGCCTCTACAGCCGTCCACTACTGTGAAAGTATTGCCGATGCAGGATTTTCTGCACAAAGTGAACTCTCGATTATGTCCCATAAATGTTCGATGATATTTACGTCCGGCTGTCTGGGTGAACAGATTATTCGATCAAATTGTCAAGATCGTTCTTCAAACCAACCGAGAAGAATTGTGTCCCAGTGACATGGAGTACAGTCATCCATAAAAATTCCGTCGTGGTTTGGGAACATGAAACCCATGAACGGCTGCAAATGGTCTGCAAGTAGCCGGACATAGCCATTTACAGCCACTGATCGGTTCAGTTGGACCAGAAGACCCACTCCTTTCCAAGTAAACACAACCCACACCATTATGGAGCTACCACTCGCTTACATAGTGCCCTGTTGACAATTTGGGTCCATGGATTCGAGGGGTCTGCGCCACACTCAAACCCTACCATCAGCTCTTACCAACTACAATCGGAACTTATCGACCATAATGTTACTTAAAATCCGTCTTGATTGAAAATTTTTTATTCATATGACCGCTTTCGGTTCATTCAGAACCACCTTCAGATCTGATATTTCAAGACGGATTTTAAGTAACATTATAAAATCACTGATTGCTGTTATCCCATAAGACATTATGTCTGTTTTTGCAAACTTATCGACCAGGTCACGGTTTCCAATCGGATACGGTGTGACCGATACGGTCACGAGCCCAGGAGAAACGCTGCAGGCACTGTCGTGTTGCAAGCAAAGGCAGTCGCTTGGGTCATCTGCAGCCATAGGCTATTAACGTCAAATTTCGCCGCTCTGTACTAATGTTTACGTTCGTCATACGTCCCACATTATTTATGCGTTTATTTTACGCAGTGCTGCTTGTCTGTTAGCACAGAAAAATCTACGCAAACGCCGCTGCTCTCGGTCGTTAAGTGAAGATAATAATAATAATAATAATAATAATAATAATAATAATAATAATAGTGAGCATATGGCATTGGTGGCCGGGAGACCCCTCACGAGGCGGTTCGGCCGCCGCTCCACAAGTTCTTTAACGCCACTACAGCGACTTGTGAGTGAATGAGGATGAAATGATGAAAGACACACAACACCCAGTCATATCGCCGGCCGCGGTGGTCTCGCGGTTCTAGGCGCGCAGACCGGAACCGCGCGACTGCTACGGTCGCAGGTTCGAATCCTGCCTCGGGCATGGATGTGTGTGATGTCCTTAGGTTAGTTAGGTTTAAGTAGTTCTAAGTTCTAGGGGACTGATGACCACAGCTGTTAAGTCTCATAGTGCTCCGAGCCATTTGAACCATTTTTGAACCCAGTCATCTCGAGGCAGATAAAATCCCCGACCCCGCCAGGAACCGAATCCGGGACCCCGTGCCCTGGAAGCGAGAACGCTACCGCAAGACCACGAGCCTCGGACGTTAAGTGAAGAGGTTCGGTTACTGTGTTGTCCGTGATGCGAGGTAATGCCTGAAATTTAGTATTCTCGGTATGCTCTTGACTCGGTGGATCTCTGAATACTGAATTTCCCAACGATCTGCGAAACGGACTGCCCATGCATCTAGCTCCAACTACCATTCCACTTTAAAAGTCTGTTAATTTCCGTTGTACGGCTATAATCACGTCGGAAACCTTCTCATATGAGTCAGCTGAGTACAACTGCACCGGCCGTTGTGGCCGAGCGGTTGTAGGCCCTTCAGTCTGGATCCGCGCGACCGCTACGGTCGCAGGATCGAATCCTGCCTCGGGTATTGATGTGTGTTATGTCCTTAGGTTAGCCGGCCGCGGTGGTCTAGCGGTTCTGGCGCTGCAGTCCGGAACCGCGTGACTGCTACGGTCGCAGGTTCGAATCCTGCGTCGGGCATGGGTGTGTGTGCTGTCCTTAGGTTAGTTAGGTTTAAGTAGTTCTAAGTTCTAGGGGACTTATGACCTAAGATGTTGAGTCCCATAGTGCTCAGAGCCATTTGAGCCATTTGTCCTTGGGATGGTTAGGTTTAAGTAGTTCTAAGTTTTAGGGAACTGATGACCTCAGATGTTAAATCCCATAGTGCTCAGAGCCATTTGAACCATGTTTTAGTACAACTGCCTTTTTGTACCTTGTGTACGCGACACTACCGCAACCTGTATGTGTATATCGCTATGCCATGACTTTTGTCAGTTCAGAGTATAACGTACGTGTGGTTACTGCTACGGCCTGTGTGGCTGGGTTGTTGCATTTATGTTCTCTTTCTCAACTGTAACTACCCCTCCGTATCCGTCGTTTCTATCGGTCCTAATTACGTCGTCTCCAGGGAACTGGAAGTCCTCCGTGGGCTTCAGCCATGTTTCAGAAAAGGCAGAAACTGATAATTTGTGTGATTAGGTGTAGTGGATGAAACTAATGTTCATAAGTTACCTCGCATTACACTGCACGTAGTATGCTCTTGAGGAGTTACACAATCATTTAAAGACACTGAAGTGAGCAGATCAGAAACACTAAGTCTAATACTCTGTCCTAAGGCGGGAGCATTCGAAGATATGGCTGGATCTAGTTGTTGCAGAATACTTAGTATGGCGGTACGAATATAGTTAATTAAAAGATTTTCTGTTTGTTCACTTGGAGTGAAGTGTTGAGGTTCGGGACGATATGGATTTTAGCCGGACACAGCTAGTTTTGTGTTTCTTGTTGCTTATCGACGTGCATGCTGAGAGGCTGCACGTAGCGCGTGTTTGTCGTCTGCAGCCGCGAGGCTGTCCCAAGTTGTTGTGGTAGAAGGGTTGGCGGGCCACTGCCCCGTCACTGGCGGTGTAAACACCAGCTGCCTAGTAGCCGAACGTAGTGAGGCGGTGGAACAGTCGCCGGCACTGGCAATGTTGAAAATACTATACGGTCCTGTACGTAGATCAGCTGATTTGTTGTCACTGCATACTGCCTGTTTTCAGATGAAAAATCGTCTTGGTAACTGCTGTTACCGTAAGCCATTGCATGCGTAATTTCCTGATGCTGCGCACTCAGGACATGTTTTATCCATTGAGTTGCGATTCCTTGACACTGGACAGATACAGAAAATGCTTTTTTAAGAGGAAACTTCCTGGCAGATTAAAACTGTGTGCCGGACTGAGACTCAAACTCGGGACCTTTGCCTATCGCGGGAAAGTGGTAGAGCACTTGCCCGCGAAAGGCTAAGGGTCCGCAGCTCTTGGTCGTGCGGTAGCGTTCTCGCTTCCCGCGCCCGGGTTCCCGGGTTCGATTCCCGGCGGGGTCAGGGATTTTCTCTGCCTCGTGATGACTGGGTGTTGTGTGATGTCCTCAGGTTAGTTAGGTTTAAGTAGTTCTAAGTTCTAGGGGACTAATGAACATAGATGTTAAGTCCCATAGTTCTCAGAGCCATTTGAACCATTTTGCTATTTTGAAAGGCTAAGGTCCCGAGTTCGAGTCTCGGTCCGGCATACACTTTTAATCTGCCAGGAAGGTTCATATCAGCGCACACTCCGCTGCAGAGTGAAAATATCATTCAGCTTCTTTAGGATATTTGTTAATGCTGTTTCTACCAGCGCAGTGAGTGTATCTTGTTTGTCAGTTGCATTGCTTGATACCATGTCCAAACGCAAAGAGTTGTTGCACTGCAGCACACGGAAAATGGAAGGATCTATTCGGCACCACAAACCGTATACTTAAGATAACATGGTCTCTGCTGTGATTTGATTGTAACGGCATCTCCTGTTGGAGGTCTCCTTTCTGCATTACTTTGCGTGGTCCTCCTGTGGTATCTCGTTCCTGATGCTACTGGCACATCACACTCAATTACTGGTAGTACACTACTGGCCATTAAAATTGCTACGCCAAAAAGAAATGCAGACGATAAACGGGTATTCATTGGACAAATATATTATACTAGAACTGACATGTGATTACATTTTCACGCAATTTGGGTGCATAGATCCTGAGAAATCAGTACCCAGAACAACACCTCTGGACGTAATAACGGCCTTGATACGCCCGGGCATTGAGTCAAACAGAGCTTGGATGGAGTGTACAGGTACAGCTGCCCATGCAGCTTCAACACGATACCACAGTTCATCAAGAGTAGTTACTGGCTTAATCTCACGAGCCAGTTGCTCGGCCACCATTGACCAGACGTTTTCAATTGGTGAGTGATCTGGAGAATGTGCTTGCCAGTGCAGCAGTCGAACATTTTATGTATCCAGAAAGGCCCGTACAGGACATGCAACATGCGATCGTGCATTATCCTGCTGAAATGTAGGGTTTCGCAGGGATCGAATGAAGGGTATAGCCACGGGTCGTAACACATCTGAAATGTAACGTCCACTTTTCAAAGTGCCGTCAATGCGAACAAGAGGTGACATAGACGTGTAACCAATGGCACCCCATATCATCACGCCGGGTGATACGCCAGTATAGCGATGACGAATACACGCTTCCAATCTGCATTCACCACGATGTCGCCAAATATGGATGCGACCATCATGATGCTGTAAACAGAACCTGGATTCATCCGAAAAAATTACGTTTTGCCATTCGTGCACCCAGATTCGTCGTTGAGTACACCATCGCACGCGTTCCTGTCTGTGATGCAGCGTCAAGATTAACCGCAGCCATGGTCTCCTAGCTGATAGTCCATGCTGCTGCAAACGTCGACGAACTGTTCGTGCAGATGGTTGTTGTCTTGCAAACGTCCCCATCTGTTGACTCAGGGATCGAGACGTCTGTGCACGATCCGTTACAGCCATGCGGATAAGATGCCTGTCATCTCGCCTGCTAGTGAGACGAGGCCGTTGGGATCCATCATGGAGTTCCGTATTACCCTCCTGAACCCACCGATTACATATTCAGCTAACAGTCATTGGATCTCGACCACCGCGAGCAGCAATGTTGCGATACGATAAACCGCAATCACGATAGGCTACAATCCGACATTTATCAAAGTCGGAAACGTGATGGTACGCATTTCTCCTCCTTCGCGAAGCATCACAACAACGTTTCATCAGGCAACGAACGTCAACTGCTGTTATGTATGAGAAATCGGTTGGAAACGTTCCTCATGTCAGCACGTTGTAAGTGTCGCCACCGGTGCCAACCTTGTGGGAATTCTCTGAAAAGTGAATCATTTGCATATGACAGCATTTTCTTCCTGTCTGTTAAATTTCGCATCTGCAGCACGTCATCCTCTTGGTTAAAAAAAATGCTTGTCATGGCTCTGAGCACTATGGGACTTAACTTCTGAGGTCATCAGTCCCCTAGAACTTAGAACTACTTAAACCTAACTAACATAAGGACATCACACACATCCATGCCCGAGGCAGGATTCGAACCTGCGGTCGCGTGGTTCCAGACTGTAGCGCCTAGAACCACTCTGCCACTCCGGCCGGCCATCTTCGTGGTGTAGCAATTTTAATGGCCAGTAGTGTATGTCCTCCGCAGTCAGAGAAATGTCGACGTTTTGAATCATTTCTTGCGTTATTATTAAGGAATCGTATATGTTAGCTTCGGAGCCGGCCGCGGTGGTCTAGCGGTTCTAGGCGCTCAGTCCGGAACCGCGGGACTGCTACGGTCGCAGGTTCGAATCCTGCCTCGGGCATGGATTTGTGTGATGTCCTTAGGTTAGTTAGGTTTAAGTAGTTAAAAGTTCCGGGGGACTGATGACCACAGATGTTAAGTCCCATAGTGCTCAGAGCCATTTTGTTAGCTTCGGGCTGGTTTAGAGAGCTAATCACTGCCTTTACATTTCCAGCGCTTACAATCTCCGTTTTAACTCTTACTCCCTGATGATGAAGTGTTCAGTATACGGATTTGTACGTTACTGTCCTGCTGTTGGCTCTTTTTCCTAGTGCCATCGGATGCAGCATACATTTTTTTTTATCTATGCTCTCCGAGTACACTACAAAACGACCACTGTCATGTAACTTTTAAGTTCACTTTGCGCTTATTGATATGTTTCGTGTTGTTGATGGTGAGCTGAAAATCACTGTATATGGCATGGGAACACCAGGGTGTGCTACTAATAAACGGCAGCGAGGGTTCGGCGGTTCCCCTCTTTCAACATGCGGCCCACCGTCCATGCCGCTTGCGGACCGTGCGTCTGTACGATGCTTACTCAACCATTGCTCACGCGGAACTACATTTTACTTATCTTCCACTCATGTTTAACTTCAGCATGTTAGTTTTCATTATTTCCAACGCTATTGCTCCTGGACTAGGCAACGATGTTTTTCTGTTGCTGAAGGTAATCAGCAATTTTCAGCTTCGTATACGATTACCAGTACAGTAAACAATTCCACACGTTCCACACCTTCCACCATTAAATTTTTGTGATGTAATCTGACGAGATAATTGTGTGCTTCCTATGATCAGGAATTTTAGGACGGTTCATTATGGTTTAACGTCCCGTCGATGATAGGGTTATTAGAAATGGAGCACATGTTCGGATTGGCCAAGCATGTGGAAGACGGTCGAGTGTGTTCCCTTCACAAATGTATTATCCTAGCGTTTGCTCAAAATGATTCAAGTAAACCACAGGAAAATGGAACCCAGATGGTCGAACGGGTATTCGGACCGCCATTGTTTCTAATGAGTCTTTTCTCTTAGCCACCGCGACACCCCACTTAAATGTTCATGCAAGTGTTATAATAAACCTTTTCAAATTATACGTTCTCCCTCTATTTACGTCTTCTCTAATATTATTTAATTTCACTTAATGACATTATTTATTAATTTATTTACTGTTTGGTTTTGTTTCTCATTTATGACATGTCTCAGTCGTGTGTGTGTGTGTGTGTGTGTGTGTGTGTGTGCGCGCGCGGAGGGTGGGGGGGAGGGTGCCTGCATTGCGCATCGAATTCATCTGTACTGTGAACAGCCTCGTTCTGTAGGACTACTTGCTACCACTGCTGCAAATTGTCTTTATCAGAATTTATACTACTAATAGGGCAATGGGAATTTTAATTATTATATACCATCTTCATTATTGCTCCTATAGTTGCTTGAAAGGAGCGTACTTGAAATTCGCCAAACGACTGGATGAAGCAAGTGGAGACGAAGGGAGCCAATGTTCATTACTTTGTATCCCAATCGAAAGGCCCTACAAACGCACCAATTTATCGGACGACCGAACAATTTCTTGCAGCGTACACACGTCCGCAACGACTTCACTCAGCGATTAAAGCGCCACCCCGTATTGTACCTGGTTGCTAATTGTTTACCTTACGTTCATTGAGGTTGTGTTCCACGAGATGCTGCTTGGTATTGCACAGACGCGAAAACTGATTGTCATTGGCTGTTTTAGAGCTAACAAGACCAAAAGAAGCATAGAGAAACGTGTGGGAAAACAAGCGACTAATGCAAATGAAGGAATTTAGCCATGCTACGTTACTTAAGGAGCCGTGAGGTGGTGATTTTCGGAATAATTTAAGAATGGATGAAACATGCTTTTCAGAGCTACTGAATGTCGTCATGTCATATTTGACGAAATAGAATACACTCATCAGAGAAGCTTTAAGATACGAGGAGAGGGTGTTAGCTACATTACGAGACCACTGGAACTTAGATCCTCGAAGTCAGCTCAGTTGTATCCCCATAGTTATAATCTACTCCGTTCTTGAAGCCTGCAGTGTCATTTATTGTTGCCTGAGGACATACATTATGGTAAAGGAAAACAAATAAAACAAATGATGTTCAGGTGAACTTCAATACATTTTTTACGTCGCATAAAGTACCTCCCCTACAAGCTTAAGAAACTCATTTAAAATTAGAATAGGAGAGATTACAAATGGCGGTGGCGCACATCATCTAATAAATGCAGCCACAGATACAAAAGAAATGAAGCATTTAGCAACTGTTAGTACTGTAAAAAGTATTAGACTTTGATCTTCATAGCAGAAAGTGTCACAAGTTGGATTTCCTTAGCATTTCTAATTATAAATGCAATCTAAATCTAATCTGCTTCTATTTGTGCTTTTAGATTTCATTTCCACTAAGTCTTCGAAAACCTAAAAAGCGGAAGACAGGCAGTTGGCGGCTTTTCATTCACAAAAATATAATTTTCAACTATCTCTGTGTGCTACATGAAACCATAGTGGATTCGTTAAATTCTCAATTTCTGTGCACTTCGCACATCGTGTCCCGCAATCATCTGCCGTCTTTAAATTCCTCCAGCAACTCGTGTATACGCTGTGATCTGAGAGGGAATTTGAATATACACGAGCTGAGTATTAGCACAGATGAGAACATCTAAAGGTAATATAACTGTGGATGATAGGGAACTTATAAACGATAATCACAGCATAATCGTTCTCCTTGATGACAAGGACAGTATAATGGTAGTTTAGAATGTAAGCGACTACCACAAAAATAGTATTGACCTATTGGATCTGCACTAGTATATGAAATTAATGACCCCATTAGTAAAATACTCATCGCTGTTTGACAGTTTATTTAAAAAAGAGCTTTACAATCGAACTGAGTACCGAAAACCATCTTGTCACTTCAGTTGCGCTACATTTGGGGCTATATTTTTCTAACTAAAATACATGAAGACTCACGGTAACGGCACTCAGTTAGCTCACCTATTTGATTTAAAAGTTTTTGAAAACACTACGATCGTATGTTGGTCAATCGATGTCTTGTATTAAGGATTCGACACGTTTTATTAATGAGCTTAATCCTATTTACATCGACTCGCAAGTCGCCGAAGCAGCGTCAGATCGAAATACCGGCACCCGGCGAACGGTGTACCCGACGGGAGGCCGTAGTCACACGACATTTACATTTATTTATACTATTTACAAATTCGTTCTTGTGGGGGTTCACGTTCTCAGAACGTTTCAAGGACGGAAACGTGGTCCAAGCAGGCAGTCATTTTTTATTGTCTTTCTTATCAGCTAATTTCGACCGTCGGCCATTTTCAAGCACAAAAACAAGCCTCAACTTTCACATCACATTTGACTAAATAAGCAGTACATATGTAAAGCCACACATCGTTTTCATTTGCGTGTATAGCACAAATGCAATCCAGTACTGTACTAGGTTACGTTCATCAGTAGTGCACGTATACAAATGGATTAAAGCACATAACCTGGTACACTATGGATTCCATTTATGCTACATATGCAAATGAAAACGATGCGTGTGTTTACATATGTACTGGTTACTAAGTCAAATGTGATGTGAAGCTTGAGGCTTGTGATAAGTGCTGGAAAATGACCGACGATCGAAATTAAGTAATAGCACAAATATATTGCAGCCTACTTGAACCATATATTCGTTCTTAAAGTTCAATCGCATATTGTACAGTCCGAAGATACATGTTAGCATCCATATGTCATTTATCATATCATCTTAATAAAATGTTGGGAAAGCTAACTGTAACTTTCCTAATTGTATAAATGTTTAAATTATGTCTTATAATTATTTATTTCAACTGGTAAGATAAGATTTATGAAGAGACAGATGAGTCCGTGATTGGGAGGGGTGGAGTGGCTTGTGTGTAGCACATCAGATTTCTCCATGAACAAAACTGAAGAACAGACTATGAATTGATGTTTAATAGCCGAATGTCCGATTCCTTTACGCAGACGGTAAGACTTAATCACAAGAACCCAATCATCAGGTTTGTGGTACGAACCATTGATTAAAAGACAAGATATTAAAAGGAGTACATTGCAATAACTTAGTAACAACTGAGGTCATACCTATTAAAATCAGCATAGAGTATTATGTCACTTAATTCACTAGAAAGTCATTAATGTCCAACTTAGAAAGTCAGTTCGATATTGTGCAAGAAGTAACGCCTATAATTTGAGGCACAATCGTTATGAAAAAATTATTAGTAATTACGTACAGTGTGTAATAACCTACTTACACTAAATTTCAAAGTATCTAGAAGAGATACAAAGGAACACTTTCATGACAGAAATAGTCACAGGTGCACCGTCATAGAGTTCCATGAAAGTTTTGACAGCAGTGATGCTCAGTATTTTAGAAATGTTGTCTCTGTCCTACGGGATTATTTTCGTTTCTATTTTTGGAAGGGGATGAAGCGTTTGATCGAAGACACCCCGACAAACACTCAAACTGGCTGCCCGTTTGAAGATGGAGCCATTATCCACGAAATACCTGGTTGTTATGAACGTGTTACACATTCAATAGCATGCAGATGCCAGGTTTGCATCAATGTAAACGCACGACATATTCAGCAACAACTATAAAACAATATTCAAGACACGGGAGTTTCAACACCGTCTCTCAAAATAACTGGCATCAAAACCTTCACGGGACCCTAGTGGGGAAAAGGTGAGCTTTTGACTTTTTGTCACATAAAACGTTCTGGATTCTTCAAATACACTAAAATTATGTATGTATACTTTTATAACACCTTGAATACTGACATTATCTGCGCAATAGTGGGTACATTTATTTGTTTATTAGTTGCCGAACTAATTTCTAGAGCACGTTCCCGTCACCAGTTGTTGTTGTTGTTGTTGTTGTCTTCAGTCCTGAGACTGGTTTGATGCAGCTCTCCATGCTACTCTATCGTGTGCAAGCTTCTTCATCTCCCAGTACTTACTGCAACCTACATCCTTCTGAATCTGCTTAGTGTATTCATCTCTTGGTCTTCCTCTACGATTTTTACCCTCCACGCTGCCCTCCAATGCTAAATTTGTGATCCCTAGATGCTTCAGAACATGTCCTATCAACCAGTCCCTTCTTCTTGTCAAGTTGTGCCACAAACTCCTCTTCTCCCGAATTCTATTCAATACCTCCTCATTAATTATGTGATGAACCCATCTAATCTTCAGCATCCTTCTGTAGCACCACATTTCGAAAGCTTCTATTCTCTTCTTGTCCAAACTATTTATCGTCCATTTTTCACTTCCATACATGGCTACACTCCATACAAATACTTTCAGAAACGACTTCCTGATACTTAAATCTATACTCGATGTTAACAAATTTCTCTTCTTCAGAAACGCTTTCCTTGCCATTGCCAGTCTACATTTTATATCCTCTCTACTTCGACCATCATCAGTTATTTGGCTCCACAAATAGCAAAACTCCTTTACTACTTCAAGTTTCTCATTTCCTAATCTAATTCCTTCAGCATCACCCGACTTAATTCGACTACATTCCATTATCCTCGTTTTGCTTTTGTTGGTGTTCATCGTATATCCTCCTTTCAAAACACTGTCCATTCCGTTCAACTGCTCTTCCAAGTCCTTTGCTGTCTCTGACAGAATTACAATCTCATCGGCGAACCTCAATGTTTTTATTTCTTCTCCATGGATTTTAATTCCTACTCCGAATTTTTCCTTTCTTTCCTTTACTGCTTGCTCAATATACAGATTGAATAACATCGGGGACAGGCTACAACCCTGTCTCACTCCCTTCCCAACCGCTGCTTCCCTTTTATGCCCCTCGGCTCTCATAACTGCCATCTGGTTTCTGTACAAACTGTAAATAGGCTTTCGCTCCCTGTATTTTACTGCTGCCACCTTCAGAATTTGAAAGAGAGTATTCCAATCAACATTGTCAAAAGCTTTCTCTAAATCTACAAATGGTTCAAAAGGCTCTAAGCACCACGGGACTTAACATCTGAGGTCATCAGTCCCCTAGAACTTTGAACTACTTAAACCTAACTAACCTTAGGACATCACACACATTCATGCCCGAGGCAGGATTCGAACCTTCGACCGTAGCAGCAGCGCGGTTCCAGACTGAAGCGCCTAGAACCGCTCGGCCACAGCGGCCGGCTAAGTCTACAAATGCTAGAAATGTAGGTTTCCCTTTCCTTAATCTATTTTCTAAGATAAGTCGTAGGGTCAGTATTGCCTCACGTGTTCCAACATTTCTGCGGAATCCAAACTGATCTTCGCCGAGGTCGGCTTCTACGAGTTTTTCCATTCGTCTGTAAAGAATTCGCGTTAGTATTTTGCAGCTGTGATTTATTAAACTGATAGAGTTCGGTAATTTTCACATCTGTCAACACCTGCTTTCTTTGGGATTGGAATTATTATATTCTTCTTGAAGACTGAGGGTATTTCGCCTGTCTCATACATCTTGCTCACCAGATGGTAGAGTTTTTTCAGGACTGGCTCTCCCAAGGCCGTCAGTAGTTCCAATGGAATGTTGTCTACTCCCGGGGCCTTGTTTAGACTCAAGTCTTTAAGTGCTCTGTCAAACTCTTCACGCAGTATCGTATCTCCCATTTCATCTTCATCTACATCCTCTTCCTTTCCATAACATTGTCCTCAAGTCACATCGCCCTTGTATAGACCCTCTATATACTCCTTCCACCTTTCTGCTTTCCCTTCTTTGCTTAGAACTGGATTTCCATCTGACCTCTTGATATTCATACAAGTGGCTCTCTTTTCTCCAAAGGTCTCTTTCATTTTCCTGTAGGCAGTATCTATCTTACCCCTAGTGAAATAAGCCTCTACATCCATACATTTGTTCTCTAGCCATCCCTGCTTAGCCATTTGGCACTTCCTGTCGATCTCATTTTTGAGACGTTTGTATTCCCTTTTGCCTGCTTCATTTACTGCGTTTTTAAATTTTCTCCTATCATCAATTAAATTCAATATTTCTTCAGTTACCCAAGGATTTCTACTAGCCCTCGTCGTTTTACCTATTTGACCCTCTGCTGCCTTCACTACTTCATCCCTCAGAGCTACCCATTCTTCTTCTACTGTATTTCTTTCCCCCATTCCTGTCAGTTGTTCCCTTATGCCCTCCCTGAAACTCTGTACAACCTCTGGTTCTTTCAGTTTATCCAGGTCCCATCTCCTTAAATTCCTACCTTTTTGCAGTTTCTTCAGCTTTATTCAACAGTTCATAAGCAATAGATTGTGGTCAGAGTCCACATCCACCCCTGGAAATGTCTTACAATTTAAAACCTGGTTCCTAAATCTCTGTCTTACCATTATGTAATCTATCTGATACCTTCTAGTATCTCTAGGATTCTTCCATGTATACAACCTTCTTTTATGGTTCTTGAACCAAGTGTTAGCTATGATTAAGTTATGCTCTGTGCAAAATTCTACCAGACGGCTTCCTCTTTCATTTCTCTGCCCCAATCCATATTCACCCACTATGTTTCCTTCTCTCCCTTTTCCTACTCTTGAATTCCAGTCACCCATGACTATTAAATTTTCGTCTCCCTTCACTACCTGCACAATTTCTTTTATTTCATCATATATTTCTTCAATTTCTTCATCATCTGCAGAGCTAGTTGGCATATAAACTTGTACTACTGTAGTAGGCATGGGCTTCGTGTCTATCTTGGCCACAATAATGTGTTCACTATGCTGTTTGTAGTAGCTTACCCGCACTCCTATTTTTTTATTCATTATTAAACCTACTCCTGCATTACCCCTATTTGATTTTGTATTTATAATCCTGTATTCACCTGACCAAAAATCTTGTTCCTCCTGCCAGCGAACTTCACTAATTCCCACTATATCTAACTTCAACCTACCCATTTCCCTTTTTAAATTTTCTAACCTACCTGTCCGATTAAGGGATCTGACATTCCACGCTCCGACCCGTAGAACGCCAGTTTTCTTTCTCCTGATAACGACGTCCTCTAGAGTAGTCCCCGCCCGGAGATCCGAATGGGGGACTATTTTACCTCCGGAATATTTTACCCAAGAGGACACCATCATCATTTAACCATACAGTAAAGTTGCATGCCCTCGGGAAAAATTACGGCTGTAGTTTCCCCTTGCTTTCAGCCGTTTGCAGTACCAGCACAGCAAGGCTGTTTTGGTTAGTGTTACAAGGCCAGATCAGTCAATCATCCAGACTGTTGCCCCTGCAACTACTGAAAAGACTGCTGCCCCTCTTCAGGAACCACACGTTGGTCTGGCCTCTCAACAGATACCCCTCCGTTGTGGTTGCGCCTACGGTACGGCCCACCAACGGCAAGGTCCATGGTTCATGGGGGCGGGGGGTAAATGTGGAACGCTTCACGATTTTGCTTGTCATCCTTGCGCAGGGGCCATGCTAATCTTCTCTGTAACGTTCCAATTTTAGTATATGTACCGCCGAGTATCCGTCACCAGTGGCATCTTATATAATGTAAGACAATATATTTAGAAAGATGTTTTCTCTTTAGTGAATAGGGTTCCTCATTAAAGTGACGTATTTTTTCCCATATACACTGACGGAAAAAAAATCGCAACACCAATAAATAACTGATGTACAGAAATGAAATTGCAAGAATACATTTGACCAGGTAACATATTTAAGTGAATGACATTGCAAGATTACAGGTTAATGTAAGCGCTCTAAAATCCATTGCAAATGTGAAATGCGGGTTCACTAATAACCTGTGTAACCGCCATAATGTTGACTGCAAGCATGCAAACGTACATGCATTCTGTTGTAAGGGTGCTGGATGTCAGTTTGTGGAATGGAGTTCCAGGCTTGTTGCACACAGACGGTCAACACAGGGAAGGTCAATGTTGTTTGTGGATGACGCTGGAGTTATCGTCCGATGATGTCCCACATCTGCTCGATTGCAGACAGATCTATTGATCGAGCAGGCCAAGGTGAAATGTTGACACACTGTAGAGCATGTTGGGTTATAGCAGACCATGTAGGCGAGCGTAATCCTGTTGGAAGACACCATCTGGAATGTTGTTCATGAACAGCAGCACAAGAGATGGAATTACAAGACAGACTTAAAAATTTGTAGTCACGGCGCGTTGGATAACTATGAGAGTGCTCCTGCAGTCATACGAAATGGCATCCCTGACGAGAACTCCAGGTGTATGTCTAGTGTGTCTAGTAAGCAGACAGGTTGTTGGGAGGCCCTCAATTGGCCTTCTCCTAACCTCACTGCCACCGAGGCAGAACCAGCTTTCGTCAGATTTTTTGGTTTGGTTGGGGGGAAGAGACCAAACAGCGAGGTCATCGGTCTCATCGGATTAGGGAAGGATGGGGAAGGAAGTCGGCCGTGCCCTTTCAAACGAACCATCCCAGCATTTGCCTGTAGCGATTTAGGGAAATCACGGAAAACCTAAATCAGGATGGCCGGACGCGGAATTGAACCGTCGTCCTCCAGAATGCGAGTCCAGCTTTCGTCAGAAAACACAACAGACCTCCACCCTGCCCTTCAATGAGTTCTCGCTAGACACCACTGAAGTCACAATTGACTGTGGTTAGGAATCAGCGGAATGCACGCTACAGGGCGTCTGGCTCGGAGCTGACCGTGAAATAACCGATTTGTAACAGTTCGTTGTGTCACTGTGGTACCAATTGTTGCTCAAATTGCTGCTGCAGATGCAGTACGACGCGCCAGAACCGTACACCGAACACGATGGTCTTCCCTCACTGGAGTGCCACGTGGTCGGCTGGAGCCCCGTCTTCTTGCAACCGTACATTCTTTGACCACAGCTTTCCTTGTATGCGGTATTAATCCTCGTTCAATACGATGCGATGCTACCTGCATTACAGAAGCACCCATTACGCGTGAACCAACAATTTGTCCACGTTTCAATTCACTATGCTCCGACATAATACATTTCTTTAATGCTGATACCTTCCATTGTGGTTATGTGTCCCCGAAACTAGTCCAAGAATAAACAGATTTAAGTATTCTCTGCTGGCCTGCTTATACAAAGTCTCTCTGAAGAGTCGTCAGGAGCATTTTACCTGGTGTTTCGACCAATATTTGGAATTTCCATTTTGCAGTGTGTATCTGGAGTCAACCCAAAAAAAATTTCGAAATTTTTGGTAAGGTCTTATGGGACCAAACTGCTGTGGTCATCGGTCCCTAAACTTACACACTACCTCATCTAACTTAAACTAACTTACGCTCAGGACGACATACACACAGACACACATGCCCGAAGGACGACTCGACCCTCCGACGGGGGGAGCCGCGTGGACCGTCACAAGACGCCTGAGACCGCGCAGTTACCCCGTGGAACTCAAAAAAAGTATTGCTCATCACCTCTTTTCGCGACGCCCAGTGTCGACGGAAGGTGTCGGGTTGTTTCCCGTTATTACAAACTGATATTTAAAGCATAATTTTGCGAGTCCTTCCAATAGAGTAGTCCTAAATTATTCTAGCTTGATATTCGTTTTCGGGATATGTGTTAACAGGGACAGTAAAACACGAAGTACAGTACAGTATTGCAATAGCAAGAGCACGGTCCTATCCCGCGCTGACTACAACCACCATGCAACAGCTATGCTGCTGGAGTATTGGTTATTGTTCTTGTCTTACTGTTCAAATGGCTCTGAACACTATGGGACTTAATTTCTGAGGTCATCAGTCCCCTAGAACTTGGAAGTACTTAAACCTAACTAACCTAAGGACATCACACACATCCATGCCCAAGTCAGGATTCGAACCTGCGACCGTAGCGGTCGCGCGATTCCAGTCTGAAGCGCCTAGAACCGCTCGGCCACACCGGCCGGCCGCTGTAATGGTCGTGAGCGTTAGTTACATTTGAGAATGGACGTGGTGAGTTGATGTTAGTCGATAACGCCTTCAAGGTGACGAAGACGCCCTTACCAACAGCTCACTGAGTTTCAACGAGGTCGTGTAATGGGGATACGAGAAGCTGGATGTTCCTTCTGCTATATTGCATGAAGATTTGGCAGGAATGGAGCTAGTGTACATGATTACCGGCAGTGGTGGTCACCATAAGGAACCGTCGCAAGGGGACCAAGCGCCAGACGGCAACGTGGCATTACTGTGAGGGAAGATCATCGTGTTCGGCGTATGACCCTAGCGCAACGTAGCACTTATGCGGCAGCAATATGAGCAGCATTTGGCACTACAGTGACACAACAAACTATTAAGCATTGATTACTTCAAGGGCAACTCCTAAGGAGATGCTCTGCAACGTTCAGGCACCTGTCCCCAAATAACCACCATTTACGACTTCAGTGGTATCAAGCGAGGGCTCACAGGAGGACAGGGCGGAGGTCTGTTGTGTTTTCTGATGAAAGCTGGTCCTGCCTCGGTGTCGGTGAAGTCCGTGTGTTGGTCTGACGGAGGACAGTTGAGGGCCCGCAACCAACGTTTCTGCGTGCAGAACATATTGGAACCACACCTGGAGTTACGGTTTGGGGTGCGGTTTATTATGACAGCAGAAGCACAATCGTGGTTATCCCAAGTACCATGATTACAAATTTGTATGCCAATCAGGTGGTTCGACTTGACGTACTGCTATTCACGAACAGTATTACAGGAGGTGCTTTCCAACATGACAACGCTCGTCCACATACCACTGTTGTAACCTAACATGCGCTACCGGTTTTCGACATTTTGCCTTGGGTCACTCCTTCACCAGATCGGTCTCCAATCGACCACGTGTAGGACACCATCGAACGAGAACTCCAGCGTCATCCACAAAGAGCACTAACCTTCCCTGTACTTATCAACCCAACCCCTGTCCTTGAAGTATTAATCACTTACATATGTTACCTAGACAAACATACTTATGATATTTCATTTCTCTAGATTAATTATTTTTTGGTGTTGGGAATTTTTCCCGCCAGTGTACTTACACAAGTCGTAAAAAATGAAACTGGCCTGTCAATTACTTGTAAGACTAAACTGGAATTTACAATTGTTAATGACCAAGAGAACTGTCCCTGACCCAAATTGCTGGTAACAGCCATTTCGATGCACCAATCGGTTGCTGCCACATGTGTGGACTTTCGCAATTCGCTTGTTGTCTAAGCCCTCACTCATTGTTTTTATCTCGCGTTATTCCATAGGAAAAGTATGAACTGGCAAAAAAGAACTCAATCTGGCTACGATTAGGTGGAACGTTCGGCAATAGAAGAGTGTCTAAATGACACTAATGCCTCGAAAAATCGGACATCAAGTAACTAACGATAAGAGAGAGTCACATAATCGTTAAATGAAAGTTTGTGTCAAATGTACGGATTCTATTCAATTTAATGTTCAACTTCTTGTAGTTATATCTCGTGAGGTAACAGAACTGATTTGGGATGGATCCACAGAGAGACGCTCAGGGTGTGGCAACATGTGGTGAACGTCGGGCGCGCAAGCTGTGGCCCCTGCGGTCGTGTTTCCAGCAGCTGGCCAGTGTTTAGCGAAGCTGCGAGGGGAGCGCGCGCAGTTCCCAGAACCGACTCCTCAGAAAGAAGGACAAACTCCTCACCAGCAGACACATACACAAGCGCTACACCCCGAGGACCCACTCGACAGTTAACATGGTTTTAGGATGTACTACTTCTCTGGATATTTGTGACATTTTTCTGCATTTACTGATTGAGAAACATACCAGTGTTTCAAAGTAATATCGTCTTCAATAATAATTCCTTCGCGACTTCTTTTACCTCTTTGTTGTGTCTTCAAGCTCCTATGGTAGCTAAGTTACTGCAAAAAAAGGCTTTTTTAGCACTTCGCTGCACCCCCTTGTAGAAAGGTCTCATTTATACGTGTGCAAATAATTTATTCGGGCTAACGCTAACAGCTATCATGGGGTGAATATAGATTTGGTAATTGTAGCATTTTAGCATAAACATCGTATCAATGCAAACAAACAGTCGGACAGGCAGTCCGGTTTGCTAAACGCACGAAAGCATTTAATCGTGATCGTGACCTTAACGTACCTGCCCTCAGTGCTACAAGGACGCCACATCGTAGTGTAGGAACGTAATCACAAACACAAACAAGTTGCTACTCGGGCTTCGCACTCCAACCGCTGTTACACCAGTGAACCCTTCTCCCCAATAAGTGGCTCTGAGCACTACGGGACTTAACTTCTAAGGTCATCAGTCCCCTAGAACTTAGAACTACTTAAACCTAACTAACCTAAGGACATCACACACATCCATGCCCGACGCAGGATTCGAACCTGCGGGTTCCAGACTGTAGCGCCTAGAACCGCTCGGCCACTCCGGCCGGCCCCAAATAACGGCAACTTAATTCAACAGCAAATTAACATTTAGGCAAAAAACGCGGGAAATACTATCCTTAAGTTTGACAGTACGCGACAGCGACCAGCCAGGTCCCAGAAGAAGACCTCAGTTAGAAGGTCGAAATGGAGGGATACGAAGATTCTACAAAGAATGACAGACTACCAGAAACAGAGAACTTTAAACTTCTTTCAGTAATGCGTGAGTGAAACAGTCCAGTAAACCAACTAGTGTACATATTAATAATAGTAATAATAACAATGTGAACAATGATGCACTATTAAACCAGCGAGAATCGAAAGCAAAGAAGGCGAAAATTTAGCGCCTAGTCTGTACTGATGCCATTACAAATGAAGCATAAACTCACCGTTACAAGCGCAGCTGAGCACCATTGCCTTTTTCAAAGATCCATCACTGAATTCACCAGAGTGATTCTGATAATTTGCGAAAGAGCTGAATCAGGATGGCTGGACGAGTACTTGTACTCCTGTCCTCTCGAAATGGTGTCCCTTGTCCTATTTAATCCCCCGATTTCTAGTACTCTGATGAACAATTTACATTTTTACTTTCAAGGTTCTTCGTATTTACCAACAACGAAAAGCCGGCCGTGGTGGCCGAGTGGTTCTAGGCGCTTCAGTCCGTAACCGCGCGACTGCTACGGTCGCAGGTTCGAATCCTGCCTCGGGCATGGATGTGTGTGATGTCCTTAGATTAGTTAGGTTTAAGTAGTTCTAAGTTCTAGGGGACTGATGACCTCATATGTTAAGTCCAATGGTGCTCAGAGCCATTTGAACCATTTTCAACAACGAAAAATAGATATTAGTTGCTGCTTAATATAAAAAAATTAATATTTATGAAAGTAACAAATGTGTATTAAGTATTCACTGACATTTTTAAAAAGCTTTGGCTTAAAACGTTAACGCCACACAATAACCATCATCGTAAAATCTGGCGAATTATTACGGAAAATATATTTTAGTTCGCTTTACAATTAAATGAGAACTGTGTATTAGATTTTTGCCCGTCTCAAACGTTTCCCGGAGATTCAACTTATATTACATATTTTTCTACGACAATACGGGGCCACAGAACTACCTCCTGGTAGCCATTGGCTTCACTCCGTGTATTACTAGGCAATAAGTTAAATAATAACTCTAGAACATCCACAGTTGATATCTTCTTTCGTAAACGTGTGAAATATAGAAAACTGATGAGATTATATACACACATACACTATAGGGTGAGTCACTAACTATTGACACCTAGAGCAACTCCGAACGTATGATAGGGGCTGGAAAGTTTGTGGGACAAAATTTGCATGGGACAACGGGGGCAATAATATAACGTTGGTTGGTTGTTGCTAGGTGCAGTCGCATCAGAGATATGAAGGTCAACTTTGTTTCTTTAAATGTGATGCTATAGTTTGGTACTTATTTTCTGATAGCGGCTATCGAGACGAATCGAATGATGTGTAACAGAAAGTTCTTTGAAGGTCAACGAAGGCCAAAAGGATAGCATGAACGTCCATTTACAGCACGTGTTCGAAGTGATTAGGGTGTGTGTGTGTGTGTGTGTGTGTGTGTGTGTGTGTGTGTGTGTTTGGCAGGGTTGGTTAGATTTCTCTTTATTTGTTCTTTTTGGGGGCACCGGGCACTTTTTAGTTTGAGCCTTCATACCCCAATAACATTTATTACAAAGAATTTCAAACTTCTGTTTCAGAAAGTTGGTCTCTAATGTGTCATGTGGTTGCTCCACTACAACCTCTCGTAGTAGTCGCGAAGAAGACTTAAGAGTATTAATTTTGTTAAATACTTTATCCGCATGATCTTTGGTTTGATCTTCCACTGTATTCTTGTCGACCTGCTGGTGGATTTGTGTCATTATCCATCTACATGCTTGCCGGCCGGTGTGGCTGAGCGGTTCTAGACGCTCCAGACTGGAATCGCGTGACCGCTACGGTCGCAGGTTCGAATCCTGCCTCGGGCATGGATGTGTGTGATGTCCTTAGGTTAGTTAGGTTTAAGTACTTCTACGTTCTAGGGGACTGATGACCTAAGATGTTAAGTACCATAGTGCTCAGAGCCATTTGAACCATTTGAACCATCTAGGCGCTTATAGGGCTAGTGGTAAACATCGATTTTGCAGTCTTTGAGGGATTTTTGACTCAGGTTTGATTGAAATACTTTCTGGGCATAACATGATATTTCTTCCCCAAGCTGTCTAGTTTTGTCCAGCCATTCGATGTCCTGGTTTTGTTTCTTTGATTTATTATCAGGATTGGACGTCTTCTCGTGAACATTGTTGCCTTTGTTTTTTGTGGACTAACACTGATTTTATTTCTGCAGACTCATTCTCCTTTTAGGTCGATTTTCTGGTTTAGTCTTCTCACTGTAGTGTACTCACCCAGACGATGTCCGTGTCGTTAGCGAACTGTGTTACTAGTGAATGTTCAAGGACTGGCATGTCACATACATGGTGAAGTGTGTCATAGAAATGACAGATACTTGGGGGGGGGGGGGCGGGTTCTTTCTTGAAGTATGTTAGTCTCTGATCGCTTACCGTCTATTTGGATATAGAATTTTCTGTTCGCTAGCTAATCTGCGCCACCCTATTAAAGGGTCACTTTTTCGAAACCTCATAACTTTCTACCACTGCGACACAGATGTCTGAAATTTGGCTCAAACGTGCCTACAAATCTACTGTGTAATGATGCAAAAAGGTTGACGCACTGTGACGTCACTCGGGGGCTCGTTAACGCTTCAAATCGCAAGATGTTGACTCATGCGGAAGAAATGGCAGAGTTCACAAGTTAATGTGAGATGTAGTAAATTTTAAGTACGTCACAATGGCACCAAATTTCCCAACAGTTCTGACCAATGCCACAGTGGACGTGTCACTCAGCAGGAAGGTCGTCAGACGCTCTGGAGCCTACATTTTATCCCTTCTCTTGATGCTCCTGCGATAGAGGTCAAAACCGCGACGCCGGGAATTGAGATCAAGCGCTTTTCTGATGGGTGGGTGAGGAAAACATTTGACACTGCTGCTTCGAATAGACACGAAAACACCGCAGGTGATGTCAAAGGGCGTTAGCTGAACCACCCCTTCCCTTGGGGCGTTGATGCCCACACACTGCGCTGTCGGAAACGACAGTTCGCGGGGCGATGAGCAACAGGACGACAACGACGTTATTGACAACTTTTGACACTGTTCAAACTCCTAGCATGATACAACCGTTCCCTAAGGACATTGTGACCCTAAAATCCCACTGGACGTGATCGCACCACTCTGAGGTGTAACGTGAACGCAGTTTAGCAATGATGTACGGGATGGAACCACTAGCGACCGTTAAAAACCATTCAACTAAGTTTGAATGTGATCAAAAATTGGTAGAATCGACATTGACACATGGGTGAATAAAATGGTGACGTGTTCCTCTAACGACCCACAGTTAGTCAACGCAATCGGTGTCAGCTGCGCTCCTTGTTGGGCACTTTAAAAATTCCGCAATACAGACATTGATTCTTAGGCGCCGGCAACCATTTCGACACTCAGCTGAGTGGCGCTACGTCGCTGAGCTAGCGACTGCTGGTCACTTACTAAACCTGAGGGGCCCCCGTATATGAGCAAACTTTTATGACAAATTCGCCCCTATCTAGCTGCCTATTTGTCAGACAAGCACGTACACTTACAAACAAAGTTTGTTCGTTTGAGGAAGGCGCTGTTCATGTTCGTCAGTATTTTGACTGTAGTGAGAATTGTAAAAATTAAGACACAGCTTTTCTGGCACTGACTCTGTTACTGTGTTTAAATAGTAAGAAGAAGACAATACGCTGGTCCACGGAAAGGCTTACCATGAGAGAGAATTATACACATGAAAACCTGCTACCCTTTGTACCACATGACATAAGCAGAGTTACTCCGCCCTGACATTGAAATAGAAGACCAGTATACGAATATTTATTCTCTGCTCGTTGGTATTTTAATGAGAATTCATTAAAATATAACAATCTGGGAACATATGGCCCATATCGTTCTTTGAAGAGCAGGAGAACTTCGATTTTTTTGATTCCATTGCCCTCCAGTTTGTATGTTAGGTGTAAAATACTGATTTTATTCTTAACCTCTTTCTGCGTCATGTATGGCTGGGAAAGATTCGACACCGCTACCATTCTGGCCATTGTCAGTGCCATTTCATTTTTGTCCTTCATCGTGTAAGTAGTTTCCGTAGCTAAGAGAACAATAAGATAAACTGTAATAAAATTATTTTTTGTTAAACACATGCGGCGAAATAGCGACACAGACAACATCCACAATCTTGTCAAATTCTTCATCAATCATAATTACTGGAAAACACGTAAGACATGCGGTATGTTTGACAAACACGTCACACAACACTTTACAACATCAACTATATGGCAAACACAGTAAAATTTGAAAAACTGTTTCATCGTTTACGTGAGCCGTTAGGGGTGTCGAAAGGGATGCCTGTCGCACCGGCGCCTTGGAGTCAGAATAGGGATCACGTTCAGTGGGATTGCAGGGACACGATCTCCTTATAAGAGAGGTGAATCGTCGTGGGGGTTGTGAGCAGTGTCAAAAATGGCCAAGAATGACGACCTGTAGCTCATTGCACTGAGAGTTTTAGATGTCAACACGAATTGTGTAGGAGTCACCACCCCAAGAGGAGGGGTGCTTCATCTACGCCCTATGTACCACCTCCAGATGCCTTCTCGTGTCGATCATGATCCGCAGTGTATCTGAAATGTCTTTCCCGGCCACCCATAAGAAAGCAGCGTGATTGCAACGCTAGGAGTCACAGTTGAGACCTCCATGGCTGGTGTGACAAAAGAACGGGTGAAGTGCATTTAAGATTGGGTGTGACGACTATTCCATAGTGTGACCCTTCCACGGTGGAGTTAGGCAAGATTTTGGGGAAATTTGGTACCAGTGTAACGCCATTAACCTTCTTTACACCTCACGTGAATTTGTGAGCTATGGCCTTTCTTTCGTACGTGTCGACACTTTGGTAATTGAAGCTTCGCAGAGCCCGAGAGTGACTGCTAGGCGCAGCGCTTTCGCACTGTTACAGAAGAAGGTTGTAGGCATTTTTGACTTAAATTTTTAACGTCTACGTCACAGTAACAGAATTACAGAGTTTAGAAATAGTGGCCCTCTAATATAGTTGTGTAGTCGTCGATAATCTGGATGTAGCAATCCGGAATATACGTCTTTGATAAGCTTGTCTCTCCACGCGCTTTTTCTAAGTCCATGAAGATATCTGCAGACAAGTATGATTTGTTCACGTTGTAGAGGAGAAACAATTATCCCATTGCGGCGGAAATCAGTAGACTTTAGGTACATGTACAGACAAACAAATAATTACAACTTCAGAAAAATTGGATAATTTATTCAAGAGAAAGAGTTTCACAAATTGAACAAGTCAATAACTGTGTCATTCACCTCTGTCCCACATGCATGCAGTTATTCGGCTTATCAATGATTTATAGAGTTGTTGTATGTCCCCCTAATGGATATCGTGTCACATTCTGTCCAATCGGCGCATCGGAGCGTCAAAATACCGAGCTAGCTGGAGGGGCCTGCTCATGGTTCTAAAACGTTCTCAATTGGGGAAGGATGAAGCAAGCTTGATGGTTAAGATAGGGTTTCGGAAGCGCAAAGACAAGCAACAGAAACTTTCGCCGTGTGTGGATGGTCATTATCTTGTTGAAATGTAAGCTCAAGATGGTTTGCCATAACCCGCAACAAAACGGGTGCCGTGGATAACAAGCAAAGGGCTACTGCTATGAAAAGAAATGGCACTCCAAGACCATCACTCTTGGTTGTCGGTTCGTATAGTGGACAACAGCCACACTAATATTGCACTGCTGTCCAGGACGCCAACAAACACGTCTTCGGCTTGTAAGACCATCGACTGGAGTAGAATTGTCTTCATTGATGAGTCCCGCTTCGAACTGAGAACAGATGTCCAGTAAGACTTACCTATAGACGCCCCAGACAGTGATGGGATGCAAACCCGACTATCGCTCGCCATACAGCCCGAACACCAGGAGTGACGGATGGTCTGGGCCAGCCTTTCCTTTCCTTGCAGGACGAACTTGGTTGTGGTCCGTGACACCCTTACAGCACAGTGGTACGTTGACGATCTTCTACGCCCCGTTTTTTTGCCCTTCATGACAAGCCGTCCTGGACTTATATATCAGCAAGATAATAGCTGCCCGGTTAGTCTTCGTGCTTGCCAAACCTTACCTTGGCCAGCTAGGTCACCAGACCTTCCCCGTTGTGAATGTTTGGAGGATTATGGACAAAGCCCTCCAACCAGCACGGGATTTCGACGATCTAACGCGTAAATTTAACAGAAATTGCCATGATTCCCATGAAGGGGACATTCAGCAGCTCAATCAGACAGCGTCAAACCGAATTACTGTTTGGAAGGGCCAGATGTGGACCAAAGCGTTACTGACTCTCTCAGTTTGTGAATCTCTGTCTTTAAATGTACATCACATCTTGCGATTTCCCTCCCATTTTAATAATTCGTAATTTTTACGTCTTATAGTGTATTTTACGGGTTTGGGTAACCGAACTATATCTAACGTTTTCCTTTTCTCCAGGAAGTAAAACCTGAGCAAGCAGCTGTTGAAAGTTCTTGTTAGTAAAAAGTAGCTTTCTCCGTAAATATTCTATGTGCTGTTTGCTTCGGGACAAGGCGAAATAATGAGAGTTGGGGCCCACATATTTTATTTATCTTCATCTGCCTCGGTGTTGTCTAATTCAGCTGATGGCAGTATCTTGTGTTCTTTATACGGCCTGCAGCTGTCTTGACTTGTTGGTCTTATTCGTTGTCTTCCTCTGGTTCGTACTCATGATGCAGTGTTTTTTTATTCTTCGTAGTTATTAGCGACGAATTTCGCTTCTTCGTTTCACCGAATACAAGTTCGACGTTATGAGTTACGACTAGTTATCGAGGTTTTGACTTGTGATGTTTCTGATGAACTTCCAGTCCTTGCTTTTATCTGAGGGCCATGACCCTGTTATTCACTCCGTAGCTCTTCTTATTAATTCTATTGGCAATCGTTTCATTTCCCGTATTTCTTAGGAATATCTGAAAGGCTGTAATCTCTTCTTCTTTGTGGCGTATCTCGAGCCTTGTAGCAGGGGTAGCATGGTTGAAGAACTATATTCTTGGAATGTGATTTGCATCGAAGCTATTCTGTGAACTTTTACTACCTTGCTTGTGACGTTTCCAATAGCATCTCCTGTTTTCTCGGACGTGCTGGTGTCAGTTGCGGGTGTGATGTTATCGTTCGTCAATGTTCCAATAAGTCTCAGTCTGCGACCGTTTCCGTGTCCAGCTTCATAGTTCATTGGCATTTGAGACCCTCTCAAACATTGGATTGTGGTTATTGACACTCCTCAAGTTGAGATGCAGGTCCAGATTCTTCATCACAGTTATTTCGAGGAAATTTGGTGTGTGGTTTTCGACGACTGGTATGCTGGTAGCGTCTTCCGGTCTAGTGGCTATAGCCTGGAGTAGGTCTCTAAGGTCGCCAAATTTGAATCCTTGTTTCGTCGTGAATTCCATGTTGTGTTTTTTTTCCGTTAAGGTCCCAGTATAGCAAGACCGTGGCTTAGCTGTCTAACATTTGCTACAGGTCTGCTTCATTGAGGTAATTTGTTAGGTGGTGGTGATCTTCTACGAGACAAATTTTTCCTTTGGATGTTCCAATTGAAATAATTACGGGTTGAATATCTATAAACTTAGAGAAAGTTTTTCTATTGTGCGCGGTATTTCATTTTAGGGATACTGTAATGCCTCCTCCACCTCTGTTAAACCTGCCTTTCCTGTAACTCGTCATGTTTCTCAACATGAAAGATAGAGTTTCTTGGGAAGTGAATCAGTGTTAAACAATTCGATGATTTCCGACTTTTTATGTAAAACTCCATTGGCAGTGAATATAAAAAATCTTATGTTTCCTTTCTTTTTAGACTGTTATCCATTTTTATGTCCGAACAGTTTCGTTACCCCTTCGATTAGAGGCCGGCCGAAGTGGCCGAGCGGTTCTAGGCGCTGCAGTCTGGAATCGCGAGACCGCTACGGCCGCAGGTTCGAATCTTGCCTCGGGCGTGGACGTGTGTGATGTCCTTAGGTTAGTTACGTTGAAGTAGTTCTAAGTTCTAGGGGACTGATGACCTCAGAAGTTAAGTCCCATAGTGCTCAGAGCCATTTGAACGATTTAAACCTTCGATTACAGTCAATTTTAGAAACTGCATTTCAAGGTTCCTTGAATGTTTTGGCCACTCCTGTGATGTTTTCAATGATTGACACTAGGGGTCTCATGTTTGAGAGGACTTTTATTATTTGCTGAAAAGTGCCGTGGTTTTTGTTTAGGTGTTTCTTCAGTTGTGTTTTGTGTCCCACTGGAAGTGTCGCTCTAAGTTCTTCTTTGTCCTTTGGAAGGGTAGACCAATTATGTGTCCTTAGGTTGAATTGTTCTTGAGGTCTGGCTTGTGCTGATATCAACGCCTTTGCCACGTGGACTAGGGCGCCTTGTCACGGTCCGTGCGGCTCCCCCGCCGGAGGTTCGAGTCCTACGTTGGACAGGGGTGTGTGTGTTGTCCATAGTTGAGTTCGTATAAGTTAGAGTAAGCAGTGTGTAGGTTTAGGGACCGATGACCTCAGCATATTGGTCCCATAAGACCTAACCACAAATTTCCAAAATTTTTATCGATGCCGTTGTTAGTTGTGTTGGGAAGTAGTTTTCTATTGTAGTATTGTTTTCTTGTTTGTTTGATGCTGCGTGTATCTGTTTTCCGCAATTCACGCGTTTCAGTGATTGTTCCGTTGGGTGTTCACCAGACCTTACATATTTCTGCGGCATCGAGCAGTTGCTTTTGGGTGGTTATACCCCCGGCTTCTTGTACACTGAACACTGCCATCGATGCTCCTGGAAGTACCTCCCTGGTGACCAACGGCTATCTGATATTACAGATCGACTCGCTATGCTTCATAATGTCCAGGGTTACGCAAAATGTTTACACTTCTGCTTCATAATATTAATGGGCTCAAAAATCGGAAGTATGTGCATATATATTCAGAGAGAGAAAATTTTGTTTCTTGACTTGTCGGATAAGCATTTGCCTGATAAGAATCGAGCTGAATCGATATTAATCGAACAATGTTTACTTCTAACGAGAATTTCGAGAGAAATAGAAGTAAATAAAATATACTGTGTCCAACGAAGCGAGATGATGAATAATAATTAACTTCCGATACGTAGATAAGTATTCATACATGCGGCAATTTTAAAATTTTGATTTGTTGATGTCAATTTTGACTGCGGACCAACTATTGGAGTAACGGAGACTCAAAGGTATGCCGATTAAAATTCCCCACAACTTAGTGTTCTGCTATTCACACGACCTTCTTCTTGCCACTGGTATCACTCTGCGAGTCACTTTCTAAACAATATACCTGTACATGGCATAATTTTCTTTATGAGAGAATCAAAACACTCATATCGCCAATACTAATCATTCTGACAAATTAGGATTTTCCCACAAGAGCCCTCAGACATCGACATGTCAGAGTGGCTTTTCATGTCACATTTACTACTCTGGATACGACGTGAGACAGACATTTGCGGTTACAAAAGGGAACCCTGCTAGACCTGCGTGAACAGCATGTGTCTTAGAACGCAATCACCTACTGCTGCCACCCAAAGGAATCACCCAGAATGTTTTCGATCATTTGAGCCATCCTTTTTAAGTACTGCAGTTGCCACCCAAAGGAATCACCCAGAATGTTTTCGATCATTTGAGCCATCCTTTTTAAGTACTGCAGTTTTCACAACGGTTACCGTGTCGCATATACTTAGTTTAACATGATTTCATATGCAGGGTGATCCATAAGTGTGCAACCACTTTTGTAAAACAAATGCTGATGGAAAACAAATTTAAAGTCAGGTAGTATGACATAAGACAGATAGAAAACCTGTGATACTATGTTACTAACGTGATGATCATTTTTGAAATCTCCATACTGGACGCAGCTCGTAATTCTCAGGTGGAGAAAATGGAATGTGATGTATGAAACAGTTTATGAAGCACATTAACAAGTGTCAGCAAATAGGGTAAAACTTTCCAGATTTTTGGATGTACATGTTGATTAAAACGATCTTCAAGAAGCATATTACTGAGTTTCTCGAATGATTAAGTTCATCTGTTTTTGTTCTTCGTTCGTCAGCCTTGGAAACAAATGGATCAACCATCTGACGTATTTTGCACATTTCCATTCAATAATGACTTAGTGAACAATTTTTTGTGGTAACTAACCCGTTAGAAAGTAAGTTTCATTGCATAGAAGCGAGTAGTCGGTAAATATTTGTTGTTCAAACGTGTTTGTCATGAAGATACCTCTTCAAGGAGTTAGGCATTTGAACTGCACCGTCACAATACATACATTCGCTAAAAGTATTCTTCATAAAAATTCCATCACAATTTGAGGACAGTGATACACATATCTCTAAAAGTAGAGGAAAACTGACCTTTATTGTCCATTATTAAAGCTTTCAGTGGGTTACAAATGAGTTCAATATCCAGTAACAAATTTTTTTTTATCATTTGTATAACAACATAAAATGTCTGACAGGAAAGCAAATTTTAAAACTATCATCTTTATTAAACTGCTCCACCTACTCCACGAATGAATTTCTATTTAACTGTGCGTTCGTTAATATTAACACTAATAGAACAATTCAAATGACCTATGGAGCTTCTAAATAACTAACTGAATTGCACGAGAACAACCGTGGTGTTCTCTGTCTGAGTATATCTTCTTTCATTCTTTAGTTATGACAGCTGTTTCTCCTTTACGGGTGACGCGGAAGCTGATGGCGTTACACAACCCGCCTGCACTGAGGTTATCCTAACATCAGGAGAGAGGATATCAAACAGCGCTGCCCAGACAGATCACCCATCACTCACAGTGCGGTGGTGAAACTTCTCACGAAATTGCTTGGAACTGACTCTCTCGCAGACAAACTGACAGCTGGACTGTCGAAAACGGCTACGGAAGTAACAACAACAACAACTGCTGTTCTGGCGTCGTTCGTTGAAGGTCATAGCATATTGTTGGCCACATCTTGCAGGAAACTGGGTTTAGGGAGCGGACTGTTTATGCTTGTGCACACATTACAGTACATGCGTCGCTTAGAGCTCGTGACGAATGATTGAAATGTATAACATTCACATTATAACATACTGGACAACACGTCTAGAACATCCTGTTGCCTTTATCTGATATCAGAATTTGCCTTGTTCTGTGTAAAATGTGTAGAGCTATGCTAACCAAGGTCCAATTGGAAACTGCAAGATTCATCCAGTTTCATGGCTTTCAAAATGGTCGCCGTGCTGGTAACAGTCACCTAGATTTACCACCTCTCCCATCGCTATACAACTTAATTTTAAATTTCTCTATATTGACCTGCCTATTATGTGTTTTAGAACAGGGTCCAATGGAAACTCTTTCTCAATAAGTTATGTTTAAAATACGATTCAAATTCCAGCAATATTTGCACTTGTTTCCACTGTCAAATTATATAAAGTGTTTCTACGGATACTATATAAAGTATCTAGCTCCTGACACAAAATTTTCCGTAACTATTAATTTTATTGGCATATCGACTGGCCCAACCAATCAAAGAAACACTCTTAAAGTTAATTTTCATAAATACATCAGAAAGTCTAGTGGAAAATGAAAACATTATTTACTGTTTTGTTAACACACATTCCTCGTAACAGTCAAAACACACATCACAAATTATATTTTTCAAATTGAGATTGCATTTTAACAGGAAATAAGAAAACTAAATAATTACAAATGGTCAAACTCTTATCTGTTTTAAAATCTAACTACGTTAACGATGTGGAGAAACAGTCACTAAAATAAGTCTGGAATGTATTACCAAACAAGAAATCAAGCTACCATTATTTTGACTTACATAATGTTATAAAAATAACGAGAAATTATGTCGCTTTGTATTATCGTATGGACGAGGTCAGTTTCGTGCCAACACCTGTGACAGTCTTTGGAGGCATGACTGACTTCGAAATATAATAAGTTCGCCAAAACACTAATTTTGATGTCAAATTGTGATGCCATGTAAAACGAAATATAAACTATTAGAGGTAAATAGCGTCATATTTTACACCTATGGACCACCCTGTGGAACGTGTACAGAATAATAAACATTTGTATCACAGCATATCATTGTGCATACATTTTCCTTGAAACAGAGTTCAATCCAGAGAGTCTGAAAACAAAATGTCGAAAGAAAAGAAGCAGCTGGTATATCAAATAAAAGGATCATACTATGCCGTATCTAGGAAACATTTGATTTTCCTATTACAAAATTAATAGAATGACGTACGCTTAAGTGAATACCAGTGCCATCTGCACTGACAAGTTCGTTTCCTGCATGAAAGTTGTGTGAGAGATGAATGTCGGAACTTATACTCAGGAGCCATCTAGGTGGTAGTTGGCAAAGCTTCATATACTGGTGGTGCTAGCACCTGCTAGGCGGCATAGTAAACATGCTTCACTGTATGACACTTACCAAATGTCAACAATAATTCTTTTCTGTTTGTAAATAACTGTTGAAGTATTTCTAATGCTTGTAAATGTTAATTGTTAACGTCACTGTGACGCTGTATATGCTGTGATCCACTGTTGTAAATCAGAGACCAGTGTGTTTTGAGAGAGAGAGAGAGAGAGAGAGAGAGAGAGAGAGAGAGAGAGATAGAGAGGGGGGGGGGAGGAATTAAAAATATTATTGTTTTCTATAAAGTGGTTAAGAACAGACTGACGAGAGGGGGAACCACTATCAAAGACATTAACACTTTGAACGTTTTGGCATTATTATGGCGCGAAGAATGATTGCGTACCAGTGGACATTCGTGCGTAGTGGCTGAAAAAGTGATTACTTGGAGCGGACCTTTTGGTTGCGAATAAATATACAGGCATTTTACAGGAAGAACCCAATCAAGCTATTTGTTTAAAGCGTCAGAAGCCTGGAAATAACGGGCCAGATTTTGCTTGTTCGTCTCGGAATGACTAAGATATGTCGTGTCATAAATTACGAGTGGACGAACTTATCAGCAGTGGATTGATTTTCCAGAAAGGACATGTTTCAGTTTATTGTTCTGTATCAAACGTTTGTGGTCTCTCTCTGAAATGTTAGGTCAATAAAAGAAATAAATGCAGTCCCAGTGTAAAGTGCTTCAACGTGAATTTTGGTGTGGTAGTAATTGAAACTCTCCAGGTTATCTACGTACATTAAAATGTCATTGTTAAATGCTAATTAGGGAAGAAGAATGTCAATTGTAGCAAAAGAAGAGATGAAATGTGCAGTCAGCTCAAATGAAGGTATTGTGCCACGTACTGCATGTCAAACTGTGTAGTGTACAGAGTGGGCAGCTGTAGTTCACACACTGAAATTAAAATCAGGTGGGTTTCTGCCATTAACAACTGGCAAATTTAACAACTCATTTTTTGCTAAGTTTCATGGTAACAGGGGTTCTGAATACAGAACACACTGTTGTCACTATTTTTAACCACATAGCTATTGATAATTTCTATTTTGTTTAAGTCATGGGATCAACTTGAAAGTGCTTACAAGAGAAATTTTTGAATTCTATGTTCTATTAAGATAAATAAATCAATGAAGTTTTCACTAATTAGTCAAGTTGCTTTGCTTTCTCATTTTGGTGTTGCTTGGCTGTGATATCAAAGAACCTGGAGATTAGAAAGGCTAAGACTGATGGTGGTATATGTTGTTTTACCAACAAAAGTAGATAATTATATTATTGCTTTATCCTGTGACTTGTGAAATGAAATTTTTAGGAACACACATTATTGTTGAACGCTTTTAAGTTGAATTAATATTTTTTGTTGTTGTTGAAATTATGTGAATAAATGTAATACTCATACCAGTCCTGATACGGATGCCTCATTCCATGCGGTTTGCACGGATCCCCATTAATCTTCATATCAATTCTAATTTTTAAATGGCTGTGGCATGAATTTGTACACATTTTGCTTTGAATGAATTAGAAACAGAACCAAAACAATCTGGGAGTGTTGTACTAGTAAGACTGGTAGAGATATAACAATACGCATCTATGATGTAAGATTTGTCCAGGTCGCACCGCGCTGAGTTAGCGCAAACAGCGAGTGAAACTGCATTTGAGACGATGTAACTCACGTGGCCACTGGTTCAGACATGACCTACATCGAATCGACAGCAACAGTTGTCAAAGCATTGTAGTGCAACAGTAGCAGAGCAATCGAGTTCCTGGAGCTTGTCACATTCAAATCTTGTTTAGATGATAATCTATTTTGTTTGGAGCTGCGGAAGTTACATAGCAACCACAACTGCTGAGAATTGACGTCCGTCAATAAACAACGACAGCAGCGACGGTGTTTCCGAGGTTAGATGGCTGATTCTCCGTGAAATGAGCTTTTTGTGCCATATGCTGATGGGCTGTGAGATGAAATCGAACAACATTTCGTTGTTGTAGTCTGGATGATATGATGATCACCGTGTCCACCTTGTTGTGGATTGGCAAGACAGCCAACCCACTATGAGGAAGCCGAAAGGCACGCGTTTAAACTCACGCAGGCTGGCGTGAGGTCTGGAACAGGACAAGGTAATTATACTAGCAAAAAAAAGGACGTAGCTGCTGGAATACTTAACTTTAATCCATAATTGGTGAACATCGCTCTTGACGGTACATGTTTTACAGCATCAATAGTAACTGGTAATGGCGCCTTGCTAGGTCGTAGCAAATGACGTAGCTGAAGGCTATGCTAACTATCGTCTCGGCAAATGAGAGCGTAATTTGTCAGTGAACCATCGCTAGCAAAGTCGGCTGTACAACAGGGGCGAGTGCTAGGAAGTCTCTCTAGACCTGCCGTGTGGCGGCGCTCGGTCTGCGATCACTGATAGTGGCGACTCGCGGGTCCGACGTATACTAACGGACCGCGGCCGATTTAAAGGCTACCACCTAGCAAGTGTGGTGTCTGGCGGTGACACCACACATCTCTGATCCCAAATAGATACTCATTTTCTGGATGACTCCTCAGCTCACTGTCAACTTACTGTATCAAATTAATTTATTGTTTCTACATCCGTAACTATTGCTTTTTAGATTGATCCCAGAAGTTACTCGTCTATTTTCGCTCTCGCCTTTACTCTTCTTATCACTGTTATGATTAAAAGGAATCTTCATCTCTCATCCTCTGCAGACTCCAACAGTCCAGTCGACCCCCTTATCCTAGTTATAAATACTGACGTGGGACATAACATATTAAATTTCCGTATATTCAGGTTGCGTGGTAACAGAGCTCCTCCGGAATACACGTCCAACTTCTGACGTAAAACAAGCAAGCAAGCTTGGCATCAAAACGCTCGTCTAGGGCGACTCATCGTGACCTATCCGCGAAGCAGCCAACATAATTCCATTGAAAAATAATAGAATCCCTCCCTACGAGCCTGCTTCTCTCAGAATAAAGTATTTTCTTTCTTTCCGGCATGCTTGTCTTTCGTCGTCAGACTGAAGAGCTTAATCTGAAAAGAAAAGACAGTTCGTATACGATTAAAGTCCATTCGCTTTATGAGTTTTTTTTGGCGTATCTATGGTTGGTGGCATACGCCACATTTCTCAAAATAGACAATATCCGCCATTGTCTTTCAGATGTTAAGCCCGGTGAAAGAAAGTTCTGTTTGCATACCGTAAATAGAAAATGAGTCTCTCAGATGCTTACAGCCAGGGCGTTACTGGACTTAATTACAAAATAAGGCTCTTGACAAGCTGTTAGAAATATTAAAATGCGAGCAACGTTTTAAGATTTTCGTTAGTATAGAGCGAGATTTACACGGATGAAAACAGGCACGGTATCATCATTAGCAACAATATTCTGTCTACTAGACGCTCAAGATAGACCATTCTTGCTCAGGTGCCGTCTGTGTTCTCGTTTTTTCCATTTATGTCTTCTGGTTCTTTCTTCAGTCACGTATACTTTTTGATGGTCTTTGAGTCTGTCAGCTTCCTTCTTCTGCTTGTTACTATTCCATCATTAATTTGTATCATTTCCTTTTACAAGTAAGACAAAATTTTCTGATATTCGGCTTCAATAGCAACATTTACCTTAGCAGGAGGCATTCCGGCAGCATGCTGCCATCACGGGTCGACCTAGCAATTAAAAATTATTCTATAGGACAACACACGCCGTAGTGCAAACGATGTTTTTGTTGTTGTGTACGAAAGTTTTGTTTTGTGACGATTTGAAATGAGTAAATAAACATTACAAATAAATGGTTCAAATGGCTCGGAGCACTATGGGATTTAACATCTGAGGTCATCAGTCCCCTAGAATTAGAAATACTTAAACCTAACTAACCTAAGGACATCACACACATCCATGCCCGAGGCAGGATTCGAACCTGCGTCCGTAGCAGCAGCGCGGTTCCGGACTGAAACACCTAGAACCGCTCGGCCACGACGGCCGGCTAAAAATTACAATTTCTGGTACAAAAATTACTAAACAGATACAACAATAGCAACGACAAAATCGCTTACATTTATCTATACATACATTTACACTGGAGTTAAAGAACGCTTAGTAAAAATTTTATGAGACAGTCGTTCGTCTTACCCACATCCGCATAACATGGATACATTTAAGGATTCGTTTGCTGTCCTTAGAACCCTAATTTAAGTTAGACCACCTTTTCTACTTCCCTGTTCAGTCACTCCTAAGGTCTTGTCGTTCACGAAAGTGATTCGTTTCCAAGTAAAAAGCAAACTTCCCATTAGTGAAAACAACGGCTATTCTGACGTAAGTGTGACTAATCTCATTCACGTTAATCTGTTTACTTAGGTAGGGGTTACAATAGTGATACCTGAAAACGCTAACTATTAGTTCAATAAACTTGCTTTTCATGACTACTGAAATTACTGCTTTTGGCAGAATCTTATTTATTGCTAAGCGTCAACTGCAACTGGAGAGCGCCCCCACAATTACAGTCGGCGCAACAGAGGAAGAAATTCTGAGTATCCACTGTTATTCGTAGCCGTCCGGAGTGGCCGTGCGGTTCCAGGCGCTACAGTCTGGAGCCGAGCGACCACTACGGTCGCAGGTTCGAGTGCTGCCTCGGGCATGGATGTGTGTGATGTCTTTAGGTTAGTTAGGTTTAATTAGTTCTAAGTTCTAGGCGACTGATGACCTCAGAAGTTAAGTCGCATAGTGCTCAGAGCCATTTGAATCATTTTTTTGTTATTCGTATCAGAGACGTCAACATTAAATTTATATTTCTTAGGACTTGGTTATGATAGTTTTACAGCGTTTCATCTCCAAAGCGCTACACTCTGGAACCACGCGACCACTACGGTCGCAGGTTCGAATCCTGCCTCGGGCATGTATGTGTGTGTTTTCCTTAGGTTAGTTAGGTTTAAGTAGTTCTAAGTTCTAGGGGACTTATGACCTTAGAAGTTAAGTCCCATAGTGCTCAGAGCCTTTTGAACCTCCTTGAAGGTGTAGTGAATAGGTGTTGCAAAAGTTTTTGAGTAAATCGATAAGACACTCTTGTTCCTCTTAAAGGTAATCTATATGTTACTGACAAGATCATTTCTTTAAATCATGACGCCACGGTGCGCTTTCGTTGACCATTGTATTCCAGTAATCGTTAAATCAGTTTTTCCTAGACTGCAGCGTGCCTATGGATCCCGAGTTCCTTCAGCTTCGACAGATCATTCACTGGGTGATCTCGGTACATGATCTGAAATACATGCCCCTGTTGTTAACAGGAATATCCGACAACTTTTCATACACTCTACTTTCTATAGGTGGTCTTATTAAAATAGTATACAGAAAGAGCTGGTGTTCAATGTCTCATAGTAGATATTGCCATCGAACGTTTGGGTATCACTTGTAAGAGAAGTACACCATCTTTAGAAAGCGAAGTACCATTTTTTGGGTTGCAGTGTGTAATCAGTATTTGGTGTCATTTCAAGAGATGTCTTGAGAGATGTAAATTGCACCAGTATCCAATGTAGAGGCTAGGAATTGCTTTCAATCGATGATCGAAGTACCTGTTCTTTAATTGTATTACGGAGTGCAGACGGAATTTAGCAACGGAAATTAAAACAGTATACGATGAAATTTCATTAAACCGTGAAATAATACTGCACAGTTCCAAATAAATAGTACCAGCAACGGTCTCGTGCCACTGTGACCTGGACGCTTCCCATCTACTCGAGTACAGTCTTTCCACCTGCTGCCGTATAATACAGCAGCTTGCACCTAATAATAAAGGTAAATTGTAAAACCATGTATGTCAAGTAACAAAATAATACAACTGTCCCAGTATAACTACATTACCACCAAGCTTCTTTATGTGTAACGTAATAAGGACGTCTTTTGTTTCTCACATCGAAAGCATAGTAAGTGGGCCCCGCTTTTCTTCAAGCTGGGTTAGACGGACAGAACTAGGTTCTTTGGAACAAACATAGATATTAGTACTAAAGATACATTTTTCAGTTCTCCAGTTTTGTAAATCTAACAACAAACTGATATGCGAGGGACGTGAAAGAAGTAATGAGACACACAACGCTACGAGCGATCTTGCAACGCTTTGTTGTTCTACTCGTGTAGGCCGGTGTATTTATCCCTTGCAGATGCTTAGTCGTAAGTTAAAGTTAGATTACGTACGGATAACCTAAGCAGTTTGCTCCCCATAATATCTCACAACAAATTTACAACTTTTGATGATAGAGAGGCCGAGCGTTTCTAGCCGCTACAGTCTGGAACCGTGCAGCCGCTACGGTCGCTGGTTCGAATCCTGCCTAGGGCATGGATATGTGCGATGTCCTTAGGTTAGTTAGGTTTAAGTAGTTCTAAGTTCTAGGGGACTGATGACCACAGCAGTTAAGTCCCATAGTGCTCAGAGTTATTTGAACCATTTTTTGATGACGTACACCTGCCGTTCGCCGTACCCACACCCTGTCATCGGATCGCCACGTTGTGTACCGTGATTCGTCACTCCACACAACGTTTTTCCACCGTTGAATTGTCCTGTGTTTACTCTCCTTACAAGAAGCGAGGCGTCGTCTGGCTTTTACCGGTGTGATGTGTGGCTTATGTGCAGCCGCTCGACCATGAAATCCAAGTTTTCTCACCTTCCCCCTAACTGTCATGGTACCTGCAGTGTACCCTGATGCAGTTTGGAATTCCTGTGTGATGGTCTGGATAGATGTCTGCATATTGCACATAACGACGCTCTTCAACTGTCGGCGGTCTCTGTCAGTCAACAGACGAGGTCGGCCTGTACGCTTTTGTGCTGTACGTGTCCCTTCACGTTTCCACTTTACTATCACATCGGAAACAGTGGACCTAGGGATTTTTAGGGGTGTGGAAATCTTGCGTAGAGATGTATGAAAACTGACACCCAATCATCTCACCACGTTCGAAGTCCGTGAGTTCCACGGAGCGCTCTATTCTGCTCTCTCACGATGTCTAATGCATACTGAGGTCGCTGATATGGAGTACCTGGCAGTAGATGGCAGCACAATGCACCTAATACGAAAAACGTATGTTTTTGGGGCTGTCCGAATACTTTTAATCACAGTGTATATGAAGAAGAAGCCAGTCGGGACGAGATCTACGGGACAAATTTAGAAGACGTGAGGTAAGCAAACCAAAGTCACTGATACTAGGGAAGTGAAAAGACATACCCTCATAAACTGTAGTATTGGTAGAACCTGGCATTTTTGCCAAGTGAGTAGGGAAATTTATGAAACACACAATGTTACGGGTAGGCACGCGAATATTATAGTAATGATCACCGTCGCCTTTTTTTTTTGTGTAAACGTAACAGAACCATCCCGCGATTAGCTGGACACACCGACTCTTTTAAATAGCCGCAAAGCCAGAGTATTAAGGCATTAGGTGATAGGGGAGACCACATTGCAGGACTTCTTCCGTCTATCCATCGCTTCTATTTGATATTGTCGAAGGAAACGAGATATTGTCTCCTCGGGCTTGAACTACATTTGTTGTCCTTGTGTAAAGGTAACGTTCACGCACAGCTCAAATAATTTGTCGGGCAGAAGCTAATGGTAACCAACGTCTGTTAATGTGTCCGGTAACATATATTGCCTATTAGTGTCATCCATAATTTCAGCACATACATTGCAACTAAAGCACACCTGATGACTGGCTTCCACAATCAATAGAGTATTTGTATCTACCCGCAAGTGGTTATTTACATAATTTAGTATGCCACTCTGTGTGAACCCATCGGCATCCATAAATCAAACGCAAACTGTGAATTACATTTTTTCAATGCTCCATCGTAGAAACTTTCTCCAGAACTGTATCGTGGCCTGAATGCTTGCTCACGTTGTATGTGAGTTGGGTAAAGCAACTGCTCGTAAGGAATTGACCATGCACTAGGATGCCATATGCCTTTACCTGCTTCAGTTCGTGACATACCTGTTTCTGTATCATTATATACTGGTCCCACCACCTGCTCCTTCATACCTGACGTGCCAACTGTGTATGGTCTACCGCTATTCCTTGTTCACTATCTCCAAGTCGCTGGAACAACCTGCTCAGCATTTTTTTTTCAGCTGCAAGTGGCACTGTGAATGCTGTCGATTAATCTTATAACTAAACCGTAGTAGAATATCATGTATGTAATTTCCCCCGCTGAATAATATGACACCATTGCACAAGACGCAAGCCTCCCACGATCAGAGAAATAGGACTTATGTCTCTGGGACCCTTATCGGTCCGCCTGGGGCACAGGACCGACAAGCCTCCGGTGGTCAGGGAAGGAACCGACTCCTCCGGTTCTAACCAGGTTGTAACATACGTACTTCTAGTCGAATGTGTAAAACATTTTTCTGTCGTAAGTGATAAGGAAAACTGACTGATTATCCTGCAAATCGGGATCAAAAGAAAATGAGCCTCTATTGCTTAAATAAGACTTATTGGTTTTTTGTCTACTTCGTTTAGCGCTATCCAGGTTTCACGACGAGGAGAGGAAATTTCTCACGGCCCAAAAGTATTTACATGATTTACATTTCTTTACTTTTAAAGATATTTACACAATTACTGCCATATTAACTATCATTACAATTGGCAATATTTTCCACTTTAGTCTGTACGTCAAGGTTTTACTTTATAGAAACTAATTTCACATACCGTGCTCTTGCAATTTTCCCTCTTCGAACTTTACTACCTGTTGCTTCATGAATTTTAAATCGGACGAGACCTTCCCGTCTTCACATTTTTTGAGAAATTGATTGCAGTTTTGGTGTCTAGTGTAATTTGCCTTAGCGAGCCAGGATATCTGTTTATATCTGGGCTGTAGGGCTAGAGCTGACTGTTGTAATTGCTGTGGAAACTTTCGCAAGCATTGGTGGTTCTCTGTCTTTTGCAACGTAATTCTACCCACATGGGTGGAGATTAGTGTGCGTTTTCGTCTACATAAGTATCCACTAAATAGAAATAGTCGCAGAACGTCTGCATTTTCACACAAAGGTAATACTGACATTAAGCTCTCTACAAAATAGTCACCAACCAAATCAGCATCCAGCATTGTCAAACCAAATATACACTCTAAGACAAAGAAAAAAAAAAAAAAGAAAAACAAGAAGCACCAGATGCAATTATCCGAATGGGACGGAAATTGGTAGATGTGATGTACATGTATAGAAAAACAAATGATGGCGCAGTCAGATAACTTTTATGATTTATTCAAGAGAAATAGCTTCAGAAATTGAGCAAGTCAGTAGCACGTTAGTCCACTTCAGGCACATTATGCCTAATGACAATGTTTATGTAGTCATATCTCTTGAACTATGTGTAGTAGATATAATTTTGTACGTACTGTACATTCATCGGCATGTGCGAGTACTAACTGCGAAATTTGTTGCGAATAGAGGTAGTAGCGAAGTAGTACTAAACGAAAACGTTATATCTGATGTGATAGTTTTACTGCATAAGCAGCGAAAACGTTGTAAGCGATTAGACTTTTTTCCTTTTATCGTCTCGTGTGTGTGGGGGGGTGGGGGCTGGCAGTGAGAAAAAGTTTCGTAGAGATTGGAAATTATGTGTAAAGTTTCCAGAATGAGATTTTCACTCTGCAGCGGAGTGTGCGCTGATATGAAACTTCCTGGCAGATTAAAACTGTGTGCCCGACCGAGACTCGAACTCGGGACCTTTGCCTACCGCGGGCAAGTGCTCTACCATCTGAGCTACCGAAGCACGACTCACGCCCGGTACTCACAGCTTTACTTCTGCCAGTATCTCGTCTCCTACCTTCCAAACTTTACAGAAGCTCTCCTGCGAAACTTGCAGAACTAGCACTCCTGAAAGAAAGGATATAGCGGAGACATGGCTTAGCCACAGCCTGGGGGATGTTTCCAGAATGAGATTTTCACTCTGCAGCGGAGTGTGCGCTGATATGAAACTTCCTGGCAGATTAAAACTGTGTGCCCGACCGAGACTCGAACTCGGGACCTTTGCCGAGTCTCGGTCGGGCACACAGTTTTAATCTGCCAGGAAGTTTCACGTGTAAAGTTTGTTGCCAGTCAGTAAGTGTTCTGATCCTCAAATACTCGATGAATAAAATCTGTGTATTTTCTCGTCGTGGGCTGCACGTCTTTTTCAGTACCACTCCCACCTCTTTCATAGACAGGTGGTAGCTACACCCACAGCGATTTTTTCATACAGTAACTGGTATGGATACGAAGTTGGATTGAAATTAGCTTAGTGCTTTAGGGGAAGATGTGGAACATACATACATACAGTTTTATAATATGTATGGATATTCCCATTCTTGCTGAAACATTTTTCTTACTTTTTTATCTAAAATTAGCATTCATTAAAAGTAATTAAGGGCATCTCTTGTTCTGCGTGTCTAACAGTAGATATTTTTTATTCTGAGCTGTAAGGAATCATGAACAACGAATATCGTGGGAGAATAATTGTAACTTAATGCTCTAATTCTAAAACAAAGCTCTGCAAATAGCTGAGAGATTAATTTCGAGCACCTAACTTTCTCAGTACTTTGGTAAATGACCAAGCTGCACGTCGTACCGAGATCCTACCTTACGCTATAGAATGTTTGTCTCGTGGACAACACCGGAAGAAAATTAAAAGTTCCATACAGTTATCACAGTGATCACGAGGAACACATTATTACGAAAAGCTTTTGCCCAGTGAAAACTCCGCTCCTTTAAAACCAGTTACTTCAGGATATGTCCCCGTAGAAAGTTACTGAAGAAAAGATGCAAATTATGTTAACTTAAATGATTAGGTGAGAAACTTACAGTGAATCGAATAGCAGAAATGCTGTAATAAGGTGTTCTGTACTATTTCGGTAAACACGAAAGTGAAAGACGGACACATATTAACGAATAACCTAACACCATAGACGGCCTCTTCAATGCACGAAGGCCAAGAAATTGACATGATTAAACTTAATTAGTTAAAATAACACCTGTGCCGAAACATATGTAAATAAATATTAAACCATGCAAGTTCCAAGTAAATCTATACCTGCAAACTACGCAAAGGTTATGTGAGTACCAATTGCCTAAAAGAATAATTAAAATCAACATAAATTTTAAAATTAATTAGCTTCATGCGAATTCCGTGATATCAGATGTATTAGGTATAGATCTATTACTCAATAGTGACAATACGAAAATTTATGCTAGACTGGGACTTGAACCTAGATATCTCGCTTATTGCGAGGGTAACGTTAACCACTTTGGCTATCTGTGCACGTTACCCGGACCTACTCAAACTTCCGTATGTCACACTGTCTACATCCTTATACCATAGTCCACTAAATACATGTTCATACAGCTGTGGGTAGCCAACAGTCTGTCCTTTCAGACATGCATGTAAGTAGTAAAAGAAACTATGGTATGAAACCCAGAGAACATTCTACTGCTGTGTAAAGGAAAATGAGGGACGTCAGAGGTACTAAATACAAAAGGGGCATATATAGCGCAGAAACATCTCCTTACCATACCTGCCATCCAACTGACATGGAACTTTTGATTTTAACATTATATGTTCTAGAACTGTAACTGACTGAAAATGAAGACATGTGGACAAACAACAGAAGCTTGGTAAAGATATTTGCTGAAAATACCTAACTACAAGCCGATCCAGTCTGTTTCGGAACAAGGACTTGCTGTCTGTCAGTATCCACGAGTAGCTTTTAGATCATTCGGGTACTTTGAAATACGGCCTCTTTGTGGGGTCTTGCCAAATACACTCGTGAGCAATAGGATTAGAGATATACATCGTCAACTCAATTTAACTGCTTCCATTTGCAATGTAGAAGTTCGAAATTTGGTTCAAAGGGTGTTGCAATGTTCCTATGGAATGGTGCAAAAAAGCATGGCACCCACGGGCTAGGAAACGCTTCAGACAGCGAGGTGTCGACACATGCGAAAAAATGGCCAGAGCTGAGAAATTCATGTGAGCTGTAAGGTGAATTAACGACGTTTCAGCCCTTCCCTAAGAGCATCCTGGGTTAGCAACCCTACTGAACGAGATCGCACCTCTTTGGAATGGAGTGGGACCACAAATTTTGCTCTGATGTGCAGGATGGAGCCATTATGGACAGTTGAAATCTGTTCGATGGAATTTGAACGTGATCTGTAGCAGCCAATGGTGCCTACGTTTTTTTGAGCCCCCGTGTTTCGCGACCTCCTGTGACCTTATCACAGAGGGGTGCGATTCTGATACTTGCGTGAGTAAAATGGCAAAGCATCCCTCTAACACCAATCAGCTCGGCAAAACTCTTGGTGCCAACTACCCACCTTTGTAGAGCACATAAAAATATACCTTTACAGAGACAACCTGTGACGGAGTCCAAGGTACTTGCAGAGAGGCAGCCCCTCGACACCCCTCTGATTTGAGCAAAAGCACTAACAGGAGGAAGTGCAACAGCGTAGCCTGCCTTTAACTCCGACCGGGAAATGTTTGGGAAGCAACTGCGTATCGCATCCTCCACCCCTCCATTTTCCCCCGCGTGATCACATGACAGGAGGGCACAAAGCAGGAAAACTGAAGCAGCTTAAGTACTCTTTGTTGCTTCGCTTTAGGTCACGTTGAGATTCCGTATAATGCATCTGAACGGGCCAAAGTGGTTACCCCTGTACAGCAGAGCAAAAATTGTGCGTTCTATAGACGTCCGATCACATTCAATGGGGTTGCTAGCCCACGCTGTCATTAGAGAAGGACTGAAGCGTCAGAGGTGTCACAAGTAATGAACGTTGTCAAGAACATCGTCCTGTCGGTCATAGCACTGAACAGTCACTCTGACCGGGAAATGTTTGGGAAGCAATGTCCCAACGAAAGAGAGGTTTCATTGAAGCCGTTTATTCCACCACCCCCCCCCCCCCTTTGTGTCTGTCCTGAGCGAAAGTGTGTTTGATATATTTTTCTCGGCCAGCAATAAGTAAACTGCTGGACGTCGTGGCTTAGACCTCCATCGCGGAGGTATCAGAGGAAGAGTTTGAAATGTGGGAGTGGTAGCGACAACCTTCCCATCGGTAGACACGCCCACTGTTGTGTTGGACAGAATTATGGTTAAATCTGGTGCAAGTGATCATTAATCCTTCTTACACATCAAATGGACTTCTGAGCTCTGGTCGTTTCTTCGCATGTGTCAACATCTTGCTGTTTGAAGCGTTTCCTAGACCGTGGGTGACGTTGCAGGGCACCATGCATTTGCACCATTATAGAGGAAGTTTGTAAGCTACTATGAGCCTAATTTATATCTTCAACGTTGCTGAGCATAACAGGTAAGTGATTTCGAAAATGTGATCCTTTAATTGTGTTGCGCAGTTTACATTGTATTAGAGAATGCCCCCCGATCGTCGATGCGAGAGTCTAGAGGGGGTCTGTCGAAGCGGCTGCTATCAGCGAATCTCATCGTGGCCAGGCCCAGGCCTCCAAGATCGTGTAAGCACTCAGATTTTGACGTGCCACTTTCTCAAAGAAGTAGCGTGAGTACCATGTCTCAGGAAAAAACTTTGCAACAAACACGAAGTGAAGTAGATAAAAATATGTTGATTACAGGCACTACTTCAATATCAAGTTCGTAACAGCTGACAGGTAGGTCATAGTAAAGCATACCCGTTACCATTCCGGTATTTGACTACTCCACTATAAGCAGCTATAAGACCTACAACTCTCTCCTCGCTAATGTAGCGGGTGATAAAAAAATCAGTATAAAATTGAAAACTTAATAAACCACGGAATAATGTAGATAGAGGTACAAAATGACACACATGCTTGGAATGACATGTGGTTTTATTAGAACAAAAAAAAACAACTTCCACAAAATGTCCGACAGATGGCGCTGGACAGCAAAACTGCTGCCGTGACGGGTGAGAGGTACGCCGATATGTTACAGAATCGCATCATTCCCAGCCTGGCTGATAAACACCTGCTGGAACGTACGATGTTTATGCAGGATAGCGCTCCACCCCATATTGCTAGACGCGTGAACAGATCTCTTGCGCGCGTCGTTTGGTGATGATCGTGTGCTCAGCCGCCACTTTCGTCATGCTTGGCCTCCCAGGTCCTCAGACCTCAGTCCGTGCGATTATTGGCTTTGGGGTTACCTGAAGTCGCAAGTGTATCGTCATCGACCGACATCTCTTAGGGATGCTCAAAGACAACATCCGATGCCAATGCCTCACCATAGCTCCGGACATGCTTTACAGTGCTGTTCAAAACATTATTCCTCGACTACAGCTATTGTTGAGGAATGATGGTGGACATATTGAGCATTTCGTGTAAAGAACATCATCTTTGGTTCAAATGGCTCTGAGCACTATGGGACTTAACTTCTAAGGTCATCAGTCCCCTAGAACTTAGAACTACTTAAACTTAATTAACCTAAGGACATCACACACATCCATACCCGAGGCAGGATTCGAACCTGCGACCGTAGGGGTCACGCGGTTCCAGACTGAAGCGCCTAGACCGCTCGGCCACACCGGCCGGCGATCATCATCTTTGCTTTGTCTTACTTTGTAATGCTAATTATTGTTATTCTGATCAGATGAAGCGCCATCTGTCGGACTTTTTTTTAATTTTTGTATTTTTTTTTGTTCTAATAAAACCCCATGTCATTCCAAGCATGTGTGTAAATTTATACCTCTCTATCTACATTATTCCGTGATTTATTCAGTTTTCAAATTTATACTGAATTTTTGATCACCCTGTATATAGCCGATATGGTCGCACACATATTATTATGACAACGGCAAATCTTGGGGCACGTAGACTACCATATGGCAGGGATACCGCTATTGTTGACTCTAACCATTACCTACGCCCGTCGCTCGTCACTGGGAACAGTAATTAGCACGGGGTATGAAGACGTTTCACTGGCCCATCTGTGCGTTATCCTTAAACACTGGAAGCAGTGAACATGTACGCGCTGTAAGGTTAACGCTGCAGATCAACGTGGCTATGTTTCCTATAATAAGGACACCTACATTAGAGTCGGTCAATTGAGGAAATCTTCGCACAAAGAAAAATCCCATGTAACCAGCATTGACGTTTAGTCTTTCCGAATCTTCTGTCTCTGAGCAACTATAGAAGTACATAGGTGTTGCAGAGTGGCTTCATAAAAATTCAAGCAGTACAAGAGATATAGTGCTGCCAGTGCGAGACACGAATATGCGAAATTTTATATCACTGCTCGAAAATTATCAGTCACAGCTTCGATACACCATGATTGATGCTGAAAGAGCTACCCGCTCAAAAAACCCATGGAGTTTCATAGACTAGGATGTAACTTCTGAACCTTCCCTTGAGGTTTGGACAGGAAATCAACCTTACATGACCGATTTCCGGGAGCATCATTGAACTATTCGAATTGTGCTCGTCCCCCATCGCGTGTTGCAGCAAAGAAGGGTTTCCTGCCAATGTTTGCAAAAATAAATATCAACAACTGTCGCCTCAATATTAGGTTGAGGCTGGGATGACAGTTGATACTCCTATTTTGAAGAGGGGTAGGGAAGGGGGTGCACATGTTCTCAAACCCAGAAGACTGTCGGTTTGTGAGTTAACAGGAGTGGAATCCAGTAACTACGTATTGCTGGAGCAGGCCAGACACTGCTGTAACTGGGAACGTGTTCGTGACCAGTAGAGACTCATTGTTTAAGGCAACAGCTGTTTTCAGCGGCTCCAGCTGGGAGGTTTCAACGATAAAATTATACTCGGTGAGATCCATAAAAGAACGTGTGCCCAGGTATAACAGTTACCGCTTCTGGTTTCGTCTCTGTTTCTCCCACATCAACAGTGGCCACTGTAGTCACTGACCATGACAGTACCACTACCTGTTACTCTAAGCTTGGAATATCGTGGAATGAGGTCTCGCGGTACAAGTTGTTACGCGCTGTTGCTTGACATGATGAGATGCACCGATTTTACAAATAAGGCATCGTTGAGCCTTGCGATCAAGTAAAACACCGATGTGGGACAATTCTATGGGCTAAAGTGGACTTGCAGATACATCTACCATCAGCTACCTTGGTGGATAACACAGCAAGACACTATCTGGTCATGTACACTCCGTATTCAGGCCACAAGTGGCCTACCGGGACCATCCGACCGCCGTGTCATCCTCAGTGGAGGATGCGGATAGAAGGGGCGCGGGTCAGCAAACTGCTCTCCCGGTCGTTGTGATGGTATTCTTGACCGAAGCCGCTACTATTCGGTCGAGTAGCTCCTCAGTTGGCATCACGAGGCTGAGTGCACCTCATCTGGTCATGTGCATCTGTTTTTTCATTTACAGCACTTCGAAATCGTCTTACGTCTTAAAGAAGATGATATACCACTCACCCGCTCCCGCATAGTGTCAGAGTTAATCGAGGAACTCTTCTTGAACATGAGTGAATATCGGCTTCAGTAATTTTAAGTGCATATGTAACGCTGTCTTAGATTGGGGGGTTAAGGGACTAAACAGTAAGATCATTAGTGCCGCGATTAGGGAATTCATATGGAGTCAATGATGTTAGCCAGAAATTTTATCGGAGTATGAAAGTAAACAGGTGTGAATTAAATTGAGGATAAGTAAAAGTATGCGAGTAGGACCGGTACACGGGTTAGAGAAGATGAGGAAACACCCGCCGCTCAACTGTGGGGCGAGGCCTCTAAAATATCGTATGGCGAGAGATGATAACTTTGTGGAGGATATGTAAGGACTTCCCAGCGCAACGTCTGCACCATAGTCGAACCTAGCTTGAGAAAATGTCGGCGGGCATTTTATTAGCAGGTTGTTTCAACAGAGCTGCAATAGTTTTAGCTGCAATAGTTTTAGCTGCAAAAGTTTTAGCTGCAGCTGCAGAAGTTAGCTACAGAAGTTTAGCTGCGAAGCTCTTCTTCACTGGCACCAAATTCAAACGTGTTATATACAACCAAGACGTCGCTACCAATCACGAACTCAAATGTCTCTAGCTGCATGTTTCCTGGTTCGAAATTCCTTTGCGTCGCTGTGGCGTTGCCACTGTTGCAACTACAGCTTCCAGACACTCACCACATTTTCCATATTCACCACCAAGGGTTTTGGCAGATGTAATCCAACCACGGTACTATTGTTTGTCAGAATTTTAGTTTCCGTGCTTGTATTGGTGTTACTGGCTAACATTCTGTTTCTAAAAGCTGTTTTTTAACGTCTAACACCATGTAACATGTAATGGTTTATGGATGCATGGAATATAGGAGGCTAGCAAAGTACCACCATGCCGCACGTATCTTGCAATACCAACATTTCAAGCACTTTGCAGAGAACGTTGGTGAAGCTAATCGGCCTGTAGCTGTCGATGAACGGTGGGGTTTTGACTGGTTTAAGTCCTGGGATGGTTATACCATCTTGCCATTGCAAATGGAAAACACCTTACCAAATACGGTAGAAGACCTTGAATACATGGAGTCTGAGTAAAATATGTTGGTCAATCTGATCACGAATGCAATCAGGGCCTGGCAATGAGTAAGAAGAGGACGCCGATGCAATCGTAAAGTGGGTCGCGAAGTGTTTAGCGAGAACCAATGTGCCAGTAGATAGGCCTCTATGAAGGAGGAGACTGGGGACAGTGAGACAGACTACAGAGCTGTGTACACATCTGGAACTGAGAGGCATATGCTACGAGGGAAGAGACTTAGCACTCAGAGCATTCATTGTTACTTTGTTTAATTAGTAGCGACATGCAGCCGCTTAAAAGTGATGAGGGTTGTCTGTAAGAGATGTCTGTCACTTGAGACGCTGCAGGGCCGTTCAACAATCCTGAATAACTTTCGCAATGTTTTTGGTCAGCCGTGGCACCAAGAACAGGGCCGAAGAAACGGGGAAAGGGGAACAGCTGTCTCAGCCACGCAGGTAATCGCATTGGAGATGTCTCCCACAACCTCTTCGATGCAATATGACAGAAGGAGGCAAAGGCGGGGCGACAAGGATGTAGTAGAATCACTGGAAAGGGATCACTGCTACTCGGATCGTATTATGCAGTGACAGTTGTAGCGAAGCCATGAGACTAGCTAAGAGAGCTTAAGGTCGATGGCCGGAAAGGTGCTATTGGCGACACTGAAGTGGGTAGGAATACTCCCATTGAGGAGACGAAGCAAGATTGAAAAGAATCTGGTTAATCAGAAGGCCTCTACCAAATTATGTGGTACTCATACGTCCCCACAGGGTGTGGTGTGCATTGAAATCACCAATTAGAAGGAAATGAGGGTTATAGCTGTTGAATTAAAGTGGTCATTTCAAGGTGAGTGAGGGCTCTGCATGGAGGAAAGTAAACGTTATAAATTGTGATCTATGGGGACGCTCGAACTCGCGTTGCTCCTACTTCTAACATGGTATTAAGAGAACCATCTCACTGACGACATACGTGGGAACCAATGTACAGAACCCTCTAGACGCTCTCTTGGGCGAGGACCTGGAGAATGGCCATCAGTGAAAGGCTTTTTGGAAGCAACACAGTTTTTAGAACAAGAGGAAGTTTGTTGTTTTAGTTCTGGTATGTAAAAATAGCATCCATTGCAGTTCCATTTGATCATCAAGTTGTGGGTGGCTTGGTTAGGTGTGACGAGGCCAAGAGGACACGTCACTCCACAGCATTTGGCAGTCGATATTCTTTTGAGGGCCTATCCACTGTGGACGTAGGCACGGAAGGACATCAGCGAGCCCTCGTACAACAGGCCGGGGGTATTTTAGCCACTGGCTGGTGCCGGCTCTCTGATCTCCGGGTTTCCGGAAAGAGTGTTCCAAAGTGGGTGCCAGCTCACTACTAGATGCAGAAGGAGGATGCTGCAGGTGCAGGTGCGGATACAGTTCCCGAAGACTTTTCCACAGTAACCGTAAGACAGGAGGGCATCGTTTGGGACTGGATAGGTATGATCGTATTTTTTCCAGCTTGAAACGATCAGAAGCTATCAGCGACCTTCAGTTACTCGATTTTACATGTCTTGAGTAGAATAACACACTTCGGAGTCGGGAAGGGTGGCCTTTTCTGCAACTGACACAGATCGGTGGAAGCTAACATGGCGAATTTTCGTGAAGTTGCCGGCTACAGTCTCCAAAAATTAGGAAATATGCTCGAAGCGTTCACATTTAAAGCACCGAATCGCGGGTGGGAAACACGACTTGAAATCCCAGCACTAACAAGAATCTGATCGTCTCCTAAAGCGGATACTCCTCAACAGCTTGGGTGAATGCGCTGTTGTCTACCCTGTAAGGCACGCTTCGACATACATGTCCTACGAAGTGGGTCCCTTGCCTCTCCAAGTGTTCGCGTTGCTCTTCGTCCATCTGCAGAGTCCCGGTGAAAAAGTAATCACTGTATCATGTTTTGATCCTCATTGGATTTGATGCTAACAGGTATACCGGTATACCAAATTGTCTACAGGGGAGTAACGACTGGGTGACACTGTCGAGCAATGTGTGCGCATCTAGCATCCGTCTCCGTGCGTTGCGGGTGGCGGTTGAGGTATTATCGATCAGGTTCACTCAATGTTGTTGTGCGGTTCACAAGAGCATGAGTATGTGGTTATCAGAGAGAGAGAGAGAAAAGGGACGCTAAACGATACTCACTAGGGTCCCTGATTGATGATGATTCCACACTTGCGACTGATCATCTAAGATGGAGCAACAGCTATCTAACTTTTATTTCTGTAGGTTTATTTGAAGGGCTGCGTGCACAATAAATACCCACAGGCATAAGCAAAACTTGTAAGAAAAAAAGAAAATGATCTTGTGGTTAAAGTGCTGTTCTTGTAGAGGAAAACGCCCATCCAGTTTGGAATAGAGTTTTAAACTGTTAGCCGCATCGATCGTATGTTGGAAAGTCAATTGCGAAAGTCAGTATTTTAATACAAGCAAATTAATTGAAAACAAAAGAAAGAGGCTTGCAAATTTGGGTGTGTACCCTCAGAGATTGAAGTGATTTGAATGCGTTTCTTAAAGACCCAAAAGGAGCTATAAGTAAAGGCAAGGCATTAGAAGTTTTAATTCTTTAGGTGATGAATGAGTTATCACAGGTAAAATACCAATGTACGCCCGGATATCGTATTACTGACATAAACAAGTATACTAGAAAGCAGAGGTCAGGAGAGAATTTGACGTACTCGCCTGAGGAAGCATCTGTACTCCAGCCTGCGTAGTCTCGTGCCTTCTGTGGACATAGTCCGGAGCACTGCAAAGTTTCCCCTCGTCAGCCGCCAATCGTAAAATCCATCGAGACCCTGACTTGCGGTCTCTTTGTTTGTCTGAGAGGACGTGCTCGCCCTTCACAAGTCCACCTGCGATGCCGCATCTGGATCACCTCGTTTCAGAGTTGGTCACTGTGTTAGAATGACCTAAAAATAGATGTCAATAGTTTTCTTTGCCTTTCAAGTACTTGCACACAGTAGCAAGAAATTACAATTGAGATGTAAAACAATTCGCAGAACTCACAGTGTTCCTTCCGCGTGAATTTCAGAGTGTATTTTTGCTACTTGCGACGGTTCTCTTCTGTCCAGCACATAGAGAGGTGGCGCTGTATTAAAAAGCTGTACTCCTATCCGGGTTACAGGCGGTTCAAATATTTGCCAGGCCGTCGAGATTATGCATTTCGTGATTTTCCAAATTAGTTCAGATTAATGCCGGGACGGTTCGCTTGGAAGGTCACAAAACGTTTCCTTCTGCATCCGTGCATGCATTTCTTTCTAATGATCGCGTCGGATACAGAACGTTAAACCTTAATTTTCCTTCTCTTCTTTCCTGCATGTTAACTACGTCTCAGTACGGCAACTACGTCTCACAAAATGCAGTCAGATGTTTTCTCTTTCCTACTACTGCTTCGTAATTTAACACTCTTTCATTTTACTTATTGTACAATTATCACCACGTATTGCTCTACCTTGAAACCAAAACCTTCAAGAGCTCTCAAAATCAATAGAGATGAACCCCAACGTCTCACTAGACAAGGATACAGGAGTAAATCGGCAGTGAACTTTACAACGGGAACACCTCTGCAATCGCCTTAACTGAACTGGGGAAATCACACAAAACGCAAAAGTGGATGGCAGGAGCGCACTACGCTTCAATGACTATCTTATTCTTAAGATACATACTTTATTTTTAACGTTCTTTTTCTTCATTAAATATTATACGCATGAGTACTCTTAGTCTAACTATCACGTTTACGTTCTTATTGATACAGAGAATGGCAACCAAATGAATCTAAGGGATGTAGGAACCTTCAGAGGAATCAAGGCATCTTTAACAAAGAGTTCACGTTGACATCACTTGGCATTTTACAGGTAAAACGAAGCCACATGTTCACGTTGCTTGTACGAACAACTTCAGATAGTCTTATGTTATAGTCGATCGAACAAGCGAAGTTACGAATGTCGGATTATATGTTCAGAGTGCCAATCAGATACTCTTTCAGTACAAACACTGCTTTAGATTGACATACTCACCACTCTCAACGAGCTGGGGGTGGGTCGATGTCTAAGACAGGGAGAAAGATTAAACGTCCAGCCGACATTTCATCCGATATGATGAGTATAAAGAGTGTGACTAAGTGTGGAAAGATAATCGTCTGTAAATTGTTCAACGGAAATATCCACGCATCCAAGTGTAGTTATTAAGGGTAACCATGGAAAAACTACATATGGTCGATCACATGGTGACATCACTGCCACTCCGAAGCACTACTGACCTGGGAGCCGACCTCTCCGCGTAACTATGTTTTAAGATACCCAGTACCTGCAGTATTGCAAACTGACCAACAAATGTTAACATTTTTATTCATAACATATTAGGCATTCAGTACGTTCACGCCATTTGTGTTTCCTACCAACTTCAGTTCATTAGAGTAGAAATAACAATCCAGACTGCCTTTTCCACTGTGATGAAGGACTTCTTACGATCTGGTGCTCCGAAGGAATCAGGGTCCTGTCATGTCTTGCGCACACACACCCGTATTTCAAGTGGTCTGCTATTTCTGATTCGCGTATATCTACTACACATCACAACCGTTTTAAATTGTGCACAAATAATGAGAATCGTCTGGAAATCTTGGGGTAGATTTGATGGAAAGAAACGTAACATCACTGCACACATATTGAGGGAAGAGAGCCATTCACGTGATGTTTCCCTGTGGAGCGATTTGCCATTTTTATGTCAGGAAGCGCCCAGGCAGTAACATTTTATTACACGTGTATCAAATGGTTAATAAAATTCCTTTACTCAGGAGTCGCTGACGTAATTTATTTATCGGACTAGATAGTAATCATACGTCTTAGTCTCGTTTCAGAGACTCATAATTCGAAGTGAGAATGATCACAGTTTAACATGCTGACGACGACGTGGGCACCAAGGCGGGGCGCTAACTCCAACTGGAGACAGTCTGTCCCTTACAAACGATCGTACGGACATTTTACTAAAACGGCTAAGGAAAACTAAACGAAAAAAATCAGGATGACTGATTAGAACTGTTATCTCCTATATTGCCAGCGCAGAGTCTATTCTGCCATCACCTTTGGTATTCTGTCGATAATTTATGAGTAACATTAAATTTGCAACGTTTTGTGGGATACAGTGGGCTGCAATGAACTTCAGTAAATGGCTATGTAGATGAAAATACGCAAATTATAGGATTATTGAGCGGTACTGATATATTATACATATATATCTCACAGCACAGTTTTCTTGAGAGCTTTTGTGTTTACGTCGTAGAGAGTGGTGCTCTCAAATTTGTTCGAGCCCACTTTCCAGGACAACACTATTCCCGCTTAGGGCAGTCACGGTAATTGTATCAGCAAACCTTTGTCCCCGAGTTGCTACCAAGAACGGAACAGGAAGGGAAATTCTGGTCCATAATGTGAAATACACCACACATTCGCTTTCGGATTGGAGACGTACTTGTGACAAAAATCGTGACGTGTTTGCACGGTTTAGTTCCTTTTACTGTTAATACTATCGCAGATACTACTTGCTAATGACAGTTATTAAAAAAAGCAATAAAATACTTATCGTGAAGATTAAACTTATTTGGAGTATATATTCTAATCCCGTTACTCTCAGCACCTTCTCTGTTTTTCTGTAACAAAATACCATAGGCCATAGCCTTAACTACGACATGCTGAAGGTACTTTCCATTATCCATGTCGGCTAAGCCAATCGTTGCTCCTTATGACTGTCAATTAATTGAATGATATTAACAGCAAGCCGTTGTGTTAGTCCTAGCAAGCAATTGCATTCCCAGAACTTGCCGCATTAAGGTTCAGATGTTCAGCCTCCTCGGCCAGTAATCACCAGCTGTTCGACACAGCTGCGTGCACTGCTGTTAACTGTACCTAGTCACGAGAACAAGTCAGACAGCACTACAATAGTGACTTTGCCGAAATACAGTGTTGGCCATTAAAATTGCAACGCCGTGAGGTTGGCGTTCATCGAACTTTAAACTGGCACGAGGTGTGGTATATAGTTTGTCAGGCAAGTGAGTGGCATTTCACTCTCACCTCAAAAGAATGGCACGCAATCAAAATTCTGTGTGTAATTAAGGTTTACATAGCGGGTTTCTTATTCGGAAATCACATTAAAGTACAGGTTGGTTGTGAGAAAAACGAGTTGTGCCTACTGTAAGAACAAGAATGTACTACCAGCACCTGCAGGATACTTGACCTATCGAGACATTGGTTTAGCTGCTCGCATTTATCGAGATACGACGACTGCCATGCAATAGGGAGACGATGGGTTAAGAAAGGCGAGTGTGTGTGTGTGTGTGTGTGTGTGTTAAACCGGGGACCTAGAAACGACGGAGAGGCTTCGTTTCACCGTAGTCCTCTGTGGTTCACAATCCCACAACAGGCCACAGCAGTCCACCCACCTCACCGCCGCCCCAGTGGACACTGCCCCTCCCCCCTTCTTCCCTGGCGTGGTAGAGTAATTATGGTGTACGCGTACATGGAGACGGTTTGCGCAGCTATCGCCGACATAGTGTAACTGAGGCGGAATACAGGGAACCAGCCCGCATTCGACGAGGTAGATGAAAAACTGCCTTGAAAACCGTCCACAGGCTGGCCGTCACACTGGATCTCGATACTAATCCCCTGGGCGGATTCGTGCTGTGGACCGGCACGCCTTCCTGCTCGGGAAGCAGCGCGTTAGACCGCGCGGCTAGCCGGGTGGATAGGAAGGCCATACTCTGAAAGCTTCAGGATCTCAACGGTCACAGGTAACTAGCGCCCGAGAGGACAGATATTTTCCGCTCGGTCGTCAAGCGTCGCGCACCTTGAATAGGGAGACGGGTTCGTTTGCTGCAGGACAAATATGCATGGGGAGAGTGCGACCACGTTTGGAGAAGCACAGAACATCAATTCGCTGACCATTGTTGTGGCTTTCTTTGGCGCGGCGACAGTTAGAGGTGAACTGACAATGGAACGCCATGCAACAAGATTACAAACCGGAGTGGCACCACAGCTCTTCACGTGAGCCTCCGTTCTGCATCCTCCATCACGATGAAAGTATCTGTGTGTAGAGCGTATGACAGTGTTGAAGACCTATTTCAATTCCACGAATAATGTAGTGTGCGCACCTGTGTTTAACTCATCTTATGTAAGCCTAATCTTATGATTTCTAATGTTTTCCTTCCAATATCTTATCGCAGAATACGTACAGTGCGATTTGCATTCTGTTATAGTGTTTTTTTGTTTTTTGTTTTTGTTTTAAGTTGCGTAAACCGGTGGCATTGATATCCATGATATGTTACACGATGGGGACGAGAAACAGGTTGTGCTCCGACAGGAAGAGACAAGAAATGAGGGTAGTTAGCATGTGTAAATTGGCGCTGCTCCATTTTTGGAAAGTCCTCGCCACTCCCAGCTGGCCTTCTTTCCATCCACTATAGTCGGTCCTTAAGGCCACACGAGACGCCTAGTACCGACATCAATCACATCTGAACAAATTTCGCAACGCGAAAGCGTGTTTTCCACAATGTTTCTACGCAAACAGGGAAAAAGAGATATCAATAATACGTAATCCTCCTGGCACATAGTGCAGCCAACAAAAACTCTAATAAACTATTGCAGCTTTAATAGGAAGAGAGATTGGCTGAAACTGTACCGAGCCTGTAACTCTTTCTGCATAAGTTCACATATGTACTTAGCAACTAGGCCTAGAAGATGCTGTTCTAATTTCACGGAGGATTTTTCTGTATGAAAACAGGTAGTATTGTGCGCAAACAGAGGGGAAGCGGCTTGCGATTATGCTACTGTGATTTACCCGGATTGCAAGATCCTCAGCTGATATCTCCTGCAGATGCATGTAAAACGAGCATTTTCTGTTGCACTGTACGATTCTACAGAGATTAATTTTGAAATTTGTTTTGAGGATCGTTCAGCAATAGCCTGCTATGTTATATGTCTGTCGTATTGTCACGTGAGGTGTAGAGTTGTTGCGTATGATTTATCAAACCAACATACAATTTATTTAGTACTCCAAACTTGGAATTACCATTCAAGTCTGGCTACCTTGCAGGGAAGTACAGCTTGGGATAGGGTTGTGTGCGATATGATGCCGCAGGGCTAACATGATCGACTCCTCTTGGGGTACCAACTGATAGCCAAGCGGCAAGGTTGAGCGGAGGTGCTACATCATCTGAACAGCCAAAATTTGGCACTAAGACTTGCTGCATAGCGTGACGCAGTCATTTACTGATAGGCAAGAAGGGAAGTTCGGTCAAGAGTACGCATTATCTGAAAGCACGGACTCCAAGTTTCTCTATGTTGCTGCACTTGGCGAGAATCTGGAATTTGCTAGTGAGAAAGACCGGACGTTGCTGTTGCTCCTCTATTCTTTCTTGGTGTTGAAATAAGAAAGCGGTTTCCTTAGAATCAAAATCAACGTATACACCTCGTAATTTACGCTGTTTTAAACAGTCAGCGTTTTAATTTATTACATGGTCTTTGCTGTGCTACATGATATTGCTCCGTTGCACACTCGGCACAAGCTCACTGTCATGTTGTGAGATCCAACTATACGTTTGCCATCTAGAGACCTTCCAGCGAAGAGTACTGACCACTGACCAGCTTTATTCAGAAGTGCTTTCGGACAGCTGCAGTAATGAAGGCAGAAAAAGTATATGAAGTAACGGGAATTTGCAATACAACCGTAATGTTAATTCGGTGGATAATTTTGTTCCCTCTTTTGTAACGGCAAGAGTGGAACTTGCAGTTTAGATCAAGTGTGACACCACCGGAGACAGTGGGCCAGCGCAGGAAACCCTGCAGCAACTACGAGAGTGCTAGAATTCAGTGCCGCAAGAGTGCAGATGGACACTCTCAATTCTGACATCTGCCCTCTGCTACTGACATAAGTGGGGGGGGGGGGGGGTAACCAAATATCGAAGATCGTCTCCTCGTTAACGATAAAGGATGCTCTCCAACAAACAAAAGGGTAAGGATAAGAATAAGGTGGGCAACGAAAACCAAAGGGACGAGACAGGATTTTCTTGAGCAGAAAAAGAACTACTTCTGTGAAAAGCAAAATGCTCATAGCTCGTAAAAAAGTTAATTACGAAAAATGTGAGCACAGTGAGATTGTGAGTTTTAGGATGGTTGGATACAGAGTGATTATATTTAATAACGGTGAGACGATGACTACCTTTTTTTTTTTTAGTTTCCATTCGGCGTTAGCCATTTAGCCAGGGCAGTAAGTACTGAGAGTTGTTATTCAGTATCGTATATTCAGTAGAGGCATTTTAAATTACACTGCTGTAAATTAAACTTCGTGATAACTGTACAATTGAAATGGAAGAGAGTACAATAATAACAATGAGAAGTGAATGTTGACAGGAGCTGAAACAATCCTTCTTATAGACTACGTCAGACTACCTCATTCCCGTGGAGCGTGCACCGACGACTTCAAGACTGCCTCGGCGGGGTGAAGACTACTACCAGTTTCACGTGAGAACTCTGGCCCGACTGAACGCATACTCTTATTCGGCTTGTGCGGGTAAGAGTACGCAGTTAACACGGGTGTATTCACACTCTCATTGTTTAACAGTAAAAATGGATCTACTTTTACAACGGTACATTTGTAGGAGTTTCAAAGACAGACTGATATATAAGTAGTTAAATTAAATAAACACCCAATTTTTATCTTAAATGCGTACTCTACCTTATGCATACCAATGACACTCTACTACTAAGACAGAAGTTTCTGGTTAGTGAACCGTTAGGTAACATGATTATAGTTTTCACTGATTAACTGTTTGACTGCGAGAACAGGCAGCTCCCCATTGGTCGACTTCATCTGTATGCTGAGGACCATGGAAGGCGCAGGTTCCGTCAACATTGTCAGTCATTTTGGGTGTCGTTTTCGGTGGCAGAGCAAAAACTGGGGCACATAGTTCAATTTTTACGTTGGTATTACTTTATGTTCCTTATTTACGGAGTTGCCGATCCTATGGGTGGATTCTGATGTGTTTACGTCAACACAATGGGTATTCATTGGCCGTATGCAGAATTAGGGAATATGTCTGATTGTGAGCCGTGATTTCTGCATCAATTTCGGTGAATAGGAACAGTGAATTACTGAGTTTATGTTGGATTTCTTTACGAATAAGTGTAGTTATATTGTAGCGATGTCAAATTCATTGCCTGTTGTAGAGTTTTGTGCCGAACAATGCCTCGCTTGTGCTGATATATTACTTCGGTCACGACATCATTCATGAATTCATTGCAGCACGAATGGTGGAGACGGCTAATGAGGAAATGAATACCAACCAAACGATCAAATCAACGCCTATTGGTTACCCTTACCTGACTGTGGTACTCATTGTAGCAATGACTTGCACTTAGATTGCAGAGCAAGCATGATTATTAAGCAGAAACTAATAAATGACTACCAAGACGATTATGATACATTTATGATGGATATTAATACCAGAGTAGGACAGAAGGAGATTTCCGGGGAAGAATTTCGGTATGAATGCGTAAGTTAAAGTTTTGCTACTTTAGTACAGTTTGCCGAGGGAGCTACATTCTTGTCCGTAACACAATCAGCCAGAAGACAACATATAGGAAATGAGTTTGATAAGGACCAAATGAAAGATTTTAATCGACTACATTTTAATGATCAGTAAGAAAATTCTGAATATGTAATGGTCTTCAGCGACCTTAAAATGTAGGTCGTTTTTAGTGCTGTATGGTCAGAGCAGAGGCAGTTACAAAACTACAAACAAACTCATCAGGCAAGAAATCAGAAATGGCGATTACGTTAATTTATGACTACGGAAGTATACATTATAAAATTAAGTAACAACAGCACGTTACAGAATGAATTTCATACCAATATGGCAATAGAGACATAACTACAAATTTCGAATGTTGCTTCGAACAGATGAGCCCAAAAAATTACAGCCACTTGCTTAACAGAGTGCCGCTCCACATTTGGATTGCAATGCAGCAGCAATTCTGCATGACACGGATTCCACAATTAAAAGATTCCCAGAGGTATGTGACATCAAATGGCTACGCACAGGTATGCAGCTCTGTTATACTACGGACTGGAGGCCTGTGGGCGCCGAGCCGTGACCCGAAAGCGTCACACGTGTGCTCCATCGGGTACACAACAGGTGAAAGTGGTGGAACAGATAGACTATGTTATCGAAAGTATCCGGACAACCCAAAAAACATACGTTTTTCATATTAGGTGCATTGTGATGTCACCTACTGCCAGGTACTCCACATCAGCGATCTCAGTAGTCATCAGACATCGTGAGAGAGCAGAATGGGGCACTCTGGGGAACTCACGGACTTCAAACGTGGTCAAGTGATTGGGTGGCACTTGTATCATAATCCGTACGCGAGATTTCCACACTCCCAAACATCCCTAGGTCCACTGTTTCCGATATGTTAGTGCAGTGGAAACGTGAAGGAAAACGTACAGCACAAAAGCGAACTGGCCGACCTCTTGTGTTGACTAAGAGAGACCGCCAACAGTTGAAGAGTGTCGTAATATGTAATAGGCAGACATCTATCCAGACCATCACACAGGAATTACAAACTGCATCAGGGTCCACTGGGTTCAAATGGCTCTGAGCACTATGCGACTTAACTTCTGAGGTCATCAGCCGCCTAGAACTTAGAACTAATTAAACCTAACTAACCTAAGGACATCACACACATCCATGCCCGAGGCAGGATTCGAACCTGCGACCGTAGCGGTCGCTTGGCTCCAGACTGTAGCGCCTATAACCGCACGGCCACTCCGGCCGGCTCAGGGTCCACTGCAAGTACTTTGACGGTTAGGCGGGAGGTGAGAAAACTTGGGTTTCATGGTAGAGTGGTTGCTCCGTATTTTGGAAAACCGACTTCGTGCCAGACCTCAACGACCGACATTGATACCTCTCCTCAATGCAGCACTCCGTGAAGAATGGGCTTCCATTCTCCAAGAAATATTATAGCACCTGATTGAACGTATGCCTGCGAGAGTGGAAGCTGTCATCAAGGATGAGGGTGGCCAACACCATATTGAATTCAAGCATTACCGACGGATAACACCACGAACTCGTAAGTCGTTTTTAGCCAAGTGTCCGTATCCTTTTGATTGCATAGTGTAACAATCTGAGTTCAATATCATGCTTCTTAAATCACTGCAGAATAATTCTGGGTGCCGGCCGATGTGGCCGAGCGGTTCTAGGCGCTTCAGCCTGGAACCGCGCGACCGCTAGGGTCGCGGGTTCGAATCCTGCCTAGGGCATATATGTGTATGATGTCCTTAGGTTAGGTAGGTTTAAGTAGTCCTACACTACTGGCCGTTAAAATTGCTAAACCAGGAAGAAATGCACATGATAAACGGATATTCATTGGACAAATATATTATACTAGAACTGACATGTGATAACATTTTTACGCAATTTGGGTGCATTGATCCTGAGAAATCAGTATCCAGAACAACCACCTCTGGCCGTAATAACGGCCTTGATACGCCTGGGCATTGAGCCAAACTGAGCTTGGATGGCGTGTACAGGTACAGCTGCCCATGCAGCTTCAACATGATACCACAGTTCATCAAGAGTGGTGACTGGCGTATTGTGACGAGCCAGTTGCTCGGCCACCATTGACCAGACGTTTTCAATTGGTAAGAGGTCTGGAGAATGTGCTGGCCAGGGCAGCAGTCGAACATTTTCTGTATCCAGAAAGTCCCGTACAGGACCGGCAACATGCGGTCGGTCGTGCATTACCCTGCTGAAAGGTAGGGTTTCGCAGAGATCGAATGAAGGGTACACCCTCAGGCCGTAACGCATCTGAAATGTCCACTGCTCAAAGTGCCGTCAATGCGAACAAGAGGTGACTGAGACGTGTAACCAATGGCACCCCATACCATCACGCCGAGTGATAAGCCAGTACGGCGATGACGAATACACGCTTCCAATGTGCTTTCACAGCGATTTCGCCAAACACGGATGCGACCATCATGATGCTGTAAACAGAACTTGGATTCATCCAAAAAAATTACGTTTTGCCATTCGTGCACCCAGGTTCGTCGTTGAGTACATCATCGCAGGTGCTCCTGTCTGTGATGCAGCGTCAAGGGTAACCGCAGCCATGGTCACCGAGCTGATAGTCCATGTGCTGCAGACGTCGTCGAACTGTTCGTGCAGATGGTTGATAAACCGCAATCGCGATAGGCTACAATCCGACCTTTATCAAAGTCGGAAACGTGATAGTATGCATTTCTCCTCCTTACACGAGGCACCACAACAACGTTTCCCCAGGCAACGCCGGTCAACTGCTGATTGTGTATGAGAAATCGGTTGGAAACTTTCCTCATATCAGCACGCTGTAGGTGTCGCCACCGGTTCCAACCTTGTGTTAATGCTCTGAAAAGCTAATCATTTGCATATCAGAGCATCTTCTTCCTTTGGGTTAAATTTCGCGTCTATAGCACGTCATCTTCGTGGTGTAGCAATTTTAGCGTTCAGTAGTGTAAGTTCTATGGGACTGATGACCTCAGATGTTAACTCCCGTTGTACTCAGAGCCATTTGAACCATTTGAACCAACAATGCTGGCCTTGTGACACGGAAAGTTGTCCTTCTGGAAGTTGCCACTGCCGTAGGGAGAATACAAGCTTGAAGTGTTTAAGAAGGTCCGCAGTAATCTTCAAGTAGTCCTTAGCTGTCGTGGAGCCTTTGATTACTGTCAAACGTCCCACAGAAACCCAGGAGAATATTCCCCATATCAAATATTGCGACCACCAGCATGTGTTTGGCGTGGTGCATGTTTCGAGCAGCCGATATCCTGGATGGCGGCGTATCCGTAAACGATCGTCTACTTGGCGTTACAAGAAACGAGATTTATCCTACCAAGCGTCATTTTGCAACTGATCCATTGTTCAGCTGGAAGCGTAATTAATGTTGCTGGGTCAACATGGGAACTTGTAGGGATCGTGTGCTGCGGTTCCTCGTATTTAGCAACGTCTGCTGATCGGTGTGCTTCGAAACATTTGTGCCTCCACCAGCATTTTCCTCTGTTGTCAGATATGCATCTGATCGTTGCCCAGACTGTTTCACCGAAAGCGCAAGACTCCAATCTTTACGTTCTGTGAACCATTCGTCTCTGCCGGCTTATATGCCTTCCTCATCGCACTGTTGCACGCAATGTCATCAGTGGTTATAATTTTTTGCCTCATCAGTTTAGTTCAACAGATGAGTAAGAAATACAGCTCATTAATGAGGCAGTCAGTCACATCCTGGAAATAACGCCAGAATAGTTGGTGTAGCCTTTCGAGATATGAAGATAGGAATGGTGCTGAAAGATTGTTTCAAGTGAAATGATAATACTGGAAACATAGTAATAAGAAAGCAGACTGACAAAATTTTTGTCAAGGAAGACAATTCTTCCTAACTGGAGCAATGGTGTAATTGTTATACTTCCCTTTAAAGACGACAGACAGGATATAAACAACTATAAACTTACCTGTCTCCGCTTCATAATATAAAATATATACAATAATTATTACGTAAAATTTATTACATACAAGAAAAATCGCGTTTTAATCAGGAAAAGGCTTTCGAATTGGAAATAGTACCATGGGCCACTTGGAAGTCGTAAAAGATCACTTAGAACGGAAAAATGAGTATGATTACTAGTACTCATGAAATCAGATTTTAATAAATCTTTTGACGTAGTTGTGACAAAATTTGTACTAATAGCATGTTAGGAACTGCACTTTGGACCACCGTCCGTCACTATACTGAATTGCATTTACGTTAAAGTTTCAGCTTTTTCTGAATTTATCATAATAGTAACAAACTAAGATTTGAAAGTGTAGTGAGACTTGTGGTTATTGTATCACCAACACTATTATCAGCAGTTTTAGGCTAATATTTCACATTTTTATACAGCGAAAATTAATAACGAACGTTATCACCACTTGAACCACTCCCGTTTTATTGACAACACTGTACCCTTTGCTTCAAGTACAGGTAAATTTCAACAACAAATGGAGGAAATTAATAGAGAAAGTCATATTTGGCCTGAAAATTAATTACAATAACACCAAAATGATGTACAACCAACATACCGATAAGAAAATTGTTCGCACTGACGTTGAAGTCACCGTCAGTTGAAGACAATGAATAGTAACAGACTAAAAAAACTAAAGAGAAGACTACAAACATCCTGAAGTTATTTTAGTAAAATAAACGTGTTCGAAATCTAACCCCCAATATGCCTAAAAAGGAGAGTTTGTCAGCGTATTGCTTGTGTTACTATTTACTAATTATGACATGTTATAAACTTTCATTCAATTTTTTTCTGGTCGTATCAGTGAGCACTTTACTTGTCGATGTACGACCATGAAGAGTGCTATTCAGTGAAATGTTAAACCACATATGTTGGTAATTCGCCACCGACGGGGCAGTCACACCACTTGCAGACAAAGAGGTTCTTCTCTCACTCATTTCCGCTGTAATCTACAAAATTAATCCACAGCTACACAATCCCTACCAGTGTGGGTTGCGGATTAGAACTGATCCATGGTAATCTCCGCCCGTCGTAAAAGTCGAGTAAAAGGGGAGCGAGTGGCCGCCGTGTAAGTGGCCCCCCTCAATGTCGCCAAAAGACTCCTCCGAGGGTAGATGAGCGAATTGACGACCAGGCACTTTGTCGTCCTTGGGGTGATGAGAAATCTCCCCTAAAGGTGGATGAACCAGTTGTATCTTTGTCAACAGCATATAATAGAGAAGACAGCGGGAAACACCTCCATTAAAGATTTTGATGACATCCCAAGTAGAACACAACCACAGTAGCTGGCATTAACGAGGAATTAACTACTGATTATGAATGACGGAACCCAAGAACTGACAGAAGATTTAAGAGGGCTTCGCAGGTCATTATGAAACAAAATCCGTCTAAAAGCGCCATGAAGCTGGGAACACGGAACGTATATAAATATATTTATGAGGCAAAAGATCGGGAAGAAATGAAGATTTTTACAGCGACGAGTTTAGACTAAATTACAGTTGCGATAAGAAAAGAGGAAAGCATGGGGTGGCAGTTTAAGAAGAAGGAACCGCTCAAATAATGTTTTCAATACTTGACACAGAAGCGACTCGTTAATAATGGTTAAAATGAGCACTACACCTGGTAACCTGATCGTAATTCATGGGCTCACAATTTGGAAGAAGTGGAAACTGTGTTTGAAGATACTGAACTATTAGAAACTAATAATAAAGAAGGAAATGTTGCTATAAAAGGTCATTTTATTGCGGCAGTGGGATCTCGTACAGGCAATAAGACCATACGAATCTGTGGCTTAGGGCAGACAAATGGAAGACGTGAAAATTAGGTACTTCTACAATCAAAGCGATATGGTTAAAATAAACACATTATGTGAAGTTCTTCTCAGAAGATGATAGATATCACAGGCGCAAGATACTAGGCGACTACTGTCAGATTACCTAGGGGACGAAGGACAGGGACAGGAATCAGATACACTCATTTCACATCTATCCAGGGCCATACATAACAACCTCACTGTGTTAGCTAAGTGCAACATTAAATGTGAAAGAACCAAGACACTCCAAAAAAGGTAATGGCGAGTAGAGGGACTGAAAGCAGAAGGAACAGAGATGAGTTTTGAAGAAAGAATCAATAAAATAGCAAATGGAAGTGACGAGTCAATGCAGAGAAATAACAAAGAGATGGGAATAACTGAAGCAACAAACGAGATTTTAGGAAAAAGTAAACGGTAGCTCCGAAAATCTTGGATGAGGGGAGAAATACTAACCAACTCAGGAAAGTAATAAGCTCCGGAAGGAAAACAATGTAGATGACTACGTAAGTGGTAAAAACCGCATCACAAACAAATGCAGAGAAGGGAAAGAGGAAGGGAACAAAACTTTGCTGAAGAGGTAGAGGAAGATCGTTAAAGGGAAAACATTGTGAAGTTTATAAGGGGATCAGACAGTCAGTAGAAACTTAGAAACAAATCAGTAGCAGTAAAAAATTAAGAGGGAATATTATTGATAGATAAGGACGAGGCATGTGTTCGTTGGAAAGAATAGTAGGATAATTGTACTATGATAAGAACTTCAAGAATGAAAATACTCACGAAACATGAATTTCAAGATGCACCTTGGAGTCTCAAAGAAGGAAAAGCAGTTTTGACGACATCCCTGCAGAATTGCTGAAAAAAGTTAGGTAACAGCATCAAAGACCAATTATTCACAGCAATAGGCCCCAGTTGACTTCTACAAAAGCTAAAGGACTTCGCACAATGCACGACCATACCTAAAATAGCAGAAACAGTCCACTGCACCAATTACACACAGAGATGAAAAATTTCAGACAGCGATATGCACATATACTGATTGCGGTGGTATCGCGGACACAAGTTGTGAAAGGGCAGTCCATTAGCGAAGCTGTTATTCGTATTCAGGTGATTCATCTGAAATCGTATCAGACGTGATTATAGCCGCACGATGCGAATTAACAGGCTTTGGGCGGGAAATTGTAGTGGGAGCTAGACGCATGGGACATACCAATTCGGAGATCGTTCGGGAATTCAGTATTCAGAGATCCACACGGCCAACAGTGCGTCGAGGATCCCAAATTTCTGGCATTACGTCTCACCACTGAAAACGCAGTGGCCGCGGCCTTCACTTTACGATCGAGAGCAACGGCGTTTGTGGAGATTTGTCAGTGCTAACAGACAATCAACTCAGCGTACAATAACTGACGAAATCAACGTGGGACGCTCGACGAACGTATCCGTTAAGACAGTGGAACGAAATTCGGCTTCATTGGGCTATGGCTGCAGACGGCCGAAGCTTGTGCGTTTGCTAACAGCACGACATTGCTTCTCCTAGGCTCGTGACCTTATCGATTTGACCTAGACGACTGGGAAAACGCGGTCTGATCAGGTGAGTCCCGATTTTTGCTGGTAATAACTGATTGTAGTGTTCAAGTGTGACGCAGACCCCACGAAGCTATGGGCCTAAGTTGTCAACGAGGCACTGTGCAAGCTGGTGGTGGACCCATAATTGGTGTGGGCTGTGTTTACGTGGTCCTCTGGTCCTCTGGTCGAACTGAACCTGTCACTGGCTGGAAATGGCTATGTTCGGCTACTGGGAGACCATTTGCAGCCATTCATTGTTCTTCACATTCCCCAAGTTGTGTGGATGACAGTGCACCATATCAGAGAGCCACAATTGTTCGCTATTAGTTTTAAGATCATTCTGGACAATTAGATCGAATGATTTGGCCACCCATATCCCGCAGCATCAAACATTTATGGGACATAAGTTCGTGCACAAAATCCTACGCTGGCAACACTTTCGCAATTATGGATGACTGTAGAGGCAGCATGGCTGAATGTTTATTCAGGGGACTTCCAACGACTTGTTAGGCCGTACCACGTTGAGCTGCTGCAATACGCCCGGAGAAAGGAGGTCCGATATGAGATTAGGTGTATCCCATGAATTCTGTCACCTCAATGTACATCATCAATGTTATCACACTCCTCCAAAATACTCATTAACATCGTTAAGGGTACTATAAAAGTAAATGGAGGTAAGTATACTGAAGGACACCAATTTGAAGATAGAGACGGCGGAAGAACGAGAGATAAAATTCTGGCCCTGCGCATGCTAGTGTAGAGATGTATGGACATAAATACATCGATTTTTATTACCTTCATTGACGTAGAAAAACCTTTTTCCAAGGTGACCTAGAAGCTACTGTTTAGAACTACACTCCTGGAAATGGAAAAAAGAACACATTGACACCGGTGTGTCAGACCCACCATACTTGCTCCGGACACTGCGAGAGGGCTGTACAAGCAATGATCACACGCACGGCACAGCGGACACACCAGGAACCGCGGTGTTGGCCGTCGAATGGCGCTAGCTGCGCAGCATTTGTGCACCGCCGCCGTCAGTGTCAGCCAGTTTGCCGTGGCATACGGAGCTCCATCGCAATCTTTAACAGTGGTAGCATGCCGCGACAGCGTGGACGTGAACCGTATGTGCAGTTGACGGACTTTGAGCGAGGGCGTATGGTGGGCATGCGGGAGGCAGGGTGGACGTACCGCCGAATTGCTCAACACGTGAGGCGTGAGGTCTCCACAGTACATCGATGTTGTCGCCAGTGGTCGGCGGAAGGTGCACGTGCCCGTCGACCTGGGACCGGACCGCAGCGACGCACGGATGCACGCCAAGACCGTAGGATCCTACGCAGTGCCGTAGGGGACCGCACCGCCACTTCCCAGCAAATTAGGGACACTGTTGCTCCTGGGGTATCGGCGAGGACCATTCGCAACCGTCTCCATGAAGCTGGGCTACAGTCCCGCACACCGTTAGGTCGTCTTCCGCTCACGCCCCAACATCGTGCAGCCCGCCTCCAGTGGTGTCGCGACAGGCGTGAATGGAGGGACGAATGGAGACGTGTCGTCTTCAGCGATGAGAGTCGCTTCTGCCTTGGTGCCAATGATGGTCGTATGCGTGTTTGGCGTCGTGCAGGTGAGCGCCACAATCAGGACTGCATACGACCGAGGCACACAGGGCCAACACCCGGCATCATGGTGTGGGGAGCGATCTCCTACACTGGCCGTACACCACTGGTGATCGTCGAGGGGACACTGAATAGTGCACGGTACATCCAAACCGTCATCGAACCCATCGTTCTACCATTCCTAGACCGGCAAGGGAACTTGCTGTTCCAACAGGACAATGCACGTCCGCATGTATCCCGTGCCACCCAACGTGCTCTAGAAGGTGTAAGTCAACTACCCTGGCCAGCAAGATCTCCGGATCTGTCCCCCATTGAGCATGTTTGGGACTGGATGAAGCGTCGTCTCACGCGGTCTGCACGTCCAGCACGAACGCTGGTCCAACTGAGGCGCCAGGTGGAAATGGCATGGCAAGTCGTTCCACAGGACTACATCCAGCATCTCTACGATCGTCTCCATGGGAGAATAGCAGCCTGCATTGCTGCGAAAGGTGGATATACACTGCACTAGTGCCGACATTGTGCATGCTCTGTTGCCTGTGTCTATGTGCCTGTGGTTCTGTCAGTGTGATCATGTGATGTATCTGACCCCAGGAATGTGTCAATAAAGTTTCCCCTTCCTGGGACAATGAATTCACGGTGTTCTTATTTCAATTTCCAGGAGTGTATAACGAAAATAATACTGAAGTGGAAGGACTGAAAAATGATTAATCTACAGTATCAGAAATGCAGTCAGTCCATACTTATTTGCCGGCCGGTGTGGCCGAGTGGTTCTAGGCGCTTCAGTCTGGAACCGCGCGACCACTGCGGTCGCAGGTTCGAATCCTGCCTCGGGCATGGATGTGTGTGATATCCTTAGGTTAGTTAGGCTTAAGTAGTTCTAAGTATTAGGGGACTGATGACCTCAGATTTTAAGTCCCATAGCGCTCAGAGCCATTTGAAGCCATACTTATTTAATATGGTCATTGAGGCAGCTTTTCAGATCATGAAGGATTAGACAAATGGAGTAAAGGACAATGGTGAATGTGTACGTCGTATCAGATTGGCTTATGACTCATAACAGTTGCAGATACCGAAAAAGGAATTAATATAATGCTGGGAGTCCTATGAGACACTCTGTAACTATGGAAATGTAAAGGAAACAAAAGAAAAACGAAACTAATTGTACTTTGAAAAAATATGGAAGAAACTGAAACCGATATAAATGTTGATGACGTCAGAAATGACCAAGTGAAATTACTTTGCTATCTCAATAACATTATCACAGAGGACCAGAGATGCTTAATGGAATTGAAGAAAAGCATTGCTTTGGCGAAACAATCATTTATGACTAAGATGAACGTTTTAACCGACAAACGACTGAATTTACAGATCAGAAAGTCCTTAGAAAAGTCATTTGTAATGAATGCAATGCTCCATGGAAGCGAAAATTGGACTGTGGGTGAAATGAGAAGTAACATACTTAAACTGCTGAAACGTGTTTATTGTGGAAAATGCTAACAGGCTGGGCGAAAGAAAAACCAACCTGCAGGCCTTAAGGGAAGTCTACGAATGAAGAATATTATTACAGGAAAAGGAAAATAAAAAAGTTAAATTTGCTGTATATGTCATCAGACAACACTTTCATCGTAAACGTTTTGAAAGGGGAAGTCCTGAGAAAGAAATGAAGAGGTCGGCCTAGGAAGAAATACTTGGAAGACATTGAGATGAAAGAAGGATTTGACGGTTACGTAGAAGTGAGACAGAGCTAATGACAGAACAGTATTGTGGCATCGACAAGGCATTAACCTTCTGGGAAATTTTTGTATCCAATCCCAACTCCACGGGGGTGCGATTACATCCGTCACAATAGACAGATTTTTAATGTAAAAACCACGAAAAAGATTGAGGGTTCGTCGGTGACAATATAATGGTGCCTACTGTTTATCACAGGAGAGACTGGGAAACTAATTTAGCAGTGAACCTACTGATATGGAAAACTTGGAGAAATGAATTAAAAATGAGGATGGCATGTGAGTCGGCCGGTGTGGCCGAGCGGTTCTGGCGCTTCAGTCTGGAACCGCGCGACCGCTACGGTCGCAGGTTCGAATCCTGCCCACGGGGTCCCGGGTTCGATTCCCGGCGGGGTCAGGGATTTTCACCTGCCTCGAGATGACTGGGTGTTTGTGCTGTCCTCATCATTTCATCATCATCCAGGAAAGTGGCGAAATTGGACTGAGCAAAGGTTGGGAAATTGTACGGGCGCTGATAACCACGCAGTTGAGCGCCCCACAAACCAAACATCATCATCATCATCATCATCATCATCATCATCGAATCCTGCCTCGGGCATGGATGTGCGTGATATCCTTAGGTTAGTTAGGTTTCAGTAGTTCTAAGTTCTAGGGCTGATGACCTCAGATGTTAAGTCCCAAAGTGCTCAGAGTCATTTGAACCACTTTTTTGATGGCATGTGACCAGGTGAATCGCTGTACACGTGCCCAAGAAGTGATTACCGGATTTCAAGACGTAATAGACAGAAGACTTTCGGGTGGATAGCGACTAGGTATCTTTAGACAAAGAAAAGGACAACATGGATCTGTATAGGTAAGGATAGTAAAGCATAACGAGTGCATGACGTGTGCGTGTTTGGTGCGTGATGATAAGAGTAAATGATTTTTTTTAAATTCATGATTCATTTATTTGGATTTATGAACAATAGCTCAGTTATTTAAATTCATTAACACTCCGCTGGTGTTTAAAACTGCATCACCACGAAGGATATCAAATACCGAAATTTTACTTATTTTGCGCACACAATACACTAGAAAGAATAAATAATTAAATATGTATGCGATCTGAGGGCATAGTTAGTGTGAAATTTAATACACAGGGCAGCCTCCTCTGGCAGCAGCAATGGCTCTAATCTGGATTGGCGTCGGGGAATTGGTCTTGAGTGACATATATTTGTATTTCATTCCTCGCTATGATTGTGTGCATCACTTTCGACGTACCTCTTTCGCCAGACGTGTCAAGGGAAGCCGTGACAATTTTAGCCTCATTGACAGTCCATAGTGCTCCAGACACCGTCGCACTGTCCGTGTATATAGTTATTTTGTTGGAAACATTACAGTTTCCTGAGCAGGTACGTGAAGTAGTTGTACGTTTCTGTACGTCCGAGAAAATGTGTCCTCTTTGGCGTTAGTCGTGTGAGGTCTACGACAACATTCATGGGGTGGGAAATGACTCTCTCGCTTCCAAATTGTCATTACAGTCGTGGTATAGCGTCAAATGCAAGCACCAGTGCCACAAAACGATAAACCGCAGACTCGACAGTCTACTACTGTAATTCCGACACATGCAGGTGGACGTTTCTCACCTTTACACGAGACCTAACATTATTCTTTCGCAAACAAATTTTAAATAAGATATCTGAATGAGAAACTTGCAGGATTATCTTTCTTTATACGCTGCGCAACAAAATTCCTGACCCAGTTTTTGAAACCTCGTCATGGTTAACAGGTGCCTACAACCTTCTCCCGCAGTTGTGTAGAAGCTTTCCACCTTCCGACTAGCCCCTCGGTCTCGGAAACGATTCAAACAATAAGGTATCGACATATGCGAAATAGAGGTTAGAGCTCAGAAGTTCATGTGAGATGTAAGGTGGGTTAATGATGTCACATTGGCATCAAATTTCACCACACCCCTACCAAACAGCGGAACTGCCACACCATAAGGAGATCATAATGTCTCCCCCCTTCCCCGTACCTACATCTCACTTCTCTTGACGCCAGTACCGCGACGAGCAGTGTTGAAATCTCGTTTTTCATGGGTGGCGAGGAAAACATTTGAGACACACTGCTGCTCAGATCTGGCACGAAAAGCCCAGGAGGTGTCAAAGACCGTCAATAAAACCATCCCTTCCCTAATTGTGTTCATCCTCACGCATTTGAAGATTGAATATCTCATATGCAGCACGACATTTTCGACAACTGACAGCCTTCGAGATTGATAAGCCCCCACCCCCAACCCACCCGCCCGGGACGACTCACCGAGTGTCGTGGCGCAACAATTAGCACACTGGACTTCATTCGGGAGGACGATGGTTCAAACCTGCGTTAGGCCATCGTAATTTAGATTTTCCGTGATTTCCCTAAATCGCTACAGGCAAAACCCGGGATTGTCCCTTCGCAAGGGCACGTCCGATTTTATTCCCCTTCCTTGAAATCATCCAAACTTGAGCTCCATCTCTAATGACCATGTCGACTGGCCGTTAAACCCAATCTTCGTCCCTTCCTTCGCTGGGGTCGTTCAAAACCATTCGACGGAACCTTGAATTTAGCCGATACACAGAAGGTAAGTGTCCTTTTTTCAACCTGCCTGTTTTACGCACAGTAGTGTGACCACATTGGGGGGGGGGAGTGAGGGGGGAGATGAAGGGGGACGGAGGGGGCTTTGGTGCCATCCACCATCCGCGCACCTTTGTTGAGCGCTTCAACAATATACCTCCACGGAGACAAATATTCACCGATTCCTAGGCGCCTGCGCTATAGCCTGCTTGCCGCATGCAAAACCTGAGGAGTGTCGAAGTATTGCCCATTCCGCAGGCGCCAGGAAGCAGGTACATTCTTAAAGAGCTTAACACAGGTGCATGGGTGACGTCGAGGGTGTTACTGAATTAAGGGGTCTGGGATGGACCCCGTGTCATTTTATTTCAGCATGTGTCAAAGTCACCCCAGCCAACCCACTCTCCTTTTGTGCTAAAAGTACAGGGGGGGGGGGGCGAGAAAAATGAGGGATAAAAAAGCATAAACACCCTTTGCTGCTTCAGATCACGTTAGAATTTCATCGAATGGGTTTGAATGCTCCCTAGTGGTTTCACCCTGTATTCCAGAGCAAACATTCCGGCCGCTCTCCACTCCCGAGGGGTGAGACAAAGTTCAGTGAGGTTACAGCCGTTTGTTTCCTTAGAGAAGCGTTGAGTCGTCTGGGGGTGTCAGCTGCCTCCAAGGTTGACGACACTGTAGTCCCCTTGTACATCGCACTGGAAACTGTCGGTTTCTATTGTGAAACGTATGAAAATTAATGCCTCAAGAGAAGGGGTGACTTCATTGACGACCTTTGTGACATTCCCTTAGGCCTTTTCGCGTCACTTCTGGGCAACAATGTGCCTGAAACGTTTCTCGGTCGCTCATAAGAAAACAGCGTGATTTTGATGCTGGGCGTCGCTGTATTTAGATCCATCGCAGAGGCGTTAAGAGAAGAGTGTGAGATGGGGTAAGGGGGGAGGGCGTGTGTCCACCTTCTCATGATGTGACACGTCCACGGTGGCATTGGGCAGAATTGCGGCGAAATTTGGTAACAATGTGCAATCATTAACCCATCCTACACCTCACGTGAACTAAGCTCTGGCCTTTATCTCTCTTGTGTCGCCACGTTGCTGTTTGAAGCGTTGCCGAATCCGAGGGTGACGTTGCAGGGTTTCAAGCTTTTGCACCACTACAGAGGCAAACTTTATGCATGTTACAGCCAAATTCGAACTTCGGAGTTGAAATGGGAGAAAATGAGGGAGTTTCAAACAATGATCCTTTTTTTTGCGCAATGTATTTAGAAAGTAGTTGGTGTTACAGCTACCTAATTTGCATACAAAAAACTTCCATATATAAACATATAACACTTTTACGCCAGTTTTATGTGTGTTGAATGCCACCTTCATGGTATTTCTATTTTAATACCCAGCAGTATGTCATTTCGTTGTAAATAGATGTTTCCAAAAACAGTCATTTTTTGAGAGTTTATGAATTCCTATCTGTTGCACTCAATGCAATGTGACTTGTTCCGTTTGAATGTGTATCTACATTTATGAATTTATCAAGGAAATGAGGACATAATGCTAGGGAGAAATTTTCCCAGAACAATACGTGGTCAGGAACAGACAGATGTATACAATTCTAAAAACGGTTACAGAAACGGTAATATGTACAAAACGCACAGTGTCTGCCTACAGCGTTTTTGTATGAACGAAACACACTTTAGGACGGCTAAATTTAAGATATGAAAGACTACGGCAACTGCCATGTGTTCCGCCAGTATTTTAGTCGCCGAAATTAGCAGTGATACTTTATCGTAACAGAGCAAGCACTAAGACAAGGGAGGACTATTTTCGCTATCTGTCACACACTTTTCAAGTTCCATTGCTGAATCATTCACACCGGATTGTAATATAGCGTTTTTTAATATACTCTAGGAATGTACCATCTAATTTCGAAACACATTCCGTCTCTAATTACCTCGCAGGCAACGGGATATTAATCTCTAAACATCCTTCCTTTCTTCCTACGAAAGATTTCAATTTTTGTATCCTTTTTCACATGATTGAAGCACAGAAATTGTTAAAACTAGTTATTATAGTCCATTTAGCTGTTGTTGTAGCAATTTTTCGATAAATATGCTGTTTCACCTCTCAGCATGACATGAGACAGAGCATGAAAAGTCGGAAGTAGAAAAAATGGAATTTTAAAAATCCGATATATATATATATCCGCCAGTATTTTAGTCGCCGAAATTAGCAGTGATACTTTTTCGTAACACAGCAATCAGAGGGTAACGAAAAGATTGGTTGAAAAATGGTTCTAAATCAGGTTTTAACTCGTGCAAAATACGGGTTTAAAGTCAGATCCACTTTTACTCGAGACGGGGATTTTCTTAAATAAAAAAAGAGTGAAAAATCTAAAGATAACGTTTTGAAGTCATTACTGAATCGCAGGGACGGATATTACACAAAAAGGAAAATCACAGTCTTGCTGAAATATTATCCATTCGTATAGCAGTACTAAATGCTCCCGGAGAGGAAGTAATATCCGAAACTATAAGTTGTGCGAATGGTGCGTGTTGGTTCTACGGCAAACGTCGCGGAGAGAGAAAAGAAATAAGACTAAAAGCGCACACGAGAAACTGAGGACGATGTCGATTCGTCTCTGACTTTCTTGAATGTGTGAGCGTATTGGCTGCGGCCTTACTGATGGAAGCGTCCCCGATACCGGCTGTAGTTATTTACAAAACGAATGTTGTACAGTTGCCGTATCTTTCACAGCGACACTGTTAGACTGTCAAGCAGTTCACGACATAATAACTCTGCCGTGGTATATGTCAGCCACACACTTCGCTGCACTGTAGCAGATTTATCCACCAAACCCCCTGTAACAGAATCCGTTGGAAGAGACGATAAGAATCGTGAAATTTAAATCAATAAAATGTTTGCAGTCCTATTGGATATTGTACATCATCCATACCATTTAACTGTTTCCCGCTGTTCAGTGACCATAATAATCCTAGTAGTTTTAGGTGTAATAATTGTAGAAATATTAGTATTGATGTTAGTAGTAGAAGTAATTTTCAGCAGTCTTTCTTGCTGAAGAAGAATCTAGTTGGTGATGTTAATATTAAAGATTTTGTAAATAATTGTCATAGTTACACTGTTTGCTATTTTAGCAGTAATATAGACTGTTGTAACACTAGTAATAGCACTAGGACTTATAACTGTACTATTATTCAAGATAAATTGAAATAACGAGAATTTGTGTCTTTTTGTGCCACAGTAAACGAAGACCTGACTGAGGATAGACATAGATGCCATAGGAAAACCATAGGTAGCCATCTAAATGTTAGAGTGACAGTAATAGGAAAAATAAAAATAAGGAAAAATAACGTTACAGGCAATGTAAACTTAACATGTTTATAACAGAAAAAAGAGTAAAGAAAGATAAGCAGGTAATCATGAAAATGGATACACAATCCATGTAAATCTGTATTTATCAGTCCATTGTTGTAATCGAGAAAGTGGATTATAATAAATGTATAAATAAATGAAGATCACTGATGACGTTATTAGGATCAAATATTGGCTGTTTTTGGTTCTGCCCACATGGTTTACAAGTGTATATTTCTACACTGCATTTGCTATTTAGGCAGCTTAATAACTGATAGCGGTCGAAGTAGTTGAAATAATATGCAGACTTGCAATAGCAAGGAAATAGTTTCAGATAAATAAATATTTCTTAATATCATATATAAATTCACGTATTAGGAAGTATATCTTAAATGCATTTGTCTGGAGCACAGCTGTGTACGGAAGTGAAACGTCGACAGATAATAAGCTCAGACATGAAGGGAATAGGAGCTTTCCAGATGTGGTACTGGATAAGAATGCTGAAGATTAGATACATAAATCGAATAACGGAAGAGGAACAGAACTGGAGAGAAAAAATTATTGACCTACAGAAGGATTCAGTTCACAGGACTGAACTACAGGCATCGAAAAATAGTGAATTTGGTAATGAAGGGAAGTGATAGTGGTTGAGAATTATGGGAGACCTAAACTTGGTTAAACTAATCTCATTCGCATGATCTCAAGACGAGGTATACGATGGAGTCAGGAGAGCTGCTCTAAATGTAGCCAGATTTTCATGAGGGCAGCATTACCGACCACGTTAAGATTAAAATGTGAGGTACCTGCGTATCTCCGATAACATTTGTTGGCCACGTCGATCGCTTACGATTCTAACTGAGCGGCTCGATGGCTCTGAGCAGCAATCACCACAAACACTGGTGCAATACTCTACAATCTAGAAGAAGGTTCTCAGAAGATGCCCTTGACTTTCCCGGAGTACTTCCCGAAAAACAAGGTCTGACCTTCGCATTCCATATTACTAATTTCGCGTGTAGTCTCATTTCGTATCGCTTAGCATCACAATCCTAAGTATTGACTAATGTAACGAGCTTCTAAGTTTATCATTGGTGTTGCAATTACTACGAATTTCTTTCTCTTGTTTATTGACATTGTTTTGCAGTGGCAGTCATTTGTATTTAGGAAGGCTTGCCTTTTTTTTTCTTTCCTCTTTTCTCTCAAGTAAAAGGCTGCTGGACCTGATGGGATACCAGTTCGATTTTACACAGAGTACGCGAAGGAACTTGTCCCCCTTTTTGCAGCGGTGTATCGTAGGTCTCTAGAAGAGCGTAGCGTTCCAAATGATTGGAAAAGGGCACAGGTCATCCCCTTTTTCAAGAAGGGACGTCGAACAGATGTGCAGAACTATAGACCTATATCTCTAACGTCGATCAGTTGTAGAATTTTGTAACACGTATTATGTTACGTATGGTAAAATCAGCGTGAACTGATCAGTACTTCTGAAAGGGTTGACGACTCATTTGAAAGTCCTCATCTCATTCTTACCGGCTGTCTGTGTCATTTTTCGTAAAACTAATAAACTTAAAAGATATTTGGTATGAAATATGGTCACATCAAAAATAAGTCCTGCCAGCTGAACCTTTATGCTTGTTAGACTCGAGGATATGGCTCTGTATTTTTTTGCCCCAATTTTCTTGAACAAGATAACACGCTTCATTATTATACTTTGTTGGAAGTCCCGAAATGCTTTCAGTCTCAAATACTGGATGAATATAGTCTGGGTATTTTCCGCACCATGAATTACACTACCTCACGGCATATACAGTTTCTGGCTTTGTGAAAAGCGTGACGCAGTATTACAGCTGTTAATAAGCTAGCATTTAACAATGTTAAATTCTGCCAATAATTATATGAAATACTGAAAATTACATTTTCATTGGCCATGGAAGCTGTTAAATAGGCGACATACAAGATGTACTACGAACCGTGAACCGGGTTTGCCCTTTAGTAACATAAATTTTTCGAGCCAATAATTTGAGAAGATAGTCCATATTAATGTAATGACACGCAATACTATTTTCAACGGCTCACTAGTTGTAAATAAATCATCAAAGACGAGTGACATCCATAATATCCATAGGGTAACGTACTGTAATGGGATCTCTCATACCTATGACGGCAAACAATCGCGAAAGCTCATTACTCTAAAGACGATAGGTCTACTAGTAGCTGTGTGGCGAAGTAATAGGGGGAAATGTGCTCTTCAGTTGCTTGTATTACATACGAGTTTCACCAGGAAAGCAGATTCCGCCACTTAGAGCGAGGCGTTCCTTCGCCTCGCCGTCGGCGTATTGACACATCACAAGTGTCTGGAGCAGGCGGCTTCAGCGAGTGTAACGTGAGAGCGCTATCGTGCTCACACTCTCCGCTGCCTGGCTTCTTCTACAAGAATTTCTAACACTCCACTCTATACTTAACATCTGTAGCTGAGTATACCAGCATAAAAGCGCCCACTTACTGTGAATCAATGTAGCCTGGCACGTGCACATGTGATTGACTGGCTGGTGAAATTTAACGGAATATTAATGCCACGCTTTTTACTATCAGTTACTGCACACTACGTTTTATGCAATGCTGAAGTAGCACTAAGTGATACTGATGCTGACGTTTTCCCAGATGTCAGAAAGATGACAACAGATCACATCTGCTTGAAAAAAAATTAAGAAGTGTGGGTCTCCTTTAAAAAACTGTCTAGCAAACATTAGAACCGCAACAAGTATCGTTTGTGCTACAGCTATTAAATTACGAATCTCGATATTTGGAAGAATCTGGGACATACCTGTAACTGCTTAAATTTTAAATTTAACAGAAGAAATAAATCCTTAGAAATGAAGGTAAGTTTTGTTACGGATCCGTTGAAGAACCTTCATCGCACACAGCAGTCAGAATACATAGATGTCGATTCTTATAGAATGGAATTGCTTAAAGACTACCTTTGTATCGATGAACAGCTAAGATGAACACCTTCTGTATCGTTGCCGGTCGCGGTGGTCTAGCGGTTCAGGCGCTCAGTCCGGAATCGCGCGACTGCTACGGTCGCAGGTTCGAATCCTGCCTCGGGCATGGATGTGTGTGATGTCCTTAGGTTGGTTAGGTTTAAGTAGTTCTAAGTTTCTAGGGGACTGATGACCACAGATGTTAAGTCCCATAGTGCTCAGAACCAACCTTCTGTATCGTTCATCTAACAAACAGATGACCTAGGCTATGTCAGTACTTGTTAAAACTGTGACTAACTTGTAATTTCCTAAGTTTGATTACGTTGACTTTTCGAGGTAATTATTCGCTCTTCTGTACTTTACGTTCATTGTAAATGTAGTTATTTTGTTGCAATATGGGGCTATAGAGAAACGTTCGCAGTGAAACTAACGGGTCGCAGTTTTACTTCCCGTAAGCAAACTGTGACAGTAATGAGATTTCCTTAGGTGTGTCGCTCTCGCTTACTTGTTATAACGAGCATGACTGTTCATGTAGTGTCAGGTATATTGATCAGACTTTATACCTCTTAAAAAAAACAACACATAATCCTACTCGATATGTCTATTCAGCATATCACAAGTCTAGCTGTTTATTAACCATCTTTATCTCGACGTTTATCCTGAAGAATTTTGCACTAAAGGTTACTACTAAAAGGAAACACGAAAGCGTATAATCTGACACACCGACGCGTTACACAGAATGTCCTGGAATAGAATGTCTGTGACAGTGCTATCAAGGATAAGACGTAATGCGAATATGAAACAATAGACTTTTGTAGAGCCCCGCTTAAAACTAACTAGTTATAGCTGACACTGAAAAACAGCCAAAAAATAAATACCCACAAAAAAGCCATGCTATTGAATGAAACTACTTTGTGCAGTTTATGTTTAGCAGTATATGTATATGTCCCACGGAAAAGCCACACATCCCATGAATAATGAAGGAGACGTTTTATGTGCTACAACGATATATATGTATATTAAAATTAATATCTACGATATACGGGTGTAAAATGATACATTAATACGTGGAATCATTGATATGACATGCATCACATTTAGTTTGTGTGTCTGATGATCATACATCCATGGACAAATTTTCTGCTGTTACCACCTCGGTATCGTGCATACTCTCCCCTCGCTACAGTGCAACTCTGTAATCGTGCATAGACACCATAACAGACGTTTCGGATGGTATTTAGGAAGCTAGTTTTCCACAATACTGAAAACGTAAGTGTCGTCCAAGTTCGTCACTGGATGGTCCTGGAAATGCAGAGAGGGGCCAAATTCGACTCTTGACATCACATACACATTTAATATGTGATGATTCTGATTATCGTTCTGGTCACAACGATTAAGGAACACTTTCAAAACCCTGTTGGTGCTCCAGTCGTCGTGCTACACTCTCTTCAAAATGGAGAACATCTGGTAGTCATTGGAAACGACAATGATAGAGGCTGCTCGTTCTCAGCTTGAGCCGTGAAACAAATATGAGAACACAGAGCTGCTTCTTCTGAAGGAGTAAGCGGACACCAACTCAACAACTGGAAAAATGTCTAGGAAAGGTCCACCTATATCCCTATTCCAATTCCGAAATTTGCCCTTCAGGTGGAACAGCACACACATTCGTTTGGACAGACGAGTTATCTGCGCTTTGGAGAACGACAAATACGTACGAGAGTTGTCACTCTCATTTTATTTCTGTTACAGTCGGCTCACTGCAACTCGAGAAGGGTACATTCGAGTAAGAAGCGTCGGCGCTGGCTACGTACCAAAAGCCGACAAGATCACCAAAGAATCATCTACATCATAGTTTTGAAATGAACGGATTGCATATGCTGAACTGAGTTTCATACATAGCATAAATATTATCGTCAGCTCGAAAATATCTTCTGAACAACAGTTCTTACAATTGAAGCTCGGTAAAATTTGTTTTCTTTAAACAGTTTTAAGTCACCCTTTCGCCAATCGGAGTATTTACGATTTTGCTTTACCTTTATTTAAACATTTTATAATTAAATCTAATATGACTTTTTAACTTAAAATTTATACAGTTCTACTTGTGGATTACCGATTCGTTGCTGGGAGGGGTCACTAGAAAGTCGCCTGCTTGCTCATAGTTGCAGAGTTTAGTTACTAGTGGTAAGGATAGTCTTCGGAAAGTTGCATAGTTCGTGTGCTGAGCGGGTAAAAGCTGGGCAGTTCGTCTGAGCCGATTAAAGTGGCAGTCGAGCGCTGGCCAGACGTAAAGCACTTCATCACCTGTAGATCGCGGGTTCACGATGCGTGAGGCACCATCTCCGAACTCGTTGTCCCTAGGGTATCGCGCACCACTGTTCGAGAGTGGGGGAAAAACGCTTCTTCCAAAGTCAACATTTCACTTTTCGTACTTTCTTTGGTTGCGCTATGAAATTAAATATACATATCACAAAAATGTAATCACCAATGGCATTAGTTAAAGGAAACGTATAGAATAAGCATGATACGTTATCTATGTGCTTACAGTGATCTTTCTTCGGCTGAAAGAGAAACTGTATCGGAGCGAGGGAAGAAGAATGCTCACCGTTGGATGGATTGGTATTACGTAAGAGAGAAATGCAATACCCATTTTCAATTTAGAATAATATTTAAACAAATCAAACCTATTATTCATAGAAAGAAATTGAACATATTTTAACGCGAACTGTTCAATGTTGACAATAACCAAGAAAGTTAGCATTAGACCTAGAAATCTTTTCGGTAAGTCATTAGTTATAGCACAATTGGTCCTGTTTACAAGTTCACCTTCAATTTGCAACGCACATAATGCACTAAGTCTTCCGTACAAAGCAGCAGTCCAGAGAAAAAAATTTACAACTAATTCTTTGTAAAGAGAAAACGACTTGCCTATTGAAAAATTAGATATTGTTGCTGACAGGTGCAATGTGAGTGCTGTCGTGATGTTTGGCTATTTTTCCAACAGGAACCAAAAAGCTTCAGTGGGGCTATTTTTCACCTTTGTAAGCTTATACAGGGAACTTCATTTTATTGTTAACCAGAGAGTACGTTTCCATCCCTTTCTCTAATTTTGAATGATCGAGTCTACCGAAAAGCCGATCGAGATCTCAGTGCGTCCTCCTTCCTCTCGGCTCCCCATCCCGGGCGTACCTCTCCTATGCATAAATCTGGGCCTGCGTAACAGGTTAGCAAAGCTACTGTTCTATACATGTAGCCCTGCTCACCCCAATTTGCAGTCAAGACGGATAGGCATTGGGGCAGGAACACCAATATACAACACTGTGAATACTGTCGTCTGGACTGATGAGTCGCGATACACGACGGCGGAGATCGTCTATATTTAAAATATACGGGGGCGCATCCCACTTGCTTTCAGTGCCCTGTTCAGGCCAGTGGCGAAGTTATTCTCGTGTGTGGGATATCGATAGTTGCGTTTCTGTAGCTGAGTGGTCAGCGCATCTGACTACCATGTGGAAGATCTGGGCACTCCGTGTATTGCCAGGGAGTTTTTCCTTGTGCGAGGACTGGAAGGGGTGCACTAAGCCTCGTGATGTCACTTGCAAAGCTGTCTGAATAAGTACTGGAGGTTGCAAGGTGTGGAAAGCCGACAACACTCAAAAGAAGGGTGTGTTGACGGTGCCCTTCCATACCGAAACCGAATGGCGCGTTATAGCAGAGGATGACACGGCAGCCGGTCGGCACCATGCGGTCTTCTGTATTTGATTGATGAGTTAGGTGATACTTAAGGCAGACTGAGCTCTAGTGGCCTCCACGTCCAAACATGCGATCCTACCTGACCAATCTCCGACAGTTGAACGGTCATGGCTCATGCTTCCTCCTCGGCACTTCCAGTGTTTCGTGGTCCGCCCCCGATAGCTGAGTGGTCAGCGCGACTGAATGTCAATCGTAATGGCCCGGGTTTGATTTCCGGCTGGATCGGAGATTTTCTCCGCTGAGGGACTGGGTGTTGTGTTGTCCTAATCATCATCGTTTCATTCCCATCGACGCGCAAGTCGCCGAAGTGGCGTCAAATCGAAAGACTTGCACCCGGCGTACGGTCTACATGACTGGAGGCCCTAGTCACACGACATTTTTTTAGTGTTTAGTGGAGCCCGTGCCGCGAATTATCGCCACCATTATCAACGCAAATGGGAGTGTTGCGTAAGTGGCCCTAATTTGAGATTAACATTGCAAAAAAATAATGGAGATGAAATGAATTGCTAGGTGCTATGCCTTAGTTTTAAACATTTTCTTTTTCGGAAGAAGTAACACTCGGCTGTTCTACATCCCTTAAACAGACACTACCAAGAGCTTCAGTACAGAACTGTTGCTTTAGAAAGTGAAAAGAATTAAAATGAAGGTACTCTCGTGAAAATCTTCGCACTGTTAGTACGTATGGTTTCCAATAGATAATTCATACAACAAACTGAAAGATCGGTACTATATGGTGTAATTAGTAGATTAGCGGTGAACATCTTCAGCACGCCATATCATCCTTGTATTTAGGCGTGATACTAAGAAGTGATACGCAATTAATACCTAAAATAGTATTAGGAAAGGTGAATGGAAGGCTTAATTTGTTGGAAGATTTCTGGGAAAGTGTGGTGCATCCGTAAAGGAAATCGCATATAAGACACTGGTGCAACCATTTCTGGAGTGTTCTTCAAATGGTTCAAATGGCTCTGAGCACTATGGGACTTGACTGCTGAGGTCATCAGTCCCCTAGAACTTAGAACTACTTAAACCTAACTAACCTAAGGACATCACACACATCCATGCCCGAGGCAGGATTCGAACCTGCGACCACAGCGGTCGCGCGGTTCCAGTCTGTAGCGCCTAGAACCGCTCGGCCACTCGGGCCGGCGAGTGTTCTTCCACTATTTGAAATCCTTATGAAACATAACAGGCATCGAACTACAGTAGCGTGCAAAACATAAGGGTGAAAATAGCTTTCGGATGATGTGTCATTATCAAGTAACAATTTTATGAGACTTGCACCATACATCAAAAGAACTGCAACAGTATATAGTAGTGTAGAAGGTAAGAAAGAAATACGTTATGAGGCGGACAGATATGACACTTTTATAGAAAGCCAATAATTACAGTGAAGTCGCCACGACCTACGAGGGTTCTCTGGACATTACAAAAGGTGATGCATGGTTCCTAATAGGGTGTGTGACCACCGACAGTGGGAATGTGTGCTCTACAGCTTGCTCGCATGCTGGCCACAAGCTTGGTAAGGAGTTATTGTGGTAGTGCGCTCCATTCCTCCAATAGCACAGGTGACATTAGTTGGATGGTCGTTGGTGCATGTGGGCATGCTGCAATATAACTACACAGCGCATTCCACACATGATGGATGGGATTTAACTCGGGGGAACTGAGAGGCCAGCTCATTCGCGAAATATCCTTCCAAGAGCCCCTCCACCTGCAGTCGAACATTTTAATCCATAAAAATACGCACATGGGGAAGGTGTATAGTGTCACGATAACATTGACCGTTGAGTCAAAAATGTTCAACAATTCAGAGGTCAGTACACCCACGTAACATTATACCTCTCCACACTAAAACACCTAGATCACCAAAACGAACATGTCAGACAATGTTCCTGAAACACAGGAGCAATGAGAGCGCTTATAGACACATTTAGCTAATAATTTTTCCCCTCTTCATTATACTAATGGGATAGGAAAGAAGATTATTAATATATACTATGCACACACTGTCATGCACTGTACAGTGAGGCACAGAGCGTTTATGTTGAAGTGATATAGTATTCCATATCGTGGACAATTAGAATGACGCCGGCGGTTCTCGCTGCAGTCTGGAACCGCGCAACCGCTACTGTCGCAGGTTCGAATGCTGCCTCGGGCATGGGTGTGTGTGATGTCCTTAGGTTAGTTAGGATTAAGTAATTCTAACTTCTAGGGGACTGATAACCTCAGAAGTTAAGTCCCATAGTGCTCAGAGCCATTTGAACCATTTTGAATTAGAATGACAGCCAAATCGCGCTTCGGAACAAGGATTTTCCGCTGGAAGCTTAGCAGGCCCATCATCAATAGTCGCCCAGTGCCGTACCTGCTCCTACTGTCTTTAAGACAGTGGACAAAATATATTTCTTTGCTACTCTCTCGATGATGGAAAATGAAGAATTTCCGAAAAAGTACCTTTAGCTCACAGTATTTTTCACTTTCGGTTTCTTCCTCTATTAAAATTCAGGACTGTCAGATCACAGTTGATAAATAAAGTTGTTCACGTACTTTTTGTCCTCGTCCGCAGGAGACATCGCCAGAGTCGCCTTCCGCGCAAGAGGACGTTGAATGTGTTTGCGAATAGGTTTATTTATCGTCCGTGGCATATGAGCTCAGAAGTTTTAACAGGATAAAACTACCACTGATCACAATAATTATGTTGCTTAGCGTAATTAGGAAGTGCATTAGCTTAAAGCGACATTTATTTCATCATCGAGGTTTTTACAGTAACTAGTGTCAGGGAATTGTAAGCTGTACTGTTTAACGCAGTTTCTTCTTTCTCTTCTTACATTCCCATAAGTTTCCAAGAGATGATTAACTATACTATCCGTTACTTCGTGAGAAATTACTTGAAGCTCTGCTAAGAATACTAAAGCAGGTGCAGTAGTTAATACGTTTACAACATTAATGTAGACAGTGATGATTGTCACGACTGCTTTAGTCCTGTTAATTTCTCGATTCAGGAACCGCGGAAGATAGCAAATATTTTGAATATTTTACTAAGAAAAACTAACTTGTTCTCTGAAGGAATACAAGACTACTATTTGAAAGCCATCCGGGATAACATATGCGAATAAAAGCACTCCACAGATTAAAACGGAATTAAAATTTTAGAGAACTACAGAAAATTGAAGATACCTGTTAAGCGCTGCTATTAAGTCTTGTGGCGGAGAATTATCACCATGTGTGGCCACTTAGTAACAATAGAACCAGGCGGCCATAGTTGCGCCATATAACTATGATAGTATGTAAGTAGGAATTAATTCAGTACGCCTTCAGATAGTCTCACTACATGGCCGGTATATATTGTCTTATCAACAGTAAGGGGCACTTTCGCCTGGAAGGTCATTGCCAGGAACGTGTCAGAAAACTTGAGATAGACCGTTACATGGAATCGCGGAAGACGGAGAACCCGTTTTATTTTGTAGACAGGTCATAATATCGTACACACGGAACAAACTTGCGTACACTTCGTTGTTTTATCATATGTCGAAAATCTCGTTTCCATGTCTTAACCTGTTCATGAAGCAAAATGGGCTGTTAAGGCTTACGTGACTCACCCACCAAAGAATTAACTATCAAAGTACCGTACCTACATCCATGATTTATTAAGCAAGTTACATTGTAGGATCTTGTGAAATTCGCTGCCGTTAACGGTAGCTGCAGAATCTGGGTAGCTGCGTCATTCACCGATTTCCATAGTTTCCAGATGTTCTGTTGTGGAGTGCATTAAATTCACATTTTACAAAACTATAGTATGGACAGATAAGCAGCTTTGTTATGGCTGACGGGGTACCAGATGAAAAATGGAAAGGTTATGTATTCTTTAGAACTACAAATAGCACTATGGTAACTATATCTAGAGTTTTCATCCATAAAAAAATTTTTTTTTACGAAGGTTTAGGCAGACGATTCAACAAAGTGAATGAAACGGAATCATTTACTGCCACGCCGTGGGTACAAGTGTTGCTCTGTTTTATAATTTGTCTGTCATTAAACAGATATTGTTCATCACTGAAAGACATCAGATAGGGGAAACTAAACAGTCTAAATCGTGGTGTATGCTGGTAACACTATGTCGAACATATATGTGGAAGTTATAAAGTCCTTGTAACTGCCACATTGTTTTAATTCATAAGAATAAATTATATATTTGCACCGATTAGTTCTAAAACTACTTCCATTGTTCGGAGGGAACATCGCTGGGCTGCAGGCGTTGAAGCTGTTGGGAGCACGTACGTTGCGCGAAGAGACAACAAACACTATACGACAAAATCAGCGTTCAAAAAGCAGAGAATCAGTAAGACTCAATGAACATTCATTGTATGTACTCACCACAGAATTTCCTTGTCGAAAGCTGAAGGAGACGACCAAACTTCTATGTAGTTTCGGTTCTTGAATCCCATTCGTCGCACAAGATTTCTCAGCATAATCACTTCACTAATCATTACCAACGAGTTCTTATAAAAGGTCGCTGCAATAACAGTTACAAGGGAGTTTGTTGCCTATTTAAAATTAGAGCGCAATTACAGAATCTTATTTTTATTTGTTTTTACAATCATTATGGATTAAAAGGTCCTTACTACATTTTTTTCTCAAATTGAGCATGGTATCACGCAGCATAATAGCTTATAATAACTTACACCACGCCTTTACTGGCAAACAAAACCGCTTTAAGCATCACACTTTGCCCCATGCAGTCTACCCACAAATTTCAGTGTCCATTGCTTTTAAATTGACACGTCGATCTTTGAGATCTGGAGCAAGGAAAAACAATTACTGATCACTCAGCTATAACGAATCTCTTCTCCTCGGCGCCACAACTGCATAAACTGATCTGTCACTCCGTAAAACAAATCTCATTACTAGCCACGCAGTGAGAACGGAATTATATTCTGCACACCTCGCTATACGGACATTAATTTAGTTTAATCACTCGCTTATAACGCATAAAATTACGTGTAAGTACTTCAGCACTGTTAAAAATGCTTCATTCTGAAGAGCAAGGATGTAAGCGTAAATGGCCGGTTGTAATAGACGGAAAACTGTGACGGAAAGTTTCTCTGTTAACCTATTTATTACGGGGTGTTTATGTCGGAGCACATTCCATCTCTGAAATAGAGACATGGCCATAGTCATTTATTCATTGTCTCTTATTTCAGTTCGAACGACGTACATCAGATAGACGCGAATGTGCTCTCCTAATTCTTAAGGGAAATTTGTACTATTTATCCTACGGATAGCTTTGTGGCAGAGGTGCTTCGTATCACATCTATATAACGTTTGCGATCAAAACAGTTTTTGGATGAGAAAATGTAGACATGCAACAATACATAGCGCTGTGTTTGCGAATTGTGCGGCACTGAATAGGCGTGGGACTTAAATACAACATTCATCAGAAACATATGTCTACAGGGCAAACTAAGGACGCTTCTTCTTATTCAAAGTCTTGCGAAACTCTTTCTCTCATTAATGACACGTATTTTAAGGTATATAAGTGTTAAATAATCTCTAAAATGTCTTAATATGAAACATAAGTACGCATATGTAAGGCAGTGCTAGAAGGGAAAGACTGCTAGGTAGGAGAAAGAGAGAGAAAGAAAACGGAACCACAGATTTCACTGATGGTTACAAGCGAGGTTTTTCAGGGGGCAAATTTTTTATAAGAAAAGAAGCACGTTACCTTGTTATAAATTTTAAAAGGTACTGGAAGTTATTAAAAATATGTCTCTTCGAGAACGTCAGGGTGCATATTGTGTACAATTATTTCTAATACATATAATTTTGTGACCTAATACCAAATACATGTTTCGATGTCTCACACAGTACAAGTGTTACCCTACTGCTAAACCTCTAACAGCGTGAAATCGTTGGGTGAACAGCTAAGACATCACTGCAACTCCAAAATTCGCTGAAAGGCATGATAGTTGTAAGTGGCTTCAAACACAAGGGCACCCAAAACACACGGCATACGTGAAAAATTTTACAGCAAATTCACACTTGAGTCACAAAATTTTGACAGTTATAAAACAAGTGCGTTATTGTTGAAGACAGTGCCAATTACAGTAAAACATCGTATTATGTGCCAGAGGTACGACGGTGTACCGATGTCCACATTCGAAAAATCTTAATCTTATACACATATGGATTTTTTTTTAATTTTATTATTCTCAAATGTGCCGTCAAAACGCAAACGTTTTATCGACGCATAAATCTCTTAGAGCCGTTTGGCTTTAATTGGCTGGAAGCCAGTGGGACAGAATGGATTTAGCTCCTAGGCGTACCTAGGTTGTCGGCGGCGTCGACGGCAGGAAGCGACGATGCGGCGAGCAGTAGCAGCAGCAGCAGAGGCGCGAGCGCGGATGTGCAGGCTAGCGGCCGACGGCGTCTCGGCGGCTGGCACGCGGAGCGCCGACACATCGCGACGGCTGTGCAACGTCGAGCAGCGCGCGCCCCGACAGCCGAGACCAGACTGCTGAGCTGAGGCCGCGCGCCCGCCGCAGCCTGGCGCGGGTCGACGCCAGCGCCAGTCGCGGCGTCCGCTCGCACCACGCGCCAAGCCAGGCGCAGGCGAGGGGACGCTCAGCTGGAACACACTTTCTGTTGCTGCACGCCTCACGTCAGCTTAGCCACGTGTCGATATTGGTGTGGCATTACACGTGATCTGTTTGTTTCACACGCTGGAGGACAGCAGTGTGCAGTATCAGTTTACAGGCGCAGTTTCTCTCGCAAAATACTGATACTAATCAGGATACAAATTTGACCTCAAATTGGTACTTAATAAGACAAAAATAGACTGTTAGGAAACTACTAAAGTAAATGTGTTTATCGAGCACATAACATGATTTAACGATAGAAAGTATTTATCTATAATGTTTCTACTTTCGACACCGTTCCTCACAAGCGTCTTCTACCCAAACTGCGCGCCTATGGAATATCGCCTCAGTTGTGCGACTATATTCGTGATTTCCTGTGAGAACGGTCACAGTTCGTAGTATCAGTCATCGAGTAAAACAGAAGTAATATCCGGCGTTCCCCAAGAAATTGTTATAGACCCTCTATTGTTCCTGATCAGTATTAACGATATAGGAGACAATCCTAGTAGCCGTCTTAGGTTGTTTGCAGATGATGCTGTCATTTACCGTCTTCTAAAATCATCAGATGACTAAAACGAATTGCTAAATGATTATATAAGATAACTGTATGGTGCGAAAAGTGGCAATTGACCCTGAGTAAATAAAGGTGTGAAGTTATTCACATGAGTACTAAAAGCGATCCGTTAAATTTCGATTACCCGATAAGTCACACAAATCTGAAGGCTGCAAATTCAACTAAATACTTATGGATTACAATTACAAATAACCTAAATAGAAACGATCAAATAGATAATGTTGTGGGTAGAGCAAACCAAAGAATGCGATTCATTGTCATAACACTTAGAAGGTGCAACAGGTATTGTAAAGAGACTGACTACACCACGCTTGTCCACCTTATTCTGGAGTATTGCTGTGCGCTGTGGGATCCGCATCAGGTGGGGATGACAGATAACATCGTGAAATAGGAAGAGATAGAGCCACGGACATGATGCGTATATTGGAGTGGGAATAACTAAAACAAAGGCGTTTTTCGTTGCAACGGTGTCATCTCGTGAAATTTCAATCGCCATTCTTCTCCTCCGATTGTGAAAACATTTGTTGGCATCCACCTACATAGGGAGAATGATCATCACTATAAAATAAGAGAAATCAGGGCTCGCACAGGAGACTTTGAGTGCTCGTTTTTCCTTCGAGCCTTTCGAGAGTGGAACGGTAGTGAGACAGCTTGAAGGTGGTTCATTGACCCTCAGCCTGGCACTTTATTGTGAATGGCAGAGTAATCACGTAGATGTAGATGTAGAAACATTGTTTTTCCCCTAACGTCAGTCAGTTTATACCGATGTCGACAAAAACGATACCGATTGTATTATATTAGATATACTTAGTTCCACAGACCCATTGCGAGGAGTTTTTCAAGGATGTATCACATTTCCCTTCACGAATTAGAAATAAATAAAAAACCTAAAAATCTTAACCTATTTTCATTTAAGAACTAATAACAAACAAAAATCTTGTTTATATCCAGCACACTGAGTTACAAATGGTAATTACTTGAAGAAATACAGGAACCAAGCACCTTTTTTGTACAGCTTTATTTTATACAAGACAGCGTTTCGACCTTTCACCCATCTTCTGCTTGGTTAATACGTATTGATCTTCATCAAGATAATGTTTCTAAGGATGTCACTGTGATTGGGTCACCTGTCCTTTATTTTGTTTGTTCTGTTCTGTAAGGAGAACAAAACGCAGCTGCAGTATTAAAAGTGCTGTCAAAAAAACGAATATACTGATCTAAATATATTGCGCAAGTTGAAGATTGATGAAAGCGCGAAACGTGTCCTTGCATAAAATAAAGCTGTACTAAAGTGTCAGGTTGATGTTTTTCTTGAACTACACTCTAAGGCAAAAAAAAAGACCCAATACGGAGGATGCTTTAAGGGTGCCGCTGATGACAATCGGAGGGATTCTTCTGCGAAAATAAATGGCACCCCAGACCGTCATTCATGGTCGTCGGCCTGTATGGTGGTTTCCCACTGCTGCTCAAAAAATGTTCAAATGTGTGTGAATTCCTAAACGACCAAACTGCTTAGGTCACCAGTCCCTAGATTTACACACTAATTAAACTAACTTATGCTAAGAACAACACACACACCCACGCCCGAGGGAGCAAGATGGCGCGCCACTCCGCGCGGCCCTCATCTGTTCGAGGCGTTAACTCAGGAGTGTCTCCAGACACGTCTTTGATGCTCAGCGGATCTCATTTCGAAGCGGGGCTCATCACTGAATGTGATTCTAGTCCAGTATGAGTGGAAGACGTGTCACGAGGCGCCACGGACAGAGATGGGATATCAACCTGACTGCCACCCACTATACGGCCCGACAACAAGGAGTGATGGTTTTTAGGTGCCCTTTGGCTGTCATCCGCTGCACAGCGGCACGTCGACAAGCCGTCCTGGACTTACTTTTCAGTAAGACAATGCCAACCAGCACACGTCTTCTAACAACGAAAGTGACACAGAATCTATATGAAGATTATTCTTATTTCAATTACTGATTCCACGAACGGAGATGTTCATATGAAACAAGAAGACATACCCTTTACCACAAATTTCATTATTGAATAAATAAACTGGCAAGCATTAATTCATATCGTCAGTTCCTCGAAGGGCCTTCTGCAGGACGTTGTTGAGATCAGAGCACAGGTAACTTGCATTACTCGCTGCTGGAATAAGAAAACTTGATACTGTCGAGTTACCCCAAAAAATGATCTCGAATGACATTGTGGAATGAAAGTAAATGAAGTAACCAAATTTTTTATTTTTATATCGGCTGTATCTGAAAACACATTGACTAAAGATTGTTTAGACACTTCATCAGTGCTGAGGTATGTTCCCTCCTATTGAATCTATAAGTAGATGAAGCACTTGTGGGTACCGTTTGTATCACGTGCAAGCACTACACAAAATAAATTACTTCTGGGGTTTGGCTTGCACAAATTTTTTATGTACTTTTTTAATTTTTTTTTGTTAGGTTAAAAGAGCTGCTCCATACGGTCAGTGGAGATTTAAGTCGCGTAGAGCACATCAGCCACTTTATTCACAGAGGAGTACATTCGTCCTTGCTGACTGAAAACAGAAAATATTAATATGCAGTCAGTTAACTCAGGAGTGTCCATGATAACGTCATAGAGTTTGTCTTGTATTCTAATGTTTATAATGTACATATAGTACTGGGAAGGAAAGCTGTTTGAGACCAGAATTGAATAGCATCAAAATCTTAAATTTCGTTTGAGATACCCAGTGCGATTCTGCTAAGATGTTCACGTCAGATATATCCTGATCAGTTAAAAATATCGTGCTTCTGTTTTCAGCCAACTGAATTGCAAAAAGTCACAGTTATTGTGATTACAGAGACGCTGATATCAACTTCGCTTTTTCAAATAGAGCAATAGTAATTTCTGCTGCTGGTGTCATAGTTCTAAAAGAGAAAAATTCAACGTCGTCTCTCTGGTACCACGCGCCGCGGAATTTGAATCCCCGCCAGACGTTAAGGACGTCGAAGACCCCTAGAGGTCTCTGCACCATCGCGCTGTAAGCTGTGGCGGCGCGCACCTCCTGGCCCGCTTTTAGTGTGAGGGCGCCACAGTGGAACACGTGGTTCCAGCGGCCAATAGTGGCGCCCCCGATAGACTACTTACGCGCCTGCCTCTCGCTCAGCCAGCAAGGCCAACCACTTTGCCTCTCACCTCTCTGATGTTTTTTCCATACCAGATGATCCCCAATTTGATTATTCCCTCTTCCATGACGTCATGGACGGTACGAATACCTCTGTTCCTCCCCTTGCTCCTACCTTCCAATACTTGGGCCACACACCACCATCTGAACTTAACACTCCCATCACTACACAGGACATCAGCCTCACACTCCGCACTAAATGCAACACTGCTCCCGGCCATGACCACATAACCTACTGCCACCTCAAACACTGCCCTCCCTCCTTCCTTTCAGTCCTTGCCACCCTCTACAATGTCATCCTTGCCACTGGCTTCTACCTCGCCCTGTGGAAAACCTCCCATATCCTGATGTTCTCCAAACCCAACAAGCCTCCATCTGATGCCTCTTCCTATCGTCCTATCTGTCTCACATCGGTGTTCAGCAAGCTCTTGGAATCCATCCATATCCGGCGCATCCACCACCACCTCCACCAAAACCACCTCCTCCCCAACACCCAATGTGGCTTTCGACCTTCCTTCTCTGTCGATGACCAACTCCTCCGCCTCACTCATCTCCTCTCCCTCCAGCTTAATTCCTGTCGCTCCACCACTTTTGTCTCCCTCGACCTCGAAAAGGCCTACAACCGTGTCTGGCATCCCGGTCTCCTGTTTAAACTCCAAACCTACGCCCTTCCTGTCAACTACATCTGACTCATGGCCTCCTTCATCTCCTGCCGCCCCTCCTATGTTACCATCCATAATGACAATTACCACACCTTCTAACCCTCTACAGGTGTGCCCCAGGGCTCTGTCCTCTCCTCTCTCCTCTACATGGCAGATATGCCCCAACACCCCCTCCCCTCCAGTACACCTCTTGCAATATACCAATGACACCGCATTCCTCGTCCTCCTCCTACCTTCCAACGGTCCCGACGTCTTCTCCAGAATCAACTTGACCTTTTTGCCGCCTGGTGTAACCAGTGGCTCCTGAAAATCAATCCTTCCAAGACCCAGGCAATCATCGTAGGTCATACCACTCGCTCCTTCCGACTCCTGGATTTCTCCCTTACCATCTGCACCTGTCCTGTCCCCCTCACCCCCACCCTCACCTACCTTTGCCTCACCATTGACCGTCACCTCACCTGGATCCCTCATCTCCGCCCCATCCAATCCAAGGCCCACAACCGCCTCCGACTCCTCAAACTCCTCTCTGGCCGGACATGGGCTTGCATACCTCTACCATCCTCCACACCTACAAATGCTGAATCCATCCAATCCTCTGTTATGCCAGCCCCGCATGGATATCTGCCTCCCCACCCCAAATTCTATAAGTCCCTCCGGATCGTTGAGCGTCACGCACTCCGCCTCGCCTTCCGTATATGCCTACTTTCCCCCAAGCTCCTCTCCTCTTCTGTCCCTGCCCCCTGCCACGCCTTCACTGTTGTGTCCTCCTTACCCTCCATCTCTGCAGTCTTTGTCTCCTTTCCCAATGTGGCTTCCATTGGCTTCCCCTCCCGGATGATGCCCTCTCTCCCTCCATCTATCCCTCCTATCAACTCTGATCCTCACCCACCCTCCTTTCCTCCGACCTTTCCCTGAGATCCCTCTTCCCCTCCCCTTCCATTGCGTTTTCTCTCGCCAAACCACTCCCTACCTCCCTTCTCCCCCACCCAAGGCCTTTTGTATTCTTCTCCTCTGCCTTCTCCACTCCCTGTCGCATCTGCCGAGCCTCCCCCACCCCTCTTATGGGTCTTCATCCTCCATTGGTTCCTTTCCCCCTCCCCTCCTTCGTCCCTGTCGCGTCTTCCCAGCCCCCCCCCACCCCTCTTATGGGTCCTCATCCTCCATTGGCTCATTTCCCCCCTCCCCCATTCGCTATTTCTCTCCTTCCCCCCTTTTTTATTTTCCCTTCATCTGTCCAGTTTCCCCCCACCTGCTCTCGGCTGTAGTATGTGATATTTGCCAACCTTTTAGTGCAGTGTTCCAGTGAATGTTCAGTGTTGTATCGTCTTTCCAAGTGTTGCGAACAGAAACCATGCTATCGCTGGGTGTGAATTTTATGTCTTTTGTGAACAGAAACCAGACTGTCGCCGTGTTTTTTAATTGTCTGACTATTATTTTACCTGTATGCTTCATATGTATTTTATTAGCATCATTATACCTCTGTCCTGTGTTTTAAGTTCCACGATTTTTTCGCCACGTTACCATTTCCGTCTCCGATTTTATCGCCAGTTTTTATTATATATTTATCTTCACCTTTTTAAGACGAAGTCTGTAGGCTGAAGAGCGGCATACTAAGCTGCTGTCAGCCCGCCCACTTCGGGGGGAATCGAAGTTCAATAAAGAAAAAAAAAGCTCAGCCAGCCAGTCTAATCTCGCGTACGTCCGAGGACACATCGCCTCACGTTAGACAACTTACTTACTTTCTTGTTCTGTGTACGAGTGGACGTGTTTGTTAGGTTTCAGTTGTGGCGTAGCAAGACAGCCACGCCACTCGGAAGTAGCCGAAAGGCACGCGTTAAGCTCACGCAGATGGGCGTGAGGTCTGAAACAGGATACGTAATGCATGCTATAAAGAAAAGTGCGTAGCTGCTGTGATACTTAACTTTAATCCATCATTTGTATACAGCACTCTTGATGATACAAGTGAGACTCTCTCCAGGAATGGTTAATGGCGCCTTGCTAGGTCGTAGCCATGGACTTAGCTGAAGGCTATTCTAACTGTCTCTCGGCAAATGAGAGAAAGGCATCATCAGTGTAGTCGCTAGCAAAGCCGTCGTACAACTGGGGCGAGTGCTAGTACGTCTCTCTAGACCTGCCGTGTGGTGGCGCTCGGTCTGCAATTACTGACAGTGGCGACACGCGGGTCAGACATGGACTATTGGACCGCGGCCGATTTAAAGCTACCACCTAGCAAGTGTGGTGTCTGGCGGTGACACCACATTCCTCCCCCGCAAATCGGCGAACGGTCGTGTTATAAGGTTTCCGCCCGCCGTGGGGAGGGCCCCATGTTGACGTATGCGATGAGGTGGGGAGCCTAACAACAGGCGAGGCTGTGCCACCCGCACCCGGCCATTCGGTCCGAGGGGAGCTAGGAAACGCCTGGAAACCTAGTCCAGGGTGCACGTCAACATGCGGTGTATGCGCCCGTAAAGAGACAGGAGGGGCCGAAGGGTCGACCTCCATTGCGTCGGGGTATCCGACGCGCGATGACGCCATGTGGTCCGGAGCAGGCAAGAGTTCCATGCCTGAGGACAGCTGGTCACGGGAAGCGATCGGCGGCGCGCTACCCAGGGAGGCGTCCGGCGGCTGCAGCGAAGCGTCCACTGCGGGCGGCGCCGGCGGGAGAACAGGCGGCGGCGGCGGCGGCGGCGGCGGCGGCGCGTCGCCATGGGGCAAAATGGCAGGCATCGTCGGTAACACCTGGGGATGAGGCGAGCCAGTAGATGGGTCCCCAGGGCGCTGACCGGACGGCACCGTCGCTGAAAGCAGACGGGGAGCGGCAGAACCCGTGCGACGACATAGGCGCAGCTGATTGAGATGCCGACGCACCTCACCAGAGGCCCTCAAAACCAAATACATCGCGCGGCCGAGGCAGCGAAGAATGCGCCCTGCGAGCCAACGCCATGAACCGCGATAGATGCGATGGAATACAACGTCGCCAGGAGCAAAGGCAGGAGTCTGCCGCTGCACAGAAACCTGATGCGGCGGATGCAGCAAAGACATCAAGGTTCGATGAGGACGACCATGGAGCAACTCAGCCGGCGAGCGACCATCTCGGGGCTGAGAGCGATACGAGGACAAAAAGAGCAACAACGCGTCCTCCCGAGAATGTGACTCTTTCAACTTCAACATCTGTGACTTGAAAGTCCGGACCAATCGTTCAGCAGCACCGTTTGACTGTGGCGAAAACGGCGCGATGTCAGATGTTGAATACCATTGGCCTTGCAGAATGACTGAAATTCTGCAGACATGAATTGTGGACCATTGTCGGAAACAATAGTCTGTGGAAGACCTTCTATGCAAAAGATAGCAGATAACGCTTGGATGGTGGCAGAAGACGTCGTGGAAGACATCTTGACAACAAAAGGAAAATTACTGAAGGAATCGACCACAACCAACCATCGAGCATTCCAGAATGGACCAGCAAAATCTATGTGTAAGTGTTGCCAAGGGGAAGTAGCTTTTGGCCATGCAAAGAATTTCCGCGGTGGCGCGGATTGTTGTTCGGCACACGCCATGCAAGAAGAGCACATATTCGTAATCGCAGCATCGATTCCGAACCAAGTACAGTGCTGACGAGCAAGTTGTTTCGTCCGCACTATACCCCAATGTCCTTGGTGGAGAAGCTTTAAGACAGAGGACTGTAATGAACGTGGGACGACGACCCTAGACTGATTATCAGAACGCAACAGCAAAACACCACGTCGAACAAAAAGTCTCTCCTTGTGAGCAAAAAATCGGCGAACCAACGGATCCTCGATCCGGGACTTGGACAAGGGCTATTGCGTAGCAACAAAACGCAAAACGGTAGCAAGGACAGGGTCGGCAGCTGTGGCTGCAGCTACACGACGAAAATCAATCGGAAACGATTCTACCACGTCATCGGTTTCCGCATCAATGAACATGCAAGCAAGTTCGGAAGAATCGAATGCTTTATCCTCAGCAACAGGCAAACGGGACAACGCATCGGCGTTTCCGTGCTTAGCAGTAGACCGATACAAGACATCGTAGCGGTACTGCGAGGGGAAAATAGACCAGCGAATGAATTTCTGCGCTGTACGTGGAGGTACAGGCTTGTTCGGATGAAAAAGCGATGTCAAAGGTTTGTGGTCTGTGAAGATGGTAAAGGGACGACCATACAAGAAATCATGAAATTTTGTAACACCAAACATGAGAGCCAAAGGTTCTTTCTCTATCTGGGAATAATTTCTTTGCGCAGACGACAGCAATTTGGACGCAAAGGCAATAGGGCGATCATGCGAGCCATCTTTGTGCGCAAGCACAACACCAATCCCGAAATCCGATGCATCTACCATCAACAAAAGGGGTTTCTGGGGATCGAATGGCGTAAGGCAAGTATTTGAAAGCAACGCCGATTTCAACTGGCGAAAGGCGCGTTCGCATTCCGTCGACCAGACGAACAGAACACCCTTACGGCGTAAGCGATGAAGCGGAGCTGAAATGGAAGAGGCATGCGGAATACTTTTATGATAATAGTTAAGTTTTCACAACACACTCGGTAGCTGCTTCAAATTCTGCGTCGAAGGCGAGTCCTGTATGGCACGGAGGTGCTCTGGACTCGGATGTATGCCTTGTGCATTGATTACATGTCCCAGATATGGCAAGTCACGAGCAAAAAACACACATTTGTCCTTCCTCAAGCGAAGACCATTCCGTCGCAAGACCTGAAATAACGTTCGGAGATTTTGTAAATGTTCTGCGGCCGTCTTTCCGGAGATTACAATACCGTCCAGATAGTTTGCAGCAGTAGGGACCGACGCACAAACAGTTTGTAAATATTGCTGAAACAATACAGGGGCGGATGCACACCCGAATGGCAGTCGTTTGAATCTGTACAAACCAAGATGCGTGTTAACCTCTAAGACGCGCTGGGATTCTTTGTCCACCGGTATTTGCAAGTACGCATCTGCTACGTCCAACTTTGAAAAATATTGACCCGGGCACAGTTTGTCAAAAAGATCTTCTGGGCGGGGCAAAGGAAAAGTTGCAGTCACAAGTTGTGGATTCACTGTTGCCTTGAAGTCTACGCAAAGTCTCAATTTTCCGGAAGGTTTCTGCAAAATTACTAAGGGTGAGGCCCAGAGAGAAGCCTGCACACGTTCAATTACACCTTGTGATTCTAAATCATTTAATGTTCTTGCGACCTCATCACGCAATGCGTGGGGAACATTGCGCGCTCTGAAAAATTTCGGTTGCACGTTCACTTTCAGTTCCAAATGTGCTTCATAGTTCTTAGCCCAACCAAGGCCTGGTGCAAAAATGTCTGCAAATTCCTCACATAGATGAGAAACACTGGCTTAAGGCACAGTCTGGTTCACTTGTAGGACCTGATTTACGATAGACAAGTTAAACAACTGAAATAAATCTAAACCAAACAAGTTCACTGTAGAAGAAGAACGAAGAACGTAAAAAGACACAAGTTTTGTTTGTCCCTTGTATGTTGCAAGAAGGCTGCACTGTCCTAACACAGGGATATTCTGTCCTGAATAACTAGTGAGCTGAACATTCGCGGCACGCAACAGAGGTGCGCCCAGTAGTTTGTATGTGGCGTGATTGAGTAGTGAAACTGCAGCTCCGGTATCGAGCTGGAGCGGGATCATGTTGCCATTAATTTCTAAGTCTACAAAAAGTTTATTGTCCTGCGGACGACAAGAGCGACTGTCTCGTGCAACGTGAACTGTTTCTGGGACAGAAGCACTTGCGACTTGACGGGATTTCCATCGACGTCGACGTACACGTTTTGTGGGACGAACACAGTCACTGTTAGAGAGAGTAGCACTGGACGGTGTGAAATTAACTACATGAATGTCCATGGGCGAAGGTACACGAGCCTGAGTATTCTTCGTTTGATTCCGGCGCGAAGCAAAGGGCCTGGAATGTTTGGTAGTGTCCGAGCTAAGCTTTTTCTGGCAAACCCTTTGAACATGTCCTTTTTTATTACAGAAAAAGCAAATAGCGTGGCGTGACGGGCAATTTTCACGCGAATGTCTAGTTGCACACCGCGGGCATGATTTCAGCACTGCATTTGCTTGCTTTCGCGGGACACGTGGATTCGCGGACGTGCGCGAGGGCAGTTTACAGTTCCGTGCAGCTCGCCCGGCGGGCCGGTTAATGTGACACACAGCTGGCGAAGTTTCAAATGATTCCTGAGCAAAGTCAAGTGTGTTTTGCCTATCAAATATGTCTATCACTTGTTGAAGGGAGGGATTGACTAGTTTCAAAATCTGTTCCCGTATGCGAACATCAGAAACGTTCTGTGCAATTGCATCACGCACCATAGTATCTGAATAAAGGAGTGCACAGTCACATTCAAAAGCACAATCCCTTGTAAGGCCTTGCAAAGTTGCAACCCACTCCCGATTAGTCTGACCGGCCGTACGTTTTGTACGAAAGAACATATACCGTTTTGCAACGACATTGACTGTTTCCTTGAAATAGGCATCTACAGCAGACAAAATTTCTTCATAGGACAGAGTTGCTACGTCGCGTCGGGGAAACAATTTCACTATCACACGGTAGGTGGACACACCTACACACGAAAGCAAAAACGGCTGCCGCTCATTACGTTGAATTCTGTAGGCGGCGAGATGGAATCCAAATTGGCGTGACCACTCCGTCCATGTTTCCTGGGCTGAATCATATGGACGGAATTGGGGTGCAACAGCATGTTGTGGCTGCGGTAGCGATGAAGCGGCGGCTGCCGCATCGGTGTGCAGTGCACGTTGATCCTGGACGAGTTGTCCAAGGGCATCCAATAACGCCTGCGTCAGCTGATTCTGCAAGCGATAAAATTCGGACAGTACATCTGGAGATTGTGGCGAAGCCATGACACAAGTAATTTAAGCAAGTAGAAAGAACACTTTTACACTCGTCGCCAAACTGTTGTGGCGTAGCAAGACAGCCACGCCACTCGGAAGTAGCCGAAAGGCACGCGTTAAGCTCACGCAGATGGGCATGAGGTCTGAAACAGGATACGTAATGAATGCTGTAAAGAAAAGTACGTAGCTGCTGTGATACTTAACTTTAATCCATCATTTGTATACAGCACTCTTGAAGATACAAGTGAGACTCTCTCCAGGAATGGTTAATGGCGCCTTGCTAGGTCGTAGCCATGGACTTAGCTGAAGGCTATTCTAACTGTCTCTCGGCAAATGAGAGAAAGGCATCGTCAGTGTAGTCGCTAGCAAAGTCGTCGTACAACTGGGGCGAGTGCTAGTACGTCTCTCTAGACCTGCCGTGTGGTGGCGCTCGGTCTGCAATTACTGACAGTGGCGACACGCGGGTCTGACATGTACTAATGGACCGCGGCCGATTTAAAGCTACCACCAAGCAAGTGTGGTGTCTGGCGGTGACACCACAGTTTCCTTGTGACGCCGTTGTTCGATCTTGTTGTTGTTCGTTTGTCCTTCGTTGGTCGTGTTCGTCCTCTTCCGTTGTGTTGTTGTTCGCGGGCCTCTCCGCGGGTCCCGCCGCGCTTTCCGTCATTTCAACCCCGTACTGTCCCGGTCGCAGTTACAACAGTCTCGTTCTTCAAAATCTGATTTTTTTTCAAAGAAATTAAAATACTTAGAACTTAATATAAACTGTTTCGAACATGAAACCAGTTTCTGCCTTAAGCATAAATTCCTGTTGTTATACGGTAAAGTCGCGTCAGGCTGATGTGCCGCATCAGCGTGACGTAGCTAACAAAGTCTACTTACAAAAGAGGTAGAGTAGCTAGAATTTTAACTTAAAGCTGATACTAACCACACAGCTATATGTGGCTACACCGGCACACCAAGTGGGAGGCAAAGAAAGGATGCGGTATTTAATGATGATATTTCAGTAAATTACATTAGCAAATTGCATATCAAAATTTTAATGGACTTGTAAAACAGGTGCTGAGGAACAACGATTGTCAAATAATATCTCCACGTCAAGAGTTTGTCAAGATGTACACAGACATTGATATATTATATCAGCAACCGCAACAAAAAGGAAATTACAAAATAATGTGGTCGTAAACATTTCCTTAAAATTCCAATAATTTCATCAGGTGTTCAAAGTGCCAACTGTGTACTGCAATAAACATCTGCAGTCACTGGTGAAAGGACTTCTTGGCGGACTGAAGGAATTCCTTCGATATAATTGCACTTGCTGCGTTATTCGATGTCTTACATCCTGCTGAGTCTTCGGAACTTATGCACAGACTTTATCTGTGAGTTTAATCCCAGATAAGCAGAAAGGAAGATTACGGTTTATGATCCCGTCGACATGGACGTCATTAGAGACGAAGCAAAAGCACGGACGGTTTCATGGATTTGGGAGGAAATCGGTCACGCCCTTTCAAAAGGAACCATCCCGGCATTTGCATGGAGCGATTAAGGGAAATCACCGAAACTCTAATTAAGGATGTTCAGCGGCGGATTTGAAATGTCGTCTTCGCAAATGGGAGTCCAGTGTGCTAACCACTGCACCAGGTCACTCCGTTACGGAAATAAGTCTAGTGGCTTCAAACCAGGAGCATTGGCTGGCACACTTCACGGCCTTTCTAGAAACCAGGAAAGAACTGGATGTGCTCTTCCCTTGCCGGAAGCGATTGTTGACCCGGGCGCCCATCGTGCTGTTACATCATACATCTACGAATTTCAGTGGTACATCCTCTTGAAGAGTAGATGGCACTTCGATAAGAAACTATGCGAATTTTTTATTCGTTAACGATACTTCAATGAAGTGAGGACCTATAATGTTGTCTCCATTGATGCCGCACCAAACGTTCGTGCTTCACTCCCCCGGTACTCACTTTACCTGAGACATCGCGAATTCTCAGCGGTCTAATAAGGCATATTTCTTACATTAGGCTTAACATTATTTGTAATGATAGCTTCATCAGTAAACAGAATCCTTTGAAGAAAGAGATGGTTGTCTTGATGTCGCATCAGACTCGAGTAACAGAATTTCTTATCCCTTCTGCAGTCCCGCCAGTTTGTCTGTTGGTGAAGTGACACATAATAGGATTGGAAACTGTTTACACACATCGTAATGAATGAAAACAATGTATACAAATCTGTAAGATACAACTTCTACAATTTTAGGTTACCTACGTCGAAAATCCAGCATCATTATGTTGCAATGTTGACTGCTTGTGTTCACGAAGTAGTGAAGGGTATATAAAGCACTTTTTTGACATGCAGGGTGTCCCGCTACGAATGGTCAGTACTCAGGGATGTGGCAGGAACGATCATTCGAAGCTAGAAGTCTGCTACACATGGACTCTAAAATGCATATCTTATGGGCTATGAGAAATGATGTGTTTCACACTGGAGTAGGTGAAGAAGTGCTCACAGCTCGTAAGGCATGCATTTTAGACCCATGTTTACTGATTATTTTTCTCTTGTTTCGGTCAAACTCCGACTTTCATAATATGGAAAGCAAAGAGCTTGCAGCAGAAGAGATTTGTTTCTCATTATCGAAGTAGAAGTAGTGGTCATAGCTCTAAGGCTATGCATTTTGGAGCCCATTTTAATAGACTTCCTTGCTTCAAGTGATTGTTCCAACCATATCTCTCAATACTGGCCATTCCTCCCGGGATATCCTGAATATTCACATACGATAAGCCGACACACACACACACACACACACACCACATGAAAAAGTTTTTGCCACTTGCAAGTCTGTATTCAAAGATATTTGACATATAAGAGTGCCAGAAAATAAATATCGCAGAGATGTTTCAGTAAGTACATTGATGTGACAGTAACAGATTTGCAAAGATAACCGTTTCATTACGTGCAACTTACTTTCAGTGAGGCCTGATTATCATTCAAATAAATAAACTAGTTTGTTCGAAAATGTTACAGAAATGATATTGTGTAAAATTGTGGTACACACAGGCAACAAAATAAATGATGAATAACACTTGTGCACAAATAAATATTGCGACAGTGGATATGTCATTAATTGTAACAGTTAATTGAAAGTTTAAATTAATGTAACGAATATACTAATGTATGAACAAGCAGGCTACTATACTTTAGTGCAGTATTTCATGTTGTGTTAGTGTCTGGTTATTGTTATTGTCAAAGGGAGTAAATCGCAACAAAATGACGCTGGATTTTCAACGTGATAGCTGTCTGAAGATGACCCTGTCGGTTCGAAACAGGCAAAGACGCTGTTTCCGTAGATGAATTGCATTATCAGCGGTGGCTGGTTGCCGTTTTCCTCTCTGCAAGACTCAACTGTATTAAATTCAAGAGTATTTTAGGATATTCTTCAGACGCGCTACAAGATGTGTGTGTGTGTGCGTGCGTGTGTGTGTGTGTGTGTGTGTGTGTCCAGTAATTCTTCTACGGGTAGAAAACAACCACATTTGGTCAATAACTGCAGTAGGCAGATGGTACTCAGTCACAGAAAATTTCAACACGCACTTAAGTGAAGTCAAATTCTTGTTGAGTAACAAAACTGAATAGAGCAAAAACAAATTTAAAATAATCTGAGAAATTTACAATGAATCTGGAAGTAAGGTTTAGCACTGCAGTCTGGGAGTTATAGGAAGTTAAGGGCTCCAGTAAAATCGATAAACAGCCCAAACACATCTGCACAGAGAATGACAGAAAGAGGCCCAAAACAATGAATTTGGATTTCCGAATTTGTTTCTCTGCAAAATATCGTAATATTGTTCCTCCTGTCAATCATAACACGAACATCAAAATGAGTAATATTAATATAAGTGGTAACGGAACAGAAAATTTGCTAAAATTGCTAAATAGAAGAAAGACAGCTTGGTCCCATGAATATACGTGAAATCCTATATTATGACTAAGACATTGCTTCTCTTGTCATAGCAGCTGGTCACAGGTTTGTGGAGCAACAATCCGTTAAAAGTGATTGGAAAAACGCATGTTTTTTTCATTTTCAAAACGCTTCTCAGACTGATGCTTATAACTATAAACCTATATCGCTCACACAGGTTTATAACTACGCAAGACACTTAACACTTGCGTATTCTGATAATGGCTCTGAGCACTATGGGACTTAACATCTTAGGTCATCAGTCCCCTAGAACTTAGAACTACTTAAACCTAACTAACCTAAGGACATCACACACATCCATGCCCGAGGCAGGATTCGAACCTGCGACCGTAGCAGTCCCGCGGTTCCAGACTGCAGCGCCTAGAACCGCAAGGCCACCACGGCCGGCGTATTCTGATAATTTCAGGTTATCAAAATTTTCTTTAGTTGATGCAATATGAGCCCCAGAAATAGCGATCTTGTGAGACTCGCCATGCTCATTCATATGATCTGAAGAAGGTAAATGTTGACGTCAAGTAGAAGGTATCATCCTTGAACGGCAGAAGGCTTTTGAGAATTAGATACAGTTATACACTACTGAAGAGTGAAAAAAATACAAACTTACGGAGTACGGAATGCTAATTTTCTTTGTAGTCCCTTAAATGATGTGGAAATGGTATCAGGTGGTCACGAGAACCTCCATCGCTGACGTAAGCAATGAGAGTGACGTGTTGTTTATGTGGCACTCGGTTGTATGGTACCAACACAGTTAGATGATTCGAAGTCGAGATGTGATGCAATGGCACAAAAGTGGTAACATATATCGAAATGCTCATAAAAACGCCACCAGTAAAGTTTCCCAATTTGTTAGCATATCGAGAGGAACTTTCCGTCGTGTCTACAAGGAATGGTATAGCATTTGCAACAATGTAACCCGGTGTAAGAACAACGGTCGTGAAATGATTGTAGCCGACAGGGCCCGGAGATCAGTGTCACGCCTTGTCAAAACATTAGGTTCCAATTCCACAGGAGCTACTGCTGTAGGCGAATGTATAAGTATTACAACTAGTTTATGAGCAAACATTGTGAAAGGGTCTGCAAGTAGTTAACATTGGGAGTCGGACAGAGCGCAAAAGGCCTCGGAAAGGTCACTGCTCACAGTGGCACTTAAAGGCTGCCCGTCTTAAGTCGGCTAAACAGTACAGATGCTGGATGGTGCTTTACCGGAAGAGTGTCGTGTGATCTCACGAGTCGCGGTTTTGTCTCTTTTCAAGTGATGGAAGGCGTGGAGTCCACAGGCGGCCCAATGTGACGTTTAAACGGCACTATGTGGAGATTGTAGTTCCTGCTGAAAAAAAAAAAGAGGTTTAAATGGCTCTGAGCACTATGGGACTTAACTACTGAGGTCATCAGTCCCCTAGAACTTAGAACTACTTAAACCTAACTAACCTAAGGACATCACACACATCCATGCCCGAGGCAGGATTTGAACCTGCGGCCGTAGCGGTCGCGCGGTTCCAGGCTGTAGCGCCTAGAACCGTTCGGCCACTCCGGCCGGCGTTCCTGCTGCAGGTGGCTTTGTGTTGTTTCAGTAGGTGTTTGTCGCATCAAGAGTCCGTCACAGTCGTACAGGTTGCCATAAATATGGATCATAGCGGCACAACTGTGTTGGTGCCAGCAGCCTTTGCTAAGAGTTGTGACGTCACCTGACCAAGGCCGAGGCCCCACGAGAGAAGAAAAGCCGCGGCGTGTACGTCACAACATGTGCCACTGCCGGTCTTACGAGTGCCAAGAGCCGGCTCCGGCGAGGAGCGAGTAACTACAGTTTTTCTGACAAGTTTGGTTTATATGCTGGCAAGTTCTCGGTAGCGTAAGAGAAACTGAGACCGTTGATCGGTACGTTTTCAATTAGATATTGATTTCCTGTGGGCTCTGTATGGAGCCGAGCATTCCTCAAGTCTGGCGGACAAGCCTACTAGTGTGACACTGCAAGTTCCTTGCAGGGCACGTATACCTCATTGGCCGAGCACGGTAATGCCCTACCCATGACAGCACAAGCCACACCCATTATTTGTGTAACAATCTTTGCGTACCAAACATTCCTCCTTCTATGACATCATGTTGATGAGGAATTTAAAAATTCCAGAGGGCACTTGCAAGAAGTTTAAATTTTTTTAGCTTCCCTTAAAAAATGAATGTGCTAATCAGAGAGCTTAAAAATGCAAGACGACACTAACTGAGGGGACTTTTAAAATATTTTTTTTTTGTTCATCAGAATGGAACAGCCTAGTACAGCGCAGTAGCTTTTAAGTTGAACGAAACAGCTAGTAAGTTCTAAATTATCTAATTATGCCTAAGTATTTTCACATCAAAAATTAAATAATCTTAACCTGTATTTATGCCATGTTCCAAAAAAAGTACTCTCAATATTACAGTTTTTTTCAAAAGCTACATAATCTTCTTCAACTGAATTTCTTAAATTAGTATCACACACACACACACACACACACACACACACACACACACACATACTCACATACACATTGGATTACAAGTCATTACATATCTACATCTTTATTATTTACCAAAAAAACTATAAGCAGCTAACATTCTTCCTCATCAGTACATTTCTATCTGTCATTTGCTTTATGCTCCACTAAAACGATTATTCCAAACACTTTACTGCCTGACTGGTAAATTTAACACGTCTGTATTGCATTTCACTAAAGAAATCTTAGTCAAATTTCATTTATCTCTCCCTCTCTCTCTCTCCATCTCTATTTCTCTATATAACAGTCACTTGAGTGAGGTATCGGTATTATACTACAGAGGTGAATGTGAAGGGAAAAAAAATAACAACAAAATACGTTAGATGTAAACTACATTTAAATTTTCACACAACAAATCATTTGTTAAAAAAAATGGTTCAAATTGCTCTGAGCACTACGGGACTTATCATCTGAGGTCATAAGTCCCCTAGACTTAGAACTACTTAAACCTAATCACACACATCCATGCCCGAGGTAGGATTCAAACCTGTGACCGTAGCGGCTTCGCGGTTCCAGACAGAAGCGCCTAGAACCGCTCGGCCGCAGCTGCCGGCCTATTTTTGCTTCACCATGTTAAAGATGGTAGAGTTTTCTGTTATGGTGCATCTATAATTTTGTCCACTCATCAATGTTAGTCAACTAAAAATAATGTTAGAATTCATCTCACTTGTTCATAACTGACTTAGGCATTGATATGTCTATTTAGTAGGATCTTCTGGGCACTGAAGCTTGGTGGGCCAATGCGCCAGTTGTCTAATAACAAGGCTGCCCTTGTGCTTATCTGTATCTATGTATGCTGGTCGTTGTACGCGATGCACTAAGGTGACTAGTAGTCTTTATGGTTTGACTAGCAGTTACAGAAACTTCACATTATTAGATCAGGTCAACACTAACGTGGAGGAGCGATTATAACGTGCAGTAGGTGCAGGTGTCCGACGGTGAATTACACATTCCTGACTTGGAGCGTCTACTAACATAGTGGTGGGCAAATGACTAGCAAATTTATACTGTGCGTTTGGACTTAAGGACGGTGATGAGAATGATGGCCGTCACATGTCATCAGTTACTGTGTGTGAAGAGTCTGATATCTTTGTTTTGAAAGTTTTTCTTTTTTTGTGATAACGTTCAAGGATGTCGCATATTAACAGTAAAGCCTATGATACAGTACAAGATACATTTTAGAAGTTACGCTTTGGGCATGAATTAATAATGGTGTCGCACGTCGTTGGTTTATTGCAGAAGTGTAAATTTATGTTTCTTTTGCAGCCGGTAGTAAGGCAGATAATGTTGATGCTAATAATGACTGTTTTACCACTTACTTGTATTCTAATTGTTATATTTCTTCTTCAGCCAAGATCCGCTATAACTGATGACATAATGAAATGTCAGCTTTCCTTATTCCGTTGGTGCTTGTTGAAATGTGCCCTGTGACTCAATAAATTACTGTTTGATTTATTGATTCAACCCTGGCTTAATATATGCGCAAAGTTTCGAAGACTGCTAATGGATATTAGTCTCTGAACTGACGCTGTGAGCATTAGGCATACTTTAAACATACAAGAGTGTGCCCTCTTTCATGCAAAATTGTAGTAGTTGTTTGATGAAGTAATTTAATCTGTGATCCAGTTTATTTTCAAAATATTAGCACATGAATCTATCAGGTGAACAAATTATACCAGTGCGTGAGGCTTCCACAATAATTACCAGAAAGGTGTCAGACTGATCATTCGCTGTTGCTTGAACATTTATTGGATCAGTTCTAGTTATCTCTAGCGATGACAGGATATGAACGCAGAACAGACTGCTGAATTTTAACTAACACGTTTATTTTGCAAAATTTTCGCTGAAACCAAAAAGATTCACACGTATTCCATATCAGTATAGACAAAGTAGGCTTTTGTTTCGTGAACGTACACATATCGAAACGTGATTTTCGGCAAATGTTAGAGCGTTGAGGGACGCATATATTATACATTATTGTTTGGTTAATGTTTTTAACGCTGGTATCAACTGAGATAATGAAGTGCTTTTTTTTTAATGGAACCGTATACTTTTTATAAGTGCACTGGATAGCTCTTGAGAAGACAGTTACATCGATATAGTTTTGTTAATGTTGACGTTGAAACCTGTCGTAAAAAATTCGAGAGACGTCCTAGAATGTGAAACCACAGTGGCCGGAAACGGCATTTGCTTTCCGAACACTGCCAAGCAGGCGTCTCGGATCAGGCTGCGTAGTTGAATACCTAAACGTAGGGTTGCTCTGAGAGAATAAAGCTTTATTTCTGATGGAACCAAGTTACGACCTAGATGCAGGTTCACCTACGAATGTCCTATACGGAAATACGACATAGGCTATAATTTAGTGCATCACAAAGGGCTTTGGGAACACTATTTCCCATTTGTACATCCTCCGAGACTAACATGATCTGAAACAGAGGAATCAACTATTCACTCTTCAACAATCAAGGGGTCTTATAAGCTCCAAAAAGTAATTACTGTATCAAATGTTTGAATGTTAGAAGGAAGATTTGACCTGTCTTTTCCTGTACGTGCTGTGTGCTTCTTAGAGGGAAAATATATGCGGTCGGACAACTGTCTCTACGTACACTGCTCTAAGTCATATCGTATGGGATATACTTGTTGAACTAAACACTTTATTAAAAATACTTTGGTGACCAATTTTGCACGACAAATTAAATACTCTTCTTAACGACGTCGTTTTATGCAGAAAATTAACCGCGTAATGACGCTGTTACCAGCTACGTACAATACACGCTGTCGACTTATTTGACATTGCAATGCAGTTTCGTACACACATAAATGAAATAAACAAATAACTAATAATCATTTGGTTACCACCCTAATCACATAACATAAATTTATTCTTCCAAAGTAATAACTTTATCCTTTATTTAAGCATGCGTTCAAATTCTTGACCACGGGCTGAAAGGCACATTTACAATCGCCTTTCGAAAGAACCAGGAACAGATGTAATTGCGGTGGATGACATGGTAGAGCATGCACTGGCTATTCGACGACACATATCGCCTGGCGTAGCTGGGACTTCGTCATAGACTAAATATTTGAGTGCACCCCAAAGAAAGACATCAAGAGGAGTCAAACCGGGGGACACCGCAGGCAATTTTACTACAGAATTTCGCCTTAACCAACGTCCAGGAAAGTTGTCATTCAGTATTTCTGCTGCAACATATGTTGTGTGAACTGGACAACCGGCATGTTGCAACCACATACACTGTTGAATTTCCAGTGGTACTTCTTCTGCAAGAACCGGCAGAGAGTTTATCAGAAAGGGTGGGTACGAACGTCCTACAAGAACGCCTGAGATGAAGTAACGTCCCACAGCGAAATATTCTATAATGCTACACCACACGTTCAGAATCCACGGCGGTTGTAGTTGCACCTAATCAAACCAGTGTGGATCTTCGGCTGCCCAGTAGTGCATGTTGCGAAAATTTACATTAGCGTGGTAGTGAACGTTGTGTTATCGTTAAATAGCACACATTGGAGGAAGTAGGATCATCTCTCAGTTGCTGAAGAGCAAACCGACAAATTTCTGTGCGACGTTAGACATCACGGTTGTCGAGTGCCTGATGTAGTGACAGATGATAGGGACGGAAATTCTGTCGATGCAAGATGCAAATGACTCTCGTCTTGCTGATTCCATATTCTTTGGCAATATGTCTCGTGCCACTGTGCCGATTCATTAGCGTGGTAGCTAGAACACTTTATTCGAGTTGTCTGTCAGTTGAAATCTTCTTTCTTGTCCACTTTTTGACGTTCAAGCAGCCTGTCCGCTATAGCGTCTTAATAATTCGAGCAATTTCCTGGCGCGCCGGACATGGCGATCTGGATAGATGGCTTTAATCGTTACACTGTTTTTACGTTATTTATTTTACACTCACCATATAAAAGTAGTATATCCAACTTCTTCTCATTGGTGTACATATCTGCATGCAACGAACGTTGAAGAAGAAATCAGCGGCCTGCAAGGCACACAAGTAAACAGGCAAATGTGTTGACATTCTGACACAGGGTAACACGAGAGCTCTGCTTAGCGGTATTGGCACCGCTAATGCTGATTCCGACCAACGTGTTCTCAAACTCTTAAGATATTTCTAGAAAGTTTTACGACAGGTTCAACGTTAACATTAACAAACGCTGTATCACTGTAATTGTCTTCTCAATAACTATAGAATGCAGTTATACAACGTATACGGCTCCATTAAAAAAAATGTATTGGTTTCAATATCTCCGTTTATACCAGTGCTAAAAACATCAACCAAACAAAAAAATACGGGCCCCTCGACGATCTAATATTTGCTGAAAACTGCGTCTCGATGTTTTCAACCTATTTAACTGCTCACGAAATAAAAGGGGTATTATATATAGTGACAAAGCTAACAAAGCGCCATCTGTATCCACCTTTGAAAAGGGAACGCTCAGAGCCAGAAGGCTCACTGTCAGTCTGGTGCAGATGTGTGAAGCAATCAGGCAACTATGCCACGGAAGCGCACTCCTGCTTCCTACAGCCAACTAAGGGGTGAACTTGCGCCATTCCGAGTGGCGGGATGGGCCTTTCAGAGAACTACCACACAAGTTGGACTTTCTGCGTCAGTTCTGCTACGATGCAGATATCTGTGACCACGTGAACATTTCCACATACCTAGACGAGCTTCTGGACGTCCTACAGAATTGAAGCCGGCCAGAATTGTCGTATTGTAAGGACAGCAATGGCAGATTGAAAAGCTACTACAGCAGAGACAAGAGGGATGTGAACCGAGGAGTGACAACACGAACTGTTGCCAACCGGTTATTAACTGTGGAACTAAGGGGACACACTCCTCTATCCCGTCTTCCACTCACGCTAGTGGATCAGTTGGAAAATAGAATGGCGCGCCGTGGTCTTCACTTATGAAAGCATAATCTGCCTGCACGCAAGTGATGGTCGTTAGAGCGTACGACGAAGACCTGGTGAGCGCTGTCTCGCATAGTGCATTCCTCCAAGACAGACTGTCCCCACTACAGGCCTTATAGTCTGCAGCGCAATAAGCTACGACTCTCGTTCACTTTGGGTGTTTCTGGAGGGGACACTAACCAGCGACTGATAAGTGCATAATGTTGTTAGGCTCGTTCTTTTGCTGCCCTGGCAACCGGAAGCTGATGTATTGTTGTAATAGGATAATATTCGCCCACCCACTGCCCTTGAAACTCAACGAGCTCTGCAATACTTGCAGCTTCTTCTCTGGCCAGCGCGAACACCGAACTTGTCTGCAATCGAGCATATGTGGGATATGATGTGACAAGATGTGACTCGTATGAGTCGTCAACCAACGTCACTTACAGACCTTCGTGAACAGGTCAAGCACGTGTGGATTAACGTATCGTCGACAGGATTCACAAGCCGTACGATCGACAGCCTGGTTGGATAGCACGGCGATGCATAATGGTACAAGAATCAAATACAGTTGCACTTCACTAACACGTGAAATTGCTTGACGAATCTGTTGGCACTTTATAGTAATTAAGAAGCTAGTAGCATACTGAGAGAATTCACAATATTCTGCTGTAAAAAAGCTTACCCAGGCAGTTACGACAAATACTTTGTTAAAAATAACCTGTAAATGTTTTTCATGAAACAGCCAGTATGAAAATGGAGATTATGAACTAAGTCATTTATTTATGTCAGAAGTCTCATTCAACTGTGTTTCTTTACATGATTCCTGCTACGTTTAGTAGCTAAGTATTTACAGATGTTGAGTTAAAAAATGTATGTGATTCGTAACACGTTTAGTCGTCAAAGGCTAGTAAGCGAGGGGACGCTTATAATGTTGCATCTTAACAGCTAATAGTCAACATGCCATCAATTTGTCCCTCTTACAAGATACCACTATTAACTATAATTATAAAGGGCGAATATTAATGAAAACCGACAAACTGCAGGGACACGTTCCTGATTGGAAATGGAGGAAGTAAAGCCCTATGGACATGTGTCCGGAAATGCATCGGTACAACGGTAGATGGCGCTGATGAATGAAAGTTCCTCTGACCACGTACCTTGTGTTTCTTGTGTGTTACAGGATGTGTCATTGACTCAACGAACGTACACAAGCAGCAGAATGATCTGGTATTCATGTCGGGAACAACCGAAATGGTGGTTGAAGACGGTCGAGAGCCACCACGGCTATACCAAAATAAGTACCCTCAGAGACACAGACCACGTCACGCATCATTTCAGTACCTTTTTGTTCCTTTGTATGAGAATGGGTCCTTTCAGACAGACGAACATGTGGACTGAGTTCTACACTATGTTGAGACGACCCCTAGTACAAGCTCCAGGCAAGTGGCCTGCCAACATGGTGCAAGCCAAATTACGATTATGTGTATCCTGCGTGACAGCCGCTACTATCCTTATCACCTGCAGCGAGTGTAAAGATTAGTAGCAGTGGATTTCCCTCAATGGGAAGTATTTTGTTGATGGTTCTTACACCAAACCATCCCAATTATGGAATTGCGGTCATCAGTCCTCTTTTACTTTACCAGAACTAGCATCAGCAATCTGGGTAATCATCATCTGTGGGCTGCAGAAAATCGTCTCATCAGCATTGTTTCAGCATCAATGTGTGGACAGGGACTCTTGGCGACGATATGCTAGGACCAGTTATTATTCCACAACTCCTCTACAGAGGAACGTACGTGAACTTCCTGAGGAATACTCTATCTGGGCTGCTTGAGTATGTGCCCTTTGCAATACGACAGGTTATGTGGTTTTTGCATAACGGAGCACAAACCCACTTCAGCATTACAGTTTTCCGACACATCAACAACATCTTCCCCGGACGTTGGATGCCCTGTAGCATGGCCTGTTAGATCACCGGACTTACATCTAGGGGTATCTGAAAAGCGTTTTGTATGCTGAATCGGTTCCAGATGTACCGGCCCTTAAACAGCGTTGTGACGCTCTTCGGAGAGATTCCGGAATTGATGTGTGGCTGGTTCGATGGATGGATGTGTTGGCATGGGCACACGACAGCAATATCTTTAGAGCCCGCGCGAAAACAGTTTGAGACGAGTGTCGGTAAAATATGCTAAACAGGAGTATAAAAAAGCACGTAAAATACACGTAACAGAAGTTGTAAAACTATGTCTGTACTCACACAGAACAAAGGAATGAAGTGTCGCATCAGTATTAAAGCATTAACTAAACAGGAGGAAAATTATATAAGTAGGTAGAATAATATAGCAGATGGATGTGGCTGGCTGATCGCAAGAATAAAAAAGGATGAGCAAATTACTTTGCAACACACTAAAACCTCCAGCCAAAAAGTTTACGCCAGAATCCAAACACATCAAAAACTTTAAAACCTTAGTCACACTTGTCTCATCGTCAGCTAAAACAGAGGGCAGATCCCCACCAATATTTGCTTCTGCCCATGAGTCACGATAAAAAATGAGCTCTTTTAAAAAATGGCGTACAGAGATGTGCACGTCACAAGCATCACGAAACAGGGGGTCTTCCGCAGTAGTAAAAGGCCATGGGTGAGAGGGCAGTGCTCAATGCGAAGACGTGTAAGGGTCACTTCATCTCGCCTGAGCAACTGGTAGGAGGAACGTCACAGACGGATAGTTGGCTTCAACAGCCGTTGCTTATTATGTGTTACCGCCAGCCATTTCTCATCCCACAACTGCATAAATTTCCTGTGTAGTGCAGAAACGACTGCCTGCAAGGCAATAGGACGCTGTGCCACATCCTGTCCTCTATAGGCTTCCTTGGCAGCCCGGGCGGCCTGTATTCTGCACGCAGCAGAATGACACCTGCTTTCCCTGCCGTTGGAGATCGCATAGTTGGTCGTGTATCAGCTGAGACAACTTCGCAGATAGGTACAGATTCTGTAACAATTGTAAGGTACTAAGGGAATCGGAGAAGATGAGAAACCGTTTACCCTGAATACGTCGCATCTCCTCCAGTGCCGTCTGGATCGCGTGGAGCTCCGCTGAGAAAACGGTATACTCATCACGACGGCGATTTCTGGTGACATGGTCGCGGAACACTACAGAGCAGCCAAAGGAATTCCTTTGTTTGGCGCAATCGGTATACACTACTGTGAAATGCTGGTGTATATCTAAAATGTTTAAAAATAGGGACTGAAATTTAAAATCTGGCGTACTACCTTTCCTGAAATTGGTCAAGTCTAAAATAAGTCTGGGCCTCCGGAGGAGGCAAGGTGAAAATATGCTACAACCGCGATGTAAAATATTAATACCGGTCACATCAATCTCTCAAAGGCAATATAAAAGAGGTTCAAATGGTTCTAAGAAATATGGGACTTAACATCTGAGGTCATCAGTTCCTTAGACTTAGAACTACTTAAATCTAACTAACCTAAGGACATCACACACATCCATGCCCGAAGAAGGATTCGAAACTGCGACCGTAGCGGTCGCGCGGTTCCGGACTGAAGCGCCTAGAACCGCTCGGCCACAGGGACCGGAAAAAGGCAATCCTGTGCGAGAATCTCATGGGGCCTCGTTGCCCATTGCCAGTTACGAAAACGGCTATCCATTGGAGGCCGAGCAACGGTGTGGTATGCGAGTGTGTATGGTACGGGCAGTGTTTTATATGCCTGACGCAGCGTAAGTAGCCGTCGCCGTGGCACACTGTAATGGATTCTGTCTTGATTAGCGGATGTGTCACGAGCCGTAGACAATGCAGAATCCAGATCCCACATGGAACTCGTAATCTTCATCAGTGGTAGGACTGGAAGGCCAAACTGCTCCTCTCACCAACTGTATCCCGACCGGCTTGCAGTAAATGTGGCAAAATAGACCGCCATAGTCTGGGCAGTGTCTCGTCGATTGGCCGATTGGTTTGGAGAGTGCCATTCCCCGTTACAGCAGCCATGGGGCACCTCCCTTCTCTCCCAGATAATCTCCTGATGGTCACCCATACAACAGAACTCTACGTGGAATGATTAATGGTGTTTAGGAACTGTTGCCACGACCTCTTCTTGCTCTCTCGAATAATCCGGTGACCTTTCGCCCCCACCACTCAAACGGCTGCAAGATTGTTTACAGTTGGCTGCACTTTACCCTATGCAGAACTGCACGACCAGTCGTGATTCCAGAGCGGCATTCTTCACTCCATCAAGGGACAGGCTGCCTCTTCAGTTGTCCCGTGTACTGTGAAATGGGTGCGTCAGCAGCGTGGTACATCATTTTGGTAATATGATTCACCTATTTTTCAACACCTGCCCATAAAGTGTCCAGTCTGCTCTACTGAGCATCCATCGCGGTCGTTTCCTTTCGGATTCCACTCTATCTGGGGGGTGAATCCAGATCGAGAAGTGATCACTTCCGTGCAAGTCATGGCTAATTCCCTTTGAGCAGTGTGAGCAAGGACTGGAGAGCAAAGCGAAAATTAATGGCAGAAAACGACCCAGCTGCAGTGCAGAAGTGCATGCTGTGTCCCGTACTTAGCAAGTATGCACACAATGACGCGAGAAGTATCTCAATTGCTCTACCCCTGGAACAGGTAGTCGCAGAGCCCCAAAGCACATTGTGTGTATTAAAATCACCAAAGGGGATGAAGGAGTGGTAGAGCTGTGTAAGACAGTCTTGCAGAGCCTCTTCGTCGAGAGCATCATTTGGCGGTGGATAAAGAGAACATATTTTCAACAGATGACACACGTGTACTGATATGCCAACTACCAGTAAACTGATTGTAAGGGAGAGAGGCGAGGAGTGGTAGTCGTAACTGACGAATACGCCTAGACCTCCTTTAGTTCTGTCTCTACTCAGGTAGTCCTTTCTGAGGAGACATAGCCCTGTAGCTCCGGGGTGTGTTATTAATGGAAATTGTTCTCCTGGAGACACAGACACAGTGGTCTACCCTGAGATAGTCGACGAAGTTCCTCCACATGAGTCCTGAACCCCTGCAAGTTCCACTGAAGTATGGCAGTCATCTATCTCGAGGGTAGCACCTTTATCCTGTATCTCCGCTGGGGTGGGGAGACTGCAGCAGGTGGAGGTTCAGTCATTGGGCGAGGTGATTGCTCCACACATACCTTATAATCCATCAGCTCTGGAGGAAAGTCAGACAAAGCAGCAGATATAATCACATCCACATGGCCCGACGGTTTACTACTTGGTTTTACCTGCTGTTGCTGCTTTACAGTAGCTTTTTGCTGTTTTGAGGGCTTTACTGGAGCTGGAGTAGCAGTGGTAATGGCTGTGCTGGGTTCTGAACAGCCTCAGGCGTTGGAGGTGGCTCGGGCTTTCCCATGTTCGCCACTGTACCTTTTTCTGATGTTCTAGAGAGGGCTACAGGCTCTGAAACACTTGCTGCCTTGCAAGTGCACTGAAATGTGCAGGTGTCTGTGCTGACACTTGCTACCTCCGTTTGGAGTAGACTTCTGAAGCATTGACGCTAGAGGTCTAGCAAGTGTAGATGGCTGCATGGACTTATAGATTTTTTTGGCCTCCCCATGGGGGATATACTTGGTTGTTTTTATTTCCTGTACTTTGCGTTCTTCTGGGAGGGTTCTGCAGTCACTACTCCAAACATGGTGGTTTCTAGATCAGTTGATTCATCTGGCAGGAGACGAACCACCAACTCCTTCATGAGCGGCGCCTTATGCAACTGCCACACATCGCTTCTCCCTTTTACCCTAGGGTTGTGTGCCCAAAACACTGTCATTTAAAACAGCGTATTGTGTTTTAAAAATAAGGCCTCACGCTAAGGAGAAGAAAGGCAGCCTTAACATGCTCAGGAAGTTGTGTGCTACCGAATGTCTGGGTGAAGCAGTCGGATTTGATGAAATCGCCATCTACCCTCTACATGATGTTCTGCACGTCAGCTGTACCTTCTGGAGCCCATTCATGTAGCAGTTCCTCCTTGGGAATGCGAAAAAGATCCCTGCGTGTTACAACACCTTTGCTATAATTCGAGGTGCTTTGAAGTTCATTGTCTATTGCATACTCAACAAGGCATTTAGGTGTTTGAAGGTTAGTAGCTTTCCGGGAATCTGAAGTTTCCACAAGCAGTGTCCCATTGCGCAAACGCTTTGCTGATTTTAAGCAGCCATAGATTCCCGCTAAACACTTTCGTATGTAGCAGGGCGAAACCTTCTTCCGTTTCACTACTAAAACCAGTTTCGGAGAACCAGCATGCGTTTTGTTACCACATACTGCAATTCTGTAATGAACTCCTCAGTCAGAAGAACTGGCTACACGAGTTCTCTTGTTAGTGGGATGTTAGTATGTTCCAGCTCCCCTCCCACCCCGCTAGGAGGACGAAAAGAAAATTTCGGATTATCCATTTCAGTCCGACGAGCAGCTAGAGTAATAAGGGTCCACTCAGACAGAGTTCCACATGCCTGAGTAAGATTTATACAACTGAGGTGCGGAAAATTCCCCAGAAGGTGCCCGACTGTTCCACCTCAAACGCCATGCACCTCATCAGCGCGCACCTCTCCTTGAGATTGATGGTTTTCTTACAGAGGTTTTTGCCATCATAACGATCCGCGCAGTCGAGCCAAGATCCAGATTCCCTGTGACACACCACCTTCTACCACCACGCCTCACGATGTCATTGAAGCTTGTCCAGAGTTTACTGTGACTGAGGACTGGTTGCGCTGAGCAGTCATCTAATGCAAGAACACTCAAAACTTCCTGTAGCCCCCTAGACTGACTAATTAAGCTATCAACAGCAGCTTCACGGATGCCAGCTTTAAATCGCCAAGACGATTCACCCAATATGTGTCGTGAGCTTAATTCCTATACACTTCTTTGCGCATAGGCTTACTGTCCCCTAAAAACTCACATTTCCCCGCAGTCCTGCCAACGCTGCCGAACCATCACTGAGCACAGGAACTTCCTCACCAGTGAAGTCGAGTCTTAGGTAAAAGACGTTTCCCACAGCGCCGCCAAACGAGCAGCCAATTCAGGCGTTGCACCATCTCCCGATCGCTGCCTAATTCGTAACTTTCATAAATCGTGCAGAAGGTGGTCTTCCTTGAGGTATCCTATCCCTGGGCGCTGCCTGGGTTCCATGCTAATTATGACTACCTGGAAAACAGTATGTAATTAACCAAATACTGTTTACAGTTAAGACGAGTAAGGTAGTAACTGAGTACGCTGTCGCAAGAAGGAACAGGATGCCCGTCCTGCCCTCTCGGTCCTTCCAGGACAAGGGAAATAACCGTGCTCTGGGTTACCATTTGATAATTAGGAATTGGGGTGGGCTGATTTGTGAGTCACCCTAATGGAATGCCTGGAGTCCCCACAAAACTGCTTCAGCGTTCATCAACTTTAATACTTTACTTGCCTTTATTAAAGCCAAACGAGCTTTAAAAACAACCAACAGTAACGTTGCCGGAGCAGACTTTAGTAAAATGACTATTAAACAGCTGCCACTAATTGTGAGCCACCAGCCCCCAACTATACACCAAAGGTAGAGAAGAAAAAAAGGGAACTATTAACTGTTGTTAGGAAAACTCACTGGGCAGTGTTTACAACTAAATGATCTTTCAACAGCTGTCATTAATTGTGAATCCACTAACACTCGGTAGACAGCAAAAGTACAGAATTTTAAAAACAATTAACAGTCACAGAATAATTATCTACAGTTTACCAAAATTTCATGATCATATTATAAGCAAATCGCGTTTAAACTGTTGCTATTAATTATGAACCGACAGTCTTTCAGTAGTCCGCATCTCGTGGTCGTGCGGTAGCGTTCTCGCTTCCCGCGCCCGGGTTCCCGGGTTCGATTCCCGGCGGGGTCAGGGATTTTCTCTGCCTCGTGATGACTGGGTGTTGTGTGTAATGTCCTTAGGCTAGTTAGGTATAAGTAGTTCTAAGTTCTAGGGGACTGATGACCATAGATATTAAGTCCCATAGTGCTCAGAGACAGAGCCAGCCAGTCTTTCAGTAGACAACAAAACACAGAACTTCAAAAACAAGTAACTGTTACTGAATAAGCAGCTACAGTTAGCCAACATTCATTGACCAGATTTTAAGCAAATGACTTATTAACCGCTGCCAATAATCATGAACCGCCTGTCATTCAACACGCAAACAAGGTACATAATTTTAAAAACAATTAACAGTCACTGAGTAGGCAGCAACAATTACCCAAGGTTCAGTCGTCAGATTATAAGCAAATTATTCTTGAACAGCTTCCCGTTCAGTTTATTGCGGGTCAGGATATTAACTGGATTTTACGGGTTCCCAAAGAACAGTGAGCCAGTTTCTTGGATGAGGTTGCACCAGCCTTGTCTATTACGTTAAATCTATGCACAGACACACGGTCTCCGACATTCCCCTTGAACTAGCACCTCCCGCAATTGTATCTACGTGTGTGATGCCTACGTGGGAGCTCTATGTTGCGTCTCGCTCTCTCCCAGTTATGTTGGATAATTTGGGTGAGGGAGGGGGTTGGTGTTGCTCACCCACGGAACAGCTCATCAAAGGTCCAAAGATTACTCGACGGAGATTTAATCGGATAGGCCAGGATTAATGGGGCCAGAGTGACCCTGATGATCTCATGCTGAGCAGTATTAAAAGGAAAATTTAACCATGGGATAGGAATGTCCCAGCGTCTTTGGAGCCTAGCATGAAATATTATCAATGCACCCTTCAAATTCCTATTCATGCGCTTAGCAAAGGTCGGCTGGGAGTAATTAAGGGTATTGGTAAAATGTGTAACACAATGCTCAAAACAAAATATCCCCCCCCCCCCAACCACAGGTACGAGGAAGAGGCCCAACGTAATCTACAAAGAGATGGTCCGTGGTTCTGCTGTCACGAGCAGACTCGGGAAGATGCTGGTGAGAGCCCGCATCTCGTGGTCGTGCGGTAGCGTTCTCGCTTCCCACGCCCGGGTTCCCGGGTTCGATTCCCGGCGGGGTCAGGGATTTTCTCTGCCTCGTGATGGCTGGGTGTTGTGTGCTGTCCTTAGGTTAGTTAGATTTAAGTAGTTCTAAGTTCTAGGGGACTGATGACCATCGATGTTAGGTCCCATAGTGCTCAGAGCCATTTGAACCATTTTTTTGCTGGTGAGAGATAGAATTCGGTTTCCCTTCTTTGCATAAGTGACATCTCCACCCCCAGTAACTGACATATATTCTTACACATAGATGGCCAAACCATATGATGTCTAATTGTAGTACGGTAATCTAGATGATCGTCTACCACGGAACTACGAAAATATCTAAAAACATTGGGAAACAATACCTGAAGTAAACAAATTTTTAATGTGCAGTCGCCCTTCGCCTTTACACACACATTGCCTTTCTTAAGAACGTACCCGTCTATGTGCCCGCCATTTACAAGTCTTTTCTTTATTTGGAAAATCCGGGAATCTTCTTCCTCTCTCCTTTTGAGATCTAAATGAGTTGCGGAACTTCCGTCGATGCATTGCTGCCAAAGGCAAGCTGGCCACCGTCCTCCGCATATTGCGACTTAAACCGTCCTTCTAGCAGGATACGACTTCGTGCCTCTCATGGCCGTGGAGTTGCGGTGTATGTAAGCGAAGGCATATTGACTACATTGTGTATCTCTCGTCGTCCAGGGGTATGGCGTTTACGATTCACTTTGCGAGCGTCATTAATCTCTATACTCCTTCTGGTTCCGAGTGTCGGCGTAAAAGGGTGGGATTTTACGAGGAGATGATTGCCTACTGTTTTTAACTCGACATGAACATCTTATCCTTGAAGGATACTTTAAGTGTGTACTTGGCCACAAAGATAAATACCCAAATTTTATAACGTGCGACGACAGGAGTCTCATTGTTCGCGATCTAGCCGTGGATGGTACGGCGCGCTGACGACCTGGGCCTCATGTTTCACACTAGCGATTCGGCAAGTCAGTTAGTCTACATTTATGTCTCCCGTGGGTTGGTTGATATGGTACTCCATCTAAAGCGCTTCCATTTGGTGTTCTCTGGCCACAGTGCGTACATGTGTACACCGCACGTTCCCAGCAAGGAAATTTATAGGAGCTGGACACCGTAGAAACTTAACACGCAGATCTGCTGGACCTGATGGTTGTCACTGTAACACAGAGATGTGGACGAGGTGCAAACAGCGGCGTTGACCCTACGCATCAGTGGTGGACTGGTGACTGGAATGAGTCAAACCGACGCTCCATTGCACATTCCTCACTTACAGCAGGAAGATGGCTGGTAGTCACAGGCATACTACAGACTTCTACCTCAGCGCCTTCAGCGACCTTGATGGCTAGCCATCTTCCCCGGAAGTGCAAACTTAACGAAGCATGCTTGAGGCCTACTACTAGCGATTTCTCTCCAAAACCTGCAAGTGCTTGTGGTGCGTGTCCACAGACCTTACGTGGTGTGACGGGAGAAGCCCTCCATGCATCATATTGTGCACGATCGCAGATACCACAGACAAAACGTAGTCACTGAACTCGTTGATCCGCATGCACAGTTGGTCACCTGGCAAGAGGACACAGTAGATAGTTTTTCCAACATTATCGCCGAGTCTGTCATACCGTTGATGGTGCTGTCGAGGACTTCGATCCTGTCACCGTGGACGTACCATGCACCCTCACGGTTGAGGAGGGAGTTACGTTAATGGAACCTTTCACATCCAAGGAGATCATCATCGCTGACTTCGGGGATGCCCTGTGCAAGTCGTCAGGGATCGATGGCCTCTCTAATGAATATTACCTTACGTTTTGTGGTCTTAACGTCTACACCATGGGCGGAGACGTATAACGAACGATCACATTTGCAGTTGCGATTGCACAAGCTTTTATCGAGAGTATTATTGTTCCCATTCATAAACAGATACCTGGAATTACGACGCCCTATCACACTGTTAATACTTAATACAAGAGTTTTGCGCGGTTACTGGTGGCGGGTTGCAGACAACTCTTACCACTTGCCGTCTCCACCGAGAAGGCGACGCCAGGCGGCGCAGTTAACGTCCAGTCAGCCAATGGAGTGTGTCGTGACGTGACTGCGCTGGTGGAGGTATGAAGACTTCCTGCAGCGATAGTAACTGTAGATTTTGACCGCACGTTTTGACAGGGTGAACCAAGTACTTATATACTCTGTCTCAGAATAGATGGGTTACCCTGCCCTGTTCAGGCTCTGTAGCAGAGCGGGTTCGTTACATGGGTATGTTGGGGTCTGATTCCGATCCAACGGTGGGTCGGCCAAGGCTGCCCCTTTCCATGTACCTTTATGCGGTGGCGCTGGAGCCGCTCATAGGGTTACCGTCGGCGCAGTTGTCAGGATTCGTCTCATGCGATTACACCTTTCGATGTAGCGCATACGCAGGTGACCTGCTGCTGGTTCGCTCCCGGGATAAGGTCACACAAATTCTCAACATTATTTCTGCTCTTGGGAAGGCTGCTGGAAATGTCATGAATGTTCGCAAATCTACATCTATTGGTCGCAAGATAACCCCGAAAATCTGGCTCCCCTGCCCTGTGTCCAACGTCTTCGCTAACTTGGGATCAATTTTATGCTGTCAAAGCACCGTGTAGCTGCGATCAACTTTCCCCAGGTTTTGAAAATTACCAGTATGGTGATCACACCTCCTCAAACCGAATCGATTCTTTGCCAGCATGAATGGCTATGTGGCATCCACAATGGTTCATATTGCGATGGTTTTACCGATACCAAATACGGCAGCGGCATTCGTATATTTTCTGCTCAAATGGTTCAAATGGCTCTGAGCACTATGGGACTTAACATCTAAGGTCATCAGTCCCCTATAACTTAGAACTACTTAAACCTAAGTAACCTAAGGACAGCACACAACACCCAGTCATCACGAGGCAGAAAAAATCCCTGACCCCGGCGGGAATCGAACCCGGGAACCCGGGCTTGGGAAGCGAGAACGCTACCGCACGACCACGGGCTGCGGATGTATATTTTCTGCCGGCTTGGCAAATCTTCAGAGTCTGAGGTGACACACTTACCCCCTTCCGCTTGTAGGGTGGCTTGGTCTTCGTAGCGAACACTATCGAGCGGGCGCAATTTATATGGCCACGATGTATAAACAATGGCGCAGTGCCGAGGCCTCCAATACGCACCATTTATTTGCCGTCCTGGTGCCAGGGCGCCAGTGTTCCTCCCCCCGCTGGTCCCGGTCGGTATCATCATGACCGCGTTTACATACATCGCGGCGTTCATTGCTGAATTCAGTTATGCTCGCGCCGAACTCACACAAATGCACCGTCCGCGGACAAAGGATTTCTACGCCATTTTCCTGTGTACCGTTGCCTTTAAAATGGTTCAAATGGCTCTGAGCACTATGGGCTTAGCATCTGACGTCATCAGTACCCTAGACCTAGAACTACTTAAACATAACTAACCTAAGGACATCACACACATCCATGCCCGAGGCAGGATTCGAACCTGCGACTGTAGCAGCAGGGTGGTTCCGAACTGAAGCGCCTATAACCGCTCGATCACAACGGCTGGCGTTGCCTATAACGTCGTAGAACACACTTTCCCATTGTTGTGGTGGACTTTGATTTGGCGGCACATTCATCGCAGATTCTCTTCGACACATATCAGACCTACTTGTTGTACGAGGCAATTGGACGAGGTCACCCCCAACTCCTCTTTTCCTCGCGAACCATCATCTTGCCCAAGCAACCCTTCCCGCCGCTCACACCCACATCACCACCACCGTTCCCGGACCAATTAGAGTCAAGCACCCGCTCCTACTGCTTATGCACACATCAAAAAAAGTTTTGCATCTCTCCAGTTGCCAGAACTCCTGAAGACAGACGTTGACTGTGGATGTTATATCACAGATACAGCCCCTTTGACAGTTCAGAGATGTCACTAAACCCGCCCAAACACGTAAACAACCATGCACGAGCAGCGCCTATTAGACCGAGGGGTTCCGACAGCCGATCAGTTCCAGTCATACCACAAGGAGGGAGGTACACGACTTGTGTTGTCTGTACTTCATGCATGCCTAGACGGTCAATAACGCGGTTCGATCGTGTCCGCAATGTTACTTTGTGACAGGAAGGGCTCTCAACAAGGGAAGTGTCCAGGCGTCTCGGAGTGAACGAAAGCGATATTGTTCGGATATGGAGGAGGTATTGAGAGACAGGATCTGTCGATGACTTGCCTCGCTCAGGCCGCCCTAGGGGTACTAATGCAGTGGATGACCGTTACTTACGGATTATGGCTCGGAGGAACCCTGATAGCAACGCCACCATGTTGAATAATGCTTTTCGTGCAGCCACAGGACGTCGTGTTACGACTCAAACTGTGCGCAACAGGCTGCATGATGCGCAACTTCCCTCCGGACGTCAATGGCGATGTCCATCTTTGGAACCACGACACCATTCAGTGCGGTACAGATGGGTCGAACAACATGCCAAACGGACCGCTCAGGATTGGCATCACGTTCTCTTCACCGATTAGTGTCGCATATGCCTTCAACCAAACAATCTTCGGAGACGTTTTTGGAGGCAACCCGGTCAGGCTGAGCGCGTTAGACATACTGTGCAGCGAGCGCAGCTATGTGGAGGTTCCCTGCTGTTTTGGGGTGGCATTATGTGGGACCGACGTACGCCACTAGTAGTCATGGAAGGCGCCATAACGGCTGCACGATACGTGAATGCCATCCTCCGACCGATTGTGCAACCATGTCGGCAGCATATTGGCGAGGCACTCGTCTTCATGAACGACAATTCGCGTCCCCATTTGCACATCTTTCGAATGACTTCCTTCAGGATAACGACATCGCTCGACTAGAATGGTCAGCATGTTCTCTCGACATGAACCCTATCACACATGGCTAGAATAGATTGAATAAGGCTGTTTATGGACGACGTGACCCAAAAGCCACTCTGAGCGGTCTACGCTGAATCGCCGTTGTGGAGTGGGACAATCTGGAACAACAGTGCCTTGATGAACTTGTGATTAGTACGCCACGACGAATACAGGTATTCATCAATGCAAGAGGCCGTTTTACTGGATATTAGAGGTACCGCGGTGTACAGCAGTCTGGGCCACCACCTATGAAGGTATCGCTGTATGGTGGTACAACATGCAGTATGTGGTTTCATGAGCAATAAAAATGGCGGAAATGATGTTTATGTTGACCTCTATTCCAAATTTCTGTACAGGTTCCGGAACTCTCGGAACTGATGTGATGGAAAACTATTTTTGATGTGTGTAGTTTGTAACTAGGGTAATTAAGTGAAGTGCATCTTTCGGGTTCTGAGCACTTTATGAAGAGAATCAGGTTATTTTGGAATGATGGTGTGGACGTTAATTATAAACAATAATAAAAATTTCAATTTATTATTGTCCGAAGTACACGAGTTTAAAGATTTGTAGGGAGAGCACCAGAGTGTAGGTATTTTTGACCAATTACAAATTAATTATATTATCATTCCAATTAGTTTTGTCCCACTGTTCTCGAAATCGCATCATGTCACGTAGCGTCATGTTATATGTCAACTGAAGTATCCTGATGTTATCTGCACTAAGCGCTTCGCGTTCCTTCCGTATGCTGGGCGCCCCCCGGCAAAGATTGCCGGGATATTAGAAAAGAGCTACATCAAAACCACCTTCCGCTCATCGACCAAAATAAAGAATAAGTTGGGCTCAGTGAAGAATAAACGAGGAATACAGACACGTGGAGTCTACAGCATCAACTGCGACTGTGGCAAACAGTACACCGGCCAGACGCAGCGACGTATGTCGCAGCGCTGTGCAGAACACGTAAGGAGCTTTCGCCTAGGCCGCACGGAGAAATCTGCAGTTGCGGAACACAATGTCAAAGAAAACCATGTGTTTGATTTCGAACAAATAAAGCTGATGCAGGGCGAACGGGTTCTGGGACTCGATCTTTAAAGAGGCTGTGGAGGTACGATTCCATGATAACCTTGTCAGCCGAGATTGCGGTTTACAACTTAGCACCGCATGGGATACAGCGATAACAGAAATACGACGAGAACGCTCCGATGCGAAACCGGCGAAAGCAACGGACAAGCCCCACCAGGTCACGACGCCTGCATCCACCAGTACGCGGGGAGCCCCCACCGGCCGCAATTCCCCCTCCCCACCTCCTACCCCTCCGCCGCCAAGCACGGGCCGCGACACCCCTTCCGCCGGAGGCACGCAATTTGCGCTGCCGACGCAGACGAGGCAGAGGAGCCTGCGGTCCAGCGGCTATAAAGAACCGACCGGGATACGAACCCGACATTTCGCTTGTAGATGACAAGTAGAAGACTTGTTGAAACGTTATCGCAGAACGACGCCTTGATTCGGCTGATAACCCGAGAAGACTACATCCTCGAGGTTCGCCGAGAAAGTGTAAATTCGCATAATATGCTTTACGGTTTACCTGGAAGCATTTTTGAGAGACAATTAAGGCCGGCCACTGAATCTCATTTGCCGTTCGCGAAGAATCATTTCAGGGAAAGCAAAAATATAGATTAAAACTTGGCATACACCACTTTCAAAACAAACGGTCCAATATGATCGTACATTGCGTGATGTTCAGAAACATTAATGCGAAGAGCTTCCTGAGTTAATGAATGGACATTCTGAGGGAGCGTCAAAGAGAGATGTATTTACTGCGTTTTCAGTTACTTGTTGAATTATATTCATACTGGACCATCAAGTAAGTTTCTTTGAATACCACAGGGCTCCTCGCCAATAATCTATTCGCTGTTACAACTTTGTGTTGGAAACTAAGTAAAACTCGCGATGTTTGTTCATACTGACGATCAGTTGCGTCAAACAAAAAAATCCATGAATTCGCCAATATTCCGGTACGAAGTATACCTCCATTCATAACGTTAGTACTGACAGTTTATGCAACATGAATGAATAAACTGTTTGGCACATTTATATTTTTGACGATGTACTTTGTATTACTAGTTCAAATGGCTCTGAGCACTATGCGACTTAACTGCTGAGGTCATCAGTCGCCTAGAACTTAGAACTAATTAAACCTAACTAACCTAAGGACATCACACACATCCATGCCCGAGGCAGGATTCGAACCTGCGACCGTAGCAGTCGCTCGGTTCCAGACTGTAGCGCCTAGAACCGCACGGCCACTCCGGCCGGCCTATGTATTACTATTTGACAACAGTGATGAATTCATGAATTTTATTATTTGAAGTCATTGAGTTTATAACACCTAGTATAATGTAAATGTTTTCTGAACCTGATGATGGTCATTAGTCCAAACCTGGTTATCCATAAAGAATATTTCTCAGCAGCTGTTGGCAGTGAAACTTTACATTTTTCAGACTGTGGCGAGTGTTGGATTCGTGTCTGTTTTGCCTATGATAATACTTCCACTGTAGTGTTCGTAGTAGTCTAATTGCAATCCAGTTTTCTTTTTCATTCTTAGACTTATTGCAGCTAATCTTACTCCAGTTGCCACCAGAGCTGAAGTGCTAACGCGAATTACTGTTTCGTTTCACCAAAGGAAATACAATCTTCCCATGCTCGACTAACTGAAACAGTCGCTGAGCATGTAATGATAATCATGGTAGGCGGTACACCTGTTTTGAGCTTATCTGAATACGTTTTTCTGAAAATGTAATTTGTGTACCATTTTTATACATTGAACCATGACGTTCTGGGAATGCAGCCATACTACTTCATCTCTTGTGGTATTTCGGCTGCGAATCTCCGAACCATCTTCAGAATGAACCATAACACATACTGCATATGTGTGTGTTATTTTATATACTGTTCGTTATCAGAAAGAATTTTCACTCTGCAGCCGAGTGTGCGATGATTTAAACTTCTTGGCAGATTAAGACGATGTACCGAGCCTAGGGCACAGGTGAGGATGCCTCGGATACGTGTTTTACAGTTGTAGAAGGTGTGGGAGGATTTAATTCCCATGTACTGCCTATTACCTGGTTTAGTAAGTTTTGTCTAATGCGCTGCGGCCGAGCGGTTCCAGGAGCTTCAGTCCGGAACCGCGCTGCTGCTACGGTCTCAGGTTCGAATCCTGCCTCGGGCATGGATGTGTGTGATGCCCTTAGGTTACTTGGGTTGAAGTAGTTATAAGTCTAGGGGACTGATGACATCAGATGTTAAGTACAATTGTGCTTAGAGCCATTTGAAGCATTTTGTGTAATGAGAACAGGGGTTGCTGGAAGCCGAAGCACACGCTCTATTCGACGTATGCATCGTGGGCTGTATCGGAGTATTTCACGTCGTCTAACATCAGCAGAAACATGTACCTATTACCATCGTGCATGAAACACAGTGTTTGTCAAAATCTTTTACTCAAAAACCAATACTGACATTGTGGGACGACACCCCGAGCCACATATGTGCCGATCTTTTTATGAATAACCTGTAACTTTTATAAGCTCCCAGAAGACTAGTATTTGTGCATTAAATTGGACACCCGGCCCCAAGTACGCTTACCAATCGTTAAAAGTTGACACAATTTGGAACACTTCGTATTGGCTGTCCTCTGCTTGAAATTCCTGATACCCTCAGTGATCCTAAAATTGTGGCCCCGTAATTGTCTGACGATGCGTTGTTGCGTTGTCTGTGTAAGGGGATGATTAAGAGTTTAATAACAGAAACTGTACTTATTTTTAAATGCATTATGTAATAGGTGACACGATCACAGATATTTACTAAATGTTTTGAATGCTATTTTTCTTCTTCTCATTGCGTTGTATTACAACAGCCAAAATTTAATATCATATACATTGCTGCAAGTATGTACCGCATTTGAGAATGACAGTCTGTATAATGCACACTCAGGGATCCATGTTACTACCGTTTGGAATTCATACCATAATAGCTGATCGGTGCGGGGCAAACACGCCATTAGCTGTCAGCACTTGAAGATAAGAAAGATAACTTTCCCCCTGTAAAATCACCTCACCCTGCAACGACAAATCTATCTGCCCCTGTGCCCGCTCCTCAAGTAACCGGCCTACTTTTCTCTCACCTGCTATAATTCCTCCCGCATTTTTTGATTCGACTACGGAGTCAGATAAAGCCAAAAATTGAAAATGGTGAGGACTTGTATTTTAAAGGTAAATTTAAGCATACAAAATGTTTCATTAACGTGTCTTCTGATGTACTTTTTGGCTTTTTCGTCCAAATTTGCGCCTATTCGAATGTACGAGATTACAGTTCTTATTGTGGCTTCTAAATGCGGAACCTTGGACTACCATGTGAAACAGAATTCTCATTATAGTGCTACAGTTCCAACAGAGGGCACGCCAGGCAGATGCCAACTATCCAGAGTTCGTACGCTATACGGCAAGATGTTACTGGCGTATTCAGATACAGGCGTGGAGTACTCATAACTGTCAAGTGAAACATAATTTTAAATGCACTATAGCTGCTATTAAAAGCTGCAACACGATGAACAAAATTCTCTGTGCGTGCTAAGACATTTACGCTGTGATAAGTACATCGAGAAAATTTTAATTAAAACCTCCACCTCACAGATTTTTATAATTTGAAGAGCGCCCGAAAGCTGAAGTTCCGTAATTATTGGTCTCTTTTATTACTGATAGTATTATTGAATAGAAGATACACGGGTAGCTGATCTGCAGCCCCAAAGTACTGATTGCTTTATATCGGTACCATTCCAAACAATTTGAATTGACTGTCGTATATTTCAGATTGCTGCCAACTAGAGAAATTTAACAGTTGTGACACAATAGATGCGTAATGAAGAGTTATTGGTTTCAATATGAGTGTGAGTAACTTTAATAAATAATAGTATCTGTCCTTCTACAGCTTTACAAATGATTTAAATACTGCTTTTCTTCTACCCAGTGTAGTGTATTACAGCAGCCTTAATTAAAAAATGTTCAGATGTGTGTGAAATCTTATGGGACTTAACTGCTAAGGTCTTCAGTCACTAAGCTAACACTCTACTTAACGTAAATTATCCTAAGGACAAACACACACACCCATGCCCGAGGGAGGACTCGAACCTCCGCCGGGACCAGCCGCACAGTCCATGACTGCAGCGCCCGAGACCGATCGCCTAATACCGCGCGGCCAGCCTTAATTACTTTTATATTCTTTGTTGCAAATAAGTACCGCATTTGAAGATGATCTATCCTGTAATCAGCGTTCAGGAATCCACGTTACTTCCTTGTGAAAATTGATACAATATCAGCTGATGGGTACGAGTCGCTCATGCCAGTGAGTTGTCAGTAAGGAAAGACTAGCTATAAAACATTCTCCCTTTCAAGCCCTCTAGTACCGCAGTGGCCATGCAACTTACTCCTCCGTCCCTGAAGTGGGGCCTACTTTATTTAGCAAACGGCCAAATTTACCACCCTCAATTTCAAATTTACACGCCTTAAAATACTGCCTCTGTGAGTCTTTCCATTGTTACTGAGCAGGAAAACGACGCTCTTAAGAAATTCTTAACGTTAGTTGACGTTATCACATCAGACTGTTAGCTGCAAGATGCACGTTATTATAAAATATGGTTGAGAACAGCGGGCCACACGATTTCTTGATTTGGGCAGCACGCGTCCCATGGGCTGCGCTTTTACGAGGACTGGTCTACCCACTCCTCTAGGTGAACTGCGTGCTTTCATCACATCAGTAAGGTTAGCCTGGAGGAAAAATCTAAGACAAATACCACACCGCAGTGCATAAAAACTTTCTAAATCATCCCTATTTTACTAGTGTATGTGTTAAAACGAGCACGTTCTCCTTCTGGAGAAATAACGACGTTACGGCATATTGAGAAATAATGATGTCACCACATATTATGCAAAATCTCGTGTAGTACTTACGTAATGTATGGCGTAAGGCGCTAGTATGTGACGTAATAAGAAAATTCTCTTAGCACTGCAGTTCACCGATTTCGAAGACATGAATAAATACCGTCTGCATAAGAATTAGCACAATGCTACAAATATACAGCCGGCTGCTATGGCCGAGTGATTCTAGGCGCTTCAGTCCGGAACCGCTCTGCTGCTACGGTCACTGGTTCGAATCCTGCCACGGGCATGGATGTGTGTGATGCTCTTAGGTTAGTTAGGTTTAAGTAGTTCTAAGTCTAGGGGACTGATGACCTCAGATATTAAGTCCCATAGTGCTCAGAGCCATTTGAACCATTGGAACAAATATACACCTCAGGAGGTTACCAGCAGCGTGTGAGATCCTTGTAGGGTGGACTACAATCCCCGGGCTATGGAAGGGAAAGTTGGATTATTCAGACAATTTATGTGTAATCGTTTCGGACGCGACTGGCTTGGTTGATGGCATAAAAGGCACAGCTACGCAATCTAGCGTTCAGGGAGGGTATCCCACCCACGTTAATAACCCTAAGGCTGCCGTAACTCGCTGATGACTACGCAATCGCTAGCGGAAATACGTGGACGGCCGTGCAGATAAGCCTCGCTAATAATTGGAGCGCCAAGCACTCTCCCATTTCTCCCTGAACCAAAAAAAGTAAACTCCCCCAAGCATCGGACTTTTAATACTAGAGCTCGTGTATGGTCGACATTAATTTTGATCACCCAGTGTTCCCAGGCAGAATAAAAAGGCACGTAATCATAATTAACATGCCACAACACAAAATTCAAACAAATAAACACTTGCTACATACCAAAGCAAAATCACTCCTATAATGTTGTTAATGTATGAAGTCGTAGTATGCGTCAAATAGCTCTTATTACTGTAGTATGATGAGAGACGCTTGAATGTTTAATATATTACGTAATGCACCACTTAAGAGCAAATACCCATTTTCTAAGTACCATTTCTACATTTTCCATGACCTGTTAATGTACAGTGTCATAATGTTAAAAACAATAGCATACATAATCCAACGTACGAACATCTACCTATCACTGTTGACATTATTTTGACTGACTGCCTCCTCGATTTTTCAAGAAAACGCACTATATGCTTGGCTGAAGGAGTGACACGCACTGCAATAAATAAAACTACGGCTGCTTACGGTACTGGTGTTAACGTGCGAAGTTGTTACACCCACCAGAGACGCAGTCTCGATTACAGCGCTCTCTCGCTACCACAGTCGCTTCTTTCACAGAGAGTGTGTACGTTAACCGTAGGGTCGGTGGGTAAGTGTGAGGGGGGGGGGGGGGGGACGGAGAACCGCCACGGCCTCAACACATACTCATTGGTTATCAGTAACATCCGGAAAAACGTCCTACACTAACGTGAGAAATATAGACTCACCGCCAATGGATGTGAATGGCGGATAAATATACTTCATTAAAAACCTAGTAAAAAATTATCAGGAACCTTACATGCGCGGCCTACGTCCGTAGCTGGCTGACGAAGAAATGTGCTGTGAAGCTGACCACGAGATCCTAACCGGTGGAAACAGGCAGTGCCTCGAGCACAGGGAGCCCGCTCTGTGACCATAAACGATACATCAGGCGGGCAATAACCCAACGCTTACAGACAGCCGACATTTGCTCTCGTCGGAAGCAGGGGCTTGATAAGGCGCCAACAGCCGAAAAGGGCTACAACAGAGCGGTATTAAACACACGCTAATATTCTTTGTTACACATCTCTCAAGTTCTCAGAAAACCTTGCAAATATTATCGTCTAGGAGGCGGTAAATACTTATTTCTTCGATGCTTATTTCGTTAACACTTGTCGTTTTGAATTTTATGTAGTTGTGTTACTTTCCGGGTTGTAAGTTTGTTGGATACACTTTGGAAAATTTTGGTAGTAGTAAATCTTTTGTTGCTTGCAAAAATCTGAAAAAAATGCTGTAACACATTCTTTAGTCACCGATGAATAAGATAGTAGAGGGTTTCCTTTATATCAGGCGCATAATGCTATGTCAGATAGACCTGCCACGTGTAGGTTGGATCAACAGACGACTATTATGGAGATGCTTCGATAACTAAAATTCGGTGATGTTCTTTTCGTGAGAAGAGCATTGAGAAAATTTAGAGAACTGCCATTTATAGCTGAGTTCAGAACAACATTACTACCACCAACGTACATTTGGTTATAGAAGTTTACGATTCATAATTGAAGAGTCGTCATGATCACGTTTAAAAACACGGAGGATCTTGATATTTGTACAGAACTATCTAGCATCTGTCTGTAGCAGGAGATTATTTGTTTAAATATCATGTAGCGGCACGTTAATTGTGATTGCGTGCCTTTTTATTCTGCCTGGGAAGGTTGACTGAACAAAATTAACCTCGTCCCTGCATGAGCTGGATGATTAACGAGGAGGGGGAACTTGTTTCCGATTGGTTCAGAGATAAAGGGGGGAGAGGGAGTACTATTACCAACTCTTATCTGCATAGCCTTTCACGGATTTCCACTGGCGAACGCGTAAGCATCGAGGAGTTACGACAGGACTGCAGTTATTAACCTGTGTGGGTTGCCATCCCTGAATGCGAGATTCCGTAGCAGAGCCTTTTATGCCATCAACCGGGTCTATCGTGAAGGAAACTAATACACATAAATTGTTTAAATAATGCAGATTGCTGGAAGTTGGGTTCGCGAATTGTAGCCAACTCTAACCGGTTCCACATGTCGCTGCTCACATCTTTATGGTCGTACTTGTAGTGCTGTGCTAATTATCAGCCGGCCGGAGTGGCCGAGCGGTTCTAGGCGCTACAGTCTGGAACCGCGCGGCCACTATGGTCACAGTTTCGAATCCTGCCTCGGGCATGGAAGTGTGTGATGTCCTTAGGTTAGTTAGGTTTAATTAGTTCTAAGTTCTAGGGGACTGATGACCTCAGAAGTTAAGTCCCATAGTGCTCAGAGCCATTTGAACCATTTTTGCTAATTATCATACATGCTGTATTTGTGCAGGTCTTGTAAATTGTTAAAACTGCAGTACTTAGAGAATTTTGGTATGGCGTCAGATACTTGTCACCCATGTCATACATCTTGTTAATATTTATCAAGATCTTTTGGAAATTTGTGGTAAGGTCTTATTGGACCAAACTGCGAAGGACATCGGTCACTAAGCTAGCGCACTACTTAATCTAACTTAAACTTACTTACGCTAAGGACAACACACACACCCATGCCCGAGAGAGGGCTCGAACCTCCGACGGGGGGAGCCGCGCAGGCCGTGACAAGATGCCTTACACCACGCGGCTATCCCGCGCGGCACCGAGATTGTAACGAATATGCAATGACGACATTAATTTAACGACAAAGTACGTTGTCGTAGTGTCTTACACCATAAATTGCATTATTGTTTGTTGCCATTCTGCATAATGTATTGTAAAGTCATTAACATAGCCGCACGATCCATTACCGTAGTGCCTTACATCATAAATTACGTTATTACTTATCGCTATGTAGCATAATGTGCCATGACGTCATTAATTTACAATTTCACGTTGTATTAGCTAGTAACACTTTACCTCCATCTTGCTGATAGCAATTTGACACTATTGTTGGCGCAAAGAGATTCGACGTGACGCATTTCAGTGCAACGCGACGTCGATGGCACTGAGATGAAACGTACGTGGTTGGAATAATAATCTAATCAATTTGTTGTTTATAACAAATTCCCCCACTCCATGGTCCTCTCCCTACAGAGTATATATTTCGGATGGTAAAATTCGTGTAGCTGTAATTACAACAAATGTAATTTCTTGTTATGGTTTATAATAAATACTCACATCCTACCCCAAAGAAAACTGATCGTCTCCGTATGCCGCTCAGAACTACACCGATGCTTTCCACTCAATTAGCGTAGCTATAAGGGATGAGAAGGGGGAGAGATGGGCCTCGAATTTTGTTGGTGGGGAGAAGGGAGTGGGTGGTTGAAGGTTGTGTGGGCAGGATGTTGGTTCCCTGATGGGAGGAAGTCATTATCTGTTCAGTGTAACCTATACCCACTTGTATTATCAGTGACCCTTCCCCGAGTACTGCTGGAGTGTTTGGATATCCAGAATGAAGTTTCCCATACTATTTTCGTTGATACCATTTTCAATGCAACATGTAATCATCCTACACGCCACGCTCCACACTGCGGTTATAAGTAAAGGCTCTGAAACAGGATCTGAAACATAAACTTTTTGCTGTTACATGAAATATTTGTATTTCTAATCGTTATTGTTACGTAAATGGGTCACTTTAAATTAGCAATATTTCATTCACGATAATATTTGCCCTGGTCTCTTATAGAGTGATGAGAATTGTTTTAAAAGAGCTGGCGGTTGGAAAGTTGTTATACAAAACGTATTTAATCACCATATACAATGGTGTGCAAAACTTAAGGACGAAAGTAATTTTCGCATTATGTTCACTGCACTGTAATATAACCTGATGAAACTTGGACCATAAATAGGAAAAACTGCTTCAGTATAGTTCATAAGGTAGCCGTAAGAAATAAGCATCGAAGCCAACAGGACGAACGCTTTTATTCAAACATTATGCTGAGGCCACTGCGGTTTATGATGATCCCCTGGACATTACAATAGGTAGGACAGCAACAGACGCCCTACAACGTGCTCCCATGGTCGCCGCTATTTTGGTAAGGAGTTTTTATGGTAGGGCGTACCACTACACTTCCAGCGTGGTTGACAAGTGCTAGATACTCGTTGGTGCATGTCGATGTGCTCCAGTACATCCCTTAAAAACATCCCACATGAGAGCGATCTGTCGTATGCTGGGAAATGGGCAGGTCAGTCCAATAGTCAAATCTCCTCTCGTGAGAAGAGCACCTATACCTACTCTGTTTGATGGGGTCGCGCATTGTCATCCATAAAAATGAAGTCAGGGGCGATTGTGGCACTGCCAAGACGTACTTGTGCAAGGAGAGAATGGTCATAATAAAGGTGACCAGTCAGTTTACCGTGTTCAAAGGTCTGGAGGTCAGTACGCCTATACAAAATTATGCCTCTTCACATTATAACACTTGGACCACCCAAACGATCGTTTCGTACAATGTATCTGTGCATTATACGTTCCTGTCTATCACCATCTGAGGTTATCTCTAGAATCACTACTGAGACTGAATGTGCTCTCATTCGAGTTGAGCATGCGTCCCTACTCTTCGTTGGTCCACTCGCTATGCTCTTGGCACCATCTCATAAGTTGCCTCAGATGTGCCGGTGTGTACAGAACACAATATACTGGCCATTGAGGAAAGGCACCACGCTCATGAGGTCACCTTGACACTGTGAAGCGTGAGATTTCATACCTTTAAATCCCGTTAAATGTTGTTGCAGTAGCACCCGCTGTCTGACATGGATCCCTTCTTGCCTAACGCGCAATCTAGCGGTCATCTGTTCCTGCAGTTGACCTTAGTGGACCACCTCCTCTCCTTCGGGCAACACTGCCCGTGGTTCAAAATGCTCTCCAAGCACGTGAAACTATGCTGTGATCAACAGAACATTCCTGAGCTACAGTCGTCAACCTTTGTCCTTGTTGAAATTTCCCGACAGTTGTTCCCAGTGTGAAGTCACCCAGATGTGGTCTCTGGGTCATGCTGTAATGAAGAAGACCACGAAAGTGCACATTAACTACTCCCTGATCGACACACGTTGTCTTTTCCCGTTCCTTCAACTGCCTCGTGTTGGGGTGCCAGCCCCATTCGACTCTATTATTGAGCTGAACTCACGCCATGTGACGTCAAATTTTCTGTTCCCGACAGCGATACCTCTGGCCACATTTTCCCAAACATTCATTAATTTTCACCCAGTAGTTGTTGATGTGTTATGTTACTTTATCTGTTTCGTCCTCCAGTTTTGCAGAGCAGGGTATTAATTCAGAAATACACATCCTCATTAATTCATCATCATATAGAAATTGGCGAGACTGGACAGAGCTAAGAATGGGGATTTGTATGGGCGATGACAAACAAGTTGCTGAGCGCCCCACAAACCGAAATCATCGTCATCACCTGTCTCGATTGAATATAGTAATCGATTACTACATAACTTGCTCACTAATATGACGTGTGACTGTATTATAAGCCAACTAAACCGGTATGTACTGTTCTATGGGCTTCAACTGACAATGTAATAATGTAATAAGCATACCGACTAAACGACAAACAGCCCCAGCGGAGGTTCGAGTCCTCCCTCGGGCATGGGTGTGTGTGTTTGTCCTTAGGCTAATGTAGGTTAAGTTGTGTGTTAGCTTATGGACTGATGACCTTAGCAGTTAAGTCCCATAAGATTTCACACACATTTGAACATTTGACAAACAGACTTTATGCTACCGACTGTATTTTGATTCTCGGCGTATTTGCTATACATGTTAACCTAATACTGACACAGATTTGAGAGTACACGTTGATTTGGAGTGTGAATACATCCGAAGAACTAATTATTGTAGCAGACAGTTAGCATAACTTGTATTTCTGTTACAAAACTGTGGGCACAACATTTAAGATAGGCTAAAACGTTCTCTGCGAGAGGCCTGCAGCAAGTAACGGAAACAATAAACTCTCCACATCAATGACTGAGACTAACAACAGAAACAGGAACTACAGAGGTTTAATCATTGCTAATACTCACCATAAATAAACTAGAATTAATATGTTAAAACACTCATATTCAGAAAAAAAAACAATACACCTTGAACGACTAGATATAGGGCGTCCATATTCATAGGACCCGTACATTAGTACGTTTTGCAGAAATAATACCTGTGCGTTCAAGATCAACGTCTATATCGCAGCGCATCTACCAGTAAAATGTGCCTGCGGCTCTCGGTGTCACTATAAACCGAAGGTAATGGGTCTGTGTGACTTGAAAAAATGTGCAGAATACCTAATAGACGTATGCGCGAACCGTACCGTCAAATCAGTGAGTTTGAAGGAATATGATGCATCCATCCAGGAAATAGCTGCTCGTGTGGGACGAAATGTTTCGACAGTGCAACGGATGTGTGAAGAACACGTGCCTTCTGGATGTCACAGGACGTAAGCCTTTTGCCCTGTCCAGCCAGGTCACTAAACTTGCAACCAATTGAAATTGTGTGGGATATGGTGAATTAATGGGTGCAGTGCTGTGACCTGCAGACAGGCGTGTCAGGTCCCAACACCTAGACTCCCCGAGAAGATCTACACTACATCCGAATGGCATTGCAGGATTGATCTGCGTGCTCTTCATCTCTGGAGCAACAGTGGAACTCAGCGCACAGTAGCAGAGGTGATAGTCCGTCGTCGTTAATTATGCCATTGGTTAGGTGCACGTCGTGCACTTCTCCGCCTACCTTTGAAGAATGGGCAGAAACATACTAGATGGCCATTGTGTATCGAACGACGTCACGGGGGAAGGAATGGCATCAGATAGTGTTGTCGCAAGAATACAGGTTCTGCTTGTTTGAAAAAGATAGCTGCATTTTGGTTGGATGTAGACAGGGGGAGCGGCATAACAGTGACAGTATTCGCACAAGACATAGAGCTCCAACTCAAGTCCTCATGGTGTGAGGTGCTATTGGGTACGATGACTAATCACAGCTGCTGCGTGTCCAGGGCGATCTGACCAGTGTGACCTATGTGAATGAGGTCCTGCGACCCGTAGACATGCCCTTTCTGCAAAACACCCCAGACGCTATTTTTCAGCAAGACTATGCACGACCATATGTTTCTGCACGAAAAAGTGCCGTCCGCAGCTCGTGGACGTGCGGTAGCGTTCTCGCTTCCCGCGCCCGGGTTCCCGGGTTCGATTCCCGGCGGGGTCAGGGATTTTCTCTGCCTCGTGATGACTGGGTGTTGTGTGATATCCTTAGGTTAGTTAGGTTTAAGTAGTTCTAAGTTCTAGGGGACTGATGACCATAGATGTTAAGTCCCATAGTTCTCAGAGCCATTTGAACCATTTTGAAAACGTGCCTTCTGGATGTCACATGACGTAAGCCTTTTGCCTTGACCAGCCAGGTCACTAGAATTGCAACCAATCGAATATGTGGGGGATATGGTGAAATAATGAGTGCAGCGCTGTGACGCAATGCCAATCACAGATGAACTTTGGAAAAGGTGAAGGCAGCATGGATGACTATACCACAGGACGCCACTCGCGCCCTATATGCGTCGATGCCATCACGCATAGAACATGTAACCAGGACCCATGCCAGACCCTGTGCCTGCTTGGTAACAGACTCAAATGGCTCAAATGGCTCGGGGCACTATGGGACTGCCGGGCGGGTGGCCGAGCGGTTCTAGGCGCTACAGTCTGGAACCGCGCGACCCCTACGGTCGCAGGTTCGAACCCTGCCTCGGGCATGGATGTTTGTGATGTCCTTAGGTTAGTTAGGTTTAAGTAGTTCTAAGTTCTAGGGGACTGATGACCTCAGAAGTTAAGTCCCATAGTGCTTAGAGCCATTTGAGCCACAATGGGTCTGAACATCTGAGGTCATCAGTCCCCTAGACTTAAAACTACTTGAACCTAACTAAGCTAAGGACATTACACACATCCATGTCCGAGGCAGGATTCGAACCTGCGACCGTAGGAACAGCGAGGTTCCGTACTGAAGCGCCTAGAACCGCTCGGCCACAATGGCCAGCACTTGGTAACACGAAATATGCTGTACCATGGTGACCGAAATGCTAATCATTTTTGCATAACATACTACTGTACAAGTGCTATGCATACGAAAGTCCTCTCTCTAGCCGTAGATGGTGTTCTGTTTTTTTTTTTTTTTTTTTTTTCTTTCAAATGGCTCTGAGCACTATGGGACTCAACTGCTGTGGTCATCAGTCCCCTAGAACTTAGAACTACTTAAACCTAACTAACCTAAGGACATCACACATACCCATGCCCGAGGCAGGATTCGAACCTGCGACCGTAGCAGCAGCGCGGCTCCGGACTGGAGCGCCTAGAACCGCACGGCCACCGCGGCCAGCTGTTTTTTTTCTGAAAATGTGTATATATCACTACATTCATGAAGGTCTATAGTTCTCAGTCGACTCTTTTCTGCAGTTAGGAAGTGAGTATCAGGAATGCGTAATCTGTCTACGAAAATGTGGGGTCCTGCCCACTCGTCTTGAATAGGGTGCCTAATGCATGCTGCGTTCTCGGAATGCTATAATACAATTCAAGCAAATCACATTAATAGTTTTATTACAATAAAGAAGATAGACAATACTTCTAATTCACAATGATGTCGCAAGTGACGAGAAACATGCAAACAAAGTCATTTGCTGTATACAAGGTCCATGTAAACAATTGATGTGGATCACACGTCACTGCTATCGTAGTGCTATCTGCCAATACTGTGCTAATACTATCCCACTGAGGCTGACAGAAGCGGCGCTTATATTCTCTTCGGCTAGAGGGCGCTCCTGTCGTGATGCAGGTCCTAATCAGCGCAGCACTGGCCGACGTCGTCTCACCGCCGCCTCCGCTCTTGCGTTCTTCAGCTTTGTTTTACGCCAGAACCGAAAATGTTTTGGATATATGTTAAAGGATTCAATTTATGGGGAATAGGGGAAGATGGGTGACCAGAGTGGTGAAGGTGATCGTTGTGTGTTGTTTGCCCTGAACAGGGCTGCTACATGCCGAGATGGGGTAAAATAATATCTAATGTACACCATCACTTTTGTCAGTGAGCTTGACGGAGGAAGATTGTTATGTTATTTTCTAATAAAAGATTTTCTGACTATCCGTTGCCTGATGTAAGGTAAGCACCTTACATCATCCCTGTTACCTGACATGAACACTGATTAATACCTTTTTTACAACGTAAATAGTAGGTAGTTATAACGAAAGTGCAGTTACTCACAGCGGTCCAGTGTGGGTTGCAATTATCGTATGTCAGCGATACGTGGTAGGTATTCCAACGCGTCAAGGCGGAACCGATTTACGATTAAAAAATAATGAGTTCCTGTTTCACCCAACAGGTGCAAATCGGCACTGTGAATGCAAGAGGGTTATATAGATATGTTTCCTCAAGTAATGAATTAGGATCTGGACTTGGATAGAAAAAGTCAACAACTGAAAAACGGATAATGTTGAATTTGTTATCAACCGCAGCTTACACAATTTGTTAATATGAGCACCGGAGATGTCGATGAGATGCTGCATCCGTAAAACGAGGCACTCAAAAGTTACTCGCAGCAGTTCCGTTGGGATCTGAGCAACGTGTTCCTGTGTACTGGTGTTGAGATCAGGTAGAGACCAAATGTATCCCTGGTAAAAGTGTTCTTTTTGATCTCCAGAGCCAAAAGTCACAAGGACTCAGATCAGGTGATATTGCAGGTCACGCATCTAGAAAACCTCTGTAAGTAAGACGTTGGTGGGAGGCTGCATTAAGCAGATTTTCCACAGGGCAAGCGACATGAAGTATTGCCCTATCTTACATAAAAATTGTGGTTTCAAAACAGTTGCGCTCGTCCAAATCAGGAATTACAGGCTGTACAAGGAGGTCTCGACAACCTGTGGACATCACGGTACACCTGACTGGTCCTCTGGGTGTATTCTTATTAAAGAAGAACGGACAGGGAATAAATGTGCTTGTTAGTCCTCACTACATAGTCACATACGGCGAGTGTAAGGCTCTTCGTGCACAGTACGATGTTTAATAGTACCCCAAACTCGGCAATTTTGTGTATACACTGTACTGTGTAGGTAGAATGTGCCTAGACACTCTATAGAATATTTCCCGGTCAGGTATCATCAACTTCGATCCGTGCCAGAAACCAAAGAACGAATTCAGAACGTAGCAGATCATGATGTTTCAGTTGCTGCACTCTCTGGATCTTGTAAGGCTATCACTTTAAAACAGACCGCATAATTTTACGTACTGTTGACCATGGGATTGATAATTCTCATGACCCTATACGAGCACTAGCACTACCCTGGACACTTGGTACGTGGTCGGTTGCAGCAACAGCCACCTCTTCAATAACTTCCACCCTCAAGAACCCCCGCTTCCAGGTGCCATTCCTACCTCATCCGTGTTTTCGAATTTCATTATCATCTTCTTAAAGCATTTAACGACTTTCCGCATCTCCTCAGGATTTTCAATCAACGATATTCTCTTACTGCAGCCGTTCACACAAAACAGTTTCTGTAACAACATATAGTCCCTCTTTCCAACAGCGACACAGTTCACTCACGTTGTGGCTTTTCAAATGGCAGCGTGGGTGTCATACCATCATACAAACAGTGTATCCCCCAAGATTTGCTCCTGGTGGCCACAATTCGAACTAATTTGTTTTCCAGTATAAATCAACTCCTCATTAACGCATTAGCATATGAACATAGTTCAGCTGCCATAAGAGAATTACAGCCCATACTGGACCTCCGTGGGTAGCTGCAGTTTAATTATAAACAACCGGTATTAAAACAACATCATTGAGGATATCCACACCGTTGATCTATGAAACAAAAGTAGCGTATAATATACGCATCATTCACGAATGGAATAGGAAAGGGTCGAAAATATAGTGGTACTAAAAATATCCTTCCACCATCACTGTAAAGAGGCTTCTGAAGTACAGATGCAGATTTGGTTGTCTCTATATAGCAACACAGCATCTTGAGAAAGCCAGTTGCTTTCACAATACAGCTTTTTTATACTTGCTTGTACCCAAATTCTGTCATTTTATGGCCACTGATGGTCTGTAGAAAAACTATTGATGACACTATAAAATTATTCAGTATCTCTATGGTACCAGTTTATGCTGTACGTGTTTATAAAACCACGCAGTATGACTCCAGAGCCAGATGATAACTCATTAAAGCCAAGCGAGGTCTCTGTAAAGGCAAAAATATACCTTAGGTTTATGTCGCTGTCAAGCCAGTTGATTTGTATATAAGGCAATTTGTAATCCATGTGAATCCAGCAGACGTCTTTAGAAAACCAGATAATATAAATATAAAAATAAAATAATTCTAGGTCTTTGGCCACGTTATTATAAAACACTTAAGCAACTAAACTGCCGACATTTCGACGAGTTGCTGCAGTCTTTCCTCTTCAGGAACGCAAAAAGTCGGTCGAAACGTCGACAATTTAGTTGATTCAGTGTTTTGCGGCGACCCTCACTAATACAAAACTGATTACATCTACTATTCAATATAAAGTCATATAACGTCTCCAAGGCGCTAGGTTCTGTTTTTATAAAGGTTAATAACGTATCTTTTATCAATTTGTTGTAGGTGTAGAGCCTATTGATATTATTATGAAGGACGCTGATGTACATGTAAGCCACTTCATGTCACTATAAAAGCAGATGATATCTATGTAAAGCCAGGCTGCGTCTGTAATGAACCAATAAAACCCTTTGCCGTCTCTATACAACTATTTGATCCTGTGTGGTACATGTTATTATAATGTGGAGTTCTTGGCCCTGAGAAGACTTTTAATTTATCCATAAAGTAATCTGATATCTTTACAAAGGCATTTGAACATCTGTACAGGCAGCAGACATTTATAAATGCACCAGTCGTCACTGTCAAACTATTTGACGACTGTATAAAAGATTGTTCGTTTTGCTATAAAGCCTTTTGATATCTCTGTCAAACCAGTTGTCTCAGTAAACCCAGTTAATATCCCTTCGAAACCTATCGATATTTCCATTTAGTTTCTGCATGAAGTCAGATGATGTCACAGTGAAGACTTATGGTATTATATAAAGTCGTTTGATATATTTATGAAGTCAGTTGGTTTCCATATGGAAGTATTTCCTGTCGTTACGCACTCAGTTTCTGTTACTATAATGACTTGCTGCGTCTTTTTAAAGCTAACGGCCAGTATTGTAAAACATGTATTATCTCTGTTAATATAATGTCGTCACTTGATGGTCTTATAAAGCCTCTGTGAAGGCAGTTAACGTTTAGAGAAACGCATATTGTGCCTTTACACAGCCAGCTGCGCCTCTATCCAACCAGTGGACGTTTCTAAGAAGCCTCTTGTAGTGTCTGTAAAATCAGTTGTCGTCTCTGTGAAGCCAGTTGATGTCTTCATTAAGGCAGGTGGCATTTATACAAAGACACTTCTTTTTTGTTTTAAATCTGTTTGCTATCTCTCTGACGGTGTGTCCATAAACGCTTTTGATGTTACTATAAAGCTAGCTGATATCGCTACAAATGAAGGTGTATACAAAGCCAATAAAACCACTTGAAGTTTATGTAATTCCACTTGATACTTCTGTAAAGGTAGATGATATTTCGAAAAAGCCATTTACAATAACATCATTTGTTATGTTTGATACTGTGGCTACCAAAATACACGTTAAGGCTTCTGTATAGCCAACTAAGTCCCCATTAACCTAGTTTTTGTTGACTAGTTAGCTCCTTCCTCCTCTGATCAGCACTGTGAACTCTTGCTACGTTGTGGAATGAGTCATTTATTGAAGTATACTTTCTCAGCGAAACATATGGCAACATGGTGAACATGAACATAATTTTTTCAATTATGTTTGCTGTTTTATTTCTCAACGTAATCACAGTTGATATTTCTGTGTCGGTTGACTTTTTTATGAATTCCATTTGTATCCTTGTAAATCCAGTTGTTGACACTATAAAATCAGTTTATCAAGTCTTTTGATACCTTCATCAAGCCAGTCGATGTCACCATAGACACGGAGAGAGGACAAGTTACTCTCTCACCGATTTTCCGCATACAGAAAATTATTAAAGATCTTATATCAACCTGGCGCACCTTCAGCGAGACTCTAGAAAGTTAACATCTTGAGCAGACATTCATGGGGCTTGGTCGGGTGCTAAGAGCATGAGGTATTTTTATGGCTCATAGAAATGGCATATTGGGAGTTGAAAGCAATTGGTGGCGAGCCCATCCCTCAGTAAATCTTGCTGGACAGGTCCTCAGCTGTACAAGGCAGACAGGGCAGCCACTCCTCAAGACAGGTCTGCAGCAGAACAATGCCGAGCTACCTGCAGTGGCGCCAGCAGAAGTCTGGGCTGGGGGCGACGGACTGAAGGAATGTGTCTACACAGTGGAGTCGTAAATCAGGCATTGTGTACAGAGCCATGTGTAATAAAGATTCGGAAGTTTTTGTGTTCGCTGATACTGCAAATAGGCCTGTGAACTACTTCCATTGGCCACCTCAGTTGTATAAGAAATTCAGTGTCTTAGAAATGTATGGCTAACAAGCTCCAACGCACAGGCGATTTAGATAAAGATCTTTCAAATTGTATCTGTTCGCTTGTTGGCGTGGGAAGCGACATGACTTCAGAGCAAATCATCTTTCCCCTCTGTGAAAACTTAAAAAAGCCAGTAGTTGGCGGTTACTTTTTTTCAGAGACGCAGGTTTCGTAACTCTTGCCCTGGTCCGACACGAGTTAGTGCTAGATTAGATTAGACTAGTTTTTCGTTCCATAGATCCGTGCTGAGGAGTTCCTTGTGGATGTGGAACATGTCAATTTTTTTAAGCTGAAATAACAATACTAATGGTATGAGTATATACACCATTTGTTTCTATTGAAAAATTCGTCAATGGAGTAGAAGGAGTTGGCCACTAGTAAGTCTTTCAGACTCTTTTAAACTGATCTTTATTTGTAGCTAAATTTTTTATGTGTGCTGGAAAATTATTGAAGATAAATGTTCCTGAGTAGTGGACCCCTTTTTGAACTAAAGTAAGTGCTTTTAAGTCCTTGTGCAGATCTTTTTTGTTCCTGGTATCGTATGTATGATCTGACGTGTTTGTCGGAAAAAGAGATATATTATTTAGGACAAATTTCATTAAAGAGTAAATATACTGAGAGGCAGTAGTCAGTATACCCAGTTCTTTGAAGAGGTTTCTACAGGATGTCCGTTAATTTACTCCACAAATAATACGTATTGCACACTTTTGGACTCTGAAAACTTTTGGTTAACTTGTAGAGTTACCCCAAAATATTATACCATATGACATTATGGAATGAAAGTAGGCAAAGTATGCAAGCTTTTCATTTTTATGTCGCCTATGTCTGCTAACACTCGAATTGCAAATACAGATTTGTTAAGGTGTTTCTGCAATTCTGTGGTGTGCTCCTCCCAACTGAATTTATTATCAAGTGGTAAACCCAGGAGTTTAAGACTGTCAACCTCTTCTATCTGCTCTTCTTTGTACTATATGCATATGCTGGGTGGAAACCTCTTACAGGTTCTGAATTGCATATAGTGAGTCTTTTCGAAGTTTAATGTCAGTGAGTTGGCTTTAAACCATTTATTAATATCCATGAAAATATCATTAGCAGATCTTTCTAGAACTACACTCAACATACTATTTATTGCAATACTTGTGTCATCTGCAACCAAAACTAACTCTGCTTCTGGCAGTGTAACTGATGAGAGGTCATTAATGTACACAAGAAAAAGCAATGGCCCTAAGATGGATCCTTGTGGGACACCACATGTAATTTCTTCCCATTCTGATGATGACTGATTACTTAATTCACTAGTCCCTTGCACTGAAACCCTTTGTTTCCTGTTAGTGAGGTATGACTTGAACGATTTTGCAGCACTACCCGTGACACCATAGAATTCTAATTTATTTAAAAGGATGTTGTGGTGAACACAATCAAATGCCTTTGACAAATCACAGAAAATGCCTGCTGCTTGTAATTTGTTATTTAACGAATTAAGTACATTTTCACTGTAGGTGTAAATAGCCTTCTCAGTATCAGAACCCTTCAAATATCCAAACTGTGTTCTTGATAATATGTTATTTGTGGTCAGATGGTTGAGAAGCTGCCTGTACATTACTTTTTCTAAAATTTTTGAGAATGCATGCAAAAGCGATTTCGGTCTGTAGTTTTATGGTATCTCTTTATCCCCTTTCTTGAGTAGAGGCTTAATATCTGCATATTTTAGCCAGTCAGGAAATGTCACCGTTATAATTGACTGGTTACACAAGTAACTTAGAATTGTACGAAACTCACAAGAACATGCCTTAATTAACTTTGTTGATATTTCATGATAACCACTAGAATCCGTTGTTTTCAAAGATTTTTCTATGGAAGTTATTTCTTTTGGTGAAGTGAGTGACATATTCATGTACCTGAAGCTATTTGTAAAGGCTAGTTTCAGATATTCAAGGGCATTATTTACTGATCGTTACAATCCCATCCTATCGGTAACGTATATAAAGTAGTTGTTAAATAGATTTGCCACACTATGCCCATCGGTTACTAATGTGTCATCTACCCTTAATGCTATTTGCTCCTGTTCCTTTCTGGTTCTACCAGTCTTCTCCTTCACTATATCCCATATTGTTTTTATTTTGTTCCCTGACATTGCTTCCTTCTTATCGTAGTGCATTTGTTTAGATGTCTGAATTACTTTTTTAAATATTTTACAGTATTCCTTGTATTTAGCTAAATCAACAGCATTGGAACTATTCTTGGTTGACAGATACATTTTCCTTTCTGCCTTACAGGAAACCTTGTTTCCCTGTGCAGTACATGGTTTTATTATAACTTCTGTTTAATTGGAGTAACTTTTAGAGGAAAACATGAGCACTATAAACATCCTTCCAGTTCATATCTTTGAGCAGTTTTCTAAAACTCTCAATTTTTGGTTGATTGACTACTCTCCTGTACTCAGATTTAGCAGTCTTGATAATCTGCTTAGAATTTACATCTAAAACAAGGAGCTGCATGTCATGATCTGACAGTCCATTTATTACAGGTTTTATGATATGATTTTGTTCCTTTTATTTGTCTATAAAAATATTATCAATGGCTGTCCTTGAGGATTTAGTGATCCTAGTTGGAAAGTTTACGGTGTGAGTTAGATTGAAACACAACATTACTAACTGCAGTAAATGTTTACTGGAAGATTGCATTAGAAAATCTGAATTAAAGTCACCAGCAATCAAAATTTCTTTGTTTCTTCCTGTTAAATAACCCAAAAGAGCTTCTAGATGATTTATGAACAGATTATAATTTCCTGCAAGTGCTCGGTAAATAGTTACTATTATATAGGATCTGTTATGGAACTCTACTTCTGTTGCACATGCTTCTAGGTGCTGCTCTAAGCAGAATTTATTAATGGCAATGTTCTTGAGTTTATGGCAGTTTTTAATAAATGTGACAACACGTCCTCCATCCATATCTACTCTGCAGAAGTAGGAAGCGAACTTAAATCCTGAAATATCTAACATATCTATACCAGTGGTCACTTGATGTTCAGAGAGGCAGATTATGTCAATTTGGTGAGATGAATTCATTTCATCAATAGAAATGATTAGTTCATCAACTTTATTTCTGAGTCCCAGAATGTTCTGGTGTAATAAATATAACTGATACTGCATACTAATGGGATTATAGCTGCTTTGGCGAAGATAAACTGGCAGTTTCTGATTACTTTCTGTCAAACATTGTTTAAATGGAGGCTGTATGCTAAAATCTGACTCCTGTTCATCTGTTTTCTCAAACTGAGTGTGTCTGCCAATCTCTCTTAAAACTCGTTTTCTTTCCCCCTTCCCTATCCTAAAAATGGTATCCCTCTGACACCTGTGACCACTGGTATTTTACCACTTGTGACAGTGTCCCCCCTTAAGTTTTCTGCAATCAACCCAGACAGTTTTCCCTTTCCTTTCCTATTGAGGTGAAGGCCATGCCTAGTGTAGTCCCACCTATCGATATCATCCACAGGAATCAAACCAATATGGGACCCTGTATCCGTCCTTAGCAGCCACTCCAACTCCTCCAAGTTCACCCTCCCGACGGAAGAGTTCAAATGAGGCCGATCATGGCGTCCCAACACAGACACAAATCCCACCCTCGTATGCTTCGTTGCTGATGCTATCTTCACCAGGTCACTCTCTATGGAATATTCAGAGTCTCTGTCAATGCTATTTCCCGGACCACCCACTATAACCACGGCATCCTCCTTTGTGAAATCCTTGCATAAAGAACCTACATCCTCTGTTACCTGACCCAGATCTGCACTAGGCTTGAAGAAGTTTGTGACCTGGTACTCTGGACCTAGATTTTCCTGCAGTAGTTGGCCAACACCTCTACCATGGGAACTACCTAACAACAGAGCTTTCTTTCACTTTACAAATTTCCCTACCTTTTACAAGTCCTTTAAAGCTTGTTGTGCCCCTTCTACAGCTTCAGCTACATGAGGCTCATCCGATTGTGACAGAGGCAAAAGGTCAAATCTATTTTCAAGATTTATGACAAAGCTGTCTGATGCTCTCCTTTGACTGTTCCCCCTATTACCTGTTCCCACTTTCCACCTTGTTCACCCTTCTCCCTCTTTAACCTGTTCAGATCCTCCCTTGCCTTGTCTAAGTCAGCTTGAAGAGCTGCAATTTTCCCTTCCTGTTCCAGTATTTTCCTATCTCTACTGCAGATCCTACAATGCCACTGGTGAGCCTCATTTAAATCCCCATTTCCCACGCCACTACATTCACCCCAGTGAAAGAAACTACAGCACCCATCACACCACACACCGGAACTAACGATCCTACGGCATGTCACACACTTCTCACTCATAGTAAAAACAGAAATCGTATAAACTGATTTAAGCACTGACTAAACGTAAACAAAGGACCATAGAAACTGTTCAGGCAGATATAGATAAATTGAAAGAGTACTGAATAAAAAATCCGGTGTTTACATATAGGTTTAACTCACTGTTTACTTACGATACACGTGCGTGAAATTAAGCCTAAAATCCAAGTTACAGGTGCGAGAAGGAAAATAAACTTCTTACCACGTTTCATGTTCTTTAACGCTTCACTAACACTTCCACTAATGTAACAACACTTATAGGTAAACGTTTCCAGTTGCTATAAATACAATATAAGTTTAATTCACTGCTTACTTACGATTCACGCGCGTGAAATTAGGCCTAGGATTCGTGCTACAGGCGCGAGAAGAAAAATGCGCTTCTTACCCCGTTTAATCTTATTTTATACTTCATTAACACTTACACTAATGTAACAACACTTTGATTCTATTTATAACAACTGTAAACGATTAAAAACAACTTAATAACAACGCTTTTTATAATTATTTATTGCAGCAAATACTCGAAGACCTTAAAAGATTACAGTTTCAGAAAACTTGGATGATTTATTCAAGAGAAAGAGCTTCACCAATTGAGCAAGTCAGTAACGCATTGGAGCGTCTCCGGCATTTATGCAAGCTGTTATTCGACTTGATAATGATTGATAGAGTTGTCGGAAGTCCTCCTGAGAGGTATAATGCAAAACACTGTCTAATTGGCGTTTTAGATCGTCCCAACTCCGAGGTGATTGTACGACGCTCCTCAGAATGCTCCAAATGTTCTCAACTGGCGAGAGATCCGTCTACATTAATAGCAAAGCTAGTATTCGGCAAGCACGGTGACCAACAGTAGAAACCCGCGCAGTGTGCATTATCTTCGTGAAAGACAGAAATGTAAGCCCAGAATAGCTCAATTGGAAGAGCAACAAAACGAGGCGTAGAATATCGTTGACGTACCGTTGTACTTACGAGTTTCAAGGATGACAAAGAAAGGGATCCAGACGATCACTCGTTGTTGTCTGCGGCTGAGAATCCCATTGACTGGAGAAGAATTGTCCCCAGTGAAGAGTTTCGCTTCGAATTGCGCCCGATGACCAGTGCTATTCAGGAACAGTAAGATATGTGCTGGCACTGGGTTTCTCCCACTTCTCTCTGTCTCATAATCAACTCACACAATCATGACGCCACACTACACATATACATGACAGACACTTACTTTTAAAAGATACACGCACAACTCTGGTTCAAATGGCTCTGAGCACTATGGGACTTAACAACTGAGGTCATCAGTCGCCTAGAACTTAGAACTAATTAAACCTAAGTAACCTATGGACATCACACACATCCATGCCTGAGGCAGGATTCGAACACGCACAACACTCACACTTCACAGAGGAAGAGTACCATTGTGTACGAAGCACAGACAACCTTTCCTATAAGGCAGCTGAACCTGCCATTCGGTGTCTCCCAGCCAAAAGCGCTATAAGACATTACCTTTTTGCGTTCACTTTACGTCTCAATAAATACAGTAATTCTGTCTGGAATCAATTTATATCTGTGTGAAACCAGTTGATGTGTCTTCAAAGGCACTTTTATCCTATAAAACTAGATTGTGCTGCTGTAGGATCATAAGAATTTTTAAAAAAAAGTCAATGTTCCATAAAGTCACCTGACATACGTATAACGCCAGTTCATTTGTCGGCATAGTCAGCTGATGTTTCGATGAAGCTTGTTGTATTTCTGAGATCAGCATTTACTTCTTTCGAATGGCAGTTGATGTCAGTTTACTGCGAAACAGCCGGCTCACATGTATATGAAGAAGCTGATATCTCTAATAAACCAGTTTATGAAATTGTAAAATCTGCTGATGACAGTATACAGTCGTTTGATGTCTCTGTGATGCCAGATGACCAGCCAGCACTTTTAATTTATAAAGTGTATGGCCATTTCAGGAATTGTTTTTCTACTACGTAATAAACCTACTTGTCCAGATTGGAAGAAACTAAGCCTTGTAACGAACTCAGTAATGACACTAGTAACACAGTAAAGAACGCAGTCTCTCTCTGCTATGAGAAGAGAAACTCAAACGCGGAACACGCGCTTGTGTGAAATCATGCAACGGAAAATATCAGGGTAGCATTAAAGACTGAACATCACTGGACATGAATAACATTCACAGGATTCTGTCACTATCAAGAGAGTAGCAGTGAGCAACTTACAGTTGATCATTGTACAGTGGGAATATAGAAGCTATAATAAACATATACACTATGTGATCAAAAGTATTCGGACACCCTCCAAAACATGCGTTCTTCATATTAAATGCATTGTGCTGCCACCTACAGCCAGGTACTCCATATCAGCGACCTCAGCAGTCATTAGACATCGTGAGAGAGCAGAATGGCGCGCTCTGCGGAACTCACGGACTTCGAATATAGTCAGGTGATTGGGGTTCACTTGTGTCATACGTTTGTACGCGAGATTTCCACATTCCAAAACACCCCTAGGTCCCCTGTTTCCGATGTGATAGTGAAGTGGAAACGCGATGAGACACGTACATCACAAAAGCGCATAGGCCGACCTCGTATGTTGACTGACAGAGACCGCCGACAGTTCAAGAGGATCGTAATGTGTAATCGCCAGACATCTATCCAGACCATCACGCAGGAATTCCAGAATGCATCAGGATCCTCTGCAAGTACTATGACGGTCAGGTGAGAGAGGAGAAAACTTCATGGTCGAAGAGCTGCTGATAAGCCACACATCACACAGGTAAATGCCAAACAACGCCTCCTTTGGTGTAAGGAGCGTAAACATTGGAAGAGCGACCAGCGGAAATACGTTGTGTGGAGTGACGAATCACGGTACACAATGTGGCGATCCGATGACAGGGTGTAGGAATTGTGAATGTCCAGTGAACGTCATCTGCTAGCGTGTGTAGTACCAACAGTAAATTTCGGTGGCGGTGGTGTTACGGTGTGGTCGTGTTTTTCATGGAGGGGGCTTGCACCCATTGTTGTTTTGCACGGCACAGGCCTACATTGATGTTTTAAGCACCTTTTTGCTTGCCACTGTTGAAGAGCAATTCAGGGATGGCGATTGCATCTTTCAACACGTTCGACCACCTGTTCATAATGCACGGCCTGTGGCGGAGTGGTTACACGACAATAACATCCCTGTAATGGACTGGCCTGCACAGAGTCCTCAGCTCAATCCTATAGAACACATTTGGGACGTTATGGAATGCCGACTTTCTGCCAGGCTTCACCGACCGCCATCGATACCTCTTCACATTGCAGCATTCCGTGAAGAATGGGCTGCCATTCCCCAAGAACCCTTCCACTACCTGATTGAACGTATGGCTGCGAGAGTGGAAGCTGTCATCAAGGCTAAGGGTCAGCCAACACCATATTGAATTCTAGTATTACCGATGGAGGATGCCATGAACTTGTAAACCATTTTCAGCCATGTGTCCGTATACTTTTGATCGCATAGTGTATTATCGAAGGAAGTATACAACGTCGTGCCGCTAAAAAACAGGATCGAGTATCGGTACGATCAAGGGAGTTATATGGTATGGTAGGCCTCTATCTCCCCTTCATGAAGAAGGTTCCCGTTTTTACCTGGAGTCCATATTTTGAAGCTATAATGCCTGGGAAGTTTCGCCCTCTAGAAATTTCTAGAACATTCCAGAACATTTGACAGTATTCGCAAACATTCCAGAAGATTCTAGAGTATTGGATAACATTCCACAAGATTCCAGAATGTTCCGGGATGTACTCGTATGTTCAGGAATAGTCTGGTGCATTTGGGAAGATTTCGGAATGATCTGGAACATCCACTAACACGTCAGATAATTGTGGAACATTCCAGAACACTCTCGAATGTTGTGGAATGTTCTGAAACATTGTGAACCATTCGAAGCCTTTTTGGTATGTTCTGGAAATCGCCACTGGTATGGATACCAATTGATAGGGGTATATAAAGTGAGATCCGTCGTTGGTTTGCTCATCAGTTTCTTATCACTGACAAGGGGAGGAACCCAAACAGTATTTCAGTGAGTGTATAAAAACAAGGAGCGAAGTGTGAATAGTCAGAGTGATACAGTGACTGACTATAAATGGAAAATGAAAAATATGAAAAATTTGGAAAGTGTACTTAGTGTATTTGTTAATAAAAATTGTATTGACTTATGTTTTAGACAATGTCCATACTTAAAATAGAAGAACATCTTGTCAGTTCTGAAGAAAACGCTGAAAACGAAAAACGGTGAATAACGGAGCAGACCAAGAGCGTGACGCACGTTTAAGTTCCCAACGAACGAGACTGAGCACTTTGAGAAGCAGAGAAACCGAAGAACAACGAAATAAACGGAATGAAGAAACAAGAATTATGACAATCTTACAATAAAAGACTGCGGACTGAAGCCAGGCCTAAGAATATCACCCTAAGAGAAGAGCGGACAAGTAAATAGTACAAATGAGGCACTCCACTACGACCCGACGATAGAATATAACAAACACTTCGTATTCGGAAAAATGGATAACATCTGCCGATTTTGCAATGTGAAAAAATTCGTTACAGAAACACCAGGATTCTCTTACATGAATGGTAAATTTCGATTACCACTAACGCAAGCACCTCCGCAGGAATTTTTATAGTACGTGATTGGGGAAACTACAGAATCAAAACACTTTCTTCAAAATGGGTACAACGCCTGCTTTCAAATGGATTCTTCCGGTGTCACTCCGATCAACAATAACAGATCATCATTCAGCATTGGAGTCACACTTATCGAAGGAGGATGAACTACCCCTTGCGCCCTAAAACAACCACTGAACATAGCCGAAGAACAGTTTTTGCTATGTAAAATCTGAAGAGCATCTGGACGGGGTGAACATCAACAGCATGTTAAAATTATCTTCTGGGACGAGCACACAGTGGCACATAAAAAATCACGCAATGCCGTGTACAGAACGTTCTAAGAACTGCGAGACAACTCTGTAATGGTGGGAGGAGTTCTGCTCATACTCTGAGGAGATTTTCGACAAACACTTTCGGTTATCCACAAGCCAATACCTGCAGATGATTTCAATGCACGCTTTAAAAAACGTCACATCTCTGGCCACACACACACAAATACTGCGACTAAAAAAAATGAGAGCTGAATTATCGAAAGGCGAAACAACAGCACGTTTTAATTTAATTTTTTCCATATTTTGCAGCTTCAAACATGACTGTATTCTATACACTGGAATTGTGAATTAATAAACGGCATCAGTCACAACATTTCCTGTTTTATTAAATTCACGGAGCATTTTGGACCCTGTGGGTCCCTCATCAGCGTAATTTGTCGTAATAAACGCTTTATTTTTTCTCTTGAATGAAATGAAATGCATATTTTGTCTTGAAAACGTTTGATGTTAAGTTATTAAGTTATGAATTTCGTGAGTCGAAGGCGGAAAATATGAGCGAAATAGTGAAAAAAATGAAGAGTGTGAGACAACCACATAGCGCAAGAAAAGCGTTTTTAACTTTTTAGCATCATCATACATACTTTTCTCCATCCTGTTCGTACTTACCACTTCACTCAAGAGGCACATTCGCACACACATATCTGTAAAAACGTCATACTGTAATCAAAGATGAATTTATTCACGGGAACAGAGATCTAATTATTAAACAATTGACATATACAGAGAACAACTTTGGAATAGGTCTTTAAAATCTTAATCTGTGTTTTACATCGTGTTTCAGCCCTTTCCTGAGTAGATGATGTTCTTCTCACTGAAGATTAGGTTAGTTAAGTTAATTACTCTGTCATAAAACTGTGTTTTGTTGGATGGTTGGTTGTTCTGTGGTTGATGCAGCTTTAGTTGCATGGCTTCTAATTTCTTTCGATGGCTGTGTGTGATTTCAGATTGTACTTTCTTTACAATATTTTCAACATACTCGTTGGTAGCTTTTAGTTCACTTTGCTCAACAACTTTTACAAATACGTGAAGGCACATGTCCTACTGACCGGCCGACCGGCCTCATTAAGCTCAACAGTGATTTCTGCAACATAGCCGCTGTTGAAACCGAACTCATCCACCAAACTTTTCCTAACATCGTTCACAATTATACCAGTCTGGACTGGCTATTTGAAAGGGTAATTTACGCAGCTGAAAATAATATTGTCGACGATATCAACATTAATATTAAAAGGAAATTCCCGGTGCGGGAATTCCCTGGGCGAAGTCGGGTACTGCAGCTAGTATAATCATAATAGCCAAATATGAAACACTGAATATCTACTGGCAATAGGAATTAAAGTAGGTTGAATGATGTTGTAGTCTGAAAGATATGAATTTGCGTTAGTGGAATATTTAAAGTTGTTATAGGCCTTAGTTCTAGTTTCCAACAGTAGATGGTGACACCATCGAGGAACTGCAGTCGCTTGTGCCCTGGTGGTAGGGGGATATTAAAATTCCCAAAATGGCTGATTGGCTGATGCTATGAATTTAAAAATTGGTAGCAAATTCTAAAACTGGTGGCAAATCTAGAAATCTAAGATGGGGAATGGTGAGAAATCTATCAAACGCAAGTATTGTGTTACTGGGAAACTGAAAAATTCAAGACGGTAGATCTACCTCAACTGTTGTTTATTCCCCAACCCAGTCCCCCTCTCCATCCTTACAGAATCTAGTTGTGAAAGTTCACAGGTTTTTTTGGTATCAATAAATAAAATTAATTTAAAAAAGTCCAACATGCCCAGCTGTGCTCTCTACCTCACACCCTCCTCCTCTCCAGCCAATCACAGCGTAGTAATAAAATGAGGCACAAAAAGTAGCACCCAATTGAAAGATACTCATTATTTTCGTGGAAGTCATAGACATTTGTAAACACGTGTGTACATCCGTATATTATGAGAATAATATTATTATGTAGCGTAAAGGCGGAGCGAAGTTGCAGTGTTTCCCTTAAACACACACACACACACACGCACACACACACACAATGCTTTCTGTACACACACACACACACACACACAATGCTTTCTGTACCACTCTTGTATGTACTATACCCTCTTCTCATGTAGATTTCTTTTATAATACGTACCTCTCTTTTCACCTCTGCTCCCATAATTAAATTTCATCTCACATGTGTCCGGTCACAAAATTATTTCAAGGCTGCCTCATCATTACAATATATAAGATCCCGTCACATTAATATGACTACGACCTACGTTTGGCGACAACGTACAATAGCCACTCACGGGCAGTAGGTGGCAGCACAAGCAATGGAGGGTATATAACACTTATCGGGGAGACGCGGAGAACGGTGCAGTTGTTATCGTAATGAGGGAACGGAGCGATTTATGCGACGCCCAAACGGGTGCGATCATTGGCTATAGAGAAAAGGGTGGAGATATTTCCCAAACTGCTAATTTGTAAACTGTTCGCATGCCACATGGTTAAAGTAATACGTATATAAAATGGTCCTATCTAAATCCGGCGCTGCGACAACTTTGGTGCACCACTGGCAATAGATATGACTGCTGAACGATGCCTGTGGAGGTGTACAGGGCGAACAACCGTGCAGTCGTTGAGCAGCTGAATGCCTTGATGAACTAAGGACCTACCAACAGTGTCTCCTAAACAGCTGCTTACTAGAAGTTTCTGTGTATGGGCCTCTGCAATAGGCGCCTGTCTCATGTACCCATGGTGAGTGCTGTTCATCGGCGACGACGGCCGCGATTCGCATGCCAATACCGTAACTGGACGACCACTGAGTGGCGACAGGTGGCTTTTTCAGATTGAACCACGTTTTATGCTTCATCAGAGAGAAGCCCGTCGCCGCTTAAGGTGCGAGAAGTCTAAAAGCAAAATCCCAGCAACAGCCGTCGGAAGGGTCCAGGTGGGAGAGCATTTCCTGGGTGATTTCGTCATTCTGCAAGGCACATTGGATCAACGCAAGTATGCATCATGGCTCATGTCAATCCCTGCATGCAGTTTGTTCTCTCTCGGCATGTTGGTATCTACCAGCAGGACGAAACAAGGTCTCACACACCTTGTAATGTACGTGCCTGGTTTAAAGAGCACCAAGATGAGTCCAGCGAACACACCTGGCCACCAAACTCCCTGGATTTAGAGCTAATCGAGAATCTGTGGAGCCACCATCGTCGGGCTGTTCGCGCCATGGATCCTCAAGCGAGAAACCTAGCGCAGCTGTCCATGGCACAAGAGTAGGCATGGCTCCACATCCCTGTCGGTACCTTCCAGAAACTCGCAGACTCTTCCTGAATTTCTCGCAGCGGTCTGTGCTGCAAAACTTGGTTATCCAGGTTTTTGACAGGAGGACCCAATTAATATGGTAGTGTAGTTTCCCATATTGGAGCATGGAAGATAAACACAACTTACATTTAATGTAACTTCTTCATCATCATTTGTTGTCTTTGTGATCAACAAGTGCCTGTTGCAATTGGTCAGGTTGTGGAAAATGACTGCCACTGTGTAATGAGGCCTGTAGTTCACACTGCAACAAGGACGAGCTGCATGTCGGTATGCACCAATGAAATGGTTGTGATCTCTCTGTTTTACATCATCTTCCTCAAATGCTTCGCTGGAAATATGGTAGATCTCTGCCGAGTAAATTACCAACTCTTACTCTTCTTCCGGGATTATTTACATCTTTTTATTTTGGAATAAAATGTCATCGACATTATCAGCATTTGTATAGAGTGATTCGGTGCCACATACCACGCAGTCGATACCTCTGTACAATGTGACCTCGGACTATTCCTGACCATATCCGTCGTGTATGCAATAGGCGTCGGCCGTAGTGGCCGAGCGGTTCTAGGCGCTAGAATCCGGAACCGCGTAACCGCTACGGTCGAAGGTTCGAATCCTGCCTCGGGCATGGATGTGTGTGATGTCCTTAGGTTAGTTAGGTTTAAGTAGTTCTAAGTTTTAGGGGACTGATGACCTCAGAAGTTAGGTCCCATAGTGCTCAGAGCCATTCGAAGCATTTTGCAATAGGCAATATTAAATAGTTTCTGCAATTTTCCTAATCGGAATATGAGCCAGACTCAGTGCTATGACTGCAGCTAGCAAATGGTTTCAACATACATTCTGTATCAGCATAAATTACAAAACGTGAAATAAATTTGTTGTTGAATTTTGTAAATTTTACAAAGCCGATTTCGCCACAAGGCAAGGCAAAGGCTGACCGGTTTAAACTGTGCACAGTAAAAGAAATATGTACGGAATTTTTATGGGAATAAAAATAACACAGGTAGCGTTCACACGCCATAAATGAATACTGACAGGCAGTATTATCACTCTGTGCTGATTTCGACAAGTTTTTTTTAATGTATTATCAACCTGCAACATTCATATTCTTACATGTTTCTCTGAATGGTAATATGCAGTGGCATAATTCAGAATTTTTCGTTCTCTGTCTTGTCTTCTATCTTAGTCAATTCACATTCAGAATTTTGGAAACTATAGGCGTTTACAGAAAAATCTTCATTTTGTTTTCCGAAAATGTGAATATGTTTCAGCTTTGCGAGGAACAGTGTGTAGCCAATAGTGACTTTCTCTGCATATGGAAAGTAGTTAAGCACATGTCCTGTATGCTTATTTACAGGTCAGAATCCTGCCTGAATTGGGCACTTAAGACAAGCATTGTTTTATGACTGACGTTTCCTACTGTGTAGTTATTTGCAGTTTCACGTATTCGGTTGCATAAAATTTCTTATTTACATTTACATGAACATTGAGTTGAACTGTTTCCTTCAATTCCCAGCAAGAATCTCTTTTTGAAATTGACTTAAGATTCCTTAACAGCTTATCAGTGCATTATTCCGGCACCAATCATTACTAAATTTACACAGGATTAAATTCATTTTCTTTGTATTGAGGTATTTCTGTTTTCCTTACCTGATTGGAACAAGACAAACTACTAGTGAAACAATTTTAACAGACTGGTTAATTAGACTGACATTATTGTTCATCCAGCATGTTACGGTTCCAAAGATTATGGGATGGCTTCAATGAATCTGTTTTTGGCGGGAAACTCGGACTATTAGGTCGTCTCAGTGGATGGGGGCTTGTCTGTACCTTGGGCGTTATTTGATTTCTGACCACGACGAGTTGCATGTGAATGTTATGGAGAAGTTAGGTCGTTCATATTTTCTCATATAGGTCATGGTCTCTTGAGTGTATTCGTAGATGTATCTCGCATTTCCTATGGATGATGAGGGTAAGACCACCATTGTTCTAATGTCGTAAATGTTTCAGTCATTTATGACTGCGTTTCGCCGTGTACGTACTTTTCTGTACGTAGTTTCTTCTGATTCAATCTTATGTAAACCATCCGTAAAGGATCCGTTCGGATTCTGTTTTTGCACAGATATCTACCAGGAATAGTAGGAATAAACGGAGAGTGTTGAGAATGTGATACACTAGACTCTCGCTAATCCACCATGAGCAGTCAGGCCTCTCAGTAATCCGGCGCACACCCAAAAACACGAGCACAATGAATTATCGTGCGCAACAATGCTTAATTAAACAATGCTTTATATACTGTACTTGAAATTGTAGATTTCTTTACAGTTCTGGATCATGTCTTCTAAAAGGAAACACGTTACGCTAGACCTCAAGAGAAAACTCGAAATTTTAGGTAAGTTAAATCGAGGTTCTTCGCAGAAAGTCATTGCTGCTGAGTTCAGTGTTGGACGAGTGACTACTTATGTCATCAAAAAGAAAGAAGATGTTATTCGACAGTACTCAACACAAATGGATAGTGAGTTGGTAAAACGGAAGGTTATGCGAAATAATGACAATGAAGAACTGGACGTTGCTGTTTATAGATGGTTCATACAACAACGTACTTAGGGAAGTCCAGTCAGTGGCCCGATTATAAAGGAAAAGCAGTTGCATTTAACAAACAACTTGGCGGTAGTAACTTGTTTGCAGCGACCGAATTTTGGCTATCAAAGTGGAAAATCGACATGGCATTCGACAGCTGACAGTCAACGGGGAAAGTCGCTCAGCTAACGATTAGGATGCTGATGAGTTTGTAAGGAAGATACGGAAGTGCCGCAGAACGACGTGGCATGGACTCGACTAATGTCTGAAGTAATGCTGAAGGGAATTGACACCATGAATCCTGCAGGGCTGTCCATAAATCCGTAAGAGTACGACGGGTGGAGATCTCTTTTGAACAGCACGTTGCAAGGCATCCAAGATAAGCTCAATAATTTTCATGTCTCGGGAGTTTGGTGGCCAGTGGAAAAGTTTGAACTCAGAAGAGTGTTCCTGGAGCCATTCGGTAGTAATTTTGGACTTGTGTATTGTCGCATTGTTCTGCTGAAATTTCCCAAGTCCGTCGGAATGCACAATGGACATTTCACCCGGCAGAGTCGTATCTGGACGTATCATGAGTCCCATATCACTCCCACTGCACACGCCCCTCACCATTACAGAGCCTCCACCAGCTTGGACAGTCCCCCGCTGTCATGCAGGTTCCACTGATTCATGAGGTTGTCTCCACCCCCGTGCATGTCCATCCGTTCGATAGAGTTTCAAACGAGACTCGTCCGACCAGGCAACAAGTTTCCAGTCATCAACAGTCCAATGTCGGTGTTGCAAGTTGAATTTAATCTGTATTACTACAGTGAATATTTTAATTGTGTTTACCATTAGTTTATTGAACACGGCAGTAATCGTCAAAGAGAAATTAATCAGCGACAGTATATTCTTTCACAGTATCTAAACATTCTGACAACGCTAAAGTAATTTACAAATTCTACGCCTGTAGAAATCTACTGGTTCTAACGATGTCATTAAAGCAGTGTAATTTGATGAACATTTTCGTCTAGAAATGAATTGCCTTGACGGTTGATCGATCAAGACTGGGAAAGGTAAAATTTTACGAGTATACGAGCAGAGGGACAAGTGGCCGAGAGATGACATCCCCATCAATCTCCTGGAAAGTTTTGTTTCCCATGTCAGCAGAGTGCGTTATCATGCAGTATCACACTTGATGTAGTTTTGCGGGCGATTTGCTTGCACCGCGACCGAAAGGTGCCTCAATTGTTGGCAATAAATTCCAGTTGTGATAGTCACACCCTTGTGGAAGAATTCCTAGTGCAAAACACACTTTTGGCGTTGTCAGATGGAAAATATTATGTTCACACTACTCTTTGCTCGAGTTTACGTTATTTGATAGGACTCAGCCTTTCATTTCTTCTTAGGAAGTTAGCGATAATGGCATCATAACTCGTCACCAGTAACAGTATTGCATATGAATGCTCAATGAGCAACCTGATGACGTTAAACAAAACTGCAATAACAGTCACTCAATTGATTTTTGTTGTTTCGAATTAGAGGATGAAGTACTCCTACACCAGACCTCTGAACCTAGCCCGTTCAATGAAAATGTCACATGATGGTTAAATGGTAATCCATCACTTATATCAGTAGTCGATCCTTCCCTAGTGTGGAAAATCATACGTGCTAGAAAGATCTTTGGTGAAACAAGAATATCTTTTTCTGGCGTATTTTTCCCAAAAGCTCTCACTCCCCACAGTTCAAATCTTTCGAGCTGCCTACTGTCCATTCACCCCTCTATTATACCAAAAGTAAATACAGTGTTACCGAGCGAGATGGCGCAGTGGCTAGCACACTGGACTCGCTTTCGGGAGGACGGCGGTTCAATCCCGCGTCCGGCCATCCTGGTTTAGGTTTCCCGTCATTTCCCTAAATGGCTCCAGAAAAATGCAGGGATGGTTCCTTTGAAAAGTCACCGCTGACTTCCTTCCCTAATCCGATGAGATCGTTGACCTTAGTGTCTGGTCTCTTCCCCCAAACAACCCAAATACAGTGTTGCTGATGTTACATCTTTTTCCACTTACGTCCCCAATTTTACAACGCTTAACCGTAGTTCATGATTTTCAAGTATTCAAAATCCAGTGCTTAACTGCAGGATAATAACTAGAACTTAAAATTGGAAAATGACAGTTGATGCATACACTGGTAGCGTCACGCCGCGTTCACTTGGGCGGCGCCCGATTTCAGGAGTCTGGCTGGTGGCCGGTAGCCGCTGCAGCGCGAGGAAACGCTCGAGCGTAAGCTATTCTGATCGCGACGCAGCCACGAGTTGTTTTGCAGAATTGTTTCTGGAAGTATTTGTTATTACTGGTGGGTAGAACGTGAAGTGAATCTTCGATGTTCAATCAGACTCATAACTTTAGACGAGGGCCGAAATGTGGTAAAAAAAGAGGTACATTCAGATGCGAACACGCGAATGTAAGTTTAGAATGCACATCGATCACCACTAAAACGTCATGCAGATACACGTGGTTTTTCATTACCTCTGAAATGTCGTATAAATTAAATAATATAACCAGTGATGAAAAAAAGGAAAATGGATGAAGCGCGCGTCGACCGTTGCGTCATATACGTTTGTCTTGCTGCTTACATCGCGACATAACAGCATTTTTAGGGAGAGATTCGCTTGAAAAATGATATTTACCCTTAAATAACCGACTTCAAGAAAAATTTCCTTAACGTGCCTTAGTTGAAAACTAATCCTACCAATAGCTACTGGAAGTGTTAAACTCGCCGGTCGGATACAGTCATGAAGGCGAGCTGTAAGTGACTGGGGGGCCCGCCATTACCCCATAACGCACGCGAGATATAGAGATGCGTCAGATAAACCTGCTAGTTAAACTTTGCAACTTGCAGTACATCATCGCAGAAAGTGGAAAGATTTGCACAATAAAATAAGCCTTACTTAACACATACGTTTCCATTGCGCAGACCTTATGAAGAAGTGAGAGAGAGCGACGCTCGTGGTCAATGATTGCTCCCTGAATCTTATCCGTGACAGAATTCCAGTGTATCGAAGCCATCTTTAGCGGACAAGTGTAAATTATAACACTTAACAATCGATATCAGGTGACCTTCAAAGCTCTTGGAATTTCAAAAGCATCAAATCCTCATAAACTGAGTAAGCGACGTTTCTGGTCATTAACCCGGCTCCTGTAAGATGACAAAATGAATCCAAAACCTCCTTCAGCAGTGGTATATCATCAGGAGTACAGAGAAGAACCGTAACGTAATCAGCATATGCAAGAGCGGCAAACCTTTCTCCCAACAGCGACCAGCCACCCAAACGAGCAGCTATAGATCGCAATAAGGGATCCAGAAACAGAATGTAGAGTGACATAAATAATGGACTCCCTTGAAGGACGCCCTGACACACCGCAATGGGGGAAGTAAGACGGCCATTTACGTCAATGGACACCCGAATTCCAGTAATTAGAGACCTAAAAAACCGTCGTGCAGCATCGTTAAAACCAACAGTCGTCAATACTCGCATGGGAAATCCATAGTTGACACGGTCGAACGCATTGCGAAAATCAATCAAAAGCAAAGCGCTAGCACAGGAATAGTGGAAGAAATCGAAATTAGATCATGACATGCAGCAACGGGAGTCAGGAGAGTACGACCCGGAAGACAACTTTGATGGTTCTCGATGATGGTAGCCAACAACACCGATGGTCTGCTATTTACGGCTCGCGCCACTATTTTATAATCATATTTCAAGAGGGTTATCGGACTGAGCTGCTCCACACGCAAACGTCCCGGCTTCTTGGGGATCAGGACAATTTTAGCAACCTTAAAGCTGTACGGGATAAGGCCTCCGTGGAATACTTCATTCACCATAGAAGTTATCGTATCTCCTATCAGGGACCAAAATCGAATATAAAATTCTTTGGGAAGGCTATCGAAGCCAGGCGATTTGTTGGAGGTAGAACGAGCCATAATATCAAGTATATCATCGCGATGGAATACAGAGAAAAACTCTTCCTGGAGAGCTGGCGTAACAGCACTATCAAGGAAGGAGGTAACGTCAATAGACGGCAGACAGTCTGAATCCACTTCAGTATAAAGTTCGGAAAAGTATTGGTAAAGTTCACGCATGATATCAGATTGGGAGGTCCACTCACGCCCATCTAGAGAACGAGTGGTAGTAAGACAAGTCCTTTGAGATCTTTTGTGAAGCCGAGGAAGATGATAGAGAGAGGCTAACTCATCCTGTACGATTGAACGAAGCTGGGAACGCAAGCGGATACCATGCATTTGCCTACGTTTGAGTTGTAGAAGTTTTGTCTTCACACGGTGGATGTCTACGACTCTCAAGGAGGCATCACGGATTATCGGAAAGATCGCGAAGGACAGCATAATAAAATTCCCTAGTTCGCCTTATTTCAGCCGCTTTTTCAGCGCTCAAATGCTTGAGTGTATTTCGAATCCGAGGTTTAGGAAAGGTAACCAACCACTCTAGAATTGAGGGATAACGCGCATGGGACTGAATCGTCCGCCACCATACGTCTGCAATGATGCCTTCCAGAGAGGGGTCCGTGAGATGTAGAGTGTTTAGCTTCCATAAAGGGCGCAAAAGATGGACCCGCTGTGGGACGTGGACAAAAGTCATTGAAACAGCACACTGATCAGTGAAAATAGCAGGAATTACATCAATCGGTAGAAGCTGACTACAGATGGGGCAGATAAATAAAAGCGGTCAAATAGGGTACCTGAAGTAGCTGTAAAAAACGTAAACCGCACCATTGTAGGATATCTGCAAACCCAAGTATCTTGGAGATGCAAAGACGTTCACCATATCATTAAGTTCACGACAATATCTATAATTGGGGGTCTGATCTACACGATGAAAGACGCAGTTGAAATCGACCTCCAACAAAACCTTGCGCGGGTTCCGTCGGAGTAAATAAACTACTTCTTCCTTATAAAATCGAGGGCGGTCTGATGAACGACTAGATCTAGACGGAGCGTAAAGAAAAATTAAGGTGAGGTCATAAAAACTACAGCCTATACCGCGACCGTCATCTAGTGTTTCAAGGCCGTCAGCGGGATTCCATCTCGATAAAGCAAAGCCATACCGGTATAATTTTCAGGTACGACATTGAAAAACAGAGTATTCAGGAAGACAAAGCACATCAAATAACACCTCTTGTAAACTCATAATATCAGTTTGGGAATCGTAAATAAACTGGCGTAATACAGCAAGCAGTAATCGGGAACATATCCTATTAACATTGAGGGTTAAAAATGTGTATGCCTGAATCCGTCAGCACATGTAAATGAAACAACACTAAGGAAAATGCACTCATCACGCCCTTCTCTCCTCAACGTCCGAAAGCGGTGGAAATAACGTATAATTATAATTTTAATCCTCCCACCCTCCCCGCAAGCCGAGGAATCCCCGTTTTTCTTTTTACGACGCGCCGCTGCACGTCCAGGTTGAAACGCTGTTTCACACCACTCCGTGAAAACATACACTCTTGATGTGGAAGGGTTGGGGGCACGTCAAACTCCGATTTGATAGAGGAGCCATCTTCACTGCACTCATCGGAAATCGGGAGCACAAATCAGAACGACTTACAGCAACATCAGGTACAGAAGAGACAGGTAATGTAGTGCCGGTATCGGATTGCATCACCTGATGATCAGGATGAGAAACCATAAAATCCCGTTGCCCCACCGTCGCAGCATCGAGGAGGGGTGGTATTTCACTGGAACACTGTAAAGACTGGCCAGCAGGTAACGTATCTGCGAGAACACCTGAAATCAGAGGAACCGTCACGTCTACAGTTGACGTAGGGACGCAGATACAACACACATTTCAACATCAACACAAGCAGCTACATCATCTCTGGTAACTCTGGAATCACAATTAACTTCAGTAGACAATTCAATACCGCCAGTAGGTGTACCCTCTGTCAACGCCGTATCAGAAGAACGAGACTGGAGAGAGACGGTCTCGAAATCTGTACCGTCCTCAGTCTGCCGGTGTTTGACTTGCGCAGCAGGAGCCGTCGTCCCCTCATGGACAGAGGCCGCACCGGGATTTGCCGGTAACGGTGGAAATTCGCGAGGAGTAGGGGGTAATGTTACCCAACATCGCTTAAAACTGGAGATTGTCAGTAGACTGCGAAGACACTATATCTGGTAATGTTAAAGGAAGACGTTTTTGAGACGACGACGTCAGAACAGTAGTACGGTGCGGACAATCGAGATGACCGCTTTCATTACAGAGAAAACAGGTTCCTTCTTGCCCTGCATACGTAACATGGATCCGGTAACCACAAACAGTTAAGTGGGAAGGAATATTCTCTTTAACGCACATGTCCACAGTCCGGATACCATTATAACACTGGAAGCGATGTTATGCTGACCTGCGTTCCCATCGAATATGTCATATTACTCCAAACGGAACCAACGCTGTTTTAAGAAATGAATCATCCACTTCAGGAGGAAGATTATAAACTCTAACCGGAGTATACTCGAGTGCCACATTTTCAAGGGGTACTTTGTAAGTAGGCTGTTTAGGTTTTTATATTATTAACGCCACGTAGCGCTCTGTATGAAAATCACTGGCTGTGCTGTGTGCAGTCTGTGGCTAGTTAGCATTTTTCTCTGCCATTGTACTGTTGGGCAGTTGGCTGTTAACAGCGCGTAGCGTTGCGCAGTTGGAGGTGAGCCGCCAGCAGTGGTGGATGTGGGGAGAGAAATGGCGGAGATTTGAAATTTGTAAGACTGGATGGCATGAACTGCTATATATATTATGATTATTAAGGTAAATACATTGTTTGTTCTCTATCAAAGTCTTTCATTTGCTAACTATGCCTATCGGTAGTTAGTGCCTTCAGTAGTTTGAATCTTTTATTTAGCTGGCAGTAGTGGCGCTCGCTGTATTGCAGTAGTTCGAGTAACGAAGATTTTTATGAGGTAAGTGATTTGTGAAAGGAATAGGTTAATGTTAGTCAGGGCCATTCTTTTGTAGGGATTTTTGAAAGTCAGATTGCGTTGCGCTAAAAATATTGTGTGTCAGTTTAAGCACAGTCCTATATAATTTTCAATGTTACACTGAAAACGAACCCTGTCCTTTCCTTTTGTGTTATCCCACTATGTGTTTGTGTACCCTTGTGTATTTGTTTTCTTCCTGTCTCTGTGTAGTTTCATAGAATTTTTTCTTCTTCTAACACTAAGCTACATTCACTATGATGAGGAATACGTTTATCCTCAAATATAATTGGCATTAATAATATGCTATTTACCTTGTAAATATGCTTAGACATTATTTATTCTGTTTTGTTTTAATGCTCATGTGTGAAGCTGATGTTTCAAAAGTTATTCTGATCTTTTATGTATTTACTTATGTCATAATTCCTGTAACACTGATGTATATGTTAGTTCGATTCTTTTGTAAAGCCTGTACTACAAATGTTATCTATATTGTTATGTTCTTTAATGATGTATTTTGTACCTTTGTTATTGTATTTTTATGTTATAAAATAGTAATTGACACCAGTTCATCAAATTAAGTAACTTGTAAGTTACATTTCACTGCACACGTTTCTGTTGGTCATAGTATATGGACAATATGTGAGAAGTAGGGACTGATAGTGTTTGCACGTGTGTTAATAATTCAGCAAGGGGGTAATGCATCGTGGGCACCCAGCTGTGTCAGACACCTCGAGAAAAAGCCATTAGTGTGTGCCTTTTCAGAGGCATAGGTAGAAAAAAAAAGGGGAGGCCATTATCCGCGCTATTGACATTCCTTTGTAGAAAGCATTGCAAATACGACACACTCAAACTTGAAAATATATGATTACACTGTGGAGCTCTTAATTTATTATATTTACTAAAATGCCTAATGAAATGATGAGAAACATCTTACATCTATTGTCTTTCTAGTTGAGAGATTTGTCATTTTGTTTAATATCTAGTTTCTAGCTGCCCTGCAGCATTGGTTAAAGTAAAATTTTATAGATGTACTAATATAAATATTTTATGCCTACAGACCCAGTAAAGAATAACTTTGATGTACTTCAAAAAAACGAAGGAGCACAAAAACACATTTCCCTTCACAGGAATTGCATACAGAATTTTCCTTTCAAGTACTTGGTAATTTCTTTTGTAGAATAAATTGTGATGCATCACTCTAGTGTTAAGATGTGACATAGGTATTAAACATGGCCATTTTTACTGTAATATTTTTTCTGCTTGAGCTTTCTCATGTTTAGATATAAGTTATTGCATTTGCTGCGGCTGTTTGCCAGGCATACTGCTACTAAATTTCACTTTGTATTACTCTGTTAAGCTAGTTTTACTACTGATTTATTTTTCTTGTTTGTTGCACAGTGCCTTATATTAGTTGTAATTTTGCAATTGCTTTGCCTATTTAAATTTTTTGTCATTGATGTTTGTGTTAATTGTTTTCTGCTGCTGTATTGCCTCGTCTCTTAGTTTAGCTTCTGAGCTCAGTAGATTTAAGTTAGCTTAAGAGGGGGTAGCCTATAAGAGAATGAGTTGCGATGAATTTGAAGAAATGCACTGAGAGGCTATACGAGAGAAGTACAGAAAGCAGGTATAGATAGGACTTTTGGAAATAATGAAGAACAAACGGAGATCTCCGAGAAGTAAAAGAAAGTTTTGTTTGCAAAATACTGCAGTAAAACAAACCCTGTCCTTTCCCTGTATTATTCTGCTATATGTTTGTGTACCCTTGTGTATTTATGTTTTTCCTGTATTTATAAGTTTATCTGATAAGACTTATGTTGTAGAATTTTTCTAATACTAAGCTACATTCACTATGTTGAGGAATACTGTTATCCTCAAATATAATTGGCATTAATAATATGCTATTTACCTTGTAAATATGCTTAGACACTATTTATTCTGTTTTGTTTTAATGCTCATGTGTGAAGATGATGTTTCAAAAGTTATTCTCATCTTTTATGTACTTACTTATGTCATAATTCCTGTAACACTGATGTATATGTTAGTTCGATTCTTTTGTAAAGCCTGTACTACAAATGTTATCTGTATTGTTATGTTCTTTAATGATGTATTTTGTACCTTTGTTATTGTATTTTTATGTTATAAAATAGTAATTGACACCAGTTCATCAAATTAAGTAACTTGTAAGTTACATTTCACTGCACACGTTTCTGTTGGTCATAGTATATGGACAATATGTGAGAAGTAGGGACTGTTAGTGTTTGCACATGTGTTAATAATTCAGCAAGGGACTGGATAACAACATTGCTGGTTCTAAGGACAGTTTCAAAAACTTCGTGAGTGCGCAAGTGGTGGTTTACGGACTTGCTATATTCTCCGCAAGACTCTTCGATGGTGATTGTGCACCTGCACAGTCGCAACAGATGGCTGCTGGCCGTCTCTACAAGGACTACATTGGGTCTACACCTTTGCTGACTCACCAGTACCATTATTTCTACAAGGACTACAGTGGGTCTGCACCTCTGGTGGCCCACCAATACCACAATCTCTACCAGGACTGTAGTGGGTCTGCATCTCTGGTGGCCCACCAATACCGTAATCTCTACCGGGACTACAGTGGGTCTGCTCTGTGATGACCTACCTACCAATCTTCTTCAAAACGTCGAATGACTCTGCTGTGGGTTTGCTCTGTTGTGGCCCATTACCTGTCAGCATGTCAAGGGTCAGCACTGTCTTTCCGTTGGAAGGAAACCACTACTTCTTCAAGACTGCATGAAAATCCACTACTTCCATGTGCATTGTCTTTTACTGCTCAGACTTTGAGAAAAGAAAAGGCAGTTTTACTGTGATGAATGATCAGGACTGTCTTTATGGACTGTGAGAAAATTTTAGCTTTTGACCAACATTGTATTAATAAGTGTGTGCATTTGATATTTTTCTTACTGTAATTATGAAAAATTTTTTCAAGTCTGTATTGGCCAGTGCCCAAAACAATTTGTAAAATTTTTTGTGGGGAGCATGGGGGCTATGTAAGTAGGCTGTTTATGTTTTCTTATTGGCAACATTACGTAGTGCTCTGTATGAAAATCACTGGCTGTACTGTGTGCAGTCTGTGGCTGGTTTGCATTGTTGTTGGCTATTGTAGTGTTGGGCAGCTGGATGTTAACAGCGCATATCGTTGCGCAGTTGGAGGCGAGCCGCCAGCAGTGGTGGATGTGGGGAGAGAGATGGCGGAGTTTTGAGATTTGTAACACTGGATGTCATGAACTACTGTATATATTATGACTGTTAAGGTAAATACATTGTTTGTTCTCTATTAACATCTTTCAATTGCTAACTGTGCCTGTCAGTAGTTAGTGCCTTCAGTACTTTGAATCTTTTATTTAGCTGGCAGTAGTGTCCGACATTGTGTTAATAAGTGTGTGCATTTGATATCTTTGTTATTGTAATTATGAAAAATTTTATCAAATCATTATTGTCCACTGCCCAAAACAATTTGAAATATTTTTTTGTGGGGAGCATGGGGGCTATGTAAGTAGGCTGTTTAGGTTTTTATATTGGTAACGCCACGTAGCGCTCTGTATGAAAATCACTGGCTGTGCTGTGTGCAGTCTGTGGCTAGTTTGCATTGTTGTCTGCCATTGTACTGTTGGGCAGTTGGCTGTTAACAGTGCGTAGCGTTGCGCAGTTGGAGGTGAGCCGCCAGCAGTGGTGGATGTGGGGAGAGAAATGGCGGAGATTTGAAATTTGTAAGACTGGATGGCATGAACTGCTATATATATTATGATTATTAAGGTAAATACATTGTTTGTTCTCTATCAAAATCTTTCATTTGCTAACTATGCCTATCGGTAGTTAGTGCCTTCAGTAGTTTGAATCTTTTATTTAGCTGGCAGTAGTGGCGCTCGCTGTATTGCAGTAGTTCGAGTAACGAAGATTTTTATGAGGTAAGTGATTTGTGAAAGGAATAGGTTAATGTTAGTCAGGGCCATTCTTTTGTAGGGATTTTTGAAAGTCAGATTGCGTTGCGCTAAAAATATTGTGTGTCAGTTTAAGCACAGTCCTATATAATTTTCTAAGGGGATGTTTCAACTTGACTAATGGAACCATCTTGATGTGTAAACAACACTTTAGAGCCAACCCAATAGATAAGCCGTTCTACTTGAACAGGATCATAAAACTTCACAAAGAATGCATGAAAATCGGAATCAAAGTAAGCAGTATCTACCTGATCAGGTGTAACATGGATAACATCAGCCAACCAATCATGAATTCCTAAAGAGCCGGGCTGAACACGACGCGTACTCTTCTCAAAAGTGAAATGAACAGTAGCTCGACGAGGAATACACTTAGGAGACTCGACAGACACCATGACACCGACAGAAAACACCTCTGCCGAGAGAAGACAACAACAAACTCCGCTACGCAACTACGATGTGACTCCAGCTGATACACCAACAAGACTGAGTAGCTTCGACACAAGCGGCTCTGCGGCACAGGCGGAAGTTAATGACGACCTACTTGCTCGACGCTCAAGGCGACACCACAGGCTCACATAACACAACAACAAATCGGAAGTAGACTACATTTCCTCCTGACACTTCTGCATCTTGCAGTGTTGCCAGATTGTGCAGATGGCCGGACTTAGCTTTGTCAGGGGCGGTCGGTTCAAAATGGTTCAAATGGCTCTGAGCACTATGGGACTAACTACTGAGGTCATCAGTCCCCTAGACCTTAGAACTACTTAAACCTAACTAATCTAAGGACATCACACACATCCATGCCCGAGGCAGGATTCGAACCTGCGACCATAGCGGTCACGTGGTTCCAAACTGACGCGCTTAGAACCGCACGGCCACACCGGTCGGCAGGGGCGGTCGGTTTTATTGGCCACATTAAGTGAAAGACTTGGACTAAGGCTCCATAGCAGGCGGCCGTCGGTCAGTTTTTATGTCTAAGACTGTACATCTATGTTACTCGTAAGACGGTAGGGGGGCATGCTTTCTCTGAACCACTGTTTGTCAGTCTGCGCCATGAGAAACTTTATCAGATTCTGAGGGATGTTAGTAGATATGAAGTGCTCCCAGGGCTGATTCGAGAACAATTTTAGACACAAGCGGCTTGTCATTTGGCGCCCCCTTCTCCCACACCTCCCTTTCAACACTTCACCCTGTGTCAGTTTTCTCTACTTACTGTAATGCGCACTGTGCACAAATCCTGCGTAAGACTGGCCCTGGCGTCTCTCTCAGGTTGGTAACCAGAGCGGCCACTACTAATTGTGATACGTCCTGTATCCCGGGTGTTTTGAAATTCACGTTGCAATCTTCTAGAACAATTAGAGGGAAGTGGGTACATAATGTTTTGAGTAGGAACGTATGTTCAGACTCGTCATCCAAAGGAAGGAAAAATGTTAATTAAATATGGGCTCTAAAATGCATACGTGAGGCACTATGAGCACTTGTAACTTTGGTACTGTGAAACACATCCCTTCTGTTGAACAAGTGCTAGCAGCTCTTAAGGCATGCACGGTAGAGCCCATGTTTACTAGACATTTTTTCATGTTTCGGTCCATACGACCACCTCTGAAAATTGCCTACCCTATAATATTAGCAACAAACGTACCAGTACATGTATTTCACTGTCAGAGTTATCAGAGCGATTTTAACTTATAACTTTAGACTCGTTCCTTTCTGTACACTGATCCTTATCCCATATTTATACCTTTGTTCCTTTCCAAAATTCTGGAAAGTTTGTAACATCATCACGGAATTACTCAGTGTTGCATGGGGGCTTAATTATATATTGAATGCAAATAATTTTAATTTTAGTCGCTGTTTGCTCGATTACGAAGTCTCGTAACCGGTTGGCCCTGACCAGTATTAGTACGCAATCTGACTGCATAGAATAACAACAAAGAATGAAACAAAACTTCCGATAACACAATTAATTAAAAAAGTCCCCAGCAACTATAAAACCTACGAAACAACAAAGCACATGTGTAACTGTTCTGTGTGTGGAAGTGTGATTCAACGTACACATCTGGCTCGGTTCTTCCTCAATAAGACAAGGTATTTTAAGCATCATTTACACTGAAGTAATTAAGAAAAACAGTAATACTATAATTGCACATACAAACCAGAATTACACTCTAATACATGAACACAAGCCAGATGCTTTGTTGACTGAACCTGTGACCAAGAGACATTGTTAGTTAGGACATTTGAAATAAAAAAAAATTTCTTTACCTTCATATATATTGACGAAACATACACTCTGATCATTAAAACATCCGCAATCGAACAGCATCGGCTGTCTAGCCCATCAGAACAACTGCATACAACATGCTCACAACTAGTCACGGCTACATCAGAACTCCTACTGCCCACTTCTCAATAAGCACTCTCCACTATGACTTCTCAACAAGCACTGCCAGTGGAGGCGGCTGAATAATACTCTTTGGCGCAATCTCGGGCGCTGTGACTCAGTGTAGCCACCTTTCCTATGCCCCTCCTCCACGGGCTAGAATTTGATGGTATTTTTGCCAGCATTGGTGGTGAAAATACCACCAAATTCGTCCAAAAAATACAGACAAAAATTAAAAAGTAATATTAATAAGTAAATATCACATAACTAAGTAAATTTTGGCTTTGCACTGACCCTTCAATAACCTAATATATTAAATACAGTAAGGAATACAAATGCTTGCATACATATGATTTTACATAATAGTTTGCACAAGTATCATGTGGTTAAACAATTCAATCAATAGTGTCAACAATGACGAATAGGTGCAGGTAAGAGTCTCATGACATTTCATAAACAGTAAACACACAAAAAATCAGTTTATACAAATATTCACATAAAATCCTTTCAATAGTTCAATAAACAAGTAGAACTCCTCAGAGTAGTTGACAGTTCCAACAGTAGCACCCAGCAATGATCAACAGGTGCAAATAGCAGTCTCATAAGATTTCATCAGCAGTATTTAAACAGCTTCAACAGTGGCACCTAAAAATGGCGAGCAGGCGCAGTCACCAACAAGTGACATTATCTCAGTAGAAGCAGTCCATTAGTGGCACCCAGTAATGTTGAACAGGTGCAGACACCAACAAGTGACATCATTTCAGCAGAAGCAGTCCATCAGTGGCACCTAGCAATGTTGAACAGGTGCAGACACCAACAAGTGACATCATTTCAGTAGAAGCAGTCCAGCAGTGGCACCTAGCAATGTTGAACAGGTGCAGACACCAACAAGTGACATTATTTCAATAGATGTAGTCCATCAGTGTCACCTAGCAGTGTTGAACAGGTGGAGACACCAACAAGTGACATCATTTCAGTAGAAGCAGTTCCATCGGTGGCACCCAGTAATGTTGAGCAGGTGCAAACACCAACAAGTGACATTTCAGTAGAAGCAGTTCCATCAGTGGCACCTAGCAATGTTGAGCAGGTGCAGGTAACAGTCCATAATATTCACTATCACTAATTAGACAATTCATCAGAGTTTATTAGCACAAATTAAACATCTCCTAGTGGCACCCATCATGTTGAACAAGTGCACGTAACAGTCCATAATATTCACTATCACTAATTAGACAGTTCATCAGAGTTTATCAGCAGAAATTAAACATCTCCAAGTGGCACCCATGAATGATGATAGGTGCAAGCACGAACAACAGTTTGAATGCACACACAATTGCTTTTACAAAATTATTATCAATGCTCTTACACTGGACATACAAATAATAATAAACACACAAATGATATCAGATAATTGTCATATTAAATATTAAAAATACAGAAATATCAGTAAACCTATAATATTTATGGGTGTCAGTGCAATCCACAACAAACAAGTAAAATAATATTTAGGAGATAGGTCGGTACCAATTATTTGGGATTAGGAAAGGAAAACACACAAAACACAGTCACTCATTTCTCATCCACATTAAGTACTACTGTGTAATTGAATAGTGTTAACTGTGTAAATGCAATTCTGTCCAAAATTTTATGTTCAACTTGTAGTGGCCGCAATGTATAACAGTCAATAATAGTTAGTCAACGTCGTAGTCATCATGTCAAGACCAATGTTTGCCAAGCCAAATCAAAATGTACTGCTTATTGATTTAACAAAGTGTGTGTGTAGACAATCTTCCTTCCACTTGAGTGTTCTAGTCTGCTGTCTTCATCCTTCATCCTCCTACTTCCATATAGACCAACAAACAAACAAAAAAAATGCTCCTCACTTACTTCACCTCTTATCCAACAAAACTCCAATAATCACTATCATCACATAATCTTAATACTTCAATAATACCTCTTACGTCGATACATATAAACCTTATCATCAATATCATTTACCTTACCTCTTGTCCACCAAAACTCCAATAATCATCAACTTCACACAATCTCAATACCTCAATAATACCTTGTCAATACGTCGGTACATATAAATCTTATCGCCAATATCATTTCACTTCCATAACAACTCTTTCATCTAGTAAGTCTCCTCGTACAAGTACAGACAAAATCCTAGTGCAAACTTCAATTTATCATCCCATGCAATCCGAAGACACAATGTCCACTCACAACCTTTGTGTAGTCCACCTGAGCCAAATCTTCTACTCATTATGAATTATAAAATACATTTTGGTTACCTTGTCCATCATAAAATAAAAGAAATGCATACATGACCTCTAACAGCCTTCAGTTTGAATAACTTTCAGTAAGTAGGTGCGAGTACGTAGTATGAAAGATCACATAAGACTTTGAATGAATAAATCGTAATATTTCATAGTGTGTACACCACTTCAAGAATCATGGCAAAACAGAAGCAAACATGTGGAGTATTTCTTGTGTCAAGTGTCACTTACTATTTCAATTGCTCACGAAGAATGCAGTGTAATAACTGTCAATGGTCTAAACCTAGTGTTGGTATTTCATGTCGTGAGCTTCCCTTCTATTAGCATAAATTTATACAGCATCCATAAAACCTCCAGCTCATGGCAGTTCATTTTCTTATCTTAAAATATAAAGCACTGAGCGTAAGCAAAACATGCAATAGCGAGTAAATATACCAGTAGGGAACACAATGTCAACAAATGGATGTAGCACAATCCCTACAATGAGGCTCTGCCAAGCGAACAATCTATAATTAATACCATAGTGTAACCTAAACTCCATGTTCGTACACCTTATATCAGCATTTCTATATACCAAATTAAAGAGTAGTTATGACAACAAAACAAAAATGTGTAAATATGCAATCCATACGCAAAGCAGCAAATATATATCTTACATAATAAACAGGTCATTAGCATCATATCAGCATAAGCAAACAAATGTTCATATGTAATCTTAATAAGTAAACATGAAGGCGCAAGCAGATAAATCACAAAGTATAACTTACATAAATAACCATATCAGTACAATTAATCAGGTGACAATTATAATTTAAATAAATAAGCACAGCAGGCACATAATAAAAAAAATGTGACATCAGTGAAAAAGCAGTGCAGCCAAGCGATGCATAATATACATAATTAACAACCCTGTTCATTAATCAATCATTGTCAAAATCAGTTAACACAAAGTATAAATCACGTAATCGTGAGCAGCAAATTACGTCTAAAGTACGTACCTAATGGGAAATATGTTACCTGAAAAATAAACTCAATTAATAGTTACCATTTTAGTTTATTAGTTTCTTCTTCGAAATTACATTCTTCCTGAAAATTTCTCGATAGCAAGTCCTCTTAACGTCGGACACACACAGAATTTACCTGAAGGTTTTAAACATTTTATACAACCGTATCCTGAAAAATACTGAACGTTAATAACATAATTTATCAAGTCACTATAGCTTTATACTGAATTTAATCAGAGAAATTAAACTGTGTATTTGTTTACGGCTGTCAGTGCATTCGCACTGAGCGCTCGATCAGCTGTAGGTACGCGTGACATAGGAAGTAATTGGTTGCGGTCAACGACTGCAGACTTGACTGTTGCTTTGAGTATGTGCCGCCGCCGGAACACGGCACGGTATCCTTGTACTCTCCGTGTGTTGACGTATAACTGTTGGTTTCTCGAAAGTATGTCATTCCACAAAAATTTTAACGTTCGATATATGATGTACTCCCTTAGAGCGCCGAGATTTAAGAGTTTCTACTTCGACAGTGTTATCATGAATAATTTTGCGAATCCTATATTGACCGTTATAAAGCAGAAAAAATTTGCGACACAAGCCCTTTCCTTTGTGAGACAAACGGCGAGACTTAATTAACACCTTTTGACCAACAGACTAGGTTTTTAAACGACCAGGACGTTTAGCTGATTTCTCTCTTCTAGCAGCTGCAGATGCAATATTTTGCAGAGCCAGGTTCACAACTTCAGAATGCCGCAGTTTCCGTGTGGGCGGAAAAGGAACGATTTCAGAAATGCGATTTGTCGGTGCTTTATTTTTTAATATCGCTATAGGCGGTAAAGAAGTTGAATCATTAGGGAGTTCATTCAGAATGTTTTGAAAAATATGAAGATACTGATCCCAAGTTCTGTGATTCTGACAATAAAGTCGACACAATTTATTGATTTCCTTCATCCATCTCTCTGAAACGTTAGATTGAGGGTGAAAAAGTGAAATGAAAATTGGTTTACTCTTACGACGCCTTAGAGTACGAAGCCAAATTTTAGAACGAAACTGAGATCCATTATCTGATATAACCTTATCAACATGACCCACTTCTTTAAGAAAATGTTTGATGAAAGCATTAGATACTGACTGAGCTGTTGCTTTGCGTAAAGGTGTAAAACACACATATTTTGATGTCAATTCCACTGCTTCCAAAATGTACGCAAAACCATTAGTAGAATGAACCACTGGACCGGACCAATCGATTGCAGCCATCTCCTTTAATTTCGCTGGAATGATAGGAAACAACGGTGCTCTGTGAGAAATAGTTGGCGGCTTAGCCTTTTGACATAATTTGCATTTAGCAAGAACAGAACGAATACGTTTTTCCATATTACTGAAGCAGCAATTTTCTCGTAATTTATGAAAGCATTTTCTGGGACCAAAGTGTGCATAACTGAAATGTGTGTACCAAATCAATTTATTAACCCACTCATCAGGAATACAAACTAACCAAACAGAGTTGTCGACCGATTTTCGTTTAAAAAGAATATCATTGCGAACTAAATAATACCGTCTAAACGCTACGCTTTCCTTTCTCCTCCACTTCTCCTTAATGTCCTTCCAGATTGGATCCTTATTTTGTTTCTTAGCGATGTCCTGGAGCGAATACGAAATAAAATTCTCAAACGCAACACCTTGAATGTACATCAAACAATAATTGTTTTCCTTGCAGTCCTCTTCAGCACTTTGTTTCAAACCCATAGGTGCACGTGATAAAGCATCAGCAATAATATTTGAAGATCTCTGTATGGAAACAATACTAAAATCAAATTCCTGTAGATACAGCGCCCATCGTGACAATCTTCCATCAGTTAATTTTGTTGACATAAGAAATTCCAGAGCTCGATGATCGGTGTAAACCTTAGTATGCCTGCCATACAAAAATATGCGAAATTTTGTGAAAGCCCATACAACAGCCAAAGCTTCAAGTTCCGTAATCGAATAATTCTTTTCTGATTTAGAGAGAACACGACTTCCAAATGCAATAGTTTTCTGTACTACAACGCCGTTTTCTTCTATCTCTTGAAATAAGTGTGCACCTAGGCCTTTGTATGATGAGTCCGTCGCCAAACAAAAATCTTTAGATAAATCCGGGTGTGAAAGAAGTGGAGCAGCAACTAAAGCATCACGAAGTTGTTAAAATTCTGATTGAGCTTCCTCATCCCAACACCAATTAGATTTCTTTCCAGATAGTTCACATAAACGAGATGTGGTCAAATCGTCCAATTTAACAAAGCGTCTAAGAAAATTACAGAGACCAAGGAAACTACGAACATCACGTTTTGTAGTAGGAACAGCATAATTACGAATAGCGTCTAGTTTTTCTGGATCAGGAAGAATACCTTCTGTAGAAATAATATGACCAAGAAATTTCACCTGAGAACGACCAAATTAAGATTTTTCCAAGTTCACTGTAATGCCAACTCTTGCAAAAATACGTAATAATGAATCCAAAATTTTGTTATGCTCACTCCAAGAACGTTTAGCAATAAGAATATCGTCAACATATGAAGTAATATTGTCACGAAGATAAACAGGTAAAATTTTGTTTAAACTACGAATGAATGCTGCTGAAGATACAGTAAGTCCAAACGGTAATTTCCGAAATTACTTTTGGGTAAAATAGTCATATCCGGTTATTTTGTACCGACTCTCTAGATAGATTGATAGTTGAAGAATTGTTTTGATAGATACAAAGAATAGTAAAAGAGTAGGCAGCAGTGCAGAAAACTAAAAGAGAAATAGCACTACTACAGCTCGGGGCGCTGTGCACGCTACGGCACATATTCACTTAGTGTAGTGAATCCCCTGAGGGCGTTAATAGCCGCACATAAATTCCAGTTTGTGACTTAGTGGCCAGTTTGGCGGAAGTGCGTACATAAATTGATCTAACCATGAACATGGATGTATAACGTTCTTACAATTGCGAAAGATCTTAAATTTCCGAAAAGTTGAGAAGTGTTTACAGTCAAAGTTTTCTCCTCGTGGCGACAGAGACCTACCCAGTCTGTCCCAGTCCGAATGTCGATTATTGTCAAGTTCGCGCGCCTGGCGCTCTCTTGTTGCATCTCGTACATGAAATAAATTACTTTCTTCAAACCCCTCTGCTATCTGTGATTCTAAATTTCTTCTGCTGTCTTTTCCTACGATTTCACCTTCAATTTGTTTGACTTGCTTTCGTAATGCCTCAAATTCCCTTTTAACGCGTTCATTAAATTTTCCCTGATTTTCAACATGCTTATTTATGTACTGGTACTCTTCGGTTTCTGCAAATGGCAATGGAGCTGTATCATCTGAATCTCTGTCCCCATTTAAACTAAGACTTGTCAATTTATCTGAAATCTCCTCAACTCTTTCCGATAAGTCACCTATTATTTCTTTCTGTTTATTTACGTCTTCCGTAAGTGTCGCGACTCGGGTTTCAGTGTTGACACATTTAGTAGTTAACTGTTCATACTGTTGTGTTAGGTTATTTATTCTGTCATTTGGTACGGATTCCTCAATTCTTTCAAATATTTCTTCCTTATCGTGTGCACATTGCAAATTTAACTCTGAAAATTTTTGTACTATCACGCGATCTCTTTCTTCCTGTTCTCTATCCTGTTCCTTTTGTCTGATTTCTATTGAAATTAATCTATTATTGTGAGCATTCAAAATCGGTTGTACTTCTTCTCTAATTTCTTTCTTTAATTCATCTTTCATGTTTTTGAAACATGTCCCTATTTGTGAGTCTAACCGTGTTTCCATTGTTCCCATATCGATTTTAATTGTTCATATCTCTGTTTTAATTGTTCCTATTTGTGATCCCACTGTTTTTAATTCAGGTCCCAACTGGCCCTGACCAGTATTAGTACGCAATCTGACTGCATAGAATAACAACAAGGAATGAAACAAAACCTCCGTTAACACAATTAATTAATTAAGTCCCCAGCAACTATAAAACCTACGAAACAACAAAGCACAAGTGTAACTGTTCTGTGTGTGGAAGTGTGATTCAACGTACACATCTGGCTCGGTTCTTCCTCAATAAGACAAGGTATTTTAAGCATCATTTACACTGAAGTAATTAAAAAAAACAGTAATACTATAATTGCACACACAAACCAGAATTACACTCTAATACATGAACACAAGCAGTCTTTAACACTGGTAGCATGCCGCGACAGCGTGGATGTGATCCGTATGTGCAGTTGACGGACTTTGAGCGAGGGCGTATAGTGGGCATGCGGGAGGCCGGGTGGACGTACCGCCGAATTGCTCAACACGTGGGGCGTGAGGTCTCCACAGTACATCGATGTTGTCGCCAGTGGTGGGCGGAAGGTGCACGTGCCCGTCGACCTGGGACCGGACCGCAGCGACGCACGGATGCACGCCAAGACCGTAGGATCCTACGCAGTGCCGTAGGGGACCGCACCGCCACTTCCCAGCAAATTAGGGACACTGTTGCTCCTGGGGTATCGGCGAGGACCATTCGCAATCGTCTTCATGAAGCTGGGCTACGGTCCCGCACACCGTTAGGCCGTCTTCCGCTCACGCCCCAACATCGTGCAGCCCGCCTCCAGTGGTGTCGCGACAGGCGTGAATGGAGGGACGAATGGAGACGTGTCGTCTTCAGCGATGAGAGTCGCTTCTGCCTTGGTGCCAATGATGGTCGTATGCGTGTTTGGCGCCGTGCAGGTGAGCGCCACAATCAGGACTGCATACGACCGAGGCACACAGGGCCAACACCCGGCATCATGGTGTGGGGAGCGATCTCCTACACTGGCCGTACACCACTGGTGATCGTCGAGGGGACACTGAATAGTGCACGGTACATCCAAACCGTCATCCAACCCATCGTTCTACCATTCCTAGACCGGCAAGGGAACTTGCTGTTCCAACAGGACAATGCACGTCCGCATGTATCCCGTGCCACCCAACGTGCTCTAGAAGGTGTAAGTCAACTACCCTGGCCAGCAAGATCTCCGGATCTGTCCCCCATTGAGCATGTTTGGGACTGGATGAAGCGTCGTCTCACGCGGTCTGCACGTCCAGCACGAACGCTGGTCCAACTGAGGCGCCAGGTGGAAATGGCATGGCAAGCCGTTCCACAGGACTACATCCAGCATCTCTACGATCGTCTCCATGGGAGAATAGCAGCCTGCATTGCTGCGAAAGGTGGATATACACTGTACTAGTGCCGACATTGTGCATTCTCTGTTGCCTGTGTCTATGTGCCTGTGGTTCTGTCAGTGTGATCATGTGATTTATCTGACCCCAGGAATGTGTCAATAAAGTTTCCCCTTCCTGGGACAATGAATTCACGGTGTTCTTATTTCAATTTCCAGGAGTGTACATTTCGACTGCCAACTGCTATAGGGGCTTTCCATTGCAACCAAATAGAAATTAGAAAGCCATTAGCACGTGGTGAGAAATTCATCAGTCGGGGAGGATGTACCTTTATTAATGTGTAGGCCATCGTAGATGCTGGTAAAAAATTTACTAGCATAGATGCAAAATGCCTTGGTAGCTTGCATGATGCTAGAATATGGAGGATTAGCTCAAGTACATATACGTATATCTTCAGTGTGTAGCGGGGATCTTTGCTTACTTGGTGTTTCAGGATGTGCATGGTTATTCACTCCATAAGCCTGCAAGAATTGGTGATGAGCGTCGATTAAGTTTTTTCCATGGTAGAGAAAGGACGATCCTGTTGAGAGCCATTGGTCAACTGAAGCAACGATTTCCGATCATTGGTAACTGTCTAAAATTTTCTTTAGAGAGAGTAAGTCAAAAACCAATAGCAGCGCTTGTTGTACTGCAAAATATCTCTAAGCACCGCAAAGACCAGTTTCAGTAACATTTGGTGGACGAGAGACATACAGAAGGGGAAGACGGCTACAACGGAAGTAAGAGTCCTGATTAAGACAAGCCTGCAAACAGACAGTTGGAAAATGGTGGAAGAAAGGTTCACGGTGAACAGAAGCGACAGTAAATGCTCGATTTTATTTAGGTGATTTTTCTTGGTTGATAAGAAATATACAAGCAATGCAGTTATAACTTAAAATCACGTAATTACAAGATAGCACGAAAAATATTCGAATTTTATTTTTATCTCTTTCTTTTAGACAACAAAGAAGGGAATAGAAAGGGTACCGTAATACAAAAGTTTTTACAATGCAATACTTATGTTGCATGCTAATAGTCCGTTTGAGTAGATTTGTCCTCTGTAATTTTTTTTAGATTTTTCTTTTCGTATTTTATCTGAAGGTTCCGCAATTCCAATTGTTTGAACACTACAAGTCTCTGAAGTTGTGGTAAATGCGAGTCTTTTGTTTCTTCAGTTTCATTTCCTGCAAAGATTTTCACTGTAGGGCTAATGTATGAGGGTAATCCCAAAAGTAAGGTCTCCTACTTTTTTTATAATTACAGAACTCTGTTTGTGTGGCAGTTGGTCACACTGTTATGAAGAGTGCTTCACGCGCTGTGTGTAAACACGCGCACGCCTCGCTGAGGCGCTCTGTCATGGCTTGGCAGCCGTTGAGAATGGAGCTCCCGTTGGATGTTACCGCCAAGTGCGAATTGCGCACAGTCATTCGGTTTTTGAACGCAAAGGGCACTGCGCCGATTGAAATCCATAGCCAATTGACGGAAGTGTATGGTGAGTCGTGCATGGATGTCAAAAATGTTCGTAAGTGGTGTAGAGAGTTTGCAGCTGGTCGGACCGAGATTCACTACGAACAAAGGAGCGGGAGAGCATCAATCTCTGAGGAGACAGTGTTGAAGATAGAGCAAAGGTTGCGTGAAGATCGGCGGATCACTCTGGATGATCTCTGCACGTTGGTTCCTGAGGTTTCCCGAAGCACCGCTCACAGAATTTTAACGGAAACATTGAACTACCGGAAGGTGTGCGCAAGATGGGTGCCACGCATGCTGACTGAGGACCATATGCGACAACGAGTTGATGCTTCCCGCGCATTTCTTCACCGCCTTGCAGCGGAACAGGACAACTTTTTGGACTCAACTGTCACGGGTGACGAAACCTGGGCATACCACTTTACATCTGAGACCAAGGAAAAATCACGCCAGTGATTGCATCCTTCTTCCCCAAAGCCACGAAGCTGGCGGCGAGCTGGTATGATATGGGCATACAAAAACTGCCACAGCGTCCACAAAAATGCATCGACAGAAATGGCGATTATGTCGAAAAATAGCTAAATGTTCAAGCTGTAAACTGATGTAAACCATTGTAGAAATAAACAGGTCTATGTCCTTATAAAAAAATTGGAGACCTCACTTTTGGGATTACCCCCGTATGTAGAGGTTGTCTGTTTTGTTGTCGCAGGAGCAACAACTGGACACTTACCTATGCATGACATTGCCCTCTGATCTTCATTTCTAAGGTTGTCTGCAGCAGAGTTTGATACTTGCGTGTCACGAATCGAAATAAGTTCTGGAATCTTTCTAAAAACAAGATTATCGTCCTGTGAGAGCAACGTCAATAAATCCTTTCCTCAATCTTTAAGTTTAAGAGGTTTATATCATGTTTCCTTCACATCAGCTTCCGTTTTTATTTGAGTCTTCATATGAGCGAACGATTTCTTAAGCTGTGCAACACTGTACTGTTTACCAGTTCCACGCGAGTATTCCTGTGCAATAGTACTCTACGCATTCTTCTTTTATGACGCTACCGTTGGTATTGTAGATTTTTGTTACACAATTATGTGATCAAATATCAAATTGACGAACAGCGTGTTGTTAACTTTGGTCACAGTGAGCAAGAAGGTACATCTTGCCTTGGGTTGTATCGAACCCTCTAGAATAATGCATTTCCCGACAGTACAGAGTACATCTACCTAGACTTAGCTTCTAATTATTCACTTTAATTATTCACTTCACAGCGCTTAGTCTAGGCCCTACAGTCTACTTAGTAGACTCTGTTTTATTCACATCACTCAATAGCTTACGTAAGTCCTTTTAGACACTAATGTTTTCTGTATGTGTTGCAAAACTGACACGTTCTCACAACAAGACCTCTAAATCTGGGTATAAGTCCAAATGATGGTTCCAGAAAGGTAGTTAAAGCAGTATGATCTCAGTAATTCCCGTACAATATCACGGTAGCTCTATATACTGTGTCCGCTTCCGTGTCAGAGAGGTAAACGTGGCTGACTGCCATGCAGAGCACTCAGTATAAGTTTCCAGTACTGCCAGAGATATTTCCCTGATGGGAGGACGGCTCCACTTAACCTCGTGACGCTAGCAAAAGGGCTACTTGAATTGCAAGTAGTGACTCCACGATCTACAAAGGCGACAACGGCTGAGAGAGCGACGTGCTTTGAATGCGCCCCTTCTTCCCGCATAAGAATGACACCATCGGCAGAGGATGACACTGCGATAAGTCATTTGCGATTGGGCTGCCTACGGCCAGATAGGCGGAGTTCTCTGCCCTGTGATGTGCTAAATAATTTTTACAGAAGACACATATTTAAAAAGGTAAAAAAAAAAAAGATTTAAGTGCCTACAAGCTGGTCACTTACGCGTTATACATTTGTATTCAGAAAAAAACAGAACACCTTGAAAGACTATAGATAGGACGTTCATATTGACAGGACATGTACATTAGCATGTTCTCCAGGAATGAGTAGCATTAGAACCACGTCACCCAGCAGGTTCAAGGTCAACATCGATACCGCGGTGCAACACAACCTACCGGTAAACTGTGCCTGTGGTCTCGTATTCGCTATAAACCGAAAATAATGGATCAGTGAGACTTGAGCAGACGTGAAGAATACCTCGCAGACGTACGTGCGAACCGTGCCGTCAAATCAGTGAGTTTGAAACACGGCGCACTATTGGCATGAGAGAATGTGATGCATGTATCTGGGAAAATGCTGCTCGTGTGGGACGAAGTCTTTGGGCTCTGCAATGTGTGTGAGCGTAATGTTTCGCGGAAGGCCGTAGAACACAGCGAGATGAGTCAGATGCCCCATCCCCTCCCCCCGAGAGGGTCGACACCTCATCCAAATGGCGCAGCAGTACAGATGTGCGTTTTCCTCGACTCTGGCGCAACAGTGGAACAGCATAAGACATCGTACAATATCTGGGATGACAGTCCGTCGCCGTTTATGGCGGCATGGGTTAGGTGTGTATCGTCCACTTCTCCACCTATTTATGCTGATTGTGCAGAAACATGCCAGACGGCAATGGTAGAGGGAATGACGTTATATGTGACACGAATGCCATCAGATAGCATTTTTGGTGTAATCCAGGTTCTGTTTATTTGGAAATTATGGCCACTTTTGCTTCTATGCACACAGGGGCAGCGGCATAACAGTCACTGCATTCATGTAAGACATGCAGCTCCAACCAAAGGCCTTATGGTGTGGGATGCTCTTGGTCACAGCCATACATCACAGATGGTGCGAGTCCAGGGCGCTCTGACCAATGTGACATATGTGAATGACGTCCTGCGACCCGTAGCCATACACTTTCTGCACAACACTCCAGACGCCCTTTGTCAGAAACACAATGCATAATAGCATGTTGCTGCATGAACATGTGCTTTCTTGGTGTCACAGGATGTCAATCTTTTGCACTGACCCCCAGATCACCAGACTTGTCACCAATCGAAAATGTGTGGTACATGGTGAACCGATGGGACCCATTGCCAAGCACCTTAGATGAGCTTTGCAACCAGGTGAATGAAGCATGTATGACTGCACCACAGGACGTCACTCGCGCCTTATACGCATCGATGCCATCATGCATGGAACAAGTTACGAGGGCACATGGCTGACCCTGTTCCTTCTAGGCTGCAGCACATACACTTATACAAGGTGAATAAAATGCTAATCATTTCTGCAGAACATACTAACGTACATGTCCTATGAATATGGATGTCCTATCTCTTGTCATTCAAGGTGTTTTGTTTTTTCTGTACATTCGTTAGGACGACGGTGGAAACCCGCGTTCGACCATCCAGATTTAGGTTTTCCATGATTTCCCTAAAGCGCGGCTGACTTCCTTCCCCATCCTTCCCAAATCCGATGGGACCTATGACCTAGCAGTTTGGTTCCCTCCCTCAAATCAACCAATCATGCAACCAGCCATGAGTGAATTAATTACCAATTATTTCTATTCAAGAATTTCTATGTGGTATAGATTGAGCTGTTGAGGAGTAACGTTTGAGTCTATATTTGAAAACAGCTCTGCCATCTGTCAGACATTGCCCAGAAAGTAATGCACCCTCCCCTTTTTTTTTCTCTGCCGATAACGATGCTATGAATGCCAGTCCCCGGAGTGAGCGAACCTAGTTTCCATCACTTCCGACGGATAGCGTAGCTGCCGGACAATTTCAAACTGGCGCCTGTAGGTGATTTACGATATAAGCAGCGTGCCGTCATTGAATTTCTCACTGCAGAGAAAGAAACTGCAGGGAATATTCACAAACGCTTGTGCAGACTCTATGGAGCATCTGCTGTCGACAGAAGTTCAATTAATCGCTGGGCACGGAGACGTATTACGACTCAGCAGTTGGCGCCGCATCTGTCAGCCAGCAAAGGAAGTGTGAACGCAATAATCCGTATCTTGGATATTCAGAATCGTGTGCAAGATGGGTCCCGCGGGTTCTAGAGACTGATCAAAAATCCCACAGAAAAAACATTTGTCTTGATTTGTCGCAACGTTTTGAAGCTGAGAGGGAGGTCACCTTGTCCCGGATTGTGACACATGATGAAACAAAACGACAGTCTATGGAATGGCACCATTCCCACTTCCCACAGAAGAGAAAATTCAAAGCAACTCTTTCGGCCGGTAAGTCCTGTGTTCTGGGACTGTGAAGAGGTGATTCTCTTTGATCTGATGCCAAGAGGCGGTAACATTAATTCAGAAGCAGACGTCAACACATTAACAAAACTAAAGATGCGCTTCCCCCTTCTTCGGCGCCACAGGAACCTAGGAGATGTTTTGATGAACACGATAACGCTCGGCCCTACACAAGTCTGAGGACTGCTGAACACATCGCAAAACAGCGTTGGACAGTGTTAGCCCCATCGACCCTACAGCCCTGTCCTAACCCTCTCGGACTTCAACTTGTTTGGGCCCTTAAGGGATGCCATCCGTGGAAGACACTTTGAGAACGATGAGGAGGTGATTCACACAGTGAAGCACTGGCTCCGTCACCAGGACGAGGATTGGTATCGACAGGACATATACGCCCTTATTTCGCGCTAAAGGAAGGCCATGGAACGGGAGAGAGATTACGTGGAAAAGTAGGGTGTGTAGATAAAATCCTACGTTTCGTGTGTGTGATTCTCATTATGTTTAATAAAGAATTGTTGAAGAAAAAAGTGCGGTGCATTACTTTCTGGGTACCCTCTCATTTCCATTCGTATACTGTCACAGCGTTTTCTAGCCGCATATTACATTTCTTCCGGTGCCCACGTTAGGTTCATCACAGGGTGATGCAGATAACTTTCCCTTCTAGTGTTCCACTTACGAGAATCTGTGTTACCCTTAACCCTGATTGTTGATAGCAATGGTAAAAAGCGAGTAAATGTACTGTGAAGATGTAGTTAATATTATGAGTGCTTAAAGAGATGCCTGCAAGATGGATACACGCGAGTAATTATAATTATCTTTTTGACTAAATGAGGAGACAGCTCAGAATATTATCTCATAATCCACCAGCGAAAGAAAATGTTAACCTTTTGAGTACTATATCTACTAATTTATTGAAATAATCAGCAACTAGTTGCAAAAAAAAATTATTTGCTTTACCTGTTTCAGGCACCTAGTATCCTCCTTCAGAAGGCTGTACAAAAAATATTTCACAAATAGTGATAAGTTAGATAAGAATATTGAGAATTATGAACGAAGGTCTAAAAATGTAAAGATAAAAAACATGGCAGACTCCATACTTAAAATTCTCGCGCTATTTATCAGTGTCAAAAATGAGATGCAGTTACCATATTTCTGTGGCCCTAAAAAATATAAGAGCAGTATGTACCACAAAAATGAAGCTATTAATACACAAGGAGCTCGTGAATGCTTATATGTTGTTCATAGTTCCTGTACAAAAAAGTTTTAAGGAAACGAAACAACAAGTGCAGACACCATTCTAGAACTGGAGCTATCAGTTAATTATATGCATATTTTGAGGTAGGTGTCAGGATGGATGTAAAAGTACGATAAAATAATAAAACTAAACCTCACACTACTATAGTTGCCATAAGGCGTAAACAAAAATGTAGGTGGGCATAAGCAGCATAGTAAGTAAAACATAAAAGTCCTAACAATAAATAAGTTAATACCAACTACATGTGGCACTATGGATGGGCTATTTTGAAACTAATCTCCGAAACAGCTTTTTTAATGAGGTAAGTAGCGTGATAGCAGGGAACCTGTCGGCAAAAACGAAGTTGTTCGAAGCGCATCATGGCGTTGCAAAAATAAATAAATGGAGAGACAGTTCTCAATCATTGCTACGATCAAATGTTGGAAAGTAACTGTAGACGAAAGGAAGCGTGGGCGCAGTTGTACACTTCTGCTACAGTGAAACTACTAGTACTGGACTATATGCAGGTCGCAAGTGAGATTCGGTATGGAATCTTAAGTTTTAGAATACACTGCTGAACTGGTGTACAGATGGCAGTAGCATTCTAGTAGGATATACGGCCGCTCTAACAGCTTGCGAGGTGTACCGAGCGACGAGAAGCAATACCTGGAGTAAATGAAGAAACATTTCCTAGTCAGCAGACTTACTTTACTTTACTTCTTCGTGTCCGGAAACTACAATTTGTTTGCCCAGTATTGGGCAATGTCCAATGCTTCTTCTTTAGCCAGCTATAGATCGTCGATGGTGCATCTGTGGGGGCAGGCAGGGCATTGTAGGAGATGTTCCATGTCCTGTCGAGTGCTGCAGTCGCATTTGTCGTCATTTTCGTCCAACAAACCCCATTTGATCAGATTAGATTTCACAGGAGCGACCCCAGTTCTTATGCGGTTAAGCATTCTCCAGGTTTTCCAATCACCAGAAACGCCGCTTGGTGGGTCCTCTCTTAGTGGATAGTAGATGGGGGGCTCATCTAAGACGCAACTTAGGAAACGGCGTCTGGATTTAAGTCTGCTGGGGCCACACTCTAGGTCAAATATTGAGAGGCGGGCATCAAAGGTTTGTTTTAGCTTCTCGGTATGTTCATGAGCTTTCCTATGTGAGTCAGGGTTGGTGAAACCTGCGGCCCTGTGAAGATTTTCTATGGGGGTTGGTTTCATGCACCTGTCACTATCCTGAATGTTCCATTCAAGCGAATATCTACCTTTTTTGCGTGGGCGGATCAGCACCATACCGGGCAGTCATATTCGGCAGTTGAGAAGCACTAAGCTTGGGCTGAAGTTCTGACCACGGTAGGTTTGGCACCCCTTTTGCAGTTGGACAGCTTTCGTATTAGGGAATTTCGTGCTTCTACTTTTTTGGGTGTTTTTTCGCAATGATAAAATGAAGACAAAATGAAGAGTCAAAAATGACTATTGTAGAAAGGAAACGTGGGCACCGTTGTATCCTTTTATTACAGCTCATGAACTAGTTCACAAATGTATACAAAGTCCTAAATAAGCTTCGTGAAGTAAATATAACTAGAGACATTCAGATTAGTTGTACGAAATAGGTAACGTAGCTTTGACTGCCTGCTACTGAATGACTAAAAGTGCTTTTCAACCGTAACAACTACTTGTAACCATAAATAGAGCATCTGAAATCTTAAGAACGGCATGTCTATAGGGCACTGTTTATATTAGCTAACCGTCTGACACAAAAAAGACCACCACTTGTATGTTGTGGATGGCTTAGTACCTGCAATAACAAATGGCTAATTACCTAGTAATGTAAGTGGCTAACTGAAAACGCTTCACTACTAATAACTGTAGATGCGTAACAACCAGGAATTACAAAAGAAGGGCACTAGGTGTCTGAAACCAGTACCTGTAATTGAAATTAAATTTCTTTTGTGAATCTGGTTGCTGATTATGACAGCGGAAAAAATTTGAACTTTGTGTCCTGTCGCGAGATGAAAATATGTGTTCTTCACTAAATTACATACGCTGGTTGCGAAAATGAAACCAGAAATGTTCCATCACGTAGCATTTGTTCTGGAAAAGATACGGTAAATACACCAATTTCGAACAAACTGGAAACGAATCAGTAACAATACAGCAGGAATCTGTACAGAAGTAATTACTTGTATTAAAAAAGATAAAATAAAATGAAATTTGTTCGAGAAAGCTGAACGAAGCTTTAAATGTATTTACAAGTTAGAATCTTTACCTGAGTACTTACCGTTTCTGGATGGGTGGTGAAACTTCTTGTAGGAGTTTCCAGCAGCAATCCGCCAAAATATTTGGTGGTCATCTTCCCTTACATTGTCTTTCCATGGCAGCGATATCTTGATGAAACCGCTCACCATTTTCGTCACTCTCATCTCCAAGATTAGGTGGAAAGACATCCAAATGGGAATGAAGGAAATGTAATTTCAGAGACATGTTGCACCCCATAAGCCTTGTAACAGCCCAGAAGGTGTTCCGTCAGTTCCCTGTGAGGGTAGGCCAACCATTCGGGCTATAAATGAGCAGATTCAGAGATCTTGTGAAAGTCGGTCTTCAGGGATGAAACACGACACCTCAGTGCTGTGGCTACTCACTGAGAAACTGTCAGTTTACCGTCCTAGTACAAGACGCAAACTCAATTCCAAATTAATGAGAATGACATAAAAAAGGGATGTTACGACCTGTGCACTCACATGTCGCTCAATTTGAATATTAAATCTAGCATCATTTAACCAAGGAAAAGGGAAACGAATCTACAGTATGTACTGTATGATCAAGGAGGGTATAATTGTGATAAACATGAAACGACAGAATGGTTCCAGCCTGATGCAGTTTTATACTATTTGTACAGAGGAAGTGGCTAAACCTAAACGTTATAGAAAATCTACTATGTGGATTTTCCAACACGTTTTCATCAATATGCACTCATAAGAAAATACAACCAAGTTCAGACAAGATCTAACACATTGAATGACTAGAGTTACGATGTTAATATTCACTAGACATGTACGTTAGTGTGTTATGCAGCAATGACCAGTATTTCAGTCACCTCGGTTATGCATGTGTGATGTTGCCTAGTAGGCACAGGGTTCGACGTGGGCTGTGACAACTTGTTCCATGCCTGATGATATCGGCCCATATAAGGCGTAAAGGCGTCCTGTAGTACAGCCATGCATGCTGCACTCACCTGGTTCCAAGGTTCATCTGAGGTGGTTGGCATTGAGTCACAGGACTGCTTCCGTTGTTTCGCCATATCCCACATGTTTTCGATTGGCTACAGTTCTGGTGATCCGATGGTTCTAGAGCAAACGGCTAACATCCTGTGACGCATAGGAGGCATTTATTCGTCCAGCAGCATGTGGTCGTGCATTGTCTTGCTGAAAAATGGCACCTGTGCAGAAAGGGTATGGCTACGGGTCGCAGGATGTCATTCACGTAGGTCACACGGGTCACACGTCAGCTATGATTTATCGTTGTTCCCAATAGCACCTCACACCGTAAGGCCTTGACTTGGCGCTTTATGTCTTGTGCAAATGTTGTCTCTGTGATGCCACTCCTCTTGTGTGCGGTGAACCAAAATTCGGCCACCATTTTCAAACAAACAGAACCGGGATTTATGCAAAAACACTGTCTGATGCCATTCCTCTATCCAGTGACGTCGCTGCATACACCGTTTCCATTTGGCATGTTTCTGCACATTCGTCAAAGGTGGGTGGAGAAGTGGACGACACGCTCGTAACCCATGCCATAATATACGGTGACGGACTGTCGCCCATGATGGTGTACAATATGTTCCACTGTTCCAGTGTTTCTCCAGATCCGAGGAAGACGCAGTTCTGTCATGCAATGCCGTTCGGATGAGAGTCGATTTTCTTGGAACGACTCGACTCATCTCGTCGAGCTCTACGGCCTTCCGTGAACCATTCTGCACACACCGCTCGCAGTGCCCAAAGACTGTATCCTGTACATCTGCTCAAGTCACACTGATCCATTACCTTCGGTTTATAGCGACAACGAGAACCGCAGGCACATTTAATCAGCAGGTGGTGTTGCGCCTCGATATCGATCTAGTCCTTGAAAGTGCGGGCCGACGTGGTTCAAATGCTAATCATCCCTGCTGAACATACTAATGTACATGTCCTGTGAATATGAACTTTCTATCTCTAGTCGTTCAAGGTGTTCTGTTTTTTCTGAATGCCTGTGTACATTATTTATTGTTTCTTTTTGGTACAATACGTTAATAATGGGTGGCATATTAATTATAGTACGAACCTTGATAAGAAGCGTTTTTCCGAACTTTGTAGGTAGACACTCCCGTTTGCACTGTGTTTAAATTGCTTTCCTTATTACAGTAATAGCGTTTCTTGCTGTTGATACTAGCATCATCATCAAGCCCAAAAGAGCTCTAAAAACAGAAGGAGCAAAAAATGAAATATTTTGATGTATTATTTTTTTAAAAAAGAGAAACATTTAGTTCTGTACAGTGCAAGCTATATTATCATCAATAATAATGCCGTTTTGGGGAATATAAATATGTAAATTTCATTGTATAACATCTCTCTCTGTGTATACTTAACAGAATTTCAATTGAAAAGCACATGATATAGATGTCCTCAGACTCTTGAATTCAGTAAACTGAGAGAGATGGCACAGTAGTTAGGACACTTGACTCACATTAGAGAGGACGACAGTTCATACCCACGTATGGCCATCCGGATTTAGGTTTTCCATAATTTCCGTAACTCGCTCCAGGCAAATGCCATAATGGTTCCTTTAAAATGGCACGACCAATTTCCTTCCCCATCCTTGACACAATCAGAGCTTGCGCTCCGTCTATGATGACCTGAAAGTCGTCGAGAAGTAAAATCCAATCTTCCTTCCTTCTTTTGAATTCAGTGAAAATTGCTCTAATTGTAATTGGTGATACGATTATCTTACTTTGCGTATATTCAGTAATGGTTTTTATGTAGAATAATTTTCTGGGGCTATTCCTTACATAGAGACAAAGTCGTATTTATTGCACAGGAACATATTACAACAATAATAACTGTTTCCTGTAGTTAAAGTTCATGTAGTCAAATGTTTAAGAAACACGGCAAACCAACAACAGGCTCGTAATACGTACATAGTGATTTCTTTTTCTTTCTCTGATGTCCCATTAGCACAGGAAGTAGCAGAGCCTCATGTGCCCGAGTTGCGTGTCGACGGTAATTGCTGTTACCATGAGATCTCTACATGCACACCGTTTGCATTCATTATACTAGACAGTGATAGTTTAAAGTATTCTCATATCTCCTAAGGATTAACATCAAGGGCAACCGGAACAGAAGAAAATTATTTCCGGTTGAGTGGAGTATAGGACTGGTTGTAAGCTAGCGTTACTGCAATCTATGTACAAGCGCCACTCATTTCTTCTGAAATCGTGGCCGAGTGTCCCGATAATGGATTCTGTATCGTTACAAAAACCTAAATCACCTTCCTTGGTCAAATATTCAGAAAATGTAGCACGACGCTCACGATAAACACTCTCTATAGCACATCAAAGAAGATGGTTTCATCCTTTTAACAGCGAAGCTCAAATCTGAGCCAGCTGCTTCAGCAAATTTTTATCACGAACGAGACCGTAGAGATTCCCTCGAAAAGTAAGTGTCCCTCATTTGATTCAATGTTTCTCGAAAGGTTTTATCCGACGAAAATAGCACTTCGTTGTGTGATCCGTAGGTTCACTTCAGATCATGGAAACGGTGAATGTCACGTGACGTGATGCTTTTGACCAGCCTGTGAAGACCGTGGTATATGACGAACAGCATATGTGAGAGCCCAGTTCTTCTCCTTGTCTGCAACTTTACATCCGAAACAGCTCTTCCTTACAAGGGGATTGAGTTCCATTTCGACAATTTCTAAGTAAACTCTCCACAAAGAAAACAATCAGCACTATTTCTTCTTCTGAACTAACAGAAAACACAAACTTCAAATCTTGAAGAACTTAAAACCATAAGAAGTCATTCCAACAACTGTCAAACCTCGCAGTGCTGACATTCAAAAGGCAAGGAACGCGGGTTAGTCTACGTGTTGAAGCATGGCTCAACTCAGCTTCAAAACTACCTTCTTTCCCTGGAAGCGGGTTTCCGAACTAGTTATCATACGTTGTAATTAATTTTTTTTTTGAGAAATAAACCTGAAAAATATTTAAACAAAGCCACAGAAGAATAACCAATATGTAGTGTTTTATAAAGGTAGCAAAAAACGTCATTCACATTCTTTGCAACAGTTATATATTTGACCGGTGATATTTTCCTCTGTAGACTATGTATTCACGCAACTCCAAAAGACAATTTACCGACACAGAAGTCGCTGAATGCACGAGTAGAACATAATCAAAATGTAGTTAGTAGCAACTTACAGCTTTTCACCACGAGTCATGGGTGCTGAAAATGTTTATCTTGTGATTTTCAATTGCTTGTTCAACAGAATTACATTGACATTCAGCAGTGCAATTTCAGTAATAATCACAGTTAACGACAAATTCCATGAATAACATTAGCTCCTATAATGAAAATTTCTGCAATGTTAATCACTGTACACCAATTTTGCTTCAGATTGAGTTCATCATTTATACTTAAAATTCTGAGAATTATTGCTGTTGAATAAACATTGCCTGTAATTAAGAACTCCTTACCTGCAACCACAGTATTCTTACAGATAGCCCAAAAGCCGAACATTTGTAAATTCTGTCATCCTTCATAAGTTATATCCGAAATCTGAAATTCTGTTGCTAGTCTAGATGTTGTCTGAAAGTGATATAGAAACTTCAAGCAATAAACAAAAGTCTACAATAACAAAGATGTGATTTGTCTGTGCAGTTATGTTCATAATTCTTTTCAAATCGCCAACACTGAAGTCACGATTAAACAAAATTTCTCCATACTGAGAAAACATGAAAGATTTTGAAAGCTCCTTCCGTTCCTCGATCGCGGGTAATGCAAATAGTCTTGATGCGATCCGATGATTATGTCGGAGAAAACTAGAATACGGCAAGCTTATTTACTCACGTTAAATGTTTTGACCCTGACGATGAATTTCTCTTGAAGCATTCATGGGCCTTTTATTTGACATACAACGGCAGCAACAACTTATCATGGTTAACCAAAATTGCGCCACTTGTACAGACTGCCATATATATACACCAAGGTATCTTTCTAATGGTAAATTACACAGCACTATCGACACAAGTTAACGACTCGTACCGTGATTATAGTAACTTACACTTCAGAACGTTGTCTCTACACGTAAGCACAATTTCAAACGTACGTAAGTCATCTTTTTCTGTCCATCCCATACCTTCACAAGGTCTGTACCCCACTGTTCCTCTTATCTGTTGTGTGCTGATTACTACCTTGCTCATCTGCCGTGGGAAGGTCTTCCCATTAGCTAGCTGATGTTCTCTCGTCTATAATTGATAATTTTAATTTAATTTACTTTCCTTACGTCCGTCATGATTTTCTTTGCATAAATTTAGTTATTGACGTTTCTGTAGCAAACATTTTACTTTATTTTTCTTGATAGTAATTTTTTTCCTTTCGTTACCATTATTAAATATTCCTTTTAACTTTGTTGTCATCTGACTTACACGTCCCACGTCCCTTATTACTTAAGGCAATGTTGTACCACAGTGAAACTTCCCACCGTGTGTGTGAAGAGTATGGAGTATTACCTACTGCGTTTTAGGAACCTTCACGAAGTCTAGCTCATAGAAGCTCAAAAAATTTATGCATTAACGTACTTGCTTGGTAGATTGGTGTGGCTTGTATTGTTCTCCTGTTGTAGGCAAGTGTTCACTTCCCAAATCATCTGCGGTGATTTGTATTTAAGATTCGGTATCTTTCACTCTACATATCTGTATAAAACGCGACAAGCACTCATTCGTGCACTAAGGCCTCGATGTGCTTCAAAAATTTCAGGTACTTTTCAACACCACTGCTATTTATTAATTCATATTCGCAGTGATAAAACAATAAGATATGTATCCCTAATTTTTCCATTGTGGACAACTGTGGCGGCAGAATTCTGGAGTTCAGCTTTCGTTCTGTTTCTGTTATTTCTGTTTCTGTGTCATCACCGTGAGTTTTAGCACTAGTTTTTATACTACTGATAACTCTGGCCACCGACCAAAATTTAGAGTGGTTTGGGCTATATTAGTTTTTATGATTGTGCTATAATATCCATTGAAGACCAACACTTTGCTATGATTGACGTTGCACCTAATCTGAAGCAGGTGTGTATCGTTTGATATTTACTGCTGTTTTAGGTATACTAAAGGGATCTTACCATGGTTCAAAATTCTGCTTCATAAATGTTCATGTTGCCCTTTATTAACTGTGTCCGTCACTCTGAGAAATATTTCGATTTTATTGCCACTATCCCATTAAATAATCAGAACTCTTCCTTGAGAGACGACCCAACTTGCCATATCATTCAGCAGTAGAATAAATTTTTTTCGTGTTTGTGTTACTCTTTGAGGTGTTGTGATATCTATAGATACTTTTACACGACGATCCCTCATGCCAACTATCAAGTGGAGCAGGTCGGATATCAGGTACCGCAGAGTTCGTGAAATTTTCCACGTGCATTAAAGTGGATAGTGTACGGGAGAGGTGGGATGCCACGGCCAGGTGGCGGCGGTACGCCGGCCGCTAACAATATCGCGACGCTGGTACAAATTGGTGGACGAGGTTCGTTCGCATACCGGCCTCATTAGGGCCGTGGAGTGGGCGAAAGCTAACCAGGGCCTAATGAGGAAAATTTCATATCAGCAGCGGCAGCATTCCGCAACCACAGCCACGTCCACGCTGCACGTGCGTGCATGTCACCTACGTCAAAAATGCGATCGGCCCTCGACTGCGACAAACATCGTAAACTATTCGAAGTGTCACTTCCTGCTTTTGATGTGATACTTGAACGAAGAACTGAATCACCCACTAAATACTCACTTACCACGAGTATTCATTGAACACGATCGTTTGTGAGATCTGAGCGCTGATTAGGATAACTGTGACTGAAATTTATGGTGTACCGAGGACGTGATATATCGAAATATATCTCGTGAATAAATACAGATGTTGTTAGCTAACTATTTTTCCGATAGAATTTGTTACGATTACACGAGGAGATTAATGTATGTAAGTAAGAAAGAAAGATCTTGCAGAATTTTTTACCGCTGCTGTAACGGTCTAAATAAAACATGTAAAATGTTTTATGAATGTGTGTAAATTACGTTAAAATACAGTCATAATTATACTTGAAGTACTTTAATTTTTTTACAACAAGGGGAAAGCAACTATCTTTGATGTTATGATTCAGTCATAATATGTAAATTATTTAATAATCAGTTGTTAATGCGTGTCGTAATACGAGTAAACTGCCGGTCATAAAAATTCCAACAGTGAAGAGGATAGCAAATAACGAAATTTTATTTATGGTGTAAATACAGTATAGTAGGGTGAATACGTGTTTAAATTTGTAGCTGATGTGGGAGTATACATGGCGTGAAATTTATTACAGCCACATTTGGTAGCAACAGTGGCTCTAAACTGAGCTTGGATCACAGATACGGGCATGTCATTCCATGGTCTTTCAACTACATTTCAGAGTGTCTGCATCGTAGTAGCTGGCACTGATGCCGCTCAAGTCTCTCGGCGACCTATGGGCAGATGTTTTCCGCGGTTTGCGGATTTGAACATGTAGGCCTGCGAAATAGTAGAACACCCTCTGCATCAAGCAGGACAAGACATGGCTACCAGAATGCGATCCTGTGTTAAATTGTTGAAAAATAATGTCAGGTTAAACTGAAAATGTGGCACAGCTATCGGCTGTAATGCGTCATCATTACAACGTCTGCTGTATAAATAACAGGCTATGCAAAACAGAAGTTTTAGTGTCGTGAATGCCAGGAGCTCCGCTCGTATGACAATGAGAAATGCAGTTTGTGTCATCAGAACCTCCACAGAGATGCATCCATTGTGATGCTGTAGGCAGAACCGGGACACCTCTAAAACACGACATGATATGACTCTTGTGTCCAGCGTGGTCGTTGTGCGTAGTACTGTCCGTGTCCTACAATCTGCTGCCTCTAACAAGGGAAGTCGCATTAAATGGTCAGCCTGCAGGCATCCGCGTTGCTCCACACGTTGTCGCTCTGTCCGTGTGGAGGCACGTCTCGCTGCAAACAAGCCCACTTTCTGGCATAAGGTACATGACGTGGCTCTACTGCAGGGCCGAGTGAAAAATATGTCTGCTCTCTTGAGTGCTAGTCGCGTGGGACTCTTTAAGATACAGCATAGCGTTACGTATGACTCTCATGAACACATCGATTCTATGGTCATATGACAATTGTTAGATTCTGAGCAACACTCACAGCAATGTTAAGAAACAGTAAACTACAGTTCTGGTAGGTCACAATCCTGTCGCTATCGAATTCCGACCGATGCTTGTAGATGTTTTTACTTCTCACCTGAGGCATAAATCGTTCTTCTCTGAAACAATTATTATTTAGCTGATATTTTTTAATGAAAAATCAACTCCATAATCTTTCCTTATATACGGGACTGGTATGGCATTACTCCTACCTACTTTGTCGCTTTGCTATGAAATGCTTATCGCTTGCATAATCGACCATATAATAGTATAGTTAATTTGACGTTTGTTGCCCGCCTTATCCATGTTGTTGTAGTTTCCATGGTCAACAGTTTAATTAGTAAAAGTATCTTACTGATTTAAATTTTTGGCCTGAAGTGAGACAGGATTGAGAGTAGATTGTGTCGTCATGATTAGCCCACTGCTGTTCCTTAACTATATAGACAATTTAGGAGACAATCTGACCAGCCGTCTCATGTTGTTTGCAGATGATGCTGTCGTTTATCGGCTAGTAAACTCTTCAGAAGATCAAAACAATGTACAAAAAAAGTTAGAAAAGATTTCTAACTGGAGCGAAAATTGGCAATTGACCCTAAATAACAAAAAGTGTGAGGTCGTCCTCATAAGTACTAAAACGAATCCGTTAAACTTCGATTTCACGATAAATCAGTGTAATCTTAAGACCGTAAATTCAACTAAATACCTAGGAATTACAATTACGAACAATTTAAATTGGAAAGAAGACATAGAAAACATTGTGGGAAAGACAAACCAAAGACTGCGTTTCATTGGCAGAGTCGGCCGCGGTGGTCGAGCCGTTCTCGGCGCTCAGTCCGGAATCTCGCTGCTGCTACGGTCTCAGGTTCGAATCCTGCCTCGGGCATGGATGTGTGTGATATCCTTAGGTGAGTTGTGTTTAAGTAGTTTTAAATCTTGGGGACTGATGACATCAGCTGTTAAGTCCAATAGTGCTCAGAGGCATTTGAAACATCATTGGCGGAACACTCAGAAAATGTAACAGAACAACTAAAGAGACTGCCTACATTAAGCTCGTCCGTCCTCTTTTGGAGTGCTGCTGCGCGATCTGGGACCCTTTTCAGATAGGATTACTGGATTACATCGAGAAAGTTTAAAGAAGAGCGGCGCAATTTGTATTATCGCGAAACAGGGTAAAGTGTGCCACGTACATGTTACAGGATTGGGGATGGACACCATTAAAACAAAGGCGTTTTTCGTTGCGTAAGAATCTTCTCACGAAATTTCAAACACCAACTCTCTCCACCAAATGAGAAAGTATTTTATTGTCGCTGACCTACGTAGGGAGAAACGATTATCATAATAAAATAGGGGAAATCAGAGCTCGCACGGAAATATATAGGTGTTCGTATTTTCCGCACGCTGTTCGAGAGTGGAATATTAGAGTATTATTGTAAAGGTGGCTCGATGATCCCTCTGCCTGGCACTTAAAAGTTATTTGCAGAGTAACCATGTAGATGTAGATGTAGAGGTTCGGCCACACACTGTTGCTATGAGCCCTTATAGAAGCATCGATCTATCATAAGACACATTAAATTAGCAAAGACCAATCGATGCAGTTGTAACAATACGAGTTAATTAATGGGTTAATAACATAAAAGAGATGTTAAAAGTATGATCACTTAGGAAAATGAAGTAGCTTAGAACCATGGGATAAATGTTCGTTATTAGTTTATTCAACTCAGACACAAAGTTCCTCCGTGTAGTGGCACCATGCGCGCTGTTCCCATTGTTCTTTACTGTTTCCACACAGTAAAGAAACAAGAAATGAAATGATTAACTGAGCAGAGCAAGCAGAGCGTTCGCTGGCATTAACGAAATGTAAACCAAAAGCAGTGAACTGTGCACCAAATTACATGACCTGAATTAAATCCCTAAAGTCCAGTAGTTCACTCAAGACTATATATAATAAAAATTAACCTTCGCAAAAGTTCCGTCATTCATAGGTATACTAGCACTCAGAGTCCCACTGGTACACACCCAATTAAGTGCGCATCGAAATAATTCTAACGTTCACACCTTACGATCCAGTCTTTGCAACAAAGACACATACATCCAAAACACTATGTACTCTGGTCTGCACGCCTATTTGAAACTTGTTCATATGAGGGACTGCTAGATTCGGTGGAGCAGCGTACAACTAGACAACCATTCTCACGATTATACAAATGTACATTACACATACACTATGTAATCAAAAGTATCCGGAGACCTGGCTGAAAATGACTTACAAATTCGTGGCGCCCTCCATCAGTAATGCTGGAATTCAGTATGGTGTTGGCCCATCCTTAGCCTCGATGACAGCTTCCACCCTCGCAGCCATACGTTCAATCAGGTGCTGGAAGGTTTCTTGGGGAATGGCAACCCATTCTCTACGGAGTACTGCACTGAGGAGAGGTATCAACGTCGGTCGGTGAGGCCTGGGACGAAGTCGGTGTTGCAAAACATGCCAAAGGTATTCTGTAGGATTAAGGTCAGGACTCTGCGCATGCCAGTCCATTAGGGGGGTGTTACTGTCGTGTAACCTCTCCGCCACTGGCCGTGCATTATAACAGGTGCTCGATCGTGTTGAAAGATGCAGTCACCTACCCCGAATTGCTCTTCAACAGTGGGAAGCAAGAAGGTGCTTAAAACATCAATGTAGGCCTGTGCAGTGGTAGTGCCACGCAAAATAACGAGGGGTGCAGGCCCCTTTCATGAAAAACACGACCACACCGTAACATCAACGCCTCCGAATTTTACTGTTGGCACTACATATGCTGGCAGATGACGTTCACCGGGCATTCGCCATACCAGCACCCTGCCATCGGATCGCCACATTGTGTACCGTGATTCGTCACTGCACACAACGTTTTATCACTGTACAATCGTCCACTGCTTACGGTCTTTACACCAAGCGGGGCGTCGTTTGAAATATACCGACGTGATGTGTGACTTATGAGCAGCCACTCGACCATGAAATGCAAGTTTTCTCACCTCCCGCCTAACTGCCATAGTACTAGGAGTGGATCCAGATGCAGTTTCGATTTCCTGTGTGATGGTCTGGACAGATGTCTGCCTATTACACATTACGACCTTCTTCAACTGTTGGCGGTCTCTGTGATTCAGCAGACGAGGTGAGCCTGTACACTTTCGTGCTGTACGTGTCCCTTCACGTTTCCACTTCACTGTCACATTAGAAAAAGTGGACCTAGAGATGTTTAGGAGTGTGGAAATCTCGAGTACAGACGTATGACACAAGTGACACCCAATCACGTGACCACATTAGAAGTTCGTGAATTCCGCGGAGCGTCTCATTCTGCTCACGATGTGTAAGGACTACTGAGGTGGCTTCCATGGAGTACCTGGCAGTAGGTGGCAACAGAATGCACCTAATATGAAAAACGTACGTTTTTTGGGGTTTCCGGCTACCTTCGATCACATAGTGTACTTTTAGATAGTTAGGAATCTCATACGACATTATTAAATGCTGAATGTTCAACATTTGTTTAAATTTTGTGCGCTGTAAACGGAACACTGAAAAGCAAGTGAAGTTCATTTCTTTATTTATTTTGCTACTACAGTATCACGTTATGCATTAGATGATACTACAAATATTAACTCAGTAAATTTCATTAAATAAGCAAAAAAATTAGTTAATGTGACAAATTAATCATGCTGACACTAATCGTTAGTACACATGTTGAGAAATCTTGTCTTTAACAGCATTTCACGAAATCATCAGTAAATCATTTATACAAATTACGTACTTGTTCAACAACAATAAAACCACGATCTTTCTTTAGCTAGCACCAAGCCATATCCATTGTGTACCGTAAGCATTTTTTACTTTCAGGGTATCATATATTATTCATTTTATGAACAATTTTCAGTCGTAATGTTAATAACTTCGTTTATAATTACTTTATGTACAAGCCTGTAAGTTGAGTTAGTTCGTCTTTTTATCGCATTTTCAGGGCTGTTTTTTGCTTTTATGTTGCCTGTCTGGAACTGGTTTTCATGTTATCAGTGAATATTCGAAACTTCCATTTTACCACAATCAGAAACTAGCCAGTTCAGTTTGGGTCCATAAGCATGAGAAGCCATCGCTTACCGAACCGCCTCGGTATTTCCAAGTGGCAAGCGCATTGCCGCCAGCCGGACAGCTACCTCACCTCCTTTCACAGCTCACGGCAGTGACTCGGAACGCTGCTCAGCGCCCACTCACTTACCTTAGCCACCCACCAGAAGGGAACTTGCCAACCACAGGTCGCTCAAACAAACAATGTTTTGTATACAGTTCCATAGCCGAGCCACCGCTAGTACCCGCACAACGGAACGAATGTGGTTGTACAATATGTTTACATCATACTCTGATAAACTAAGTGATTTGCGAATATATTTCTAAGTGCACATCTGAAGTTAGAATAACAGTTAATGAGAGACTGAATGAGTTTTGTGGGATAATGGATTTTGGTTATTTTGATAAAATACAAGCAACGCTGTAAGCGTTATTATTATCTTCAGAGTAACTGCTATGTACCGTAATTTCATTCTTGAATGAGAATGAGAATCAGAGGAGTCATGCAAAAGGTAGTGTCTTACGAGGATCTTCCGACACATGTTATTTGTTGTTAATAGCCCCCGCAGGGGGCTACCGTCTTGGGAGTATGTGGGTGGCAACCACACGGGCCCTTAGCTAAGCCTGGCATTACTTCCACTTGTGTCAGGCTTCTCCTGTTTCCTTTCCTATCCGGCCCCCCTCGGCCAACCCTTGGTTTCTTCGACCTCAACGGTATTAGGTTTCCGAGGCCCAAGGGTAGCTTTCACTTTCCTCTGTAGTATCTATTATCTACCCTTCGACCCAACGGCGAAGCGAGTGGCAGAAGAATCTAATATCGCAGGTTCTCAACGATCGTGGAGGCGGAAGAGGTCATGCCAGACGAACTGGCTGTAAAGGCGCCGCTCAGCCATCATTGAGGTCGCGGCAGTTCGTTGCAGTTCTGGTACCTGAAGTCACATGTCACATACATATGTGCCGTGATGAATTGTTCCAGAATCATTGTGTGTGGGTCACTTCCTCGCAAGCTGTAATCCACCTTAAACAAATTCACGCTAATGGCAATTTCTCCTGTCATTTTCTCTAAAGACCAATGGCGATGGGATAAGGACGATGGTAGCAGGCTCCGAGTGAGGCTGGAAGCTACTAGTCTGGGCCTGCATATTGGCGGCAGGTGTGTGATGGTCGCCTTCCTGAGAACCCGTGTGACTACGCGGGAATCCGGTCCTGCATCTGCGACTGGGCAGGCCTATTTAGGATGACCGCTGCCCACCCTGAATGGGGAAGGCCCTACAAAATGTGGGCTAAACATCGGAAGTCACAATTGAACCGGGCTGGGAATCCGCACCCAGTAGGTCACTCCTTATACTGCGGACGTAAACAAAAGAAAAATGAAATGATTATGAAAATAGGGACATGGAATGTCAGGACCCTCATGGACGTGAACAATTACAGGCCAGAGAGAAGAACCGCTCTTATCACCCAAGAACTAGCCCGGATAGATATAGACATAGCTGCCTTGAGTGAGACAATACTCTCAGGTGAGGGACACATTAGTGAGGTACGTTCACGGTACGCCTTCTTCTGGAAGGGAAAGGATGCAGGAGAACCACGCATCCATGGTGCAGGATTTGCCGTAAAAACGAAAATAGTCAAAGATCTTCGACTTACACCTGTCTCAATTAATGAAAGATTGATGACTCTTAGAGTACCCATTGGTTCAGACAGATTCATCACTTTCGTGGTTGCATTTACTCCTACTTTAGACAGTGATGAAGACACAAAGAATCAGTTCTACCACCAACTGAACAGTACTCTTTCTAAAATACCCATTCAAGATAAATTAGTTTTACTTGGTGATTTCAATGCCAGAGTGGGAAGGGACAACCGTTTTTGGAGAGACATCATGGGTAAACAAGGGGTGGAAAACTGCAATGCAAATGGGTTGTTACTTCTTGGTCTATGTGCTGAGCACGAGCTTTTCGTCTCCAATACCCAATTCCGTTTGCGTAACCGCTATAAGACCACATGGATGCACCCACGCTCCAAACATTGGCATCTTATAGACTACGTTATTACGCGACAGCGTGACAAGAAAGACATTCTCATCACAAAAGCAGCACTAAACATCGATGAGTGCTGGACTGACCAAAGACTTTTAGTCAGCCGTTTGAGAGTACGCAAGCCACGATCCCACTTTTCAAACCCACCACGCAGAAAATTCAACATAAGCAACCTGAACAACAAAAACGTTCATTCACTCTTCCAAGACATGCTGTGTGAACAACTTAACAAAGCTCCAGCAACCACAGAGGACGCCGAACAAGACTGGACCACATTAAAGAACATCACCAAAGAAACTGCTGAGAATGTTGTTGGTTTTAGTGCACGGAAAAGAAGTGACTGGTTTGATGACAACCATGGAGAAATCCAAGCTATTATCAATGCAAAGCGGGATGCTTACCTATCCCTTGCTCAAGATCCGTCCTGCGCAGAAAAGAAAGCACACTTTCAAGAACTCAAGCAGAAATGTCAAAGTGAAATACGAGTAATCAAGAACAAATGGTGGCAACAGAAACACACACCTGACAGCATCCCGATGGAGCTTATTGAGGGTGGCGGCTTGCCTCTAAAAACTAGACTCTTCCCACTCATTCTATAATGTGGGAAACCCGCAAGGTACCAGCTGACTTGAAGAACTCCACAATTGTCACCATCTTCTAGAAGGGCGACAGAAGCGTCTTTGGTAACTACCGGGGAATATCTCTACTCTCTGTCACTGGCAAAATTTTTGCAATAATCCTTTTAAATCGCCTCCAGACACTTTCAGAGACTATACTACCTGAGTCTCAATACGGGTTTTGACCTTCAAGAGGGACAATTGACATGATTTTCTGTGCACGACAACTACAGGAGAAGTGCAGAGAACAGCAAAAGCCTTTACTACTTGTATTCTACGATCTAGAAAAGGCCTTTGATACAGTTCCCAGAGAAGCCATGTGGATGTTCTTAAAACGCTTCGGCTGCCCTGAACATTTTGTTGACCTGATTGAAGCTCTCCACGATGATATGACTGGACAGGTCCTCTGCCAGAATGAAACGACTGGTGAATTCCCAATAACAAGTGGGCTTAAACAAGGATGCGTTCTTGCACCAACATTATTTGCATTGTATCTGGCAGCTATGCTTTACGAGACAACCGTAAACAATGCAGGAATAGAACTAAAGTACAGGTTTGATGGAGGATTATTCAACCAGTCCAGACTCCATTCAAAAAGGTTCACCATACCACTCGTGTGACAGAGCTGCAGTATGCTGATGACAATGCTTCTCCAGCTCATTCACCTGCAGAGTTGCAGCTGTCAGTTGATTCCTTCAGCAGGGCGTACGAACGATTTGGTCTCTCCATCAATATTCCAAAGACAAAGGCGATGGCGCAGCCAACTCCTGGCTCCTCCGTTCCTTACTTCAGCATATCCATTTATGATACACCCTTGGAACAAGTGGACCATTTCCTCTACCTGGGAAGCATACTGTCATCTAACTGCTCATCTGGAAAAGATGTGGAGAATAGATTACGTGCTGCCCATGTAGCATTTGGACGTCTTACAAAGCGTGTCTTCCTGAATAAAGACCTAACACTGTACACCAAAGTGATGGTGTACAAAGGTGTAGTCATTTCCATCCTGCTATATGGTTGCGAAACCTGGACGTTATATCGCTGTGATCTGAAGAAACCAGAACGCTTCAACCAACAGAAGCTAAGATATATCATGAACCTGAAATAGGATGACTTCATATCCAACACTGCTGTTCTTGAGAAAGCAAAAATGTATAGCATGGAAGTTCTTATCATTGTGCATCAACTCAGATGGGTTGGACATGTCCAGCGGATGAAAAATGACAGACTTCCACGCCAAATGCTGTACAGCGAAGTGAGCACAGGTAATAGGTCACGAGGTGCCCCTCTCAAACGTTATAAGGATCAGTACAAGAAAAATCTGAAAAACTTGAACATCGATCCGAGTAACTGGTCAACAATAGCAGAAGACCGAAGTCGCTGGCGCTGAGTTACCTCAAATGCTCTTCAAAACTTTGAGCTGGAACGTCGAAGAATGGAGAATGACAAACGCCGGAGACGTAAACTCCTCCAGGCTCAGCCACGTCCTCCACCTTCCATCAGCTGTAATGTCTGTGGCCGCCTGTTCCACGCTAGGATTGGATTGCTAAGCCATCAACGACACTTCCACGCCTGAACCGTGACAAAGGAAATCTCAGGAGAGAAATGAAAACTCGGATACGAGTATCAGCCGACGACGACGAGTTTTTTTCACTTTAAAGTTAATGACAATCGTAGATTTCAGCCAAGTTAACATACTTCATTTGTTGCAAAGTAGATTTGGAAACAATAATTGAGTTACAATTCCATGTAAATTTTTTGTACTGTTAGTATATTACAGGCCTACAAAGCTTAAGTGCTAGAAGCAGTGACGTGACCATGTGGTGTCTGTAGTCTAGCCTCGATCGCCTTTAATTTCAGTCTGCACAGCCATTAATGGATTTACTACTAATTACTCGGTTAACACTGATTCCACAGTAGTAATTAATTCAAGTGGATTTGCACCAATTGATAATTATTTAAATAAGTTCAGGTTTTACAATGCTAGAGCAAGTAGTTTTTATTTTTTAAGTAATTTGGTGGAAGCCAATATTGGTTACTTTTATAATTAAGACTGGTAGTAAATGAAAATTTCATTAGTGTACTGACAGAATACTGTAGCTTTACGAATTGCAGAGACGCAAATGCTTAGAACTGAGCATAATGTGAACCACTAAACGCTGCAGTCGGACCCTGTTAACGTCCAGGAGAATCTGAGTTTCTTTTTAGGAAATTCTTTGTAAATGGTTTACATGGCCATTAATGGATTTACTACTAATAACTCGATCAACATTGATTCCACAGTAATAATTAATTCAAGTGGAATTGCACCAATTGATATTCATTTAAATAATTCAGGTTTTACAATGCTAGAGCAAGTAGTTTTTATTTTTTAATTAATTTGTTGGAAGCCAATGTTGGTTAATTTTATAATTAAGACTGGTTGTAAATGAAAATTTCATTAGTGTACTGACAGAATACTGCAGTTTTACAAATCGCAGAGACGCAAATGCTTAGAACTGAGCATAATGTGAGCCACTAAACGTTGCAGTCGGACCCTGTTAACGTCCTGGAGAATCTGAGTTTCTTTTTAGGAAATTCTCTCTAGATGGTTTACATGGAAGCTCACAAACCGTTAATCTGAGCAGCTGGCGGATAGTGAAGAATACCTTGCAATCAACTACATACAAGATAGCCAAGGTCCGGCGTTTTCCACACGATCTTCGGGGTTGATTTGTTCACACACCGCCATTTCAATGACGTGGCTATGTTCTTCGGACTGCCTTCAACACGACGGAGCCAAGTTGCTGAGATTCGTCAAATCAAGCCCGAGCGGTTCTAGGCGCTTCAGTCTGGAACCGCGCGACCGCTACGGTCGCAGGTTCGAATCCTGCCTCGGGCATGGATGTGTATGATGTCCTTAGGTTAGTTAGGTTTAAGTAGTTCTAAGTTCTAGGGGACTGATGATCTCAAATGTTAAGTCCCATAGTGCTCAGAGCTATTTCAACCATACCCAAATCAACGTCCTTGGCGGTTGAGATTATGCAGAGTGGGACCTAAATACATATGCAGTAGTTTCTCTAGGGTTCGAAATAACTTTATACTGTCACACAAAATGCGAACTACAACCCCACTTCTCTGTTCCCGTTTGCAGCGGTTGTTGTATCGGAACAGTGCAGGCCAACATAATGGCGTTTTTCATCTTATCCATTCATCTTTTTCAGCACGGCTCTTGAACCTGCCACTGTGGCTAAATGTGAAATGCTTTGTACCAGTACCGTTACCAGTCACTTTCTAACGACAGTTTTGATTTCTCTTCATCTATTAGATAGTTTTGTGCCTCAACAGGTTCACCGTCACACAGCGAGTGTTCAACATCCCCACGTTCCTATAAACTGTCTGCATCTGGTATAAAATACTCTATGAAGCGTCTGTGAACATCCGCCGCCTGGTAATAAGCCTGCTGTGACTCGAAAGCTGGCTAATAGAAAAGTGAAAGTGTCTTTAGCAAAATTGTTATCTAATGAGTGGTCACAGGAACAATATGAAGAATCCGCTACGACGATGACATATAGGACCCCAGTTTTGGACGCAGGAGACGGGGCCGAATTGTTAAAGCTGTGCGTTCCATTAGGGACTTATGAACTAACGTGAGGTCGCCTATATTATTACCACATTGATTGCTGTTGTGACCTCTCATCGCTGCACTCTGCCCTCCTTTATCTACCGCACTTCTGCCGTATCAGAATGTTCTGTAGAATACTTAATATTAATCCTTTCCAAACTGACAGAGAAATACTGACGCTAACTTTCAAGTTTCGCCTCTATTTCAAGGCTCTTGTATCTCAGAAAAATGGCTCTGAGCACTATGGGACTTAACTTCTGAGATCATCAGTCCTCTAGAACTTAGAACTACTTAAACCTAAGTAACCTAAGGACATCACACACCTCCATGCCCAAGGCAGGAATCGAACCTGCGACCGTGGTGGTCGCGCGGTTTCAAACTATAGCGCCTAGAACCGCTCGGCCACTCCGGCCGGCTGTATCTCTGAGTTTGGCTTCATTTTGGCTGTTTTGCCGACAGCAAGAAGCTCAGCGATGGTTACTGGAGTATGGCAATTGTATGAAGGAAATATATGGCAGATATACTGTTCCACACGTCCTAAAATTTTAGTTTCGTTTAGGCCATCCTGTGTGTTGCGGTTTTCACTTACGTTCGTGTAGTTGTCTGCCATACGGCTATGAATGAGGTGCTTCTTGTAGGCGTCATAACAAGCCTCCTGCTGTGGGCAACGATGTCAGAGAAAATGTATATTACTTCATAACTGGAATGAATATTATAATATATTATGGGCAGTCATAAAGTTTTAATTACCATACCGAAAAAAAGCCTTACTTTTTTTTTTTTGCTTCTTTCCAGTTACATCACTGCGTTCGTGATACAAATTGAAATTTCCGCGCTACAGTACCGCAGAGTGCCATTACAAGAACGAGAACAAAAAGGCACAGTCCACTGATAAATTGTACGCCTCCGTGGCTGAGTTGAGCTGAGCAACTGACTGCCATGTGGGGGACCCGGGTTCGTTTCCCGCCAGGGACTTCTCCTTTGTGAGAGGACTGGAAGGGAACACGGTGCCAGCTGCGGACCTACTTGACACAACATTAGTGGCAATAGGTCTGATAACCGACATTGGCCAGGAGAGCGCTATACTGACCGCACGTCCCGACATATCACATCTCGACGGAGTCATTGGCTGACGATGACATGGTAGGCGGTGTGGTCTGATTGGTTCGCCTGTGGTTAAAACGCCGAGCCTTTTCATTCCATTCATAAAGTGAACTATCGTGCGGCAGCTCGCTTGCTGCTTTTGCAGGGGAACAACGTATCATCATTGCATGGAGATTTAGTGGATGTGTACCTTAAGTATGCACCATTACATGACATGGTGGATAGGTATTGCAGGCCCTTCCATTTCGGGGGAATAAGTTTCAATAACGAAGAACGAAGTGGTAGATCGGGGATCGCAAGAGATACTGGGGACCTGGTGTTGGAAGACCAGCGTATCACAATCGAGGCGATAAAGGAAGAAGTAAAATTCAGTCAAGAATCAGTTTTCAACGTATTATAAGATATTCTGCATCTGACAAAGGTCGTAGCCCACAGGGTTCCGCAAAGGTTCTCATATATTCAAAAAGCCTGCCGAACTGAGGCACCTTCGGAAATGTTGCAGTTGTAACAGACCAATTCAGATGACGATTTTGGCTGACTAGTCACCATGGAACAGTCTGAGCGTACCACATGACTCAGAGACAAAGCAGCAATATGAGATATGGAAGAATATGGACTCATCAATCCTGAACAAGGCAAAGATCCAACCACCATAGAGCAAAATGATTCTGTCTTCACTCGGACACCTATGCATTGTTTCTGAGAAATTAAGCTTGCAAGGCGCAAACAATCGCTGAAGAGTACTATCGAAACCTCCTGACGAGGTGACGGGAGTCTGCAAAGCGGAAGTGTCGCAGCAAGCTGTCCAGCTGGTGTTATTGCTCGACGACAACGCCTCATCTCCTTCTCCACAGGACACAGTTACACATCACACATGTGGCTTCTTTGGGCTTTCGCATTCCTCCCCTCCCACCCACCCCTCTTTCCCCTGAGTGACTTCTTCTTCTTTTCTCACATGAAGAAACCATTTCGTAATAGGCATTTCCTGAACGACAAGGCGATTTTCGAGCTTGAAGATATTCTAAACAGCCAAATGCTACAAATATAGGCTTCAACAAGAAAGTTGTCCGTCAAGACATCCATTGTAGGGAAAAATGTATCACGTTGTAGGGTGAGTATGTAGACTAGGTCTAACACTATCACCAACTTTATTCTTTGGAGTGGATAATTCGAATGTTACCCCTTGTACGCCACAGGGATGCACAAGAGTAATATACGGAAATCTGCCTTTCTAATGAGGAATATTTATTTAACACTGTAATTAAAGCACTAGCATCTGTGAAGCAAAACTACTAGAAAGCTCAGTACTCCGAAATTTGATTCAAGAAATAGTAGCGAAATCAGTAAAATGTGGGGGTTGACTGATATCTACCAATGACACTGAAGTTTCTCTGAAAGGAGATCATAAAACACAGTGTTCGTTACGTATTGATGAATGATTTTTGCTTGGTTCAGCTATCTAAAAAGGCTTAATGGATCGAGCCTGACTTTGTATTTTTGAATACCGTTCTACCACTTCCCTAATTTCCACACTAATGGAGGTGGCACAGTTGTTAAACCACACTGCAAAAAGAAGGAAATTGTCTGCCTCAATACGTGTATATGCTAGACCCATATGTTGTTCCCTACTTCAAGTTCTACGTGGACTACTACCGTAGATAAACTGCGAGAGTAAATCCTAACAGTCAGCACTCGGTGGTTGACTGTTTGTTGGAAGAGAGGTATAATTCTCTCATGTATTCTAAAGATGCAACATGGTCTCCACTGGAATTTTCTCTCCGTAGGTCACAGTTTCTAACATCGCTATTTTCAACAGAAAAAGTTAGCGCGGTCACGGGAATTGCTGCTACTGTCACTAAAAGAATGCTCACAATGTTTTGATTTAAGGACATGGGTCCCAGCTTATTTATTTGTCAGTTGCGTTAATTAAGGAAAACGCGTCTACCTAGAAGATAAAATCAATAACACTAGAGCCAGTGAAAGTCTATATGTCAATATTACGTACACGATATGTTATCATAATATCGAGCGCAGCTTTTTTTCAACTGATGTAACTGTCTTTTTTTATTGAAAATCACTTGATATCGCATCTAATATTACCAAAAGCCCTTTTAACATATTTATTGCTCTTAACTTCAAAACTGTAATGTTACTGACATATTTAGCTCTGCGATATTAATTAATTTTCTGCCGCTACTTTGCGGTTATTTTAGTATGGGTACTGGAGCAGTGTGTTTTGGAAAGGCGGCCTTGCGCTCACCCTGCCGGCGTGGCATGACACTGCAAACAACTCTATGGTCCTTTTTGTAGGCAGAAGGCGGTCTGTGAATTTCATTAGGTCAAGAGGGCCTCCTCGGGGGATACAGGTAGTTTTCCAGAAGTCAAGAAGCGACCCGCTCCACGGCTATTGAATTCCAGGCACGCGCCTGTACCCCCTGTGGTCAGTGAGTGCCGCGGCCATCCCACAGGTCCCAGTGAATAGTCGAGCATGACATTTTCGCCTTTCTGCATGTACTTCAAACATCCAGACGATGCAGCACCGTCGGACCAGCATGGGAGAGTCATTTGCGTTCGTTCTAAAATGGTATTCCGTCGCTCTGGTCAGCGTTCTTGGCATGTAAGGTTGACAGATTATGAAGACACTTCTTGAGCCCAGTACCAATTTAGTGTTAAAAATGAGCGTGCTGTACGCAAAAGTAGGGAACTTACGTATGCTTTCCCTCGTGTTTTCATGAGTTTAGCAGCAGTTCTATCCCTTCGTGTTGGCAACAGCATGAAGTTGTCCCTTGCACGTCGAGAGTACTGAAAGTAGCGAGATGAGTTCTGTGAGCTTGGTTTCCGGGCATTTCTGCTCCAGGCCGTCGCAGACAGGACGTTATCTCCGGCAACCGCTTGATGTTGACTGGCGCACACTAGCTGTTTAGGGGAATGTAAGTGCCACAATAGAGGTAGCACGATCCATGCTCTCCGCATCTCTTTACTTGCCTACTTTGCCACGACACTTGCGTCCGTTACTTTGATTAAATCTGTAGCTCCTTTGTATAACGTCAACTTTGATTTCGCGGGCTGCCCTGATAAATAGATTTTGCTGTGCTCACTTCATGCAGCCTTCCACACTTTTTGGTACCACCTCACTGAGTTAGCATTATTTACTAATTTGAATTGAGTTGGATCAATCTCTCCTCTCGGTTAATTTCATTTTGGCTTATGTCAATCATCATAGCAAATAAATAACTATTAACATCAGTCTTGACTTAGATTTCATGATCCTTTAACTCGTCGTAAAACTTGTCCTGCTGAAGTGACCTATTATGAATAAATGTACCTTGGTGTATGCGCAATTGGTTAACTTCACTGTGTCAGCATTTTCCTTGTGGACACTAGACAACTACAAGTATAAATAACTCATTATTTTGAAAAAGCAACGAGCATTGCACTGGCTCCTCTTGTATCAGTACTATTTAATGTTACTTGTTTTCCCGTGTCAAGAAGACCCTTGCACTTAGTCGTTTGGTTTATTAATCAGGGACAAAACTATATGTTATTCATTCGATAACAACTTACATATTAAAATCATCAAAGACTGAGATAAACTGCTGAATGAGTACTGCCGATAGTTTCTTACTTGCACACGTAGAGTGCAGTTTGTTACATACAGGTCATCCCCACCAAATTCGTTTACTTACATGTATTCATTTGTTAACCTTAATAGAGCAATTTTAGTAAATAATGTTGTAGGAATGACACTTCTGTATGAGTGAGGACTGCAGTATGAGCTTGACTTTGTTATTAGTTATTAATTAACTATTATCATTAGGACCCATGTATATTATCGCAAGGTTCGTACAAAAAATTTCTGCGGTATGCCTAAGCGCAAGGACAAGATCTCCTATCGATGGAAACTCTCCCACACTCTGTGTCCATGAGTCTTGAGCATCTCTCGTAGTAGGATGGGTAGTCTGCCTATATTGTATGCCACGTGAAGCTACAGCAGTGAATGCAACTCCGTATTGTAGTGAAATTATGACTCACAATGTAACATAATTGCCTACATCTCCTGACCCAAATGTTTCCTGATATTTTCTAGTTTCAATCAAAAATCGAAAACTGAAAACGTATAATGGTGGCCAGGCCAGTCACCTCCCACTTGCACCACCACAGCATAGACCCGCGGCCGTTTGTGTTGCCGTACTCCTAGCATCATAATACGAAGCCAGCCACATGTGGTCGAACATACTGTGTCCTGACTAATATTGGAGGACCACATCAGCAACCCACCGATATGTGTAAGAGTACACAGCAGCACGTCACACTGCATACATCCCAAATTCCAGAAGGCTCTAGTAGAGACATTGACATCAGCCATCAGCACTACACACTTCCAAAAGCGGTGGTGCGAGCATGTCACTATCGTGCGTCTGCAAGTCACGTATCATTTCATGAAAGTCCTTGCGCCCGATTTTTAAAGATGCTACGTGACCATTAGCCGACAGACAACATTCTCTTACGCTCCAGACATGACATGCCCTCCCCCCCCCCAGCAGCCCATCTGTCGGTAGCGTTCATCAGCAGCAGTTCCACTGCCGCCCAGAATTGCAACTGGACATCAACTCAGTCAGTCCCAGGACTCTATCTTGATTCCAGCCTCAACAACACCCGGTCATCGCCTTGGACGTCGTCGCATGGCCGAGGCCATCATAACCTTCCATTCGCCGCAGCAGCAAATTATTCGAGCACTTGTCGCTAATCCACTGCCGGCGCTCTGCCAACGTCCCATCGGCTAACCTGCACGTCGACCAGACGCCGACCAAGCACCTCGAACGGGACTGAAGCTGCTAGACTTTCTCACTGTAAGCGTATTGGAAATTTGTGGTAAGGTCTTATGGGACCAGACTGCTGAGGTCATCGGTCCCTAAGCCTACACATTACTTAATCTAACTTAAACTAACATACGCTAAGGACGACACACACACCCATGCCCGAGGGACGACTGGAACCTCCGATGGGGAGCCGCACGGTCCGTGACAAGGCGCTGCAGACTGTGCGACTAAGCATATTCCCTATTATTTTCTATTTTACGTCAAAAATGTGAACTGTTCGTTCATATGTTTATCAATAAACGTGTTTCTTTAGTTGTACTCTAAGAGCCGACTTTATTGCGTGCTGTCCATGTTGCTACATAACGATGGTAGATGTAAGATGTACAGTATAACTGCCAATCGTACTGGATGTCTACCCATACTAGTGCAATCTTGTGTTTTATTATTCTTGACTGAATGAATTTCTAAATGCCATTTAGTAATACGCAGCTGCTTGTAAACAGTGAGACATCAGTATTGAGAGATGTGATCACAATGAAATTTATTCCAACGATTACAGACAAGACAATGCACAGATTATCAGCATTACAGACCTGTACATGCATTGCGACTGTGGAAATTCAGTACGGAGTAGTGACACCACATGCTCTAATCAGAGCCACGAGAAGTTGTGGCATAGCATCAAAAAGCACCTGAATACGTTACTGGGGAGGAGTAGGGCAAAGTCCGTTGTGGCGCATTTTGTTTGTGCGGGTTGCCTACATCAGGGGCAGGTATGCACTCAGTGGCAAACCTATTGATCTCCTTTTATTGACAGGTACTTAACCTATTGTTCTCCTTTGAGTGACAGGTACTTAACCAATTGTTGTGTTAAAAGGATCCTTCCTTTTGATTGACAGGCACTTATCCTATTGTTCCCCCATCCCCTCCCCCTCGCATCCCCCTCAGGAGACCTCAAACTTACCCCCTCCCCCTCGCAGCTACAAGCACACTTTCAGATATGAGTTATTGGAATAATCCCTCTCATCCTTATCCGTTTTGATTGACTACTTACTGAAATTGATCAATTAATTAACCTCTCATCCTCTGGTAACCCCCCCCTCCTCTCCCAACCTCCCTCTCAGAAATTGGCGGAAAAAAGACTCACTTGATCGGTCACTTGGAAAGGAAATCGTTGCTGTGTATAGAATATTGTTTAAACAATTTGGACAATGTGTGGAATGTTTTTTATTTCAACAATTTAGGGGACTCAAGGCAGTGTATGGAATATATGGAAATTGATGGAGAGGATGAATCTCATAACAGGAAATTGAAGAGTATATTCCTTATTTATAAAAAAATCAGTTTGTGGGGGCTGGATTTCTCTTCCTCATCATTCTCTGCTGTTTGGAAACATGTAGGTCTTGTAAGAAGTAATTACATGGGGCAAACACGTAGCATAACCTAATGTTCAGCACTTTACTATGGGTGTCGTAACCTAATGTTCGGCCCTTTGTCAGCACTTATCCGTTTGTTCTGTTAAGTGGTTTTCCATGTCACCCTCATTTCCTTAAACTGTTGTACAGCCGTTGATACCAAATTAAGTAATTATTTATGTACTTCCATTCTCTGCTACACTTTTCGAATTTCACATGCTTTTGAACGCCATCTGTGGGGCATTCTTCTTTCTCACCCATCCCCTTAAAGTATTGTACTGCGTTTTACATAAAAATTATGCAACTTAACCTATTGGTCTGCACTTAACCTGTTGTTCTGCACCTTGTCACCCACTCAGACACACCCTCCCCTTAACTATTGTACCACTAACACCATGTTGGTATATAAATTTATGCAAATTAATTAAATAGTTATTCTTCACATGTATGGAGTAGTTATTTATTTATTTTCTACTTTGCAGCATCCTGTTGGTCGGTGAAATCGATGGAATAGAGTTTAAACGAAAGATCAATAGTATAAAACACATCCCTCCACTCGACGCCCAACGCCGACGTCTTGTTGCAGCAAGAATTATAGAGAGGCTAGACCTCCTAGACCGGCACCTGGGGGCTATTTGCCAACTGCAGCAGCAGTCTCTGGCACCCAGTGACACAGTAGAGCAGTTCTGTAAGAGGAAAAAAGGAATTCTAATTATGTTTGTTTGTGTCTGTAGTATAGAGAGTTTCTCTTCTTCTTCTTTAAGAAATCTATCTATCGTTCTAGACAGTGTCGATGAAATATTCACGCCATGGACCCAAATAATCAGCAATCTCTCTGTCGTTGCAGTAGCAGCAGCAAGCAATAACTAGAACAGTGCACTTAATTTTTTTCGTCATTCTACAGTGGATGCGTCAGGGGGCAATGTGCGTAATACGGCGTGGCTCGCGTACTAGTGGCGGCGAAGCCTATTACATCGACATGTGGTCCTGCGCAGCGTGCTTCGCCAGCAAGGGTACCGCTAGTCGCCGCGCAGGAAGCCGCCACCGACCCCGCCCCCGCCCCCGCCCCCGCCACCACCCCTGCCAGAGCCGCCACAGCACCGCGTCTCTGGGTCGAGGAAGGAGCTACCATCTCTCGGCAGGAGGGTACCGCGACCCTGTCGTGTTTCTAAGGGTGTGCCATCCTGTCCTGGAAACGGTGCTCCTCAAAGTAGTAGTAGCAGAGCGGTTCGGTGCTCTGCGTCGAACTATCGCATCCACCTCCCTCCAAAGTTGCCTTTGGCATTGAAGAGACTAGTCTACAAATCTTCATTATCTTTGGGGAAAAGGGGGGGGGGGGAGGATAGCGTGGCAACTTGGAGCACGTCAATCGCTGAGTGGTTTCGTAAATCCACCTTGAGTGCTGTACTGGCTTAGTTTTTGGAGATTGAAGAGACAGGGTCAGCTAAAGCATTTATCCATACACATGTCTATGACCAGGTAAATGGAAGGTCTAGTTATATTAAGCTCCCCAAGGATATAGCTTATAAGGGGGCATACATTAACGTCGAAAATAGGAAGTTCAAATGGCTCTGAGCACTATGGGACTTAACTTCTGAGGTCATCAGTCCCCTAGAGATTACAACTACTTAAGCCTAATTAACCTAAGGACATCACACACACCCATGCCCGAGGCAGGATTCGAACCTGCGACCGTAGCTGTCGCGTGGTTCCAGACTGTAGCGCCTAGAAAATAGAAAGGATCAGCCTTTTTTTGTATGGTCAGTCCTGTCTTTGGAGAGAAATTACGATCGTAGGGGTCCCATTACATACCATGTAGGTAATATTCGTGGGTATTACAACTCTGATGGTATCTAGTTTCCTGTCAAGCTCCAGGGCCTACCTAAATTTGAAACGCAGAATACCAGAATAAAGGCTCATGTTTATGGTCTGGAGAAGAAAAGCAAGTCAGGCGAGCAGGACAAGCATATTGTTGTCGACCCCTCCATTTCTCAAAATTTTGCAGGTGAAGTGAGATGCATGCACTCGTGTTACTGTTCTCTGAAGTTGATAATTATCACTATGTTTGGATGAAAAACATGTCCCGACTCCTTTTCGCCCAGCTGACCAAACGGCATATTTGCTTAAGATTCCTCATTGCCTTTTCCATCGACAAGTTATTGGCGGCACATCTAGTACAGTAGATTGCGCTTCCAAGGAGGCGGTACGCGTTATTATGCCTGCTGAGGAAAACAAATTCATCAAGTTTAAAAATGCTCACTACCAGGAGCGATGCCCGATTGTGGTGTATGCCGACTTTGAGGGCCTCATCGGCCATGTTACACGCTCTGAAGGTGACCCCACGACCTCACCTACCACCTTTACAGGAAAACACGTACCATATGCGGCAGCGAACCAAACTGTATCGTCCTACTATTCGAGTCTCAGCCGCCATATATCTTATGTCGGAGATAGTCAAGCAATTTGCCTGAACACTGAGCACGTAAAACTTTCGTGGGAGGTTGATAAGCTTTACACCGACAGTGTTCCCATGGCAAAATCGGAGGAGAATGAAGATTTGTAGAATAACGCAGTTAACTGTCATATTTGCGGGCTGCCGTTAGATAGAAAAGCTGAAACTCCTCATAGGGACCACTGTCATCTGACGGGGAAGTTCCGTGGCGCAGCTCACAGTACATGCAATTTGGTGTACAAATATCACACTGGATGTACGTGAAATATTTTAGTTATAAGAATTTACTGAAACATTAATGCCTGACGATACGAAACAACCAAAATGTAGCTTACTACTGTTTACAGCCTAGGTCTTCAATTGTGTTAATTAAATCGTCTTTGACGTTGATACTACCAGGTTATTCATGTTATCGACTGAAATTTTGGGTTCAAATGGCTCTGAGCACTACGGGACTTAACATCTATGGTCATCAGTCCTCTAGAACTTAGAACTACTTAAAGCTAACTAACCTAAGGACAGCACACAACACCCAGCCATCACGAGGCAGAGAAAATCCCTGACCCCACCGGGAATCGAACCCGGGAACCCGGGCGTGGGAAGCGAGAACGCTACCGCACGACCACGAGATGCAGGCTGAAATTTTGGGGAAACCTTTCCAAACAGCAATTTTTCTGGTTCACGTCTACCTACAACTCCTACCGTTGCAAACTGTCTTTACAGAGCACGAGGGACCACTTGTAAGGATGGTGTCACTAAAAAAGCAAATAGGAAATTGGAAAGATCATAGCCTGCGAAAGGAAACATACCTGGTTCTAGTTCCAATCGCACGTTAAGTTTCACTTTGGCAGGAGGTTTCAAAAGAGCATCCAGAGGAATGAACACTCGTTCTGGATGTAATCCCTTAGGGTGCAGTAAAGCTAATCCGACAAGGTACGCACGAGAAACTCTGTGAAATTAGGAAAGTAGGAGAGAGGTACTGGAAAAATCAGTGCTGCGAGACCGAATCGTAAGTGGTTTCCGGATAGCTCAGTCGGTATGCAAAACTCAATGCTCCAGCTTCGACAGCCAGGCCGAAACACATTTTAATGAGCCATGATGTTTCAAAACAGCACACACTTTTCTTCATATTGAGAGGTTCATTCATTTTTAGTCAATGTTGACTACAAGGCACTATGAAATTCTGAATGTAGCTCGTATAAAATAGAGGAAGTGAAAGGTTGTCTACAACTTGTCCAGAAACCAAACTGCATTTGCAGAAATTGATGGACATGAAGTGGAGGCAGTACTTCAGTAGAGAGCGAGAAAGGATTGTAGTCTATCCTGAATTAATCAGTACATCGAGAAAGCAGTGAAGGGAACGGTAGAGACTACTAAAGTAGATAAAAATTGAAGTTCAAGTTGAGCAACAAAATCTTTCATACTTACACTGTAAGGTGGCTATAATTTCGCACCTTACAAGCACTCGTCTACATACTTTGCCGTGATTTACAACCGGAATAGGTTATCATTTGATAGGTTGTACATCGTATATATGAATATTTAAAGAAGACTGACACTGTCACGTACACCCTGTAAATAGTTATTAACGCTTATTGCATGATAGGGGACGGAGTGTCTTTATTATCAAAATGGCGTAATGAATGATTGCCTGTACTAGTAGAGGTAGAAACGCCAGGGGAAACGAAATGGCGTAACTCAAGCCCTGGGTGGAAAAACGCGCACAGGTGTGTTGGTCCTGCTTGGCAAAGGAAGTAGCCAAGACGGACGGTAGGGGCACCTGAGTGCTGAAACACAATACAGCGGCGACCGGCCGGTTTGTAGCGAGGCCGGAAGGATAACCAGATAATACTTCCGAAACTCTGAAAATCTTGGACACGGCAGAGAATAACGAGGAAGCATTATCTCGGAAATCACGCAGGCAGGGTTATTTCCGAGGATTTTTACTCTGAGAAGCACACCATTGTATGGATTCATAATTAACGGGTATAGATATTTCCTCGCAAATTTTCCGCGCTCGACGACAAAAGACTAAAATATGATTGGTCAGCGTTCGGAAAAATCTGTAGAGAGGGAGAATATTCCGTGGTTTAGAGAATATGATTCGCCTCCTGCATTTCCGAGGGAGGGGAGCCGAGCCTTGCTGGGAAGCCAGTGGTGGATAGAAATAGTCTTTCAATTTGAGCTCCCGTGTTTGATGGTCGTTCAGTATCAGCTTTTGTTGGTGCAGACGGACTTACTGTCTTTGCTCTCAGGAGATTTTATAGTTAGAACGGTCAGGCACTGTACTGTTGCGAACTTATACGATTCTGGACTTCGCCTCCGGGTAGGGAGTCGTTGCTGAGTACGCAGCGTTCAGTGACTGAGAGCACTTCTTCTGTCTGTACTCACGCAGAGAAGTTTTCTGAATTCCGTCCTTGTGGCTGGGAGATCGCGTTTCTTGTCTGTAGAACAAAGAGAGGAGAAGACAGTATTAGATTATACTAGTCAGATGGTTGGTTCAAATGGCTCTGAGCACTATGGGACTTAACAGCGGTGGTCATCAGTCACCTAGAACTTAGAACTACTTAAACCTAACTAACCTAAGGACATCACACACATCCATGCCCGAGGCAGGATTCGAACCTGCGACCGTAGCAGTCGCGCGGTTCCGGACTGCGCGCCTTACTAGTCAGAGGACCACCTTCTGCTGTCCTAGTGTTTGAAAGAATTTTTATTTGTGGCTGGAGTTCTCCCATAGTCGCAGACGTGTATGAGAACCATCACTTCGACGCACCAGACGCAGTACATCCGGTAAAATTGCTAATTAGTTTAGTATATTAGGGCTATAAAGCTAAACATCAGTGATCACGTAACTTTTATTTACACTGAGGTGGCACACCACTGTAGATCACCTTTGAAAGTAGTGTCTTCTAGTGTTTGGTACGTAGATTACGTCGGTCATTTCGCGTTATTTACATTAGATCGCATAGCCATAAAAGGGGGTAGATTCGGGCAACTGATCAGTAATATTAGTTAGGAAATAAAAAAATTTGTAATATAAATGGTTTTTTAATCTACAATGAATGTATTATCAGAAACAACAATGATCATTTAGTAGTTACTAGTTCCGTTAACCATTCATTTATGTTTAGGTTGTAATGTATATGTTAAAGAGCAAGAAGGAGGAAATAATATCACAATTAAGAGATGCTATGATCCGCTTTAGGGGGGCAGTCAAACGGGGCCAAATCTTGATTTTAGCGTTCAGTATTTTCCGTTGTGCACAAACATTTTACACTCACCTGGAGTAGCATCTTGGTACATGTAGCACTGCAATTTGGACGGGGGAGACAAAGGACCTAGAAGATAAGTTGAATCTAATGGACATCTTCTTGAAAAGATGTTATAAAATGAATACAAGAAACTAAAACAAATCTGATGGACTATACCATATTAAATAAAATGATGCTGAAGGAATCAGATTAGCAAATGAGACACTAGAGACAGTAGACGAATTTTGCCATTTCGGGAGAAAAATACCTGGTGATGGTAAATTTAAAGGTAATACAATACATATGCATGCGATACCAAGGAGAATTTTCTGAAACAGGGAGATCTGTTAATAAAAGACATTAATTTTAATTTACTAGTCAGGCAGTCTTATCTGAAAATATTTGTCTGCAGTGTAGACCGACAAAGAAGTTGTATGTGGACGATAAACACTGTAGACATGAAGAAAGTAGAAACTTTGGAAATGTAGTGCTGCAGAAGAACTATGAAGGTTAAATAGGCAGATAGGATAATTATGTACTAAATCTCAACGGAGTGAAAAGAAATTTCTTTCAAATTCTGACGAAAAGAAGTGAGGGCAGAACTGAGCTAAACGTATTAAATTCGTAATCGATGGATGTGAGGCGATTTAAGCTATTGAGGGAGAACAAGACTTCTACACAGGAAACGCGTTCATGTGGATGTAGGTGAGATGAAGTTTAGCGTCTAGTATGGAATGCTGCATCAGACCACAACATCAGTTGGCTAAAGATTTTATGGTGGTGTCACACACTCACACACACACATACATACATACACACACAACAGGCTGTTAAGACACAGCATTTCTATTGCCCACTAAAACTAAAACTGAGCCAGAATGACATAGTGCACTAGTTGGGATGCCAGGTGGGTCCCATCAGAGGGAAGTAAGGGCTAAATTTTATTGGTGTGTAAATAGTCTGCAGTTTGAATGTGCACTGAATAATAGTGTCACATAGGGAAGTGACTGTAAGAGACGAGAACGATCACCTTATGAGCTCAATGTGTTTGCCTGGGAGCCTCATTCGCCATTATGAAGAGGCTGCCCTGGCAGTCAATGCGGGAACGGCGTGTAACGAGTTGCAGATTGCAGCATACGTTGTAATTAACGATGCCCGCCATCTGGGCTCCTAGGTCGTCCATCTACTGGTAGAGAAGGTTCAGAAGACCAGCCTTGCTCATAGAATTTCAACGAAGTTGACAATGTACAACAGGATCTCGAGGTCTTATAGAGACACCTCAGCCCCGAAGTAACGTCGCGTTTTCGTATTTAGTTGTATTTGTTTACCAGTCGCGCCGGAACTAGCACATGTATGCCACTTGTAAACCAGTATGGATATACTTAAAAGTAGCAGGGACCGTTCACTGTATCTACTTGCTCTGTGTAATCGATTTAGGTTAGAATTTTGTTTCATGATTTGATTGTTTCGTTTATCATGTGTGCGACAACTCGCCATTATGTGCAATGTGTCAATAGGAGCAGAATAAGACTAATTTTCTTTTTGAAAACAACATCTTGGTTATTTATACAACTGAAGTTGTGGTTCTAATCTTAACCTACAACAAAATATGGTAAATGTAATCCAATCAAGTACATACTACCTACCTACTCAGATACTTGTCTACACAGTAAGAGTTGTTACGTACCGATGACAGATTAATTTTAAAACTTTCATTACCGGCCAACACATTTCATTTACAAGGGAGTTTAATTTTAAAACTTTCAGTACCAGCCAACACATTTCATTTACAAGAGAGGGTCGAAATTATTTTTATGGCTGCGTACTTGGTTTTTGTGCAAGAATATGGTTCAGTCACGGTTAGTGGAGGCTATTTTTGTTCATAGTGCCATACTTACGGACGCTACTATTATTTACAATTTATGCCTTATTCTTCAGAACGAAGTACATGTGAGATTATATATATTGCGAGACCGTTGATAGTATGACTAATTTTATAAACAATTTGCCACAAGAAAGTCCTGTATGCACAACAGATATCATAGTCACCACACCCAATATTTTCTATATATGTGTGAAATTGTCGTAGGAAAATTATTCCATACACCATCAGAAAGTGGTGTTTCACAAGAAAGCTAATTTTCTTGTGTTCTCGTGGCCAAAACCATTAATTACGCATAGAAGAAATATTTTTGCATCGTTTGTGAAAGTCTATGTTCTTTCCAATTAATGCTGCATTCAGTATACACACCTTAGAATTTTGAACGGCTAAGTTTTAGTCACTTCCTTTTCCCCTCGTTGAATGTTTATTGTTGATAACATGTCTAACCTCGTATGAAATTGAATGAATTGTACGGCACCATAGCTCAGTCACAGACTATTCACAAAGATTCAGTTAGTTAAACTTCTGAATGTTTCATTTATTGCTTGTCGTGATATTGTAGCTCTGTTGATCTTGATCATAATGCTTGCATGATCAGCAATGAGTGCTATTTCATTTTTATCGGAGTGAGGTGGGAGGTCATTCACACGTAGGAATAATAGGAGTGATTCTAGAAATAACACTGTGGAACACGAACGTTAATTTGTTCCATTTCTGAAGACGAGTCATCAAGACAGCTGCATGAGTTGCTCAGTATAGCTCAAAAGCCATTAACTTAATGTTTCTCCAAAAGAATGTATTGCTTTGCAATGTTAAATGCCTTAGGCAGATCACAAAATCAACTCATTGGTGAAATCATGCAGCTCAGATATTTTAATAGATGGTCAGTGAAGTGGTTGATGGCACTTCAGTGAAGAATCCCTCCTGGAATCTAAACTGCAACTGACTCAGAGTCTTTTATTTGCAGATATGCACAACCGTTTTCAATACGTTAACTTTTTAAAAACGTTTAAGAAGCAAGTTAATTATGAAAACCATACGTAGTTAAAAATATATGTCCTACTATCGTTCTTAAAGGAGTGGGTAACGATAGCGTACTTTAATGTGTTTTGAAAGATACCTTATGAATGTGATGCCTGAAATACAGTATATAGGTGAGTACAGCGGCTGTACCAAGGAAAATAAGGTTCAAATGACTCTGAGCACTATGGGACTTAACATCTGAGGTCATCTGTCCCCTAGAACTTAGAACTACTTAAACCTAACTAACCTAAGGACATCACACAAATCCATGCCCGAGGTTGGATTCGAACCTGCGACTGTAGTGGTCGCGCAGTTAAAGACTTAAGTGCCTTGAACTGCTCGGCCACACCAGCCGGCCCTGTCCCAAGGAAACATGCTTTTAGTACCTTACATGAAAAGTGATGAACCCTTTAAAAATTTATGGTTTTGTGAGAGTTAATTATTCTTCTACTCTCACTTGAAGTAGATGAAGAGACCGTGAACTGATTGTGTACTTGTGGCACAGACCGTCACATATGCTGAAATGCATTTTCTTCGGTGCTGACTATGCCTGCACAATTGTGTAAGTGGTTGTTAAACAGAATTGCTGCATATTTGGCGTCACGGATCATTTTCTCTTTATCTAGTACTATCTTTATCTAGTACTAGATCATCTTCTTTCCTGGTAGACCCTCCCACTTCCCTTGTAAAAGTAATGCACTTTTATCTTTTGCAGAAATAGTAATTTCTGACATGGCACGGAATTTTTTAATTTTTAAATATTTCAAATAAATGGGAATGTCATCTATAACACGAAAACAGTTGTTCATTTGCGTTTATCCTAACAATTGTCTGTAGTTTTTCCTGTCTACATTACGATGGTTTGATACCTTTTATTATACACGGTTTCTTTGATACAATGCTGGTGCTATAGATTAGTGGTTTTTTTGTGAAAATAGCTGCAAATACGGGGAAAACATACTTAGAAAAGAATGAAATTTAGAGTATATATCAAGTGCCTCATGTACCTCGTTCCAACTGAAGCTTTGCAGTTTCCTTCTACGGCTGTCTATTGAGAGTTCATGATATAATATTATGGCCTTTCTTGTTAATACATTATTTAGAATAGCCATGTTGCCATTTGGGGATTTCGTTACCATGGTCTGATAATATATTTCAAACTGGACGAATATTTACTTTGTTGAATATGTCCTGACTTACAAAAATTAATAAAGTTCTTAGTTTTTTGTAATTTCAGAAAATTTTTGAATGAGATTTATAAAATTTAGTAATTATAATGTTACTGTTAGGAAGTATGACTTCATATGCACATTGTTCTATGTGTTTCTCTGCGTCATAACTAATTCTTAAGGTAGTATTGAGTTTGTGATTATGTTTTACATACATAACAACACCTCGTTCTCTAGGTCGCTTTTGCGATAGAAAACTGCCAATTTCTAGTCTTCAACATGCAGCATTTTTGTTCCTGCATTTATGTGGTGCCCAGACAAGGAAAATACAGCAGCTAAATTTCCGCTACTAGTTCATTTAGACACACTGTAAGATTATGAGTTTTGTTTTTCAAGCCTTTATATTTTGTTGCACGATAACGAATGTACTCTCCAATTTCCACGCTCTTTTACAGTGCTTGGAACTTTACTTTCTTTAATTTCTTTCAGCACTGCCTGTCGAGATGGAGAGGTTAACTTGTAAAATAAGTCCCTCCCACACCAATAATTACAGAATTTTTGTCATCTGTAAATGTGTCCGCCTACTTATTCTATTAGCTGACAAATCTGATATCAAGTTTTTCGTTTTCCTATTTCCACAGAGGTCATGTTCAGTCTTTTCTCGCCTCCTGATGCAGCGCCTTGTTAGGTAAAAGCAAACCATGCTGTCGAAGTGTGTTAGCAAATACTCCATTTAATAATAAACTTAAACCGTTGGGCATTAATATGAGCAGATACTCCAGATAAAAGATAGAGGAGCTGTACGTGGGAATACATTCCAAGTGTCGACTTCTGCAGTGAAACAACAGGTGTGGAAAGGTATAGTACGAAAGTGGCAGGAAAGTGGTTTCATGTGAACGTCTTGGACGGGCAACCGATTGTCAACTTAATCTTTACAACCAAATGCAGCAATATACCATTGACCAGTAATACTTTTGGTCTGAACGAGCCACTTGTTGCAAGCAAGGAAATAATTCAGCCATTTGTTGCCTAATGCTTTCATCCTGCAAAAGTATTGTGTGGTGGAATAGTTTGCTACGTATTTTACTGCGATTTTTAATGTGCTGATACTCTGTGAAACAAGGATTTTCAGCGATTAAAGTCAACTCTCTCCAACTCACTTCACCGACTCAGTATACGGTAACGCTCCTTGTTTTCATGAGTCTATGACCTTCCAGTGATTACTCACAGTAATTTTCTGATGGTAACGGCATTCGTGAATGCATATCATTAAGACAATTTTCCTTTTGGTCCATGAACACATTTAAACATATGCAAAATACTTGTTTGTAATTATGTTGAGAGAGACAAAGAGGTAACAACTGCCATTTTCAGACATATAAAAGGCTCTTCAAGTCAAAGATCGATAATTACATTTACAGCTTCTCTCGTTTGCAGTTTTAAACAGTTCAATCAGTTAATGGATTTGCTTCTAATTCAACACCGATATAATTCATGATTTACTTACCCTTTAAATTAAAATGTCATACTTTTTTCACTTTTTTATTGCTGGGTAAAGAATTAAATCACAGAATGTATTATTATTTTCCATGTAGGTAACCATAATACTTATAATTTATTAAAGTGACTGAAATATTACTTACAAGATTTGCGTTCAGCATCGTTTGAAGTTTAGTAAGTTTCTGAGGAAAGTGTGTTTTCGCATGGATTGGGTGTAGCGACACTGTGTCTGTCTACCTCTAACTAAACAAGTAGACAGATTTACATTTATAAGGTATATAAAGAAGCGGTAGAGTCATATGACAAAGAGGAACTTGAATCATTGAACAAGCGTGTATGAACTGTGCCACACGTTTAGCAGAATAGTTGACCAATCACTGTATAGATGCGTACCAAGCAAGGCATAGAGCAAAAGGCACAGAGGTTCTAAATTAAATTCGTTTAGCTGTCATAAGTGCAGTGCCTGAAGAATTCTACGGCTAAAGTAGCAGAATAATATTGAGCGGCATCTCACGAAACCCATAGAAATTCTGATCATATGTATTACTTAATTTGGCACCAACGTTAGTATACAGTCTCAAGAGTAACACAAGAACCAAACCTGACACTAACCAAGGAAACAAAGCAGCAAGGAACTGCGTTAAGTGGTATTTCATGAAGGAAGATCCACGATTACTGCATTACTGTAATTCTGGTGCCGTTGGAACGATGAGTGGTACAGATAAAGTTACAGTGTCGTTAACAAAGAACTGAAATTACTACTGCTGCACAGAGTTGTAGGACTAACTAAATCCATGTCTGGTTCTATACAAAATTTTCAATTGAGTGAGTCGCTCTTAATCACGATACATCGCAGATGTCTTGAACACGAAATCTGTGTCCCACTGTTTGGGAGAAAACACAGATCACAATTGTCTGCATAATGGGTAGCAAAAGCGACCTGTAGAACTGCCGTTTAGTGAAATTTAAATCAGTCTGTTCCAGAGTCTTAGAACTTTTCTGAGTACAAACCTTAAGAAGTATCTCGAACTGAAAGGTCTTCCATATGCCAGCCAGCATGAATTCCACAAACACCATTTATCTGAAACTAAACTCACACTGCTGTCAAATGACTCCTTGCATGCCACTGATAAAAGGCAGTGGGCTGGATATAATATTTGTTGACTACCGAAAATCATTTGACTCTGTACCACACCAGCTACAGATATCTCATGATACATTTAAATTAAAACAATTTATTTACTATCTGTTTCAGTACAAAATCATCGTCTGGTGACTGTCCCAAAGTTAAGTAGATAAAAATGACTACATAACTCTAAAATACAAAACATCATACAGACAAAAGCAACATAGAAAAATTACTTGCCGAAAATTGGCCAATAAAAATCACGTAACACACACGTAGAAACGTAAAGTCACATTAACTATCAAGATCTTGAACAAAAGCAAAGGTAGACAACGATTTTTCGCACTATCAGTTATTGTCATGCACAAAAACAAATAACTGAACAGATATAGACAAGAAATAACATGAATAACCGAATTATTTGGAAGCTCAAAGATGAAACCAGAAAGATATCTACTGGATAAGAGCATAGCACACAAAGGTAATTTTAAGGTAAAACAACCACAATGACAAGCATTAGAGTAAAGTCAGAAGTAACGCCGATACTGTGTCAGAATAATAAGGTACCAAACTAATTGCAGTTATCGTAAAAACGTAATATTAGTATAAAAATCATGTCAGATACACATCGCAATATAATATCGAACTAACAAAAATCTAAACGACACTAAGGTAAACCATGACAAATGATGTGGATATGTAATTAAAGCAACGGTGCCAGCAGTATTATTATATACAATTTTTGAGCGCAGTATATCATACAATTCAGTGTATCACATGTCCCAATGGACAAAGATCCAGAAACAAGGCACATCTGAGTAAATGAGTAAAACTGAGTTTCCAAACATAAATGCATGACAACAGAAACAAGAAAAAACAACAGGCCTAACAGTAAAAGGTACACAGTATAAAAATACTAGATGACTTTCTGTAGAAATGCAGAAATGCAGGATATGTGAGTATTTCACATTATTTGTGAAACTTAATGTAGTATACAATCCAGTCTTACAGTCAATAGGAATAATAGGAAATTCATTTCCAAAAGGTTCAGTAAAATCAGCCATAAAGGTCAATTTGGATACATCACACTAACTAATAGTGGGCTTCTTATAGTCATTCGAAAACAAGGGGAGGACAGGGTAATCTGGCTAAGACAAATTAGCACAGTAACAAATGGACATAAAACAATCAACAAATTAATGAAATAATAAAGAAGCAGATTTAGGAAAGTAACTGTAAATGAGGCAAATAAAACAAGATTATTGGCGATTGTCATTCATAAATAAACTTAAGTAAAATATTCATTAGACTAGTAACGTGCAGTATTGATGGAGAACACCATCGAAGCAGAAACACAGATTTACTCAACTCTGACGAGCCATACAACCATCAGGAGATGTAATCCTATTAAATATTATAACACTGAACCTCATATTTTACAGGGGAACCAGAAGAGGTAATGCGGCTTATCACTTAAAAAACACGTACATATATGAAACATTGAAATAAGAATCCAGAAAATACGTAAAGGAAGGTATACATTACGAATCAAAACACACGCAACACTAGTGTAATATTCTACAATATTTATTATTTATTTCACAGTCCAGTTTTCGGCTACAAAGACAAGTATGCGTTGTAGTGAAAGTTTGTTGTATCAAGGGTCTTAAAATATTCATTTCCAAAGATGAAAAATGTTAATGTTAGCTTTAGGAATAAAACAAGAGCCATTATTTCAGTGTCAATGCGATGTAATGCTACTTAACTAAGGTAAAATATGTTACACATACACTAATGAACTATATACAAATTACAACAGCTGTTCAAAGAAAAAAATTAGTTGAACAGTAAACCTTGGTGACATGTTCTAAGGATCTGGCTGAACAAAATAACCTTTTTTTTAACAGGACTAAAATTAAAAAAAAACACATAAGATATACTAGCGAGATAAAGGAGATACGTGGAGCAACTGTGAGTATACAAAGTAATTATTTAAAAACAACAAGACAAATTACAGTAACTGAAATAAAGGAAAATGGGGCATGCTAGTGAGAGGGATAATTTACAACATGGCCACAATGAGATTACGAGTAGTAATTGCAGTTGGAACTGGCGAGTAAGGTAACTGTGTCTGGTGGTTCAGTACTAAGCTTGGGCTGATGGACACTGTGGTGTTCCTTGAAGAGGGTGCATATTGCCCTGCCAGACAGACCTATACAGAGTTTGCCACATTTACAAGAAACTGAATATATATTACACTCTTTTACAAAGCTAGAGTGCTGACTTTACCATTGGGAAAAAAGTGTCCAACAATGTGGTGCACATAAAATGATGTTTTTACGTTCCGGGTTTAAGCTTCCTTTCTACATACAGTGATACTTCTCCTAAATAAAGAATTGTGTACCACCTCAAGAACAAAATAAATGCTACCATTAACATGTATTTGACACGAATTTTTCATAAAAAATGCTATTTTATAACTGTGATGATTTTGATATCTTATTATTCTGCTTCTGTACAAACGATACTTATGATTATATTGTAGCCATTGTCAAAAATGTTGTTTTATCTTGAAATTAACTTTGTGTGCTACTACTCTTATCGACTAGACATATATGTGGTTTCACCTTTGAGTTTACATAAACTTCGGTTTCTCACTTTATGTCCTGACTACATACGTTCAGTAATTTGATTTTTTGTATGATTATAATTGCCGGTTCGAGAAAATCATTGTTTAGCATGCTATTGTTGATAAGTTTGATAGTAATTGGATTTTATATTTCTACACTAGTATCATGTGAATTTTATTGGCCAATGTTTCATAAATAATGCTTTTATATTGTTGTTCTCTATACGACATTTTTTATTTTGAGATTCTGTAGTCATTTTCATCTTCTTAACTTTGATACAGGCATCAGACAATCGTGTCAGACCGATACCGGTAGTAAATAAATAGATCTCATTCAGATCTGCCTAATGAGTTTCCTAAAACATATATCCACTGCTGATAATAGCATGAAGAAAATAATTGAATTTTTTGGTAGTGAAAGCTTCTGATAAATGCAATGGGCTTTTAATCGTGCGCAAAGGGAGTTACTTGGGTCTCTTGCTGTTCATACTGTATATATTAACAATATGACGCTCAATACGGACAGCAAATTCTGAATTTTGTAGTTCATACTGTTATCTATAACGGAAAAAATTTAAAAATAACTCCACAAGCATTCGGTAAAATCTTGATAAATATTTAAGGAATTTGCTATAATGGGTAAATTGGTTTGAATGTTCAGAAATGTAAAATTGTGCGTTTTGCTAAACGCCGAACGTAGTATCTTTAAACTTTAATATCAGTGAGTCACTGTTAGAATCGATCAACTCATACAAAAACATGTGTAAAATAATTCGTGGAGATGTGACACTGAGTGTTCACATAGTATGCATAGCAGTTAATACAAGTGTCAGACTTTATTTCGTTGGTAGGACAACGAGGAAAGGCAGCAGATTAGAAATGAGACCTCTTACAAAACACTCGTGGGACACATCCTAGATAATTGCACAAGTATATGGGAAAGCGTCGCAGGTAAGTTTGAATAGTGGACGAGAAGAACGTAAATGTGGAAAAATATGAATTGGCAGATGTTTGAATTGTAAAAGGAGGCGGGTTATTGTAACTGTCGACATAACGCGCCAGTAGGTGGTATAGCGTGGACAGCAGTCGGCTCCTGACGGCAGATACAAAGCATTTATTTCAGTAGCAAGTCGTTACAATTTATGAATGGCCCTTGGGATGAATTTTCATCTCCTCGTAATACTCCAGCGTTGCCGGTGGAGTCGGAGGCTAGCGGCCAGTACCTTGTACGGTGACAGTGAGAAACGTTGCAGCGTGGAGATGGCGTCGGCCTTCGGCAGACGCTGACTTTCTCGGAGCGCGACGTGGCTATCGCGCCCGGCGCGGTCCGGTGAGTCGTGACGTCAACGGCAGTGAACGGATCTGCGTTCCGCCCCGTAGACCAGCTCCGCGACTAGAGGTCTGCGCGGATGCGGATATCCGCAGATATATTTGCGGGTATCCGCGGTATTTGTTACTTGGCGGATAAAATCGCGACCGGCGCGGATATCCGCGGGTCATCTGCGGATAATGAACAAGGCATCTGCCCAGTACGTATGTTGCAATGTTAGTTGAAAACTTCAAGTCTGTTGACATTCTTGGAATCTTGCAGGGCCCGGGTAGAGCGGATGTCTGTTGTCCTCAGCGCCTGGCTACGACCGACGTAGCTGTACCCAAGAGACCTGCGCCTAATCCGTTTCCGTGACCGTGTCTCTTGTGTGGCCTGTGAAGTGCTGTCTGGGTGGCAAACCTACCCACTGTCTACCAGACAGGTGCCCGTTGCAATTTTCCGCTGCCTTCAGTTAGCGCTTTGTAGTGACCGAGTGACAACGCGCATCGTAGCAAATATCAGTGAGAGTTCTTTCTTCAAATGAACACCATATCGAAGAATACAATTTCGTGTAAGGTGAAAAAAGGTGATTTTACATTAGTGAAGGAAAACAAATTGAAATCGGCAATTTGGAAAAAATTCGGATACGTATTTGATGGCAACGAAAAGATAAAAGATATAGTGGCTTGTTTTGCATGTAAAAAAGTATATTCCTTCAATGGACACAAAAGTGGAACTTGAAATTTGCTAAAACATTCGGCTGAGGCTGGACAAAGTAGCATAATTACTTATTTAAATACCAAGAGAAACGTGAAAGTTCCTGTAGTTCCGCCAAATTTGAAGACAGCCATGACAGAAAATCTTATCAGTCTTGTCAGCAAAGACATTTTACCATTAGAAGTTGCGTATGGATCTGGGTTTCTCGAGACGGCACAGTTTCTTATTGATGTGGGGGCCATGTACGGTGCAGTGAGTGCTAAGGAATTGCTACCTCATCCAACCACCATATCCAGAATTTTGAAGGACGCGGCCGATCGTCTGTGTGAAACTGTCTCCGCAGAAGTGAAGAATATATTCAGAGATATAGGTGGAGCACTAACAGTCGATTTATGGACTGATTCGTACCGTAAAATAAACTATATGGGAGTGACTGCACATTATGTTAATTATGAAGAAGTGAAACTTGAGGATCGCGGTAGCGTTCTCGCTTCCCGCGCCCGGGTTCCCGGGTTCGATTCCCGGCGGGGTCAGGGATTTTCTCTGCCTCGTGATGGCTGGGTGTTGTGTGCTGTCCTTAGGTTAGTTAGGTTTAAGTAGTTCTAAGTTCTAGGGGACTGATGACCATAGATGTTAAGTCCCGTAGTGCTCAGAGCCATTTTTTGAAACTTGAGGATCGAGTGTTGTGCTCCAGAAATTTTGAGAGTGAGATTAAAAAAACAGGAGAAAACATTATACTTGAATTAATTAAGATACTACGGTCGTTAGATTTATTCAGTGCTGTGAATAACATCGTGTTCGTTACGGATAGAGGTCCAAATACTGTGGCAGCACTTCGCCAATACAAGAGGCTCTCCTGCTCAGCACACATTCTTAATACCGTGCTGGAGCACACGACTCGAGGAGACGCGAATGATGAGAAGAATGACGTGCAACGACTAATAAATTCCTGTCGAGCTATCACAACTTTCTTTAAAAGATCTGGTCTTCAGACTCGCTTTCAGAAGTCATTGAAAGGAGATATAGGCACACGATGGAACAGTAAATTGGATATGTTTGAGACTATTAATTTACAATGGTTTGAAGTTCTGTCAATTTTGTCAGAGAAAAATCAAGATAATTTGATTGGTTCTATAGACAAGAGGATGTTGGAAGATATAATAACCTTTCTGACACCATTTAAAATAGCTTCTTGTGATCGCGAAGCCTCCAAAACCCCTACGCTTTATCTATGTGTGTTGTGGAAGTTAAAACTTCTCTCCTTCCTTGAAAAAAATGATGCCGACAGCCCATTTCTGATAGATTTATGGGTTACTGTTATGTCCCATTTGCTGATTAAAACAGATTTGGCTCTTTAGAGTATAGCCAAATCTATTTTAATCAGCGATTGGGACATAACAGTAACCCATAAACTTGCAACGTTTTTGAATCCAAAATATAAAAACCTAAAATTTCTTAGCAATGTCGAAAAAGATGAAGTTGTAAAGGACGCGAAAAATTATGTTTCGAGCAATTGTCCACAGTTAAAAGATAAGGAGGAAACAACATCTGTAATTCCTGCAAAAAACAGAAGTCTGACGTACTTTTAAATGAATTTGAAGATTCCTCAGAAGATGAATCGACGAGAGATCTTGACTTTGCATCAGATAAAGTTCTCAGATATACGAATGATAAAGTCCAATTATCGGAAGGCATCGACCTGATAGCTTGGTGGCACGGACGTGAAAACGTCTGTCCGCGTCGTTCCAAACTCGCATACTTCGTGCTCTGCATTCCAGCGTCCAGCGCGCCGTCTGAGAGAAGCTTCTCTACTGCGGGACAAATAATGCAGGACCGACGAACGTCTTTGAAGCCACAGACGATTGATGACATCATGTTCCTGCATAGTAATCTTCCAAAGTAAAAAGGTACTTGTACAGCTTCTCTTACTTCACTGTATTTTTTGAGCTTATCTGAATTAGTTACAACTTTTTTTCATCTGATTATTTCTTTTACAGAATTTGAATCAGAAGCAAGCAGATGATGAAAATATTTAATCTTAAGCCTGTGAGTTTTTATTGTAATATTTATAGAAAAGAATTTCCTAGACATATTGTTAGTATTTCTACTATTCCCAACAAGAACATTTAAGTAGTATTAGGTAAAAGAAGGAAATATTTAACAAGCAATCTGTTTTGTTGTAATTTTCATATTAAAGAGCTCCATTTTAAGTTTTTACTCTTCGCAACAAGAACATTCAACAGCTAACACGTCAATATTATTAAACTAGGTAATCATGATGTCATAAGTGCCTACCTAAATTTTAGCGTGCACTACAGTAAAATTTGCGGCCGCCGAGCATTGTCGCTCTTTGTGAACAGTGAAACAGCCTGGCCGGAGCGGTGGCACGGCGGGCCTTGTAATAAATTACAAGCGGGACTTCTAACTACGGCTCACGACCACCAACAAGCTGTGACTGCGATACCTCGTGAAAGATTATTCTGTCACATTGAAAACTTACAAAATATTCAAATCATCCAAAATAATAATGTGTCTTTTAATTTACCAGCCAATTAATAAAGATAGGGGCTGAAATTCGTAACAAAATTGAACATTTAACTGTAACTCGGTATTGCTTGACAGGGAACAGTGCCCAACATTTGAAGTTATCGGACAGTGGCTTTTATGTAGACATCTTGAAATCGTTTGCAGTTCCATTAAACTCTAAATAAAGTTATTTTTTAACATTGAAAGTATTAACTGCGAAATCTACTGCAAATTTTGTCTTAGTAATTTAGACCAATGTTGAGGATGTTTTAAGTGTGAAAAACTTTGTTTAGTTGAGAATGAAACAGACATTTCATTTATCGCTAGGTCTTAATTCGATAAATCAGCCAAAAGGTGAGGTTCGAGATTTCAATCCTATTTTTAGCTAAAGCTAAATGGACTTCTAATTTCTATAACCACTGATTTTGTTGTCACTCTTGGGAAGACGAGTCATTTCTTCCAGACAACGTCAATTATTGCTGGCAGTTTAACTTTTTCACAGGTGCGCCAGCGTTTTGCAGCGCAGGCCTATTACTGTAAATATTTTTACCTGGAAATGACGAGGACTGAACGCGTAAGCTATAATATAATCATCAGCTGACATGAATGGCTTCAAAATTTGACACAACCAAGCAGTGAGTAAAAAAAAAAAAAAAAAAAAAAAAAAAACTGTCGGTAAATGATGCAATGTGCTAGTAACAGTTTAAAACCATCGTCATTTTCAGCTGCCTTGGCACAAGAGCAGCGAAATATAATTATTGCTATACACGTATTTTCATCATTTAATACTATTACATTGAATTCATTTTTTTAAATAGCGTTTCCAATCCCACGAGATCCGAGCCACTACTGTATGTGCTCCGGAGCGCCAATGCTTTCCTGTTTGGAATGGCCTGCTTTAGAGTAGGTATAGAGCATTTCCTGTGATTTAAGAAGTCAAAAGTAGTTAAGTTGTTGCAGAAATGGCACCCTAACAATATCTACGTCATTACATACCATAATTCTAAGTACTACTGTCTACTACTATTAATTATTCATTCAAAACTTAAATATATGCGGATGCGGATAAGGAACTTGCGGATGCGGATTAATTGCTGCGGATGCGGTTGCGGATTAGGACCTTGCGGATGCGGTGCGGATGCGGATTGCACTCTTCTTATCCGCGCAGACCTCTATCCGCGACGGTAGCTTCCTGGTGGGCGGACAGGCCAGAATCGGGGGCTCGAGGCTCGATCACGATGTCCTCTGTGGTGGTGGCGCCGGGTGGCACAGGTGGAACGTCACCCGATCACTCGATGATGACGGACTGGCCTGTGGTCGTTAAGTGTGCTCCTCCCCGCTAATGTCTGCCGTTTTACTCTGGTCAATAGGACGATGGAAGTTTCCTGCTGACGTAATCTGGGCACGGTTACTGCACCCCCTGTCGTTACTTCGGTGTGGAGCGCACTGTGACCCACCTGTTGTCGTCCTCGTTTCGCCATTCTGTTGTCTGACTCCGATGGTCAGCGATCCTCTTACGATACGCCCTCGTTCTTTTGAGCTGCTAACCGAAGTCACAGTACGTCCTCATAACTTCTTAATGCTTTAACCAGTTTAATCATTTTCCTTCTTCACTTCGCCCTGCACGGAAGAATGCGCACCCGAATTCTACTATCACCGAAGCACTATCTCTATAACCTTTATCTAAAATTGCTAGGGTATTCACTTTTCTGGTCCATGTATTATGGTACTGTTTTCTTCACAACTATCTTCACGAATAATCGGTCTATTTACGCTTTGTACATAATGGCTGCGAGTGCCCTGTGATTTTATACAGTCTGAAACTTGGCTCTTCCATATAGGCTATGCTCATTGTTTTCATTGCCTCTTCTACATGTCCGAAACGGTAGGCTGAAGGCCGGCAGAGGCGGGATTTGGCACCTTTCCTCTTGAATAAATGTTACACAGTTCCTCTGATAACACAAACTACACACATCAAAAAAACTTTTGTAAAACATCGGTTCCTAGAATTTAGGAACCTGTATAGAAAATTGTAATTGAGATCAACATAAACATCATATCCGCCATTTTATTGCTCATGAAAACCACACATAGCATGTTGTACCACTATACAGCTAGACCTACAGAAGTGGTGTTCCAGATTGCTGCACACACCGGTACCTCATATAGCCAGTAGGAGGTCCTCTTGCATTCATGCATGCCTGTATTGGTCGTGACAAACTATCCACTAGTTCATCAAGGCACTGTTGGTCCAGATCGTCCCACTCCTCTACGGCGATTCGGCATGGATCCCTCAGAGTAATTGGTGGGTCACGTCGTCCACAAACAGCCCTTTCCAATCCATCGCAAGCATTTACGGTAGGGTTCATGTTTGTACAACATGCTGGCCACTCTAGTCGAACGGTGGCGTTATCCTGAAGTAAGTCATTCAAAAGATGTGCACGATGGGGCGCGAATTCTTCTCCATGAAGACGACTGCCTCGAAAGTATGTGCTTTCATGGTTGCACTGTCGGTTGGAGGATGGCATTCACGTATCGTACTGCTGTTACGGCGCCTTCCATGACCATCAGCGGCGTAAGTCGGCCCCACATACTGCAACCCCAAAAAAGCAGGGAAACTCCACATAGCTGCACTCGCTGGGCAGTGTGTCTAAGGCGTTCAGCCTGACCGGGTTGCCTTGAAACACGTCTCCGACGATTGTTTGGTTGAAGGCATATGCCACACTCATTGGTAAAGAGAACGTGATGCCAATCCTGAGCGGTCCATTCGGCATGTTGTTGGGACCATCTGTACCGCGCTCCATAGTGTCGTGGTTAAAAAGATGGAACTCGCCATGGACGTCGGGAGTGACTTGCGCAATATGCAGCCTATTGCGCATAGTTTGAGTCGTAACAAGATGTCCTGTGGCTGCACGAAAAGCATTATTCAACATTCTGGCATTGCTGTCAGGGTTCTTCCGAACCATAATCCGTAGGTACCGGTCATCAACTGCTGTAGCGGCCCTTGGGCGTCCCTGAGCGAGGCATGTCATTAACGGTCCCTGTCACTCTGTATCTCCTCCACGTCCGAACAACATCGTTTTGGTTCACTCCGAGACGCCTGGACGCTTCCCTTATTGAGAGCCCTTCCTTGCACAAAGTACTCAATGTGGACGCGATCGAACCGCTGTATTGACCGTCTAGGCATGGTTGAACTACAGACAACACAAGCCGTTTACCTCCTTCCTAGTGGAATGACTGCAACTGATCGGATGTCGGACACCCTCCGTCTAATAGGCGCTGCTCATGCATGGTCGTTTACATCTTTGGGCGGGTTTAGTGACATCTATGAACACTCAAAGGGACTGTGTCTGTGATACATTATCCAGAGTCAACGTCTGTCTCGTTAGGAGTTCTGGGAACTGGGGTGATACAAGCTTTTTTTGATGTTTGTATATAGGTCGCTGTGGTCGAAGAGACAGTGACTATTACTCGTTGCTGCTGGTTGCGCTGGTAATGCCTTAGATATTCTAAAAGGTGTTCGTTGGTGAGTCGGCCATGCTGCAAGGCAATCATCTGATTCAGAGAGGCGAGTAGGATCGAGTCCATGGTACAATTTAGGAACGTGAGGTGTTATGTGGTTAGGATTTTGGAACGTTGTTCGGGTTAGTAGATGGTTTCAGTTACGGTGGATGGCAATGGAAAAGTGGGTCCAGAGATATCATATTGAGTGCCGTTGATTATCAGTTGTTCTTATAATTCTACGCTTTGAGCGACGCTTTACCGACTCTGATCCTAACAAGGGCAAATTATAACCGTATGTTTTGCTACAGAATACAATAAATGTTGGTCTACTCGTTGGAAAAACTCCACCTCATTTGTGATTACTTCTTTGGGACATTCTGAGACTGCGTTGTGACAGCGGAATTATGAGAACTCGCGTGATCTGAGGACGGTCCGTAATGATTTTCTACAACAGGTGGTAATCGGTCCAATACGACACTGAAGAAATTCGTGTGTGGCCAGGAATATATGGGTATGTCTGTCGCGAGCCGGCAATAGTATTTTCTATACTTTCAGCTGCACGAACTTTCGTAGCGCTCCCATGCTACTGGGTATGACTGTAAGGCATAGCATTCAAATTTACAATCCTTAGACGTTAGAGGTATTTGGACGCGAATATCGAGTTAAGTGCCCGTTTTGTTTGCTCGTGATTATGGCCATATGATAGTAGAGGAACAAAAATGGCTCTAATGTTGCGTGTGCTTCGGCTTGGAACCTCCTGAGTCCCACTCGTAGTTGCTTGTGGGTAGCAGTACTGGTGTTACTTGCCCACGTGTGGCGTGTAAGTAGGGATTCCCATAGTTATGTGGTACCAATAAAGACATCAGTTACACTACTTGCCAGGTCGCGTAGTAATTGTGCTACCATCAACAGCGCATCAGTGTTATTCAGGAGGTTTCCGATTATTTGCAGGTCTCAATTAGTTGTCTCTGCTGATGCGTGATTGTGAGATATTAGTGTTCTGGCGAGAGCGTGCAGCTGCCGGTTGTTGTTCTCTACGTTGCTTTTTAGACTGACGAGCTGGTCGCGTGCAAGTTTACTTTCACCTGGTTGCTTTTTACCACCCACTGTAGTTGCTGTAGCGCCTTATTAATATTTTCCATCTCTTCAGCATCGGACGTTTCGAAGATTGTACTCTCTTCAAAATTCGACTGCCTGTGTCCAACCTCCTCCGTCTTAGTCGTAGGATTAACTGTGTGGATTGATTTTTATATCTCGTTTTCAAGTGCCCAAATGTTACAGTCTGTCCTCAAAGTCCACAGATGGTCTGACATAATTACGCCCGTTTGTCTAGAGAACATGAAACAACCTTGTAGGGGACTACCTTTCTGGCTTTTGTCACCCTTCAACAGCACAGCACTCCTAGCACGTTGAAACTTACTGCTTCCTTCTTCCTTCTTGTTCCCGCCTCACTGCAGGGTGCTCTGGCTGCTTCCTCATGCGCTGGGTAGGACCGCGTGCCCTGCAGGAATAGAAAATCCTAATGTTCTTTGCTCGAGGTCTAAATGCATAATTATGAGTTATGCCAGCTACAGAGTTATCTTGTTTCCCTTGTCTAACGTTTTCCTTTTTCCTTTTCACTTCGTATCTTCCCTCCACCCTTTCGAAGATCCTGCCGACAAAGAAGGCAGCACACCAATATTTCCCTTAAATGGCCGAATATGGCTCACATGAATTATCGCGGGGTGAATCAGGAGCTGTAACTTGACATTATCAGTTGACGTCATTTCAGTCACCTGGAAGGGGCGCTGATATCGTGATACAAACTTTTTCGTTTTTTCTTTCGGCACGTAAGGCTTGGTCATCATCCACTGACCCACGTGATACTTAGGCAATACTGCTTTACTATCATGAGTCCTATGTTTTCGCTCCAAAGCTTCATCCTCGCCACTTGCCTGGAAATAGTTTTCAACCTTCTGGAAAAGTCCTGTACTGACGAAATGTCGCGCTCCGGTGAGGATTTACAAAATTCAAAGGGTGACGGCATTATCCGATCGAGAATCACGTCGTCTGGCGACAACCCCGTGCTTTGATGGATTTTTGAATTACAAGCGGCCGTAATATAAGATAGTACGTATCTCCTATTGTTGTGCTGGGAATTAAGATAACAACTTAACATTTTCGCAATCGTTTTGTGAACCCCTTCAGTTCGACCGTTGGCCTGTGGACGCAGAGCGCTCGTTCGCAGTTTCTTAGTATGCGACAACCTACACAACTGTTGCATAAACTCGGACATGAAATTCGATCCTTGGTCAGTTATTATGGTCTCCAGTGCTGAGTATCCATTGATTCAACATATCCTGTGCCACTGTTGTTGAAGCTCGAAAAAGGTCTGTTATTGTCCATATATATCGGTGCCCTGATGGTGTTTGTGGTACTGGTCCCAAAATATACAAGCTGATCGTTTGAAATGTTTAATCCCCTTCAGGTGCCTTCGTAATTTGATTTTATGATGGCTGAGTTTGGCGCACATGGAATACAGTTTCTGATGTAGTGGTATACATCCAGTCTGTGCGTTATCCACTAATAATTTTATGCTGCCCTCCGCTCACTCGTCCTGAGAACCAGATGATCTGTCAAAACTGAACCGTGGGCCAGCCTCAACTCCCTGTTCCGTAATCTCTCCAATACTACCAAGCGTGGCCTATTTCTTGCTGTCCTATACAACACTCCATGATTTGTGCAGAACTGTGGCTGCTTGGAAAACCGGTGACAATCCGAGTCAGCGTTTCGCGCTACCCTCCATTCAGTCTCGTCTATGCCAGTGCATTCAACCGGCGTACCTTGTGGCTGACCCCATTGGCCATTGGCCATTGTATTACTTCAAAGTCGTACTCAATCAGGCTTGGAGCCCATCTTGTTAACCTGTCTTTCTGGTCTTTGAGCCCTAATGGCTATTTGAGGGCTTCATGGTCGGTTATGACCCTAAAACGTCGACCGTGCAGGTAATACAGGAAATAAGAGATTCCGATCATTAATGTGAAAATTTCCTTCTCTATCGCTGAGTAATTTCTCTCAGCCACCCTTAAGGTGCCTTGAAGCATAAGCTATGGGTTGTTTCTGGCCGGCTATTTCTTGCGTCAAGACGACACCTAACGCGGAATTGCCTGAGTCACACGAGAACATGAACTGTTTTTGTAAATCTATAAAAGCTAGAACGGGTTAATGTTAACAAATATTTTAGTTTTTCTAATGCGATTTTGGATTCCGGCGTCGAATGGAACTTCAATCTCTTCCTTAACAATTGCCTAAAGGGCCTTGAAATCTTAGCGGACTTAGGCACATACCATCGGTAAAAAATTGCGAGGTCGAAATGCAACTGAAACTCATTCACTGTAGAGGCCGTTGGAAAAATTTTTACCGCCTCAATCAGTCACGGGTCGGTGAGAACACAATGTCGGCCTATAACGTGGCCCAAACATAACATAACATGTAACATAAAATGACACTTCTTCAGGTTTAGCGTGAATCCGTGCAATCTACCGATACCCACGCGTGACCGTAAAATATGCTCTGGAATATCTCTAGAAAACAGGATTATATCGTCCAGATATACCATGCATAGCTTGAGCTTCAAACCTTGAAACACACCATCTGAAAATGCTGTAAATTAGCAGGGACATTCTTAAGGATTATAAAATCTAATGACATAAAATATCGGCACTGACCCAGATTATTTGAGTCGCTGTATGTATAACATTGGGTATGCGTCCATCACTGCTGTCTGATTCAACCATCAGCAGTCGCAAAAACACTGATATGTCTTACCACCATATGGTGATCCTTTCCTCACAATGACTATCTGGATATACCACGGACTGTTAATTGTTCCAGTAATCCCATCCCGAAGTTACTGATTGAAAAAAATCCTCCACAAACGTCTGTAAATAGTGTGGAAACCGATGCTGCCGCTTATAGACCGGGGCCTTGTTCACACTGGGAATGTGACGTTGTACTAGAGGCGTGGCAGCAGTGGACCACAACTCTACGTACTCTCCCCAAAGCTTCTCCACTGCCTCCCTGTCTTGTCTCTCCAGTCTCTCCAGATGTGCTACCTTATCTTATAGTGCGATCCAGTTAACAGACTCTCCCGGCGCTGTGTAACTAATAGTAAAATCTCTGGCCAGCTCATATAACACTACCAAACTTGATGTCAGGATACCCTGTGATAATTGCACTTCTTCGTGGCCGAAATTACCTGCACTAACAGGTACTATTTTGGGACCTTCCATCTCATGAACGTAGGACACGCTACGTCGTACAAAAGATTTGACTAGATCTAATTTTTCATTCTCAAACAATGGTTCGACGGCACACAAGGAATTTACTGGCAGATCAGTACCCACCTCAGCCCAGAATACTTTCCCCGCACTTTTCCGTGTAATATACCACGCGTTGACCATAACAGACCTTGCAGGTGATTTCCTCAGACCTTGGGGTGAACCTTGCAGCAGCAGTGGTATTCCGGCCGTAGAGCTTAGATGAAACAATGTTACATATAGTTCCACCGTTAGCCCTTCCAAGTCACACCTGGCGTGATTTGCAACCAAGAAACCACCGTAGCTACTGCCATCTACGGGCAGAACTTCTCTATTATCTTGAAAGTTAACTTCCCCCACCCGGAAGTTTGACATCCCTGATCCGAGTGAGCTCACATGATACCCACCTACGCCGCTTAGCGCCCAGCGTACTTCTTTAAATTCATTTCCCGAGTATGCACCTACTCGCCACATATACCTGTAAATCGGTATCAAATAAAAACTGCCGGCCGAAGTGGCCGAGCGGTTCGAGGCGCTACAGTCTGGAACCGCGCGACCGCTACGGTCGCAGGTTCGAATCCTGCCTCGGTCATGGATGAGTGTGATGTCCTTAGTTTAGTTAGGTTTAAGTAGTTCTAAGTTCTAGGGGACTGATGACCTCAGAAGTTAAGACCCATAGTGCTCAGAGCCATTTGAACCATTTTGAAATAAAAACTTGCGCAACCTGTTCCCCTCGTAGCCGGTCAGGAAGAAGTCTGCCACTGATTTGGCACATGTGCTGATTCTTACTGGGAGCGCTGTACAGTCGACATCCTGCCCCTTGTACTGTTTAACTGCTGCGAGTGGAACTGTCATCCATGCCTCTGCCAGTTCGTGTTACCGTAGTTCTCGTCAGAAAACCCCGAAATCTCTCGTACCGCTTGCACTGCTGCTCCCCACATTCCCGATTCATATGCACTTTGAGACCACACCAAAACATTTCACATCCATGCTAAATACCGCCTTTCTTTCGCGCGTTTTGATAACAGAATATACTTCCACTAACGGCAACTCGTTTTCTATCTCTGGGTTTAACGACTTTGGAAACTCCATTCACACTTTCCAGGACAATTCAAGCTCCAAGCCACGTACGAATGTATCTAGATAAGTTTCCTCGGCTTCCTGTAAAGTAGCTGAATTGACTCTATCATTTTCCGAGGGTACGTAAGCGTCAATATTAATCTTGCGGATGCAATCCTCAAAATCCTCAAACGACTCCTCACGCCTTGATGCCTTGATACAACCTATTGAGTTGATTGTGGTAGTACTCTGCTATGTTTTTTTTCTGATATCTATCTATCAGTCACAAGGATATCGTCAAACTATTTTCCCTCTCTTAACCTTACGTTGTACGTAACATATGCACTAGCATCCCCTATTAGTTTTAGCCCAGTCACACACAGTAACTGCTGATTATTCCAATTTCCTGAACTGGCGGCCGTGGGCGGATTATCGAAAAAGAAATCTATCATTCAAACGTTCTCCCCCAATTTCCCTAAAAACAAGATGGCCAAAGTCGCGATGTTGCTATCCAGAGTTAGTGGGTCAGGGCTTGACTGTCCGCTCTTCACTTCTCTAAGCGACTCCAGATCTCCCTCCAGCTGGCCTAACTGCTCTATAAGAGCAGCTGAATGGTTTCCTTAACTGAAACTTCCACTGTGACTCTGGCCTATCCATTCAAGCAAAAAAAGTACACCCAAAGATAAATAGGCAGGGAAAAATACAGGACTAGAATCACCTAATATGCTCGGAACAAAACTTCGAATGCGGCACTTATGTCTTAAAATGCATGGAATATCCCTGCTGCTGCAGACCCATGTTGCTCGTTATCATATTCTGGCTGCTTGTCCCCAACTCTTTTCCAGTATTCGTCCTGACACCGTCAATTAACCAGGGAACATCTGCTTCCAAATATATAAAAACCTATATTAAGCGAGGAATCCTGAAGTATATTCGAGCTCCCTATGTACTTTTCATGCAGGGGCTGCTAAGACGAAGTCAGATTAATCGCAGCACTCTTAGTGAACTCTATTCAGTTATACTTCCCCCCCTCCCTCTGCCCATATGAGACTGGAAGGGACATTTTCTGCATCATTAAGCGGCAAAACTGGCACCATTCTTGTTTTCTGGTTGCCTGTCTAACGGCTTCGATGGGTGAAAAGTTTGATTTTCAGTATTTCATATATTTATTGGCCGAATTTAAAAATTTAAAATGTTGTCATTATCTACTGCAACTTGTTGCAGTCCTGGATTACACCCATTTATTGGTATATTTTCTACGGGATTTGTTGGATAGACATTACCTATGGGTTAGATATTCATCCATAAACATTGCATACAATTATTGTACATCATGTAGATACGCTTCAACAGTTAGTGAAAAGGAACTGAAATGATTATTAACTGTGGTGGGTGTGGTTCAACACCAATTTCATCTGATTTTGTACATCTCGAGCCCAAGTCAGTGTAACAAATGATGAAAACGCACATGCACAGAATAATGTGAATCACTGCAAATAATATTTCCGTGCGAACAGCGTGTGAGCCTCAGCTCTCCAGGTAGCTGTGCCCAGTTGTAGTGTAATTTTTCCTTGGATCAGTTGAACGCTAGATGAATTATGTGATCAAAATTATCCAGATACCCCAAATAACATACTTTTTCATATTTGGTGCATTGTGCTGCCACCTATTTCCAGGTACTCCATATCAGCGACCTCAGTAGTCATTAGACATCGTGAGAGAGCAGAATGGGGCGCTCCGCGGAACTCATGGACTTCGAACGTGGTCAGATAATTGGGTGACACTTGTGTCAAACATCTGTACTCCAAATTTCCACACTCCTAAACATCCCTAGGTCCACCGTTTCCGATGTGATAGTGAAGAGACACCTAAAGCACAAAAGCATACACGCCAACCTCGTCTGTTGACTGACAGAGACCGCCGACAGTTGAAAAGGGTCACATTGTGTAATAGGCAGACATCCACCCAGACCATCACACAGGAATTCCAAACTGCATCAAAAGCCACTGCAAGTACTATGACAGTTAGGCGGGAGGTGAAGAAAATTGGATTTCATGGTCGAGCGGCTGCTAATAAGCCACACATCACACCAGTAAATGCTTTGTCTACAGAGCGTAAACATTGGACGATTGAACAATGGAATAACGTTGTGTGGAGTGTCGAATCACGGTACACAATATAGCGATCCGATGGCACGGTTTGGGTATGGCGAATGGCCGGCGAATGTCATCTGCCGGTGTATGTAGTGCCAACAGCAAAATTCGGAGGCGGTTGTGTGACGATGTGATCGTGTTTGTCATGGAGGGGGCTTGCACCCCTTCTTGTTTTGCGTGGCACTATCACAGCATAAGCCTACATTGATGTTTTAAGCACCTTCTTGCTTCCCAGCCATTCCGTGATGACGAGTGCATCTTTCAGCACTGTCGAGCACCTCTTCATAATGCAGGGCCCGTGGCTGAGTGGTTACACGACAATAACATTCCTGTAATGAACCAGCCGGCACAGAGTCCTGACCTGAGTCCAACAGAAGCCCTTTGGGATGTTTTGGAACGCCGACTTCGTCCTAGGCCTCACCGACCGACATTGACACCTCTCCTTAGCCCAGCACTCCGTGAAGAATAGGCAGGCATTCCCCAAGAAACCTACCAGCACGTTATTGAAGGTGTACTTGCGAGAGTGGGAGCTGTCATCAAGGCTAAGGGTGGGCCAACAGCATATTGAATTCCAGCATTACCGATGAAGGGCGCCACGAACTTGTAAGTCATTTTCAGCCAGATGTCCCGATACTTGCATAGTGTATATGTTGTAGCCTATATGTCGATTCCTCGAGTGTGTGTCGTATCGTCTCTTGTTCTGTTTAGAACGTTCATTACTGGAGTGCAATTCCGATGTTTAGCGACGCATTTCAGTTGAAGCTGGCGCTTACAAACTTCAAATTATAAAAAAAATATATATATATACCTGTATACTTTTGTCTTCGGAAAAGCTTTCATTACACCAAGAGCAGCCTCAGTGTTGCTATGATGCTTTTTGTGCAATTTACCCAGTAGATCTGTCAATTTCTCTAAATAACTTTTAACTTGTTATGCATTTTACAATACAGAACTGTTTCTCGTAACATATAAAATGTAATGTCTATATTTGACTCTGAAACTGACATTTTTTGTTCTGAACTAATGATGCTATTTATAGTTATTATCTATATTTATTCTAAAACTGTGAGTTAAAATATTAATGGCTCCCATCAGTCAATTTTTAGACATTTCTTGTATTTTATATCATGGAAGGTAGATCTACAAAAGTGCACGGCAAGTTTAAAAAGTTTCTACATAATACAAACGAACAAACTGGGTGGGAATGCTTAGGAAACGCAGCTTTTAGTCCACAAGACAACGAAATTTAAATTAAATTACAGTGTATAGTTATTATTTTTACGTATATATCTAGTTACAATAAACAGCATACATACAATGTATTTGGCCTTAAACAGTTTGCATAAATCCTTGGAATGCGACCTATTTGACCTTATATAAATTTCCCCTATGACACACAAACATCAAGGTCCAGTAGCATTAAGTATTCTATCGATGAACTTTTCTTTCTTTTCTTTTCTTCTTTTTCCTATCGGTTTTTTTTTGGAGGGGGGAGGGGCGGATGAGTATTGTAACATTGCAGTCATTCACTCGGCGTTTTGTAGCCATCACTTTTAATTTTGGAAAGTACGACGAGGATATTGTTTATAAGGACAAACTATGTTGTTTACATTGTATGATATTTAGAATTTTTGAGACATTTTCAAGCATTCCTTCCACTGTATTCAGACGAGGAATTAAAATACCTGTCTGCTCAATATTTGGAAAAATATGCGTTGATAAAGTGGACGTTCACATAACAGAAGTTCCTATATCGTTCATAATGGGGAGTCATCATCAGAAGAGAATTTTTCAAATCGTGTACCAAACGGAAGTGTGTCTGAGCAGCTGCTCTTCATTATATACACGGTCTAGGTTTTATGTGCACGCAAAATCAAACGTTCCCCAGATACTGCTGGAAACAGTTTAAAACGTCCATTGTTTTTCTATACAAACTAATATTTATCGAGCTATCGCTATTTTTCTGTAGCTCACAAACGATAAACTGAAAGAACATGAAACTGATGAATTCGTGTTTAAATAGATGGCACTATAATTTTTTCATGTGGCTACTTTATTTAAACAAAATTTGCTGATATCAGACTTCCGATTCAGTTCTGAAAGACGCGAGAGAAGGTCATAACTTTAGGAAAAGGGCGTTTCCTCAAGCTTGGTAGGTAGAGCTATTTGGCGATTAGTACAACCGTTTGTGGGTTTCTCTTGTACCTGTCCGCTATGTACTGCCCATGAGATCATCAGCACCTCCCCTCCTCCCCCTCTCCTGCTCCCCCCCTCTTCCACCCCCTCTATCCCTCCCCCTCACCTCCTCCCTTCTTCTATCCCTCTGGACCAGTGAGGACCATGCACACCCTCCTCATAGTCATCTTATGTGGGGTGGGCTACTCAGGAGTTGCAGAGCATGGGGAGTGGATATGTCTATTTGTTAATAACAATATCACGTGACACCATCAGAGACCACACACAGGCAGATATGTAAATACTCTCACCTTTACGTATTTCTCTATATTTGTCGTAGGTTCGAATGTCAACGTATTATTCACCTATTTTCCAAAGCTTCCTATTATCACTGTAGTCACTCTAGAGCATAGAAAAAGGCTATAGGCGGTGCCTATATATTGATAAAAATTACGCCACTTTAGTTTCATTTGTTAATAACAATTCAGTATTTCATTTCATCAGCAGAGACATCATGTAGACAAATATTTAAGTGCTCTTAGTTTTACGTATTTTTCGTATTTTTCTCAATGTTGCCTATTTGTGGCCCACTTTCCAATTTTTACTCGGTTTACCGTAATTTTACGTATTTTGTCTAATTACGCAAGACGCTCCCAGACGTCACGTCGAAGTGATGATGCACGCAGGCAATCACAATGCAGAATTAGATATCACTGATACTGAGGCACACCACCACAGCTCTGTCTTTTATAGCTGTGACAATTGAGTGGGACAAGTTACTCTAGAGCTGGACACCACGGGGTTAGGTCGAGTCTGTTTCTTAAAAACAAATTACGGCACTTGAGGTCTATTTGTTAATAACATTTTAAAATTTCGAGCACCATCAGACGCCACACTCAGACAGATCAATAATTACTTCAAATTTTTACTTATTTTTTTCAGGATTTCCCTCAATTTTTGAGCATTGCCGCAAATTATGCCAGTTATGTGCACGACGATACTTCACGACGTTGCGACGTCTCATCACAGCGCAGCGTTCCGCCATGTCGCATCGCATTGCGTCATTGCCCGACGTGTTGCATCGTGTCGACGTCATGAAGTTATCAGCATAGTCCGATTTATGTAACATTGATGGTAGAAATGGTGTCACCATAGATAATTCTAATAGCACAACTAATTTATAGCCAAAGATATCGTATGAGAAATGCCACACTACATCACTAGGTTGTGCGACAACATGGAAAGATTCTAATGCCTCCAACCAAGGATATTACATGTGTAGCACAGCACTACAAAATACACCTGTACAGAGTCACCCAGTACTTACAACATCGCCAGCGAAATTAATGTCACCTACTGGAGCGTAGATAGCTCCTCAGGCTCTGACGTGTGGACGGGAATCAGAGAATGTCGATGGTAGCGGGCACAATACCCAGTAGCGATCGATAAATATGCGGTATAGTGCTTGCTGACCTGTTCAGTGATATTGCTGTTATGTAGTTCTGGCCGAGGCATCTTCCGCTCTCGGTGATAACGGCAAACAGAACCAATGACGTCGTACTGGTGAAAATACACAGCTCTCCCCCTGAATTGGCTGAATGATGCTGATACCATGTGGAGATCCTCGTACGATCGCCACCACGAGATCTCGAATAGGTGAGGTCCATATGCCTCTCTAACAACTCCCCAGGAACGGTAGAGAAATTTAAACAATCCCAGTGTCTTAACACCACCGACCTAGCAGCAGGCGCAAATGGCGCTCAGTCACTCGTGGAAGAAGCATTCCGCCACAGCTAAACCTGTTGTAACTCGCGGGCGCCTTTGCAGATAACCGTTGCCGACAGTTTAAGCGTCAAACAGACCTCTCCCCATCACCTTGGACCTATCAGAAACATACTCCCTAGCCTCCCTGTAACCATCATTGTTGGGTTGTCTGGGGAAGGAGACCAGACAGCGAGGTCATCGGTGTCATCGGATTAGGGAAGGACGGGGAAGGAAGTCTGCTCTGCCCTTTGAAAGGAACCATCCCGGAATTTGCCTGGAGCAATTTAGGGAAATCACGAAAAACCTAAATCAGGATGGCCAGAGACGGGATTGAACCGTCGTCCTCCCGAATGCGAGTCCAGTGTGTAACCACTGCGCAACCTCGCTCGGTGTGTAACCATCATGCTTTTGTAACTAGTATGGGGAACTCCTTTTAGCCCCGCAGTCTCTCCCAATTCGAATAACGACTCGTAACAAGATAGACTCTACAAGTACATGCTACATTACCATAAGCCTCATACATTATCCACTGGAAAAATCGCGTATTATACTTAATTTCGGCGGATCCATAGAATTCCAAAAACACGCGCGGGACAGCTGTCACATTGCTGTACTTGCCACGAAAACTTACCCGTGCATTAGTAATGAGTATCTTTCAAAAGTGAGGACATAATGTGATCTCAGAGAACGAGCATCGTTTTCCAATAAATCGATTCTATAAAGACCAGTTACCAACGTGATTAAAATTGAAACAACACATGCATGTTAACCGCTGAAAAAGTGAGTCAGACATACCTGATAACAGTGCAATCAACGTCATACTTGTGCACTTATTTGCCGGCGCTACAGACCCAGGACCCACGACGATCGAGATCACCGCTGGGAGCCTGTAGACAGCCCTTGAAATACTGACTAGACTTCGGCCGTGCAATATGTTTCTATATATGTACCCTCAAGTCGCAGGGAAGAGCCATCTCAAGGGCTCCAAGTACCCACACGAAACGTTTTATTCAAACTGAGAGATGGGTGGTTCACCGACCTATGTGCTAGTCTAAAGGTTAGCAACCCATGCGAACGCTCTCGCCTGGTAAATCGCACCTACATCTACATCTACATCCATACTCCGCAAGCCACCAGACGGTGTGTGGCGGAGGGTACCTTGAGTACCTCTATCGGTTCTCCCTTCTATTCCAGTCTCGTATTGTTCGTGGAAAGAAGGATTGTCGGTATGCCTCTGTGTGGGCTCTAATCTCTCTGATTTAATCCCCATGGACTCTTCGCGAGATATACGTAGGAGGGAGCAATATATTGCTTGACTCTCCGGTGAAGGTATGTTCTCGAAACTTTGACAAAAGCCCGTACCGATCTACTGAGCGTCTCTCCTGCAGAGTCTTCCACTGGAGTTTATCTATCATCTCCGTAACGCTTTCGCGATTACTAAATGATCCTGTAACGAAGTGCGCTGCTCTCCGTTGGATCTTCTCTATATCTTCTATCAACCCTATCTGGTACGGATCCCACACTGCTGAGCAGTATTCAAGCAGTGGGCGGACAAGCGTACTGTAACCTACTTCCTTTGTTTTCGGATTGCATTTCCTTAGGATTCTTCCTATGAATCTCAGTCTGGCATCTGCTTTACCGACGATCAACATTATACAGTAGAACTCGTAAACCGCTATTTACAGGACGAGATTAGTTGCGATTGCCACGGTCAGTGCCTTTTCTGGGCTGAAAACCGTATATTTACAATCTTCTGTTACACCTCAAGCGATAACAACTCAGATTGCTCAATGGAAATGACAGGAGAAATCAAGTGAACTTTGAGGCTTAATTCCGTGTACACCAGGAAGTAACTCGTCGATCACAGAGTTGCCAAACATACCTTGCGTCGTTGCCAAATCTCAGTTACATTACTAGCAGGAAGAAGACGAACCGATGTGATCCTACAGCCGGCTGGGAAGTGACCATAGCTGGCGCCTCAAAGACGCAGCTGCTACGGCCTGGAATACTTAATGCGTCTGATTCGCATTTCTGTAACTAGGTTTAGGGACTGGAGCTTAGTTACTAATAATACTCAGAACTGACTGCTACTAAGCATCATAATCTCTCTGCCGGCCGTGGTGGCCGAGCGGTTCTAGGCGCTACAGTCTGGAACTGCGCGACCGCTACGGTCGCGGGTTCGAATCCTGCCTCGGGCATGGAAGTGTGTGATGTCCTTAGGTCAGTTAGGTTTAAGTAGTTCTAAGTTCTAGGAGACTGATGATCTCAGCAGTTAAGTCCCATAGTGCTCAGAATCATTTGAAGTAACTCTCATAGTTGTTTTTATATTTCTTTTGTGACTGTACTCAAAACTAAGAAACTCATTCACGGACGTTTTAGTGCATCGCACAACAAACAAATAAAAACAAAAAGAGAATGTGAGAGAGAGAAATAAACGACGACAGTTTTTGTAACAAACCGAGACTCCTATCAAGAGCCTTTCATCCCTGTTAACTAACCACGAATGATGTCTGATATACCTCCATTCAGAAGTAACAAAGTGTGTATGCCTTTAAAGATAAAGCGAATGATGTGAAGTTCTGCGACGGAGATACGAACCCAAGACGTAATCGGATTGTTAACTAAGTAAAATCAAATGTTACGTATCGGATTTTCTTGCCAGCTGCTAGGTGTTTGAATCTATAATAAGGACAAAAATTTTTGTGCCTGAGCGACAATCGAACCGCACTCCTATCGTTCTTCTTTATTGTCCACGAATATTGCTGAAGTATCAATTGCATACTCACCAACGGTAAGATGTGTGCGTGTTTGTCCAGAAAATTTTGGCAACATGAACAGACATTAAAAATGCACGTTAATTTTCACTAGCAGGCCGGTGTGCACGTGATAGGGCTTGAAATGAAATTATGAATATTTTTGTACTGGATCAGGATTCGAACCCACATATTTACCTTTGGAGGAGACCTAGAAAAGACTGCAGTCTTGGGAAAAGGAACGAAATGATTGAACTATACTGTTCCGAAAGATTCAGATCCTCGTAAGAGGAGATACGAATTCGAATCACAGTCCAGCACCAAATTTTTCAACGTCTCTAGTTCAACCAAGTACAAGTAAAATAAGAGCCCTGTTCCTTTAGACGGCTATCATCAAATAAAATAAAATTTTCTAATGTAAGTAAGTTTACTGGCGACAGTAATTCTGTTTACCCTGACCTCCACCTATGTCATTTTCCAACGCAAACCGGCTCTGCCCAGTTTGGAATGAAGGAACGTGACGTGTAATGCGGTTTCTGGATTATAACAGCTTTCTCTTTAAGTTACCAGAGGTAAAGTAAATCTGTTTGTGACTCTTAAAAGTAAATGCCTGAACTCACGCATTGCACTTGAGATAGTTCGTTCCACCAGACCATTGTGGCCACATTTCCGAGCCCCAGGAGTGTGCTGTAATGGATGATGTGCTTAGCTTACAAAACTAGTCACGGTGAAAAAAAACGCGAATCTATTAAATGGTTAAGGAGAAGCAAGCTTCTGACGTGGAAATTGTGCAATTCTCATGTCAGCACGATGTAAAGACTCTTCTAGGCGTCATAGCCTCGATTTGAAGCCATTTTGAAATTTTCACTAATTCAGGAAATTTCCTAGTACTAGAAAATCCACTGTTAAGTGTGAAGTTACCGGATAATTCGATTATCACCGTCATTATTACTATCATTTTCTTCATACCGCTGCTGGAACACATGTGCTTTTGGTCATTATAGAAGTAGTTGCCCTAGAACAAGTTCTTTCCCTGTCTACGGAATCCTTTTCATGTTGATATCAAACATCAGCAATTACTCGTAGATCACATTAAAACTTAAGTAATTGATGAAGACGTTACTTGATAACGAAAACGCGCTGCCGTTCTTCATTTATTTGTGCCTAGAAATGGCTGTCGAATACTGCCAAACCAAAAGCCAAGGGATCTTACTGCCTTCCGATATACGTCGCTGTCGGTTCTTCCATATGATTCGGTCGACGTTACCTGTTTCAAGTTGTGTATGACACAGAATGTTTTAGAAAATCAACTGTTTTTCTTTGCAATAAACAGAAAGAATTTCATTCTAACCTATCCAAGTCCAAAACTTTCGCAAAATTACTTCAAATTTAATATTCGCTACCATAATGCAAGGAAAGTATTTCACAGTTGCAAAATCCGCATCCGACTCACTGTCCTTACACTTAGTCGCTGGCCATAAGTTCTAGCTCAGAGTGACGCCAGTTTATGTAACGTAATGTAGCGAAGACTGTTTGCCAGTGCTCTTTCTCACCGGAAAATATGCAATTCACTCATTGGGCTCCACAAGAACACTGTAACAGTAATTAATGTGTGTATGCAATGCATACGGATTGTAGAATTTATTGGTGCTCTCTCTTCCACTTCTATGTACAATATGCCTGACCTAAACGGGCCCATTATCAGAACAGGCCCTGGGCGGTGCAACATCATATTGACAACAGTAATGCGCTTATACTGACAACCTCATTGTTCGTTTTACCCGATTTTGTAATCATTTAAGTAAAACAACATCACCTTCGAGAGGGAGACATTTCATCCCCCTTTTCCTTCTGTGAAATTTGTCAGTAAGCTTTTTGCCTTAGAACCAGCGAAATGCGGCAGAGTAGGGCTGGTAAACGAATTACAAACCACGATTTATTGCCGTTAACACGATTTCTTTAAACTGAAGGAATTTAGTTTCTTCATAAATCGTCTTGTGCAGCAACGTTCACAGATATCTCAAATAGGAAAAGCTGTTTATCCAGGTACGAAGGTTGTAAACCAAACGTCCCACAGTTTGTGTCAGGTTGATCTTTTCGTGTGATAGCACTCCGTAGGTATTTTGTCTACGAGGTATTAAAGTAGTGTTCCTGTAGCTGTGGGAATCATTGATAAATAGTACTGATAAATATTCAAAATGATTATCAACCTAGGTCTGCATTCATCCACAAACTGAGGCGTATTTGGTATTTGTAATATTGAAGCTAGACCATGTATCTTTGTGTCTTCCTTGAGTGAGATTGGAAGGCGTTTAGACACACGTATACGAGGGTAATCCCAAACGTAAGGTCTCCTAAGGGACACCGAAGTGCCAACGCAGGCACAAACGAGAGATACTTAACTTTACTGGCAAGCAGAAACCACAGCGTTGCCTGCATGGTGGCTAGGTGATAAAGAGCAATAGTATAGATACGAAGGTCTCAGGTTCGATCCCTCACCAGTCCCACGATTTTTATGTGCCGTTTTACACATATTTCCCCTCGGGCAGTGTATGTTGATGTGAAAAATGCCGAGTTGCACTGTGGTCCGAAAGCCACGTAAAACTGTAGGTTCCCCTATTAACGTTCTACGAAAGTCAACTCAAAGTTCGGATGAAAGCAACAGCATACCACCTCCAATAAGACCGTGCCTATTAAAGCACTGTGGTGTTCAAACCACTCTTCCGACTGATGACTGCTTTACTTTCTATGGGTTCCAAAACTAATGATCTTCGAGTTATTAACATTTTTGTGTTTTCATGCTGTAGCTTTGATACCAGTAAACGTAAGTAACCGGCCGAGCACTGTCACCGTTCGAGTTTTCAAGGTGGTAGATGACGATGCTGTCGACCCCAGTTACAATTTTGGTCATGGCTATGTTTGAGTAGAATACCTCTATGGGCCTTTCTGCGTATTTCAAGATATACTTTTATACACTTGGTATGCTTCCAAATTGATATCTGATAGAGCTGAATTTAGCAACATTAATCAGATATGTTTTCCGTGCAATATATCGGACAACACGTCAGTGCAGCGAGATTTCGTTTATGTGTTGCACATGGTGCAAGAAATATTTGTGTTTTGGTTGCTTCTGTGATAGGTTTCACCCCACTGAACGCGAGCAAGCTCACGAATAGGCTGTCAATAACTGGAATTACGCAATAATACATTTAAAAGTTGTATTTTTGCATTCTGTATCCCGATGAAAATAACTGTAAACAGGTTATATGCATACTTGCTTATTATCGCGCTTCTCGATACTTTCCTCAAAAAATTAAAATAAAAATAAAAAGAGAGAGAGAGACAGAGAGAGAGAAAACAGAAATGTATATCAAATATCAGCTCAGTGACGCCATTTTCTTCTCGTGATGTAAAGCAAGGATAGTTGATAGGTAATATCTCATTGTACTAGCGATATGTATGGCTACGGGGTTCTTTGTTTTCTCTCTGCAAACAACTAGAACTGAATTCAGTAACAAAGTGGTAAGAACACTCAGCCATTCTTGGTTATTTTGTTAATCGTTTGTAATGCAGTAAACATCCTTGATTATTGATTTGTAATTACTACCATTGTTATTGTTATTCGTCACCCCACAACAGCTTTCCTATCACTCATTGCCGCCGATGCACGTAACTAATGGATCAGGATGAATGGAATGTGGGATGTTTCGTCACGGAGAATATACACATTTATCTCGGCGTCTTGTGTCAGAGTAATATGAAAATCTCAATAAGAGAAGACCACAACGGGATGCCGGTGATGCAGGCAATAACACCCTACTATTTCTGTCGACTGAACACCATGACGACAGACAAATTGGCGTCTCACTTTATTTTGATTATAATTCGTTACCGAACAATAACACACAAAGATTATAGATGGAAAGATACAAAGAAAAATTCAGACTCATGGGAGTGGATTCAGTTCATCATAAGAAGACTAAACAAGAGGGAAGCATTACGAAAGCAATGAATACGCTGCTTAGTATACATTATTTGTATAGATCTGAAGATAAAAAAGCGCAGATCTGCACAGTGCCTGCATCTGCACTTTAGTTTCTATCATAATGGGCATAATTATTAGTTTCTTCTCTTCTGAATTATCAAATGAATTGATTATTACGTGGCACAGAATAATTAGGTAACTGTTCTTACAGCTTCCATTCGCACCAACATTTTTCTACATTCTCGTGCAGTTCATGAAATTCTACTTGTATGATCGCAAGACTGCACATAGATTGCAATCGATTTCGAGGTGCAAAGTGTTTGTTATCTTACATTTCGTGACAGGTGGGCAAAGTTGATTTCCAAAGACTTTTCATTGTACTGATATAACCTGTTGTCAGAAAGTAACAAGGTAAGTGTTTTATTCGTATATATTTTGTGGGAAACTGTAATCGTGATGGAAGATTACACACTGAATGTTTGACACAGCTGGTTGGAGAAAACGCTGCATATTAACCAAACCCCGCGCCTCCTCTCCGTATCCTCCTATGACACGAGCACAGGATTCTCCTCCTATAACGCTACAGAGCCATTCCTAGCACAGATGAGAATTGGCAACATCGTCACAAACATTTGGCAACACTGTGACAGCGCAATCACTTCCGTGTATGGTACTGAACTGACTCGCTGAATTCACTTGATATTCCCTTTCCATTTGAATTACTCGTGGTATACAATCCTCACGTAAACTCAGACAGTGAGACAGAAATTTCAATTTTCTGGCTAAAGAAATCCTATTCTTCACATAAGTGACAACTTTTGATATCTTTCACGACGCGTTATGAGGCTGAGCGACCAATACCATGATGAGAGTGGCGTACTGGCAGCAGTGTGTCCGTAGCCCCGTGGTACCGCGCATGTGTCTCGTACTCCATCGGTTCAGAGTATGATCAGTTCTAACCGTGGTAGGGGCAGCGCGTGCGAGCTTTTTTTGTGGGGCTGCGAATTCCCAGAAAAAATTCTGTAACAAAATCAGAAGAAAACATTTACACATCAAATCCTCTTGGCAGCACGGCTCAGTAAGTTGTGTTAATGCTCGTAGATCTCGGCTTTCTGACTGCCAAGCTGCTATACAAGCGTCTCTGAAGAAATTCGAATCGACCGTCAACGATAAGAAATTCAATATTGTTCTTCACTTAAGACTCACATGCCACGGTGATAAGTATGAAGGAAATAAATTGATTAGCAAATTGCAAAAAAAATACTTTCAGCTCAAAGTGCAACGGTGAAAACTTACAATGCTGCACAACAGGTAACGCCTCTTTCCGCTGCTGACTAGCAAATTTTGGGTTTCTAGGAATACGTAACTTTATTTATGAAATGCCACATTTGCATACCTGTTGAGTATGACACAGCATACCATTTAAACACAGACCCAATCGAAATCTAATTCAGTAGTATTTTACTAATTCGTGCAGATAGAGACACGCTTGTGTACAGATACCCAGTTTTGTTAAAACACACTTTCGTCGTAAGATTATCGTGTGTAGTTTTATTTCATTTCTTACAATACAGTGCACAGTTTTCGTAAGGTTTCTTTTAGTGTTGTTAAAACAATATTAACATTAGAGAGAAATTAATCATCAACTATATATGCGTATTCTCCGATGTTATCTATAACAGTCTGACAATGCACATGCAGTTTATTGCTTACATGCATGTAGAAAACTTGTTCTGAGTTAAAGCTGTCAAACAAGGTTTGAAGAAGAATAAAATGCCATTTCCAGATGACAGCGAATGTAGAAAATACTTTTCTGAGTATTTTGGAACAATGCGCTCTCCACATTCATAATACAAAAGCTTCGAGACGCATCTGCTGCCTGGCCGTCTATTAATGCGACTATTATGGGTTGCGAAGTGAAGAGAATTATGTTCAAAGTTCCATTAAATTGATAACTTCAGCAGACAGCATAATTGCGTTCAAAAAAAATGTAGCAGCTAATGTAACAGAAGACGCGACGTCTTATCTGCTACTAGCTGCAACGTAGCTACAGCAGCTCTGGAAGTCAACAACAATTCCTTCAGAACTTCCGCATTCCACAGTGCTGTGAGATAATGCATACGGCCGAAACTAGACTCTTGAGAGAGAGACAGTTACAGCATTTCTTTTGCACTGCACGACGGTTTCAACGAACAGATACCGCAATAGAGTAGCTCAAATGGAAAGGAACACTTTCTATTTAAATTTCTGCATCCTACACTGTTGGCAGTTCTGTGTAGGTGGCACTTCCGTTATTTTATTTCGGTGATTACAAAATAGAGTCGAATGTATGCACTGGGTAGCCAAGGCAGCTAGTTCATGGCGATTCGGTCAACCAAGTAAATGAATGTACTGAAAATCCTGCAAACCACAACAGGGAGCCTGTGTGTCAGAATTCTCATCCTGTGTGCCGCAACGTTGTTATGATAGACAAATGAGTCGTAGAAAAGAGGGTTTGATGGTCTGTTGGAGTGATGATACTTTCATATGATGATGGTCTGGGTTCCATTCCAACGTCTGCTGATGTTTTTTTGATAGGGAGAGGCAGATTCCACTCTCTTCTGGCTACGACAAGTAAAGAAGGTATAATGGCATTGTGGTCTGAAAATCACATTAAACATGATATTCCTTCCCTCTCTACCAAGTAGACGCTAGGTGGAACCACAATAAAGTAAAGAGTGGTGACATGTAGAAACTCTATCACCAGTAACCTTTCTTATACTGGTTATTTATTTCTAGTGACGAAACAAACCCTGTGTATGGCCACAGGACACTTATTCCATCGCCGGCCGCGGTGGTCTAGCGGTTCAGGCGCTCAGTCCGGAACCGTGCGACTACTACGGTCGCAGGTTCGAATCCTGCCTCGGGCATGGATGTGTGTGATGTCCTTAGGTTAGTTAGGTTTAAGTAGTTCTACGTTCTAGGGGACTGATGACCTCAGATGTTAAGTCCCATAGTGCTCAGAGCCATTTGAACTTATTCCATCTTTTATTCGAGCTTCTGTATGTCGATAAAATTGGTTCGGAACCGGGAATGCAACTCAGACCGCCCTTAACGCGGAATTTGATCCCTTCGTGACAATACAGCTCGACTACAACTTCTTTGTTCAAAACTCCAGATTCCTCAACATCTCCACATATTGCGCATGAATGGGTTGGAATCCTGGCCCATCACTAAAGTTTTCACTATCTATTATGAAGCTCCAATATGAGAACACCTATCTGCTGGTGGATAATGACTTTTATTTTTAATGCATTTTCATTCGTTGTCAACTTTAACGATATCTGACGTTTTTGACTCCCAGAGAGACACAGAACTATTTACGAGATCACTGTAGGTTCAAGGATGTTATTCCGAGCTGCTGGTGGAGAAAAATTCGGTAACTGTTGTCTCTTTGTGTTTAGGGTTCGATTTTCAGTCAGCACTGAACTCTACGTCATATTATTTCTAGTTCAAACATGATCACATGTCGCTGCTGGTGTAACAAACCCATACTTAACGTTCCTTTTCTCTAGAATACAACAGCGATACGTGCCGGGTTGGAGTCCTGGGAAGGAAAAAATTAATGTTTCGTCTCGTCATTTCAGTTAATACATCTAGCTATCGCCGATAAAATCCGATATGTCAAAGTTGATTGTGCTTCGATAAAAATCAGATTAGGTTCTGGGTTCGAACCCCTGTCCAACACAAAGCTTTACCTCACTGCATTTCAAGTAAGTTACTTGTGAAGAAGCAATATTTAACATCTCTCGTAGTTCGTTAACAGGGACAATAGATGCTGGGTAGGAATTCGCGTCCGCTAAAAATGTTACGTTATGTAATATAAAGTTGATATTTGCTAACTGATACTGACCAAAAATGGGGTATATCACTCTCTTTATGCCTAGTCAGGAATGACTGTTGATTTCCGTCAGCCACGAAATCTTAGCCTGCATGACCTGGGTATGAATCCATATGCAGAACGAGGCGGTTCGTCGTGTCATTTGAAGTTCATACATATTCTCAACTAGCTGCTCGTGAATAACGTAAATTTTTAATGACTTTTTGTGTTAAATAACAAGTATGGTATGTCACTTTGAAGAGGAAATCATGAATACGACGAACGTACTACGTGCATTACCTATGTGACGTAATAATGAGAGTGCTGACATTTCAGGTATGTTATTTATTGCGATAAATGTGAGGTTACAAGCCTTAAGGACAGTCTTATCTGTGATGAGGTGTTCCCTAATATTTGTAGTATCGTGGTATTACTTTACATCTTGAGTTCTTGCGATACAGGTCAGTGTTTTCTAGTGGTGACTTGTTGGAACCATTTTCAATAGTCAAACGACTGTACCAAGGAGTGATTAGATGACCTGCTAGACAGCTGCGTTATTTAGGTTGCATGGGAATCAGGCGAAATGCAATTCAGTTCGTTCGGATAGTTTTGAGCACGACTGTACATAAAATCAGAAGTTAAATATCAAATGTTTTCACCAATAGCGACATGCTGGAACCTTAAATGACGCTAGAATTGCTTTTGCCTGACTGGGATTAGAACCCAGCATCTAGCACCGTCGATTTCTAGCCAGGAACAGACGATAAATAGGTATTGTTGGTTCATCAGTAGCGAGATGGGCGCATGTTTAGCTAGACATCAGGCGACGAAAAGTTCTGTGCTGAATGGAATTCAAACCCCGTACACGTATTCATTAAGAAACTTTAACTATCAAATTATTTTCCAATAATAGCTAGGAATGGCATGTTTGTACTTTCAATTATGTGATGAAAAATACTCTGCTGGCTAGAAGTTGAATCCACAACATATCGTCGTTGGTGATCACAACGAACACAACGTCAAACCCAAATCCGTTTTCACCAGTAGGATGGAGAGGAATGTTTGAACTTGAAAAGAAGTAAGGAAACGTTGGATCTTGTAATGTTGTGATAAAAAGCTCATCATGTGGCTGTGAGTTGAAACGAACACGTTACAGCTGACAACGCACGAAGAGACGTTGAAAATACAACTATTTTTCACTAGTAGTTCGGAGTGCACATGCTTGGGCTTGAAATGAAATAATGAATATTTTGTGCTGATCAGGATTCGAAATCAGATAGGTGCCTTTCGAGGACGCCTGGAAGAGTTTGCAATCTTCGGGACCACATTGAAATCGAGTTCTAATCCCAGTCCAGCACCACAATTTTCAACGTCTCGTTTCCAAATAAAGTAAGAGCCTTGTGAACTTACATGGCCATTGGTTCATTAAATGAAATACGTTTTCTAGTTTACGACGGCTTGCTGGTGACGGAGTCTCTGCCTTACGGGGTTTCTCCATCTGTCACAGCTCAAACGAATGCCACTCTGCCCCAGTCGGCAGCGAAGGGATGTTATCTTTATTGCGGATATTGAACTATGGAGCTTACTGGCGTTCTGCACTTGGCGTTACTAGGGGTGAAGGAGAGCTACTTGTGTGTGTTAAAAATCTACGCATGACGTGAGATGCGAACCTACACGTATTACACATCAATACGAGATTAATTAACCAGACCACAGAACCCCCTGCCAAGCACATAATTATGAATTGCAGAGTATTCATTTAGATGTAGATGCAGATGTCAAGGGACGCGTTACTTAGATGTGTGCCACAGTTCATTTTATCTTAGGGCCGAGAGATAAGGAAGGACTGTTCTCAGAACGAAGAATGGGTTATGGGGAAGGGGAGACCAAAGAATACGGTTTCATAGGTGTTGAGAGGAATGATAGAGAGTAAAGACAGCAGTAATTAAAAGAGAAAATGTAGCGTCATCGGAAACCGCTAGATTTGTTTATAAAGTTTTGGGGGAGTGGAAGAGAAGGGCACTTGCGGCGATAGTGTCAGAGAGAGAGAGTGTGACAGAGAATAGGAGAGATATTAACAACGAGTAAACATAAATGTTCAAATGTGTGTGAAATCTTATGGGACTTAACTGCTAAGGTCATCAGTCCCTAAGGTTACACATTACGTAACCTAAATTATCCTAAGGACAAACATACACACCCATGCCCGAGGGAGGTCTCGAACCTCCGCCGGGACCAGCCTCACAGTCCATGACTGTAGCGCCTAAGGATAATCCCGCGCGGCGAGTAAACATAATATGAAATAGTTTGCGTATTGTGTGGAGGACGCAGGGTGTATTCATGGATGGAGGGGAAGAGAGAGACGTATTTGAAACTCTCGCTTCCTACGCCCGGGTTCCCGGGTTCGATTCCCGGCGGGGTCAGGGATTTTCTCTGCCTCGTGATGGCTGGGTGTTGTGTGATGTCCTTAGGTTAGTTAGGTCTAAGTAGTTCTAAGTCTATGGGACTGATGACCATAGATGTTAAGTCCCATAGTGCTCAGAGCCATTTGAACCATTTTGAACGTATTTGAAATAACAAAAACTACCGTGACTGAGTCCATCTACGCTGATTAGTTTGTAAGTATGTACACAGGGTATAAATGGAGTCAGAATACTTAACAAACTGTATATTCAAAAGAAACCCACTTGAGTTAAAAGGGCACTCAATGGAAAGCTAACCCATATTGTATCTTTTCTGTTGCCACGCGATCTTCCACTAGCTCCCGGTGAGGAAAAATGACGAAAATGAAGACATAATAAAACATTTTAAGGACTCTAATATTTTATCCAGAATCCTTCATTATTTTGTACTTCTATCACGCGTCTTGGCATAGAATGTATAAGCCGTCGGACGTAACAGCCTGAAGAAGCAACTTCCTCCCAGGCTTCCAGGACGCAGTCCCAAAGAGCGTCCGCGGTAGTTGGTTGGTTTAGTGGCCAGTTCTCTGCTAATGTTCTGGCGACCTCAGCCCACATGTTTTCCATGGAGTTCATATCAGCCACCCGTGGCGGCCGGTCCATGACGTTCACGCCAATAGTGGAGAGCCACTGCTGAACAAATGCAGACTTGTGAATGGGAGGATGGTCCTCTTCCAATGTGACGTCTCTTTCTGCGTACAGCATTCGCACTGACGGAAGCATCACATTTTCCAACATGTGGGTATACAGCACGCTCTTCAGAGTTCCTTCAATCCTGTGAAGAATTCCCGCCCCTGTCGCAGAAATCCAACCCCAGCAGGTAACAGATAGCCGGCCACTTCTTCTCGTCGTGGTTACATATTCGCGTCGATGGCGAGTCCCTTGCGGCCTCTAAACGATTCGTGGACCGTCGTTATTGGTGGAAAACACCTTCTCATCAGCGATAATGACGTTGTCCCACGACGCCCTCAGATGGAGCTCCGCAAATGCTAGCCGGTATAAAACGTTGTCTTCGCTGAGCTCTTGTTTCACGGAGGATCGTCGTGCATGCAGTCCTGCGTCCCTGAGCCTTCGGCGAATCGTGTCACTGGAGACGGGTAAGTTGGTTTCCCGCCGCAACTGCTTCGCGTTCAGAAAGGGATTTTCTCTGCTCCTAGACACTAGGTCCCTGTCTTCCTGCTGTGAGATCACTCTCTTCCTGTCTGAGCCAGGAGCCCTGTTGGTGGTGCGTCTTTCAAGGCAAATCCTCCACCATCTCGTTGCAGTGTTATGTGGTGCGCCATACCGTCTGCCAGCTTCTCTGATGGAACATCCTCCTTCCTCAATGAGAGCGACGACTCTACCTCGGCCGGCGGGAGTGGCCGAGCGGCTCTAGGCGCTTCAGTCTGGAAACGCGCGACCGCTACGGTTGCAGGTTCGAATCCTGCCTTGGGCATGGATGTTTGTGATGTCCTTAGGTTAGTTAGGTTTAAGTAGCTCTAAGTTCTGGAGGACTGATGACCTCAGATGTTAAGTCCCATAGTGCTCAGGGCCATTTGAACCATTTTTTGAGCCGGCCGATGTGGCCGTGCGGTTCTAGGCGCTTCAGTATGGAACCGCTTGACCGCTACGGTCGCAGGTTCGAATCCTGCCTTAGGCATGGATGTGTGTGATGTCCTTAGGTTAGTTAGGTTTAAGTAGTTCTACGTTCTAGGGGACTGATGACCTCAGAAGTTAAGTCCTATAGTGCTCAGAGCCATTTGAACCATTTTTGAACCATTTTTTAACTCTACCTCGAATAGACGTCTCCCAGTCAGCCATTATTGGAGACAACCTGATGTGTATTTCTGCTTGCCGCTCTTATACTGATTCCAAGACAAGGGGTAAACATATTTACGTCAAACGGAGCGGCAGAGTGAGAGGCAGGCGGCGCAGCCATGCTGGCTCGTCACGGGCTGTTGGCCCATCAACGCCACAGCCAGCTCGCTCACTTCCGTCGCGCCTCTGCCAGCCTGGCTGGCTCGTAGTTCGCGAGCCGCGGCTAGTACAGACCCGGGCCGCAAGGCCACGATCACCCCTTGAAGGATCAAACGTTACACCTAACCTACCCAAGTCTGTAGTATAAACTAACGCAGCTACAGATATTATGCTATAACATGTGCAGGCACACCTACAGTTGATGATTCATTCAAATATTTGTCGAACACTACTTTCAAAAACCCACTCATTTTAAACGTAGCTACCACAAAATGTTTCACCTAGATAGCAATAGCATGACGCAGGAAACTATACTTTCTTGCGAGCGCTGTGCATTAGATGCAGCCTTAAGAAAACCTGCATTCAACCACGACAACTAAGCGGAATGTAAAAGTAAACAGGTTTGGCGGCAGCTTCTCCAAATAATTGTATATACTTAGTATGTAATACACGTTTCGTGTACTTATAACATGTACTCAGTGTCTCTGGAACAATACGTGCTGCACGACGGAAATTACTTTCTGCTGAGGCACTTCATTTAGATCTCAATGATACACGACTACTAGAGAACATTGCTCTTTACGGCATTCAATCCACTTGCAAATTAACATCATGATATCGCAGATATTAGGCAACACGTTACTAGGGATGAGGAAGGCCATAACGTTTGCAACTAAACATGCTACTTTTAGTTACTACTGAATATGAAGTTGATTAATAACGTGTCTCCATAACCATGTGTGCGGCGTTCGACTCTCAGTCAGCATAGACGTTTTCGTCACCTTATTTCTCGCTAAACTTGTGCACATCTCGCTGATGGTGGACCAACATTGGACGTTTCTCGTCTGTTCCTGGTTAGACAACGACGGCGGTAGGCGCTGGGTTCGAATCCCGGTCAGGCAATACAACTTCTGTCGTCATTTAAGGTTCCAACCCCACTACTGATGACAAACTGTGATATCTACATTCTGATTTTACGCACTTATTCAACAATCCGATTAGGTGCTGGGTTCGCATCATTGTCCCCAGCATTACATGATGGCATTTCAATTTTAAACATGTGTATCCTTTGTTCTTTAACAATGCAACACTATACAACATCTTTCGAGGTTAATTACCAAGAAAGTAATTGTCACGTTAGGGTTCCTGCCTTCGTACAAACATTATCGTCATTTACGTTCAAGTTGAGAATTGATAACTGATACTGGTGCAAACGTCAATATTTGACGTCTCTTTCTGCCTAGTGATCGAGTCTCGATAAGGCACAAAGCTTTGCTTGGTTAACAATGGCTTTACGTTCTGGGTTTGCATCCGGATCCAGAACGAAGACGTTGGTCATATCATTTAAAGTACAACTTTGTGTGCAAGTAACTGTTTATGAGTAATGTGAACAATGATATTGCTTGTGATTCGCTGTTAATATTGGGATTTCCGTAGGGTGCTTGCCGCCATTAATCACGTTTTCTTTTAACTGCTTAATATTACATAAAGTTGATGCGAAACCACTCCCCGTTGAACGTTGAACGACGTTCAGCATGTGTTGGGTAAACCTTTTAGACAGCAAACAACTTGTTTCCAATTGCCATACAACTTTATAAATCCATAAACAGTCTCAAATATTTAATTGTGCCTAAGGATTACTGAACGATTTATGTGACAAAATTAGTTTCCCATAACATTTTAAATGTCACTTATTGTAATTAAGTTTAGTTTACAAACGTTGAGGACTGTCTGATCTCTTCTGTACTATCGTGGTGTTACTTTACATCTGGATGGACTGTCATAAAGACCGGTGTTCTCTAGTAGTCTCTAGCGGTACCCATTGTGTATCTTACAACGACTGTACTGCGTAGATTCATCTCATCTGCTATGCTCTTGTCGATGAGTAGGCCACCCTAATGCGGTTTGAGAATGGAGGAACGTTTCGTTAGTAATTTTTGAACTAACTGGAACTATGTAACGTTTGCCGGAAGTTTTTTTTTTTTTTTGTTTTTGCGTCGGCAAATATCGGATGTTAAGACCAAAATGACTGATTCAGGATGACGGTGAATCTATTTCAGGCTCTGAGTTATACGTCGAGCGTTCAGCAAGTAATACGACACTTTTTGTCTCGGCAAGCTTTGGTTGAACAAATGCGTATTTTGTTGAGGGACATCGTGGAATATTCCCGCTTAAACCCCTTCACTTTCATGGAGTTCCGATAGGTGGCGGTGCTATACGTAGCTCTCAAAATGGCGTCTGTAACGGAGATGCGTGCCAAGAAGAGAGCTGTCATAGTTTCTTTTGGCGCAAAACCAGAGCATTGCAGATATTCGTAAGCGCTTGCACAACGTCTACGGAGGCCTGGCAGTGAACAAATGCATGTTGAGTCTCTGGGCAAGGCGTCTGTCATCATCGCAACAAGATCGAGCACGCCGGCCGCGGTGGCCGAGCGGTTCTAGGCGCTTCTGTCCGGAACCGCGCGACTGCTACGGTCGCAGGTTCGAATCCTACCTCGGGCATGGGTGTGTGTGATGTCGTTAGGTTAGTTAGGTTTAAGTAGTTCTAAGTTGTAGGGGATTGAAGATCTCAGATGTTAAATCCCATAGTGCTTAGAGCCATTTGAACCTAGGTTGAGCAAAACCTGCCCCATCTCTCGCGTGCCGACCTGCCGCACACGTCTGTGAGTAGTGCAATGTTGGAACGTGCAGACATTCTCATTGTAGTTGATCGACAGATCACAGACAAACACCTCACAGTTGAACTGGACGTCTCTGTTGGTAGCACTGACACACTCGTCCACCAGTTGGGTTACTCAAAAATACGTGTCCACTGAGTTCCTCACCGCATAACAGAAGACCATAAAGATCAACGAAGGACCATCTGTGCCGAATTGCTTGCACCTTCTGAGGCTGATAGTGACAATTCCTTGTGCAACATCGTCATAGGCGCTGAAATATGGTTTCATCAGTTTGAACTGGAAACGAAAACGGCAATCGACGCAGTGGTGCCACACTACCTCTTCCCAGAATAAAATGTTCGAAGCCACAACCTAAGCCGAGAAAGACATGGAGACGGTCTTCTGGGATACTGGAGGGGCTATTCTGCTTGATGTTCTTCCTCATGCTGCAACGGCCAACTCTGACGTGTATTGTGCCACCCTCAGAAAACTGAACAAACATCTTCAGCATGTTCATCGCCACAAAATTGTAAACAAACTGCTCCTTCTCCATGACAACGCAAAGCCTCGCACAAGTCAGGGTACCTAAGAGTGGCTCAGAAAACTTCATTAGACTGTTCTTCCTCATCCACTATACAGCCCGGAACTCGCACATGACGATTTCCATCTGTTTGGTCCAATGAAGGATGCACTCTGCGGAATGCAGGATGATGGGGAGGTTACTGACGCAGCAAGACCTTCGCTCCGACATCGACCAGTAAAATGGCACCATACGGCACACGAGCCCTCTCAGTAAGACCGTCACATTGAACGGAAATTTTGTTGAAAAATAGGGTTTTGTAGCCAAAAGAGTCGGAAATAATATGGTGTATTGGAATCCTGAATAAAACTAATCTGCTTTCAGACAAAAATGTGTTGCATTACTTTTGAACGCCCCTGGTAATTCAGTACTTTAAGAATTTTACCTATATCAAAAGTTTTAGTCAGCAGGCAGAATGAGAGAGGGGTAGGAGGGGAGGAGCGATACATCAGTGAATAACGATTACGCCAGTACCCAATACACTATTCAAACAAGAAAGACGGCCGTTTGTCATCCATGTTGAAGACAAACCTTCGCTGAGTGTGAAGTGGAGGCTGTGTTGCAGGTATGAAGTCTAAAATCTATATTCATACTTGGTTGATTTCCGTGCTATATGTGGGATGCCTCAAACTAATAACTTCATTAGAGTATAAATAGAGATATAATTACAGCATTATATGGCTTTACACTTGAAGGCAGCCAAAACTTAAGGTAGCACTATTTTTATGAACTGTGTACAATTGCGCTTGGCGATGAAGATCACCTTTACAGCTTTTCTGCCACGTGTGTAGAACTCGTCTGCATTATTTGGGAACATAGCAAAGAAATCACGATGGATTGTAGCTTAAGTTAAAGGTCTCCTCAGTGAGTGACGTCGTAAAGAGCCCTGCAATGTCTTGACGCGGACACTGTTTCTCTCGGCTTTGGGAAACCTAGGAAAACCTAAATCTAAGTACCCAGACGGGGACTGAAACCACTGTCCTTTCGTATAGGAGTCCATTGTGCTAACCGCTCTGCCATACTATTTTTCCACCTTCCAGTGCACGTGCGTTAAACTATTATTTTCTCTACAACTTCTATCAGGTTATACTATAAATATTTACTTGCCAAGTGAAGAACGTGAAACTGGAAACTAACCACTTTATTCAATACGTTAATGGCATCCGTTACACTACTTTTCAGCCAGTTTGACAGCTATATGCCGAGCACTGTCACTAGTATATAACTTGTACCTCTCAGTATACATAATTTTAAATACATTAATGCTGGCAATTAGTTCCTTCTTGTACTTATTGTGGGAAATGTTCATGACTTTGGTATTTCTTACATGATGTGAAAACACGAAATTTAAACGTATGTCTACAATCTGGAATACGTGTTCCAGCTGATATAATCAGTGTTAATGGCTGTGAGAACTACTTTTGACCCACACAGTTTATAATACTCTTCAGTGATTGATGCATTTTCATTTCACTGCGTATATCTCATTGTTTCCACTTGTTCAAGTAGGAGTATCATTAGCGCTGAGAAACTGGGCATGTCCGACTCGCAGCCAGCAAACCGCGGACGTGGCCTGCTATTAGTCGCGATCGATTAACCGGCCACACAGGTAAACGGCTGCTAAGTCCCCAAGCTCGCTCTAATGGTTCGCATCGCCCTAGTTCACTGGAGAACTGGAGAGACCAGAGTTCACAGCTCTTCTCAGATTCCCCACTATGTGTAACGTTATCGAAATGACGCTAGTCTACATCCGATGACGGTGGTGTGATACGAATTTCAGTTTCATTTAAGCAGAGCATGGCAACGGGGATTTCATTAATTCAACTAACGCAGGTTAATTCAGGCTAAAAGGTACAAGTTTCCCATTTCAGTACGAATATATTCACTTAACTTTACCTGTAACGACTTTGGTTATTTGTGTTGAGCTTAAGGAGACGTTAATACTTGTTTCCTTCCAAAGAGACTCTAGGTGATAAACAGTAGAGGATACAGCTAAAAAACTTCCCTAAATGCTTAACTTGAATGTATGGCAATAATGGCTTGATTATATATACTGGAACTTCCAATTTTTGTGAGGTAGCTGGCAAACGCCAGTCTATACATATAACTGCAAAACCAACCAATCCTTTTATTTGAAAACTTCAGCTAGAGTGTTAGGCTAACAAACGCTATAGTACAGATATGGAACACGCGAGGGCTGTTTAGAAAGTAAGGTCCGATCGGTCGCGAAATGAAAACCTCAATGAAAACAACAAATCTTTTATTCGCGACAGTTAGCCACACCTTCCAGCCACCTCTCTAAATAGTCGCTGCTCGGACTTAGGCATTTGTCGTGGCGTTGTACAAATTTTTCGGTTCCCACGCCTGTGCTTTCCGCCAATTCTCTACGCTGGTCTGCATTTCGTTGTTTGTGGCAAAATGTTGTCTTCTTAGCCAGTGGTTCAGAGATGAACAACGGAGGAACACAACTAAGGGCTGTACTGTGGGTGATCAAACACTTCCCATCGAAAACGCTGCAGGGGCGTCTTCGTTGCCTCCGCAGAATGCGGCTGTTTGATGAATGGTTTGTGGGGTGCTCAACTGCGCGGTTGTCAGCTCCTGTACAAATTCTCAATCTTTACGCAGTCCAATCTCGCCACTTTAATGAATGATGACCAAATGATGAGCACAGCATAAACATGCAGTCCCCGGGAGGAGAAAATCCCCAACCCGGCCGGGTATCGCACCCGGGACTCCGTGATACAGAGGCAGCAACGCTAGCCATCAGACCACGAGCTGTGGACAGAACGCAGCTGAAACTTGTCTTGAAGAAAGAAACGCATGACATATGTGTTATGTGGGCTGCATAGCTGCTGGCGAAATCTTTCACCTGATCGACATACATGGCCGGAGACACTGTTGTTTTAGGTATTTTTATGTGATCACTCTGCACTCTGAACTGAAAAGAGCGACTTGAAGCGATCGACAGGCACACTAAAGACACAGCCCGACACATGTGGGCGAAGTTCAATCAGATTTTCACAGTGGTTTCCATTTCGCCTCTAATGGGGCCTTACTTTCCGAATACGCATTGTATATGTGGCGCGCAGTGCGTGTTGTAGTACTAATGCGCAAATCTGTTGCAGTAGCCTTCGATAATTATCCGCCGCTGTACATCGTATGTTCCGTGGAACACCACTAGCAAACACTTGAATGTGGGGACGTTGTTAATTCCACTGCTGTACCTGTTGGCAGCCTTCAGCCCACTTACCAACATCGGGTCTTTTCGTAGGTCAGTGACACTACCCGCCACCATTTCATACTGCTGAAACCATCCCTGCACTGCCTGGATTTCGTCTCCTGACTTGAGCAAAAGAACGGCGTCGTCTGGGTATGCGCGGCATTGTAAAGATTCAGTACGTAGCTGGACGCCTTCAAGGCGCCATCGGTGGCCATGTATTACAGGTTAAAGGGCGACCGCAAATAAGATAGCTGAAAGGGTGCAACCTTGCAGCACTGAGCGGTGGATCGTTATAGGTTCTGAGCTAAGCCGTTCACAAAGAGTCTCGAGTGCGCACCTTTGATCAACCGCAAAATCGTCTCCACAGACGTAAGGTGGATTTCTATCCGTTCCGTGACCACCCGTATAAACACATGGTCCACTCGATCGTAAGAGTGATCGAAATCCATTCCCACCAAGTCTCCTCGTAATCTACATGCAGATATCAGTGCTATGACATCCCTGCGTGTCTCTGGGGCCGTGTGTATATTGCTCTTGCCACCTAGACATGTCTGATCTAAATGTATTTTGTCCTTAACCGCCGCTTGATAGAGTCTACGAAGGATACGTACAAAGATTTTGTAGTATCCGTTCAATAATGTCAATGACCGGGAGTCTTCTAGTCTACGTCCACCATTTGGTTTTGGAATAGGCATTGTGATACCCTCCGTGAACTCGACAGGGACCGGTAAAGTAGTCGTTAAGAATTCGTTGTGCGTCAGTATCTATGTCGGCCCCATCAGAGGAGAAAAGGTGCAGTAAAACTCAAGAGGAAGTCCATCCTGTCCACGAGATTAGTATAACGCACCACGCTTTACGGCAGCGTCCCGATCATCAACGGTAATTTCAGCCGTAAGCCATCCACTTCAGTGGGATGCTCGACCGCTAGCATTTCTCGAAGCACGTATGTGAGCCCGGCTGTATCCAGCTGGCCCTCCGGATAGGGGCAAGGGATGAAGTGTGGGTGCTGGTCCTCGGCCGAAGAACGTAGTTAAAGTCGCCGTCGGCAATGTAATTCTCCTGACGTCCTCTAAAGAGTGGTGATACTCCTTTGTGTAATAATCTGTAAGTTCATGTCTCTTCGTCGAGCCACACGCCGCGTAAACATTCACCAAGCGGACGTCCCCTACTGTCAGGGCAACACCACAAGTCGGTGGTAAGTATTCCACATCTTCTGCCACTATTCCTTCTAGTAACAGTATGGCTGTGCCACCGCTGACGTCGTAATCCGTTAAATGATAGACGTCATAATCATAAAACTCTATTGGGGTATCGTTTCGTAACTCCTGCAAAAAATTACGTCGACTCCCGCTGCCCGCTGCATATTTTTCAACATCTGGATTTTTACTGGGGTGCGAGTACCACTGATGTTAATTGTACCAATAAAGTAGACGTGTGACATCGTGTCGGCTGTGTACTGCAAGAACTTCACGCACCAACGAATGGGCTGGCCACGGAGCATTCTTTGTGAACTGGGATGACACGATACTACATCACTGGCTGCTGTGGACAAGGTTCCCTCCCGAGTAGTTATCGGTGGTAGCCAGTGACTGAACGGCGAGCTCCTGCATCTCGTCAGTTTTGTTCATTTCTTGTGCCTAGTCTCCTAATGAACTGATGAATACTCTTGCTGATGACGGGCGTTCGTCTCTGCTACTGACAACTGGGAACGTCATCCTGTTGCATAAATTTACCCATCGCGTCGCCTTGATGTTGTGGCTTATCAATGGTCTGTAGTGCAACGCTGTGGGTGTGACGTCGTCCATGCCAGTCAGTGGAAATGAATCATGATCATTCCCACTATCATCTTCGTCGCTTTGATTCTGTTGCTCGTCTTCCGTGGACAGCCACCGGTTCTTCGGTGACCGCTGGTTTCGTAGTCGTGCCTCCACGTCTGCTGAGGGATGCTGCTCAGTTCGGTCTTCTTGTGGATCCACTTCCATATCTGAAGATGGGTTCGACGTGAGCATGGAAGGATCCTGTTGTGGGGCATCCGGCTGATGGTGTAACAAGGTCTTTGGCACTGACAGTGACGACGTGGAATTGGGGGCGATATTCGTAAACTCTATGGGCAATAGCCTGCCATGTTGGCGCCCACGTCGTTCCGTAGCGCTTCTTCGTACGTAATGGGCGGCGATGTCATCTGCTGTGGCGGGTGCTGGGTATCCCGAGGCAGCTGTACTGGACGTAGCTGAAGACTGTCAGTTCCGGACATGGCCTTCCCGCCCACAGCCATTGCATGTTTTCGGTCGACCTTCGTATGTGACGGTGGCTCGACATTCACCTTTTGACACGTGAAATGGTATGTGCTTCTGGAGTTCAGTTCTCATTAGGCGCCCTCCGTAGAGTACGGAATACGGCTTGAAGCTGGTCCATATCCCTGCAGCATGATTAGACTGTGCCGTTTGGACGAAATGCTGTGATAACCATATCCGGAGGAAGATCGACGACCGTTCTAACTCCGAGACCAGCATGGTAATCAGAAACTACACCCACGCTCCCGTCGGCGCAGCAAAAACTTTTACCGTCAGTGGATCGGAGTATGATGTGGTCGCACGCTGCCTCTTGTATGAGTGTGACGTACACGACGCTGGCCGCTGTGGACAGTAGGGTTCAGCCCCCGGGGCTGTAGCTTCACCACATCGCGCGTTAAACGTCCGATTTCGTGTGCATTTGGTCTTGTATATTGTGCGTCGAACGGGAACTTAGTGGTCGCATTCTGGTAAGAGAGTCGTCTTGATTTGTAGCAATCAATGCACTGCTATGCGAAGCCTCACGTATGTAGATAAAGCTCGCACTAAAGCAGCGCGGTCGGAACGCTGGGCTCGTTCGAGCCGTTACAACGCCGAAGGCGAACTGCACTACAAAGTTGCATTAACGAATGCGCCACCTATACACAGCGTTTGCCGCAATTGCGCGAAATATCTCGGCCCGTCTCTCATCCGACCCGTATTTCGACCTAGCGCCATCTATCTGCAGTCCCCGTCCATGTCCTCTATGCTCGCTACATTGAGATTCCAGGAGGACGTCGGACGTAATTTTGCATCCGCACTGGAGGTGGTGGATTCATTGCCCAGCGAGGCCAATCAGTTATATGAACGCGTATTGTTTGTTCTTTCAAATGGCTCTGAGCACTATGAGACTTCTTCTGAGGTCATCAGTCCCCTAGAACTTAAAACTACTTAAGCCTAACTAATTTAAGGATATCACATACAGCCATGCCCGAGGGAGGATTCGAACCTGTTACCGTAGCGGTCGCGCGGTTCCAGACTGTAGCGCCTAGAACCGCTCGGCCACCCCGGCCGGCCATTGTTTGTTCTATCTGATTCCGCATAAAGTCCAGATGCAACTGACATCAGTAATTCCTTCGCTTTCGCTTTCTTCCTCCTGCCACTAACTTCTATTTAAGTAATATGTATAACAGCTGTGGATTCCGCGTTGTGTCTGTTCTTCCAGATATGCCAGAAAGAATTCACACCACGCTTTTACATAACTGATTCGCCTCGATGGGCAATGAATCCGGCACCTTCATTGCGATGGACAATTATGTCCTACCTGCTGTGGGAATATCAATGTACTAACAAGGGAACCTCCCCATCGCAACCCCCCTCAGATTTAGTTATAAGATAGCACAGTGGATAGGCCTTGAAAAACTGAACACTGAACAATCGAGAGAACAGGAAGAAGTTTTGTGGAACTATGAAAAAAATTAGTAAAATATACAAACTGTGTAGCCCATCGGAAGATAGGCAACATCAAGGACACTGGGAGTCAAGGAGCGCCGGGGTCCCGTGGTTAGTGAGAGCAGCTACGGAACAAGAGGTCCTAGGTTCAAGTCTTCCCTCGAGTGAGAAGTTTAATTTTTTATTTTCAGTTTATGTGACAATCTCATACGTTTTCATCACTTTTTTGGGCGTGATTATCACATCCACAAGAAAACCCAAATCGGGCAAGGTAGAAGAATCTTATTACCCATTCGCTAAGTGTACAAGTTAGGTGGGTTGACAACATATTCCTGTCATGTGACGCACATGCCATCACCAGTGTCGTATAGAATATATCAGACGTGTTTTCCTGTGGAGGAAACGGTTGACCTATGACCTTGCGATCTAATGTTTTCGGTTCCCATTGGAGAGACACGTCCTTTCGTTTACTAATCGCACGGTTTTGCGGTGCGGTCGCAAAACACAGACACTAAACTTATTACAGTGAACAGAGACATCAATGAAAGAACGGACAGATCATAACTTTGCGAAAATAAAGAAAATAAACTTTTCACTCGAGGGAAAACTTGAACCACGGACCTCTCGTTCCGCAGCTGCTCACGCTAACCACGGGACCACGGCGCTCCTGAGCTCATGCTATCCTTGATGTTACCTATCTTGCGCATGGACTACTCAGTTGGTATAATTTGCTTATTTTTTTCATAGTTCCACGTAAGCACAGGGGACATGGACGAGGACTGTTGAGAGATGGCGCTAGGTGGGAATGTTCAAAATGGTTCAAATGGCTCTGAGCACTATGGGACTTAACTGCTGAGGTCATCAGTCTCCTAGAACTTAGAACTACTTAAACCTAACTAACATAAGGACATCACATACATCCATGCCCGAAGCAGGATTCGAAGCTGCTACCGCAGCGTTTGCTCGGTTCCAGACTGTAGCGCCTAGAACCTCTCGGCCACTACGGCCAACGGTGGGAATGTGGGTCAGCCCAGAAATGTGCCGAGAAAGTCCACACAACTGCTATAAATGCTGTATCCGCGTGGCGCAGTGGTTAACAAACTGCTTGGTAGAAGGGAGATGTAGGGCTCAAATCCTTGTCCGGCACACATTTTAACTCGTCTCCGCTGATTCCACTTAATATCCCGATGCAGCTGTCGTCAATAGTTCCTTCTCTTTCCTTTCCTTACTCCCGCCTCTAACTTCAAATTACTTAATAGAAATATATACTTCTATTGTCACTAACGCTGGAAGAGACGTATATTGAAATTCTTTACGATGTTTCGAAAACGATCATAGAATTTAGGTTTCAAAATGAAAATGGTCTAAATATCTTGAAAAGTTACTGCTTGACGCTGTATCAATATTCAATGAATACTATAAAATGTACTTCAGCCCATTTCTGCAGGAGAATATAATCATAATTGCCTATTTGAAACTTCCTTATAAAACTATCAATTTTTATACACGCAAAAGGTAACTTTCAATTCTTTACAGTGAAAATTCAGTGTATTAGATATAAATTCCATTATTCCAGTCCTTCAATGTATTCTGCTGGAGTATTAGCCACTCGAATTCTTCAGGATTCGATTATCTAGAATCTTAGCATAGTAGACTATACTGAGCTATAATTTTAATTTAAAGTACTTTTTTCCTCCTTATCAAAGCTTTGCGAATAATCTGAAAGTCATAAGCTATTTTTAATAATCACAGATTCATTTAGCTTATTCGAGATCTAATGTGTAATTTACTTTTGTGAAAACTTAATGAATTAGTGTTGTAGAAAAGTAAAGTGTTTTTGTTGTCTCTATAACACTGTCCTGAATGTTTGCCAGATTCACATTTAACTGCAATCTGATATTTATACTATTATTCCATATGTGCATTCTGTAACTAAGTTACCTCAAATTATTTCTTGCTTACAGACATTTCCCGCAACTTAATTCATCTTCGGGCTTATTTTTTGGTTTAAGTAATCTTCTCTTCTTATTAACAAATATTTATGTACCAATGACATTCCATTTAATCATAACTCATATGTAACACTATTTTTATGGTATTTGTCACATCATTAAAATTACAATTGTCATATAATCAATTTATTCCTCTTCTCTTGGAATTACCAACAGCCTTTCTGTCATACTGAAATTAACATGATCTTGGCACTCTACTGTATGGGTATCCCAAGATCTGGAACAAAAAGCTGCTTCAAGTTAGATAAATTACAAATAATCATTTTTAAACTTTTGTCAGGTATGAGACCACTTTCTGTAATCAACTTCACCTACATTTTCAATATTATTTATCGATGTCAAGGGCATATGATTTTTTTCTGCAATTTTTAGAAAATTTCTCTATATATTTCATTTCTTTTCATCTTGGATTTCTCATAAAACCTTCTTCCAACAATGAATCACTGGTATTTTTTGTTAGTTCAACGCTCTGTTTAGAATGGCATTTTCCTATTTCTTATAGTTCCCAGTTTTAAATTTTTCTCATGAATATTTTCTAAACATTGTTGAAAGGACAGAAAGTTTAAATTATTTATTTAAGAAATAGGTTTTACTGATTTTTCGGTGACTAATTTTTGTTTTAATTCGTGTGAAATTTGTTAGTGGCCGCATATTGTAGCCTATTTAGAATAGCGATTATTTCTAAATTGCTTCACGTTGATTCGCTATAATTTTCACTGCTAGATCCACAATGGGCGCCACTCATGTACTGGAGATTGTACCAGTAATCTTACGATGAGAGATACTTTGTGCGATGATGTGTTTTTAGCACCACTGAAGCCGAATTAATGTCATGAGGGATTTGCTGCACTGTCCAGTCCGAGACCGTAATTTATAATGATTGTATTTATCAGCCATAAATATTAATTCTTGAATGCAACATTTCAAATCTCCAACAGATAAAAGTGGGACGAATGTGATTCAATCAGACAAAAAGCTTAATTAACATACCTTTTGTTGATAATTACGTTAGGGTCATGGGTAGTGGTCGGTTGTTGAGTCCCTTGGGCTGAGGTCCTGGCGTTACCAGCTATGAAAAATTGTTGGCGCTCTTGGGCTGACTATCAATGTAGATCATTAGAGATAATGGTTTCAAATTTAGCAGCAGTGGGTAGTTTGACAGCCATGTGGATAAGGGTCAGATTTCATACTGAAAGTTTTGGAATTCAGTGCTTAGTTGGACCTATGACTTTATTCGTCATATGCCTGTAAATGCCATTTCACACCGTGATTCAGAGTTCATGTGAACTATAGGCATCCTTAGAAATGTCTGGGTGAGTATGTTGGAAGGTCAAATGTAAGCTTCAGGACTCTTAATATGTGGTGTTCTTCAGCGAGTTTCCCTACGAGTTGTTGTGACGTTGCCTTGGTCACCAAAATCTGGCAACTTACGTTCTTGATTAAACGCCAACCAAGTAGTATATGCTTCGGACTGCCGTCCGATGTCGACTCCTTCGTATGGGAGACAGTACATATTATGAGTCTCTGACCGCGCTAACTTGAGGCAACTCCTTATACATTATTTTAGGTTGAGAAGCACAGCCAGTTCGGCGAGGAATACGCAGGAATTTTCTTTAGACTCTTTCCCTCACCTGTGTATACGTCTGGCATGTTTGTCAGCAAAACATTTGTCACCTTACTCATGAACCTTAATTGATGCTTTGAGGAATAACATAAAAAGCTAGTGGCTTTGAGGCTACGATTCCAGTATTTGGACTCTATAAAGCATATTTAGTTTTCGTCGACTGAGATCATGTCCTATTTAGTATTCCAAATCACGTCCGAAATTTACTGTCAGATATCTCATGTGGTACAAAGTTAATTTCAGGTACAATTTTTTTCTTGACGTCGTAACTTTAAGAAGTATTAGTAATTTATGAGACTAGGTTGTCACTGCGACGTGTTGTTTGTGTAGGCAAACACTACAAGTACCATCACCCTCCACTCATAGTGGACGTGTAATGAAAAATGATTAATTATTAAGACATTCGGTTTATCCATTTCTTCATGCATGAAACTGCTTTGCACGCCAAAAATCCTATGCCACTGAATCGTGTCAGTAATACAAAAGCAGATTATATGAAAATCAATAAATATATCGTATGTATAACCGTTAAATGAAAAATATGAATAGAAACACTACTTATTGTTACATAAAAGATTCTTGCGGGTCTAAGATCACTAGGTACAAAATTAGATAACTTACATTTCATTGCGAAAACTAATAATACCGACTGTAGAACCTTTTGTAACAAAATAAAACTGCTGAAAAGGAAACGAGACGCTAGAAATGGTTGAAGTACTCCTATAATAACTGCCTTTAATTTACATCCGAATTATCACTGTTATTTATGATGAAGTACTTACTATATAACACGCTACAACGGTAGGGATAGGAAGCGTCCAATTACTTAACAGTAAGTAACATGACATGTCACTCTACAGGATTGGTCAAAATAATGTGAAGGTGCTGGCATGAACATTTCATTCCAGAGTTTTCCTTATGACTCAGCAGCAATGCACAGAAATTTTCCTTAGTTTACTTGTAGTAATATAGCACTGCTGGAAGAGTTGTAGGCCACCTGTGAGGTTATAGCTTTAGTGATGGTTCAAATGGCTCTAAGCACTATGGGACTTAACATCTCAGGACATCAGTCCCCTAGACTTGGAACTACTTCAACCTAGCTAACCTAAGGACATCACACACGTCCATGCCCGAGGCAGGATTCGAACCGGCGACCGTAGCAGCAGCGCGATTCCTGACTGAAGCGCCTAGAACCGCTGGGCCACAAAGGCCAGCTAGCTCTAGTGAGCCTACATAAATATTTTTCCTTTGTTATTCGATATTATTCATTATAGTTACCAACGACGTTCCCGCAGTGGTAACGCCTGTTACCGTCACATCACCAAAGTTAAGTGTTGTCGGGCTTGGTTACTACTTGCATGGGCAACCGTCCGGTTCTGCCCGACACTGTTGCCAAACAGGGTGTACTGAGTCCTTATGAGGCAAACTGAGGAAACAGTTGTCTGAGAAGTAGCGGTTCTGATCACGAAATCTGACAATGGCCGGGAGAGCTATGCGCTGAACTCATGGCCCTCCATATCCGCATTCAGTGACGCCTATCGTCTGAGAAGTACACGGCGATCGGTCGGTTCCTTTGGGCCTTCTGAGGCCTCTGCGGAAGGAGTCCGTCATTCATTAAATTTTGTAGTAAAAGTCAGTACATTAAAGTATTATAGCTATTAGAACGCAATATATCAATGGATTTGCACGTGTCTTTGCCGTAAGAGAACTTGTTTCTGACCATCGAGGATGAGCAATTGAGTGGTAGATCAGTAACCAGGAATACCGTGCTTGCATCCCATGCAGCGGTTCGATTCCCGGCTGGGTTGGGGGATTTCTCAGCTCGTGGATTGGGTGTTGTGTTGTCATCATCATTTCATCTTCACCAGCGGCACGGAAGTCTCCTAATGTGGCGTCGACTGGAAGAGGTCTTCCACACGGCGGCCGAAATTCCTCGGATGGAGCCTCCCGGCCAAAAATGCCATACGATCATTTCATTATCTGTGCACACTGCTTCTTTGTGTGTATGACTAAGACAGTTTAAACGTGTGCAATGAACTCAAATCTGTGTTTCACTGGTGAAACAATGCGTCTACAGGATATTGTAATATTAGTAATTGTTGCCTCACAAACATTAATATACGCTCAATAGTAAACGCCTGATGGCCTAAAGTTATCGAACAATTGTAAAGTAAAAGAAATGAACCATCGCATAGCAGCGACAGAATCTATTATTCTTTATCTTTGCAGTTGTTGCGTGGTGCCTGTAAATCTCTATGTACATGTATCGATTAATGATATAAAAAAGAATTCTGTTGTTTCAAGACAAATGAGGAATTTGCCGCCTCACCTTTTACTGTTTGTATTCCATGAAAGGCGGACGCGGACTTGCTGCGTTCCGCAACGGTATTTTATATTTAATGCGAAAATATTGAGTGAATAAGCTAACTTATTTTTCAAATCAGGAAACATGTAGTTTCTTGTAGTTGATTAAGAACAGACAGCATCAAGAGGACATTTTGACTCTTATGTATAAAGTATTTAACGACAATTTTCATCTGTTGTAATTTAATTATGAAAAGGTACGTAGCATTTAAAAAAGACGTGTGTTAAAGATAAGTGTACTTATTTTAGTAAATTAACCTTGATGATTTCCATCTCCTTATTTGCTTGAATGATAATTATTTTGTGTTAGTTCATCACCAGAAATTACGATCACGCAGATGGGCCGAACGTAGCATGAGGCAGAATGAACATTATCGTTTTCCTATTATTTCTGAACCAACTCTTTTTTAATTGTGTTGCACTTCTTTTAAAGTCTATAAATCTTCTGGTACCTTAGTGTTGTTCCGGGTATGACTACGTCGCGACTATAAAAATGCATAGAAATGATAATGTTTCTTCCGAAGGATCTCAAAAATATCAATATGCTGATCTTATTCAGGTATTTAATGCTCAACGTATATTATTATAATAGTGTAATCAATCCCTGATTCTGTTGCCAAGTGACTCACCAAAATATTCATTTTTTCCACATTTTTAAAAAAATAAAATAAAAATTCTTTTTCTTTTCGCTCCCCAGAAGCAACGCTACACTTAACAATGCGTCTGCAGGATATGCAGTTTATGTATGTCGATGACTGTGCTTACACGTAAATCACCCTTGAACTGTGGAGTATCAATCATTGAACTGATAGTATTTCGCAGGTGTCAAGGAATAGGACACTAAATGGAAATGAAGTCCCATGCTTCTTGACAGAGCGTAGGGGAACGATGCAGGAGACCCGCACCACCGTACTAGGCAACGTCGTAACGGAGGTGGTTAGCCGTTGCCTTCCTCCGACCGTAATGGGGATGAATTATGATAATGTAGACGACCCAGCTACACTCAGTCATCTCGGGGCAGGTGAAAATCCCTGACCCCGCCGAGACCCCGTGGTCGGGAAGCGAGAACGCTACCGCGAGACCAGGGGAACGTCGAACAGAACACTATAGAGAGGAGTAAACCCCGTAAATAAGTTAGCGCAGAGTCTTTCAAATCGTGCGCACTCTGTAACTGCAGTTCCACGACATCAAGTTCATGACAACGATTGTGACAGTGCAGGTGTCTTGTCGTTGCTTGTAACAGATGTATAAAGGAAACGGAGATACTATTTTCAAATCAGAGTCGTCAAATGGCAGCATTGTGCATCATAGTCGTAGCACCCCCTCAGAACTCTGCAGCGAGGAGAAATTCAGGACAAGCGAAAGTTTTGGAAAAAGCCTGCTACAAAAAATAGGAACAACGGCTCTCATTTGCAAAAAAATAATGTACAGGTTTTCTGTTTAAAATAAAATATTGTTCAGTCGTAATACTGTAATTTGTTGGTCTATGGCAATATTGTAACAAGTCTGACATATTAATGTAGTGTTTGCTCCGCAACCTTCCTAATAAATTTTTCTGCTACTTAGTAAAGTAAGTCACGGCTGCTGATACTCATTCACTATTACCAAATTCTATTACTAAGTTCCACAGATTCTGATGTAAACTTGTCATAACCGTACTTATTTATGGCTATCCAAGAACCATAGCTCACATAGTATTCGTACTCGATTGCTGGTGTACACGTGTCTAGACTGGTTTGTTTACAACAGTATACAAGTTGCATTTGCTGAGACTGTCCGTGTATTTCCAGTAACTGGGTTCATATCTGCGTCAAGCATAGCTATTATTCAACTACACAGGTCCAACATACATGTCACAACTATATTTAATGCCAGAAAATGATTGTTTATTTAATTTTCCTAATACTTATTTTTTCATAATTGAATAAAGGTACAGGGGAGTGTAATTAGTATAGTTCAAAGGTACAGAGCAAACATAATTATTGCACTTTTCTGTATTTTGAGTTGCATGGTAAATGTATTGTCTTTCCATTCACCTAAATATCCGACACGTTGAATTAATAACTCCCAACTAACACACTTAAGCTCCGTTCTATACCAAGAAAGAGGTACACAACAAATCCCACGAGGAGCCCCCATCACATAAGCACAACCACTTGCCTGGCTCCTCGCAGTCCCATGCAGCAGCCTCCAGATGATGCTCATGAACACAGACCTCTTCCTGCTTCCGTACCACTTCCTCTAGGCCATCGAATACGTCTGCCAATAGTTTGGAGAGCCGCCACAAGAAGCACTGTCAACCACAAACTACTAAAGCTCCAAACTATGTTCCTTCTCCCTTGTACTGGCAGACTTACGCGGAGAGACACCAAAACACGACGCGCTGTGGACACTCAGACACGCACGAACCAGCCGATAGACAGTTCAGCTCAGCGCCTGAAGTCCGCCCAATGTACACCACTGAAGACTACCTTCCGACATACCAGATGCTACTTACGGAGAACTAGGACCAGTAACAGAATGTCAAGACTGTCTGCGTAATTACATTCAGACATAGAGACAATATCATAGACTTTCACAAGACAGGAAAGTTATTTACGAGTAGATTTTGTTGTATGAGGTTAAGGACATCAAGCACATAATGCATCAGACTGTACAAAAGTTAAGCACAATGTTGTAGCTTACACTAAATAAATGTTATTTGTTTTTTTATTGTATTGACATTCCTGTTATAGTGCCGCCCTATTGAACTAATGATAATTTACAAGTGTATCATGGATTCTCTTAATAAACTTCAGCAGTTGTCTCCTACCGTGAATGTTTAAGTTGAATCAATACTGTAGTACTATTCAGTTACTACATTCACAAGTTCATTCAGTGTAACATAATGAGGTTATTTCGTCACTTGATTACACGGTCATTTAGAGCAGTTATTTTGAGGCCTACCTTTCCTGTTGTGTTATTCACTCCTGGAAATTGAAATAAGAACACCGTGAATTCATTGTCCCAGGAAGGGGAAACTTTATTGACACATTCCTGGGGTCAGATACATCACATGATCACACTGACAGAACCACAGGCACATAGACACAGGCAACAGAGCATGCACAATGTCGGCACTAGTACAGTGTATATCCACCTTTCGCAGCAATGCAGGCTGCTATTCTCCCATGGAGACGATCGTAGAGATGCTGGATGTAGTCCTGTGGAACGGCTTGCCATGCCATTTCCACCTGGCACCTCAGTTGGACCAGCGTTCGTGCTGGACGTGCAGACCGCGTGAGACGACGCTTCATCCAGTCCCAAACATGCTCAATGGGGGACAGATCCGGAGATCTTGCTGGCCAGGGTACTAGACTTACACCTTCTAGAGCACGTTGGGTGGCACGGGATACATGCGGACGTGCATTGTCCTGTTGGAACAGCAAGTTCCCTTGCCGGTCTAGGAATGGTAGAACGATGGGTTCGATGACGGTTTGGATGTACCGTGCACTATTCAGTGTCCCCTCGACGATCACCAGTGGTGTACGGCCAGTGTAGGAGATCGCTCCCCACACCATGATGCCGGGTGTTGGCCCTGTGTGCCTCGGTCGTATGCAGTCCTGATTGTGGCGCTCACCTGCACGGCGCCAAACACGCATACGACCATCATTGGCACCAAGGCAGAAGCGACTCTCATCGCTGAAGACGACACGTCTCCATTCGTCCCTCCATTCACGCCTGTCGCGACACCACTGGAGGCGGGCTGCACGATGTTGGGGCGTGAGCGGATGACGGCCTAACGGTGTGCGGGACCGTAGCCCAGCTTCATGGAGACGGTTGCGAATGGTCCTCGCCGATACCCCAGGAGCAACAGTGTCCCTAATTTGCTGGGAAGTGGCGGTGCGGTCCCCTACGGCACTGCGTAGGATCCTACGGTCTTGGCGTGCATCCGTGCGTCGCTGCGGTCCGGTCCCAGGTCGACGGGCACGTGCACCTTCCGCCAACCACTGGCGACAACATCGATGTACTGTGGAGACCTCACGCCCCACGTGTTGAGCAATTCGGCGGTACGTCCACCCGGCCTCCCGCATGCCCACTATACGCCCTCGCTCAAAGTCCGTCAACGGCACATACGGTTCACATCCACGCTGTCGCGGCATGCTACCAGTGTTAAAGATTGCGATGGAGCTCCGTACGCCACGGCAAACTGGCTGACACTGACGGCGGCGGTGCACAAATGCTGCGCAGCTAGCGCCATTCGACGGCCAACACCGCGGTTCCTGGTGTGTCCGCTGTGCCGTGCGTGTGATCATTGCTTGTACAGCCCTCTCGCAGTGTCCGGAGCAAGTATGGTGGGTCTGACACACCGGTGTCAATGTGTTCTTTTTTCCGTTTCCAGGAGTTTATATACAACGCTGTGGTGCGGTGCTGATTAGTGACCCTTTAGGACCTTCAAGCGCTTCAACAACGGCACAAGATTGGTCTACAATAAATGAGTGGTAGCGTATTTATTAGGGTACCGAACCCACTGTACACAAGATTCGCTTCAGAAACCTCGTGCGCTACATATAAAGCGCGTTATTAGAGGCGTGTATGATGTTGACACTCCCAGGATTAGAAAAACGTACCATATTTACTGTGGTGTTGAATCTACTGTACACAAGATTAGTTTCAGGAAGGTCACCCACCAAATATAAGGCATATTATTAAGTGCAGTGTGTGGAGTTGGCAGTTCCAGAAACTGAAAAACATATATAATACTCGAACATACTGCAATATTCTTGCGACAATAAAAATTTAAGCATGTATCCACCCATTATCTAAGTTTGATAATCTCTTTCTAATACTGTCATCTCTTGAAGGCATAGCAGAAAGCTGGGAGAAGCTTCATAACTGAAGTTTAAATGCAGTCATCATAAGTCTCGGAACTGCTCTTACCAACAATTTCCCTGAGTAGCAAAAACTTCCAAATCTCTAGCTTTTTCATACTATACCTTATATGAATGTGTCTGATGTATAGATCCTCGTTAGCTGAAGCATGTATCTAGAAACATCTAGATACAAGGACGTATGATTTTTACTAACGAATTTCAGAATATTTGTTATTTTGACTCAGTACCACACCTATGAGTATCATTAAAAGGTATGGTCATATGGACTATCAAGCAAAATTTACGACTGCATCCAGAATTTCTTCGCAGAGAGACCGTAGCTTGCCATCTTGAATGCAGTCATCTACAGATGTTGATGTAACCACTAGTGTGCTCATTCAACGAAACATCATCGATATGGGCTTTCGGAGACGAAGGCCTACTCGTGTACCCTTGATGACTGCACGACACAAACCCTTACGCCTCGCTTGGTCCCGTCAACACCGACATTGGACTGTTGATGACTGGAAACATGCTGCCTGGTCGGACGAGTCTCGTTTCAAATTGTATCGAGAGAATGTACGTGTATGAGAATGGAGACAACCTCATGAATCCTTGGACCCTGCATGTCAACAGGGTGGAGGCTCTGTACTGGCGTGGAGCGTGCGCAGTTGCAGTGATATGGAACCCCTGATACGTCTACACCCCGCAGCATTAATGGAGTCAGTTCCCTCCAGCACTACTTCAGACATCAGTCGAGGCCATGCCACGTCGTATTGCGCCACTTCCGCATATATATGCCTCGACGGGCTAAAATAACGATAACAAAATATTTGTCTCTACCTGTGCGAGAGTCAAGAAACATGAGAGCATAAGAGTTGTGTACAATGTGACATATTGCGGTATGGTTCTCGCCTGTAGCCGTGCACCTATAGCCGAAGTGGCAAAGGCAACCGTTTGCATTAAGCGAGAAATCCAGCTTTGAGTACTGGTCTGCCACAAACTTTCTTGAATCTCAAACAGCTGACGTCAATAGCGAATCTATTTCTTAAGATTAGAATAAAATCAAAGAAAGGAAAGCAAAAGGAGCAAGGAGTGTAGAGGTTCTGTACAAGGAGATGAACTCTAAGTCAGTATTACAGAAATAGAAGAGGTCATAGATGGATGGGAGATACGACACTGCTAGTAGAACTTGACAGAACACTGAAATACCTAAGTCGAAACAAGGACCCGGGAGTAGACGATATTCCGTCAGAGCTACTGGTTTGCTACGGAGAGCCATTCATGACAAAATTCTTCGTCTGTTGAGCAAGATGTATGAGACAGGCAAAATACTCTCTGACTTCGAGAAGCATATTATTCTAATTCCTGAGACGGCAGGTTCTGACAGGTGTGAATGTTACCTATCAGTTTAACAAGTCATTGTTGCAAAATACTAACATGTATTCTTTACAGAAGAAGCCGACCTTTCGGAAGATCACTTTCGATTCTGGAGAAATGTAGAAACACGAGAGGCTATATTGACTCTTCGACTTATCTTAGAAGATAGCTTAAAGAAAAGCAAACCAACGTTTATAGCATTTGTAAACTCATAGAAAGCTTTTGATGGTGTTGAATGGGATAATCTCATTGAACTTCTGAAGGTCATAGGGGTAAAACACAGGGAGCGAAAGGCTATTTACAACTGGTACAGAAACCAGACCACAGTTATAACAGTGGAGGGTCATTAAAGGGTAGGAGTGGCTGAGAAAGGAGTGAGCAAGGTTGTAGCCTGTCCCCTATCTTATTCAGTTTACACTTTAAGCAAGCAGTGAACGAAAGAAAAGAAAAATTTGGAGTACGAATTAATGTTCTGGGAGATGAAACAAAACCGTTCAGATTTGCCGACGACATTGTAATTTTGTCAGAGACAGCAAAGTACTTAGAGGAGCAGTTGGAAGGAATGGACAGTGTCTTGAATCGAGGATAAACAACGGTAATCAACAACATCAAAACAAGGATAATGGAATGTAGTCTTATTAAATGGAGTGATGCTGAGGTAACTAGATTAGGAAACGAGACTGAAAAAGTAGATGAGTTTTGCAGTGTGGGCAGCAAAATAATGACGTTGGCCGTAATAGAGAAGATATGAAATGTTGACTGACAATGTGAAGGAAAGCGTTTGTGAAGAGGGGATCACCAATATAGAAATCGTGTGACAGTGTGACATGCGGGGGGGTTAAAAGTCGTAGAGGTAAGCCAACGGGAAATGAGGCAATCAGTTTTTACAGATTTTTGTACATAATTAAAGACGTTTGCTAAACTACCACTACCGAATGGATGGTATCAGAGTAATAAACTGTCATGTGAACGTGCGCCACCACTAACGGAATTAAATTAAATGAAAATAAAATATCAGCCTTTGCAGATCTTATGTTGCTAGTGAAAAACACTTAAATATAACAGTAAATTTTACATATTTCTCATCTTTGTCTTGTTCATATTTGTATTATGCATCTTTCTGCTGTAGGTATTTAAATAAGAATTCGTAGACAGAATAAAGACAAGTTGTTTCCACGAGCTGATTTAATGTTAAATTTGAAAATTAATTTGCTACATGTCTGACATCTTCTATTATTCCGAAAATAATAAAAAATTCTATTCGCTGAACATCGTAAATTTTCCGAGCCACTGACAGATTTAGTTACATATAATGAAGCTAACATTTTTCCTGCTACTGTTTTGCTGTATGCAGCTCTATTCTTCGAATATTATGTAGTGTTACGATGTGACTAATTTCTTACCTATGTAACACACACACACACACATACATACAACAAACCAACCACCCACCCACCCACCCACCCACCCACACACACACACACACACACACACAATACACTAAACAGCAAACTCGGTGATAGTTAAATAGAACTATACTGTGACTTTATAAACATGTATAGCAGCCCCTTTAAACTGTGTGAACAAATTTCCTTTTCTAGTGACATCACAAACATCTCACCTTTTGTTTTCTATAACTTCCCCATTTTTTAAGTTGTAGCAAAGAATACTTTCGTTACTTGTCGCTTGTTAACGTATTCTGGAATATATTTTTAAAATTTCTTCTACCCTCTTCCTCTAGAATATTTTATCCTTCATGTGCTGACGCATTTAGAAAATAATTGTTAGAGGCTCTAACCATGAGAAATAATCGTCTTCGACGCAGTCTATAATTTCTTTTATTCTGCCATTTTGTGCAAGATTTGTGGCGCGATGGGCTTTATTTATGGAAAATTAATTCGATTTATGCAATATACTGTAGTAAATTTTGTGGAATGGTCGTACTATGGGATCGTAATTGTTTTGGCACTTATATAAAATATACGTTTCATCCTGCAGGGTAGTTATAACACTGCAGTTAACTGTGGTGTTTTGGTTTTGGTAATTTCATGTAACTTTCAGGTAGTGCTTTTACAATGTGGGAAACGATATTTTTTATTTCCCATGAGATTATCAACATTTAATCAGCCAAGATGTGTGTAAGTTGTAAAATTTAGTATGAATATCAGTTTAAATAACGTTGCCAACCCCTTTTCCTTTTTTAAGGAAACTTTCATCATTATTTCTTCTTTTATTATTATTCCTTCTTGTCTGACGTGTAGTATAAAAGAGTAACTAGATTTTTCACAAACAGCAGAATATTTTCCAGTAGATATCTTGAGTTTCTTACAATTAGAATGGACTCTTTCTGCAGTAATATCTCACAAGTATATTATTTTAGTTTCTGACATAATGGGACCTGCTTGTCACAGTATTTTTAGTTTGTTTACAGCTTCTACATGTATGTAAGCTCCATCTTTTTACACAGTGATCGGGCATGAAAATGTGATATACTATTTTCAGGTCGTTTTTGCACATATAATATCTTTTAGTTTTCTTAAAAACTTTTACATTGTGAAAAGGTCTAGTCTGACTAATTGTATTGAAAGAAAAAACGATATATCTGTATTCAATCGAGTTTCTGTCAGAGATGATGTACAAGAAATCTTTTTTCTAATTATTCCCATTTTTCCTGTACATCTCTGTAATATCTCCAGCCTGAGTTGGCTAACAGTATCATGGAGCTATAGCAATCTGAATGATCATATTTTCATTCCATTGAGAATTTCAAGTATAGCATTGTTCCCAGTCCCTTCAAGGTGACTGAGGTGATACAATAATTAAAACACAGAACTCGCCTTCTCGAGAAATTCTAGTCTCGCCATCCATATTTACAAATTCTATATTACCTCATCATCTTGTATGCTGAATTCGAGGATATTTTCTTTGAAAAGTTGATGATCAACAGCCTGTCCTTTCCACGCCCAGTTCGTGATTGCTCTATTTCTCTAATGACGTCATCCTCAAGAAACGTTAAACTCAAATCCTCATTCATTTTCCTAGATAAGTCACACCTCATTCTCATATCACGTCGAAGGTTTATCGGCGAATATTTTCGTGAAACAGTTTCTCTAGAACCTCTTAGTAGTATCCAACTGTTCTATCAAAAGTAGTAAAAGACCTCGGCATTACATTGGGCAAAAATCTGAATCGCGTTAATACAAACTGTAGCTCTCTAGCTTACGTGCAATCCCAAAATTTTGAAAACTACTTTCGCCTCACATTAAAAAATATAGTCCAAGTTTTAGTCCCAAATCTTATCTACTCTCATGTGTACAAGACGGCATAAATGCGGGAAACTCCAGAAGACTCAAGTTTGCTATGGATGATTGTGTATGTTATGTATCTAATATTCGGTTGTTCAGTCACGTCACTCCTTTCAATCCTCAGTTAAGGTGGATGCAACTGAAAAGGTGGCATCACATTCACACGCTTTGGTTTCTTCATCGGTTTCTTAGTCAGTGTTGTTTTCAGTACGTCTTCTCGCGTATCAAATCCATATCACCATTCCTTAATTTCAATACCAAATTGAATACATCAGATACCTTGGTTGCATCTTTCCATTAAAATAAAGCTTCCTCCATCTCCTTGGTCATTACCGTCGTATAAATCTGAAACAAAGTATCGAATAACCTTCGCCTTCCAGGAACCACACTGCATTCTGGAAAGATTAGCGTGTCATCTGTTATTATCAATGTATATTCTCTCCCACCCTATCTCAGTTGCTTCCTTTCCGTCCAACGGTGAATCACTATTTGTGACACACTATAAGCTATTCATGCGTTTCTCATCCCTGTCTACTTCCGTTTTCTTCGTTCCATCTAATAAAATAATCTTACTCTATTTTTTTCTAATTTCTTCTCACGAGGTAACTCCTCCAGAACAGCTGCCATACATCGCTCTCATTATTATTATTATTATTATTATTATTATTATTATTACTATAATTACCATTATCATTATTATTATCATTATACAGGGAGTAAAGAAGTACCGAATATATGGGTGAGGAAACGCATACTCTCTGAGATCTGTACACTTATCCATAGTGGCTTAACACAATAGCATCTAGCAGTGTGTGAGGTGGTAATACACATCAAACATGACAATACAGACCATTAAACGTGGGCCTGGAGATGCATAGTTACTGCGATCTGTACACTTGACTATAGGGGAGTTTAACATGTCGTCCATTCGTGACACATGTTGTAGGAGGTGCTCAAAGTGACAACCGTTCAAGGCAATTAATCTCTCTACCCTTCCGAGTAGGCAGTCACGAACTCTCTGAAATACTCTCGGTTTTTGTTGTAAGTACTGGTATGCATTGAGGACCTGAGCCTGTAGTGTCTGGACTTGGTTGACCTGAGTGACATAGACTAATACCTTCAAGTGTCCTCGTAACCAGAATTCTCGGGGATTCCGTGGAATCTGGACGCCAAGGTGTGGAGTCTCTCTCACCAATGCAGCAGTCCTGTAATGTCGTTGTCAGATGTACACGCGCGTGCAGCGCAATCGTGCATGAATCACATCTGTAGTCGTCACTCACATGGTGCGTCCTGTAACATGGTAGGCAATAGGTTAACAATATACTGATGATAACGAGTCCCAATTTAATCTTTAAAGTAGGATATATGGCCCTAGTAATTTATCACCAAGAACGCCTTCCCAAACGTTAATGGAGAAACGAAGTCGATGCCGTCTTTTTACAACTGCACAGGGATTTTTCATCAGCTCACACACACTGGTTGTGAAAGTTCACAACGCCATCTCCTGTGCAACTGACCTCGTCGGTAAATAAGATCTTAGACGAAAAAAATGTAGCTGCAGCGCGCTTCTGCAAGAGTTATTGACAGAACTGCAATCTGCTATGGTTGTCTTCTGTCCTTAGAGCCTGTAAGCGCAGAAGGGGATGCTGATACGGCAAGTATTCATTTAGTGCTGCCCAGACAAGAGGATGACTCACGACTTCTACTGCAGACACTCGCCGGTCAGCAAATGTAGCACGTGGCCTGGCTGAGGCTGTCCGCTTTTCACCTCGTGGGTTACAAGACAACCTGTGTGCTTAAGACGTCATTGTCCCAGGAAGGGGAAACTTTATTGACACATTCCTGGGGTCAGATACATCACATGATCACACTGACAGAACCACAGGCACATAGACACAGGCAACAGAGCATGCACAATGTCGGCACTAGTACAGTGTATATCCACCTTTCGCAGCAATGCAGGCTGCTATTCTCCCATGGAGACGATCGTAGAGATGCTGGATGTAGACCTGTGGAACGGCTTGCCATGCCATTTCCAACTGAGGCGCCAGCGTTCGTGCTGGACGTGCAGACCGCGTGAGACGACGCTTCATCCAGTCCCAAACATGCTCAATGGGGGACAGATCCGGAGATCTTGCTGGCCAGGGTAGTTGACTTACACCTTCTAGAGCACGTTGGGTGGCACGGGATACATGCGGACGTGCATTGTCCTGTTGGAACAGCAAGTTCCCTTGCCGGTCTAGGAATGGTAGAGCAATGGGTTCGATGACGGTTTGGATGTACCGTGCACTATTCAGTGTCCCCTCGACGATCACCAGTGGTGTACGGCCAGTGTAGGAGATCGCTCCCCACACCATGATGCCGGGTGTTGACCCTGTGTGCCTCTGTCGTATGCAGTCCTGATTGTGGCGCTCACCTGCACGGCGCCAAACACGCATACGACCATCATTGGCACCAAGGCAGAAGCGACTCTCATCGCTGAAGACGACACGTCTCCATTCGTCCCTCCATTCACGCCTGTCGCGACACCACTGGAGGCGGGCTGCACGATGTTGGGGCGTGAGCGGAAGACGGCCTAACGGTGTGCGGGACCTTAGCCCAGCTTCATGGAGACGGTTGCGAATGGTCCTCGCCGATATCCCAGGAGCAACAGTGTCCCTAATTTGCTGGGAAGTGGCGGTGCGGTCCCCTACGGCACTGCGTAGGATCCTACGGTCTTGGCGTGCATCCGTGCGTCGCTGCGGTCCAGTCCCAGGTCGACGGGCACGTGCACCTTCCGCCGACCACTGGCGACAACATCGATGTACAGTGGAGACCTCACGCCCCACGTGTTGAGCAATTCGGCGGTACGTCCACCCGGCCTCCCGCATGCCCACTATACGCCCTCGCTCAAAGTCCGTCAACTGCACATACGGTTCACGTGCACGCTGTCGCGGCATGCTACCAGTGTTAAAGACTGCGATGGAGCTCCGTATGCCACGGCAAAGTGGCTGACACTGACGGCGGCGGTGCACAAATGCTGCGCAGCTAGCGCCATTCGACGGTCAACACCGCGGTTCCTGGTGTGTCCGCTGTGCCGTGCGTGTGATCATTGCTTGTACAGCCTTCTCGCAGTGTCCGGAGCAAGTATGGTGGGTCTAACACACCGGTGTCAATGTGTTCTTTTTTGCATTTCCAGGAGTGTATGTGGAAAAGAAAGGACAGTCTACTGAACCATTTGTATATATGACAGTATAAATGTCACAAAAACAGTAAACATAACATTTCAGCCATTTCTGCAAGTATATATGACACAAAGATATATACCCAGCAGTGAAAGTAATTTACGGCACAATAACACACACTGACGAGACTGAAACTGATGTACATAGAATACAACGTAAACAATATAACTGTCTGTAGGTTACCCAATGCTCAGACTGATAACGCAAGAGTTCATCGATACAGAGAGGCAAGTACATTAGTAAACCATGTTGAAGGACCTCCTAGGCAACAACTGCGCCCATACGTTATTTGTTTCTTCGATATTTATCTTGTCTGTCACTTTTTTTAATACCCTGTTTGTTGGTCATGTGCTATATACATTGTAAGGTTTGATTCACTAAGGATGTATTATTATATGTAAGAGTAGACTTGATAACCTTAATCTTTCCAGGTGAAATTAATGCATGAATAAAAACAAAGTTGACTAAAGATATACACAATGAAACAAATGTTTCTTCACAAGTTACAGCATTTTGTTACAGTAATAATACCAGAGTGTTTATACGCAGCCGAATATATGAATTAGACTAAGACACGAGAAACAGAAAACACATAAAAGAAAACGACAAAAATTATAAGAACAGTATTGAGGGTCATTCAAACACAATGGTGAATACAGGAACTGGGGCAATGAAGACCTGTAAAAGAAATTTCAACAATTAAAAGTAACGACGAAGAATTGTAGAATGATTTTTACGGCCATCTGTTTCGAATGAACGTAAATAAGATATGCAAGTGAATTCTTAAACGTGTTAACCGGAAAAAATTCGTAGATACAAGTGGTCCAGAGAAATCACAAGTTGTCACAATAAGGGGAAATTTTGAACAGATAGACGTTTCGAAAGAAGATGTTAGATTCCCACCTGCAGAAAAAAAATGAAAAACAAGAAAAAAAACTTCAGCAAAGTTATAAGAAGTTCGAAAACAATAGTCCGGCTGAATGGAAAGTTATTAGAAAAACCAGAAGGTAAATCTGAAGTAGTCATTTACATGGCCCGCATGAGACACAAGTCGAGTAAAAAATTAAAAAAATGAAGTTACATTAGGCAACGGTTACTGTCCTAATTACGATCACCACTGCAAATTAACTCTGAACTGATGTGACTGTAACGAGGTTTAGTTAAACTCTAACTGAATTTCTGGTAATAGTCGCTCCTATACGTAATAAGAATTTGAAAGAGCTGTATCTGCATTACATTCTTTCTGTGCCGCCTTTCCGATCTACCGCGTGTGTGATGGCTGAGCAGGTGGCTGGGCAGACACAGGAGGCATCCCGTTGCGCACTGGGCGGTAACAGCAACAACCAGCCTATCAGGAAGCATGAACAATGAGAACTCGCCCGTAAGGGCACGGCGCTGGAACCTATCGAGCGACCTCAATTGGCAATTGGCCCAGCGGACCGTTGTCACGGACGTCGTATTGGCTCCAACAATTCAGCCTCCCCCCGCCTGTAGCCCGGTGCGCAGCGGACGCGGTGTGACCGAACACATACCTGAGGTCAAAGACAGCTCCCTCACTGCTCGACTGATTTGAGACTAAAGCGAGCTCGACAGTGCGCAAACACTGATAGCCGAGTGTCAGATAACTAGATTAGATGTGCCGGCGTGCAAGCGATCGACAAACAGTGTGACGTTGCCATTAATGTGCAGCCACTGATCAGTAGCATGTGGCTCCTGGCTCGCTACAGGAGTACATCACTATAGATTTCAATTTATGCCAATTTATTCGCGTACATTTATAGCAGCGTCGATCACAGTCATTATTTCCCACTTCGCTCCATGTTTAGATACATTACAAATTATTTCTGATCTTATATGACAATTGCGGTAACATTCAGCGAAATAGTGCATGAAAAGAACAGCAGATTTCTTAGCGCCATTTTTCAAGGTACACTATGAAAGACGTTAGTAAGCGCACCAGGGAAGAGTGGCGAACTTTTTACACGGATATAACATACGAAGATTAAAATCAGAGTTTTGCGATGGAGATATGTACAACCTAACAGAACCATTTTGGAATGAAATATCAGATCAGCAAACAAAGATTGGTAGCTGGACATGGCACACCTCCATGGAAAGATATTTCTATCGTAAAAAACAGAAATATTACCATTTTGAGGAAATAGACGTACGCCAGTGTATTTTAATCGGCAATCGTTTAATCAGTAAAACGAGCTGATCATCTGCAGATTAACATGATTTTAAGCAACGTATCCACCGATCAACATTATTCAATGAGATATGTAGCCTTCACATACAAGAGAAGTTAATAAAAACCATAGGGAAAACACTGTGTCCTGCAAAACATTGGGTTCTACACAAATCTTTTTACCGTGTAACAGGAATATCTAAAAATGTGTTGTCTATCCATAGTGAGGGACACGTGCTGTGCTGTGGAGGATCGGTATGGTTGAAAATGAACATACTTCGTACGCCGACATCGCAGTGTAGACTCTTTTATAGACGGGTTTCAACAGTCTTATGCTGCCGTCGTCTGATCTTCTGGAACTTACGATAAATTTGCTATGTTACATTACACTCCGCACTTATACATGTCTGACTGCTACGGTCGCAGGTTCGAATCCTGCCTCGGGCATGGGTGTGTGTGATGTCCTTAGGTTAGTTAGGTTTAAGTAGTTCTAAGTTCTAGGGGACTTATAACCTAAGATGTTGAGTCCCATAGTGCTCAGAGCCATTTGAACCAACTTATACATGTCTTGATATAAAACCAGGCGACAAGATACACGCAACAGTAAAATGTACACAAATGATAAAAAGCACACAGTTAAAATCCTCTTATCGTCCATGCAAGTGTGTGGCGAACAGGATTCTCATAAGCAAGCCATACAGCACCATGATGCCGGAATTGTCATAAAATCAGTGACTGTAAAATTGTATCTTATCACTGCCCTGCTACATAACATGTAGCGTGGTACAGTGTTGCAAGCCAATGAGAATCATGTTCGCTACCAGCATGCATGGACGATACGAAAATTTTAAGTGTGTGCTTTTTATCATTTGTGTGCATTTTACCAACCGCGTGTATTTTATGAACTCGACTTTTATCAAGACGTGTATACGTGGAGAGTGCCTTTACGCTTCGACTTCATGTAGTGTTATATGGCAATTTTAAAGCAAGTTCCAGAAGATCAGATGATGGCAGCAGATGACTGTTGAAACCGGTAATTTTGGAGCAATAAAAGTGTCTACAATGCGATCACGGTGTATGAAGTATGTTATTTTTATCCATTGCAAATTGCAGTGATGGAAGCATGTGATGGGAATCATGTTCGCTACCAGCATGCATGGACGATACGAAAATTTTAAGTGTGTGCTTTTTATCATTTGTGTGCATTTTACCAACCGCGTGTATTTTATGAACTCGACTTTTATCAAGACGTGTATACGTGGAGAGTGCCTTTACGCTTCGACTTCATGTAGTGTTATATGGCAATTTTAAAGCAAGTTCCAGAAGATCAGATGATGGCAGCAGATGACTGTTGAAACCGGTAATTTTGGAGCAATAAAAGTGTCTACAATGCGATCACGGTGTATGAAGTATGTTATTTTTATCCATAGCAAATTGCAGTGATGGAAGCATGTGATGGGAATCGGTTTCCATATTGAGTTGTCACAAAAGAAAAAATGTATACAACACACTTAGGGTGAGACATACTTAAAGCTCTCTGCAGTCCATCATGCTGGGGCACTATAATGATGACGAACACGTGTGATGTATTAAGTTAATGGTATTGGCGTAGCGCGGCAGGACTTCTGGTGTAACTCAAGAGGCTGATGCATGAGACTTCGCGGAGTTGACGCGGCTCATAGAATTCTGTCGGTGGCCACTAACTTTATTGCAGTTGTTCTCATTATTAGTCGCAAGGTAACTACCTTCATTTGCAGGTGTACTAACACCCACGCTTATCACGTTACTAACAGTTCTGGTCCTTCATATCATGCAACCCTTGTTGGTCATGTGGCACACTTTTGTGAACCTTTACAGTTCACTGTTAAGTATATTGGAAGTTCTCAGCCTTGGTTAAACATTAATTATGTCTGCCACAAACATGGCTCAACGCATTTGTATAGTTATTACTGGGTGCTCTTTTTTTCATGTTACGGTCGTGGTCTTCAGTCTGAGCACTGGTCTGATGCAACTATTCAAGCTTACCTATCCCCGCAAGTCTCATCATCTCCAGATGACTACCTCAACATCCATCCATATCACCATATTTTCTGTATTCTAGTCTTCGTCATCCTCTTCTCTCCGTTGACAGAGTGACGTTTTATTGCTGCCTAATGATGTCTCCCGCCAACAGATCTCTTCCTTTTGTCAAGTTGGGCAAAAAATTTCTTCTTTTCCCCAACTCCAGACGCTACCTCCTCTGTAGTTATTCTATCTACCATTCTAACCTTCAACATTCTTTTTCACAACCATATTTCAAAATCTTCTATTCTCTTCTTGTCTGAACTACCTATCGTCCACGTTTCGCTTACGCACAAAGCTACATTTCAGAAAAATAGCTTCCAAAAGATATCCTAAAACGTTAACTTTGAAGTTAAGAAATTACTCTCTTTCAGAAATTATTTTCGTGTTATTGTCAGTCTGCATTCTATGTCCTCTCTACTTCGGGGAAAATCAGTTAATTTACTGCCCAAAAGGTATAAACTATATATTAGTTTTGTGTCTCTTTTCCTAACCTAATTCCTTCAGCATCAATTTATTTGATTACATTCGATTACCCTTGTTTTATTTTTGTGGATGTTCTTATAATAACCTCTTTTCAACACACCATCCATTCCATTCCATTGCTGTTACAAGTCTTTTACTGTCTCCGATACAATTACAATGTCATCGGCCAACTTCAAAGTTTTTATTTTTTGTGTCTTAACTTTAATTACTTCTCCGTATTTTCTTGGTTTACTGTACTGCTTGTTAAAGTGAGACACAGATGCAGCACCCACCACAGTAGTACAAGTCGCCCATGTAAACTTCGGGGTTCTTCTGTAGCACCACATTTCAAAGGCTTATATGCTTTCGTTTTCTGAACCGCCTATCATACAAGTTCCAGGTCCTTACAAGGCTACACTTAAAAATAAAATCTTCTGAAAACATTACGTATCATGTAAATTTCTATCCGAAGACGAGAGATTTTCCTTTCCCACAAATGCTTTTCTTTCTGTTGCCAATTTGCGCTTTGTATCCTCTCTGCTTCTGCTGCCCAAATATCAATACCCATCTACTACTTTTAATGCCTCATTTCCTAATCATATTCTCTCAAAATCGGTTTGATGGTCGATCAGCCGGCTGGAGTGGCTGAGCGGTTCCAGGCGTTAAGTCCGGAACCGCGCGACCGCTACGGTCGCAGGTTCGAATCCTGCCTCGGGCATGGGTCTATGTGATGTCCTTAGGTTCGTTAGGTTTAAGTAGTTCTAGGTTCTAGGGGCTGCTGACCTCAGAAGTGAAGTCCCATAGTGCTCAGAGCCATTTGAACCATTTTTTGATGGTCGATCCGTTGTAGAATTTTGGAACATGTCTTATGCTCGAGTACGGTCACATTTCTGGCGATTCAGAATCTCGTCTGTAGGATTCAATGTGTTTTCCGGAAACAAAGATCGTGTGAAACACAGCTCGCTGCGTTGGTTGGTTACTACTAGAATATTGTTTGTCAGTCTGTAATCCGCACCAGATAGAGGAAATAGAGATCTCCAAACGATCAATGTGTTTCGAGACAGGTTCATTTAGAATATGCGGAAGTGTCAAGGAGATGGTCAGCTAACTTCAGTTGCAGACGGTACAAGAGAGTCGTTGTGCATCACGCTGAGATTTACTTTTAACAGTTACAAGAGTGTATATCGCTAGAAAAGACCGCTAATGTGCTTTTCCTGTTTCTAGCTCGTGAAAATACCATGAAGATGAACTTAGAAGGATTCGAACACACTCGAAGGCCTATCGGAAATCCTTCTTGCAAAGATGGGATGTGACAGTGGCACAGAAAGTACACTCCGCCACACACTGACGGAGTTGATGAAGATGAACCCAGACTGATCTTCCGGACGTCGACTTCTACCAGAGTTTCTAGTCTTCTGTATGTAATTCAAACAATGGATATTTAAAAACCCACCGGCATTTGCCTTTGCAATTATTACAGTTAAATAATTAGTTTTCATGTTTCAGGGTATTTACGGACTATTTCCCCTAGAGCTCTTGGGATTCATATAACTCATTCTCTTCCCTGTAAAGGACTATTTTCACCTTGTCATGCATGCTTCTACAGCATTCCACTTGTCCTCTAACCACCCCGGCTTAGATATTTTCCAGTCTCTAGCACATTTTTAGGAAGTCTTTATTCCCTTTCGCTTCCTTCATTTGCTGCATTTATATACTTCTTCCGTACGTCAGTTACATTAGATATGTCGTGTATTACCCATGGGTCTGTACTAGGCCTTGTCTTTTGGTCCTTCTGATCATCTGCTGCCTTGACTATTAAATCTCTCAACACTACTCATTAAACGATTATTGTATTCCTTTCATCTGTTTCAGTCAATCGTATCTCAGCGCTCCCGTTGTAACAGTCAACAGCTTCTTGTATTTTCAATTTATCTACATCACCTTTCTCGGATTTGCTCAATTTTAATCTGTAGTTCATAGCTAATGCATGGTAGTTAATGTCCACATCTGACCCTTCAATTGTCTTGCAATTTAAAATCAGGTTGCTGATCTGTGTCTTACCATTATACAAGGTGAAGAAAAATTCCTGCACTCGGGCTTCGCAAAGCGATTCCTTACATACTACCAATACAAAAATGTGTACACAAAATTTCGTCCATCGCATATTTCCGGCAGTAAATGTACGTTAAAGATTGGCACTCTGGCAACACTGTAATCACAAGGAAGGTAAGTATCACCGCCAGAAAGTAGCCTGAGTGTTGTGCACTTGATGCAGAAGCTAGTGCTTTGGGTTAGCATGCAGAAGGTCGAGGGTCCGACTCTGGGTCAAGGCGTATTTGTTTTTATTTGCCAGTTTAATTCTGTCAGATAATATTGTTGTATACACCGCTTCTTAAGCGACACGTATCCGAAATTTTCATATTACAGTTTCTGGTAACGGTGATCACAACACAAACGTGGTCAGACAAGTCAGAAATAGACATCTGAAGCAAATGAGCTGCCGTGGGGCAGAATAATTACAAAAACAACATCAATTTCGAGATGCTAACGATGACAATCATTGTTAAACAACTCAACATCTACTAGTCGTTTATACTACATGCAGCTCCAGAGTGTCACCAAGTTAATGAAAAGTCAGGCGATCTTGTGACGGACATCGACGGATATACCCTACTACTACACGTTGGTGGTCGGAATGTACAACGTGCATTGATTACGTTGGGGCACGAATACTCACAGTGAAGACGGCAGACTTTAAACTTCTGTTTTACGATATTATGAGAATGTACCAACCAGGCCCCTCTCCTGAACGAAAGGTGATGGCACAACGAGCCATGGTCAGAACGATTACTATTACACGTTATCATCACAAAGGAGCAGCAGTCCACACTATGACAGTATGTTGGGCCGCGGGAGAACGTCCATTGATGCACTATGTCATTATTAACGTAAGTGGCGCGGCAGAGCCCCAATACATATCACTGGCAAAGAACATGGCGCACATCTGACGACCAAAACAACACAGTAAATGTCTTCGTCGTCATTATACCCGTTTAAACATCGGCCCTACAAGACGGTACTTACACACTCTTTGGGACGCTCGAACAAGAGTCTGAGGCCATAGTACTGGAAGAAATTAACGACGACGAAACAGTAGAAGCTATAGGCAATGAGGCGATCAATAAGACGCCGTGATCAGACGGATCACCCTCAGAGTTCTATCGGACCATTTGTAAGTAGGCTGTTTAGGTTTTTATATTGGTAACGCCACGTAGCGCTCTGTATGAAAATCACTGGCTGTGCTGTGTGTAGTCTGTGGCTGGTTTTCATTGTTGTTGGCTATTGTAGTGTTGGGCTGTTGGCTGTTAACAGCGCGTAGCGTTGCGCAGTTGGAGGTGAGCCGCCAGCAGTGGTGGATGTGGGGATGTGAGATGGCGCGTTTTTGAGAGCGGATGATCTGGACGTGTGTCCATCAGAAACAGTACATTTTTAAGAATGGATGTCATGAACTGCTATATATATATTATCAATTTTTAACACTATTCAGGTAAATACATTGTTTGTTCTCTATCAAAACCTTTCATTTGCTAACTATGCCTATCAGTAGTGAGTGCCTTCAGTAGTTTGAATCTTTTATTTAGCTGACAGTAGTGGCACTCGCTGTATTGCAGTAGTTCAAGTAACGAAGATTTTTGTGAGGTAAGTGATTTGTCAAACGTATAGGTTAATGTTAGTCAGGGCCATTCTTTTGCAGGGATTACTGATAGTCAGATTGCGTTGCTCCAAAAATATTGTGTGTCAGTTTAAGCACATTCTTGTACAATTTTTCTAAGGGGACGTTACATATGTCGACCCTTAGCCAAGGATACCTCACTGGAATCTTCTGATTTTATCTTGTAGTTTGTGTAATTAGTGTAGCTATTGGTTATTGCTAGCGCGTAATTATAGAGAGAAATTCCTTTGTAGTTGGAGTTTTTCATTGTCGTACAGTAAAACACTTGTGGCATGCATGTAGATTTGCACCAAGTATTTCGCAGCTGCGCTTGCAATTAACTAGATATTATTTTCAGTGCTATGATAATGTGTTTTCTTATTTTGCTCTTCAAATTGTGCTTTTCTGTGTTGTCGTGTGAAATATTGTGACAATAATGGCGTGTGAAAAACGTAATACTAGGCTCCGAAGTAAACTGAGAAATGACAGTGAAGACGAAAGCGGTGTGTCAGCGCCACCGTGTAGTGAATTAACTAATGTTCAAACTAGTAATTTGGTAATTGTGCATAGGGAAATGGAGCGGGCGGCAAATAATGGTGTAGACAGTGAAACAAGTAGTGAACAGGGAAGCATTATCGATCCATCGGTCGGCAACAGCTCGCCTCAGGAATCCGAAATGACGGAACACAATATTGCAAATACTGTTGACTCAAGTTTTGGGTCCTCACCGTTTTCTCAAATAAGTCAAGACACATTTTCTGCTCGTCAAAATGTGAATGTTGCCGGTGCAAATGCACTGCCGAAAAGCGTAGAGGAACAGATTCCAGACACTAATACATTATTATTGCAATTAATGCAGCAAATGAAACAAAATCAGAGACAAACACAGCAACAGTTAGACACAATGGAACAAAATTTTCGAAAGTTAGACACAATGGAACAAAATCAGAGACAAACACAGCAAAAGCTTCAAAAGTTAGACACAATGGAACAAAATGTTCAAAAGTTAGACACCACGCTTGAACACGTGAAGATTTAACTACTGAGTTACATAAAATAGAAGCGAAATGTCAAAAAGTCTGTAATGACGTAAAAACACAAATTTGTGAGCATTTTCAACCTATTTTCTTGCGTCATGAAAATGCATTACAGAATCACGAAGCAGCCATAAAGGATCTGCAAACTATTGTTCAAGAAAATCACGACACCTTGCAAGCTAAAATTGACTCAGTTGCATCTACCGATTCGGTTACGCAACTTTCAAAAACTCAGGAAAACGTAAAGGACACAGTAGATACTCTGAAAATTGGTTCAGAAAGACACATGGAGGAAATTAGTTCATTGTCAGAGAAAGTAGTTGAACTTTCGGATCAGCTAAATAATTTATCTACGAAGGCAGATGATAATCTGAATGACACAAAACCGGTAATCTTTAATGACACAGAAGAGTGCGAACAAATTAGGAAGTTCAAACAAAATCAGAATCAAATTAATACCCAACACCAAAGAGAAATCCGGGAAATACAAGATCAGTTAACACAGGTAATACAAGAATTACATATTTTAGAGGACACTCCAGTACAGGAATAGGGACATATGAATACGGAATAGCCACTAAATAATAGCACAGCGCATTTCGTAAATTATGAAAGAAATTCGCAAGGTGCACCGAATTTAGAAACAACGTAACAATGACCAACATGCGACTCGCTGACACGATGATTTTGGCTATAAGCTGTTCATTACTACACGCAAATTCAAAACATTTAAGAATTCTGGCAACGACATTCATCCACAAGCGTGGCTTCATCAATTCTCTCATTGTTTCCCCCCCAACTGGTCATTAGAGCACAACTTAGAATTTATGTGTGGCTATTTAGTGAATGAACCAGCCGTAAGAATGCGATCGGTCATTCACGATTGCCACAGTGAAGGAGAATTTTATCATGCCTTCCTCTCAGCATATTGGTCTCAAGCTACACAAGACCGAGTAAAACATAGCATCATGATGATGAAACATTTCGAACAATCTGAATTTTCCAGTTTTGTGAAATATTTTGAAGACATGTTGCACAAGAATCAGTACCTGTCAAACCCATACAGCCCCTCAAAACTCATCCGCATTTGCTTAATCAAATCACCTGAACATTTACGACACGTTATTTTGGCAGGACGTTGCAAAGACGACATTGAAGCCTTTCAGGGACTCTTACAAGAATTAGAAATTGACACTGACAATCGCGGAACACGAAAACAGGAAAACAACAATTACATGTCACATCCGTTGCAATTCCGCGATGAAAGAAATAGTAACTGGAAACGACAAGGCTATTCTCACAACACAAATCGTGAACAAAAACAGACATCACCCGTATGACAACCGTTGGCAGAGTAGTAATAATTACAGGGAAAGATCACCGCTCCGCGGTAGTGACTATCACAGAGACAATCCGAGAAACAGACAATATGGGAACCAAAATAATTATTATCAAGGGAGACAGAATAACTTTAGACGCAACGGTCCAGCGCGCAGTTACGATTCATGGAGAAATTCTCCACCATGTGACCGACAAGAAAGAAACTATGGAATCTACCAACATGATGACAGACGATATGATCGTAACGACAGACCTGAATTGCATTAGAACTGGCGGGATTCAAACAAGGCAGGGCACTCACGACAAGGTGAATTTGTAGAAGTTAGGTCTCCAAATCCCAATAACGACGAGCGCCAACAAAGAGACCATAGGCAATAACTCACACCGCTGGCAGCCACAAAACGTATTTATAAAACTGACAACGCAGCTGCTGTAGCTTGTAATTACGTAAAGATGGAAGACATTAGGGACATCTTACTCCAGGAACACGACGTAAAACATAACAACATTGCATATCCTGTGATTCAAATTACAGTAAGTGACGTACAATTTACTGCAGTACTTGACTCTGGCAGTTACATTTCAGTAATTAGTGAAACAGCCCTTAGCAAATGCAACAAATCGAACGATTGCCCCACACTTCCGTTATGTAAGATTAAATTACAAGGTGCGATCGTTGGAAAAAGTGTAGATGTACGCCAACAAATCAACTTAGAATTCTTTTGTCAAAGCCACAGCTTCTCTATGAACTTTCTTATTGTTCCATTATAGTCGACAGAAATTATATTGGGAGTAGACTTTTTGAATGAATACAAAGCAATCTTAAACTTTCACGATGCTGAAATAAGTTTAGAGAAAGAAGGTACGTCAATAGCTTTGAAATTTGAAGATTGGCTCTCAAACCATGACGAGGAAAATATCGGCTTTACCTTCTGTTAGACAACAGTTCGGAATTTTCTACGGAACTAGACACTAACAACCACTCTGCAAGTACTGACAGGGATGATATCGACGACATATTTGAAACTAATGAGTTAATTCAGAATAAAATCCAAACAATTGAGAATTGTTATGACACTGATAGGCAGGACCTTTTTGAGATTTTTCAAGCATATTCCCCCGTTTTTACTGACAAAGCAGGAACAATCAAGGGATTTCAATACCAATTTCGTGTTCGTGAGCATACTAAATTTTGTGTTAGACCATACGTAATTCCAGCACACTATAGGGACCGTGTTGAAACAGAAATACAATCTATGCTTGACGAGGGCATTATTGAGCCTGCAGTAAGCTCACCCTCGTGAGGATACTAAATTTTGTGTTAGACCATACGTAATTCCAGCACATTATAGGGACCGTGTTAAAACAGAAATACACTCCTGGAAATTGAAATAAGAACACCGTGAATTCATTGTCCCAGGAAGGGGAAACTTTATTGACACATTCCTGGGGTCAGATACATCACATGATCACACTGACAGAACCACAGGCACATAGACACAGGCAACAGAGCATGCACAATGTCGGCACTAGTACAGTGTATATCCACCTTTCGCAGCAATGCAGGCTGCTATTCTCCCATGGAGACGATCGTAGAGATGCTGGATGTAGTCCTGTGGAACGGCTTGCCATGCCATTTCCACCTGGCGCCTCAGTTGGACCAGCGTTCGTGCTGGACGTGCAGACCGCGTGAGACGACGCTTCATCCAGTCCCAAACATGCTCAAGGGGGGACAGATCCGGAGATCTTGCTGGCCAGGGTACTAGACTTACACCTTCTAGAGCACGTTGGGTGGCACGGGATACATGCGGACGTGCATTGTCCTGTTGGAACAGCAAGTTCCCTTGCCGGTCTAGGAATGGTAGAACGATGGGTTCGATGACGGTTTGGATGTACCGTGCACTATTCAGTGTCCCCTCGACGATCACCAGTGGTGTACGGCCAGTGTAGAAGATGGCTCCCCACACCATGATGCCGGGTGTTGGCCCTGTGTGCCTCGGTCGTATGCAGTCCTGATTGTGGCGCTCACCTGCACGGCGCCAAACACGCATACGACCATCATTGGCACCAAGGCAGAAGCGACTCTCATCGCTGAAGACGACACGTCTCCATTCGTCCCTCCATTCACGCCTGTCGCGACACCACTGGAGGCGGGCTGCACGATGTTGGGGCGTGAGCGGAAGACGGCCTAACGGTGTGCGGGACCGTAGCCCAGCTTCATGGAGACGGTTGCGAATGGTCCTCGCCGACACCCCAGGAGCAACAGTGTCCCTAATTTGCTGGGAAGTGGCGGTGCGGTCCCCTACGGCACTGCGTAGGATCCTACGGTCTTGGCGTGCATCCGTGCGTCGCTGCGGTCCGGTCCCAGGTCGACGGGCACGTGCACCTTCCGCCGACCACTGGCGACAACATCGATGTACTGTGGAGACCTCACGCCCCACGTGTTGAGCAATTCGGCGGTACTCCACCCGGCCTCCCGCATGCCCACTATACGCCCTCGCTCAAAGTCCGTCAACTGCACATACGGTTCACGTGGACGCTGTCGCGGCATGCTACCAGTGTTAAAGACTGCGATGGAGCTCCGTATGCCACGGCAAACTGGCTGACACTGATGGCGGCGGTGCACAAATGCTGCGCAGCTATCGCCATTCGACGGCCAACACCGCGGTTCCTGGTGTGTCCGCTGTGCCGTGCGTGTGATAATTGCTTGTACAACCCTCTCGCAGTGTCCGGAGCAAGTATGGTGGGTCTGACACACCGGTGTCAATGTGTTCTTTTTTCCATTTCCAGGAGTGTACACTCTATGCTTGACGAGGGCATTATTGAGCCTGCAGTACGCTCATACAACAATCCATTACACGTTGTTGAGAAGAAAAATGGATCGATCAGGCTTGTCTTAGATTCGAGACAAATCAATACTATCATTATTTCTGAAACAGACAGGCTGCAAACGATGGAAGAACTTCTTCAAAATTTTAATGGTGTAAAAGTGTTGTCTTCTATTGATCTCAGATCCAGCTTTCATCAGATCGAACTTCATCCAGAATGTAGAAAATACACAGCTTTTCCTTATTTCGGCGTTTGTTATCAATTTCAGAAACTTCCTTTTGGTTTGAACATTTCTTCGGCAGCATTCATTCGCGGGCTAAATTTCATATTACCTGAGTTCTTAAAACGTCACATCACCTTATGTGTGGACGATATTCTGATAGCAAAAGCCTCATGGGAACAACATAATCGCATCCTCAACAGTTTGTTGCGTATTTTTGCAGAATCTGGAATTACAGTTAACTTGGAAAAGTCTGAATTCGGTAGGTCAAAGGTGAGGTTTGTGGGATATATTATTTCTTCTGAAGGTATTCTGCCGGATCCTGAAAAGTTAGAAGCAGTCTGAGCCATTCCAGTTCCATCCACAAAAAAACAAGTCCGCAGTTTTCTAGGTCTCGTAAATTTTTACCGTCGTTTTCTGAATATGCAAATTCTAGTTACACCAAAACTTTGTTCTCTCATTGGAAAAAATACGGTTGGGAACTGGGACGAACAAGCACAGTTGGAATTCAATTCTTTGAAAGAATCGCTACTTAATGCGCCAATACTAGCTCATCAAGATCTGTCACAAGATTTCTGCCTTAGCACGGATTCTTCTAAAGTCGATCTTGATGATGATGATGTTTGGTTTGTGGGGCGCTCAACTGCGTGGTTATCAGCGCCCGTACAATTTCCCAACCTTTGCTCAGTCCAATTTCGCCACTTTCCTGGGTGATGATGAAATGATGAGGACAACACAAACACCCAGTCATCTCGAGGCAGGTGAAAATCCCTGACCCCGCCGGGAATCGAACCCGGGACCCCGTGCTCGGGAAGCGAGAACGCTACCGCGAGACCACGAGCGGCGGACTAAAGTCGATCTTGGTGCCCATTTATTTCAAGAAGCCATAGAAAATGACACTACTGTTCAGAAAACCATTGCTTTTGCTAGCCGAGTGCTAACAAAATCTGAAAAAAAATTATTCTGTTACTGAATTAGAAGCTTTAGCTATCGTTCGGGCATTTAACAAATTCCGTTTCTTTCTTTCTGGCAAGCACGTTAAAGTATACAGTGATCATCGTGCATTTCAATTTCTTATGTCTTCAAAATTAAATCATGACAGATTAAAACGTTGGGCATTGTTTCTGCAAGAATTCCACTTCACAATAGTCTACATTCCCGGCAAGGAGAACATTGTTGCGGACGCACTGTCACGCGCACCAGCTGGGCTTGAGAAAAGTAACACAGAAGGCAACCTCGAGGAAAATTTCAGTATTCTTTACATTCAGAAAGTCGCCTTTGAAAACTTCATCACCATATCTTTAAAGGACATTGCTCATGAAGAAGATAAAGATCCGATTTGGAAAGACATCGAAAGTAAATGGCATGAAAAGACGCACACTTAGATTCGGCATTATTATCTGGTTAGAAACAACATACTCTTCAAACGCTGCACTGTTGATGACAAGCTATGGGTACTTTGCATTCCAGACGATTTTGTTAATAAGCTCATTTGGTACATTCATTTCAGCCACGCCCATTTTGGTCCACGAAAATGTTATCATATTCTTCGAACGACTTGTTATTTTAACAATATGGAAAAGAGAATTCGAAGAGTCTTGTCTATTTGTAAACTTTGTCAAAAGGCGAAACCATCTACTATCTCACATCGTGCTCCTTTGTTTCCTATCATTCCTTCTAAATTAAAAGAATTTGCTGCTGTTGGTCTCTTGGGACCCCTTGTCAGAACATCGAATGGATTTTCGTACGTTTTAGTCGCTGTTGAACTTACTTCAAAATTTGTTTCTTTCACTCCGTTACGTAAAGCCACTGGACGGTCTGTATCCAACGCCTTTGTTAAAAATTTCTTACGTGAAGTTGGACACGTTAGTAAAGTCATTTCAGATAACGGACCGCAATTCAGATCTGCTGTTTGGTCACGCATGCTTCGGAATCATAAAATCAAACCTGTTTTTATTTCATTGTATTCACCACATTGTAACCCGTCTGAACGGATTATGAAAGAAATCAATAAGCTTTGCAGACTTTATTGTCACAGAAAGCATCAGCATTGGGACAGATATTTACACTTATAACAAAATGTGCTGAACGAAATGCCTCATGACTCCACTGCTTTACCACCTACACTTGTACTGAAGGATGAAGAACCACCGAACAGAGTCAGAGAGCTTGTACCTTTCCCGAATACACGTAAACTTCGACACAAAGACATAATTGATTTGGATATTAAAAATATAAAATCTGCAGCAGACAAAAGAAAAAAACTAGACGGTAAAGCAAATACAAAGAAATTATATATTGGTCAGAGAGTTCTCATTAAAGCTCATTCATTGTCACATGAGAAGAAACACTTGAGCCACAATTTTTTTCTGATTTACAATGGACCTTACAGAATCCGACGTATACCACATGATAATTGCGTTGAAGTTGAAACTCTGCTACTAGGAAGAGTAAAGGATTGCGCCACATTTCACATGTAAAACCGTTTATTGAGAGATAATCTGTTTTTTTTTTAAATTTAGTCTTTACTATAAAATTTTTCACTTCACATTACTAGTACTCTTTGTAACACTTAGAAACTGTTAAATGTAACTATATTTTAAAATAAACTATCCGGTCTATAACCTAGGGAACATATTTAGACATTAATTACGAATGCATTGTTATAGTGAACAGACGACAGAGTGTTGTTATTTGTACATTCTTGCTTGTTAGTTGCATGATTACCTAACGACTATAAGGCTTACATACTTAGAACATATTCTGCTAATGAGACTTTAATGCAACATTTTGGTTTACTTGAAAAGATATTCTTTTTTTGAAGTACTTTCTGTGAGATTAAAGATGACTTAGTATTTGGTTTCTTTGACAGCTACACGATTATATCATGACGCTACTAATCTGTGACACAATTTACATTGTTGCTTCTGCGGTGTATCTGTTTTATATCTGCACAGTTTTTCTGTATTATTCTGGAAAGTAAAACATGTTTTAGTAGTAACTTTTGTGGTATAGCTACAATGAGACAGCCTTTTTCGTAGCACAACAATACGTTACATTATAGTACTTTCTTGATCACGGTAAGGTACGTAATAACTACGATATCTGTGCGCAAAGCATTTCACTTTCGTTTATGATGAGGTAAGAACATTGACTTCAGCAGAACTTTGCTTACAGAGGACGATAACTACGACAGTTCCACAGAATTATCTTACAGCAAGACGCACATTTAGCGCTACAGGACACGCATTTGAGTGGTTAATTTTGTACTTAAACCATTTATTTTTCAAGAATTTTGAATTACAAAGAAAGTTTTCCGTGATACATTTCATTCCATTGCTGTAATCTGTAACACCTGAGGGTATAATTACATTAATCCTCAGGTGGGTACACGCTTACTTTGTGTACCATGTGTGTGGCAAGCACAAGGAGCCCTAGCTAATATGGTATTTGATTACACAACTTTACACATCGGTACCATATTTCTCTAACACATAAATTACACAGCTATCTGATTATTTAACAGAGAAACAAACATTTTTTTACTACGTCAGTGACAGATGTTTACACAATTACACAGTTGGATAACTTCTCACTTATGAAATTGTATTTTGTCTGTAATTTGTGAACATTTGATATTTTTTCAGAACCATTGTGATATTATGAGAGCTTTGAATGATGTATTTGGTATGGGATAATGCTTTTTAAAGTACGTTTGAGGTAGTTGACACTACTGAAATGAGCAGAGAATTTTCTTTAGGTTTTGATATTATTGGAGGAAGCTACAACGATTTTGAGATTCGACTGAGGTGTTATGGTATTATTATTATGACGATGATGTGTATTTTGCTGTTGAGGTATGTTTATGATCAATAAGCTGATGCTATATGAGGAATTTGATTATGCTACTTATTTATTATGATGAAATATTGAAGAAGTGTTGACGAATATGTATATGTGTAATAAGGTAAGGAATAATGAGTAGTGGTTAGGGACTCTGACTTGTTAAAAAGGATGTTGGAAACCAAGAATCGTACTTTAAGAGTTATGAAATGTGTGTAAATCCGTGAATGTATCACAATGCTGGCGAAAATTTTTGGACACTGTTATATTTATAGGATTTTATTTTCTACACATTTGTAACGCAAATTCTCAACTTGTGAAAATATTTTTATATGAGACTGTCACTGTAGCGGAAACTGATGTCGTAAATATTTCAGTAAGGAAGGTAGGTGAACCTGACATAATGCGTTTTGGGCGCCCAGCTGAGAGATAATCGTCTGACAAAAGAAAGCCATTAGGTGGAGAAAAAAGAAACAGGCCATTATCCTTGCTATTGACATTTCTTTGTCGAAAGCATCGCAAGTACGACACGCTCAAACTTGAAAACATATGATTACACTGTGGAGCTCTTAATTTATGATATTTACTAAAATGCCTAATGAAATGATTAGAAACATTTTACATCTATTGTCTTTGTAGTTGAGAGATTGCTCGTTTTGTTTAATATCTAGTTTCTATCTGCACTGCAGCATTTGTTAAAATAAAATTTAATAGATGTACTAATATAGTTATTTTATGCCTACAGATCCAGTAAATAATAATTTACTGATGTACTTCCAAGAAAACGAGGGAACATAAATAGACATTTCCCTTCACAAGAATTGCATAAATAATTTTTTTACGATTTGGTAACTTGTCTACTAGAGTAAGTTCTCGTGATGCTTCACTTATGCGTTAAGATGTGACACAGGTATTAAACATGGCCATTTTTACTGTAATATTTTTTCTGCTTGAGCTTTGTCATGTTTAGATATAAGTTATTACATTTACTGCTGCTAGCTTTGCCAATTTGCATTTTTTTCATTGCTGTTTGTGTTAATTGTTTTGTTGCTCCATTGCCTCATCCCTTAATTAATGCACTGGAGGTCAGTAGATTTAAGTTAGCTTAAGATGGGGTAGGCTATATAAGAGAACGAGTTATGATGAATTGGAAGAAATGCATTGAGAAGCTATAAGAAAATGGTTTGGCCAAAAAAGGATTTTGAAAGAGGATGAATAGAATACAGAAAGCGAGGTTAGCTAGGACTTTTTGGGAATAATGATGAACGAAGGGAGATCTCCATGCAAAATACTGCAGTAAAACAAACCCTGTCCTTTCCTTTTGTGTTGTCCCTCTATGTGTTTGTGTACCCTTGTCTAATTGTGTTCTTCCTGTCTTTATGTGTTTAGTTAATAAGATTTATGTTGTAGAATTTTTCTAGTACTAAGCTACATTCACTATGATGAGGAATACTGTTATCCTCAATTATAATGTGCATTTATAATATGTCATTTACTTTGTAAAGATGTTTACACATTATTAATTCTGTTCTGTTTCAATTCTCATGTGTGAAATTAATGTTTCGAAAACTATTCTCATTATTTTATTTATTTGATTATGTCATAATTCCTGTGACACTGGTGTATACGTTATTTCGATTCTTTTGTAAATCCTGTGCTACTACAAATGTTACCTGTACTGTTATGTTCTTTAATGATGTATTTTGTACCTTTGTAATTGTATTCTTATTTTGTAAATTTATGATTGTATAGACACCAGTTCTTCAAATTAAGTATCATTTCACTGCACACGTTTCTGTTGGTCATAGTATATGCACAATATGTGGAAAAAAGAGGACTGTTAGTGCTCCCACGTGTGTTGATAATTCAGCAAGGGACTCGTTAACAGCATTGCTGGTTCTAAGGACAATTCCAAAAACTTTGTGAGTGCACAAGTGGTGGTTTATGGACTTGCTATATTCTCTGCAAGACTCTTCGATGGTGATTGTGCACCTGCACAGCCGCAACAGATGGCTGCTGGCCGTCTCTACAAGGACTACAGTGGGTCTGCACCTTTGATGACACACCAATACCATTATTTCTACAAGGACTGAAGTGGGTCTGCACCTTTGATGACCCACCAATACCATTATTTCTACAAGGACTGCAGTGGGTCAGCACCTCTGGTGGCCCACCAATACCATACTCTCTACCAAGACTACAGTGGGTCTGCTCTATGATGACCTACCTACCAATATTCTTCAAAACTTCGAATAACACTGCTGTTGGTTTGCTGTGTTGTGGCCCATTACCTGTCTGCATGTCAAGAGTCAGCATTGTCTTTCCATTGGAAGGACAACACTACTTCTTCAACACTGCATGAAAATCCACTACTTCCGTGTGCATTTTCTTTTACAGCTTAGACTTTGAGAAAAACACTGCAATTTCACTGTGATGAACGATCAGGACTGTCTTTATGGACTGTGAGAAAATTTTAGCTTTTGACCAACATTGTATCAATAAGTGTGTGCATTTGATTTCTTTGTTACTGTAATTGTGAAAAAATTTTAACAAATATGTATTGGCCAGTGCCTAAAACAATTTGTTAAATTTTTGGTGGGGAGCATGGGGGCTATGTAAGTAGGCTGTTTAGGTTTTCTTATTGGTAACGCCACGTAGCGCTCTGTATGAAAATCACTGGCTGTGCTGTGTGCAGTCAGTGGCTGGTTTGCATTGTTGTTGTCTATTGTAGCGTTGGGCTGTTGACTGTTAACAGCGCGTAGCGTTGCGCAGTTGGAGGTGAGCCGCCAGCAGTGGTGGATGTGGGGAAGTGAGATGGCGCATTTTTGAGAGCGGACGATCTGGACGTGTGTCCATCAGAAACAGTACATTTTTAAGAATGGATGTCATGAACTGCTATATATATATATATATATATATATATATATATATATATATATATATATATATATTATCAATTTTGAACACTATTAAGGTAAATACATTGTTTGTTCTCTATCAAAATCTTTCATTTACTAACTATGCCTATCAGTAGTTAGTGCCTTCAGTAGTTTGAATCTTTTATTTAGCTGGCAGTAGTGGCGCTCGCTGTATTGCAGTAGTTCAAGTAACGAAGATTTTTGTGTGGTAAGTGATTTGTGAAACGTATAGGTTAATGTTAGTCAGGGCCATTCTTTTGTAGGGATTACTGAAAGTCAGATTGCATTGCGCCAAAAATATTGTGTGTCAGTTTAAGCACAGTCTTGTACAATTTTTCTAAGGGGACTTTTCACATTCAACACTTTGTGTCTCCCTGTTGGTCTGAAATCTGTCGCAGATTAATGTCTCTCGATGTACCATTTTCCGCCTGCCTTTCTAGAGGGGCTGATCACCCTATACCAAAACCTTCAGCTGGCACATGAGTTAGAAACTACCGCCCACTTACATTACTTAACTGTGACTTTTTATATTTTTACCAGATTGACGGCGGCACGGCTTACAAGAATACGCCATCGCGCGATGTTACTTGACTAGACATTCCTAGGAGGTAATAGCAATATGCAGACGGCACTCGGCGAATACCGTTATTCGTTCGCACTGGCGAAAGCATGTCAACTACGCAGAGCTTTGATATCCATAGACTTCGACCGAGTCTTTGAAAGGATCAGTGTAGTGATGACACTACATAGTCATGATGATGTGGTTACTACACGGAGCCACGTCTAAAACGCGTATTAATGACCGATTTGTGAGACTCCTTACTATTACGAGATCGGTGTGACAACGTTGTCCCTTATCCACGATCATATATTCGCTGGCCCTTGAACCACTTCTCAGGGGACTTCGCCAACTCTTCACAGGACTTACGGCACGGGGCCACACTTTTTCGTGGAAGGCGAATGTAGACGACTTATTAATGGTGGTGCTGACTGGCAACGATACAAGTGCGGCGTTGGACTGGGTCAATAGATGTGGTGCTGTTAGGGGTAGTTGTATGAACGTAGACAAATCGGTCGCCTTAATATTGGTACTGGACTACTTGCAGACTGCGTTGCACACTGCCTGATACTGGAGAGTATAAAATGTTTCGGTATCGTCTTTACAAATGACGAGAGACGAATGGCGTCGATCTACGTTAAGAGGTTGCTCCCAGCTGTCTGGAGTAGTGTCAGAGCGAGCAGATTGCGCGTCCTTGACATGATTCAACGGCTCGCCTACGTAAATACCTAATTGATGCCGCGTATCCTCCACTACGCACAGATTCATCAGATGTCGAAGACTATCGCTCGACGCATACTAACAGCATTTGGATACTTCGTCAGAGCGGGATTGCTCTTCAAGATCCAATATTATTCCCTGAACCTACCCATTGGTAGAGGAGGCGTCGGGCTCGTACACGTTCACGATAGTATTCTGGCCCTTTATCTCAGTGTCATGTTGAAAATGTGGGATAGACAACATCCGAGGGCGTAGGGATTCTTTTTAGGCGAACTAGCACCAGCTTCTCTAATTGCGCCGTTGATGGTGCAGAACATTTCCCAACTATTTCATCATATCAGAGATCTTTTTCTTGGATATAGCTACGTTATGACAGATCTTCCGGCCAACAGACCGCCGACAGCCCGCGACACTATCGCATAAGAGAAGGCGACCCGCCTGCCCTGTGGAAGCACAGCACCCCACGATCCACTAGCCTGTAATATGGCGGAATGTTCACCATACCACTCTTGACACAGAAACACGAACTACGTGCTACCTGGTAGGTAATGGTAAACGAGTCATCGGAGCCCGCTTCCACGCCATCGATATGCTGAACTCCCTGTTACTTCAAGCGTGTCAGGCTGGAGGAGGCCCTCTGCGGATTTGTGGTGTCTAGTGACGACGATGATCCACTTCCTTCTCCGTGTAGGACAACAAGCCATAGACTCTACGACTGTTCTGTTGCCGGACAGGACTTACTACCCACGAGCCAAGACGAACGCGGTGATGTGCGTACGAGGCAAGCGGTGCATTACCTGTTTCGCTACGGCCGGAAGAATGTGCTGGACTTCTGGAATTAACCTGCATGAGCGACATACAGCGATTGGGTACAACCCGAAATACCAATAATGTTTTTCTAATTTCCCACGCAGTTGGAATGTCCCGGGTATTAGAAGCTGATATTGAACACGATAAAGAGGCATACACTGACCATGACGAAACGGTTATCTCCTTCAGTTCTACGAGGCTCTAACGCCAGCGAGTACCGCTCTTATATTAACCCACCAGCGACATTTTCTTTTCTCCTCTCTTATTATTCGAGAAAACGTATCATTCTCTTAGTGAAGAGCGACCGGTGGCTGATATCGCTGTAAACTCAGGAAAAGGTTTATTCTTTTTCCTATGAACTGTTTCCTTTTCAAAGTGTTTTGACTCCTCTCCTACTTACGAGGATTTATGATGACATGCGAAGTTCAGTAGAGATTCGTCCGTCGGCGAAAAGGTCTATGCGCGAAGCATACGACAGCTACCACCGTCGTACCTTAGCAAAAGAACTGACACAGAACCAGAGAAAATTGAAGTCCAATGTAAAATCACTACGCGTGTCTCAACCTTCCATTCAGTCCCTTGTTGGCCAGTCTGGTGTGGCAGTTGAAGATAGCAAGACGAAAGCTGAAGTTTCAAATTTCGCGTTCAAGAAACAGTTCACGCAGGAGAATCGTACAAATATACTGTCATTTGAGCATCGGAGAGACTCCTCTATGGACAACATAGTAACAAGCATCCCTGGCGTGAAGAAACAACTGTAATATTAAAAAAAAAATAAGTCACCAGGTCCGGGTTCGGTATTACAAAGAGTACTCTGCAGCATTTGCCCCTTACCTGGCTTGCATTTATCACGAATCTCTCGCCCAGCACAAAGTCCCAAACCACTGAAGAAAAACCGCGGGTGACCCCTGTATATAAGAAGGGTAAAAGAACGGATCCTCAGAATTACAGGCCAATATCCCTAACATCGATTTGTTCAGAATCCTTGAACATATTCTCATCTCGAATTCAATAAACTTTTTTGAGAATGAGAAGCTTATGTCCACGAATCAACATTGTTTTTGAAAGCATCGCTCGTGCGAAACTCAGGCAGATTTCTTATTTCTAGATTTCCGGGAAGCATTTCATACGGTGCCCCACAGCAGACTGTTAACGAAGGTACGAGCATACGGTATAAGTTCACAGATACGTGAGTGGCTCGAAGACTTTTTAAGTAATATAATCCAGTATGTTGTCCTCGACGGTGCCTGTTCAGAGCGCCCCAGGGAAGTGTGATAGGACAGCTGTTCTTCTCTTTATACATAAATGATTTGGCGCACACGGTGGGCAGAAATTTGTGGTTGTATGCTGATGATGCTGTGGCTTACGGTAAGGCGTCGAAGTTGAGTGACTGTAGGAAGATACAAGATGACAGAAAAAATTTCTGGTTGGAGTGATGAGTAAGGGCTAGCTCTATAAAAATAAAAACATAATTTAATGCGGATGAGTAGGAAAAACAAACCTGTAATGTTCGGGTACAGCATTACTAGTATCCTGCTTGACACAGTAACGTCGTTTAAATATCTCGGCGTAACGTTGCAAAGCGATACAAAATAGAACGAGCATGTGAGAACTATGGTAGGGAATGCGAATGGTCGACTTCGATTTACTGTCAGAATTTGAGGACAGTGTGGTTCACCTGCAAAGGAGACCGCACATAGGACGCTGGTGCGACCTACTCTTGAATACTCCTCGAGTTTTGGGGATCCGTATCTGGTCAGATTAAAGGAAGACATCGAAGCAATTCAGAGGCGGGCTGCTAGATTTGTTACCGGTGGGTTCGAACATCATGTAAGTGTTGAGGAGTTGCTTCGGGAACGAAAATGGGAAACCCTATAGGGGAGGTGAGTACCTTTCGAGGAACACTATTGAGAAAATTTAGAGGACCGGCATTTGAAGTTGACTACCAAACGATCTAAAAATGGCTTGCAAAATGGTTAACCATGTGTGGCTAGATGAGAACTGAAAGGCTGTAGAAGTTTGCATGACTAGAGAAAACACGTACGCAAGCTATAGGAAAATTAAAGAGACCTTTAGAGAAAAGAGAAGCAGCTGTATTAATATCAACAGCTCAGAAGGCAAGCGAATCCTATTCAGAGAAGGGAATTACTACAAAGTGTGGCCGGCCGGAGTGGCTGAGCGGTTCTAGAAGCTACAGTCTGGCACCACTCGACCGCCACGGTCGCAGGTTCGAATCCTGCCTCGGCCATGGATGTGTGTGATGTCCTTAGGTTAGTTAGGTTTAATTAGTACTAAGTTCTAGGGGACTGATGACCTCAGATGTTAAGTCCCATAGTGCTGAGAGCCCTTTGAACCATACTACAAAGTGGAGGGAATACATAGAGGGTAGTCTGAAATAACAGACACCACATACATAATTAACTTCAGTGCGGATGCACACCACACTCGAAATTCCACGAGTGATGAGGATAATGAGAAAGGGGCCCTGCACCAGTAGTGCGTGGATACAGTGAGAATTAAGATCTGACGGGAGGCTTCTTAGGGTAATCTGTGCAGTTGTGATGACCACTATGTCCGGATGGTGCAGTGCTCAATCCATTTGCCTAGTGGACAGGAGACTCGTGTTCGAAGCCTGGTCTACCAAAGTTTTTCACTTTTCCCCATTGATTGAAATCGATGCCCACTAGCAGCCAATATCATTAATTCCTTTAAGTTTTGCTCTAAGATGTTACAAAAGCAGAGCTTCTGCTAACCACAGTAACCAGTGGTAATAACAACCAAAATTAGTTCTTAATGTCTTATTCGACTGTGTTATCGTGCGCTATCGATTCCAATCCACGCTAGCCCACGGCTAGAAGTTCGTAGTAACCTATGTGACTACTCCGTTATCCTGTGGGCGGAACCGACACCCAACCACTTCTCCCCTAGTGGCCAGCGCCGCCATGGATATGACTTAAAAGCACACCCCACTGACCTTCATCTAATCGGCCTTTTACTTCAGTTCTGCCTGTGTAGTCAAAGCGTTGTCGTCCACCCTCTGTTGCCACTGCGAATACTGAACTGGCCTATCTCAAGCACTTGGGCTGGATGTGCTCAGGACTTGCTGTTATTCAAGCCCTTTAAACACTCTGCATGTGCACCTCATAATTCGCCCCGAGTCCACTATCTTCCCCACTCCTTTCTCGCTTCCGCCCTGCCACCTCCCCTTTTTCTGTGCCCTCTCCCTCCATCGGCTCCCCGGGTTTCTCCTCCCCCTCTCATCTTTTCGGGTCCCCCCACCCCACTCCCCATACCCATATGCCTTTGTATTCTGTAGTGCAGTGTTTTCTATGTGTTTTCATTGTCGTGCGTCCCTCTCTTAATGGTGCTGCGAACAGAAACCAGACTGTCGCCGTGTTTTTTAATTGTGCCTATCTATTTTCTAAGTGTTTTTAACCACCATCACTGTTTTTTATGTTTTCTTCACAACTTTTTCTCCATGTACCAGTTTTAACCAGTCTCAGTTCTATCACCTTATTATTGTTATATCTCCTCATTATGTTTTCTAACTTTATCTGCAGGCTGCTGAGTGGCGTATTACGCTGCTGCCGGCCCGTCCGCCCTCTTAGGGAAGGGGGTGGCGAAATCGAAATACAATAACGTAAAAAAAAACTCATAATTCTGCTCTGTCTTAGAATCTACCGTCTCCCTGGAATCCACTACCGGGACTACCAAACATCTGGCTACGAGGGAAAACTACGTTCCGATTCTACTTTGTTCTACATCTCGCCATACAAAACTACTGTCGACGATTTTTGTTGTGTGTCTTTCTTGTAGAACTGTAACTTTCGCCATTATTGCCTACTACTTTGCTTCGTTGTATTTGAATGTGTTTCAGAACATTGGCACTGCAGCTGACGATGTTTTTGTCCTCTTCAGAGGCTGATTTTTATTTGTTGGATACGTTCTATTTTCAAGAGTAATTTTTGTGTATTTCAATGCGGTCAGTCTCCCGAAAGAAGTGTCAGTAGCTCAAATTGTTCAGTTGCGGGTGCAGCAGATGCAGCAACTCATGAAAGTGATGACCAGACTAGACTCTCACTGCGCAAGCAAAGACAGCGGCGCAATCCCCTGCACCTTCAGCAGTGCGACAACTAGCTTTGGCTGTTTCTCTACCACCTTTCCGTGAATTTAATTCTACACGAGAGGAACGTTTGTAGTAAAACGCACAGCTCGAATCACACTTCACAGCGCATCTCACTGAAAGTAGAGACAGGTAACTTCATTTTCCTGCAACATTCGGAGTGTCAGTATATCGTGTAGCCTGCAAATATTGTTTCCCACCGCCCACCCTGAAAGTGTTGCTCTCCAAGAGCTAATTGCTGCTTTAGACAAGTACCATGACGAACAGAGAGATGGGGCAGCAGCGCATTATAAATTATTTCGATTGCATAGGCAGGCTAGTCAAACACAAAATTAGTGGGAAGCAGAACTGCGAGTACTTTCACGCCATAGCAAATTCAAGTGTGAATGTGATTGTTATTACAGTGATGCCATGATCGGGGACACTATTACTAAAGATGTGTCAAGTCCTCACATACCTGAACATATTCTTATGCATCCTGATCCTAACTTGCAACAGGTTTTGGAATTAATGGGGCGTTAAGACCCATATGATACTGTAGAGGTAGACTTTGGTCACGCTCCTATTTCCACTGTTCAGAGTAATGGTAAACACGCGGTGCCCTTCGTCGGCGCCCCATGGCATGCAGAATCTCAGCCAGGGCAGCAAAGTAATAAAACTAATCCAGCAGGCAGCAGACTACTGGAGTTAAATCCTGCCCTCTGTGTATCACGACTCAGGCAGGAATGTCACTATCGTGACGGTAAGAGTTATCACTGTAGCAAGCACGATCGCGATCATTGTGGCTGTTTCCAGAAACGCAAGACCAACAAGCAGCCTCCAAATTCTCCAAGGCCTTAGCCAATGGATACACATGCAGCTTTTCCTAAGCCAAATAGTGACTAGTGATGATCAGTGCAAGTCAAGGACAACTGTGAAGAAGTCACACACTTCCTCCATCCAGATTGACTCTAATAAATTGTTTGTCAATCTGTAGATTTCCAGATACAAAATACGTATGCAACTCGACACGAGTGGGTCCGTGTCTTTCTTGAACGGAAGAGTTATGAACTTCTGGGAAAGCCGAAGCTACAAAAGTCACAGGCAGTTCTTTCTGGTTACGGTGGACATGAAATTCCAGTGTTCGGTATTTGCAACCTGTCTGTGGCATGTCGTAAATTTACAAGGCAAGCTTGTTTCATTGTTTTGTGCTCACGTGACAGTGCAAATGCCTTTCGTATTGAATCTTTTGATATTTGTGGTGTGTACATTCAAGACGAACTCCTCTGCGCCTAAAGAAAGGGTAGTTGAGCTTTGTAATTTTATGCGTATGTAGGCGAGCTATTTGGGCACCTAGACTTAGTGTGAAGAACTGTGAATGTGCTTCCTTGGCTGGGTGCGATGCGGCGGGATGAAGAGGCCGCTCTGCCACTCCAGACAATCAGTCAGTGTGCTCCGAAATTGATAAATCTCAAAACACGATAAACTGAACGACAATTGGTCGCATAGTGGGTGCGTGAGATGTACCAGAAATAGAGGACTTTAAGATAGTCTGAAATATGGCTTCTAACAACGCTTAGATATTCTGTGACAAATTATAGTTATACAATGAAGCAGTTCTGAACACACCGGCAATCTCAGAAAAATAAGGTACATCCAATGAAACTGTAATATTCACAATTTCTTGAAAACTACCCAAGTTAATATTTTACAGTGACTAAATATCGTCACAATGAAGCTTAGAAGTTACAACTCCTCAACACTTCTTGCAATTTCAACAAACGGTATCTCAGGTAATATCATTGCGCTATAGCTACCATCCCTGAAAGCCACATACTTGTAACTGTTTTATTTGTTGACGTATTACGCTTTTATATCCTTTTAATTACGCAAATGTTTGTCAGAACATTGCATACTCCACAGTAACAAATCAGCACAATGCAACATGAATGTTATACTTGTGTAGTTATTTATAAATATGAGAGTATTTTTCCAATTGCTTTATTTAAATATAATTACAGTCGATAATATAAAACCATAGTAATTTAGAAGCTGTCAGTCGCGTATGTTAGCTGACACCATTAGCGAAAAGAGTACCAAACGAGCTTCTACCAAGCAGGCATAAATAATTGTTCAAACAGTATATGACGACAGCCTGTTGTCATTTAACACTAGCTTATTTATGTTTGATCAAACTATTATTTATATTTATTGTACAATCTGTGAGTTTGACCGAATGTGCTCCTGTGCGGAACTTATTGTTTTTCTGCTCGCGTTACAGAATTGAAAATAGACAGAGTATGAGTTTCTACTCCTTATTTCTCGTATGTTCTTGTTTAAATTGTCATAGTGAACATCGCTACTTTGTAATGAATTTTGTCACAAGATCGCCTAAACAAAGCTAATAATAAAGAGGTTCCAATTAACATGAAAGACAATGTGCAACTATAAATCTGCTGAGCAGGAACCCATCTGTCATGCTATCAGAGGCCAGGTAAGATAGAAACGCTTATCTTAACACGACAATGGTGTGATTTCTCCTGCTGTAGCCAGTCAGTGGGCATCGCCTGTGGTGATAACAAAGAAACATTCAAGGAAATTACGATGATTTGCAGATTTCAAGGCAACAGTAAATCCATAGACTGTAAGTGCCTCTTTAACTTTGCCACAGCTAGAGGAACTCATGGACAAGCTTGGCGTAGGTCGCTTCTTTTCCACGACTGATTTTCGCAGCTCTTACTTGCAGCTTTCCTTGGATGAGCAACCCCCCAGGAGTATCTGACATCAACAACCACTTGGAGTAATTTAAATTTTTTCTGTTCCCCTCTGCAGTGTGTCTGTACACGCAACTTTTCAACGTTACTTATTACAGTTGACTGCTACAGTTCCTTCTTGTTCGAACTATTTGAACGACGTGGTAGTTTTGGGCAGTACTCCCGAGGAACATGTTGAAAATAAAAGGAATTTGTTTCAAGTGGTCTCACATGCTGGGATGAAGTGTAATAAAGATAAGTACACCATCTACCAGATTGATATCGAATAGATCGGACACGTCATTAACAGTCAGGTTGTCCACCCATTTGCAGTCATACTTAAACGTCTTCCAGGACCTCCCAGATTCTAGGAACATCAGTCAACTCCAATCTATGTTGGCTAAATTAACTTATTATATTCGGTTCATTCCATATGCTGTGCTCACTGGAGCCTCATTGGGTCGCCTCCGACGAAAAATGATCCGTTTGAGCTGGCTAGGATGTGTCGAAAATGGTTCAAAGGCTCTGAGCACTATAGGACTTAACATCGGAGGACATCAGTCCCCTAGAACATAGGACTACTTAAACCTAACTAACCTAAGGACATCACACATATTCATGCCCGAGGCAGGATTCGAACCTGCGACCGTAGCGGTCGTGCGGTTCCAGACTGCAGCGCCTAGGAAGTGTCAAGTCGCATTCCATACACCGTAAGATACTTTATAAAGCGCTTCCTTTTTGATTCTGATAACCCGGTCGTGCTTATGTTTGACACATGTTCTTATGGGACAGGCACTGTTTTCTCACACAGAGTTGGGTCTTTGAACAGGCCAATTGCCTTCACATCCAAACTCCTCAACAAAGCACATTACAACTATTCACAGACTGATATGGAAGCTCCTGATATCATATATGGAGTGACTGCAATCCGCCAACACTTGTATGGCAGAAAATTCTACTACTTGGTGGTGGACAACAGGCCTCTCAGATTTTTTGTTATGCCCTTCAAAGTCAGTCTCTCCACGCACCGCGCAAAAGTTGCAACGTCAGTGTGAAATTTTGTACAGGCCACAGCTAAGCATTCGAATGAGGACGCTCTTTCTCCCCTACTGCCGGCGTTCGACACCTCAGAAGATTCTTCCTTTCCACATTAATGTCCAAGAAAAAGACACACTTTATGGGTTTCCCATCGACCACAGACAGATTGCTCATGGACTGCTCCGGACCCCAATATCAAAGTTCTGTTCCAATATGTCCACAGCGGTTGGCCATATTCAATTAAGCAGACTTGCGATCAGATATTACGCCATTATTTTGTGCTTTGGTACAGTTTATCATTCCAGCAGGTCATCTTCCTTCTACATACAGACAGTGATCAGTCGTATGTGGTTGTGTCACGTTTGCTTCAGAAGGACATACTTCGCCTTCTCCATCAAGGCCACTAGGGTATTATACACATTAAGTAGCTCGCCTGACACCATTTCACTTAGGTCGACATAGATGCTCAAAGAGAACACCTGAATTCACATTGTCTATCATGTGTGGAACATCAGGCTGCTCCACCACAAAAATTTTTCATTGGCCCAAGCCTAGCATTCCTTGACAGAGTCAGCACATTGCAGGTACCTACTTGAATTCCCATTGGCTTATTGCGGCAGACGTCCTTAACGACTTCCCAATCATGTTGCTCATGCACACAACCACCACAGCAAGCACCATCAGGACTCTGACGTTTATCTTTTGCATCGAAGATCCATCAGAACTGTTGGTTTCGAACAGTGGACCCCAGTTCACAGTGGCAGAACTTAGTCGGTTTTGTGTGCCAACGGCATCAAGCATGTGACGACCTCACTGTTCCATCTTAAATCCATTGATGAAGTAGAACCCTTCGTGAGAACTTTCGAGCAACAAATTAAAACTAGTTACGCACTTCCCGTACGTCGGAGCATGCGTTAGTGCTCTTGCTCTCGTCCTATGATTCTCTGCCACGTAACGGCAAATAACCAATGGAGCTCTTGGATAGACGTCGAGAAACACTATGTGATCAAAAGTGTCCAGACAGCCATAAAAACACACGTTTTTCAAATTAGTGCATTGTGCTGCCACCTAATGCCAGGTACTCCATATTAGCGACCTCAGTAGTCATCAGACATAGTGAGAGAGCAGAATGGGGCACTCCGCGGAGCTGACGGACCTCGAACGTGGTCAGGTGATTGGGTGTAACTTGTGTCATACGCCTGTACGCGAGATTTCCACACTGCTACACATTCCTAGGTCCACTGTTTCCGATTTGATAGTGAAGTGAAACGTGAAGGGACACGTACAGCACAAAAGAGTACAGGCCGACCTCGACTGTTGACTGACAGAGGCCGCTGAAGTTGAAGAGGGTCGTAATGTGCAATAGGCAGACATATATCCAGACCATCACACAGGAATTACAAGCTGTATCAGGATCCACTATGAGTACTATGACAGTTAGGCGTGAGGTGAGAAAACTTGGATTTCATGGTCGAGCGGCGGCTAATAAGTCACACATCATGCCGGTAAATGTGGAACGATGCATCCCTTGGTGTAAGGAGGGTAAACATTGGACGATTGAACAGTGTAAAAACGTTATGTGTAGTGACGAATCACGGTACACAATGTGGCGATCCGCTGGCAGGGTGTGGGTATAGAGAATGCCCGGTGAACGTCATCTGGCAGCGTGTGTAGTGTCAAAAGTTAAATTCGGATGCGGTGGCGTTGTGGTCATGTTTTTCACGGAGGGGGCTTACAAACCTTGTTGTTTTGCTTGGCGCTATCACAGCACAGGCCTACATTTATGTTTTACGCACCTTCTTGCTTTCCAATGTTGAAGAGAAATTCGGAGATGGTGACTATCTTGCAACACGATCGAGCACCTGCTCATAATGCACGGCCTGTGGCGGAGTGCTTACACGACAATAACATCCCTGTAATGGACTGGCCTGTACAGAGACCTGACGTGAATCCTATAGAAGACCTTTGGGATGTTTTGGAACGCCGACTCCGTCCCAGGCCTCACCGACCGACATCGGTACCTCTCCTCAGTGCAGCACTCCATGAAGAATGGGCTGCCATTCCCCAAGAAACCTTCTAGCACCTAATTGAAAGTATGCCTGCGAGAGTGGAAGCTGTCATCAAGACTAAGGGTGGGCCAACACCATATTGAATTTCAACATTACCGATGGTTGGTGTCACGAACTTGTAAGTCATTTTCAGCCAGGTGTCCGGATACTTTTGATCACATAGTGTAGGCTTTAGCTGCTGCATCCTCCGCAACGGTTGGCCCATCATCTACAATGGGCTAAGTTTAATGTGAATGATTTCGTCTTTTATACAGTTTTTGTCAGACATATATGCTCTGAACCAGGCGTTATGACGAAAGACTTGTGCCGCTCATGCATGTTGAACACGGTCCCTCCGAGCTGCAGAAGCGCCATCAAACTCAGCTTTGATTGTGTGGGCTTCGTAATCGTGCCGTGGGTTTTTCGTTCGCATATTCGGTGCCCAGGTGAACGCTGTAACCTGAACCGCCTTAGCCTCTCTCGGGTCTCACTCTGCCGGCGCCAGACAGGAAACCAGTGGACGTAGATACGGAGCCGTGGCCGTAAAAGCAGCGCCAGCAACCCCAGCCACGGGAGGTGGACCCCTTTGCCCTGCCGTCTCTTGATGGGCCGCTGAGGTACCTCAAGTCGTTGTTGCGTATACGCCGATAGAAGAAGATTCTCCGTCCCTGAGCAGGATCCACACCCTGTGGCTGGTTTTTTAGTCGATGTTTCTAGTTATTCGCAAAATGAATTTCGAGATGTGGACAGCAACTTGTTTTTGGCTGAAATTTCGGCTGCTGCCGTCTCCGTTGCACTTGCGCCCAGACCTTCCCCCCCCCCCCCCCCCCCCCCCCGCCGTTGTTTCCCGCAGCGCCGGTACACGACGACAGCGACGAGTTTCGGTCCGGGGGGGGGGAGGGGGGAGAAATGTGGTATCGTGTGCTATCGGTACCATGCTGCGCCAAGCCACATTTATAGGTTGGCAGTAACCCATGTGACCGGACAGCCAATCTGCAGCCGGCTCCGAGACACACCCTCTTCGGCCCACGCGGCTAGCGCCGCCGCCGAGACGACTTAATAGGACGCCCTACCTGCCTTCAGTCCAGTCGGCCTGTTACTTAATTTCCTCCTGTGTAGTCGAATCGTTGTCTATCAGACTCTGCTGTCATTGTGGCTCTCGAATCGGCCTACCCGAGTACTCGTTAGGAATTGTGCTGAGAACTTGTTGTTACTCACGTTAAGCAAAACACGTTTCTCAGACACTACGTGTGCATCTCATTATTTTGCTCTTTGTCTTGTAACCCGCCAGCTCCTTGGTATCCACCACTGGAACGACTGAACAACAATAAACGGATTGATAATTTACACAAAAGCAATGTTTCACAAAGCGAGTTTGCGAGTTTGTACATTTAAAGTACTGCTTCAACAGAAAACGTGACAAATAGTAAAAGTTTAATCTAGTAACAACGACGAAGATCGTTAAGAGACTGAAAATAGCGATGGTTAGATCAAAGAATAGACATAGCTCTGCTGAATCAACTGATATTTCCTCATTCATCAAGCAAGGAAGTTCTTAAGAGTTGCCGAAATAAAGGAAGAAATTGTATGTTTCCATGTTCATACAACGGCCCGTTCTGTAGTGTGAACAAACAGTAGAAGAAAGAATGAATGATCGTATAGCAAATGAAGTCTACATCTCGAAACGACTCATCGAAACAGCATTTTCTGTCAGTATACGAAGTGATTCACATACCACCAGCATGTCAGCATTTATTCTGAAATGAAATATTAGAAGTTGGTTCGCAACCTGGAGCACCTCTCCTAACATTGAGACTTCTTTAACTCAATAAACGTAAACGCCGGCGTCTTACAACGCTACAGATCCTTCTCACTCTACAGAAAACTGCGATTCGTCGATCACGTTTGTTAATAACTCAAGGGACGTGCCTTCAGTTTCAACTGTTGGCACTTACATTCAGCTCATGAACGATGTCAAATATTTTCTAGTTATTATTAGAAAGATGATTGTGCAATTTTATATACATATTTTTACTGCTATTGTAGTTATGACTATAACTACTATTACATCTTATGTAATTTTGAAAACATTTTCGTATGAAATTTGAATGTAACTTAGCTCAGTGTCACATTAAGTTTTTCTTCATATACGATTGGTATCTGGGCTTTGCAACCTTCACGGAATGTTTCTACACATGCTCGTGAACCTCATAGAAATGACTTCTGTCGAATCTGGAAGTACCTAATGAACCACTCCACGAAAAATACAACACCAGGGCCAATTCATCGATAAGTTTCGTTTTGTCCGTGTATCCGCTTGTCCAGTGTAATACCTTAGATTTTGAAATGTGACGAAATAAAACTAGCATGTCAATTTTCTCATCAAATGCTGGCTCCGAATTAAGATCCATTTGGGACATTGGCTGCGGAACTCTCTCTCAATGCGTGTTCGTAATGTTCGCTGTGCGGGGCTCCGCCAGTGCTTCGATGTGCTGTCATGCACAGAGTCGCTTGCGTCCCAATTTGCGCCTGACCTTACGCATCCATGAGTAACATTACGCTGAGTTAACACCTTATTCCGCGCAGACTATGAGGTTGGTGAACGCTCCACGGTATGAGTTGCTCTCGTAGCTGTGTCGTAGAAATTAGATTTGTAATTTTGAGTATAACAGAGTAACAAGAAGTGATGCTCTTATCGGTAGAAAACACCGATGAGCAAAAATACCGTGACTGCTGCCCACCGCGAGATTGAATGCTAGCTGGTGGAATGACGGGCCCATGACCGCGACACGGCAAGGAAGGTATATGAGTGGAGCTCAGGCGAATGGGAAATCATTCTAGGAACGCTGCGGGCTGCAAATCAGAAAATGCACTGACATAAAAAATTGCAGAAAAAGAGCAGACTTCTATCGCTCAGCTCTTGGGAACGGATATCTCAGAAACAGCGTAGCTGTTCATGGGCTACTCTCATGAGCATGTATGGAGAATGTTTCAAGAAGGTGAAAGCATGTGTAGAAGACGAGGTGTTGGGCGGCAATGTCTCATCACACGCTTTAGTTAGTTTCATGTTCCATAGATCGTTTGCATAATTAATTGTGATGGTATGGAGCGAGACATTTTATATCCAAGGAGGACATACAGATGTGAGTTAGTAATTCATATCCACCACTTTTTACCCATTATAGTAAAAGAAATTATTCTACGAAACGGAAGAAGATACCGAGAAGAAACTTTGTTCGTTTATTTACAAATTTTACTTTGCAGTCTGTCAGACAACTTATACCACTGGGTAAGTGACCTAAAATTTCTGGCCAGCAGTGTGCACCCTTTTTTCTGCTAAAGACAAACATAATGTGGCGTACTGAAAGTAATTTTTTTCTTCTAGTATTGTAATTATGTACTTCACGTTCCGTTTTAACAGTAGTGCATCATTTACAACATATTTCATGACCGAATAAATATTCCGTGAAGAAACAGCCAAAATGCCAATCTCTTTAAACAGATGTCTACAAGATTATCGTGGTTGAACACCACCTGTCACTCTTACAGCACGTTTTTGAGCAGCGAAGGCTTTTTTAAAGATGATTTTCCCCAGAACATTATTCCATATGATATTATCGAATGAAAACATGCAAATAATATCAACTGACTGATTTGTCTGTCCCCAAGATTTGCAATGGCTCTAAGAGCAAATCTGACCAAACTAAGTTGTTTTAGGAGTTTCAAAACGTGCTTTTCCCAGTTTTTAATTCTCATCAATATTGACACCAGACAATTTTGAGGTTTTCACATAGTTTATTATTTCCCACTTTGTGTTATATTTATCATTGGTGTAGTACCCCCAGATATGCAGAAGTGAATATTTTGCGCCTTTTAAAAATTGAAGGTTCAGGCAATTCGCAGAAAACGTGTCAATGATACTTTTAAGAATACTGTTTACAAAATTTTCTATTAGTGTATGCATGCTTGAACTGATTGCAGTACCACTCTCATACGCTAAAAGAAAGAAATCTACTGATTATATATTAGGCGGTAGATCGTTTACACTTACGAAGAATAATAGTGGACATAAGATTGAGCCTTGTGGAACCCCATATGTGATCTCACTACAGTCAGAATAATGTCCCGCGGTTACATTGGTGGAACCCCCAAGTAAAACTGTCCGTTGGTTGGCTATCAATCAATTCCATAAAACCACAGTGTATATGGGAGAATATTGTGATTCACACAGCCAAATACCTTAGATAAGTCGCGGAAAATACCAACCGACGCTATTTCGTTATTTGATAGTTGTAAAATTTTGTAGGTGAACATGGAAATGGTGTTCTCAGTAATTCTGAAACTCAAATTGTGATTTACAGAGGATATTATTGTTGCTCATGTAATATAATGTTCTATAGTACCTCACTTTCTTAAAAATTTAGGAAACTTATGTCAGTAGCGAAACATGTCGGTAGTTATGGACATCTCTCCTATCATCCTTTTTGAAGAGGGGTTTAACAACGCCATATTTCAGTCTCTCTGGATAAATACCTTGAGGTAGAGACGCATTATATATTTCAGATTAGACAGAACTTATTATTTGGGAACTAATATTTATTACTCTGCTGGAAGCAACATTAAATCCAGATGGGCTTTTCTTGAGCGAGTATATAATTTTATTAATTTGAGAAGGTAATGCTGATGGCAAAGTTGCTTTTTCCTCATACTACTGCAATTTTCCCCTTGAAATATTCCTCCCTGTATTTTCTACTGTATTTATGAAATGATTATGAAACATATTTTCTACCTGTGACTCACCATTTATATCTATGCCATGTATCTCAGTATTGATACTATCCATTTCTGTGGCTGCTTGTACCGCTTCTCGATTAACTACATCCCATATAGCATAAAATCAGTTGTTAGAGTTATTGATCTTTCACCTACTATGGATATCCTTTATTTTTCAACAACATTTCTTAGGAATTTTGAATTGTTTTTGTTGTGGGCAACTACAGCACAATCTGTACTCGTTTTTGCCTACAGATTCAGTTCAACTTTCCTTCCGCTAGATATTTTAATCCCTCTGGAGATATATGGTTTTTTATATAGCTGTTTAACGTCCTTTGTGGTTACTTATGTGGAAAGCTTTTTTCAAATAATGATATGAATTTATCACAGAGTAGCTTAAATATTATTTTAGTATTTCGTCGATTATAAATTTCATCACAGGTCATCTCTTGTGTATAATTCTTAAAAACATTTGTTCTGGAAACATTAATTACTCCATCTGATTTCAACTGATGATTCTCAACATCGTAAGGTACTATCTTCTTTATCCTAACTTACCACCCATCACGATCAGACACAGCATTTATTACTAGGAATACAGCTTTTACTAGCTAGGAATACAGCTATACTACAGCTATTACTAGGAATACAGCTTATCAATTAGAATCCTTATTCTTGATCTTGTGTTCTGTCTTAATAAATTTAACAATTCCTTCTTTTCCCATATTAACTCTACATGAGTAAGACACTAGAGAGTAATCTTGTACACGTAACTTATTTAAACCTGTGGTTATGTGGTGCTCAGATAAGTTCAGGATGTCTATCTTTTCATAGCTCCCTAAATTTTCCAGACAGACATGAAATTATTATACGTATTTACTCGGTTCTCTCGTGTTTTGATGAAATAAGCTAATGTGCACTCTTGAGTATTTTGTGGGGCTCTTCTAACATTATAACGTATTTCATAACAGGGAGCCTGAATCCCGATTCTATCATGAAAAAGGCACCTTCCTGACATCAGTAACCATAGGAAACTTGCTTTATGTGATGGGGCGCACATGTACATTTTTGACAGATTCTCAGTCAACCGAACGTCCTCTCTCTTATTCAGGTGTAGGTCGTGTCTAGTATGTCCCCGTCTCCCAATTTCTTCAGGCGTTGCACTGATATGAGATTACATTTCAGTCAGCAGGTCGCAGCAGAGCTAACCCTGATCATTTAGCTACAATATAGCACGTCAGCAACTGAAAGTAGTTAATTCCATAAATTATCTGGGAGTACGCATTAGGAGTGATTTAAAATGGAATGATCATATAAAGTTGATCGTCGGTAAAGCAGATGCCAGACTGAGTTTCATTGGAAGAATCCTAAGGAAATGCCGTCCGAAAACAAAGGAAGTAGGTTACAGTACGCTTGTTCGCCCACTGCTTGAATACTGCTCAGCAGTGTGGGATCCGTACCAGATAGGGTTGATACAAGACATAGAGAAGATCCAACGGAGAGCAGCGCGCTTCGTTACAGGATCATTTAGTAATCGCGAAAGCGTTACGGAGATGATAGATAAACTCCAGTGGAAGACTCTGCAGGAGAGACGCTCAGTAGCTCGTTACGGGCTTTTGTTGAAGTTTCGAGAACATACCTTCACCGAGGAGTCAAACAGTATATTGCTCCCATCTACGTATATCTTGCGAAGAGACCATGAGGATAAAATCAGAGAGATTAGAGCCCACACAGATGCATACCGACAATCCTTCTTTCCACGAACAATACGAGACTGGAATAGAAGAGAGAACCGATAGAGGTACTCAAGGTACCCTCCGCCACACACCGTCAGGTGGCTTGCGGAGTGTAGATGTAGATATAGAACGCACGGCTGGACATGGTTCTGCCAAACCTCCATAAGACTCATGTTTCTCTGTGTAGTTTCTACTACTATTTCATTCCAGTCAAATATAATGCAGTAATATCTGTCTTTAACCAGGTTGTTCGCTATTAAAATACCAACTATAATAATCTGATCCTCTTTGTCAAAAGGTATGTGGAAATTCTTTACGTCCTCCGTCACGTGGCTGGTTTCACAGTAGTTGTGACCTTGTACCCTGTAGCTAATTTATCCTGTGCCATCTGGCCTACAAACCTGCCATGGTTGCAGTCTAGCTGCAAGACACTTTTCCTCCTACACTCTTCTGGTATCGCCTTGTCCTTAGTTTCCTTGCTAGAAGTCTGCCGCATGTTACTGTGACCTCCAGCTGGACGAGGCATTTCTCCTCCTACTCCAGGTAACAAGCTCAAATTTAGAGGAAGAAGTTAAAGAACTGTTCCCATTTCACCTTTTGCCTGTTGCGTTTATCCAGTTCCTAATATCCTTTTCCCCCTTCAATGTATCTAGTCCTAGTACCTCGTATTCTAATTCAGACTAAATGGCATAGTGCTATGACTACTGCTCACCGTTTCTTTTGTCTTGTTTTGTGGAACCTACAGTTAAATGGAATAGCCTCATTGAGTTCCCCATTCAATTTCCCAATATAATGAAACCAGTGAAACTTCAGCCCAAAACCTACACATACCACTCCCTGTCTGCCTACTCTACGGTACCATTCACACTTATAACGAACGGCTACACAGATTAAACACTCAATAATAGAATTAAATCACTTAACACACTTTACACTACAGGAATTTTCGGTATTTACGAGCTGCTAAAAGTAGTCTTACAGGTCAGTGCTTCAGGTGTATGATATAACGTAAGAGGTTAATTATTGCCACTTAGAACAAGAACTGAGCACTCACGTAATTGCGTTATCTCTTAATTAACTTACTAACAATAAAATGTAACTTGAAATGCAACTTTAATGTACATATACTGTGTGAAAACAGTCAACTAGTGCGAAGTTTCTGAATCAAAAAACTTATGATTTACGCTACTTACCTGAAATATGAACTTAACAATGAAGGGGTGGGCTCTACGTAAATGTCTGGATACTTAAAAAGGAGAATGAAACGGGATTCTCTAAGTTTACTGCGCCCAAGCGGAGACGAAAATACGACTACAGTCCGGCTTTACGATCTTCTTGCGTTTGGTGAAATAATACACACTGAAAAGTGAAACCTTTAATAGTAAGCTTAAAAACACATTAGTACACATATTAAATAAGTAATCTGTACCAAACTAAATGTCATTACAACCTAAATAACTTATATTTGTGAGATCACGTAAGGTAAGGCGTCTCGCCCTCGAAAGTAGAATAGGCGGCGAGATCTGGCGGATATGACGACAGAGTAAAAACCTTTGCAGACACAAGTGTTTCAGCGCAACTTGTTGAACGTGAGTATCTGCAGCTGACACTCCCTGCATGTTCCCATATTCACCTAACAATGTCGTCAGTTTCAATTACAAACTTGCATGGTATGATTGAGTTTAGACCATATGCCAGTTGTTCGGATGATTCTCGGTCCTTGAAACACCAGAGCGATGATCGCGTCTGGATGCACCAGACAACGTCTGCTCGAAACATGCTCCATGCCATGGTCACAGGCCACTGGAAGATGCGTTATGATATAGGGATATTCACTTAGGCTTCTTTAGGTCCTATGGCACAACGCACCATGATAGCTGTGGACTACTTGAACATTATTGCGGGCTACATCCATCCCTCGTCTGCTTCGGTATTTTCTAGAAGGATAATTGTCCATTTCAGAAGGGCAGAATTGTTCTATTGGGGTTGAGTAGCATGCTACTGAGCTCACGTTGGTGTATTGGTTACCAAATTTGCCTGAGGTGTTTCCGATGGAGCACATCTGCGACACTATCGGACGCAGGCTTCGTGACTGCCAACCACCAGCCTGTAATTTACGAGAATTTCGTAGCGTGTGCGTAGAAGTCTGGAGCCACATACCTCTGGACACCTACCAAGGTTTTGTGGGATCCATGCCAATCAGAATTGCCGCTGTACAGCGTTCCAAATGTGGACCAACATGCTACTATGCAGGTAATGCTAATGCCTTATTGCATCAGTGTATCTTTCTATTTGATCACTGTTGAAATTAATGACTAAAAGCACGGGAAGGCGGATGATGTCAACCGCGAACCAGACTTAGAAGACGGGAGTGCTAGAGACAACTTGTAAGCACGCTATACGTACTGGTGATTGGTGCTCCGAACGATTCCTTCCGGATGTCTTTGCAAATCACCTTCAGTATCTTTGGAAGGTTAGTCTGCGATGGGTATGTAGCACAATAGCTGAATAACAACCATTTCCACCTGGCTCCACTGAGACGTTAGAATTCTCATTTTATATTTTTGATCTACTGTCACCTGAATTACCCAGATTCCTACGACTTATCTAATTCCCGAGCGCTCCCTACCGACCTCTAACCGAACACGCCTTAACAGCACTACCAAATGACTAGCACACCCAATGCAGCACATCGGATAGATCTGCCTAAACAACTGACACTGCACACTCGTGGCATTTGGTTTCAACTCCACCACATGTTTCTTGTTATTATTATCGAAATTAAATTCATTTACCACAGTGATGTTGACTCTTTTACCTTACCTTCATCTGCCACGCATTCTTTGTATTAATATAGATAAGGCAGTCAACACAAGCAAATTCGTTGGCTATAGAACCTGATCACTAAATGCAATCACTCATTGGGTCGCCATATTTGACAGGGATGTGTTCACTGAGCAACGCTACAAACGAACAAGCGCCGTCTTCACACAGTGTGTAATTTGGAACAGAACGCGATCGTCCATCTTTTGCTAAATTAATATATGGCAGTGAAGAAATGAGCGACATTGATGAAATGATTGTTGCTTGTGTGATACTCGATGAAGAATAACAGAAGAAGAAAGCCAATGTAAGAGACTTTGAGTGACAAATATTTACAGCAAAATATATGATCATGGGGAGTTCGATGCTTTATTTATGGATTTTTATCAAAGTAGGCCTTTTTTCAGTGCAGTATTACCCATTAATTCCCGAGGAATTTTCGTGTCTCCTTGACTTAGTTTTGTGTTATCCGAAGAGAGAAATACATGTCTATAGAACCGTCGCAGCACAGGAAACACTATTACTAATTTTAAGGTAATCTAAAAATTAGACTTTACTTTTAAATTTAGCAGTATATTTCTAGTTTCATTTAACTCACTTTAAAAGCAAATGATTAATTACAATTATTTTTATCTTGAGAAGAAAATTTAAGAAATTTTCTAGGTAATCGTCAATATTTTTCTGTCTCATCTCTTATATCTCTTTTCTTTCCAAGTATTCTCGAAGACCTACATCTGCGAATTCTTCTTCGTCACCTCATTTTAAATCTAAATAAGTATTTCAACTTGAGGGTGTGTTACTGTTACCAGGCTCGTCTTCATTTCAAGACTATTAATAATGTCTTCCAGTTTAGGATGATTCTACCCACAGGTTGAGGCGTCCGTATATTTGATTGATGTGCACTTCCGTCGTGAATTAACGAGAGAAGACTGGCAGGTCGATTTCGAATTTCATAGGTGAAAGCTTTCTTCCTGTCTAAAAAGTAATTTAATGCTCATGTGTTTCTTCTCGTCATTGCTGTTTATTGCTGTTATTATATCTTCGTTAGTGATTGAAGTATTCAGACTGTTTAAAGCTGAAACGTACTTTTAAATTTCTTAAAAGAGTGATACATTTTGTAACATTCATTGCACCCACTATTACACGCCTGCGCCTATCATAAATGCCGCCATTCGATCGGTGTCGTATCGTTGACTACGCACAATTCGCCTGTGACGTCATACACACCAGTCTCACGCACCGAATACGCTGCCTCTTCGACAACGCTACCCATGTTCCACCGGTCGGCTGATGTAGTACGGCCTCATGCGTGTGCTCCCTTTGTAAACGCTGTAGGGAATATGGCACTGCGATTCATGCGGAACAGACCACTGAACGTGAACTTTAATGTGTGCAGCTGCCATCACGTTCCAAAGTGTGGGTGAGTTACAGCAATACTAACGTAATGAACAGTGTCCGTAGGACCGCCTTCCCCTCAAAGATTTTACGTAGACCCTACATAGCTGCGACCTTTCCTTTCTAGTATAGAAGTCTACTGTTATTTTTTCTATTATTGTATCCTACCATTCTTTTAGTGGTAAAAAAAAACTGCACTCCCCTTGACATAAAAGGAATTGTTAGAATGTAGTTTAACAACACTCTCGTAACACCTGTCTCCACAATTATTGTTGTCCACGATACTTTCTGTACTTTTTACAGCTAGCTTGAAGAACTGTCACCTGGGGTACTAATTCTTTTCTATTGAGGGGCGGACATGTAAACGGTTTATCACTCGTTGCCACAAATTACGGCTAACCAGGAAGTTCTGTTGACACATGCAGTGTAAGCAGTAAGTCGTCACGCACCACTATCGGCTGCACTGCCAGATGACCATTGTGGTGTCACCGCCAGACATCACACTTGCTAGGTGGTAGCTTTAAATCGGCCACGGTCCATTAGTACATGTCGGACCCTCGTGTCGCCACTGTCAGTAATTGCAGACCGAGCGCCACCACACGGCAGGTCTAGAGAGACGTACTAGCACTCGCCCCAGTTGTACGACGACTTTGCTAGCGACTACACTGACGAAGCCTTTCTCTCATTTGCCGAGAGATAGTTAGAATAGCCTTCAGCTAAGTCCATGGCTACGACCTAGCAAGGCGCCATTAACCATTTCTATAGAGAGTCTCACTTGTATCATCAAGAATGCTGTATACAAATGATGGATTAAAGTTGAGTATAGCCGCAGCTACATACTTTTCTTTATAGCATTCACAACGTATCCTGTTTCAGACCTCACGCCCGTCTGAGTTAGATTATAGCGTGCATTTCGGCCTCCTCTATCTACAAGGTGTTGGCACATTTGCCAACACATCAACCATATTGAAGAAGCTGACAATATTGAGAGGGCTCTGCGTCAGAATCGCAAGCACGACCCAGGATCCGCTGACCCACAATCCAGTAAAGCTCACTGGGAACAGGTTAGACTGGTCATTCTGACACATTCCGATGTATACGTCCCGCGACTGAATCTTCTCTAGTGGGCCCAGAATATATGGCTGAAATAGCTCGCTTTGCATTGTTTATATACTGTCAAAACGGCTAATCACCATCTCCATTTCAGGAGTTTGCAATTATTTACAGTTTAAATCCAGGTTAAACTGTTTAAACGACATCACATTTTTCTTTAAAGGTTATTAGGTTTATTGCTGTATTGTAATAATCCATAGATTATTATAGTTTTATGTAAATGTATTCATTTATTATTTTCAGAAGGCGTTCGATTTGTGTTACTAATAACTAAACTGTGGGTTCTCTGTTGGTTATAATTTGATTTCCTGAAGTAAATATCTGAAGGTCGTGTCTTTCTACAAATTTATTCGTAATTCTTAGAGGTTCAAGCGATCGCAACAAATATTCAGATATGTCATAGCCGTTACATACCAGTCATGGAAGAATGCGATATAAGTCATGAAAGAATGCGATATAATTGCGCACGTATTTGACGGTAAATTACATCAGCGTCTAGTTTTTCCTGCCGCCACAACGCGCACAGATGGGACAAGTAATAGTGGTGCGACGCTTTCGCATAAACTTAGGAAGTCCACAAAATTGTCAATGGCACTCAAATGCAAAGACTTGTAGGCACTGGCCGTACTTTTCATTGTTCTCAAATGTTTCTAATATTTATTAGTAGAGAATTAGTCACAGTGTAGTTGAAACAGTAGTAAGTAACACAGTAACTGAAACACAGGAACTGTGTGGTCCATTGATCAGATGTAGTCACTGCGGTTATTGAAATTTCGATTGAAAGACCATTTCCACGTAGTTGAAACACACGAAAATATCACTGAGAATCTCCAGTTAACCCTTACAGTTTCTCTTTCTGTGACTGTAGACTCTCGCTGTTCTTGTCGTTTATTGACTCTTCTTTTCCTCGATTCGATGGCAATGCAAGGAATCAGCTTCAAGATCAAATTAGAAAATTGTGGTAAGGTCTTATGGGACCAAACTTCGGAGGTAATTGGTACCTAAGCTTACGCACTACTAACGTACACTAAGGGCAACACACACACCCCTGCCCGAGGGAGTACTCGATCCTCCGACGGGGGGAGGCTTCAAGATCAAACGGACTTAATTACAGGTGTGTAGCTTCCTATCCGTTTCTCGGATCTGACAAGCGAATGGCCCGATCCAATATGTCGAAGCCTGTCTTGAAATTTTTCACTCTGGTAGAATACCTGAGGGAAATGCGCTGTCAAAATTTTAGCTGCTAAGGCTCACTTCAAGTATTTTTTTCTTTTAATCTGAAAGTAATTCATTTTCGTCGCAAGAAGAACCGCTTACAACAGCGATCTGTACAGTCCTTCTGGCCTAGCGCTCGAATCGGCAAAGCAGACGTAATCTTGGCAAGAGGAGGTAGCACGGTGTAGTGCAAAGTCCAAATTGCACACACATGAATTTCTAGTTCTTGAACTGTACCAAAAATGTCTCACTTCATTAATTTTTTGAATAACTTGCAGTTCATATCGAAAGATAAACAGTTCCATATGTAATTATTACACAAGTGATCAGCAGAGGAAAGAAAATCAAGGCAGTTTATGATGTTAGATTACGAACGACTTCCACCAATCGCAAGTATAATTTGATGACATTAAATATTTTATAACAGTTCTTGTAGCACAGTTCTATCATTAATTTGTGAATAATGCATATTTTGCTGTTCCCCGCTTACTCCCTGTAGTCGTTACAGAAAAACGAAAATAGCAATTGGATAATGAAAGAAAACATTTTTCTTACGCTAGGCACACCTCACAAAAGAAAAATTAATGCGTTCAGGCACTTCACAGTAATTACCAGTTTTATTTAGACAATACAGGAACAGAGAAAGAAATGGTCGAGGCTGTTGTTTTGCGTACTGTGCTGCTTACCAGACGTACTTGATCGAATTCGTAACATGTGGTATTGTAGATTCACAATGCAGCAATGGTTGAAGTTCAACAAAACTGTTTCACTGATAAACCTGGATTCACAGAGCGCTATCGGAAACTGTATTGCCAGACAGTTATCTGAAAAGGGATTTACACTGTTGAAAACTTATTAATCGGGAGGCTGAATCACACCATAAGTTCCAAAGTATATTAACAATCTCTTCATCGTCCTTCCAAAGACAGTTGTTATATCCAGGCCCAGAGGACAACAAAAGCAATGAATAATTTGCTGCAAATGGTAAGAATACGTTTCGGGTGTAAAATTGAAAATTATTCTCTCTCATTTTTCCAGATTTTTCTTCGCAAATTTCAAGATTTGGCAAATAAACAGTCCTTTCTTTACATTTTTGGTCCGAATTTGCCTTGATGTTCCTGAAGAAAGAGGTAAAGTTGCGGAAACAGTAATCTACTGGTACTTATCACTGGCATTGTTGTATAGGAATTTGGCATAGCATTCATCGATTGCAGAAGTGACTCCGTCTGTTTTACACTCGAAATGATAAGATCGACGTTTGCACGTAACGTGGCTGCTGGGATTCTTGCACAGCTTTTAGTGTTAACAGGAAGCTTAGTCTTTACATCAGCTACGAATTTCTCTATAATATTACCTATTAATGAAATTCCCTCTATGTGTTTACTCTATATGTAATTTTACGACTTCTTTTTCCATATAATTTCCTAAAGCAATTTAACCAGGCTGAAGAAGCCTGGAAATCAGTAATTTTCATCTCACTTGCAATTCAGCGCACCCAATATTGTAGTGCTTTCTCGGTAACAGTGCGTTGACTCTCAAAAGCAGTTCTACATCTTTCTAATAGTTTTTCTTTCGCATTTTTTGCGACTTTCATTTCTGCGCATATTTCGTACATCTTGTACATCTTTCTTCCATTTTTACAACTCATGACCAGATTTTACGAAAATAAACCAGCTTTGCACACTGCTAAAGTTTTCTCCTTCATTCACTTAACCCAAAATTTACAGCTTTTCCTTTGCCACTGATTGCTAGTGTTGTTTATGTTTTCTCTGGGCTATGGAGGTACTATCTTCAAATAGTACAACAATCATGGATTTAACCTCAGTTGACGGAATTGTTTGATTTATTTCCCGTTTTTCTAATGTTACCACAATTTCTAACAAAATGTTGACATTTTAGGGCGAATGTCCAGGGAATTAACTGATAAATAATACACGTCTTTAGGAGAAGTAGGTTATTTTGCCCTTGCAGGACTGAAAACGTTGATTCAATTCCACATTACTGTGAAACACTGGAACCTGCACAAAGACAGACGCTACAAGCAAGCATATGCTAAGAAAGCACAAAATTCAGTTTTATCTCTATTCTTAACATTTGGCCATACCGCAAAGACAACTGCCAACTATCATGGATATTAAATGAATTGCAAATGCGAGCGAATAGTAACTATGAACAGTTGAGACAGAAACTATCAACTGAAACTGAAATGCTCTTTACAAATTACGATCGCATAGTGCCGTGCTATCTGCTTACTGATGTGGTGTCTACCGCCACGTTACACAAGAACTGTCTGCAACAGTTAGGTTGGGCTGAAATTATCCACAACCGCCTGGCGAGCTAGAAATTTGGCAAATTTCCATGATTTTTAAAAAATTCTTTCAGTGTGTCCAAGCAGCTAAAATTTTAACATTGTATTTCTTTCGGTGTAACCTTCCTCTATAAAGAATTCAATGCAGGTTTCAGCATCTTCAATTGAACAGTTCCCTCGTTAATTATACCGAGTATGTATAGACAGATACAGAACCTGGCTCAGTTCTGTATGTGTTGTAAATCAATAACACTGTATCACATTTGCAAATGAGACTTGTGAATTGTGTAAGAACAGATTTCACGATTCGATCAGGATTCGTCCATAAAATAATTTCTTCACTAAATGAGTCGCAGGTACATCAGACAAGGGAACCAGAAACCGTGCACTCTAGTTGTTGTTTGGATCACAAAAAGGGCGCCAACGGAGTTTCGGGTGACTTCGCAGAAAATGGGAAGTAATATTACAAGCGTTTCGTCTTACCTACTTCGTGGCTACCTAGAATAGCCCGTTCCGGTAAACCACACTAGCTAGGTCAGAGAGCACGGCATAGCGCCGCTGGCCAGAGCAGGTGCCGTGACATCACAGCCCGCAGACGGCGCCCCAGGCTCATGAAATAAGTCATCCACGCCACTAAACAGGAGCCGGAAGGCCTCCACAACTTTCAGCCGATTCGCTGCAATTTCGAGCAAGAAGAAACAGTCATTATCCTTGTATCACTAATGACAGTTCATTTAAATGTGTAAAGATTTGAAAGAACAATGGCTGAATCTTGTGGTGTGGTATTTTAATAACCAAGCAATAATTACGGTGATTTTACTATTGATGTGGGTCTACTTACTTTTTGTGAGTCATAATACAAGGTTAACTGACTATTCGGCTTCTAGTCAACCGTATTTTTATACACCACATTGGATGCTACAAAGGTTTCTCAAACTTGAGTTCTTTCAACTGGTTTGATACGTCATCTAATATGCCGCCATCCAATTTTGCTAGTTTGTTCCCGTTTGTATATCCCTAAAAGTTTTTTTAATCAGTTAACGTTTCGTAAATGTGCTGTAAATTTTACTAAACACACTGGACACAGTTCTTAATTGGGCAAAATCTACGACGGCTTGTTGTACAGTAATAACTTCCTTAGTTTTTATTTGAAAACTCTTAAAGATTTTTAACTAAAAGAATCGTTATTAACGATCTACGTATTCGTTTTTCATGTTTGCATATATTCAGCCTTTTTTCGCTAGAGGGCTCCGAATTGTAGGGTGTAATATGGCAGTGTGTAACGTAACTATGTCGGTGCGTGGGAAACAGTGTGCTGTAATCGAGTTTTGAATTCGAAGAGTTGGTCCAGACGTGGAGCACCCCATCCTATATCATGACAATTTCAGATCACAAATGACAGCTGCGCCATATGCGACAAGCCGACGCCTTGAGTTCACTGTCATCGATCAACTTCCATACAGCCCATACCTCGCCCCATTCGATATCTGTCTATTTCCAGAACTTCAAGAACACCTTCGAGGACTGCACTTTGACAGCAATGAAGTGATGCAAGCAGAGGTCAGGTTGTGGCTCGAGCAACGAAGACAAAATTCTACAGTGACAGGGTGTAAACAAACTATCCGAAAGAACAGACGCCACATACATAATTAAGGTCAGGCTGGCCAATGACCCCTTCAGTGGAGATGCACTCTATGCTCAGACTCATAGGGGATTTGACAAAATGCTGCGAGTAATGGAAATAATGGGCAGGGACAACACGTCATTAGTGTGTGGATAAGTTGAGAATTTGAGTCTGACGCGAGACGTACTAAGATAGTCCGTGCAGTTACGATAACCACCGTGTCCGGATAGCTCAGTGGTCAGAGCATCTGCCCTGTGAGCAGGAGACCTGCGTTCGAATTCTGGTCCAGCACAAATTTTCAACTTTCTCTATTGATGTAAATGAATACTCACTAGCAGCTAACTGTCAGGAATTCCTTTGCGTCTTGATCTATAATGGCTACATGATCAAACTGGTGTTTCTTCTTTCGGACATGTGCGATTAATGTAATTAAGGTGAGGTTGGCGAATGATCCCTTCAGTGCATATTCACATCACTCTCGAACTCTTACGGGAATCGGCGAACCGCCGCGAGTAGTGAGGACAATGGACAGTGCTCACTAGATGCTAAATGTAACTAATTCCTTAGTGTCTTGATTCATAATAGCTGAAGGATCAAAATCGTATCGGTTCTTGCGAACATGTCCGAAAGAACAGGCACCACGTGTGTGTATGAAAGCGCCGTTTAACACGCAGCTTTCAAGTTGTCTCATTTGTTGGTGTATTAGCACGGACTGCCCAACACGTCTAAAAGGAATGGTGCGGCAGCATTCGAAGATAGGCTAATACGGCTTGAAAACAGTGGTGCTAAAAAGGTCCTAACTGACCAAAAGCGAAGACGCCTATTCAGTGACAGTCGGCTTGCCTAGCAACTGTCAATCTCAAGCGGTTTCCGAGCGAACAGCGATAAGGAAGCTGCATGAGAAGGACATTTCGACCGCGGTGTTTTTGTAAAATGATATTGGCCCGAATGGCACATAGATTTGCTCGTTTTCAATCGGCCAAACGACACAAAAACTAGACAGTAGTAGATTAGTTGTATGTAGTGTAGTCTGAATTGTCGTGATTTTCCCTCTTTTTCTAATGATACAGGGCGTAGAGTGCACAGACAGCTCTAAGAAACAAGTAACGCGGAGTGTGTGTAAGATTTAGTTGACGTGGAGAAGGGCATTAGAGACGGAGCACAAGCTCGGGTTAGGAAAGAATGGAGGTGGAAAGAAGCCGTGCCCTTTCGAAGTAACCTTTCCGGCCTTTGCCTTAAGCGATTTAGGGAAATTACGGAAAACCTAAATCTAGATAGATGGAAGCGGGTCTGAACCGTCGTCCTCCCGAAAGAGAGTCCCGCGTGTTAACCACTGTGCTAACTCACCCGGTTTTAGTTTAGGCCAGAGGTGGTTCTGTGATGATCTTGAAGTGTCAGTCGTACCATGACTGGGGCCCACTCATTCAGATTATTGTGAAAGTCGATCAAGATGTATATTTCAGAATTCTCAAAAATCTGGTGTTACCCTTTTTCTTCACCTTCCTTATTAGTATACGGTGAACACATCTGTCTTTCATGATGGCAACAGCTGTGTTCACAGGGTAGTATCCATACAATCCCGGTCCGATGAACACTCAGGCGCCGACTCACATCTTGACAGTTCTGTTAAATCACATGATCTTCAATCCCCCCTTAAATGTCTGGAATTATTTAGAACAGTGGGTGAGAGACTGCAGTCATCATCCCTGTAAAATCGAAGTTATTTGGAATCTAACTGTGAATAACTAACTTCAGCTTAAGCTGGGTATGACATACCGGATGGTTATAATTAAACTTTCCCTATTTAACACGTTATAACACGGAAACTAATTACTATACGGTAGCATTAATGTCGAGGATATGGGGAAGAGATATGACTCAGAATCAATTCAATTGAAACACTTTTAACGTGCTGCTACTGTACATCATACCACTACATACCGGTACCATTACTGCTACAAAAGGGGCTCAATTTATTCGCCCATCAGTGTCTAGAAGAGTCTGAAAGTGCAGGATTGCATTCCGCACAGCAGAACGAAGCATGTCCGTATGTATGCTGGCTACCTCTCTTGGTGTTCTGCGGTTCAGATCAGCACATGTTTGAATGTTCCACTGGAAAACCCTGTCCTTCGGGTAGCCCTACAACCAGAAATGACAGTGAGTGAGATCAGATGATCGTGCGGGCCACGCATTTAGAAAATATCTGCTGATAATTCGATCGTTTCCAAATGTGTTTCGGAGAAGCAGGTGAACTTCACGAGTGATGTGCGGTGGGGGCCCATCTTGCATGAAAACTGTTGAGTTCAATGCGTCTCTATCCCGTAGGGCGGGTATGACATGATGGCGAAGCATATCGCAGTAGCACTGGCAGGCCACACTGCAAGTCTTCGCTCCTTGAGCATCAACCTGTTCAAAAAAGAGTGGGCTAATGATGAACGTAGCCGTGGGGTCAAACCATACGGTGACACGTTCACCATGCCGAGGAACAACATGCATAGTGACTGCAGGTGAAGATACCCACACTCGGCAATTCTGTGTATTTACCTCAACCGTCAGAGAAAAATGAGCTTCGTCTGTCCATAGGATGGTCCAAGGCCAACCCTCGTCAACTTCAAGCCTTGCATGGAAATGGAGAGCCAAGGCAACACGTAGTTGTGCGTACTGTGGTGCAAGCTGCTGTACGATATGGATCTTGTACGGATACCATTTGAGAGTGGTTCGAAGCACCTTCCGTACAGTGGAGCAACTGTCGTGACACAGCACGCGCACGATGGGGAATTGCACGCAGCGTTGTCAGCCATAGAAACAGCGATTTCATCAACCACCTGTGGTGCAACCGGTCATTGGCCTCTTCCCGGAGCGACGCCCAGTTCTCCATGTGATTCAGACTTCTTCATCATGCTCCGCACAGCAGGTTGAGAAAGAAAACCCTTCCTTAATCCTTTAAACCGGTGATATCCTCGAAGTGCAGCTCCAGCATTACTGTTGTTTTGATAACAGAGCTTTAGTAATAATGCCCTGCTCCTTTTGTCCAAGCTCATGTTGACACGTCAACAAGTGCACTGCGACAGGTGAGGTGTGTGAGAGTATGAATCACGATAACTGATCACGACACCTGGTGGCCATAATTGACACTGGACGGTGGTGCTCTGGCGCATAGAAATCATGCACCCCATACTCTGGACATTACTGCTACCAAGTTTGGTAGTCGTATAGTAATTAGATTCCTTTTTATAAATTGTTAAATAGGGTAAGTTTGATTATAACCACCCGAGGTACATGAAGGAGCTTGTCAAATTCCTCATTGCCGGATTAAGACCACTACCACGGCTAGGGGTAATATTGCAAAGTATTGGTATGATGTCTCTTTGAGATGACTAATTTCCAGCATGCTTATTAAGCGCAATACTGAACAGAAAGTTTGGTAGTACGCGAAGGAGCTAACCTACACTCCTGGAAATTGAAATAAGAACACCGTGAATTCATTGTCCCAGGAAGGGGAAACTTTATTGACACATTCCTGGGGTCAGATACAGCACATGATCACATTGACAGAACCACAGGCACATAGACACAGGCAACAGAGCATGCACAATGTCGGCACTAGTACAGTGTATATCCACCTTTCGCAGCAATGCAGGCTGCTATTCTCCCATGGAGACGATCGTAGAGATGCTGGATGTAGTCCTGTGGAACGGCTTGCCATGCCATTTCCACCTGGTGCCTCAGTTGGACCAGTGTTCGTGCTGGACGTGCAGACCGCGTGAGACGACGCTTCATCCAGTCCCAAACATGCTCAATGGGGGACAGATCCGGAGATCTTACTGGCCAGGGTAGTTGACTTACACCTTCTAGAGCACGTTGGGTGGCACGGGATACATGCGGACGTGCATTGTCCTGTTGGAACAGCAAGTTCCCTTGCCGGTCTAGGAATGGTAGAACGATGGGTTCGATGACGGTTTGGATGTACCGTGCACTATTCAGTGTCCCCTCGACGATCACCAGTGGTGTACGGCCAGTGTAGGAGATCGCTCCCCACACCATGATGCCGGGTGTTGGCCCTGTGTGCCTCGGTCGTATGCAGTCCTGATTGTGGCGCTCACCTGCACGGCGCCAAACACGCATACGACCATCATTGGCACCAAGGCAGAAGCGACTCTCATCGCTGAAGACGACACGTCTCCATTCGTCCCTCCATTCACGCCTGTCGCGACACCACTGGAGGCGGGCTGCACGATGTTGGGGCGTGAGCGGAAGACGGCCTAACGGTGTGCGGGACCGTAGCCCAGCTTCATGGAGACGGTTGCGAATGGTCGTCGCCGATACCCCAGGAGCAACAGTGTCCCTAATTTGCTGGGAAGTGGCGGTGTGGTCCCCTACGGCACTGCGTAGGATCCTACGGTCTTGGCGTGCATCCGTGCGTCGCTGCGGTCCGGTCCCAGGTCGACGGGCACGTGCACCTTCCACCGACCACTGGCGACAACATCGATGTACTGTGGAGACCTCACGCCCCACGTGTTGAGCAATTCGGCGGTACGTCCACCCGGCCTCCCGCATGCCCACTATACGCCCTCGCTCAAAGTCCGTCAACTGCACATACGGTTCACGTCCACGCTGTCGCGGCATGCTACCAGTGTTAAAGACTGCGATGGAGCTCCGTATGCCACGGCAAACTGGCTGACACTGACGGCGGCGGTGCACAAATGCTGCGCAGCTAGCGCCATTCGACGGCCAACACCGCGGTTCCTGGTGTGTCCGCTGTGTCGTGCGTGTGATCATTGCTTGTACAGCCCTCTCGCAGTGTCCGGAGCAAGTATGGTGGGTCTGACACACCGGTGTCAATGTGTTCTTTTTTCCATTTCCAGGAGTGTAGAAACGGTGATTGGAGTTCCCTTCTTAACGTTCACACAACGAAATTCAGGCGTTCTTTGGTCCGAAGAACAGTTATGGAAACCTACATCACGCTGCAGTGGTGCTACACTCGACTGCTTAATTCAGTTTCAGGAAAGACTTTCGTAAAGTGGTGCTACACTGCCCAAGACCTTCAATCAGGGTAGAAGTTAACCGTGGCGTTATGATGACGTGGAGAGTCCTGTGTAGCAGTTTCCTGACTTGACACAGCGTCACCCACGTGGATAAAATGTCCCCTTAACTGTTGGCTGACAACACCCAAAACATATATGAACACAAGAAACATTCAAGCCCCTGACTGGCCGAAGCGTGTGAGGCCAGAAACGCCACTGTCACTGGTCCACGAGTCTCGCGGCATCAACCCCAGATAACGGTCGCGTGTCGGTCATGAGTCGCACAAAGTGCTGCATTACGTCTAAATTATTATCAATATCAGCGTCATAGTCAACAGGCTACAGAGACTGTCACGAAACTGTTGATAATCGTAGTTATTAAATCAAACGTGAATGTTATGATCGAGAATCTATGCAACGTGTTATTAGGCAACATTGGAAAAATGTGCTGCTTAATATCGGTAATTATAAAAATATTTTGATACTGTGCCGTGGCCTGAATTCCAGACAGTTATTAAAGCTGGCTGCCTTAAAATTTACTTGAGGTGTTCATTACTGAAACCAAGTTCATCTCTGTCCTACGATTTCACTCAATAATAGCCCGACATTTCAACGAGTCGAGGAGCTGGCACTATCAACTGATGCGAAAGGCACATCATCTGTACAAGGCTTCAGGTAGCAGACCTCTGTGAATAGCCTTGGGGAGTTGTGAGGGATATGCAGATCTCCAAATAACTCTCGCGTGTATGGTCGGTTTATTGCAGGTAGACGCTGGAGTACATACTTACCAACGGAAGGGGAGTTTTGTACTCCGCCCAGTAGCCACCTACCTTTCTCACTGATAAAGCGATGAAAACTTGGCCGAGGGAGGTATGAGCAACACTATTTGTTTAACGTGAGTGAACAGTATTCACTTTTCCGATCAAAATAAATTAAATTCAACACATGGCAGCAATTTTAGTGTACCTTTATACGAAACGTATTTTTCTTCCCTCTAATAAGTATATATTTTCATGAGTTCCTAGTGAGTACAATAATTGGAAAGCATCTAATTTGAATTTATGGCTCTCTTTCCTTTCTTTTGGATTTCGATGACAGCGCATTCTACTTTAGCCAACGGCCATGCTGCAGTGGTACCACCAGTTCCCGTCAGATCACCGAAATTAAGCGCTGTCGTGGTTGGCTAGCATATGGATAGGTGACCGCCTGGGTCTGACGAGTGCTATTGCCAAGGGACGTGCAGTCAGCCCTTGTGAGGCCAATTGAGGCGCTGCTTGACTAAGAAGTAGCGGCTCCGGTCACGAAAACTGACAATGTCGGGGAGAGCGGTGTGGTGGCCACTTGTCGGTCCATATCTCCTTCCAAAGACGCCTATCGGCTGTGGATAGCACGGCAGTTGGTCGGTGGCGTTGGGCCTTCTGAGACCGGCTCGGATGGAGTTGTTAGTTGAGTTACATTCTGCTTTGAATGATCTGTCAAACTACTGACATAAGTTAACTTGGATGGTTGGATGGCACTGACCCTCAACACTTTACTTCGTCTCCACCAGACTTCTCTGCTAATTAATCGTGAGCAGGAGGATCCATTTCCTAGTCATCCTGAAAATTTTCAAAGTGCGTTACTCTGTTACTACACAGTGCGATCCGGAGGTAGCCCTGTGGATAAGATTCAATACTGTCTCTCATCGGCGACCCAGCTGAGTGTTATGGTAGGTGTGTGACAGGGATCCTCAATCCTTTCAGTGCTATAGATGTGATATGGGGCACTGTCATGGAGTATAATATTTCTGCTAGTAGTGAAAGTTTAATGGTTTGAGCTCCTAATGTATTTGGATCCACATACATGGCCCAACGTGGTGTATTGGATGTGGAAAACTAACACAGAGGAACGGTTGAGAAACACTGACGTTAATTTGTTCAAAATTGGTATATGAACTGTTTACAGCTTAGTTAATTTAATTTTTGTGTGTGTTCCGTGTATCATATTCGTGACAGTTCGCTATGACTTGGAACGTGACAGTAGATATATTTTCTCTTTGGAAACGTAGCTACGTGCTTTCCACTTGCAAAGCTGTTTGGTTTAAAAGCTTAATCTACAACAAACGTTTATACAGGTAATCCGTCCACATACTGACACTACCTGCTCAGAAAGCCATCTACAGAATGTAGTTTGTTTTTAAATTTTTCACAACCTGCTACCACCTTTAATTCGTAAGGAAGTTGGTAAAATAAATTTAGCCGGCCGGAGTGGCCGAGCGGTTAAAGGCGCTACAGTCTGGAACCGCACGACCGCTACGGTCGCAGGTTCGAATCCTGCCTCGGGCATGGATGTGTGTGATGTCCTTAGGTTAGTTAGGTTTAAGTAGTTCTAAGTTCTAGGGGACTTATGACCACAGCAGTTGAGTCCCATAGTGCTCAGAGCCATTTGAACCATTTTTTTAAAATAAATTTATGTCCCCACACCTTTCTTTTTCCATTGTACGGTAATTTTAAACAGCAGACACTAGATGTTATTCCTGTTCCTTGTTTTAATATTTGTGAAGAAAACTGATCAGCCAGAACATTATGACCACCTACCTAATAGCCGATATGTACACTTTCGGCACGATAACAGTGGCGACGCTTCGTGGCATAGAAGCAATGGGGCCCTGGTAGGTCACTGGACGGCGTTGGCACCACATCTGCACACACACAAGTCACCTACTTCCCATATATTCCGTGGAGCGGGCGATGAGCTCTGACGATACTTTCAGTCACATCCATCATGTGATCGATCGGGTTCAGACCTGACGATTTGGGGGCCACCACATCAACTGGAACTCGCCACTGAGTTCCTCGAACCACTCCATCACACTCTTGTGAAGTAGCGGCTCCGGTCACGAAAACTGACAATGTCGGGGAGAGCGGTGTGGTGGCCACTTGTCGGTCCATATCTCCTTCCAAAGACGCCTATCGGCTGTGGATAGCACGGCAGTTGGTCGGTGGCGTTGGGCCTTCTGAGACCGGCTCGGATGGAGTTGTTAGTTGAGTTACATTCTGCTTTGAATGATCTGTCAAACTACTGACATAAGTTAACTTGGATGGTTGGATGGCACTGACCCTCAACACTTTACTTCGTCTCCACCAGACTTCTCTGCTAATTAATCGTGAGCAGGAGGATCCATTTCCTAGTCATCCTGAAAATTTTCAAAGTGCGTTACTCTGTTACTACACAGTGCGATCCGGAGGTAGCCCTGTGGATAAGATTCAATACTGTCTCTCATCGGCGACCCAGCTGAGTGTTATGGTAGGTGTGTGACAGGGATCCTCAATCCTTTCAGTGCTATAGATGTGATATGGGGCACTGTCATGGAGTATAATATTTCTGCTAGTAGTGAAAGTTTAATGGTTTGAGCTCCTAATGTATTTGGATCCACATACATGGCCCAACGTGGTGTATTGGATGTGGAAAACTAACACAGAGGAACGGTTGAGAAACACTGACGTTAATTTGTTCAAAATTGGTATATGAACTGTTTACAGCTTAGTTAATTTAATTTTTGTGTGTGTTCCGTGTATCATATTCGTGACAGTTCGCTATGACTTGGAACGTGACAGTAGATATATTTTCTCTTTGGAAACGTAGCTACGTGCTTTCCACTTGCAAAGCTGTTTGGTTTAAAAGCTTAATCTACAACAAACGTTTATACAGGTAATCCGTCCACATACTGACACTACCTGCTCAGAAAGCCATCTACAGAATGTAGTTTGTTTTTAAATTTTTCACAACCTGCTACCACCTTTAATTCGTAAGGAAGTTGGTAAAATAAATTTATGTCCCCACACCTTTCTTTTTCCATTGTACGGTAATTTTAAACAGCAGACACTAGATGTTATTCCTGTTCCTTGTTTTAATATTTGTGAAGAAAACTGATCAGCCAGAACATTATGACCACCTACCTAATAGCCGATATGTACACTTTCGGCACGATAACAGTGGCGACGCTTCGTGGCATAGAAGCAATGGGGCCCTGGTAGGTCACTGGACGGCGTTGGCACCACATCTGCACACACACAAGTCACCTACTTCCCATATATTCCGTGGAGCGGGCGATGAGCTCTGACGATACTTTCAGTCACATCCATCATGTGATCGATCGGGTTCAGACCTGACGATTTGGGGGCCACCACATCAACTGGAACTCGCCACTGAGTTCCTCGAACCACTCCATCACACTCTTGCACTTGTGACATGGCGCATTATCTTGTTGCAAAATCGGACTTACGTCGGGGAACAGGATCGTCATGAAGGGGTGTACGCACTCTGCAACCATTGTACGATACTCCTTGGCCGTCATGGTGGCTTGCGCTACTGGACCCATTGATGCCTGCTTGAATGTTCCCCAGAGAATAATGGATCCGTCGCCAGCTTCTCTATGTCCCGCAGTACAGGTGTCAAGGAGCTGCTCCCCTGGAAGACGAAGGATTCGTGTCCACCCATCAGCATGGTGATGAAGGTATCTGGAGTCATCAGACCATGCAATGCTCTGTCACTGCTCCAACGTCCAGTGTCGATGGTCACGTGCCCATTTCAGTAGTAGTTACCGATCTCGTAGTATTAACTTGGCACATGCATGGGTCGTCGGCTGCGGAGGCCCATTGTTAGCAGTGTTTGTTGCAATGTGTGTTCAGACACATTTGTACACTGCCTAGCATTAATGTCTGATGTTATTTTCACCACAGTTCACTGCGTGCTGTATTTTGACATTCTGTCCAGCCTACGATGTCCGACATCTGTAATGAAGAGTGTCCGCCCAAACCCACGTCCTCTGAACGTGTTTCACCTTGGTTTCGCCACGTGTTGAAGATACTCACCACAGCACCCCTTGAACACCCGACAGGTCGTAAACTTTCCGAAATGATCGCGCCGAGCCTCTGGGCCATCACAACCTGCCCGCAGTCAAACTAAAATAGATCGCGCCCCTTCCCCATTCAATGCACGGACAGAACGCTCTCTGATACTTCGTGCTGCGTGCGTGGGTCTGACTGCCGTTTTAGCCAGGCGACGCTGCTATCGCCTGGACGCGTTCATATCGATAGTAGGACGTTTGTCATAATGTTCTGGCTGATCAGTTTACACTGCCATTTACTAACGCTGCCAGATTACTCACAACGCAATTCTTGAGAGACTAAGTGTGATATGTGGCTGTTGTTAAAATGCCTGATTCTCCTCGCCGTTGCCTACTTAAAGCGCCACACGGGGATGGATATTTGATATCATCCTGACAGCGCGTGTCTGTGTCTATACGTGGAATTAACACAGAAAATTATTCCTTATGACGTCAATGAATGAAAGTGGCTCCGAGCTGAAACTTAACTACGCAGTCGAGTGTAGCGACGGTACACGTGACGAAGGCTTTCATAATTAAAGTAAGCTAATTTTAGAATGTTTTAATCACTGAGATCTGCCATAACGCAAACGTTGCTCAACTCAATTGTTTATTAAGATATATAATAACACTTTCCAGTTATAGTTTTGATTAGTTTGCTAACTCAGGAATTTTGAATAATCCACTTTGTTCAAAATTGAACGGATATTTGTTCTCTGTGTTCTATTATGGACGTTCACCAAGAATCAGTCAATAACACTTTTGAGTATTTCATTTATATTTTCTTTACTGTTTCAGCTCTGTTGGTCTTTATTATTAGGCGTACATCAACAGCAGAAGACCTAACAGGACGCTATGTTCTATCAGTCAGATTTAACCAATTACTCATTACACGTTGAACACCATTAATTTTAATTTCTGCAACAGAATATTGAAATATGTATAGCTATATGCCTTAGATGGCTCACAAAATATCGTGGTAGGTGAAATCTTGTAATTTACATATTTTAATATACGGTCTGTGAAACAGCACATAATATGCTTGTGAAGAGATTCTCGTGGAATCCAAATTGTGGCTCAGCTGTAATCTTGGTCAACCGTTCTTAAATTCATTATATTTTCCAAATTAAGTTGGCAAAGAGATTAAGATTGAAACAGATCGATGCTAGATAATACTGCCAGTTTTCAAAGGGGGGTCTAGGACATATACCACTTGAAAATGATACATTAATCATATGGCTGAGTACAGCAAGCCGGCCGGGGTGGCCGAGCGGTTCTACGCGCTACAGTCTGGAAACGCGCGCCCGCTACGGTCGCAGGTTCGAATCCTGCCTCGGGCATGAATGTATGTGATGTTCTTAGGTTAGTTAGGTTTAAGTAGTTCTAGGTTCTAGGGGACTGATGACCTCAGATAAGTCCCACAGTGCTCAGAGCCATTTGAACCATTTTCTTTTGAGTACAGCAACTATGTGAAAGAGTTTGTTTTTGACACTGCGCTTGAAATGTTATCAACCACATGTGGATCTAGTGAGATACTATCCTTGAAAGCGCTGGAGTGATCCGGAATTGTTTGAATGCCTGGGGTCATAACTGTTTCATGTGCTGCAATATTTTACCTTTTGAGCTACGTGAATTTTCCAGTTATGTTTTGATATTAGGAGACAATTTCAAATCATCAGGAGTAGTCTGGGAGAATCAGGTGATTAGGACGGGTGACAGAGACAGGAAATCGTGTTCAACTGTTGCAAACGTGTTATCCGAAAATTATGTTGAGTAATTAATCAGAAAGTCCACTCGTGAAGGTAATATCTAAGATTCCTGGTCACCAACGGGCCCGAATTTTTCGACTAAATGTAGAACAGACTACGAGAAATCACACGGCCGAAGCTGCATCGCTAGATAAAATTGGAAAATAGGAACGTAAAAGAAGGTATGAAAATACCAGTATTTCCACTTAGCAAATATGAAAAAACAGATTCCATATTACCTGAGCGGTCAACACGAAAATTTCATCTCTAGAAATGAAAGGGTTGTTCATAAATGGACAAAGTTCAGGAATGGGTCGTCGAACAGACGCACAAAACTATAGGTCTATACCACTTGTAACATCATAGATTAAGGGTCGACCTGCTACAGCAATCGCACAACTTGCGTACGGGCCTCTAGACGCCGCCGCCGCGAGCGTTAAAGGCCTTTTTATGAGTCCATTGCGATCGCAGGCGCGCGTGTTGCGTACGGGTCGCGAGGTGCCGCAACGAGCACAACCATATACAAGTGCCGACGGAGTTCGGCCACCTCTCATTTTGTTGGCATCTCATTTTTGCCTATTCTCTTATTTGCTTAGTTGCTTAGGTCTTATTCGTTTATGGCTGATGTTATTGTGCTCTCTTTCAGCCATTCGGATTGTTTTGATTTACTCCCAATTGAGAAGTGATAATTTTGGCATTTCACTTTTGCATAATTCTCATCTTGCTAATAATGTGCTCCTTGGATTTTTACAGTTGAATTGATTAACATAGTCTCATGTACTGTTTGTTCATTTCAGCCTGTTCATATTTTGATGTTCTTTAAATACTGTAATAATTATCGGAAGCATTTCTTCCCTTAAACTTGTGTAAAGTATTCTCAATGTAGGATTAGTTCTGTGACACAGGTGTAAGGTTTTGAATATAAATTATATACGAAACTGTGCTTTAAAAGGAATTTATTTTTCCAGTTAGTACTACATCAAACGACAATTTTGTGATATGAGGGAGAACTTTGAGGGGCGAACCCATGGAAATAGTCTTAAGCGATCCCCTTTAAAAATAAAAATGTGTGTGACACTGAAAGACATGACACTGTAGGTACCGAATATATATATATATATATATATATATATATATATATATATACGTCACACTGGAGGCACTGGAGGGATTTCGCTTAGCCTATTTCTAAAGTAAGTTCACAATTTATTCATCAAAATAGGAGTTATATGTATATCTCAATTTTTCTGGTAAATACTAGCATTCTGCTAATCTATGTCTGTTTTCTTTTTCATGTAAACGAGTGTATGAGCAATAATAAAATTAGAAATAATAAATCTCAGACGCGAACACGAGGACGCGGTCAGAGACTTAGATTCGGATGAAAAACAATTAAAAGGAAATCAAGGCGCTCTCGACGTCATAGTAAATCAATTGTCTACGACACTCGACGAATTGTCATGAAAGCATAGCGAAATATCTGTAGAAATAGTTTCTCGGGTAAAGGAAGCCGTAAATTCCATTTCAAAAGAACAAGAAAGACAATCGATATATCCAACTGCTCAGATTTCTGAAGTAAAAATGCAAATTACTCAGGAATTATCTCAATGGCGAAGGGGAGTAAATGAGCAATTAAACAAATTTAGTAATGAGCTTACCGATATTAAAGAGGTAGTCAAGAGCAATGTTTCCACGCCGACACGTGGAGAGGACGTAGTAGATGCTAGTACACAAAAGCGGGGTAAGCCACCGAAGTAAATTCTGAGGTAACTCGGGATCAGGAATCATATACATTACTGGGGGCTACGACACCTTATGTAAATGCCATTATGGAGGACAACATTATCAAACACAGGAGGGGTCAGTCATTCTCGCCTTACATGAGTGGGGTGCATCCAGTAATATTTATTCGTTCTTTTCGTGGCGTGTTACCCACAGAATGGACGGAATTACAAAAGATGCGTTACGTAAGTGGATGCATGTTAAATGATGCGACCATGTGGGCCACTGAAGTCATTGAAAAATGTTCCACATATGACGAGTTTTAAAAAAGGTTTCTCGCGAAATATTGGACTTTAGGGGTACAGCAACGACTTCGTGAGGCTGTATTGAACCCCGAACAGTTTTGTTATAGCAAAGGAACGCTCCGAAAGTATTTCGAGATGTATCTGAATAAAACGAAATACTGAGACGAGCCAATTTCGCATAAAGATTTCTTGTGCATTCTTAAGATTAAGATGCCTATTGATATACGCGAAAAATTAATTCACGCCGCAGACGCAAACATTGATGAGTTTATGCCCATCCTAGATGCAATTGATTTGATGCAGGAGGATGTGCGGGCAAGATCTGTAAATCACAGTTCGTTGTGGAGGAATGGAAAAGGCGCTACAGTCTGGAACCGCACGACCGCTACGGTCGCAGGTTCGAATCCTGCCTCGGGCATGGATGTGTGTGATGTCCTTAGGTTAGTTAGGTTTAAGTAGTTCTAAGTTCTAGGGGACTTATGACCACAGCAGTTCAGTCCCATAGTGCTCAGAGCCATTTGAACCATTTTTGAGGAATGGAAATATCCATCGTTGCGAGCCGGCTCGCAGAGAACCCAGCTCGGCGTACAAAAGCCAAGACAATAACAACGCGTACGGCTACGGTAGAACAGTCCGGTGGGTACGAGGTACTGCGGGTAGGAGGCAGGAACATAGGTTCATTCCAGGACACTACAATAACGAAACGACACAAAACAGAAATCAAGGGAGACAGAATACCCAGACACAAAACCCGATAAATCAAAACTGGCGACAGCATCCGCCACAAATAGTAATCGATGAACTAAATGATACCGAATTTCGGCCGATTTCTCAGCCTGCGGAAAACAAATTATCGCCGCATTAAGTCCCGATGTGCTGGCGGGTGGGCGAGATAGGGACGATTCTGATTTAATATTAAAAATGTTAAGGTACAATAATGGCATTGACACGAGAAATGAATTGTATAACGTGGACACTAAATGCAGCGCCAATCATCCGGCAGTTATAAAACCTGCCGTTAAAATACTAATCGAAGGTATTTCAGTGAACGGAATATTTGATACTGAGTCTGATATTAATGTGATTTCTATGGACTTATTTAGACAGATCACTAAAAAAAACGGGTGCCAATATTGCCTGTTAGCAATTGTAAGGTTTTGGGAGCGATTGGAGGGAGAAATAGAAGCGTGAAAATACAAGCCCAATTAGAGTTAGAATTTGGAAATGTAGCGATTGAATCCACGTTCCTCATAATTGATGCGCTGATAGTGGACTGTATTTTAGGGCTTTATTTTTTGCAAGAAAAGGACGCAAATATCGACTTTTCTAACGGGATATGTCAGTTGAAGGTCTAACTGAAAATCGTCTCTCTAAAATTACTGAGGCTAACCGACACACATCGAAGGTTTTCCCAGGTATACAAATGAAGTTCATTTCAAAAAATAAAACTACAGGTTCAGGGAATCAGGTTCAAGAAATAAAATCTGACCGACATGAACAAATGTTAAAAATAGTCTCTGAATCTGCTCAGCTGTCCTCAGCGCAGCGTTCTGAATTGTTTAAGGTTCTCAGGAAATACGAACGAGTATTCGAAGAAAAACCTGGTGCGATTAGGGGATGTGAATATAGGATGAATGTCATGCCACATAAAACCATCTGTCATAGTTCTTACCAAGTACCATGGACAAAAAGAAACGCAGTTAGTAATGAAATTCAAAAGATGCTTGCATAGAACATCATAGAGCCATCTGACAGTCCCTATCCGAGCCCCTTACTTGCTGTAGACAAATCAAGTGGACAAGTGCGACTAGTTCTCGACGCTAGAGAAATCAATAAAATTATAATACCGGTGGGAACAAGGCCCGAGAATATAGACGAATTGATACAGAGGTACCATGGCGTAAAATATTTTTCTATCCTCGATCTCCGAGATTCCTACTGGTAAATTCCTATTGCGGCACAATCTAGGAAATATACAGCCTTCATTCACGCAGGAATAAGTTATCAATTCAAAGTTTTACTATTCGGTTTATATATAAGCCTAGGTGTCTTGCGGCACTTGATGAAGCGTTGGTTCCCGAACTTGTAAGATAACACTGTTTGTAGACGACATTTTAATCACCACAAATAGGCCGGCCGGTGTGGCCGAGCGGTTCTAGGCGCTTCGGTCTGGAACCGCGCGACCGCTACGGTCGCAGGTTTGAGTCCTGCCTCGGGCATGGATGTGTGTGATGTCGTTAGATTAGTTAGGTTTAAGTAGTTCTAAGTTCTAGGGGACTGATGACCTCAGATATTAAGTCCCATAGTGGTCAGAGCCATTTGAACCATTTGAATCACGACAAATAGTTGGGAGGAACATATGGAAATACTGGAGAATGTATTAAATTAGTTTTTGCATGCTGGTATAACAGCTAATCTGTGTAAATCGAAGTTTGCACTAGAGAAAATTAAATTTTTGGGCCATATGATTGATTCATATGGTATCCTCCCAGATAGTGAAAAATTGAATGCCTTAGCGAAATTTCCAGTGCCCAGATCAAAACGACAATTAAAACCTTTTCTGGGACTGGCATCATTCTATCGCCGATATGTTCCAAATCAATTACTAAATGCGGAGCCGTTGTTACATCTTCTCAAAAAGAATACGTACTGGAATTGGTCTCCAGAATGCCAGTCGGATTTTGAAAAAATCAAAGAGGCCTTATTAAGTGCAAAATTACTCTATCATTCTGATATGAGTATTGAATTTTGTTTGTATGCAGATGCATCCAATGTGGGATTAGGATCATGTCTGTTCCAAGTTCAATTGCATCCGCAAGTAGGACTTTAACCTCATGCGAACGATCTTACTATACTACAGAATTGGAACTACTTGCCATTCTATGGTCATCCGAAAATTCCATTGTCATTTAGCTGGTGCTGATACCAAAGTCTATTGCGATCATAAGGCGCTAAGCTTTTTGCATAGCTGCAAACTCCTACATGCACGACCTGCAAGGTGGTCTCTTGCTTTGCAAGAATACAGTTACGAGATAGTGTATATCAGTGGTAAGGACAACCTAGTTGCTGACGCCCTATCTCGGATGCCCCAAGGACTAAACGAATATTCCCCATCCTCAGATCTAACATTGGAATTTAAGGTATTTCTAATGAAAGATGAGGCAAATAGACAGTATTTTGTTGACTTAGGTAAAAATATAGCAGCATTGCAAAATGCCGACCCTGGGTGGAACCCGGTTAAACAGGAGCTATTGAGGGGTCGTAATCCAAAAATCAGCAACCATTATAGACTTGAAAAACAGGTGCTATTTTATAGGAAGAATCCTGCATCTGAAAAGTGGTGCCTATGTATTCCGGTTGATTGTCAAGACCGACTAATATGGTATACCCATAACACCCGGGGGCACTTTGGGGTTATTAAGTGTGCTAATAAAATTGTGACATGTTGTTATTTTCCCATTCTTAGGAAGAAAGTCCAGAACTTGATTCGCACTTGTGTAATTTGTCAAAAGGTGAACTACACCAATTTTACCAGACTCTCCATTGCAGATTTTAACGGTCGATGTTTGCGGGCCATTCCCAGTTGCCAGGGGTGGTGCAAAATTCTTAGTGGCATTTTTTGATGTTTTTAAGAAGTACCTCAGAATTTATGTTCTTAAATCGGCCTAAAGCTCTTCCATATTTCGAAAATTAATTGCTGATTTTATACCGCACGTGGGAAAACCACAAGCGATATTGTCAGACAATGCAACCACATTTAACTCATCCACGTGGAAAAGATGGTTGGCCGCTCTACAAACTAGGCAAATACTTGTGTCCAAATATCATCCGGAAGCAAACCCCGTAGAAAGGGTATTTCGTGGGTTTAATACATTTGTAAGGACATATTGCCATAACAACCATACTGCTTGGGTCAGTTATGTAAGACCCTTTCAGAAAATTGTAAATAATCTTACGCATTCGGCGACAAATCACACTCCAGAAGAGCTCATGTTTAAAAAGCCCGAACAAAATGAGTGGACAGATATTTGGCCGAAATGTGCAAATCAAGGCATCTCTTTCGACGAAAAGGTCAGGCAGGCGACCATTTTTCTACATCACCAAGCACAATTGAGGAAGAAATATTTTGCTAATAGACTAACTGGGAAAAGAACATTCATAGTCGGTGATAAAGTCCTGATTAGAAGTCATGTGAAATCGTCAGTATTGTCAGAAAAGAGGAAGTGGCAGCTATTATATACTGGACCTCTTTTAATAGAGAATATACCCCATCCCGGCGTGTATCTATTAGTGTATTCCGGTACACTTAAACAAAAGGGACTATATTCTCATCAATACATTAAAAAGTATATAGATTTAAAAAGAAACCGAAAGACTGTATAGATAACCATCTTGGACTGAACATCGTATGTTGCTATTAATAAATTTGCTTTTTCACTGTTGTATTCAAAACTTTCAGCTAAACACGTTAACTGTCTAAAGATGTCTCCTACACTCTTAAGAAAAAAAAAATCTTTTTGAAGTACAACACCTAAAAATTGATTATATTATGCGATATGTGAAAGTACAGGAAGTTAAAACGAAATAATGTACTATCGTGGTATCACATTTTCTATATAAAATTTGAGTGTGTGAAGTAGAATTTTGTAAAGATGCTTCCGGTAAAATGTTGATAATACAAGTATTTCTAATGCAAAGGAATGAGGATAATGTAGTGTAAGGAACAACATAAAATGTCTTTATTCTTTAAAATAAGTACTAAATAAATATAAGACCAACTGTAAAATTGTTACTAATATAACAGGACAATTAGGTCACAAATAGTGGAAAAGTAGCATGAGACAAAATCTTACGAGAGTTATGGTTCTCTATATGCACATCAATACAAGAAAAGAATCTGAAGAGTCAAGTCCTTTCAACTTGTAATTCACGAAAGATATGATACTTGCACTCATTCAGGGATAATTTTCTCTTCTTTCTTTTCTTTTAATAGATATGAGTATGTACTATTTTGTATACAGGATGTTACAAAAAGGTACGGCCAAACTTTCAGGAAACATTCCTCACACGCAAAGAAAGAAAATATGTTATGTGGACATGTGTCCGGAAACGCTCACTTTCCTTGTTAGAGCTCATTTTGTTACTTCTCTTCAAATCACATTAATCATGGAATGGAAACACACAGCAACAGAACGTATCAGCGTGATTTGAAACACATTGTTACAGGATATGTTCAAAATGTCCTCCGTTAGCGAGGATACATGCATCCACTCTCCGTCGCATGGAATCCCTTATGCGCTGATGCAACCCTGGAGAATGGCATATTGTAACACAGCCGTCCACAATACGAGCACGAAGAGTCTCTACATTTGGCTCAAATGGTTCAAATGGCTCTGAGCACTATGGGACTCAACTGCCGTGGTCATAAGTCCCCTAGAACTTAGAACTACTTAAACCTAACTAACCTAAGGACAGCACACAACACCCAGCCATCACGAGGCAGAGAAAATCCCTGACCCCGCCGGGAATCGAACCCGGGAACCCGGGCGTGGGAAGCGAGAACGCTACCGCACGACCACGAGATGCGGGCTCTACATTTGGTACCGGGGATGCGTAGACAAGTGCTTTCAAATGCCCCCATAAATTAAAGTCAAGAGGGTTGGGGTCAGGAGAGCGTGGAGACCACGGAATTTGTCCGCCTCTACCAATCCATCAGTTGTTTAGAAGAGTACGAACACTTCGACTGAAATGTGCAGGAGCTCCATCGTGCATGAACCACATGTTGTGTCATACTTGTAAAGGCACATGTTGTAGCAGCACAGGTAGAGTAACCCGTATGAAGTCATGATAACGTGCTCCATTGAGCGTTGGTGGAAGAACTTAAATGAGCTCTAACATGGAAATTAAGCGTTTCCGGACACATGTGCACATTACACCTTTTCTTTATTTGTGTGTGAGGAATGTATCCTGAAAGTTTGGCCGTACCTTTTTGTAACACCCTGTGTATATATATATATACATATATATGGCTATAGCTAATAGTCGCATAGCAAATAGTCGCCTATAATTAGTAGTACTTACATTCTGAGTAGTGATAAGTCCAAAAAGGGCAAAGAAACAAGGAAATATGTATAATGTACATAAAATGCAAAAATTATTTTTATGTTTTATGACCAAACAAAACAAAATACCGTAGTCATAGGACAGGTAAACGATGTACCCTATCAACGATGAGTGATACACCATTGCTTCACCTGAGGACCTTAACAAAAAGGGCAATATTCAAAATTTCTAGGTGCCATTGGACTACTTCCTTAACCACACTCAAACTACGTCAACAGCCATAAAATTGGAAAGGATAAGGATATACAAATGTTACCTTATATATTTGAAATGTATGTCTGTTGAACATCATTACTCGAAGGACTCGGATAATTTGGGGTCTTTCGAGCCAACTTGACATTCTTTTTCAAAAATAACTTCTCGATGCAAAAGGTTGGATAGATGTGTGTGTGCGCTATATATTTCTATACACATTTTTAAAACAGTACCTCCGAAGTTAACGAAGTACACTACAGAAATATTTCATCTACATAAACGATTTCCAAACGTTTCCATGTACAGTAGATGTCACAATGTATACACAATGAATTTTGAAATAGTGTAAATGCCTGTTAATCATTACAGCTTTTGTAGTTAAATAAGACGTGTAAAATAATTAAATATTTACACCAAAGCATCAACTGACATATTGTACAATACCTTCTACTCAATATAGGTAGAAGAACATAGTAAAATGTTTTCTATTACTGTCGTCATAATTTTGAAAGGTAACTAAAATGTTTTGTATTTATATCATTATTTGTGAACCAGTGAATGTAAAGGTAGTAGGTAAAAGGATAGTAATTTGAAAACTTAAAGTAAAATTTTGCGATCGGAGTAAACTGACAAATTGTGTCAGGCATTTAATAAATTAACGGCCTTCCACATTGAGGGCCATGTAACATAATAGATAAAGGGTCGAACTGGGACAGCAATCGCACAAGTTGCGTACGGGCCGCTAGACGCCGCCGCCGCGAGCGCTAAAAGTGCATTGCGATCGCAGGCGCGCGTGTTGCGTACGGGTCGCGAGGTGCCGCCACGAGCGCAACCGTATGTAAGTGCCGACGGAGTTCGGCCAGCTCTCATTTTGTTGGCACCTCATTTTTGGCTATTCTCTTATTTGCTTAGTTACTTAGGTCTTATTCGTTTATGGATGATGTTATTGTGCTCTCTTTCAGCCATTCTGATTGTTTTGATTTACTCCCAATTGATAAGTGCTCATTTTGGCATTTCACTTTTGCATAATTCTCATTTTGTTAATAATGTGCTCCTTAGCTTTCTACAGTTGAACTGATTAACATAGTCTCATGTACTGTTTGTTCATTTCAACCTGTTCATATTTTGATGTTTCTTAAATACTGTAATAATTATCGGAAGCATTTCTTCCCTTAAACTTGTGTAAAGTATTCTCGATGTAGGATTTATTCTGTGACACAGGTGTAAGGTTTTGAATATAAATTATATACGAAACTGTGCTTAAAAGGAATTTATTTTTTCAGTTTGTACTACATCAGATGACAATTTTGTGATATGAGGGAGAAATTTGAGAGGCGAACCCATGGAAATTGTCTTAAGTGATCCCCTTTAAAAATAAAAATGTGTGTGACACTGAAAGACGTGACACTGTAGGTACCGAATATATATATATATATATATATATATATATATATATATATATATATATATATATATATATATATATATATATATAATTATTAGTCACACACTGCTGTTGGTCTGTTGTAGAATTTTGGAACATGTTTTATGCTCGCGTATTATGGAATTTCTGGAAACCAATAACATAATCCGTAAGATTCAGCGTGGGTTCCGTAAATAATTATCGTTTAAGACCTATCAAGCTATGTAGACCTACAAGGCTCAGAAAGCAGCGAATTCAGGCGCCCAGGTTTATGCCGGTTTCTTGACTTCCGGAAGGCGTTTGATGCAGTTCTGTACTGCGGCCTAGGGATCAAAATACGATCTTGCGGACATAAGACCAGATGCGATATTGGATTGAAGAGTCTCTATCAAACAGAACGCTGCCTGTCCTTCTCTGCCTGGAGACAGCATTATGACCCATAAACAAAAAAGCTTGCTTTAAGACAACAACATTCTAAAACAGTTAAAATTTTGAAAGATAAACTAAACAGGTACCAAATTTTGTAATGACGGTCGGTCTCAGAGTAAAAAAATACATTGCAGTTTTTATGACGTCACCTGCTTCATAGATTCAAATTTACATAAGTGACTGTTACCACAAAAAAATAAGAAAACGAGTTTTTTTTTTGTTAGCGTTGTAACTGCTATGAATTGTTAAAATATCATCGAATCGTTTCGGATAAAGTCGGCTTCGTTTATCCGATATAAGCTTTCCTGCCACACGTAACTTCTTCAATAGCTACATTTGAGGCTGGTACACGAAACACTCTTTTCCCCTAAAGTAGCTAGCTTTTGATTAGGACTGTTGTTAAGTCTCCACCACTCAAGCGGACCATTGTCATAACCATCCATTTGCGTCAAATACAACTCAACCTCGTCGATGAATTGAGCATCGGGTAGCCCACAGTTCAGCCACTCCGTAAAGATGGACTTCATTGATTCGGTTGGTGAAGGCGGCTGGCATTCTCTAGACGGTAGAAAATAAATATTTCATAAAAACAGAAAAATCAGGATAACATCTTACAATTGGGTTAATCGAAGAATCTTAACACACAAATTTAAAGGAGCTGTAGGATATACCAGCATTATAACAGCATGTGCCCCGGAAGAAGGAAGAAAGAGTGAAACTGATAAATTTTAGAAGACCTTCCAAAGTGTCCTTGATTCCATAAATAAGAAAGATTATACTTTAGGAGGAGAGATAAATGATTAGCTGTTAATCAGAATTCAAAAATTTTACGAGGTTTTGCGAACTTAAATTCATTGCCAATAGAAAACAACTTTTTTCAAAAATAGAGAGATGAACAAATTTACGTGGGCATCCCGCAGATGTTGATCAATAATAAATGATGCAATACCAAATGAAAAACTATTGCGTAAAAATCGACGGTAGGAAGTTTGGAGATTGATAAAAGAGATTTTAAAACATTTCTAGAGGCCTTACAGAACTGTAAAATTCAGAAAAGCTCCTGGAACTGAAAATCTAAATAGGGAACTTTTCAAATAACTACCAGGAGAAGTTAATATTGGATTTAGATTTTGCTCGCAGCAATGAAAGTTACCAGTGGAATGGAAGAAAATAATACCAATGCCCATTTTCAAAAGAGGACCAATAACAGAAGGTATAAATAAGAGGAATAAGTCTCTTAAATATGGAATACAAAATACGTGCGACGATATCACTAAATAGAATGAGAAACATCGTAGACAGCATGTTACTAGAAGAACCAACTGATTTTCGGAAAGGAAGGTCGTGCTAAGACAAAATTTTATCATTAAAAGAAGTAATAAATAAAGGAGAGATTACGATTTAAACATCTGCATGGTCTCGGCAGACTACAGTAAAGCCTTTTGCAGTGCACACAGAGGAAAAGTACGGAATATTACGTTAAAAGGGTAAAATCATTACATCTCATCAAAGTTACCCGAAATACTTGCATATGTCGATCAACGATTGATTTGAAGATAGACTCTGGAAATATCTCCCAAGAAATAGTAATAAAGTGTTCAGACTAGGGTGTATTTCACCGACACCTTTTAATTTATGTTTAGATAATGTTGTGAGGGAGTGGAACCAACGGATTGTGAAATTTGATGTAAATGACAGCTTCAAAGAAGGAAGTTATATGTAAACACGTTATGTTTGTTGACGACACGATTCTAGTTGCTGATAATGGAGGTAATTTACAGAGGACGCTATATGAACCATATATAATTGCAAAGCAGCAAGTATGTCGACAGATAACACCAAGTCCATTGCATTCCAAGGCCCACAGCCTTTATGATTTATATTCATACTGGAAAACAAAACCGTTGAACAAGTTAATACCTTCAGATTCTTGGACTGTATCATATATTTCAGTGTAGTGGATATTGAAAAAAAGATTCAGGGATTCAATGTTATGTGTAGCATGATAAAATGAACTCTAATGGAAAAAATTCTAATGCACCAATGCTAAAATTTTATGAAGTTATGTCAATTCCCTGTGGACTACATGGAACTGAATACTGGATTATGAATTCTATAATACGCAGTGAATTCCAGGCAGCCGAGATGAGAATTTTGAGAACAGTCCATGGCGTAATAAGAAGAGACAGATTAAAAAATGAGACCATGAGGAATAATGTAGGAACTTACAACTTAAATAAAACAGGAAGAATGGGCGATGACCGCGTTCCCAAACAACCGCTACAGCACGTAGCTAAAGGAAGAAGGAAAATTGGTAAACCAAAGAAAAAATGGGCTGATCAAGAAGTCTTAACGGACCACCTGGTCCAATGCTTGAGAGAGAAGATGAAGACAAAAACAGAGTAGCACATTACGGACATTTCATAATATTCTTGTCGTTTAGCTGTAGCTGATATGATGTCACAGATTTTACGCACAACTTTTAACGTCTCGTCTCTGTCAGCAACGGACATCATTTTCAGTGTTCGGAAGCGTGGTCGCAGAAGTTTTGCTATTCTGTGCAATGTCCGAAATTCTAATGTCTCCTCCATGAGACGAAGACACCTGTGATTCAACACTAGTAATACTTACTGATAATAATAATGCTAAATTTGGTTGCACTGTCAAATACCGGGGACACTGAAAGTGGTGTTTTGACTCTGATACGCAGTGCGTATTATACAAGAAAAGTGGATTTACAATAATTTAAAAAAATCGTACATCTGGATCTTCGGGCCTCGCGTTGCAACGACTTTTCAGTTGATAAAGTAAACTCCGTCCGAAGAGGCCTTGAAGGCCCAACGGTACCGACCGATCGCAGTATCATCCTCAGCTTACTGCATGTGGATATGGAGGGGCATGTGATAAGAACATCGTTGTTAGTTTTCGCGACTGGAGCCTCACGAGGACTGAGTGCACCGCGCTTGCCGACAGGGCTCAGCAGACCGGACGGTCAGCCTTCCAAGTACTACCCAAGCCCGACAGTGCTTAATTTCCGCGATCTGACAGGAACCGGTGTAGCCGCTGTGGAAGGCCATTGGCTTTTCATTTTAGGAACTCGTAACAAAACAAAGTGAACTCTATGCTACTTCTCGCCTTCGAGCACTTCTGTTGCATCTTTGAATAGCTCCAAAACGGTCACGAGTTCTTTTGCGATTCCGTTATTGTAATCATTATGTTTGTAAGGGACGCCCTTCTCTTCAATAATCTTCATGATTTTGTCGTACTGGCTAGCTACAGACTGTAGCATTCTGAATAGGCTGTTCCAAGTCGCCCCGTTCGGTGACAAATGAAATCTTACAGAGGTGCCGTGGATTTTCTTGTAAACTGAATGACGTTTTCTCACTATGATTCTTCATAACTTACCAAGATTATTACTTCTCAGAAAAGTGAGTTGCTGCCAGTACCATGTTTTTGGGTGTCCAGTCCTGATCAGCAAAGTGTGGAGTAACAGAAAGTAACACCTTTTCGATACGAATCAATCCACAAATCCGTTGTACATCCACACCTCTCCATAGCTATGTCGTGAACGATGCTAGGCACCTACTCGCCCGTATTTCATTAGCTTGTCTTCCATAGTTTCGTGCCATCGTCGTAGGATGAGGCAGAATGTTGGATACATTCACCTGTCCAATGTCGGAACCAACATTTAGAAACTCCTGACATAAATAGCGAAATCCTCCCCCTGGTATTAATTTAAATGGATGAAGGTCGCTAACACACATCTCTACGCAACTTTTAGTCACGTTGTCTTTCACTGATGTTGGCTACGCTTCAAACGTTCCACTTTGCCTGCCGACATGTGCCTCCAGATGCGTCCTGTGTAAGACAAGAGAGCAGGGAATCTGCCGCTGTACATGTTTCCAACATAATTTTACTAATGAAAACATGACTGTACTAACGAAAATCTCTCATACACGTTGCTACGGCAAACTTGTTTCGCGTTTAGAATGTATTCTTACAAATCTGGCTTTTCTCTCACACTCCCCTGCATCACTGATGGAGGTGGCGGAGTGGTTAGCACACTGGACTCGTATTCGGGAGAACGACTCTTAAAATTCGCGTCCGGCCATCCTGCTTTAGGTCTTTCGTGATTCCCCTAAATCGCTCCAGACAAATTCCAGGGTGGTCCCCTTGAAAGGGCACGACCGACTTCCTTCCCCATCCTATCGCTGTTGTATCCCATTACCCAATTCAACCAACCAACCAGCCTTCGTCTTCTGTTCATGCGACATGATCCTGCAGCGAGTGAACGAGCGGCTATCGGGTAAGCGTAGACAGACGGTCGGGACTTTCGAGCGAGGCACGCTCAACGAGCTTAGAGTAAACCGTGTTTAGTCGCTTCCCGTGTCGGAAGCAGCAACATTGGCATCTTCTGGACTTCCCCGTAACTACATGCACCCAGCAATTCGAGGGATCACGCACGCCGGTTGCAGACCTTTAGCTAATGACATAGAATAGCGTATGGGGTACGTCAAGGGAATTTCATAGGACCATTACTTTTAACAATATACATATAAATGACCTCATGTACAACCTCAGAATTTCTAGTGGATGATACTGCTGTTTAAAGAGAAGTCGCAACCCAGGAAAGTAGTGAAATGCAGGAAGACCTTGCGAGGATGGACACTTGGTGCAGGGATTGGTTGCTACCTTTCAACATCAACTTATTACGCGTAAATAGGCAGGAAGGTCCACTATTTAATGATTAAACGATTGCAGAGTAGTCGCTGGAAGCGGTCACGTCTATTAAATATATGGGAGTATGCGTACCGATCGATTTAAAGTGGAACAACACACCATGGGGAAAGGCAGATGGCAGAATGTCATTCATTCAGAGCATTGTCAAAAATACACTCTTCCTAGCAATACGTGAACATTGCTCGTCAGTCTGGAATTCATACTAGATAGGACAGATAAAGGAAGTAGAGAAGATCCAAACAAAAGCAGCACGTTTCGCTCCGGCTCAGTTAAGAAGAGCGAAAGCGTCACTAAAACGCTCACGCGACTCAAGTCACGTAGCAGGCGATAAAAGAGAGGTATTGTGCATCATAGTGTGGGTTGCTGTTAATATTCCCAGAGCGTACATTCCTAGAAAAGTCAACTAATATGTATCTTCCTCCTACCTATACCTCACGAAGAGACTGTGAATAAAAAATTAGATTTGAGTTCACACAGAGGCTTATGAAAATAATTCGCTACTGGAACTGGAAAGTGGAGAAGTGACATTTGTACACAAATTACCCTCCATCACACATCATAAGGTGGCTTGTTGAATATAGAACTTGATATAGATTTAAATGCCTATACTGCGTTTGATAGTTACAATTGGAGCGTTACCACAGGAAGCCATGAACTGCGCTGATTTCAAATTGAATTGATAACACATACTGATGTTATGAATTGATAACGCATACTGATGTTACAGAAGTAGAATGACCTGTGTGTATACTGACACAAAGGACGAAATTCTTCGCCGGCCGGGGTGGCCGAGCGGTTCTAGGCGCTACAGTCTGGAACCGCGCGACCGCTGCGGCCACAGGTTCGAATCCTGCCTTGGGCATGGATGTGTGTGATGTCCTTAGGTTAGTTAGGTTGAAGTACTTCTAAGTTATAGGGAACTGATGACCTCAGAAGTTAAGTCCCATAGTGCTCAGAGACATTTGAACCATTTTGAAGAAATTCTTCAGCTACCGTAGAAGATTGTGCAGCTATGGCTCTTCAAATCCTGACTGAATTTAGTAATAAAAATTAATTAAGGAATGGATATTGATGTTATCACAGCTGTTATAGAATGGATGCTACCTTTCAGTAGTCTTTTCTTAATAAGTGACCAATCCGAAAAAAAATTCTGAAGTTCCTATGGAGATCCTACCCTCAAGAAGAGAAATAGGAAATCATAAGATAGCTGGCAAGCATGTGATACTGCTACTAACCTTCGCGTGAAGGACCAAGCATGAGATTTAACTAATGTCACGGATTCTTTGCAATGAAACGCCTTCGTGACAGTTCCAGTTACTGTAAGGTATTTGTGATAACCCAAGTGATTCACATTTTCGGCTCTTCGTTACAATTTGATAAACAATGATAAACTGCAAGTTCAAGAGAAGAACTGTACACACCGAGTTGCTAAGTATGAGTTTTATGTGCTCCAGGAACTGTCATTAAAGACAGTAGCTAGAGAATATACCTGCAGAAACTACATAATGCATGTGAAGGCGTGCTGCTTCTTACGACAACTGTGTAAGGGTACATTCCCTTTCATCTTCAGTAACTATTCATAAATAAGGTATTCTATCTTACTAACAAAGGAGGCTTAACAATGTGGAATTATTTAGGCTATTTTCAGTGTACAGAGGAAGATGTTCTTCCGTATTTTAAGTTTCGATTACTTAGACCAAGCATATTACTCAGTTTACAGAGCAGCTGCGAAAATACTGATTGATAAATTAGAAAAAGATCTCCAGATATTTTTTGAGATAGGGAAAGCAGACATTTGAGAAGTGTCATCAAGATAATGGTATCAAATTAGTTAGGATTTCTCCTCATTTTCCACAAGTCAATCCCAGTGAGCACTTTGAAGCAGAATCAAATAGACTGTGAGAGATTTTTACCGTAAACCGAACACAATCTGGGCTACGTTTATCATGCCATTCGGGGGAATTAAAAGTGAGCCGAGATACGACGAGGCTATAGGGTTCACTCCTTGTGAATTATTTTTGGACAATAAGTCAACAAGTATCATCGTTGAGGAATTAAGTTTCTCTGAAGGATAGGGGTTGCAAAGACATGCTATTGAGAGGATGACCTCAAAGGACGCCTCCAAGCGGAAGAAGATGGGTGGTAGACAGGCTAAGACAAATTTGTTGAATATAGGATCGATGATTCTCGTTAAAGTGAGAGGGAAGATCAAATTAGACAACCATGTAAAGAAAGTTTGTGTTTCTACACTGACCGATTCTTAATAGAATCTTCGTGTGTCGAAGAACCAATAAATATATGTGTCTGTAATGGAACATGCTGTTCGGGCTTTGAAACGTAATGGTTCCGAAGAGTTAAGTTGTATGATTTATATAGCGGGTTCATCGTGTTTTTGCATCACCGTTAATTAAGTGTGTGTATGAGCCTGGTAGGATAACTTTGCCTGTCTCCTTCCACTTCTATTTATTTTAAAGTCTTTATGCACTCCAAAAACCTTTCGTCTTTCCATTCCTATTTATTTTAGTGTTTTTATGTTCTCTAAATCTTTGGTGTCTTTCTGTGTGTACATGAGTCAGGGTGCAAGACATGGTAGTCGCTAGAGACATTGCTTTAAGCATAAAATCCTGTTTAGTTACAGTGTACTGAATTTTGAAATGCTGAGATTGTGAGTAACTCACAAATAGACGAAATAGCTTCAAGGCAAAAGGAGAATGACACAAAAATCACCGTGGCAGCGTGGAGTATGGTTGTGTTGAAAATACATAAGCACAGACCTCCTTCGCTGAACAGAGTTCACAAAACTTCAGCAATACTGCCACCACACTGAGATATATTTCTGTCCGAGAAGAATCGCACAACTGCAAGAGTAGCCGCAAGGAAAGCTCCGCCGCTCTCGTGGCAGACGGACCAATCGGGAACATGTCATTCACAGCCAATGACGTCTTTGGATGCATGATGGAAGAGCGTAGGGTCAGCATACCGCTCTCCTGGTCGTCGTCATCTTTGTAGACGTTGGAGCCGCTACCTCTCATTCAAGCAGCTTCTCAGTTGCCATCGAGAGGATGAGGAGACCACGTCCAAGTGCTTCCACTAAAGAAAAATCCCTGGCAGTACCAGGAATTGAACCAGGCCACCTGCATGGCAGTCATCAAGCAGAGCACTCGTCTATGGAGGAGTAGCTGAAACTAGATAAAAGTAAAAAGAACTTAGGTACACTGCCAGCCAAAAAAGTAATGCACCTGGAAGACATGGTCTGATGTCTTTCTAACATCGTATTCGTTCACGTGATCTGCGGGTATGCAAATAATTATCGTTGCAATTTTCTGTGACAGGCAGAACGGGCATTAGAGTGCATTATTGTTGTTCGTGTTTCGTATTGTTAGGAGGCCTGCTAGGGTATATAAGATCAATGAACGGCTCCAGATGTTGAGTGATCGTTGTGAAAGATAATGATATGGTCTCATCCTATCAAGTTCTTTGTAATGTTGACTTCGTTGTGTAGTCACTGCATAACATTATATACCCTCTACCCTCTCAACACGTGAAGTTTCATTTACTTTCCTATTCCACTTCTTGGTGCTTCATCTGTTTGTCAGTCACTGTATACTGTGCTCAAAAATTACCGTTCTTAGAGGAAATAATTTTATAAATTAATTACTCGTGTCTAGAAAGCTGTGTGGGTCTGAATTGATCTCGTATTGTCTGACTTAAGGAATGAGCTCTCAGTGTTGGGACAGTACTGAAAAGCCTACATGAAATCTGTTCAGGAATCGATGTTTCTATTTAAGTGAAACCGAAAATTATGCGTAATTTTAGATAAATTTTGAACGAGTGTGTAAGATAATGTTGAACCCAACGGTAATTTTTTTTATTTCCTGTTAAAACAAATAACGGGAAACCGGGAGATTTAAATTAAGGATATTGATTCTGAGAAATGGACTGACCATTCTGTGATTGCCATCGTTAGTGTTTTTATCTATTCAAGTGTTCGAGCAGTAGTAACAAGGACTGAGTTGTCATGATCACTGTACAAGATAGTAGCTTATATCATTTATTATAACACAGACGCCAAATAACACTGAATGAGGTGTTAATTGATGTGTAGGAATCCCACAATTAGACATTTAAGGAAGTTACAGAAGTGGAGCCAGTTAGTTTAGTGAACTATATATGGTTAAAGGCGTACGTAAGCGTTATCATAATAAAAATAACAAAACTAATAAATGTCATATTAGTATCTAGAACCCGCTTGCGTATATGTAAATAAAAATCGGAACCAGAAGGTGTAACTGTCACAGGAGACGATAATACTTTGAGTTTTGAGGAATTAATATTGGCAAGTAAACGAAATATTTGTGTGAGTAATTTCATGATGTATTCCGAATGGGCATTATATCGTCGAAACATTTTCATAAAACGTAAGTATAACTCATAGGCTGCTTTAATTTTCTTTTTTTGCGCAACCCACACCCCAAACCAAGTGACTCGTTTTTAATATAACAGGCGAAAACGAGATTGTGAGAAAATTACGGATCCGAACATCACCAGTACATGCAACTGCCAACTCTGGCGGGTAATTGAACATTTGAGTGTGCACTCAGACATGGAATATGGGTATTGTCAGTGTATATGAGATGCTTCACAATGGAAAGGAAGAAGCCAATTTCAGAGAAAATATTTTGTAGACGACAATTAAACCGAGTCTTTGTGAAAATGTTATTGCTTTTTATCCTCGACACGTAAGTGAAACTGACTTTCTGTCAGTCATTTAGGGCTATATACTTTGCGAGTGATTATAGACAAGGAGGAAATGAATGAAACTAGTACTGTGGAACTTTCGATGTAAAATTTAATAAGAATTTTGTGAGAGCCTGGAGATATTTTCGGTATTAGCAGTTTCAAATGTATCAAATCCTTGGAATCGCTTAATACAATTTTACAAAATATTTGAATTCGTGTCGCAGTAAAGTTGTAGAATAGTGGGATCCTCGTTAGTGACGTAGGAAAGACAGCGCATGATTTACATCTGTACACAGAAAACCAGCGAGGGCTGTGTGGCAAACTGGATTTATAGTTCCCCCCTTCTCCACAAGCGTATATTTGTTGTCTTGGAAGGAGGGTGGGGGGGGGGGGGGTTGGGAGAAGTGGGTAACACGCGAGAAGAAAGACTGTCTATGAGCCTCAGCTTCTCTAATTCGAGCATAGTGATTATTTCGCGAGATACTATGTAATACGCCTGTTGACTTGTGTTTGAACATGGACGCTAGGAATTTTATGATTGAGAATCTCCGTGACGCAAAATGCATTTCATGCAACGTCACCCACAGCAGTTTTTGAGCATGTTTGTGACATTCGCACGCTTCGTATACATACCGTGACGAATTGGGCAGCTCTTAATCTTTTCGGTCTGTTTCGTTAGCACAACTTGGTCAACGTCCTAAACTTACGAATAATGTTCAAGAATCGGTCTACTCTAGGTTCTATAGACGAACTAATCCGTATATGAATCTCACTTCCGATTGATCCTGCAAATATATCTGAATCTGATTTGTCCATTAGCCATGGCCAGATTTATGTGATCATTCCACATCCCTCGTACTTGGAAGGTTTGTGCGATTACAGTGAATCATCGATAATCGCGCAGTCTGTTCATGTCTCTACTTGTATTGAATTACAGCAATTGTTCGTTAAGAAATGTTAGTGCAAATTTTGGCTCTCACGTAAGTATCAGGGGATGATTTCCACACTTGGTGCATTAGTACACTGTTCCACACCCGCGCATTAGTTACAGTTTTTGAATTAATATTCACTCAGACACGAGCACAGTTTATGCTAGGGAACAAAGAGTAGGCAATTATTTTAGCAAAATCATTTTTCACGCACAGTACAATTTAGTTTTTATCGTAACTATTTATTGGCGTTGTAGTGTTAGTAGAAGAGCCAACACCGTGTTACTAGAGGAGGCCGAAATGCACGCGTTTTAGCTCACGCAGGCTGGCGTGAGGAGGGAAGAACTATACTGACGTGAGGTTTGGAACATGACAAGGAATTAGAATTCAGAAAGCGGACGTAATTATCTTGATACATAACTTTAATCCATTAATGATGAACGCCGCTCTTGACGGTACATGATTCACGATATTATCTTTTCAGATTATAGTAACTGGATATGGCGCCTTGCTAGGTCGTAGCAAATGGCGTAGCTGAAGGCTATGCTAAACTGTCGTCTCTGCAAATGAGAGCGTATGTAGACAGTTAACCATCGCTAGCAAAGTCGGCTGTACAACTGGGGCGAGCGCTAGGGAGTCTCTCTAGACAAGACCTGCCGTGTGGCGGCGCTCGGTCTGGAATCACTGATAGTGGCGACACGCGGGTCTGACGTATACTAACGGACCGCGGCCGATTTAAAGGCTACCACCTAGCAAGTGTGGTGTCTGGCGGTGACACCACATTCCTTCCCCGCAAATCGGCGGACGGTTGTGGTATAAGGCCTCCGGCCGCCGTGGGGAGGACCCCATGTTGACATATGCGACGAGGTGGGGAGCCTAACAACAGGCGATGCTGTGCCACCCGCACCCTGCCATTCGGACCGCCGGGAGCTAGGGAACGCCTGAAAACCTACACCAGGGTGCACGCCAACATGCGGTGTATGCGCCCGTAGAGAGACAAGAGGGGCCGAAGGGTCGACCTCCATCGGGCCAGGGCACCCGACGGGCGAAGACGACATATGGTCCGGAGCGGGCAAGAGTTCCATGGCGGAAGACAACTGGTCCCGGGCAGCGATCGGCGGCACGTGACCCAGGGGGGCCCCAAGCGGCTGCAGCGACCCGTCCACTGCGGTCGTCGCCGGCAGGAGAACAGGCGGCGGCGGCGCGTCGCCATGGGGCGAAATGGAAGGCAGCGTCGGTAACACCTGGGGCTGAGGCGTGCCAGTAGACGGGTCCCGGGGCGCTGACCGGACGGCACCGCCGCTGAAAGCAGACGGGGAGCGGCAGATCACGTGCGACGACAGAGGCGCAGCTGATTGAGATGCCGGCGCACCTCACCAGAGGCCCCCAAAACCTAATACATAGCGCGTCCGAGGCAGCGAAGAATGCGCCCTTCGAGCCAATGCCGTGAACCTCGATAGTGGCGGTAGTAGACGACGTCGCCTGGGGCAAAAGCAGGTGTCTGCCGCTGGACAGGAACCTGATGCGGCGGATGTAGCAAAGACATCAAGGTTCGATGAGGGTGACCGTGGAGCAACTCAGCCGGCGAGCAACCATCTCGGGGCTGAGAGCGATACGAGGACAAAAAGAGCATTAACACGTCCTCCCGAGAATGAGACTCTTTCAACTTCAACATCTGTGACTTGAAAGTCCTGACCAATCGTTCAGCAGCAGCGTATGACTGTGGCGAAAACGGCGCGGAAGTCAGATGTTTAATACCATTGGCCTTGCAGAATGACTGAAATTCTACGGACATGAATTGTGGGCCATTGTCGGAAACAATTGTCTGTGGAAGGCCTCCAATGCAAAAGATAGGAGATAACGCTTGGATGGTGGCAGATGATGTCGTGCAAGACATCCGGGCAACAAAAGGATAATTAACCAACCATCGAGCATTCCAGAATGGACCAGCAAAATCGATGTGTACGCGTTGCCAAGGAAAAGTGGCTTTTGGCCATGCAAAGAATTTCCACGATGGTGCTGATTGTTGTTCGGCACACACCATGCAAGAAGAGTACATATCCGTAATCGCGGCATCGATTCCGAACCATGTACTGTGCTGACGAGCAAGTTGTTTCGTTCTCACTATACCCCAATGTCCTTGGTGGAGAAGCGTTAAGACAGAGGACTGTAACGAACGTGGGACCACGACCCTGAACTGATTATTATCAGAACGCAACAGCAAAACACCACGTCGTACAAAAATTCTCTCCTTGTGAGCGAAAAATCGGCGAACCAACGGATCCCCGATCCGTGACTTTGACAATGGCCATTGCGTAGCAACAAAACGCAGAACGGTAGCAAGGACAGGGTCGGCAGCTGTGGCTGTAGCTACCCGACGAAAATCAATCGGAATCGATTCGACCACGTCATCGGTTTCCGAACCAATGAACATGCAAGCAAGTTCGGAGGAATCGAATGCTCTATCCTCAGCAACGGGCAAATGGGACAACGCATCTGCGTTTCCGTGCTTAGCAGTGGACCGATTCAAGATATCGAAGCGGTACTGCGAGAGGAAAATAGACCAGCGAATGAATTTCTGCGTTGTAAGTGGAGGTACAGGCTTGGTCGGATGAAAAGCGATGTCAAAGGTTTGTGGTCTGTGATGATGGTAAAGTGACGTCCATACAAGAAATCATGAAACTTTGTAACACCAAATACGTGAGCCGTGAGCCAATGCTTCTTTCTCGATCTGTGAATAATTTCGTTGCGCAGACGAGAGCAATTTGGACGCAAAAGCAATAGGGCGATCGTGCGAACCATCTTTGTGCGCAAGCACAGCACCGATCCCGAAATCCGATGCATCCACCATCAACAAAAGGGGCTTCCGGGGATCGAATGGCGTAGGGAAAGTATTGGAAAGCAACGCCGATTTCAACTGGCGAAAGGCGCGTTCGCATTCCGTCGTCCAGACGAACGGAACACGTTTACGGCGTAAGCGATGAAGCGGAGTTGAAATGGAAGAGGCATGCGGCACATATCGGTGATAGTTTATTTTTCCCAGCACACCCCGGAGCTGCTTCACATTCTGCGGGGAAGGCAAGTCTTGTATGGCACGGAGGTGCGTGCGACTGGGATGTATGCCTTGGGCATTGAGTACATGTCCCAGTTATGGCAAGTCACGAGCAAAAAACACACATTTGTCTTTCCATAAGTAAAGACCATTTTGTCACAAGACCTGAAATAATGTTCTGAGATTGACTAAATGTCCGTCTTCCGTCTTCCCGGAGATCACAATATCGTCCAGATAGTTTGATGCAGTAGGGACCGACAAACTAACAGTTTGTAGATATCGCTGAAACAATGCAGGTGTGGAGGCACACCTGAATGGCAGTCGTTTGAATCGATACAACCCAAGATGCGTGTTAACCACCAAACCGCGCTGGGATTTTTCGTCCACCGGTATTTGCAAGTACGCATCTGCTAGGTCCAGCTTCGAAAAATACACTCCTGGAAATGGAAAAAAGAACACATTGACACCGGTGTGTCAGACCCACCATACTTGCTCCGGACACTGCGAGAGGGCTGTACAAGCAATGATCACACGCACGGCACAGCGGACACACCAGGAACCGCGGTGTTGGCCGTCGAATGGCGCTAGCTGCGCAGCATTTGTGCACCGCCGCCGTCAGTGTCAGCCAGTTTGCCGTGGCATACGGAGCTCCATCGCAGTCTTTAACACTGGTAGCATGCCGCGACAGCGTGGACGTGAACCGTATGTGCAGTTGACGGACTTTGAGCGAGGGCGTATAGTGGGAATGCGGGAGGCCGGGTGGACGTACCGCCGAATTGCTCAACACGTGGGGCGTGAGGTCTCCACAGTACATCGATGTTGTCGCCAGTTGTCGGCGGAAGGTGCACGTGCCCGTCGACCTGGGACCGGACCGCAGCGACGCACGGATGCACGCCAAGACCGTAGGATCCTACGCAGTGCCGTAGGGGACCGCACCGCCACTTCCCAGCAAATTAGGGACACTGTTGCTCCTGGGGTATCGGCGAGGACCATTCGCAACCGTCTCCATGAAGCTGGGCTACGGTCCCGCACACCGTTAGGCCGTCTTCCGCTCACGCCCCAACATCGTGCAGCCCGCCTCCAGTGGTGTCGCGACAGGCGTGAATGGAGGGACGAATGGAGACGTGTCGTCTTCAGCGATGAGAGTCGCTTCTGCCTTGGTGCCAATGATGGTCGTATGCGTGTTTGGCGCCATGCAGGTGAGCGCCACAATCAGGACTGCATACGACCGAGGCACACAGGGCCAACACCCGGCATCATGGTGTGGGGAGCGATCTCCTACACTGGCCGTACACCACTGGTGATCGTCGAGGGGACACTGAATAGTGCACGGTACATCCAAACCGTCATCGAACCCATCGTTCTACCATTCCTAGACCGGCAAGGGAACTTGCTGTTCCAACAGGACAATGCACGTCCGCATGTATCCCGTGCCACCCAACGTGCTCTAGAAGGTGTAAGTCAACTACCCTGGCCAGCAAGATCTCCGGATCTGCCCCCCCCTTGAGCATGTTTGGGAGTGGATGAAGCGTCGTCTCATGCGGTCTGCACGTCCAGCACGAACGCTGGTCCAACTGAGGCGCCAGGTGGAAATGGCATGGCAAGCCGTTCCACAGGACTACATCCAGCATCTCTACGATCGTCTCCATGGGAGAATAGCAGCCTGCATTGCTGCGAAAGGTGGATATACACTGTACTAGTGCCGACATTGTGCATGCTCTGTTGCCTGTGTCTATGTGCCTGTGGTTCTGTCAGTGTGATCATGTGATGTATCTGACCCCAGGAATGTGTCAATAAAGTTTCCCCTTCCTGGGACAATGAATTCACGGTGTTCTTATTTCAATTTCCAGGAGTGTATTTGCCCGGGCACAGTTTGTCAAAATGATCTACCGGGCGGGGTAAAGGAAAAGTTACAATCACTAGTTGTGGATTCACTGTTGCGTTGAATTCCACACAAAGTCTCAATTTTCCTGAAGGTTTTGGCAAAATTACTAAGGGTGATGCCCAGAGAGAAGCCTGCACACGTTCAATTACATCTTATGATTCCAAATCGTGTAATGTTTTTGCAACCTCATCACGCAATGTGTGGGGAACATTGCGCACTCTGAAAACTTTCGGTTGCGCGTTTACTTTCGGTTCCAAATATGCTTTATAGTTCTTAGTGCAACCGAGGCCCGGTGCAAAAATGTCTGCAAATTCTTTACATAGACGAGAAACACTGTCTGAAGGCCCAGTCTGGATCACTGATAGGACCTGGTTCACTATAGACAAGTTAAACAACTGAAATAAATCTAAACCAAACAAGTTCACTGCAGAAGAAGAATGTAGGACGTCAAATGACAAGCTTTGTTTGTCCTTTGTATGTTGCAAGAAGGCTGCACTGTCCTAACACAGGGATATCCTGACCTGAATAGCTATTTATCTGAACATTTGTGGCACGCAACGGAGGTGTGCCCAGCAGTTTGTAAGTGTCTTGATTGATGTGTGAAACTGCAGCTTCGGTATCGAGCTGGAATGGTATCACTTAGCCGTTAATGTCCAAGTCTGCAAAAAGTTTATTATCCTGCTGACGACAAGAGCGACTGTCTTGTGCAACGTGAACTGACACTGGTACAAACTCACTTGCGACTTGACGGGAGTTCCGCCGATGTCGACGCACAATATTTGTGGGACGAACACAGTCACTGTTAGAGAGTGGCACTGGGCGGAGTATAAAGAACGACATCAATGTCCATGGGCGAAGCTTCACGAGCCAGAGTATCCTTGGGTGGATTCCGATTCCGGCGCGAACCAAAGGGCATGGAATGGTTTGGAGTTTCCTATCCGAGGTTTTTCTGGCAAACACTCTGAACATCTCTTTTTTTATGACAGTAAAAGCAAATAGCTTGGCGTGACGGGCAATTCTCACGCGAATGCTTAGTAGCGCACCGCAGGCAATGTTTGATCACTGCATTTGCTTGCTGGCGTGGCACCCGTGGCTGAGAGCCTTGCGGCAGCGACGCGGCCGGGCGCGAGGGCTGTTTAGTGCTCCGTGCAGCTCGCCCGGCGGGCCGGTTAATCTGTCACACTTCTGGCGAAGTTTCAAATGATTCCTGAGCAAAGTCAAGTGTGTCCTGCCGATTCAATATGTCCATCATTTGTTGAAGGGAGGAATTGACTAGTTTCAAAATCTGTTCCCTTAAACGGAAATCAGAAACGTTCTGGGCAATTGCATCACGTACCATAGTATCTGAATATGGGAGTCCACATTGACACTCAAAAGCACAATCCCTAGTAAGGCCTTGCAAGGTTGCATCCCACTGCCAATTAGTCTGACCTGCCGTACGTTTTGTACAAAAGAAGGTATACCGTTTCGCAACTACATTGACTGATTGTTTGAAATATGCATCTAATGCAGACAAAATTTCGTCGTAGGACAGAGTTGCTACGACGTGTCGGGGAAATAATTTGACTATCACAAGGTAGGTGTGCACACCGACGGACGACAAAATAAAAGGATGCCGCTCGTTACGTTGAATTCTGTAGGCAGCGAGATGGAATCCAAATTGGCGTGACCACTCCGTACAGCTTTCCAGTGCAGCATCAAAAGGTCTGAAAGTCGGTGCAATGGCGTGTTGTGGCTGCGTTAGCGGTGGAGCGGCGGCTGCTGCATCGTTTTGCATTGCACGTTGACCCTGGACGAGCTGTCCAAGGGCATCCAGTAATGCCTACGTCTACTGATTCTGTAAGCGATAAAATTCAGACAGTACATCTGGAGATTTTGGCGAACCAATTACACAATTAAATCAGGGCAGTATACATAAGAACACCATTTTTACACTCGTCGCCAATGTAGTGTTAGCAGAAGAGCCAACACCGTGTTGCTAGAGGAGGCCGAAATTCACGCGTTTTAGCTCACGCAGGCTGGCGTGAGGAGGGAAGAACTATACTGACATGTGGTCTGGAACATGACAAGGAATTAGAATTCAGAAAGCGGACGTAATTATCTTGATACACAACTTTAATCCATTAATGATGAACTCCGCTCTTGACGGTACATGATTCACGATATTATCTGTTCAGATTATAGTAACTGGATATGGCGCCTTGCTAGGTCGTAGGAAATGGCGTAGCTGAAGGCTATGCTAAACTGTCGTCTCTGCAAATGAGAGCGTATGTAGGCAGTGAACCATCGCTAGAAAAGTCGGCTGTACAACTGGGGCGAGCGCTAGGGAGTCTCTCTAGACTAGACCTGCCGTGTGGCGGCGCTCGGTCTGGAATCACTGATAGTGGCGACACGCGGGTCCGATGTATACTAACGGACCGCGGCCGATTTAAAGGCTACCACCTAGCAAGTGTGGTGTCTGGCGGTGACACCACAGGCGTCGTCCTTTTCTTTCGCTCAATGAAATTAGAACTGGTGAGACGGTTTACTGTTTGACTTTAATAATAATTTGACTCCGAGCCCCAAATTGCAGTAATGTAGACTGCTATAATCGAAAATTACTCAATTAATTCGAACAGAACCACAAGTCTCACTGTCCTCTTTGTTCTAACAGTTTTGGCACGAAATCACAGACCGCCACATGTTCACTTACGCCGATGTATACCTCGTAATTCGTATTCATACAAATTATCGCAGCACTTCCAGTTCACCAAATATATGTTTTCACACTTGCACTATTAAACAATATGCAATGTCGAAATAAATCGGTGCGAAAAAGTCTTACTCAAACGACCACATGGGCCACCCACAAGTGGGGCTCGCTCGCCACCCACCGGCCAACTACCTAACCACTCGCCAACGACTAACCCCCGGCCATATTTATATGGGATGGGAACCGTCCACGCCCACATCAACGTGGTGACCATACCATAAGTTCTACTGTCACCTCCGTATTACATGTTAGTTATGAAATCGTAACAGGATGCAGTCCGTGATGTTATCCATGCGTCTGGGCAGGATTACTCATTGACATGGTCCATCAGGAGACAGAAAGTGGACAAAAGCGATGGAAGGGTAGCGGTTTGTAAAGGCAGAGGGAGAAAAGTTCCAAAGTAAGCGCCAAGGGGATAAAACCTCTGCGACAGTGGGACTTGTAGTAAGGGCAGTAGCGGCTTGCTAGCTGCGACAGTACACACAAGGTGTGGTTATGTTAGTGCGAGGTATCGTGCATCGTTACCTTTGTCATCGCGGAAGCTCGTTGGAGGGCCTGCTGCAGCTGCTGCGCCCCTGTAACAATTCAAGGTCGTCATACATTAGTGGGCGATCGGTCATAGATTAGCTCACAGTGTAGGGTGTGTGCGACTGGTTTGCGTGCTGTGTACAGTACGGATTCCTTGCGACTGCCTGTTTTTCGGCGGGTCGAGCAAAAAAATGGTTCAAATGTCTCTGAGCACTATGGGACTTAACATCTATGGTCATCAGTCCCCTAGAACATAGAATTACTTAAACCTAACTAACCTAAGGACAGCACACAACACCCAGTCATCTCGAGGCAGAGAAAATCCCTGACCCCGTCGGGAATCGAACCCGGGAACCCAGCGGGTCGAGCTTCTGGGGTTGCCAGTAGTAGCTGTGTTGCAGAGGTTCACCAGTACTGTCGTGTTAGCGTGCTGTGGACCATAGATGTTTAGTTTCCTGCTAATAGTGTCTTTGGTCTCTTATGTTTCCATCGTAGTTACTCAGAGAAAGGATAAACGGGTTACGCGAGTGTCTCGTGTTACTGTACAGTCGTGTGGACAGTTTTTGGGATACCTGTAAGTCCGCAGCTCGTGGTCGTGCGGTAGCGTTCTCGGGTTCGATTCCCGGCATGGTCAGGGATTCTCTCTGCCTCGTGATGACTGGGGGTTATTTGACGTCCTTAGGTTAGTTTGGTTTAAGTAGTTCTAAGTTCTAGGGGACTGATGACCATAGATGCTAAGTCCCATAGTGCTCAGAGCCATTTGAACCATTTTTTTGATACCTGCAAGATGGTATCTAGACGATATTCCCGGTGAAGAAACGCGGTGCGTGTGTAGCGCGGAGCGTTGCTTATGACTCTGAGTACTTTGTTCTGTATGAACCGCAGACGGCATAGGCGTCTGTGCGCAGCGTATTCCCAGATATTGGCTGCGTATGTCATGAGGTGTCGAATAAGTGTCATGTACATGGGCCTGGACACCGTCCTATTCAGTGTGCTACGCCTGTTAAGCGTAGGGTAGAGTTGTTTGAGCCTCGCGTTTGCTTTGTTGGTCACGTGTGGAATGTGGTCCCCCCAGAGTAGTTTCCGGTCCACCCAGAAACCGAGGTGTTTGACCTTCTCGCGGAAACGTATTGGAGGTGCATGTAGTGTTATAGGGTTGCAGAGTTGATGTTTGCGCAGTAGTTTCGGTCTTCTAGTGAACAGAACGGCTTCGCACCTGTCCACGTTTACTCTAATACGCCATTTCACCAGCCAAGGCTCTGCCACTCCGAGTGCAGTCTGTAGTCGTGAGTTAACGTCAGACGGTTTCCAATCTTGCGCCAAGATGGGCGCTCGTTTATATGAAGGGCTTATTTCAGCAGTAGTACAAGTATATTTTTGTTCATTCTGAGATACAGAGTCCTAAAGTTAAAGAGCGCTGAAAAATCTGCAGTTGTGATACCAGAAATATTCAAGCATATGGCTTCTTGCTGGAGATGAACCTTTCTTTCTGTTTGTTTGGACCATTAATTTGAGAAGCATTATAGACAGAAGAGTGGAGGTAATGGACTTATACCACTATTGAAATAAGCCCTTCTTATGTGCTCTGAAGTCTAACCCCCCTTGTATATGCAAGTACCAATCCTCACCAGTTAAGGTTACAAATTTTGACTCATACATCCCTCAACAGAAATAAGTACACCATTGGAACCGCGCTCAAAAGTACATCTTAGTTACCATGTTACATTAATAACTAGGATTATTCTATCGCCCGTAAATCAAGTTTTAGTTTTTCCAAAATTTCGCCACTTAGCGCAAATTTGTTTGTTTACATCTGTGCTGCAAAGTTTTAACATAGAACTGCATATAACACTGTTTTTAGACATAATCTATAGCGATCTACACATTTCGCTGCTCAACATCTTCATATCTATAATAATTAATTAATTATGGACGAAATATGTTAATAATAATTTGCAAACAATGAAAACTATTGCAAGTTAAGTGTATAGCATAACTTGACTAGTTTGAACTAAGTGTGAGACCACCCAAAAAATTATATAGTGCCGTTCCTTACGTAATGAATTTGCTATTGAATTTTATAAACAATTTCCCATCAAACTTTGTTTATTGCTTTTTACGTGCTTAATTATTTATGAATCTTAACATATGACTACGGCACTCGATCCGCTATGACGAGACGTTTTTAATGAGCGCTCGCTCATCCCTTTAAGTTGTTATTTACTATTTTTATTAATTTTTCAATATCCGAGATATTGAACAATTTTTAAGTTACTATAACTTTTGCGCCTCGTGACTTAAAATAAAGATCGATCCTTCAGAAGGTGCATATTGCTGACCACAATCCACTGCCGCATCGCTCTTCACCGCTACATAGTTTTCGTGTAATGCGCGAAAAACCAAACAATGCCCCAAGCTGCGGGCCACGTGGCTGCCCGGCGGCGGAGACATTCCGCCGACACGTTGCAAATCTCGCACGGGCTATCCACGCGCTTCCGCGAATGGCGAACCATGTCGCGCACTCGCTCTTCACAAAGCAATCCTTGCATACTGGACCTGTTCATCTAGTAACGTGGGTTTCTACCGTCACAATAGACTGTTGTGTAATTATTCTCAATGTTACACCTTTTTCGTATTTTTCTCAATTTTACTTACTTTTCTTTCATTCTCGTATTTTTACTGGGCTTACCACGATTTGATATATATTGTCCTATTCCACAAGACGGTTGCCGACGTCGCGTCGAATTCATGATGCTCTCAGCCGATCACAATGCAGAATAAGATATCACTGATACTGAGACACACCTCCCAAACTCCATCTTTTATAGTTATGACACTTGGGCACGACAAGTTACTCTACAGCTGGACACTACCTGGTTAGGCCGAGTCTGTTTCTTAAAACACATTACGTCACTGGAAGTCTATTTGTTAGTAACACTTTACTATTTGGGGGCACTTGAAGACACCACACCCATACAGATGTGTAATTATTGTCAGATTTATGTGTTTTCTCTGTATTTACCGCAGGTTTTGCGCACTGTATCTAATCACGCGAGTTATGTGTGAACATCATGACACGACGTCACATCACGACGTCACAACGTCGCATAACAGTATCACGTCGCGTCGTGTCACGCCCCGTCCAATTGCGTTACAAGTCGCGTTGCGTCGTGCCGACGTCGTTATGTTGTCGGCATGGTCCCGATTTATGTATAATTGTTAACCCATCGCTCCATTGCCAGTGTGTGACGTCATAGCGTTAGAAACGAACGTGTTGGTAGAAACAGTGTCGTCATAGAGAATTCTCTAAGCAAATTTATAACGAAAGATATTGTATAAGAAATGCAACAACACAGTACTAGATTTTGTGACGTCATAGTAAAATTCTGATGCCTCCATCACAGATAGGGTACTTGTAGCACAGTGGTAGAAAATTTACCTTCATGTCACCTTCTGGAGGGTGCAACGCCCCTCAGACTCCGACGAGTTGGTGTGTAGCCAAGAACGCCGATGCTTCCGAACACAGTACCCAACAAAGATCGATAAAACTTCCGTATAATTCTCTCCGTTTTGTTGGGTGACATTGCCGCTGTATCAGTCCTGGCAGAGGAATCTCCCACTCAAGATGATAATGGCACACAGAATCAATGACGTCGGTGGGAGACCCAAAGACTGCTGAAAATACACACGGCTCTCCCCCTTTGATAATGCCGCTACGGTATGGAAATCTTCGTACGATTGCGACCACCAGGTAGCGTTTGGCAAGATCCACATGTCTGTTTAACACTACGCCAGACCAACTCCCCAGGAATGATAGAAAAATTTAAACAATACGTATGTGTAATCACCTCCTGCTTAGTTGGTGGCACAAATCACGCTCAATGACTAAGGGAGGAGGCATCCCCCCCACAACTTAACCTGTCGCAACTCGACAACGTCTTTGCAGATAACTGTTGCCGACAGTTTAAGCCCCAGACAATCCCATCGCCATCCCTCGATAACCGCTGTACGGAATATCTAGGCAAACGAGTTGTAGCTCGAAGACTCCTTCACTCTCAGCAGAGGTAATATATGGCTTACTTTGTGTTGTGGATAATGGTTGCTGATAGCTTAAGCGCCAAGCACCCCCCCCCCCCCCCCATATCATCAGGATCAACCCCTATTAATTCCCTCCCCCCTTCACCCTCCAACCGTCAGGCTTTGAAACTAGAATGGGTGACTCGTCTTTCACACAGGCAGCTTTCCAGGTGGAAAGTAGACTAGTAAAAAAACATTCCCTCTAACTGTATGCGAAGTTACAGTGAGCCTTATATATTAACCACGTGAAAATCCGAGTGTGTTACGTAATTTCGGTTGATCCATATAGTCCCAAAGACACACGCTGTACAGCAATTACAATACTGTATCTGCCCGGAAACTTATCTGTGCATTAATAATGAGTATTATCCATACCTGAGTAGGACTGGTGCCACAGAGGTATCCTGTACTATACGTGATCCACACAGGGCGTATTGGGAAAAAATTAGCGACTAAATGCAGTACTAGGACAACGTTGACAGTGAGATACATCTACCAGACACGTAACCCTCGCAGTATTAGTATACAACGTCTCTATAAGACTCGTAAGTAACTGGAAGCATGTGCAACTCCACCACAAGCAAACTAAACTGGGCAATGCCACAGCACAGTAAAGATAAATTCATCCTACATACAAATTGTGAGACTCACAGATATTAAGATTTTATGTAACACGATCTGAGAGACCAAGCATCTTATACCGATAAATCGATTCTACATATAACAGTTATCAACGTGATTAAAAATGCAAACCACACATGCACAGTGACCGCTGGAAAGCTAGTTGCACATATCTGGTAACAGTGCAATCAACGCCATATTTATGAGAAGATGATGCTCATATCTGCCACTGCTAAAGACCCAGGAACCACGAGAGCCGACATCATCGCTGTGAGCCTCCGGATAGGCCTTGAAATACTGACCTGATTTCGACCGTGCAACACATTTCCGTACATGTGCTCACCAGTCACAGGAAAGGGCAATCTCAATGGCTCCAGTAACCGCAGCGAAAGTCTTATGCACACTGTGTGATGGAGGGAAATCGCCAACCTCTGTTCTAGTCAAACGGTTAGCAACACGTGCGAATGCCTGATAAAATCATAACGACTCTCAATACAGATGCTCCAGGACGATTGAAAAGAACAGGATCAGAAGATCGCCCACATACTAGATATGGAACTGGTAATTTCCAGAGGCCGGCTTCATAAAGCTACCACTGCGTCACCTGTCGAACGTAAAGCAGGCAGTACAGATCCTCGGAATAAAAAAGTTCTAATATAATTTTATTACACGTCAGTGAGCTACAGGATTAAACTATTTAGATTTATTAACAACAAAATCATTATTTAGTAGAAAAATCCTTCCATAGTTGCACTAGTCCCAATAACATCAGCAGGTATGTGACGCAAAGATTCTACTACGAATCCACCTCTCACACTTCGTTAGAGCTGCGATAGCAACCCCGTCTACAGCACGGTCGTCGATGACGAATCGCAAATCAGTTAATATCGGAGCCTAATAATTCTGGGAGGAACGGTAGCAGAGTCTACTTGCACAGCGAGACTTTGTTAAGTCGATTGTACCAGAAAGAAATGTTCTGAGAGATACGTGCAGTGGTTTGCGTCATGGTTGCCATCATAAGGGCAGTCATTAAAATGCGTTCTGACAGCGATGTAGTATTAAATTACCAATCGATGCATCACAAGACAGGCTCACACAATGTTTTTTGCAAAGTAGAAAACGGAGATGTGATCAACCAAAATGTTTTATAAAGTTTCTGACCAAACTCATAGGAGTAAATTTTTTATTGGTTACAGGAATTATATAACACATTCCTTAATACGCGGGAGATTTCTCCAAAATATCTGTGACGTAATGCTGGACTTGATACTGGTAGGGTCAACCAACAACACACTCGAAAACACTATTGTGAACCGACATTCGCAGCAAACGTAAGATAAGAGAAATTAGGACGCTCTTCTCTCTTACACTGTAAGCAATTAGAGACACAGCAACGAAGTTGGACAGCAACCTTATAAAACATATTGGTTGTTAAAGCTCTTTTTTTTCCTTTTTTATCCCTTCGTCCTAAGACACAGTGTGCGAGGCTGTCTTACGAAACATCAGTCACAATTTAACACTACATACAACGAATTCTTTAATTACTTCCCTCACGACGGTAAACATGACGCACGTTACTGCATGTTTGTCTCTGAACGTCTCTTTCTACTACAATCGACTTAATAAAATATCGTTGTGCAGGTAGACTCTGCTACCTTTCCTCCCAGAAGTATTAGGCTCTGGTATTACCTGATTTAGGATTCGTCGTCGACGACCATGTCGTAGACGCAGTGCTGTCTAAGATCTAACGATATGTGAGAGGTGAATTCGTAGTAGATTTCTTAACGACCAACATCTGCTCTTACCATTGTAACTAGTACAAGTGAAAAATGTGTTTGCTACAAAATAATGATTTTTTATTAATAAGACTATTTGGCAAACAACTGTAGCTCACAGCCGTGTAATAACAATAGCATTAGAGCGCTTTCATTCCGATAGTTTATATTGTATGCTTCGCGTTCTACAGGCGACATGGGGGTAACTTTATCAAGTCAGCCTCTGGAGATTACCGGCAGCACATCTAGTATGTGGGCGATCCTCGGATTTATTTTATTTTTTTTCAACATTCCTGGAGCATCCGTTTTACGAGGTGGTGTCGTCGTAACTGCCGTCTGCTTCACATCTGCTGTGCAGCGAGCTACCTTAATTTAAGTATTAACTGTATTTTTCTTACTTGTCACTTCTTCTTCCGTGTGTATTTGCTTTTAGAAAGCTTTAATTGTCAGGTGCTATTAATAATGTTCCATAGATTTCGTCTTTGTTTTGAATACAGTCAGATAGAGTCCCTTTAGTCAACCATAGTGCCAGTAGTGCTAGTGTTTGTTTTCAATACAGTCCAGAGCCAGGTAGTGCTATTTTCATTGTTTTCTACAAGAAGTGGCTAGCAACCACAGTTTAGTGAATAAACAGCCGCCTTTAGTGAATTAGCAGTCTAGTTAAAGGTTGATTAACTCTCTTCAGTAAATTGATTCCTTAGGATGGATAGGATGTGTGACTGCTGTGTACGGACGCAGAAGGAGCTGGCCACTGTTCGCGAACAGCTGAGCGTGTTGATGGCCGCGGTCAGCCGTCTTCAGGCTGCTGCCGCGGAGTGTAGCGGCAGTGGGGAGTCTGGTGCGTCGCAAGGTACACCCCAGGTGTTACATGCTTCACCCACTGTCCCTGCTGTCGAGACATCTTCGCGGGTACTGGGCGCAGTTGGGCCACCCTCTCCCCAAGGGGAGAGGCGGGTTCAGCGGCGTTCGCGGCGCAAGAGGCGGAGGGTCAATGTGGAGGCTGGCCGTGTGGCATCGCCCGCTCTGCCTGTGAGTGGACATGTGGCTGCTCCTTCAGCAAGGTCCGAGCAGGCACACGGGGAGGAGGGGTTTATTAGTTATTGGGAGCTCCAACGTTAGGCGGGTGATGGAGCCCCTTAGGGAAACAGCGGGAAGGTCGGGGAAGAAGGCCAGTGTTCACTCTGTCTGCTTGCCGTGGGGTCTCATCCGAGATGTGGAGGAGGCCCTACCGGCGGCGATAGAGAGCACTGGGTGCACCCGACTGCAAATTGTTGCTCATGTCGGCACCAATGACTCCTGCCGTCTGGGCTCAGAGGTCATCCTCAGTTCGTACAGGCGGTTGGCGGAATTGGTGAAGGCGGAAAGCCTCGCTCGCGGGGTGAATTCAGAGCTAACTATTTGTAGTATCGTTCCCAGAACCGATCGCGGTCCTCTGGTTTGGAGCCGAGTGGAAGGCTTAAACAAGAGGCTCAGACGATTCTGCGGAGATCTGGGGTGCAAATTTCTCGACCTCCGCTATCGGGTGGAGAAATGTAGGGTCCCCCTGAATAGGTCAGGCGTGCACCACACGCCGGAAGCGGCTACAAGGGTAGCGGAGTACGTGTGGAGTGCACATGGGGTTTTTTTAGATTAGAGAATCCTCTCATTAGGCCCGACAAGGCTCCTCCTGAGACGCGGCAAGGTAGGAGTAGGCAAAATGCAACAGGGAATAACAATATTATTGTGTTAATAGTAAACTGCAGGAGCGTCTACAGAAAGGTCCCAGAACTGCTCTCATTTATAAACGGTCACAACGCCCATATAGTACTAGGGACAGAAAGTTGGCTGAAACCAGACGTAAACTGTAATGAAATCCTAAACTCAGATTGGAATGTATACCGCAGAGACAGGCTGGACAGTGAAGGGGGAGGCGTGTTTATAGCGATAAGAAGTGCAATAGTATCGAAGGAAATTGACGGAGATCCGAAATGTGAAATGATTTGGGTGAAGGTCACGGTTAAAGCAGGCTCAGACATGGTAATTGGATGTCTCTATAGGCCCCCTGGCTCATCAGCTGTTGTGGCTGAGCACCTGAAGGATAATTTGGAAAATATTTCGAGTAGATTTCCCCACCATGTTATAGTTCTGGGTGGAGATTTTAATTTGCCGGATATAGACTGGGAGACTCAGACGTTCATAACTGGTGGCAGGGACAAAGAATCCAGTGAAATTTTTTTAAGTGCTTTGTCTGAAAACTACCTTGAGCAGTTAAACAGAGAACCGACTCGCGGCGATAACATATTAGACCTTCTGGTGACAAACAGACCCGAACTATTTGAAAAAGTTAACGCAGAACAGGGAATCAGCGATCATAAAGCGGTTACGGCATCGATGATTTCAGCCGTAAATAGGAATATTAAAAAGGGTAGGAAGATTTTTCTGTTTAGAAAAAGTGACAAAAAGCAGATTTCAGAGTACCTGTTGGCTCAACACAAAAGTTTTGTCTCAAGTACAGATAGTGTTGAGGATCAGTGGACAAAGTTCAAAACCGTCGTACATAATGCGTTAGATGAGTATGTGCCAAGCAAGATCGTAAGAGATGGAAAAGAGCCACCGTGGTACAACAACCGAGTTAGAAAACTGCTGCGGAAGCAAAGGGAACTTCACAGCAAACATAAACATAGCCAAGAAGCCTTGCAGACAAACAAAAATTACGCGAAGCGAAATGTAGTGTGAGGAGGGCAATGCGAGAGGCGTTCAACGAATTCGAAAGTAAAGTTCTATGTACTGACTTGGCAGAAAATCCTAAGATATTTTGGTCTTATGTCAAAGCGGTAGGTGGATCAAAACAAAATGTCCAGACACTCTGTGACCAAAATGTTACTGAAACAGAGGATAGACTGAAGGCCGAAATAGTAAATGTCTTTTTCCAAAGTTGTTTCACAGAGGAAGATTGCACTGTAGTTCCTTCTCTAGATTGTCGCACATATGACAAAATGGTAGATATCGAAATAGACGACAGAGGGATAGAGAAACAATTAAAATCGCTCAAAAGAGGAAAGGCCTCTGGACCTGATGGGATACCAGTTCAATTTTACACAGAGTACGCGAAGGAATTTGCCCCCCTTCTTGTAGCGGTGTACCGTAGGTCTCTAGAAGAGCGTAGCGTTCCAAAGGATTGGAAAAGGGCACAGGTCATCCCCGTTTTCAAGAAGGGACGTCGAACAGATGTGCAGAACTATAGACCTATATCTCTAACGTCGATCAGTTGTAGAATTTTGGAACACGTATTGTGTTCGAGTATAATGACTTTTCTGGAGACTAGAATCTACTCTGTAGGAATCAGCATGGGTTACGAAAAAGACGGTCATGTGAAACCCAGCTCGCGCTATTCGTCCACGAGACTCAGAGGGCCATAGACACGGGTTCACAGGTAGATGCCGTGTTTCTTGACTTCCGCAAGGCGTTCGATACAGTTCCCCACAGTCGTTTACTGAACAAAGTAAGAGCATATGGCCTATCAGACCAGTTGTGTGATTGGATTGAGGAGTTCCTAGATAACAGGACGCAGCATGTCATTCTCAATGGAGAGAAGTCTTCCGAAGTAAGAGTGATTTCAGGTGTGCCGCAGGGGAGTGTCATAGGACCGTTGCTATTCACAATATACATAAACGACCTAGTGGATGACATCGGAAGTACACTGAGGGTTTTTGCAGATGATGCTGTGTTGTATCGAGAGGTTGTAACAATGGAAAACTGTACTGAAATGCAGGAGGATCTGCAGCGAATTGACGCATGGTGCAGGGAATGGCAATTGAATCTCAATGTAGACAAGTGTAATGTGCTGCGAATACACAGAAAGATAGACCCTTTATCATTTAGCTACAAAATAGCAGGTTAGCAACTGGAAGCAGTTAATACCATAAAATATCTGGGAGTACGCATTAGTAGTGATTTAAAATGGAATGATCATACACTCCTGTAAATGGAAAAAAGAACACATTGACACCGGTGTGTCAGACCCACCATACTTGCTCCGGACACTGCGAGAGGGCTGTACAAGCAATGATCACACGCACGGCACAGCGGACACACCAGGAACCGCGGTGTTGGCCGTCGAATGGCGCTAGCTGCGCAGCATTTGTGCACCGCCGCCGTCAGTGTCAGCCAGTTTGCCGTGGCATACGGAGCTCCATCGCAGTCTTTAACACTGGTAGCATGCCGCGACAGCGTGGACGTGAACCGTATGTGCAGTTGACGGACTTTGAGCGAGGGCGTATAGTGGGCATGCGGGAGGCCGGGTGGACGTACCGCCGAATTGCTCAACACGTGGGGCGTGAGGTCTCCACAGTACATCGATGTTGTCGCCAGTGGTCGGCGGAAGGTGCACGTGCCCGTCGACCTGGGACCGGACCGCAGCGACGCACGGATGCACGCCAAGACCGTAGGATCCTTCGCAGTGCCGTAGGGGACCGCACCGCCACTTCCCAGCAAATTAGGGACACTGTTGCTCCTGGGGTATCGGCGAGGACCATTCGCAACCGTCTCCATGAAGCTGGGCTACGGTCCCGCACACCGTTAGGCCGTCTTCCGCTCACGCCCCAACATCGTGCAGCCCGCCTCCAGTGGTGTCGCGACAGGCGTGAATGGAGGGACGAATGGAGACGTGTCGTCTTCAGCGATGAGAGTCGCTTCTGTCTTGGTGCCAATAATGGTCGTATGCGTGTTTGGCGCCGTGGAGGTGAGCGCCACAATCGGGACTGCATACGACCGAGGCACACAGGGCCAACACCCGGCATCATGGTGTGGGGAGCGATCTCCTACACTGGCCGTACACCACTGGTGATCGTCGAAGGGACACTGAATAGTGCACGGTACATCCAAACCGTCATCGAACCCATCGTTCTACCATTCCTAGACCGGCAAGGGAACTTGCTGTTCCAACAGGACAATGCACGTCCGCATGTATCCCGTGCCACCCAACGTGCTCTAGAAGGTGTAAGTCAACTACCCTGGCCAGCAAGATCTCCGGATCTGTCCCCCATTGAGCATGTTTGGGACTGGATGAAGCGTCGTCTCATGCGGTCTGCACGTCCAGCACGAACGCTGGTCCAACTGAGGCGCCAGGTGGAAATGGCATGGCAAGCCGTTCCACAGGACTACATCCAGCATCTCTACGATCGTCTCCATGGGAGAATAGCAGCCTGCATTGCTGCGAAAGGTGGATATACACTGTACTAGGGCCGACATTGTGCATGCTCTGTTGCCTGTGTCTATGTGCCTGTGGTTCTGTCAGTGTGATCATGTGATGTATCTGACCCCAGGAATGTGTCAATAAAGTTTCCCCTTCCTGGGACAATGAATTCACGGTGTTCTTATTTCAATTTCCAGGAGTGTACTTTTAGAAACGACTCTCTGACACCTAAATCTATACTCGATGTTAACAAAATTCTCTTCTTCAGAAACGCTTTCCTTGCCATTGCCAGTCCACATTTTATATCCTCTCTACTTCGACCATCACCAGTTATTTTGCTCCCCAAATAGCAAAACTCCTTTACTACTTTAAGTGTCTCATTTCCTAATCTAATTCACTCAGCATCACCCGACTTAATTCGACTACATTCCATTATCCTCGTTTTGCTTTTGTTGATGTTCATCTTATATCCTCCTTTCAAGACCCTGTCCATTCCGTTCAACAGATCTTTCAAATCCTTTGCTGTGTCTGACAGAATTACAATGTCATCGGCGAACCTCAACGTTTTTATTTTTTCTCCGTGGACTTTAATACCTACTCCGAATTTTTCTTTTGTTCCCTTATTGCTTGCTCAATATACAGATTGAATAACATCGGGGATAGGGTGCAACCCTGTCTCACTCCCTTTTCAACCGCTGCTTCCCTTTCATGCCCTTCGACTCTTATAACTGCCATCTGGTTTCTGTACAAATTGTAAATAGCCTTTCGCTCCCTGTATCGTACCCCTGCCACCTTTAGAATTTGAAAGAGATTATTCCAGTCAACATTGTCAAAAGCTTTCTCTAAGTCTACAAATGCTAGAAATGTAGGTTTGCCTTTCCTTAATCTAGTTTCTAAGATAAGTCATAGGGTCAGTATTGCATCACGTGTTCCAACATTTCTGCGGAATCCAAACTGATCTTCTCCGAGGTAGGCTTCTACTAGTTTTTCATTCGTCTGTAAAGAATTCGGGTTAGTATTATGCAGCTGTGACTTATTAAACTGATAGTTCGGCAATTTTCACATCTGTCAGCACCAGCTTTCTTTGATATTGGAATTATTATATTCCTCTCGAAGTCTGAGGGTATTTCGCCTGTCTCATACATCTTGCTCACCAGATGGTAGAGTTTTGTCAGGACTGGCTCTCCCGAGGCCGTCAGTAGTTCTAATGGAATTTTGTCTACTCCCGGGGCCTTGTTTCGACTCAGGTCATTCAGTGCTCTGTCAGACTCTTCACGCAGTATCGTATCTCCCATTTCATCTTCATCTACATCCTCTTCCATTTCCATAATATTGTCCTCAAGTACATCGCCCTTGTATAGATCCTCTATATACTCCTTCCACATTTCTGCTTTCCCTTCTTTGCTTAGAACTGGGTTTCCATCTGACCTCTTGATATTCATACAAGTGGCTCTCGTTTCTCCAAAGGTCTCTTTAATTTTCCTGTAGGCAGTATCTATCTTACCCCAAGTGAGATAAGCCTCTACATCCTTACATTTGTCCTCTAGCCATCCCTGCTTAGCCATTTTGCACTTCCTGTCGATCTCATTTTTGAGATGCTTGTATTCCTTTTTGCCTGCTTCTTTTACTGCGTTTTTATATTTTCTCCTTTCATCAATAAAATTCAATATTTCTTCTGTTACCCAAGGATTTCTACCAGCCCTCGTCTTTTTACCTACTTGATCCTCTGCTGCCTTCACTATTTCATCCCTCAGAGCTACCCATTCTTCTTCTACTGTATTTCTTTCCCCCATTCCTATCAATTGTTCTCTTATGCCCTCCCTGAAATTCTGTACAACCTCTGGTTCTTTCTGTGTATCCAGGTCCCATTTCCTTAAATTCCCACCCTTTTGGTGTTTTTTTCAGCTTTATTCTACAGTTCATAACCAATAGATTGTGGTCAGAGTCTACATCTGCCCCTGGAAATGTCCTACAATTTAAAACCTGGTTCCTAAATCTCTGTCTTACCATTATATAAACTATCTGATACCTTCTAGTATCTCCAGCATTCTTCCATGTATTAACCTTCTTTTATGATTCTTGAACCAAGTGTTAGCTATAATTAAGTTATGCTCTGTGCAAAATTCTACCAGACGGCTTCCTCTTTCAATTCTGTCCCCCAATCCATATTCACCCACTATGTTTCCTTCGCTCCCTTTTCCTACTCTCGAATTCCAGTCACGCATGACTATGAAATTTTCGTCTCCCTTCACTAACTGAATAATTTCTTTTATCTCATCATACATTTCATCAATTTCTTCATCATCTGCAGCGCCAGTTGGCATATAAATTTGTACTACTGTAGTTGGCATGGGCTTCATGTCTATCTTGGCCACAATAATGCGTTCACTATGCTGTTTGTAGTAGCTTACCCGCACTCCTATTTTTTTATTCATTATTAAATCTACGCCTGCATTACCCCTATTTGATTTTGTAGTTATAACCCTGTATTCACCTGACCAAAAGTCTTGTTCCTCCTGCCACCGAACTTCACTAATTCATACTATATCTAACTTCAACCAGTCCATTTCCCTTTTTAAATTTTCAAATCTACCTGCCCGATTAAGGGATCTGACATTCCACGCTCCGATCCGTAGAACGCCAGTTTTCTTTCTCCTGGAAGGGACGTCTTCTTGAGTAGTCCGCGCCCGGAGTTCCGAATAGGGGACTATTTTACCTACGGAATATTTTACCCAAGAGGACGCCATCATCATTTAACCATACAGTAAAGCTGCATGCCCTCGGGAAAAATTACGGCTGTAGTTTCCCCTTGCTTTCAGCCGTTCACAGTACAAGCACAGCAAGACCGTTTTGGTCAGATCAGCCAATCATCCAGATTGTTGCCCCTGCAACTACTAAAATGGCTGCTGCCCCTCTTCAGGAACCACACGTTTGTCTGGCCTCTCAACAGATATCCCTCCGTTGTGGCTGCACCTACGGTACGGCCATCTGCATCGCTGAGGCACGCAAGCCTCCCCACCAACGGCAAGGTCCATGGTTCATGGGGCTTGTTATTTATTTCTAGTGACGAAACAAACCCTGTGTATGGCCACAGGACACTTATTCCATCTTTTATATGAGCTTCTGTATGTCGATAAAACGGGTTCTGAACAATGCACCTCAGTCCGCCCTTAACGCGGAATTTCATCTCTTCGTGACAAAACAGCTCGACTACAACTTGTTTGTTCAAAACTCCAGATTCCTCAACATTTCCATATTTTGCGCATGAATTGGTTGGAATCCTGACCCAGCACTAAAGCTTTCACTATGTATTATGAAGCACCAGCATGAGAACACCTATCTGCTGGTGGATAATAATTTTTATTTTTAATGCATTTTCATTCGTTGTCAACACTAACGATATCTGACGTTTTTGACTGCCAGTGAGACACGGAACTATTTGCGAGATCACTGTAAGTTCAAGGATGTTATTCCGAACTGCTGGTGGAAAAGAATTCGGTAACTGTTGTCTCTTTGTGTGTAGTCAAGAACGATATGTTTGGGGTTCGATTTTCAGTCAGCACTGAACTCTTCATCATATTATTTCTAGTTCAAACATGCTCACATATCGCTGCTGGTGTAACAAACCCATACTTAACGTTCCTTTTCTCTAGAATATAACAGCGATACGTGCCGGGTTGGAGTCCTGGGCAGGAAAAAATTAATGTTTCGTCTCGTCATTTCAGTTAATACATCTAGTTACTACCGAGAAAATCCGATATGTCAAAGTTGATTGTGCTTCGATAACAATCCGATTAGGTTTTGGTTTCGAATCCCTGTCCAACACAAAGCTTTACCTCACTGCATTTCAAGTAATTTACTTGTGAAGAAGTAGTATTTAACATCTCTCGTAGTTCGTTAACAGGGACAATAGATGCAGGGTAGGAATTCGCGTCCGTTAAAAATGTTTGCGTTATGTAATTTAAAGTTGATATTTGTTAACTGATACTGTCTAAAATCGAGGTATATCACTCTCTTTATGCCTTGTCAGGAATGACTGTTAATTTCCGTCACTCACGAAATCTTAGTTTGCATGACCTGGGTTTGAATCCATATGCAGAATGAGGCGGTTCGTCGTGTCATTTGAAGTTCATACATATTCTCAACTAGCTGCTCGTGAATAACGTAAATTATGAATGACATTTTGTGTTAAATAACAAGTATGGTATGTCACTTTGAAGAGGAAATCATGAATACGACGAACTTACTACGTGCATTATCAATTTGACGCAATAATGAGAGTGCTAACATTTCAGGTATGTCATTTATTGCAACAAATGTGAGCTTACAAGCCTTAAGGACAGTCTTATCTGTGATGAGGTGTTCCCTGATATTTGTAGTATCGTGGTATTACTTTACATCTTGAGTTCTTGCGATACAGGTCAGTGTTTTCTAGTGGTGACTTGTTGGAACAATTTTCAATTGTCAAACGACTGTACTAAGGAGCGATTAGAGGACCTGCAACACAGCTACGTAATGTTGGTTGTATTCGGCAGTGACCCACTTCCTTTCCTGTCAAGTGTACACTTCATTCTTCGGAGTCAAATTTACATTCAACGCTGCTCAGTTCTGTCTAGGCTTTATTAAATCGAAAATGTGTCAGTCGATATACACCTCATGTATGGGTCCACTGAATGCAATGGAAGACCAGTATTAAAATGTTATATTGAGCTGTTTCTGAAACTAAGGCAGTTACATCATAGTACTTCTGCTTCTGTACTTAGTTTGATAAGAGAAAACGCATCCTTGAGTCTTACTTTGTTTATGTGTATCTATGCTTCATGCTTGTTCACTATTACCGGAGAAGAGGGGAACTGGGTAACAAAGCGAATAAACCGTATCTGGACCCAAATACTCATAAAATATCCTTCATGAACTTTCGAAATTTTTTTTGTGAAAATTTGGTTTCACGCAGTGTATATGCTAAGAAATAATCACTCTAGTCCTGAGTTTTATGAGAGTATTCATGTTCGTAATACTTTTATATTTCTTCATAAAATATGTCCCATTTGGAACATCAGAAGTTCTGAAAACGAGAAGGCAGACATTCACTCATTTCTTTCGAAAGTGTGTCATGTATTTATCTAACAAGTAATACACACATAAAAAAAGTTTTTCAAAACCCCAGTTCCCAGAACTCGTGAAGATAGACGTTCACTACGGATATTGTAACACAGACACAGTCTCTTTGACTGTTCAGAGATATCACTAAACCCACCCAAAGATGTAAGCAACCATGCATGAGCAACGATTATTAGATGGAGGGGGCCCGACAGCCGATCATTTCCAGTCGTTCCACCAGGAAGGAGTTACACGGTTCGTGTTGTCTGTAGTTCAACCATGCCTAGACGGTCAATGCCGCGGTTCGAATGCGTCCACATTGTTGCTTTGTGCCAGGAAGGGCTCTCAAGAAGGGAAGTGTCCAGGGTCTCGGAGTGAACGAAAGCGATGTTGCTCGGACATGGAGGAGATACAGAAAGACTGGAACTGTCGATGACATGCGTCGCGCAGGCCGCCCAAGAGCTACTACTACAGTGGATGACCGCTACCTATGGATTATGGCTCGGACGAACCCTGACACCAATGCCACCATGATGAATAATGCTTTTCGTGCAGCCTCAGGGCGTCGTGTTACGACTCAAACCATGCGCAATAGGTTGCATGATGCGCTACTTCACGCCCGACATCCAGGGCGAGGTCCATCTTTGCAACGACGCCACTATGCAGCGCGGTACAGATGGGCCCAACATGCCGAATGGACTGCTCTGCATTGGCATCACGTTCTCTTCACCGATGAGAGTCACATATTCCTTCAACCAAACAATCGTCGGAGACTTGTTTGGAGGCAACCCGGTCAGGATGTACGCCTAAGACACACTGTCCAACGAGTGCAGCAATGTGGAGGCTTCCTGCTGTTTTGGGGTGTCATGATGCGGGGCCGACGTACGCCGCTGGTGGTCATGGAAGGCGCCGTAACGGCTGTATGATACGTTAGTGCCATCCTCTGAGTGCAAATATATCAGCTGCATATTGGCGAGGCATTCGTCTTAATGGACGATAATTCGCGGCCCTATCGTGCACATCTTGGGAATGACTTCCTTCAGGATAACGACATCGCTCGACTAGAGTGGCCAGCATGTTCTCCAGATATGAACCCTATCGAACATACTTGGGATAGATTGAAAAGGGTTGATTATGGACGATGTGATCCGCCAATCACTCTGAGTGATCTACGCCGAATCGTCGTTGAGGAGTGGGACAATATGGGCCAACAGTGCCTTGATGGACTTGTGGATAGTATGTTACGATGAATACAGGCATGCATCAATGCAAGAGGACAGCAATCTGGACCACCACCTCTGAAGATCTTGCTATATGGTGGTAACATATGAAATGTGTGGTTTTCATGAGCAGTAAAAATGGCGGAAATGATGATTTTGTTGATCTCTACTCCAGTTTGCTGTACAGGTTCCGGAACTCTCGGAACCGAGGTGATGCAAAACGTTTTTTTATTTGTATACTTGGAGTGTAACTGTATTTTTTGCCCAAAGCCTGTTAGATACTGGAGTGCTATGTAATTTATGGTAGATTTTCAGTCTCACAAACGATAAAAATCAGCAGAGAAGTGTTATCAGGCATAGATAGTAAACTAACGCCGCCTTAAATCTGAAACTGCTTTCACAATGAGTAATCCTAAGTGAAAGTAAGCTCAATGTGACTCGCTAACTCGTGAAATAATAGTAAGGTTGGTAACTGACGTGGAAGTTCGAACGGAAGGATTACTGTTTTCGAACTCCAGGCCGCAACAAATGCTCACATCGATGAAAATTCTTTCCAGCAAATGATAATTAACGACCCGTTGCATCAGACTTTCGTAGAAAATAAGCAAGCCCAAATGTCCCCAAAAATTGTATCGATGGACATTAATTCACTAATACTACATCATAGCACTGAAAGGTCCTATCATTATCGACTTCCCACTACTTACAATTCGCAAATACAGTTCCAAGTCGACAATATTGTATTAACGAGGATACTTATAGTCGTCTAAGAACGCCGTCGAAGTTGAACACCTTACTTCATACAGTAGATTGGGGAGAGCAATCCACCTTTGTGTACTACATAATAACCACTAAAGCTTTTTAAAGCAATGTCTCACAATCGCTTCACATCACAGTATGCAACAAATCAACGGAAAAGCGTATATTTGGTGCAGGCGCCGTTGGAGGTTTTTGATTTTATAATCCGGAAAATAGATTTAACATCAAACTGTAACCTTTCCTAAGCATTGGCGGCACGTGTAAGCAGTTTCAGCGTCATAATGCAGCCCACATAAAAATATTATTGGTGGTCTTAAAGTCGGTAATAAAACGCGTACAAATGTACTATTTGATCAGGGGGGGGGGGGATAGCCTCTAAAGTATTCCGTGTTTAACCGAGTTCCAAATAAAAAGGAAAACTGGTTGGGAACATTCTTGTGAGAAACGTTGTAATCAAGGTATACCATATTTCTTTTCTTACTGGCAGGTGAGCGATGAAGACAGACTGACGGCCCTAATGGCCGTTACTTGAGAAGTGGCCTGGTTCATCTCGAGGAATTTCGATCGTCCATTCGTGTTACCAGAGTTCAATTTGCGTTGTGTTGTATCGTGACTTCTGACTGAAATAACTAAGGAAATGTTTTCTTTTGTTACATACCTATATGCGTGCTTTCTGTCCTGACGGATATGTTCGACAGAACAGACACCACAAACGTATTCGGATGGTAAAGTCCGATTAGCCACGAAATGGAAACCACTGTGAAAATCCGATGGAACTTTGTACAGATATGTTTGGCAGTTTCTTTAGTGTATCTGTCGATCACTTCACGTCGCTCTTTTCAGTCCAGAGTGCAAAGTGATGAAACGTCCCCTTAGAAAAATTATTACGTTATTTGCTTTTCAAACAGCTGAGCAGAACTGAACGTACTGAGACATTTCGCTCTTTACCTATTCTGATCAACACTAAAGTGACACACAATATTTTTAGCGCAACGCAATCTGACTTTCATAAATCCCTACAAAGGAATGGCCCTGACTAACATTAACCTATACCTTTCACAAATCACTTACCTCACAAAAATCTTCGTTACTCGAACTACTGCAATACGGCGAGCGCCACTACTGCCAGCTAAATAAAAGATTCAAACTACTGAAGGTGCTAACTACTGATAGGCATAGTTAGCAAATGAAAGATTTTCATAGAGAACAAGCAATGTATTTACCTTAATAGTGTTCAAAAGTCATAATATATATAGAAGTTCATGACATCCATTCTTACAAATGTACTGGTTCTGATGGACACACGTCCAGATCATCCGGTCTCAAAAATGCGCCATCTCACTTCCCCACATCCAACACTGCTGGCGGCTCACCTCCAACTGCTCAACGCTACGCGCTGTTAACAGCCAACTGCCCAACACTACAATAGCAAATTCCAACAATGCCACCCAGCCACAGACTGCACACAGCACAGCCAGTGAAATTCATACAGAGCGCTAGGTGGCGGTGGCGTTACCAATATAAGAACCTAAACAGCCTACTTACAGTGATCACGTGGAAACGCCTACTGGTGAGAGATTTCGTCTGCAGCCATGCAGCCTACATAACATAAATGTCATGCGTTTCTTTCTTCAAGGTAATTTTCAGCCACATTCTGCAGGGGCAATGAAAACGCTCCTGCATCGCTTTCGATGGAAATGTACAGTACAGCCCTTAATTGGCTCCCTCGGTTGTTCATCTCTGCTCCCATGAACCGCTGGCTACGAAGACAACGTTTTCTCACAAACAACGAAAGACAGACCAGCATGGAAAATTGCCGGAAAGCACAAGTGACTGCTTTTTGTGACAAGGGTACTGGAGAGCTTGTACAACGACACAACAAATGTCTAAGTCTCAGCGGCGACTATTTAGAGAGGTAGCTGGAAGGTGCAGCTAACTGTTGCGGATAAAAAGTGTTTGATTTTCACTGTGGTTTTCATTTCGCGACTGATCGGACCATACTTTCCGAACAGCCGTCGTATCATTGTAACATTTGTATATGCTTGAGGGCCAAACATGATTCCTTCAGTGCGGAAGCACACTAAATTTCGTTTCCTCCCGTGGGAGTACAGATCGCACAGCGATCAAGGGGTACAGGGACAGGGAATCCGCATTGGCGTATGGCGAGTTGGAAATTGGAGTCGGTCGAGAAGCGTGTTCGGATAGTCGAGGCTAGATAAGAGTAGCGCCCGAGTTAGTATCCTGGTCGGGCACAGATTTTCTACTCGCATCAATAATTAATTTCAGTGCCCTAATTCAGCCGTTGTCGGAAGAAACAAATTCTTTGCGAAAAATAACTGCTTATAAAATAAGTTACTTGCAGCTGGACGTCAGGAGCTCTGTGAATGATGAAATTACAGTGGCGTTTACAGTGTTTGCCCATGTGGCCTAGTGGAGCACTACATCAGTCGCGGAAGTACATGTTGACTCCTTGAATTCCAGCTTAAATAGTGTGGGTTTTCTCTTATATTTAGGTCCAGTTTGAAGACTCATAAATACAGAAAAACGGTCGACTAACGAAGGTGGAATTACATTTTGTGAGCAAGCTGACTGGGCCTTTTTACATCTACCTCTCGAGACGCTTCTTGGTGATGTTACGTTGCTAGACTTTTTATTTGTACCGCCGAGTTCTTCATACAGGTTGAACACTGCATACGATTTCAGTCTCGTTTACAATTAGGTCTTCGCTTTAACGGAAATTACCGTCTTCCTGATAACTCTTAACTCAATAATCCCAAGACGTGTCATCATATATACTCTAATTAATAGCAACACTACGTGATATAGTCATACACAGATATTTTTATGGGTCTATTTAAAACTTTAACTATCAGCAAAGTGCTTTAAAATATGGTTCCATACAGATCTATAATAAAATGTTGCTTTTTTGTGTTACGCGGTACCGACTTTCGCTGTGTTTATATAACATCAAACAAGGGTTGGTTCTTCCTTCTATGTGAAAACTGTAATTTCTTAGTTTCTTGCTGCAGTGATGTAAAAACCAGCAGTCGTACTTACTCTGTCTGTAATGAATTCGATGTCGACTGCTAGATTATTATCGTTGTGTGGAAACAGGCAGCAATGAGCATTAGGCTACATTGCTGTGACTGGTTACCGTGAAGACTACAGGTCAGCAGGCTAGGCATTTGGCGGTGAGTTGTTTTTAAGTTATCACAACATTTACTTTGAAGAATACCGAGAATAGTAATTTAGTTGAAAGTAATGGGCGTTTGTTCCGTTTTGCAAAGGAGAAACTAATGACCGCTACACGAGGCGAAGCTTTATGGTGGACAAGGTTAGAAAGTCTGTCGCTAGCAATAATTCTGCAGACAATGTAACTGACTTGGAGCCATATATAGAGCCTGTGAGTCTATGATGTACCCTGTAGACGGGCAATGTGGTAGCCTAACGTGAAGTCTCTAGCGCAAGAGAAAAAGAAGAGAGAAATATATGACTTCTGGTTATGATGAAACTGTGTTTACGCTTGTGAAGGAATCTGCGCCTTGACGACGAGATTACTTGAAAATTCGTGATATTTTCCTCTCCTTTCGTCGCCCTACATCTTATTCTTTGTTTACCTATATAAACTAAGAATACGCCAGATCAATCACTTCTTAGATGCTTGTGATCTCTTTTTCTCCCAGTACTTCTTCATTCTATCTGATCTGTTCTTTCTTTCCTCCTCTGACATCTGAATCGGTTTCCTGGTGTTGATCTTAACTTGGAACCTCTTAGTTTTGTCTTTGGTCACGCTCTTGTATGTACCATTCTTTAACATGACTTCGGTAACCTGGAGTTCTCTCAAATCCTTTTCCACTTCCTTAAACCAATTGGGTTTGTATTTTTTTGTAAAAGAAGACAAAAATTTGTTTAGTTAATCTTTAAGGATTCACTGGGAGTATGTGTCCATAGCAATCAATCCTCCTTTTCCTAGTGGTTTCCGAGGGTCTTTCCGACTTTACATTGTGGGCTTCGTTTCGACAGAAAACTTGTTTGTTATTTTGGAATTTGGGGCCCATGATCTTCCTCAAAATTTTCCTCTCCTTGATTTCAAACTTCTCCATTTGCCCTTTCCTCCCCATGACTAGTGTCTCTGCTGCATAGAGTGCTTAAGGCTTAATTACTGTGTTATAATGCCGTATTTAGGTGTTCCAAGGCAGGGCTTTCTTATTGTATGTGTTTTTGGTTTTCTGGAAAGCTAGTTCTATTTTGGTCTTTCTTGCTGCCATTGCATTCCCTTCAAGGTTGTTCCATTCAATCCATTCCCCTACGTAGTTGAAACTCCTAACCACATCTATTTCTTGAGCTCCTACTTTAATTCTCTTAGGAGTATCTAGTACATTCGTCATAATCTTCGTTTTTCTCGTAATAAATCTTAAGTCCTCTCTTCCCTGCTGCTCTTGTAACTCAGCGATTTGTTCTTTAGCTTCCTCCCACGTTTCCGCGAGCAGCGCCAAACCCTTAATCGTGATTCCTTTGTTTTTTTTTTGTTCCAAGTCTTATTCCCCCTCTCGTTCTTGCATTCTATTCCCTCACAACTTTTGGTAGTGCACAGTTAAACAGAAGGAGTAAGAGACCATCCCTTTTCGGACTCCTGTTCTGATCTCAAAAGGTTCCGATAGTTCACCCATGAATCCGACTTAAGAGGACGTATTCGCGAGCGTCTCCTTGATGATGTTTAGAGTTTTCCGTCCAAGCTAAACTCCTCCAAAATATTGAACAACGACACTCTGTCTACAGAATCGTAAGCTTTTTGGAAGTCTACAAAGTTACTGTATACGGTTCGCCCTCTGCTTCTGATTTGTTAAAATGTTTCTGAGGTTTAAGACCTGTTCAGGGCAAGATCTTCCTTTCCTAATCTCTGATTGATACTCCCCAATTTGGCAACCCAACTGAGATTCTGATCCTTGTAGCAAAGCTCTGGACGATACCTTGTAGGTCACATCCACCAGAGAAATCCCTCTATAGTTATTGGGATCAGATTTAGGACCTTCTTTGTGAAGAAGGTGTATCAGGGCCATTTTCCATTCCTCTGGAATGATTCTTTTCTTCCGTATCTCCTCAAAAAGTTTATAGAATATGACAATTAGATTTTTGATAGCATACTTCCATAATTCGGCAGTTATCTTACTTTCCCCTGATACCTTGAAATTTTTTATATGATTTAGTATTGTCTGGATCTCACTTACAGATGGGGCTTTAGAGTCTGGGTTGGGAGATGACTTTGATCCACCACCGAACGCCATTTTTGGGTGCGGTTCCTCGCAGTTTAGAAGTTCCTTGAAGTATTCTGCTACTATCTTACAGTTGCCCCTATTACTATACGCCATGTTCCCTCTTTTGTCCTGAAGTTGGATAGTTTGGGGGTCATATCTGTTCAGCTTCTCCCTGATGGTCCGATAATAATTTCCCATGTTGTTTTTAGCAAAGTCGTCATTTATCTTCTTGAGCAGTTGGTCATCCTGCGCCTTCTTAACTTTCTTGACCTCCTTGGACACCATCTTTCTAGTTTCCACAAAGTTTCCGTTTTTGTTTTGCCACATGTACCACGGCTTCTTTCTCAGATCAAGTAGTCTATCACACTCATCGCTCCTCTACCCGTGCTTCTTCATCCTGGTAAGAGGATCAAGCTGCTCTGCTTGGTTATAAGACTCTTCTCCAACGGCTTCCAGTCCTGGTCTTCTAGGTCGCTTCTCTTTCTTCTCCTTCGTTTTCTCTGGATCATATCTCCTTCGTGCAAGGTTTTTCCTATGAAAGATGCTCTTGGAGATGGTCTTCAGTTTCACTTTAGATTGGCAGTGGTCAGAGTTGAGGTTGGCCCCTCTGTGAAGCCTAACATTTTGGATTTCCTTATTAAATTTCCGCTTTATCGCAACATGATCTAACTAGAATTCTCACAGGAGAGGGTTAGGTGAAATCCACGTCTTCTACTTTCTTGGATATTTCTTAAAGCTACTTGACTTCAGGACCAAGCTATGTACCTAGCATAATTCGATGAGCCTGATACCATTTTGGTTCGTCCTGTTATGTGTTAGGTATCTCCCCACTAAATGGTTGAACCTTTTCTCTCTCCCCGCTTGGGCGTTAAAATCCTCTAGAAGGATGACGTTATGTTTTTCGATGACCTTTTGGATCGTGTCATCTAGTTTGTCCCAGAATATTTCCACCTTCTTATTCTTTTTTTTTTTTTTCTACGTTTATAGGGGCGTGAACATTTACAACGGTATACACCATGTTGGTCGACTTAAACTTGAGTGTGGATAGCCTTTCAGAGGTAGACTGAAACCTTATAACGGAGCCTAATACTTTTTTGTCAATTACGAAACCTGTCCCTAGGTGGGGACCATTTTTCATAACTCTTGTCCCCGTTTTCCCCTTAAATATCCTGAATCCTTCCGATTAAAAACTGTTCTCATCCTAGAAACTGGTCTTTTGCACAGCCGTAATGATGATTCTATGTTCATTTATGTGTCCGTTAGAGTCTTAAGTTTGAAAAGTGAATTTGCATTAAAAGTTGCTAGGTAGTTTGCTTTCCTGTATTTTATTTTGCTTGAGGTTCCAAGACACTCCGGTTCGTCTTTGCGTGACGTTGCAGACTCACCAGAATCCGAATGGCTGCTTGCGCACTTACCTGCAGTGGATTGACCACCTGGGGTTATTGGTTTCACATCACACTTTTCCATGATTGATAATTCTTTGAGATCTGAGGGTGATTTCTAGAGTCACCTTGTTTTACAACCGAGGTTGTTAACCCCGGAGGCTCATTCACAGTCACCCCTTACATGGACACAGACGGATTTTGATTTGATTTTTCTTTCACGGTTAATTCCACTAGGTTCTTCTGCTCTCTGCGCCATTGGGAATCGGATTCCTGTTCTACCTTGGAGACCGTTGAGCAGGTTTCACCTAGTAATCCTAGGCATGGGCGCTTACAGAGTGCTATCATCCGAAGCAGATGAACCCAGGTTTTTCAAGGAGGTGTTACCCCTCCCCCTCCTCCTTCCTCATCACTTGCGAGATGAGGCCCGGGGCTTGGGACGACAATGACGGAGTTTATATTTATTTTATACCAACAGAATAAATATTTCCGTATATTGGACTGTATCCATAATCTCTTTTAGACGGGAACACGTAAACTGCCGTTGGTAATTACAAGTTATCCATAGTCTCGTGTGAATTTGAGTTGTATGGGTACATTAAACCTTGTTAAAAAATAAAATTACCGTTATTCCTGACGAGTTGAAAATGAGTATTATGCTTGGCCACCTTTTTGCCAGAATATGTTGTCTATGCATTCCGCTTGGGTCGGCTCCCTAGTGCTGTGTCCAGTCTCCGTGAGGCGTGGAATGTATAGAGGAAAACAAGCTTAAGTACTTGCATGTGGAACACATGAAAAGCGGCAAGTTCACAGCACAGCACACCTGGTTAAGTCGCGGACTGACGTATAATTTGTCATATAAGTTTTAGCTTCTAAGAAACGCTAAGCACGGGGTGTCGGTTAGACCAAAGCTATCCCTATGAATAACGATGCTTTTTGCTAATATGTTACAATACTTTTAAGGTTTCTAGAACGACAGACTTCAGATTAAGTCTTTACTATAACTGTGAAGTCTGGAACAGGAACTTACGCTCAAGAGTGGGATTCAGCTTCTGTTATCTGCATTTTTATACTTGTATCGTTGTATCGCCGATTTCAGTAACGTCCAAATATGGATTAGTCCTCACTTAAATCTGTTTTCCTTTGTGCTATGTAAGTTTGTGTGACCGTAAGGCAAGCGAATTATTTTGTCCCAAATCAACTGTAGTTGTCACGATTATGATAAGATGCAAAGAACATTTCGAACTGTTCCCCAAGTAAAGCACATACGTTTTAGAAAACTTGGCGTTGCAGTAAATTGTCTAGTCTGAATTAGGACGTCTCATGAGCTACGGCGATAGAGCCTCGGATATCAATTACTTGAACGAAGTAAATGTGTCTTTAGTTTTCTAAAACATATTTAGCAAATCGTATATCAAGTTTTGAAAAGGAAACATTTCCCAACGACAATTGCTAGGAAGGTCCTTAGGTATACAGAGCGTTTCAGAATCAAGTACAGAAATTTTATGATGTGATAGGATTGACATAACAGATTTTTTCGAATAAGTAAACTTTGTATTGCCGATTTATAATTACGACACCTGGCGCCGTCAGAGTGTCATCGATCCACCTGGTCGTATGTTTTATGATGACCGGTTTTCAGATAATGTTGGTGCTGAAATGATTCATAGTACATGACTCTTACATTCTTCCTTCCAGAATAAACCATCATGCTTACCCTTTATTTATCCAAGAGGTATTTCTTGATCTTTCTCCTTGAGGACGATAATGTTCCAGCATGATGAGATACTTGCTCGTTTCATCACAAGGAGTTTTAAACGCTAGGCGCCTTAAGCACTGGACTACTCATAGTAATTATGTTAACTGAGCAACAAGATTAGCCAATGTGGCAACACATGATTTTTGTATGTGCAGACGCATGACAGCTTATGTCTACAAGAAACTCATTAACAGTGAAGGAAAACTAGTTTCTCTAATTGCTGCTCGTTTTGAGCAAATTTTAAAACGTAATTAGTACAGCCAAATCAACTGGTCACAAATTGAACACTGATCGTATGACACATGGTAACTAATTAAAAACAACCAATTAAAATAATTACACGGCTTCGCGCAGCACCGTATCTATTAGTTTCAGGTAAAATGCTAGTCCAAACTAAATGTGCCTCCAATATGGTTTTCTAGGTTTGAGATGTTAAATGAAACTCTTCTGACTCTTATACCAAATATGGCTTTCATCTGCAGTTTACGCAACGGAAAATAGTAAGCGTGTCAATTGTATAGGCCTACAGTCTTGACGTCGAGCGCTGTTGTGACTATTTGTGAGTCTGAATCTTAAAATACCGCGAATCACTGTCACACATTACCCCATGATTTCCTCCAATCATTTCCCTATTGTTCCCAATTAAGAGTAATTGGGACTAGTTGTGGCCTGGACTATTACAGATTGTTACGCATCACATAACAAGATACAATTGGCCCAATCACACACAATATAGCATCTACAAAGTAATTACACAGTACAGCTAAACAGTGAAAACTACTACAACACTTTTTCAGGGACCGCAACGCAGAAAGATTTCATCAAGTGAAACACTAAAATTAACTTGAATGAAACAGAGAAACACATTCACGTCAGACACTCGTTAACTACGCTTTGCAATAACACAAACGGAAATACATAGTATATTAATTTGAACAAACAACGTCAGCTACGTATGAGCGATGTCGTGGTGCACTATATCTTCTAACTACAACTATAAGCTTCCAGGTGCAATGCAGCGGGGTTCTAATAAACATGAAGTTCTGTTCAAAGGCAGTAAACACGCAGAAAGGTCTCTAGTAACTGTTTCTTTAAGTGAACACTTTAACTGTGGTAGCAATACTGGTTTATACATGAGACTGTTAAACATTTTGGAGGAATAGCTTACCGGAAGGGACAGGAGAATATTCACTGAAATAATCAGTTATCTGAGACTGGAGACATTTCTACTCTTATAAGAAGCGTCTGAAGCTACTGAGTGTTGAAGGTAAACTCCGTCACATCTGAGCTCAGGCTACAGCAGTATGCCAACATATTATCCTAACACCTGCTATATTGGAGCTTCATATAATAGAATTCCCAAGGTCGCTCAGTTATTATGGACGTGATGGTATTGAAATTTTCTTGCCGTTAGTAATACTATGGACTATGACCACTATTGACTACAACCACTGTCTCTTCGCACGTCAACTAGTTTCTAAAGTTAGTATATGCTGTGGTACAATATTTTCATGAAACTCAACATGCACACTTTCACATATTAAACAGAAAGATAAACAATACAATCTAAATAATGGGTGATGCAGAAACATATTGTTCAGGAATCATTCGCTGTAGGTCAGGTCCAATTTAAATATAATCCACATGCAACGATTGCAAGTAGAATTAGTGTTACTAATATGCCACAAGACAGCAATAAATTAACAGAAATTTCCTATTCTTATTACATACTTTCGGTGAACACGATGTCATTTGATCTGTAAATGTGGGCGACAGTATGATGAAGCAATGTTGCACATTACCTGGAGCACTCATGGTACTTACCTTACTCAAAAGTATCCGAAGAACTTGAATGGTGTTTCGCCTGATTTATATGCACCCCACATAACGCAGCTGTTGTGCAGGTCCACTAGTCTCCTTGCAGTACAGTCGTTTGACTATACAAAATGGATAACACAAGCGATCACTAGAGAACACTGTTCTTTAAAGAAATTCGTCAACGCGTCATAAGAGATGAGGCAGTCATTAACACTTGTAAACGAATTTTTTTTACAGTAAGTGAACTTTCAAAATCACTACCACACTCATTGGAATTTTAGTTAACTAATTCCGTCACATAAGTCAATCCAGCAACCTTTAGGAAAAATTAAATATTTTTATGAACAATATCTGGACTCGTGAAGTTTTCCTCTTTAAAATGTTTTCCCACACGTGTGAAACGTTGTTCCTGATACGAGTAGTTTGTCACAAACTGGATGTTGAACTAACCAGTTAAAAGCAACGCCATTAATAGCAGTAAGCTCTCTATGGAAACCTCCAAAGTAATATAGTGTCACCATTAATTTCTCCGTACTCATGTTAGAGTGGTCATTTGTCGGCATGTCTGAAGTTCAAACGATGCGACAAACTCTTTTGTTCTGGATTGGATTGAAACTAAGCAGCTTTAGCCGGTGTACCTTAGTAAAGATTTCGTGGATGACCGAGACTCGATCACAGCAACGTTCATCATTGGTGACTAGGCATGAAAAGTCTTGAAAGTTTTCACCGGTATCCCGTAGCAAATATCAACTAGAAACTTTTTGTGCTTTGCCTGGAAACCTATCAGGATCCCTGTTAACTAAAAACAAAAAAAAGGTAAATATAATTTTAAGTAACGAAGTTTGCACGTGTTCAAAACGAAGTCCTATGATGTACAATATTTTGCGACGGGAAATCAAACCCAGAACCAAATCAGATAGTTAATTAAATCAGAGTTCAGATACTAATTTTTTTCGCCAGCAGTGAGATATTCGAATTTGATATGAGGATACAACTTATTTTGTCTGACCGAGAATCGAACCGAGCACATACCGCCACTGTTTTCTATCCACGAATTGTTTGGTCACCAGTCGTGAGATGTGTGCATATTTGACTAGAAATAACAGCACCTGTCGTTACTGTTGACGACACATTAAAGGACATTAAAAATTAAAATTATTTATCACTAGTAGTTCGATGTGCATATGCTAGGGCTTGAAATGAAACCATGAATATTTTTGTGCTGCACCAGGATGCGAACCCACATATGTTAGGGTGTTTGGGTTGTTTCGGAGGAGGAGACCAGACAGCGAGGGCAACGGTCTCATCTGAAAAACGCTGGCGGCTGTCTTCTGTAACAAGGGAACTGAAAAGTTGGTACAACGCTACGACAGATGTCTGAGTGGCGACTATGTGGAGAAGTAGCTGGAAGGTGTAGCTAACCGTTGCAAATAAAACAGTTTTGGTTTTATCTGTGGTTTCCATTTCGTGGCCTATCGTTCCTTACTTTCCAAACAACCCTCGTACAATTGACTTTATAATTTTTGAGGATTATCTCATTTCTAAAGACGCGTTTCCTTGTATTGATTTACATCTGGATTGGTTAAGTTAAAGAACAGTGTTCTCTATTGATCTCTTGTGGCATCCATCTTGTATAGTGAAACGACTGGAGTGCAAAGAGATTACAGGACCTGCAAGTAGTTACGTTATGTGTGCTGCATGAAAATCAGGCGAAAGGCAACTGACGTCGTTCGTATTATTTTGGGTGTGGTATTACGTCGCACTTATATGGTCACACATGTACGGATAATTTACAAATTGTAACACCAGCGTATGAAGTACTATATCTTGCACTTGTATTAAAGGACGAGAAATGAACTTATATAGTTATTAGTTATATTAAACAAGAGATACATTCCTGATATGAAACTACTTGACAGATTAAAACTGAGTCGAGAATAGTATCCAAACATTTTAGCTTGGCATTTCAATGGAAAGTGTTCTAACGACTGAGCTAGTTTCCTTTTGTATTTTTACTAGCTATTTTACTGAACTGAAGTAAGTGAAATACATTTTAAGAATTTTGTTGTACAACTTAGCCTTCAAATTATACACATTATGCAAGGAATAATAATGACAATAATAATTAAGACCGACTACTGCAGCATTAAGTTTGTATCTACAATGAAAAAGTTAAACCATGCCAATTTTTTAAACATTTCTTTCGACATAACATTTTCTTCATGCTAAGGTAACGCATTTTTTGAACTAATTCTGGATGTAAATTAGAAAAAGTGAACAACAGAATCACCATAATAATTACAGAACTTAAATTTTTTTCTAAAAATAACTGTTTCGTATGTATTATTAGTAAGTGAAAATTTGATATTTATGTTATTGGTATGAATGATACTTCAAATTTTTTGTAGATGATAGTGATTGGTCCAGTTGTTCTTAATAAAACAACTTTACGTGAAATGCAAAACATATCATTCTGTTCTCGTCCATTTAAAGTAACAATAGTTATAATAATAATAAAATTAATGAAAGCACAAAAGTTCACAAAACAAAGTTCTGCATGTGTACCAATTTTATCTGTAATCTCAAAATAGTCTGCGTTTTAAGTCTTTATTCTTCGTAACTTTGTATGATTTTTCCGACTCTCTTGTTTCATCAGGCGACGATGTTAGCTGCTTAAATGCGTACTCCTCAAAGTATTTATCGTTTTCACCCGTCTCCAGAATCACATGAAGGTAACTGTGTACTCACGGTCCGTATCTGGACCCTACGTGAGATTTAGGACTCAAATATTGCAGTGACAAATAGTGACAAATTCCTGCAACTATATCACTGCCCACCAGTTGTGCAAGGAAAAAGTCAAGTGACCAATAAGTCAGGCACAGGCATTGTGTCTAGCATCGGGGAAATGTTTACAGTCTGCTCGGAAGACTTCGTCGACGTTTATCGTATTTATGGCATCTCTCGTGATGACAGAGACTCTTTTCTCACTCATTTCTCAATAATAATCGTTTTCTTGTATAGACATACTTGCGCCATGTTTACTAGAACGCTACACCTGTCGCACAAAACTGAGGGCAACAGTTTGATTTTATGTTTCTTAGTAAGAGTTTGGTAGGTATAGAGTGATGATGTCTAATGACATAGTTGTAGTATTTGTGTGTAACGTCTTTGCTTGGATATATAACGAAACTTCTGACATATTTATGTAAGGATATTTGATTACCATTGGATGGTTACGAGAGATTTAATTGTTGATAGAGTCTTGGTGAGGACTGCCTCAATATGTCCTCACCTACACTGCTAGCCATTAAAATTGCTACACCACGAAGATGACATGCTACAGACGCGAAATTTAACCGACAGGAAGAAGATGCTGTGATATGCAAATGATGCGCTTTTCAGAGCATTCACACATGGTTGGCGCCGGTGACGACACCTACAACGTGCTGACATGAGGAAAGTTTGCAACCGATTTCTCATACACAAACAGCAGTTGACCGCCGTTGCCTGGTGAAACGTTGTTGGGATGCCTCGTGTAAGGAAGAGAAATGCGTACCATCACATTTCCGACTTTAATAAAGATCGGACTGTAACCTATCGCGATTGCGGTTTATTGTAAGGCGACATTGCTGCTCGCGTTCGTCGAGATCCAACGACTGGAAGCAGAATATGAAATCGGTGGTTTCAGGAAGCTAATACGGACCGCCGTGCTGGATCCCAACGCCCTCGTATCACTAGCAGTCGAGATGACAGGCATCTGATCTGCATGGCTGTAACGGATCGTGTAACCACGTCTCGATCCCAGAGGCAACAGATGGGGACGTTTGCAAGAAAACAACCAACTGCACGAACAGTTCGACGACATTTGCAGCAGCATCGACTATCAGCTCGGGGACCATGGCTGTGGTTACCCTTGACACTGCATCACAGACAGGAGCGCCTGCGATGGTGTACTCAACGACGCATTTGAGTGCACGAATGGCTTAAACGTCATTTATTCGTATGAAACCAGGTTCTGTTTACAGCATCATGATGGTCGCATCCGTGTTTGGCGACATCGCGGTGAACGCAGATTGGAAGCGTGTATTCGTCATCGCCATAGTGGCGTATCACCCGGCGTGATCTCGGTCACCTCTTGTCCGCATTGACGGCACTTTGAGCAGTGGACGTAACATATCAGATGTGTTACAACCCGTGGCTCTACCCTTCATTCGATCCCTGCGAAACCCTACATTTTAACAGGATAATGCACGACCGCATGTTGCAGGTCCTGTACGGGCCTTTCTGGATACAGAAAATGTTCGACTGCTGCCCTGGCCAGCACATTCTCCAGATCTCTCACCAATTGAAGAAAAATGGTTCAAATGGCTCTGAGCACTATGGGACTCAACTGCTGAGGTCATTAGTCCCCTAGAACTTAGAACTAGTTAAACCTAACTAACCTAAGGACATCACAAACATCCATACCCGAGGCAGGATTTGAACCTGCGACCGTAGCGGTCTTGCGGTTCCAGACTGCAGCTGCTTTAACCGCACGGCCACTTCGGCCGGCATCAATTGAAGACGTCTGGTCTATGGTGGCCGAGCAACTGGCTCGTCCCAGTGCGCCAGTCACTACTGTTGATGAACTATGGTATCGTGTTGAAGCTGCATGGGCAGCTATACCTGTACACGCCATCCAAGCTCTGTTTGACTTAATGCCCAGGCGTATCAAGGCCGTTATTACGGCCAGAGGTGGTTGATCTGGGTACTGATTTCTCAGGATCTATGCACCCAAATTGAGTGAAAATGTAATTGAAGTGTTGGCAGAAGAGCCAACACAGTGTTGTTAGAGTAGGCCGAAATGCATGCGTTTAATTACACGCTGGCTAGCGTGAGGTCTGGAACAGTTAAGGGAATTAATAGTAGCAAATAAAGTACGTAGTTGATATAATACTCAACTTTAATCCACAATTGGAGAACATCGGTCTGACGGCACAGGCTTTAATATCTCAATATAAACTGGTAATGGCGCCATGCTAGGTCGTAGCAAAGGACGTAGCTGGAGGCTATGCTAACTATCGTCTCGGCAAATGAGAGCGTATTTGTCAATGTAGCATCGCTAGCAAAGTCTGCTGTCCAACTAGGGCGAGTGTTAGTACGTCTCTCTAGACCTGCCGTGTGGCGACGCTCGGTCTGCCATCACTGACAGTGGCGACACGCCGGTCCGTCTTATCCTAGCGGACCGCGGCCGATTTAAAAGCTACCACCTAGCAAGTGTGGTGTCTGGCGGTGACACCACATTCCTCCCCCGCAAATCGGCGTACGGTTGTATTATAAGGCTTCCGCCCGCGGTGAGGAGGACCCCATGTTGACGTATGCGACGAGGTGGAGAGCCTAACAACAGGTGAGGCTGTGCCACCCGCACACGGCCAGTCGGTCCGAGGGCAGCTAGGAAACGCCTGAAAACCTAGTCCAGGGTGCACGCCAACATGCGGTGTATGCGCGCGTAGATAGTCAGGAGGGACCGAAGGGTCGACCTCCATAGAGTCGGAGCACCCGACTGGCGAAGACGACAGATGGTCCGGAGCGGGCAAGAGTTCCATGGCGGAGGACAACTGGTCACGGGAAGCGACCGGCGACGCGTGACCCAGGGAGGCGCCCGGCGGTTGCAGCGACGCGTCCACTGCGGGCGTCACCGGCGAGAGAACAGGCGGCGGCGGCGGCGGTGGCGGCGCGTCGCCATGGGGCAAAATGGAAGGCAGCGTCGGTAACACCTGGGGATGAGGCGAGCCAGTAGATGGGTCCCCAGGGCGCTGACCGGACGGCACCGTCGCTGAAAGCAGACGGGGAGCGGCAGATCCCGTGCGACGCCAGAGGCGCAGCTGATTGAGATGCCGACGCACCTCACCAGAGGCTCCCAAAACCAGATACATAGCGCGGCCGAGGCAGCGAAGAATGCGCCCTGCGAGCCAACGCCGTGAACCGCGATAGTTACGAAAGTATACAACGTCGCCTGGGGCAAAAGCAAGTGTCTGCCGCTGCACAGAAACCTGATGCGGCGGATGTAGCAAAGACATCAAGGTTCGATGAGGACGACCATGAAGCAACTCAGCCGGCGAGCGACCATCGCGGGGCTGAGAGCGATACGAGGACAAAAAGAGCAATAACGCGTCCTCCCGAGAATGCGACTCTTTCAACTTCAACATCTGGGACTCGAAAGTCCGGACCAAACGTTCAGCAGCACCGTTTGACTGTGGCGAAGACGGCGCGGACGTCAGATGTTGAATACCATGGGCCTTGCAGAATGACTGAAATTCTGCGGACATGAACTGTGGGACATTGTCGGAAACAATAGTCTGTGGTAGACCTTCAATGCAAAAGATAGCGGATAACGCTTGGATGGTGGCAGATGACGTCGTGGAAGACATCCGGACAACAAAAGGAAAATTACTGAATGAATCCACCACAACCAACCATCGAGCATTCCAGAATGGACCAGCAAAATCGATGTGTAAGCATTGCCAAGGGGAAGTGGCTTTCGGCCATGCAAAGAATTTCCGCGGTGGTGCTGATTGTTGTTCGGCACACGCCATGCAAGAAGAGCAAATATTCGTAATCGCAGCATCGATTCCGAACCAAGTACAGTGCTGACGAGCAAGTTGTTTCGTTCTCACTATACCCCAATGTCCTTGGTGGAGAAGCTTTAAGACAGAGGACTGTAACGAACGTGGGACCACGACCCTGGACTGATCATTATCAGAACGCAACAGCAAAACACCACGTCGTTCAAAAAGTCTCTCCTTGTGAGCAAAAAATCGGCGAACCAACAGATCCTCGATCCGTGACTTTGACAAGGGCCATTGCGTAGCAACAAAACGCCGGACGGTAGCAAGGACAGAGTCAGCAGCTGTGGCTGTAGCTACACGACGAAAATCAATCGGAAACGATTCGACCACGTCATCGGTTTCCGAATCAATGAACATGCAAGCCAGTTCGGAAGAATCGAATGCTCTATCCGCAGCAACAGGTAAACGGGACAACGCATCGGCGTTTCCGTGCTTAGCAGTGGACTGATATAAGATATCGTAGCGGTACTGCGAGAGGAAAATTGACCAGCGAATGAATTTCTGCGCTGTACGTGGAGGTACAGGCTTGGTCGGATGAAAAAGCGATGTCAACGGTTCGTGGTCTGTGATGATGGTAAAGTGACGACCATACAAGAAGTCATGAAACTTAGTAACACCAAAGACGAGAGCCAATGCTTCTTTCTCGATCTGTGAAAAATGTCTTTGCGCTGACGAGAGCAATTTGGACGCAAAGGCAATTGGGCGATCATGCGATCCATCTTTGTGCGCAAGCACAGCACCGATCCCGAAATCCGATGCATCTACCATCAACAAATGGGGTTTCTGGGGATCGAATGGCGTAAGGCAAGTATTGGAAAGCAACGCCGATTTCAAATGGCGAAAGGCGCGTTCGCATTCCGTCGTCCAGACGAACGGAACACCTTTACGGCGTAAGCCATGAAGCGGAGCTGAAATGGAAGAGGCATGGGGGATATATTTGTTGTATTAATTAACTTTTCCCAGCACTCTCTGTAGCTGCTTCAAATTCTGCGGCGAAGGCAAGTCTTGTATGGCACGGAGGTGTTCTGGACTGGGATGTATGCCTTGGGCATTGAGTACATGTCCCAAATATGGCATATCACGAGCAAAAAATACACATTTGTCCTTCCGCAAGCGAAGACCATTTTGTCGCAAGACCTGAAATAACGTTCTGTGGTTGGCTAAATGTTCTTCTTCCGTCTTTCCGGAGATCACAATATCGTCCAGATAGTTTGCAGCAGTAGGGACCGACGCACAAACAGTTTGTAAATATTGCTGAAACAATGCAGGAGCGGATGCACACCCGAATGGCAGTCGTTTGAATCGGTACAATCCAAGATGCGTGTTAACCACCAATACGCGCTGGGATTCTTCGTCCACCGGTATTTGCAAGTACGCATCTGCTAGGTCCTACTTCGAAAAATATTTACCCGGGCACAGTTTGTCAAAAAGATCTTCCGGGCGTGGTAAAGGAAAAGTAGCAGTCACTAGATGTGGATTCACTGTTGCCTTGAAGTCCACACAAAGTCTCAATTTGCCGGAAGGTTTTTTCAAAATTACTAAGGGTGAAGCCCAGATAGAAGCCTGCACACGTTCAATGACACCTTGTGATTCCAAATCGTTTAATGTTCTTGCGACCCCATCACGCAATGCGTGGGGAACATTGCGCGCTTTGAAAAATTTCGGTTGCGCGTCGACTTTCAGTTCCAAGTGTGCTGCATAGTTCTTAGCGCAACCAAGGCCCGGTGCAAAAATGTCTGCAAATTCTTCACATAGACGAGAAACACTGGCTGGAGGCACAGTCTGGTTCACTGATAGGACCTGATTGACTATAGACAAGTTAAACAACTAAAATAAATCTAAACCAAACAATTTCACTGCAGAAGAAGAACGAATGACGTAAAAAGACACAAGTTTTGTTTGTCCCTTGTATGTTGCAAGAAGGCTGCAGTGTCCTAACAGAGGGATATGCTGTCCGGAATAACTATTTAACTTAACATTTGCGGCACGCAACGGAGATGCGCCCAGTTGTTTGTACGTGTCTTTCAAAAATGGTTCAAATGGCTCTGAGCACTATGCGACTTAACTTCTGAGGTCATCAGTCGCCTAGAACTTAGAACTAATTAAACCTAACTAACCTAAGGACATCACACACATCCATGCCCGAGGCAGGATTCGAACCTGCGACTGTAGCGGTCACGCGGTTCCAGACTGAAGCGCCTTTAACCGCACGGCCACTCCGGCCGGCCTACGTGTCTTTATTGATGAATGAAACTGCAGCTCCGGTGTCGAGCTGGAATGGTATCACTTGTCCGTCAAAGTCCAAATCTACAAAAAGTGAATTGTCCTGCTGATGACAAGAGCGACTGTCTCGTGCAACGTGAACTGTTCCCATATACGAACATCAGAATCACTTGCGACTTGACGGGATTTCCGTCGATGTCGACGCACACTTTTTGTGGGACGAACACAGTCACTGTTAGAGAGAGTAGCACTGGGCGGAGTGGAATTTACTACATGAATTTCCATGGGCGAAGTTTCACGAGCCCGAGTATTCTTGGTTCGATTCCAGCGCGAAGCAAAGGGCCTGGAATGGTTGTGAGTGTCCGATTGGAGCTTTTTCTGGCAAACACGTTGAACATGATCTTTTTTATTACAGAAAAATCAAAGAGCCTGGCGTGACGGGCAATTCTCACGCGAATGTCTAGTAGCACACCGCGGGCATGATTTTAGCACTGCATTTGCTTGTTTACGCGGCACATGTGGCTGCGCGGAAGGGCGCGAGGGCTGTTTACTGTTCCGTGCGGCTCGCCCGGCGGGCCGGTTAACGTGACACACGGCTGGCGAAGTTTCAAATGATTCCTGAGCAAAGTCAAGTGTGTCCTGCCGATCCAATATGTCTACCACCTGTTGAAGGGAGGGATTGACAAGTTTCAAAATCTGTTCCCGTATACGAACATCAGAAACGTTCTGTGCAATTGCATCACGCACCATGGTATCTGAATAAGGGAGTCCACATTCACACTCAAATGCACAATCCCTAGAAAGGCCTTGCAAAGTTGCAGCCCACTCCCTATTAGTTTGATCGGCCGTACGTTTTGTACGAAAGAAAGTATACCTTTTTGCAACGACATTGACTAATTCTTTGAAATATGCATCTAATGCAGGCAAAATTTCTTCGTAGGACAGAGTTGCTACGTCGCGTCCGGGAAACAATTTCACTATCACACGGTAGGTGGACACACCTACACAAGAAAGGAGATGAGGCTGCCGCTCGTTACCTTGAATTCTGTAGGCGGCGAGATGGAATCCAAATTGGCGTGACTACTCCGTCCAGCTTTCCAACGCCGCATCAAACGAACGAAAAGGTGGTGCAACAGCGTGTTGTGGCTGCTGTAGCGGTGGAGCTGCGGCGGCCGCATCGTGTTGCATTGCACGTTGACCCTGGACGACCTGTCCAAGGGCATCCAATAAGGCCTGCGTCTGCTGATTCTGCAAGCGATAAAATTCGGACAGTACATCTGGAGATTGTGGCGAAGCCATGACACAAGGAATTTAAGCAAGTATAAAGAACAAGAGCCTTTTTCTACTCGTCGCCATATGAAGTGTTGGCAGAAGAGCCAACACTGTGTTGTTAGAGTAGGCCGAAATGCACGCGTTTAATTACACGCTGACTGGCGTGAGGTCTGGAATAGTTAAGGGAATTAATAGTGGCAAATAAAGTACGTAGTTGATATAATACCTAACTTTAATCCACAATTGGAGAACATCGGTCTGACGGTACAGGCTTTAATATCTCAATATAAACTGGTAATGGCGCCTTGCTAGGTCGTCGCAGATGACGTAGCTGAAGGCTATGCTAACTATCGTCTCGGCAAATGAGAGCGTATTTGTCAATGTAGCATCGCTAGCAAACTCTGCTGTCCAACTGGGGCGAGTGCTGGTACGTCTCTCTAGACCTGCCGTGTGGCGGCGCTCGGTCTGCCATCACTGACAGTGGCGACACCCCGGTCTGTCGTATACTAGCGGACCGCAGCCGATTTAGAAGCTACCACCGAGCAAGTGTGGTGTCTGGCGGTGACACCACAGTAATCACATGTCAGTTCAAGTATAAAATATTTGTCCAATGAATACACGTTTATCATCTGCATTTCATCTTGGTGTAGCTATTTTAATGGCCAGTAGTGTATTATTTGTATTTAGTAGATGCAGACGCACCTTGATTATGTAGCGAGGTTGGTAGAGCTCATGCCCGCGAAAGGCAATGGTCCCATGTTCGAATCTTCTCTAGCAACAAGTTTTAAACTATAAGGTAGTTCCATACCACTGGACACTCAACTGCAGAGTGAAAGTTTATTCTGAAAACATCCACCAGGCTGTGCCCAAGCCATGTTTCTGGAATATGTTTCATCCATTAGCGATAGTTCCGCAACTTTCTTGAGAGTACTTTGGTCAAGCTTTGAAGGTAGGAGGTGAGAAAGTGGTGGAAATAAAACTGTGAGGTCAGCTCGTGTGCTGTGCTTGGAGACCTCCATTGGTAGAGCGCTTGAGCAGGAAATATAAAGTTCTCGACTTCGCGTCTCACTCCGTCACACTGTTTTAATGTGCCAGGAAGTTCCATATCAGTGCACACTCCATTGCAGGCTGAAAATTGATTCTGGCTACATCTCTAAGGCTGTAGTTAAGGCCTACTCCGCATTATCCTTATTTCGGGATTGCTGGACACGCAAGTTTCGTGGGAGGACTTCTGTGAAGTTTCGGAAGTAGGAGATAAGAATCCGACAGAAGTATAGCTTTGAGGATGGGTCGTGAGTCGTGCTTGGTGAAGCACATGCCACGAAAGGCAAAGGTACCGATTTCGATTCTCGGACCAATACACAGTTTTAATCGCGCAGGATGTCTCGATTCCCTCATTCCACAAAAAATCTCTTTACCCTTATGGCGAGTGGGTATTAGCTCTTACCACCTATCTGTCCGTGGGCCTTGTTAGTTCTGCAAGATATGCTGGTAACTACATTGAAGTTTCAAAAGTAGAAGATGAAACACTCTTCGAAGTAAAGATGTGATGTTATGTCGTGAGCCATGCTGAGTGTCATCAATTAGACAAAGAAACATAAGACAGGTCTACTTTTGAAACTTCAATGTAGTTACCAGCATATCTTGCGGAACTAGCACTCTAGAATGATCAAATTATGGAAGTGATCGAGTATTGCCTGGCTACGGGACTGTGCAGGATTTGACAAATAATACTCTACGAACTGCATCGATTTGGCGTTAAGAAAGGTAGAATTAATCTGAAAAACCATTTGACATCATTTTCGGGGTTTTATACAGTATAGCAGCCAGCAGCTGACATGTTCTGTATGTGGACCGCGCGATCACTTTCGTTAACAGCCCGTATAGCTCCCGCCTGGAAGTGCTTGTATCTACGCCGTTGCCTAGGCCGCGCGACCGGGAACCGCTGTGCCCGAGAGTGGCTGTATATTTGCTGCTGAGGTAATTGCGGAAGAATGGGCAAGAACATACAGTAACGGACCATAGAACCCTCGAAAATTCCATTGCGAAAGCAACTCATACAAGCACTGTTATCACGGCCACAGACATTAACACAAGTGGGCTTGAAAATTGTTACGGACTAGATGTAACTAGCAGAAATGACAAATTTCATCCAAGCATCGATACTCAAACAAGACTGTTCGAGTAGCATTTACTGTCATCGTCCTAGCAGTGTCGAGAAGAATTTGACATCGTACATGGAGGAGAATGCTGTGTTATGTAAAGGATGGTGTGCACACAGACTTTCTGGAATAAAATGTAAGAAATAGTTACATCATCTCAGATTTGTCCTCTGCCTTGATCCCACATTAATACAATACGACCACCTAAGAATATGTGGACACACGATAGGATGTAATAAGACTTTGTGATCAATCCTTAGATTCACATCCAGCTACGAGAACTGCCCGCAAGATTAGCGAAAAAACACTAGAAAACATCAAAGCCTAAAAGTACTGACACACATTCAGGTTGGTCAAACTCCCGCAGGAACTCTTCACGAAACAAACAGAAAAGTTAAGGACACTGAAATATTATCCACAAAGGAAAAGCGCCCCAGGGAAGCAAGTAACGGAACCGAAACTTCACGAGGAATGGCGGAAAACGACAGAGAGGCCTCCCATCGAACAAGAGAAAAACCAGAGAAAACTGAAGAAGACCAAAGGATTCCACTTCAAAGGGTGAAACGTCCGAATTGATGGAAACTACAGAAGCGTTTCAGGACCGAGTTTCCCATTCAGCAGCCATTCAGTTTGGTGAATAATTTAGAGAGAAAACAACATTAGTGTCCGCTCCATGGAATACACAACACTAAGAAATAAGAACCGAGTCGTTTCAAAGAAAGACATGTTAATTATAGATACAGATAGAGTCGGATAATATGAACCACAATAACCAACAAAGGCTCTAAGACAACCACATTATTTCTTGAATAATACTACTTTCATGTCACCATATAACAGAAACCCTTGCAAATAAACATATTACATAATAACTTTAAACATATGCAAAGCGCAAAGCAAACGCGAAATTAAATGCTTATAGGAATATTCACACTCAGCGACGTGTCGATATAGTGCTACTGCAAAAATTCATTCCAGAATAGCTGTGTGAAATAAACAGACATGAGACAATATAAAACTTCAGGAACTGTTGCACAATTGGAACTGTTCCGATGACAAAAGAATGCATTGAAGTGATGCAAGCTAAAATGATTGACAACGGTCGCGATATATCTTGTGGAATAGTAGAAAAATAAGTAGTGTATCTGGGGCGACTTTGATTCACAGCGCAAGATTCCATCGAAAGTCAGTGAACGAAGCGACGCTGCGGGAATTGGCGATCTAGGGATATTAAAACATCCAAGATGGGATAACTAAGAAACTTTACAAAATGGAGGGAAATGAAGAAATCAGAAAAACTTCAAAAAAATTCAAGATGGTGGAACAAGCTCTCTTGTATATTTTAACCCCTACTCTTCCACTCCTGGCCACCCTAACCGCCCTGTAACAACGTAGTAGTAAAATGAAACGGGCAATCACAATGTAGTAGGTTAGTATATATTGAAATGAGTTAGCCAGTCACAGCGTAGCCCCAGTGCAGTCATCTTTCCAATGCTCAAAAGTAAACAACTGATCTTATATTTTGCGCCATTTTAGGAAGTATTTATGCAAAAAGTTGCATGCATGTCTGAAGGAAGAGACACCGAATAATAGATATTGCAACCAAGCCGGGCAAAACGACGATAACACTAACGTTGAACACTTTTCTCTCCTTAATTCTGCTGAGGGAATTCAGTTAAGCTGCGAGTAGTGAATTTGGGGACACTGTGACAAATAGAGGCTTGGACTGGTCCCGGAAGTTTGCATAGACAGCTGAGATCGTTAAGGCGACCTCTCGCGATACGCAGGAAATTCGTGTTCGAATTTCAGTCCGGCACAAATTATCGTGTGTCACCAATATTCGTAACTGTGACAAAATATCGTAATAATACGAAATGATTACATTTTACACAACGCAGCCAAAGAGGGTGGTGAGGCAAGACAGGAATGAAAAATGTCGAAAGGTAATGGTGGAATAAGACAGAGATTAAAGGTCAGTTTTTCGAAAATACAATGTCACCAAATTAAAATAGTATATCATAATATGTTGATTTGGCTACAGAACACACACAGACTGACACACCCACCCCCCCCCCCCCCCCACACACACACACACACACACACACAGTTTGCTTAACGTAATACACGATTATAAATCTCTGATCGTGAATAAAAATTCATATTTTGCACCGAAGTAGAACTGTATTTTCTGAAAATATATAAGATTTGGAGTACAAAACATACGTGCCACTTCTCACACATGTAGACTTACGAGCTACAATATTTTCAATTTTATCATTATCAGAATGCTGGGTAGGCGTGCTGGAAGGTAACTGCAAAGTCTACCGTTAGTTTCTCTCAACAGGTTCTTAGTTCTGACGTCCACTAGGTTAGGAGCCATGATAGATCTGTAGTTACAGATATAGACAATTCATTATTACCTGATCGTGACTCACATGATCTCCATCAGTTAGCGATTTGTAATACCCATCTACTCCGTTCCTTCTTCAAAGAAATGAAACACAACTACACAGCGAAATTTCATCACATTATAGCTCTGCTGACCATGCAACCACATCTACCTGTATGTGCAAATTTCTTCAGCGGGTAGACGTATCGTAATTAACTAAGATATAAGAAGAAACAGGTTCAATCATGACAATTCAAAATTATAAAACACTCACTCGTGGGACCACAGTGGAAACTTTCAATATTACGTACTAACCACATAATATTTACACACATTGACTCATACGCTCTCTCATCAGCTCTAGATATCAGTTCAGACTCATTACGTCAATAAAAACCTCCCTCATAGTATTATAGACCAAAACAAACGGATAAATTACCACGTTATTTCCTTAACCTGTATCATTTTTACACATATTCTTTGAAGATGAGAGGAGAGGCGTTATCACTATTGACACTCTATATTCCTACATTACTTCCAGTATTGATAAACAAAAGCAGAGACCAGAGGCGTAACTTACACGACTGGAGCCGCCTGTAAAAATAAAAATCCAGTCCTTCTAAAATAAAATGTATAATTTGGCGTTTATCTGGTAATAAATATGCCACCAGACGCTTTTTTACAATTTATTCAACCATGAACATGTTTTCGAGCCACTGTAGGCTCATCATCATATGGAGGCGTTAAAGGAACATTATGTTGTAGACCAAGTGTAGCTAGATACAGCAGCTGGTGCTGCTGGCAGAAATGACGGAAATTTAGTAATCGGTGACGAAAAATTTACGAATACGAGAGGTTTTTTATGTTTTAGGTATTTACAGTGCACCGCCTATTGGTATTCACATTTACATTTACTGAAATGCAAAATCTGTACTAGTAATATTTGTGTCATAATACAATGCATCTCTTGCCAAAGACTACTATGTAGTAAACTGCAGTATCAGTCATATCCATATTCTTTGTAAAAGCATTGAATGTTTACATCCTGTGAGCCAGTATAAAACCAAGTGTATCTACATACTGTGTTTAATTGTGTACATAACTTAATAATGCACGTTATAAGAAGCAATCTGATGTGAATACCACAAGGCAGTGCACTGTAAATACCTAAAACATAAAAAAACTTTCGCATTCGTTAATGTTTCGTCACCGATTACTAAACTTTCGTCATTTTCGCCAGCAGCACCAGCTGCTGCATCTAGCTACACTTGGTCCACAATATAATGTTCCTGTACCACCTTTGTCTGAAGATGAGCCTGCAGTAGCTCGAAAACTTGTTCATGGTTGAATAAATCGTAAAAAAGTGACTAGTTCGTCATCCACAATGTATAACCTACCAGTAACGAAGTTAACTTGAATCACAGCAGGTATAAGTAGAAATTTAATGCAACGTGTGGCATAAGCCCGTGTAATATAAACAAAGGGATTATGCGTTCACTTCTTTCAAAGTATTAAACAAAATTATTGATTCCGGTAAACAAAAAATTGTTAAAGCTTTCGTGACCTCTTGAAAATGTCTGTTGACTTCTGTCTCCGATTTTTCGGCAGACGTTTGTTTGATAATTTTACTGACTTTTCGCCAGCGTGAGCGGCTGGTATTGTCAAAGCTTTATCCTCCACTGCTAGTGGTCGGCTGGAGTGAAGTTCGCGGCCGCTGATTACATGTACCTGCGGCACCAACGTCCGAGAGCATTTCCGTGGTCATTACTGCTACGGTTCGCCCACTGCCACATGCAATGGTCGTCCTCTGCAGCACGGGAATCAAGGATCCGTTCACCTGGAGGCTTTCTTATTTCTTGTTGAATATCCTCGCATGGTTGTGTGTTTCTATAGCTTCGCTGAAAAAGGAAAAACAGGTGTAATAGCTCTTCTCTATAGCAAGAACTTCCATCTCGGAGAATTTTACTACGGTCCCACACAGAGCGTGCTCCGCCATGGCCGATGTCTCTACGTGCCTCAACCTGTGTGCGGTGATCCAGATGTTGACTGATCTTCCAGTCATTCCAACATAGACTTATTCACACGTAAGTGGTATATTTCCGACATTGCAAGTGGGGTCCCTTTTCTCTTTCGCCGATCTGAGACTCTTTTTCATATTCTTTGTCGGTTTGTAAATAGTGTTTACGCCATTTTTGCGCAGTACACGGCAGATTCTGTCCATCACTATGGAAATATGCGGCAGAAATTCCGTATCCAATATTTCCGGTTCAGATGTGTGACTTCGTCGAGTTTTGATTGTGTGACACTTCTTATGATCTGGTGGGGTGCCCATTGCTCCTCAGAACGCTTTCCAGGTGTTGCATCTCGCGTCTGAGATGTTGCGGCTCACATACTCGTCTTACTGCACTCTACTTTAGTGGAGTGTTTTTTTGCTCATAATATTTGGTTACCTAAGGACTAGTATCCCTTTCAGACCCTAGTCAGTTGTTTCCTGAAAATGGCCTACTAAGCCGAAAATGAGGTTCAAATAAACAAACATCAGTAGAACAGAAACAGTGTACTTGTTACTCAGTCTTGAATTTGGATTTGTTCTACCAAGAAGTAACGGAAAAATCCATAAATTAGATTAATATTGCCGATGTAGCAGTTTTATCCGTCCTATACAGCAGGTTACTCAAACAAAAAGATATGGCAATACAACACGATTGGTTCAATAAAAAATACCAAAAACTAAATATTACGTCGAAATATGAGTGCATCAAGTCAAGAAGAGATACACATTCAACTCTCACTAATTCTACACCCACGTGAATTCGACGTCTTTGATAACAAAATACGTGAATAAGTTCAAGAAATGGTTCAAATGGCTCTGAGCACTATGGGACTTAACATATGTGGTCATGAGTCCCCTAGAACCACTTAAACCTAACTAACCTAAGGACATCACACATATCCATGCCCGAGGCAGGATTCAAACCTGCGACCGTAGCGGTCACGCGGTTCCAGACTGAAGCGCCTAGAACCGCACGGCCACACCGGGCGGCCGTGAATAAGGGCATAACAAAATTCAGGATGCGTACTTACGCCAGAAACACAAAATAAACAACATATGCGATCATAGTGCGGCTATAACCGCAAAATCTAAACAAAACATTTCAGAACGAGTAGTAAATGTATCTGAAACAATACTTACCTTGAAGGAAATAGAAGTACCAGCAAAAGGTTTGAAATATTCCCCTCCCCATAAATCTTCCGAAAAAGAATGATATATATATTAAGTTGATATAGAGTACAGTGCAAAAAAAGACATAGCAAGCAAACACGTAGTAAGTCGCGAAATGCAAAAGTAGCTTGGGCTAGTTATTCCCACATCACTCAAAATAATAACATTCTCATGAAAGTAGATAGAAGTAGTATTTTGGTTCGCAGAACAAAAGTAATTCTGTTGAGAAAGTGAAACAACTCTTCACACCCAACTCCTACCATATCGTCACCAAAGATCCCACGAAAACCTTTAACGAAGAAATTAAAAATTTAACCAACACCTCCTAAAGCCACACTTGAATGTGAAGGTACGTATTTGATGGATAGGAACATATAGCTCTTAAACTGTGTGGACTTTCTAAACTAAACAAGAAAGGTCAACCTTTAAGACCTCTTGCAACGACCTACACTGCACCAAACTACAAAATTACTACGGAATGACATTTCTGTATCAAAACCAAGACAAAATTTAAATCCAAGTTATAGTTTTAAATTCCGTGGGACTTGTCTACAAAACTTAGACCACCCTATTCTACATAGTACAAAACTAGAATCTTTTAATGTCACCGGCTTATTTACAAACATACCAGTCAAAGTATGGTTCGGTATTTTGACAGAACTGCTATACAGAGAAGGTGTCATCCCTGTACAAATAGAGGACATAAACCAAGCCACCCACATATGTTTACAATAAAATTATTTTCAATTTTAAAGCATTCAATAAAAAAAGCTGGATACCTACGCTATGGGGTCTCACCTTAGTCCTCTTTTATAAGAAAACTTCATGGAGCATTTCGGAAAACAGATGCTACATAATAAACCTCTCAGTGATAATATAAAATATTGACGCACTGAATCTGTGGACTGGAACCAAAATACTATTGAATACAATCCTAGAACATCTAAACGCATAACATAAAAACATACAATTCACCATGTAGATTAGTGAAAAATCCAATAACTTCAACACACTTCAATACATATATCACTACAAACACACATAATTAAAAATTTACAGAAAACCCACCACAACACAAGCGGTAATACCCAATATCGCACACACATGCTGCTTTCCACTCCATGCTACATCGTGTTAAATGCATATCAATGTCAAAACAAAATATTAAGACAGAATTAGACTCCATGAAATGCATTGTAACGAACAGTGGCTGTATCGTGGAATTAACTGACAGAATTTTCCCAAAAAACAAAGAAGAAAAATATTTCCCTTTGTGTACGCTCCATCTGCAGTAACAGTCATATATAAAACCATCTGGTGTACTAGCCCACATCTAGGAAAGCTATCCGACAAATTAGCCAAAACCTTCAAATACTGCACTTACAAAACTTCATTTTATGTGACAAGTACTGCAGCTCATATTCTATTCAGTAACAAGAACCAAACAGATTTATTAAATAACAGTGGTCTTTACAATATCACTGGCTATGACTGGAACTGTATTGGTCAGACAGGCAGGGGCATAACATTTAGGCTGACTGAACACGAACGTAGCTGGGGTTTACTCAAGTCAGACTCCACCTTAGCCAAATATGGGTTGAAAGAAGGACACAGATATCAAGTCCACACTAAAGCACCACATACAGCCAATACAGATAATAAAGTAAGCCTGTTAGGAGCACTTGGGGTAAACAGACATTAGGCTCAGAATCCCAGCTGGTACTGATCAATTACCGCTGAGCACACTCCACATTTAAGCTTCACATGATGCCATCAACCAGCCACAGACCAACAAACCACCACAATGACACTTATTCCTACACAAAATTGAAGCAATATAATTTAATTTACCTTTCTTACCCACACTCTTCAACAACATAACTTTTAATACTGTAATATCGTGTATTTTAACCATGTTCTGTGTTTCCATTGTATAAAAATGTAATATACAATGTAAAACATGTTTGCTGCACAACATAAGTTGCTAGAGCTCAGTTAGATGGTTCTAAACCAATGTCACGATCTCACAGACTATGGCATCATAACGATATAACCTGTAATCCTGAAGGATTGTGTATTTTAATTATGGCGTATAGTACTTTCCGTCGCCTAAAGGTTAGTTTATAGTGTTGAAAAAACATGTTTGTTGCAGAACATAAATGAAGAGTGTTCAGTTTAACAGTGTCTCAGTCACTGTCAAGACCTCACAAAATTTGGTGTTATGACCATTTACCCCACAATGTTTTGTAGTTCAATTATTTATTGTACTTAACTTTGTCCGTTATGTAAATTGTGCTTTCAACGTTAAGAAACAAGTCTGATGCGCAACACTCTGTAAAAGTGGAGTGTCTCTATGCTTCTAATGTTTGGTAACTTAAGAAGTAGTGTTCATGTCAAATGCTAGTCATTTGTTCGCTGAAGATGGCCTACTAAGCAGAAAACTAGTTTGAAATAAGCAAAAGTCCGTAGAACAAAAAGAGTGTACTTTTTATTCAACCTTAAATGTGTAACTGTTCCACCAAGAAGTAACGGAGAATCTGTAAATAAGGAATAGTTTAAAATACTGTGCATAAACGTCGAAAGCTAGCATATCTGAATGAGTTGTCTATTATTAATTATTTTGTCAAGTCAAATATAGGTGTAAATGTGGGTATTTCTCTTTCAGAGCGTTTTTGAGACCTATTACCTTGAATGAGAATTTGCTGGATAAATCTCCCCCCCCCCCCTTCCCCCCACATTCATTTTGAAGAATTACTACTGATTTGTGAATCTCTTCGCAGAAGCTGGAATTAGAAATTTTGTGTAAAGAATTTTCAAGAAATGTTTAATACTATGCACTGTAAGTCTGCTTTTTAACTGGGCTACAGAATTTCAAACAGTCATTGAAAACAGGGGCTCTGAAACAATGAACCACTGGTTGCTCATCTTGACACAATTCATCAAAATGTTTTTTCCCTTTCCGAAATCTGTGGTGAAATACCTCATTTATTTGTCAGAGACGTAGCTAATGACACAGATCCTTCAGAACGTTTTCGGAAGTAAGACAAAATTATCAGCTGCATGCTGAATAAGAGAACACGCTTTACCAAGCGCCCGTTGTGTAATATGATATGATAAATCAATACGTTCTACAACCTTTGATAACAGCGCTGTCTGAAAAATTAATTCAAATTCCTTTAAAATGTTTTTCATAAGCAGAGCTTATTAACTTTCTTCCGTTTCCTTAGGTATCAATATTATTTTTGACAGAACCTTAGGTACACCAACATAAACCTAACTAAGAGCTTTAACAGACTGCACTCTAGAAAAATAACGCCCTGTACAAAGCTTTTTCAAGGTAAAAAATGTACCAAAAGTTCTCATCTTTTAATATCATGACAAAAGAAATAAAACATTTCTGTTGTCATACAATGTCCATACGTTTTCAAGACAACATGCAACATCGCTGAGTACTAGATTTAAGTTATGTGCTTCACAATCCACATATTTTGCAGTTTTTTGTGTTTGCTGAATGTTCATTGTCGTCAAGTATTTTCAGCATTTCCACTGCCTCCTTTTCTTAACCGGATGCAAAATGCCCCAGTGTACATAATGTAGTTGGTTGTTTTAATAAATTTACGCGAACACTGACTCTATCTTACCTAATCTCCGCCAATTTCAGTTCCAACAACAAAACTGCCACAACTTCAGCTGCCTCACCAACATATATATTTCCAAACTGCTTGCCGGTGATTGTATGGACACGACTCCTGGCCTAAGGCTTCATTGTGTTTTTCAATTTGATGATATCCTATCTATGATGTTGCAATTGCACACAGTAGCACTGTAGTTGCGAAAATTTAAATTTTTCTGTTTGATGATATCCTATCTACGATGTTGTAATTGCACACAGTAGCACTGTAGTTGCGAAAACTTAAATTTTTAGCATATCTGTCAGAAAATATCTCTAGAATTAGGCTAGTGCACTAGTGTTGGTCACTGCTGAGACTCTGCTGCTAACCAGCTTACAGAAGCGTAAAGGTAATATGAACTCCTCGTGTTACTAAGGAGCTGCAGAGAAGGCTACCATAGACGGTGAGATAATTTAAACAAAGAAGAAATGCAAAAATGGAAGAGATACCGAGATAATGGATGTTCACATATAAAAGATATTCATCTGAGTATAACGACTTAGACACACAAGGGAGTACAGTCTTCTGATCACGACGCATTTAAAAGGTATTCACATGAATATGTCGACTGTTAGACATTCAAGAGAGTTAAATCTTTCGATCACAATGAGCGTGAAGACGTCAAATGTATCTGTACCAAAAAGATAAACTGTTGCATTTAACTAAAGAAGAATCGACTTCTCCACTTGCTTCTAACTAATACTGCATGATCTGGGTGTTTCCATGCTACCGAGTGTAGTTTTTCTTTTAACTGTTCTACAACTAACATCTGAATCAGGTTGTTGGTAAAAAATGCGATAATTAACTTTCGTTCAGCGAGGCCTGCTATTCACGAGTAGATAATTTCACAGTCAGACTCAATTTCGACCATGCAGCTGTAATGTGCACTCTCCCTTCCACAACGCCTGATCTGTCTTCTCGACATACGTTAGTGGACTTGATATACTTCCACGCGACAGCTTTCCTGGGGGACAGTGTATTCAGGAAGTTCGTTATGAATATTCCAACAATCTAATGTTAAATTTTTGTCAGTAGAAGTGTCTTTATTTAGCAGAGAGTCTAATTTTTCTCTCTGCGTTTCAAATGGCGAGCATTCATCAGAGGATCTCAAGCTTCCGCGTATCCTAAAACAGGCACATGTGCATGCCACAAGTATTTTGCTAGCTGAGTATCCACTTCCTTTGTATTGTGCACCCCTGACCTATCAAGGGGAGTCCTACAATTCCCTACCCCACAGTGAAGGTACCGACATCTGAGACCACAGAATGGATGGAGCCTTAGGTTGTGACCCTCCACTCGGCTGCAAACCAAACGGAAAGTCTGGCAACAATGCTGTAAACCCTGAGCACTGCTTGTACGTCACAAGCAAGGCCAGAAGCCGTCACCAATTCCGCCAGCAGCCTGTTTGAAGTGAGGATGTCCTCAGAACCCAAGCTACAGGTGTCATTGGTGCCGATATGGGTCACAACTTACAGACGACTACACCCCGCACTATCGATAGGCGCAGGCAGAACCTGCTCCACAATTGCAATGAGGCCTCCGGCAGGCATAGCGAGCGCACATTGGACTTGTTTGTGGCAGCGGACGCTATTTACCCAAGGGGTTCCATAACGCGCGAATCATTGGTGCTCCCGATAGCTAGCAAACTCATCGTCCCGTGTGCCGGCTCCGACCTTGCTGAAAGGTGAATGGGCGATGCAAGAGACCCAGCCTCCGAAGTGACTCTCCGCCTCGAGAGAGGCGACCTTATAACAATCCATCAGTCACCCTAAGGTGAAGCGAGGTTATAGTAGTCAAATATATCCATTACTATTTGTTTCTGTTACCAGTAGTTATCGTTGATGATGTTAATACACTGCGGCGATAAAAGTCATGAGGCAGCGATATGTGCATATACAGATGACGGTAGTATCACGTAGACAAGGCATAAAAAGACAGTGCATTGTCGGAGCTGTTAATTGTACTCAGGTGATTCATGTGAAAAGGTTGCCGCCAAGAATATGACAGCACGACTGGAATTAACAGACTTCGAACGCGAAATGGTAGTTGGAGCTGACGCAGGGATATTCCGTTTCGGAAGTAGTTAGGGAATTCAATATTCCGAGATCCACAGTATCAAGAGTGTGCCGAGAGTACCAAATTTCAGGCATTAACTCTCACCACGGAGGACGCAGTGGCCGACAGCCTACACTTATCGACCGAGAGCAGCAGTGTTTGCATAAAGTTGTCAGTGGTGACAGACCAGCAACACTGCGTGAACTAATAGCATAAATCAGTGTGGGACGTGGGATGAACGTATGCGATGGGGCAGTGCAGTGAAATTAGATGATAACGGGCTAAGGCAGCAGACGACCGATGGTATTGCCTTTGGTAATAGCACGACATCGTCTGCAGCGCCTCTCCTGGGCTCGCGACCATATCGGCTGGACCATAGACAACTGGGAAACCATATCCTAGTCAGATGAGTACCTATGTCAGTTTGGTAAGAGCTGACGGTACGGTTCGAGTTTGTCGCAGAACCTCGAAGCGTAGGACTTATGTAGTCACATCCATGTTCGAGGCAGGATTCGAACCTGCTACGGTAGCGGTCACGTTGTTCCAGACTGAAGCGCCAAGAACCGCACGGCCACACCGGCCGGCTAAAATTTTGTAATGCTCCTATAGGTTTAGTATGTAATAAGCTTCAACATAATTATCTGCATTAAAAACCATGTCAGGAGCTTTTCCAGACATAACTTTTCTTCTGTATTACGTTATATTTATTTATTCCAGTACATCTGTAATGATTTGTTTATATAAAATATATATCTGAAGTACGACTTCATAATTTACTAAGAAAAGAAATAGTATATTACATATTTCGGCTAGTGACATCAGCATGTGGTGATAACATACAAAATGTGTATCGCATGTAATTAGAAACCTTATATTACCAGTCACAAATGTCGTATTTAATGAACAACATTACCATGTATTTGCTTCATGGCATCAGTGCCAAAGATGCCGGAAGAGTATCTGTGATCCCTACAGACGACAGAGGAATGATGAAGTTGGTATCACAGGGTCTGTTGGAAAAAAGAGGGGGGTCAGTTGCTGGGAATGTTGCGATTCCCTGATTGTGTGGACGATGAAGCGAACACGTTTTCAAATCTTACATCGCTGACAGACGTACACTATGTGATCAAAAGTATCCAGAAACCACCAAAAAAAATATTTTTTCATATTAGGAGCATTGTGCTACAACCTACTGCCAGGTACTCCATATCAGCCATCTCGCTAGTCATTAGATATCGTAATAAAGAGAATGGGGCGTTTCGCGGAACTCACTGACTTCGAACGTGGTCAGATGATTGGGTGTCACTTGTGTCATATGTCTGTACGCGAGATTTTCACACTCCTAAACATCCCTAGGTCCACTGTTTCCGAAGTGATAGTGAAGTGGAAACATGAAGGGACTTACACAGCACAAAAGCATACAGGCTCACCTCGTCTATTAACTGACAGAGACCGCCGACAGTTGAAGAGGGCTGTAATGTGTAATAGGCAGACATCTATCTAAACCATCACACAGGAATTCCATACAGCATCAGGATCCACTGCAGGTACTATGAAAGTTGGACGGGAGGTGAGAAAACTTCGATTTCGTGGTTGATGGGCTGCTCATAACCCAGAAATCACGCCGATAAATGCCAAACGTTTCTCTTGGTGTAAGGAGTGTGAACATTGGATGATTGAACTGTGGAGAAACGTTGTGTGGAGTGACGAATCACGGAACGCAATGTGACGTTCCGATGGCCGGGTGTGGGTATGGCGCATTCCAGGTGAACGTCACATTTCTCCATGTTTAGTGCCAAAAGTAAAATTCGGAGGCGGTGGTGTTACGGTGTGGTAGTGTTTTCCATGGAGGGGGCTTACACTACCTGTTGTTTGGCGTGGCACTACCACAGCACAGGCCTACACTGATGTTTTAAGCACCTTCTTGCTTCCCACTGTTGAAGAGCAATTCGAGTATGGCGATTGCATCTTTTAACACGATCGAGCACTTTTTCATAATGAAGGGCCTGTGGTGAAGTGGTTACACGACAATAATATCCCTGTAATGGACTGACCTGCACAGAGTCCTGACCTGAATCCCATAGAACTCCTTTGGAATGTTTTGGAACGCCGACTTCGTGCGAGGCCTCACCGACCGACATCGACACCTCTCCTCAGCGCAGCACTGCGTGAACAATGGGCTGCCATTTCCCAAGAAACCTTGCAGCACCTGACTGAACGTACGCCTGCGAGAGTGAAAAATTGGTTCAAATGGCTCTAATCACTATGGGACTTAACATCTCAGGTCATCAGGCCCCTAGATTTAAAACTACTTAAACCTAACTGACCTAAGGACATCACACACATCCATGCCCGAGGCATGATTCGAACCTGCGACCGTAGCAACCGCGTGGTTCTGGACTGAAGCGTCTAGAACCGCTCGGTCACCGCGGCCGGTTGCGACAGTCGAAGCTGTGATCAAGGCTAAGGGTGGGCCAACACCATATTGAATTCCAGCATTAACGATGGAGGGCGCCACGAACTTGGAAGTCATTTTAATCCAGGTGTATGGGCAATTGCCCTTACGTGTCGCGGGCACCGAGGAATGGCTTTTGCAGCAACGCCGACGGTAACCGCCCAGATACGAATGAGTGTGAACCGCTTTACCCCGAATCGCAGCGAACATCGGAACCGCCTCCGTAGCCACATGCCAATGCCTTCCGACTAAACTGAGGACACTGATGCCTTTACCAAATATTTAAATGACAGGTGGAAGACAGATTCCACTTAAAAAACTATCTGGAAGAGCTGTCGGCACCAGCACCACAACAGAATGAGATTCACGTGTTTTTCAGAACAATGACTATGACCGCGAAAAACTTTCGGCCAGATACCATCACTCAAGTTAATATTAGAGTTTTCCGAATTCTCGTAAAAATGGAGGTGTCAAGCCGGGTCCAGATAAATCACTCACCCTCGCATTACTCGACGGTATTGTTCCCGAGTTCCATCACCGACACGCCTACACCACTTAGTGACATTTCAGAAACAAGTAACTCTCTCTCTCTCAAGGTCTCGGTTTTGCAGAAAATGACCTTACCAATGAGCAGTGCTAATAAATAAATAACACAGAACAAGACAATGATCAATGATTCACACATTTTTGCTGTATAAATCTAGAACTTCTTTCAAGGTTCTGTGCCTCAGTCTGTAATAAAGAGAACCCTCGTAGGACCGCTTTGTTGTCAGTCTGTCTGTCTGTCCGACAGTTACGAACAATTTTTGTCAAGAACGTCCTGACGTAGCGCGTTCAAATTTATGTCATGTGGTAAGGTCTATGGTCTCTTGGTGGTGCAAAAATCTTAAGCACCTAATTCAGTTTTATCAGAAGATACGGCCATTTATGTCACATATTTTGATACTGGAAAACTCACTCATTAAAACCTTTAGGATGCTTTCCGTTGACCTAGATTCATGACATTTGGCTAGAAGCAAGTTTTCACAATACAAGTAAAGTGCAACATCCGAAACTGTTGTTTCGTAATTATATCACACGAAAAAAATATTTATTTTGTCATTTGTTATCCCATTTCAAACTTGAATTTAAAAGATTCTCGAAAGTCTTTGAACCCCTACGACCGATAACTTGCACATGTCAATGTCGAAAACAGGCAAAAATTGTCAATATTCACGATTCATGGAATGAATAAACTGTCTGCATACATAATTAAGTTTGTAAGAAACCCTGAGAGCGGGGGTCCTACTCGCACCTGGCCGGTTTTCTTATTTTTATGCAGTTGAGTTCTCTGTTGTGTCTTACAGAGTCGTAAAACGTTTCTATATCTTGCAAATAATAAATTGTAACTAATAACACTTATAGGTGACCTGCTACCACACAATTTACTATATGAAGGTTATTCTACTAACCACAGGGTAACAGCCAATTTTCCAGCAGGTGATAATGGTGACATGGGCCGGTTGTAAGCTTCTGCTCTCAGGTCCCCTTCCACATAATTCAAAAGCGATGTAAACTGCTAATGAGTAAATCTAAAGCATAATTTTAACGTCTGTTCATGGTTGTTTAAATGTTTCGTAATCACTATGTCAAAAACACACTACACGGATATTACCAATTCTGATGTGTGGTGGAAAACAACTCTCTCATTTTGCTATAAGAAGACACTCTGCAGTGGAGGAATTTAAGACAAAAGTGGCCGGTTTAGGTTTAGGCCACTCACTACCTATCTACGGTTAAATTCAAGGTTAGACCAATACATAGAAAAAAGAATCAATACCGTCCCAGAAAGTTTGACATACAGAAGTTATCTACAGGAAATACTTACAAAATGCAGTTGGAAGAAAGAATACCTGGTAACAACTTTAAAAGGACATAGAAGAAATTAAACCATTTAAAAGGAAATGAAAACATGCTTCCTCGAATGATGATTGTGATAAGTTAATTATAAAGAGACAACGAGCCTGGAATTTCTGGATCGCAAATAAATCTGATAAGAACAGGGAAAAAATTATAGAAGCAAGAAAATATGCACCAAAAGGTCTCAAAAAATCTGAGTATAACTTTTGAAATATCGACTAACGTCAGTTGAGACCCACTTTAAGCAGAACAACACAAGATATATTTATAAAACGTTCAAAAGTAGTTTAAAGATGTATACACCTCTAAGGTCACAGTTTATAGATCCAAAAAGACAAAAGACTGCATATAATTACGCAGAGAACAGCAGAGTATCCAGAATGAGATTTTCACTCTGCAGCGGAGTGTGCGCTGATATGAAACTTCCTGGCAGATTCATAACAGCAGAGTACTTTCGGACTATTCCATAGAATTACACACCTGCGACCCACCAAAAGAAGAATTTAATTTTGATAACATAATCCAAATACAACCAGACTCAAGGCCACGAACAATAGACGAAATGAAATAAATCGAAAAACAACTTAAAAATAACAAAGCATCAGGAGAAGAAAATATAGCCAATGAATTGTGGAAACACTCCACTAACGACATGGTATGGCCAGCACGTTCACCGGATCTGACGTCGCCGGATCTTTGGGGAAAGTTGAAGGATATTTGCAGTCGTGATCCACCGACAACGCCTGACAACATCCGTCAGCGCATTGTCAATGCATGTGCGAACATTACGGAAGGCAAACTACTAGCTGTTGAGAGGAATGTCGTTACACGTATTGCCGCATGCATTGAGGTTGTCGGACATCATTTTGAGCATTTATTGCATTAATGTGGTATTTACAGGTAATCACGCTGTAATAGCATGCGCTCTCAGAAATGATAAGTTCACAAAGGTATATGTATCACATTGGAACAACCGAAATAAAATGTTCAAACGTACCTACATTCTGTATTTTAATTTAAAAAACCTACCTGTTACCAACTGTTCGTCTAAAATTGTGAGCCATATGTTTGTGACTATTACAGCGCCATTTATCACAAAGCGAAAGAAGTGGGCCAACTAAAACATTCATATTTCTTTACGTACTACACGAATATTCAATGAAAAATGGGGGTTCCTGTTTAAAAAACGCAGTTGATATCCGTTTGACCTATGGCAGTGCCATCTATCGGGCCAACCATATCGCCATCTGGTTTCCCCCTTCAAGCTAGACAAATTTCGTTCCTTGTAGTTTTTTCGTTTGACCCTTATTTCGTGAGATATTTGGGCCGGTCACTATCAATGGATCACCCAGTATAAAATGGAAAGGACATTCCAAATGACAAAAGCACATATGACAAAAAAGCCTTTGTCCTGAAACACAAAGCTAAGACACTATCAAACAATGGTAAGACCCAAAACACTGTGTGCAGCTGAAACACTTAAAATAACAAGTTTTGGGGATCTTGAGAAATTGTAAAAAGCTGAAAGAAGAATTCTAAGAAAAATAATGAGACATAGAAGTAATACTAATGTTGAATACAAATTAAGATCTAACAAGAGCTGTACCTGAAACTAGATAAGCTAACTGATTTAATGAGGAGAAGAAGACTGTAGTTTTATGGCCATATATACCGAATGGATAGCAACAGACTAATCAGATAGATCTTGAATTTATTAAACAGCTACAAATCCAAACTCACATGACTCACCGAAGTTGACAAAGATATGAAAATCGCAGGAATTAGAATGGACGTAAATGGACATAATACATATGTAAATACTTTTTAGAGAAGCAACACAAAAGGCAGAATTTTAGGAAAGAAAGAGGTATGCAAAAGGAAGAAAATGGATCCAGGAAGAAAAGGAACGACATCTCAAAGGATGAAGGAAGCCTGGGGGAAACGAAAATTAAATATAACGAAGCAAAATAGAAGTTGATTTATCGTACCCTTCTAACACCGAAAATGCAGGAAGCATGGAACCTGCTACCGATACATAAATTTTTTCTGAATTGTATGTAAATACAGGGTTATTACAAATGATTGAAGCGATTTCACAGCTCTACAATAACTTTATTATTTGAGATATTTTCAAAATGATTTGCACACACGTACAAAAACTCAAAAAGATTTTTTAGGCATTCACAAATGTTCGATACGTGCCCCTTTAGTGATTCGGCAGACATCAAACCGATAATCAAGTTCCTTCCACACTCAGCGCAGCGTGTCTCCATCAATGAGTTCGAAAGCATCGTTGATGCGAGCTCGCAGTTCTGGCACGTTTCTTGGTAGAGGAGGTTTATACACTGAATCTTTCACATAACTACACAGAAAGAAATCGCATGGGGTTAAGTCGGGAGAGCGTGGAGGCCATGACATGAATTGCTGATCATGATCTCCACCACGACCGATCCATCGGTTTTCCAATATCCTGTTTAAGAAATGCCGAACATCATGATGGAAGTGCGGTGGAGCACCATCCAGTTGAAAGATGAAGTCGGCGCTGTCGGTCTCCAGTTGTGGCATGAGGCAATTTTCCGCGGGCTACGCGTGAAACTTGCCCGCACGCGTTCAACCGTTTCTTCGCTCACTGCAGGCCGACCCGTTGATTTCCCCTTACAGAGGCATCCAGAAGCTTTAAACTGCGCATACCATCGCCGAATGGAGTTAGCAGTTGGTGGATCTTTGTTGAACTTCGTCCTGAAGTGTCGTTGCACTGTTATGACAGACTGATGTGAGTGCATTTCAAGCACGACATACGCTTTCTCGGCTCCTGTCGCCATTTTGTCTCACTGCGCTCTCGAGCGCTCTGGCGGCAGAAACCTGAAGTGCGGCTTCAGCCGAACAAAACTTTATGAGTTTTTCTACGTATCTGTAGTGTGTCGTGACCATATATCAATGAATGGAGCTACAGTGAATTTATGAAATCGCTTCAATCATTTGTAATAGCCCTGTATTTGTAATTTAAATGCTTTCTTTTAATAAGTAAGGACATTGCTTCACTGTATGTGTAAATTTAGGTAGAAGTCTGTTGAGGCTTCATTGTATTTATCTGTGTCTTACTGCCAAAGGAATTGTTATTTGCATCGACTAGTAACGATAATAGCAGTGCTTGTGCGTTGTAAAATCTTTGGGTAGGGAGTTGTTGCGCGGAGCTCGCGGAGAGAGAGGTAGACGGGTTCCAGCGCTTGTAGTGTGCGGAAGTGTGGTGTTAACGCTGTCGCAGTAGAGAGCACTTTTTTGGGCGGCACATATACGCACGCCGGCCAGATGTCTAGTAGCAGGAGTACGGACAGTGGACGGGCGGAAGAGGCTGTATTAATTACGATTTCCCGTTTCTGTAATTAGCCGTAGCTCCACAAGATGCTACCGTTTTCAACAATAGCAGCAGTTCCAGCAACACAGTGTCGTCGTCGGCTCCGAGTTTCGTCGTATGCACAACACTGAAGTAAGATTGTTCATTGGTAGAAAGTATTAACGGCTAACCAAGCAACACAACTGAATGGGATTTGATTGATATAATTTATTTAAATAATAATCAGTTAAACTCACGTGATAGTGTCCTCATTGCCCCAGACATTGTTACCAAGCAAGGTCCTTGTTCCTTCTTTCCCTTATATGCTAACCGAGTGCCATAAGAAACAAACTGGATAGTTACAGCCAGTTTATTAATGAATAATTACACTTTTAAGAATTTTAACCTCTGTCTACTTTCAATTTACTGTTGCACAGCAGAGGTTTCAGTATATGACTAAAGTAAAGCCATTTCATTTTTCAAGTTTGAGGATCAATCACTGGGAAAAATCCAAATCTAGAGAAATGCACAAATTAAGACTGCGGAAGTTTTATTTATTTTACATATAGCTTGGGCCACCTAGCTGTTAGATTTGGTACGTATTACGTCAGTACAAAAGGCTCAGTTGTTCAGACAAAAACATGAAATGAAATTTGGAAATAAGTAACAGCAAAGTAAAAAGTGCTTGCTTTTTTCCTAAATTTCTTTGATGACTTTATGTTGAGATCACTGAAAGTCATTGTTCAGGTAACGAAGTTAATACTAACATGCATTTTAATTACATATTTTCAAATCATTACTCGATTGCCGTTTTCAAAATTTAATGCCAAACATAACGTAAGAGTGACTTCTCAGTTTTCTTTATCATTACATACTCACTTAAAATTAGTCTCAAAGAAAGTGAAAACCTTCAGTTGCGACGTCAGTGTTTAATAATACATGTTTTTCTTTCTCATCATCTTGTACTGGTTTTTGGATGTAAATTGCCCTAGTGGGCTGGCGACCGTTAATTCATTCCTTTTCGCTCCTTAGTGTAACTTTTGGATTCATGATCAGTGGTACCCGTTTTCTGTTCAGTGTTGTTCGTGAGTGAATGCACCAAATATCTTTCATTTTCCTAATTATACCCCTGTGTGGTTTAATTAATTTTTACATTTAGTAGACTTTCCATCAGAAGGGTCGGTTGTACACCTTTCTCCTACTTATCGGTATCACTTCTTCGGGAAAGACAGCCTTATCCTATTAGAAAAAATCCTCTAGGCACACACGTGATCCATGGTCATACTTTATATCGCAAGCAGGATAGGCCTATTAGTAAGACGGAGGTTACACCCTCCAAAAGGGTTATTCAGATAAATAAATAACACAGTTTTACTCTCCAGGTTCAATAGCATATTGCTAATTGATTTTCTGCGCTTCGGTTAAGTATGGATAAAATAATCCTCTTCTTCATCGTCCACTATATGTTACATTATCAGCAAATCCAGGAGTTTCTCTTCTTTCCTCCCAAGCGATCCACAGATAGTGTACAGTATATTAACACTTTTTGTTAAAGTAGCAATATGTCAACACTCTTCCGAGGCAGCATGTGTGGACTGAATAGTTAATGGGCTTGTGGTTCTTTTTTATAGGAAAACAAAAATGCGCAACGTATTTAAGTTTCACATTCCTCCCGACGCAAAACGCTATGTCCTCTTCACGAGGCGCAAAGTTCTAGGCTTATGCCCGGCTGCCCTATGTCAGGCACGCTGGAAGGTGCCTCGGCAGCAGAGCCTGGGGGCAAAACAAGCGACACCTGAGGTGTCCCATGAGATGCGCCAGATTCTCCACCGCCGCTACACCCCGAGGCAGCAGCGTGGAGACGGCTGACTGCAGCCATAACCGTCTTCAATTGTTCGCAAACAGCGGCCACCTCCTCCTGCATCCGCTCACAGCGAGCACACACCCGATACATCCTGATACAACTAACTTGAAGAATTAACGTACGAAAACAAACAGAAAAAGCTTGATCTGCTACTTGCTGCTCTCATGGTCAGTCACCAACGGCGGCTGGCGAAGGACTGCTGTGATCAACGCTCACTGGCCTTTCAAAACAAATAACAAATACGCTACAGAGTGAGCGTATACACACTACTCAGTTACTAAAATGCGAGATTACTCTCCCAATTACAAAAACACCGAACGAATTTAAGAATCAAACTGTGCATGCACACGAAAGACGTTACAATCAGCCACCTGGTAGCGCTTTGGTAGTAGTTACAAATAAAAATACGTTGTGTCATATAAAGTATAAAGGCAAACCAACGATCAAAGAATGTTACACTGCCGACATACAAAAAAAAAAATCCAAATCAGAGTATGTTACGCTTATTTTATTATAGTTATAATTTAAATTAATTTATATAAAATTCCAAACTACCTTAAAAACATATCAGGAAGCTCTCTACCTTTAATATATCGCTTAATACACAAGTAGTGAAGCCAGTCATATTTCATGTTCTTAATATTAAAAAAATGCAGTAAAGATATACATGTCGTAATAGGCAGAACGTAATGGGAATTATTTTGCTATGTTTTTTGATCTTTCGTGGCTTTTTTTTTACGAAATTTCTCTAGTCAAGATAACGTGGTTTTATAATTTCGCGAAAGTTGAGGTCCCCTTGTTCTTCGATATCGATTTCAGTTAGCTCATACATTTGAGATGTGGGAAGCCGACTATGGGAAGATACTGTTTCCCCTCCTGGTTTGACGATATTCATCGTAACACTTTGGCCTTGAACTTTATTTTATACACATAAGTCACATGTCACGCAGATATTGGAAGACAGATTATTAGGTTGTGACATTTTTGATCACATTTTGTTGCTGGTATTTGTTAATTGACAGAATGTATAGGAATATTATAAATTACAATATGAAAATTTTTGGGGCTATGCAGTTCCTTCCATTTTTCCCTGTCAGTTCCTATTACACACTTAGAGCTCGAGCACTATGCTAGTATCTAAGCCTCGAGCTCGAAGCTGATAGCTTAATATAATGTGAATCGTGATAGCTACATGGTCCTATTTGTATAGCTTTCATAACAGTAACAGCTTGTTCATAGTTTTTATGAGTAGAATATTTCATTCATATTTTTATTGTATTATTAGTAAGTTTCAGGATTACGCTATTTATTTTTGTGGTCTTGTCATCCGTGTCTTTCACACTAAGACCCCGAGCACCGTGCTAATACGTAACCATCGAGCTACATACTGATTTCGTAAATATTGTGATATTTATAAAGCCAGCTAAGTGATTTCATTATGTGGTTGCATTACTTGTTATAAAGTGTTTGTGGTAATTATAAGCGGAACACCTGATATTCCCTCTTAGTTCCTTCATGTTCACTTAACTACATCGGGGTGCCAAACAATGTATAGTTGTCGCACATTTATGTTACCTGTAAAAATACGTATGTGCAGGGTGATTTCGTGATGATGTTACAAACTTCCTAGGATGATGGAGAAGGATAAATGTATCAATCTGAACTAAGAGTCCCTGTGCCGGAAACGAACGAGTCGGAAGTTATAAGCGAAAACCGATCTGCTACCTCTTACAATAGAATACATCGACTGGTACTGTTGTTGCTAAGATTATAGGGTAAGTAACTTTTCGAGGTGGTAGTATGGACCAAAAAAAAAAGAAAAATATCCGGTATGCATGGGCTCTAGAATATACACCTGAGGAGCAATGAGCACTTATTAAGCTTCGCTACGGTGAAACACATCTCTTCTATTGAGTAAGTGCTCTATCTCTTAAGACATGCATTTTAGAGTCCATGCTTAGTAAACATTTTTCTTGTTTTGGTCCATACTACCAATCTTGAAAGTTGTCTACCCTACAGTCTTAGAAACAACTGTACCAGAGGTAGTAAATCACAAATTGAGTCCGCCTTGGTGAAAAACACCGTGTTATTTGTTTATTTCTTTATTATCCCAAACTAGTTTCGGCGACAAATATCACCATCATCAGTGGGGATTTTTTAAACTAAAACATGCAAAAAATGGCATGGCTGTACAAACACAGTAAAACATTATTACATTTTTACAAATCGTCTTTTGAAATATAGTTTTATATTAATACTTTCATACTACCTCAATTATTGTATGCTACAGCATGTTTTAAACTATTATTGGAGCTGTTTGCTCTTTTTTCTGTTGCCGACTTTTCACTTAGCGAACATCATGTCATCTGCAACCATGTGAGCGGCTGTTAGTAAATAAATACTCAAAGGTGAACTTTGTATGTCAGCAGAATATACTTGGGGTTGTGGTAGTGTTGTGGAAACCAGTTATTTTGATGTGTGTTTAGGTGTTGCTTAGCTATTCATGTACTTACGTTCGTTGGATGGTGTGTGGCTGGTTTCTACACAGAAAAACAAAACTTTAGCACTTTGTTTCTGATCCAGAATATTACGCCATCTTGCTGTTCGCGTGTGTCGCGAGAGGCGTATCGCAAGTGGCGAGAAAGGCTATGAAAAACTGCAGCGCGAATTACGACGACTTCTGTTCATTATTTATGTCTCTGTGTGTGATGGGGAAGTGGTTCTTTTGCGTGTGTGTGCTTTCTGTTCTGTGTCCTTTTTTTCTCTCTGAGCGGTAAAGAGTGTGTTGTTGCAGAGTGTTGTGTTTTCATTAATTACATTTTTCCCTTCGCTTATAACTTTCGACTCGTTGGTTTCCAATACAGGAACCCCCACCCTCAATTTGATACATTTATCTTTCTCAATCATCCCGGAAAGTTTGTGACATAATCACGGAATCACCCTGCATATACGTACATTTACAGGTGCCGGCGCCTATGGCTTTGACGCTTTGTAGAGTCATTGGATTACTTTTTGGGACATAAGCTCATTTTTAAAACTTGTTCTACTAAGTCCCGTCTACACCCTGTTGAAGCGTGTAACATTAATCGCGAAACGCCCTGTATTAAATCAGAAGTTCATGTTTTCCCAACAATGGTGAACATCGACTGACTTTCATAAGTCCAAGTTTCCCATACGTACACGGGTTTGCACATTAGTTGTTACGTAAACAAGTCGAAACGAAGCATCTTTCATCCTGAATAACGTCGGAAGATGCATCAATACTAAGCGGTTGTTGTCATTTCACTTGCTTAAAATTGTGAATTATGACTAGTGTTTGTTTGTGAAGCGGCCAGTGACCTCGTAACACTGCACACAAAGTCTTACTGTTCACTTGGTATGAAGACAGTCTCATTGTTCTGTAGATTTAAAGACACAGTCTCACAGCTTTTTTGTTTCTCTTTTTCTTTAGTATGAAGACAACAGTACGTAACTGGCATATGTAAACAGCGCAGTGGACGCTCACCTCTTTGGTAACAGTGTGGACTGAGGACACCCAAGTGTGTGGTCTGTTTCTTGGCGAGGTGACGCAGATTAGGGTAGACTGGAGAGAGGAGGAGGAGAAGATTAGTATTTAACGTCACGTCGACATCGAGGTCATTAGAGACGGAGCACAAGCTCGGATTAGGGAAGGATGGAGAAGGAAACCGGCCCTCCACTTTCGAAGGAACCATTTGCCGTAAGCGGTTTAGGGAAATAACGGAAGAAGTAAATCAGTATGGCCGGCTTCAGCTATAGTTTCCCAAATGCGACTCCATCCAGGAGAGTTCTCGGTATTGCCACTTGCAATACGGTGCCATTGAACCATGGGCACATAACCTTGGAGTACATTGTCCTGTAGAAAGGTGTATCGGGTGTTGGACAGCTGCCTCATCTGTTCCACGCGCTGAACAAATTTTGTGAGATATATGCATATGTGGAAGCTCCAGCCATTTCATGGTATCAAACAGTTTACAAAACACTTATAAATAATACAATTTACATAAATAAAAATACATTCTCTTATTACAATTTTTTTCTTAACAGTTTTTACATTTACACTTTCTTAATAAAACATTCTCCTTTACTATTACTTCCAATGCATTTATTCAAATATTACCTCAGTTTCCTTTTTCACTATTGTGAATAACTAATGGACTCATGTTTCTTTAATGCTTAATCCTTATATATTTTATTATTATCGACTTCTACATTCTTATTAGTTCTTAATTATTTACAGTGTACATCTTAACTCTTACTTTAGTTGGTGACAGTCAATTCTAGCACAAAAGGTCTTCGAAAAGACAAAGCTTTTAAACATTCCTTTAGTTGGGATCTAAGGAGAGGTATGCTTCTGTGAGTAGCATATCCATTTGGTTGTTTACTATTTTCGTGTACGACATGTTATCACAGAAAGGTCTATCGATACCCAGTAGCCATCTCTCGATTAACTGTGCATCTGCCGTATTTCACCAGTCACTGCAAGACAGCTGTGGCCACAGTACATACTTTCTTAGCCATTTCCCCTTTTACGTCATATTCTGGTCTTATGTTCGTTAATCTTCGTCTGATGAATTTAAATCTTCATCCCACCACTTCGTTTATTACTAATATTGTGGGTTCTTTAAAACTATGGGGATCACAAATCTCGAACATGAACACAAGCATAATTGGGCTCTCGACATGTATATGAAATTCACACTACGAACATTCACTTTACTTTATACATCTTTTACTTCAGTGGCTTATTACCTTAACAGTTCTCTCGCCCTTGTTTGTTACTTTCATCCAGTTTACTATGATTTGAACTCTGTCTCTCTTTCAGTTTTGATCCTGAAATGTAGCTCATTCCTTCCTTCAATATGGGCCGTGTTTAGTTCAAAATTTTTATCCTCTCTTCTCTTTTTTCCTTTTATTGCCGGTATTTTCAAAAGTTCAGCTGTCTCTCCTTTTAACAGAACATGGATATACATAAAAGTACCGCATCAGACTCTTATCGACTCGCAAAATACTCCTACAAATCGGCATATTGTACTGTGATCAATCATCAAAATACTGTGTCATTCCATCACATCTGCAATACCCTAACAGTGCAGCGTTCCTTCATGTCTGATAAACTCTACCAGTGCAGCATTCCTTCCCATCTGTTAAAAAATCACGACCGAACTCCATGCCTTCATGCCATTGCTCCAGTGCATCTGGATACCTTCAGCAGAGCAGCTGCACCCAGTCATCTGTTTAGTGCTTTTTTACTCATTATCTTCTACACCATCTTTCTGACTTATTCTGATGACAACTGAATTTCTACCATGCAAAAACTCCCTTTACGATTTCATGACTCTTACAACCCCCCCCCCCCCCCTTAAGCAATGGACCACACCGTTGGTGGGGAACCTTGCGTGCCTCAGCGATATAGATAGCAGTACCGTAGGTGCAACCACAACGGAGGGGTATCTGTTGAGAGGCCAGACAAACACGTGGCTCCTGAAAACGGGCAGCAGCCCTTTCAGTAGTTGCAGGGCAACAGTCTGTATGATTGACTGATCTGGCCTTGTAACTCTGACCAAAACGGTCTTGCTGTGCTTGTACTGCGAACGGCTGAAAGCAAGGGGAAACTACAGCCGTAATTTTTAGTGAGGGCATGAAGCTGTACTGTATTGCTAAATGATGATGACGTCCACTTGGGTAAAATATTCCGGAGGTAAAATAGTCCCCCATTCGGATCTCTGGGCGGGGACTACTCAGGAGGACGTCGTTATCAGGAGAAAGAAAACTGGTGTTCAACGTATCGGAGCGTGGAATGTCAGATCCTTTAATCAGGCGGATCGGTTAGAAAATTTAAAAATGGAAATGGGTCGGTTAAAGTTAGATATAGTGGAAATTGGTGAAGTTCGGTGGCAGAAGGAACAAGACTACTGGTCAGGCGAATAGAGGTTATAAATACAAAATCAAATATGGGTAATGCTGGAGTAAGTTTAAGAATGAATTAAAAAATAAGAGCGCGGGTAAGATACTACAAACAGCATAGTGAAGGCATTATTGTAGCAAAGACAGACACGAAGCCCACGCCTACCACAGTAGTACCAGTTAATATGCCAACCAGCTCCGCAGATGACGAAGAGATTGGTGAAATGCATGATGAGGTAAAAGAAATTATTCAGATAGTGAAGGGAGACGGAAGTTTAATAGTCATGGGTGACTGGAATTCGATAGTAGGAAAAGAAGGAGAAGGAAAAGTAGTAGGTGAATATGGAATGGGGTTAGGAAATGGAAGAGGGAGTCGCCTGGTAGAATTTTGCACAGAGAGTAACTTAATCATAGCTAACACTTGGTTCAAGAATCATGAAAGAAGGTTGCATACGTTGAAGAGGCCTGGAGATATTAGAAGATTTTAGATGGATCATATAATGGTAAGACAGAGATTTAGGAACCATGTTTTAAAGTGTAAGACATTTCCAGGGGCAGATGGGGACTCTGACTACAATCTGTTGGTTATGAACTGTAGATTAAAAATGAAGAAACTACAGAAAGGTGGGAATTTAAGGAGATGAGACCTGGATAAACTGACAGAGCTAGAAGTTGTAGAGAGTTTCAGGGAAAGCATAAGGGAACGATTGAGAGGAATGGGAAAAGAAATACAGTAGAAGAAGTATGAGTAGCTTTGAGGGATGAAATAGTGAAGGCAGCAGAGGATCAAGTAGCTAAAAAGACCAGGGCTAGTATAAATTCTTGGGTAGCAGTAGAAATATTGAATTTAATTGATGAAAGGAGAAAATATAAAAATGCAGTAAATGAAGCGGACAAATAGGAATACAAACGTCTCAAAAATGAGATCGACAGGAAGTGCAAAATGGCTAAGCAGGGTGGGCCAGAGGACAAATGTAAGGATGTGGAGGCTTATTTCACTAGGGGTAACTAGGAAATTTAGAGAGGCATTTGGAGAAAAGAGAACCACCTGTATGAATATCAAGAGCTCAGATGGAATGCCAGTTCTAAGCAAAGAGGGGAAAGCACAAAGGTCGAAGGAGTATATAGAGGGTCTATACAAGGGCGATGTACTTGAGGACAGTATTATGGAAATGGAAGACGATGTAGATGAAGATGAAATGGGAGATATGATACTGCGTGAAGAGTTTGACAGAGCACTGCAACACGCAAGTCGAAAGAAGGCCCCGAGAGTAGACAACATTCCATTAGAACTACTGATAGCCTTGAGAGAGTCAGTCCTGACAAAACTCTACCATCTGGTGAGCAAGATGTATGAGACAGGCGAAATACCCTCAAGAAGAATATGATAATTCTAATCCCAAAGAAAGCAGGTTTTGACAGATGTGAAACTTACCGACTTATCAGTTTAATAAGTCACGGCTGCAAAATACTAACACGAATTCTTTACAGACGAATGGAAAAACTGGTGAAATCCGACCTCGGGGAAGATTAGTTTGGATTCCGTAGAAATGATGGAACACGTGAGGCCGTACTGACCCTACGACGTATCTTAGAAGATAGATTAAGGAGAGGCAAACCCACGTTTCTAGCATTTGTAGAATTAGAAAAAGCTTTTGACCATGTTGACTGGAATACTGTTTCAAATTGTGAATGTGGCAGGCGTAAAATACAGGGAGCGAAAGGCTATTTACAATGTGTACAGGAACCAGATGGCGGTTATAAGAGTCAAGGGGCATGAAATGGAAGCAGTAGTTGGGAAACGTGTGAGACAGGGTTGTAACCTATCCCCGATGTTGTTCATGCTGTATACTGAGCAAGCAGTAAAGGAAACAAAAGAGAAATTCGGAGTAGGTATTAAAATCCATGGAGAAGAAATAAGAACTTCGAGGTTCGCCGATGGCATAGTAATACTGTCAGAGCAACAAATGACTTGGAAGAGCAGCTCAACGGAATGGGCAGTGTCTTGAAAGGAAGATATAAGACGAACATCAACGAAAGCAAAACGAGGATAATGGAATGTTGTCGAATTAAATCGGGTGATACTGAGGGAATTAGATTAGGAAATGAGACACTTAAAGTAGTACATGAGTTTTGCTATTTGGGGAGCAAAATAACTGATGATGGGCGAAGTAGAGAGGATATAAAATGTGGACTGGCAATGGCAAGGACAGCGTTTCTGAAGAAGAGAATTTTATTAAAATCGAGTATAGATTTAAGTGTCAGGAAGTCGTTTCTGAAAGTATTTGTATGGAATGTAGCCATGTATGGAAGTGTAACATAGACAGTAAATAGTTTGAACAAGAAGAGAATAGAAGCTTTCGAAATGTGGTGCTACAGAAGAATGCTGAAGATTAGGTGGGTAGATCACATAACTAATGAGGGGGTATTAAATAGAATTGGGGAGAAGTGAAATTTGTGGCACAACTTGACTAGAAGGAGGGATCGGTTGGTAGGACATGTTCTGAGACCTTAAGGGATCACCAATTTAGTACAAGAGGTCAGCGTGGAGGGTAAAAATGGTAGAGAGAGACCAAGAGATGAATACACTAAGGAGATTCAGAAGGATGTAAGTTGGAGTGGTACTGGGAGATGAAGAAGCTTGCACAAGATAGAGGAGCATGGAGAGCTGCATCAAACCAGTCTCTGGACTGAAGACTACAACAAACAACAACAAACAACTCTTATATTTTTCCGTTGAATCACATCATGTTGTTGCTGCATCTTTTTGTAACAGACCTGAGACTGGATGTCATGTCCCTTCTTAATTCTTCAATGCTTCTCATTCCATAAATAACATGGTGTGTGAAATGTGGTGATTTCCCGTCAACTTGCAGCTTCGTTGAGTCTAATTCCAAGACACTGTGGTGAAGAAGTTTTCGCACTTGGTAGATTTCACTGAATATGCAATAGAATTTGCTGGTTAAGTATTGACCATTCTTTCACCACTCCCTTGATCGTAGTAAGACCTTATCGCCCACACTAAGCAACATCTCCCTTACTGGTCCCTTTAGGCCTTCTATTCGTTTCCTCATATTATGCACAGATCTTTTCGAAAACTAGGTTTATATATTCCAGTTGGCGTTTTTGTCTAACTGGTGGGTAATCCACAATCTCTCTTAGCTGATCCCTAGGTGGTTGATTTGTCAGCACTAACTTGGATGCTGTGGCTGTAGCCTCGTATTGGGAATCTATTAGTACATTCTGAAACTCTGTTAGATAAATGTTCTACGATCTATGTTGATTGTGACAGTACACCTGACATATCTTAGCAATTTTTCTCATTATCCTCGAAGCAGGGGGCAAAAATGTTTTAATCATCTCTGTCTCATGAATTCCATCCACTACTTGGATCTAAACTGTGGCCTATTATCTGACTGAATCCTCTTCACTGTATCAGTGATCTAAAGACAGAAATTGTTAAAAGGTCTCGTCAGTGATCTACCTGTAGGGCCTTTACTGGAGCAAACATGACTAATTTACAAGTGAACTCAACAGTCACTAGTATAAGGGATTTTAAAAAATGATACTGACAACCTCTGAGGGGCTGTTGAGGGTGTATTGAAGAACTCGTGTCTGGAAATAGCACCCAAGAATGCTACAGAGCGTCGGAGTTACAGCCACCAGAGCCTGCCAGTAGGCTACCTCTTCGGAGACAAGTATGACTTTGTATGCTGGTGGACAGTGGGTGGAACAGCTCACAATATTATATTTTATTTAGTGACAACAACTGATTGGCACAACTACTGCCAGTCGAGAAGACGGATCTAGATGCTTTGTAGACATGCTTTCTTCCCTACGAATGTGATACCCTGTTGCCTTGGTCGATGGTGTTCTCAGATACTGATTTCCATCCAAAGGCCATTTTAACCCCATATAACGAAAACCACTGGAAATTTTAGAAGGTTCCATGAGAAAAATAAACTGCAAATTAATAAATGCAGATATATAACTAAAATGACTGGAGATTTTAGAGGGTTCCAGTTGCAGACGGAAACCCATGTCTGAAACTATCATCCACCGAGGGAACAGAACATTGCAATCATAAGTGACAAGGTATGTCTACACAGCAGTTATCCCCAATGGAGATCGTAGTAATCAGTCGCGATTACTGAATAACAAACAACAATACGAGACGTACTGCCTACATTCCGTCAGTGAACGAAGTCACCTTTGCTGCTGAAGGTGTGGCCTAGTGGTAGGCGCTAATGTCTACAGCCAACACTCCGTAGTATCGTTGGATGAATTTTTTAGACATCGGTTACCACCCTTCATTTGTTCCTCAAGACATCATCTAAAACACCTCAAAGTAAGTCACTATTATTTCGTAACACCCTGTACATCGATATCCCCTGCACACGACCTGGACTGGTCTGAAAATGTCCATGGCCATACTGTCTCTCTATCCTTTAGGTACAATCGGGAACATGGGGCCTGTGCATGACAGTGGTTGATTTCTTTATTTGACAAGGCTCACATTTGATGAACCTCTTGGTCCTCCTCTTGTCCATATTGCCCAAGTTCACTGACTCTCTCAATTTGAAGTAAGACTTGAGGGGTCCAAAGTGAGCCGCACTGAGGTGTACATACCAAACCAACTTAGTTACAAACTCCCCTGGGAGGCATAGTAGCTGTGATCAAATAGTATTTTCTAATACTTGCTGAAGATGTGTTCTGCCATTTCTCTTTGACGTTAATACTTGATCCCTTACCTGCTCTTTTCCGATATTGGCAAGCACAGTCTCCACAGAATTAAAAAAAAAAATAGCTCAGAGCACTATGGGACTTAACATCTGACGTCATCAGCCCCCTAGAACTCAGAACTACTTAAACCTAACTAACCTAAGGACATCACACACATCCATGCCCGAGGCGGCACAGAATTTTCAAAAGTTACATTCTTCAGGTAGAGCATGCCAGAGTTTGCCTCCGTAACCTTTTGTCACTCTCACCTGTCAGTCATGTTCATGCTCGTGATAATTAATTCACTGTGATGTTTTCCTTTCCTGAGATGTTTAGCGCATAAAACCTTAACTCCAGCAGATAGACCGAACACCGTAAAGTCATCCATAAGCGAAGTTTGCTTTCATCAAAAACTTCAAGTCTTTGTTTCCAGTGTACACGTTCACCATTTTTCCATCCAGAAAATACCTGGATTTGCTAAATTCCTATGTAACATATAATGCTGATAATTTTGTTACGGAGCATATTTATTTGCTTTGCTCAAAATGCGACTAACAAAGGCGATGGTTTTCTTCGCTGTCTCCCCATCCTGTTCGACTTCTTAGAACATATGACTGACGGGACCTACCCTTGATCCATCAATACACATCAAAACTTCATTTTTATGTCAGGTGAAACAAAAGCGGCGACCTCGGTAATACGTCTTTCCAACCTAATTATTCGCGTTCTTCCACTTCAGTCCATATCCAGGTGACGTCTTTCCCTGTCAAGTGATACACATTGGGCGTAGTAACAGTATATTTTATGAATCGCTTGTTGTCGTTTGCTGGTCATAAAAATGGGCACACTTAGTTCTTAGTTCTTGATACAGAGTACTTTTCGGTGGCCTCCAATTTTCCTGGGTCTGGAGGGATTTCATCGGCGGATATCACATGTCAAAAAAGAAATCTACTTCCTGGCGTCCAAACTCCTTTTATTTCCAATTTTAATTGTGACTCCTTCTTTCTCTGATGCTTCGAGTAGTTGGCGCAAGACTTCGTTGTACAAATACCATTTTTCCCTGCAGTACTTATGTCATAGACATACAACATAACTTTATCTTTCAGTGACTGAGATTATGGATCCTAATCCTCTAATAAAGGCAGATGTTGAAATACTTAACCCAAATTGCAGTTTCTTGAATTGAAATCAACGTCTGTAACACAAAAATGCTGTGTACTGCTGAAAATTTGGGTGCAGTTAGACTATCCAGTAGATTTCCCGAAAGTCGATATATGTAAGGACATGTACTCAATTAAATTGCTGCAGCGGTTCTTCCAGTGTCTCTGGTCTATCTGTCTCGTTTCGATTATTGTATTTTCTGTTGCAAGTCAAGTACAAATCTGAGAAATCCGTCTTTCTTGTTGACACACCACAGTAGCTTCTTATGCGAGCAGACTAACTCTTAACATTTTCTTGACCTCATTCACTAATTTTCTTTGTAGATGTGTGGCAGTTGGTGGGACTTAACAAAAAGTTTACGATGTGCCTTCACCTTGATTTTCTACAAGAAAGTCTGAACTTTCCATGGTGCACGTGGAAACACTCCTGCATGTTATTTTAATATACATTGCAGCCCACTCTTGCATCTGGAGATTCAATGTGCCGAAGTATTACTCCCACCTCTTCATAAATTCTTCGATTTCACTCTTGTGAGTTTCCAACAGCATCAGTGCCAGGCATCCTTGCTCCCCATCCTTCTCTATGTATTTATCGAAGCACAAAGCCACTATTTTGTCTGCTACCTTTGCTGTAACGAACGTCTCCGCAAAGTCCATCTTGTAACTCTCCCAGAAATAAAGTCTCGGTATCGTTTCTACTGTCGAGTCCTGTACCACCATGAAGTATGCGTAGAAGTCATGTGTTCGCCATGAAAAATCAACTCTTACTTCCTTCTTCATATCGGCACTCTTGCCACACACACACCTTATAACTTTCCATTCGAAGTCTTGAAGACTGGCCGCCTCTGACCTCTATTGCAAATGCCCTTATCTATGTCTGATACTTGGCTAGCTATATCTAGTACACACTGAATACTCTACATGTTCACGGCAGGATATTCACAATACTGAACCTCATCTTCTCCTAAAAATACACAAGTGGGAAAAAATGGCAAAAATGTTATGTAGAGTAGTGAAATTTCGGGAGTCATTTGTCTAGGTACCATATTTAAGCGATTAATATTGGAAATTCACATGTTTATGAAAGCGCGGATAGCCATTGTAAATGTGAAATACTGGTACATTAAAAACAGGTATAACCGCCACAATGTTGAATAAAAGTCTGCAAACGAGCATCCAGTGTGTTTTACGGGTGCCGGATGTCAGTTTGTGAGATGAGGTTCCATGCTTCCTGCACTTGGGCGGTCAGGACAGGGACGGTTAATGCTGTTAGCGGATGATGCTGGAGTCCTCGTTCGATGGTGTACCATACGTACTCGACTGTAGACAGATTTGGTGATAACGCTGGCCAATACAACGTGTCGACACTTTGTAGAGGATGTTGGGTTACTGCAGCGGTCTGTGGGCGAGCGTTATCCTCCTGGGAAATATCCCCTGGAAAGACTTTCATGAATCGCCAGATTGACGTAACAAATTGGCAGTCAGGATGCGTGGTCTAACGGTGAGAGTGCTCCTGCTGTCATTCGTTATCTCAACCTAAGCCATAGCCGCAGGTGTACGTCCAATGCGTCTAACACGCAGACAGGTTGAGTGCAGGCCCTCAAGTGACCATCTACCAACTAACACACAGTCATCACTGGTACCGACGCAAAACCAGCTTTCATCAGGAAACACAACAGAGCTACACCCTGCCACTGCAACTCCCCTCCCCCCCCCCCCCCCCGCCGCCACCGCTCCGTATGAGCTCTGGCTTGACACCACTAATGTCGCAATCGGTTTGGGGTCAGTGGAATGTACGCTATAGGAGATCTGGCTGGGAGCTATCGTTGAAGTAACCGATTTGAAATGTTTCGTTGTGTCAATGAAATACCAACTGCTGCTGAAATTTCTGCTGGCGATGCAATACGATGCGACAGAACCATGCGCCGAACGCGATAGTCTTCCCTCCTGGTGGTGCCATGTGACCGTCCGGAGCCCGGTCTTCCTGCGACCGTACATTCACGCGACCACCGCTGCTAGCAGTTGTGTTCTGTGCCTAAAAAATGGCTCTGAGCACTATGGGACTTAACATCTGAGGTCATCGGTCCCCTATAACTTAGAACTACACTGCTGGCCATTACAAATTGCTACACCAAGATGAAATGCAGATGATAAACGGGTATTCATTGGATAAATATATTATACAAGAACTGACATGTGAGTACATTTTCTCGTAATTTGGGTGCATAGATCCTGAGAAATCAGTACCCAGAACAACCATCTCTGGCCGTAATAACGGCCTTGATACGCCTGGGCATTGAGTCAAACAGAGCTTGAATGGGGTGTACAGGTACAGCTGCCAATGCAGCTTCAACACGATACCACAGTTCATCAAGAGTAGTGACTGGCGTAATGTGACGAGACAGTTGCTTGGCCACCATTGATTAGACGTTTTCAGTTAGTGAGAGATCTTGAGAATGTGCTGGCCAGGACAGCAGTCGAACATTTTCTGTATGCAGAAAGACCCGTACAGGACCTGCAACATGCGGTCGTGCGTTATCCTGCTGAAATGTAGGGTTCCGCAGGGATCGAATGAAGGGTAGAGCCACGGGTCGTAACACATCTGAAATGTAACGTCCACTGTTCAAAGTGCCGTCAATGCGAACAAGACGTGACCGAGACGTGTAACCAATGGCACCCCATACCATCACGCCGGGTGATACGCCAGTATGGCGATGACGAATACACGCTTCCAATGTGCGTTCACCGCGATGTCGGCAAACACGGATGCGACCATCATGATGCTGTAAACAGAACATGGATTCATCCGAAAAATGACGTTTGGCCATTCGTGCACCCAGTCTCGTCGTTGAGTACACCACCGCAGGCGCTCATGTCTGTGATGCACCGTCAAGGGTAACCACAGCCATGGTCTCCGAGCTGATAGTTCTTGCTGCTGCAAACGTCGTCGAACTGTTCGTGCAGATGGTTGTTGTCTTGCAAACGTCCCCATCTGTTGACTCAGGGATAGAGACGTGGCTGCAAGATCCGTTACAGCCATGCGAATAAGATGCCTGTCATCTCGACTGCTAGTGATACGAGGCCGTTGGGATCCAGCACGGCGTTCCGTATTACCCACTTGAACCCACCGATTCCATATTCTGCTAACAGTCATTGGATGTCGACCAACGGGAGCAGCAATGTCGCGATACGATAAACTGCAATCACGATAGGCTACAATCCGACCTTTATCAAAGTCGGAAACGTGGTGGTACGCATTTCTCCTCCTTAGACGAGGCATCACAACAACGTCTCACTAGGTAACGCCGGTCAATTACTGTTCGTGTACGAGAAATCGGTTGGAAACTTTCCTCATGTCAGCACGTTGTAGGTGCTGCCACTGGTGCCAACCTTGTGTGAATGCTCTGAAAAGCTAATCATTTGCATATCACAGCATCTTCTTCCAGTCGGTTAAATTTCGCGTCTGTAGCAGGTCATCTTCGCGGTGTAGCGATTTTAATGGCCAGTAGTGTACTTAAACCTAACTAATCTAAGGACATCACACACATCCATGTCCGGGGCAGGATTCGAAGCTGCGACCGTAGTAGTCGCGCGGTTCCGGACTGAAGCGCCTAGAACCTCTCGGCCACCACGGCCGGCCTACAGTGCCTACATTCCAGCCAAGTCTCTTTGGAATATCGCAGAAGGAACATCCAATTCTCATAGATCTATTGCGTGACCTCGTTCAAACTCAATGAAGTTCCGATAAGGACAGCTATGTCACATTAATTGCTTTCTTGACGACTGTAACTCACCATGTCCAACCTACACGTTATTGACGCTCGCGTCCTTTACACGCTGCATGTAAAGCAAACCTGATCTGAACCCTAACAGTGGCACTACTACTGTTACTCTTATGCGGTTGGCAGGAATTATGAATAGACATATTTCAGTTAGTTTAGTTAGTTTTTTTGTTATGTCATGTTCCGTAGATCATTTTCCCGATTATTTTATCGATATGACGTGGAACAAGTCAGATTACAAGATATATATACACACATGAATAGTGCTAATATTAATATTACCAAAATTTGTAGTTCTACACATCAACTACACTTATAGGAACAATTTTTTTCACCGTTTCTGAAACATAAACTCGTCCATGGGGTAGAAGGAGTTGTCCAAAAGAAATGATTTTAAACTAGATTTAGAACTTGAACTGCTACCTGCAAGGCACTTTACGTTGTTGGGCAAATGATCAAAGATTTTCGTTGCTTAATAATGTACTCCTTTTTGAGCAACTGACAGCTTCAATAACGGATAGGAAAGGTCATTATTCCCTCTAGAGTTGTACGTATGAACATCACTGTTCTTCGGGAATTGAGATGGATTACTTGTAACGAATTTCATTAGTGAATATATGTACTCTGATGGTGCAGTTAAAATACCTAACACCTTGAAAAGGTGCCTACATGAGTCCTTGGGTGAACACCACTAATTATTCTCACTGCTCTATTTTGTGCAACCAATACTTTATGTATAAATGGTGAGTTACCCCAGAAAACTCTTCCATAAGACATTATTGAGTGGAAATATGCAAAGTATGTTTGGAAGCTGATCTGTCTGTTACCGAGAATAGCGATTATGCGAGGAGCGTCAGAAGTTGAACTTAGTTGTTTGAGAAGCTCAGTAATATGCTTCTTCCAGTTCAAGTTGTCATCAATGAGAACACCCAAAAATTTGGAGAAATCTACCGTGTTAACTGAGCCCTGTTCACATGCTACATCAATTGTCGGTATGACTCCATTCGGTTTACAATACTGGATACTGGATACTGTGAGTTTTAACAAAATTAAGGAAGAGTCAATATTCTGAGAACCACTTAATAATTCTCTGAAAGACATCTTTAACAATATCTTTAGCTACTTTTCCTGGAATGGGATTAATTATAACACTCGTGTCATCTGCAAAAGTACTAGTTCCACTTGCTGAACGTTACGTGGGAGGTCATTCACATGAATAAGGAACAGCAGAGGACCAAAGATTGAACCCTGTGTGACTCTCTTTGTGATAACTCCCCATTCACTAGAATTTACCACCCTCCCAACATTATTTGGGCTATTCAGCACAACTTTTTACTTTCTGTTCATTAAGTATGATTCCAACTAGCTGTATGTATAGCCTTCAATTCCACAAAACCTTAGTTTTTCTAAGAGTGTGACGTGATCCACACAGTCAAATGCCTTGGAGAGATCACAAAAAATACCACGTGGCGGTAATTTGTTATTTAGGGCTTGTACTATTTGATGGGTAAATGTGTAGATAGCATTCTCAGTCGAGTAACCCTTCCAGAATCCGAGCCGTGACATCCTGAGTAAATTATTTTCACTTAAATGTGAGACTACTCTTGGATACATAACTTTTTCGAATATTTTAGAAAGTGAAGTAAGCAATGAGATTGGTCTATAATTATTTAAGTCATTCTTGTCCCCTTTCTTACGAAGAGGATTGACAATAAAGTATATTAATCTGTCTGGGAAAATTCCCTGTGCCAGCGAAGCATTACATATATCGCTAAGGAGTCCACTTATTAAATCAGAACAACACTTCAAAATTCTGTTAGAGACTCGATCAACTCCACATGAGCTCTTGGTTTTCAGTATATTTATAATTCCCTTAATTTCAGTGGGAGATGTTGGTGCTATTTCTAAAGGCCTAAAGTCCTGGGGAATGACATTTTTAACATATTTTTTGCTTCTTCAACTGAACCCTTTAACCCTATATTTTCTGCTACATTCAGAAAGTGATTGTTAAAAATACTTGCAACTTGTGAATTATTACTCACAACATCATCATTTAGCTTTATTGCTATGGTATGCTGTCCACTGTCAGGATGCCCCGCCTCCCGTTTGACAATACGTCATGTAGTTTTAATCTTATTATCCACGTTAGTAATCTCTCTCAGAACACATAAGCTTTTCGACTTCTTAATGACTTTTCTTAAAATATTACGGTATCTTTTGTAGTAAGCAAGTAACGTCGGATCCTGACTTATTCTGGCCTGTCCATATATTTCCCTCTTCCTCTTACACGATATCTTAATTCCCTTAGTAATCAAAGGCTTACTTCACTTAGTAATGGCTTTTTGGATAACGTTTCAGGAAAGCAACTCTCAAATATTGAGAGAAATTTACTGTGGAATAAATTGAATTTGGGTATCAGTATCATTTTCTGTGTATAATTCATTCTACTGGGTGTTGTGTGATGTCCTTAGGTTAGTTAGGTTTAAGTAATTCTAAGTTCTAGGGGACTGATGACCATAATGTTAAGTCCCATAGTGCTCAGAGCCATTTGAACCATTTTTTTTTATAATTCATTCCAGTCTACCTCTTCTTGGCAGAACTTAAAGCTCTGTATCCTGTTCGCATTAATAAGCCTCCCTGCCTTGTATGAACCTGCCTGAATCCTGTAAGGTGCTATATGTGTTATTTCCATTAACTGGGCATCATGATCTGATATCCAATTAACAACTGGGTAGACATTAATTCTTTCTGCCTGAGTACTGTCTATGGAAATGTTATCGAAAAGTGACCTGCTATCCCACTACACACGAGTTGCAAAATTTACAACAGATACTAGATCGAAACAACCAAACAAAGATTCTTGCTCATTTTTCCTATCCGTATCTTTTAAAAATATACACTCCTGGAAATTGAAATAAGAACACCGTGAATTCATTGTCCCAGGAAGGGGAAACTTTATTGACACATTCCTGGGGTCAGATACATCACATGATCACACTGACAGAACCACAGGCACATAGACACAGGCAACAGAGCATGCACAATGTCGGCACTAGTACAGTGTATATCCACCTTCGCAGCAATGCAGGCTGCTATTCTCCCATGGAGACGATCGTAGAAATGCTGGATGTAGTCCTGTGGAACGGCTTGCCATGCCATTTCCACCTGGCGCCTCAGTTGGACCAGCGTTCGTGCTGGACGTGCATACCGCGTGAGACGACGCTTCATCCAGTCCCAAACATGCTCAATGGGGGACAGATCCGGAGATCTTGCTGGCCAGGGTAGGTGACTTACACCTTCTAGAGCACGTTGGGTGGCACGGGATACATGCGGACGTGCATTGCCTGTTGGAACAGCAAGTTCCCTTGCCGGTCTAGGAATGGTAGAACGATGGGTTCGATGACGGTTTGGATGTACCGTGCACTATTCAGTGTCCCCTCGACGATCACCAGTGGTGTACGGCCAGTGTAGGAGATCGCTCCCCACACCATGATGCCGGGTGTTGGCCCTGTGTGCCTCGGTCGTATGCAGTCCTGATTGTGGCGCTCACCTGCACGGCGCCAAACACGCATACGACCATCATTGGCACCAAGGCAGAAGCGACTCTCATCGCTGAAGACGACACGTCTCCATTCGTCCCTCCATTCACGCCTGTCGCGACACCACTGGAGGTCGGCTGCACGATGTTGGGGCGTGAGCGGAAGACGGCCTAACGGTGTGCGGGACCGTAGCCCAGCTTCATGGAGACGGTTCGAATGGTCCTCGCCGATACCCCAGGAGCAACAGTGTCCCTAATTAGCTGGGAAGTGGCGGTGTGGTCCCCTACGGCACTGCGTAGGATCCTACGGTCTTGGCGTGCATCCGTGCGTCGCTGCGGTCCGGTCCCAGGTCGAAGGGCACGTGCACCTTCCGCCGACCACTGGCGACAACATCGATGTACTGTGGAGACCTCACGCCCCACGTGTTGAGCAATTCGGCGGTACGTCCACCCGGCCTCCCGCATGCCCACTAAACGCCCTCGCTCAAAGTCCGTCAACTGCACATACGCTTCACGTCCACGCTGTCGCGGCATGCTACCAGTGTTAAAGACTGCGATGGAGCTCCGTATGCCACGGCAAACTGGCTGACACTGACGGCGGCGGTGCACAAATGCTGCGCAGCTAGCGCCATTCGACGGCCAACACCGCGGTTCCTGGTGTGTCCGCTGTGCCGTGCGTGTGATCATTGCTTGTACAGCCCTCTCGCAGTGTCCGGAGCAAGTATGGTGGGTCTGACACACCGGTGTCAATGTGTTCTTTTTTCCATTTCCAGGAGTGTACATTAAAATCGCCACAAACCACTAACTGCTTCTTTTTGTCTGACAGGTAGTTCATTAATGCCTCAAGATTTTTCATGAATAATTGAAAGTTACGTGGAGGGGATCTGTAGATTGTTACAATTACTATAGAGGTATATTGCAGCAGCAACTCACAAGTACGTGCTTCAAGAATCTGGCCTACACAAGAACTATTTGTTTCAATATTGTTCACTTTGTGTTCAGTTTTAACATAAGTAGCAACTCCTCCCTTTTCCATGTTGACTCTACATGATTAAGATGCTAATCTGTAATTCCTTAAATTTAACTTCTGCATCCCTGCGGTTACATGGTATTCCGAGAAACATGAATCATCTATACCTTCAGAATTTACCCCATTTCCTAGGCATAGAAGGTTTTTCAACCCTCTAATGTTCTGATGAAACACACCGCAACAGCCTTACGCCACGGGTCCTAGCCGACGGGTGGGATCGGACGCTTCGGTCGACCCTTTCTTTCAATACTCTCTGTCTCTAACCTGACTCTAACCTAAAAAATGTGTCCCTCTGACTCTAGTAATCACAAATATTTCGTCTTGTGTGCATGTGGCAACCATTACATTTTCTGCAATAAGATCAAAAGATCAACTAATTTATCCTTCCCTTTCCTATTCAGGTGCAGGCCATGACTAGTGTAACCCCACCTCCCAATTGCATCAACAGGCACAGCATAGATATGAGATTTAGTTTCTGCCCACAGTAACACCCCCCCCCCCCCCCGCATCCCCCTCCCTCCCAGCTCTCTGTTAACACGGTTGACAGCCGTATAAATGCAGGGCTGGTCATGGCGCTGCACAACATCTACAAACCCCACACGAATGTGAGCTGTTGCTGGACCTAAAACATCCAGGTCACACCTAATGCTATAGTCCGAATTGCTAGCCAGGCTGTTTTCTGCTTCTCCTACAATTATAACATGGTCCTCGCCATCAAAATCTTTGCACAAGGCCCCTAGGTTTTCTATAACCTGGCTAAGCTTAGCACTAGGTTTCACAATGCTTGTGACCTGGTACTCGACTCCTAGCCTATCCTGTAGCAGCTGGCATACACCTCTCCCGTGACTGCTACCTAACAGCAGGATTCTTTTCTTTGTGCTTGACTTTACTCCTGACCTAGCATTACAAATGTTACTACGAGTCTGCTGCACCCAACTTTGCTCAAAAACTGTTTGATGCTCTTCTACTTTAGGTAATAAATCAAACTGATTGCTCACTGGAATCTGAAAAGTGATTTCTGAGGTTTTCTCCTTCTGATTACGACTTGTTACCTGTTCCCAGCTTCCATTGTCTCTTTCCCCCTTCAACTTGTCTAATTCAAAGTACACCATGTCTAGTCCAGTCTGAGGGGCGCAAATCTTTTTCTCCCTGTTCCACGATTTTCTTGTCACGGCTACATAATCTACACAACTCCATTGGCGAGCCTCATCTGGCACTATAACATCTTCCCCGCTACAATCTCCCCAGTGAAACACCAACCCACAATCCTGACATTTCCCTCCCGTGCTCACTAATCTACGACAACATCCACATTTGTCACAAATGACGGCACATTAAAAGATACAAATTACACTACAAACAAAGAACACAAACAACACAAATTACACTACAACCAATTCCCCTACACCAATTAGTAATTAGCAGAACTTAACGTAGCTTGCGGTGAGATGAGCAGAGAACTTCTGGACGTCAGGCGAATCTAGCAGCTGGCGAATGTAAACAGCGTGAAGAGCGCGAAGTTAATTGTTGGCGTAGGTTATTGTGGATGAAATCACGAAACGAGTAAGAAACTGAAGAGGCTCGATATTTTCTAACGACAAATTTGAACAGGCGCTATCACTGAATTATGTATAAATACTCTAACGGAAACAGAAACACCACTTAACGACTTTACTGTTCAATATGGCAAATTAATTGTACGGAAGTATAGAAACACAGAAAACACGAACCGAATGCAAACTATATATGCACGATACTCTTCACAATAAAGTTACACAGACAGTACCCGGAAATTATTGAGTAATCACATAACTTACTGCGGTCAATAACGAAAACATATCCGCGCCAAAGGCTTGCAATTTAGAATAGTTATCTTTTCACGAAAACTACACACGTAAAAGCGAAAACTTCAATATATAGATCACAATAGATACTAATTTACTTATTTAAGCTACAATATTGCCTCAATAAATTGTTTTTTCACGAGAAAACACCTATATTTACGAACGCACTGAGTAAACACACACGCCTGCTCCAAAGAGCTCAGTCAGTAAACACGCCTAACAACTTCCGTTTATGCCGCACAACTCCTTCTTGGTGTCGCGATTTTTTCCCCCCGTGTATGTTCCTGAGCTCTGAAAAATCCATATACAACGCTACTGTTGTCCTAGTAACTCGAATAGCCCACTCGGGAGTGTGTATGTATATTCATTTCTGGGAATCGTTCCTTTGCTCCATGACTCTCTGACTGTGCCTTGGGCTAGGTCGTTGAACTCCGCCGATATCTGCTCTTTCCTCTTGCCTATCATCTTGTCTCCCATTAGTTAGCCACTCATGGCGTCTCCTGCTATTCCTTCCATCATGTGGTTGATGCTGACGTCCACATAGTCATTTATCGTTTCTCCTATGCCATCTATTTCCATTCCCCATCGTGGGTGTCTTGTGCCCCATTTCTGATTATTTATTTGTTGATTTTCCTACGGAAAGTTTTTTTGAACAAAATGCAGAGTTCCTATCACTTCGTTGCTCTTTTTACAACCTAATTTGTGCGGTAAATACTGGAAACCGCTTACATGATGCATGTTTCTTCCGGCGATACTAAATTCGCTCTGGATTTGATGTGAAAGTTTGCTTAAAGAAATGCACGTGAGTTTCGTTGTCTCCTAAGGCATATGTAAATTGGTTCTTCCAAACCACATCTTTGAAGAAGTGTACATAATCATGTCACCTCTACTGTGCATAATTTTCTGTCTTCACTATTCCCAGTTTCACCTGATGTTAGTTTTCTTTTGACCAATACTCCTTTAGGAAATTGCGTGTGAATTCTTGATATGAGCTGCACTGTCCTCCAGTCACTCTTAACTTTTGGAACAGGTGGCTACGTTCTCGATAAAGCTTCTCGGATTTCTCAGTCTTAAATCTTTAGGTGTAAGCGGTTCGTGTCATGCGGAAATGACGAATACTTCTCCCCTGCCAAAAACTGCTTCTTGATTGCTTCTTCATTCATGTCACATGATACGGTATCTACGGTTGCAGTGGAAAATACCGGTGGATTTGAATTTAATGATACTCCTCGGATATGGCACTGTCTCTCCTTAAGCGCTCTTATCTCATCGTCTTCCTTTTCCTTCCTGCCTCACAACTAATCGTTACATTCTCCCTTCTGTTGCTACTCAAATTTCGGTAACTCTCCTTCTCTTTCATGAGCGCATGTATCGTCTCTATGTTCCTTCGTTTAATGTAGACTTCTTCCTCCTTAAATCGCACCAAATCTCTGAGTTTGGGACGATCACATAGGTTCACTGATACTGTTCTATCTGACAACTGTGCGACGGCGGTGGTTAACTTCTGTAGTGTGCCGTACTGTAAGGTTACGTATTCCTCCTTCAATGGCTTTATGTCTTCACTGTCTTTTGTGTTGTTATCGATACCTTTCCTTACTCTGTCTTTCGTCCTCATAGTATCCTTCGTTAACGTACACTGATGAGCCGAAGCAATAAGACCACATGCTTAATAGCTTATTTACCCATCTTCGGATAGAAATACTGGTTCTGTGTATCAGGTATCCGGCAGTTTGTTGGTAGATTTGTGGAGGTATGTGGCATTACACGTCTACGCACGGGTCACATAATTTGCGTAAATAACGGGCCACTGATTTGGGTACGCGGTGATGGCGCCTGATAGTGACTCAGATGGGTTCCATAGGGTCTACATGACGTGAATTTGTTCGCAGAGACATCAACGTGTGTTCACTATGAGCTCCTCGAATCACTATAGCTTGGTTCTTTCTCCGAGACAGGAACAATTATACTGCTGAATGATTAGATCACCGTCGGGGAAGACAGCAAGCATGAAGTGATGCAGGTGGTTCGCAACTGTCAGCATGTCTCCAATTACTACCAAAGGTCCCATGCAAGCACAGGAGAGCATCTCCCATAGCATAATAGTGCTCCCAACAGCCAGCGCGCTTCACGTTTCGAGCCGCCATTCATCTCGATGACGGAATCTGTGGAGATGACAATCGACCTAGTGTTGCAAAAATGTGGTTCACCCAAAGAGCCAAGACATTTCCATTGATCGACAATCGAATCCCGATGGTCCCATGCCCACTGCAATTGTAATTGAAGATGTCGTTGGGTCAACATGTGAACACGTAGGGGTGGTCTGCTGCAGAGCTCCATGTTCAGCAATGTGTAATGAACGGTGAGCTTGGAAACATTGGTGCGTGCACCAGCATTGTGCTCTTTCGGCAGAGATGCCTACTTAACAGAGCAGACGCCCAATCGTTTGGCGCCTAGTGGTAGTTATACTGTACTATTACCTCTTTCCGTAGATGCTCATGGCAGTAGCATGTGAACATTTGACCAGCTTCGCCGATTTCGAGATGTTCGTTCACAGGCTCCGCGTAACACTAATTTGTCCTTCCTCAAAGCCGCTTATCTCAATGGCTTTCCCCTTTGGCAGCCCATATCTTCGCTAGGGTGATCCCCTGTCCGTGTCTGCTCCGCTTACATACTTCTGTTACCACGTCACGTGCCTGCAACGCCACCATGCGTCATCCAACGTTGCTGTGGGCAGTTGTCATAATTTTTTGGCTTATCAGTGTATTTACTTCCTCTATCCCGCTCATTCTTACTAAGCTTCTAGCCACGGCTTGATAAGCTTCAGCATGCCCTAATACAATCGCTAAAGTTAAACGCAACTATTGTTCGAATAAAAATAAAATAAAACTATAATAAAATTTCTTTGCTCTTAGGTGCATACGGCGGTTCAGTTCTCTCCTAATACGCTACAAAACGTACACAGAAAATAAATAAAAATCCCCTACAAAAATTCAGTGAAGATTCTTGAGCTGGGCAACAATGGACATATACAAGCCTCACATTACTGAAAAAAATACATAAAAAATGGTTACATACCTTCACCTTATAAATTATTTGTTAGTTTAGTGAATTTAATGATATTTGAAATGAAAATGCAAATCCGTCTTTGAAATTTAAGTTAGTTGGAACTAACTGGAGCGTCAGGGGATCGCAAGTCAACGAATCCTGTGCAGGAGATGTCAAAATGTAAGTATCGGGTCGGTATGCTGACTAGCGTGGCGCAATGTGGCCTAGTTGAACTGACATGATTAATCGTTGCCCTTCAAAATAATGAATAAGGAAGTAGTCGTTACCTACTAAATTAAACAAGTATTTCAATGAAATCAGGTTATTATATTGAAAGAGCATGATAAATCATCTGACAAGCATTGATACATTTAAACTAATATCTTGACATGTCTGGCTAAAGTATCTTGTGTTTGATTCTAATAAACGCATATCAGTACACAACAATTTTGTTCATGAAGTCGTACCGTGATTGCCAAAATGTTAGTATTAAAAGGCAGAAAGCACTAGAGAAAGCTTTACGTTTGCATCTTGATCGTAAAATCTGCAAGAAAGTCTTCAGAATGAAACTTAAAGTTAGCGAAACTCAGTAAAAATGATCTATCTGTCTCTACGGCTAGTCTCACAGATATGGCTAGAACTCATTATGTTGATCTGCAGGTGGAGGTTGAAGTTGCTACTGTCAGTCATTTGTTTCGTACAATCAACTGGCATATGCCGCTAAGATCAAATTAGGTAGACTGTCAGTCATTTGTTTGGTATAATCAACTTGCATATGCCGATAAGATCAAATTAGGTAGACAAATTTTTAAGTCCCCTACACATCGGCGTAAAAAGACGGCTGGCTGCTGGGCTCATGATGTGCGGAGAAGTCTGGCGGAGAAGTGATTTTGTACCGTGTGCTTCCTAAACGGAAGACTCGTTTTTTTCATTTTTTCGTGTTTTTCGTTCATTACATCATTTCGATTGCCTGAACTGTGTTAAAGATTTCGTTTGTGCAGTATCTGAGCTCAGCGGCATCCCACACGGTCAAAGGTGTTCTAACTCCCAGATTCTGACTCCTCGTTCCAATGTTATCTGTTTCCGTCGGTGTATTTCTAAGACTCTCCGCTCTTTTACCAAACCCTTCTGTGCCTTTCAAGAAACGGTACAGCTCTTCCTTCACCATTCATGTTGTTAAAACAGACTCTACTGCTGTCCCTGCACTATGGGTGATAGCATTTCAATTGCGAGATTAGTCGAGTGGCGCCCAGGGCAGGCTCTTCAAAGCAGACGCCAGCCTGAACAAGTGGCATTGACCTCCGCAGCTGCCGGCGATTCCTTCTTGGAATTCACCTGCGAGCGGCCTTCCGTATGAAGCTAACGTAACATGCCGCATGATTGCATCCCAGCTCAATATGGCTTGATAGTAACCTCTTGCTTGCAAGTGGCCATGCCACAGTGATAATACCAGTTCCCATTAAATCACCTTCGTTAAGCAGTGTCGGGCTTGGCTATACCTTGAATGGGTTACCGTCTGAGTCTGTCGAGAGCTGTTGGCAAGCATTATGCCCTCAGACTTTCTGGGGCATACTGAGGAGCTATTCGAATGACAAGTAGCAGCTCCAGCCTTATAAACTGACAATGGCTGTCAGTGCGGTGTGCTGACCACATGCCCCAGCATATCTGCATCCAGTGACGCCTATGATCTGAGGTTGATGCCGTAGTCGCTCGGTATTATTGGGCCTTCAAGACCAGTATGGGTGTAATTTACTTAAGTTTTAGTGGACACTTATTTAGGTGAACCATGTGATTCAGCATGAAAACATAACCTACATTAATTAAGCACTGGCTATCACTGCTGCTGGTACACATCTCATTTATCGGTGGAGATTAATTATTCCGATATGACTGGTCTTTTTAAGTCTTGTCTTATATCAGTTATAGGACAGATTTGAAAAAAAGAAATGTTAGGTACCATTTCAATCCCGTGTTCCTTTAAAAATTAATTGTATCCTTGATTAAGCAGATAAAAGACTTTTGATGTATTTTAGCAATAAAGCAGATTATTAAGATAACTCTTAGCTTCCTTTGGTAGTTTTATGGCTCCCATTATTAATATGTGTGCATGTGAGGTGCCCAACCAATATTTTAATGGTTAATTGAGTCGTTCCTGGTAATTTAATTAGTCCACTATGCCCCTTTGTTTTCTTTTAATTCCCATTATCATATGTTGAGTTACCTATCCTGTAGGTCACTGGAGATAGATTCTGTTGCATCTCTGGAGTATGCTAAATCCTCAACCGATACCCCAGTTTTCTCAAAAGACTGGTAATATCCATGGACGCATGTATTTGCAGTGAAGGCAGTGTAGGTGTACGTGAAGCGCGAGGGTATTTGTTGTCTGAATTACACTGCGCTCACATAAAATGCAGCTCGACTCAAGCGAGATACAATGAGAGAGGTATGCACTGCCTGACTGTTGGGGTAACACAAGTGCAACCGACGTATTCCGCTGTGAAAGCCGCAGTGAACGCATTCCGTTTCGCGCAGGTCACATTTTCTGTAGTTAGTAGACCCACTGAATTTCATGTTCTAGTCCGCAACACCACAAAGCTATTGCCGCACGAGTGTCATTGGCTGACGAGAGCCAGTGCCATGTAACGATAACCCTTTGCAACAAGTATGTGGCGACCGTTGATGCATCTTCTATTTCTCTTCACTGCAACATGCATACGAGAGCAATCCAACATAGTGATTATCGAGAACTGACAGAAGTTAAATAATTTTATACGAGAAGTAAAAACGTTTCAGTAAACATGATTTTGCAAACGAGCCGATTTAACTGCGAATTTGTGGTTACGAGTTGTCAGTGATATCGATATGAACTGCTGTCCTAGTTAGTGTAAATGTGTTTGCAATGTAAACTTTTGGGTTAAGACCCCACTGGGCTCATATTTCACCTTTGTCCCATGGTTGGAAATGTGGTTCACGCGTTATGGGTCACCGGCAGATATGTTGCAGATGTAAGACGCCATCTAACGAGCCATTATGGTCCAAGTTGAACAGGTCCAACAGGGTCTGTTCCTTTTACTCCAAAATCCCCTGACCCCAACCCTCTTTTTATTTCTGTTCAAAATGGCTCTGAGCACTATGGTACTTAACTTCTGAAGTCATCAGTCCCCTAGAACTTAGAACTACTTAAACCTAACTAACCTAAGGACATCACACAAATCAATGCCCGAGGCAGGATTCGAACCTGCGACCGTAGCGGTCGCACGGTTCCAGACTGTAGCGTCTAGAACCGCTCGGCCACATCGACAGGCCTTTATTTCTGTCTGTGGTTCTCTCAAAACTTAAATGTAGAGCACACCCACTGATATGGATGAAGAATTCGTAACGCCCTGCAGAGATGACTGCAGCGTCACATCCAAATGCGAGAACGACACTTAGCTTGTCTCCTTTAACATGTAGAAGTGTGCAGCACATTGTCATATGTAGCGTATTGCACTAGTATTATATTTCCTGTTAAGGTAAGCGATGAGTGAGATTTTAGTGCAATTACAAGGGAGATTGGTAGAAAATTTTACATTGAAAATTCGTTTATAGTAACTAGGACAATGCCCGGCCGGTTGGCCGTGCAGCCTAACGCATGGCTTTCAGGGTGGGAATGAGCGCCTGGTCCCCGGCGTGAATCCTCCCGGCTGATTTGTGTCGAGATCCGGTGAACCGACCAGTCTGTGGATGGTTTTTAGGCAGTTTTCCATTAGCCTCGGCGAATGTGGGGTGGTTCCCCTTATTCAGCCTCAGTTACACTATATCGGTGATTGCTGCACAATCCAAGTTCTCCACGTACGCGTACACCACCTTTACTCTACCACGCAACATAGGGGTTACACTAGTCTGGTGTGAGACGTTCCCTGAGGAGTCCACCGGGGACCGAACCCCAAAATAACCCTGGGTTCGATGTGGGGCGGTGGAGTGGTGTAGTGTACTGCGGTAGTCGTCGTGGGGTTGTGGACCACTGCGGCTGTGGCGGGGATGGAGCCCCTCTGTCGTTTCTAGGTCCCCGGTTAACATAGAATACAATATATACAACTAGGATAATAGTTCGAACTGAAATCACTGGCGAACCCAAACCACACACTCACAGTTATCTAGCCAACGATTCGTCTGTGGACCCATGTTTTTCTATAATTGTTTTCGTTTACTATCATTTTACGTTCAAATGGTTCAAATGGCTCTGAGCACTATGGGACTTAACGGCTGAGGTCATCAGTCACCTAGAACTTAGAACTACTTAAACCTAACTAATCTAAGGACATCACACACATCCATGCCCGAGGTAGGATTCGAACCTGCGACAGTAGCGGTCGCGCAGTTCCAGACTGTAGCGCCTAGAACCGCTCGGCCACCCCGGCCGGCATCATTTTACGTCACTTCTGTCAATTTCCACTATTAATTATGGTACACTTTCATAACAATTTGAGTACTTTTGTTGCCTACGGATATGTTGTTGTTGTGGTCTTCAGTCCTGAGACTGGTTTGATGCAGCTCTCCATGCTACTCTATCCTGTGCAAGCTTCTTCATCTCCCAGTACCTACTGCAACCTACATCCTTCTGAATCTGCTTAGTGTATTCATCTCTTGGTCTCCCCCTACGATTTTTACCCTCCATGCTGCCCTCCAATACTAAATTGGTGATCCCTTGATGCCTCAGAACATGTCCTACTAACCGATCCCTTCTTCTGGTCAAGTTGTGCCACAAACTTCTCTTCTCCCCAATCATATTCAATACTTCCTCATTAGTTATGTGATCTACCTATCTAATCTTCAGCATTCTTCTGTAGCACCACATTTCGAAAGCTTCTATTCTCTCCTTGTCCAAACTATTTACCGTCCACGTTTCACTTCCATACATGGCTACACTCCATACAAATACTTTCAGAAATGACTTCCTGACACTTAAATCTATACTCGATGTTAACAAATTTCTCTTCTTCAGAAACGCTTTCCTTGCCATTGCCAGTCTACATTTTATGTCCTCTCTACTTCGACCATCATCTGTTATTTTCCTCCCCAAATAGCAAAACTCCTTTACTACTTTAAGTGTCTCATTTCCTAATCTAATTCCCTCAGCATCACCCGACTTAATTCGACTACATTCCATTATCCTCGTTTTGCTTTTGTTGATGTTCATCTTATATCCTCCTTTCAAGACACTGTCCATTCCGTTCAACTGCACTTCCAGGTCCTTTGCTGTCTCTGACAGAATTATAATGTCATCGGCGAACCTCAATGTTTTTATTTCTTCCCCATGGATTTTAATACCTACTCCGAATTTTTCTTTTGTTTCCTTTACTGCTTGCTCGATATACAGATTGAATAACATCGGGGAGAGGCTACAACCCTGTCTTACTCCCTACCCAACCACTGCTTCCCTTTCATGTCCCTCGACTCTTATAACTGCCATCTGGGTTCTGTACAAATTGTAAATAGCCTTTCGCTCCCTGTATTTTACCCCTGCCACCTTTAGAATTTGAAAGAGAGTATTCCAGTCAACATTGTCAAAAGCTTTCTCTAAGTCTACAAATGCTAGAAATGTAGGTTTGCCTTTCTTTAATCTTTCTTCTAAGATAAGTCGTAAGGTCAGTATTGCCTCACGTGTTCCAGTATTTCTACGGAATCCAAACTGATCTTCCCCGAGGTCGCCTTCTACTAGTTTTTCCATTTGTCTGTAAAGAATTCGTGTTAGTATTTTGCAGCTGTGACTTATTAAACTGATTGTTCGGTAATTTTCACATCTGTCAACACCTGCTTTCTTTGGGATTGGAATTATTATATTCTTCTTGAAGTCTGAGGGTATTTCGCCTGTTCCATACATCTTGCTCACTAGATGGTAGAGTTTTGTCAGGACTGGCTCTCCCAAGGCCGTCAGTAGTTCCAATGGAATGTTGTCTACTCCGGGAGCCTTGTTTCGACTCAGGTCTTTCAGTGCTCTGTCAAACTCTTCACGCAGTATCGTATCTCCCATTTCATCTTCATCTACATCCTCTTCCATTTCCATAATATTGTCCTCAAGTACATCGCCCTTGTATAGACCCTTATATACTCCTTCCACCTTTCTGCTTTCCCTTCTTTGCTTAGAAATGGGTTTCCATCTGAGCTCTTGATGTTCATACAAGTGGTTCCCTTATCTCCAAAGGTCTCTTTAATTTTCCTGTAGGCAGTATCTATCTTACCCCTAGTGAAATAAGCCTCTACATCCTTACATTTGTCCTCTAGCCATCCCTGCTTAGCCATTTTGTACTTCCTGTCGATCTCATTTTTGAGACGTTTATACTCCTTTTTGCCTGCTTCATTAACTGCATTTTTATATTTTCTCCTTTCATCAATTAAATTCAATATTTCTTCTGTTACCCAATGATTTCTAAGAGCCCTGGTCTTTTTACCTACTTGATCCTCTGCTGCCTTCACTACTTCATCCCTCAAAGCTACCCATTCTTCTTCTACTGTATTTCTTTCCCCCATTCCTGTCAATTGTTCCCTTATGCTCTCCCTGAAACTCTGTACAACCTCTATTTCTTTCTGTGTATCCAGGTCCCATCTCCTTAAATTCCCACCTTTTTGCAGTTTCTTCAGTTTTAATCTACGGATATTGGTAGTGAGAAAAGTTGACGTCACGGAAGGGTTGATGAAGATTATATGGCTTTCTGAGGCGATATGCAATGGTGAGGGCAGAAGTCCCGCAGGCTTTCCCTATGCTTGGGCAGCAAGCGTTTGAAACTTTGGCAGGAGTCCGCTGAAGGTCTTCATCACCGTTTCACCGATGTTCGGATCGACAGAACAGTTTAATTTATGATTAAAGGTGCCCATCAGTTTACCGAGACATTGAAGCGAGGCATCTCCTTTGAAGACCCTTATCAGTGAGTTCACGCCTTAGTAACAATAGAAAGCACGGTATACTCCACAACTACACTTCGCGGCCAATAAAGCTCCCTCCCACGCTGTGAGAGATTATATAAACGAAAAGTAAATATAACCAAATACCGGAGCAATATCACAGGGCTGACTGAAGTGGCGAGGCATAACTTCGAAACGAACTCCATCAAATTGTGTTCACTATCTGATAGTTAGACAACATGATATTGAAATCTTGTTTTATTCACGCACATAACAGAGAAACAACGAGTGACATGTTGGGGGAAAAACGTAGATAAATCAGTTCACACTGGGGTGACTGACTTGATGCAAGGCCAGAGAGATTGCTGCCCTCGAAACAAGCGAAGTTATTAGTTGTGAAGTAATTGTCAGGCGCCTAATTTCAATTGATATAAAAGATGACAAAGAATGCTGACACAGTGTGCAGCTCAAATAAGCTAGAAAGGAATAGATACACCATTAACCTTAGACACGTCCTTAATAACGACACACAAATCAAATTCGAAATGAGAATACAGAGAACTATTGATCTATTCTTCACACAGCTCTCTGTTGATAACGTGAGTGAAAGAAGTTATAACACCTATTAATAGTACAGGGTGGGGCTAATAAAAGTGGCCCGCACGATATTTCCAACATTTTTAAACCATTTGTGACAGCATTAACGGAGGACGAAAAGACCTGCAGTTACTTCCAACAGGATGGAGCAACTGTCAATACATACTGCAGCACGTTTGCAGAATCTTCCCGCCTGACAGAGTTGTTAGCAGAGGTCAGTCCAGTCGCGACCCTAGTTGGCCATGAAGGTCACCTGATAGATCAGTGTGTGATCACGTTGTGTGGGGAGCCCTCAAGTCTAAGGTGTATCGCAACAACCCTAATGTCTTCAGGAGCCGCAACAGAACATTTGGGATGAGACTGCAGCGATTCCAGTAGTGCAGCTTTCATACACCTACAGTAACTTATGACCAGGGAGGAAAAGTGCCAAGAGATGAATGGTGGCCACTTTCAACATCTTCTATAGTAAGATTAGTACTGTATTTCCTTTCCTCTGCTGTGTTTCTGTGTACCCTGGAGCTCTTTTCGCCGTGCCACTTTTATTTGCCCCACCTTGTGGACGTAACATGTATTGTATTAAGCATGTGTGTTCAGTTTATACTTCATTATCATTTTCTTCAAATATTCTTTATTATGCTACATGGAAAGGATCGGCTGATAACTAGTTCGTGAAATCTCACGTTATACAGGTAATCTTTATAACGAAAAGGCTACCGGTATTTGACTTATTTCTTATTTTCCTTTCTCTTATATTTGTGTTACCTTACAATTACTCACTCGGTATAATGGAGTTTAATTGTAGTTCTCCATATTTACAGATCTACTTATGATGCTGAACGGGCATCCATGCAAAAGCAGAGATGAAAGCAATAAATTAGACTGTGATGGTCAACACATTTCCACAGTGTGCCGTTTCGCTTGAGAACATACACTCCTGGAAATGGAAAAAAGAACACATTGACACCGGTGTGTCAGACCCACCATACATGCTCCGGACACTGCGAGAGGGCTGTACAAGCAATGATCACACGCACGGCACAGCGGACACACCAGGAACCGCGGTGTTGGCCGTCGAATGGCGCTAGCTGCGCAGCATTTGTGCACCGCCGCCGTCAGTGTCAGCCAGTTTGCCGTGGCATACGGAGCTCCATCGCAGTCTTTAACACTGGTAGCATGCCGCGACAGCGTGGACGTGAACCGTATGTGCAGTTGACGGACTTTGAGCGAGGACGTATAGTGGGCATGCGGGAGGCCGGGTGGACGTACCGCCGAATTGCTCAATACGTGGGGCGTGAGGTGTCCACAGTACATCGATGTTGTCGCCAGTGGTCGGCGGAAGGTGCACGTGCCCGTCGACGTGGGACCGGACCGCAGCGACGCACGGATGCACGCCAAGACCGTAGGATCCTACGCAGTGCCGTAGGGGACCGCACCGCCACTTCCCAGCAAATTAGGGACACTGTTGCTCCTGGGGTATCGGCGAGGACCTTTCGCAACCGTCTCCATGAAGCTGGGCTACGGTCCCGCACACCGTTTGGCCGTCTTCCGCTCACGCCCCAACATCGTGCAGCCCGCCTCCAGTGGTGTCGCGACAGGCGTGAATGGAGGGACGAATGGAGACGTGTCGTCTTCAGCGATGAGAGTCGCTTCTGCCTTGGTGCCAATGATGGTCGTATGCGTGTTTGGCGCCATGCAGGTGAGCGCCACAATCAGGACTGCATACGACCGAGGCACACAGGGCCAACACCCGGCATCATGGTGTGGGGAGCGATCTCCTACACTGGCCGTACACCACTGGTGATCGTCGAGGGGACACTGAGTAGTGCACGGTACATCCAAACCGTCACCGAACCCATCGTTCTACCATTCCTAGACGGGCAAGGGAACGTGCTGTTCCAACAGGACAATGCACGTCCGCATGTATCCCGTGCCACCCAACGTGCTCTAGAAGGTGTAAGTCAACTACCCTGGCCAGCAAGATCTCCGGATCTGTCCCCCATTGAGCATGTTTGGGACTGGATGAAGCGTCGTCTCACGCGGTCTGCACGTCCAGCACGAACGCTGGTCCAACTGAGGCGCCAGGTGGAAATGGCATGGCAAGCCGTTCCACAGGACTACATCCAGCATCTCTACGATCGTCTCCATGGGAGAATAGCAGCCTGCATTGCTGCGAAAGGTGGATATACACTGTACTAGTGCCGACATTGTGCATGCTCTGTTGCCTGTGGCTATGTGCCTGTGGTTCTGTCAGTGTGATCATGTGATGTATCTGACCCCAGGAATGTGTCAATAAAGTTTCCCCTTCCTGGGACAATGAATTCACAGTGTTCTTATTTCAATTTCCAGGAGTGTATTAAGTCAATGAGGTTACGGATTTGTTCTCGGGCTTCAAGAAACTATGTTTTCTTTTTATTTAGTTTGAATGTCCCAGACTAAATCCTACTTTTCGTAATAGTAATAATAAGAAAGTAAAAGTTAACTACAAACTGTACTTCTTAGAAAAGATTAGAGGGGTGGAAGAAAGGCAAGACTTCAGACAATTTCATCAGCTGACTCATGCATCTAAACGGAGGAGGCCAGACAGATGTTAGAAACAACTGTGTCCAATTTAGCAGGCTTACACGTGATGCAACAGTTAACCATTACTGCATGGGGAGCGATTTCATTCATATCTGAAGAGCCGCACTCGTATTCCGTGATACACGGTATCGTCGTCACCCTCTTCCCCCCCCCCTCCAACTTCCTGAAAATACGTGCTTAATGGGTTTCCAGAAAAAGTGCTGCAAAACACCCTTGTGTTGTTTCTCTGGATACCGCATCGAACTCCACATGAGATGGACGGGTAGGAGTCAGAGTGTGTTTATGTAGTGCGGGGAGAGGGATGAAATTTGTATGTGTTGTGTTTGCCCGCTCGTTTAATATAGGGTGCCTAGGAAAGCTGCTGTTTCGGATCGCTAGACAACAATTGAAGAAAATCGTATTAATGGAGTTTATTACCAAAGGGTAAATGATAATACTTAACTTCCTGTATTCACAAAGGTATGTAGGAAGCAAATGGCGACATGCAAACAATCAGTGTCCTACAGTGTATACAATTCTAATATAAGCAAAACAGTACAGTTCGTAAGTCACGGCTGTAGCGTTCGTAGGACGGCTCTTCTTTAACTCGGCCGCGGCTAGGCCACGCGGCACTTATATTCTCTTCGTGTAGATGCCGCACCTGTCTCGGTATCGTCACAGAGAGGGGCCCGTCAGCGTACTATTGGCTAACGTCGTCTGACAGCCCTCTCTGCTGTAACGTTCATGGCCGACGTGCCGGCGCTTGACGTTACGCCGGAACAGTATTCCCAGTGGTCGGATACTCCACGGCTATTAAGGAACAGCAGTTTTTATATTTACGTGTTTCATTTTCTCCAAAGAAAGCCAAAAAATCTTGTAGTGTGGCCATAGACTGCTGATTATTTGAATATGGTTTTTCGACAGAAATCCAAGACCAAATAATTTAATTGGGACTTCTGTTTAGAAATTAATTTCCTAATTAGTGGGTATAGAATTTTCAGCATGGTAGCTGTGACCGTCATTAGATAGCAAAATTTCCGCAATGGTGGCGATGACCATCTGTAGATTCATTGCATGAAGGAGAATGCAATAGGCGCAAAGTTTCGTCTGCCATCAAAGTAGGTTCCTTTTGGTTTTTTTAGTTCTTCTTACTTTCCATGTTTCCAAAGAAATATTGGAGAGAATGTATATTTAGAATGTTTAGCCTATGTGTATGTGTGTGTGTATGTGTGTGTGTGAGTGAGTGAGTGAGTGAGAGAGAGAGAGACAGAGAGAGAGAGAGAGAGAGAATCAGTCCTGAAAGTTTCAAGAATGGATTAACGAAAAATAGAGGAACGTTAAGATGGTTCTTTCAATGGTTCAGGGGTTCCTCACTAGAGCACAATGCACAGAACGTTCACATAAGCACGTGGAAGTGTCAGACAGGACATTCAATGGAGTTTTGTTAAATCAAGCATCACGTTTCGGTGGCTCAGATGGATAGAGTGTCTTTTTTCTTTTCTTTTTTTTTTTTTTTTTTGTTTGTGGTTTTAGGGCGCAAAACTTCTATGGTCATTAGCGCCCAAGATGGATAGAGTGTCTGCCCTGTAAGCGGGAAATTCCGGGTTCGAGTTCAGCTCGGGGCACACATTTTCAACTGTCCCCGATGATCTATATCAACGCCTGTCAGCAGCTAATGGTATTGAGTTAACTATAATTCCATTTGTTTGAATGTCGCTTATGTCATCAAAGCGTTACCGTCAATTGATTTCTATACCTCGTCGTTTTGTGGTAGGTTCGTACTAGTAACACAAAGATTCGACACCAATGAAGATTTTTTTCAGGAAAGAACTGTTCGTGATTTACATCTCAGTCACGTCCCGGCAGGCGTTCAAACCTCGTAGCTTTTCTTTCGTAGTCAAGGTGTGCGGTACAAAAATTGCACACACTTTCCTCTTTTTCAAAACCGTTTGAAGAAAGTCTTGAACACTTGATTGAGAGATGTAGCTCCACTGTGGTTTGTGAGACAACAACGTTGACGCACTACGGGCGAACGTCGACTACTTAAAGACAGCCGGCTCACAACTGATTGGTCGAATGTACGTCTGTTGTTTACAGCTGTTCCAGGAGCCAGCATAGCTAATGCGCTGACGCCACTTATAGTTCAGGAATAACAATCAGTCTCGGAACGTTTTGAATGGAAGGAATGAACATTATTCGCCCACAAATACAGTGCACCATTAAGGCAGAATCAGAGAGAGGAGTTAACTTCTTTGACCTCATCATCCACCACAAAACACAGGAAGCACACAGCCATAGTGCAATTATCAAAACCAAAACTTTCATCCGTAACACATATTCGAGATAAGTACTACGCAAAATGAACACGAACGAGCAAACACGACTACATAGAATAACACAATAATAAACATCACTGGAGAATGGCTATGATAAAAATACATTTCATGATGCAACCTAGAAAATGTAGATACAGACAACATAATATTATAAAAACACACTGACAGACACATAAGCAAACACGACAGAGAACAACGAAGTCACACAAAACAAGGGCAAAGTATACTACTAAAAAGACAGACATTTAACACAGCATACTGAACTAACAACACAGTTCTGAACAAGAGCCAACAACCTTCATAAACATAGTCAGTACGATGTCTACAAATTAATTTCCTCTTACTGACAACTTATACTGGGTAGCCAACATGTAGGAATTAAAGATGCTGATATGCATAACATCTGAGAGCATTACAAAGTAACAACTCCCACTCAACATTCGCTGACCATGTATAAGAATAAAATCACCAACTAACTCTCACAGAAACTGATTTAAAAACTCAAACTACCAATAGCTTGATCTCGTAACTAACTGTAGAAGCGAATTATCACAGAAAATTGGTAGCTCAGGAAAGAAATGTGCTCCAATAAGATACTCTTATCCACAATACAGAAACTACACAAATCAACTAACGAAACTAAAAACGAAACACATGAACCCACTTCCCCAAAATTCCTCCTCCCCTACTTCTACCAACCTCTTCCAAACATAGTACGAATGTGCATTACATCAAAGTCTCCCTTTTCTTCAGCCACTATCCCTATCACTCTGCCGCGCGGAGTGGCCGTGCGGTCTGCGGCGCCATTTCTCGGATTGCGCGCCCCTCCCGCCGGAGGTTTCGAGTCATCCCTTGGGCATGGGTGGGTGTGTTGTTCTTAGCATAACTTAGTTTCAGTAGTGTGTAATTCTAGGGACCGATGACTTCAGCAGTTTGGTTCCTTAGGAATTCACACACATTTGAACATTTCCTATCACTCTGCCTGTCCGTCTGTCAGCATCACTGTGTGTGCATCACATACGCAAACTCACTCACATACACACACACACACATGCACTCAGGCTAAACATAAAATAACCTTATGATATCACGCAATATCTTAATGAACTCAACGGACGGCTGAACATGATGTGGTCGCCTTAAAATATTAACAGTTGAAGAAACCTGGTGTTTCGTAATAAATTAAATAAGAAGCTTGTGTTGTGGAAGTTTTAAAGTGGCAGTGGTTAACAAAATACCTCCTTCAGAAAGTGTGATAAAACGGGAAAGAAAACAAGAAGAAAAAGTTATGAACATGCTACTAATAGAACATGTTTTAGCGATTTTCAAAGTGAAATGAAAGAATAACAGGGATGATTATTTTGCTCCTAGATGGCAAGCTGTGTAATACACGGTACATAGAACATTACCAGAACTACATAACTGATAGTTTTAGGTGAAATAAATGTAAGTACCTAACTATCTTACCTTCCAAAATAGTTTGCCAACACAATTTTCAAAAGAGCTAAAGTTATTACATATACCTTAACGGTGCAGTATGTGTCAACTGCTATTAGTTGTGTATATTAGTTGTGTATATGCACCAATGCAAATTGACGTCACTCATTCGTATTAGCAGATTTTTATATGAACCTTTAATAGATACTATCATGACACAACAACCATTCAGGAAGAATAACATAAAAAAAGCTCACTAAGGATAGCAAATATGCTGAAAAATGTATCGGTAACGCAATATAAACAAACTGTTTATTGCATAAAGCGGAAAGTCTTTCCAACTGTAGTCAAAGGATATTCGTTGTTTACACAGCTTTGCCTTTCACTATGTTTAGAGAGAAATACCAGTATCAGTTTAGGACTGACCTTTTTCTGATGTCTAGCTCGTTATTTTCTCAATTTATGAGCAGTCTATGAATCGCACAGGTAATATCTTTTTCGTTAATTTTATTCCGCTTTCAGTATGATGACAATATTTAGCCTGCAGTAGTTATTCATCAATAATTAAAAATTGATCTTTTTAACATATAAATGAACGTGTTACTTTAAAATAGCTAAAAAATATTTGCACCTTTAGGAAAAAAGAAGAGCTTTTTATTTTGTAAATGCAGAAGTAATTAATGCATTTTCATTTAAAGAAAAAGTTTGTAAACAAGTTTGTAGTGAGATACGAACAATTTTATAGTTTATCATAAAAAGATCATTGTACCTTCCTCATAGGTCTGCTGTCAGATTTTAAGATTATTGAAAAAGTAATTGTCTCATATTTAATTACTGCTTTATCATTCCTTATTAGAAGACCAATAATGCTTGTAGGGAATCGTACCACAAGCATTCTTGGTTCTGAGAAGAATTGTTCTTTATTCTCTTGGAACTCTGAGTAATAAAATCTTAAATTGTTAATATTTCCAGCTTCTCAGTAATTTCAATCAAAAGTGCCTGAATCTCTTTTACGCAGGAAATGGGCACCGCTTACCTTGTAAAAGCAACAGCAGACTGGTAACTGCTACGACTGGGAAGACATCTTCTACCTTGAGTCAACGCAAATGAAGACTGACACCTCAGAGAAAAGTCGAACTGTGGCTGTAGATCTTTTCTGCTATTTACAGCTGCGTATTTCATGATGGGCTTGCTGGCGCCGATGATGATGTGTCGTGGCCGCGTCACGCCTCCAAATGCAACAGCGCGTGTGGTGCAAGTCGAAGTGAACCGTATATGGTTCCGCATAGTCGGTGGGTCATGAGCTACGGAAATCAGAGTGGACACCATATCGAGTGAGAAGACGATGACTCCCAGCAGAGAAACCTGTGAGTCTGATGGCAACGCTAGTGTTGCGTACCAACTAAGAAGTACATAAAAATACAGCGAGATGCCGACACTACATAGGCACCATGTGTACAACCTACAAGACTCTAAGAATTCCGGCTCAACACGCCCCTGTTTATGAGAAAATCACTCCCGAGTTTTATGACGCTCTATCAGCTCGCAATTGACCAGAGCGATATATACATTGACGGAAAAAAATCACAACACTAAGAAAGAGTTATGCGACAACAACGAGTATTTCTACATCTGAATGATGGCCTCTTTACAGACTTCACAGCAGAGTGGCGATAATAGCGCCACAATGAATATGCAAATCAGGTTTGGTTTTCATATACACTGTTACGGTCGTGAGCGTTACTTGCCTTTGAGCCTGGACGTGGTGAGTTGATGTTGGTCAAGAAAGCGTTCAAGGCGACAAAGACACTATTATTAGCACCTCACTCAGTTTGAACGAGGTCGTGTAATAGGCTACGAGAAGCTGGAAGTTCCTTCTACTATACTGCAGGAAGTCTTGGCAGAAATGAAGCCTCTATGCATGAGTGCTCGCAGCGGTGATCACAAGGATGTAGGGTCGCAAGAAGACCGAGCTCTGGAGGACCACGTGGTACTACCGAGGAGGAAGACCGTCATGTTCGACGTATGGCCCTGCACATCGTACTGCATCTGTAGCAGCAATCTGAGCAGCAGTTGATGCCTCAGTGACACAATGAACTGTCAAAAATCGGTTACTGTAAGTACATTTTCGAAACAGATACCTTGTCGCGTGCATTCCACTGATCCCAGACCACCGCCAAAAGCGACTTCAGTATTCGGAAGCGAGAGCTTATTGGAGGCGGTCTGCTGTGATTTCTGGTGAAAGCTGGTCCTGCCTCGGTGGCAGTGACGGCCGTGCCTTGGTTGGGAGGAGGCCAGTTGAGGACCTGCAACCAACCTGTCTACGTGCTACACACACTGAACCTAAACCTAGAGTTATGGTCTTGGTTACGATTTCATATGACGGCAGGAACACTCTCATGGTTATCCTACGTACCCTGACTGCGTAAGTGTTCGCCAGTTTGGTGATTCGACATGTTGTGCTGCCATTCATGAGCAGCATTCCAAAGGGCTTTTTCCAACAGGATAAAGTTCGCCCACATACCGCTGTTTTATCCCATTATCTTCTACAGAGTGTCGACATGTTGTCTTGGCCTGCGTAATTACCAGATCCGTCTACAATCGAACACGTAAGGGACTTCATGGAGCGACAACTCCACCGTCATCCACAAACAGCATTAATCGTACCTGTATTATGCGACCAAGCGCATCGGACTTCATTCCACAAACTGACATCCGCACCCGTGCAACACAATGCATGCTCGTTTGCATGCTTCCATTCAATATTCTGCCGGCAACACCAGTTATTAATATACCGGCATTTCACATTTGGAATGGCTTATCTGTTACTTATATTTTCCTGTGATCTTGCGATTTTAATCACTTAAATATGCTACCTTAACGAATGTATTCCCGAAATTTCATTACTCTACATTATTATTTTGGGATGTTGCGGTTTTTCTCCGCCATGTCATTGAAAACTGAGAATGTTTCAGCATCATGTCTATGGGGTCTCCAAAGAGATATTCTCCTAGAAACCGATGTAAGGAACGTTTTAAATTACCCTTAACTCAAGCTCCTTACGCTGTGACCTACATTGACGTCATAGTAGTCTCAGGCACAACCCCACAGCAACTCCTACAGAATATGGAATCTGTTTTCAAAATTATGCTGACGAGAAATAGGAAATGCAACAACCATGTGTGTTTAAGTATCCATACAGTCGTTCGTCTTCTGTGTATCTGTGTATCTGATCCACACACAGATTAAACATGTTCTAGACGTATGGGTTAGTATTAATACTTTGCTGAAAGAACTGCGTTACGATACGTTTACCAGATATTGCGCGCCAAACACCAATCGTGAGATCGTACAACGGCTCTTTAAAATGTTGATGGGGATATTCTGATGGATTGTGGCTCGTGTTTTGTAAGTTCACTTGACCTGACATGCTGAACCAGGTCTGATACGAAGAGAGGAAAAACTGAGGGCCCGAAAGTCCTGATTCCACTTCACTCAGAAACTACCGGCAGATCTCAACATGCGGAAATTCGTCTGCATGCCTTAACTCATGCACAACAGTAAATATGTAAGGACTCACAGCATGTCCTTCATAAAAATGTTTCGACATATTTTTTCGTTAATTCCTGCTCGCACAGAAAAACATGGCTGAAATATCGTCGGTCTCGGCTCCTGGCTAGCCTTCAATCGGACAATGTTTTCTGCTTTTCTGTTTTTTCAGATGTATATTATTTTTATTCGCTACACAGCCCGATTCTCGTGATTTTTCTCTATTTTCTGTGCACCAGACTTTGCTCGAGGTAGTGCCACAACACTTTCAGTCTTAAGCTCTTGCGCAAAGCATTCCACAGACGTATTCTACGAATTCTGAATATCACGCACAACGAATGAGCATCACAGAAGACGCCGGATATGGCCACCATTGACATCGATTCAGTGCTTTACTCTATTTATCAAATTGTGAGACATGTGTAGCACCTGTTTTATCATGAGAACCATTATGTCTTGCATAACTAAACACGTCTTCCCCTTTCTCACTCACTCAAACATAATGACATAGCGAAATACCTAGGACAGAGAATGTGGGAGATGTGCATGCGCAGACCTTGAGAGTAACCGATTGGTGTATCGTAATCACACTTAGAAGCATTTTCTGTTATCGACAGGTCGCCTGTCAGGGCTCATTTCTGCGTCAATCTTATAAGTATTTTCAGAGCCATTCTTATTTTGCTTCCCTGCACATACTCAACGAATTCCCTTTCTCTGGAGTCATTGATGGAATCGACTTTACTCGTTTATCTGTATTTTGATTGTCTTCGATTTTGTCACTCCCAGCAGCCTAAATTTCAACGTCAGTGAGCACACCGTAGAGGTTCACAATTTATCATACTGTAGCAAATAATAAAATACCCCATTCTCTCTAAAATCACGAAGAGTCTAACAGTTATCCAGTCATTATTATGCCTTCCTGTAGTATGTTAGTCGGTTTTATGTAAAAAAGGCAGTGTCCCGAAAAACAGAAAATCGAAATAATTATCGAAACAACTGACGAAACATACGAATTACCGAGTGTCAGATGCACCTTAACTTCGAACTATAGACTTTTTGTGGACATTCTGTCACGATAATGTCTTCGTTTTATCGAGTTGGCCGAAAACACATAAATTATTAGGTTTACTGCTGTGGATAGACACATCGATCGTAGGATAAATTAGATTTAACCAGGCTTCAGTTAACCAGAATCGACTGTATATTATGTTTTGTTTGCCGCCATTTTTGGCCCAGGTGATTTATAAAAGCAATTTTTGTCTTAATAAAATTAATCGGTCAGTTTCATGCAAGGAAAATATGTCTTTCATCCCAATAAATTACGACTTACCTCAAAATACAGTACATTAAATTAATTTTCCTGTAGTAGAATCTACCATTATCTTAAGAAAACACGTCCTGTAATTTCTTGTATTGAATCACCAGCTTCTCTCTTCCCTCTAATTACTGCTAAATTTACAAATTTGGAATAAATTCAAAATTTCTACTCCCAATGAGTCGCATAATTTGCTGGTTCCATGAACATCTTGCTATCTGAACATTTACATCAGCCGTTGCCCTGATCAGTACAACCTTTTTTGTGCTTTCCACATAATCTTCTCTCGAGCCTATTCGGTTCACTTCCTTAGGTTATAAAATTAGTAACGTATGATGTGATGCGTTAACTCAACTTACCTATTTGCTGTGTCTTTAGATATATGCCTGTCGTGAGATTGTACTTCGCTGAAACTGTATTATCATTCAGGTACTGAACTCACCCATCACCTACACAGATATTATGTGGCTCTCCTATTAGCTCTCCCTTGACGCATATTCCAGCGCTCAATTACCCCAGAGCATTCTCACAGCTAAATGCTTCCCCGGTGTATATTCCCAATGCCTGCCGCTATCTCATTAACTTCTGTCTTCATAAATTATCTAACTTCATTAAATATAGACACTACTTCTGTTCTAAAGCTATATACCGCCTAAATTGCTTTCTCCGTAACCTATAAAACATTATCGTCGATAGAACTTCTTATCGCATAAAACGTTGCCGCACCTGCAATCCGGATAAGTTACTACTGGAAAAATTGTATACCATACTCACACACCCCTTTCCTGAAATACGGAGAGTAACTTGTAAGGGTTTTTCTCTGTAACTTACCAAAAAAAGTGAAGGTAGTGCTTATTTAAATAAGCGCAGATAAGGAACGTTACTCGTTCTGTGGAGTCATGAGCATAGTTTATTTATTTAGTTGTTTTCGAGAGAGTTACAGCAACGAGTTATATTTTTCAAAACAAAACATTATTTTTTCTGTTATTTAGCTCATGTATTTATACGAACTGTCCGGAAATAAATTGAAATATATTTTAGTTAAGGAGGCAGACGCTTTCAATGCTCCAAGGATGGCAACATGTTCTACATAATTGGCTGTGTTCAGATGTATGTTCATTTAAGTGAACTGTTCAAGCGAGCGCCCATTTTGCTGAATGTACAACTCAGTCCTCTTATTACTATTTCTTGGAATTACTAATGATTCTCATTCTCTCACGAAGTGGTGAGAGGATAGTGCTTAGAATCTAAAGTTATAGTGTGGCTGCATGCCACTCGAAGTTCATTTTAAATCATTGAATTCTTCCTTGTTCTCACTACAGTCTTGGAAATAAGGTGTGCAGTTCGTTTATAAACCTAATTTTGGAGACCGTTTGTACTATCTGTTGTAAGGGCTAAATCCCGTGTAAATTCAGCAAAGCATTGCGTTTATTGTTGTCACTATTCCTTTCAGCACTTGTATTTTATCTATTCTTAATTACTAATGATCCTGATTTTCTCGCGGACTGGTGAGCTGAGTAGAGTTTTAAATTTGAGAATATTATGTAACTGGATGCCACTCGAAGTTCAGCTTATATCATTGAAATTTTTCTTGGTTCTCATTACAGTCTTGGAATTAAGGTGTGAAGCGATTTTATAAACTAAATTTTAGTGACTGCTTACACTGTCTGTCTTAAAGTTCAAGGCCAGTTATAATTTCTTAAAATGTTGACTCTTAGTACCTATACAAACTTTTAATGATTAATACTAATGGTTGAATACAACTATTTATTAAGTACCAATATATCCAAACCGACTTGGTTGTTTGTTAAATAAATGTCGTATAGAAAAGCTCAGCGGTTTATCAGTCAAGGATCATTGTATCCAACTCAAATAATCTCTTTACTAATATAGAACGTAAAAGAATAAAAAATATGATTTTCAGCATTTTAAGGATGGACTCACTGCTGTGGAAGATTTGTAAGAATTTTGGTTTCTAAAATATCGGATTAATTTTAGGGTGTAGGAACATTCGGCCTATTTAGGAGAGAAGATAGGTAGATATGGTGGAAGATTTTGGCTTAAAAGAATAGGTACTTGCGGGTAGTGGGATAGGCTAAATGATGAATTCATTTATACTGTTCGCTGTCTTTTTTTGGGTAGCTTTATTTCCTTCCTGAGATCTCGGGCGTACGTTAGTAGCGAGGAGACGACACGGCAATCAGATGTTTGTTCAAAAATGGTTCAAATGGCTCTGAGCACTATGGGACTCAACATCTTAGACCATAAGTCCCCTAGAACTTAGAACTACTTAAACCTAACTAACCTAAGGACATCACATACACCCATGTCCGAGGCAGGATTCGAACCTGCGACAGTAGCAGTCCCGCGGTTCCGGACCGCAGCGCAAGAACCGCACGGCCACCGCGGCCGGCTCAGATGTTTGTAATTTTTTATAGTTGTGGTAGGTTGACCTCAAAACTCAAATACGTCACCCAAAGCACTCGGCGCACCTCACAAAACTTCACGAGGAAACTGACGTCAACGTTTTTCACGCTGCTTCAGTATTTTAAATTCTTATCGATACATGTGGCGTGGATGTGTGGTAGAGTGCTTCGATGTCTGGATGAAACAAATTTTGAACAAGGGTGCATGTTAGACGTGCATTTCCGGAAGCATAAACTTCATAAACATGTAAAAAGATCTTAAGTGCTCGACACTGGTAACCCAGGACGGCTGGTTCGAATCTCGTTTCGGCTAATGTTCATCTCGTGCTGTTGAAGTTCTTCTTATTTCCGTACTTGCTAAGAAAACTGGATGAGGAATTCCGTTTTTTGCAAGAAACATTTGGAGTTATACGAAGACAGTAACTTGTTCTCGAAAGAACAGTTACTGTTGATGACCGTGCAGCTTCTCCCTGGAATAAATGGTGACTAACTGACAACCTCAGCTGCCGACAGGTGTTGTTGATATACCTCGATGTGGACAGCTGAAAATGTGTGCCCCGACCGGGACTCGAACCCGGGATCTCCTGCTTACATGGCAGCGTGCAAGGGATAAGTCCATGCAGTCGCGCTATTCATCTGTGTCCTCGGTGGCTCAGATGAACTTGCCGGCACGGTAGCTCAGCGTGTTCGGTCAGAGGGCCAGCTGCCCTCTGTAATAAAAAAAACTGATTTAATGGATCAACAACGAACTAAAACGGGTGTCTTTCGACGTCCGCCTCGAGCAGATACAACGAACGGAAACGAACAAAATGAGATTAAAAAAAAAAAAAGATGAATAGAGCGTCTGCCATGTAAGCAGGAGATCCCGGGTTCGAGTCCCGGTCGGGGCACATATTTTGAGCTTTCCACATCGCGGTATATCAACAACACCTGTCGGCAGCTGAGGTTGTTAGTTAGTCACCATTTATTTGGAGTTTTGTTTTACCCAGACATGTTTCAGCACTTTTTGTGATATTCTCAATGGGTTACTTTATTTCCCTTCTTACATGAAGCTACTGAATATTTATGCTAGTAGTTGTGAGTCTCCTATACAATCTACAACCTGTCGTGGCTCTGATGTGGTTTCGGTCTTCTTCGTTAGTGCTGCGGTAACACGCTAATTTCTACCACTTTTGTCGGTTCACAGATATTTTCTGCAATTTTTTGAACTTGCGTAATGTTATCGCCGCCATTACGTTGTCGGTCCACAACGTAATAGTGGCGAAAACACTGTACAAGTTCAAAAACCGTAGAAAATGCCTGTGAAACGACAAAAGTGGTGGGAATCAGCGTATTACCACACCACAAACAAAGGAGACCAACACCACAACATCAAAGCCATGACAAGCTGTAGATTGTGTAGCAGACTCGTAGCTACCAACATAAACATTCAATAGCTTCATGTAAGAAAGGAAATAAAGCAATGACTGAGAATAGCACAAAAAGTGCTGAGACATGTCTGGGTAAAACAAAACTCTAAAGGTGTCTTGCTAATATATTTTTATTCACTTCGAGCAGATGTATCATTTAAACACAAAATTCGTGAAGCATGTGCTAGTTAACATACACTTAATCGTCATTTTTACGAAAAATCCGTGTCTTTTTGTTCACAACTACATACCACACAAAATATCAAGTTTTCATTGCAAATACGAATAGTGTCTTAACTGCCGATTTTTTTGTTAAAGAGTGTTCAGATTTTTAAAAAAAATTCATAATTAAATTAGTTTCCATCCTTACGTATCCTAAGCACCATGGAAGTGCTCGTAGAACAGGCACCATAGTTTAGAAAACATGCGTCTGCCAGGAATCGAACCCAGGTCACTAATGTGTCAGCGATCGTTGTACTATAGAGCCGTGAAAAGGTCAGCATTGTTGTAAAGTATTGAAGTCCCCCAAAATCTTTAAAGACAGTTCTTCGGAGAATTTTTGAGAGTTTCATTGGCCTGTTTTGGTGACTGATATATGAGTTCTGAACTCCACGTACAACGGGTATAAAAAATACAAAATTCCGATTTCCATGTTATCTTCCCGTAAGCGCCTATAATGGTTGTGATATCATGGTGATTCTGATGTATGTGACTAAGGCTGGCAGGGTGTGTGTTGTAGCCGGAGATGATCGTGGTGAAGGAATTGATGTTAGACATTTTAATACTGCTGGCACTAATAAATAGTTGGTGAATGTGCTGTTGAGAGACCTGATGGCGAATCTCGCGATCATGCATGTGAACAGCAAGAAATGGTGCTACTGGTGTTGATGGTGATGCTACTTCTCTATACGTGGATATAAAAATGTAAAAACTGAAGGAGTGGCAGAAGCAGCGGTATTATGAAGGTGGTTGAGAACAGGCGGGGAGTGCGAACATGAAGTGTGTATATAAATATGTGTATGTTGGACTGTATACAGGTGCATAATTATGGCTGTCATAGTGGTGGTGGGGAGGTCCTACGAAGCTTAAGCCAAAGACAAGTAGTAATATTAAAATTACTCACTAAAATAATATCAAGTCGCATTATTTTCCAGATTTTTGAGTAAACACATGAGAGGGTCAATCACAACGTAGCCCATCTGAGCTGTGCTCAAAGATACAACAGTGGCAACAAAATTACTCCAAGACGGGGCAACTACCTCAACTGCGCTTTATACCCCTCTCTCACCAATCGGAGTTCAGAATTAAAATGATATGTAAAAAGGCGCCTGTTACATATCGTTTCCAAGAAGACATGTGCATGTCTCTATTTAATCAGTGTAATATTATTAGTGTGATGCACAGAATGGTGTCAAGTTACATGATTTCTATGGATGTTTCAGACAAGTAGCCGGCCGTGGTGGTCTAGCGGTTCAGGCGCTCAGTCCGGAACCGCGCGACTACTACGGTCGCAGGTTCGAATCCTGCCTCGGGCATGGATATGTGTGGTGTACTTAGATTAGCTAGGTTTAAGTAGTTCTAAGTTCTAGGGGACTGATGACCTCAGATGTTTGAGAAGTGACCGTAATGTGTGGAAGAGAGTTCGATTTAAAGCACAGTGTGAAATTCCGAACTTTTAGTGACATTGTAAATAACAAAATTTTTCGTGGCGTGTTGCTTACTCGTGAAAGTGAACATTTTGTTACGTGACACTGATTATAGCAACATTTGAGCTGGATATCCTAAAGAGAAACAATCCGTTTGTACACTATCGAAGAATAATTCATAATTGCTATGAAGTGAGTGATTTTAGTGATGCTGAATTTTTTGATATGAGCTAAGGTAACCTAAATGAACAGAAGGCAAGAGAGGTACATGCTAAACTTAATATGTCGAAAATAAAGCAGGCTGAACAGAAAAGTGTAAAGGAGATGTTAGCAGCATTTATGCTCAGCATAAAAAGAATTAGCTACTGAGCTTAAACAGCAGTCTGGTACCGTGCTTAGAATCAATGAAGCAAATATAAATTTAGGTACAGAGCTCAAGTAGCAGTCTGGTACTATAAAAGATTTAGCTGGTGAGCTTAATCACTTCACAGTTGATATTGATACTAAGTTAAAAAACCAGGCTGCTGATCTAAATGAAATGTGACGAGAAGAATTGAAGGCTTTGATGAAAAGGTCGAAGTTAAAGTTTCTCAAGTTGGGGAAAGTTGTAAGAAATCCTCAGATGATGTAATAAAGGAATTAATAGGGGTTACACAAGGTATAGCTAACGAAAGCAAGCAAAAAGTATGTCAGATTCAAGAAAATGTTCAGAAAGTAGAGCATATAATAGCTATATGTCAAAGTGAGCAGCAATTTTAAATAGTAAAATCAATTAAGAAAGGGAAATTTTTTTAAAAGCCGTAAAGGTTGTGTCTGACCGTGTGGAATAAGTAGAGACTAGCGTGGATCATTTGACTAGTCAGCTGAGGGTGGTAGCAAATGAATTGCATGAACATAATAACAGACGAACTAAAGTATAACGTAATATACTAGTTTCTATTAACATTGTGGGTGATAATCTGATAACCGCCTAGTTTTCACTAGGTTACATTTCTAAGAGACGGTTCTTACGTTTTGATGCGGCTGCACATGTACATCCAAAGGAAATTTGGAATGATTTTGAAAGTGTGTTACCAAGACTGTGGACCGATAGGCAAAATATCGGATTTATTTCGTCAAAATTTATCGGGGAAGGTAGGACCTGGAATGTGAATACTACTGAACGATACGACACTTGGGAACAGTTTAAAGGTGCATTTTCACAGAATATTGCGGTAACCAAAAGCATATGGAACTGCAAAACAATTTCTGGACTGGGGAAAAGTTTAATCTAAGAAAGGAGAGTGTGAAAAGATTTGTTTTAAAGTGGGTTACTAATTTATCGTATCTCACTAATAAATTAGAGCCAGATCAGATTATAATGGGTTTAGATGGGAAGCTGCCTATGAACTGATGCAACAAAATGATGGCTGCTCCCAGGGACGTTATCAATGAATCTGTTAATTATCTGGAATGAGTAGAGAAACTAATGCCGGAGGAGGTGCATGCCTCCGAATAATGCAGAACCTAGACAGAATATAAATGTAAACAGAGTGGGTGTGTCTCAAGGTAATGGAAAAGATACAAGCGCTAGGGCCCGGCGCCATGTTACGGCAGATAGGCAAACTAACTCCGAGTGCGGACATGCTTATACATCACGATCTCTACTAGCATATAACGAGAGTGATGTCCAAAACAGACAACCGAGGGATATGTGAGCGGGAGACAGCGCAGAATCGCTGAGTATGGGAAACTAGACCCGTCCTTGAAGTTGTTGGCTTTTGCAGGACGGGAAATGGTAGTTTAAAATCGCTAGCAGCTCATTTTATGATGTGTAATGAAGGAGTGACTGAATTAGGAAGTAATTACTTGGGCAGTACGAATGAGGGTAATAACCTCAAAATAAATGTAATTAAAGGTGGATTAGGTGACCTTTTGAATAGGAACAGAGGAAGTGAACACTTAGTGGGGAAAGCAACTAATGAAGGAATAAAGTGCTGATTGTAGAAGAGCGTGTTGATATGATGAAATGTGATTAACAGGTTTCGGAATGTTGACGGAAATCTTACTGGATGTGGCTAATTGAAATAAACTGAGTTGTTCGATAAAGTGGAGTTTTACTGGGAACATTGAGTAGTTATCCTAACACAACTAAAACCAAGTGTAAGAGAGAAAGACTGAAAGAAAGTGATATGAAGAACTTTGTAAAATAATTTCATGATTCTTGGTGTAATTTCTTTCTGAATTAGGTCAAATAATTTTATTGTGAGGTATTTTAGAGGCATTCTGGCCTAAGTGCGCTGCAAGACATGTGACAGTGTTATAAACTGTGATGAATAACTGTTATAAGCAGTGGTAGCTATGTCATGTTATGTTGTAAATATTCTCGAAGAATGATTTGTACTAGAGCATGTAAGTCAATTCTGAAACAGCTTGATTCTACTTATTGTAAATATTTCTGTTAGCTAAGTAAATAAACAAAGCACTTTCATCAGCTACCACAGTTTGCTGAAGTTTTGAAATATTACAATTTAAGTACTAAAGGTTTCTAATAAATTTAATTGAGTGCCACAATAAGAAACTATTTAAAATTTCTGTTAATTCAGTTTAATGGCAAATTGAAATTAAGTAACATTCGTAATAAATATTCCTTTCATGAAGGTGTAACTGTTACTTGTAGGCTTAGACGAAACTATGTTTTCAGGATCTATGGGCTTCTACCGGTAGCCTGGACTGTAGCTGAAGGTCAACTGTTATGAACGCAATATACGTGGGTGACCTAAAACATGAGAAACGAGTGTAAAAAATTTCTGACGCTAACGAAGTGCCAAAATTAATGTAGGAGAGAGTTTAAGATACAGAGACACTGTCGAAAGCGAGGAAGGAAACTTTCATAAATATAATAAAATTCTAAGGAAATAGTAGTGTCATTGTTGTGTGAAAAAACTAATTTTGTATGAAAAATCTAATTTATGTATTTGGGAGCAATATAATTTGGCCAAACCATAGAATACGTTAGTTTTAGAACTAACAAATCTGAAATAAGGGAAATACAATATATCATATTTTGGTTTTGAAACTGGCCCAGAGTTGAAGTTTAATTATTCAAAATTTTTATTTTCAAGAAAAAAGTCTTCGTAATTAAAGGGAATGTGAGACGTAGCGCCTCTACGTCGTGCGTATTGAGACTGAAGATGTGTGAGCAGGCTTGCAGTATGACTGACGCGCAGGAGAGGTGGCGTCAGATGCCGTTGTATATTACGTTTCTATGCGATACGCTAGTGGTCACTGCCTGACGGGTACTGTTTGAAATGAAGTCAAAATATTGTCAATTTTTATTTCCAGTTCTGTCCAACTTTCTAATTGTTTATTAATTACTGCCATAGCTGTGCTTGGTTATGAGAGTGAATGAATGTGTGAGTGAAATACTGTTTTATGTAAAGTTTTTATACGATACATTGAAGTAACTGGTCACTTGAGAAGAATTCGAGAATGACGTGTGTTATTCAGTCGTACCGCGGAATTTGTCGTAAACTATTTCGTCAGTGTATGGTACTGAGGAAACGAAATTATGATTTCGCTCAAGTAGTTTCGTTAAGAGGGAGTTAATGTTATACTTTTGGGTTTTCAAAATTTATTTATGTTAATTTACTGTTGTGATTCAGTGACAAATTTTGATTAGTTCTGTATATATGTGTGGAACTGAACGGGCTTGATGCTGCTTTCCTGTTGGCTGTAGAGTTTCTCTGCCAACAAGAAATTATCACATTCACGCGTTTTCTGGGGAACTAGAAGCTTCTTTGGTGCAGAGAGATGAGTAGGGTCGAGGCTTGGATCTCATAGTGACCACACCTATTGAAATGTGTTCCGTTGAAAGTTATTAATACTGAGATATTTAGGGACCAGGATGTTTGAGAAGTGACCGTAAAGTGTGGAAGAGAGTTAGATTTAAAGCACATTGTGAAAATCCGAACTTTTAGTGACATTGTAAATAACAAAATTACTCGAGGCGTGTTGCTTACTCGCGGACGTGAACATTTTGTTACGTGACACTGATTTTAGCAGCATTTGAGCGAACTACTGTAAAGAGAAACAATCCATTTGTACACTTTCGGTGAAGAATAATTCATAATTACCATAAAGTGGCTACAGTAATGAATGATGTGTGCATGTGGACTTTACAGACTTTTTATTGTTTAGAGTAACGATTGTTAGTGTGGTGTATGCAAGCTTACCGTAATACAGTGAAATTCTTTCATGTAGATATTCCTTCCACCGACAAAACAGTTTTAGTGCGACTTTTGGTTACGATGTGTACAACCACTTTTTTCTGTAGCTTTTCTCTGGCTGAGAACTGCATGTCAGTAACTTCAAAGAGGCGTGTGTGTAGGAAGAAATTCGCCACCAGGTGAGTCGACTTGGTACACTTTGCAACTTACAGCATCACCGTAGTGGTGAGTTGAAGTTATTCAAGATAACCTTTAAGATGACAAATACACCACTATCACCACCTCACTGAGTTTGTACGAGTTCGTATAAGAGGGCTATGAGAAGATGTATGTTCCTTGTTGATTGATGGCAACAGTTATCACGGAATGTACAGTCACAAGAAAACTGGTCTGTGGTGGTCCACGTGTTACTACCGAGGGGGAAGGCCGTCGGGATTGGCGTGCGGCTCTGGTGTGAGCTGGTGCGCTGCTGGTGCCAGTCTACATAGATTGTCGTCCCGATCGTTATGAGTCGATTTTCAATTCCTGTTTGTCTTCTTCGCATCTTTGGCGGATGGTTGTTTAACTGCGGCGCGCTCGCTCTGCAGGGGCTTGCGTGCAGGTATCAGCTGTGTGAGCTACAGTGACGTGTGGCGCTGGCGAGTGACCGAGTCGGTACGAGGAAGGAGCATGGGCAGCTGCTGCGGCGTGTTTCGCCGTTTGAATGCAGATCCGCTGCCGATGGTGACTGGGATTTCCTGGAGATTTGATGGACAGATTTCCTTCGCGTCTGTTACATGTTTCTCAAAGCGAACGAACTGGAGTCGTCGAATTGTTTCTTGGTGGGTTCTGTTCACGTTAATTGAATATCCGAGTGCACTGAAAACAATCTTGGTTGTTTCAGTTATTTGTCACTGTACTTAGTCGGGGACCCTGACATATTGATGGTATTTAAGGGAGTGCTAGTTACGCACAACAAATAGACATGAAGCCGTGCTTAGTGCGTAGCTAGAGGTCATGCCGAATAGTACGTAAGTCTGTGCCTGACGTTCAAGAGCGGGCCGAAATAACTTTCCTGTTTCCTGTTCCTATGTTATTATTTTACTTCTTTGTTCCAGATAATTGGATAATCGAATTTTAAGTGCCGTTACTGGGCAAGTGCTCATCTAGGTTAGTCAGCCTTGTGTTCATTGGTGTGGTGTATAATTAAAGGTTTACTTATAACCAGCTGGGCAGATATGTTTGTCTACGTGATGCGCCAGAATTTTGCCTGCCGCTAATGTGTTTATGTTTCAGGTAATTGGCAGTGGTCGACGCGAGCAAACTCCGATATCGGTATTACGGTGGAAAAGGGAAATTTAAGAACCTGCATCGGGGTCTGTGGTTATGTTTTCAATGTCCTGCAATTCGATCTTTCTGTATCTGAACCTCGTACCTGTGAGCAATACTAAAGAGAAACTTAGTCGAGTGCATTATTCTGGTAATACTTTAATTTGTTACAATTGATTAAAATCAGTCAATGGAAGCAGTTTTAGAATTTGATATGGAAGCCAGTTCCTATGTAAGTCATGAATAATTCAGTAATGTAAGTTAAATTCTATTAATAGGGTCTTATGAACATTGTTTTGATTGGTGAAAATTGCTTGCGTACATTTTGAAAGATCTGTGTCTGTGTTTGTAATAAAGATGTGTATGGAAACCACAAACTGGTTATGTGTTTAATTTCGATGTGGCAAAGGGAATGATGCAACATGGTGTACTGCACCTTCAACACTAATCTGTGCATCATTTTACACCACAGAGACACTCTGAACTGTTACAGTGGTATCACGAATCGAACCACCCCATGGGTGTTAAAGTTATAATGGAATTTCGAGTTTTCGTCAGACCCTGATAGCGGTCATGTGGGATTCAGCGGGCCCAATGCAGCCTGCCCACTGAGCTACCACTCCAGCAGCTCTGTGCCACAAGCGCTATCTGCCGCCGCAATATAGAATGGCAGATGGCAGCCCGACAGCCCAGTCACACTTGGAGCCTCTTCGGCACGTGACGCTACGAAGTTGCCGCCTAATCGCGGCACAGACACCATCACTCTTACTTAGTTTAGAGAGCCTCATCCTTGTTCACATTGAGAGCTGGATTCTATTTCTAGCTAAATTATTTATAATGAATCGTAGTACACATGGGGAAATACAAATTAAGTCAATCTTCGGTTTACTGTGTCAATTCGTTAGTTATTCATTTCTGCTCCATTCCAGCTTTCGTATGACGACAGTTGCCACACCTCTCTGTAGCCGTCCTCTCGTTACTATTCTACAAAGTTGTACATAGCATACCTAGCGACGAGTCATCAGGCCTCTGTGTGCTCTTTTTCAATTCTTCTACCTTACTTCTTCCTGATCCGTTGACTTTTTGTATGGGGTTCTTTCGGCTGCTTGTCTTTTGTGTACCCAGTGTTTGATTTGCTTGTGCTCATTATGTACTAGGTTCTGTAATTGCTGCTTTTGGACCCACCTTTTTTCATCTCTGTGCTATTTTTGCTTCTTTGGCTTTGTATCTGTGATGCTTAGTACACTATGGCTACCATGCCGCAATTACCTGCTGCGCCGCTTGCAGTTGATCTAACATATTTTATTCAGTTTCAGATTCAAAAACTGGCTCAACTGTTTGAAGAGATGAATCGCTTCACAATGAGTTCACAGAAGACGCCAGACTCAACGTCAGCAGCTTTGCCTATCGCGGGAAAGTGCTCTTCCATCTGAGAGCTCGAGTCCTGGGGTCCCGAGTTCGAGTCTCGGTCAGGCACACAGTTTTAATTTGCCAGGAAGTTTCACGTACAGGTTAATGAGATATATTCGTATTTCTTGCCCACGGAGGGACTGACTATTCAAAAGCTATGTACCAAACTCTTTCCCACATCCCACCCTGAGCTAGTACAAAATGAGAATCTATTGCAGGCCCTTACGAAGTATTATGATGACAGGGTTCAAGTGGCGGCTGCCCATTACAAACTCTGTAGGATCCGCAAACAACAAAGATAGACATACCGTCAGTGGGTGACTGAATTGCAGGGCCTTACTAGACAGTGTAGATAAAAATGTGAATGTGCAAATATTACAGTCACACAATGATTCTTGATGCCATCACACACAATGTAACTGATTCACGAATTGTGGAACAGATTCTTAGATACCTGGACTCGTCCCGGTAACACGTTCTGCAGTTTCTAGACTATCAAGAGTCCTGCGAAACGGCTGGAGAGAGCTTTGAAGTTGCGTCTGTTTGTTCTCCAGGTAGCCGCTACAAGCAGGCCTCACAGCTAGCTTGTAAAGAGCAGCCCAGCCAGCCACAGCCATAACGCACACCTGAACACGTTTCACGGTCGGCACAAGGTGTGAAGTCGTGCTCCCACTCTTATATGGCACATTATCGCCGGCCGATCTTGCCCCTCGCGTGAAGCGACTTGGTTTTTTTTTTTTGTTTTTTTTTTTTTTTTTTATTGTGGCCCACAGGGACATGGTCAGTCTATGTGTTTACCGAAACGTAAAACACACTGTTCTACTACTCCTTCACGCAAATATAAGTCACAAACAGTGTGCAGTGTGTTTTCAAATCCCCACATTGTCGTTAGTACCAAACTACAGTGTAATAGCCGTTCATAAATGCCCCGAACGTACCTGCAGTGTTACATGAGGACAACAGACTTTTTGTGTCTCTTACTGTTGCTGGACTATCAGTCCGTTGGCAACGTCACACTGGAGCTTGAGTGACTTTGCTCAACCGTAACACTTACAAATTACTTGGAAAACCTAAGTTTTGCACATCGCGACATTTGCTAACGGCGTGAAATGGCACAGACATTCATGTGTTATGCACTTGTAGCCTTCCTCCAACTTTCTGAAATTTGACGCAGAAGGTGACATTCATGTCTAAACTCTTTCAATTTGTTGGGGTTAAACGTTCAGGACAATGTCCTTTCTCTTTCTTCCTTTGACTTTGGGACAGGTTTGCTAAGTTAAGTGCTGAATTTCAGGATTCTTTCTGTGGGTTTAGGCAAAGCCAATTATTTTCTTGCCCATTTCACAGTGAAGGACAATGCACAGCCGCGTTCTGTTAGAACTCGTACCGTTCCTCATTCTCTTTGAGAACAGGTAGCTCAGGAACTTAATGCTTCGCAACAAAGTGGGGTCTTTGCACCCATTACTGCCTATCAGTGGTAGTCCCTGCATTTTATCCTAAAGAAGCCGTTGGGCAGAGTCCGGTTCTGCGCCAACCTAAAAAAACCTGTGAAGTCTCAAACATCATTGGTAGTTATCACTTGCCACACCTGGAAGAAGTGATGAATAACTTGGGTGCCAGTCGTTACTTTTCCAATATTGATTTGCATGACGCTTACTTCCAGGTACTTCTGGATGAGCAGCCGCAACAAGTCTCTGTCATCAATGCCCATCTAGGTCTCTTCAGATTTTTGGGGGTTGCCAGCCATATTTCCGCGCTTTCTGGAGGCGCTGAATTCTAAAGTTCCCTTCTGCTCGAATTATTTAGATGACTTTTCATCCCAGTTCGTACTCCTGAAGAACCCATTATCAATCTCCACACTCCGTTTGAAGTGTTTTCTGCAGCTGGCCTCAAATGTAACAGACACAAATGTGTGTTTTGAAAAGATCGACTATGAGTACTTACGACAAGTCATTAATAGCCAAGGTTTTCATCCATTTCAATCACATTTGATTGCTGTCTGTGACATTCCACCACCATGCAAAGCGCGATTTATAGTCTGTGTTAGGGAAGTCACGTATTACATCCAGATTAATCCTAATGTCTCTCAGATAGCGGCTCCCCTGCATCACTTATGCAGGAAGTGTGTTCCTTTCGTTTGGTCGCTGGAGTGCCAGTCTGCTTTGCTTAATCATCGTTGTCTTGTTTATTCTGATACAGCCAAACCTGTGGTCTAGGCTTTGGATGCTTCCTCTTGCAGCAACGCTGCAGTTTTGTCACATAAATGTGGTTCTGTTAACAGGCCGATTGCCTTTGCTTCGAAGTTGTTGAATAAAGCTCATTGTAATTATTAGGAAATTGAAAGAAGCCTCTCGTAATTGTCTATGGTGTCACTAAGTTTCACCAGTATCTTTCTGGCCGAAATTTCTAATTGGCGATGTACCATAAATCTGTACAATCTTTCTTTAGCCCTTTTCAGTCAGTTCTAGCTCGCACGGCGCAGGAGGTATAATGGTTGGTTCTTCTTTTGTCAAAATATCCAGACGAGTCTGTATAGCGGCCCACTTCTAAACTTACCACCACAGATTTTCTTTCTCGTCTCATTGGTTGCCCAGAATCAACATTTGATGAGTCCTCTGCTTCTTGTTGTTACAATGATGCACAAGACACAGGTGCTTAGCGTAACTTTCCACTTAAACACCGGAAAATTGCTCAGGCTACAGTAGCGGGTCCTGATTTGCAGATTCTATTGTAGTACATCCGCATTGGTTGGCCGCATTCAGCTAAACAGATTTATAGCTCTGTGGTTTGCCGACATTTTGCCTGGCGGCATGCCCTTGCAGTTTCACCTAAGTGTCAGTTTGCTTCGCACCTATAATTAAGAGTCACTTGGGGGCATCGTTTGCACCAGGCAGTTGGGACGAAGTATTTGCATTGAAGGAGTCTGCATGTGCAAATTGAACCGTTGACTTCTCAGTGCCGACTGTATGTTGAACATCGGTCAGCTCTCCCTCAGTAGTTCTTCCCTTGGCCGAAGCCTCAAGTACCTTGGCATCGTTTGCTCTCGAATTTCGCGCGAACTTACTGGAAACCTTCAGAAAAATTTCCGTTCGAGGTTCCTATGCACTCTGCTACGGCTCGTTCTACAATCTAGGCCTTGTCGTCCATCTTTTGCCTCTAGGGTTTGCCGGAAGTGATTGTGACTGGCTACGGACCTCAGTTCGTTGCTGCCAAGTTTGAACAGTTTCGTACTGCCTGCAGCATCAACCAGATCACGAGTGCACCGTTCCACCCGCAATCCAATGGCGAAGCTAAACGCCTTGATCGAACATTTAAGCAACAGTTGGATAAACTTTATTCCTCCCATTCAGTGGCGTTGCTACATGGACAGCGATAGCACAGCTTGCTTCAGTTGCTGCACCTGCCCACTACGCCTGTACAGGAAATGTATTGTACCAACGATCCGATCTCTTACAGATTGCAGGGACCAAGAGGATTGCTGGGACGCCACCAGCATCAAATTCGTCCATACACATTGAGTGATCTTGCCGCAGGCTTTATGCTTTCAGATTCCATGCCTGCCTGGATGCAGCAGCTCTCACTGCATCCAATTCCAGAGGGTCCCGTAGCGTTGGCGCCAGTCGCAGAGTCGATGAAAGTCGATGCCCTTCCACGATCGTCACCATTTCGACAGTCACTATCGTCTGGGGATGATTCTCTCTTCCCGAGGCTGTCCCACATGCTGCCTTGGGTCCCTCTGCAGTCGTTGAGATGCCTTTGTCTCCGTTTGCTACTCCAAATCTGGGTGTGGTTGGGCGTTATTTGCCCAGTTTTCGGCTATTCGCAGGTGGTTCAAATGGCTCTGAGCACTATGGGACTTAACTTCTGAGGTCATCAGTCCTCTAGAACTTAGAACTACTTAAACCTAACTAACCTTAGGACATCACACACATCCATGCCCAAGGCAGGATTCGAACCTGCGACCGTAGCGGTCGCGCGATTCCAGACTGTAGCGCCTAGAACCGCTCGGCCACTCCGGTCGGCATATTCGCACATGGGCTAAGGGCATGTATGGGGGCCTAGGTAAGAGCTCGGCACCAGCCTCAGTTCCGCCTTCTGTTTTCTCGTTGCCACTTCAATCCAGCCCTCACCCCGTTGTAGCTCGATCATCTACAGTACACGACGACAGGTTGGAGGTTTGGATGGAGAACTGAGGTATCACATACTGATATCACTCCACAAGCGTCATAAAGGTGGCATTGGAATTGCTAGTTTCAATCAGACGCCGACAGCGGACGTGCAGGATATGGTAGACCCTATGGAGCACGCCCATTGCGCCATTCCCAGAGCAGCTCTGAACCATGAGCACTCTTAGCGACCGCAAAATAGGATGACCGGCGGCAGCCACACAGCCCACTTTTGGAACGTCTTCGCTACCCGGTGCTGCAAACAGGCCATCTAGTCATGGCTCTGACACCATCATTCATCCTTAGATCCTTAACTCTCATCCTTGCTGTCAGCGAGAGCTGGACTCTATTTCTTGCTGCATTATTTGTAATGAGTTTTCATACAATTGCAGAAATACAGATTAAGCAAATTTTCTGTTTACTGTGTTAACTTATTCGCTAGTTTCTTTCTGCTCATGCTCTTTCTTCGTACGACGAGAGTGGCCATTCCACTCTGTAGCCTACCTCTCCTGACCGTTGTGTATGAGGTCGTTACAAAACGGTTACTTCAAGTAAAGCTCCGATCCAGATGCCCTGTAGCGTTCGTTCCTCTGACCCCAAACCACGGCCATTTGCGACTTCAGGTGTGTCAAGTGAGAGCTGATTGGAGGGAAGGGTGGAGGTCTGTTGTGTTTTATGATGTAAGCTAGTTCTGCCTCTGCGCCAGTGATGACCATGTACTGATTAGAAGGAGGCCAATTGAGGACCTGAAATCAACCTGTCTGCGTGCTAGACACACAGGACCTACAGCGGGAGTTATGGCCTCGGGTGCGATTTCTTATGGCAGGACCCTAACTGCAAATTTGTACGTCCGTCTGGTGATTTGACCTGTTGTGCTGCCATTTACGAACAGCATTCCAGGTGCTGTTTATCAACAGGATAACGCTCGCCCACATACCGCTGTTGTAATTTAATATTTTCTACAAAGTTTCGACCAGATATATCTCCAGTCGAACGTATATGGAGTATCATCGGACGACAGTTCCAGCCTCATCCACAACAAGCATTAACCGTCCTGTGCTGACGAACATGTAACCACTTTTCACGTTTGCAATGGTTTACATCGCGCTTGCATTAACCCATGATCTAGCAACGCTAATAACTTAAATATGTTACCTAGACAAACGTATTCCCGAAATTTCCTTCCCCTACATTAATTATTTTGGGTGTTACGATTTTTTTCCCTTCAGTGTACAAAAAATTATAAAAGTCGTTGCCATGAATCTTAGATTCATGGAAATCTGAAGAGAATGAAAGGCGATGGAATGTGGCGTGCGCAGAGCACTCGTTTCATTGATAATTTTAGCTTTACCGAGATACTTTTAGTGACATTTGCGTTGCGCGTTACTGCTGGCAGGCCGTTGATTTCATATCTTTCATCAGTTGCTCATCTTTATTCCTTTCATATTTTATTCCCCACACATTCAGTTTTTAGAAATTTTTTTAAATGTTTGCAAAGACTGGTCGTGAGTGCTTATCTCGACCGGGATACTTTTCAACTTACAGCGGCACCTTTCCTCTAATAGTTTGTCGACATACGCTATAAAGGATATTCACTGTTTTGACTGTCATATACATTGTAAAAGTCTCAATAGGTCTACGAGCACATTATCTTACTGCTACAACAGTATAACACAGAGTGACAGGCTTCAAGAACAAAGGGAAACAAAAGAAGTTCCGTGTTTGCTTATATTTGGTATAAAAGGGCAGAGGTTTGTGGAACCTCTTCTCCTGATTGCGGGACAATGGTTTGCGACGTTGTTACCTTGATTGCCATACGTGTTAAGTCGTTAAAGTTCTCTTAGAAGCTTCTTTCAAATGCCACAGAAAAAGGTATTTCGTTTAGTTAGAAAAATATAAAGCCGATATCGTAATTCTGCGAGTATAAGCAACACATATTACTTTCTAACTTCAGGATCTACATCATGTTGTCCGCTGTAGCTTGATGGGTGAGATAACAGTGATATTTCATACAACTCAGTTTACGCATGCTAAAGATGCGTAGGTCTTGATATATATAGTTCAAAGATACACAAAGTAATACAAAGGAGCCTATGAATACCAACTTGCTTGGCAATGACTCTGTTTAAAGATGGTTTCAGACTTCAGCAATACTTCAGGCACAAGCTGTATGCTTCAACAAGGCAATCTGCAATTCACAAGGGCAAAAATCAAGTAATTACTCCAAACAAACCTCACACTCCCTAACGTGTAGAATACATTTCAATAAAAGCAGCAACTTCACCTCAGTTTCATTGACTGAGTTATTAATAATGATACACTATAACTGTTGAAACAGAACTCTGGAGTGAACAACACACTTAAAATTTGTAAATCACATAAGAATACATACCTTTATAGAAAATGGAAAGTAAAACACAGATGTATTAATCTTGCACGTTAAAAAACAGGGCAGTAGATTTAGATCAAGATATGAAAATATGTTCATGTCGCTTAGAAAATACCGTCATAACAGTCATCTTCACGGTACCAATGTGAGGAACCGCATACACATAGCCACCAAAATTATTCGAATGATATATACTTCTATCCTCGTAGGTGAAGGGAAGTCATAAATATGGCTTCCACTACACACCCAGAAAGAGGCAAGAGCCTACCTGCTGTACAAATGGATAGTCAGAAGTATGCAAACTGGTTACAAACAAGGAAATAACGTTCCAAAAAAGTATATATTCCATAGACATACATACAAACTACTAATGTCATCTGCAAAATACGTCAAATCCCTGATATAGAAACTGTATGAAGTATTTATCGCAAAATTATTTTGAATAAAAAACGAATATCGTAACATCTTAGAAATTTGGTAACTGAAAAGGCCCAGATTCCTGTAAATGTTAGTAGGGTAGAGTGTTTTACTAAGAGAGTAGTGCAGTTAGGAACGCATAATGTTTTTTGATCAGTACTTTAATCTAGTGACTAATTTTAGAATCACAAAGAAGTGCGCACTTGAGGAAAGAATGAGCGCTCGAGACCATCATAAGCAATTTCAGCCTTTTCTATATTTTTTGTTATTGTTAGACATACGGCTGTATCTTGTACAGCATTTGCAAATATTGTAGTTTCTACACATGTAAGTGCCATATACTTTATTAAAGCTATTAGGAATATATTGTTAATTCTTCAGTTACTGAATTTTATAGTGAGTAAAATGGTCCATATTTGTAGACCTAGTAATATAACATGTGGACAGTTAACCCATCTCCTTCTATCGTGCACCTCGAAAGACAAGGAACTCATTTACCACGGTGCATGTAATACTTGCAAATGAATCGAGTCTTAACACTTCCACGAGCCCTGAAAATGGAAAATTGTGTTAGTTTCTGATAGGTCCTATGTAAAATGTATTTAACTTGTAACTAGTTTCTTACAATACTTCTGCTTAGCTTGATTTGACTTGTTGATTATTCACATATATTAGAGTAATAAAGTAACAAACAGGTGATTGAATACAGTGTTGGTGAGATTTTCACGGATGCAACGCTTTTGAATTTAAATCAATTTAAACAGAATTTTATTCCTAGGTGCAACACCATATTAACCTTGGAATACTTTTTCACATTTGGAGAAACATTCATTTTAAGGAGTAATTTTTCTAATTTCGGAAATAGACAACAGCATATAAAAACTAAATTGCATCATTTAAAAATCAAATAAAAAATATATTACACCTCTTTGACAACGGCGAAGTCTGAAAACTGTACCAAAATACGTTACTCTCCCCATCTAGCTTTCTCCCCATCGTAAGAGAGAGGGAGAGAGAGAGAGAGAGAGAGTACTGTAGAAAGTTTGGTTCATCTTGCTCGTAGACGACGTTAACAGCAGCGCCTTAATAGCGATATATCTTTACAGCAATTTATATTCTACCTTCATATCAACAAGCCTTTGTAGCAATTTCCAACTCACTTTCTAGTCGCCAGTTTAAATAATAATGTCTACTCTTCGTTTACAGAAACAGTCTTTGTAGCAAACTCATTTAAGGAAACTTGCCTTACATCAATTTACGTCCTGTTTTAATATCAACCACAGTTTGTAATAACCTACCTTTGCACCCTTTTGAAGATTTTAATACAACAGTATACCACATAAAAGCAAGCTTGGTATTTACACACACGAAATTTTGCAGTAATTACGATATTAGTACATTTTTAACTGTCACGCAATATTCTCATTTTGATCACCTGTCAAGCTGATTTTATACTGCTCGGCGTATAAACGTTGTAAGATTCTTGTTCATTTGCAATTTGATTTTTACTCACTTTTCTTTGCTCACTTTCCTTTTCTTGAATCGCAACATTATCTTAGCAACTGTTACCGTATTTCTGCTACAGTCAGCTTCAATTAGTTGAAATAAGATCATTCTGCAATCTGTTTGTATGAACACTGAGGAAATTCCCATGTTTGGATGGTAGTTTGGGCCATCAGCCAAAGAGAGCCCGTAGAAATTTTTGACTCACTAAGTGCTCTAGTTTAAAATTACCATTCATGTGCTGACTTTCATTGAGTTCAGTTCTGTTTTGATTTGGGGGAGGAAGGCTGCCTTTGATTTGTGTTGGTCTGAGCTGGCTCTGAGTTTCTACAGCGATGAAGATATAAGCTGAGATCTTTTCAGTTACTGCCCGTGGTGTTATTTTACGTGCATATACTTTGTAGATTATTTCGGAAGTGTATGCTAATATTCTGCTCAGTTAATATGCGATTACAACTACTTGAGACTCACGAAAGTATCCTCCCACGTGACGAAATAAAAACTCATAGGTTTCCACTTTATGTTAAATGTACGAACGAAGATTATTTTTCCAATCTGTCTTGTTGTAGATTCTAGTTTTTCATCATCTCCGGAAATGCCAATAAGTTATTGTCTTGCTGGATGTAGTGTATTGCACAGTTATGTTTCCGTTAGTCTTCCTGAGAAATTTGTCTTGTATTTACCTCTTGAGAATCCATGTAGGGTTTTTAACTAACTTATTGTTTAAGGACAAGACACATAGATATTCATAACTATTTATTTCAGTTGCTTGACTCCGTCCTAGTCATTTGGTCTATTACGTTCACTAAAAATAGCTACATGCTAGCACACAATCGTATTGTGTACTCTTGTTAAGGTTGAGTGCGGTGTGTAAATTTTCTAAGATGGCCCAAGCAGTTAACCCTTTGGTAGTTGATGGGTTACATATCTACCACTAAAGTAATACGCTGTTTTGAGCAAAGGGATATGTATATCTCATATCTGTCTAATGCTAGCATGTAGTGAGGTGCTTTCGGAACCTGGAGAAGATTTTACGGACCACATAATTTATATCAGGAAGGCTCTGAAGGAACAAATGGTGCGGCGTTTGTTTATAGGTGGCACAGAGCGTCTGTCTCACGAAAATTGGCTCAAATCACCATATACTCCATTCTAAGAGTGACTGCCGTAACTAACTGTGTTTTCTTGTACCTCATAGATATTGTCTTGAAATATGAGTACACACGTAAGCATTTCTACCGGTTTGTATATAATTTGTATGTAGCGTTAAGTATATGCCCCAGAAAACTTCAAATAATGTAGAAAATATTGGTGTATATTTCGTGTTTTTCATTGTCAAGAGAATAAATCTGTTTTGGCACTGATTTGTTACACTTTTATCGATGACTGCCCACCTATTAAAATCATTTTAGAACTAAAAATTTAAATCTGAAAAGCCTAAATCCACATGACGACATAGATCTAGCAAGGTTAGTAGGACTCATGTGTCCCACTTCTCCGATTTCCAAAATGGGTCAGCTTAAAATATGTATTATTTATCACAAAGGAAACTGTTTTTGAGATTTTATTTCTCAAATATGTGAAGAACGTATTTTAACCTTGAAAAGTTTAACTGAACTAATTATCTTCTGGAGTCTCAAACCATTACCAATAATACAATTTCTATATATGAAAGTATGTTTGACTTCGAGAAAGATCTTATTGACGATTTCCGTTTTCTAGACGTCTGCAGAGTAATCTGGCATATTTCTTCGATGTACTGCGGAATACATGAAAGCTAGGGACTTTCTAATTTTGAAGTGGTTTTCTTGCGTAAATGGCTGAGGAAAGTATTGGTTTAACAATTTTTCAAATTCATCTGCACTGCTCGGAACTGTAAGCCGAAAGCAAATTCACTGTTCAACTTCTTCAGAGCTTCTTGATTGATAATTACTTATTAATTAATATTTGAACAATAACTGCGCAAAATTCTGATTAGTTGCTTTTATATTATGTAAGTATGTTTGGCTATTATTATTGTGTTATATACTCAATTAAAAAATTATTATAATAAAAAAGACGCAGGGTCCAGCACGAAGCAGTGATCCGAATGTGCGGAAATCGGTAGATGTAATGTGATGTACATGTACAGACAAACAAATGATTACGTTTTTATAAAAATTTGATTGAGGAAGTCAATAACACATTGGTCCACCTCTGATCCTGGTGCAAGCAGTTATCCGGCTTGGCACATGTTGACATTGATCTTAGATGTTCTCCTGAGAGATATCGTGCCAAGTTCCGTTCAATTGGAGCATTATATCATAAAGATCCCTAGTTGGTTTGAGGGCCCTGCCCATAATCCTCCATACGTTCTCAATTGTGGAAAGAATCGAAGACCTTGCTCGCCAAGACAGTATTTGACAAGCACGAAGACAAACAGTAGAAACTATCACCGTGAGAGGGCGGGGAATTCTTGCTAAAATTTAAAGCCAGGATGACTTGCCATGAAGGGCAACAAAACGGGACTTGGAATATAGACGACGCACCTCTGTGCTGCAAGGGGCCCGCGGGACCTGTTATGAAGAGAAATGCATCGCAGACCATCTTGGTTTTCGAGCCGTTTGGTGGGCGACAGACTTGTTGGTATTCCACCGGCGTCCGAGGTGTCTCCAGGCACATCTTTGCAGGTTACTGCAGCTGTGTTCGACGGGGACATCATCAATTCAGTCAACAAGATTTTAGGCCAACGACATGTCTGGAGACGCTCTGGACAGCGGTAGGATACCAACATGACAATCGCCCGCCATTCGGTCCGACAGCCACGAGTGATGATTTGAGGTGCCACTTCTTTTCATAGCAGAAACTATGTGGTTCACAGGACAGCGGTACGCAGACGATAGTCTACGCCCAGCTTTGTAGCCCTTCATGGCAAGCCATCCTGGGCTTACATTTCAGCACGATAATGCACGCCCGCACAGGGCAAGTGTTTCTACTCCTTGTCTTCGTGGTTGCCAAACCATGTCTTGCCGAGCAAGGTCTCCGGATCTCTTACCAATTGAGAACGTTTGGAAAATTATGGGCAGGGTTCTCCAACCAACGGCGATTTTGACGATATAATGTGCCACTTGGACGGAATATGCAGGAATGACACGATATCCCTCAGGAGGACATCCAACAACTCCTTTAATCAACGTCAAGCCGGATAACTGCTTGCATCACGATCAGAGGTGGAGCAATGCGTTAAGGACTTCTTCAATCTGAGAAGCTCTTTCTCTTGAAAAAAACTTTCAGTTTTTCCTAAGACGTAATCATTCTTTTGTCTGTACATGTACATCACATTACAGCTACTAATTTCCGCACATTCGGATAATTCCTTCGTAGTACAGCGAGCGTCTTTATTATTATTATTATTATTATTATTTTCCCGTATAGTGTATAACACATTAGTCATAGCTATACACACATACATACATAATCTAAGCTCAACTAATGTGAATTTTGCGTAGTTACTGTTCAAATATTAAATAATAAGTAATTTTATTCAAGACGCTGTGAAAAAGTTTACAAGTGCATTTGCTTTCATCTTACAGTTCCAAGCAGCGCAGGTGTGGAATCCTCATATACGTAACATCGACTCTGAATTTGAAACATTGTTACATTACTACTTTCTTCAATCATTAACACCAGATCACAACTTCAGAATATAATTTGCACCTAATATTGTAATTAGGGAGTCCCTAACTTTCATGTATTCCACAGCATATCTCTCAAATATGCCAGATTACTCTGCAGTAAATTTAGAAACCTGCGATCGTCAATAAAAGCAGACACAACCTATGTTTCTCGAGGTCCTATATAATTTAATGTGTAGAAATACAAGGTGTACAACTTTGCTTCCGCTGTTTGCCGATAGGTAGCGACAACGGTAAGCAGCGGTCGAAAGAAACAGATCGCAGACGTGAGGCAGTTAGCTTGGACCTCGGTCACCATAACATCATTCAAACATTAGTCGATTTGTGTCTGCATCATAAAGTTGTTCTTGGTTAAAAATGTCAGTTTAGGAGCCAAATTCTAATCATTTGTGGATGGTGTTACTGTTTTGTTTCAGTATGAAGTAAACAGCGGCTGAGTCTCATCGAATGCTCTCAAGCACGTATGGTAAGGACGCTATTATGGAAAGAATGTGTCGTGAGTGATTTCAGCGCTTCAAGAACCGTTGATTTTAGCGTCGTAGACCGGCATAGTGGTGGAAGAGAGAATGTTTTTGAAGATACAGAATTGGAGACGTTGCTGAGTGAAGACTCGCGTCAAACTCAAGAAGAATTGGCACGATTAATGGGAGTGATACAAAAAGCCATTAAAAAACGTCTCAAGGCTACGGGCGTGATTCGGAAAGAATCCCGTGTGAGATGAAACCAAGAGACGTTGAACGGCGTTTGTGTGTTTGTGAACAGTTGCTTCAGAGCCAAAATACAGAAGGGATTTCTGCATCGCATTGTCACCGAGGACGAAAAATGGGTTCATTACGATAACCTTAAACGCAAGAAATCATCGGGAAATCCCGGCCATGCTTCCACGCCGACGGCCAAACCGAATATTCACGGCTCCAAGATCATGCTTTGCATTTGGTGGGACCAGATCGACGTCGTGTATTATGAGGTGTTAAACCAAGTGAAACAATCACAGGCGCTCGTTATCGAACGCAATTAATGCGTTTGAGCAGAGCATTAAAAGACAAACGGCCGCAATACAGCGAGAGGTACGATAAAGTGATTTGGCAGCACGACAACGCTCGAACCCACGTTGCAAAAGAGGTCCCAACGTACTTGGAAACGTTAAAATGGTAAGATCTATCCCACCCGACGTATTCTCTAGACATTTCTCCCTCTGACTATAACCTGTTTCGATCAAAGGTGCATTGGCTGGCTGACCAACACTTCCGATCTCATGAAGAAGTCACAAATTGGATCGATTCGTGGATCGCTTCAAAAGATGAACAATTTTTTCGACGTGGGATTCGTACACTGCCCGAAAGATGGGAGAAAGTAGTGGCCAGCGATGGAAAATACTTTGAATGATACATGTGTAATCAATTTCTTTCATTAAAGCCTCAAATGTTGGGGAAAAAACTGCGGAAGCAAAGTTGTACACCTTGTAAGATTTATTGGTAGTATACAGGCATTTCCGCAAAATATAGCACAATGATCTGTAGACGTAAAAAAATCTTTAAAGTTATTTTGTCGATATGATTCGTGAACAGGTATACTACGGCAAATAAAATAGACGTCATAATATTCCCAGCTGAGATTCAGGGTAAGAATAACGTAGATCTTTCCCAGCACATTCTTTCCTGTTTCGTAGGACACTTCTTATAAATGATGAAGTTATTCCACATTCTACCATACGAGTGAGACGATACACTGATTATGGTAGTGTTATTATCAGGACACAAAGTTTTCCACATGTAAAATAAGAGTGTTTTGGGGACCGGATGAAGAGAGAAAGGAATAAATGAAGTAGATGCTGGGATCGGATATTGGCACCTAGCTTAGTAACAACAAGAACCAGTGGTGGGCGCAAGTCTTTCAGAGGTATCCCGCCCTCCCCTTCCCCTACCCCGCCCACTGGACTATGGTAGCGGGAATCTGCAATTCCACTCTAATCATCCTCATCATCTTTAAACATCCTTCGTTTTCTACAATTTATTAACAATCCTATTTATCACCTTCCGTTTCCGCTGATTAATGTAGACTTTTTCTTTTAAACTCATCATTATTCCTTTGATTATTATTGTTGAATACAATATTTGCTAGGAATAAGGGAATCAACTACGTTAATATGTAAAGAACGGTAAAATGTATAAACTGTTTTAATGTACTACGCAAAAGTCTCTAAATCTTGAAGAAATGGAAACGAAAAATGCAGCGATTTGCTGGGGTGCGTTATACTTACTACTGTCTTTATGAAGAAACATAGAGATGTGTCCAATCAGGTGACGTACAACATTCTCCTCAGAGTAAAGGAATGAGTAGAAATCGACGGTGCAGATTTTGAGAAACTAGTTTCCTGTTAGTTACAATTAATGCGTGTGTCATAAATTGCGGATTGCGCAAAATATTTTCTATCTTGTGATCTCTTGAGGATAGATTTTCATTTTTGCAGTTTTTTTATCATAAATAAATAGATAAATGATGTAAAATAAACGGAGCCCATTTTATAATAAAAATAAATACTTATAACCAATATTAATGAAATAGTTCTTAATATATCTCTTCTCATTTTTACTTATAATTACCTTTTCTGTAGTAGTACTTTCTCCACTCCTCTGCAGCTGAGTTTGTGTTACGTCAATAGTGATCTGTTGTTTCAAATTCAGTGTGCTTTTGGAAGGTTTTCTGTTCGGTAACTCATCTATTAACTCCTTCAGCAAACAGTGAAGACACCAAGTGGAAAAACGCTATCGCTTGCTGAAACCATGCGTAGAAACCCAACATTCCTAATGAGACTTTTAGCCTAGTATTAACCTACTGTAAACAAGATAAAATTACTTTGTGTAGATACGATGTGTCATGGCGATCTATACTAAACATTTGTAACACTAATAACATCAATCTGAATCTGTTAAGATCTGACAGATTTAAAGTCTCGAAAATAATATGTTTCCACTTGAACAAATTACAAATGGAAGAAGAAAAGTATAAATTGTTAGTTAAATGAAAGGCTGAAAACAAACTGCCATGTGGAAATGATTATGTGCGCAAGAGGCCAATAAGCAAGTAAGCCCCAGTTAGTTTGCAAATCTACTCACTCCTTAGGAATTTTAGTAATCTCGTAATGCACAGTTTATAAAAGGATGTAGAAGTGGTACAGGTATAGCAGACATGGAAAAGTCGTGCTGCAAAAAGACAAATTCCGTAAACATATACAGCCACACGGAGAAAGTGTCAATTTAGTTTTAGTTTCAAGTGGAATTTTCCACTAAACTCTCTGCTACATAAAGTATTGTGAGAAAGGTGCGAAGTGTCTTTACCAAAATGTTGATTTTTTTCGTTTTATTTTAGTCACTGTATCTATTCCGAAACTGCATTCAGCTGACCACAGGATAGTGAAAAAAATTTAAGCGTCAGTACAACGTACGTTGTTTTGAAGTGTAGATAACCACTTCAGTCACTGCTTGTGCTCTCTATGTAAAAAGAGATTTCTTGGTTTTATGGTAGTATTTAACAAGATGACAAAACACAACATCTCAGTACCGATCTGTTGAAGATACGATGAAAGTATATCTGTTGTTTATATTTACGATGAAGTGTTATCTTTCGAGCAATAATTCATACTTGTTTAAGGACATACAGGAGTTGAATAAAGACGCCTGTGGGAACTGGAGTTACTGGAATGTCATTCGTAAGCGAAATTCAAGACGTTAGTTGTAATTGAGCAACACAAAACTGGAATACCACGACAGTTTACATTTCATATTTTATTGGTTCCAAATTGGATCAGTTACACTGCTGGCCAGCGAGAATGCAACATCCTGAAGGAAGCGTGCAAATCACGCGAAATTTGCAGCGTGCGTTTACGGCGACAAGACTTGCACTTGATTTGCATTTCGGTGCAGGTGCACATCATTGGCGCCAGTAACGCCATCTGCAAGCTCCATGTAAAGGGGGAAGAGACGGCCGTGTGGAGGTACTGGTATTGCTCTTTCGTGCGGTTTGTTTTGCGTAAATAACTTCAGTATGCCTTTTGGAGCACGTTTCGGAGATCGACCGAGGCAGACTAGTTGTCTATAGGGATCTCGGATTATTCTACAGGGCAACTGTGATTTGGATATGTAATCGCTGGATGCAGGAGGAAACGACGGACCGACGTGACCGATTGCACCCACCTCGTTTCACCATGAATGGCATATTGTGCGCATGGCAGTGATGGATCGCTCTCCCACATAACGAACCATATCACAACATATTCGGTTTGTTTCCGAGCAAGAAGTGTCCGCGCGTACCATTCGACGTCGTCTGCAGCAGCTTGGACTCCCCGCAGAGCGTCCATTGTTGCGTTTACCACTGAGTCAACGTCACAGGCGTTTGCGCCGGTAATGGTGCGATGAACTACGAACGTCGTAGATTTTACCGACGGTTTCCGATTTTGCCTGCACCACCAACATGTTCGGGTTAGAGTCTGGAGACATCGTCGTGAGAGACTGTTAAACTGTTGCCTTATGTGTCTTTATACTGCTCATGAACCCGTTACTACGGCTACGAGTGGTATTAGATTCCACTCCTGTACCACCCTAGTACGCATTGCTTGTACGTTAACCAGCCAGTTTTATGTCTCAGAAGTGGTGGAGTCTATTGTTCTCCCACACGGTCGGAGCTTGCAGACTGCCACATCGCAACAGGGTAATGCACGATCGCATGTAGCAAGGAATGTTCAAGGCTTGTTCGTCACCCATCGGATTACATTGCTGCTTTGGCCTCCCTGTTCTCCCTATCTCTGCCTACCGAAAATGTCTGATCGATGACTGCTGAACATCTGACCCTGGATACACCACCCGCTACTACACGACATCAACTTCTGCAATATGTGGAAGCACCATTGAGTGCAATACCCCAGCAACGTATCCGGAGCCTCTTTCATTCAATACCGAGGCGTATATAGCGGCCATACCAGCAGTTGCGGCAACATTCAGTACTGATTCCATTGTCTTCCTCACTTCACATTGGGATGTGTTTTTTATCATGTCATATTTGTGCGACGTTTTATCTCCAAAATTAACATGGCTGTGATATCCCTGTCCTTATTGATGTTGAATTTCGGATGATCAGCAGTGTACTTGGAAATAAATCAAAGTTTAGTCCCCTCAGTGTAGAAGTCATTAAAAAAGTACAGGTAATTTTCCTGAGTGTAATATGTGTTCTTCATTTTATCGAGCAGCTAGGAAATCTTTGGCGTTAACATTTTAGGCAATGATAGGCTAAGTAAGTTAGGTAATTGACTGTTCTTATTGGAATAAGTTACAGCTACGTGTGTTCACAGCACTGTTTGAAAACCTTGTGTATCTTTGACAGTTTAATAGAACAATAACGTTTTACTCACAGTAGATTATCAATTTTTGTTCTCTAAACACCAGTTTGTAAGCAGATTTTCCGAGGTAAAACTAATCTTCAGAATTAAATGGCTTACGTTTTTGTAATTACAGTTGGGTCCCAATTGTTCTGCACCATTCTGGAATCAGTGATACAAGTCTTTCCGTTGTATCTCATTCGATTTTCTGTAACACATATATAAGATTTTAAAGCCACACACTCTTATATATAGTTAGTTTGTTGCTTCAGTCAGAAGCTTTCTGTATATAGTGTATACTGGTGCGTAAAATTTAAGGGCTAAGTAAGTTTGGCTTGATGTGTCACTGTCACGTAACGTGACTCGATGAAATTTGGACAGTATATAGAAACAAATGCTATAGTGTGGTAAGAAGGTAAGTGAAAGAAATACGCAATGAGAAGAATAGAAATGACACTTTTATTTGAAGACGATAATTACACTGAAGTCACCGCGCGTTTCGTCACAGGGTTATTTGGTAAGCGTGATAGCGTTACGGAGATGTTTAGAAACTTCATGTGGCAGACTCAGCAAGCGAGGGACTCTGCATCGCGGTGTAGCTTGCTGTCCGGGTTTCGAGAGGGTGCGTTCCTGGATGAGGTATCGAATATATTGCTTCCCCCTACTTATACCTCCAGAGGAGATCACGAATGTAAAATTAGAGAGATTCGAGGGCGCCCGGAGGCTTTCCGGCAGTCATTCTTCCTGCGAACCATACACGACCGGAACAGGAAAGGGAGGTAATGACAGTGGCACGTAAAGTACCCTCCGCCACACACCGTTGGGTGGCTTGCGGAGTATAAATGTAGATGTAGATATATGGCTGTCCCTTGGACAATGCATAAGGTGGGCCATAGTTCTTAATAGGATATGTGATCACCACGGTCGGCAATGTGTGCCTTGTAGCGTGTTCCCATTGTTGGTAAGAAGTTCTTGTGGTACGGCGTTTAATTCCTCCACCAGTGCGACAGACAAATGCTGTGTGGTCGTTGGTGAATGTGGACATGCTGATAAAGGTCCCCGGAATCATCCTGATTATGTTCGATATGATTTAAGTCAGAGGAACCGGCACGTCAATCCGTTCGTCGAGTATCCTCTCGTTCCAAGAGCTTCTCCACCTGCGCTGATCGACGCTGTCACGCATTGTTATCAATTAGAATGAAGTCAGGACCGAATGCATCTCTGAGCAGACGCACATAGGAAATTACAGGATCACAATAATGTTGACTGTTAAGTGTACCTAGTTCAAAGATTTGTAGGTCAGTACATCCATGCTATGTCCACTTTCGGAGCTGAGTGGTAAGCATGGTTGACTGCACGGGCTCAAATCCCTTGGTGGGAAGACTGAACGGGGTGCGCTCAGCCTCGTGAGACTAGCAGAGGGGCTACTCGTGCGAGTAATAGCGTTTCTAGGTCAAGAAAGCCGGCAACCAGCGGAAAAGCGGTCTAGATTTTCGAACATGATCATTTTACTCAGCTAGGTGTTAAGGTTTGGCGAACCATTATGTCGCACGGGCGTACCGACCTCCAAATTCTTGAGATTAGTAAACTCACCGATCAAATGTTACTGTGACAGTTTACTGCTTCCGCCTGTTCGTTTTTTCAGGGATGTCTTAGGCCCTAACTTCATTTTATCATTCTTAAGAATGACAAATCGTGACCTCATTGAACAGGATAGGTGGACGAGCTCTTCGAACGAGAGAACATTCGACGAATGGTCTGACCTGCCCGTTCACCAGACTTCAATGCCATCTAGAACGTGCGGGACGAGTTGGGGAGCTGAATTGCAGTGTGGCCATATGTACTAACAACCATCCAGAAGCTTTGAAAAGAGCTGCTGGAATAATGGAACGCGTTAGCGCAGGAACAACATTGTGGCCAGCATGGGAGCACGTTGTACAGCGCGCACTGCCGTCCGTTGTGATCACAGGCCCTATTATGAACAGTGACCCATATTTTGAACGTCAAGGAGACTATCTCGCCGTAAGTTAAATTTAACAACTTTGTTTATGATAGTCACATTGCTTATTTCTTTCAATTACTCGCTGTACTATACCGCTGCAGTTCGTTCTACATAAGGTTATAGTTTCATCGAGCTACGTTACTTGGGAGTGACACGTTATGCTGAAGTTCTTTTCGTCCTTAAGTTCTGCACACTAGTGTATCACTTGGAAACAGAACGAATGTGGCCGGGCGACAGTTTCGCACTTTGCGAAAATTTGTTACTGGGGTTGGTAGGGATATGAGGGCGGTATTTGGTTGTGGTCCCGGAGGCTGGCAAGTTTGTAAGGAAAACCGCGCACCACCGGGCCACCGGGAGATGCGGCCGGGCCCGGTCCCTGCGCCATGAGAAATTCATACCAGCCACTTCCACTCCAGCTGCCCACCGAACGCTACCTTTTCATTCCCACACCGCAGTCCAACATGCGAGGCCGTGCCCCAAGGCATCCACGGGTTTATGTATATAAAAAAACTGCATTTGAGGAAATAAACACACACAGGTATTTGTACCATCTCCATTTAAATATGGATTAACACCCAGAGTCCGAGTCCATCTCACGGAGTTTAACAGAAGACATATCATATGCCAAGAGAAGCCTAGTCCATTCTCACTCCCTACTGTCCAGTTTGCCTTTATTTTAATTTATGCAGTCGTATTTGTCTTGGGTTTCTGTTGTGGTCGAATTCTTTTTAACGAAAATGTTTTCACCATGTTCAGTACCAATTATTACAGTCTCCACACTTGCTGTTTCGGTTCATAAGTCATTTTTAAGCTGCTAAGCTGCAACTAATAGTGAATACTAGACAATCTGTAGGCAATAAGTGTGTATGTTACACAGTACTTCCAAGAAATAATCTGTATTGCAAATTGGCAAAAATTCTGAAATGTCGATAACACAGAAATTGTCAACATTAGTAAAATATTTAAAAATCATGTCAGCTTATAATGTCTACGTCAGCATTCTACACATCGGTATAAAGTATCAAGGTACTCAGTCTCGTTGATCCTTCGTATGATTTTTTCTGAAAAGCACTTTCTCTGAATTTCAACAGTAATCCACTTCGTGTGTTGACAACGTGCATATTGTAACGTGAGTCACTCGATTTCAGTGAGCATCTCCAAGGGAACAAAATTCGGACGAGGAATCACATCTATGACATCCCCTTAGCACCTAAATTCATGTTATGTAGTATGAGCCCAAAACTGATGTCCGGATAAACGATTCTTAAGAACCAGTTGAAGGAAGACTTACATTTCCTCTGGTTTCTTCACATCAATCTTAGTCTGACGCTTATCACTCTGGGAAATAGTTTTATTTGTGTGTCTTATACTAAACAAGTTTGGTAGTGTACCTCTAGATAGTTTACATTTGTAACGGTTTCTTGTGATTGATCGCTGCACAGGTAATCAAACCACACAATCCAAGCATCTGATTTCTTTCCATTTCTTCCAAGCTTTCACAGCAGTTACCCTCTTTTTCCATACATTCAGTGAAACACACGTCCACTAACTAAACCAGATCTGCATCGTACGTTTAAGAGCTATTTTCTGAAAGCTGTCAACGCTTTTGCTACATTTTCCCCTTAAATTTGCACCAGTCTTTCCATAATTATGGTGGGGAAAAAGTAGAAGAAGATTGAATAAACCGTCATGACGTACATAAAATTGGTGGAAAAATCGAACATGGCAAAAATATCAAACGTCTGGTAGCTTAAGACAAGAGGAAAAGAGATCACCGTGTACTCGATTCAACCCGAAGGGTCTTACTATATGTTTTTATACCAGCAACCGTTATTTTTAAGAATTTTTGCTACTTTCGGACGTTTTCGCTGTATTCGTGTTCTGGAGGATTTTCATAGTGCTTCACATCGCATTGGCACTCACATTATTGCAACCTTTTGGATGTGAGTCCGGGAAATGATCATTTTCTGATTTTCGTTACATTTTATATATCCGTTATTTTCAAAATTTTCAAATTTTGCGCAATTGTTTCATTATTTTTACCGCTGTGTGCAGGTTTAAACAACGATATTTTTGACAGGTTTTCGTTAATACACCACATTTTGCACGATTTTTAGATAACTAATTTTATGCACTATACATTACGTAATTTTAAATACTAGGCCTATTACCACACTTTTTGGTCGGGAGCAGTAGTAATGCCCTAAAATATGTAAATTGTCACTGCACTGCTTCGTGACAATTTTAGCCTCTGTTTTTCTCAGTATTGACTGTTCTGCCAATAGCTGCCACATGCGATTTAGGATATTGCATTACTCACACATCTCCGGTGTATGCCCCCGCAGAAAAAATTTTCTCAGATTTTCTGCCAGTTTCATACTCTCCAGGTTTGACACGAGGGTCTCACCAGTATTTATGTCATCCTCCCCTTTACCGCCAACAATTTTAATAAAAACAGAGTGGCTATTACACATTCACATCCAAGTAACGCACAATACCGCGATACGATTACGATAATCCAGAACGCCTGAAACAGAGATAGGTGTCCGGCTCTCCAGAATGCCCGAAACAGAGTGACTAGCACAGCCGGAGTACTTCGTCTCCCAGGCGCGCCAAAGCGACCCGAAGTTGTCCGAAGCACTTCGGTTGCAATATCGTTGCTCTTATGTTTCTCGAAACTAGAGAAATTTAATAAACAAATACGATAGACTCGTAGTGTAACTATGAGAGATAGGCATACTAAAAACTGGGTTAAATACAATGAAAAGTATGTAAATAATTCATAAGAGAAGTTGGGCGTTTTGGCACCGGGCACCCGAATGTGTCGGTCAATCAGAAGCAAGTTCAATACAACTGGCGGACTCTCTCACGGGACTGGTACATACTGTACCATCTGTCGCTTGTACCTCACTCCACTTTTGTACCATATGCTACATCACGTGTATCACGCTAAATCAATGCGACTTGTAGCAAAATAAAATTCTGGCTGACACAGCCAGGAATATCACAGGAGTTATAATTCAGTCGTTAAGGTAATTTAAAGGGAAGTGTCCATCAAATAAACGGACTAGTCTATCCCTGTAAGATGTCGAGTGTTAATATATTGAAACGATTTTTATTCATGCACTGAATGCTTTCAAGGTGTAGTGTATCCGAGTAAACGAATACAAGTAGTATACACCACCAGTACAAATGATGACATACTCAGACGGTCTCAGTTACTATTATACACTCCTGGAAATGGAAAAAAGAACACATTGACACCGGTGTGTTAGACCCACCATACTTGCTCCGGACACTGCGAGAGGGCTGTACAAGCAATGATCACACGCACGGCACAGCGGACACACCAGGAACCGCGGTGTTGGCCGTCGAATGGCGCTAGCTGCGCAGCATTTGTGCACCGCCGCCGTCAGTGTCAGCCAGTTTGCCGTGGCATACGGAGCTCCATCGCAGTCTTTAACACTGGTAGCATGCCGCGACAGCGTGGACGTGAACCGTATGTGCAGTTGACGGACTTTGAGCGAGGGCGTATAGTGGGCATGCGGGAGGCCGGATGGACGTACCGCCGAATTGCTCAACACGTGGGGCGTGAGGTCTCCACAGTACATCGATGTTGTCGCCAGTGGTCGGCGGAAGGTGCACGTGCCCGTCGACCTGGGACCGGACCGCAGCGACACGCGGATGCACGCCAAGACCGTAGGATCCTACGCAGTGCCGTAGGGGACCGCACCGCCACTTCCCAGCAAATTAGGGACACTGTTGCTCTTGGGGTATCGGCGAGGACCATTCGCAACCATCTCCATGAAGCTGGGCTACGGTCCCGCACACCGTTAGGCCGTCTTCCGCTCACGCCCCAACATCGTGCAGCCCGCCTCCAGTGGTGTCGCGACAGGCGTGAATGGAGGGACGAATGGAGACGTGTCGTCTTCAGCGATGAGAGTCGCTTCTGCCTTGGTGCCAATGATGGTCGTATGCGTGTTTGGCGCCGTGCAGGTGAGCGCCACGATCAGGACTGCATACGACCGAGGCACACAGGGCCAACACCCGGCATCATGGTGTGGGGAGCGATCTCCTACACTGGCCGTACACCACTGGTGATCGTCGAGGGGACACTGAATAGTGCACGGTACATCCAAACCGTCATCGAACCCATCGTTCTACCATTCCTAGACCGGCAAGGGAACCTGCTGTTCCAACAGGACAATGCACGTCCGCATGTATCTCGTGCCACCCAACGTGCTCTAGAAGGTGTAAGTCAACTACCCTGGCCAGCAAGATCTCCGGATCTGTCCACCCATTGAGCATGTTTGGGACTGGATGAAGCGTCGTCTCACGCGGTCTGCACGTCCAGCACGAACGCTGGTCCAACTGAGGCGCCAGGTGGAAATGGCATGGCAAGCCGTTCCACAGGACTACATCCAGCATCTCTACGATCGTCTCCATGGGAGAATAGCAGCCTGCATTGCTGCGAAAGGTGGATATACACTGTACTAGTGCCGACATTGTGCATGCTCTGTTGCCTGTGTCTATGTGCCTGTGGTTCTGTCAGTGTGATCATGTGATGTATCTGACCCCAGGAATGTGTCAATAAAGTTTCCCCTTCCTGGGACAATGAATTCACGGTGTTCTTATTTCAATTTCCAGGAGTGTACTTTGTATTTTCAGTAAGATTTCTCACTTTACGAGTACTTTAAATGCCCACTCTTTTAGTCATTGGATAACGAGACATACAGTATCTACCAAAAAGTGTCCAGTCACCCGTCAGTGGGCCGGCCGGGGTGACCGAGCGCTGAAACGTCCCCTTTCCCTACTTCTCACATATTGTCCATATACTATGACCAACAGAAATGTGTGCAGTGAAATGAATGCTTACAAGTTACTTAATGTGATAAACTGGTGTCAATTACAATTTTATAACATGAGAATACAATTACAGAAATACAGAAAACATCATTAAAGAACATAACAATACAGATAACATTTGTAGTACAAGCTTTACAAAAGAATCGGTATAACATATACATCAGTGTTAAAGGAATTATGACATAAGTACATACATAAAGGATCAGAATAACTTTTGAAACATCAACTTTACACATGAGCATTATAATAAAACAGAATAAATAATGTCTAAGCATATTTACAAGGTAAATAACGTATTATTAATGCTAATTATATTTGAGGATAACAGTATTCCTCATCATAGTGAATGTAGCTTACTATTAGAAAAATTCTACAACGTAAGTCTTATCTTGCCGAAAAAACACCAGTTTCCGCTACAGTGACAGTCTCATATAAAAATATTTCACAGGTCAAGAATTTGCGTTACAAATCTGTAGAAACAAAATGCTATTGATATAACAGTGTCCAAAAAATTTTCGCCGGCATTGTAATACATTCATGCATTTACATACATTTCATAACTCTTAAAGTACGATTCTTGGTTTCCAACAACCTTTTTCACAAACCAGAGTCCCTAAACACTACTCATTATTCCTTACCTTATTCGTCGACACTTCTTCAATATTTCATCATAACAGCTACGTAGCATAATCAAATAACTCATATAGCATCAGCTTATTGATCATAAGCATACCGCAACAGCATAATACACATAGTCATCGTAATAATAACATCATAACACCTCAGTCAAATCTCAAAATCGTCGTAGCTTTCTGCAATAATTTCAAAACCTAAAGAAAACTCTCTGCTCATTTCAATAGCGTCATCTACCTTAAAAATCATGTACCCATACCAAATACATCATTCAAAGCTCTCATAGTATCACAATGGTTCCGAAAAAATATGAACAGTTCACAAAGTACAAACAAAATACAATTTCATAAGTGTGAAGTTATCCAACTGTGTAATTACCTAAACATCTGTCACTGATGTAGTAAAAAAATGTTTGTTTCTCTGTTAAATAATCAGATAGCTGTGTAATTCTGTGTTAGAGGAATATGGTACCGATGTGTAAAGTTGTATAAGCAAATACCATATTAGCTAGAGCTCCTTGTGTTTGCCAGACACATGGTACACAAAGTAAGCGTGTAACCCACTGAGGATAACAATGTATTTACCTTAATAGTGTTGAAAAATCATAATATACATAGCAGTTCATGACATCCATTTTTACAAATTTCAAAACTTCGCCATTTCTCTCCCCACATCCACCACTGCTGGCGGCTCACCTCCAACTGCGCAATGCTACGCGCTGTTCACGTCCAGCTGCCCAACACTACAATGGCAGACAACAATGCAAACTAGCCACAGACTACACAGCACAGCCAGTGATTTTCATACAGAGCGCTACGTAACGTTGCCAATAAGAAAACATTAACAGCCTACTTACAGCACTACAGTCTGGAACCGCGCTAACGCTACGGTCGCAGGTTCGAATCCTGCCTTGGGCATGGATGTGTGTGATGCCCTTAGGTTAGTTAGGTTTAAGTAGTTCTAAGTTCTGGGGGACTGATGACATCAGAAGTTAAGCCCCATAGTGCTCAGGGCCATTTGAACCAATCACCTGTTAGTGGACAATAACATTGTGGCTGTCCACCCGTACACTTCAGAAATGCCTGAAATCTTCTGGGGACACTTTCAGTTATGTGTCTGAACGACTGCAGAGGAATGGGAGACATTCTCCCTCCAGAACCAAGGGCAGAGAAAGTAGTGATGTGGACCGCTGTAGTCTGGAGCGAAACCGACGTTATCACTGATGCGGAATTTTCCTTTTTGTTCAGCTTGGGGCTTTTGGTAGGCTAGTTCGTTTCAGGAATGTTACTGACCACAGACCATTGCCTTAAAGATGCTATCTTATGACAGTGTCCATTGGCACGCTGATACAGTCATCGTCTCACAACTTTTCCTCTGCTGTACACAACATAAAATTCTGTACAATACGTTCATACAAGCTCGAATTCGACGTTCTATTAATTAAAATTAGGGGACCACACGGTAACCACGAGAAAAACTAATATACTGTAACACCACCTCCCCCATACTTCACTGGTGGCTCTACACTTGATGGCAAGTACACCTCTCCAGGCATTTGCCAAACTCAGAACTTTTCATCGGACTGCCACAAGGACTAGTGTGATTCTTCACTACCAGTCTCGTCAACCACTGTCCACTTGCGTCACTCTTCACACCACCCCAAGAGTCACTTAGTGATGACAAAAGAAATGTGTGGCTTATGAGAAGCTGCCGACCATTGTACCCCATAATTCTTAACATCCTAGACACAGTCATTGTCATAGATCGACTACTGATAGCATTTTGGTATTAAAAAATATTTTTTTCCGCCGATTCCGTGCGATTCTTTCAACTATTCTGAAAAGTATGACGTTCGCTGTTGGTCAGTAAAATAGGTCTACCTGGTCTTAGTTTAATCACCTCACAACCACATTACCAACAGTCGAACTCGGCAGCTTCAAAAGGGTTGAAGTGACCCCGATGGAAGCATTCTCACGTGGCATCCAATGACTGATGAACTTTTGAAGTCTCTCAGCTCTGCTAAGAGACTTGTTCTGCTGTCAATGTTATTTACTGACAACACAATACCGACAGCCTAATTTTATGGTGTCTGACTGCTTCTCGTGACATCTAATGGTCAATACCTAACTATTGGGGGATGTCCAGGTACTTATGATCAGAGAGGGCATAAAGACGCCTCTTTCATATCCGGACACAGTACACAAAAGTAGGGAAAAATTACGACTGAAATACACTGGATGAAATCAGTGGGAAAGAACTAATGGACGTAATATGATGTCAACGGAATATGAACAGAAATGCTGAATTAGCGAGACGTTGAAATGTGGCAAACGAAATCATATAGCATACTAGCACTCGAACCCGGATCACCTATTTACCGCGTGCAGGCCCCTCAACTATTAGGCCGTCCGTACACGAAACGACTAAAAAGGATCGCAACGGGCGGGAGATCTACATGGGCAACAGTTGCCGATAAGCTGGCAACGCTGTTCCGCACATGGAACAACTCAGGAAAGAGACACTGCAGTTGCCGTGTGCGAGCGTGGAGTGGAGGGAATATTGTTCGTCTCACCCGATAATCTTTAGACTACATTTGGCATGTCAAGTACAGAGTCGAGCTCAGATGAAGATGTGGTTCTCTTATTACTACACTCATGCTCATAAATTAACGATAATGCTGATGTGTGGTGAAAGAACGCTCTGATGGGTGGTTTTTGGGTTTAAATCACCTCGGGGTATGACAATGCGGTGCATTTAACCTGAGGTTGTCGCACGGTGGCTCTGGCTGCAGTCCACATACGCAGAGGTGGGTTTGTGCATGTCAGAGTACGGTTCAGACGTTTTCAGACGTACTAATGGTGACTGTATGTTGAAAATGGCTCAAAGAACACCTATTGATGACGTTATGACGGTTAGAATACTAGGGTGACTCGAGGCTGGTCAAACACAGTAGGTCGTAGCACGGGCCCTCCGTGTGCCACGAAGTGTGATCTCAAGATTATGGCAACGATTCCAGCAGACAGGAAACGTGACGAGGTGCTACAGTAAGGGACGTCCACAGTGTACAAAACCTCAAGAAGACCAATATCTCACCATCAGTGCCCGAAGCCGGCCACGGAGTACTGCAGGTAGCCTTGCTCAGTACCTGCCCGCAGCCACTGGAACAGTTGTCTCCAGACACACAGTCTACAGACGACTGAACAGACATAGTTTATTCGCCGGGAGACCTGCCAGGTGCATTCCACTAACCCCTGGTCACAGCAGAGCCCGTAAAGCCTGGTGTGAAGAACACAGTACATGGTCACTGGAACAGTGGTCCCAGGTTATGTTCATTGACGCGTCCAGGTATAGCCTGAACAGTGATTCTCGCCGGGTTTTCATTAGTTTTCATCTGGCGCTAACCAGGAACCAGATACCAACTCCTTAATGTCCTTGAAAGGGACGCGTATGGAGGTCGAGGTTTGATGGTGTGTGTGTGTGGGGGGGGGGGGGGGGGGAATGATTCGTGCACGTACACCCCTGCATGTCTGACAGAGGAACTGTAACAGGTCAGGTGTATCGGGACGTCATTTCGCACCAGTACGTCCGCTTTTTCAGGGGTGCAGTGGCTCCCACCTTCCTCCTGATGGATGATAACGCCCGGCGCCACTGAGCTGCCATCGTGGAGGTGTACCTTGAAACAGAAGTTATCAGGCGAATGGAGTGGTCTGCCTGTTCTCCTGACCTAAACACCATCGAGAACGTCTGGGATGCTCTCGGTCGACGTATCGCTGCACGTCTTCAAACACCTACGACACTTCAGGAGCTCCGACAGGCACTGGTGCAAGAATGGGAGGCTATACCCCAGAAGCTGCTCGACCATCTGTTCCAGGGTATGCCGACCCGTTGTGCTGCCTGTGTACGTGGTCATGCTGATCATATCACATATTGATGTCGGCATACATGCACAGGAAACATTGGAGTTCTGTAGCACATGTGTTTCGGGACGGTTTTCTTAGCTTATCATCACAAATACTGTGGACGTACAGATCTGTGTCGTGTGTGTACCCTATGTGCCTATGCTATTAACGCCAGTTTTGTGTAGTGCCACGTTGTGTGGCATCACATTGTGCAATTATCCTTAATTTATGAGCATGAGTGTATCATTCAAGATTATTGCACCTTAAAATCTTATTGATGACTATGATTCAACCGTAAATTAATATATTGTTGCTACTGTAGAATGAAATAAATATCCTTCGGTGTGGAATACACTCCCGGAATCACTTACTTTTCATAAACAAAGCAGAAAACGTTCACGAACCCCCATACGAAGCTTAAACAAAAATTTCTCTTCAGTGAGGTAGGAGAGACGGAGTGGCACAAAGAGGGACAAGAAAAAAGGGGAGGAAATTACTCAGGCGATAACCCGTAGGCATTATTTTGTCGAGTTAATTGTGGAACAACGGCTTATCACTAGTGCGCAGAGGCTCCATTAGGTGTTCGTGTTGGCTCGTAAGGAAACACGATAAAGTCATCAACGGTTTGGTGTGTTTTCTGACGAGAATAATATATGAAACGTCTTATTAGCCACACGCAGCTGTGGCGCTTGGGGGAAGGAAAAGATTGTGGTCCGGTAATACAAGGTCGTTCATGGTGGGAGTATGAGACGCCGCCTGTATGAAATACGGCACTGTCTTGCGTGCCCAGGTCCTGGAGGCGACATAGCACCGACAGTGGAAACGGTGCTCGTTAGTGTTAAGGGCCTGATAATTGTCTCAAAGTGGACTTTGCGATTAGGATAACATGGTAAAATCTCTCCCGTGTTAAGTACGGTGCATGGCATTACATCGTACCAAGTGGCGCCAACAAAAGTGTATAAAATACGACGAAAGATACTTTCCTAAACTGTTGACTGCTTGCAGAGCGCTCAGGTTTGTGGTGTCAGAGTAAGAGGGCTACTCATCTTGATGGTGCTGGTGCATCTCTAAATATTCACCCTTCAATCTGATACATCTTTTCCAGCGCTGAATGACTTGGCGGAAACCTTGGTTGCCAAGGCCACTGTGGGAGAAGTAAGATGTAGTAGCCTGAAGAAGGAGCATTTTTGACTGTGTCGTGTAAAGACTGAGATCGTATCTGCCAGGACATCTCCGCCAGAACTTAAAACGTGGTAGCATCACCTTCACCGATGATTGGGTATTCACTCTTTTCGATGGTGGTGAATCTACATGTTTCAATTCAATGCTTTACTTCTTTGTCTCAGGCTTGTGGTGACACTGCCACTACTCGACCACGGTGATTCGCGGCTGAAGAAGTCACCAGGAATAGCCTGATAAGGCTGCAACATTTCCGCTACTGCCTCAGTTCGGTGGGCTTCTGACAAGACGCCGTATCCAGCGGGCGGCGACCCTTACCATGATCAAAATGTCGTGCAAGATGTTGAAAGTTGATCCACAAGCAATACTGATTTGCAGCGCTTCCACTTCAATTGCATTACGTCGGTCTTCCACCACCAGTGCACTTCACTTGCGATTCCCGGTCCTTCACAGACGCACGTCCCTTAACTCCGTTCTTCTTCGTCATCCAGACTTGTTTGACCGGAATAGAAGCACCTCCACCACTCTGTCATATGACGAGGCAATATTGCCATACACTTCCGTTAGCTCAGCATGGAATGTAGTAGAGTTTCTCCCCTCTAAATCCAGAAAACGAATAATCGCACGATAGTCCACTTTATGTTTTTTTTATGTACTCTGACGTTATTCTGGTGCGGTGATTTCATTGTCTACAAGAAACTGCAGATATGTACCTGCAAACAAACAAAATATGCATTATGTAACTTTATCATTTCGAGTGGATAATTGAAACTTTATAATGATCTCTGACAGAACACAGTCAGCTGTCAATGCAAGCCGTGTATCGACCAAATACATCTTTGCAGAGTTGCTCAAAGTCTTGGTAATAGGTTGCTATGCTTCCTGGTAAGATATTCTTAACAATGGCGTAAAATAAAGATGACGGTATGGCTGGTTGTAAGAATTCGAAAAATGACTACAGTGTCGGTGGTATGTGTAATAATGCTGTGTGCCATTTTAAGAAATGTTTCCTTGCAGACAGGCAGAAAATTTCCGATACCGAAACCTCCCGGATTACAGGGAGTTGCATTGGTTTCGAAGGGAACCTTAAAGATTTCAGCCTGTCATATGTACCAGGACATCACCGTCAGGACTGAACTAGGCAGCCACTTAAGGGGTAGGTGCCACTGCTGCGATATGTCACCTAAAAATAAAATTACTTACAGAATAACCTTTGAGAAGGCGATCAAAGTACCATTTTTTGTGCACTGTGTTGGGTGGCGTGAATACTGTGTATCCTCGTGCATATGTGCCTGTTGTAGCCAGGGACGGAGCAGTTCAAGTCATCATCGGCCGATATGCAAAGTGACGGATGTCCCCGAGTGTAGCTGTACACGTGCTCCAGACAGCGATCGCCAAATCAAGAAGAAGTTCGTATTCACCTGTCAGCCCTCGGATATTGTCACTTGTGTGGAACACACGCTCCTTTAATGTGTGCATATTGCCAGTACCTCTAAATTTCGTGATAGCCAGAAATCTATGAGATTAAGGTCAGGCGAACGGGATGTTGAGGCTACCAACCCATCGCTCATTAAATGTTTGCGTTAGATACTGCAGTATGAGGGAAAGAAAATGAAGTGACGCCCTGACGTACATAGATCGAGGCGAGGGCATTGCCTTTGCGCTATGGTAAAATAGTCCAACTTTTCGAGCATAAATTGATGATAAAAAGCGCTTGTAAATTTGTGTGGTGAGTGTATGATCCTATAAGTCTGTTACTTACAATTCCTTTCTACACATTAATATCAAAATTTATCGTAATGCCATTCTTCCACGGTCGATCGAGTATTTGAATCTGCCCACACGTCTTTATTGTGGTGATGTATTATCCTACTCTTCACAAATCCCGCGTCGCCCGTAATAATATGAAAGCTGTGGAAGGCGTATCAGTAGCACTCTGTCCTGGAATATATTGGCAGAGCTGTAAATTTGCTTGGTGCTGTTGTTGCATGAGGAATTTTCCACGTGGGATTCGATACAGGAAGACTAACTGCTGGTGTAGCATTTACCTAGAAAAAGCGTGGTTTATGCATTCAGCTGCTCCAGCTCTCTGCACACCTTTTTCAGGATCATCTTTTAATCGTCTCAACGCTCGCGAAGCCGAAGCGACGTGTGAAATGAGACACCTCATGCTTTATGCTGCGAGTAGTCCCGTGTCTGCATTTCACGTGAACAAACTACTGCAATTTGTTTTTCAGATGGAATGCGGGGTTCAGTATGTCCATTGGCGAACATAAAATGTGCCTATACATGAACGTCGTTGGCTTGTGAGTGTGCGGGTTTTATTTTGCCAAATTGCGCAATAGATTGATCCAACAAGTACCCTTTGGCTCCTGCAAGAAACAATTTCCACCTCACACTACCACAGAAGTAAGACAGACGCTCCTAATGTACCAACATGAACTGCTTGAAAAAATTCAGCAACACATATCTTCTGGAGTCATCCGCTGTAAGGAAAAGACACAAAAATATTCTATATTTACTTACGTAACTAGTGGGATACTTGGGTACGGGAGTATTGCTAGTTAGTGTAAGAAAAACATTAAACGAACGAAAAATATTATTCATTACAAAAAACTCTGAGAAATCAAGTGAAACTTTTCCTTATATTAAAAAATAAGAAATTTCTGGGTTCTTTTCGGAACAGTAGATTGCCTCTTACGGATAGGGATGCTATTATTTTACAAAGTATGGAAAGGTTCATTTCTCCCTTTTCTTTAAGACTGTTACTTACTCAGCAGAATGGCTGTGAGCCGCGCCTAAACAACTTGAATAACTTCTCTAGATGCAGTCAAGGCTGTCGCTTGAGAAGTGTAGTGGGGTGCACTGTTAGGGAGGACAGATGGGGCTCGCATACGCTGTAGCGCACAATACCATGAGCTGCGACAACTGCTGCCCGTGTCGCTCGCTGCTGACAAATAACACAACTATCTCTTTCTATCTGGATTTACCTTTGCCAATCAAACTCTCCCTATGCGTTGATGAAGTCAAGGACTCCTATCTGCCCCTACTCTAACTATTGGCATGGTACACCGGTCAGATAAACAGTCCACCGCGATGCCACTCAATACTCGCTCACAGGCGTTTAACTAGTACTCTGTCCGTGTTCACAGGGCACAATAAGAGTGACGGCCAACACAGTGAACAACGCTTAATCGCGAATGACTCAATATAGAGTGTCACTCCACTTTGCTAACGACAGAGGTGCTCTGTACTGAGGAGAGACTTTGTTCCTCGCTCTTTGTGTACATGTACGAGAGTACTCGCTCTCGTTACGTGTTCCCGCTCCAAGAGCGACAACGGAACGGCCCCTTTTTCTGGAAAAGTTGCAAGGGTATATTATTCGCTGCCTTCCCTCACTCCTCTGACTCTTTGCGTCAGAAATATTCCGTCGATCAGCATTGCTCTTTTAAACAGGAGAATGACGTTTAGTTTAAGTCGACCAATGCGGAAATCTGTAGCATCTCCATTAGGCGTATACTGTCCTATGAGAACTCCATAACTACGCAGTCTGTCCATGAAAAAATCGTCTTCTGGGTGCTCCCACACAATGTAGCGGAATTTGCTTTTAAGTCGGCCAGCTAGAGTGGCCGAGCGGTTCTAGGCGCTACAGTCTGGAACCGCGCGACCGCTACGGTCGCAGGTTCGATTCCTGCCTCGGGCATGGGTGTGTGTGATGTCCTTAGGTTAGTTAGGTTTAAGTAGTTCTAAGTTCTAGGGGACTGATGACCTCAGACGTTAAGTCCCATAGTGCTCAGAGCCATTTGAACCTTTTTTTTTTTTTTTTTTTTTTTTTTTTTTTTTTTTTTTTTTTTTTTTTTTTTACTTTTAAGTCGAACACGGAGGTCATTATCTGTTCGCTCTGGCAAAAGCTGTCTCCTCTCCTGTCTGCTTCAGCCAAAGTAGGTACGTTGTTGACCCAGCCCTCTGAAGGGACGGTCTTCCCAGTGGGCTGGCAGCTGGGAAGCTTTAGAACGAAAATTTCTGTGGCCGTCATGCTGTGTACGCCAGCCCCGACTTTTTCAACCCCACTGCGCACTTGCGATTTACTTATTAGATTTGCATATAGCTTGCATGAATTCATACAAAATTGACTCTACCTTATCGAGTTTGGGTTCGAATGAAGCATCTTCATGTGCAGAATACGATTGTGAGGACGGAATATGTAAGAAATGTAGGTCAGGAGACCACGCCACCTTACATGCTCAACCTCATAAAATACCATGTCTGTTGTATCCCGCGTGAAATTATAAGACTCCTTCTCAATATTTACGTTATTGACACTCCACATAATCATTAATCTTGTTCTCATGGCAAAACGTCTTCAAAACTATACAGAAGGTATGGCTGGTTCAAATGGCTCTGAGCACTATGGGGCTTAACATCTGAGGTCATCAGTCCCCTAGAACTTAAAAGTAAATAAACCTAACTAACGTAAGGACATCACACACATCCATGCCCGAGGCAGGATTCGAACCTGCAACCATGGCAGTCGTGCGGTTCCAGACTGATGCGCCTAGAACTGCTCGTCCACAGCGGCCGGCTAAAATATGACTGGTGTTTCCAAACACTGCATCACAGTAAGAGAACTAAGAATAGAGATGGAAGCAACCAAAATGCAATGTGCAATGAGTGTAACAGAAAGACAGCCTGAAGTAATGAGTGCTGACTGTTTTCGACAAAACTAAAATTTCCTATACCTCAATGAGCATTTATTTCCATAAACAGGTTCAAGAATTGCGTCTCCACATTTGCTGAACGAGTACTGAGTGTGGGATCCAGTTACCAGCCACAGTACCATGTCCTCCAGTTAGCAAACAAAGAACTAAAAGTTAATGTGTTGGAAGTCCAGGAAATCAACAAACATATGACACACAGTCCTGATTTAATATCAAAGACCAAGCAGAGCTCAGTATTTACCCTCTTCTAAACTTGACTTAACCCTCGCAATTTTCCAATGCTTCACACACTGAGTTCCATTTTATTCCTTTATTGTATTATGACTGTGCATGTACCCTGTATATTTTGTTGCTACATTGTCACTTCTATTTTTTACTGTGGTCCTTTATCTCCCTACGCATGGGATACCTATTCAAATTATTCTCCAGTGCTCGTGTAACATACCAGTTTTATTTATTGGGATTGTTAATTAAATTTACAATTTCATTGGCAACGACTTTCAAATTTAATGTTAATGGCTTTTTGATTCGTCCCCTTCACATTTTTTACTGAATGCCTTTAAAATTATTAATTACACTGTCATTACACAGTGAAAGATGACTTTTATCCTGTGTTCCTACCTCACTTTCTACGTGTAACATCGTATTAACTGTTGTTCACGAATATTGTGCTCTCTTTGAAGATTTCTGTGTAAGCCGCAAACCGGTTAACAATATAAAGTTGTGGAACATACACTATACTGTACTTTTCATTCACAATGATGAATGTGTTCTAGCAAGAAGTGACTGAAGAATCAGTTACATCAGTGACAACTGTTAAAAAGTGTTGTGCAGCAGTGGAAGTGTGTTGTGACGTCTAGTAAATGTGCTGGGATTGCTGCATATTTGATGAGAAGTGTTGTAAACGTATTTCATATTATTTAGAAGGAGAATAAAGTTATAATTTCAAATTCACGGCAGTCTTCAGAGATTTTACAGGTCCCTACAACAAATAAGATAGCGGTTGATTCGCTTACAACTTCAAGCTTCCGAAAACTTTTTTTTATGTTCCAGCATCAAGAGCCATTTTATGAGCACACACTCAAAGTTCTAACGACAAGTGAAACTATTCGGTTTGTTGTATAACAATAAGTTGGTGAGCAATATGAGTGTAAGCTACTGTAATTAAGAACAGACTTTAATGCATTGAGTTAAATGTGCCAACTCAGATATCAAAATAATAACTCACGCGTTGTAAATAATTATATGTATGTGGTAACGTTCCTAACTGCCAGAGAAGGGATATCAAATTTCTACAGTGCAGCGTAGCATAACGAAAAATAATCCCAGTTTCATGATTAAATTAAAGGAGGATGGGGCAGAAATGGAAGGAATTAGTTACGACAGCTGCATTGGGACATTTCCTCCACGCTCGCTACTCAACATTTTCCTTAGGAAGTCGGGCGTACTTATGCATCCGCACTGAAGAAATTGGATCCATTGCCCATCTACGCGTATCAATTATATGAATGCGTGGAATCGGTTCTTTCTGACATAGTCCCAGTTTTCGCAAATGATTACCTTTTGATGTAATATTGAAGTTATAACACCCATCGGACTGGACCGCGATTACTAGCCACTAAATATCTATTGGTTGAAAGTCTTGTGTTCCATGTACTGCGAATAACAACGATACAATGTGAACCCAAACGCCAGCGACTGAACTTCGGATGTTGTACAGGGATATTTTCAGAATACTTTAGTATAAGGGACCTGTGGTTTTCTATAGCTCGTTACAGATAGCTGCATTTGTTCCACAAACTCACCCATTTGTACTGCACTGAAAATTTGTGTACAACAATGCGAACATGCACAGTATTTTGTGTGTGTCCTGTATGGAAATGAGTCCATTCACTCGTGGTTTTGCTGTTAAGAACCACAATTCTCACTTTACTCATCGCCCTCAAGCTTGAATTAAGTACTTCTGGACTCCTTTTCAGATCTGTTTTTTCCATTAGCGTTAACTATTACTTAACAGTGGTGTACGTCAGAGTGGGTAGCTGTATTGATGACGAGTTTGTCGATATAAGGATGAGTCAATTGTTACTACCCATCTTAATCTCTCAAAAATCATGCTGCGGTTGCTGTACGTTAACAATGGTACTCATCAGTATGGATAGGTGTCCTGACGACGAGTTGGTCGATATAAGAGTTTTTCAAAACTTAATACCCATCGTAATCTCCCAGAAACCATTCTATGGTTCTCTGTGCACTGAAAAGTACACTTATGTCTGATGACATGGTCTGAAATTTTGAAAGTTGCCTCCTCAGTACACACTATATTGGAAAACAATTCATTATAATTTTCTCTTAATTCATTTAACGTTGTCCGACACAACTGAAGCCTGCAGTCGGTATCGTCTTCCAATAGCCAATAAGACGAGCTGTGTAATGTCTGAATCTGGTCTTACGTAAATTTCTGCCGTAAAATGTTCTATAAATATTACGTTCGAGACATAGACTACGAAGAGACATTTTAGGGTTCTGGATAGATGCTTGTAAAACTATAAGCTTAATTTAACCACTTACTGAGGGCCTATATGACCTTTAGCAATCCGCTACATACCCACTTTTCACAAAAAGTTTCCGTAAACTGAGAAACCCTTCCTTTTAGGTCGTACAGTTGTGAAGTTATTATGCTATTCATTTTATATTAAATTATAAACACCTTTGTACCACGTTTTTACAGAAAAAACTCTTTCTAAATTTGAAAATATCTTCACAACAGATTACAATCAACACTGAAGAATGACAGTGATATAAGATTTAATGGCAGAGCACTCTGCTGTTTGTATCAATAATTATCGAAGAAAGATATGGCGCAGCAGTCTGATGTTTGTATCTACACTACTGGCCATTAAAATTGCTACACCAAGAAGAAATGCAGATGATAAACGGGTATTTATTGGACAAATATATTACACTACAACTGACATGTGATTACATTTTCACGAAATTTGGGTGCATAGATCCAGAGAAATCAGTACCCAGAACAGCCATCTCTGGCCGTAATAACGGCCTTGACACGCCTGGGCATTGAGTCAGACAGAGCTTGGATGGCGTGTACGGGTACAGCTACCATGCAGCTTCAACAAGATACCACAGTTCATCAAGAGAAGTGACTGGCGTATTGTGACGAGCCAGTTGCTCGGCCACCACTGACCAGACGTTTCCAATTGGTGAGACATCTGGAAAATATGCTGTCCAGGGCAGCAGTCGAACATTTTCTGTATCCAGAAAGGCCCGTACAGGACCTGCAACATGTAGTCGTGCATTATCCTGCTGAAATGTAGGGTTTCGCAGGGAACGAATGAAGGGTAGAGCCACGTGTCGTAACACATCTGAAATGTAACGTCCACTGGTCAAAGTGCCGTCAATGCGAACAAGAGGTGACCGAGACGTATAACCAATGGCACCACATACCATCACGCAGGGTGATGCGCCAGTATGGCGATGATGAATACACGCTTCCAATGTGCGTTCACCGCGATGTCGCCAAACACGGATGCGACCATCATGATGCTGTAAACAGAACCTGGAATCATCCGAAAAAATGACGTCTTGCCATTCGTGCACCCAGGTTCGTCGTAGAGTAGACCATCGCACGCGCTCCTGTCTGTGTTGCAGCGTCAAGTGTAACCGTAGCCATGGTCTCCGAGCTGATAGTCCATGCTGCTGCAAACGTTGTCGAACTGTTCGTGCAGATTGTTGTTGTCTTGCAAACGTCCCCATCTATTGACTCAGGGATCGAGACGTGACTGCACGATCCGTAAGAGCCATGCGGATAAGATGCCTGTCATCTCGACTGCTAGCGACACGAGGCCGTTGGGATCCAGTACGGCGTTCCGTATTACCCTCCTGAACCTACCGATTCCATATTCTGCTAACAGTCATTGGATCTCGAGCAACGGGAGCAGCAATGTCGCGATACGAGAAACCGCAATCGCGATGGGCTACAATCCGACCTTTATCAAAGTCGGAAACGTGATGGTACGCAATTCTCCTCCTTGCACGAGGCATCACAACAACGTTTCACCAGGCAACGCTGGTCAACTGCTGTTTGTGTATGAGTAATCGGTTGGAAAGTTTCCTCATGTGAGCACGTTGCAGGTGTCGCCACCGGTGCCAGTCTAACGTGAATGCTCTGAAAAGCTAATCATTTGCATATCACAGTACGTTCTTCCTGTCGGTTAAATTTCGCGTCTGTAGCACGTCACCTTCGTGGTGTAGCAAATTGTAGTGGCCAGTAGTGTATTATGTAACTGTCACAAACAAAACAATATTATGTTGATGTTTTCTGTGGGTTAATACGAGTAGTGGTTTTGGGTCACCCCGTATCGCTCTTGCATAGGTTCGCTGAGCCGGCCGCGGTTGCCGAGTGGTTCTAGGCGCTTCAGTCCAGAATCGCGCGACTACTACGATCCCAGGCTCGAATCCTGCGTCGGGCACGGATGTGTGTGATGTCGTTAGGTTTAAGTAGTTCTAAGTCCTAGGGGACTGATGACTTCAGATGTTAAGTCCCATAGTGCTGAGAGCCTTTTTTTTTTTTTTTTTTGGTCCGCTGAATGCGATGGAAGATAAGCTCAATGACGCTGTGTTGAACTTTTTCCACAGGAAAGGCAAGACGGTGTTTTTTGAATCTGTAAATTCCGTCATACCAAAATACTCGGAAAAAAAAACCCGAACAACCTTCGAAATTTAGTTAGTTGATTTCAAGTTCACCCTATACATAACGTCACACTTCTCATTCGCGTTATCCATACACTATAAGGACTCCCCTATTTAGCGAGTGACTTAGGCTGATGGTCAACCCATTCATTGAGGAGGATGTTTGAGAAATAGGTTGCAAGGAGTCACAGAGGTATCAGAAGTTCCCAAAGAATTCAAAATTTCTAAGGGACGGGCCCGTCAGGTCAAAATATAGAATGCATGGGGAAACACTACCGTTAGGCAACATGTTATGTTACCTAATAGACTGAATGACAAACAGTGACCTCAGGGACGCTTTCGTGGATCGAAAGGATTTATGGACTTTTCGAAAACTTTCTGTTACGTTGGAGGCGTGATGAGGAAAGAGGAAGCGCCAAGAAAAATGGAGAGGGAAGAAACACAGCAAAAACTTTAATACAACACTCTAGATAGGAAGTGAAAACTAACTCACCGGTCCAATCTCAAGAATATTGCCGATTCGACAGTCTGAGGGAGAAGAGAGCGGTAGTTATAAAACTTTTATAAGCTCGATCGCGGGGAACAGGAAACATTCTGATAGATTGTGATACATTCGGGGATTACCTTCTGATACTTTCTGAGACAGTGCGGGACATTCTGCCTCAGAAGCTACTGGCGGCATCTGATGTACGATGGGATGGAAACACTGGAGACGTGTGCCGTACTAAGCACACAGTACGGCAGCCTGAGCGTCTTAGCGTAAACGGGGAAGGACGCAGCGAGGGCCCAGACACGTGTTCCATTCCTTGAATTCATTGATAAGCTCCGGGATATTGCAAATATGATTATCAATTATGAACTGTGGGAAGACGAATGTTTGTTGTGAGCTGACATCCACTACACAAGAGCTGTCTATGTACTGCACAGGATTAGCAACTGAGCTATACATTCGCTTTTACATATTTGTTTTCGTTACGCCTTTCTCAACACAGCACCAACAGACGTAGGCAACAATGGAGTAGTTAATACAGAACTAGTTAACGACGGACCATTGAAGATGAAAAGAGTCTTCGCTATAATTATGAATGTTAGAACGTACTTTCCCATGTTGCGGCTGTTCGAGAAAAATTTGTCATCATTATCAACGTCTACGTATCTTTTTATGATTTCAGAAAATGTATTGAGTAGAACACCGTTATAAGGTTTATGGGGTTAGTTATAACTTGCTGTTTGAGACATACCTCGAGAAATGTTGAATGTATGGAGAAATATAATTGTAAAATTTTAGAAAGCATATAATCATAATGTGTAAATAAATTAGTTGAATTTTTCGAGAAATGGTAGAATTAACTTACGGTGTATATGAATTCTCGATACTATATAAGAATGGATCTTGACTTTTGCTTTATGAAATACAGCTACAATGTAATATCATATACATGAATATAGACAGTCAGCTTTATAATAAAGAGCAGAAATCACCTTTTTTCAGTTTTGTGAATAATTCGTGCTCTTGTTTTATGGGTAACAGCTCTATAGCAGATCTGAGGTTGCATATACGATAAACAGAAGTAAAGTACGAGGGACTGTGACGAAAAGTCATCTTATTCTTATAAAATTATCTTACTAATAGCATGTAAGATGATGCGCAGTAATGATGTGGTATCGTAAAGACAAAGTGTGAACACCACCTATTATACTTCAGTTCACCCGCTTTTGGAGGTACTTCAGCCTGTAAGAAAACGCTGTGTACTCCGCCTCTCCATCCAATATGGCCATTTATTTCTAAGGGATTGTGAAAGGCTGAAACAGTTTGTAAAAACTGGTGAAAAATTAAGACAAATCATGGAATTATAAAAAATTGACAGAATTTTAGTAGTAATTGACTTGATTGATATGTGTATCTAAAAATGGTTCAAATAGCTCTGAGCACTATGGGACATAACATCTGACGTCATCAGTCCCCTAGAACTTATAACTACTTAAACATAAGTAAATTAAGGACATCACGCACATCCATGCCCGAGGCAGGATTCGAACCTGCGACAGTAGCAGTGTCGCGGTTCCGGACTGAAGCGCCTAGAACCGCACGGCCACCTCGGCCGGCGATATGTGTATCTCATTTCCAACATATACTCTACCGACGATACGATTAACCTATACTAAAGGAAAGCTGTTTTCAGTAATAGACTGCCTTGGTCTTACTGATCGTGAAATGGAAGAATCAGTTGAAGGACTGTGTCATACTTCCTCCGTTAGCCGAGCATACTTATATATCTCAAAATTGACAAGAACTTTGTAATCTATTCTCTAACTGCTGCACTGACTGAGAAGTGTCAGATTGCATTATGTCTACAAGTTTTCGTGCATTCGTTTGGTTGTCCTATGCACCACTCGCTGATTAACTAGTAATCATGAAGACACTGACGAGTCAAAACAATATCGTCACGTAGAAGAAGGTGTAATTTGATGAATGACGAACACTAACTTCACTTAACGAAGGTTTAGTCAGCACTTTTACATACAAGAGCGCGGAGCGGGCTGCCTCCGTTCAGAACACATATGGTATAGTTACAGAACATTCCAGTACAATGATTCTCGACATTTGTGGATATTTCTAGTACGTACGCGAACCGAATTAAGAAATTAAAATTCTACGGTTCAGGTGAGTTTCGAACTCACGACTCTCGATGCAACAGTGTGGTACCATAACCACTACAGCACCGTGAGTGTGGAACCCATCTTTTTTGCGACAGAATTACCATCTACTTAATAGCGTTTTGTTACGGGAATGTGGAATGTGAACGCGAAGCTGGCGATAGCGTCCCAGATGCTTGCCATCGGGTTCAGATCAGGCCAATCTGGTGACCAAGACATAAACGTGAGTTCACTATCAGCCCCTCAAACTAATGTATCACGATTCTTGCACGGTGATACAGATGGTTAACCTATTGGAAGGTAACATCACCAACGTGGAGTCCATAGTTGCCATGGTGTCTTCGCTTACTGTTACAGGTCCCATGGAGGCCCAGGTGAATATCCACTATAGCATAATATGGCGCCCATCCCAGAAACGGTGCATTTTTCGAGCACTCATTCACCTACATGATGGTGTATCCGGAATCATCCATCGACTTGGTGAAAGAAGAGATATGATTCTTCCGACCAGGAGACATGTTTCCACTAATCCAAGGTCCGGTCTCCATTACCCTGTGTCCAATGCTATCATAATTAACGATGTTTTTGGGTCAAAATGAGAACACTAGGAGCAGTAAGATGAGAAGTTCCATGATCAACAAAGTGTGGTGAACGATGTGTTCCGAAACACTTGTGTCTGAATCAGCATTGTGCTCTGTTATCAGATTTTCCACAGATCACCGTCTATTTTGGTTTACAAAGAGGGGAAGCGTCTGAACTCAATATTCTATTAAGAAGGGTCGACTTCCAATAATTGGTCGCAGACATACAGCTCGCGTTCTCATTACATCATCGGCGCGGTCCTGACTGAAGATATTTCTTAATTCCAGTTTATACTAGTAACGGTCTACTGAAATTATTATAGCTTAAGTACTATATTTCGCTATGCCTAGTTAAAAAAATGTGGTAAGCTTCTATAGGACCTAATTTCTGAGGTCATCGGTCCCTAAGCTTACACACTACTTAATCTAACTTAAACTAACTTACGCTAAGGGAACACACACACCCATGCCTGAAGGGTGACTCGAACCTCCGAGGGGGTAGCCGCACGGACCGTGCCAACGCGCCCTAGACAGCGCGGCTAACCCGCGCGGCTAATGTAAGACACAAGAAATAAGTCGAGGCTACGTTCACCAGAAAATGTTTTTAGAATGTGATGGAAAATTAACTACAAAACTGAACGTCTTCCACTGTCATCTCCCACTTGCACTAAAACATAAACGAGCAGCCTAAGATTAAAGTACTGTTTCAGTTTATCTTCGTGCGGCAACGAGTTAAAGTGGCTAAAGAATTAAAATATTCCTCATAGGTATTATTAAAAAAATGGTTCAAATGGCTCTGAGCACTATGGGACTTAACATCTATGGTCATCAGTCCCCTAGAACTTAGAACTACTTAAACCTAACTAACCTAAGGACATCACACAACACCCAGTCATCACGAGGCAGAGAAGGTATTATTTAAGTTCTATGCTTCAATCTCTGAACGAAAAATATCTATATGCATCTACAATCTCTCTAACTCGCAATGGCTTTACGTTAAATATTTATTATGAGACCTTCTTTCCCTTCGACATTTCTACTACTTCAGATATGAAAGCTATCAGACGTCTTTTTCTCCGGAGAAAGATTTCAGCCCACGCCAAGTATAGGAAAAAAATGGCAAGGGATGTACCTGATTGTCCTAAGCCAATAAGCAACTTGATCTGAAAGGCGACAATGGTCACTCTGCAATTTTAGCACGAAAGGTTCACAAGAACAGCTTAACTGTGGCACTTAAGATGTTATATGCTTGCAAAGGGACTGGTGCAGACCAGCACCAGAAAGTGGTGATTAGCCCTGCTCAGGTAGATACCTAGCTGGCACGACTGTCTCTCTATTGAAAAGTTGCTTTTCCTAGAGGTAACTTTGTTTCACAGTTAGAAGCCGAACGTCCACCTCTGTAGGTAAGTGGTCAGCGCCGCTGAGTGCCACGTGGCAGAATCGGCTTCGATTCCTGTTCCTACTTGGATTTTTCCTAGGTGGGAGGACTGGTACGGAGTTCACTAAGCCTCGGGAGGCCAGCTCAAGAACTACTCGACCTACTGGCAGCGGTTCCAAGGTCAAGAAACCCAACAAGGACCGGGAGAGCCCACACGCATTTCATGGCTGTGACGGCGGTCGGTCGGTCACAATTGGCCCACCTATGGCCAGAACGCAGAACTTCAACTTTACTTGCAATCTGAACAGCGATACCTTACAAACTAATAATAACTCAACACAGTACGTAGTGAAAGCCTCCTCTTCTTAATTATATTCATTCCTTTATCTATCATCACCCAGTTGTTAACGTGGGCAGCTATGTAATGGTTAGTAGTGGAGCAGTGGAAGTTCCACACAATTTGTAGCGATTGCGCTGAGACATGAATTAGGGTAGGTAGCGGGAGTTGCATTTGGGACGCGGTAAAGAGAGGACTTTGAGACGCAGTGAAAAAAGATCTCGTTTATTGGTCATTATGAGGTACAGTCACGACCGGTTGGACTTAGCTTTCTGTACGACAAAAAACGTCAAGTGTGCACTTTTGCCATACCGAGAGTAGCGTGTTGAAATAACACTGTGCATTTACACAAATCTACAGGCTGTCTATTCACTTAAACACCTAGGAATTACAATTACGAAAAACTTAAAATGGAACGGTCTCACTGATAATGTTGTGGGGTAGGCCAACCAAAGACTACACTTTACTGGCAGAACAGCTAGGAGCTGCAGAAGGTCTACTGAAGAACTGCCTACACTACACCTATTCGTCCTCTGCTAGAGTAATGCTGTGTAGTATGGGACCCGTACCAGATGGGACTGACGGAGGGCATCGAAAAATTTCAAAGAAGGACAGCCCGTTTCGTATTATTGCGAAATAGTGTAGAGAGCGTCACGGAAATAATACGCTAGTTCGTGTTGTAGTCAGTAAAACGCAGGCGTTCTCAGTGCGTCAAGATCTTTCCACGACATTTTATTCTCCAACGTCTTTTTGTTGACACCCATCTACATAGGGGGAGATAATCATTAAAATAAAATAAGAGAAATAGGAGCTCGCACGGAAAGATTGAAGTGTTCGCTTTTCCCGTGCGCTTTTCGAGAGTGGAACGGTAGAGAAATAAATTAAAAGCGATTCAATAAACCAATTGTGAATTGCGGAGTAGTCATATATGTGTAGAAGTAGATGTATTCTTTGGCTTGGCGTGCGCTAGTGGTAAGCCTGAGCTTCTGGTATGTTTTGCAGTTGCGCGATATTTCTGACTGGTTGGGCACTGTTGTGGCGTAGCAAGAGCCACGCCACTCGGAGGTAGCCGAAAGGCACGCGATGTAATGCAGACGGGCGTGAATTCTGGAACAGGATAACTATTGAATGGTAGCAAGAAAAGTACGTAGCTTATAATATATACTTAACTTTAATTCTCTGATGAATACAGCAATCTTCATGATACAAGTGAGACTCATTAAGATACATGCAATGTTACAAATGGCGCCTTGCTAAGTCGTAGCCATTAACTTAGCTGAAGGCTATTCTAACTGTCTCTCGGCAAATGAGAGGAAGGCCTCGTACGTCTAGTCGCTAGCAATGTCGTCCGTACAACTGGGGCGAGTGCTAGTCCGTCTTTCTAGACCTGCCATGTGGTGGCGCTAGGTCTGCAAGTACTGATGGCGGCGACACGCGGGTCCGACATGTACTAATGGACCGCGGCCGATTTAAGCTACCACCTAGCAAGTGTGGTGTCTGGCGGTGACACCACATTCCTCCCCCGCAAATCGGCGAACGGTCGTGTTATAAGGCTTCCGCCCGCCGTGGGGAGGGCCCCATGTTGACGTAGGCGATGAGGTGGGGAGCCTAACAACAGGCGAGGCTGTGCCACCCGCACCCGGCCATTCGGTCCGAGGGGAGCTAGGAAACGCCTGGAAACCTACTCCAGGGTGCACGTCAACATGCGGCGTATGCGCCCGTAATGAGACAGGGTCGACCTCCATTGCGTCGGGGTATCCGACACGCGATGACGCCATGTGGTCCGGAGCGGGCCAGAGGTCCAGGGCGGACGACAGCTGGTCACGGGAAGCGATCGGCGGCGCGTGACCCAGGGAGGCGGATGGCGGCTGCAGCGAAGCGTCCTCGGCGGGCGGCGCCGGCGGCGGCTGCAGCGGCGGCGGTGGCGGCGGCGGTGGCGGCGGCGGCGGCGCGACGCCATGAGGCAAAATGGACGGCATCGTCGGTAACACCTGGGGATGAGGCGAGCCAGTAGATGGGTCCCCAGGGCGCTGACCGGACGGCTCCGTCGCTGAAAGCAGACGGGGAGCGGCAGAACCCAGGCGACGACAGAGGCGCAGCTGATTGAGATGCCGACGCACCTCACCAGAGGCCCCCAAAACCAAATACATCGCGCGGCCGAGGCAGCGAAGAATGCGCCCTGCGAGCCAACGCCGTGAACCGCGATAGTTGCGATAGAATACCACGTCGCCAGGAGCAAAAGCAGGAGTCTGCCGCTGCACATGAACCTGATGCGGCGGATGCAGCAAAGACATCAAGGTTCGATGAGGACGACCGTGAAGCAACTCAGCCGGCGAGCGACCATCGCGGGGCTGAGAGCGATACGAAGACAAAAAGAGCAACAACGCGTCCTCCCGAGAATGCGACTCTTTCAACTTCAACATCTGTGACTTGAAAGTCCGGACCAATCGTTCAGCGGCACCGTTTGACTGAGGCGAAAACGGCGCGGACGTCAGATGTTGAATACCATTGGCCTTGCAGAATGACTGAAATTCTGCGGACATGAATTGCGGGCCATTGTCGGAAACAATAGTCTGTGGAAGACCTTCAATGCAAAAGATAGCGGACAACGCTTGGATGGTGGCAGATGACGTCGTGGAAGACATCCGGACAACAAAAGGAAAATTACTGAAGGAATCGACAACAACCAACCATCGAGCATTCCAGAATGGACCAGCAAAATCTATGTGTAAGCGTTGCCAAGGGGAAGTGGCTTTTGGCCAAGCAAAGAATTTCCGCGGTGGTGCGGATTGTTGTTCGGCACACGCCATGCAAGAAGAGCACATATTCGTAATCGCAGCATCGATTCCGAACCAAGTACAGTGCTGACGAGCAAGTTGTTTCGTACGCACTATACCCCAATGTCCTTGGTGGAGAAGCTTTAAGACAGATGACTGTAACGAACGTGGGACCACGACCCGAGACTGATCATTATCAGAACGCAACAACAAAACACCACGGCGTACAAAAAGTCTCTCCTTGTGATCAAAAAATCTGCGAACCAACGGATCCTCGATCCGTGACTTCGACAAGGGCCATTGTGTAGCAACAAAACGCAAAACGGTAGCAAGGACAGGGTCAGCAGCTGTGGCTGTAGCTACACGACGAAAATCAATCGGAAACGATTCGACCACGTCATCGGTTTCCGAATCAAGGAACATGCAAGCAAGTTCGGAAGAATCGAATGCTTTATCCTCGGCAACAGGCAAACGGGACAACGCATCTGCGTTTCCGTGCTTAGCAGTGGACCGGTACAAGATATCGTAGCGGTACTGCGAGAGGAAAAGAGACCAGCGAATGAATTTCTGCGCTGGGATTCTTCGTCCACCGGTATTTGCAAGTACGCATCTGCTAGGTCCAACTTTGAAAAATATTTTCCCGGGCACAGTTTGTCAAAAAGATCTTCCGGGCGGGGCAAAGGAAAAGTAGCAGTCACTAGTTGTGGATTCACTGTTGCTTTGAAGTCCACGCAAAGTCTCAATTTGCCGGAAGGTTTTTGCAAAATCACTAAGGGTGAGGCCCAGAGAGAAGCCTGCACACGTTCAATGACACCTTGCGATTCTAAATCTTTTAATGTTCTTGCGACCTCATCACGCAATGCGTGGGGAACATTGCGCGCTCTGAAAAATTTCGGTTGCGCGTTGACTTTTAGTTCCAAATGTGCTTCATAGTTCTTAGCGCAACCAAGGCCCGGTGCAAAAATGTCTGCAAATTCCTCACAGACTAGAAACACTGGCTGAAGGCACAGTCTGGTTCACTGAGAGGACCTGATTCACAATAGACAAGTTAAACAATTGAAATAAATCTAAACCAAACAAGTTCACTGCAGCAGAAGAACGAAGAACGTAAAACGACACAAGTTTTGTTTGTCCCTTGTATGTTGCAAGAAGGCTGCACTGTCCTAACACAGGGATATGCTGGCCCGAATAACTAGTGAGCTGAACTTTTGCGGCACGCAACGGCGGTGCGCCCAGTTGTTTGTACGTGGCGTGATTGAGCAATGAAACTGCAGCTCCGGTATCGAGCTGGAATGGTATCACTTGTCCGGCAAAGGCCAAATCTACAAAAAGTTTATTGTCCTGCTGACGACAAGAGCGACTGTTTTGTGCAACGTGAACAGACACTGGTACAGAATCACTTGCGACGTGACGGGATTGCCGTCGACGTCGACGCACACTTTTAGTGGGACGAACACAGTCACTGTTAGAAAGAGTAACACTGGGCGGAGTGGCATTAACTACGTGAATGTCCATGGGCGAAGGTTCCCGAACCTGAGTGTCCGTGGTTCGATTCCGGCGCGAAGCAAAGGGCCTGGAACGGTTGTGATTGTCTGATCTGAGCTTTTTCTGGCAAACACTTTGAACATGTCCTTTCTTGTGACAGTAAAAGCAAATAGCTTGGCGTGACGGGCAATTTTCACGCGAATGTCTAGTAGCACACCGCGGGCATGATTTCACTGCATTTGCGGGCTGGCGAGGCACACCTGGTTTAGAGCGCGGCGTCAGCTGCGTCGAAGTGCGCGAGGGCCGGTTACCGGGCCGCGCAGCGCGTCCAGCGGGCCGGTTAATGTTACACACTGCTGGCGAAGCTTCAAAAGATTCCTGAGCACAGTCAAGTGTGTCTTGCCTATCCAATATGTCTATCACTTGTTGAAGGGAGGGATTAACTAGTTTCAAAATCTGTTCCCTTATGCGAACATCAGAAACGTTCTGTGCTATTGCATCACGCACCATTGTATCTGAATAAGGAAGGCCACAGTCACATTCAAATGCGCAGTCCCTAGTAAGGCCTTGCAAAGTTGCAACCCACTCCCTATTAGTTTGACCGGCCGTACGTTTCGTACGAAAGAACGTATACCGTTTTGCAACCACATTAACTGTTTCTTTGAAATAGGCATCTAAAGCCGACACAATTTCTTCGTAGGACAGAGTAGCTACGTCGCGTCGGGGAAACAATTTCACTATCACACGGTACGTTTTCACGCCGACACAAGACAATAAGTGAGGCTGCCGCTCGTTACCTTGAATTCTGTAGGCTGCGAGATGGAATCCAAACTGGCGTGACCACTCCGTCCACGTTTCGTCGTCGGGACGAAAGTGACGAAAAGAGGGTGCAACTGCGTTTTGTGGCTGCGGGAGCGATGAAGCGGCGGCGGCCGCATCGTTTTGCAGCGCACGTTGACCCTGGACGAGCTGTCCCAGGGCATCCAATAACGCCTGCGTCTGCTGATTCTGCAAGCGATAAAATTCGGACAGTACATCTGGAGATTGTGGCGAAGCCATGACACAAGCAAATCAAATCAGAGCAAAACAAGTAGGAAGAACACGTTGACTCGTCGCCAAACTGTTGTGGCGTAGCAAGAGCCACGCCACTCGGAGGTAGCCGAAAGGCACGCGATGTAATGCAGACGGGCGTGAATTCTGGAACAGGATAACTATTGAATGGTAGCAAGAAAAGTACGTAGCTTATAATATATACTTAACTTTAATTCTCTGATGAATACAGCAATCTTCATGATACAAGTGAGACTCATTAAGATACATGCAATGTTACAAATGGCGCCTTGCTAAGTCGTAGCCATTAACTTAGCTGAAGGCTATTCTAACTGTCTCTCGGCAAATGAGAGGAAGGCCTCGTACGTCTAGTCGCTAGCAATGTCGTCCGTACAACTGGGGCGAGTGCTAGTCCGTCTTTCTAGACCTGCCATGTGGTGGCGCTAGGTCTGCAAGTACTGATGGCGGCGACACGCGGGTCCGACATGTACTAATGGACCGCGGCCGATTTAAGCTACCACCTAGCAAGTGTGGTGTCTGGCGGTGACACCACAGGCACTGTCTTCTCGCGGTGACAATTCTTGCAGCAGCGAGCACGTAGAGTAAGCAGTGGCTACGGAGTAAGAAGTTGAGGTTGGCTGAGTTAACCTCTGGGGACAGCGTTGCGGGAAATGGACACGTAAAAGTTAAGGCGAGAAGCATGTAAGCAGTTATATAAAGGGGTTATCTTATTTGATATAAAAGATTTCTGGGAGGTAATCATTTTGTGGTCGAAACTTCTGCCTTGGCCGCGCTTGCTTCCTAATGGGTAATAAGGAAATGTGGTTCTTCCTTGAGCACACACAGTTTTTCTCGTTTTACTACCTGTGTATAGTAAAAATAGAAAAACTGTGTTTTCTCAAGGCAGAACCATATTTCCTTAGTACATATTATTGAGAGGATGTAAACTGGAGAACATGCACGTTGAATAGAAGTGAACCTACATGACCTGGTCTGAATTTAGCAATTTAAAGGCGACGTTCCTGTAATTATCTTCGTACAGAACTAACTTGACCAAATCTTGGCTTCTCTAGATTAAACGGATTTTCATGTGTGAATGAGTAGGACGTGGTGATACGTGTTCTATCTTTTGAAGAACAATAAACTGATTCAATGGACAGTGTCTCTCATTGTCGGAAATCCTCATTATGGGTCGTTATTAATTTTTTGTGGTAGTTAGTTGTACAGACATTCGCCGGTAGCAGACACGTGTATTCATCCATTGCAGTGAGTGATATGTTTGTACGTTGTCTCGATTGGAAAGGTGTAACTGACTTCGAATGTAATGGACTGTAGTATTTCTAAACAGGAAGAGTGTTTACAGGTTATCAATATACACTCTGACTCGTCGCTCGAGGTAACCTTTTCCTTGCTTCAAGAGTTCGCTCTAATCTCTGTACCCTGTGAGGTGCCGTGAGCTGAGGCAGGAACATACGAACGGGATATCAGCATCTCCACGGCGTCTGAAAATTCGTCTCTGGAAGACATGGCTGCGCACCAGCTCTGTCCACCACTGGACCGGTGTTTGTTATGCTGAGCAATGATTCATCGATCTTTGTTGCAATACGTGATACAAGACGGCGACTGAACTCTTCGTCGCCCATGGTAGTTTACTTTAGTGGTACTAAGAAAATCCCGTTAAATTACAGCTGCACTAAAAACCACATTAATTGAAAGATTTTTGATTTCACTAAGTACCTAGGGATCGGAATTACAAACGACCTGAATTGGAACCGTTACATAAAGAAACACGTGGAAATTGAATGAAATATTGTTTCTTATTGGCGGAAATTTATAAGCTGCAGCATATGTACTAATGACACTGCCTACGTGCCTGTATTACGCTTATCTCTCCTCTTTTTGAATACTGCTGTGCGATATGGTGTATTTACCAGGTAGATTTGACGCGGAGCATCGAAGGAGTTAAAAGAACAGCGGCTCGTTTTGTGTTATCGCGAAACAGGGGAGAACGTGTCACGGACATGAATTGGGGTGGGTATCACTAAAACAATGGCGTTTTTCATTGCAATGAATTCTCTTCACAAAGGTTCGGTCACTAACTGTCTGCTCCGAATTTTAAAATATTTTTTTTTCTTTCACAATAAAAAAATAATGGAAATTATTTTATCCATTTCGGTTAGAGCACACGGAGCTCTTTTCGTAATTTACACTGTATAATATATTGTAACCAGTCACAAATATGGTTTGTGGCTGGTTGCAGTGTTTAAAAAATAAGGGAAGTCATAGCTAGTGGGGAAACGTCTTGGTGTTCATTTTTTCCTCGTGGTATTCGAGATTGGGACGATAAGAAATAGTTGAAAAGTAGTTTCATGCATCCTCTACCAAGCACATGAACGTGAATTTGTGGATAACCATGTAGATGCAGACATAGCTGCGGCGTTTTCGTCCAAACGGGTTACTCGTGGTACAACCTTTGCATCGTGACACTGTCTAAGGCAATGGGTGTCACTGCCGTTGACGATGAGTATCACAAGCGTCAGGGATCCACGATAGGCCGACTTATATCGTGTGTTGCTCACTTCTGTGCAAGCAATAGCCAGTATAAAATCTGGCCAAAAACCAAACTACTCCACACACAGTCAGAATAACAGTGCTCTTCTTTCTCCATCAAAGCAGTTGTTGCTAATTCAATTACTAAACAATGAATTAACATGCATGGTAGTTTTAACTGCTGTCTCATATTCGTGTTCAAAAGCTGTAACGAAGAATTATCGGAGCTATGAGCAAACTACTTATTATAAATGTCAAAGTACGGGAGGTAATTAACATAAATAATAACGTATATAAAATGTACATTCAGTAAGGGTGGGATATAAAGATTAAACTGCAATTAATGAATTGCATTCCTTAAATTCAACAATTTCAAATGCACTCAATTTCTGAGGTCAATGACGTTGACTGTGTTTTGGAAAAAAAGGTGTTAGTTGTAAAGTAGGAAAAAACAATAATATTTTAAAGATGACGAAGAGAATTTCGAATATTGAGATATGCCAATTTAAACCGTCTACATGAAATAACGGGAAACTTAATTATCACAATGACCGACCAGCAAAGATGCTGTTCCATCCGTTCAGAAGATTCGCAACATCAAGTAAGAATTTCACAGAACCCCTTTATAAATTTGATCTCGCTTACGGTGACTACCAAATCTTACTATAACTCAAGAATACATTTTTCCTCAACGACTTGAATTCAGTGAACCTTTGAAATATTCAGTTATGGGCTTAACGCGTCACACGTAACTGAATTATACGTCTAAGATAAAAAAGAATTTGTTGTGCAGTACGAAATGTTACTGGGAAATTATGGGGTTTTTGAAGAAAAAAGATAAGTTCATCTGTGTGTATACATTGGATGACTATTTTGTCATGTGCTTCTCTTTCTAGCCTACTGATCTTGACATTTCACACGTTCCCTTTGTATTGTTCTGATTCGTCGAAAACTATTTGTAAAACATTAACACAAAGAAAAATTCCCACTGGAAGACGGTGAGATGCCAAAAAACGACGATGATTTCTATATGTACGTGTCCACAGCCGCATACATTATAAATTTAGGTATCCCCAGAAGACGACTTCACTGCTATCTGGCTACGTCATCTCCCTTCTGCCTCTCGCAAGCTCTCATGAATAATGCTAATAGTTGAGAATCGACGAGCAGTCAGGGCACTGGGTCAGTATAGCAGTCGGGAGATTGCTAGACACCTTTCTTTTTCTCTTCATGTTATATGGCTTGCATCTTAAACAAAACATGTAGAACGAGAGTACACGCATACGAAAGCTTCTTTCGTTGAAAACTGTGTATTGACATAAAGATTAGGAAAAGACAGAACTGTGCTCAGACGTTTTGTAATGATATTCCTTCTGCTGAAGAAAGAGTAAATTGGGGTTTAACAACACCCAGATAGAATGGTCCGAATGAATAGAAGCGTGTGTTGGAGAGTGTAGCAGCACTCACTATAAAATTTCTGAAGTACATGAAGTACCACTGCATTCAGTACGCGATTATATATTGAGGATACGGCGAATAGTAAAAGCTTTACACGAACCATTATTGATATCCAATCAAATAACAAGTTTACGGTTAGCCGTCACTCTTTATTTATTTCCACAAAGCATTTCAGAAGTATAAATCTCCTTGATGAGATGGGTTTATGTGTATTAATATGGCTTGTTTGGGCTGTGATACGACTTTCGGGTAACCTGTCACACTGTTAGTATAGAAAACAAAACACTATTTCAGAAAATGGCTATGAGGCGGTGTTTACTGAGCGTAAATGTAAACGTTAATAAAAAATAAATAAAACAAAATACCTACCGTGGTCTCAGGACTCTCATACCATCTTAACAAATCACATAAAAACTATTACCCTTCGTAAACAGAGCTGGTTTCTAGAAACTAACTGATGCAAAGAACCTGCAGCAAAAACAGAAACCCTATATCATAGCACAAAGAACATATAGCGAAACAAAATCATGATTCCGTTGCAAGTCTCAAAGCACTGTGAAGACCTTTGGTTGCGTAGATATGTTGGGATAAATATTTCAAGTGAAACGCCAGCCTTTTTCTACCAAGTTTATTTAGCTTAAATTTAGAAGTATTTATGTAATCAGATGCCATGTTGAAAACTTTAAGTGTAATAATTATATTGCCAACAGTTGCAAAATTGCACATAAATTACAATTTAGTTTGGAATCCAGAGATAGAGGATGAATACAGTGACAAAGGAGAGCAAAGCTTTGGTTACGCCAGTGCTGTGGGTTGGTTACGCTTACATCTGTTACTTGTTACAAATAAGTGAACGCTGAAGTAACACACTGTTAAGGAATTAAAATGCGCAGTGAGATATCCTCTTAATAATATAAACAGATATACGACCAGCCGGACTTGGGACACAAACTGATGGTTTTTTGGGGAGATATTTTAATTCCTTATCAGTGTATTATTTCAGCATCTATTTGTTTACAAGTGACAGATATAAGCATAACAAACCCACAGCTCTGGCATGACTGAAACTTTGCTCTCGTTCTGTCACTCCTTTCATCCTGTCTCTGAATGTCAGGCAAAATTGTTATTTACGAATAATTTTGCCACTTTTACAACGTAATTATTACACATAATATTTTCAGCATGTCACCTGTTTACATAAATACGTAAAAATTTATGCTGCATACATTGGACAGAAGAAAATAGTGTATTACTTGATACATTTACTCCAACTTACCTATTCATGTACTCAACCAAAGATTTCCACAATGTTTCAAGACTTGCTGTGAAACAAAGGTTTTGTTTTTCTATATGTTCTTTGTACTTTGAAAGCGTATTTCTATTTTTGTTGTATGTTCTTTGTACTTTGAACTTGTGTTTCTTTTTTTTTGCTATTTTTTGCAGAAATTAGTTCCTAGACTTTAACTTTGTTCAGGTACGTTGATAGTTTATTAAGAGAGAGAAGGGGGCCTTTACTCCTGTGGGTATTCCGTTTTAGTTATTTTGCATTAATACGTACATTTACGTTCAATCTTTACTCAGAGACGTACGCAAAACGATGATATGAAATAGTGTTTGGTTTTATGTGCTAAGAGTGCCACAGGTTACCCCGAATTCGTAACACAACACAAACGTGTTGTATTAATACACACATAAATTGAACTAACGATGGAAGTTTAAGCCTCTGTAACGAGTTGTGGAAATAGACAAGTAGTGACTGGTAACAGTAAACTTGTGGTTTTACACGAGTAACAGCTATGTCAAAATGGCTTTGGATGTCGAAGTCCGACTTCTTCTTCTTGTAAAAGCTCACGTCCTATTTCAGCAGGAAAATGCTCAACAATTTGTGGGAAGCACTGTCCAACTATTATTTGATCAACCATTAATACTCTTCTCTTCACCCATAATTCTTTTGATGGGCACACAAAATGTTGGAGGTATGCTTTAAGGGCGTGGTTACAAATCAGTTGGTCATAATATACGAGAACCGTGTCGTGGACCGCTTTTATTTTATGCCATGAGGCTCACAGGTTTTTCTTGAAAAACAAGATATTGATTTCTGATAGAAATCTTGTACTGTTGACTAATTCTACAAATTTTTCTGTTATTATGTACTTGTTCGGACATATAGGGTTATTTCCAATCACATGTATTCTCCTTGATGCAGAAAATATTCATATCGTGTTTATTTAAATTAGGGGCGATCAAAAAGTTTACATTTGAGGGCGTTGCTTCAGTATGTATGCAACGACGAGCGACTTAGGTGTAGGTATATAAGCATCGACATGCAAGCGAGGGATTAGGGTGGCATTCCAGTCTTTCCGACGTGCGTGGGGTGAATGCGGAGACGTGATCTGTGGCAACTTTAGTATTAAATTCGCCCAACAAACAGGACCAACGTGCTGTGTCCTTTTCTTGGTTGCTGAAGGACAAATACCGGAAGACATCCTTCGGAGAATGAAGAATGCATATAGGGCAGCATGTCTTTCTGTTGTGAATGGTGTGCCATGTTCCGTTGTGCTTCATGGTACTGCACGTCCGGATACCACAAATGTAATGCAGAGGTTACGCTAAGTGGGAGATACTTCAGAAGCCGCGCTATAGTACTTACGTCTGTCTAAGTAGTTATCACGCTTTCGGTCTCTTACAATTGGCCTGGAAGGGTCGACGATTCCTGTCGCACAAGTATGTGCAGCAGGCAGTTATGAATTTATTCAGGCAGAAGGTCACGATGTTTTACCAGACAGGTATCTCAGTCTAGTGTATCGCTGGGATGATTGCCTAATTGCTCACGGCGATTTTGCTTGATTGTGCTGTACGGCCTTCGATAGACACTTTTTGATGGCCCTTTTATTAATCATTCAGAGTTCTTCGTAGCCTACAGAATTATGCAATTAATTATGTAAATTTACTAGTTCTTGTTATTATTTACTAGTTATTGTTGTAAATGGCAGAAAGACGTACTGTAATATTATATTGCCAAATGGCAATACGAAGAGCCCTATGGATTCGTAGCCAATATGAAGCTGGAAGAACTGAAGTGTACGACAAACAGTTCGCGGTGACTAGTGAATCCTCTGTGTTTATAGATTTAAGCCCAGACATCACTACAGAGCCCCATTAAGTATGCTGCAGTATTTCGTCCGTTACAGGGGGCACCCTAGTTACTGTTCGTGAGATGTAATAAACTTACCAGTAGAGCTTTCGGCTGATTTCTGTTCTCTTCTATTGTCAACATGTAGCATACTTCACGTGCACTCCCCAAATACCTCTTTTTGAAACTGTAACGCTGAAGACAGTACACTCACAATTCGCAAAAATATAATATTTAGCAGGTACGAAAGAAGACAATAATATGTTATATTTAGAAGGTTGAATTCATACTGAGAAGTTAGGAAGAGAAGAAGATAGGACACTTACGTTTTCAATATAATCTCTATGATTTACTCTATGGATAATGAAAATAATATTAATAATACGCAAATATATGATTCGAATGAGTTCCTATCACAGATTATGCTCTTTAAGATACCATCATGACTACGATTACGTATGAGTATATGATGCCGAACAATCCTAATATTGTATTGTTTCTCTGTAAATGTCATGGTGCTGAATCAGAGCTGATCGGGAGATGCTCCTGAGAATTTTCCTTCCACGTAGGTGTTATACTAGTTCACTCATCATTAACGGCGTAGTCTCTCTATAAACTGAAGAGGGGGCAGCGTTTGTTGTCATCTACTCCAAGGAAACGCTGCAACTGCCGTACTGGCATGCTAACCATTTTCTTCCTGCCTAGAGATATCACAGCATACTAAGCTCTGCATAGTCAGTTGGTTTTTTAATTTGTTGTGTTAGTTATATCAGTTTGTGACTGGCATATTTCAACCTTCCATTGATTACACAATGGCCTTTTGCACCAGCTCCAAATTCCGTAGGAATATATTGTAAAATAATATACATTTTTCTCTATTTGTATCTATTCAATGGCTTAGTATATGTGGATATTATACAGGAAAAAAATTATTTGAGTTTAATATTATTTCCAATGTAATCATATATATCCTTTGTGTATTTGTAGAAGATTCAGTTTCGTCAGATATTTTCTTTCTGTGTATAAAAAAATTTTGAGCGAGGAAGTGAAAGTTCCAAAACGAGACTTGACATTGTTAATAAGACCAGACGTGGAGGGTCTGATCACCGAGGAAAAGCAGTTGCAGGAACTAGTTTTTTAATAGTAAAAAATTAAAAATGCAATATGGAGGAAGGAAATGTGGAGTTTGGAAGTTTTCCTTGAAGTTTGATAATTCACGGTGAGACTCAAGTGTGTTAAAATGGTCGGGCGTCAGTGTGGAAAAATTTTGCGAGAAATTTATTAGTGTGAGGAAAGAACAACAGATTCAGTAGCGAGAGAAGCTAGGGAAATCTGAAGCACAGTATTTTGAGACTGAGAACTCCGTAATTTTACGCGGAGAGATTAGTAGAAGCCAGAAACCTTTAGCAAACGATTGCCTCATTATTGTTCTTACAATTTCCTTTTACTTCGAAAATAATATTTATATTTAATATAATCCAGAAAAGAACACCCAAGCGGTGAAGACCTCAGAGAAGAATAAGGAACCACTAGAGAGAAGTTATTTCAAGATCATTGCACAAGACGACTGGATAAAAAAGCCAAAATAGTCAAACAGTCTATAACACGAAGCAATCACATTAATGGAGCGCTTATACACCTTGATTTATACGAACAGCAAACCGAACTGCTTTCCGTGATATTTAGGATAAAACAGAGATTGTGAATTTTACTTTTCTATGGACTTTCGAGCAGTAATTGAGCGATATTGTTCTGCGCCTTGAACTGTGAATTACTTGCAGCCTTTAAACTAAACAGAGTGAGCGTCTGAGCTTCCGACTGTTAAGTTTTGAGTTAAGTAATGAAAGGACTGTCTGCCATTAAAAATACAGTCATGCAGACGTCATAGTTGAAAGTGGTAAATTTGTTATCCCGACGTACCCTATTCTGCATCATACTTGGAAAAAGTTAAAAATTTTATTTAAACATGTGAAACAATTCGCTTTCGGACAACCGTGGAAATTTTATTTGAATTTTGGTGATTACGTTCCTAATTAACGTGACAGCCACCAACATCTTGGTGATGTCCAGTTTTCTGCAAAGAAGAACAGCATTAAGCCGGCAGCAAATATTCCGCCACACCGCAGTTCATCACAAGGTGAGCGATATCAGCAACTTAGAGATTATCATACATACGCTATCTTTGTTGCTTTGTTACGCGATAACAGACTTTCGTCAAACTATGAAATGAAAGTGAATAACGATGGGGTAGCAGTGTTAACATTGCACTAATCCAGTATTCCACAGAATATCAATTACATTAATAGTGGCCGCCTTCTCTCTATCTCGCTTTGAGAATTTAGCAATCATTTAATGTACTGGAACTGTGTTAACATTAGAGTTTGTGCATAGGGTATCATCGTTCCAGCATCAACTCGTACTTCGAGTAGAATAGTTATATTAAATACGTTTTGAGGAAGTTATGAACGAGATTACAGACAATGGCAACTTTACTAAAATATTGAAGATAAGAGTTGTGAAACTTAACACAAATTTACATTTAGCTCATAGCACCACTGAAATCGATTTCGTATACATGTGGCGATATAATTCACTGAATTCAAGTGCAAAGCTCTTTACATAACTGTGGTTGGGATTCTCAGTGTGATATGCAACCAGCATTTACAATATTCAATATTCCGTTATTACATTCAACCTTAATTTCTGATGCTACACCGAAAAGCTAATGCAAGTCAGTAAAGGATTTCTTTTCACTTGTACTTTTTTTAACAACTACATTAATCATAATAATTGAGATACTTGTACACATATCCATGTACAATAGAAAACAGCTTCTCAGTAATCACCACTGCAGAAGAACTTAATAGTACAGCAGGGCAGTTCTGCTCATGAGACTAATCGGCTCGAAATAAGAAACGTTGCAACAGTGCTCTAGTTTCTCACAGAGACAAGGTCGTTTTGCCTTCATCGTGTGCCAGTATCTCTGTGTCATCACATGTGGCTGTAATAAGGGTGCTTCCAGTATAATTAGGGAGAGGACAGAAGAACAAACTCTAGAGATAAGCAAATTGTGATGGGTTATTGGCATAGTTGAATAATACAATCTAACAAATTAAGATGTACACAGTAACGTGAAATTTTAAACTCTAATGGTTACTTGTATAAGAACACAGGTTATACAGTATCAGCAAGTATTGCCTACTTGATTTGTCACATCTTTCGAAATATCTCCACGTGGGGCGATTTCGCCCCATACACAGGGGGCTATTTCGGCTGATTAAAATCATTAGTGTCATTGATGTTTCTCTGAGAAACTCTAGAGAACATGCTTTCTTAATTTCTTTTCGGATTATCCGTAGATACAAAAGAGAAAGGCCAACTGCTTCAACCGAATAAGATATCAAACAAGCAGTGACAAGTGATGTAGGACGAATAAGATATCAAACAAGCAGTGACAAGTGATGTAGGCCGTTCCTCTGGATAAAGTTCCAGCAATGTGTTAAACGGTTTAACGGAGTGTGTGTGGCGCAAAAGGACGAAAAATGTTTACTTGTGGTAATGCTTGTGATTTTGATGCTGAAATACGTTGGGTGGGACAGTCTCTTGACTGGGTAGACTAGCCCCAACAATTTTATATATTGTAATTTCTGCTTTCTTCAGATGTCTGTTTAATACTATGCTCGTGTAAAGGAATATCAATCTTTTATATACCCTAACGTATCCACAAATAAAATGCTATAATTGTGTCACAATGACAAATGTTTGCAACACTTTCATGTCATATTATATACTACTTATAGCACAGATGAGCGTAATAGCTCAACTGTAACCTTTATCTGTGCACATATTTATTTGTATTAGTTGTTTCGTAAGAGTGAATACGAGTGCGTTAGTAAAGTACAGCGGGACAGTTCCGCTGATGGAACTAAAAAAATGGCTCTGAGCACTAGGGAAGTCAACTGCTGAGGTCATTAGTCCCCTAGAACTTAGAACTAGTTAAACCTAACTAACCTAAGGACATCACACACATCCGTGCCCGAGGCAGGATTCGAACCTGCGACCGTAGCGGTCTCGCGGTTCCAGACTGCAGCGCCAGAACCGCGCAGCCACTTCGGCCGGCCGCTGATGGAACTAATCGCCTTGAAGTAAGAAATGTTGCAACAGGCACTAGTTCCTGACGGGGACAAGATCGTTTTGCCTTCAATGTGTTCCAGTATCTGTGACATCACATTTGGCTGTACTAAGGGTGTTTTCTGTTGAATCATCGACAGAACAGTGGAACAAACTCTACAGATAAGCAAATTATGATGGATTATTGCTCATCTCAGTCAGGAATAAAGGCTAAGGTATCCATAAAACGATACTGGAGATATAGTTAGTCGTATCTGAAGCCTCTTGGTATAGGCCAATCAAGTCAAAAACGATGCAGTACTTCTAGTTAATTTCGGTCAGTAAGGTGTTTGTATCCACGTTTTGCTTTACAGTATCAATCACACGTGACAGTTTAGTTGATTGTTACTATTAGAGCATTATAGATGGTGACGAGAGAATATCAAACTTGATCATATCTGTTAGTTACTATTAAAGGTATCGTAGATTACGCCAGCGATTTACAAACTCAAATAAAATTTGTAAGACAGTGTGAATTAATCAAGCAGGTGCAGTTATAGGGTCAGTCAGTCACGGATGGTAGATGTAGTTGGGACTGTTTTAAATTACTAGTGTTAGTTCACTCATTAATGATTTCATCAATAATACCTTATAATGCTAACGTGCCACCTACGATGCACAAGCGTACCATGAAACAAGCTAACGTTACCATCTGAGAGGATTTCGAATTTTGACCGCACGTGTAACTAATGGATAAAGGAATCGGACAATATTTTGAATATGGTGAAATTAACAGAAAAAGGTTAACTTGGGAGTTAATGAAAATGGTAAAAATCATATTTGACGAAAAACTGAACGGTTGTGTGCTCAACTAGGCACATTAATTTGTAAATATATATTTAAGTAAACTGAACATTGGTTATTAAAGTTACTTTCTATGATATTTCTCTTTGAATAGCGCACAGGATACAAATTAACACAAAGCACTCTGAGCTGTGTTAGCAGCAGTTGTCAATACCGCACATACCAGTAATTATAGAAAGAAAATTTGTACCAACTCATACTAATAAAAGCTACACTCAAGATCATTACTTGATCCAATACTGGAATGTTAATGCATGAAGTGCAGAGCTAAATTTGGACATGAGGGGCTTCTTTCTTAACTGACATGTAAAGACATAAATGAATATAAATAAAATCATAAATACACTGTTTATACTCCTCTACATATATCAGTTTTCGTTAGCAGCAGTAATAGTGCAATTATCTTTCTAATATGTGGAGAATATGATGGGGACCCAACAACTAGTATAGTGTCACTAGTCAAACTCTATGATTATTTCAGTAAGAAAGACCAGTTCAAACAAAGCTAATCCTTCACTTCACTTGGGAGTAATCCATAATTTACTTTGCAGGACAAAGTATTCAACACTGAGCTCAATTAACTTCGAAAAAGGAACCATTCATGACAGTAATCAAAATACCATTACTTTTAAAATGAGCTTAAATTATTTTTCGTTTTTTACCACCTGTGAAGCAGGTATTTTAGACAGTAACATTTACACAATTTGGCATTGTATTCCGACAAAACTCTACTTTTCAAAAAACTAAGAGTACTTTAGCAAAATCCTATTTAATTTCGCTTTTGTGGCTATAGCTTTAACTTTTTCCACTCCTTTCACATTTGACAAACAAAGTAACCACTTTGAAACACTTGAATGCAAGAATTGTTTATTTAAAACTGGATACTCGGCTTTAGTAGCACATAGGCGAGGATCCTGCATAGGTTCGTGCTCAGGGCAGAAGAAATGGTTCCGGTCACAGATTTATAGCATTTTAATTATTATTAAAATCACACACACAAATTAACTGGTCCATGCCCATACACATAGCTGGATGTATGAAGTTAGTAAAGCAATGGCGAAGTTTTGCTGGCAAGCTTCATGGCGGAAAACTGTACTCACGGCTTTTCATGTTCGAATGCTCTATAAAATCTCATCTTGGCGTCGGACTTTCAAAATATTAGAGCCATTTCTTTTTGTCGAGAATACCAAATAATAGCCAGATCCACATCCGAGGCAAAAATCCTTTGCAAAGCAGCTTCCAATTGCCTCTCTTGGCACCGTCGAAGTATACCGTGGTACGGCTAGTCACATACTGCGTATCGTTCACACCAAGGAGCCGCCCAGTTCGACCGCCAAAATCACCTTTTACATCGCACCATGCCACTTCCGTTGCGGAGGGACTTCCCTACGTCTTTTACATGTTACAAATACAAGTGTCCTAAGCATGAATCAGCTTTCAGGAACCATTGTCTTTTTATAAACATGCACACATTAGAATAATTTATAATTTTAAAAGATTATTTTACTTATTCATAAATATATATTACAGAACTCTAAATTTCCTGTCACAAATCAATGACTTTAAATTACAAATAATACACACTCCATAATTACAGATACGCAGTTCCATAATATAAACATAATTTTTATCGATATAATTGTTACAACCTGTCTTAGTCACGTAAACTCTTCGCTGGTTATTGGACATAGCAACTCATGTCGAAAATCTAGAAGGCCCTGAGAGCTTCTGGATATATTCTACATCTACACTGAAGTGCGAATGAAATTGTGTAGGCATCCACATTCAAATACTCAGATGCGTAAACAGGCAGAATACGCCGCTGCAGTCGACAACGCCTATATAAGAAAAAATTGGAAAAATGTGGTTAGTTCCTTTGGGACCAAACTGCTGAGGTCATCGGTCCCTAGGCTTACATACTGCTTAAGCTAACTTAAATTAACTTACGCTAAGGACAATACACACACCCATGCCTAAGGGAGGACTCGAACCTCCGACGGGAGGAGCCGCGCGAACTGTGGCAAGGCGGAGTAGACCGCGCAGCTACACCGTATTTAAGACAACAAGTGTCTGGCGCAGTTGTTAGATCTATTACTGCTGCTACAATGGCAGATTATTAAGACTTAAGTGAGTTTGAAATTGGTGTTATAGTCGGTGCACGAGCGATGGGACACAGCTACTCCGGGATAACGATGAAGAGGGGATTTTCCCGTACGACCATTTCACGAGTGTACCGGGAACAGGAATCCGGTAAAACATCAAATCTCCGACATCGCTACGGCTGGAAGAAGATCCTGCAAGAACGAAACCAAAGACGACTGAACAGAATAGATCAATATGACAGAAATGCAACCCTTCCGCAAATTGCTGCAGATTTCAGTGCTGGGCCATCAACAAGTGTCAGCCTGCGGAAATGGATGATATGTGGGCGGGAACTATCCTTTCGACCGATGAGCCACATTTAACTCTTCGCGGTGCCTTGAATGCGCACAACCCTCTCATGTAGGGTTCTACGCGGCCACATGTTGTGCAGGAACATCCGCTGTATTGAGCTAGTGTGACTGTGCGGTGTGGTTTCAGAATCTCCTTCAGTCTCGGTCAGTTTATCTTTGAGACGACACCTCGCAGGCCGGTTGGATGTACAGTGGCATGTGCACATTATACGGATCTCCTTGTGCAGCATCTAATTTCAGCTTTGTACGAACAAAACTGTGTCCACACCATTATTTCCATGGAAGACGGGGTGACCTCACATGCCGCTTGCCAGATGAAAGATTTTCTCCGAGAAACATTCGATAACGACCGTATCACATCTGGGCAATTTCCAGAAGTGTAGCCCTCCAGATCCCCCGACCTAAATGCATGTGAAATCTTGCTGTGGGGACACCTGAGAGATCGTGTCTATCAGCGATGTATCTGGAGTCTTTCTCATCTGAAGGGTAGTGTACTACGACATATCGCTCTGATTACACCGGATATACTGAGAGCAACTGTCGACCATGCTGCGTTACGAGTGCGGCTTGTTGCTGAGTCAGAAGACTGTATTAACAATATACTGTAACTAGTGACTCTACCCTAATTAAAGCGCGAGAACCACCGTTATCATGAGTGTGACCATTCTACTCCTTTTCCTGCACTCACATCCATCTGACAGTGTCATATTTTTTCATGGTGGCAGAAATTGGATCTATTAATTTTTCATCATAATCCTTGAGAGCACCTTTAACACGGCTACGATGTTTTACCGTCCTGCGATGTATACAGGGTGAGTCACCTAACATTACCACTGGATATATTTCGTAAATCACATCAAATACTGACGAATCGATTCCACAGACCGAACGTGAGTGTAGTGTAATTGCTTAATACAACCCATAAAAAAATGCACGGAAGTATGATTTTTAACACAAACCTACGTTTTTTTAAATGGAACCCCGTTAGTTTTGTTAGCACATCTGAACATATGAACAAATACGTAATCAGTGCCGTTTGTTGCATTGTAAAATGATAATTACATCCGGTGATATTGTAACCTAAAGTTGACGCTTGAGTACCACTCCTCCGCTGTTCGATCGTGTGTATCGGAGAGCACCGAATTACGTAGGGATCCAAAGGGAACAGTGATGGACCTTAGGTACAGAAGAGACTGGAACAGCACATTACGTCCACATGCTAACACCTTTTTATTGGTCTTTTTCACTGACGCACATGTACATTACCATGAGGGGTGATGTGCACGTACACACGTGGTTTCCGTTTTCAATTACGGAGTGGAATAGAGTGTGTCCCGACATGTCAGGCCAATAGATGTTCAATGTGGTGGCCATCATTTGCTGCACACAATTGCAATCTCTGGCGTAATGAATGTCGTACACGCCGCAGTACATCTGGTGTAATGTCGCCGCAGGTTGCCACAATACGTTGTTTCATATCCTCTGGGGTTGTAGGCACATCACGGTACACATTCCTCTTTTACGTACCCCACAGAAAGAAGTCCAGAGGTGTTAGATCAGGAGAACGGGTTGGCTAATTTATGCGTCCTCCACGTCCTATGAAACGCCCGTCGAACATCCTGTCAAGGGTCAGCCTAGTGTTAATTGCGGAATGTGCAGGTGCACCATCATGCTGATACCACATACGTCGATTCGTTTCGAGTGGGACATTTTCGAGCAACGTTGGCAGATCATTCTGTAGAAACGCGATGTATGTTGCAGCTGTTTGGGCCCCTGCAATGAAGTGAGGACGATTGAGGTGGTCGACAATGATTCCGCACCATACATTTACAGTAGAAGGTCGCTGTCGCTCTACCTGTCTGAGCCAGCGAGGATTGTCCACGGACCAGTAATGCATGTTCCGTAGATTCACTGCCCCGTGGTTTGTGAAACCCGTTTCATCGGTAAACAGGTAGAACTGCAACGCATTCTCTGTTAATGCCCATTGACAGAATTGCACTCGATGATTAAAGTCATCACCATGTAATTGCTGATGTAGCGACACATGAAAGGGGTGAAAGCGGTGACGATTCAGTATGCACATGACACTACTTTGATTCAGTCCACCGGCTCTCGCAATGTCCCGTGTACTCATGTGTGGGTTCATGGCAACAGCAGCTAACACACCAACTGCACCCGTTTCTCCTGTGACGGGCCTGTTACGGACCCGTTTGCGTGCTACGACCATACCTGTTGCATACAGTTGGCGGTAGATGTTTTGCGATGTGCGGCACGTTGGATGCTCTCTGTCCGGGTACCGTTCTGCATACACCCTGCAGGCTTCAGCTGAATTTCGTCGACACTCGCCATAGATGAGTATCATCTCCGCCTTTTCAGAATTCGAATACACCATGGTCACAGTTCCTACAACAACACTATCACAGACGTCTGGTAACACGGTGTACTACAGTTGGTCTGCGTGCGGAGACGAATGCAGAATAACAATAGCAGCAAGCGCTACATGCGGACACTACGACAGCTAGACCAAACCACAACAGTGCACTACAGACACACTCGTAAACACGGTCGTCATCGTAAACATTTCCTTGCAGATGCTGCTCGCCGACCGTGGCCCGTGTTTTTTACAACACACAACTGAACGCCGGAGGTTTCAAGCCTCAACTTTAGGTTACAATATCTCCGGATGTAATTAACATTTTACAATGCAACAAACGGCACTGATTACGTATTTGTTTATATGTTCAGATGTGCTAACAAACCTAACGTGCTTCCGTTTAAAAAAACGTAGTTTTGTGTTAGAAACATACTTCCGTGCATTTTTGTATGGTTTGTATTAAACAATTACACTATCCCCTCTCCTCACGTTCAGTCTGTGGAATCGGTTCGTCAGTATTTGATGTGGTTTAGGAAATATATCCAGCGGTAACGTTAGGTGACTCACCCTGTAGAGCCCGCACTGCACCATTCAGAACACCGGCAGTTTAATTAAAACCACCCGGTATTATTACATGAGGTGCTAATGACAAATTAAATTAGTAATTGGGACACTGGGAGTAGTTGACGAGTTTTGCTTTCTGTGCAGAAAAATTATCATTGACGGCAGAAGTAGAGAAGCTTGGTAGCAATAAAATCGTTTCTGAAAGAGATCTACTGGTTTACATCGAATAAAACTGAAGTGTTTGTAAGTATTTATTGAAGCTACTAGTGTGAAGTGTGCAGGCGTGAAACGTGGATGATGAACAGCTCTAAATGGAAGAAAATAGAGACTTCTGACATTTCGTGCTGCAGAAGAATGCTGGAGGTAGGCGGGTAGTAGAGTAAGGAAAAAGAGGTACTGAATCTAATTGGGGGGGATAGGTATTTATGGGAGAATTTCATCAAAAGAAGGTATTAGTTGATAGTACGCATCATGGAATCGTCAGTCTGGTTATGGAGAAAAGCGTTCGGAGCAAAAATTGTAGGAGGCCTATGTTTGACCATAAATGGATGTAGGATGCAGTCGTACAGGGTAAAAGAGGCTTGCAGAATATAGACTAGCGTGGAGAGCTGCATCTAACCAGTGTTTCGACTAAAGCACGACAGTAACACAACCGTTTAACATGAAGTCTAATTTTATTTCTGAGGTATCACTCTTCGCAGTTATCTAAACTGCATCACATTTACGTCTTGTTGGCGCGGATACGGCTCCAGTGGTACGTATAAAGGTATAGTAGAACCGGCTGTGACTCATTTCATTGGTTCCTTCCTAGTGTCTCAGCACAGTCTCAACAAAATTGACCGTGAACAGTTTCTAGCGTTGGCTTTAACATATGAAGAAAAGGGGAAGATAACAACAGTAGAATCATCCATCTAAATTTAAAAGTTACGAGATTGTGTAGTTTTGTGACTAGTTTCAAGAGCTTCATCCTGATAATAAGAAAGTCTTCCACTACTCTTGAATAACAGTATAAAACGTAAACGTCGTATAATATTGTTGGCTGGGACTCCCACGGACTGGTTTTATCCACCTGTCGGGAAAAATGTTCTTCCTCTGTGAAAATTGGCCTATTCCCTTTCTAGATCTAGATATAAGTGAGAGTTGTGATGTTTGTGCTTTTGTGGAGTACAGGTAAGTGTAAGGATGCGTGTATAGTGTGCAGTGTTATGTTTACGTGGGATGATGATGAAGAGATAAGGAAGAGGGTGAAAGCTGGTGCCGGCCTACTTCTCTCTAATGGCTCTAAAGGAGACGCTAAGTTTGAAGTGCGCACCGATGGATGGAGTACCATCGACAGTATCACATGCCCTCACTTCATGAACACTGCTGAGAGGTTTGGAACTGAATCGATGACATTGGTGTAGTGATCGGTTATCAGAAAAGTAATGCCTCTATCCCTCCTCACGTTGCCTGCTAAGTACTGGCAGTAATTAAACACCATTAAGATTGGAACCGGCTTACCACCAAGTGAGAACCACAGCGCTGGTGCGCGTTAGCAACCTCGCTGCGGAGGCTGATTCATAGATCTCTAAATTTCATGGGCGATTGCAGTAATCGTTAGTGCCAGAACACGTTCATTATGTAACCTATTCAGTCAAGCAAAATAATAATACTATTCCAGTACATAACAAGATGTCATTATTTTGTATTCAGGACACCATAGTTCATTGAATAACTATTGCTAGATCACAGAAATAATACACACACACACACACACACACACACACACACACACACACACACACATATATATATATATATATATATATATATATATATATATATATATATATATTCAAAATTTTCAGAGGCAGTTTGTTCAGTTATTAAAATTTAATATTGTGACAGTATCTGTTTCGGCGTAACAACAAGCGCTGGCACGAAGATCAAGAACGATACAGCAAAGAGGGCTGTGAGACGACGTCAGCCAATAGCACGCTGACTAGGACGTCACTACGACAGGAGCGGCATCTAGACTAAGAGAATAAAAGCAATGCGCCGCATAGCCTCGGCCGCTCTAGAAGAGAGGCACTAAGTAGACCCGGAAAGTAGAAAACGCGCTCTAGAAGAGCAGCAGTGATATTTACGATAGCAATGACTTACGAACTTGTGTGATTAGCTTGCATGGAATTTGTATCTATCAAAGAACATTGATATTTTGCATTTCGCCAATTGCTTGCGACCCAGCATGTAGAAACGAAAGTTAAGTAAATTCAATTACTGTAATAAATTCCACTGAAAAAATGAAATGATCGTATGGCATTGTTGGCCGGGAGGTCCCACTCGGAGGAGTTCGGCCGCCGTATTTCAAGTCCTTTTCAGTTGACGCCACTTCGGCGGCTTGTGAGTCAATGACGATGAAGGACACACAACACCCAGTCACCTCCAGGTGGAGAAAATCCCTGACCCCGCCGGGAGTCGAACCCGGGAGCTCCTGCGCGGGAAGTGAGAACGTTACCGCAATACCACGAGCTGCGGACTGTAAACTGTATTAATGTGATTTGCTTGTATTTGGTCTAGTTATCCGAAAAAACAGCTTCCTAAGAACCCTATAAAAGACGAGCGTGCAGGATCTCATAGTATCAGTTTAGACCAAAATTATTTATGCACAAGTATCCTCCCTGTCCGTCCGTCTGCTTCTCCGACCCATCCGTGCCCATCACTTCTTTTCCCCTCTCTGTCAGTCCATCTCCTCCTTCCCCCTTCCCTCTCCACGTCAATAACCTCACCCCAAAAGGAGGAAGATAGTTCTTATCCCACAGTATTAATTTTCCAGATAGTAATAGATTTAAACGTCATGCATGGTGCGGCACTTTCTCAGGCCTCTCAGTACTTATGGCGTCGTATCTTCTGGCCTATGTATGGCATAATGATATAATTTTGCTGTTACATTCAGTGGTATATGTGAATACCAGAATGAGAATTCCACTCTGCAGATGAGTGTGCTCTGATACGAAACTTTCTGGTAGATTAAAACTGTGTGCTGGACCGAGATTCGAACTCGGGACCTTTGCCTTTCGCGGGCAAGTGCTCTACCACGTCATGCTTCAAGAGGCGGTTTTACCGCATGAACAGCGAAAACGAGGTAAGCGACAAACTTTTTCCGTTTATCATTTTGTGGGGATTGGCAGCGGGATAAGGTTTCATAAACTTTTCAAATTACGTGTATAGTTTGTTGCAAGTCTCTAAGTGCTCTTAGTCTCAAATACTAGATGGTTAAAGTATTCGCGCATCGTGGGCTAGCCTACTTCTTTGACTCCCCGCCTTTGATAGGTAGGTGGTTCTTACGTCCATAGCTATCCGTTAAAAACAGTAAGTGATGTGTGTACCAAGTTTGGCTGAAATCGGTCTAAGAGGAGATGTGCTACATACATGCATATACACACATCGAAAAAAGTTTTGCATCACCCCTACCTACGGATTATGGCTCGGAGGAACCCTGACACCAACGCCATCGTGTGGAATAATGCTTTTCGTGCAGCCACAAGACGTCGTGTTACGAGTCAAACTGTCCGCAATAGACTGCATTATGCGCAACTTCACTCCCGACGACCACGGTGAGGTCCATCTTTGCAACCACGGTACCACGCAGCGCTGTACAGGTGGGTCGAATGACATGCCCAATAGACTGCTCAGGATTGGCATCATGTTCTCTTCACCGATGAGTGTCGCATACGACTTCATCCAGACAATCGTCGGAGACGTGTTTGGAGTCAACCCGAACAGGCTGAACGCCTTAGACATACTGTCCAGCGAGTGCAACAAGGTGGAGGTTCCCGATGTTTTGGGGTGGCATTATGTGGGGCTGACGTACGCCACTGATAGTCACGGAAGGCACCGTAACTGCTGTACGATACGTGAATGCCATCCTCCAACCGGTAGTGCAACCAGATGTTCATGTTGATCTCTATTCCAATTTTCTGTACAGGTTTCGGAACTCTCGGAAGAAAGCACATAAATTAATACCAGATTCACTTTTGTTGTTAGACAACAAATTGTAGGCTACTGCTACGTACTGTGACTTGTCATCGGCATTTGACTGTGTAAAAGCACTGTACAGTATTCTAGTAAATGTAAATGTCGTGTGACTAGGGCCTCCCGTCGGGTAGACCGTTCGCCGGATGCAAGTCTTTTCTATTTGACGTCACTTAGCCGACTTGCGCGTCGATGGGGATGAAATGATAATGATTAGGACAACACAACACCCAGGCCCTGAGCGGAGAAATCGAACCAGGGTTCTTAGGATTGATATTCTGTCGCGCTAACCGCTCAGATACCGGGGGCGAATATTTTTGTGTCCTATCATATCCGCAAAATAAAGGCTGTGAAATGAAAAGAGTCCTGTGTTAAATCGTCATCGTTCAACTGGGAGTAATTGCGTGTGATGCCATGCAAAGTTCAATCTTAGGACCATTACTTTTAAATATTACGCCGGGTCTGTTTTATTTACAGGCGGTGTAATCATCGCAATTGATAGAAAATTAAGTACAGTTTCAAAAATGCTGTTTAATGACTTTTCATGTACATTACTGTACGGTACTTAATCAATTCCTTCTCACTAAACTTTGAGAAAGCACACTGCATGCAGTTCTGATCTTGATAATAAATTCATTCGTAAGGGACATACCATACAACGGTTGAAACACCTAAACTAATATTTATTTGCAATGTTGATGATATCCGATATAACTTATACAAAAATTTAAAAAAACTTATCGTTATTTGTGGAGACCCTTACAGCGACACTAGAGGTTTTCAGATTTGAGAAGCGTGCTACATGAGTTATTTTTGTGCGTGCTAACGCTACTTAGAGATCTGATGTAGGAACTGTGGACCTAACTTTTGCTTTTGAACAAATTATTTCTCACTGAAATTTGTCATAAATGATTATAATAACTTCATAAACAGTTAAAGTCACTTACTTCGTTGTCGGGAGGTGTGCGATACTCAGGAATACACACTTTCAACAACTTGCCAGCAGCCATTACATATTACATGTTTAGCTTTCAATTAAGTCCAGTTTAAGATGAGACATCTCAGTTTCAGATGAGACACTTTGTACTCCTCTGACTAATTTCTTATTATAGGCGCTCGTGTATTATTAGAAATATCAAATGACATGAGTCTTAAGAAAAATTTGTCCTCTGCACATCTTCAGTGCAGTATGTCATCAATGTACAGAGTGTTTCAAAATTACACCGACTGACTTTGAAGGGATGTAGAGTGAGTTTTGAGGAATGAAATGAGGGTAGGAAAATCATGACCGTAACGTCATCCATTGATGCTACAGAACGTCGAAATTTACGGGCGCCAGCCCACGCCGCTAGTTCTTTCCTATTTTAGCACGCGAAAGGTTGTATGCGATCAGACCGCTAGCAGGTTATAAGATTCCTCCACTTTAATAAACATCCTGAAGTGTCTCCGACATATTCATAGAATAAGACAACCCGTCCTTGTATTGCCTTAGTGAGTCCTTGTGTTGTAATTCTGCCTCATGTTTTGCCGCAAAATTCTCGTAGATTATGTCGCTCGCAGTAGCAGTATCAGCACCATTTACTTCTCTGAAAAGTGCAATTCTGTAGTCTGTAATTTTAAGTGGTGATACAGGAAGCTATATTACTTGAAACCATATTCGTGGATTCCCTTATAATGTGTTTATTTACGAAAACACCGTAATCTGGTAATAATGAAGCAATGTATCACTTATTAACTCAAAACTAGCAATTTCTTCAGAGCACTGTATTACGACAGAACTAGTCCGGAAGGCATCCTATCGGCAAATGGCGACTATAGCACGCAGGCCACATCTCGTATTTAAAATCGTGAAACATCGTAGCGGTTCGTACAACTTCGTTACCTTGAACATTGTTTATTTGTTTACTAAAACGACTGCTTTCTTTCGCCATAATATTGTGGGAAGAAAGTGCTTATGCCCTACAGGTTTATCCTAATATCTGTAGTGGGAAAAGTGGCTTTTATTAGTAAAAATTTATTAAAGAAAATCACTTGTTTCACGGCAGAATGGCTGTGGTTTCCCTACGTATCATGCGCTGTTGTAACTGTCTGCCTCGCAGTTAGCCACAGCACCTCATCCCCTTCATATTACTCTCGCCACATATTGCATCGGTAATTTTAACTCCTTGAACGGTAATATTGGTACTAGTTCTTTATTTAACATTTGGTCATAAAGTCCCGGTGCTACAGCACACAGTTCATTTCCTGTATCACTAACCGCAATTGCCTCAAGACAGTTAATCTCCACTAATATTGGTTTGGAATACCTTTTCACTTGTAACTTCGTCTTCCTCAAAGAGGCCTTCTATAATATCCCCAGATTCTTCTTTTATCAACCATTTCGTTGCCACTCGTCCGTCAGTCTCATGAGTTCACGTCCAGACCCCACACGAAACATCTCTTGTTTTCCCCTTCGTAACCATGTCTTTCGTGATCTCTCTCTGCACTACGACCATTGTTTCTCCCATTAGGTCACTCATCTCGTCTGTTATGGTAATTATTGACTCCTCCTCGGCTCACTCTATCACACCTATTAAACCCATTACTTTGGCTATTGTTTCCCCGTTTCCTATTACCATTACTATTACAATCCCACCGTTTCCACTCAAAAAATGACACATGCATTCCCTGCCGTTTACCCAAATGCTATCGGTTTTTTCGTCGCAAAAGCTGCCAAAGCATCCGCCGCCACTTACCCAAATGCGATTTGATTTTTCCACGGAAGGGATACCAAATGTAAGATTCCCTCACTTTACCAAATCTCCTGAAGTGTTTCAGTTTGATGCCATATCAGGCGTACAGTATGACTGGCCGTGCTCTTCTATTTTCTGTTGACCTCCAATTCACACCTCTCCAACCGGTTTGGTTGTCTCTTCTACTGATAAAGCATTTAATGCTTCCAAAATATCTTCAGATTCCTTTTTAGAAATTCTTGTTAACTTATTTTGCACATTCATTGTCCGTCTACCGAGTACTACTCAATAAGGGATTGGGCTAACTGGAAACTAATTCTTTTCTCAGGCAATTTGGAAGTAACATTCTAAGAGTTATATCCACTGCACAAGATATATCTCCCCTGAAAAATACTATTTCTTATGTTACATTGTATACTATTTGACCAATATTTATCTAACAATTTTTAATGAACTCCTCGTATGATTGACTAGATTCTCCTACTCTCATTCCCATAACATATACTATGTGATCAAAAGTATCCGGACACTTGGCTGAAAGTGACTTACAAGTTCGTGGCAATCTCCACCGGTATTGCTGGAATTCAGTATGGTGTTGGCCCATTCTTAGCCTTGATCACAGTTTCTACTGCCGCTGGCATACTGGAAGGTTTCTTGGGGAATGGCAGTCCATTCTTCACGGAGTGCCACACTCAGGAGCGGTATCGATGTCGGTCGCTGAGGCCTGGCACGAAGTCGGCGTTCCAAAACATCCCAAAGATGTTCTATAGGATTCAGGTCAGGTCAGGTCATTACAGGGATGTTATTATCGAGTAACCACTCCGCCATAGGCCTTGCATTATGAACAGGTGCTCGATAGTAGTGAAAGATGCAATCGGCATCCCCGAACTGCCCTTCAACACTGAGAAGCAAGAAAGTGCTTAAAACATCAATGAAGTCCTGTGGTGTGGTGATATTGCCACGCAAAACAGCAAGGGGTGGAAGCCCTGTCCATGAAAAACACGACCACACCATAACACCACCGCCTCAGAATTTTACTGTTGACACAACAGACGCCAGCAGATGACGTTCACTAGGCGTTCGCCATACCCACACACTGCCATCGGATCGCCACATTGTGTACCGTGATTCGTCACTCCATACAACATTTTTCCACTGTTCAATCATCCAATGTTTACGCTCCTTACACCAAGCGAGGCGTCGTTCGGCATTTACTGGTGTGATGTGTGGCTTATGAGCAGCCGCTCGACTAAGAAATCCAAGTTTTCTCACCTCCCATCTAACTGTACTTGGAGTGCATCCTGATGCCGTTTGGAATTCCTGTGTGATGGTCTGGATAGATGTCTGCCTATTACACTTTACGACCCTCTTCAACAGTCGGCGGTCTCTGTCAATCAACAGACGAGGTCGGCCTGTACGCTTTCCACTTCACTATCACATCGGAAACAGTGGACCTAGGGATGTTTAGGAGTGTGTAAATCTCGTGTACAGACGTATGACACAAGTGACACCCACTCACGTGACCACGTTCTAAGTCCGTGAGCTCTGCGGAGGGCCCCATTCTGCTCTGTCATGATGTCTAATGACTACTGAGGTAGCTGGTGTGGGGTATCTGGAAGTAGGTGGCAGCACAATGCACCTAATATGAAAAACGTGTGTTTTGGTGAGTGTCCGGATACTTTTGATCACATAGCGTATATCCTCTGTCCAATTTTTATTTTTTTATAACAGGCAATTACCTAAACTAGCTGTCCCTGATTGTAGCGTCTTCTTAACAACATTTCATTTCTGTACAGTAGTTACTTTTGCTGCTAGTAAGTTTCAGCATCTAATTGGAGGAAGCTAGCATGACTGGATAACTTAAAGTAACTTCTGTTTGCTTTTAGTAATTCTGAGATAGAATGACTTTGTAGTATGCTGTAATACTCAAATATCCCCTACGATATCACGTAAGAGTCTATTTCCACACAACAGTTAAGTTATAGATTTTTTTTCGATGTTGCTACAGTTGGCAACCTCCTATATTTTCACATCCACAAGAAAGGACACAAGTGGAAGAAGAGATTGATGAAGAAGAGGAGGAATGTGGTGAAAAAGACTGCCCAATTCCAATGAGGAAATTCATCGGAACACCAAAGCCTGGCCGGCCGGAGTTACCGAGCGGTTGTAGGCGCTGCAGTCTGGCACCGCACGACCGCTACGGTCACAGGTTTGAGTCCTGCCTCAGGCATGGATGTGTGTAATTTCCTTAGGTTAGTTAGGTTTAATTAGTTCTAAGTTCTAGGGGATTGATGACCTCAGAAGTTAAGTCCCATAGTGCTCAGAGCCATTTGAACCATTAGAACCAAAGCCTGTGCCATTACCAACACCAACGGTCTATGATGAATAAGGCCCAGAAAATTGGTTTCAGAAGTGGGCTGCTGGATATTAGTGTCTCACATTTATTCTGTGCTGTAAATGGAAAACGTATCTTGGTTTCACAACAAAAAGTAAGGCCCTTTTTCAGTTCTATAAAAACGACAGATTGGACCACATACTTAAGAACTTCAAAAGTAGGTTATGCGTGTCATCTCACGCTAACATCCATGTGCATCAAGAGCGGCGCGTTGTTAGAAGAATATATTTCCTGGGCGCATTTACAATTCAGCTACGGTACTCCAAAATACTCCAAATTTTAAGTACGGGGGACGTACGATTCTTGTGGGCAAAACGTCTGAATGAAACACAGAAACACGTGTTAATCTTGAGGCATATTGATTAAACGCAGTGTCGCGTCCAGACCTTATGAAATAGTGGCAACAATTTTACCAATGCCGAAAAGACATGGGAGGTACTGATCGGGATGGAAGGTTATAGACATTAATCACAGATGACAACATCCAGACAATCAAAGGGCTGATTTCTGAAGTCCACTCAAATTAAAAATTTTCACATCATATTATCATATACAATAATAAGATAAAATTTAGTGACACTTAGATAAATATGCATATGAATTTCAGTTGACAATATATAAATAAAATTCATCAAGGGGTACCTGAAAATATGTCATTACTAGTATAAAAAGCGAATTTGGGTCCTGAACAACACACTGACCACGGATATAAACTAGACGTAGATTGGATGATTAAATAATTATGTGTCATGAAACAAAAAATTCGTCGGCCACATGTGATCGTAGATGTAGACTGGATGTTTAATAATTATGTGTGATGATACAAAAAAGTCATCGGCCGCAATCGGGAACTGGATATGACAGCAAAAGTAAAAACGTTTGCTGGACCAGGACTCGAACTCGGGTTTACCGTTTACGGGTGCATTCGCCTTAACAGCTCGTGCTATTTTCATCAATCATTAATTCACTAACGGTTTTTATTACACAGAGCAGCTACCCCCAGCTCGTGCTATTTTCATCAATCATTAATTCACTAACGTTTTTTATTACACAGAGCAGCTACCCCCCGTCCGAACACTCTGAGCTACCATGCCAGCATCACTTCAGCTATCCGCGCACGTATTCTGGCAACTTCAATTACCCAGTCTGTCGCACATTCCTTACGTAGCGTTCCCTGTCCACCATACTCACTGCTTGTGGCTCACGCTGATTCCAGGAAGAGTTCAGGAGAGAGAGAGACTGCATCCACATCACACAAATCCATGTTCAAGGCAGGATTCGAACCTGCAACCGTAGCAGGCGTGCGGTTCTGGACTGAAGCCCCTAGAACCACTCGGCACCGGCGGCCGGCCAAAAACATCATTTCCAGCCTTTTGTTGCTCATCTAAACCACACATTGCATTTTCTACCACCATACAGCGACACAATCAGAGGTGGTGGTCCATATTGCTGTACACACCCGTACCTCTAATACCCAGTAGCACGTCCTCTTGCTTTGACGCATGCCTGTATTCGTCGTGGCATACTATCCACAAGTTCATCAAGGCACTGTTGGTCGAGATTGTTCCCATCCTCAACGGCGATTCGGCGTAGATTCCTCAGAGTAGTTGGTGGGTCACGTCGTCCATAAACAGCCCTTTTCAATCTATCCCAGCCATGTTCGATAGGGTTTCTTGTCGAGAGAACATGCTGGCCATTCTAGTCGAGCGATGTCGTTATCCTGAAGGAAGTCATTCACAAGATGTGCACGATAAGGGCGTGAATTGTCGACCATGAAGACGAATACCTCGCCAATATGCTGCTGATATGGTTGCACTATCGGTCGGAGGACGGCATTTACGTATCGTACAGCCCTTATGGCACCTTCCATGACCACCAGCGGCATACGTCGGCCCACATAATGTCACCCCAAAACAGCGGGAACCTCCAATTTACTGCACTCGCTATCTAAAACGTTCAGCCTGACGGGGTTGCCTCCAGACACGTCTCCGACGATTGTCTGGTTGAAGGCATATGCGACACTCATCGCTGAAGAGAACGTGATGCCAATCCTGAGCGGTCCATTCGGCGAGTTACTGGGCCCAATTGCAGAGCGCTGCATGGTGTCGTGGTTCATCTACATCTACATCCATACTCCGCAAGCCACCTGACGGTGTGTGGCGGAGGGTACCTTGAGGACCTCTATCGGTTCTCCCTTCTATTCCAGTCTCGTATTGTTCTTGGAAAGAAGGATTGTCGGTATGCCTCTGTGTGGGCTCTAATCTCTCTGATTTTATCCTCATGGTCTCTTCGCGAGGTATACGTAGGAGGGAGCAATATACTGCTTGATTCCTCGGTGAAGGTATGTTCTTGAAACTTCAACAAAAGCCCGTAATGAGCTACTGAGCGTCTCTCCTGCAGAGTCTTCCTCTGGTTGCAAAGATGGACCTCGCCGTGGATGTCGGAAGTTAAGTTGCGCATCATGCAGGCTACTACGAACAGTTGACTCTTAACACGACGTCCTGTGGCTGTAATAAAAGCATTATTCAACATGGTGGCGTTGCTATCAGGGTTCCTCCGAGCCATAATCCGCAGGTAGCTGTCATCCACTGCAGTAGTAGTCCCTTGGCGGCCTGAACGAGGCATGTCATCGACAGTTCCTGTCTCTCTCTGTATCTCGTCCATGTCCGAACAACATCGCTTTAGTTCACTGCGAGATGCCTGGACAATTCCCTTGTTGAGAGCCCTTCCTGGCACAAAGTAACAATGCGGACGCGATCGAACCGCAGTATTGACCGTCTAGGCATGGTTGAACTACAGACAACACGAGCCGTGTACCTCCGTCCTGGTGGAGTGACTGGAATTGATCGGCTGTCGGACCCCCTCTGTGTAATAGATGCAGCTCATGCATGGTTGTTTACATCTTTGGGTGGGTTTAGTGACATCTTTCAACAGTCAAAGGGATTGTGTCTGTGATACAATATCCACAGTCAACGTCTGTCTTCTGGAGTTCTGGGAACCGGGGTGATGCAAAACTTTATTTGATGTGTGTATTTTCATATTTGGAGGAGAAGGCAGGAGATTTCAGTTTCGTTAGATCTCGTCGCAACGGGAAACACGATTTGTTTTAATTACTGCCACCCCAATAATTCGTTCATCATATCCCAAAATGTTTCTCTCCTACTTCGCACTCGTAAAAGACGAGCTGCCTTTATTTGAACTTTTTCGATGCTCTACATAAATCCTGTTTCTAAGGATCTCTTACAAAACGCTAATACTCCAGAAGACGAAGGATAAGCGTGATGTAGGCAGCCTTTTTAATATATATCTGTTGAAAGTTCCAAGCGTTCTGCTAACAAATCACTGTTTATGTTTCGTTTTTCCCATAACATGGCCAATAGGATGGTTCCAATTTAATCTGTTCGTAACTGTGTTACACAAAGTAGCTTCCGCCAAATACCACCAAATGGCTTACTGAGTACAGATTTAGATGCAGATGTAATTATAGTCCGTAAGATTTAGGCGAAACGACAACCATCAAATTTGTGTGATTTATCGTGTAACCAAAATTTTGAGGATTTTTTGGCGCTCATGAGCAGAACTATACTCTTTTCATGTTTTAGGGCCAATTATCACTCCTCGCACCTTTCACATATCTTTTCAAAATCATTTAGAAATTCGTTTTGATATTCAGATGGCTCTACTAGACGGTTTCAAAACCCTTCTGGAAATCCTGAAACGCGGAATCAACACTTCATCTACTGTCAATTGCACTCATTAATTGGTGTGAATAAAGAGCCAGTTCTGTTTTATGGTTATTATACCTTCTGAAGTCATGATGATTATGTGTCAGTAGCTCTATTTCTTCGCGGTATTTCATGATGTTGCAAAACTTATTACTTTCATTTATTTTCTTCTATATTGGAGTGACTTGTGCAACTGCAAAAATTTGCCAGGTATGAATATTTGTTTGGGATTAATAAACGTCAAATTGGCGTAAATTTTACTGCACCAACGGATATGATGAGCATTTCAGAGCAATCGCAGTAAGTACACAGGAGAAACACCACCTAAATTCTGTATACAGGACGTCGTTAGTTACAATTTCAAAAGGCTGTAGAAAGGGAACCACTGCTCAGAATAATGTCAAATATGATCAGCAAATTATTGATGCAGGCAGAAACGTCATGGAATAATAATAATGTTAACGAAAATTCGAACAGTAGTGTCAGAATATGCACACCAATATATCGCGGGACACTGCTATTACTCAGTTTGCTTAAGAGACGCCGAACATGACTGTCCGCATGAGAGATCTAACGCTGCGCGCAAATCTTTGTTACAAGAACTGTGCACGTGCGCCAATAGTTCTACGGAAATTCCAGACACTCAAGGGTATGAAAAAACGCATTGGTCTCATGACTGCTAAGGGACTGGAGAAAATGGTTACAAAATTTGAAAAGACAGGTTTTTTGAAGTGCAGTGTGGTACGCAGAGGAAAGCAGCTGATCTGACATGTGTCAAATATATGGCCACAGCATTGTAGGAGTTTTGGAGGGGTATTGTAAAAACATGATGTCCACGTGAAATTGCTACAATGCTGGACATGACTGCGAGCAAGGTGCATAAAATCCTACGAAACGTCCTACATTGCTATCTACGCAAAATTACTCACGTTCAGGAGGTGCTTCCTGCTGACGTGCCAGCAAGACAAACGTTCGCTCTGGAATTTCTTGCTCGCATCAAAGTAGACAATGAATGACCATGGAAAATTCCGTGGACACGCGAAGCCCATTTCCATCTCCAAGTACATCTCAGTACGCAGAATTGCAGAATATGGTCAACGGAAAATCCTCACGAACATCAACCGGTACCACTCCATTCTCAAAAGGTGGCTTTGTGGTGCGGTTTGACGGTATCGTTTATCTTTGGGGCGTATTTCTTCTTGGAGGTGAGTTCTACAGGACTTGTTACCTGTCCCGACACTGATATACGCTATGAGAGTCTTTTGCGCACCAACGTCACACCAGCATTTCAACAGCGTGGATGTGGGGGTGGGATCATTTTCATGCAAGATGACGCTCCTAGGCACATTGTATAGCCAGTGAAAGGATTGCTGCCGAAGCATTTCGAAAATGGTAGAATAGTCAGCCGTCATTTCCCTGCAATCTGGCCATCCTGATCATTCGATTTTAATACGTCTGACTCCTGGCTGTGGAGTTAACTGAAGGAGGTTGTGTTTAGCGTACCAGTTAAGAACGTAGCTGAACTGAAGGTACGCAATGCCCAACGCATTCTGAAAGTGACCTCAAACACCGATCTGCTGTGGAATATGCTATTTCTCGATTTCAGCTTACGGCAGGGAACGGTGGACAGCATGTTGAACATGTCTGGCGCCAGCCTCACGACAGATGGAAACTGACGTCATTTTGCTTTTTATGCTGTTTTTGGCCCCTGGTAAATTAAAAACCGATGCATTTTACTTTTTATGCTTTTTTGGCCTCAAGAAAATTAAAAACCGATTTGTCCCATCCGCTGTGGTACGACCTTGCCATTGTGGATAGGCTTACTTAGCTAACAGTGCCACAACTGTTGACTACCAAACTTTTGAAGTCACGTACATTACACAATAAGGATGGTGTAATGTGGAACTCAATCCATAGACGTCTTATTGCGATTCATTTCTCATTTGTGGCAGACCCCATTTACGTTAAGATGCTTAAGCCCAATGTATTGATAAAATTTTCGTCAGATTTCTTTTTGTTTCCGTGACGTTTCGCCCTGCCTCAATAATATGCTGTTCAAATTTGACATCATCCTGAGAAGTGGTTTTCTTTCTAAAGCGTTTTGAAACTGGAACTTTGATTATGGTCACACTGCATAAGGAAATATTTTGCAGGAGGTGTCTACTCCGGAAACTGCGTTTGAATGTTGTTTATTTGTAAGATGGTCGTGTTAAGCCTCGTGTTAGAAGGAGGAATGTCTATAAGCACGTGTCGGAATCCCTCAGAGGAAATTTCATGGCCTGTCTAAACAGTAGTCTATCGTTAAACGATTTTGCTGATCCCAGTGGGCGCGGTACCACGACGGGCTTGCAGATATGGAATCAGTGGGTTCATAAATGGTTCAAATGGCTCTGAGCACTATGGGACTTAACATCTGAGGTCATCAGTCCCCCAGAACTCAGAACTACTTCAACCTAACTAACCTAAGGACATGACACACATCCATGCCCGAGGCAGAATTCGCACCTGCAACCGTAGCAGTCGCGCGGTTCCGGACTGAAGCGCCTAGAACCGTTTGGCCACCGCGGCCGGCAGTGGGTTCAGAAGGCCCAAATTCCACTCCATGCGGACTACCACCGACACCAAGCGAATAGAACAGAGAACACACACAACGTTCGTTAGGTCGTACAGGCTCGCACAGCAACAGCCTATATCTTGAGTATGGAAATGTGGGCTTCCTTGCAGAGACACAAATACTCACACGGACAGTGCGCCGTTATCTGGAAAATAACGGACTGTCAGCCCGGTGACTGTTTCTGCGGCTTCCCTCGAGGCCCCAGGAGGGAGAGGAGTGTCGACGGTAGTGCACCAAGGGGAAGTAGGAGTGGCACTCGTCATCTTTTGAGACGAGTGTCGCTTACACGTACAGAATCACAATAACGTTGTAAGTCGACTGTATAGGTTTTTTTTATTGGTAACGCCACATAGCACTCTGTATGAAAATCACTGGCTGTGCTGTGTGCAGTCTGTGGCTGGTTTGCATTGTTGTTGGCCATTGTAGTGTTGGGCAGCTATATGTGAACAGCGCGTAGCGTTGCGCAGTTGGAGGTGAGCCGCCAGCAGTGGTGGATGTGGGGAGAGAGATGGCGGAGTTTTGAAATTTGTAATACTGGATATTATGAACTGCTATGTATATTATGATTTTTCAACACTATTAAGGTAAATACATTGTTTGTTCTCTATCAAAATCTTTCATTTGCTAACTATGCCTATCAGTAGTTAGTGCCTTCCGTAGTTTGAATCTTTTATTTAGCTGGCAGTAGTGGCGCTCGCTGTATTGCAGTAGTTCGAGTAACCAAGATTTTTGTGAGGTAAGCGATTTATGAAACGCATAGGTTAATGTTAGTCAGGGCCATTCTTTTGTAGGGATTTCTGAAAGTCAGATTCCGTTGCGCTAAAAATATTGTGAGTCAGTTTAGGCACAGTCTTGTATAATTTTTCTAAGGGGACGTTTCAACGTATCCTTCTATGGAGTTTCCTACGAGAAAGAACTTCGGGATCCCGAGGACGCTATCTTTCTGCCAGATAACGCATCTTGTCCTTGTCCTCCTCCTGACACCTTTCCAGAGCATTCTGCAAATCTCTCACTCACTGTAAACATATGGTCATTATTTACAAAGAGACTGGCTGGCCACCCCTCACTGGCAACTCCGATTAATGAACAGATGCAGCTTAGCGTTACGAATTTAAATCTGTCGTTCAGGCTCACTTTGACTCGGTGATTTTTACTGCCAGAGGTGACAGTTCTGCCTACTGAGTTTGCCATCCAGTATGTCTCCAAATGACCTACAAATTTAATCATGCATTCATCATACTACACAGTGTAACTTCATCATTTGCTATCCTTACCGGGGTTGCAACCGTAACGCTGTGCTCTGTAGATAGGCTTACTAGCGATCCCTGCTCTGCAATACTTACAGGGTTCCTAGCAATAATCCATGCCCTGGCTCATTTTCTTTTTATGTTCACCACGATTCTTACGCGTGTAGTTCAAATTCCACTATCTCAGTACACCCCAATGTCTCTAAGGACGGAAAAGATGTCTCTGAAAGAAGTGCAGCGCTGTTCTAGCTGTTAATGGGAAACCGCTATCACCTCCACTTCCAAAATTTCGATTTAACTTTTCTTTTATTTTGTTCTCATTTCTAGAATGAATTTTATTTATGTTTCAGAGCCAGTATCAGAATTATCAACAACAGAACTTTTGATACCAACCGACCACTATCTTCTTAAGGCCATCTGGTAACTGCTGTTGTCCACAAAGGGTATGTTGGAATTGGCTACATCCCATTCAGTGAATTTAAAGGATGCCTTTTACGTCGTATCCCTTTTATTAAAAGATTACTATACATTCGTTCATTTCATCTTAACACTTTAACATGAGTAACACAGACACTTTGTTGATGTCGTATACTACACATGCTCCACACGTGCACAGAAAGAAGCTTAACAAGTAAATGAAAAATCAAAGTTTTCAAAAATTGTTTCGCAGCTAATTTAGAATTTTCACATGTTTTTGACGTTTAATTTTTTTAATTAGTGATAATACAACTAAAGACTAACTTCACATGTAGGTGTCAATGTATTTTCTCCCTGTTGAACGAATGGTTGCTTCTGCCACGAACGCGCAATGGAGACAACTGTCACAATTTCTTACGGAAAGAATATATCCCACATTTCATTAGACCTGTTGTTGGTAAGCAATTGGAAGTTTTATATACCGTATGTCAAATTCCATGTAAACAGTCGGGAAAAATAATTGCAGCACTAAGGCGTTGGGCGACGTAAATGAAAGCTGGCAGGCAGGCGTGTTTCTACATCTGAAATATGATGTCTGTTCAAATTTCTTGCCAGTGGCGTAAGAATGGCGCTAGTGGCGGCGCTATGAGGATGCAAATGAGGTTTGCTCTAAATAAACGCTATAACGGTCGTGAGCGTTAGTTACCTTTGAGGTTGGACGTGGTGAGCTGACGTCAGTCAAGATTACCTTTAAGACGACAAAGACGCTATTATCAACACAGCACTGAGTTTGAACCAGGTCATGTAATATGGTTACGAGGAGATGGGTGTTCCTTCTGCAATACTGCAGAAGGACATGGCAGGAATGTAGCCATTGTACATGATTGCTCACAAGAATGTACGAGCCCAAGAACACCGGGACTCCGGACGGCCAAGTGGCACTAACAAGAGGGCAGTCCATCGGCGTATGGTTGTGGTGCATCGTACTGCAGCAGCAGCAGAAATTTGAGCAGCAGTTGGCACCACAGTGACACAAAGATCTGTTGCAAATTGGTTACTTCAGGGACAATTCCTAGTCTGACGGCCTGTGATGTGCATTCCACTAACGTCAAACAGCTGCCATTTGCGACTTCAGCGGTGTCAAGCAAGAGCTCATAGGAGGCCGTAGAGGAAGTCTGTTGTGTTTTCTGAAGAGAGCTGTTTCGACCTTGGTGCGAGTGGTGGCCCTGTGTGCTAAGAAGGAGGCCAGCAAGCAACCTAGACACTCTGGGCCTGCACCTCAAGTTATGGTCTCGAATGCGATATCGTATGACAACAGGAGCGCTTTCGTAGTCATTCCACGCACCCTAACGACAAATTTGTGAGTCAGTGTCGTGCTGTCATTCACGAACAGCATTCGAGGGCGTGCTTTCCAATAGAGCAGCACTCTTCCACATTTCGCTGTTGTAACCCAGTATGATCACCAGATCTGTCTCCAGCCGAGCACATATGGGGCATCATCGGACGACAGCTTCAGCGTCATCCAAAACCAGCGTTGACTGTCCCTGCATTGAGCGATCAAGTGCAACAGTCGTGGAAGACCATTCCAAAAACTAACAACGGATATCTCCCCAACACAATACAAGCACGTTTCCATGTCTGAATTCAACATTCTGGCAGTTACACTGGTTATTACTGTACCAGCATTTCATATTTGTAATGGCTAATCTCGCGCTTACCTGTGATCTTGCAAATGTTAATCACTTAAATATGTTACCAAGCCAAATGTGTTCCCAAAATTTCGCTACTCTACATTATTTATTTTTTGGTGTTGCGAATTTTGTTTCGTCATATATTTCAGTTTAAAAAAAGTCTCCATAATGCTAAATCTAGTTTCAGATTCAACTAACAGTTGGTGTATGTTGATATGGAAATCAATGGTAAGGATTATAATTCAGACTTCTTAAAAGCAATATACATATTACCTCATGCGGAATGCTGCTTCTGAGTTCTATAGACAGCTTCTCATCCATATAATGGGAATATTTTAACAGCCGCATAACAGAATTTTCCCTTGCCCTATTTCCAGAGCTATAGGGAATGTAGAACGTACCTTCTAAATATAATGCAAGAAAAGGCCAGTCTCTCATACATTTTTATACTTAGAATCTGATTTTTCTGTATACACTAAGAAAGCCTATATCACTCTGCAAAATAAAAAAAAAATGCTGCGTGAAAGCTACGGCTATAAAACAGAGGATAAGTTATCGATATAGGACTTCAACGAGTGCAGATTGCCGGACAGGTACAGTGGTAGACATAAAACCCGATCGCCGGCCAGCAGTTGCAATGATTTTGTTCGAGTCGTTCACCTAAGCTGGCAATAAAAGTGTCTGCCCCGGGAATCCAATGTTCAGTCATCTGCACAGACCGCCAGTTCTGTAAGATGCGGCTGTTTCTGGAGGCGTGTTGTTTCCACTAGCATTTTTCCTCTCCTGGTTCTGTTGCTGGTCTAGTGGTGAATGAAGTTAAGTAGCTGCAGGTGTCGGCAACAAAGTTGCACGCAGATCTAGTTGAGCTATCAGTTCACGGAGTCATACTTTGGCTTAGTTGTAGTAAGCAGACTTCATTGAATCTGAACGTGGAATATGCGGTTGGGAAATGTATGTTGAAGGTCGCTTTTCGTTCCTCTAATCAACCGCCAATTGTCTTGGACCTTGAAGCTTCGCTGTATCGAAAGAAACTCGTATGAATGATTGCTATATGTTACTTTTGAGGTACGATTACCGAGTGAATGTGTTATAGGTCACGTTAATGTGTGATGAAACACGTTTGGAAGTTACGGCTACATACATCCGAGCTGAGAAATCAGTGACGCTGGTGTCAGTTATGCCGGCGAAGGATGAAGAGCTGTACACCCATAAAAGTACATTTCAGAATCACTGGACTCGCATTCGGGAGGACGACGTTTCAATCCCGCGTCCAGCCATCCTGATTTAGGTTTTCCGTGATTTCCCTAAATCACTCCAGGCAAATGCCGGGATGGTTCCTCTGAAAGGGCACGGCCGACTTCCTTCCCTAATCCGATGAGACCGATGACCACGCTGTCTGGTCTCCTTCCCCAAACCAACCAACCAACCAACATTTCAGAATCAAGCAGACGTAAATACAGCAAAATCTTGTCCATTATTGCACCGAGCTGAAAATTCAGGGCGAAAATCAGTCGAGGAACAAGCTCTTAAACGGATGCAGTGCCCTAAAAAACATAAAAATAGATTTAAAAAGGATCATAACATCTGGCGTGATGTTTCAAAGTTTCAGACGCCTCACTTACAATGTAAAGCCAAGAATACTGCAGATCCTTGGACTACTTTAAAGTAATGAGCACGCATAAAGGATCATTCCAATAAATTCACTGCTGAACAAGGAAACCAGCAAACAACCAGACAACGAGGAAAAAAAGTGGTTCTGAGCACTATTGGACTTAACTTCTGAGGTCATCAGTCCCCTAGAACTTAGAACTACTTAAACCTAACTAACCTAAGGACATCACACACATCCAGGCCCGAGGCAGGATTCGAACCTGCGACCGTAGCAGTCGCGTGGCTCCAGACTGTAGCGCCTAGAACCGCTCGGCCACTCGGGCGGCTTCAACGAGGAAAGGAATACCAAAACATGGGCTAATGTACTTGATGACAGGCAGTTTATTTAGTTCAGCGGAAGCATATAATGGCAGAAGCAACAACCAGAAGTTACCATACAACGGACGGGCGCCATAAATTTTCAACAAGAAGCAGCTCATCAACGAAATCCAGGAAAGAATAAATCAAATAACGAGACTGAAGCCTTGCATAAAAGCGTATGTCAGCCACCGACGAAGCTACAATGCCATGCTGATCAATGTAAAACAATTAGGATACAGCGACAGCCCCGAACTGCAAAATAGGCAGTAGGTAGCCCAGCATATGTGTTTTGATAAACAGCACCGAAATTCGAAGTCCACAGCAGGTAATGAAGATTACTCGTCACCTTAAGCAGTATTCACCCAGTGCTACGAAGGGGGGCCCCAAGAAGTCCCGAAATCTAAGAAGTGGCACTAGTAATCCAGAGAAGAAAGGAAAACATTAAGCGAATTCAGAGACTGATTTACTTCTTTTTTTATTGTAGTCCACTTTCTTGATGACAACAATGGAGCGCTACATGTGGAATAAAATTTACGTGAAAATTCATGAAAATGTAATAATTTATTACTTTCTTCTATTCCAAATACTGAACTAAATTTACAGTGTCTGTGATAATTCTAAAATTGTCTTTCGAATTCCTACGGCAGCCATGCGAAAGGGATTGTAGCATAGATATCCCTCTTAATGGTGGATCAGAAACTTTGCGCCGCGCGGAGGGACCGTGTTTTTAGAGACGTCATGTAACGAATTGCGCGGCCCCTCCCGCCGGAGGTTCGAGTCCTCACTTGGGCGTTGGTGTGTGTGTTGTTCTTTGCAGAAGTTAGTTTGAGTAGTGTGTAAGTCTCGGGACCGATGACCTCAGTAGTTTGGTCCCTTAGGAATTCACGAACATTTGAAACTTTGTAATTAGGCTTCACGGGATAGTTTTTATCTGCCTTCAAGTGTCTGGCAGTTCAGGTTATTCAGCATATCCTGAACTCTCCTATGGGTCAAACGAACGAGTGACTGTTGGTGCTGGTCTTGTTTGAAAAATTTTAAAACTCGCTGTTACCCCTATTTCTTATGAGCCTATAAACTTGATAGATATTCTGGGACGTGTCACACAAATGTTTTTTAAGCACTCTATTTTTTAGGCTGACTGCATTTTCGTCGTGAAGTTTCCATTTCATGTAATTTATGAGTTGATTTATTCCATTTGTGACTCATTGATATTGAAGTCATGTGATAATATGGTTTTTCGTTTTGCGAAGAGCGCAATGTTACATTTCTGAACATTTAAAGGCAGTTTCCGAACTTTGCACCAGTTTGAAATCTGATCAAGGTCTGACTGAATATTTGTGCAGCTTTTCTCAACAAGTACTTTATTGAAGAGGGCTATTTTTAAAACGGGACAAACTGCAGGAGACGATAGCTGAGATTATGTCCGACAGAACAGACACCATTCATATCCATTAATTGTATGGGCGCGACGGCTGTCTGATGAAAAAGTTTCATTGCGGATGCACAACCTACGTCCGAACTCCTACGGGAATCAGAAATCTGCGAATAGGGGGTTAATGAGCAGGGCTCGTATGCGGTGTGACAAGCAGCAAGTTGGGAATCTGAGGTGCACTGCAAGCGGGTCCGAATGGCCGAGACGATTAACCCTTTGACTGCTGAAGGCGCGCCACCTGTTTGGCGCGCTGAGGCGCCGCGGCCTGCGGCGTAATCCGTCTACCTGCGCTGCGTGCCTGTCTCTCGGGGCTGCCGCCGGGACCGGATCGGCCCGCGCTGCTCAACCCGCCCTGTGCTGAATATTTTTCGGCTGAAGACGACTCGTGCAGAGCCAGCGTGAATTTTTGGAGACTCTGAGCTGTAATATCTTGGGCAATAGTTTTTGTAAAGAAAAAAATAAGGCCATCTTGTACAACTTCATGCGTTTTCTTAACAATAATTATGAAAATAATATTACGAACCGTATTGAGCCAGAAAATTGTAGGTAAATCGGCCAAAAAATTAGGCGCCCGAAAAAATTTGGCTTCTTGCATCTACTGAACTAATGCTATGACGAACGTGAAACTTGGCATGTAGTAACCTAACAACACAAGGTACTTAAGTATATTATTTCATTTCCATATCACATTTCAGTACTGAATGAATTAAGCACCAAATTGAAGATTTTGTAAAAACGTCAAAAATGCGGTATTTTCGTTCCGATTTTTCAAAAAAACTATGCTCCATAAAACATACCAAGCTGTACAACTGGAAGGAAAGTCGGGCGCGAAAACAATGTAAACTTCAGGTTAGCATGTCGAATAATGAAAATGAAATTTAGAGTGCAATAGACTGACTGCACAACCATAAGTAACAAAAGTTTTTATTCCCCTACTATTTTCCAATAGTCTAAAAATTAGTCGAAAAGATGTTGATTTTTATGAAAAGATGAAAGCAGGGTGTATTCGATACTTCTTTTTCAAATACCGTTTTCTATTAATGCTTCAAAGCCAGTCTCATTCGAACAAAGAATTTTAAGCCCCACCCCCTCCTCCCTCCCCAGAGCAATGAGTTTAATTTTCAATATTGGCTAAAAACAGAGGCAAAGTAGCAAGAAAAATCGCACTGAAAAAAGAGTTTTATCTTTGGCATGTTGTTTCTTGTTGATCAAAGGCGTCTAAATCAGTTATGGAAAACATGTTTTGTACAAGTAGATCGAGTGTGATACATTTGTACTGCTAAGGATAAAAGAATATAAGTGTCCATGATACGTGTTAATAATTTAAATGTATCGTACGCAGATTAATGTATGGGTTTTGTTATACTGGCGCAGTGTACTCGTCGTAATTACATTTGCCACAGTACAGATATTGCGCCATCTCAGTCACCAAGTCCTTTCATTTGCCAGTAAACTGCTACATATGAAGAGGTCAGGCTTCGTTTGAATAATTTTACACCTGTTGCATCCATTTCCCATCCTTCTTTTCGATCCGGGCTTTGGACCATCACTGGCGAAAATAGATTTATACTTCTAAAAATAGATTTGTACTTCTTTTTACATTTTAGTTTTTTTTTAGTAATTCATTCAGAAGCGTCAATAAATTTTCTCAGATTTATTTCCCAATGATTAGTAATGCTTCTTTGTATGATAAGTCTCAAAGCAGGGTGCAACACATAATGGAACGTCACAAGTTTTACATTGGTATCGAGTTTCCCGGTGCACTGTCTGTTTCGTGCAAACGACGCAGCTGAGCATTAGCGTACTTTTCTGCTAATGTTCACTCAGGATAACAGCCGGAAAATGTCTCCCTGTGAACTGCAAAGGATTCTCGTCATCGTAGAGCCTTCCCCTACCAGGTTTTCTCCGTTCTGTAGCATATTTTTCTACAGTCCCCCTTACGAGACAAAGGTGAAACTCTGCGAGTGCCATTTTTGACCGGTGGAGGGCATAAACATTTAGAATGCACAAATTCTGAATATGAAAAAAATATTTTTTAAATCATTTCACAGTCTTATGCACTGATCCCACTGAGCTCAGTAACATGTCACAACGGTCAACTGCACCCATAGTCAAATTGCACTCTACAATACATTGCGGTTTCTTTATTTTTTCGCCAGTATTTCTGTCAGTCTTCTCTGTTTCAACCATTTGTGTTGTGTGACTTGTGGTCAACATGTACAACTCTCTCTTATCGCACCACTTGATAGCAAGGACCTTGTCAGTGGACCTAAATTTGGTTTCTCCTCGTTTTAATTTCTTCTGCAGTTTTGGCATGTTGCGCCTGTTTTTACGAACAGTGCCACATGCGGCTGTTCCATGGTTGTGAAGCCAGAGGAACAGGTCCGGGCTGGACTACCAGTTATCGACATATAGAAAGAATATGACCCTGTTCCAAATATGGTTCCATAAGAGTTGCCACTTCGTCGCCACATTTGCCCAAATTGTCGAACACAATTTCTATTTTTGCGCTTGTATATACAATAAAATCTAAAATACACTCCTGGAAATTGAAATAAGAACACCGTGAATTCATTGTCCCAGGAAGGGGAAACTTTATTGACACATTCCTGGGGTCAGATACATCACATGATCACACTGACAGAACCACAGGCACATAGACACAGGCAACAGAGCATGCACAATGTCGGCACTAGTACAGTGTATATCCACCTTTCGCAGCAATGCAGGCTGCTATTCTCCCATGGAGACGATCGTAGAGATGCTGGATGTAGTCCTGTGGGACGGCTTGCCATGCCAAATCCACCTGGCGCCTCAGTTGGACCAGCGTTCGTGCTGGTCGTGCAGACCGCGTGAGACGACGCTTCATCCAGTCCCAAACATGCTCAATGGGGGACAGATCCGGAGATCTTGCTGGCCAGGGTAGTTGACTTACACCTTCTAGAGCACGTTGGGTGGCACGGGATACATGCGGACGTGCATTGTCCTGTTGGAACAGCAAGTTCCCTTGCCGGCCTAGGAATGGTAGAACGATGGGTTCGATGACGGTTTGGATGTACCGTGCACTATTCAGTGTCCCCTCGACGATCACCAGTGGTGTACGTCCAGTGAAGGAGATCGCTCCCCACACCATGATGCCGGGTGTTGGCCCTGTGTGCCTCGGTCGTATGCAGTCTTGATTGTGGCGCTCACATGCACGGCGCCAAACACGCATACGACCATCATTGGCACCAAGGCAGAAGCGACTCTCATCGCTGAAGACGACACGTCTCCATTCGTCCCTCCATTCACGCCTGTCGCGACACCACTGGAGGCGGGCTGCACGATGTTGGGGCGTGAGCGGAAGACGGCCTAACGGTGTGCGGGACCGTAGCCCAGCTTCATGGAGGCGGTTGCGAATGGTCCTCGCCGATACCCCAGGAGCAACAGTGTCCCTAATTTGCTGGGAAGTGGCGGTGCGGTCCCCTACGGCACTGCGTAGGATCCTACGGTCTTGGCGTGCATCCGTGCGTCGCTGCGGTCCGGTCCCAGGTCGACGGGCACGTGCACCTTCCGCCGACCACTGGCGACAACATCGATGTACTGTGGAGACCTCACGCCCCACGTGTTGAGCAATTCGGCGGTACGTCCACCCGGCCTCCCGCATGCCCACTATACGCCCTCGCTCAAAGTCCGTCAACTGCACATACGGTTCACGTCCACGCTGTCGCGGCATGCTACCAGTGTTAAAGACTGCGATGGAGCTCCGTATGCCACGGCAAACTGGCTGACACTGACGGCGGCGGTGCACAAATGCTGCGCAGCTAGCGCCATTCGACGGCCAACACCGCGGTTCCTGGTGTGTCCGCTGTGCCGTGCGTGTGATCATTGCTTGTACAGCCCTCTCGCAGTGTCCGGAGCAAGTATGGTGGGTCTGACACACCGGTGTCAATGTGTTCTTTTTTCCATTTCCAGGAGTGTATACCAACTCTGACAGTCACACAGTAGTCCGAATGTCTTTATTCCAGATCTACTTCGCTTGGTTGGAATAAATTACTTAAAAGATAATCGTTCTTTGAACAGCAAGAGACTTTCGTCTATACAAAGCTTGTGATGTGGGCGCAATGAATTACGAAGCGTCTTACGAACTTTGTCAACAATCGTCCTAATTTTAAATAGACTGTCGCCTATAGTACTCGCAGAGTTATCACTAAAGTGGAACAATCTCAGAATTAGACAAAAACGGTCTCGGGACATAATTTCGCTTTAAACTGGTGTGTTCAAAAGTATACGTCTGGACCAATAATGACTTAATTTTAACTTCCTCAAATCTAGTGTCTTTCCACTTTGACAGTCGAAAATTCACAGATTCTGTAATATTTTCTCTGGTGTAAACGTAAAAAAGAATTTGTTTCGTCTGCAATAAATTGCAACAATTCATGAGACATAAATATCACAAAAAATAAAAGAATGCTTAGGTTAGTATCTCTTTGACATTTGTGTCCTAAACTCAAGTCATCGAAGTAATGCTTTAACGGCTGAAAATCAGTTTCTTTCCATTCAATGCGTCACTTAAGTGCGCTCTTTTCTAAACCGTTTCACTGTCACTCTCTGATTCCTCGGATTCAGAGGAACTGCTGACTGTAATTCTTGCTCTCCCTTCTGAAGTAAAGGGCTGAGGACTACAGCTCCGAGATTCTGTTGAAGACTCATCTCTGTTAGTAATGTCAGATAATTCACACTCACTGTCACTGTTAGTGAGAATATCCAGGATTTCTTTATCTGTGCAACCACGGCGACGTGATATTTCTGACGTAGAAAACCAGAAAACTGACGAAAATACAGGTAGCTGTGACTCAGAGCCCCTACACGTCAGGCGCGCCGGGGGAACGGCGAGGCATGACGAGTTAACATGTCCGCAGCAGTCAAAGCGTTAAGATAACCGTACTAGTGCAGCGGAGCATCCTGGTTCGCCACAAATTTTCAACTCTCGACGTTACATTGTTTCAATGCCCTTTGCGGCCGGGACTGATTCTTTCCCTCCTATCTCTTTCCCGGTCCAACAGAACAGACACCATTCGTATATAGAATACCACTGACAGTCAGGCAGACGTCAGGTGATAGATCTTTTAGTTTCTGCTGTGTTGGCAGAAGAGCCAACACCGTGTAGCTAGAGGAGGCCGAAATGCACGCGTTTAAGCTCACGCAAACTGGCGTGAGGTCTGGAACAGGACAATGTAATTAATATAGCCAATAAGGTACGTTGCTGCTGGAATACTTAACTTTAATTCATAATTAGTGTACATCGCTCTTGACGGTACATGTTTTACAATCTCAATATAAACTGGTAATGGCGCCTTGCTGAGTCGTAGCAAATGACGTAGCAGAAGGCTATGCTAACTATCGTCTCGGCAAATGAGAGCGTATTTGTCAGTGTAGCATCGCTAGCAAAGTCGGCTGTACAACTGGGGCAAGTGCTAGGACGTCTCTCTAGACCTGCCGTGTGGCGGCGCTCGGTCTGCAATCACTGACAGTGGCGACACGCGGGTCCGACGTATACTACCGGACCGCGGCCGATTTAAAGGCTACCACCTAGCAAGTGTGGTGTCTGGCGGTGACACCACATTCCTCCCCCGCAAATCGGCGTACGATTGTGTTATAAGGCTTCCGCCCGCCGTGGGGAGGACCCCATGTTGACGTATGCGACGAGGTGGGGAGCCTAACAACAGGCGCGGCTGTGCCTCCCGCACCCTGCCATTCGGTCCGAGGGGAGCTAGGAAACGCCTGAAAACCTAGTCCAGGGTGCACGCCAACATGCGGTGTACGCGCCCGTAGAGAGACAGGAGGGGCCGAAGGGTCGACCTCCATCGGGTCGGAGCACCCGACAGGCGAAGACGACAGATGGTCCGGAGCGGGCAAGAGTTCCATGGCGGAGGACAACTGGTCACGGGAAGCGATCGGCGGCGCGTGACCCAGGGAGGCGCCCGGCGGTTGCAGCGACGCGTCCACTACGGACGTCGCCGGCGGGAGAACATGCGGCGGCGGCGGCGGCAGCGGCGGCGGCGGCGGCGCGTCCCCATGGGGCAAAATGGAAGGCATCGTCGGTAACACCTGGGGCTGAGGTGAGCCAGTAGATGGGTCCCCAGGGCGCTGACCGGACGACACCGTCGCTGAAAGCAGACGGGGAGCAGCAGAACCCGTGCGACGACAGAGGCGCAGCTGATTGAGATGCCGACGCATCTCACCAGAGGCCCCCAAAACCAGATACATCGCGCGGCCGAGGCAGCGAAGAATGCGCCCTGCGAGCCAACGCCGTGAACCTCGATAGTTGCGATAGTATACAACGCCGCCTGGGGCAAAAGCAGGAGGCTGCCGCAGCACAGGAACCTGATGCGGCGGATGCAGGACGTCTCTCTAGACCTGCCGTGTGGCGGCGCTCGGTCTGCAATCACTGACAGTGGCGACACGCGGGTCCGACGTATACTACCGGACCGCGACAGTGGAGCAACTCAGCCGGCGAGCGACCATCTCGGGGCTGAGAGCGATACGAAGACAAAAAGAGCAATAACGCGTCCTCCCGAGAATGCGACTCTTTCAACTTCAACATCTGGGACTTGAAAGTCCGGACCAAACGTTCAGCGGCACCGATTGACTGAGGCGAAAACGGCGCGGACGTCAGATGTTGAATACCATAGGCCTTGCAGAATGACTGAAATTCTGCATACATGAATTGTGGGACATTGTCGGAAACAATAGTCTGCGGAAGACCTTCAATGCAAAAGATAGCGGACAACGCTTGGATGGTGGCAGAAGACGTCGTGGTAGACATCCGGACAACAAAAGGAAAATTACTGAATGAATCGACCAGAACCAACCATCGAGCATTCCAGAATGGACCAGCAAAATCGATGTGTAAGCGTTGCCAAGGGGAAGTGGCTTTCGGCCATGCAAAGAATTTCTGCGGTGGTGCTAATTGTTGTTCGGCACACACCATGCAAGAAGAGCACATATTCGTAATCGCAGCATCGATTCCGAACCAAGTACAGTGCTGACGAGCAAATTGTTTCGTGCACACTATACCCCAATGTCTTTGGTGGAGAGGCCGTAATACAGAGGACTGTAACGAACGTGGGACCACGACCCGATACTGATCATTATCAGAACGCAACAGCAAAACACCACGTTGAACAAAAAGTCTCTCCTTGAGAGCAAAAAATCGGCGAACCAACGGATCCTCGATCCGTGACTTTGACAAGGGCCATTGCGTAGCAACAAAACGCAAAACGGTAGCATGGACAGGGTCAGCAGCTGTGGCTGTAGCTACACGACAAAAATCAATCGGAAACGATTCGATCACGTCATCGGTTTCCGAATCAATGAACATGCAAGCAAGTTCGGAGGAATCGAATGGTCTATCCTCAGCAACAGGCAAACGGGACAACGCATCGGCGATTCCGTGCTTAGCAGTGGACCGATACAAGATACCGTAGCGGTACTGCGAGAGGAAAATAGACCAGCGAATGAATTTCTGCACTGTACGTGGAGGTACAGGCTTGGTCGGATGAAAAAGCGATGTCAAAGGTTTGTCGTCTGTGATGATGGTAAAGTGACGACCATACAAGAAATCATTAAACTTTGTAACACCAAATACGAGAGCCAATGCTTCTTTCTCGATCTGTGAATAATTGCGTTGCGCAGACGAGAGCAATTTGGACGCAAAGGCAATAGGGCGATCGTGCGAACCATCTTTGTGCGCAACCACCGCACCGATCCCGAAATCCGATGCATCCACCATCAACAAAAGGGGTTTCTGGGGGTCGAATGGCGTAAGGCAAGGATTCGAAAGCAACGCCGATTTCAACTGGCGGGAGGCGCGTTCGCATTCCGTCGTCCAGACGTACGGAACACCTTTACGGCGTAAGCGATGAAGCGGAGCTGAAATGTAAGAGGCGTGGCGCACATATTTATGGTAGTAATTGATGTTTCCCAGCACACTCTGTAGCTGCTTCAAATTCTGCGGCGAAGGCAAGTCTTGTATGGCACGGAGGTGCTCGGGACTGGGATGTATGCCGTGGGCATTGATTACATGTCCCAGATAGGGTAAGTCGCGAGCAAAAAACACACTTTTGTCCTTTCGCAAGCGAAGACCATTTTGTCGCAAGACCTGAAATAATGTTCTGAGATTTTCTAAATGTTCTTCTTCTGTCCTTCCAGAGATCACAATATCGTCCAGATAGTTTGCTGCAGTAGGGACCGACGCACAAACAGTTTGTAAATATTGCTGAAACAATGCAGGGGCGGATGCACACCCGAATGGCAGTCTTTTGAATCGATACAAACCAAGATGCGTGTTAACCACCAAGACGCTGGGATTCTTCGTCCACCGGTATTTGCAAGTACACATCTGCTAGGTCCAACTTCGTAAAACGTTTACCCAGGCACAGTTTGTCAAAAAGATCTTCCGGACGGGGCAAAGGAAAAGTTACCATCACTAGTTGTGGATTCACTGTTGCCTTGAAGTCCACGCAAAGTCTCAATTTTCCGGAAGGTTTTTGCAAAATTGCTAAGGGTGATGCCCAGAGAGATGCCTGCACACGTTCAATTACACCTTGTGATTCCAATTCGTGTAACAATTTTGCGACCTCATCACGCAATGCGTGGGGAACATTGCGCGCTCTGAAAAATTTCGGTTGCGCGTCGACTTTCAGTTCCAAATGTACTTTATAGTTCTTAGCGCAACCGAGGCCCAGTGCAAAAATGTCAGCAAATTCTTCACATAGACGAGAAACACTGTCTGAAGGCACAGTCTGGTTCACTGATAGGACCTGATTGACTATAGACAAGTTAAACAACTGAAATAAATCTAAACCAAACAAGTTCACAGCAGAAGAAGAACGAAGGACGTAAAATGACACAAGCTTTCTTTGTCCCTTGTATATTGCAAGAAGGCTGCACTGTCCTAACACAGGGAGCTTGTGACCTAAATAACTAGTTAGCTTAACATTTGCGGCACGCAACAGAGGTTTGCCCAGCTGTTTGTATGTGTCGCGATTGAGTAGTGAAACTGCAGCTCCGGTATAGAGCTGGAATGGTATTACTGTGTCGTGAATGTCCAAATCCACAAAAAGTTTATTGTCCTGCTGACGACAAGAGCGACTGTCTCGTGCAACGTGAACTGACACTGGTACAGAATAACTTACGGCTTGGCGGGATTTCCGTCGATGTCGACGCACACTTTGTGTGGGACGAACACAGTCACTGTTAGAGAGAGTAGCACTGGGCAGAGTGGCATGAACTACATGAATTTCCATGGGCGAAGGTTCACGAGCCCGAGTATTCTTGGTTCGATTCCGGCGCGAAGTAAAGGGCCTGGAATGGTTGAGAGTGTCCGATCAGAGCTTTTTCTGGCAAACACTCTGAACATGTCCTTTTTTATTACAGAAAAAGCAAATAGCTTGGCGTGACGGGCAATTCTCACGCGAATGTCTAGTAGCACACCGCGAGCATGATTTCACTGCAATTGTTTGCCGACGCGGGACACGTGGGTGATAGCCCGGCGGCATTGGCGCGGCCGGGCGCGAGGACTGTTTACTGTTCCGTGCAGCTCGCCCGGTGGGCCGGTTAACGTGACACACAGGTGGCGAAGTTTCAAATGATTCCTGAGCAAAGTCAAGTGTGTCCTGCCGATCCAGTATGTCCATCACTTGTTGAAGGGAGTGATTGACTAGTTTCAAAATCCGTTCCCTTATTCGAACATCAGAAACGTTCTGTACAATTGCATCACGCACCATAGTATCTGAAGAAGGGAGTCCACATTCACACTCAAAAGCACAATCCCTAGTAAGGCCTTGCAAGGTTGCAACCCACTCCCTATTAGTCTGACCTGCCAGACGTTTTGTACGAAAGAACGTATACCGTTTGGCAACTACATTGACTGATTCTTTGAAATATGCATCTAATGCAGACAAAATTTCTTCGTAGGACAGAGTTGCGACGTCGTGTCGGGGAAATAATTTCACTATCACACGGTACATCTGCATCCCTACTGAGGAAAAGAGATAAGGCTGCCGCTCATTACCTTGAATTCTGTAGGCGGCGAGATTGAATCCAAATTGGCGTGACCACTCCGTCCAGCTTTCCAGTGCAGCATCAAAAGGACGAAAAGGTGGTGCAACTGCGTGTTGTGGCTGCGGTAGCAGTGAAGCTGCGGCTGCCGCATCGTTTTGCCGTGCACGTTGACCCTGGACGAGCTGTCCAAGGGCATCCAATAAGGCCTGAGTCTGCTGATTCTGCAAGCGATAAAATTCGGACAGTACATCTGGAGAGTGTGGCGAAGCAATGACACAAGGAAATTAGTGCAATATAAAGAAGAAGACCGTTTTTACACTCGTCGCCATGTGCTGTGTTGGCAGAAGAGCCAACACTGTGTAGCTAGAGGAAGCCGAAATGCACGCGTTTAAGCTCACACAAACTGGCGTGAGTTCTGGAACAGGACAATGTAATTAATATAGCCAATAAGGTACGTTGCTGCTGGATTACTTAACTTTAATCCATAATTGGTGTACATCGCTCTTGATGGTACATGTTTTACAATCTCAATATAAACTGGTAATGGCGTCTTGCTAGGTCGTAGCAAATGACGTAGCAGAAGGCTATGCTAACTATCGTCTCGGCAAATGAGAGCGTATTTGTCAGTGTAGCATCGCTATCAAAGTCGGCTGTACAACTGGGGCCAGTGCTAGGACGTCTCTCTAGACCTGCCGTGTGGCGGCGCTCGGTCTGCAATCACTGACAGTGGCGACACGCGGGTCCGACGTATACTACCGGACCGCGGCCGATTTAAAGGCTACCACCTAGCAAGTGTGGTGTCTGGCGGTGTCACCACAGTTTCTATGCACGAGATAATATTTACAGGAGAGTTAAGTATTCGAGATATCTTTGATATCTCTGCTACAAAGGTTTCGGTAGCTCTGCAAGCACACAGCTTCGCAGGAGCTTCGAGCTGCGTGACATTAGAAATGACAACTTCTGCTTGAGAAAGCAGTTGCCTGATAACCACATTCACACTTGCGCGGCATTGTGCCTGGTGCAATGTTTTACAGAAAAGTGCCGGTAATAAATCACATTAAGTAAGCTTCACGATGCAAATTTAAATTTTATGCTTTTACAAATATGGGATTCTTTAAAAATTATACGATTAACACCTAGAGAGACGTATTCATTACAGCAAGGCAAAACCAGTTATAAAATTTACAAATTTTCTGAATCTATTGGGAACGCTATTTTCTCCGACTTGGTACACACTAACAACATCACGTGAAAAACTGAAATACAGCGGAAATTAACGATAAATGCAAACTACATACCTTCCTGTTAAAACTGTAAACTAAGTGCACTTTTACTACGAAATATGTAGTGTATGTCAATAATAACTTCTTTAACTCGTAATTTAAGAAAATTCTCAGGAAGACTCGTTTGTTTAGGTAGATAATTGTGGCATGTAAGTAAATAACGGGTCAAGCGCAACCTTGAAAATTTGAGTTACAGGTGAAATTCCACTGTAACCACCAACGCTAATAACATGATACAAGCGCCAGAAAAGCGAGAAACAGTACTTACACCTGTCAAAAGATGGCACTCGCGTCTAACACCAACAACGATGTTCAAATAACTGTTTCTGTTATTGTCTTGGCGCGTACTTGTGTGAATTGTTGACAACTGAAGTAGCTGTGTGGTTTCTTTGCAACAACAGGACTCTGCTGAAGTAATTATTACAGATACATTATACACAATACTGAAAAATGGAAAGGAAAACTGCACCGAAATAATATCTTTTATCTCATCATACATTTCACCAATCTCTTCGTCATCTGCGGAGCTGGTTGGCATATTAACTGGTACTACTGTGATAGGCGTGGGCTTCGTGTCTATCTTTGCAACAATAATGCCTTCACTATGCTGTTTGTAGTATCTTACCCGCGTTCCTATTTTTTAATTCATTATTAAACCTACTCCTGCATTACCCCTATTTGATTTTGTATTTATAACCCTGTTTTCACCTGACCAGAAGTCTTCTTCCTCCTGCCACCGAACTTCACCAATTCCCACTATATCTAACATTAACCTATTCATTTCCCATTTTTAATTTTTTATCCTACCTGCCCGATTAAGGTATCTGTCATTCCACGCTCCGATACGCTGAACGCCAGTTTAGTTTCTCGTGATAACGACGTCCTCCTGAGTAGCCCCTGCCCGGAGATCCGAATGGGGGACTATTTTACCTACGAAATATTTTACCTAAGGGGACGCCATCACTTAACCATACAGGAAAGCTGTATGCCCTCGGGAAAAACTACAGCTGTAGTTTCCCCTTGCTTTCAGTCTTTGATTACATTTTGATCACACAGTGTATGTAATGATAGTAACGAAACTCCTGAACTGTCTGCTGAGGAAGGAGCAGGACATCTGGTCATACCGAAGAAGGAATACATAACTATATAGCCTGATGGTTAGGGAGTAGTAATAAGAGTATGTAAAGCAATATTTATTGAGGTTCTCGGTTTGACGCAAAGAAGAGTTCAGATGATAACACAGTTGAAGAAATTGTATACGAATAAAAGTGAGGAAATAAGACAAAACCCCAGAAATACACAGAAGACAATGAAAAGTTGGTTGTTGCTCATATTAACGCCATACCAAGACAACAAAACCACTATTAAAAGAAAAAATCTGGTGACAAGTGGTACTTAATTGAAGACCTGTCTGTTTATAGTTTATTTGAGGAATTTCAATGCAAAATGAAGACACTAATATCTCATAGGTCCACCGCTTCTAGGCAAAAGTCTTTAAAGACAAATTCCCCAAGCTAAAATTTCATCGTTTTTCAAGATACACTTGTTCTGCATGTGACCTTCTTAAAACCAAATTGAGGTGTGATCCCAATAATAAAGACAATAAACTGCAGGTCGAACGCCTTCACCGAAAAGCAAAGAAAGCTATGGATTCCATGGAAGCTGACACAATAAAGAGTCAAGGGCCTAACTCGGAAGTATGCACAGCTGCAGTGGATTTGCAAATTGTGATTTCTCTTCCTTCACTAAGACACAGTGAAATGTACTATTTATGGGATCTCTCAAACTACAACTTTTACATTCATGTTAGTGATAATCAGACCGGTCACATGTTTCTCTGGCATGAAGCTGTATGTGGGAGGGGTGTGAATGACATTGTTTCTTGTGTGCACAAGGCTTTTACTTCGACTCTTACTTGTAAAAAGAAACTGATAATGTGAAGTGACAACTGCTGTGGGCGGAACAAAAAGAAGATTTTGATGTTTCTGTGGGTTTACCTTACAGCAAAGGGTTACTTTACAGAAATAGAACACAAGTTTTTGGTGAAAGGACTCTCTTTTATGTCTTGTGACGGTGATTTTGCTTAAATTGAGAAATGAATGAGGCTAACTGCGTGTGAAGTCCCAAAAGATTTAGTTCCCCTCATCACTGAAGCAACGCACACAACACCATTCATAGTGACTATTATGCAAGAAACCGATTTTTACGAGTTTAAGTCAGCTGCTGAAAAATATATGAATCTCACCAGTGTGTATATTTCAACAGCACAACGGATCAGACCGACTACTGAACAGCCTGGGGTACTGCAAGTCCGGTCAACTCTTAGTGATATTGAAGAGTTCAACGAATATTGCATCTTGAAGAGAAACGTGAACTCTTCTGATCTTCAACACGTGCAGCTGGAAACATAACACCATAAATTCAGGTTGTCTGAAGTAAAGAGAAGGGATTTAGCTTAAGTGAGAAAAGTGGTTTTACGAGAAACTTGTAAAATGTGTGAAAATTGACATGATTGCACTTGTATCAGAATTTATGTGAAACGCATTGCAAACAGAACATCTCATTTTCTTCAAATTTTGTATCTTTTTGTTCTTAAATCCATTAACATAGAATATAAACACATATGTAACAAGAAATCTGTATAATTTTTGTATTTGTACAGTGATCCCCAACGTTTATACTGCTTTTGTTGAAATGCTACACAAATTTTGTTGATTGTCTCTAAATCAGTATTTTGACGCTTGGCCCATTATTTACTTACATGCCACAATTATACACTGAAATGTGTGAGGAATAATTTTTTAAACTAGGATACTACGGAAAAATTGTATAACGCCCAAATGAAGAGTGGAAATAACACTTTTTTTTCCCGAAATGCATTTTAAGTGCTGTTGTGACTTCGTTACTCGGTTACATATCTCTAGACTGGAACCAAGTAACAAACCATGGAGTAAGTCTTTCAAACATGCGTTTGTGAATGGAGACGATCATTGTTCGAAGCTATGCCTTCCTCTGTAGCTCCAAAATATAAAAGAGGTGAGAAGTGCTTTTTATTGAGTACAGTTCTACTAGTTATACACTGAGGTGACCAAAGTCATGGGATCTCACCTAATACTGTGTCGGGCCTTTTTTTGCCCAGCGTAGTACAGTAACTTGATGTGGCTGGACACAATAATTCGTTGGAAATCCCCTGCAGAAATGTTGAGCCATGCTGCCTCTATGGCCGTTCTTAATTGCGAAAGCGTTGCCCGTGCAGGATTTTGTGTATGAACTGACCTCTTGATTACGTTCCGTATATGTTCGATGAGATTCATGTTGGGTGACATGAATTGCCAAATCATTCTCTCGAACTGTCCTGATTGTTCTTCAAATCAATTGCGAACTGTTGTGGCCTGGTGACATGACGCATCGTTGTTTCGGAACGTAAAGTAGATGAATTGCTGCAAATGGTCTCCAAGTAGACGAACGTAATCATTTCCAGTCAATGAGCGGTTCGGCTTAACCAGAGGACCCAGTTAAGTCCATGTAAACACAGCCCACACTATTATGTAGCCACGACCAGCTTACGCAGTGCCTTCTTGACAGCTTGGGTCCTTGGCTTGTAACGCAGAAACTACGTTACGTAGTACTGTATAAGTAGACCCACTCCACTTCGCAATGTTAATTAAAGGCTTCGATAGTAATTTTAATAACAATAATAACGTATGGCCTTGACCTAAATTTAAACCAAACCAATTCACGCCATCCGGAAGGTGATGTGAATTAATATATTTTCGTTATTAATCAAAGTAAATGTAAATGAGAGTATGCAGATGGCTGTGGGCAGGCATACGACGAACGATAGGTATAGAAAGCTCTGAGTCATTTCGAGCAGGAAGGTGCACAGGATGTGTGGCTGGATGTAGATGGGAGTGCCAGTTGTATAGGAAAATGATAGGTTTTTAGTACCTTCTAAAAGTATTTCAGTTTAGTAACACCACTCCGGTGTCAGAAAGCGCACGGGATTGTGATGCTGAGGGGAACCCCTCCCCCCTGTTGAACTTCGATGGCGATGTTGCGAGATACTGGCGTCGAGAGAAACTAGTCCCATTTATTCTCAACCATTCAGGTTAAGAAAAATATTTTTTAAATGTAATCTAAAGCCCGTAATTGAGGACAGACTTAAGAAAATGATCTCCTCTCTTACATGCTATTTTCTTTCATTAGTTTATAACATGAGTAACGTCGTGATTACTCATTGTATTGGCGCGGAGGAACGAATAAAGTGGAGGAGAGCGCTGGTTTTTGGCTTTGGCAACTACCCTCGAGAGAATCGCTCCGGGTCCTTCATGATGGACAGACCCCTTATCTGACCACTCCGATGAAATGGTAACTTAATTTGGTCAGTAAGTACTTTTACTGTACAAATATATTTCCAGGCACTCCTCCGAGTGTTAGCAACAGCAGCTGAGTAGCGCCAGGTTATTCAACAATTTAATATGCTAGTAAAATCGAATGCGAGGCAGTTATTTTGACTGTGTGATACGAAGTCTCATTGCAACTGTGATGAACTTTAGAAGAACGGTAGAACCGCGTATCGCAATGAAAATGCAGTTATATCATCATGGGTAAGTGATTTCTTGCATGGCTCGGCACTGGTGTGATTTTCCGATAAGCCTTCAAGGTTTTACTGTACGCAAGATGCCATAGATTCGAGTGCAGTTAAACGAATCTAAATTCATTGTGTAATGTGGTAATGTTCATGACAGCGAGTGTTTGTTGCAGTCACATCATTAGAAGTCATCAGTGGCAGTGCAAAAGTAATTGTTTAGCTCTGATTGAAAATTGTGTATCTGCATTCTATGTAAGTAAAGAGAGGACAGATCGTTCTGGAAGGGGCTAACGTATACTGCATTGTTATAAAATATAGAGTGTGACTCATTGTGAAGATAATTTATGAACATAAATGAGAGATGTGTCAACATGAGGCGCGTAAGGGAATACGTTAGCTAGATAGTCTGTAACTTGTTTGCTCTCTGATTAACTATAGGTGTCAAACATTACTGTAATACAACCACTTGCAGTTGTAACATGTGCTTCATTGGAGAACACTGCGCCTCTGAATTATATTTTATTTATCACGGTAGGTTCGTGTTCTTATTTGCTGCAACACCCTTTTTCATACAAGATTACTTGGGTGATTTGTTGTTTCCCAAGATTGTTTATAGTGAGTAGCACCGAGAGCGGGAGAGCAGGACTATCTTTGAGGGCCAAACATCTTCGACCAATCTGAAGGTCGTGGTCTGTGGTGGTTGCGACGCGTAACGAACGTTAGGTGAACGTTGGCCCAATGCGCGCCCGAATTAATACAACCTGTGTGACACTAAGGCTCTTGAGTGACTAACCACTGGCACCGATACATTAATAATAGTATGCAACTCATGTTATATCACATTCCATTTTTCGGTTTAGTCATAATGGTAGTCAGGTGGAATAAAACTCAGAGTAATAAACAGCTCCACCGACCCTTCTAGCTTCCAACGTGGTGTGATCGGCTGGGAAATGGAAAAATTTACGATATGGCGCCGTAGCGTGAAAAATTTTCAGAGGTGACATGTTAGATGTAACAATGAACGCAGCTGGCATCAAAAGAAATGAAATAAAACCGGTTAGTTAAATTAATCAAGCAGTTTTAAATTGTATGCTAGGCACAAGATAAGTAGTAAATACCAAGAATTTGAAGACATTATCAGAGTTCCGCAGTGCGAGCCATCGCATGAAATGCTTTCCTATTGGAAGTAAAGTGCACAGCAGCAGACAGAGATGTGCACAAGACATCGTGCATGGAATAATGGGACGCTTGTAGAAGCCGTATTGGTAGAGCTGCCGTAGGCAACAGTAGGTTGCGGAATATAACATCCCGAAAGGCTAGGTGACAACGGGGTTCCCGCAGTCTACCGCTCATTGCCACCGGCAGAGTGGAGACCAGGTTGCCAGAGCAATCTCACACAGCACGGCGGGCAAGGCGAATCAACCACGCCACAAAATCAGCCATTCCGTTGCAGCACAGCAGACCTCCGCAAGACAAAGTTAAGTTATAGAAAACTGTGCTGTTTACTCAAAACAATATTCGTCATGAGTGAGAAAATAGCGGAGCAAGGAGACAAGGACAACTTCTCACCTGTTTATGAGCTAGGTGAAACCTCCAATAGTTTTAAAGATGTTCAAATTAAACAAGGGCCATTTGATGATAGTACTGATGACTTAGCAAATGATACGATGCCAAGTGTAGAGGAAGTAGCGTCTAGCACTAATATTAAGCAGAAGGTAGAGGAATGGACTCTTGATGATTCAAGTAATGTCACGGCTGAGAGTACTTGAATTCTGGAAAATTCAAATCCTCGAAAGGTTTCAGGACAGATACTTGCTGGAGAGGGAAGTAACCAACGTCTGTCAATACGAAGTGCCTTAAGCGCTCAGATAAATACAGTAAATGCAAATGTAGAATCAGTAAATGCAAATGTGGAATCTGTAAAATCCGACGTGAAATCTGTTAAGTCTAAGGTGAATACCTCGTTAAAAATCTAGCTGAAGGAGGTGGAAACCAAACTTCCCCGGGAAATGACTAAGTTGAAAAAGGAATTGGATTTTCGTTTTATTGATCATTCTAAGCGAATGAGAAAGGAATGGGAAACCAAATTTTCGGAACTGGACACTAAAGTAGCAGAAAAATTGACGATTACAAACAATTAATTACGGAATCCACATCTACAGTACTGACTCAATCTAAAGAGCATAAGAAAGAAGGCGATGACTTTCAGAAAGTGATCCTTGCTGAACAGGTAGAATATGACGAAAAATTAGTAACTTTTCGTATTGAAGTGAGCAAAGGAAATGTAGAGATGGTTACAGGTACTGTCTCTGAGATGAATCGTGTAATTAGGGTGGAACGTCATAATAAGCAATCGTTTCAAATGGTTCAGATTGCTCAGAGCACTATGGGACTTAACATATGAGGTCATCAGTCCCCTAGAACTTAGAACTAATTCAACTTAATTAACCTAAGGACATCACACACATCCATGCCCGAGGCAGGATTCGAACCTGCGACTGTAGCAGTCACGCGGTTCCGGACGTAAGTGCCTAAAACTGCTCGGCCACAACGGCCGGCAACCGTTTCAGTCCAGCCAAATTGCTCATAACAAAGTAGTTGATAAACAAATATTTAATCTTGCAGAGGAAACCAGTAAAATATCGCGTAAAATAGTGCAGTATCCAATCTCTGGATCTGCAGATGCAGCTGTAATTATCTGCAGGAAGTTAGGTAATTTTGTTTCAAATGGTTAAGTGGATCCAAAAGTATTTATGCAAAGCTTTGACAATGTTTTGCCTACAGTATGGGAAGCCGAGGAACAAATTGCTTTTCTAGTAGGATAGTAAAAGGAAGATGCTGTAATGTGGACAAATGGTACCGCAAATTCTTGTAAGACGGTAAAGGAATTTCAGAATTGGTTTTTGATGCAATACTGGTCTGAAGAAGTACAAGAACATTTGATGAGGGATTTTCTATGTGGAGAGCCGTATCAGTCAAAGTGCGATTTATTAACGTATTTCTGTGAACAGTGGTGGTCAAAATTAAAATTAATTTAAATAAGCCTGTATGTTAAGTCGTTCAGTTGTAATCTAGAACGTCTCTTACCATAGTATGAATAGGAAGCGATCCTACCAGCACCGCGAGATACATACAAAAATTATCATGGCTATCATAGTAGAGTTACAGGTGCAGAACAATAGGCAACGAGACAGCCAGCCGCCGATGGAAACGCACCGGCAGGTAAATACGATGCACGCGCAGCCATAGGCAGAGGCAGAGGCAGAAGACGACGCGGACCACAGCATGAGCGGAATCGAAATTTCTACAACAATGACACACATGATGGTCAGTTAAATCAAGAGGTGTCTCAGTGAGGGATTGACTAGAGGCAATACAGGTATCTGAGATCCCACGAAGGCACACACAGCCCATGAGGAAACCTGAAACGTCGCGAGATTTGGAGGCAGGGCTGAGGGGTGACGCAGCAGTCGAACCCAGTATACCCGAGCCAGGTCATTACTTGCTGGAGGCGGGGAACGGGGCTTTTGTCGCTCAACATAATCCACTCTCCACGTATTCAGAGGAACTCACCTCCGTTAAGCATTTAAAAGATAATGAAAGTTTGTATGTAAGTAAAGGGATTAAGTTGATGGGGAAACAGAGATCGGACAGCATTTTTGACCTTTCCGAGTTGTTTAAAGAACCGTTAACGGAAGACATGCTTAAAGTAGAATCAAGAGATGACACAGTGGGTACACGTTATTTCAGCCGTGAAGTATGGAATTTGTGGTCTCCTGATAACGAAGAGCATTTACATGAAAATTTAAAGGAGGTAAGTGGTGTTAATAAAGGTATGATCGTTGAACAGGATATTGAAGCTAATGGAGTGCTTATTGATAATTATGAAGAGGTTAGCGAATTTATTTTTGAAGGAGACGCCAGCGAGGAGGCTGAGTTTGTCTCCGAGAGGATTATTAGTGACGAGGAACTTCGTAATTGGGACGCACAAGAGGGGTGGCGTCAGGCACAAAACCGCTATCGTTTCACGACAGGCTGTCCGATTTTCGTCGGTGCTTACCTATTGTTACCAATAATAAGGAGTCCAGAAATTGTTCTGATTTTATAAAAGGGCGATAATGATCTTTTAGAAGAAGATGGTGAAAATGAGAATGTGATAAACTATGTGAATCCCATCATTACTGCCCAGTTAGTACTTGTCATGGCAGATATTCTCGTAGACAGTGGTCCAGAAGAGTCAGCTGTGTTTGTCAGTTATGGGTGAAAAAATTGTAGGTACAACAGGGAAACTTTCCAGAGCCATTAAAGATGATGTGTGGTTACCTATGGTGCTGAATGAAAAAATATTAGAACATAATTCCTTAATCATTGAAAATTTGAGCGCAAAAATTTTGGTAGGTGTAGATTTTTAAATGAATTCAAATGCTCAGTGGACTTTGAAGGCAAGAGAATGAAGCTGTGAACGCAAGGACGAGATTTTGTAGTGGAATATAAAAACCAATTCAAATGTGAAATGGACTTCTCAGGTATTTTCTTCATTGATCTGTTAAAGGATGACAATGGACCAAAAGAAATAAGCATTTATAATGTACAGAAGGAAGATGAACAAAACGATACTTTGGATATAATACAGGATAAGGTAACTAAGGTTGAAGTTTTTTCTAGTAGCTAGAAACAGGACTTGGAACACGTGTTACTGGTATTCCAGGAGGTATTTTCGGAGGCTACACGACAGGTTAAGGACTCTGAGAGTAAATTAACAATAAAACCTCATGAGAAGTATACTGCCAAGTATATTCTGTACCAAATTCAAAGAGGGAAGCTGTGGCTTGAGGAATTATTCACCAAGCTAAGAGTGAATACTTTAACCCATTGGAAATTGTTTTAAAACGTGACGGGAGCGTACGTTTGGTGTTGGACGCGAGATGGCTCAATGATGTAGTAGAAAGAGAAAGTGACCGCCTTGTGCATGCAGATCAGTTGCTTCAAAAGTCTCATGTTGTTCAATTTATTTCATCTTTAGGTGTTACATGTGGTGCTGAAATATAAGGTTTGCCCCTGAATCGAGAAAATGCACAACAGTTTTGTATGACTCTATTTGTTACCAATTTTGTGTGTGCCATTTGGTCTAAACATTATAGTGTGTGCATTCGTTAGACCCATGAAACATTTGTTAGGTACTGAACGAATGGAAAAGTAGGACGCGTATGTAGCTGAAATTACTTTAGGGACTCCGACGTGGGAAGAGCAGTGTCAATTATTGAGGGAAGTATTGATTGCAATGTTGAGAAGGGGAATGAAATTAAAACTGAATAAAATAGAGTCTGTCAGATCAGAGATTAAGTTCTTAGGACACATTGTTAGTACACAAGGTATTAGGCCAGAAGAAGAGAAGTTAGCCCCAATAGAGCAGTTCCCCAGTCCTAACAACAAGAAACAATTAGGAGTGATGTTAGGTTTAATCGGATTTTACCGAAAATTTGTTTCAAGATAAGCTTTTAGTGCCCATTGAATCTATTGAAGAAACATGCTGTGTGAGTATGGTCAAATGAGTGTGAGGAAGCTTTCCAGCAGTCGAGACTTATATTATCCAGATTTCAGCAAGCCATTTTTTATGTCTACCGATGCCTGTGGTTATGGAATTGCGGTGGAAATATTAAAGGAAGGCGATTTGGTTTTGGTAAAAACCAAAGAAAGAACGAAAGGGATAAAAAGCGAAATTAAGATGTTTCTTCTGGTGTATCATAGTTCATTTGTGGTGGAATCAATTCCACATTAGAATGCTTATAGTTTAATGTACGAAAAATCCAATACATTTGGTACTAGAAACATTGTGGAATCGAAGAAGTATATCATGAATAGTGAGAACTAAATTCGTAGGGGATAGGTCTTTCTGTGACTGATTCATGATGTGGCAGTCATGCATCTCTAGCTGTCGACTGGTTTTCTTCCCGTACACGACCATTCATCCCCCACTCTTCGCCATATCGCCATAATCCATAGAAATTCTTGCAGTTTGAGAAACTGTAATCAGAACCAAATAGAATTAAGATGTATGTATAGCACAAGTTTTTTTGTAATAGTATATGAACAGTGTGAAAGAAAGTAATGAGTGTTGGCAAATTTAAGTTGATGTAACCTCTGATAAAAGAGTAAAGAGATACTCTGATGTGTGCGAACGTTTCATGATTATTCTTTGAGAACAAGAGAAAGTGCATGAAAAAATATTAAATTATGATAAGAGCTAAAGTAAGTGAACAGACGTGATGAGGTGGTAAGGCTAAAAGGTAGAGTTAATAATTGTTAAGTCCCTAGGTCAAAGGACTACAGAGATGGACAAATTCCTCCCTTAATAGCAATTAAAGTTGAAAAAGAGCTGTGGCGATGTAAAAATTCCACTCTTGGTAGGAAGTAGTTGGTTGTTAAGTGTCAAGGAATCATGGGAGTCCAACAGACTCATGCATTAGTTATAAGGTCCTGCGGTATAAATTTTGAAAACTGTCTGCTTGCCACCATATAATAAAAAACTCAGCAACCTTAGGAACCATGTGAAAACTAGAGAGGGTTAGGAGAAATACCTGAGTGCAACGAAACTAAGAATTAATATCCAATTGCCACATAACATTGAAAAGTACACCTAACTCAAACAAAACAGGCTCTGAAATGAAAAAAAAAGACTCCATCATTTAAAGCTCATCAAAGAAATTGGTGGGAAACAGATGCAAGGTTTGAAAAGTATGACTACACAGAATTAAGGTTTGTCTTATTGCACAAGATGCAAGTATTACAATTTTCTTGATGATTATAATTTGGGATAAAATATGTTTTAAATTATTACCTTATTCATAGGGAATGGAAATTAATGATGACTTATTGAAATATATGAGTTTTTTCAAATGTGGCCAAACTGGTTGTAAAATGTTTTACAGGTAATTTATGTGCGGATTATCTTTCTTAACAGCGGCCAAACTGGTTCACTACTTCTGTGTGTCCTTAAAATGATTTTCTTCTTAAATTTTTGTGAGAGTGGCTAAACTGATTCACAGGTTTTAATTTTTTCCAGGTGATTTATCTGTGGACTTTCTGCATTCAAAGTGACTATAACGGTCACGGTAGTGACAGTCGTGTGGGTAAATGATGTTTCTAGTACCTTGTAGAACAATTTTAGTGTAATAATATCATTCCAGTAACAGAAAACGTGCCCGATTGAGAATTCTCAAGCGAACCCCCTCCCGTAGAACTTGGATGGCGATATTGCGACATATCGGTTTAGAGAGAAAATAGTCCCACTTGTTCCAAACCTTCAGGTTAAGAAAAATAATTTTGAAATGTAATCTAAAGCACGTAATTGAGGACAGGGCTTAAGAGAACGATCTCCTCTGTTACATGCTATTTTATTTCATTGGTTCATAAAATGAGTAACAACGTGATTACTCATTGGCACGGAGGTACGAATAAAGTAAGGCAGAGCGCTGGTTTTTGGCGTTGGCGCTTACCCTCGAGAGAATCGCTCCGGGTCCTTCATGGTGGACAGACACCTTACCTGACCGCTCCGATGAAATGCTAACTTTATTCCGTCAGTAAGTACTTTTACAGTACAAATGGCTTTCCAGGCACTGCTCCGAGTATCCGGAACTGCGGTTGAGTAGCGACAAGTTATTCCACAATTTAATACGCCAATAAAAGCGTACGCGAGGCAGTGATTTTGACTGTGTGATACGAAGTCTCATTGGAACTGTGATGAACTTTAGAACAGCGGTATAACCGCGTATCGCCATGAAAGTGCGGTTGCATCATCATGGGTAAGTGATTTCATGCATGTCTCGACGCTGGTGTGATTTACCGATAGTCTTCAAGGTTTACTGCACGCAAGATGCCATAGATTCGAATTCATTGTGTAATATGATATTGTTCAGTCGAGGGAGTGTTCGTTGCAGTTGTATCGTTAGACGTCCCGCGTGGCAGTGCAAAAGTAATTGTTTAACTCTGAGTGAAACTGGTACCTAAATTCTAGGTACATAAAGAGAAGACAGATAGTTCTAGAAGGGGCTAACGTATATTGCACTGTTCTGAAGGATAGAGCCTGATTCATTGTGAAGATAATTTATGAACATAAATGAGGAACGTGCCACCATAAGTTCCGTAAGGGAAGATGTTAGCCTGATACTCTGTCATTTTTGTGCTCTCTGATTCACTGCAGGTGCCAAACGTTACTGTAATAGCAATCTCTTGCTGTTGTAACATTTGCTTTATTGGAAGGAACTGCGCCTCTGAATTATCTTCTATTTACCACGGTAGGTCCTTGTTTTTATTTGCTGCAACATCCTTTTTAATTACAATACTACTTGGTTGATTTGTCGCTTCCCAAGAGTGCTCACAGTGACCTGGCATCGAGAGCTAGAGAGCAGGACTATCTTTGAGAGCCCAACATCTTCGTGAAATACGGTATAAAGGTCGTGGTCTGTGGTGCTTACGACATGTAACAAACGTTAGGTGGACTTTGGCCCGCTGCGCGCCCGATTTAATATAATCTGTGTGGCACCAAGGCTCTCAAGTGACTAACCACTAAAATGGTAGTCAGGTGAAATAAATCTTAGAGTAATAAACTGCTCCACCATCCCTACAAACTTTCAGGATCCTCGGGTGTGCACTACACTCGAATTCTACCATCAGCCCTATCAGTTGAGATGGGTACTCATTTGACCAGGCCACGGTTTTCCAGTTGTGTAGGGTCCAACTGATATGATCACCAACCCAGGAGAGGCACTGCACTGCTGCCGCGCTGGTAGCTAAGACATTCGCGTCGATCGTCTGCTGCCATAGCCCATTAATCCAAAATTTATCCATAGTACCCTAAGAGATACGTTCGTCATATGTTACACACTGATTTCTGCGGTTATTTCACGCAGTGTTGCTGGCAACTCCACGATAACACCCCTGGTCTCGGTCGTTAATTGAAGGCCGTCGGCCACTGTGTCGTTCGTGGTGAGAGGTAATGCCTGAAATCAGGTAGTCTCCCCTCATTATTGACACTGGATTTCGGAACACTGAATTCCCTAACTATATCCGAAATGGAATATTCCTTGTGTCTAAGTCCAACTACTATTCCGCGGTCAAAGTCTGTTAGTTCCCGTCGTGGGGCCATAATCACGTTGGAAACCTTTCCACATGCATCATCTGAGTTTACATCAATGCTCCGCCAAGCACTACCCTTTTATATTTTGTGTAAGCGATACTACCGCAAATCTACATATGTGCATACCGCTATTAGATAATTTTGACACCTCAGTGTAAATAGAATGCTGTAATGCTGTACTCTTATTATCACAGATAAAACGTTATGTCTTCAAATTAATGGCGCTTGTATGAAAACATATTTCTTGTCATATTGTCGAAAAATGATTTTGCTGAGACTGTTGCTGTGTACAAAGCACAAATTGATTCCAGTAACGAGACACTATAAATAACGCTATATATCTGCAAAACAAGCTGTTTCTAACCGACAGGTTCATCTACATACACCTGTTAGCGTTTGTATTATATCTGTTGTTATTTACATTAGTTGTTCGTTCTTTCTTAAAACGTGTAAAAATCTTCTTGTTGGCGCTTAAAATCAGTCACTTTCTTAGAACGGCTCTGATAACGTTTTTAATAACGTATCTGTTTTCTAATTTGCTTCACTACTTTTTTCCAGTGTTCTGGTGAGCAGCATAATAGTGTGGCATCTGAACGCCTTATCGGTTGTTTCTCCAATAACCAGACAAATGTTAGATTTGAAACTTGGTACGTTTTCCATTTCCACTCTTCAAATATACACTGAAGAGCCAGAGAAACTGGTACACCTGCCTAAATTCGTGTAGGGCCCACGCGAGCACGCGGAAATGCCGCAGAACGGCGTAGCAGGGACTCAATTAATGTCTCAAGTAATGCTGGAGGGAACTAACACCACGAATCCTGCAGGCCTGTCCGTAAATCAGTAAGAGTACGAGGGGTGGAGTTCTCTTCTGAACAGCACGTTACAAAGCATCCCAGATATGCTCAATAATGTTCATGTCTGGGAAGTTTCGTAGCCAGTTGAAGTGTTTAAATTCAGAAGAGTGTTCTAAGAGCCACTCTGTAGGAATTATGGACGTGTGGTGTGTCGCATTGTCCTGCTGGAATTACCCGAGTCCGTCGGAATGCACAATGGACATGAATGGATTCAGGTGACCAGACAGGATGCTTACGTACGTGTCACCTGTCAGAGTCGTATCTAGAAGAATCAGGGGTCCAATAACACTCCAACTGCACACGCTCCACACCATTACAGAGCCTCCACCAGCTTGAAAAGTACCCTGCTGTCATGCAGGGTCCAAGAATTCATGCTCGATGCTATTTTAAACGAGACTCTTCCGACCAGGCAAGATGTTTCGTCATCAACAGCCCAATGTCGGTGTTGACGGACCCACGCGTGGTGTAAAGCCTTGTGTTGTGCAATCATCAAGGCTACTCGAATTGGCCTTCGGCTCCGAAAGCCCATATCGATGATGTTTCGTTGAATGGTTCGCACGCTGACACTTGTTAGTAACCCAGCATTGAAATCTGCAGCAATTTGCGGAAGGGTTGCACTTCTGTCACATCGAACGGTTCTCTTCTGTCGTTGTTTGTCCCGTTCTTGCAGGAACTTTTTCCGGCCGTCGAAATATCAGCGATTTGATGTTTTAAAAACGGTTCAAATGGCTCTGAGCACTATGGGACTTAAGGTCTGAAGTCATCTGTCCCCTAGAACAGAACTACTTGAACCTAACTAATCTAAGGACATTACACACATCCATGCCCGAGGCAGGGTTCGAACCTTAGCGGGCGCGTGGTATGATAAGCAATCAGGTCCATGTGACACTGGAGTGTAGGACAGCTTCTGCCTTCACCCGAGTCGTGTTGGTAGACCCTCGGACTACCCATCAGCAATGGCTGCTGTGGTGACGTCAGTTATTTATGGTGGACTCCATCAACCATAACTTCAGAACTTCACTGTTCGTCTCGTAGGGCAGAGAACGCAGGGCGAATACTGGAGAAATCTCATAAACAAGATATTATCATACCATAAACTGGGAACCGAGTGCGAACGACATGAACTCTATCGACCCTGCTCATTAAGTTCCAAAAGCTGGTGGGATGGAGTATTTATGTCGCTGAGGACAGGCTCTGCTCTACGACGTCATTCATAATAAGCGAAGTGATTCTGCTCTTCCCAAGCCGTCAGCGGTCTTCACCTCCGCTATATTTGCTTACCGGATTTGTTACAGTGTTTTTACTGCTTAATCAAAGCCCTGCTTGACGCTACAACGAACTGCCAAGTGCCTGTTGTGTCATGTTACGGGAGTAACGAAGGCAGTTCGGTCTGCACTGTCCCACCCATTTTCTGCTAAATTACTCACAGTCTCTCTTATGTGGGCGAGGTAACTGTTTCACCTGACCCAGTAACACCCTTGAAATTCTTACTGTTCCCGGCTGGCGTCTGGCGACACTTACATGTGACTGAGAATCCCTACTTTAAAAATTAGAAAAAATCTGACTCTCACATTTCGCTACTAATTTTGTAACGTAATATTCCACTACACTTTAATAATATTCTTTACTGTTTTTTATCTGTTCGGTTAACTATCTTACATATTTACATTTACTTTCACTCATTTGTTCCTTTAATTACAAAAAGCCTTAACCCAACTCATCAGTATTTTTCTAGCTTGCTCCTTTATACATCTTACTCTGAAACCTCCTCCTAGCACAAATCCCTTGCAAAGGAATTTAATTAATGGTTATTCCCTTTTGCGCCATCTAATCTTTTCCTGAGGCAAAAGTGGATTGCAAAAATAGAAGCTAGTATCGCCATAACACTAGTAGTCATGGTACTTTGTTTGCACTTCTCTTGATATATCCGAACACACTGTGGGATCTACAGTACCACTTAAGAAGGTTTGGCTTTGCGTGGGGAACACACAAAAAGTTTTTTTCCGACCAGTAGGGCAGTGGTCGTGTTCCTGTACTTATAGTGGTACCTGTAACCACAGAAGAAAGGGGAAACTTTGATTTGGCTATATCTCACTCGGTCCGGTTTATTAATAATCCACTTTGTTTGAACTCGAATTTTGTCATTCCCGTAACTGTCTTACTATTGCAAAAACTTACTATTACTGTATCGTGCACAGAAGTGCAATATAAACAGTGACTGCCAGTCTTCTGAAAATGTGTCTGCCGCAGTGATACTTTTTTACACTCTGGTGCTCCCATACTCCCAAGGAAGAACTAAATGTCAAACAATCGTTTGACTCTTCGAAATACCTGTGCTGGACAAACAGTGACTAGCCTCTTGTTATAACCACTAAGATCTGTTAACATAACTACATGTGTAACGCTTTGAACTGCCAATAATAACACTTGATTAGTTTGCACTTGTATTCACTTAGTAATAATTCACCGTTTTCCCAGATACGCATGGTCGTGAAACACTGGTAACGATAAATTATACTTCCAACTGGAAGCTGTGCTTTAATATACGCCCTAGCTTGATCTTAACAAACCTTAACTGTAGAAACATGAAAGAAGAATTGTATATTACTTATCATCAATTGTATAACGTGTTTTTCGCTGTTGGAAATTTTTGTAGGCTTGCTGAAATCCCAACACTAAGGGATGTAGTGTCAAGAGTACTGCACCGAACCGTGCATGTGTGTCATGGTGTATCGCTTCTTATACACTTTTAATTTCTATTCTCGCATCTCCCAAGCTATTCACTAGTTCACGTAGCAGTATAGCTATTACCAGCTTCTCATCTAACGTCCTTAATTGATTCTGAAACTCTCTTAAGTCCTTATTAAATTTTTCCGTCGTTCCTTTTAGACATGTCTAACGGAACAGGCACCTCTAGGATATGTATAATTCTGAAGAAGAAGGCAATGGCTCGTCGACAGTTGCTCCAGTATGGAAGCGCCATTACTGTCTGAACTCGTACAGAAATCAGAATTTGCGAGCAGCAAGGGACACTGCATTACAGTTTGCGTTAAGTTGGAGCTTTGAGTCAGTCTGGGACTGTGTCCAGATGGCCGAAGCAGTTAAAACAACTGCTCATGAGAATCGGCAAATCCAGCTTTGAGTCCTGGTCTGATGTAAATTTACGACTTCCGCTGTTGCATTACCACAGTGCCCTGTGTGGCTAGCTATCACAATTTTCCACCATTCCTTTCCCTTTCCTTCCCCTTCCCACGTTTCATATTTGTATACGAGGGTTGGACTTTAATAGTAGCAACTACTTACTTATAACTCGTAAAAAAGATATACGTGTTTCAAAGTTTTACTGACCATTAAAGTAGTCACCAGCATTGTGTATAACCCGTTGGCAGCGATGTGGAAGTCGTAGGATTCTCTTAGCAGTGCCAGTTGTGTAGACAGCTCGGGCGGCGCGGTCTATTGCCCGACGAATTTGTAGCAGTTCTGGAGCTTGCTGAAATCCCAACAGCTCTAAGCTGGTTGTAGGTTGTATTCCAAAAATGACCACCATAGAGGAAGAAGTGATGACATTTTCTGCAGGACCTGACAATCATTTTGCAGGACAATGCTCAAGCACGTACAGTGAAAGCTGTTACTGATTCGTTCGACGGATGGGGCTGCTAAGTGCTATACCACCTACTGCACGCCCCTGACTTAAGCCCTCGTAAGTTCAACTCGATTTCTAAACTGAAGGAAACATTGCTTCAGAACTGCTACAAATTCGTCGGGCAATAGACAGCGCCGCTCGAACTGTCAACACAACTGGCACTGCTAAGAGTATCCTACGACTTCCACATCGCTGGCAACGAGTTATACACAATGTTGGTGACTACTTTGAAGGTCAGTGAAACTTTGAAACAAGTATCTCTTTTGAACGGGCTATAAATAAATAGTTGCCACTATCGAAGTTCCTACCCTCGTATATGTATCAGCTGTGCCATCATATGTGATGCCTGTTCTGTCAGACGTGTCCGATGCGACAGACACTTCTCGGATATATACATTTCTGAAAAAGAGGGTAATGGCTTATCGATAGTTGTTCCACTGTGCATCTTCAGACATTGTCTGAACCCATACAGAAATCAGAATTAGTGAGTAGGGCGTTTAATGGACGAGTGACACTGCGTTGCAGCATGCAAAAATTTGAAAATCTGAGCCAGTGAGGGATGGTTTCCAGGTGCCTGAAGACGATAAGAAAACCATTCATGAGAAGTGGTAAATCTGGTTTCGAGACCCGGTCGAACACAAATTTTCAGCTCGATCCACTGCATACCACAATGCACTGTGCACCTAGCCATCATAATTCCCCACCAATCCCTTCCCTTCCCTTCCACTTCCTACATTTCATATTTACATGAGCTGTTTTCAGTCTATCAAGTACATCATTTAGGCACCCTGTACATCCATCTAGATCTTCTGAAAAAGCGATAATGTCATCCAAATAGATCATGCATTTTTTCGGTGGTAACCATCGAAAGAATCCATTTAATACTCGCTGAAATGTTGCAGGAACGTTTTTTAACCCTGCAGGCATTCTGCGATACCGGTAGTGACTATATTATGTAGCAAAAGCTACTTTCGGACTGTCTTCTGGACATACCTCAATCTGTGATTCTTGAAGCTTTCCCGGCGAACTGAATTTTCGATGAGGTTTCGGGATTGCAGGCGGATCATGTTGACTTCTTGCCACAATATTTCGGCTGGCAATCGTCCAGCCATCTTCAGGTGATGGACACTCACCTTAAGGTGGCTAGACGATTGACAGCCGAAATACCGTGGTAAGAAATGAACATGATCCGGCTGCAATCCCAAAACCTCATTGGACATACCTCAGTCTGGTGATACCCCTCCATAAATTTATCGCAGAAAAGACGTAACATAGCCCCAGGTTATCCAAAGTTTCAGTTATATTTGGAATTGGATATGCAATGGTTACTGTACTGTATGTTCATTTGAAAACCCATAATCACCATCGATGCTATATTTTCTTGCAGTGTCAGATGACATATTTGCTGATTGAGGACCATAGCAGTGCTCTATTATGCTTCTTTAAGCTGTTGACCTATGAATTGTTCTACTAACAGCTAGAGATGTTTTGGTAAACTGTACACTTATGGTACACTGGTGCATGAATATCCATTAGAATATGATGCTGTACTATGCGTGTGGCTGGTAAGGAACCCTCCGAATGAAACAAATATATGTAGGGAACCAACAATGACTCAAGGACTGATCGATCGTTACCTTTTAAGTGAGTAACATTGTTCAATAATCCAGACATGCTGACAGTTTGCGTGACATTGTACTTTTTTCTGACCCACCAATGTCTTCTACGTTGACTACCTGTAGTGTAGGTACTACTAATGTCTTTGGAAGACTTACTGTGTTCATTACACAATTATCCAGGCTTACTGCACCATAATGTGGCCCTTTATTTCCCTAGCATGCACTATATTTCTTCGTACAAAACAGTGTTGTTTATCCAACATGTCATTAAATGACAGAGGATGTGTTAAACATAAAGCTTGTGGTGCACTGTGTCTATCGTAACATAAATTATCTTTCCTATACCTACTGGTACTCTGTAATGTGAAACAACTTTTAACGTATTTGCAGACAGTTTAGTCGTTACCACAGTAGCACTAGGTGTATCTTGCGACACAGAAATAATTGCAATTGTTGCACCAATCAGAAACGAATCCTTGCTGAGCACAGCTGTTTGTCGTCAAAATAGATTGTAGCATGATGCCTAACAATTAAGCCTAATCACAGTGTTGCAGAAAGTTCCTGCCCCACAGTTGGCAACGCTTCTATTTGCTCTTGAAACCGCGTGTTTCCCACACTAAACTCCAGCTGTTTTGTCCCCACTAAATTTACTTTGTTATATGTTATTACGCGCAATCCGTATCTTGGCGTTTTCAGTCTCATCTTGTCCACGAGCTCCAGACTCACAACCGACAGGTGTGCCTCTATGATAACGTACACTTCTTCTTACTTATCCAAGCTATTAAGCAATACTACGTCTTTGTGTATATTTTTACTGTACTGTGATTTACTGGGAACGCTTCTCGATGGAAGGAACATTCTCAATGGCGTTTAACCGTTTCTTTTTTGCATTGTGCTTCTCCTGTTTCCCAGGTACACAGTCCCGAGGCTTATATCCTTACTGTTGACAACTGTATCTTTGAGGATGGCGATATTGTGCGTTTAAATCCCCTTGCTGACCACAATGGTAACAAAAATGGCTCTGAGCACTATGCGATTTAACTTCTGAGGTCATCAGTGGCCTAGAAATTAGAACTAATTAAACTTAACTAACCTAAGGACATCACACACAACCATGCCCGAGGAAGGATTCGAACCTACGACCGTAGCGATCGCTCGGCTCCAGACTGTAGCACCCAGAACCGTACGGCCACTCCGGCCGGCCGACCACAGTGGAAACAATCTGTACCAGATCTCAATATTTTCTTTTCAATTTGAATAATAGTTGAAATATCCATTTCTTGTAAATGAGTAGCAACGCGAAGTGCCATGACAAAAGCCTCATGAGTCTCCATTCTCACCGATCCTAAAAAATGTGGGTGAATCCGCTTGTATGAACAAGACTCTGTCCACATCTAGATTGTACGCCAGCTAATAGCTCTGTGCATTAATTTTACGTATTCTACCAAAAAGTGATTCCACTGTTTCATTCGCCTTCTGTTTTAAACTATTGAGTTTCTCCCTAAAAAGCCGTGTACTCCTCTACTTTCTATGCCTCTGACGCATATCCTCTGCTCTCATTGAATGTAGATACTTTATTAAGCACTTCATGACATGAAATACAGGTTTTAGCCTCGCCCGTGATAAGTACCTTGGCCATCAACAAGCATCTTTCATCTGACCAGCTACTTAACGCAGCAGTGGCTAATACATTATCTATAAACACAGTAATGTCCTCTGTTGTTTTTCAGGAGACAGAAGTTATTAGATATGGGGCAGAAAGGTCAGTTTATGACAAAAGACCACTTACTACTGTTTTAATCCCATACAAACCCGACTTAAGCTGTTGTTCAGCCAATAAAGATTGTACTTATTGCTTAGCTGTTCGATAAGTGTTTTATGCTGTTCATTACCCTCCAGCAATTTAGAAACTTGCTCCATAAGAGCGTCTATCGCTTCGCTAATACTAACTGCCCATATTTTTGCCAGGTTTGTGCAATTTACTTTTCACTCTTTTACACAAATCAGCTAGTATTACTTCCGACGATAACTCAGTATCTATAGTTGGAAAAATAAAATAATTATGTTGAATGCCTGCGTCTAATCATTAACCAACGATACTCCGAAGAAGCATCTGCCCATCGACCGTATTTACTACAAGTAGCACATATTACTGGTAAATATCTATCACAGATTGCACTATGTCCCATTAAATAACAGATTTTGTAAGTTGTTGGAACAATACACTCTTGCCGACTGTTATCCATGCACTGCGATAAATCGGCCAGTTCTCTCGGTCTGTACGTCACTTCAGTGTGACATAGCAAACAATGCATAATTTGAGAAGATAATTTTGTTTGAGAGGGGACGTACTTGTAAATGAACAAAATCACGATTTTTTTGGCTCTTTATTTACCACATGATATTGAGATTTCAGTTACTGAATATTATGTTCTTTTCCCACTCAAAAGTATAATAAAAATGACAACTGCAGAAGCTTACACGGCACGAAGACCCTTTCTTGTTCTGAATTTCCTGGTATTGCTTATTCCTACGACGTTATCTTGCAGTTTTCTGCAATCACAATGCGGAGAAAGTTTCTATGGTACATCACAAAGGATTTGGGATAACATCACTGCCATTGACATTTTGTTCTTTGGGTTATGGCGATTATTTGCAAGCGGTTACAAAGGCGTAATTTCATTGAAAGTTGTGTGTAAATCTCTTATTGCAATCTGAAGTATGCCTCGTTCCAATAAATTGATTCACAAGCTTAGCGAGTGTCGTTCTTCTCGATATCATAAAGATAACTCGAAAAATAGCTTAATAATTACCAACGAAGTCGTCTCTTAAAGCAAGAAAACAAGTGTTTCGAAGAGCGAAACTGCTGGTTCCATTTACGATTTTAGTATTTCTACTCAGTTTGAAAATCAAGTTAACCCAACGTGAGAAACAAATAAAGACTGCTTGAGGATTAAGATGGCTATGCATATCGTTTGCGCTAGTGAGGTAAGATAAGGTAAAACCTAATACAAACAGTATCAAATCCTTAATGCAGGTTTTCCACAATTTACATTTTGGAAACTTTACGTACATTTTCCTCACAAACCACAGACGTCAGAGTTCTATAATTTGGCATGCAGTTAGTCATTACTATAGTGAAACATTCTGTGGAAGGAATTTTCATTTAATAAAATAGTAAGGCATTTATGTAAGAGAAAAGCTCTAAGATTTGGTGAATTTCTACGGACATTTGGAGAGCAGTGAAGATCCAGCTAAATAAACTATCAAAATTCTGTTACACAGTTACTTGTCACAATGATCTTAATAATTTTATACAAAAAGGCAATAGTTTGTGTTGACAAATTTTTCAGAAACGAGACGTTTGTTGGAAAAACTTCAGTTCATTATGCGCTGAAGCGCTAAAGAAACTGATGTAGGCGTGCGTATTCAAATACAGAGATATATAAACAAGCAGAATACGGCGCTGCGGTTTGCAATTCCTGAATAAGACAACAGTTGTCAGACGCACTTGTTAGATAGGTTACTGCAGCTACAACGGTAGATTGTCAAGCTTTAAGTGAGTTTGCACGTGGTGGTGCTATAGCCGGCGCTTGAGCAATGGGACTCACGAGTGTACTGTGAACATCAGGAATCCGGTAAAACATCAAATCTCTGACATCGCTGCGGCCGGAAAAAGATCCTGCAAGAACGGAACGAACAACGACCAACGACTGAAGAGAAACGTTCAGCGTAACAGACGCTCAAACATTCCGCAGATTTCTGCAGATTTCAATGCTGGGCCATCAACATGTGTCAGCGTGCCAGCCATTCAACGAAACATTGTCGATTGGGCTTTCGGAACCGAAGGCAAACTCGTGTACCCTTGATAACTGCACGAAACAAGGTTTTACGCCTCGCCTGGGCCCGTCAACGCTGACATTGGACTGTTGCTGACTGGAAACATGTTGCTTGGTCGGACGAGTCTCGTTTCAAATTGTATCGATCTGATGAACATGTACGGATATGGTGACAACATCATGAATCCATGAACCCTGCATGTCAGCAGGGGACTGTTCAAGCTGATGGAGGCTCTGTAATACTGTGGGGCGTGTGTAGTTGGAGTGATATGGGACGCCTGATACGTCCATATTCGGATCTGACATGTGACACGCACATAAGCATCTTGTCTGATCACCTGCATTCATTCATGTCCATTGTGCATTCCGACAGACTTGAGCAATTTCAGTGGTACAATTCGACTCCCCAAACGTCCAGAATTGCTACACGGTGGGTCCAGGAACACTGTTCTGAGTTTAAACAGTTCCGCTGCCACCAAACTCTCCAGACATGAACACTACTGAGCATGAAACTTCCTGGCAGATTAAAAATTGTGTGCCGTACCGAGACTCGAACTCGGGACCTTTGCCTTGGAAGGTAGAAGACGAGGTATTGGCAGAATTGAAGCTATGTTGAAGGCTTGTGAGTCGTGCTTGGGTAGCTCAGATGGTAGAGCAGTTGCCCGCTGAAGGCAAAGGTCCCGAGTTCGAGTCTCGGTCCGGTACACAGTTTTAATCTGTCAGGAAGTTTCATATCAGCGCACACTCCACTGCAGAAAGAAAATCTAATTCTGCATTACTGAGCATATATAGGATGCCTTGGTGTTCAGAAGATATATACACTCCCTCGTATTCTTACGGATTTGTGGACAGCCCTGCAGGATTCATGGTACCACTTGCATCAAGCACTATTTCAGACGTTAGTTGAGTCCATGGCATGTCGCGTTGCGGCACTCTTGGTGCTCCCGGGGCCCTACACGGTATTAGGCAGATGTACCAATTTCTTTGGTTCTTCAGTGTAATTAAAAGTATATAACGTCAATAAACATGAAAACTTATACGTGTATGCGCATAACATTTCTTACCAACTGAGCAAAATTTAGTTAAATTTTCTTGAAAACTTCGGACTTAATGTGGTTTTCGTCAAAGTATTGAAATTTCGCATACGTGTTCCCTTAAAATGCACATGAGTAGAGATACACATTTAAGTGAATTTTAGCTTGGACGTAAGAATACAAAAATTTTAATTTAGAATGGTGTATCTTCTACATTCATGCACATACAAACACGAGGTACTTTTTACAGTTACATTTAGATTAAAAAATTTCATTTACCTTTCAGAAATATGCAATATGCCCTCAACCAGATTCACGACAATCTTCCGGGTGATAGTCAAACTCGTCCTACACTTTTCTAGAATATGTGGAGTTCCTACATCCACTACTGTTAGTGTATGGTATTGCTGTTCTCCCAAAGTTGTTGGAAAAAGGAGGCACTTAGAGAATTTTACAAACACCCCCATAACAAATAATCACATGTCACGATATCTGGTGATCTTGGAAGCCAGTGGTGCGATGCATTATGGGCGAATCGTCATTGATGCAACTCATTGGTAAGAAACCTCTTACATGTAGGCTAAAATGCAAAGGTACTTCATCCTGTTGAAATATGCAATTTTCGGGAATTTCTAACAGTTGCGGAGAGAGTTAGGTCTCCCGTAAATATCTTCTCTGGAAACTGCTCGGAACATATGAAACTTTTGGTGAGTGTCTCTCGTGATCGTCTATGATACATGGCTGCTATGCTCCTCACATCTTTAGATTGTGGCAGTCAACTTTCCACTTAAATGGAACGTAGATTTATCAGTGAAATTGTAATCATCCATCCCCATTCTCAGAGTGAGTCTACAAAGAAGGTATTCTTCTTCTTTCTTGGCCATCATGGGCGTACAGGAATTAAGTCGAATTTGGTCTCAAACACAAACGTCACCGCATAATATGCCAGACAGACACTTGAGGAATGATTTGCTCTCGGCTCGTAAGACTAGCGGACTTGGTTTGACTACATGCAGAGCACTATTCGATGCACTGATCCTCACTGAATACACTGGGGGTGACCTGTGGGTAGAAATCAGTGTCTTGAAACTGCAGGTTGCATCCTCGAATGCTTGAGCTGTGAGAGGTTTAGTGCCATTCCCTCGGCGAAATTGAATGAGAACGTAAAACGTGTTTTGTTACTGTTTTATCACTTTGTCGACACACATTGGCTGTAGGAGCGAGGCAGCGAGCAATCGTTCTAGTAGCGTCACTGAGACCCTCAGTGGTAACTGCATGAATCAAAAACATCTAACTGGCGCCATGATAACTTTTAGCTGTGATACGTAAGTTATTATCCATCACAAATTTCTTTCTCCATTCATGTAGGAAATATAGACTTGTGAAATGGAATGAAACTTTGGGAAAAATATATCATAGCATAAGAATTTCCTCTGAATGGATAGCGAAAAGGTGAGATGCAAGGGAAGATATAGAGCCCCTCTCTTGCCCATTAAATAAACGAGGTAGAGGCAGGCAATACAAACGCAAAGAATATAGTTTTTAGGCCAATCCTCGCCTAATGTTTTAAAAAGCATTTCAGCTGTATGCTGAAGGTAGGAGGAGAAAGTAATGATAAGTTCTTCCCCTTTCTGGTATGACCGACCTAATAAAAACTTTCAGTAACACTTTTGCGGGAAGTTCGTGGCTGTCTGTGTAAATAGGATCACTTTGTGCACAAGTGTTAACTGTGATGCAGTAGGCTCCTTGAGCGAGCTGTGAATGTTCAGTGTAATCCGTTGCCTTTGCAAACCAGTCACTGGTTGTGTAATATACAAGTGCTAAATATGCTAGACCATTTGTTTTCTTTGCGCTGTGTTTTTGAAATTGTATATGTTGTGTGTGTATTTTCGGTTTAATTTACGAGTCAGGTAACGTTTCCAAAATGTTTCCGCAGGGCTCTGGAACTATACATTTTGCGTATCTAAGAGGTATCAAGTTTTCATTATCTTTACTTTCCTCATTATTTCATGCTTTTAAAAAACACACACATCTTTCAAACTATAACTACGTCCACACGGTATTGGACCTAGGTCCCAACAAATATAAGTATCTTATGTAGTGTCATATGTAACCAGAAGCAACCTATGGTATATTACTTTATAACTGGGAAATCACTTTAAGGATACGTATTACGATGGTCTTCCCGCAATCTGACAAACATGACGCAGAATCAGCGTTGCGCCAACCTCTTAACCTCTTTATGTGACTCCACCCTCATCAGCAGTAAAGCATTTATATGTGACCATTCGGCCATGAAGGCACTGTCTGGTCGAGCCATTAGGCATTAGGCCACAGAGCGTCCGGATCATCGACCTATTCGGCGTTTCCTGGTAGATATCGTTCATTCGTCATCTGCCACTCGTATGTCAAGGTACAGAGTTCGGAATCACCCCTACAGGGCTGATTCCCAAACACACACACCCCACCCCCCGGCCAAACAACAATAAGAAATCAGTTTGCAATTAAGTGGCTTCGAGCAACGAGGCCGAGACAGCTAGCCAGACAGCACCGCTACCAAGTGAGCAGCGACTCCCTAGCACTTGGGGGCCAGGCACCACACCTCAAGTTCAATAATGCACCGCCATCGCCAGTCTACGCTCGCAGATTATGGGAGCATGCCCGTTTCAGATAAGGCACTGAACGTTCCGTAGTCAATAAAAGAGTTCTACACAGCAGTTGGCCTCTTGGTGACTTGCACTTGTCCTCCATGACTACCGTCCAATCGTGAAAGGCCTAGGTCAGGAATAGCCACCCCATCCTGACCAACAGAAGAATGGCTTCCTTCACCTCCAGTAGTTAAACTGATGGGCATTGAAAAATTTGCTTACTGTATTCCTTATTGCACCTAAGCCCAATAAAAAATTTCATACCGCATGCAGACACAGACCGTATCGACTGTCAGTCTAGCACCAAGGTAAATTCATAGAAAAACACAGAACAGAGTAGACTGGTGTTACCGTGCAGTAGCAGCGCTTCATTAAGTCTCTTTCGTCCTCCTTCCTAGACTGCAGCAGCAAAGCTTATCTTTGGTCGATAATAAATATCACTCTTTGCACCGCTAGGCTAACAAACATGTCTTCGAGCATATACGCTGACTTTCGCTTTAGGAGATGTTTATGGTTAGCGCTGAGCCATTATGTGCGTTTTATCAAGTCAATACAAGCGCATTATCTCCCACTACCTCCTTAGGTCTTACTGAATATGGAGAAACAGTCACTTTCAAGGACCTTCCTTGATATGAGAGAACCATTTTCTGTCATGAGTTCTTTAGCTTAGTTAATGGGGAAAATGGCATCAAACTCCTGCCGAACAGACCATGAAGGCCCAACGGTAGACACCGGGCGTCGTGTCATCCTCAGGCCACAGGCATCACTGGATCCGGATGTGGAGGGACATGTGGTCAGCACACCGCTCTCCCGCTCAGTTTCCGCGACCGGGCGTTTTCCCTATACACCACACAATGGTTCTAGCTTTTTCCACTGTGTTTCACTTGCCACTGAAACTAAAGGAAAGAGCAAGTTGTAAATACTAGATATTGTCTCCTGGACATTCCATTTTCTAAAAATACAATTAGCAAATATTCAAAATTCAGTGCCTAACTCGAAGAAACATACAGAAATGTCAAAAAAGTAAGGGAAGTTGGTAAATACAATGGCGATCTGCATGTCAACACGCAAGCAAAGACGCTGAACGCATACCTGCCAAATTTATATTTTCGACATAGGATAAATTCTCTGCCGGAAAGTGATCAGAATTTGTTTGTTTGTATGCAGCATGCTCCATTAAAGGCAGGCCGCTGTGGTCCAGCGGTTCTAGGAGCTTCAGCCCGGAACCACGCTGCTGCGACGGTCGCAGGCTCGAATCCTGCCTCGGGCATGGATGTGTGTGATGTCCTTAAGTTAGTTAGGTTTAAGTAGTTCTACGCCTATGGGACTGATGACCTCAGATGGTAAGTCCCAAAGAGCTTAGAGCCATCTTTTTGCTCCATTAAAACTTCTTGTAACGCTACATGTATGTACCATAAGTTTGTGTCTACTGTAGCGTAATGTTTGTGTGATACGATGATGATGAGGAGGTAAGGTGGAGGGTGAAACCCGCTGCCGGCACATAGTCTACTTCACGTGAATAGTACCAAGGCGGCCGCCAAGCTTGACGTCACCATCCGATGGACGGATCACCATCAACAGTGTCACTTGCCGTCGCTTCATGAGACACTACGGAGAGACTCGGTATTAAAACCATAAGATTGGTGCAAAGTCTAGTGATCAGAAACTTTACGCCACCACCTCTCCTCACCCTAGTGGCCAAGTACTGGCAACGCCACAGCACAAACACAGCGCTAGCGACCTTTCTTTGCGAGTGCTCTGTCAACTTTTTCTTTATTTTACTTTTTTTTTGTTCAAATAAAGACTGTCTTCCTTGTAGAGAATCAAACATAAATGAACACCTATTATATGAGCAAAATATTATTGGAAAATAAGAGACGACGTTCTTCATAAAATAAGCAATACTTCTTGAAAACCTAAATAAGTATTCTCAGCATCACTTGTTTTCTGTTTTTTAACGTAAATAAATATACTTTCCCAACAAATAGGCTGCAGATATAGAGCCATCCATGAACAAACATGTGTAAGAAAAAACATTCGAAAATGAATACGAATGGGAAGTGACAGAAATTAGGAGATCTTGCTGCGCCATGCTCCAAATTGTCGCTACGTTAGAGCGACATCCATTCTATCGTTGGAAGGGGAACGTGGGATCGTCCAATCTTGGTTGGGATGTTTCGTCGAGATTCCAACTCCGAGGTGGGTTGACGAAAATACTCTGTAAATAGTAAGTGAAAGTGGCCCGATAATTTGGATGGCGACGGAGGGTTTGGTATTGTACTTAGAGACGTGTCCAGAAGTCCGCTGGATCGACGTTGTCGTCCCGGAATAGGTGGTCGATAGCCATGCCACTAATCCATGTGATGACGTGCCACTTAGATGATAGAAAGTCGGTCGTGTCAGGACATATCAGCATAGCAGGATAGACGTGATGTGGGGATACTCGGAGATAGAAAGCCACAATCTTCTGTACGAGGGTCCAGATAGCTGCTGCTGCCCCACACTCAAAACGGTGTAAATCTGTATCTTCGATGTTGCACTTCAGACACAGGAGTGAGTCCACCATCGCCATGAGAAGCAGTTTATGTCCTGTAGTATATTTGCCTTCGACGAGAACGCTCCACGTCGCAGTGGTGTCAGTGGTGCCGTATGGCTGATGGATCGTTTACCAAACTGTTGGTCGTAAAACCTGGGGGTTACGAGCTTCGACGGGGCTTCGGGGAGGGTACGGTAAATGTCACGGGTGGTCGTCTTCCTGGTCCTGGGTCTAGCTTGGTGCCTATGTAGTTGAATTCCAAAAAGAAACGGCTGTTGTGCGACATCGGAGATGGGATGTGTGTCAAAATACTTGGCGGCCGTCTCGACACAGGTGCGAACACAGTGGTCAACATTCCAGTGAAAACTAGTACACACATCAAAAAGACTTTCGCATCACCTCGGTTCCGAGAGTTCCGGAACCTGTACAGAAAATTTTCGCCCTTTTTATTGCTCATGAAAACCACACATTGCATGTTGTACCACCATACAGCGAGATCTTCAGAGGTTGCTGTTCACGCCGGTAACTCTAATACCCAGTAGCATGTCCTCTTGCATTGATACATGCATGTATTCCAATGGTTCAAATGGCTCTGAGCACTATGGGAATTACCATCTGAGGTCATAAGTCCCCTAGAGCTTAGAACTACTTAAACCTAACTAACCATCACACACATCCATGCCCGAAGTAGGATTCGAATCTGCGACCGTAGCGGTCACGCAGTACCGGACTGAAGCGCCTAGAACCTCTCGGCCACATCGGCCGGCTAGGTGCCTGTATTCGTCGTGGTCTACTATCCACAAGTTCATCAAGGCACTGCTGGTCCCGATTGTCGCACTCCCCAACGGCAATTTGGCGTATTTTCCTCAGAGTGGTTGCTGGGTCACGTCGTCCATAAACAGCCCTTTTCAATATATCCCAGGCATGTTCAATAGGGTTCAAGTGTGGAGAACATGCTGGCCACTCTAGTCGAGCGATGTGGTTATCCTGAAGGACGTCATTCACAAGATGTGCACCATAGGGGCGCGGTTCTCGTCCATGAAGACGAATGCCTCGCCAATATGCTGCCGATATGGTTGCACTATCGGTTGGAGGATGGTATTCATGTATCGTGCAGCCGTTACGGCGCCTTCTATGACCACCAGCGGCGTAAGTCGGCCCCACATAATGCCACCTTAAAACAGCAGGGTTCCTCCACCTTGCTGCACTAGCTGGAAAGTGTGTCTAAGGCGTTCTTGACCGGGTTGCCTCCAAACACGTCTCCGACGATTGTCTGGTTGAAGTCATATACGACACTCAACGGTGAAGAGAATGTGATGCCAATCCTGAGCGGTCCATTCGGCATGTTACTGCAGCGCGCTACATGGTGTCGCGATTGCAAAGCTGGACCTCCCCATGGACGTCGGATGTGAAGTTGTGCATCATGCAGCCTATTGTGCATAGTTAGAGTCGTAACACGACGTCCTGTGGCTGCGCGAAAAGCATTATTCAACATGGTGGCGTTGTTGTCAGGTTTCCTCCGAGTCATAATCCGTAGGTAGCGGTCATCCATTGCGTTAGTAGCCCTTTGGCGGCTTGAGCGAGGCATGTCGTCGGCAGTTCCTGTCTCTCTGTATCCCCTCTATGACCAAACAACATCGCTTTGGGTAACTCCGAGACACCTGGATACTTCCCTTGTTGAGAGCCCCTCCTGATACAAAGTAACAATGCGGACGCGATCGAACCGCCGTATTGACCGTCTAGGCATCGTTGAACTACAGACAACACGAGCCGTGTACCTCCTTCCTGGTTGATTGACTGTCGGCTGTCGAACCCCCTCCGTCTAATAGGCGCTGCTCATGCATTGTTGTTTACATCTTTGGGCGGGTTTAATGACATCTCTGAACAGTCAAAGGGACTGTGTCTGTGACACAATATCCACAGTCAACGTCTATCTTCAGGAGTTCTGGGAAGAAAGGTGATGCAAAACTTCTTTTGATGTGTATAGTTTGGCTTTTCCATAAACGGTGAATAGTGTTGGTGTAAAGTGCCGTGGTCCAGGCTATCACATTAACCAAATCGAGGCCGCCATCCGCTTCGGAAAGGTGAGAGCACCATACTGGGCTTTGAAGATGTGTCCGGAAAATATAAAATATCCAAATGGTTTCTGTAAACTGGCAGCCATTGTCGTATTGATGGGCAGAATCAACGCGATGTAGGGAACCCGGGCTGTCAGAAGGGTATTGACGAAGGTGAGTGTCTGGCACATATTCAGCGGGCGTAATAGGTGACCAATCCGAGACAGCGTAGGGTGTCCAACAGTTGAAAGGAGGCTACGCTCTCTGTGAGAAGGTCACGGCCGATCCAAGTGGCGCATGACATTGCGGCGTTCATGTCGATTTCTTTCTATTTTTTATTTACTCGTCCAGTTCCGTAGGACCAAATTGTGGAGCAAATCTCCAAGGTCATGGAACGTGTCGGAATATGAAATTACAACATAAAATTAATAACAGATAAAAATAAAACTTTTTTGAACCCGAAAAAAGTCAATCCATAAGTGTAAGTAAACGCTAGCAACAATACAACAAGAATCAGCTTACTTTTCAAGTAACTCCTCGACAGAATAGGAGGAGTGGCCCATTAGGAAACTCTTCAGTTTCGATTTGAAAGAGCGTGGATTACTGCTAAAGTTTTTGAATTCGAGTGGTAGCTTATAGAAAATGGATGCTGCAGTATACTGCGCATCTTTCTGCACTAGAGTTAAGGAAGTCCTATCGAAATGCAGGTTTGATTTCTACCGAATATTAACTGAGTGAAAGCTGCTTATTCTGGGGAATAAGCTAATATTGTTAACAAGAAATGACAGTAAGGAATATCTGTGAGTGGCCAATGTCAAAATACCCAGACTCGTGAACAGGGATCGACAAGATGTTCGTGGACTTACACCACTCACTGCGGGAACCACCCGTTTCTGAGCCAAAAATATCCGTCTAGAATGGAAAGAGTTATCCCAAAATACAATACCATACGAAATAAGTTAATGAAAATAAGCAAAGTAGACTAATTCTTGGGTCGCACGATCACTCACTTCTGGTACCGTTCGTATAATAAAAATGGCAGCATTAAGTCTTTGAACAAGATTTTGAACGTGGGCTTTCCTCGACAGTTTACTATCTATCTGAACATCTAGAAATTTGAACTGTTCAGTTTCACTAATCATATGCCCATTCTGTGAAATTAAAACGTCGGGTTTTGTTGAATTGTGTGTTAGAAACTACAATAACTGAGTCTTACTGTGAGTTAGCGTCAGTTTATTTCCTACAATCAATGAGATTGGGTCATGACCTGCACTATTTGAAACCGAGTCAATGTTGCACACAACTTCCTTTACTACCAAGCTAGTGTCTTCAGCAAACAGAAATATTTTAGAGTTACTCGTAATACTAGAGGGCATATCATTTATATAAATAAGGAACAGGAGTGGCCCCAGCACTAATCCCTGTTGCACGCCCCACTTGATCATACCCCACTCATACCCCACATCACAGCCATTCTCAACATTGTGAGTAATGATCTTTTGCTGTCTGTTGCTAAAGTAAGACGTGATCCAATTGTGAGCAACTCCCCGTATTCGGTAATGGTCCCACCTCTGGAGCAATATTTTGTGATCAACATAATCAAATTCATTAGTTAATTCAAAAAATATGCCTAGCGTTCGAAACCTTTCGTTTAACCTATCCAGTACCTCACACAGAAAATAGAACATAGCATTTTCAGTTATTAAGCAACTTCTAAAGCCGAACTGTACATTTGATAGAAAATCGCGCGATATAAAATGATCAATTATTCTTACATACACAGCCTTTACCATAACTTTAATAAACACTGATAGCATAGACATTAGTCTAAAATTGTCTACATGATCCCTTTCTCCCTTTTTATAAAACAGCTTTACTGCTGAGTGCTTTAATCGTTCAGGAAACTGACCATTCCTTAAGTGGAAATTACAAATATGGCTAAATATAGGGCTAACATGTGCAACACAGTACTTTATTATTCTGTTAGACACTCCTACATAACCATGAGAGTCCTTAGTCTGCAGTGATTTTATTATTGATTCGATCTCCCCCTTGTCTGTCTCACAGAGGAGTATTTCAGACATCAACCTTGGAAACGCATTTGTCAAGAGAGCTAAATTTTTATTTCATTCACCAGCAATATTCAGAAAATGATTGTTAAATACTGTAAATATATCTGATTTATCAGTAACAGTGATATTTTTACTGCGAACTAATTCTATATCACCAACCTTGTGCTGCTGACCAGACACTACTTTCACAACTGACCATAAGGTTTTAATTTTATCCTGTGAATTAGGTATTCTCTTTGTATACCACATGCACTTTGCCTTCCTAATAAAATTTTTAAGCACCTTACAATACTGTTAGTAATGGGCTACTGCGGCTTCATTGTGACTACTTCTAACATTTTGGTATAATCCCCGCTTTTTTCTACATCATACCCTTATCCCACTTGTCAGCCACCCGGGCTGCCAATTACTGCTAGTGCCCCGTTTATCTAATACAAAGCAACTCTCAAAGATCATGAGAAATGTGTTAAGTAAAGCATTATACTTATCATCTATGTTATCGGCAATATAAACATCCTGCCACTCTTGTTGCTTGACAAGGTTTAAAAAATTCTCTATTGCTGTTGGATTAACTTCCCTACATAGTTTTTTTTGAGTACAAAAGCCTCTTGTATTAATATTTGTACATCATGGTCTGAAATGCCATTCACGCCTTTACTAACGGAATGCCGATCTAGTAATGAGGAATGAATTAAATTATTATTTATGGCTGCGCTACTGTTCCCCTGCTCCCTATCTACCAACGTCCTTCTTCGTGCACCATCATACACAAAATTTATATTGAAGTCACCACATATAACTAATTTACGGTACTTCCTGCAAAGTGAATGAAGAGCCCTCTCTAGCTTGAGCATAAATGCTCTGAAGTCAGAGTTAAGGGACCAATAAACAACAAAAATTAGAAGTTTAGATCCATTAAATTCAACTACGCATGCACAACATTCAAATATCTGTTCAGTGCAGTGCCGTGATGGGTCTATGGACTCAAATGGAATACTGTTTTTTACGTACATAGCCACTGCCCCACCCCACAAGGAACTCATTGTAAAACAGCCAGCTAATCTGTATCCTGGTAAAGGAAGCCTCTGAATTGTCAAATTATTTAAGTGGTGCTCCGACATACGAATAATTTAAGAGTCAACATCTGTAAGGGGTTCACTAAAATTGGTTCACATAGCTCTGAGCACTATGAGACTTAACATCTGAGGACATCAGTCCCCTAGAACTTAGAACTACTTAAACCTAACTAACCTAAGGACATCACACACATCCATGCCCGAGGCAGGATTCGAACTGCGACGGTAGCGGTCGCGCGGTTCCAGATTGAAGTGCCTAGAACCGCTCGGCCACATTGGCCGGCAAGGATTTCACTAATTTTATCTCTAATACCTCTTACATTTTGATGAAATATGCTAATTCCATCTCTACTTGGAAACAAGACACCCTATGAAGGTAAGCCCTTGGTCAGAGGGACTTAATTTAAGCGGGAATACCTATCAGCTGACTTCAATCTAAAAACGGTGCACCTCTGACACCAACTGCTCCAGGAATTTTTCCATGAGTGATCCCACCACCACCACCCACTACACTGTCATCAATAAGCTTTACTAGCCTCCCCTTCCCATACCTATTGAGGTGCAGGCCATGCCTAGTAGAACCTGATCTGCTGATAGACCCAACTGACACCACTGAAACGTGATCCCTGCCCTCTGCCATCAGCGCCCTCTCCAGCCCCATGTTAACGCACCTTGCAGCCGCATTAAGATGAGGCCTATCATGACTCTGAAACAGTTGCAGGAAATGCACATTAGTGCCACCAGTTTGAGTACCTACCTTTACCAGGTCACCATCTACATCATTTTCCCCGTCCCTATCAAGACTGTTCCCTGCTCCACCCACTATCACGAACTGCTCCCCTTTGTAAAATTCCTACTTAACTCCCCTATGCTCTTAGTCACCTGAGCTAACCCTGCACTAGGCCTGACAATGCAGGTGACCTGGTACTCACTCCCCAACACTTCCTGCAACTGCTGGCCCACACCTCTACTGTGCGAACTAGCTAGCAGTAGAACCTTCTTCTTTCTGTTTGACTTTGCAACTAACCTAGGCCTCCTAACTGCTGAGGACTGCTGCAAGTTCCCTACATCTACATCTACATCCACAGCAACACGAGGCTCCTTTCCAGTCAACTCTGACAATTGGTCAAATCTATTGCATATTCCCGAAGTATAACTGTCTGAATACCTCCTCCTCCTAGCTGCTTTCTTGCCAATTGCCAGCCGGCCGGTGTGGCCGTGCGGTTCTAGGCGCTTCAGTTTGGAACCGCGTGACCGCTGCGGTCGCAGGTTCGAATCCTACTTCGGGCGTAGACGTGTGTGATGTCCTTAGGTTAGTTAGGTTTAATTAGTTCTAAGTTCTAGGCGACTGATGACCTCAGCAGTTTAGTCGCATAGTGCTCAGAGCCATTTGAACCATTTTGCCAATTGCCAGTTCCCATTCCCCACCACCATTCACCCTCCTCAACCTATCTAGTTGCACCTTTGCGCGTTGTAACTGCACTTGAAAGGCACAGATCTTATGCTCCTGCTAGACTGTCAACTTATTTCTACTACAGATTCTGCATTCTCAGGAGAGGATCTCGCTAGAATGCCCACTGGCTTCCCCCACTGCATTCCCCCCAATGAAAATACTTTGAACAAATTCCACACCGTAATCCACTACTCACAAACCTACGACAGAGCCCACACGTCTCACTCATGGTAAAATTTTACATTTACTGAAAAAAACTATACGTCTACTTTACCTAAGTTCAGTTATACCAGTAGAACTATTTATAGAAATAATAATATCGATCTCGAAATTCTCTGTCTACTAAGAAAGCAACTACTTGTATTAATACTACTACACTACAGCTATTACCAGTACCAACAAAACCTCATAATATTATTAGCTACAACCAAAAATTCAAGCGGCCGCTGGAACACCCAACGAAGTTAATGAAAATTTTACAGAAATATTTCACTAGAAACAATAAGAAATGCCATCTGAAAACTAAAGCACGAGATTTACTAAACGACTTCAACGCACAGAAAACTCTAAAAAACACAGAGAGCGAACGTTTTCAAAAGTTTATTAAATTGTTATTTCGCCACAAACAGTACTAAACACCGCTGAACATTTCTAAATTTAATAACTATATAACAGTGCACAAATAACTTTGTCAGTACTTAGCTTTATACCCGCTACAGCTGCACCCCCACTGTAACGGGCAATCCATTGCATCGTAGCTTATACAACGGGGGCTGAGCGTACGACGAGGGCCAACTCGTCCGCGTGGACTCGGCAGAGGAACACGTGGTCCCGAAGTGGAATACCTGTAATGCGCCGCCGTAATCCACAGATGAGTGGTTCCGTCACACCTGTTTTAGGTATCTTTGTCTCTTCAGCCAGTCATTTGTCTTTACCACGTGGGTCGTCTAAACAGTTTAAAAAATGATATTTTTCGGGGGAATATGGTGTTAAGATCCCTACCGCCAATGTGTGAAATAGCTAAATAGATGCAGAAGTAAAGTTTCATCTAGAATACCGTGCGTAAGATTGAATCTTGTGGAAAATTCTATTGACTATATCAGATAGCTAATCTTTGTCTCTTATGAGAATTGTTTTTCATTTACACTATGTTTGTCATTATTTGCCTTGAGTAAAATATGTGCTCTTTCGGGAATGACAGTGGAAACAATTCTTTGTAGTATTTTATTTTGTTTTATGTTTGTCACTGTGTTTTCCATGTGGGTATCAATATATCATAAATTTTTCAAACAATGTATTTCCTTTTTGGGTAGCTTTGTCAGAAAGGATCATTATAATATATTGAATTTCTATTATCTTGGCAACTGTGGTCTGCCATTTCTGATTACTGTTCATTTCATTATTTTTATTGGCATAGTATGAGTGGATTTAACTATGGTAGTTCGTGATAAGACGCTGAATGTCTTGTTTGTGTGTACAAACAAGGATGTACAATGAAAGTTCTGTTGGATTTCAACGGCTTTACCTTTAGATAATAATCTCTAGGTACGTTAATGATTACGTCCAAACTCAGTATTCCCATTTCGTATATGTGAATAAATAGATCCAGGAAGCATTATACAGAATGTGCAACTCAGTTATTTCTCTACTTCTATTTTTGTACATTTATGACTTTCGGTGTGTGCTATTAAAATAAAGCTTAATACAATAATTTCTTAATTCTAATCAGTTGGTCCGTTCGGCATTGTGTTACATACTGCTACTGCCTTTAGCAACTCTTAAACGCAAAATTGATCTGAAATGTCCATCGCTACTGGCTATAAAGTTATCCATATCCTAATCAGAATTTTTTATGTCAATATGGTTGGTACATATTGTAGTCTTCTTCGTAGTCATGCAGTTAAATATTTCGAAAAGTAGAGAAAACTCCACTGCCGACAATTGTAAACAACCACTATTCTCAATTAATAATGCGCCTATTTGTGTAACACCCTTGTTAGCAAGCCTAGATACAACAGAAGTAAGAAGGATAATTTCAACAATCCGCCGATTATATCTGTTGTGCTGACATGAGACTGTAGAGTGTTGCTTTTTTCCTAGTTCATCACTGAGTCTGTTAAAATTGTCTGACCAACAGTTAAAGAAAAGTATCCTTCTTAAAACAGCCATCAGCGCCTACAGCGAATAGAGCAAAGAATATTCAAGAAAGTTTTTCATTTTTGAGAAGCAATATAAGCTAGTCTAATTTTTTGAGATATGATCTATCAGCATGAAATTGGTTTTTTTGCGTTTTTGATAAACTGTTACAGACTACATAAGCCGAAGGAGGAGTCAAGTGTCGCTCTGGCAGCACAGCCTTGATGACGTCATGTATTAATAGATTGATGAATGGAAGATCCAATATCTGATTAAACTTGGAATCAAAACCGATGCTGCGTCACGTTTGCATTGTCAAACAAAGAGCTAGACGATCATCGCTCATGTTTAAGAAGAACAGTAGTTAGAGCTCACGTCATTAATGACGGGCCTCCCTTTGTCTCACTTTTCGGGGTGAACTTCTTAGTATCAACATAATAAAGAAATAAATATAGGAAAATCAGTAGCTCAGAGAGATAGATTGCGTCTCTGATCATTCACTGTTCCCAAGCAGTTGTACTACTGGAATATTTATTCGGTTTAAATAAGAAGAAAGTAAGGTAATGCGTTGATTCGTTAATGTAGTCTACCAAATCCTGGTAAACCGCAAAGAAAACTATTTTTTGTTTATATTTCCAATGATAACAGAAAAGTTCCAAAAAACTTAGTGTGTGATTTCTAACTGGTTCCTCTCTCTATTAATGCAACTTTGTTTTACGTCTTTTCAATACATTAAACATTTTCTGTGTACAGAGAAATAAATATTTATTAGCACTAGGTATGCGCACCTAATGCCTGCTCCTGAGTACAGCTCACAGTTAAAATTGTGCAGAAATTCATGCATCTATAGGTTGACTTAGGGATGAAGCAAACAAAAACCTCCTCCGTCAGACGTCAGATTATTTTTCAGGGGACCGTAGAAATTTCCAGTCCGACGTAGAATTACTAAGCTGGTCAAAGCGTTCTATTCAGCCAATCGTCAAACAGTCTGATGTGGAAATAAAATACACCACCAGGAAAAACGTTGGTACCAAACTCGCATTTAGAAGGGCATTCACAAAGGAAGTTCTTAAAGGCTTGTGATCGTTCTGCCGCCGTAGAAACTCTCAAATAGATCACTTCGAAATATGCATATCTATTACTGAAATGCAGCTGAATCTATTGAAAACGAATAAGACGCGAGGAGTTGACTGTTTGCAGTTCGGTTTTACAGAGAGTACTCCACGATATTGGTTCCTTCCGTAGCTCGTAAATCGTGAATCTCACGCACAGCGATCTGTCTCAAGCGACAGAAATAAAGTGCAGGTTACATAAACCTATAAGAATGGAAAAATAACGGATGAACAATGAGCATATTAAAATCTCACGTGTTCTCGTATTGTGCTTTCCAGCGAGTGGAAAACTACTATCCATAAATTTAGAGGTATCGCCCCTTGCGGAATACAGCTCTACCTTTTCACACACATAATCCCACGAACCATGGGTGAAGTTCAACACGTAGATTGTCCATTACTAGACTTCAAAACGCAGTACCACAGTGTAGACCAGGGGTGGCCAAGATTTCGATGCGGGAGCCATGCCAGTGCCCGAATGCCAAAGTACTCAGCCTCGCTTCACGTTTCCCCCATCGACATGACACGCTATGTGAGCGGTCGGAGGGGGAAGAGGGTAAAACAGCGAACGTTCCGCATTTAAATGGCAGTGCAATCGCACTACGTGCTACTTGGTTTTATATTTCACATTTTTCAACAACATAGATGATAAACTAATAATTTTCAGTATTAATTAATTTTGGTGCACTGAAGACGTAATACAATTTTTATCTAGTAGAAAATATCACATAAGTACAGACGCAGATAATTTCGAAGAGTTTCTTACTCAAGTTTAAATGTAGCACTGTCTTATTTAGTTTCATAATCGAAAAAAGATCTTTCACACAAATATACCGACCGAAATATTGTAGCACTTTAGCAACCTTATTATAGAGACTTGGAAAATCTACTTGAGGAAAGAAATGTAGACATCCTGCAAAGTTTTAAAGTAAAAAGATTTGTCACTGAAGCTGGAGTTACCTTGCAGGTGAGTCAGGTATGTCTGCAGAAGCACAACGTGCTCTCAACTGAAATGGCAAATGGTCCTGAAAACGGCTCGAAAAGAGATGTATGACTGACGGTGTTCTCAGAACCTTTATAAAACTATCCTTTTAATTCTTGCAAGGTCACAATGAATTCTTCAAACCTCGAGCATTCTTCAATGCCACTGAGCTTAGAGAGCTGGACTGTCTTTGTCAGAATCTGTCGCTTCTACAACACGATTTTCTTTTTAAATGCGTCCCAATAAAATCGGATAGAAATTATCTCGCAGTGTTTTACTGTGGGTAGTTTGTAGTCAAGTCCATTTAGAATGCGAAGTCTGCAAGTCGTTCCGGATGTTCTACTTTTCGTTCCTTCACTTTATCCCTTCAAAAATTCAAGAATAGCAACTTGTAAATCGAAATACCGTACCAGGCATGCGCCTTTACTTAGCAAACGTACTTTGCAGTAGTATACCAAGTCTCCATACTCTTCGTTTATTTTCATTCAAAACTGTAGGAAAAATGGTTGAAATGGCTCTGAGCACTATGGGACTTAACTTCCGAGGTCATCAGTCCCCTAGAACTTAGGACTACTTAAACATAACTACCCTAAGGACATCACACACGTCTATGCGCGAGGCAGGATTCGAATCTGCGACCGTAGCGGTTGCGCGGTTCCAGACTGTAGTGCAAAACTGTAGCAAATGACAGTGGAATAAAGTCCTCTATACCTGCGGATGCAGCTCAAAGTATTCTTGATTTACAGAACAATGAAAGTTATTCTTCCATTGTCATCTAAATGTTTAAATTCTCTCTGCATGATACTGTAATGTCGTTTCATATGCAGTTCCCCGTCACTTACACGAACTGAGAATTCTCATCTCTCTCTTCTGTCATTACCATCCATTTTAAAGGATTGTGACGACAGATCACTAGGGTGCCTCTTTTTTCGCAAACAGCCACTGGACCTGTGAACGTTCTTCATACCACGAAAAAATAGCGAAAGATAAACGGCGATGACACCAGAACTCTGTCGAACTCAGAGAGTTTTACCGATGTAAAAATAATGCACCGCAGTGCTAAATGAAATGTCACGCTGTTCCGGACACCTCCGAGAACTCGGGTGCCAGGCAGGGCCCTGGTACGCCGACGGCCCGCACGCGCCACACGCGTGAAATTTGGCATGCCGTGGCCGGCCCATGTAGGCTGCTAAAATAGCGTCCATTCTCAAATGTGTTAGTGACTAGAAGCCTCTTCGAGTAATATAACTCATAATTTTATGCTACACGGTGAGTATTCATAAGAGACAAAATTATAAGATTTGACTCAGTTACGTCTATTATATATCTAGGTTAAAATATGTGAAACAGCAGGAAATGGACGGACCACAGCAGGTACTTTACAGGGATGGAGAACAACCGACTATTGTATACTGCAAAAATTTTTTGAAATTGTGGCACATTTGTAAAAGAGACCAGGTACAGAATAGTAGTACGACCGTTCCATCAGTGCTTCTTCACTGTTTAGTATCCTCACTAAGTCCGATTAATCGGAAGACATGCAAACAATTCAGAGACATGATGCTAGATTACAACGGTACGTAAATGCTACGTGAGCTTAGATTGGAATTCTTGGAGGGAAGGAGACTGTTGTGAAGCGTCGCACGTCAGGTGTATTGAACACAAGCCACAAGAACAGTGTAAACAAAATATAGAATCAGTGCACAAAACCAAGTTCAAATGAAAGCGTTGATAAACAGTAGGCTAGAATCTGGCCAAAACAAGAATCTGTTGTGAGTCGTCATTGATGATGCGGTCAGATTATAGCATAATTGCAACGAACGTGAAAATACACAAACCTGCTTTTGCTTCGCTGCGTAGACAGACTCGTACCACCGTGGAGGCCAATGGTGTGCGCAAACTGATCCTACATGGAGCTAGGAGGTGTGTTCCTGACCTTGAGAGTCGTTTTATGCATTCTCCTGACCCCGCCCTCCTGAGATGGCACGTAGTAACTGATTTGGAGCAACTTGTGCCGGCTCTGTTGTAGAAGAACGTGTAAAATCATGGACCTATCGTCCGTGTCCCTTGCAGACAATGTACGGCACTGAGGACGAACAGATGAATCAGCATGCTAGCCAGTAATGCCATCACCGAGAGCAGTAGAGTGTTGGCGCTACTGCTGCATGAATGGCGGAGAGAGCTGCAAAGTCATTGGATGCAGCAGATGTGTAATGTGGAATGTTGCATGAAACAGCCTGTGGAATCCACAGACTACTTCGATTGCGGTGTTGTCGTTTCTGCTGCTGAGGAAGAGCTGATGGTAGTAGAGAATGAGATACCCTCAGTCCGAGAATGAGGTATCCTCAGTCCAGGTCTGAGGCTCTATGTATTGGAAGGTCCTGATGGATAAAGTCTCTTCCACAGTTGGTTAGTGGCCATCCGCATCATAGAGTTAAGATGGACTCCTGAGGCACTGGTGATGTGTGAGAACCTACCAAGAGCGCTAGCAGCAATTTCACACCGACATTTTGGGGTCCATATGAAAATGGTGGTTTGGTTGTGATCATTCATAATGATGCGTCTGGAGTAGGGAGGGGAATGTCTGTTGCTGTCTGCCATTCAAAATCTCCACTGGACTCTTCACAGTGACTGATATAGATCTGTAGGTACTTAAAAATTTGATATGGGTGTCCTTTGTGGATGTCAACTGGAATTTTGAATTCGTATTATCCTTAGAGGTTTGAAATACGCGTCTCGCCCGCGAATTGAGGGTGGAAGGAGGCAGTGATGAGATGCTAAATGCCAAGTTGCTAACTTAACTCTGTGAATGAAGCAGAGAGAATATAGTCAGTTACTACTGGTCCTGCCACACCTTTGATTATGAAAAACTTGTTTCATCCTATAAATGTGTCCTTCACTACTTTAAAATGCATCAGCCACACACGTGGAATTTTGAAAATAAGTCCACAACCACAAATCACACCATACTCAAACTGGGCATGTGAATCTATGTGTACCTGTTCCTAAAGGCCAGATAGTTGAGGCTGTAGAGAAAAAACTTCCAAGGGAGAAATTTGTTGCGGAGTTCAATTTGAATATGAGTGGTTGTGGTATACCACCTCCTTGTCTTAAACCATAAATAACCACCAGGTTCTGTTTTGCTATATCTGCATAATGCTGTTGAGAATTCAAAATTTTGGGTACCAACACACAGGTGAGCTCGGTTTCATTTTGTCCAAATGGTAACAAAATTGTCTAATGTCATATTCAAATGCATCAGTAGCTAGCATCAGTGGTTTGCCTGGGACGGAATCACAAGAAAAGGTGCAAACAGTAGTGTTTGTTTGAGTGTAAAGTCCTTTGTGGACTGCAGTTACCAATCGAACTTCGTACCTTTTCTCCGAATGCACTGACGGAATGCTATGTTAGCAATGAAACTACTATAATACCTTACTTCTCTCGTGAAGGATTTTAGTTCCTTAGGATGGTGCCTGCTGTCAATTGCGTGTACATGCGCTGGGTGGGAATAAGACCGATTTTGCTGATTGTGATCCCTAGCTATTCCACAGAGTACTGGAAAATTTTACATTTTCTGGTTGAAAACAGCTTGATTGTATCTAAGTACCATTTGAGTGTAAGCTGTGGCTCGAAACAGGTAGCGGCAAATAAAATATACAGAGTGTTACAAAAAGGTATGGCCAAACATTCAGGAAACATTCCTCACACATAAAGAAAGAAAATATGTTATGTGGACATGTGTCCCGAAACGCTTACTTTCCATGTTAGAGCTCATTTTATTACTTCTCTTCAAATCACATTAATCATGGAATGGAAACACACAGCAACAGAACTTACCAGTGTGACTTCAAACACTTTGTTACAGGAAGTGTTCAAAATGTCCTCCGTTGGCGAGGATACATGCATCCACCCTCCGTCGCATGGAATCCCTGATGCGCTGATGCAGCCCTGGAGAATGGCGCATTGTATCACAGCCGTCCACAATACGAGCACGAAGAGTCTCTACATTTGGTACCGGGGTTGCGTAGACAAAAGCTTTCAAATGCCCCCATAAATGAAAGTCAAGAGGGTTGAGGTCAGGAGAGCGTGGAGGCCATGGAATTTGTCCGCCTCTACCAATCCATCGGTCGCCGAATCTGTTGATGAGAAGCGTACGAGCACTTCGACTGAAATGTGCAGGAGCTCCATCGTGCATGAACCACATGTTGTGTCGTACTTGTAAAGGCACATGTTCTAGCAGCACAGGTAGAGTATCCCGTATGGAATCATGATAACGTGCTCCATTGAGCGTAGGTGGAAGAACATGGGGCCTAATAAAGACATCACCAACAATGCCTGCCCAATGAGTCGCATGTCAACACAAGCACTGAAGTCAACATTACCTTCCTTTCATTTGGCCAACTGGCGGTGAATCGAGGAAGTACAGTACATACTCACGAAACTAAAATGAGCTCTAACAAGGAAATTAAGCATTTCCGGACACATGTCCACATAACATCTTTTCTTTATTTGTGTGTGAGGAATGTTTCCTGAAAGTTTGGCCGTACCTTTTTGTAACACCCTGTATATATAAGTCTGGTAGTTCATTATTGAAACACTATGCATTTCACACAATTTTAGAACCTCGCCCAAATTTTAATACTTGCGTCTTTAAAAGGTGAGTGGTGAGTAACCGGGATCCTAATTAGGAAATTAGCATACAATGATTGCATGTTCATTTTCTGCCACAAAATTACAATAACCACCGAAACATGTGATCTGAGGCTTTTCCGACGAATGTGCTGTATCCAAGGTTCTCGTGTGTCGAGCCGAATCCTCTCGTCGAAGTTCCACGATATTTCGGCGAATAACCGTTCCGCCATCAAAATAATCATCATCCTGATGATGGCGGAACGGTTATTCGCCGAAATATCTACATCTACATCGACATCCATACTCCGCAAGCCACCTGACGGTGTGTGGCGGAGCGTACCCTGAGTACCTCTACCGGTTCTCCCTTCTATTCCAGTCTCGTATTGTTCGTGGAAAGAAGGATTGTCGGTATGCCTCTGTGTGGGCTCTAATCTCTCTGGTTTTATCCTCATGGTCTCTTCGCGAGATATACGTAGGAGGGAGCAATATACTGCTTGACTCCTCGGTGAAGGTATGTTCTCGAAACTTTAACAAAAGCCCGTACCGAGCTACGGAGCGTCTCTCCTGCAGAGTCTTCCACTGGAGTTTATCTATCATCTCCGTAACGCTTTCGCGATTACTAAATGATCCTGTAACGAAGCGCGCTGCTCTCCGTTGGATCTTCTCTATCTCTTCTATCAACCCTATCTGGTACGAATCCCACACTGCTGAGCAGTATTCAAGCAGTGGGCGAACAAGCGTACTGTAACCTACTTCCTTTGTTTTCGGATTGTATTTCCTTATGATTCTTTCAATGAATCTCAGTCTGGCATCTGCTTTACCGATGATCATCTTTATATGATCATTCCATTTTAAATCACTCCTAATGCGTACTCCCAGATAATTTATGGAATGAACTGCTTCCAGTTGCTGACCTGCTATTTTGTAGCTAAATGATAAGGGATCTATCTTTCTATGTATTCGCAGCACATTACACTTTTCTACATTGAGATTCAATTGCCATTCCCTGCACCATGCGTCAATTCGCTGCAGATCCTCCTGCATTTCAGTACAATTTTCCATTGTTACAACCTCTCGATACACCACAGCATCATCTGCAAAAAGCCTGAGTGAACTTCTGATGTCATCCACAAGGTCATTTTTGTATATTGTGAATAGCAACGGTCCTATGACACTCCCCTGCGGCAAACCTGAAATCACTCTTACTTCGGAAGACTTCTCTCCACTGAGAATGATATGATGCGTTCTGTTATCTAGGAGCTCTTCAATCCAGTCACACAATTGGTCTGATAGTCAATATGCTCTGACTTTGTTCATTGAACGACTGTGGGGAACTGTATCGAACGCCTTGCGGAAGTCAAGAAACACGGCATCTACCTGTGAACCCGTGTCTATGGCCCTCTGAGTCTCGTGGACGAATAGCGCGAGCTGCGTTTCACACGACCGTCTTTTTCGAAACCCATGCTGTTTCCTACAGAGTAGATTTATTGTCTCCAGAAAAGTCATTATACTCGAACATAATACGTTTTCCAAAATTCTACAACTGATCGACGTTAGAGATATAGGTCTATAGCTTTGCACATCTGTTCGACGTCCCTTCTTGAAAACGGGGATGACCTGTGCCGTTTTCCAATCCTTTGTAACACTACACTTTTCTAGAGACCTACGGTACACTCCTGCAAGAAGGGGGGCAAGTTCCTTCGCGTACTCTGTGTGAAATCGAACTGGTATCCCATCAGGTCCAGCGGCCTTTCCACTTTTGATCGATTTTAATTGTTTCTCTATCCCTCTGTCGTCTATTTCGTTATGTACCATTTTGTCATCTGTGCGACAATCTAGAGAAGGAACTACAGTGAATTCTTCCTCTGTGAAACAGCTTTGGAAAAAGACATTTAGTATTTCGGCCTTTAGTCTGTCATCCTCTGTTTCAGTACCATTTTGGTCACAGAGTGTCTGGACATTTTGTTTTGATCCACCTACCGCTTTCACATAAGATCAAAATTTCTTAGAATTTTCTGCCAAGTCAGTACATAGAACTTTACTTTCGAATTCATTGAACGCCTCTCGCATAGCCCTCCTCACACTACATTTCGCTTCGCGTAATTTTTGTTTGTCAGCAAGGCTTTGGGTATGTTTATGTTTGCTGTGAAGTTCCCTTTGCTTCCGCAGCAGTTTTCTAACTCGGTTGTTGTACCACGGTGGCTCTTTTCCATCTCTTACGATATTGCTTGGCACATACTCATCGAATGGATATTGTACGATGGTTCTGAACTTTGTCCACTGATCCTCAACACTATCTGTACTTCAGACAAAACTTTTGTGTTGAGCCGTCAGGTACTCTGTAATCTGCTTTTTGTCACTTTTTCTAAACAGAAAAATCTTCCTATCTTTTTTAATATTTCTATTTACGGCTGAAATCATTGATGCAGTAACCGCTTTATGATCGCTGATTCCCTGTTCTGCGTTAATTGTTTCAAATAGTTCGGGTCTGTTTGTCACCAGAAGGTCTAATATATTATCGCCACGAGTCGGTTCTCTGTTTAACTGCTCAAGGTAGTTTTCAGATAAAGCACTTTAAAAAAAATCACTGGATTCTTTGTTCCTGCCACCCGTTATGAACTTTTGAGTCTCCCAGTCTATATCCGGCAAATTAAAATCTCCACCTAGAACTATAACATGGTGGGGAAATCTACTCGAAATATTTTCCAAATTATCCTTCAGGTGCTCAGCCACAACAGCTGCTGAGCCAGGGGGCCTATAGATACATCCAATTATCTTGTCTGAGCCTGCTTTAACCGTGACCTTCTCCCAAATTATTTCACATTTCGGATCTCCGTCAATTACCTTCGATACTATTGCACTTCTTATCGCTATAAACACGCCTCCCCCTTCACAGTCCAGCCTGTCTCTGCGGTATACATTCCAATCTGAGTTTAGGATTTCATTACTGTTTACGTCTGGTTTCAGCCATCTTTCTGTCCCTAGTACTATATGGGCGTTGTGACCGTTTATTAATGAGAACAGTTCTGGGACCTTTCTCTATACGCTCCTGCAGTTTACTGTTAGCACATTAATATTGTTATTCCCTGTTGCATTTTGCCTACTCCTACCTTGCCGCGTCTCAGGAGGCGTCTTGTCGGGCCTAGGGAGGGAATTCTCTAACCTAAAAACCCACATGTGCATTCCACACGTACTCCGCTACCCTTGTAGCCGCTTCCGGCGTGTAGTGCACGCCTAACCTATTCAGGGGGACACTACATACATATCTCCACGCGATAGCGAAGGCCGAGAAATTTGCACCCCAGATCTCCGCAGAATCGTCTGAGCCTCTGGTTTAAGCCTTCCACTCGGCTCCAAACCAGAGGACCGCGATCGGTTTTGGGAACGATACTACAAATAGTTAGCTCTGATTCCACCCCGCGAGCGAGGCTTTCCGCCTTCACCAATTCCGCCAGCCGCCTGTACGAACTGAGGATGACATCTCAATCCAGACGGCAGGAGTCATTGATGACGACATAAGTAACAGTTTGCAGTGGGGTGCACCCAGTGCTCTCTATCGCCGCCGGCAGGGCCTGCTCCACATCTCGGATGAGAGCCCCCGGCAAGCAGACAGAGTGAATACTGGCCGTCTTCCCCGACCTTCCCGCTATTTCCCTAAGGGGCTCCATCACCCGCCTAACGTTGGGGCTCCCAATAACTAATAAACCCCTCCCCCCGTGTGCCTGCTAGGACCTTGCTGAAGGAGCGGCCACATGTCCACTCACAGGCAGAGCGGGCGATGCCACACGGCCAGCCTCCACATTGACCCTCCGCCTCGTGCGCCGCGAACGCCGCTGAACCCGCCACTCCCCTTAGGGAGAGGGTGGCCCAACCGCGCCCGGTACCCGTGAAGATGTCTTGACAGCAGGGACAGTGAGTGAAGCATGTAACACATGGGGCGTACCATGCGACGCACCAGACTCCCCACTGCCGCTACACTCCGAGGCAGCAGCCTGAAGACGGCTGACCACGGCCATTAACACGTTCAGCTGTTCGCGAACAGTGGCCAGCTCCTCCTGCGTCCGTACACAGCAGTCACACATCCTATCCATCCTAAGAAATCAATTTACTGTAGAGAGTTAGTCAACTTTTAACTAGACTGCCAATTCACTAAAGGCGGCTGATTGTTGACTAAACTGTGGTTGCTAGCCACTTCTTGTAGAAAACAATGAAAATAGCACTACCTGTCTCTGGACTGTATTGAAAACAAACACTAGCACTACTGGCACTATTGTTGACTAAAGGGACTCTCTCTGACTGTATTCAAATCAAACACAAAATCTATGAAACACTATTACTAGCACTCGACAACTAAAGCTTCCTAAAAGCAAAAACACACGGAAGAAGAAGTGACAAGTAAGAAAAATACAGTTAATACTTAAATTAAAGTAGCACGCTGCACAGCAGACGTGAAGCAGACGGCAGTTACGACGACACTGACAATATCGTGGAACTTCGACGATCGGATCCGGCTGGACATCCGAGAACCTTGGATACAGCCACTGAAATCTTTAATATCTGGTACAGCCACTCAGATTGTAGTTTCCGTACGATATTTAAATTCTAATCTGGAAAATACTCAATGCAATTTCTGGTGGTAATAGTCTGGAATCACTACACAGATTTTGCAGAATGATAGCCTATTGTGATCGACAAGGGGGTTCACTTTCCTGAGAAGTCACATTACGTCTTGAGATAACCAAGACAAAACGAACAGTTTCTGGAGATCAGTATAGTTTATCTGGAAAGTGGACATACTCATAGTATGTAGTTGGAGCAGATACGTTTTCCAGTCAGCAGCGCCTTCCTGAAATGACGGGAATGCTGGATATGTATGTGTCATTGAAGATATAGCTGTTATTGCCGCTGCTGTTTCTCTTGAGCGGTGAACTGTTGATGTTGAGCTGAAAGTTGTTGTTGTTGCATCTGTTGCTGGATCAAGGCCATTTAATGCTGTTCCATGGCTATTTGTTGACATTTTTGCTCCTCTACAGATTTAAGTTGCGTGCCTTTAGATTTCAGAATATCTAAACTCATTGGTTCCACCTCATTGCACCATGGAATCGTACATTCTCATCACCTTTGGGTTGACGTGGCATGTCATGTTTGTTAGACACAGGGGACAAAAATAATATACATATAAAGTATAAAGAGAGATTACACAAAAAATACGAAAGCATGCTGAAAAGAAATGTCTCCGAATTTTTTGTGTGAAATCTCTTAATGTTTCGTAAATAAAACAGATGTCATTACCATTCTGTATCTTTATTCTTCGTGCCTCCATATTTATTTCTCAACATACTCATCCTGGTGATGAACACGTTCTTTCCACCGAGAGACCAATGTGTTGTTGCTTGACTTTGTTGACGGAGCCACAGCCTCACCTCTTCTTGCATCACTTCATCACTATCGAAGTGAAGTCCTCGAAGTTGTGGTTTAAGTTTTGGGAACAGATGAAAATCGCGTGGGGGTCAAGTAGGGACTGTATGAGGGATGATCAATGACAGTGAACCCAAAGGCGTCGTATTGTTGCAGATACCAGATCGTTCGTGTGTGTTCTGGCATTGTCATGTTGAAGCAGAGGATGACCATGTGTGGATGAACTCTTCGAATTCGAAACTCGATTATAGTAGGGTGTTTCTCATACACCGACATAGTTAGGTAGCACGCCGACGTGTTACATGTTACAATTCAGAGTCCTCTAGCAGCAGAGTGCTGAAAATACATACACATGAAGAATAGGGGTATAGAATATTAATAACGTTTGTTTTATTTAAAAAGCTATAACAGTTTTCACATAAAAATTACCGATGCATTCATTTTAGCATACCGTCGTCCAAGTCCATGGTGAGAACTAAGTTTAGGCAAACTTAACGGTAAACGGCCAGCGAGAATCCGGCCAGGTAACAATATGTAGCGACTCCCTAAAATAGGCAAGATGCATAGTGAGTGAGGCGATCGGGGCCAAGCATAATAACATCTAGGGACGGGTCACGGGAATCTGCTTCGGCTACGCTGCGTGGGCCTAGTTTGCCACCTGGAAGACAACTGGTAAGCGCTGCATGTTCCTACGTGGAGTCAGTGGGTGTGTCCGTTGCCCGGATCACTACTCGTAGTGTAATCCGCGGAGTTGTATGCCACTGAAAAACCTAGTCTTCTGCGTCGCTGCCCCTTCGTTAAAGGATACAGAAAAGACAGTCTTTTTGTTGACGCTGTTGAGAAAGATTTGAGATTCAGCATTTACGACAGACAGCAGAATGATTCTATTGCCTTAAACGTTCATCCTGCTTTAAGACCATAATGACAGACAAAGGGCGATTAGGGCAGAGGCATACTACTAGCACTGGTACAAGTACCCACCGTTCGTTACTATACTGCATAATGCACATACAGTATGTAAGTCGCTCTTACAACTGCATGAACATCATACATGATGTTCACTGAAATCTTAAATACATTTTTATATCTTCCTATACTGTTTTCTTCATGGGATAGTCGACGCCAAAGTAGAATACCAAATCCGCAACTACCGTGGATTGGTTTATACTTACCTTGTCGACGTTGTCGTCTCCAGTACTGTATGTCTACGGTTTCGTACACACATCAGTAAAAAGTTTGGCATCACCGAGGTTCCCAGAAAACCTTAAGATAGACGTTGACTGTGGATATTGTATCACTGACACACTCTCTTTTACTGTTCAGAGATGTTACTAAACCCGCCCAAAGATGTAAACAACCATGCATGAACTGCACTTGTTAGACGGAGGGGGGTCCGCCAGCCGATCAGTTCCAGAGATTTCACCAGGAAGGAGGTTCACAGCTAATGTTGTCTCTAGTTCAACCATAACTAGACGGTCAATACCGCGGTTCGATCGTGTTCGCATTGTTACTGTGTGCTAGGAAGGGCACTCAACAAGGGAAGTGTCCAGGGATCTCAGAGTGGACCAAAGCGATGTTTTTTCGGACATGGAGGAGATACAAGGACGCAGGAACTTTCGATGACGTGCCTCCCTCAGGCCGCCCAAGGGCTACTACTGCAGTGGATGAACGATACTTACGGATTATGGCTCAGGGGAACCCTGACAGCAACGCCACCATGTTGAATAATGTTTTTCGTGCAGCCATGGGACGTCGTGTTACGACTCAAACTGTGTGCAGTAGGCTGCATGATGCACAACTTCACTCCCGACGTCCATGGTCCGGTCCATATTTGCAACCGTAACACCATTCAGCGCTGTCCGGATCGGCCCAACAACATGCCGAATGGATTGCTCAGGATTGACATCAAGTTCTCTTCACCGATAACTGTCGCGTATGCTTTCAACCAGACAATCGTGGCAGACGTTTATGGGGGAAACCTGGTCGGGTTGAACGCCTCAGACATACTGTCCAGTGAGTGCAGTAAGGTTGAGGTTCCCTGCTGATTTGGGTTGGCATTATGTGGGGCCGACGTACGCCGCTGGTGGTCATGTAAGGCGCCGTTACTGCTGTACGATGCGTGAATACCATCCTCCGACCGATAGTGCAACCATATCTGCAGCATATTGGCGAGACATTCGTCTTCATGGACGACAATTCGGGCCCCCAATGTGCACATCTTGTGAATGACTTCCTTCATGATAACAACATCGCTCGACTAGAGTGGCCACCATGTTCTCCACACATGAACCCCATCGAACATGCCTGGGATATATTTGTTACGACTTCTGCACCACTTTCTAGCAGCAGACACAGTGGCTGCGCCAGAGACTGAGACGGCGTGGAGTTTTACAATTATTTATTGAACTTTCATTACAATTTCTCCCTCGTCGTCGCTGCCCAGCCCTGCGGATCCCTCCACCTCGCTGCTGCTGTGTAGATTCTCCGACAATGAGCGTAATGCGCGCCGCTGTTCGCACTCGGGAGCCTCAGGCCACCAGTGCTCCGCTGAAACCAGAGGGCCCTATGGTTGAGATGAAATCGTCGCCACTCGGCGCCCCCAGTACGGGCACGCCCACGGAGCCGCGACGCCGTGAGGTCAGATGCCGACACCTGCTGCACTGGCGGCTGGGAAACCGTCATTCGCGAGGTCCGCGAGGTCCCGTCATGGACGGACCACGCGCCGTGGGGCCGGCTTGCTGTGAAGTCCGGGCATCAGTCCCCGGCGGCGCCTGTGACCAAGACCGCGCTGCGGCTGGTCCTGCTGAAAGTTCTTGCTGTAGTTAGTCAGCCATGGTGCCGACCGAATTCGGTCCGACCTCCAGAGCTGAAGTTGACATCTCGCGGCGAACGGATGACTCCTGCGAGCTGGAACAGACATCCGGAATCGTCACCTACGAAGATTGAACATTCGGACACTTACCACGTCCGTCCTCAGATACGAACTGCTTCCTAATGGCTTCTGTCTGTTGCTGCCTGCGTTCTACTATTTATATCCGGCAGGAGAACGTTTTTTACCCTCAGTGGTAGCTTTATGTTATTACTTCCGCAGGAACTTAGCGTGCTGGCCTCACTTCCCCTTACTCAGCACTCTCCATGCTTCGCTCGGCACTCAGTCTGTGTGCGTCCTTGCGTCAGTCTGCTGATAGACTGCTGCTGTCAGCAAGGCTATCTGTGTTTGCCTACTTCGCAACGCCTCAGTCGCCGGTGTGACTCTGTTTTGCCATTATCCACTGCGTGAAGCAACACTTAATACATGTGGCCACAACATATTGAAAAGGGCTCTTTATGGGCGACGTGCCTCATCAACCATTCTGAGGAATCTACGCCGAATCCCTGTTGAGGAGTGGGGCAATCAGGACCAACATTCTCTGACCGATAATGCAAACATATCGGCAGCATATTGGCGAGGTTTCCGTCTTCATGGACGACGTGAATGACTTCTTTCAGGATAACGACATCTCTTGACTAGAGTGGCCAGCTTGTTCTCCAGACGTGAACCCTACCGACCCTGCCTGGGATAGATTGAAAAGACTGTTTATGGACGACGTGACCCACCAACCACTCTGAGTGATCTACCCCGAATTTCCATTGAGGAGTGAGACAATTTGGACCAACAGTGCCTTGATGAACTTGTGGATAGTATGCCACGACGAATACAGGCAGTCATCAACGCAAGAGGACGCGCTACTGGGCATTAGAGGTACCGGTGTGTACAGCAACCTGGACCACCACCTCTGAAGGTTTTCTGTATGGTGGTACAACATGCAATTTGTCGTTTCCATGATCAATAAAAAGGGCAGAAATGATGTTTATGTTGATCTCTAATCCAATTTTTTGTACAGGTTCCCGAACTCTCTGGACCGAGGTGATGAAAAACTTTTTTTAACGTGTGTATAATATTCGTGGTTAACGTTAAATGGCTAAAAGACAAGCACACACTTCTCGTGATGTTTGGTTATTTCCTTTCACTAGAAAGCAAAGACATATTACCTCTCTTCCTCCCGGCATAGTCAGTATTATCGCCATACTACTTATCAGAATCGACTCATAATTACTCCTCCTGTAACTGGCCTAACCAACTGAACGCTCTCCAGAACGGTGCACTACTGCCCACTTTTAGCTGAGTTAGTTTCTTTTATAATGATGGCTTACGACGTCATTCTATGACGTCAAACACGCTGTATGTCAGAATTACTTTCTCATTAATCAAATTAATATTTCTACAATTTCCAGTGATGGGGAGCGCAAATTTACCGTACGATTAAGTGGATCAAAGCACTCTTTATGGAGCTTTACGGTTTTCGTTTCTGTCTGCATGCAAGCCCTGTTTATAATATATTGATTGAACCGCACTGACATGGGATAGAAGGGCTGAAAGAAAAATAAAAGAGAGAATGACTAAAAAATTTTCAAAATGAAAATTATGTAGGGTGTACTTCATATATACATCAAAATATTGTATTTTAATCACAATTACAAATCCAGACTTCGACAAATTGTCTCGAAAGTTTTCAATGCATTTATATGAATAGGTTATTTAAGTACTTTCAATTAGAATATGGTTCCTTAGATGATATAAATTACGTGTTTCAAGGTATATCGATATTTCTGTTATTTAAAAAAAATTCAAAGTAACTTAAGAAAAGTAAGCTGAGCAGTGCTGATCTATAATGCCCAGAGAAGGTGTCGAGAGAAGGAGTCCCTTGTCACTGATTTCAAAATGAAATATCTCAAAAACTAAAATCTATAAACGAATGCAAGAAACCTGTGAAAGCTGTAAGAAATTTATACAAAACTTATACATAAGTTTAAAAGTAGTTCGCATACATTGTGCATATAAATAGTTCGCCGCAGCAGAGAGCGACCAGTTCCACCGTTTAAACGCCAAAGGCATTTAGCGTAGCGAAGGAAGAGGTTGAAATCATGTATTCCATTGAACAACGTGTTTTACTGATGCTGGAATACCATAGGTTAAACACAGTCCTACGACGACGAGACGTAGTGTTCAAACACGTTTAAATGTTCCAAAAGGACGCTATACTAAAACCATTCACAATCTCTTCGCCAAATTCCAAAGGATAGGTAGTCCGGTTGATGGTCTAGTGGGGTATTTTGCCCCAGACAAACTGTCATTACTCCTGATAATGTCACCAAATTTTCTGGAACTATTCAGCCAAATTCAAGGAAATCCGTTGAATGTATTGTAGCCGAGACTGGTCTGAAGCGTTGCAGCGTGCAAAAAAACCGGTGACACAGTATTAAATCTTTCCATTGAAAATCCAAAGCCACAAGGCCACACCTATACGAGCTGTGCGCCAGTAGGCTGACTTTACCAACCAGATTCTCACAATGATGCAAGATGAGGAATTTGATGTTGGCTGCATCTGGTTCACAGATAAAGCACACTTCCACGTATGTGTAGTCGTGGATAAACGAAACTGTTGATTCTCGCGTTCCGAAAATCCTCTTTTATAGGAAGCGAAACCACTTTATTTTTCCGAAGTATGCAGCACAGGCATTTTTACTGGCCCTTTTTTCGTGCGAGAAACCATCACTAGTGAAGGTTACGCTGCAATTTTGGAACGATTTAACGATACACTACTAACGCTAGAGGATCGACCAGCACCGAGTGGTTTATGTAAGATCAGATCAGACCACCCTCCACCGAACAGGTGTTTCGCCCTCTTGTTAGATGGAGTCAGTGCGTTGGATTACTGGAAATTTATTGGCGCAGGGATGGATTGGCCTCAATATACGCCCAATCTGACTTCTTGTGACCACTTTTTGTGGCGCATATTGAAAGACACTGTTCACCGGAACCATCGCTCTATGCTCGACGCGCTTGAATCGCCGATCAGTGTGACATCTGAATACACTCCTGTTGAGACATTACCCCCTACTGCGAGTTGTCAACATTTCGAAAAGATTATGATGTAACTGCAAAGACTGCTTGCAGTGGTCAAGTTTATTTATGCACGCTAATACTGTACAAGCTGCACAGGGTACAGCGCCATCTGCTATCAGCACTTCGAAATATTTCGAATCTTCCGTACAACTTAAGTTCAAACCTCTTACAGCTAAACATACGCTTTCTTATACTTGTCTTTCGATCGCAGTTAAGAGATATTTAATTTTGAAATCAAGGACGACTTCGTTAGACTCGCTTTAAAAAGATCGATCTGGAAAGAGATTAATGATATCAAGAAGTATCATGCATTAGCCAAAATAGTTACTGAAGTTACATGAGAACTAACTTCAGCTACCCGACAATTTAGGTAATGATGAGCAAAGAACTTTCTTTCTTGAGTAGTCCGTTAGGAATAGGTCGACTGGTAGTAATTTACCTTTGATTTACGAAAAGAGCAAAGAATTCGGTAGAATTATATCACAATGTTACGTGTGGAAACATATACTGTACTTTTCTTCAATTAATGGCAGACTGCAAAATATCAGAAAATTTGTTAAGAAAGAATAAGGAACAGAGACAGCAAAGGACGTGGAAGAGCAGTTGAACGGAATGGATAGTGTCTTGAAGGGAGGATACAAGATGAACATCAACAAAAGCAAAACGAGGATAATGGAATGTAGTCGAATTAAATCGGGTGATGCGAGGGAATTAGATTAGAAAATGTGACACTTAAAGTAGTAAAGGAGTTTTTCTATCTGGGGAGCAAGATAACTGATGATGGTCGAAGTAGAGAGGATATCAAATGCAGACTGGCAATGACAAGGATAGCGTTTCTGAAGAAGAGAAATTTGTTAACATCGAGTATAGATTTAACTGTTAGGAAGTCGTTTCTGATGTATGGAAGTGAAACATGGACGATATATAGTGTAGTTTAGACAAGAAGAGAATAGAAGGTATCGAGATGCTTTGCTACAGAAGAATGCTGAAGATTAGATGGGTAAATCACGTAACTAATGAGGAGGTATTGAATAAGATTGGGGAGAAGAAAAGTTTGTGGCACAACTTGACTAGAAGAAGGGATCGGTTGGTAGGACATGTTCTGAGGCATCAAGGGATCACCAATTTGGTATTGGAGGGCAGCGTGGAGGGTAAAAATCGTAGAGGGAGACCAAGAGATAAATACACCAAGCAGATTCAGAAGGATGTAGGTTGCAGTAGGTACTGGGAGATGAAGAAGCTTGCACAGGATAGAGTAACATGGAGAGCTCCATCAAAACCAGTCTCAAGACTGAAGACCACAACAACAACCACAACAACAGGAAACACAATCAAATGTGGCAACTAGGTTCTCGACGAGTCTACTATTACTCACAATTAGTGTGACGAGATAAAAGTTTTTCATATAGTGATTTCCAAAACCGCCATAGAAGCCGCCGTTTAGTTGAAACAACTAGTTCCTCAGGATGGTTTTTAGGTTCTCCTAATGTCTTCTTGACAATATTTTATTTCTTCATACAGATGAAAATCACTCGCCGCTAGGTCTAGTGCTAAAGCGGACACCTTGCATCTGAAAACCAACAGGAGCTGCCGATGCAGCATGTAGCCTTTCTTACCGTGGAGAATCACAGTGCTAGAATTACAATATCCCACCGGTCAAAGGTTAGGAGAACAACGCAACACATACGGGGAATCATTCTGAGGAATTTACTTGCAAGGGAAAACCATTGTCATGCCACTAGTGGGAGAAATATCGAAATGATTCCCGCAACTACGTATTGAATTGCACCTAACACCTGCTAGTAAAAGTTTTTTCTTATCACTTATATATCAGGTACATGAAATATATCTAAGTGTTCAGTTGGACGTTACTTTGTGTTGAGAGTCTCCTGTCACACATCGTAATTCACGTCTTCGTCAGCAGGGAGGCAACTACTTCGGAGCGAAATTAAACTGAATACAATGGAAGTATTTGCGAAAAAGACTCTAAGATAAAAAGAAGATGACGCACCACGAAGTAATTATCTAAATGGTACGGAAATAGGCAGATGTCATGTAGGTCTAAAAGAGAAAAACAAATTCTTACACTTTCAGAAAAAATTGATAATTTATTGAAGAGAATGAGCTTCATAAATTGTACAAGTCAGTAAAGTGTTTGCCCACCTCTGGCTCATATGCAAGCAATTATTCGGCTTGGTGTAGATTGACAGAGTTGTTGGATGCCCTCCTGAGGGATATTATGCAAATTATGTCCAATTGGTGTATTAGATCGTCAAAACTCCGACCTGGCTGGAAGGCTCTGTCCATAATGCCCCAAGCGTTCTCAATTGAGGAGAGATCCGGTGACCTCGCAGGCCAAGGAACGGTTTGGCACCCATGAAGACAAGCAGTAGAAACACCTGCCTGGTGCGGGCGGCCATTGTCTTGCTGAAATGTAAGCCCGAGATGGCTTTCGGTGAAGGGTATCAAAACGGGGCGAATATCATCGATCTATCACTGTGCCGTAAGGATACCGTGGGATGGCCACCTAGCGTATCCTGCTATGAAACGAATGACACCTCTGACCATCGCTCCAGGTTGTCGGGACGTATGGTGGGCGACATTCAGGTTGGAATGTCACCACTGTCCGGGCAGTCATATAGCCTGTCAGCCAGGAGGTTTTGTCTAGGATGCATTTTATTTCATAGCAGGACCCCTATGATTGTCATCTGCTGCACCCTTACAGCACAGCGGTACGTTAAGGATGTTCTACGCCCTGTCGCCCTTCATGGCAAGCCCTCCTGGGCTTACATTTCAGCAAGATAATGGCAGCCCTCACTCGGTGAGAGTTTATACTGCTTGTTTTCGTACTTGCCAAGCCATACCTTGCCCAATTGGACGAAAATTGGCACGATATCCCTCAGGAAGGCATCCAGCAACTCCATCAATCAATGTTAAGCCAAATAACTGCAGCTGGCCGCGGTGGTCTAGTGGTTCTAGGCGCTCAGTCCGGAACCGCGCGACTGCTACGGTCGCAGGTTCGAATCCTGCCTCGGGCATGGATGTGTGTGATGTCCTTAGGTTAGTTAGGTTTAGGTAGTTCTAAGTTCTAGGGGACAGATGACCACAGATGTTAAGTCCCATAGTGCTCAGAGCCATTTGAACCATTGAACCAAATAACTGCTTGAGTAAAGACCAGAGACGGACCAACACATTATTAGCTTTCTCAGTTTGTGAAATTCTGTCTCTCGAATAAATAATTCAGTTTTCCTGAAATTGATATGTTTTTGACTGTGTGCGCACACCCCATCTATAGATCAGAAATGGAGTGTTGCATTGAAGAACATGGAAACTCTATGCAGCAAAGTAGAATCAATCATGATGTAGAAACGCACCAGTAACTTTTATTTGAGATGACAGAATAATAATGGGTGGCCATTTGAAAGAAATCTACGTCATAAATGTGTCACTGACGGCTATTGTTCCACCTAAGGCCAGAGAATTCACGTGAAATGACGAAATGTTGTAACCTCAATAATTGGAGTTTATGTGACAATTTACTAAGTATAAAGGAACTTAAACATTTCAACTAAGCACTTAGCTATACCTAGAGTACGTGACACGAAACGAAATTGTAAGTGAAGAGAGTAAAAAGCCTTCATTTGCTGCTCCTAGGAGTACCTCGTTACGATTTCGATTTGTCATGCTGGCGCTATAACAACAAATTTCCCATTCAGCCAGTTCCTAACGATGGTGCCGCACGTTTCATAATATGTGTTGCGTTGTTCTTCTCACCTACGTACAGAGGAATTTTGTCATTCTGGGATTGTCATTGTCCACGATAAGGTTCGCTGGACCTAGCTTCGAGTGATTTTCATCTTGTTGGAAAAATGAAGAAGTATTAGGTAGACGTAAGGAGAATAAGCGAACGACCTACTATGCCACAATATCAAAAACGTCTAAAACATCCCGCTAACTGAAAGTAGCAGTAGGGCTGTCGTGTTCCTAATTGCTACACATAACTTTTTATTTTTATTATCACATGTACCGATATTTTACAGCTTGCTGGAATTAAAAAAATACTGTACGTATTTCAATAACTAATATTGTGATAAAATTCTGTTATATTCTTTGTACAATAAACTGCAACATGTACTCAATAATTCGAATGGCCTAATACGTCCCAAGCCCCACAACCCAACTCTGACTCGGCACCTTTGATATGGAGATTTCGCATCTAGAAAACGACTCGACACTTGTAGAATCAGATACCCAAATGCAAACAATAGATCAGCAGCGCTTAAATCGCTTATCAATATCGTCAGTGACAGCAGCGTCCTCTGCTGAGGCCTGCAGGCCCAGGTTTCAAACGGATACACTGACAACTGTCAGAAATGGAATTAAATGACACCAAGCGTTTTTATGGTCATTTTCACTGAATTAAAATATATTTAAGGATACCATGTACATTATACAAAAATAGATAGTTAACAGTTCATATTAATTTGGAATTCAATATTTTCACTGCTCTTCTAGTACGTCATATGTAATAGATTTTAAGAAATGCGTTATCAAAGTATTTCCATTACCTGTCTAAATACAAAAAATGATAATCCACTTTCTTAATATTAGTTCATTGCGCCTCTGTTTGGGGTAACATTCAAGAAATTTCAGTTTATAAAAATATACAATTTCATAAGAAACTTGTAGAAATACATTTTTCACGCGACTTACATAATAGCTAGAAGAACAACAAGCCCTTACAGCTTTGCAGTCGTCACAATTTACACACTATAAGACTGATTGTTCTCAGTATTATTAGTATTTCATTGAAAATAGTATCGTGAACACAGGTCAGCAGATTATGGTAACGTGAGCGTCTCAATGGAGGAAAACTCGTTTCAGTCGCTCGTTCGGAAAATGTCTCTCTTTCTCTAAAATATTGCTTCGTGGAAGGTCTTTCTGTCTTTTGTCATCCCTTACTTAACTTCCTGTGGTTTTTCGGTTCTACCTGTGGACTCATGAGCTGTGTCAGATTTGTTGTTGTCGGTTTGGCTCCCGAATGGACGTTTTCTGCAAGTCCTTATACGTCGGCTTAAAAAAAAGTACCACTAAGCTTAAACTTGAGCTTCCTATTGCTGCCGTCTTATATACCTGCCCCTGCTACTACCGGTGGCCGGCCGCTAGTGGCTCTTCTGTGTTGGTGGAGGCTCCACAGCGACTCCCGAACACAGGGCGCCGCCCCCAATCTCCGAGCCTCAGTTCCCATGATCTGATTGAGCCGAAGTGGAACTGACCATCTTAATAGTTTTGTTTCAGTTTCTCAGTCGAAGAGACGTGAGGGGTTCTTCTAACTGACTAGGGTATTTCCTTAAACAGGTTAAAATTATAATATCAAGGTTTACTAAGCAAAAGATCACTGCAACTGAACTCGCCACCCCCAAACATCCGATATACAATTGAGACAGAGGACAACTAGCGGTTCCCATTTCTCAATATTCTTTCTCAATGAAGGTCGAACCCCACGTGATAGGACTCATTGTTTATTAAAATCCATTGCATGAGGGCATGAACTCGGTTGTCCCTAGCTGGTATCCCCATCGCAAGGTAAAACTGTCCTATGCTCACTACTCCTCAAGGCAAATAATATCTCAGACCAAGCTAGCCTCGTAATAGCATCAAAGCTCCTACTGTTAACTATCGGGAAGAGTGACATCCTCAACCGTTCAGTCAGATGCGATTGAAAGCCGAAGATACCCACGCAACATGTAGCAGATGTAGAACGAGGAGAACATGTAACGAGACGTTACGTCGGAAATACACTGATGAGCAAAGCCGTTATGAACACTGCCCACCACGAGACTGTGCAGCCTGATGGCGTTACGGAAACGTGACACGGTTAGGAAAGCATAAATGTGGAGCAGAGACAAATGGTGAATCTTTTCAGCGACGGTATAGGACTAAATGGCGAAATCCACTGACGTACGCGACTTTGATGAAGAACAGAGTGTTATGGCCGTCGGCTGCGTATAAGCGTCTCGGAAACTGATAAGCGGCACTTCACGTGTTAGTGTCGTCAGCATCCATCAACAGAGGTTAAATGCAAGTGAAACGACGAGTCTTTCCATGTTGATCAAACGACATCATAAGTTACGACAGCAGTGGGCACGTGGTCATAGTGATTGGACAGTTGTTCAATGGAAACGTGTCACCTGATTCTTCTGATACGTGTAGTGAACTCGAGAAAATATTTTGTGACATCAGATACCATGAAAATTACCAGTCAGGTAGCCCCACGCTTAAAGCCAAAAATGTAGTGAACTGTGAATTCTTCTCTCTGCCGTCGGACGTGAAGTGACGAGCAGATGACTGACGAGATTGCCCCGCGTTAGGAGTTCAAAAATGTTGATTTCTAGAAATTAAATGAAATCAAACACAAAGAGTACAAATTAAGGTGTTCTCGTATGAATATAAAAGATTGCTTATATGATCAAAACATTAAAGAAATGTATTTATTTTCGTGCTGTTTAAACCAAAACGTAATTACAAATCTCAGGGCTGATTTGACTGGGCGTGGACACGACTCGGTTATTAAGGGGAAGGAGGAGGGAACGAATCGTCTCACCATCGTTCGACGTACACTGCTGTCGGCGGCATACGCTGCGTTGGTGCGGCGCGTCGCCTCGGAGCTGTATGGCGCGAGTCGGCTGCCCTCATTAGCAATCGCGGCGTTGCGGCGGGGCCCAGCTACGATCTCCGCGTTGTCTGATAGTTGTCCGTAGCGTGGCCGAAGCTGTGCTATCACGGTGTCGGAAGGCGGATGTTGGTGATGGGTGGAGGAGCGCCCACGTCCTCTCGCTTACGTGGTGTCTCCACTACTCTCCTCTCGCTTTTCCTCACATCTCTCAGCTCAGCTCCTCTTCGAAATATTCTTCCTCACCGCGTTGTCATTGGTGGACTAGATTTTCAATGCAGCCCACTGACAGATCGCCGTTTCATCGCCACGCCTCTCCTTACAGGGCGGAAATTTCCTATCTGGCGTGGTCTGGCGCGTAGCTCGTGAATTGGCATATTTCTAACGATTTCACAGTCTTGAGATGTTTTCCTGCATTCCGAGGCTGTTGGGAGAGCAGCTACACAACACTTCTTTACAACGCTCTCTCAGCGTGAGCCCTGGACAGACTCATGTTGTGGCTCCGTCTCAAAATCTGCCAGCGTCCGTGACTTATAAGAAATGTCGTCACTGCCGAGGAAAACATCTTCTTAAGAATGCTGTCTTCTTTTAAACGCCTCCCTGCGCCAATTCCCCGCCCTTTTTGATACGCTCCTGCCTGTGCCCGTGGGGTGCGGGAACTGTCGGCACATCCCTGCTTTCTAAGGAGCTAAGATGACTGTCGCTGGGCCAGAAGAACTCAGATGCTTTCACCCGTACCTTCTTGACGTTCCGTCCTACTGGCTGCAGGTTTCCATCAGTTCTCGGCACGCTTCTCGTTGTCAGACGGGCCCTTCGCAACGTGTGCCTCCTTGAGTGAGGCGAGGACGTCAGCCCAGCCTGCAGAATGACTGTAGTGTCATCGGGGGCTCGCCCCAGGAAGTCCGGCCCCTTCCTCCTCCACGACCGCTCACGGCGACTTTATGAAAGTGGCTGTGGTCGGATGTATTACATACGAGATCGATTGGTCGTTTCCACAGGGCCCGTTAACCAGACACCATGAGTACATGCTGATTAGCGACAGTATTATGCTACGGGGGGACATTCACCTGGGCTCTCATGGGACCTGTGATAGTAATCAGAGTCACCGGGGCAGGTGTGGGCTACGTCAACATTATTGCGGGTAGTTTGCATGAATTCGTGCTTGACGTCTTCTCCGACAGCGTTGGTATCTTCCAGCAGGATAACTGGTCATGTCAGAAAGCCAGAATCGTGCTACAGTTGTTAGAGGAGCATGATCGTCAACTCAAGTTGATACCTTTGCCACAAAATTCACATCATCTGTACTCAATGGAACCCGTCATGGACGCTATCGGGCGCCAACTCCGCCCCTCAAACCACTGTCCAGTAATTTAGGGTAATTCAGTGATCTATTATTAGACATCAGGAGCCACGTACACACTATGTACTGTGGATAGCAAAGTGCACTTTCTAGCACGTGATCATTTGCTTACGAGCACTTATTTATCTACATCCTTGTATACGAGCAGTGATTTATCTTGTCTTCCCGATCCTTATGAGAGGTGAACTATCATGCTCAAAAGTATCTATGCGACCTAAATTGTATTCCGCCGGATTCATATCCAATCCACATAATGTATTAGTTTGGCAGATCCTCCGCTCTCCTCTTGGGACTGTCGTGTGACTATCCGAAATGGTTACTACAAGATGACGATGATGATGTTCAGTTTGTGGGGCGCTCACCTGCGCGGTTATCAGCGTCCCTACAAATTCACAACCGTTGCTTAGCCCAATCTCGCCAGTTTCATGAATGATGATGAAATGATGAGGACAACACAAACACCCAGTCATCTCGAGGCAGGTAAAAATCCGCGACCCCGCCGGGAATCGAACCCGGGACTCCGTGCTCGGGAAGCGAGAACGCGACCGCGAGTCCACGAGCTGGTACCAGAAGAGCCCACTTGATATAACTATTCTGAATGGCTACAGGTCCAAATGCAAATTATTACCACTATACTAGAAGTTTCAGAAAAGACGTTATAATAGATGGCACAGCTTTCAAACGCTTATAAACTTAAATTTCATGTAGTAAAAGTCATTTCAAAAAGCAAGTTTCAACTTTAAATTACATGAAGATAGTTTTAGTACTGGACCGAGACCAGGATTCCAGTCCATAAAATATTGCTCTAGTTAATGAACTACGAAAAAACATAAATATGGTTTCATTCACAAGTAACAAAATGTGCGCATATTTAAACTTGAAATGACATGGCATAAAGTTTCCTATTGGACGGTGATTCGAATCCAGCACCTAATCAGTTTGTTACCTAAGAAAATCAAATTTTTCACCGGTAGCAAGATGATTGAAAATGAAATGAGACGAGAAAGATTTAGCCTTACAGGGATTGGAAGACAGCACTTATTTCCGTTGATTTATAGTCACAAATAAACTTGAAATATCGGCTCAGTTCACCAGCAGCAAGATGGACACATGGCTCAACTGGATACAACGTAGTAAAAAGCTTTGTGTGGAGTGGGAGTGTAACATTGCACATACCATTACTCTTGACTACAAACGAAAAGACATTGACCGATAAGTCCTTTTCCACCAGCAACTGAAAGAAGTATGTTTGAACCAGAAATAACATGAAGAGAAGTTCTGTGTATGACTGGGAGGCGAAACCGGCACCAATCGTTACTATTCATAATGCACGGAGAGGCGTTGAAAAATTATAATTACTTTTCTCCTGTAGTCTGGTGAGCGCATCTACAATTTGAAAATACAAAATGAAAACTTTTGTACCCAACCAGGATTCGAACATAGAGACGCCCATCCCGTGGAGGCCTTAAGATGTTTAGAATCATGTCGAAAGAACAAAAGGATGGAACCGTATGATCTGAAACGGGTCACATTCAGAGAAAGGGGACCTCTGATTTCCAGTCCCAGTCCAGCACCGATATTCTCAACATCTCTATTTCAAGTACAACAATAAATAAGTGCCCCTTAACTTTACATGACGTTTGACTCATTAATAAAATAAAATTCGTCGTGTATGAAAATTTAGTAGTTATAGTGTTTCAATTTGCCGAGACTTCTGCGTCTGTCAAAGGCCAACGTACACCGACTGTGCTTCAGTAAGTAGCGATGGGACATCATGTTTAATGTGGATTTAGAACCACGGTGCAACCCTACACTGTTCTACTGGCATTATAAAAAGTGATGTGGGACTGTTCGTATTTGTTAAAAACGTGTCAATCGAACCAAATCCTTTAACATACAAAACTATTATCAAACTTCCTGGCAGATTAAAACTGTGTGCCCGACCGAGACTAGAACTCGGGACCTTTGCCTTTCGCGGGCAAGTGCTCTACCAACTGAGCTACCGAAGCACGACTCAGGCCCCGTACTCACAGCTTTACTTCTGCCAGTACCTCGTCTCCTACCTTCCAAACTTTACAGAAGCTCTCCTGCGAACCTGCAGAACTAGCACTCCTGAAAGAAAGGATATTGCGGAGACATGGCTTAGCCACAGCCTGGGGGATGTTTCCAGAATGAGATTTTCACTCTGCAGCGGAGTGTGCGCTGATATGAAACTTCCTGGCAGATTAAAACTGTGTGCCCCACCGAGACTCGAACTCGGGACCTTTGCCTTTCGCGGGCAAGTGCTCTACCAACTGAGCTACCGAAGCACGACTCACGCCCGGTACACACAGCTTTACTTCTGCCAGTACCTCGTCTCCTACCTTCCAAACTTTACAGAAGCTCTCCTGGCAGAAGGTGATCACTTAAATAAAATCATATAACAGGCAAATGCACGAACTGGCAACACAGTGGACAGCAGACATTTCCGCAGGAAACGCTGCTTTCCACTTGTGATTCTGTGCTGCTGTACGTACTTGTAGCTTAGTGATAAATCTGGGGCAGTGGAAACACAAAGACCAGACACTGAACAAAATTTATTGTTTAATTTTTAACAGTGTTTAGTCCCAATTACTTGGATCAGCAAAGGCGTAGTGATCTTTCGTCATACAGCGTATTATGTGAAGAATATCGATGTGTGCATTCCACCAGGCTGAAATTTACCTGAAAAAAGTAATCTGGGTTATAAGTTCGTAGAGATTTTGTTTGACATATTTTCATGCAGTTTGTTATAGCCTTTTTTTATTTTAGTTTCTCATTTGTTCTTGTGGTGACTTACCGAATGTTATGTATTTGAAGGTTATGATGATTGCTGTTCAAGCATTAGAAAATGGAGCCTGAAACGGGAGAAGTGTAACATTTGCCACATTCTACAGTCTTTGTATTTCAAAACGGGTTGCAGACAGTGGAGGCTACTGAAAACGTTTGTGTCGTGTACGGGGTAACTGACAGAAGAGATCACGTTATCATTCCGAGTAGGATCGTTTCGTTGTGAATTATTTGCGACCGATTTCATTTGATGAGAAAAGGTTTGTTGTTGACAAATATGGTCCATCCGCTTACGGAACACTTGTTAAGACACCAAGAGAAGACGTGTATGGTATTAGAGAGAGGCGTTGAAGGCAAAGCTGTAGGGAAAGACAGGTACTGGAATAGATGCGACTGGAATAGATTGCGACTGGGAAGGTTGGCGCAGCAGAAGAAATCGTGACGAGCTGCATGAAATCATTCAGAAAACTGGAGAATGAACTTCATCAAAGAGTTATGCGTATATTGTTGCTGTTGTTGTTGTGGTCTTCAGTTCGAAGACTTTTATGAAGCAGTTCTCCATGCTAACCTAACATTTGGATTATATCTACATAACTACTGCAACCTGCATCCACTTGAACCCACTTACCCCATTCTAGCCTTGGTCTCCTCGACAGTTTTTACTCTCGCCCCCTCTTCCCATTACCAAATCGATGATCCTTTGATGCCTCCTGACGTGTCCTATAAAACGATCCCTACTCTCAATCAAGTTTTAAAGTAAATTATTTTGTATTCAAAATCGATCCAGTCCATCCTCATTATCCGACCTACTCTTCTAATCTTCAGCAGTCGTCTGAAATGCCACATTTCAAAAGCTTCTACTTTTCTCTGGTCTGAACGGTTTATAGTCTACGTTTCAACTCCATTGAAGATTCCACTCCAGACAAATAACTTATAACACTTTAATTTGTGTTGAATGTAGCTTAGATTCACTTTTTCAGAAATGCTTCCTTTTGCACCCTGCTTTTTCCAGCCTCTCTACAGCGGCTATCTTCATTAATTTTCTGTCTAAATAACAGAATTTTTCCACTACTTTTAAAGTCCCATTTCCTAATCTAATACCCTCAGCATCTCCTAACTGAATTCGGATACATTGTGTTGTACTTGGACGAGCAGTTTAAAATGGATAGCGTCATGAAAAAGGGTGATATAATAAATCTGAACAGTATTTCGTGTCTTATGCAGTAATAATGAGTTATTAGGCCGATATTTCGGTAATATACCCATCTGACAGAAACTTGTCACCTTTCGAATTTGAATTCTTGCGTTCTTCTTGAAACCTGATGGTATTTCGCTTATATCATATATTCTGCATACCAGATGGAATAGTTTTGCCATGGTATTTTCTTCCAATGATCTCAGTAATTTTGAGGGGCTATAGACTATTCCATAGGCCTTGTCTCGGCTTACTTGATTCAGTGCTCTGTCAACTGAAATCAATATCTTATATGTTATTCATGGATATCTTTTATCCATCACTGCCGCTACTCTCAGTGTTTAGCCTTAGAGAAACACTTATTAACGAAGAGGATTTAGTTCCAACACGAATTTACATATGGAAAAACCAACAGTAGTCATGGTAAATAACCTATTTACCAACCAACCTCTGTGGTGTGTTGGGGATGGAATGTCAATGCAGTAAACATACAGCTGAGCTGTTCATTCTCTGTCAGAGGTTAAGTTTAGGTTATAACCAGCCTAAAAGCAGCTACTAAGCTGCATGAAGAAAATCAGCTTTAAAGAAGGTATAAGACAAAAATATTACAACAGCTACTGAAGAGCAGGGCATCCAAATAATTCCCACTGCTCTTTATTTATGACGTTTGAATTGCAGACGGTTCATATGGATACTATTCATAACTACGCTTCAGACCCAAATGGGAGTTACAAATATGCAAGTAAAACGCATTGGGATATACTTTAGGTATTTCGGCTACCAGTCAACGTGGCAGCACTGGAGTCGCGGCGTCTTCGAAGAGTGATCTTCCCAACTGCTAGCAACCTCAGCACTTCGGCTCAGCGAACATTTTATTCTCGTCGCTCGTCCACTAAAGAATTGGCAGGATTGTAGAACATGTCTGGCAACTACGTCACAGTTGATTTACATCCTGGAGTTGTGCAGAACTGTTCTCCTAAATTCACTTGATATTTCTTGTCATTTCCGATAAATAACCTCAATGATTCTAAGTCAGGTGTAACAATGCATTGTCAGATACATTGTTTGACTACAGGAAGGCAGTTTACGAATTATCTGCGGTATCTATCACTACGATATGCTGTTGGTAGTAGTGGCTTGCTAGCTAAGTTGTAATGTTTCCATCATGTGCAGCAGAAGATCCATTAGCGATAGATTCTAATCTCGCTAGAGCACGAAACATTTTGTCTGCTTTTTAATTCTTCTCTTAACGAGGTGTAAGCTACCAGAACTAGAACCATTAAGGAAATCTTAGAGTCACCAACTTCAGTCTTATCACAATATCTGGCCGGCCAGAGTGGCCGAGCGTTTCTAGGCGCTACAGTCTGGAGCCGCGCGACCGCTACGGTCGCAGGTTCGAATCCTGCCTCGGGCATGGATGTGTGTGATGTCCTTAGGTTAATTAGGTTTAAGTAGTTCTAAGTTCTAGGGGACTGATGACCTCTGAAGTTAAGTCCCATAGTGCTCAGAGCCATTTCAACCACAATTTCGGTTTTGTATCGCCTGGATCTAAATGTGAAACATTTAACAAATAGTGTCACTGCATCCTTGTTAAATTCTATATATTTCTGCTTCACTGACAGACATCAAGGTTTTGGGGAATACACAGTTCGGGTGAGTATCTGTGGCATCGAACTATTAGCTAACGGGATTTATTTTGTGTCAACTCCCACTCACATGCGGGTCAAAATTGCGTAATATCTTGCTATGCTTGATGTGTTGAGCAGCCTTATATTACATACACTAATTGTTTATTAAATTATAACTTTGTCGTATCGGAATCCTCTTAAGCTGCAATTAATTTGTATTACAACAGTGCCTATATTTTTGCGTTTCTCCTTTATGTATTGAACATAAGAGAAAAATAGAAGAGACACATTATTCATCAAAAATATATCCTCTTGCGTTAACTAAAAGAGTCTGATGATGTTTAGGCAGTTTCTGGGTTCCACACCCATTGAAAGCTACTGATTCGGAGATAAAGACGTCATTAATCCTATTTTCATATGATGTTTAGGCAGTTTCTGGGTTACACACGTACAGAAACCTGCTGATTCGGAGATAAAGACGTCATCAATCCAAGTTTAAAGTGCATTTTAATCCACACCGAAATTTTATTGACTGCTATACAGTAAGGGGAGGGAAAGGTAAAGGTCTGAGAGCACTGGATCAGAAAAAGTGTGCGGTAGCCAAGCTGCCGGACAAGTTCTTTTGTGTAATCACCAGAGAGCAGACGGTAGTTCTCATTCAAAAGCAACACTTATTGCAGTTACCTTGGTAATTTTCTTATGTTGTGACCGCAAGGCGTTTCAGTTGTTGGCAAGAGATTCCAACAGCTTTGGACAACCCCCTCCCTCCCCACCCCCCTCACACTCACCCCAATGGCAGCATTTCTTAACACAAACTACATTCTTTGTGCCAATAGTTATATTACATTCTGAGGATTGAGACTGCAGTTTACCTCAGATACTTTTTTTGAGAGCCAACCATTATTTTCTTATTGTGTTGTTAATCCAAATTGCTTCAGAGCCCAATCTGATCATCCTGATTCATGTTTTGCGTTGCTTCGCTAATTCGTTTAAGGCTAATGCTGAGATCTCCCTTTGAAAGGGAGCAGTCGACATCCATCCCCAGTCTTCGCAATCCTAGCTTCTGTTTCATCTGTAATGATCTTGTAGTAGACAGGATGTTTAACACTGAGATTCCTTTCTTTCATTTGGACCAAATATTGCCCACTGATTACAAGTGTCTCACTTAGGTTAAATGGTCGCTTTTGTAGGTAATCGGGTGAAACATTTTGGCAAAACATAAACAGTCATTCAGTCCCTTTGCCTTCTTGAATGTGGAGAACAATTCATGTCGAAACGAACCTGCTTGAAGTGAGAAAACCATTTTCTGAGGTAATTTCTTCTATGTAGTTCTCTACATGATGCAAATGTTTCCAGTTTCCTCCACTGCGTCCAACAGTCTATTAAAACGAAAGCCAACAAAACGTGACAAACGCTAAATTGTACCCGTTTCGCGCTTCATCTTCTAACGCTTAAAAAGTAATCCTCATAACATTCATATCAGCAATATTCAATAAGTGCCGAAAGGACAATTTAGAATCTGAAGTAAAAAATATAGCAACGTGAATGACAACAAGCCATCGTAAATTTGCACAATCTTATGCACATTTTACGTTTTTAAGGTGACTTTGCCCTGATGGATTACCTACACCAATGTTCTTCACATAGTATATCACATGAGAAAAGGTCACTACGCCCTAGCCTATAAAATTACATAACAGGTAATACAGCTTAAAATATTAAAGAAGAGAGTGTGATCGATACATGGCCTTTGGGTTTCCAACGCTCCAGATTTATCAGTACTGGAAGTGGAAAGCAACGCCTCCCGCAGATATTTCCGTATACTACTACGTAGCCAGTGCGTGCAGATGGCAGTTCTGTAATTTTATTTCAGCGATTAGAAAATCAGGTTAAAAGTATGCAAAGGGTAGCCAAATCAGTACCTCACAGGATATTATCTACTTTAATTTCACTATAAGATCATCTGTTTCGGACAGTAATAAAGACTGCATCACCAACAGTATTGAACAGTATTGAATCTATCCCTTCTGAACACTTTTAGGTACTTTGCAAAAGTTGCAGCTGGACTTATCTTTGGCTATAGACCGACTTCTGTACTTACAACGATTTGAGCTTCAGTGCTTTCTATAAGGGATTGGAGATATGATTCTTTTCCAACACGCCTGCGACAGTTTAGAACTATAATACCGTCTGTTGTTAGGTTTACTTTCCTGTGTTTATCCCGCAACCTTTTAGACTGACGCCATTTCTGAAGTTTCAATTGGTGATTTTATCTAAGATCAGAGTTTTCTCTGGGTCTCAGTAAGATCTTTCGCTGTACTGTTGTAATCTTCGTGCATAAATCTATTTGTAGACACAAGAATTACTGCTAAGTTTCGCTTGACGACACTTAGACGTGCATTTTTCAACCGAGAGCGAAACAGTCTCCGATTCTTCTGAATTTTCCGAATTTTATTTTTAGACCATGGTAGGTCTTTTCCTTCCTTGATACATTTACGCTGCACATACCTCCCCAGAGAGCGATTTGCAATCAGTTTATACTTTGCTCTTAATTCCTCTACGTTCACCACGTTTACACTAAATTTTGTCCATTCATTATATGAGAGGCGTAAGCTCTCAAGGTGATGTCGTTTTTCAGGACCGAGTATCAACGTATCATCAACATACATTGAAGCGCCCAAAAACTGGTAGAGGCATGCGTGTATTCACATACAGAGAATGTAAATAGGCAGAATACGACGCTGCGGTCGGCACGCCTGTGTAAGAAAACAAGTGTCTGGTGCAATTGTTAGGCCGTTTATTGCTGCTACAATGGCAGGCTACCAGGATTTAATTGAGTTTGACCGTACTGTTATAGCCGGCGCACAAGCAATGGGACACAGCATCTCCGAGGTAGTGATGAAGTGGGGATTTTCCAGCATGAGCATTGTACGAGAGTACCTTGAATATCAGGAATCGGCTAAAACATCAAATCTCCGACATCGTTGCAGCCGTGAAAAGATCCTGCAAGAACGGGATCAACGACCACTGAAGAGAATCGTAGAGCGTGACTGAAGTGCAACCCTTCCGCAAATTCATACGGATTTCAATGCTGGGCCATCAACAAATGTCAGCGTGCGAACCATTCACCGAAACATCATCGACACGGCCTATCGGAGACCCTCGAGTACCCTTGATAATTGCATGACGCAAAGCTTTACGCTTCGCCTGGTCCCGTCAACACCGACATTAGACTGTTGATGACTGGAACTGCGTTGCCTGATCGGACGAGTCTCGTTTCAAATTGTATCGAGCGAATGGACGTGTGCGGTCATGGAGACAACCTAATGAATCTTGCCTGGCCAGAAGAGTCTCGTTTCAAATAGCATCGAGCATGAATTCTTGGACCCCGCATGTCAGCAGGGGGCTCTTCAAGCTGGTGGAATCTCTGTAATGGTGCGGGGTGTGTGCAGTAGGAGTGATATGCGACACCTAATACATCTAGATACGACTCTGACAGGTGACACGTACGGAAGCACCCAGTCTGGTCACCTGCATCCAAACATGTCCATTGTGCATTCCGACGGACTTGGGAAATTCCAGCAGGACAACGCGACACCTCACACGTCCAGAATTGCTACAAAGTGGCTCTAGGAACACTCTTCTGAATTTAAACTCTTCTGCTGCCCACCAAACTCCAAAGATATGAACATTATTGAGCATATCTGGGATGCCTTGCAATGTGCTGTTCAGAAGAGATCACCACCCCCTCGTACTTTTACGAAGTTACGGACAGCCCGGCGGTATCATGGTGTCAGTTCCCTCCAACACCACTTCAGACTTTAGTCGAGTCCATGCCACGTCGTTTGCGGCACTTCAGTGGGCTCGCGATGGCCCTACACGACATTAGGCAAGTGCACCAGTTTCTCATCTCTTTAGTGTATATAAAGAAGCTAGATGCTTCGTGGATCTTTTAAACGAGGGCTTCCTCTTCTAGTACCTCCAAGAATATGTTGGCTAGCACTAGATAGTATTTGACGTCACATCAGCCTTCCGTCGGTCTGTTCATTGTGTCTTCAGACAAGTAAGAAGTTTAAACTTTGATCCAGTAAGCTTTAATTACTCGATTGGTGGCACCCTTCTGATGTGCACGCCAAGTCGAAGCTTTCCAAAAGTTCTTCGTAGTCTACACGGAGGTTTTGAAGCTGCATGGAGAAATGCGCTGAATTCCATACGTGTGATATCATTCACCCACAAAGGGTCTAAGCTTAGATGATAGCTCGTATGTTGGTGTCTCGATGTTTCTCACCAACTAAATGCCTATTTTATGGATATTCAGTAGTCGGTAAGCTCTGGGAGTTATCGTTACTCACTGGCGAAGCTTAAACGTGGTTTTTTCCTTGACAGTGTTTTTGACTGTTTGATGTTCTTCCTCTTCATTCTACCATCTATAGGGTTCGCCCTCCGATGAAGTGTACATTTTTTCCTTTTACGTATTTTTGTGTCTACAAATGCTCTGATACATTTCTTTTGTCAGCTGGATGGACGACAGTTTCGAGGTTCCCACGAAAACGTTTAAGGGATATCCTTACAAATATTAGTCTCTGAGGACTGGCGCGTGTTAGTGTACGTCGTGTTGGATCCATATTTCGCTCAATGCGTCACGCTGTAGCAAAAATTACACCCGTTCAATAACACTGATAAACTGAGTCATTCGCGGTGTCACAGGAGTCAGTGTGAAATGTAGAAATTTTTCCAAAGACATATAAAAATTCATTGTCTTCGTCAGCTATTACACCTATGTAAGTTAGTATAGTTCTTACGACGATTCGGCCGCAAGACATTGGTATTTCGTGTCTTGTGCGCATCTTGCCTGACGCTCGTCGTTTGTTGGCTTAAGAGCAGTTTACTGCGAGCCAAATCACACCCCATAATCTGCGGAGCGACTGGATGCGACATGCAAATGTAGCACAAAATACTTTCTTGGCGTCGTTCAGGTTGTGTGCTGTGTTTCGGATCCTTTCTCCGACCATATACCAACTCACTCTTCCAATAATTTGTTGCAGGGCCGAAATTTTGTTATTATGAAGGATTTTTTTCGAAAGAATATATAACACAATTCTGTCTTCATGCCAAGAGGAAGACATGGGACACAAATGGCTCATTTCGAAACTGGTCCAGTTGTTTTACTCGCTTCTGCAGCTTTTACCCATTACATAACTTGATGTGTTTCTCTTTTGCATCAGCTCCTCATTTTTCGGTGCTTGAGTGGATCTTCAAATTTCCTGGTATTGTGCTTTGCTAATATGACAACTAACCCCGACTGTCTTTACCTACAAGCCCATCATGCACTAAGGCTTCTGCAGTTATAGTGGTGCTGTGCTTGACACAATTTTGAAGATTAAATATCGAGGCGTAGTGGAACGAACACGCAAGACGGGGATTGGGTTAGGTCAATGATCGTGTCGGTTTACACGGAGAATTTTAGTAAACTATAGCTGATCTATAAAGGTGACCTCGTGTAGAATACGCGTGTGAGTGGCAAGAATTTCAGTGGCGTGGTTGCAGGTTGGCTACCAGTAGGTTTTAGCATCACAAAACTTTTTAAGATATGTTTCGAGAACTCAAATGGGAATCCCTGAAGGGATAAAGACGTTCTATTTGCGAAACACTATAGAGAAAATTTAGAGATGCTACCATTTGCGGCTGACTGCATAACGATACTATTGCCGCCAATGTTCATTTCCCGTCTGGGTCGCGAAGACAAGAGAAATTATGGCACATACATAGACAGTCAGTTTTCCTTCGCCACATTTGAGAATAGAATAGGATAGGAAATGACTTGTATCGCAAGACATTCTTCGCAACGCATTGTATGGTGGAATGAAGACTATATATCTAGATATACGCAGATTCGCGACATACGTGGTCCAATAGGATTGCCAGCAGATCCGAAGTTCAATCTGAAGATTAGCTCACTCAGTAATTAAAATTTATTTTAGAGTTTGTCGGTCTCCAGGTGAGACGTAGGAATGGGCACGATCCATTGTAGTGCATCGTACATTTCTTGTCTTTGTGTCAATTAAGAGATGCCTAGAACAATGTAGGCTGCAATATTAAATGTTAAAGTAGTCTTCACTTGTAATAGACGAAGTGAAACTACGTAAGTTATCAGTTTGTATTTCAACACTCAATAATACTAATAGATAAGAATAGGGTTACAAAATCGAATATTCGGGTTGAGATGGATCGCTTCATACATTCAGTCTCTTAGACTCTCTTGACTTTCGCAAATTAGGTTATTGTTCAATTAATCCATCAAGTCTGCTAAGGTTTTAATACAAAAAATAGCAGATTGTTAGTTATGACAGAACAATGCGCACTTGCAGAGGCACCAGATTTCCATCCGTTAGTCATTCTTTAAACTCAAAAATTATCCTGAAAAAATTATATGGCCGGCAATGTCCCCATACCATCGAAGATTACAAATAAAATGCTTGAAAATAAATTATTTTGCTAACTCACAATGCGACTCATGTGGTGACCTATATTTTGCGAATTCTCTCGCCCTCTCAAGAGCAGAGTCTAAGCTGACACTAAGTCCAACACTGATCCCCCCTGAACTTTTCTGAGCCTAGCAATGTATCAACGTCCCGAGGACTACTTGCCTCTAAGCCAAACACACTCGCACATTCTAGCGCGAAGACTTCCGAGTAATACGTGTACTAGTTCCCTTAGATAGCAGAGCAGTCTACCAAACTGTGGTTTACATCAGACCCTTTGAGAAAAATTATAAAGAAAGGCTGATCACTTCAAACTGGCAGATTGTTGATGCAAGTTATACGTGTCAAAAGAAGCGCATTTAAATAGTCTTTCTCAGAGTTCACATGGGTTTCTGCGTCTTTTGCAGTACACACTAACAACAAAATACGTGGATGGCATTTACACATGTCATACTTAACACAATGCAAGCACGTACAAAATCACGTTTCAAACTACATACCATACGTAGCTCCACGAGTTTTAGTCGCTCTTCATGATGGGGCCTTCCTTATTGACATCAGGTGCGTCCATTAATGATATTTTTGTCATTTTAACCAATTCCCATTTATTCTTTACATATAGATACGTTAACTCAAATTGTTACAGTGTTTTAAATAGGAATTCATGGAGTTCAACGAATTGTTACATATTTTACGTACTTAATTATTACTGTTGCTTTGGAATTTCCTGCTGTACCCACTTACAATTTTGATCACAACATATGAATGAATAATAACTTTTGATTTGAGACATTGTATCTCTCAATATCTATTGGGATACGAGAACAAGTGTGACATGTTAGGACTTTGTAGAAAATGTCAGAACTGACACCGTATGTCAGTTCAAAGCTGTCATAGGGACTGTCTCTAAGAATAGCTGAATTTTTCTCATGGACACGAATTAAGTAATGTATCCAATTTTTCTGTACTCACATGGAAGTTAATGTTACGCTGAACATAATGTGCTTCCATTCAAGCCCTCTGGAGCGTTTCACTTCAAGAGAAAAACACCTAATTCATTGGCTGTCGGACTAGCAGCTATTGTGTCCACTGCCCTCGTCCGAGTCCCGTTAAAGCTCTGAATCAGTGCTGATAGCTTCTTGTCCGGACAGTGATACAAGGCAGTCCATCTTATTTACTACTTTCAGGGTGAAATTAGTCCAAAGTTTTCTTGTTAATCACATATTAGGAGTTTTACAGCACTAGTCATACGAGAGTCTGACTTAGACGCTCATGAAACTGCTATATTGTGATCAAAATAACATACAAATAGATTATACGGAGTGTAGATGACTTAGGCGCGCATGAAACTGTTATTTGTGATCAAAATAACATACAAATAGATTATACGGAGTTAACACAAAGTTTAGCACTGGAATCAGTAGCAAAGAGTGTTGACACCGTTGGAACTAATATAAGAATAAATCAGCAGACAGTGTTCAGATGTTTGTATAATGGATATCACAGATAGGATAAACCATTAGATAATAAGGCGAGTGAGAGGGATATATCCTCAAGCAGTGATACTGCAGCAGCAGAACATCTGGCGCTACGTGAGCGGCAGCACTGGTGCGCTCGCGCCACGGTGACTATCGTAAAATTCGCAGCGCTGCCATCATTAAATCATCCGACGAGATATCGCATCTAACAAGGAATAACACTAGTGATATGAGGGCTCGCTGAATAGGTTGCCTTCCTTAATCTTCTGGTGCTTCTGCACTTAAGAGAACTGCTAGCAAAATTGCTACTAAACGGTTGGTCCATTTGGCCTGACAACTTACTGCAGTGATTTCAGAAGTGCGTGTTGTCCCTACAGAGTCCAGGTAAAAGGTGGTTGCGGCTGTTCCCCCTGGACCTAACTTAAACATTCTTACAGAGAGAAAATGAGTTGACTGTTTACAGTAGAACAATTTTTGGTGATCAACCTATCCTACTGCTTCTGAGGGCAGATTTGAGATAACCTCATTACGAGATTACATTGCTAGGCTCTGATGACGTTTCAGAGACAATTTCACCTTTCAGATGAATCTCTGTGCCTGAGGGCCGCCTCTTACACTGAAAGGCTCGTTTTTAATGGATATCGCTATCTTGGCGATAATTTGTATTTAAGTAGTATCATTTCCAATTGACCCTAAAATAGTGGGGAAAAATATCCATGTACCTGAGGAACATCAAAATTTTGGCACCATGTCTCTGCCGTCTAGACAACGTACTTAAAATCAGTACACAAATGTTAGTACTTTATAATTATTTAAGCTCTTCATTTAATTTTGACCTTGAACTACTTCTATCTTTTTCTTCGTAATTTATCGTACGTACATTCAGACTCAAACAAACTCTTCTGTTAAACCCGCCATCGCGTCTTACTTTGCTGAGCAAATTTTCTACCTCAGCCCCCTATTGTCGACAGGTTTCACTGCGCGAAGCAATGCCTCGTAGACTGGTGGATTCTCTGCCCCACCCTTAGGTCCTGTACCACACACTCGAGATTCACAATGTTCCCCCTGCATTCAGCCTAATTCCGACGGCCACCTTCCATTTTTACGTCACAGTCTACAAGACGTTTCGCTGTGTGTGAACTCGCTGTACACAAATATCCGTTTCACGGCGGATATGGAGTGAAACATCTCCTTCTTGTTTCTTAATGTGCTAGTTAATCGATGATCAACGCCACACAGGTTCACAGCGTTACCGAAAGCCATTGCATATGGACACGAACTTGCATGTGTCCCGCTGTCATTACCTTCGCAACATTGTGTCCTAAGCTCACTAGTCCACGGGTAACATTATATCCCTGCCCAACAAAGCCTAGCAGCAAGTTTCAAGCTCCTACCGTCAATTTCTCAGAAGAAATCTTGTGTGTCTGGAAGCCGAGGAAGCCCATACCGCACTTAGTAGTTGAATAAAGAGCTGTAGCGACGCTTTCATCTATTACCTCGAAAAGCATCTACTACTTTTTGGACAGATTCCTCAAAAACACAATGTTCAGTAAGCGTTCGGTCCGCCACCAAAGACTATGGGGAGAGTTAGAGGTGAGTCCGAAATTCTGGAATCTACAGCAAGCCGTTCCTGTGCAAGATAAATATACGTTCGTCAATCCCTCCAGATATACAGAGGAGATGGGCCTGCCCAGACGCCACACCAATAGTTAGTTAGTTACATGCTCCATAAATCATTTGAACGATTGTTTTATGAAAATGATTAGGGAAGAGTCAGTTTACAGGATATGTATGCATGATCAGTGTTATCATTAATGACTGCACTGTTATTTTAAGCCTTACTCAAGCAACAACACTTAACTTTTCTTATATTATTTTGTTTCAATTTAATTTTGTGATGGCTACCAGTTTTTAAGTATAAATTCGTCAGTAGAATTGAAAGTGTTGTCTAGGAGAAATTATTTTAAGTTAGATTTAAGACTTGCTTCCCTACATGTCAGTCATGTTATGTTATTGGAAAATTATCAAAAATTTTAAATATTGCATACTGAACTCTTTTCTGAGCCACTGACAGCTTTAACAATTGGTAAAAAACATTATTTTTCTCTCTAGTGTTGCTGTTATTGTCATCACTGTTCTTCTCAAATTGTGATGAATGGTCTATTACGAATTTCACTAGCGAATACAGGTATTATGCGCAATCACTGTTTTTTTCTAAGTTATGAGGTACCCCAGAAAGTTATTCCTCAAAACATTATGCAGTGGAAATATGCAAAATATGTCAGGAGGCTGATTCAAAGATTCACAACTACACGAAGAGTGAAAGTAGGTGAACTTAATTGTTTGAGAAGCTCAGTAATATGCATCTTCCAGCTCATGTTTTCATCAGTATGTACATCCAAAAATTTGGAGTATTCCACCCTGTTCACTGACTCCTGCTCATGTGCTACATCAATTGTTCGTACGACTCTATTTGTTGTACAGAACTGAATGTAGTGTTCTTTTTTTATTTAGACAGAGTCTATTTTCAGAGAACCACTAAATAATTCTGTGGAAAACATCGTTTTCCAAATCTTCTGTGCTTTTTGTGTAATGATATGTATTATGACACTAGTATCATTTGTCAAAAAAAGTACTAATTTTGTTTATTGAATGTTAAGTGTAAGGTCATTCACATATACTGGATGATTTTTTCTACAGTGTAAAAACCCTAGGGACTGATCGATGAAAGTATATGGAACAAGAAATGTCTGTGGAAATTATGTTCAGAAATGCATGGTTTCCATACTAGAGACCATTTATTCAATCATACTTTGTTACAGAGACTGTGGTCTAATACGCGCTGTACTATGCAAGCACAATTACAGTCTGCATGGTTTCCTCCTAGAGGAAATGCCCTAGCGCAACCTCCCGCCACAGTAATTGGTAATGTTGTGTCCGATTCATTTCTCTTGCTCATTCACCTTGTAGTGAATGTGATACTGTGTTGTCCACAATGGTCTGTATTCGAATCCGGCATGGTGTTTACTTAAGGAAAGTCTAATGGCAACGAACGGCCAGCAGCAACTTTGTATCAGGAGACCTATTCCCGCCAACAACAAATACAGCATTCAATGTATGCAACAGTAATTCATCGTTTTTCTGAGACAGGATTGTTTCAGAAAGTAGGAAATCATGAAGGACGTACCGAAATGTTCGGACACCAGATTTGGCGGAAACTGTGATTCACACCGCCAGTACAGGATAAGCCAGACGACCGTGTGGAACATTCACCATGACAATTATTACTACCATTATCACTTACAGCGTGTGTAGGGCTTACTAGCGACAGACTTTCCACATCTGGAGCAGTTTTGTCACTGGTTTCTTCACCAGGCAACCACTGTTCCTGTATTTGCTGTATGGAACTCCCATTGTATGGTGAAAGCGAATCGTCAGCATCGATGCAGTTGGAATGTATGGGCCGGGATAACTGGCGACCGTATTTAGGACCAGTCCTCCTTCCACGTCGCCTAACAGGCTGGAACTATCGGTGTTTCTTGCTAGTGATTTTGTCTCCTCTGCTGGAAGAAGTGCCACTGATGATTCGAAGGGTTGAGTGGCTGCTACGTGATGGTGCTACAGCCCTCTTCGCCGTTAACGTGCGGACACAAGACAGTCGTGTCTTCCCTGGTCGATGAATCTGAAGAGAGGGTCCAGTTGCATGGCCTGCTCGTTCACCGTAGCTCAACCCGTGCGATTTCTGATTTGGGGCTATCTCAAAGGTATCGTGTATGCGGAGCCCATTCCATATGTGTAGACACTGGAGCAGCATTTTCTTACTACCTTTGACACTGTTCGGATGCAGCCTGACCGATGTGAAAGTATGAGGCAGAACATGCTAGAGCGCTTACACTCATGCGTTGAGGCACATGGAAACCATTTTCAACACATACTGTAACTCGGGCTGCATGGTATAGCGTGTATTAGGCCGCTGTCTCTGTAACAACGTATGACTGCATAAATGGTCTCTAGCATACATTTCCGGACATAAGCTCATTAGACGTTTTGGTTCTGTATTCTCTCATCGATCAATTCCTAGAGTTTGTACACGGTAGAAAAAATCATCCTGTATAAGAAGTAGGAGTGGACACAAAATAGAGCGCTGTTTGACTCCCTTCATGATTTTTTGCTCGGCACAAAAATTTTTGTCTTTCCGACATTGCCTGAATTATTCAGCACAAACTTTGCATTCTGCGTGTTAATTATGATTCAAACCAGCTGTGGATAGAACGGTCAATTCCGTAAAACTTGACTTTTCCCAAGAGAGGAACGTGATTCACACAATGAAACGCCTTGGAAAGTTCACATAAAATATCAACAGGTGATGTATTACTGTTTAAAGCTTGCACTATTTTACGATTCAGTGTATAAACAGCATTCTCAGTCGAGAAACCTTTGTGAAATCCGAACTGTGCTATGCTAAGTAAATTTGTTCCACTTCAGTGTGCGACTACTGTTAAGTGCATTACTTTTTCGAATATTTTTGAGAAAGTGGCTGTAAATAAACTGGTCCATAATTGCTTAAGTCTGTCTTGTCACCCTTCTTGTGAAGTGGTTTAACAGCTGCATATTTCTACCTGTCTGGTAAAAGTCCCTGTGCCTGTGATAAACTGCATACATCACTAAATTTGAACAACTTTTCTGAATTCTGTTTGAAATTCCATCAACCCCATATGCGACTTTGTTTCTTTTCAGAATTTTTATAACTGTATTAATTTCAGTAAAGGATGTTAGTGCTACTTCTAGCTGCTTAAAGTTTTTATGAATTGTATTTTTTAATACATTCCCATGCTTCTTCAACTAAACCATTTAATCTTAAATTTCCTACTGTGTTTATAAACTTTTTTAAAAGACTTGCAACTCGTTAATTATCAGTCACAATATGACATTTAGTTTCATTGTTGGGGAAACTTGTACGCTGACTGGCTGTCTTGTCTCCTGTTTGACAATGACCCAAACAGTTTTAATCTTATTATCTGCATTATTTATCTCTGTTAGGACATGCATACTTATGGAAGTTTTAATGACTCTCCATAATATACTACAGTGCTTCTTGTAATATGCAGGAAATGTCGGATCGTGACTTACTTTGGCCTTTTACATGAATTTCCCTCTTCCTCTCATATGAGATTTTAATACACTTAGTTATCCACAGCTAACGTGTTTTGTAATAGATCTTCTGGATTGTTTTTTAGGAAATCAACTTTCAAATATTAGCATATTCACATATTTACTATGGAATAAATTCAATTTGACATTACCTTATCTTTCTTCATGTACCTCATCCTGTACCACCCCTTTTAGCTTACTCTTAGAACACTGTATCTTTTTATCATTAACAATCCTCTCTGTTTCGTATAAGCCTGCTTCAGGGGTGTAATGTACCACACTTTCTATTGATTGTGCATGACCATATAGTCCGTTAGCGACCGGGTATACAGTAATTATTTCAGCCTTAGCACTATCTATAAAAATATTATCAGTCAGTTTCCTGCTATTTTGCTGCTCACGAATCGGAAAACTGGCTACTGAAATTAGACTGATACATCTAAATAATAATTCTATTTCGTTTTCCCTGTCCGCCCCTATTTAGGAAATCTACATTTACATCTCCAGAAATTAATTACTGTTTCTTCTTGTCTGATAAGTAGTAATGAGTCTAAATTTCGCATACATAGCAGAAAGTTACCTAGAGGGGATCTGCAGACTTACAATTAACAGAGAAGCGTTCTGCAGTAAAAACACACAAGCGTGGTGAGCATCGGCGTGGTATACCTCTTTACAAAGACACTCCTGTGAGACTCCTTCAAGCTCCTTGGGGAAACGTTGCGACCTTTGGGGATGGAACTGTTTAAAGTTGTGACAGTACGTCCCCTTGACCATCGAACGAAATCAGCTTGAGCGTACACTCCAGTCTGAGATAGTAGGAGCGTGGTCGCTCAGCGAGCGGTAGGTAGTGTCTGGACGGCAGGGCCTGAAGTTTACAGTAGTCATCACGTGCCTGACGAAAGTGATTTCTCGGAACACTAGTTTTCAAAGTAGCAGGTGAAGAGGTAGCCGAGTTTTGCCACAAACACATAGTGCGGCTACTTTGTGCGTTCAGCTAAACCATGCGGGATGCTAACGGACATAATCGCAATAGAAACTGAATGATTGGGGATATGCAGAGTCATAAGGAAGTAAACGTTATTGCAAAGTAGTAACTTTTGATGTATTAGCTGCACAGAGCTGAGTGACGACTCAAAAGGAGCGTAATTCAATGTAGAATACTGATCCAGTAGCAGACTTTGGAAATTAATGTTTTTTGGGTGCTATTAGCACTTTTCCATGTTCTGGAAGTAGAAGCGAAACGCCGTCCGAACAGCCATTGAAGTCTGAACGGTACCGACAGGCCGCCGGTCATCCTCAGCCCTTAGGCGTCACCGATTGCAGATACGGAGGGGCACATGGTCAGCACACCGCTCTCCCAGCTGCTCTCAGTTTTCGTGTCCGTTGCTGGTACTTCTCTATTAAGTAACTCCTCAATTGACCTCACAAGGGCTGAGTGCACCCCGCTTGCCATCAGCGCCCGGCAGACCCGGATGATGACCCATCCAAGAGTTAGCCAGACCCAACAGCGCATAACTTCGGTGATCTGACAGGAACCGGTGTTCACTGCGGCCAGGCGGTTACATTTTTGAAAGTAACTTTAGACAAAATGGTTAATTTTAATAAATTTAACTGGAAATAAGAAACTCGATTACAGTTCATAAAGTAGATGCCAAAACAGTGGGCTGAGACGCTGAAACCTCCGCTGCACTCAGTCTAACTAGAAGAAATCGATATTTCGTCGCCCAAAATCGCACTTAAATATAGCATCTGCCGTCTGTTGTACTCATTATATAAAAGCTGATGCCTTACCAGTCCTCAACATCTTATTATATAATACACGTTACACTGTTTTTAAATGGCCTATCTTAGTGTAAACGTTTGTATTGCAAAGAATGAATACTATCTTCTAAGAATTGTGATAGTAATAACAGTTACAGACAGTTTTTAAACACGCCACGAGACATGCTTTGGAATGACGTGCATAGCACCTATGTAAATATCTAATACTATATAGGGAGTGGGAATATGACAGGAAACTAAATATTGCTGCGTTAATCAATAGCCATTTGAAATAAATGCGACAGGCATTGTGTTACTGAGTCCAAGGATTTAATAAATTCTTTGAAACTGATAAATTCAAATAATATGTATGCCACTGTACTTAGTTCAGGAAAGCATCTCTGCTTTGAGACTTGAAATCTTTATTAGCTATTGGGCATGGAAGTGAAAGCGAGCACCTCACCTTTGAGTTCTGTAGACACCCATGTAAATCTGAGTTATAAATAGTTATTATTCAAAGTCCCAGTGCCCAAAATTTGTCATGATGTCAATCTACTTCTTATTTGACCGACGTTACTATTATTGTAGAGACAAGAGGGACTACCCACTATTACCAGTAGTAGCTAACATGGACATAGAGATTTTTCAAGCGGAATCTTTCGGTTCCATAGCGGGAAAACTTATATGTGCCTATCGGCTCCATTCCATCGTCCGATTAGCAGATGTGCTGTACCAGATGAGAACTGGAGGGAGCTATGAGGTAACGGACGAATTGTGGCGCCATGAAAATATTCTAAGTTCGGAGTTTGCGTGGTCGCACAGGCCGCTCGGCGGCCGCGGGCCGCTTGGCAGGCCGACCACGTGGCGCCGGATGTTGGACGAAGCAAGAGGGGTCCCGCCTGATGGCGGGCCTGGGAATTCCATGTTGACGCTGTGACGAAGACCGTGCTTTGAGTCGATGAAGGAGATGTCTATGACGGGAGTGGACTTTGTGAAACCATAATAGCAGACATTTAACATTTCGTACAGAAATTAACAGTAGCCAGATGAATCATGATACATCAAAAAGAAACATGTACATTACCATTGTCTGCACGACAATTCTGATGGTCTAATCAATCTATTTATTAGTTTAAACTTTAGTATCTGATGATAAATTATACAAGTAACACCCAGCAACGAATTTCCAAAATCTAAACAGTTCCTCTGACTTCGTCGATCTACGTGTCTTTATAAAGCTATTAGTGTAAACCTAAATTGGTATGAATTACAGGCATGTAACTTGAGTAGCACATGAGTTATTGGAGGTCAAAGTGGCCGATTACTATCGATCGCGTCAGGCCATAAGTATTCCACAGTTACACGAATAAACGGTAGCAGCACGCTTATAAATATATTTATTCATCTATGTCCCTGTTTATATCCGATATATACTATTCATGGAGAAATTGGTTAAATATTTACTGAGTTTCGAAAGCACAGAGAGATTAGGCTACTGGCCTACCTTTTGTTGCCATTCCTTTGATATATGTTTATTTTATTTGTTTATGTATTTAATAACTTGTGTTAGAACGTGTTTATGGTCGAGCCGTAGGAATATTTATTTAATTTCAAGTTATTTAAATGTAAATCCAGTATTGCGTATTTGTTTCAATATATTTGTGAGTGCACGTTGGCTTGGAGACATGGAGGGTGCTCTCTAGCTAATCACAGCGCTCGTTACTATGAGGGGCGTATGCAGGCTGGAGAAGAGCATCGTTTCGAGAGAGGACAGGGCAGTTCGAGAACGGCACAGGACACGGTCAGTACGTGACAGGACACGTTAAGTGCTGTACGTGACGGCGCGACGGACGCACAGTCGGCGGAAAAACTTGGACAGTGGAGCAGTTTGCGCGTGTCGCGGAGGATAGAAATATTTCGAAGTGCCGATGTAGGCTCTTGTGTGATTTCTGTGGCTTCTGCAGTGAAGACGTAGTATGCATTTATAAGTGAGCTATGTTGTTGTTCATAACTAATTGTGTGAAGTAGGAATCTATTGTTTCCCTGTTATTCAACTTATATTTTATTTAATTGCTCGACCATCGTCACCAATAAGTGTTTTGCAGGAGTATACCGCATTCTCAAAAGTTCTTCTACTATCGTAATCAAGTCGTTAAGATAGTGCCTGCAGATATTATTTTAATTGCAATCTTTCAATTATAGCCCGCATCTCGTGGTCGTGCGGTAGCGTTCTCGCTTCCCACGCCCGGGTTCGATTCCCGGCGGGGTCAGGGATTTTCTCTGCCTCGTGATGGCTGGGTGTTGTGTGCTGTCCTTAGGTTAGTTAGGTTTAAGTAGTTTTAAGTTCTAGGGGACTTATGACCACAGCAGTTGAGTCCCATAGTGCTCAGAGCCATTTGAACCATTTTTTCAATTATAAATTTATATGTTACATTCATAATTCGCAACTGCCTAGTGATAGAAACCTTCGACCATTCCATTCATGTGTGGATTCTTATCGTGTACTGTAGACACAGCAGTATTTGGCTTGAAATGCGACAACTGCGTATCCCAGCCCTTAGACAACGAAACCAGCCAAAACTTTTAATATTGCAACTCTGAGTCGGAGGGTACGTAGTTGAGGGCAACACCACCACATCATTTCATTTATCATTTGATAGCCCGCAGAGCGCACGTCGTGCTAGGAAACAGATTGTAGGCGGTGCCAGTTGACAGGCAGTTCGCTTGAAGACGTGGACAAGAGAGGTGGATCCCGTAGATAGTGCTGTTGTCGGAATCACATGCTGTGTATACGTTAGTCCTGAGCCATTTTTGTGGGAATGTTTGTACTTCGTCCTGTTTGTGCTGCTCCATGCCTAGCGACAGTGTCTGGGCATAAGTGGCCGGACCCAGCTGTGGAAAATGTCTATGAGTAGAGTTACTGAGTAATCGTTTCGAGTTTTGAGTAACATAATTTCATCTCCTTGTGTGCGAACTGGTGCTCACCATTCTGTCAATTACCTTTTTCAGAGCGTTCTTTTCGAACGTTGGGACCTTGTCCTACTTCTATGAACTAACTAACTTGCTATATTTGGTTATAGAAACCTGTGAGTCGAAGTGCTGTGTAAGGTCAGTTTTGGACGTGAGTGTGGTGGTGTATCATATTCTTCTTGATCACGTGCACACTCCACTCATTGCTCTGCCTATGGCAGAATATTTATCTAACAGCCGTTCGTCATTTCCACTGCTTGGAGTGGCCGATGGTGCAGTAAACTATAGGTTGTCTGTACTTGTTGTAGTAGGACTTTGCATCTCGTGTAAGAATACTTGGCACGTGTTAAATATGTTTATCACCATGTTTATTTCCTAGGAACTAGTTCTTCAGTACTAAGTACGCCAATAACTAATTTATTATCGCTTTGTAAAAGGGAAAAGAGATTTGTTATTTCAATTTCTTAATTTTAGTGGGCAAATGCCCTTGATCTGAGCAAATATTAAAAAATCTTTCTACCACAAAACGGGCTAGAGTTACCTGTCAGATTGCCCTCACTAGTTATTAAAGCCTAGGTGGACTATTATCATTCTTAGATGTTACTCCTTTAAAATTGCCTTTTGAATTGGTTACTTTATGCGAGCTAGTACTCTTCCTATGGATTTAAGGTTTCTGTTTCTTTTAAAAAGAAGTTGTTTTCAGTTGTTACTCTAAGAGAGCTATTGCGCTTAGCTTGAGCAGTTCTGTTTCATATTAATCCATCCGAATTAATTTTGACGGACTATGTCAGTGATTTTATTCGTTAAAGTTACGGATTCAAAAATGGCCTTTTAAATTTGTTAATTCAGGTCAGAAAGCTCTCTTTACTGACTTGAAATTGTTGACTTTAGTGGACTAGTGCTCTTAGCTCGAGCACCCATTGGTTTTTTCCTTGCACAATGTACCGTTTGTGTTTCTTGACTATTCGGTCTGATTAGATGCCGCAAACTGCGTTCACCATTTCATTGATGGATGGATAATGTTCAAAATCTGTCAGTTTGTTGGTAAATTATGTGGGTCGGTACCTTTATCCTTCCAATCTGAGGCAGTTCTCGATGTTATGTGTAGGTGCGAAACTGTTTGCTGTCATATTTCATTTATTGGGCACAGTATACCGCCTCAGTAGTAATGGTGATCCTACGGGCTACTCTGAAGCTCGCAGATTTAAGAAGGGTAGTACCAACTTAGAGTCACTTACCACGTTCCACCAGCTCTGTTGTTGAAACTACTCTTTTTATTTAAAATGGTTGTTTCCTAGACATAAATAGTTCATGTGTACCACCACTGTATGTGTTATAAGAATCTTTGTTTCATTTGGGTAAAAGAAATTATTATCACAAATTGCTCAGGCTGTCAATTGATGCTTATCTATGATGCCTTTTCTTGGGATGTGATAATAAAGTTTTGGAAATCTAATAGTTCAGTGCCTTCCACCCAAGGATCTTTGCATCCAAGCAAACCCGTTCAAAAGATAAAAATAGCCTAATCCTGTCCCGCTTCCTTTTCGTCTTGCGTCTTTGTGTATATACACGATGCGTTCGTAAATGCCCAGCGGATGATGTAACAGGCAAGAGCTTTGTCTGCACCAGTGGACCCCAAACCCAGATATCCGTATCAAAATGGACGGGAAGCTAAACATCCAACTCTCATTTTTAATGCACGGGTTAAAAGAAGACAAAATATCACGCAAGCGGACAGCGTATAACGAAAACTATCGAAGACGTACTACAGTGTCTCCAGCTGTCATCACCATCCGCAACGTCAAGGCATCCTAAACACACTGGTCCGCAAGGGTCTTGAAATTTGGTTGGTTGTTGATTTTGGGAACGGGACCAAACATCAAGATCATAGATCTCATCGAATGAGGGAAGGATGGAGTAGCAAATCGGCCATGCGCCTTCACAGGAACCATCCCTGCATTTGCCTGAAGCGATTTAGGGAAATCACGGAAAACCTAAATCAGGGTGGTCGGACGTGGGTTTGAGTCGTCGTTATCCCGAACTCGAGTCAAGTGTGCTAAACACTGCGCCACCTCGCTCATTCCTCTTGAAATTTCTGATCGAGAATGCCTAATAAAAGAGATAACATACATGAAGTCTGGAAGAACGGGTACAACAACGCCGTAAAAAGGAGCACATGCCACATGGAGCAGGAGACGAAATAATTATATGGGTTCTTCAAAGTACCGAATCTACCGCATCCTGCACCAATGTGGGACAATGTTACCAACGTCATAAAGTTTGGACTGAACTCAATAGGAGTGCCAGAGAACCACATCGACAAGCAATAACCAACAAAGGCAGTTCTCATAGAGCTCTTTCTCTTCACAGGACACCGAATGAACTACGGCGGAACCAAGTTGTCATAAAAGGTCAATACAATTCGGACTGCCTACTAAAGGAATCAGTCAGTATGCGGGTACATGGCGTACCTATGAATAAAATGAGTGGTTTCTTCAGGTTAGTAACCCGCGGGATCATGTTCTGATCCCGCTGGAAGCTCAGACTTGAAGATCTGGCCATGCTACGCTTAATAAAATGGTGAGATAATACCCTTAACAGGCCCTCCAGCAGTGTCTTGGAAACGGTGACCGAAGGCTGCGGCTCGTGTCTCTACGACACACTTACCCTTCCATCTCGACAATTAAGCCGAACCGTGTCATCACAGACGCGGGATCGGCAAAAGGAGGGCACGAATATTCTACGCAGGATCCACAGAAAGAAATTCCGTCATCAGCACCTACTGAAAATGGCAAGAATTGACCATGTCGAAATGTTGTTCCGTCTTTGAGAGACCGAGTTCTTCTCTTGTTTCACTGCTCTAATAATGGGTATCACTATTTCACTACGTAACATGATGCATGACACAAAATATATTGAGTTCTCATCTGACACAGTTTTAACTGTGAGGGATGAGGAATTCAACGTTATAGTTATTGAATAGATTATGTGGTACGATTTGATAATGGTGTGAGGGCACCATAGTTTCAGCTGAAAGTTCCTCACAATCAAACGGTTTTAATCTGCCACGGATTTTCAAAAAAATGAGAACTCCGGAGGAGAATGAGTGATTTATTTTGGAAAGTTTCGCTTACCTGCAAAAATCATTGATCAGTGCTGTGAATGTGGACCTAGGTACTAGCTGATCGGCTTGTATACTCTCAAGACATGGTTACTTGATACTCTCAGGCAGTTTACATGCACCCATGGTACTCGTACGAGAGTAAAAATGTTGGGCTAGCCGGATTAGTCCTCCACGAGTTACAAGCAGCGGTTTAATATGCTTATGTCACACTTTTCTGCTGTCAGTATGTGTCTGTTAATTTGAACTGAGAGATCCAGTAGACAACAGTGACGATAGGGGTAAAGGCTTCGTCGTGGCCCAGAATAGCGCTTCTGTACATTTGACGCTTACAGTCTGTATAACACGTTATTTGAGCGCCTCTATATTCACAGGCAAGAGGCCAAGCATACTTGTTGCCATCAGATCCAATATATTTCAGTCTTGAGTGGGCTTCCGAATCGAACGTTATAACTAATATTCATATGAAGTGCTCAGCAGTATTTCAGAGGATGCTTTGTGGCGCCCATCACTTACAAAACTGTAATTATTTGACACCATCGTTAGTTGATTTAAGTCTCCTTCAGCGATGACAGTATGATTTGGGTACATGTTAGGGACTGAGGTTTCCTTCAAACTTTTCGGTAGCATCTGGGGTATACTCTGGTGGTCGAGAGAGGGAGCCATTTACAAGTTATTACCAACCCTTGTCACTGAGTCTCGAGGAGCTTCAATTTTTATCCCAGTAGATTTGATTTTCATATCAACTGTGGGTAATACAGCACCTGTGTTTCCCGTTAGACAATATGGTACTTCATGAGTAAACATATATTCACCTGACAAAAGTCACTGCTGTCAGTTTGTAGCTTGTCAGGATTCTGTATTTAGTATTACGGGAGCCCTATTGCCTTTTAATAGTGCTTTAATCTTTGTCATTAAAGTTTCGTTACTTGATTACTACGATTTTAATAGTCTTACCTGTGGGGTCTTTCACAGTTGTCTGTATATGAAATAGATCGAAAAAAAAGCCTGTGTGCTCCTAAAATACTGTCAGGTACCTGGGTAGTGGCCTTTGAAGTTTTGTGTACCCATGAACCATTTATGGTGACCCAAGAGTTCTCATTTTAGTGTTTCAAGCGTAAGACGTCTCAACCTAACTCGTCACAGAACCTTTAAGGACCTTGGTTCAAGCCATCTACTCGACTCGGCACTAGAGGGCCACGAACAGGTCTAAGGACAAAGCAGCAGCTTATGAGTTTCGTTCATGTTCCGTAAGCAAGTTTGGTATTCTGCCCCTTCTCTGCCAGTCGTTGAAAAGTTACAAAAATGATCTCGGACCCCAGACAATTTACTGTCGGTTCCAAGGCAAATGGCTGCAACGTGTTTCCCTGTAGATTATGGATGAGCCTATTCCACAAATGCATTGAAAATACTGGTTTGCTTTCAACTATATTATGTTATTGGCTGTACGTAACAAATTCCTGTGGTGAAAAAATATTGAGAAAGAGTTTTCTGAAAAGAAAGAACAGGAGCTGTGCAAGTCTTGAGTTTAGTGGCACACTTCTTTAAATGCTATACTTACACTGACAAAAGATCTCCGTAGACCAGAAAAGGTGACAGAGACTCTCTGTCGTTTCAGTACATGAACTTCGCGTAGGCCATTCCTTAATCACCACCGACTTACAACTGTTCTCTTTCCATACATATTCTCACTGGGTTCAGATTATTTCTGCTGACTAACTCAGAAGGATCAAAACCTTCATTCACACAATGAATAATAAACCGGAAACGAATTTTAAGCGGGAAGTTCTCTTATAAGCACTGTGCAGAAATAGTACAGGAGTTGGAGGTTAAAGTTTTGAACATAATTGTAGATGAACTGCAAAATAATGTTAATAATACCAATATGCTTAAATCTAAGATGAAAGGTTACCTAATGACTTACTGCTTTTATTCAACAAGGAACTGCCTCTCAGTAATTTGAGGTTATTCTAATGTTTTGCACTAGCACTCTGTTAAGTACATATTGTGTAATTCCTTTTTAAAAGCGACTTAATTTGACTGAGTCGACTCCACGGAACATCAGATAAATAAAGGGAAATTAGTGGAGTACAAGATACTAAAATTATGGTCTAGTACGATCTTTCTGTAATGGCCCGTTCATTATTCTCTAGTTCGATTAATTACCTATATAATACATAAAACACTTTAATCGTTTCGGAACGTTGCATTCGTTTGAGCATTTTCCGTTTTACACAGAAGTATGTGGCAAATATTTATCTCTCTTAAGCCATTGGAAAAGCTCGAGATGATACTGCAATACATCGCTAAAATGACGATCTAAAAGTAAGTAGCGGATTTTATTCAGTTTGATTACTATAGACGTATACTTACAGATAAAGTGAGAAACACGACTAACGACAAAGCGCTAGTGACGATGAAATACGGAACGTTTATTGTGACCACAGGTTACACTCAGGCCGCTCTATCAGTGTGTGAAACAAAGCTCATTATGAAACAACACGCTGTTGGCAGAACAGTACACAAGAAACGAATTTTACTCTTCTTGATAACTGATTACTTTTTCACAGATTTACTTATTAGAATATATTCTCTGAACTGTTACAAGTGGAGCTTAGTTCGCAATTATTATATTTTTTAAAGCTCGTTATTTGGCAGATATTTGGCCTATAGATGGAAACTTCATGTCAGCCTCGGAAATATGGTAAATTACCAGCCTACATAGAGGTTTGGGAGATATTTTCACCGTCAGTATTAGGCCGGCAGGAGGAGAAGAAATGGTAGCATAAAATTCTTGACCATCAGACATTGCGTTAATGAGCTGCATTAAATTTCATATCTCTTCACAGTGTCTCATGCAGTGAGGGCTGCTGATGGTGGTGAATGAAGACATTAAACTCAACGGCCCCATTGATGCTATCCCACAGGGGTATAGACTATGTGACAGCAAAAGGATTCACACTCTCCCTTCTCTCGTCGTCAAACAACACATACAAGACACCCATGTAGTCACCTGTACTCAACATATACACTCACGACACAGTTCTCACACAGCGAGAGGAATGGTGTTTCTGTACGTGAAGGAAAACAGTCCGTTCCTATCAGGAGACTGAACGTACTCTGCAGGGCGACGTGTACCTCGTACTTGGTAAAATGAGATACTTGTGTGACAGTCATCAGTCTTTGAATTGATGAGTTATTTATGTTTCTTGTATTATTTCATATTACCAATTTGGAACGGACATTTCCTCATCAGATGATATGTTCATAAGTATGAAGAGGCACCTGTGATCGTTCGTTGTATAGCTTTCAGTGCAGTGGTGTCATTGAGGCCACCTCAGAGTTTTCGATTATTTCTATACGCAAATAAAAATCAAATATGAGTGTATTTCTTAAACATGAGTGGTGTTCTTGCTAAGTACAAGGTAAGATTTTATCTTCTGCATTCGCTGTCTCTAATGACAAAGTCGGTGAACCAATACTGTACCTTTCGAAGTAAGTGACATGTCCATTGGTGAGACATGATATGGAATATGATAGGCTGCCTCTCGTGTCTTCGTGTTGACAGATCATATCCTCCGTTGATTGTGGACCTTTATTCATAATCCTATAGCATTACATTACAAGAACCAGAACGGAACCTCATGATACCTCATCCAGCTTTAGCTAGTTCGTTTTATTTCACTACGTCTGGTCTTACACTGTAGCTGTAAAACAAGAGCTGATATTCGATTGTGCATTCGTAAGACATTTAAATAAGCGTCTGCCTGTATTTGGTGTGGTCAGTTCATAACAAATTTCAGCAAGTTTCATCCTATTGACGAATAATTAATTGGAAAGAAAATTCATTATTTGAAGGCGTATCGCAGAGAAAGTCATATATTGTTTCCTTTGGATGTGTTTTTTCATTCCGGTCTTTGCATCCCTTCATCTCCTCGATGCCGACGAAAAGTCGAAGTTTGCCGAATATATTTCCCAGTGGAAGACTCACATTCTGTTTCTGCTCTTAACCGTTCCATTACAAACTTAATTAGGAACACCCCCGCCCCCCAAGTCTACCGCGAAATAAAGTTTAAACGAGTCTTCGTCGTGGTACGCCTCCCCCTAATCACCAAACCACTTCTTTGCCTCCTGCTCTATACTTCCATCTCTTTCTCTCCCTCCCCCCCTTCTCTCTTTGCTATCTGATAGTCAGAAAATGTTCCGTGTTTTAGTTTCACCAATGGTGTGCTACTCCATTCGTACTTCATAGAAACAGGTTGATCTAGAATTAACATATAACCATTCCGGCTGCACTTTTAAATATTCTTTGAGAGGTAGTATCAGATACGAATCGCAATTTTTGTGATTTAACCAAAATAATAACAACTAAAATCTTTAACAATAATTCAACAGTTTTCATCGATTATACTCCTTCATAAACAGGAGTTACCCATTCACCAATCTCTAATTTCGCTTCATTGTCAAACTTTATTACGTTAGCTGAAACAGCATGAAGCGTCTGTTGACAGTTATTTACTCAATTGCTTAACTTCTCCATTGCATACCGTGTCTGACTTCAAAATTTCACCAAAACAGATGAGACAAAATGATATACTTAAGAGACAGCATGACGGATCTTACGAAAGAAAGTGTGATGTGCTATAGAGGTGGTTCTGCACCAGGAAGACCTGCAAATTGTTAATGCTTTGTGCATGGCTGGCAAGTGACTTAAAGTTTAAATAAATATAATATCGTAGTGATGAAGTAGATGGAAAGAGCAGGTACAATTACGGTAATATCATGCAACGGCAGAGAGACTTTACTACACTCAAATACATAGACGATTTCATACGAGCAGATTTAAAATATTTCGACTACTTGTATGTAGTCGGAATACATTTTTCACTTAGCATCGGAGTGTGCACGGAGGAAGTAAAGCTGTGAGAATGGGTCGTGAGTCGTGCTTGGGTTGCTCAGTTGGTAGAGCACTTGCCAACGATAGGCAAAGGTTCCGTGTTAGAGTTTCGGTCCAACACACAGTTTTACACTCCTGGAAATTGAAATAAGAACACCGTGAATTCATTGTCCCAGGAAGGGGAAACTTTATTGACACATTCCTGGGGTCAGATACATCACATGATCACACTGACAGAACCACAGGCACATAGACACAGGCAACAGGGCATGCACAATGTCGGCACTAGTATAGTGTATATCCACCTTTCGCAGCAATGCAGGCTGCTATTCTCCCATGGAGACGATCGTAGAGATGCTGGATGTAGTCCTGTGGAACGGCTTGCCATGCCATTTCCACCTGGCGCCTCAGTTGGACCAGCGTTCGTGCTGGACGTGCAGACCGCGTGAGACGACGCTTCATCCAGTCCCAAACATGCTCAATGGGGGACAGATCCGGAGATCTTGCTGGCCAGGGTAGTTGACTTACACCTTCTAGAGCACGTTGGGTGGCACGGGATACATGCGGACGTGCATTGTCCTGTTGGAACAGCAAGTTCCCTTGCCGGTCTAGGAATGGTAGAACGATGGGTTCGATGACGGTTTGGATGTACCGTGCACTATTCAGTGTCCCCTCGACGATCACCAGTGGTGTACGGCCAGTGTAGGAGATCGCTCCCCACACCATGATGCCGGGTGTTGGCCCTGTGTGCCTCGGTCGTATGCAGTCCTGATTGTGGCGCTCACCTGCACGGCGCCAAACAAGCATACGACCATCATTGGCACCAAGGCAGCAGCGACTCTCATCGCTGAAGACGACACGTCTCCATTCGTCCCTCCATTCACGCCTGTCGCGACACCACTGGAGGCGGGCTGCACGATGTTGGGGCGTGAGCGGAAGACGGCCTAACGGTGTGCGGGACCGTAGCCCAGCTTCATGGAGAAGGTTGCGAATGGTCCTCGCCGATACCCCAGGAGCAACAGTGTCCCTAATTTGCTGGGAAGTGGCGGTGCGGTCCCCTACGGCACTGCGTAGGATCCTACGGTCTTGGCGTGCATCCGTGCGTCGCTGCGGTCCGGTCCCAGGTCGACGGGCACGTGAACCTTCCGCCGACCACTGGCGACAACATCGATGTACTGTGGAGACCTCACGCCCCACGTGTTGAGCAATTCGGTGGTACGTCCACCCGGCCTCCCGCATGCCCACTATACGCCCTCGCTCAAAGTCCGTCAACTGCACATACGGTTCACGTCCACGCTGTCGCCGCATGCTACCAGTGTTAAAGACTGCGATGGAGCTCCGTATGCCACGGCAAACTGGCTGACACTGACGGCGGCGGTGCACAAATGCTGCGCAGCTAGCGCCATTCGACGGCCAACACCGCGGTTCCTGGTGTGTCCGCTGTGCCGTGCGTGTGATCATTGCTTGTACAGCCCTCTCGCAGTGTCCGGAGCAAGTATGGTGGGTCTGACACACCGGTGTCAATGTGTTCTTTTTTCCATTTCCAGGAGTGTAGTTTGCAAGGAAGTTTCACGTGACTGTAATATTGGGAAGGACGAGTGTCACAATGAGATTCTTTGGAAGATTACCACGGAAGAGTAATTCTTTCTCGGAGTCAGCTGACATACAATACACGTCCCATCAATATTCGATATTATTTGTGATTAAGGAAACCTTACTACGCCGAGCGCTATTGATAAAATTCCAATAAAAGATGTTCCAGAAAGGAATAAGCAAAGTACTCAATTCGTCCCTACCATTAACATTAACGACAGCGAAATCGGAGAAATTAGAGATTACATGGATTCGGTTATACTGTAGGAAAGAACCAGTGCCCATAAGGTTGTAATATATTGGAAAATACACAGTATTTAAAAAGGTTCATTTGATTTCATAAAACCATATCTTCTAGTTGATGAAGTAAGACACGCATTCGAGAGCGCGCCAGTTCAAATTCCTGTTTGAGTATCTACATATTAGTTTCCAGTGTTCAGTCAAATTCGCATAGTCGCATGCTGAGAAGATTCAGACTAATTCGCTTCTCAATCGGTAATGATCCCATCGTTGAAAGTGCGTGAAACAAAAATCTCTTTTCCTTCCTTTAGTACAGCAACCTTCAAAAATACATATACCGACTATGACTACGAGAGACGATAAACTGGTTCAGTACCCTTGTGAGGAAGTTACTAAGGAATTAAAGAAAGCCTCATCAAATATTTAAAAGGGGTAAAAGCCCAGTTTTCAAACAATATTGGGACAATGCCAAAATGAGGGTCAGAAGGGCAATGCGACAATCATTAATTAATTTGTAAGTAAAATGTTTCCCATAGATCTCTATGAAATCACGACATGGATCAAAATCATCATTACGGTCGCTCTGCGTTCATCCTAGCACCGAAACCGAAAATGACCGAAAAATGGACTAAATACTAAATTGGGTCTTGTGAATGTATTTCACTGTTAAATATAATGATATGATTCTTTCTTTCAATTTTCATTAGAATCAACATGTAACTGACTAATTTTGTGATATGCGATTACACAATAGAAAATCAGTTAAAACCACTCAACAGAAGGAAAGAATTTGGTGTCATTAGATACCTATACGAATATAGTATGCGGAAGAAATTGATCGATTTTCTGAGGACCATGTAAGCTCACGATAAGTTGTTAATTTCTTCTGCTGCTTTATTTTGATTTATAAATGTAAGCCACTTAATAAAAAAAAGCTTCTGAGGATGCTTAGGATCGTGTACTTGGAAGAATACGGCTTATAATTATGACGCCAATAAAAAAGCGTATTAGTTCGATCTATAGAATTACGTGTGACTCTAATGTTGTGGCAAGATACATATATTATATTTGGAGAAAAATATTGATATTATTGTACATAGTAACATAAGTGGTCAATGTTTATTGAGTTCTGAAATATTCCTGAACGAATTTATGACTGTTGATATATAATGAGACTTAGCCATTAGAAGCTACCTTTATTACTCCAAATGCAAGCCTTTTACTGAAGAAAAAGGCTAAACATTCTAATGGAATGCAGTCTATGTAAAGTGAAACAATACTAGAACACGCGGGTGAAGTTTTACGTGGCCACAAACGTTCTTAAAAGATAATTTCATAATGATACTAGTATATCAGCAGATGACCTTGCACCAGAGTTTGGTGAGTTATCAGGAACTGAGTTTGCAGCGCGTTGAGTAGAGCTGAAACAGCGATGAGTAGGAACATTTCTTACGAGAATGACCCACGAATTTCTTGCATAATTTTGAATTTTATAATGCATCATATCTAAAAATTACAATTATCCCGTTTTAGCTACTACTGAAAGATGGAAAAGGCTAAAAAACTTTATACTTAGTTTTGTGATAGGTGTTTCAATCCTCGACTGAAGGTCCTTATCAGGGGTCGAGAGCGAGTAAGGCTGATGGCTGCAGTCTGGACAATACCACACCATGTGTGTGATTGTTGGCAGTAGACAATCTGGTCATCTTTTAAATGCCCCTTAATACGCGTAATGCTGGCGTCAGCACCTTTTTTAACGCGTTTGCAGAGAATATCCACTACCATTAACAGACAATTTCGTAGTGTTTACAAAATAAGTTCAGTTCATTAATTGCATCCAAGAACAATGTAGGAGTTTTGAAATCGTATATTATGACACGGAAAGAACTATGATTGAGTGTGTGACAGTTATTGGCTATTACGTATTGAAAAATTACAGCACGAATGGATCTTAACTACTGTTAAGGAATAACTTCAAGTCTTCTTTAATTATTCTTAGTTCCATTACATATTAAGGGGTGACTGCTCCACTGTTCCAACAGCTAAAGCGCAGGAAACTATTACACCTTACTGCCTGTACCATTTAATTTCAAAATGCTTTTTCTAGGGCGTGTGTGGAATGGGAAAATATTGATGTACGTGTAAGCACACGAGACAAGTCCCACGCACATCGCAGAAAGTGTTGTGTTCTCTAAATAATAAGAAGTTGATTTTCTTTATAAATATTGGACAAGAGAACGTTGACGAGCAGCGAAATGCAATCTGTCTACTCAGCATAGTCATACTAGCACTGATGGCATCATTACAGAATTATTACATCGATATTAGAAGCGGAATTATTGTCTTGCCGATCCGATCAAATACGATAAATTTTTTGCTAATTTTATTCGGAAACCACCACTGTCCTGGCTGCAGTAGACATGTATTGTGGATGTTTATTTAATTGTAGGCCAACTTTCTGTGTTGGTGGAGGAGCTGTGAGAACGTCATAATAATTTATAACTACGTAGAAGCTTAAATACAGAACATTCATTTCGAGAACATAGTTACTATACTAAACTTTGAACTCCAAACCAGTACATTGATCAGAAAGTCGATATGAGGTCGCGAGACTGTTGATTTTCAGAATTTAATTGAATATTATTAATACGAAAATACCTGAGATTGAATAATATCCTTCATTATTTCGAGAGATCATTGAAAATGGAAAATGAGGACAGTACGTAACAGTACGTAACCTTCAGGTAACTAGGTTAATTTTAGTTGGCTACCGCTGAAACCTGGTACAAAACTAATGAATCCAAAGACACATCACCTTTAGTATTAATTTACGTAATTCAGTGTAGTCTTGAATATAATACTAAAATGAAATGTCCTTTGAGATACAAATTAGAGGATATTTAGACTCTGGAATCGAATGGGGTGATTTTAGAGAAAGTGTTGATGTGATTATGAAAAAGAGAATGTTTCCAGTAAACCAGTGCAGTATATATAAAAAGTAAACCAATGAGACAAGAGGCTGGACTGGAAACTAAGATTCAAATTGAATAATAAGTGCAGAGCGTTTCAATAATTGTTTCATGCTTGAGGCTGGTTTTAAGAACTACTTGGTCGACAGAATTCAAATATAGATTGTACTTAGCTGTGGGATATGTGGTGTGGATCATTGATCGTGACCGGGCCAAATATCTCACGAAATAAGCGTCAAACGAAAAAACTACGAAGAACGAAACTTGTCTAGTTTGATGGGGGAAACCAGATGCTTGGCTCGCTAGACGGCGCTGCCATAGGTCAAACGGATATCAACTGCGTTTTTTTTAAATAGGAAGCCCCATTTTTTATTACATATTCGTGTAGTACGTAAAAAAATATGAATGTTTTAGTTTGACCGCTTTTTTCACTTTGTGATAGATGGCGCTGTAATAGTCACAAACGTATGTCTCACAATTTTAGATGAACAGTTGGTAACAGGTAGGCTTTTTAAATTAAAATACAGAACGTAGGCACGTTTGCATATTTCATTTCGGTTGTTCCAATGTGATACATGTACCTTTGTGAACTTATTATTTCTGAAAACGCATGCTGTTACAGAGTGATTGCTTGTAAGTACCACATTAATGCAATAAGTGCTCAAAATTATGTCCGTCAACCTCAATGCATTTGGCACTACGTGTAACGACATTCCTCTCAACAGTGAATAGTTCGCCTTCAGTAATGTTCGCACATGCATTGACAATGCGCTGACGCATGTTGTCAGGCGTTGTCGGTGGATCACGATAGCAAATATCCTTCAACTTTCCCCACAGAAAGAAATCCGGGGACTTCGGATTCGGTGAACGTGCGGGCCATGGTATGGTGCTTCGATGGCCAATCCACCTGTCTTGAAATATGCTATTCAATACCGTTTCAAACGCACGCGAGCTATGTGCCGGACATCCAACATGTTGGAAGTACATCACCATTCTGTCATGCAGTGAAACATCTTGTAGTAACATCTGTACAACATTACGTAGGAAATCAGCATACACTGCACCACTTAGATTGCCATGGATAAAATGGGGGACAATTATCCTTCCTCCCAAAATGCTGCACCATACATTAACCCGCCAAGGTCGCTGATGTTCCACTTGTCGCAGCCATCGTGGATTTTCCGTTGCCCAATAGTGCATATTATACCGGTTAACTTTACTACTTTTGGTTAATGACGCTTCGTCGCTAAATAGAACGCGTGCAAAAAGTCTGTCATCGTCCCGTAATTTCTCTTCTGCCCAGTGGCAGAACCGCACACGACGTTCAAAGTCGTCACCATGCAATTCCTGGTGCATAGAAATATGGTACGGGTGCAATCGATGTTGATGTAATATTCTCAAAACCGACGTTTTTGAGATTCCCGATCCTCGCACAATTTGTCTGCTACTGATGTGTGGATTAGCCGCGACAGTAGCTAAATCACTCACTTGGGCATCATCATTTGTTGCAGGTTGTGGTTGACGTTTCACATGTGACTGAACACTTCGTGTTTCCTTCAATAACGTAACTATCCGGCGAACGGTCTGGACACTTGGATTATGTCGTCCAGGATACCCAGTAGCATACATAGCACACGCCCGTTGGGCATTTTGATCACAATAGCCATACATCAACAATATATCGACCTTTTCTGCAATTGGTAAACGGTCCATTTTAACACGGGTAACGTATCATGAAGCAAATACCGTCCGCACTGGCGGAATGTTACGTGATACCACGTACTCATACGTTTGTGACCATTACAGCGCGATATATCACAAACGAAAAAAGTGGTCCAACTAAAACATTCATATTTCTTTACGTAGTACACGAATTTGTAATAAAAATGGGGGTTCCTTTTTTAAAAAAACGCAGTTGATATCCGTTTGACCTATGGCAGCGCCATCTAGCGGGCCACCCATAGCGCCATATGGTTTCCCCCTTCAAGCTAGACTAGTTTCGTTCTTCGTAGTATTTTCGTTTGACGGTTATTTCGTGAGATATTTGGCCCGGTCACTATAAAAAAAATGGTTCAAATGGCTCTGAGTACTATGGGACTCAAATGCTGAGGTCATTAGTCCCCTAGAACTTAGAACTAGTTAAACCTAACTAACCTAAGGACATCACAAACATCCATGCCCGAGGCAGGATTCGAACCTGCGACCGTAACGGTCTTGCGGTTCCAGACTGCAGCGCCTTTAACCGCACGGCCACTTCGGCCGGCTGCCCGGTCACTATCAATGGACCACCCTATACGTATATATAGGGTGGTCCATTGATAGTGACCGGGCCACATAATCTCACACAATGTGATTGGAAAAGACGTCTTAGCAGCACACTGATATTTCAGAAAGTTCTTCCTTCTCTACTACAGAAACTTTGTTATATCGTCTATTTTCAAACATTTTCATATATATAATCCAACAGGTGGGAGCTGTAGTTTCACAATTATACGGCTGATAAATTAGTTAAAGTGAAAATTTAGCAAGGAACACTGTTAATGAAAATGTTTGAAAATAGACGATATGACAAAGTTTCTGTAGTAGAGAAGGAAGAACTTTCTGAAATATCAGTGTGCTGCTAAGACGTCTTTTCCAATCAGCAAGGAAATATTCCGCTTTGTAAGGTCATGGTTCAACCATTTCGTCCAGACTGGCGCACGACATCCTTAGAGAAGTCGACAAGACTCGTCGGAGCACCTCTGACGATATATATCGCTGCTCTGGCGGAAACACCATCTGAGGTGGTGCAGTGGATAGCACACTGGACTCGCCTTCGGTAGGTTGATGGTTATAATCCCCTGCAACCATTCAAATTTACGTTTTACTTGGTTCCCCAACGTCGCTTGTAGCTATTGCCGGGATGGCTCCTTTGAAAGGGCACGGCCGACACCCTTGAATGAATCCTAGCTTGCACTCCGTTTCTAACGATTTCAATATCCACAGGACGTTAAGCTCAAATCTTCCTTCCTTCTGGAAGATGCGTTACGAATGAAAACGTTTAGAGATGACGACCATACAACCCGGACGATTCACCAACTGCTATGACATCCCTTCATGGAAGCGTCAATTGCATGATACCATTGTCATTTGAAGGTCGAAGAGTGTGGAGCTTTTGGATTTAAAACGCATTCAGTTCCTTCACGTAAGAAAAAGCAGTCAAAGGGAAAGTTCCCCGTATGTTAGGTAATATTGTCATTTGGCGCTCTAATAATAACGTGATCCAATTCTTGTTGTAGGTAAAAGAGTAATACGTCTGCGAAAACTGTGTTCTCACAAAAGGTCACCCAGAAAATCTGGACATGTATCTTCCAAAATTTAAATGTACAGTCGTTATTACAAGTAGATCGTTTCATCTTGTAAAACATAATATATAGTCTCAAAACGTGAAGCTTTTATTATAATATGTATTTTCAGGCCATTTAGATTTAATTTTATTCAGCAGAAATGTAGCATCTGACATGATGAAATTAGCGTTACAGTAGTGAATTTTATAATTCATTGTTCACTGGGAAGCAGTAATGGCTCCACGATACCTTTCATTATTTACAGGAGACACTGGAAATATAAAAATAGTCATTCGGATGATAAATTATTTAAGAATCAAAATCAGCATAAGGGGCGAGGGAGAGTACATTAGAAAAGTATTCAGCAGCACAAAGGCCAAACAGAGTACTGATATGAAACTTCCTGGCAGATTAAAACTGTGTGCCCGACCGAGACTCGAACTCGGGACCTTTTGCCTTTCGCGGGCAAGCTGTGAGTACCGGTCGTGAGTCGTGCTTCGGTAGCTCAGTTGGTAGAGCACTTGCCCGCGAAAGGCAAAAGGTCCCGAGTTCGAGTCTCGGTCGGGCACACAGTTTTAATCTGCCAGGAAGTTTCATATCAGCGCACACTCCGCTGCAGAGTGAAAATCTCATTCTAGAGTACTGATATTATCCTTCAGTCGATTAATATTAAATGAATCACTCCATCTGAAGTCAAATTTCGAATTATTATCTCAAACATGAATATTACATTTGTAGCAGGACTACCAAATAATTGGCTCACTTTGACCTTCGAGCGTCTACAGAATCTCATCCTGTATCCGTAATAAGCACACACGAGGTCCTCGGTGATCCTGAATGTGTGGTGTCATCAACATGGTAGTGCAGGAAAAATTAAAAAAAAAAATAACTGCAAGATATCGACAGGTGGGGAATTTAAAATTCCGAGATTGCATTGGTAAGAAATTAAAAAAATATATGAAATGGCACCGACGGGAAATTTAAACGTTTAGAAGATGGCCCTAGCAGGAACTATGGTACATTTTTTAACATTCATTAAAAATTGAGCAGCCCATCATAGAGCAGTATTTTTTTACGTCAAACAAAAGAGGCCAAACTGAATTTTAGCCCGTCACGTCTTTGCACGTTGTACAATAGTATCCAATTATACTACACTATTTCCTCATATAATCATAAACTTTACCTGTATTAATGTCATGTTCAAAAAAGGATTGCGAGCACCAAAGAGTTTTAAAAAAATATGTCTTAACTTCTTGAAATGAATTACGTAAATTCATGCTATTTATCACTCACTCACTCACTCACACACGCAAACACACACACACACACACACACACACACCTTACATAATATTCTACCTCTGCAATTCATCTACCTCTCCGTCTCTACGTGCGCTTCATACTTCACAAAAAATGTTTATGTCAAATACCTCACTGGCTCATCATCAAACATTGCAGCATGTTTAAAAATATTCCCTCTAATATCACAATAATAATATTTAGGTACGTAAAACTCTGCTTCAGCAGCAAGTCTTTCCCCCCTCTCCCTCTCTCTCTCTCTCTCTCTCTATACCTCTCCCCCCCCCCCCCCCCTCTCACTGTCTGACTGCTTCATACATCACTAGAAAAATGCTTATGTCAGTTACTACACATATTATCTCACATTGTCTCTCACATGCATCAGTGTTATTTATCAAATCCATATATGCATCAAACTTTGTGCCTCATGAGTAAATATCTCTCCCATTTACACTCCACTGAAGACTGTTTGTGTCAGATACTTCACTGACTCATCAGCGAATTTCATCTCTCTCTTCCTCTCTCTGTTTCATACTCAACTAATGTTTTTATCAAATTAAATCTCTCTGTCTATCTCTCTCTACAATTGTTCCTTGAATGAGGCATTGCATTATAATATACCAGTTAACCGCCAATGCTAATAAAGAATCGCCGCGCGGTGTAGCCATGCCGGCCGAAGTGGCCGTGCGGTTAAAGGCGCTGCAGTCTGGAACCGCAAGACCGCTACGGTCGCAGGTTCGAATCCTGCCTCGGGCATGGATGTTTGTGATGTCCTTAGGTTAGTTAGGTTTAACTAGTTCTAAGTTCTAGGGGACTAATGACCTCAGCAGTTGAGTCCCATAGTGCTCAGAGTCATTTGAACCATTTTTTTTTGTGTAGCCACGCGGTGTGATGCGTCTTGTCACACTACGCGCGACTGCCCCCGTCTGAGGTTTGAGTCCTCCCTTGAGCATGGGTGTGTGTGTTGCACTTAGCTAAAGTTAGTTTAAGTTAGATTAAATAGTGTGTACACTTAGGGGCCGATGACCTCAGCAGTTGAGTCCCACAAGATCTTACCACAAATTTCCTAACTTAATAAAGAATCGAGCTCCCTTGTATAAAACAGTTTCAAACGTCTGATTACTTAAAAAATCAGTTTAAGTGCCAAATATTTACCTTTAAAAATATTAGCGAAAAAGATTTAGGTAAGTTCTCGAATTATGCTTCAAGTTTCTAGGAAGACGCTATATCCTCTCACTAAGAAACACTGGATGAATATAAACTGGGTAATCTTTGAGCCATTGTAAGCGAAAGCTTGTTTTTCACTTATCTCAATGTTTATGGCGTTTATATCTCCTGAACTATGTGTCGCACAATGATATAATTTTGTAGCCACAATAAGGATATATGTAGATACTTTATGCAAAGTGTTTTCGAACAGAGTTAGCACTTAAGAAGTAGTAAATTGAAACGTCACTCCTGATACTGAACGTTAACTCTGCGTCACTTGAAGCAGAAACCAGTTTCTCACGCATTTTAATATTTATGACGTCATATCTCCTGAACTGTATGTCGTACAATGAAATAAGTTTGCAAGCACATTCAGTGGTATATATGGATGCTGTCTGCAAAGAGTACTGTGAATAGAGTTAGTAGTAAAGAAGTAATAAACTAGAACGTCATGCCTGATTCTGAAGTTTGATTGCATTAACAACAAAAATATAGTAAGCGATAAACTTTTTTCCTGTCGTCATTTTGTGAGTATATCACAACAAAAAGTTTCTTAAGGGTTTGAAATTATGTGCAGCTTCTGTTGGAAGTCACTAAATGCTCTCATTTGCCGCGCCTTGTCTGTAATTTCTGGCCTCTCCGGCACTGTCAAGCGTCACCGGAACCAGATCCGTTAGTGCCGTCCTTGTTTTTCTGCCGCTGGTTCTTTTCCGGCAGAATTCGATGCTTCGCGGCTTCCGCCGCCACAGCCCGCGACTCCACCGACGACGCCTCCGCCGCTCGTGCCAACGACGCAGGCGCCCGTACCTGCACCACTGGTCTGGTCTGCTGCACCGGGTGGGCGCCTCTCGTCGCCGCCACGGCCCCACCCACCTCCGGCTGCCGTCGCCAACGTGTTCCTTCGCGGTGCCGGAGCCGATGGACGCTGAGGCTGACGTCACGCAGCTGCCACCGTTGCTCGTGGAGGTTGTAGCTCTGCCTCTTCGTCTGAGCATACCCAGTGGCGGTGCACTTCCTGGGCAGGTTTTGCAAGGGACATTTTCCTCGCCCCTCGTGAGCAATTCGGGGACGCGGGTGGGCAGCACGTCCCAGCAGTTTCGCTGTCCGCCTCCTCAATTGTGCCGCCCCTGGTTCCCCCTCCCCGGCGACGGAAGCCCTGTTCCATGACGGTGCGTCCTTTCAGGGAGGCGGGGCGTGGCATCGATAGTTACGATTCCACAACACAGGTGCACGCTCTCGTAAGTTGGCACTACGAGAGAATACTTAGTACGCCGACCACAGCGCCCTCTGGCCAACGCTGTGGAGCTCAGCGAGTGCCGTCGTGATTTCGTCCCCATTTCATCAAGAGCAGGCGGCCTGGAAACATCGCTTCGACTACCGAGTGGGCTAGCTCGTTGTTGAGACTTTAATTAGACATGGCTTCACACCTACGTGCTCATCCTAGCCGAAGTTACGTAAGCCTTTATTTACTTGTGTTTTTTGACTCTAGTAAAAAAGTGTTAGTTACATGCACTACCGAAGTGCTTCTCCTCTCTTGCTCCTAATCGCTTCCTTCACTCTCGCCATGTATTACAGAAGCAGTTCACAGCAGCAGACCCACGCGCCACCTATCCAGGTGGGATACAAAAGTACCAATTTATTTGTATATTCCAGGGAATGTAGTCGATACCTCCTTATGATACGTTTGAGACCATCTCCCACTCGTGAACGTCATTTTCCTCACCATAATAATCATCTTCTTCTTCCTCCTTATCATCGTTATTATCACCAACCTCATCATAATGAGCCTCTTTTTCATCACTACAATCATCTTCCTAAATGTAATAACCCTTTTCTTCTTCTTGCTCTCCCAAATCACCACCGTCTGCTCCCAAAAAGAGCATAGTTTTCTTTGGCTGTAAGGTCTTGATCTTATTAGTCTTGGAATATGTTTACTGTTTCTTTTTATTTTCGTCTTTTCCTTTCGGAGTAGTTCTCATTCTTGAATCAGTCTCTGTGGCTGTCGAGAAATGAATCTGATGAGAATTTCAAAATCGTACCTCTTTATGCGCAACTTCTCCTCTGACAAAACCTGGAGAGTTTCTTTGCTAAATAATTGTAACACACTGTACGAACACTGTATTTAACACATTTTCGCATTTTGATTCGCTGTATTGGTTGTGGATGGAAGAAATAAAATTAGAAATTAACTCATGTTATAGTATTGACAATCCATGGAGAAGAAATAAAAACTTTGAGGTTCGCCGATGACATTGTAATACTGTCAGAGACAGCAAAGGCCTTGGAAGAGCAGTTGAACGGAATGGACACTGTCTTGAAAGGAGGATATAAGATGAACATAAACAAAAGCAAAACGAGGATAATGGAATGTAGTCGAATTAAGTCAGGTGATGCTGAGGGTATTAGATTAGGAAATGAGACACTTAAAGTAGTAAAGGAGTTTTGCTATTTGGGGAGTAAAATAACTGATGATGGTCGAAGTAGAGAAGATATAAAATGTAGACTGGCAATCGCAAGGAAAGCGTTTCCGAAGAAGAGAAATTTGTTAACATCGAGTATAGATTTAAGTGTCAGGAAGTAGTTTCTGAAAGTATTTGTATGGAGTGTAGCCATGTATGGAAGTGAAACATGGACGATAAATAGTTTGGACAGGAAGAGAATAGAAGCTTTCGAAATGTGGTGCTACAGAAGAATGCTGAAGATTAGATGGGTAGACCACATAACTAATGAGGAGGTATTGAATAGACTTGGGGAGAAGAGGAGTCTGTGGCAAAACTTGACGAGAAGAAGAGACCGGTTGGTAGGACGTGTTCTGAGGCATCAAGGGATCACAAATTTAGCATTGGAGGGCAGCGTGGAGGGTAAAAATCGTAGAGGGAGACCAAGAGATGAATACACTAAGCAGATTCAGAAGGATGTAGGTTGCAGTAGCTACTGGGAGATGAAGAAACTTGCACAGGATAGGGTAGCATGGAGAGCTGCATCAAACAAGTCTCAGGACTGAAGACCACAACAACAACAACATAGTATTCACTCAATTACCTTATATGAAATAATGTTTTCTTAGCTAACTGAAGTGTAGAATTACGTATAACTGTAAACGATTATACCACTACAGATAGTTTTCATATTTCGACAGTATCACTGTAGCATCATGAAATTTATTCCACATATATTGTTAGTCTTCCTAAGTGAGGAAACATCATTTGGAATTGTGCCTCTGTTTGTCTTCCTTTTGTAATTTGGCACATTGACTTCTGAAGAGAAATGCAGAATAAGATACTTCAGGCAGGTTATTACACAGGAACCACTTGGAACAAAATCTAACATATTAAGGATCTCCTACCTTTTTGTATTCAGTTATAGATAAACGTAACTGAAATTGTAACAAATTATTCCCACAAACCGCCATTGATACAGCAAAACTGTAACCAACTGCCCCATGTTGAAGCGAATTTTGAGCATCTGCCCACTTTACAGCGAAATTATAATATCATGTTACAGCAAATTTCCAACAATATCTCCACACAATGTGATGGAAAGTAACCAGAAAATTATTAGTGGACGTGAATACGGGGTATGTCCACCCTCCACCCTCCTGACAATTTGAACTGTGCTGAAGACACTTTCAGTGAGGTGTCTGAAGTCTGTGTTGGAATGGCAGCCCATTCTTCCTCAAGAGCTGAAAACAGAGAAGTTGGATGCTGGGTTGTGGAATGAAGTTGACATCCTGTCTGGTCCCAAATGTGATGCATCTGGTTCAGGAAGGTACTTTTTGGCTAGTTAGTCAATTTCAGGAATGTTATTGCCCAAAAACCACTACCTCACTCATACTGTTTTATGACAGGGAGCAGTGTCATGCTGATAGAAACAGTCAGCGTCTCCAGTGTTCCTCTTCTGCATGCAGCACACAATCCTTAAAATGAATTCATATCCTTCCGTATTCAACATTTTCCTAAGCACGTAAGGTGACTAACCACCAGCCACGAAAACCAGCACCTCTTCTGTATTTTTCAGCAAGAAAAAACTGCCTACATTGTAAAAAAATCATAGGCTTTATTTACGAGTTTCGCCTTTATGAGGCATCTTCAGAATTTCTACACAGGAAAATTTGTAAAAACACATTAGAGGTATGGTCCTGTCTAGGATGAAAAGATCGTAAATTCTTTTTTTAAAATACTTTAAAAACATCAGAGTGAGGGCGGATGTGTGTATAGCAACTGCGCGTAATGCATTAGTCATAAGTAGTGGAAAGTTCGGTGTACACCCAAAGTGCAAAAGCAGAAGAAATTCTCCTACTTTTACATTTTAGGTGCGCACCAAAATTTCGGCTGCTTATGACTAATACAATAATGGCAGTTCCTACAGGTAAGTTCATCTTCACTCTGATGTTTTTATAGCATTTTACAAAAGTTTTTACCACCTTCCCCTGCTAGATAGGACCATACCTCTGGCATGCTTTTATGTATTTTTCCCATGTATGAATCTTGAGGACGTCTCAAAAAAGTGATATGCTTCAATAAAGCTTATGCTTTGCAACCGAGATGTATTTTCCAGACTGAAAATATATCACAGTTTCTGCACCATGGCCATAGAGTGAGACGATTTATATAATCAATTGCCTTATCGGACAACCAAGATGGCATATACCTTCCAGCGTACTAAATTCAAACTTATGAGAATTCCCATGGACGTCAGTTTCAGTAAGCAGTGTACTACTGAAAATCTAGTCCTTGTATGCATAATAAAATTTCATAGAATTCGCAAGAGCCAGCCTGTGGACAGATCACTGCTGAAATGTGCCGAAGTTCTTACGAACAACGAAATCAGACGCTTTCATAGTAATAAAGATAAGCTTAATAAGGTCAAATATGATGTTCACAAAGTCGGTCGGTGTGACCGAGCGGTTCTAGGCGCTTCAGTCTGGAACCGCGTGACCGCTACGGTCGCAGGTTCCAATCCTGCCTCGGGCATGGATGTGTGTGATGTGATGATGTGATTCTCGTCAGGTTTAAGTAATTCTAAGTTCTAGGGGACTGCTGACCTCAGCTGTTAAGTCCCATAGTGCTCAGAGCCATTTGAACCATTTTGATGTTCACATGTCTATTAACAGCTTGCTCAGACAGTCAGAATTAGACAGTTTAATGACAGTGTTGAAAATCTGTTGTTTGGAGAGCAGCCATCCAGTTGTGCTAAGGCATTACTCTAAGATCCAAACATTGCAGGAAGTCAACTGGAAACCAGTTGGTAAGAATTATGGTAATAAGACTAGTTTGTTTCCCTTTGCTGAAAGCTTGGTCAACAAAACATCTATTAACTTCCATGCTCAGTAAGAAGAGCTCTTAAATAAAGGGCTGAACATAACCTGCAACCCAAATTAGATGACAAAACGGGTACTGTCCTTGTATCTGATTTTAAAATGGCACTAGATAATGTTGTTGAAAATAGGACAGGTGAACGACAGTTGCCTTGTAAAGCCAGTGACCTTACAGAGAACGCAGTTCCAAATAAGATAACAAATTGATATCAGTCTGTAATGAATGTAACTAAAATCTTAGAGGTAACGAAGCTTTAATTCAAACATCTAAGCATAGCTGCATGCCTTTGCCGAAGGTAAAGATCGTCACCTCCTTCGCGGTTCCACCACGTATTTGCAATTTGGCTCTTCATTGCTAGTCCAAGACAACTTTTCTTAAAATCCTTCTACTTTTGCATTTTAGATGCAACCCAAAATTTCAGCTACTTGTGACTAATGCAATACTCGCAGTTACTACAGGTAAGTTCATCTTCTCTCTGATGTTTTTATAGTATTTAAAAAAAAAACGTTTTTACCGCCTTCTCTTGCTAGATAGGACCATACCCTTAGCATGCTTTTATGTGTTTTTCCCCATGTAAAAACTCTGAAGATGCCTCAAACTGTCACTAAAGCTTATGGTGTTTTTTAAGCCTAGAATGTTTTCACCTACTGAAAGTATATCGCGTTTGTAGCACCGTGGCCATAGAGTGGGAGGATATATATTCTATATTTCACTGTACTCACTACAAATGTTGATGGGCAACCTTCTCCATCGAAATGCTACAAGGAGCAGTGTGTTTCACCACTCAAAATCACTCGTTTCGGAACACCTCCAATTAAACTGGCTATTTTTAGCAGTCAAATAATCTAACAGCCTAACCTTTATTTTAATAACTGTGGCTTAGTGGAAAAGTACTAATCCGTTTTAACCACAACATGAGTTACTTCAATGGGATTTTGGCTACGCGACAATACTACGCCAAAGACTAAAATTTTTTCCACTAATAAATGTCCTGAAAGTTTATTCTAAGTAAAGTTATATATTCTGGTTAAACACAAATGGAGACCGTCACTAACATTTTCATACCCATCTGTTCGCGTTTAAAATCGACACAGGTCAAATACACTTAATTATGGTCACATGCTGCTGTAATAATCTGCACACGTTACTCGCACCGCAGTCCGTCGGGCTGGTGCGGTAGATGTTAATGCATAATATTGGTACGATATATTTATAACCACTTTTCGGTAAAACACTTTAAATCACTTAACCACTATTTGGTATAATTCTTTCGGTTTTCTGGAGATCAGCTCACAGAGATGGGCACACTGCCACTCTCATAAGTCTACTGCTACACCATTATCAGAACGATACACACTTACTCAGCTGCAACTGACAGCAATAACACTCGCTGTGTGCGCTCGGCGCTTGACAATCCATTATTTACCTAACATCGCAGTCTGCGAATAAAAGCCGCGCCGTATAGCCGCCTGGTATAGGGCGCCTTGCCACGGTTCGCGTGGCTCCCCCCATCGGAAGTTCGAGTCCTCCCTCGGGCATGGGTGGGTGTGTTGTCCTTAGCATAAGTTAGTTTAAGTTAGATAAAGTAGTGTGTAAGCCTAGGGAACATTGACCTCAGCAGTTTGGTCCAATAGGAACTTAAAAATTTCAAAATTTTGCGAATAAAATACGCTTACCTCTGAGTAAGAGAGCATGAAGTCCTTACACCCATACCCTCAAAGACGTCTTTATGACCGACAGGTGGAAAATAAAATAGAAAAGTTATTTTGTAATAAAGAACATAGAGAACATTAAACTCGAGAACAAAAAATAAGAGTTACAAAGTATCATATCTAAAGCCCCCCTGACTCCGATAGTGAACTGCCTCTACAAATATATCACAAGACATTCAATATATCGTAGCGAAAAATGGTAATTATGTTCATAAGTTTTGTTTTATATATAAATAAAATCACTATTTTCTTTCAATGGTTTGTGTGGGCCGTCAGACACATAACTGCCGCAGGTTACATTTTTCGCGCAGAGCACAAACTCATTGGCTTAACTTATTTCAGGTATTCTTTCCGTTTGCAGTCCATTTAGCATGTCCTTTTACTGTCAACACTACCACCATTATTTCAGCTCACCTCAGGCACCACACATGAAAGACAGAGAAGAGATACCACTAATTAAAAACCATACCCTTTCTACCTCTACCGAACAGTGATATGAATTTTGAGAAACAAAACATAATATCAACATATCAAATTATAGCACTAAATGACAACTCTTTATTTTCTATTAGATCAGTTAAAATATATGTTAATTTAATGCATCTGACTCAACTACACACTGCTATAACGAATGTGGTAGTCCTCAGACAAATTTCGGAAGAAATAACTATTTGACTCTGCCATCGGTTTCTTAATGTGGTTGAACAGTTATCACCATTGCCAATAGGATAGCAAGTACCTCCTAGTTGCACTAATACATCATTCAAAATTTGAAATACTGGTACATGTGATTCATTAAATAGTGCCAGAACACTATATTTTAAGCCGAATACAAATTTTTCCTTTGTCAACTTTCCTAACTAACCGGATCATTAACTTATATCTTTGCCACTCATGAGTAACACTGTGCTCTTTATCGTCATACATTTCTCATCATCACTGATGTATAAATACATACACATACAAGCTGGACAACTTCTGCTAAAATAAATGATGTCTTTCAAATATTAAGTCTTAAAATACTTGATATTCTATATACTTTTCAACCTCCACACACATATCTTTCTCAATTCAATAACAAGTAGCATCTCCTCTATATATCATTTTCACCTTATCTTATTTATAACAACCATCAGCTCTTATGTAACTCCAATTGTTTACAGTTCCTCTGCTACTTCATACCCCAAGGAACAAATCTACAAGAGTATATAGATTATTTACTTACACTAAGGCTCTTTCTCCTTTAGTTCTTGCATTTGTCAAAGTTCTTTTGGCACTACTACTTTTACAGTCTGTTGTTACTAGACAATCACACATATTACGTATTCTTTGATATCTCATTCATCATTATAGTAACAATGGTTCATATTATTATGATGAATATACTACATGTCGTATTAAACTGTTCCGAACTGAAATACTTAGACAACTATTGCTTACTATACCTAATAATTTCTACAATTTTCTTAATCTAGGGATAGGGAAGATGCGAAAAGAGTGAAACTTGAAACAGGAAGTAAAGTTTCACCCAGGTGAGAGTGCTTCAATCGCCAGTTGGTATGCCAACAAAACAGTAGCTGGTTCACTACATCTCTCTGTTTCGTCATCTGGGTTACCCATAAATATGTTAACAGATTCGCAACGTAGTAAATTATCTTGTGTTGCACCCTGATATAACTTGAATGAGCATTTTTTCAGAAACATCACTTCTGATTTATCATAACCGTCAACATCTTATTTCTTCTCTACTCCTCAGGCGAAAACTTGGCCTTCCATACTGTCTATTGCAAATTGGATTTTATCTTCATTTTAAAGTACATAATGAAAGTTCCTTTTAACAAGTTTCTAGCTAAAATGTAGACTTTCACGGCCGGAAATATCATGTCCATTTTAATAATCCGGGCTGTTATGCCGTGGTCGGTTGATGAATTTTGTCTCAATTCTCCCGCAGTCGGAGACGAAACGTTGGGAATTGAGACAAAATTCATCAACCGACCACGGCATAACAGCCCGGATAATTATAATGGACAAGTTTCTAGCTATCTGTGTGTGAATTCCTTCTCTGTTTATACTTTTGCAATGCATTAGCCTAGATGTACGTATTATCACTACACGTTACTGCAATGGCAATATATTCCCTCACTCTCAAAGTTTCAGTGTTAATTTCCCTAGCAATGTCTTCAGCATTATCCTTCTCTTCTTGCATATATCCTGCAAAAGAGTTGAATCTCATGCTGGGGTTGCTGAACCTATCCACTTTCTGTCTATCAATTTCTTCCCTTAAATGCACAACCACTTCAGTTTCCTCAGTTTCTAGTTTTTCAATAGCGACAGTCCATCCTTGTGTCACCGTTCTCATTATCTGTTTTCCGCTACATCCCTCAACTTCTGGAATCTCCACTTGTACCTCAGTCTTAGCCTCCGTAACATCTTTTTGTGCTTGTTCTGTTACCTCAACTCTCATACTATTCATACCGTCGCCAAGTTTATCTGATTTCTCCTACACTCTGGCATCTCTTTCTCACAGTCTCTTATCCTGTTTTCTTCCAGCTTTCCTCTTCCTTTTGGACCAATTTCAGGTTGTCTTGGGATATTTTTAAGATCACGTCCAACACTGACTGTAATTTATCCCATTCTGTGCCTGATTTATCTCTTTTTGGTTTTATTGGTGTATGAGGGTGACTGACTGAATGACCCAAATTGCTGTCAACTGACAGTCAACAAATACTGATTCATGAATCATCTTTAATTTGCTGCTCTACCACCTTTTCTCGAGATACTACACCCTCATCCTCTTGTTTTGGCTCAGAACACACCCTGCTTATTTATAGTATTCTGTCAAGTATTATTAAATAACCCCTTAGTAACCCAAATACTCCTCTTAATCAACAAATAATGGGGATGTATATATTGTTCCACTTCAGTTAAACAATCATTAACATCCATATTCTTTGTCTTAAGCAAAACGTGCAAGTGGTATATATATTAATAAACATATAAACCTGTAACTGACAATAAATAGTGCATCAAAATTGTAGTTGTTTTTGACAGTCATGGGTGTACTATACTTCAGAGCTAAATCTTAAAAAAGAGGGAAATACTATTTAAACTAATCTGCAGTACTGAAAAATATAATTTGAAGCCAAATATGTACTCTGAAGATTGCATAATGTAGGTTAGTATAGTTCCAGCATATTTTCTTCACTCATCCATTGACACAAGCACAAGTGCGCATGTTTGACTTCTGTGAGAGTGCCTTTTTATATGTTGCACTGATTATACCATGGGAAGGTCTACTCAGTGTGCTGACGTCGTCGTTGTCTGGTGATTCATCACATGACGTAGCTGTCGTTTGGTATGGATATCAGAATACAATCATCGGCCACTTGGTGGAGCTGTGATCACTAGTAGGTCGCAGGTTGGCTGGCAGATGGTGCAGCTGCTCTGGGTGCCAGATTGTACAGCTGCTCTACAGTTATGAGCTTCGCTGTTAGAGAGTGAGTCTGGCACTTGTTGTTCCCAATTTTGCCACTAAAAGTTACTACTACCGTAAGCAGCCTCTCCAGGTCACAGGCGTTAACGTCAGAGGTGTATCATGTTGTTCTGCGATGATGCCAATTCAAGAAACGGTACTTCACCTCCGCACATGGTCTCAGTGGCGGTGTGAGAATATCGATGTGTGCCGCACTCACTGAAGGCCGATGGAAGGGCGATGATAGCTGTACGCAGGATACGTGTGTCTGCCCTTAGACAGTAATCAGCTAGTACTCTCCGTTATGGTGCTGAATACTCCTAGGAACTGAACATTGGAGTTATCAGGTGCAGATGTCAGACCAAAAGGGCCGGAAGTATCAAGTTCTCTGAAGGACATAGTGCATACGGCAGGCGGAACCCAGTCTCGAACCTATGGCTGCAGCTGGCATGGCCTATCGTCCAACTGTCGGGCATTGCTCTGGCACTGTGGTGCCACTGCTTGTTTCTCGCGATAACAAGTGCTCCATGCCTTAAAATCGAGACTTATTTCTTTGCCTCCAGTGCCCATTAGTTTCATTGAAACCAAGCACGTAATGAGGTTCCTAAAACAAGAGTCTTGCCCTGGTTTCATTACACTGCCCTACTTACTGCATGGCTACACCTGTGCAGCATGGTTTAGCACTGTGCTCCAATATCGTCTCTAAGCAATCCATTGGCATGTCTTTCACTGTAACCCATATGTCGCCAGACTTGCAGATACCGACCTGCATCTGTTAATGCGATTCTCTATGACGCATTCACCTTACATTGCTTAAAGATGAAATTATTTTCTGACCAAACGTTCGATCATGGCAGTGTACTGCCCGCCCCTACAGAGAAGATCAAGTTCATCAGTTTTTATCCTGGCTCAGAATTCTACTGCAATTACTTCTACTGCCAATCTGTAAAACTAGTTCCTAACACTAAATCAGCTGTCTTCAACTATTAGCCAAATTACTGTGTTCATCCCTGACTCCTTAAATGTATCATTCATCTCTTACACGTGGCATCCAATACACGGGAACTTGGCTTAGAGTTTGATCGGCCTTCTGCATGGTTCATCGCTCCAAATACACACATCAAAAAAGATTTTGAATCACCCCGGTTCCCAGAACTCCTGAAGATAGACTTTGACTTTGGATATTGTATCACAGACACAGTCCCTTTGACTGTTCAGAGATTTCCCTAAACCCACTCAAAGATGTAAACAACCTTGCATGATCAGCGCCTATTAGACGGAGGGGGTTCGACAGACGATCAATTCCAGTCATTCGACCAAGAAGGAAGTACACGGCTCCGATTTGCTGTAGTTCAACCATGCCTAGACGGTCAATACCGCTGTTCGATCGCGTCCGCGTTGTTACTTAGTGTCAGGAGGTGCTCTCAGTAATGGAAGTGTCCAGGCGTCTCGGAGTGAACCAAAGAGATGATGTTCGGACATGGAGGAGATACAGAGAGACAGGGACTGTCGATGACATGCCTCACTCAGGCCACCCAAGGGCTGCTACTGCAGTGGATGACCGCTACCTTCGGATTATGGCTCGGAGGAACCCTGATAGCAACGCCACCATACTGAATAATGCTGTTCGTGCAGCCATGGGATGTCGTGTTACGACTCAAACTGTGAGCAATAGGCCTCGTGATGCGGAACTTCACTCCCGACGTCTGTAGCGACGTCCATCTTTGCAACCACAACACCATGCAGCGCGGTACAGACGGGCCAAACAATATGCCAAATGGACCGCTCAAGATTGGCATCACGTTCTCTTCACCGATGAGTGTCGCATATGCCTTCAACCAGACAATCGTCGAAGACGTGTTTGGAGGCAAACCGGTCAGGCTGAACGCCTTTGACACACTGTCCAGAGAGTGCTGCAAGGTGGACGTTCCCTGATGTTTTGCGGTGGCATTATGTAGGGCTGACGTACGCCGCTGATGGTCATGGAAGGCACCGTAACGGCTGTACGATGCGTGAATGCCATCCTGCGACCGATAGTGTAACCACATCGGTAGCGTATTGGTGAGGTATTCGTCTCCATGGACTACAATTCGCGCCCCCATCGTGCACATCTTGTGAATTACTTCCTTCGGGGTAACGACATCGCTCGACTAGAGTAGCCAGCACGTTATCCAGACATGAACCCCATCGAACATGCCTGGAATAGACTGAAAAGGGTTGTTTATTGACGACGTGACCCACCAACCACTCTGAGGTATCTACGCCGAATCGCCGCTGAGGAGTGGGACAATCTGGACCGACAGTGCCTTGATGGACTTGTGGATAGTATGCCACGACGAATACAAGCATGCATCAGTGCATGAGGACGTGCTACTGGGTATTAGAGGTACCGGTGTGTACAGAAATCTGGACCACCACTTCTGAATATATCGCTATATGGTGGTATAATATGCAATGTTGTTTTCATGAGCAATGAAAAGGGTGGAAATGGTGTTTATGTTGATGTCTATTACAATTTTCTGTACAGGTTCCGGAGCTCTTGGAACTGATGTGATGCAAAACTTTTTTTATGTGTGTTCGTAAGAGCTAGGCAGAGCAAAAGTAAAGTCGCCACGGTGGTAGGAATTGCGGAGGTCAGAGTCATGGCTACTTGATACCTACCATCTTGGTACTCTTCCACATGCTGCAGCAGTTGCTGTGCGGTAATCGACCCCTCCTTTTGACATCTCATTCCGCTAGTTTCACAGGTTTGTTAAATAAGATAATGTTTTGTTTGGACAACATCTCTAGGGGGTTGGTATGGCCAGTATAGCCGCGGCTGTGTCACATTTAGTTGAGTAACTCAGATCATAGTAGCAGACAAGTGAAACGTCGTCCCAAAATGTCGCACATAGCCCTGTTGGTCAACAATCCTCTGCTTGATAAATCCAACATCTCACCCCCACTAGGTCCCCTGGTGACAGCACCTACATACTATCAGTAAATTATTGAACAACAAGTTCATGCATTGTATTCCTGCCTTCTGGAAATACGGTTCCAGTTTGATCACATCTTTCTTACAACGATGTCTCTCTATTTTAGCCCTGAGGAGTTGCGAGATGCCTTTACTCCTCTTTGTCACTATTTTGCGAAACGGGCATGTGATGACTACCCCACTCTGGCATTGCTTGAATTCACCCTCAGTCATCAGCATATGTTGATCCCCAAATTCCACTAATAGCAGCGCCCTTCCTCCATTACTTGCACCAATTTTCCAGTTTCTGGTCACTTCACAGGATAAGTTCGTACTGTATACCACCTGAACATCACATGATTGCCCATTACCTACACCAGTATGTACAATTGTGTGCTATCCATTTTTATACCCACCGTTTCAATGTGGTAGTACATTGGAAAATTCGGCCTGATTGGCTCCTCTACTGTTTGTAATTCTGACATTAATTTTCTATGCATCTTCCTCAGTGCTCTCACATATTGTTCAGGTGACAACAAGGCAGGACCTAACTGCCCATGTAGCGTTTGATGGACGGCTTCCTGCAGTCTCGTTAACTCCACCTCGTCTGCCAGATACTATACCCCGGACTGCAACAACCACGTTAACATTAGTTTTGTGCCAGTATATGCACTCGAGCTTTTACTGATTTCAAATACCAGTTCAGAGTGCTAGCTAAGGCCCTGGCATAATCCACAACTACCTTAGTCAGTTTCTGGAGCAAGCGTGTGTTGTTTAGCAAGCCGCTCTACACGCTCATGATCTGCGTGGAATACCACTCACAGTTAATTTATCTGCCTCCGCTAATTCCTTTATTTTTTCTGCAGTTCCATTCAACTCACCTAGGTCGCTTTAAAAAAAAATGGTTCAAATGGCTCTGAGCACTATGGGACTCAACTTCTGAGGTCAGTAGTCCCCTAGAACTTAGAACTAGTTAAACCTAACTAACCTAAGGACAGCATACACATCCATGCCCGAGGCAGGATTCGAACCTGCGACCGTAGCGGTCTCGCGGTTCCAGACTGCAGCGCCGAGAACCGCGCTGGCCACTTCGGCCGGCGGTGGCTTTCATCTGCTGTCCTGAAGATTGTCTTCAGTATTCTACCCCCACGTTCTAACCATCTCGGTTTACTCTTCTGGATTCGTGTGAAACCACTCTGATCATGTCGTTCTTATGCCTCAAGCTAATTCTCGTGTTCCTTACATCTTTCCACTATTAACTGCTAATTGCTGTATCCGAGTAAACACTTCTTACTAGCTCGTAATTTCTTTCTGAAACCCCCACACATTAAATACTTAACAATTTTGGCTGGATAACACAACGTCTTTTTCCCAGGAAAAGACAACTCCTCCGTAAAGGTGATGATCTTACAGCACCCTCTCTCTGCCTTCGACGAAGAAATACAGCACCACCAAAACTCGGATCCTACGTCTTCCATTTCTCTGAGGAAAGGGGCTAATGTCATCTCCCCCCCTCCTGCCCCCTCCGAACAGCATGTCGCAGTACACTTACGATAAGACTTGTCCTACACTAACATGTAACTGTACCCACAACATACCTCGGTCTTAATTCATAACAAGCCTGAGATTTCTAGATCTCTCTCTCTCTCTCTTGTCACTTTTGCTTCCGCTTCTTCTTTTTCATCTCTCACCTGAGTTTCATCAGTATCTCTCGTGGAATAGCCCCCAATGCATTATAGAATTGTAGTAGATTAAAAACATTTTTGTCCTTGTCAGCAGCTGCAGTTTGACATTTGCCGGTGATGTTGTTTTAGTTACTTGGTGTGGGCCCTTTTACCGTGTTGCAAACTTCTTTATCTTTCCCTACGGAGTCTATGGTCTTGACTAGGTCACCCATTGACCAACTTCACACGGTGGTAGTGTCCCTACTCGTTTCATCGTCTATTCCTGCTTCTCGGACGCCTTAGTACTGGCTCCTTGGTTCTTTCTCCACACTTTGCTTATCGTTCTATCAATCCCCCATATTGCCTCCACTTTTCTGTCCCCGTTATGGTTAATCATATTGAACGGTGACGGTTTCTTCCTGTAAACCATCTCGATGGGTGACAACTCTAATAGTGTGTAACTTGGAGATTTACACACCCGATCCAAATGGTGTCAGTTTATGTAATACTAAGCATCTTCCTACTTGTTTGATGTAGTAGTCTCATTCTTCCGTTAGCTTGCAGGTGAAGTGGAACAGTGTTCAGTTTTTTCACCTTTAGTAACCAACACAACTATTTTATCACGTCTGACATGTAGTTCGTACCCTCTGAGTCTCGTGGAGGAATAGCGCGAGCTGAGTTTCACACGATCGTCTTTTCAAAACCCATGTTGATTCCTGCAGATTAGATTTGTAGTATCCAGAAAAGTCATTATACTCGAACATAACACGTGTTCCAAAATTCTACAACTGATCTACTTTAGAAATATAGATCTATAGCTTTGCACATCTGTTCGACGTCCCTTCTTGAAAACGGGGATGACGTGTGCCCTTTTCCAATCCTTTGGAACGCTACGCTCTTCTAGAGACCTACGGTACACCGCTGCAAGAAGGGGGGCAAGTTCCTTCGCGTACTCCGTGTAAAACCGAACTAGTATCGCATCAGGTAGAGCGGCCTTTCCTCTTCTCAGCGATTTTAATTGTTTTTCTATCCGTCATCTGTGCGGCAATGTAGAGAAGGAACTACAGTGCAGTCTTCCTCTGTGAAATACTGCCCCTCAACTGTGTTTAACTGTCTTGATGCATAGGCAACATAATGTTTTTGCCTGTCGACTCCCTGGCTCGAAACGCACCCTAGAGCATGATTCGATAAACCACATGTTGATATGAAATCTGTCGAAAAAGCTCGGAAACACCAACACTCGACTCGACGTTAACTTTCTCTTCAACTCGACATATTCTTTCTGGCATTCTTCCGACCACATAAACTCCACATCCTTCTTCATCAACTGCGTTAGCGGCTCGGCATTATCCGCGAACTCAGTCGTGAATTTTCTATAGTAATTTGTGGTACCGAGAAAAATATATCACAATGGTGGTTTGTGGTACTGGAAACTCTTGCACAGCTTGTATAATCCTCGGATCAGTCCCCGCACCATCAATACTAATGGTGTGGCCCCGATTGTTAACTTCTTCCAGCGCAAAGAGACGTTTTTCCATGCTGAGTGGCAAATGGGCTACATGTATTCTTTTGAACACTTCCCTCAGACATTATCTAAGCTCTTGTATATCCATGGAAAAGAAGATGCTATCACCCAGAAAAGGTCACGTCATATTATTAACGAGTCACTGACGCCGATTCAATCACATCAGCACTCTCTCCAGCAACTGTTGGAATGTTTTCGGTGCATTCTTCGACCCAGAGGGCATACCATATAATTGATAGTGGCCCCAAGGTGCTGAACACCCCGTTTTCCGCCTATCTTCAGCAGAAAATTCGAGCTGATGGTACCATTCCCTTAACTTCATGCTTGGACTTCGGTAGACATCTGTCACAGTCTCACTATTCAAAAGGTGGTAATCGCGAAAAACCGGATAATTCTTTGAGCTAATCACAGACTTTTTTCGCACGATCACAGCTTATGCTACCCATGAACTAGTAGAATATTTTGTAATTCCATTAGGCAACTGTTGGTTCATAAATTCTTCCAAACCTGATTGCAGCGGTCGTGGGATTACAACACACTGTTGCTCAGTTTCCTGTCGTAATCTTGCGTTGTGTTGCTCATGAAGCAGGAAATGGCCCTTTCGGGAAAAAAAAACATGTCATGAAAGACTAGCAACATGTACTGTTTCTGCATCCTATCCGTTACCCTCAAATACTTCAATTTGTCAGGAAAGTATCTCCAAGCAGCATCCTGCGCCTGATCACAACGAACACCGCCTGTGTGACAATATTCATCATCCGGAATTTCCAATGTAGCAAATTTGAAGCCAAAGTTATCCATATTGGTGGAGACTCTTAGCCTCTGTACCCCTCTTGTACGCGTACAATACTACACTACTGGCCATTAAAGTTGCTGCACCAAGAAGAAATGAAGATGATAAACGGGTATTGATTGTACAAATACATAATACTAGAACTGACATGTGATTACATTTTCACGCAGTTTGGGTGCATAGATACTAAGAAATCAGTACCCAGAACAACTACCTCTGGCCGTAATAGCAGCTTTGAAACTCCTGGGCATTGAGTCAAACAGAGCTTGGATGACGTGTACAGGTATAGCTGCCCATGCAGCTTCAACACGATGCCACAGTTCATCAAGAGTAGTGACTGGCGTATTGTTATGAGCCAGTTGCTCGGCCACCACTGAACAGACGTTTTCTCATGGTGAGAGATCTGGAGAATGAGCTGGCCAGGGCAACAGTCGAACATTTTCTGTATCCAGAAAGGCCCGTACAGGACCTACAACATGCGGTCGTGTATTATCCTGCTGAAATGTCGGGTTTCGCAGGGATCGAATGAAGGGTAGAGCCACGGGACGTAACACATACGAAATGTAACGTCCACTGTTCAGAGTGCCGTCAATGCTAACAAGAGGTGACCGAGACGTGTAACCAATGGCACCCCATACCATCACGCTGGGTGATACGCCAGTATGGCGATGACGAATACTCGCTTCCAATGTGCGTTCACCGCGATGTCGCCAAACACGGATGGGACCATCATGATACTGTAAACATAATCGTGATTCATCCGAAAAAATGACGTTTTGCCATTCTTGCACCCAGGTTCGTCGTTGAGTACACCATCGCTGGCGCTACTGTCTGTGATGCAGCGTCAATGGTAACCGTAGCCATGGTCTCCGAACTGATAGTCCATGCTACTGCAAACGTCGTCGAACTGTTTGTGTAGATGGTTGTTGTCTTGTAAATGTCCCCATCTGTTGACTCAGGGATCGAGACGTGGCTGCACGATCCGTTACAGCCATGCGGATAAAATGCCTGTCATCTCGACTGCTAGTGATACGAGGCCGTTGGGACCCAGCACGGTGTTCTGTATTACACTTCTGAACCCACTGATTCCATATTCTGCTAACAGTCATTGGATCTTGACCAACACGAGCAGCAATGTCGCAATACGGTAAATCGCAATCGCGACAGGCTACAATCCGACCTTTATCATAGTCGGAAACGTGATAGTAGGCATTTCTTCTCCTTACACGAGGCATATCACCGTTTCACCAGGCAACGCCGGTCAACTGCTGTTTGTGTATGAGATATTGGTTGGAAACTTTCCTCATGTCAGCACGTTGTAGGTGTCGCCAACGGCGCCAACCTCGTGAGAATGCCCTGAAAAGCTGATCATTCGCATATCACAGCATCTTCTTCCTGTCGGTTAAATTTCGCGTCTCTAGCACCTCATCTTCGTGGTGTAGCAGTTTTAATGGCCATTAGTGTACGTTTCACCAAACAACACACTGCGTCCAATATTTTACTAACCTCCAGCGGTTCTATTGCACATATCATATCAACTGGTTATTCAGGCTCCACACCGATAGAAACTTCCCAGTGCGTCCTGACACACAATCATGCAAATCAAGTCCTAATGTCATTTCTCGCTGTTTAACTGGATTGTTTTGTACATCAGATATTTCTCGCGGCAGACCGACGTTGACAACAGTTTCCCATTGTCGGAATGTCTTATCACTAATTTCCACTATAAATCATCGAAGGTCAGTTATGGCATGACGTTCATGCAAAAGTCTAACCCTGGGATTATGCTGTTGTTCTCATTTACATGAGGCAGCACTGTTGCAAATTGTTTAAACCGGGATACCTCGAACAAAAAGCTCATCACTACTGTGCCCAATGGTCGTATGGCACCATCCCCTACTCCACGCAAATTATAACGTGGTGGTTTGTAACGCCTCCTTCGCATGAGCTGTATTGAGACCACTGTCACATGTGCCCCTGTGTCCAACAAAGCCTTATATTTTCGATGATCTATCACACCCAGTATGGCACATTCAGCCTCTGCATTCGTTGTAACTAGATTTATTTTTACTTGGAAATCCTGTCGGTGGCCATGGGGCTCCCTCCTAAGTTTGATGGAACCTTCCTTCGCCCTGGAAAACCTCTATTATCAATCGTCTATCCTTATCGGCGACCAACACCGCCCCTACTACCATTCTCATTAAATGGCTGGAAACCTCAGTTAATCCCGTCACTCCTTCTGGGCTGGTAGCACTGACCCCGCATATTACCTCTTCGTCTTCGTCCACAATTTAACACGTAAGTACACGCAGGTGGTCTGTGAGAATATGGAGAATATTTTCACATTAATAGAATGTCTGAGAACTGCTTCTAAGAAGCTGTCTTCTCAGTACATTTGAGTGACGTTAATACGAGTCGTTTGGTACGGTGTACTTAGTATTTTAACAAAAGCACTTGTTAGATTACGAGACATTTCGAGACTATCACGTGCATTGGTGTCAGTTTATTGTTAGTTGCGCTTAGGTTATTCCTTTACGCAGCAGAGGAGGGAATTAGATGCCACTATTAATTTCGGTAAAAATGCGGAATGATTACTGAGCAGAAGAGAAATACTGGGCCAACTTTCTTTTGCGCTTCTGCATGACCATCTTTAGCAAAGAGCAATGTCGTAAGCTTTGCCAAAGAAGTAACTGTGAGAACGGAAGAGCTTTGTGTTGTTACATTCAAACTGTATCAAATTCACCCCAAACACTATTTCATCACAATCTTCGGGCCTCCTTGTCTTCCTATATATATAATACCTTCATCTGCAAAATGTCTTACCGAGCTGCCGACGTTACTGCTAGATAGTACGAGTAAATACTGAAAACTAACGTATCCGAATTTTTTATGTGAAAGCTCTTAAATATTAAAATAACAGGTGCTATTAACATTCTACATCCTCGTTCTACGTGTCTACATATTTATCTCTCAGCATAGTCACCCTGTCGATGGACGAGAGACCAGTTTATTGATACCATTACCGTAGAATGTCTGACTTCGTTGACGGAGCTACAACCGCACGTCTGCCTGCACAAGTTCATCACTATCATAAAGAAGTCCTTGAATGTGTTGTTTAAGTTTTGAAAAACAGGTGAATATCGGGTTGGACCAAGTTGGGACTGTATCGACGATGATCAGTGACAGTGAACCCAAGGTTTTGGTGTGTTGCGGATGACGCACTACTCGTATGTGTTTCAGCATCGCATGCAGAAGGAGAGGGCGCTCCGTATGTGGATGAACTTTTGGAAATAGTGATTTCTGTTTCGTGGGGTCTTGCAGTACCTGGCAGATTTGATTGAGGTGCTTATGCATGAATTCCAAATACACCACTCCTTGGACACCTCAGATAACTGCGAGTATGGTTTTGCCTGCTGATGGCACGTTCTTCAACTTTCTTGACATTTGAGATCCTTTGTGGCAGAACTCCATTGATGCTGTTTTGTTTTCCGGATCAAAATGATGGACTTAGCCTTTAGCACCTGTCACAGTGTTATTGAGGAACCCTTTCCCTCATCCTCAAAACGCCAACTAAATTGCTGACAGACGCCTAGTCTCTGCAGTTAGATACTCATTTGCAGCACACTGTTTCTCACGACCCAAAATAATTACGTTACACACCGGTACATTACAAATTACGATTCAGAGCCCTCTATCAGCATAGAGTTGCAGGTTGTGTCAGCAAAGCGTGAAAGTCGACAGAGTAGTACGCATAACACACAATACCTCAAACGATATTGAGAACAGAATTAAAATTTGGAGGCATTACTTTCCAGCACGCACAGCACATTAAGGTAGTGTTTCTTATTCTCGTTGCTTCAAACACAATCTGAAGATATTCCTAGTTTCCTGATGTCCGCAGAGGTATTCTATTTTGATATAATGATCGCAGGTGGCAGTTTGCGTTCTGTAGTGTAGTCCATTGGTATCTACGTTTTGGAAACAGCGATTACATCTTACATATAATCAGGGAGTATCGTAATTAATAGCAAAACCTGACGCAAATTAATGTATATGATGGTAAAATCTAAAATGTTTCCAGTAACATGAATTTCTAAATAAATCTTTTGCAAGATGACTGTGAATACATTCTTAAGAGCTGACATTGATTCAGTATCAAGTACTGTCTTAATTAGTGCAAATGTATTGTAAGTAGGCTGTTTAGGTTTTTATGTTGGTAACGCCACGTAGCGCTCTATATGAAAATCACAGACTGTGCTGTGTGAAGGCTGTGGCTGGTTAGCATTGTTGTAATAGTCGCTATTGTAATGTTGGGCAGTTGGCTGTGAACAGCGCGTAGCGTTGCGCAGTTGGAGGTGAGCCGCCAGCAGTGGTGAATGTGGGGAGAGAAATGGCGGAGTTTTGAGAGCGAATGATCTGGACGTGTGTCCATCAGAGACAGTAAATTTGTAAGACTGAATGCCATGAACTGCTATATATATTATAACTTTTGAACACCTTTAAGGTAAATACATTCTTTGTTCTCTATCAAAATCTTTCATTTGATAACTATGCCTATCAGTAGATAGTGCCTTCAGTAGTTAGAATCTTTTATTTAGCTGGCAGTAGTGGCGCTCGCTGTATTGCAGTAGTTCGAGTAACGAAGATTTTTGTGAGGTAAGTGATCCATGAAAGGTATAGGTTATTGTTAGTCAGGGCCAATCTTTTTTAGGGATTTTTTAAAGTCAGATTGCGTTGCGCTAAAAATATTGTGTGTCAGTTTAGTGTTGATCAGAATAGGTAAAAAGCGAAATGTCTGAGTACGTTCAGTTCTGGTCAGCTGCTTGAAAATCAAATAACGTAAGATGTTTATCAGCACAATCATTCATTATTTTTTCTAAGGGGACGTTTCACATGTCCACCCTAAGCCGAGGATACCTCACTGATTTTTTCTTGTAGTTTCTGTAATTAGTGTAGCTATTGTTTATTGCTAGCGCGTAATTATAGAGAGAATATCCTTTGTAGTTGCAGTTTCTCATTGTTGTACAGTAAAACAGTTGTGGCATGCATGTAGATTTGCACCAAGTATTTCGCAGCTGCGCTTGCAATTAACGAGATATTATTTTCAGTGCTATGTTAATGTGTTTTCCTATTTGGTCTTCAAATTGTGCTTTTCTGTGTTATCGTGTGAAATATTGCGACAATAATGGCGTGTGAAAAACGTAATACTAGGCTCCAAAGTAAACTGAGAAATGACAGTGAAGACGAAAGCAGTGTGTTAGCGGCACCGAGTAATGAATTAACTAATGTTCAAAGTAGTAACTTGGTAATTGTGCATAGGGAAATGGAGCGGGCGGCAAATAATGGTGTGGACAGTAAAACTATTAGTGAACAGGGAAGCATTATCGATCAATCGGTCGGCAACAGCTTGCCTCAGGATTCCGAAATGACAGGACACAATCTTGAATTATCGATCAGATTCAGGTTTTGCGTCCTCACCGTTTTCTCAAATAATTCATGACACATTTTCTGCTTTTCAAAATGCGAATATTGCCGGTTCAAATGCACTGCCGAGTAGCACTGAGGAACATGTTTCAGACACCAGTGCATTGTTATTACAGTTAATGCAACAAATGGGACAAAGGCTACAAAAGTTAGACACAACACTTGAACAAAATCAGAATTAAATGGTACAAAATCTTCAAAAGATAGACACAATGGAACAAAATCTTCGAAAGTTAGACGCAATGGAACAAAATCTTCAAAAGTAAGACACCACGCTTGAACAAACACGTGAAGATTTAACTGCTGAGTTACTTAAAATCGAATCGAAATGTCAAAAGGTCTGTAATGACGTAAAAACACAAATTTGTGAGCATTTTCAACCTATTTTTTCGCATTACAGAATCACGAAGCAGCCATAATAGAACTGCAAACTATTGTTGATGAAAATCACGACACCTTGCAAGCTAAAATTGACTCAGTTGCATCTACCGATTCGGTTACGCAACTTGCAAAAACTCAGGAAAACTTAAAGGACACAGTAGATACGATTTTAACACAAATGGACACTCTGAAACTTGGTTCAGAAAAACACGCTGAGGAAATAAGTTCACTATCGGATAAAGTAGCCGAACTTTCGGATCAGTTCACTAACTTATCTACAAAGATAGATGATGATCTGAATGACACAAGACCTGTAGCCTTCACTGACACGAAAGAATATGAACAAATTAGAAAATTCAAACAAAATCAAAATCAAATCAAAACACAGTACAAAAGAGAAATCCGGGAAGCACAAGATCAGTTGGCACAAGTAATACGAGAACTACATATTTCAGAGGACACTCGCGCTCCAATACGCGAAGAGGGACATAGAAATATGGAACAGCCACAAAATAATAACACAGGGCACTTCGGAAATTACGAAAGAAATTGGCAAGGTACACCGAATTTTGAGATGGAACCGGCTAAACGAAGTTACAATGACCGATATACCATTCGCCTACATGATTATTTTTGACTATAAGCTGTTCATTACTACACGTAAATACAAAACATTTAAGAATTCTGGCAACGACATTCAACCACAAGCATGGCTCCATCAATTCTCTCATTGTTTTCCTCCCAACTGGTCATTGGAGCACAGGTTAGAATTTGTGTGTGGCTACTTAGAGAACGAACCAGCTGTATGAATGCGATCGGTCATTCACGATTGTCACAGACAAGGAGAATTTTATCATGCTCTGAATTTTCCAGTCTTGTGAAATATTTTGAAGACATGATGCACAAGAATAAGTACCTGTCAAAGCCATACAGCCCCTCAGAACTCATCCGCATTTGCTTAATCAAATTGCCTGAACATTTACGACATATTATTTTAGCAGGACGTTGCAAAGACGACATTGAAGCTTTTCAGGGACTGTTACAAGAACTGGAAATTGACACTGACAATCGCGGAACGCGAAAACAGGAGCACAACAAATGGTTCAAATGGCTCTGAGCACTATGGGACTCAACTGCTGTGGTCATAAGTCCCCTAGAACTTAGAACTACTTAAACCTAACTAACCTAAGGACAGCACACAACACCCAGCCATCACGAGGCAGAGAAAATCCCTGACCCCGCCGGGAATCGAGCCCGGGAACCCGGGCGTGGGAAGCGAGAACGCTACCGCACGACCACGAGATGCGGGCAGGAGCACAACAATTACAGGGCACATCCGTCACAATTTCGCGAGGAAAGAAATAATAACTGGACACGACAAGGCTATTCTTACAACGTAAATCGTGACCAAAACATACACCACCCTTATGACAACCGTTGGCAGAGTAGTAATAATTACAGGGAAATATCACCTCTCGGCGGTAATGGCTATCACAGAGACAATGAGAGAAACAGGCAATATGGGAACCAAAATAATTATTATCACGGGAGGCAGAATAACTTCAGACGCAACGGTCCACCGCGCAGTTACGATTCCGGGAGAAATTCTCCACCACATGACCGACAAACAAGAAACTATGTAAACTACCGACAAAACGACAGACCTGAATTCCATCAGAACTGGCGGGATTCAAACAGGGTAGGGCCCTCTCGACAATGTGAATTTGTAGAAGTTATATCTCCAAATCCCAATAAGGACGCGCGCCAACAAAGAGACAATTGGCAATCACTCACACCGCTGGCAGCCACAATACGTACTTATGAAGCTGACGAAGTAGCTGCCGTGGCTAGTAATTACGTAAAAATGGAACACATTAGGGACATCTTACTCCAGGAACACGACGTAAAACATAACAACATTGAATATCCTGTAATTCACATTACAGTAAATGACGTAAAATTTATGGCAGTACTTGACTGGCAGTCCCATTTCAGTAATTAGTGGAACAGCCTACTTACAGTATGTAAAATATAGATGTTTAAGTCAAGTTCCCATAAAACTGTTTAGCCATTTTGTACTTCCTGTCGATCTCATTTTTGAGAAGTTTGTGTTACTTCCCACCTGCTTCATTTACTGCATTTTTATATTTTATCCTTTCGTTAATTAAATGCAAAATATGTCTTCCGTTACCCAAGGATTTCTACTATCCCTCGTCTTTTTACCTACTTGATCCTCTATTTCCTTCACTATTTCATCTCTCAAATCTACCCATTTTTCTTCTAGTGTATTTCTTACCCCTGTACTTGTCAATCGTTCTCTAATGCTCTCTCCGAAACTCTCTACAATCTCAGGTTCTTCAAGTTTATTCAGGTCCTATCTCCTTAAATTCCCACCTTTTTGCCGTTTCTTCAGTTTTAATCTACAGTGCATGATCTCTATATTGTGGTAAGAGTCCACATCTGCCCCTGTAAATGTCTTACAATTTAAAACCTGGTACCTAAATCTCTCTATTACTATTATATAATCTATCTGAAACTTTCCAGTGTCTCCAGGCCTCTACCACTTATACAACCTTCTTTCATGATTCTTAAATCAAGTGTTAGCTATGATTAAGCTATGATCTGTGCAAAATTCTACCAGACGGCTTCCTCTTTCATTCCCTACCCCCATTCCATATTCACCTACTACTATTCCTTCTCTTCTTTTTCCTACTGTCGAATTCCAATCTCCAATGACTATTAAATTTTCGTCTCCTTTAACTATCTGAAAAAAATGGTTCAAATGGCTCTGAGAACTATGGGACTTAACATCTATGGTCATCAGTCCCCTAGAACTTAGAACTACTTAAACCTAACTAACCTAAGGACATCACACAACACCCAGTCGTCATGAGGCAGAGAAAATCCCTTACCCCGCCGGGAATCGAACCCGGTAACCCGGGCGCGGGAAGCGAGAACGCTACCGCACGACCATGAGCTGCGGACTAACTATCTGAAAAATGTCTTTTATGGCATCATACATTTCTTCAATCTCTTCGTCACCTGCAGAGCCAGTTGGCATTTTAAATTGTACTACTGTCGTAGGCGTGGGCTTCGTGTCTATCTTGGCTACAATCGTGCGTTTACTATGCTGTTCGTAGTAGCTTATCCGCGCTCCTATTCTTTTTATTCATTATTAAACTTATGCCTACATTACCCTTATTTGATTTTGTAGTTACAACCCTGTATTCACCTGAGCAGAAATATTGTTTTTTCTGCCACTGAACTTCACTAAATCCCACTATATATAACTTTAACCTATCCACTTCCCTTTTCTAACATACCTGCCCGCTTCAGGGATCTGACATTCCACGCTCCGATACGTAGAACGTCAGTTTTCATTCTCCTGATAAAATTACGGCTGTAGTTTCCCCTTGCATTCTGCCGTTCGCCGTACCAGCACATCAAGGCCGTTTCGGTTAATGTTACCAGGCCAGATCAGTTAATCATCCCGACTGTTGCTCCTAAAACTACTGGAAAGACTGCTGCCTCTCTTCAGGAAGCACACGGTTGTCTGGCCTCTCAACAGATACCTCTCCGTTGTGGTTGCAACTACGTGACGGCTATCTGTATCGGTGACGCACGCATGCCTCCCCACCAACGGCTCGGTTTATGGTGCATAGGGGCGGACTAACAATTACAGCCTTTGTAATCCATATGGTTTAGGTTGGTTAGTCCAAAAAAATATATTTTAGCAAGAGTAAGCCATTAGCGCTTAATTTCACCTGGGCAGCGGATCAGGTGTTGAAGTGTGGACACGTGGACGCAATAAAATGTAGGTCTATACTGATAGGCGTAGTTGACTTAGTGGACCATGCAGAAAACATTAGGTTGCAAAGATTGTGACGTGTCTGTGGGATGACTGTTTCATGCATAGAAAAGCAGCCAACGTACTGACCTATGTACATTTTAAGGTTACACATAAAAAAATATCTACGCTTATAGCCGTTGCACCCTGTAATATGAACACAATTGACCAAGTTTTCTCCTAAGAATAAACACTTCTCTGTTTCAGTGTACAATGCGGCAAACATTTTTATATATTAATGACCCATTTTTATTCCTCTGCACCTTCCAGTTTCAAATCACAACAGTACTGATATAGGCCTACGTTCATGATGTTATTTTAGGAAATAAAATGGAAACCGGATTTCAGAACCGTATTTATTTTCCACAAGAAAAATAATTGAAAGCAGTCACAGCCCCTATGTCTTACATTTCCGAACCTGTAATATTTGATACCGAATTCCCAAGATCTTTCGTATATTCACTATGTAACATATTTTATAATTACTACTATACAGAACTAGCGAGCCGCTCGGTTCCGCACGTAATTCTGTTTACGGGCTAATGCGTAGAGTTATGATTGAAATTCGTAGAACAACGTTAGGTAAGTGAATATCATCACTTACGTATGGCTTATCGCCACCCGCCTAACAATGGGAGCAGGGCATCAAAGGCGCGTCCGCTCATTTGTTAGAGGGGCGGCCGCCGGCATGCTTTGTGTCCTGTGTTGGCTAAGAGCCGCCCATTACTTGGCCGAGCGGTAGCTCGAGCTCCCATCATTACCACAAGAAGTCACTCTAGACATCAATGAAATATGGAACAGATAACACTAGTGCCTCTAAAGAAGTTGCCGAGTTCCGAAGCTGACCGGTGCAAGTATTAAAATCCCTACCGTAGTTCCTGAGATCAGGCAAAAAAGAAGGCGGAGAGGGACTGTAATATAAACCATGTATTGAATGAGAGTATACACTAACGGAAAAAAACCACAACACTGAAAAATAATTAATGTTGAATAATGAAATTTCGGAAATACATTTGTCTAGGTAACATATTTAAGTGATTAACATTGCAATATCACAAGTTAATGTAACTGCGAGATAAGCCGTTGCAAATTTAACCGCCAAAATGTCGAATGCAAGCATGGGAACGTGCATGTAATCTGTTGTACAAGTGCCAGATGTCAGTTTGTGGGATGTAGTTCCACTCCTGTTCCACCTGGTCTGTCTACATCTACATCTACATCCATATTCCACAAGCCACCTGACGGTGTGTGGCGGAGGGTACCCTGAATACCTCTATCGGTTCTCCCTTCTATTCCAGTCTCGTATTGTTCGTGGAAAGAAGGATTGTCGGTATGCTTCTGTGTGGGCTCTAATCTCTCTGATTTTATCCTCATGGTCTCTTCGCGAGATATACGTAGGAGGGAGCAATATACTGCTTGACTCTTCGGTGAAGGTATGTTCTCGAAACTTTAACAAAAGCCCGCACTGAGCTGCTGAGCGTCTCTCCTGCATGCAAGCATGGGACTCCTGCAGAGTCTTCCACTGGAGTTTTTCTATCATCTCCGTAACGCTTTCGCGATTACTAAATGATCCTGTAACGAAGCGCGCTGCTCTCCGTTGGATCTTCTCTATATCTTCTATCAACCTTATCTGGTACGGATCCCACACTGTTGAGCAGTATTCAAGCAGTGGGCGAACAAGCGTACTGTAACCTACTTCCTTTGTTTTCGGATTGCATTTCCTTAGGATTCTTCCAATGAATCTCAGTCTGGCATCTGCTTTACCGACGATCAACTTTATATGATCATTCCATTTTAAATCACTCCTAATGCGTACTCCCAGATAATTTATGGAATTAACTGCTTCCAGTTGCTGACCTGCTATTTTGTAGCTAAATGATAAGGGAACTATCTTTCTATGTATTCGCAGTACATATTGTCTACATTGAGATTCAATTGCCATTCCCTGCACCACGCGTCAATTCGCTGCAGATCCTCCTGCATTTTGGTACAATTTTCCATTGTTACAACCTCTCGATACACCTCAGCATCATCTGCAAAAAGTCTCAGTGAACGTCCGGTGTCATCCACAAGGTCATTTATGTATATTGTGAATAGCAACGGTCCTATGAAACTCCCCTGCGGCACACCTGAAATCACTCTTACTTCGGAAGACTTCTCTCCGTTAAGAATGACTTGCTGCGTTGTCAATGCAGGGACGGTTAATACTGTTTCTGGATGACGCTGGAGTTAGCGTCCGATAGTGTTCCACACGTAGACAGATCTGGTGTTCAAGCCGAGGCAACATGTCGACACTCCGTAGAGCATTTAGGTTACAAGACCTGTATGTGGGCTAGTGTTTCCTGCTGGAAAACACGCCCTGCAATATGGTTCATGAAGGGCAGCACAGCTGGTTGTATCATCACATTGACGAACATTTTTGCAGTCAGGGTGTGTGGGATAACCACGAGGGTGCTCTTGCTGCCAAACGAAATCGCACCCCAGACCACAATTCCAGATGTAGGTCGTGTGTGTCTTGAGCGCAAATAAGTTGGGTGAAAATCCGGAACTTACTCCTAAACAACACACGGCCATCACTGGCACCGAGGTAGAACCAGCTTTCATCAGAAAACACAACAGACCTCCACCCTACGCTGCAATGAGCTCTCGCTTGACACCGTCGAAGTCACAAATGGTAGTGGTTTGCGGTCAGTGGAAGCACGCTATAGAGAGTTTGGCTCTGAACTGTCCTTGAAGTAACCGATTCGATACAGTTCATAGTGTCCCTGTGGTGCCGACTTCTGCCCAGGTCGCAGCTGCAGATTCAGTACGAAGCGCCAGAAACATATGCCGAACACGAATGTCTTCCCCCTCGGTAGTAACACGTGGCCGTCCGGAACCCAGTCTCCTTTCGACTGTACGTTCTCGTGACCATCGCTGCCACCAATCATGTACAATGGATTCGCTCCTACCAAATCTTTCTGCAATATCGTAAAACGAACATCGAACTTCTCGTAGCCCTGTTACACGATGTCGTTAAAAATCACGGAGGTGTTGATAATGGTGTCTGTCGTCTTAAAGGAACTCTTGACTATCATTGACTCACCACATCCAGTCTCAAAGGTAACTAACGCTTACGTCCGTTACAGCGTTTATTAAAAGGAAACCTGACGTGCATCCTCATTGTGGCCGTACTAGCGCAATTCTATGTGCCTGGCGCGAAATTTGAATAGACATCATCTTTTAGATTTAGGAACACGTTAACCAACTTTCGTTTACATCTCACAGCTCTTTCTTGGTATCGTGTTTTTTTTCCGTCAGAATATGTGTAGACGTATAGACTGTGGTAGTACTAAACCCATGGGGGTCAATGGCGTGAAGCAAGTGTTTAAAACGGACGTCACTTCGTCGTCCGTGTCCGTAACGAGGGAAAGACGTCCGAAAATATCTTTCGTCGCTGGCGAAACTCCACATCATTCAGAAATGGATGATAAGCTAAATTGCAGAACGAAGAGCATGCAGTCCATGCGGGAATCGATCAAAGAACAACACGCTTTCCACTCACGCACTTTATCACTGGACCTCCGAGTCAAGTTGTGCTGCTCTCGAAAGTTACGGCGGATGTACCGCTTGTTGGCAATGTCATCGTATTTACAGCGACTGAAGACTTTAATTCGTCATGGCTCAACTAATTTCCACGAAATATTTTTAAATTTTACACACTATCTTTGCTACTTATTCAAACTCTTTTATTAGTAAAAATCTGAACAAAATCTGTTCAGTAGTTCCTGAGATTAACTCGAACTTGGACACAAAGTACGGCACAGAACTTTAATTTATATATTTACAGATAGATAGACAGACAGATAGATAGGTGGATATATATTATAGCAGAAAGGAAGTTAATATTTGTGAGTTAGGACTGTGAATTTAAACTGAAATTCTGTTCTTACATTTACTGACTTTTTTGTGACTAATAATTGTAAAATGTATACTAAATACTCTTCGCTTTAGTGATCGATTTACATGAAGTGAACCTTCTAGTTTCAGTGACTATTTAATTTTCCAACATGTTCTCTCAAAAGTAGCGGAGAGTGTTATATGCTGGTGCACTTTTCATACTTTCTCCTCTACCCATCCATGTAACAGAAGCTTATTTTATATTCTTCTAACCCTCATTAAATCAATATATTTCTTTTTACATACTGATGAATTTTTCTGAAATTACAAAAATTACTCCAGCGAGTAATTTTTTTTCCCACTGTGAAAACGTGTTCCGAGGTACAACAAGGTCATGTACCTAGGAACAAGTATTCCACTGGAATTTAAAGCTCTGCAGTCGAGAATATGTTCTCAATATATTTTGTGTACTAAGAGGTATTTACATTTCCAGGACAGGAGAAACTGTTAAGACATGAAACACGCAGTTCTTACATTAGCCGTGGTAAAAGACCTGCTGTTTCAAGGTGGAAGATGATGCACGGCCGGCTAAGTATGACTTACGGGTCCACATGTTATATGAATAATTCTGCAAGTATACAACATTTTTCCCAACATAGAATTATGTACCTGAAGAGTTAAAAATACACTCCTGGAAATTGAAATAAGAACACCGTGAATTCATTGTCCCAGGAAGGGGAAACTTTATTGACACATTCCTGGGGTCAGATACATCACATGATCACACTGACAGAACCACAGGCACATAGACACAGGCAACAGAGCATGCACAATGTCGCCACTAGTACAGTGTATATCCACCTTTCGCTGCAATGCAGGCTGCTATTCTCCCATGGAGACGATCGTAGAGATGCTGGATGTAGTCCTGTGGAACGGCTTGCCATGCCATTTCCACCTGGCGCCTCAGTTGGACCAGCGTTCGTGCTGGACGTGCTGACTGCGTGAGACGACGCTTCATCCAGTCCCAAACATGCTCAATGGGGGACAGATCCGGAGATCTTGCTGGCCAGGGTAGTTGACTTGCACCTTCTAGAGCACGTTGGGTGGCACGGGATACATGCGGACGTGCATTGTCCTGTTGGAACAGCAAGTTCCCTTGCCGGTCTAGGAATGTTAGAACGATGGGTTCGATGACGGTTTGGATGTACCGTGCACTATTCAGTGTCCCCTTGACGATCACCAGTGGTGTACGGCCAGTGTAGGAGATCGCTCCCCACACCATGATGCCGGGTGTTGGCCCTGTGTGCCTCGGTCGTATGCAGTGCTGATTGTGGCGCTCACCTGCACGGCGCCAAACACGCATACGACCATCATTGGCACCAAGGCAGAAGCGACTCTCATCGCTGAAGACGACACGTCTCCATTTGTCCCTCCATTCACGCCTGTCGCGACACCACTGGAGGCGGGCTGCACGATGTTGGGGCGTGAGCGGAAGACGGCCTAACGGTGTGCGGGACCGTAGCCCAGCTTCATGGAGACGGTTGCGAATGGTCCTCGCCGATACCCCAGGAGCAACAGTGTCCCTAATTTGCTGGGAAGTGGCGGTGCGGTCCCCTACGGCACTGCGTAGGATCCTACGTTTTGGCGTGCATCCGTGCGTCGCTGCGGTCCGGTCCCAGGTCGACGGGCACGTGCACCTTCCGCCGACCACTGGCGACAACATCGATGTACTGTGGAGACCTCACGCCCCACGTGTTGAGCATTTCGGCGGTACGTCCACCTGGCCTCCCGCATGCCCACTATACGCCCTCGCTCAAAGTCCGTCAACTGCACATACGGTTCACGTCCACGCTGTCGCGGCTTGCTACCAGTGTTAAAGACTGCGGTGGAGCTCCGTATGTCACGGCAAACTGGCTGACACTGACGGCGGCGGTGCACAAATGCTGCGCAGCTAGCGCCACTCGACGGCCAACACCGCGGTTCCTGGTGTGTCCGCTGTGCCGTGCGTGTGATCATTGCTTGTACAGCCCTCTCGCAGTGTCCGGAGCAAGTATGGTGGGTCTGACACACCGGTGTCAATGTGTTCTTTTTTCCATTTCCAGGAGTGTATAATACAAACAGCCTGCGAGTGGCGTTGCATTGTGTTCAACGCGATGAATCAAGACTCTGCACTATCCTGGGTGAACTTCGATGGAGAGTGTGGCTGCAACATGGGGAAAGAGCCTAGTCTTCTAATGCTTTGGAGAGCCACAACGGTCATGATATCATAATGGAATAGCATGGATTTCTGCCACCTGGCTCGAGTCCTAAATTTGCCTCCCCATTTTTCGAAATTAAGCAAAAATAATCGAAATCTTTGACAATGAATTGCAATATTTCGTTAATATTATAATCAGAAGATAGAGCCGTTAGAATTTATTTTCCTTGCATGTCTTTCTAGTGTCTTCTGTGCTTTCCATTACGCTGAAGAGATCATTTTCGAAGATTATTTATATGATATTTTGGTCTGAGATGTTTGTAAGAGCAAAGACAACAAAGAAAATATATACATTCATGCAATGTGATGTAAATAATTTTCTGCGTCTGAAACTACAGGGAATGGGCTTTCATAGCAACAAGTTATATTGTTCCGATTTAACTTTTGGGAGAACCTTTACATATATATTATGTCTGTAATAATTCCTTGTTAAAATGACCTTAGTCATTACAGGACGTGCATCCACTCTGCGTGTGGAGGCAGGCTCTGGTTCGACGGCTTACAACCAGCGGAGAAGATGGATTCAGTTAAACCAGCGTTTTATGGACTCAGGAGAAATTAAACACTCGCAATACCTTATTTTCATGTATAAAATTTTCGTAACGTTAGAATGAAAATAATTATAATGGGTAGTCGTGCAAGGACGCGACACCAAGGAGGAAAGTTCTCGTAGCAGAGGAGAATGTGAATGCTTATACTGGGGCGGAAGACAGTCAATCTGTTACCACACCACCTCTTAACTGAAATACTTAATCCGAAATGAATGTCTTGCATATTAGGGACTTAGGGGACCTACTAAGAAACTCTTGCGGAGTCTAGAGGATAGGCCGACATCCTGTGGGTTATGGACAACATGTGGCAAATGTTTTATTTTGCAGTTGTGGTTCCCGATGGTGAGTGATTGCGTATTAATTTAAGCATGGTATTACCTTTCGGTGGGCGTCACCTAATAAGTTGTAGAGGTAAAATTTAGCTGAAGAGGGCTTTTGACTGAGAAAACAGACTTACCTATAGCTAGGATTAAAAGCAGTGGCATAGTAGTTGAGACGGAAAGTCATTGTCCAGCGATTTGAAGTGAACCTGTAAGTATATCTAGAACCGTCTACAAACATATAATTAAAGTTTTCTTTGGCGATCGTGATTTTTTTTTTAAGATTACTTTGTGGAAAGAAATAGACTGATAACCAGGACATTATGACCACCGACTTACTATCGATACAAACCTATCCATGCGGCACAGCGTCATCTGGCAATGAATGACTCCTAATCATTTACGGTGCTTGTAACATCAGTGAGCGTGATGTTCGTGTGTGGAATTGGGAAGCCGTGAGATCTGAGTTTGACCGAGGGCAGATTGTGATGGCCTGGAGGCTCAGCACGAGCAGTTCAGAAATTGCACGACTTGTCGGCTGTTCGAGGAATGCTGTGCTGAGTGTTTTCAGCACTTTCAGAAATCGTGGGGTTGGGTGGCCATCGCTCATTACAAATGTCGGACATCGTAGGGTGGGCAGATTGGTCCACAAGACAGGCAGCGAAGTGGAGGAACTAACACCAGACTTCAATGCTGGGCAGAGAGCAACTGTGTCTGAACGCACAGTACACCGAACACTCCTAACGATGGGCCTCCGCAGCAGACGAGCCACACAGGTGCCAATGTTAACACCACGTCACCGGCAACTACGACTGAAATCATCGGCACTTTACGTTTGTTCAGTGGCAGAGGGTTGCATGATCTCATGGTCTTATGATCGCGATACCATCATCATTATGCCCATGGCGGGGGGGGGGGGGGGGGGGGCACGAATCCGTCGTCTTCCAGTGGAACAGTTCCTTGACACTTATTTGTGGGACGGAGATAAACTGGCCACAGCACATTATGCTATGGGGAATATGGGCGTCCATTGGTCCAGTAGAGCTCGTGCAAGGCACCATAGCGGCTAAGGAGTACTGTACACTGGTTGTGCACCACGTACACCCCTTCATGACGATCACTTTTCCTGACGTCAGTGAAAATTTTTTAAAAGATATTGCGCCATGTCACAAAACCAGAAGTGTGATGGAGTGGTTCGAGAAAGGCAGTGGCGAATTCCAGTTGATGCAATGGTTCCTCAACTCGCCAGATCTGAACCCGATCGAACACGTCTGGGAGATGATTGAGCGTGGCGTCAGATCTCATCGCGGCTCTCCCGCGAATTTACGAGAGATAGTGACTTGTGTCAGCCGATGGACAGCCAACTTCGTTCAGCGATCTACCAATGCCTCGTTCCTTTCTTATTGCTGTTATTCGTGCCAGAGGTGGATATACGGGCTATTAGGTAGGTGGTCATATTGTTCTGGCTGATCAGTATAGAGTGCGTCTCACGTCACCTGGAGCATGGGAACGAGGGCAGCGGATGTTGTGACGAGCGTCGCGTAAACAGCATAGGAGCCTCACAACTTCGCTGCGTTTTGCATTTGTTCGCCTCCAATGGTATAGGTATCTTCTCCAACAGAGAACAATGAAATCAAAGAAAGTTGTACTACTGGCTTCATATTCATGAGCATTGCATGTATATTTACCTAATGCCGTTGTTTTATTATTTTTAACATCCTTCTGCTTTATAAAAACAAAACGTTTTGACAACACACACACTCACACGCACGCACACACACCATTTGCAGGAATCGGTCGTTTTACTTGATCCTACCACACACGAGTGATTCAGAAAGCAATTTCAACCATTGTTTCCGTCACCGTGTCTTTAAGTGCTGCCATGGAGAATGAACTGCGATATTTAGAAGCAGTGGCATTGATCCCTCTCTGTTCACTAATACTTCAAAAACAAATAAAATAAAAGGAATGAAATTTATTAAACCTGTTTTGGAACTCTTTTACCAGGAACTGTGGGCTATCGTATAAAATACCACACATTTTTCATTGACAGGAAGTAAGTTGTGTACATTTTTCCAGTCTGTATTTCGTAAAAATATCTTAATATCTGAAGGCCTCCTGCTCCTGTTTGAACAAAGACGAGATCATAACTCATGTGACCTCATTCAAAATGCCCTCAACATGTCTGTATCTTTATACCAAATTTTGAACCACTAATGAAAATTATTGTTGTTTTTGTGGTCTTCAGTCCTGAGACTGGTTTGATGCAGCTCTCCATGCTACTCTATCCTGTGCAAGCTTCTTCATCTCCCAGTACCTACTGCAACCTACATACTTCTGAATCTGCTTGGTGTATTCATCTCTTGGTCTCCCTCTACGATTTTTACCCTCCACGCTGCCCTCCAATACTAAATTGGTGATCCCTCGATGTCTCAGAACATGACCTACCAACCGATCCCTTTTTCTAGTCAAGTTGTGCCACAAACTTCTCTTCTCCCAATCCTATTCAACACCTCCTCATTAGTTATGTGATCTACCAATCTAATCTTCAGCATTCTTCTGTAGCACCACATTTCAAAAGCTTCTATTCTCTTCTTGTCCAAACTATTTATCGTCCATGTTTCACTTCCATACATGGCTACACTCCATACAAATACTTTAAGAAATGACTTCCAGACACTTAAATCTATACTCGATGTTAACCAATTTCTCTTCTTCAGAAACGCTTTCCTTGCCATTGCCAGTCTACATTTTATATCCTCTCTACTTCGACCATCATCAGTTATTTTGCTTCCCAAATAGCAAAACTCCTTTACTACTTTAAGTGTCTCATTTCCTAATCTAATATCATCAGCATCACCCGACTTAATTCGACTACATTCCATTATCCCCGTTTTGCTTTTGTTGATGTTCATCTTATATCCTCCTTTCAAGACACTATCCATTCCATTCAACTGCTCTTCCAAGTCCTTTGCTGTCTCTGACAGAATTACAATGTCATCGGCGAACCTCAAAGTTCTTATTTCTTCTCCATGGGTTTTAATACCTACTCCGAATTTTTCTTTTGTTTCCTTCACTGCTTGCTCAATATACAGATTGAATAACATCGGGGAGAGGCTACAACCCTGTCTCACTCCCGTCCCAACCATTGCTTCCCTTTCATGCCCCTCAACTCTTATAACTGCCATTTGGTTTCTATACAAATTTTAAATAGCCTTTCCCTCCCTATATTTTATATTATGTGATCTTATTCCGATCGGATTGATATATTCAGTAGTAGGAAGTGTTTTTATACACTAGCAAAAAATATAAGGGGAAGTCGAATGCGTATTTAACAGTCTTATTTTTTTTTCCAGCACTTATTTTTGAGCGTGAGCGATGACTTACTAACTTAAATTTTAGGAAATTTGGCGGAAAGGTGATCAAGGTGTTCCTGATCTTGACCCTCACGAACCTAAATTACTGCGTCAGCACAAAATACCGTAACGCCTCGATCAAGGTAATAAGGACTTCGAGAAAGTGGATGAAGAATGGGCTGGGACAGAAAGGATTATGCTATGATGCGAATGGGTATTTATGCCATATTGTTCAGATGAGAGCTTTAAGGTCGCGCAGAGATACTGAGAGGCGAAAAATGTCATTGGATACCTCCGAATATCGTGTTGGACCTCCTTTTGTCCGGTGTAGTACAGCAGCTCGACGTGGCATGTACTCGACAAGTCGTCGGAAGCCCCTGCAAAGATGTTCAGCTATGCTGCCTCCACAGCCGTCCATAATTGCGAACAATGCCAGATTTTATGCACGAACTGACCTCTCGATTATGTCCCATCAGTGTTTCATGAAGTTTGTGTCGGGCGATCTGGGTGGCCAAATCATTCACTTTCATTGTAAGAATATTCTTCAAACGATTTTCGAACAATTGTGGCTTGGTGATAGTTCCATCGTTGTTTGGAAACATAAAGTTCCAGAATGGCCGGCAATGATCTCCAAGTAGCCGAACATTTCCAGTCGATGATCGGTTCGACTGGACCAGAGGATCCAGTCAGTTCCATATAAATACAGTACACACAATTTTGGAGACACCGCCGGCTTGCACAGTGCCTAGTTGACAGCTTCAGTCCATGGCATTGTGGGGTCAGCACCACACTCGTATCCTACTGTAAGCTCTTACCAACTGAATCTGGGACTCATATGATGACGTCAAAATTTTCCAGTCGTCTAGGGAGCAACTGATATGGTCACTAGCCCAGGAGATAACGCTGCAGGCGTTGTCGTCCTGTTACCAAAGGCGCTAGCGCTTGTCGTCTGCTGCCATAAGCCCATTAACGCCAGGTTCTCCCGCACCGTCCTAATGTATACGTTCGTCGTACGTGCCATATTGATTTCTACCGTTATTCCACGCAGAGTTGCTTGTTTGTTAGAACTGACAATTCTTCGCAAACGCCGCTCCTCTTGGTCGTTAAGTGAAGCGGTAATGCCTGGAAATTAATATTCTCGGCACACTCTTTACACTGTGGATCTCGGAATGTAGAATTCCCTCGCGGCTTCCGAAAAGAAATTCCTCATGTGTCTAATTCCAAATACCGAACCGCGTTCAAAGTCTGTTAATTTCCGTCGTGCGGCCACAATCACGTCGGAAACAGTTTCACGTGAATCACCTGATTACAAATGACAGCTCGGCCAATCAACTGAACATTTATACCTTGCATACACAATACTACCGCCTTCTCTATATGTGCAGATCGGTATCTCATGACTTTTGTCACTTCATTGTATTAGGCACAGTGTTCATTGATGAGACAGTAAGTCCGCAGCTCGTGGTCGTGCGGTAGCGTTCTCGCTTCCCACGCCCGGGTTCCCGGGTTCGATTCCCGGCGGGGTCAGGGATTTTCTCTGCCTCGTGATGATTGGGTGTTGTGTGCTGTCCTTAGGTTAGTTAGGGTTAAGTAGTTCTAAGTTCTATGGGACTGAGGACCATAGATATTAAGTCCCATAGTGCTCAGAGCCGTGAGACAGTAAAGAAAACAGAGGGTGTGATAATCTCTATGCTTGTCTGCACGCAAGCAGAATACCTGTGGATATAATAGTGAAATATCATCAAAGACTTTATCGTCACACATATAAGGAACACAGGCTATGAGTAACCAGTTACAGACACCGTCAGTTTTCCTGAAGAAGGTCTTGCAGGAAAACATCGCTGTAATCAATGACTGGAGGTATAACTGTGGAGCACTAAACGAAACAATAATTGGACCGAATCCTTTTGTGCCCAGTATATGAGCTAACAAATCTGTCTGTACTAAAGACACTACTGCTGCCTATTGGAAAATCATAGTTTCAACACTCGTGTCAATAACTGTTGCCTCCGACAACAGACCGAAACTAATTTTCTCTTTGGGCTGAAGATGACACTGAGGGCTCAAGGAACACTAGTTTAAGGTATAATTGCTTACGTTAAATCTTAAAAATCGCGCTACGCCGTCGGATATGGTTACGACTGTCAGTAATTGAGAAAGCTATGGCTCAATGGTACGTCACGGATTTCCCGCGACTTCATATTTTAATTCTCATGTGACAGTATCGTGGTACCATTTTTTAACATTACAATGCTCGTCCACACCTGTAATGTGTCTCTATGAACTGTGTGCACAAATGTTCGGGTCCTTCCACTGGCAGCAAAATGCTCATATCTGCCCCTTATACATTACATGTGGAGCCAGTTCGGACGTCTGTTCTGTCCCATTGTCACAGTGCAGGACTTCAAGGACCATTTACAGCAGTTGTTGACCAGCTTGCTTCTAGAGAGGATGTAGTGGGTTTATCACTCCATTCCCAATCGAATTAATGCAATCATCAATTTCAAAGGACCTACAACGTCACACTGATAGATGGGCTTTTACTGTCTAGTTTGTTGTAGAAATGACTCGATTTTGTAATCACTGAAATTACATGACATAGACTCTAAGCCCATTCTCGGTGACTCACTTTTTTTTACTGACTGTGGAAGATCAGACCTTTAGACAGAAGAAGGTATCTCATCAAGCACACATAAATATGATTGCACGGGGCGGTTGTTTGCCGCTGAAGACGCTGTTATCCCGCCATCATCAACGAGACATCATCTTTACTCGAGATGCTCATTTAGCCAGTGAAGCTTCTGTCGATTGCAAAACGTTACTCATCCTCACGGGAGATTCTACATGTCAACGACGGTCATCCCAGTACCATCGGTTTGCTGCAGAATACTTGAACGTATTCTGACTTCGAATATCATAAATTTCCTTGAGACCGGAAAGCTCATGTTTGCGAATCAGCACGGTTTTAGAAAGCTTCGCCCGTGAGAAACTCAGCTTGTCCTTTTCTCACATGATATAGGGCAAATTACGGTTGAAGAGCAAGAAGCCGGTTAAATATTTCTAGATTTCAGGAAATCGTTTGACTCGGTGCCCCATTGCAGTGTGTTAAGAAGGTACGAGCATATGGAATAGGTTCACGGATACGTGAGTGGCTTGAAAACTTCTTAAATACAGAACTTAGAGCATTGTCCCATATGGCGAGTGTCCAGCAGAGACAAATGTATCAGCAGGAGTGCCCCAGGTAACTGTGATAGGACCACTTTTATGTTTTATGTATGTAAATCATCTTAACGACAGAGTGGCCAGCAGTCAGCGGTTGTGTGCTGATGATGCTGCGGTGTATGGGAAGGTGTCGAAGTCGAGTGACCGTATCAGGATACAAGATGAGTTAGACAAAATGAAAGGCAGCTGACTGTAAATGTAGAAAATTGTGTGTTAATGAGGATGAGTAGCAAAACCTAACTCGTAATGTTCGGAAACAGCATTAGTAGTGACCAGCTTGACGTATTCACATCATTTAAATATCCGGGAATAACGCTGCAAAGCGTTATGAAATGGTACGTACATACAAGGATTGTGGTAGGTAAGGCGTATGTTCGACTTAGGTTTATTGGACGAATTTTATAGAAAGTGTGGTTCGCTTGTAAAGGGGACGGCACGTATGGCGCTAATGTGACCTATTCCTGAGTACTGTTAGAGTGTTTCCCATCCGCACCAGGTCAGATTAAAGAAAAACATCGAAGCAGTTCAGAGGCAGGCTGCCAGGTTTGTTGCCGGTAGGCTCGACCAACACGCAAGTATTACGGATGTTCTTCGGGAACTTAAATGGTGGCCGAGCGGTTCTAGGCACTACAGTCTGGAACCGCGCGACTGCTACGGTCGCAGGTTCGAATCCTACCTCGGGCATGGATGTGTGTGATGTCCTTAGGTTGGTTAGGTTTAAGTAGTTCTAAGTTCTAGGGGACTGATGACCTCAGAAGTTAAGTCCCATAATGCTCAGAGCCATTTGAACCATTTTTTGAACTTAAATGGGAATCCCTGGTGGAAAGGCGACGTTCTTTTCGAGGAACACAGTGAAAAAGATTTAGATAGCCGGCATTTGAAACTGACAGCAGAAAGATGCTACTTCCACCCACGAACACCCTGCGCAAGGACCATGATAATAAGATATGAGAAATTAGGGCTCATGGGGAGGCTTTTAGAAAGTCAGTTTTACCTTGCTCATTTCTCAAGTGTAACAGGATAGGAAATGGCTAGTAGTGCTACAGGGTACTCTCCACCACTCACTGCACAGTGCTTGCTGAGTATGTATGTAGAGGTAGACGTAGATGTAACTAAACTAACTAAAACCAAACTCCGTACGAACAGGCCTTTCAAGGCCCAACGCTACCTACCGGCCGCCGTGACATACTCAGTCCACCGGCGTCACTGGATGCGGATATGGAGGGGCACGTGGTAAGCGCACCGCTCTCCCGGCCGTATGTCAGTTTACGAGACCGGAACCGCTACTCCTCAATCAAGTAGCTCCTCAGTTTGCCTCACAAGGGCTGAGTGCACCCCGCTTGCCAACAGCGCTTGGCAGACCGCATGGTCACCCATCTAAGTACTAGTTCAGCCCGGCAGCACGTAACTTCGGTGACCAGACGGGAACCGGTGTTACCACTGCGGCAAAGCCGTTGGAAGGCGTAGATGTAGGAGCCACAATTCATCCATAAAGGTATGTGTGAAGGAACAGTGGAACCAGTCCAGGAAGAACAGCTTACCTGTTAGTGTCAGTGATGAAGAATCGTGCTCCATTATCTCTGCAGACAACGCAATCGAGGAAGCTACTATCGAACTGCCAATAGGATCTGGTCTGACCGAGAAACAACGTCAGTGAGCAATACGCACTCTGCATCAATGCAGATTTTGCATGCTTTCAAATTTGGAGTGGAGAAAAGATAGTACAAGCGACCCATAACAAAATACCAATCAATGCAGGGCTCATCCACCAATTTGCTTGCACTCTTACAAAGTTGGTTATACCTATATCGATTAGAAGTAGGCTTATACTATGTAAGTGTGTATCTGTGACTCTGAAGTGTTTGTTCTTTGTTATTTAAGGTCATTGATTTGTGACAGGAAATTTAAAATTTGTAATGTATGTACGGAAAAAACTAAATTATGTTTAACATAATGAAATTTTATAATATATGTATGTTTATAAAGAAAACATTGTATATTGGAAGATGGTACATGCTGAAGACACTTGTATTGTAAAATGTAAAAGATGTAATGAAGTCCTCCCACAACGGAAGTGGCTCGGCGTGATGTAAAGGGTGGTTTTGGCGGTCGAACTGGGCAGCTACTTGGTGGGAACGATAGCATTCAGTGGCTAGCCGTTGCACGGTACACATCGAGTGTGCCAAGGGAGGCGATTGGAAGCCGTTTTGCAAGCAATTTAGCCACGGATGTGGATTTGGCTGTTGCATGGTACTCTCGGCAATAAGGAATGGCTCTAACACATTAAAAATCCGTCGCCAAGAAGAAATTGTAAAGGGCATTCAAACATCAAGAGCCTTGAGTACATTTAGCCGAAACGTCGCTTGCCACCACTACTTCGCCACTGCTTCCCCAAGTTCATGCATTCAGATATGTGTCAGAGCATGGACCCGTTAATTTGTGTGAATGATTTAATAATAATCCAAGGGCTATAAACCTGTGTTTAGAACCGTATCCTTTCTCCAAATCATGAACCTATACAGGATCCCCTCCTAAGTGCTCAGAAAGCGAGTATCCTGTTTCAAACAAATTAGTAATTTATTTCTGTGTATTAAATGTGCAAAAATTCAGTGCCAGACTGTGTACATGCTACTGTCTAAAATACTTGCTTCACAGGTGATGAAAAAGGTACACAAGTTAAACTTATTTGAAATATATTTCAGCCTTGGGTTAATCGAGCTCAGTGTTGAGTAATTTGCTTTGAAGGATGAAAACATAAACTACTCCAAGTGGGGTTAAGAATTAAATTAAGTTGAATTGAATCTTACTACTAAAATAATCATAGAGTTTGACCAGTGATACAGTATCAGTTTATGGGTCCCCACAATATTATTCTCATATTAGAACAATAACTGGAATATTATCGCTACCAAAGAAATCTAATGCATTTCTATAAATGGGAGTACAAACAGTGTAATTGTAGTATTATTTAATTTTTTGTGGCATTTATATGTCAGTTAAGTCAGAAACCTTTCCATGAACAGCTTTAGTTCAGTACCAACTTCACGCAGTAACATCTCAGGACTGAGTCACGCAATGATCGTGATTGTAACTGTTATTATTATGAGTGGGGTACATTTTGCTTTCTATGGTTACTGGTTTGTGCGTTAATGGTAATTACTGCTACCCACAACTTAGATTGCCCTATATTCGTGTGTATCCAGTGTGCTATTCAAAGGTAATCTTAATGAAAGTCAGTTCAACAACTGATATTTAACTTTCCTAAACATAATATTTCAAATACATGTGCCTAATTGGGCTGGTACCGTTTATTGTTTCATTCATATCAACTTTTCTACTTCTATGAAACCGAAAAATTAAAGACTGTTTAGTTTTCTGTTAAGTTAGAATATATTCAAAATTACTTCAGATACCCTCATCCATTAGACACACGCAAGGTCAAAAATTAAAAATCCTCCCAGGGGGTAACATTAGCTTGTACCACGACAGGCGAGTATTATACGTGGCTTTTCCTGTGACAGGACTTAAGGTTGGGTTGTTAGGGAAGAGTGGCGTATGACAGTACACGAGAATGGCGTATAACGAGGCTAGTGTTATAAGTTTTGCAAGCTAAATTAGGATAATCTGGGGTAAACGGGAGAAAATTCTCCAAGTTTACATCATCGAACCCTGAGAGAGTCCTTGGTCCCCACTTGTGGTCCTTGTCAAGAAGAAGAATGACACATGATATTTCTTCGCCGATTACAGACGAATTAAGAAAATTACGAACAAAGATCCATTGCCATGCACTGATGACACCGTAGACTGCTTTGTAAGATCAAAGTATTTTTCATCGACAATGATTACACAGTAGACTGCTTTGTAGGATCAAAGTATTTCTCATTATCGGATACAAAATTGTGTCCAAAACTAAAGCAACAAACCGGCATTTCATCTCCCAGGGTCTAATTCATGACATAATCATACAAACTGTCAACCAGATGTCCGTACGATTGTGTTCTGCACGGAAGATGACATTCCGGTCAATGGACAACCATGCCAACGTTGACGTCAGGACACCTATGATACGAAGTAGTCTTTGCCGGGTAGCACCACACGCACAATCGATATGTACTCAGACGATGCAGTATGAAATAGACAAAATGCCTACAAGACTCTTTGTGGCGGAGGGCCATAGAAAGAAAGAAAGCAGGGCAGTAGCAAACTGATTTGGCTCGATGGCTTAATGTGAATCGTTCTATTGTTTCTCGGATGTGGCAACGGTCTATAGAGACTGAAACTGTATCCCGAAGACAAGGGCAAGGCTAACCACGTGTGACTTCTGAAAAGAGCACCGATATTTGGCTGTAAGGGTACGACAGTACCGCCTTTGTACTACACGGCAAGTGGCATATGAGCCAGCAGAATCCACTGGACGGGTTGTATTTGGAGGCTAAAGTGATTTTTCAAAAAGGGAATTCTAATATTTGATTTTGAAAAGAATGGCAAATTATGGATAAAATGATACACTATTTAAGGTCATGGAAAGGTTCAGTGAAGGTCAAATCCGGAAACATGTTTTTAGTTCCAGTAGGGATTAACTCATAACAGAGGAGGGATACACCAAAATACAATGTTAGATACAAATTGAAGGGGCATCCCACGGAATGAGAGGTATGGCGACGCATTCAACGACTGGAAAATCAATTATATATATTTTATTTATGTTTGTTCAGTTTTACGAACGTCAAAATAACGTATACGCATTGTGATGTATTTATTTTTCTCAATAAACACGTTAATTTAAACTTAACATTCTCTTTGCGTTTTTCGAATCCGACGACACAGGAAACAAAACTCTGCCTTCAAATGATCTTCGATAATCACCTTCAGTATCATGGTTATTGATAATAATGCGTGGCCTCTTATGCCTCTTCCAGTTTTTATCTAACACCGAATTTTTCCGTTCCCTCCTCTATTGTGAATTAATCACTATTAGAACCAAAAACATATTTACTTATTAGATCTTCATTGTTGTTTACTATTACCTTGAATAATGTATCATCTGAGACGTAAAATTTTCTCCTTTCCTCAAATCTTATGGTAATTATTGGCTTTTCCATTTTAAAAAAACTCGCTTTAACTTCCAAAATTATTTGAAAATCGCGTTCAATGTCACGTCCATTACTACAGTGTGCGAACTTCTTTGTCTACCTACAACTATTATCTGTATCTCATCTCTATCCCTAGTTACTCCCCAATATATATATATATATATATATATATATATATATATAGTGTGGTCCATTGAGCGTAACCGGGCCAAATATAATACGCAATTTGTCTAGCTTGAACGGGGAAACCAGATGGCGCTATGGTTGGCCCGCTAGATGGCGTTGCCTTAGGTCAAACGGATATCAACTGCGTTTTTTAAATATGAACCCCCATTTCTTATTACATATTCGTGTAGTACGCAAAGAAATATGAATGTTTTAGTTGGACCACTTTTTCGCTTTGTGATAGATGGAGCTATAATAGTCACAAACATATGACTCACAATTGTAGACGAACAGTTGGTAACAGGTAGGTTTTTTAAATTAAGATACGTAACGTAGGTAAGTTTGAACATTTTATTTAGGTTGTTCCAATGTGATACATGTACCTTTGTGAAGTTATCATTTCTGAGAACGCATGCTGTTACAGCGTGATTACCTGTAAATACCACATTAATGCAATAAATGCTCAAAATGATGTCCGTCAACCTCAATGCATTTGGCAATACGTGTAACGACATTCCTCTCAACAGCGAGTAGTTCGCCTTCCGTAATATTTGCACATCCATTGACAATACGCTGGCGCATGTTGTCAAGCGTTGTCAGTGGGTCACAACAGCAAATATCCTTCAACTTTCCCCACAGAAAGAAATCCGGGGACGTCAGATCCGGTGAACGTGTGAGCCGCGGTATGGTGCTTGGGCGACCAATCCACCTGTCATGAAATATGCTATTCAATACCGCTTCAACCGCACGTGAGCTATATGAAGGACATCCATCATGTTGGAAGTACATCGCCATTCTGCCATGCAATGAAACATCTTGTAGTAACATCGGTAGAACATTACGTAGGAAATCAGCATACATTGCACCATTTAGATTTCCATCGATAAAATGAGGGCCAATTAGCTTTCCCCCCATAATGTCGCACCATGCATTAACCCGCCAAGGTCGCTGATGTTCCACTTGTCGCAGCCATCGTGGATTTTCCGTTGCCCAACAGTGCATATTATACCGGTTAACTTTACCACTTTGGGTGAATGATGCTTCGTCGCTAAATAGAACGCGTGCAAAAAGTCTGTCATCGTCCCGTAATTTCTCTTGTGCCCAGTAGCAGAACCGTATACGACGTTCAAAGTCGTCACCATGCAATTCCTGGTGCATAGAAATATGGTACGGGTGCAATCGATGTTGATGTAGCATTCTCAACACCGACGTTTTTGAGATTCCCGATCCTCGCACAATTTGTCTGCTATTGATGTGAGGATCAGCCGCGACAGTAGCTAAAACACCTACTTGGGCTTCATCATTTGTTGCAGGTCGTGGTTGACGTTTCACATGTGGCTGAACACTTCGTGTCTCCTTCAATAACGTAACTATCCGGCGAACGGTCAGGACACTTGGATGATGTCGTCCAGGATACCGAGTAGCATACATCTACATCTACATCTTCATCCATACTCCGCAAGCCACCAGACGGTGTGTGGCGGAGGGTACCTTGAGTACCTCTATCGGTTCTCCCTTCTTTTCCAGTCTCGTATTGTTCGTGGAAAGAAGGATTGTCGGTATGCCTCTGTGTGGGCTCTAACCTCTCTGATTTTATCCTCATGGTCTCTTCGCGAGATATACGTAGGAGGGAGCAATATACTGCTTGACTCTTCGGTGAAGGTATGTTCTCGAAACTTTGACAAAAGCCCGTACCGAGCTACTGAGCGTCTCTCCTGCAGAGTCTTCCACTCGAGTTTATCTATCATCTCCGTAACGCTTTCGCGATTACTAAATGATCCTGTAACGAAGCGCGTTGCTCTCCGTTGGATCTTCTCTATATCTTCTATCACCCCTATCCGGTACGGATCCCACACTGCTGAGCAGTATTCTAGCAGTGGGCGAACAAGCGTACTGTAACCTACTTCCTTTGTTTTCGGATTGCATTTCGTTAGGATTCTTCCAATGAATCTCAGTCTGGCATCTGCTTTACCGACGACCAACATTGTATGATCATTCCATTTTAAATCACTCCTAATACATAGCACACGCCCGTTGGGCATTTTGATCACAATAGCCATACATCAACACGATATCGACCTTTTCCGCAATTGGTAAACAGTCCATTTTAACACCGGTAATGTACACGAAGCAAATACCGTCCGCACTGGCGGAATGTTACGTGATACCACGTACTCATACGTTTGTGACTATTACAGCGCCATCTATCACAAACGAACAACGTGTTCCAACTAACATATTCATATTTCTTTACGTACTACACGAATATTTAAAAAAATGGGGGTTCCTACTTAAAAAACCGCAGTTGATATCCGTTTCACCTATGGCAGTGGCATCTAGCGGGACAACCATAGCGCCATTTGGTTTCCCCCTTCAAGCTAGACGAGTTTCGTTCTTTGTAATTTTTTCGTTTGACGCCTATTTCGTGAGATATTTGACCCGGTCACTATCAATGGACTACCCTCTGGACCACTTTAATCCATAATGGGGAGTAGCTAGGGATAGAGATGAATATGCGTACGCAATCGCGTGATTGGCCAACTTCAATGCTAATTAACGCGGAAATGGTGCAATGAATTGAATTCCTCTCCTTCCAGTTATTTGTCAGCACAACCAACCCTCCAACGCCTTTACAAGCTTTTCAGACGGTTTCTAATGTTTAGTGGCATAATTGCGGATATTTGTGTTAATAACTGAGAGCAATGAACTGAACAGCATTACACCTGTATCTAAATTATTTACAGACTATAAATAGTAGCTATTATGTGTACGCTGTCTTTAGATTGGTAAGTACCTCCAAGTACTCGTAACTGGCAGGTATTGAAGCTTGGACCCGTGGTCGCAAAACGGAAAGTTTATACTGACAGGAAACGTTCACTATGTTGCGCAGTTATGACCCTGTAGAAAACCTCACATAGTAAAGAGCAACTGAAGCAAATAATTATCATTTGAGCAGTTTATTGACATCCAATAAGAAAAAAATTTCAGCCATTCATTCTGTTACCTAAGTTTGAAAGAATTAAGATCAAATGAAAAAAAAGCAAAGTAGGAATTCTTTTTTCTCTTTTGTCCTGGCAGATAGCGAAGCCTAGAAACTAACAGATGTTTACTCATAGAATCAATGTAGGATGGTACCAAAAAGCATGCAACTTCCTGTTTAGGAAACTGAGTAACCAATCTTCTTCCTTATCCACCACCAATCAGAGGCCTTGTGAGAAGTACACCACCAGAGTGATTCTTTCCATTCTTTGGATACTAGTATGTCCGCAAATATCACAGTATGAATGGTCTCATAGTGGCTACAGCAGTGTTTCCTTCCTTTTCATCATTGGTTCATTAAATGAATTCAGATGCTAATAAACAGAAAAGATGCGACACTTACTGCGACAGATCTTTAAGACACAGTCATTAAAGGAACGTAACTCAGAGTAACTAAAAGTTTATATACATTTTTGGAAAGCTATTGAAGACATAATTAATTGTAATATTGCTCAAGATAAAGCTTGTAGCCTGAGTTACGATATTTTACACATTTTTGCAACATTTTGAGGCAAGCCCTCAGTTAAGATTGAAAGAAAACGTTATTCGCAGTTCATATGATATCATCAACATTCTTCTTATTTAACACACCTGGCTTAAAAATAGTATTTATTGTACTATAGCGTGTTATCTCAAAACTGAACAGGAACTGGGTAGAGGAGCGGAAACAAGTACGGCTTCATATGTACATTTGACATGTGAATAAGTCTCAAACGCAATGTGTGTAGGACTTACATGGACAGCAAGCTGTAGCCCGCCCTACGCATGTTTAGTCGTTTGTTGCAAATGATTGGGCAATAACACATCACCAGTGTAATTAGCGTACAAAACTGCAATTCTTACGTTATTCAGTGAAGATATGTAATGGTAAATTTCATCATGCCCGTTAAAAAATATTTATTTCTTCCGGAAAATTTAAGGCAGCTAAAACAGGTGCACCAAACGTCAGTTTTGTCCTAAAGTTCCGCATTTAATCTTTGCTGCATTTTTCCAGTTACGGCGGGAAACATATTTTGGTCTTAAAATCTAAAACCATGCTTAGTTAACTACAGTACCCTTTTCAGCTAGAATAAAACTTCGAGTTTTCAGTACCATTTCCAGTTGAGCAAGTCTATAAGCTGTACATGTTTCGGTTTTAAATTTTATATTTTGGGGTACCGTAGATTTCAGTCATACTAAGTTGGAGGTGAAGAGAACTCATTTCACTGATATTAACTTGAGACATTTAATCACAGACAGGGTATTCCTCCAACCTAATTGAATTAACCCTCTATTCAGAATACGTTGGATTAACTAAATCATAATTTTTACGTATATAAGCAGTTAAATGAAGGACTAGAAAAATTTCATAACCACTAGCCTGTTTCTCAACAAATTTCTAATTGGTGCTCTTCTTAAGATCCGTATCGTGGTAGATCACTCACTCTGCGCTATGCAGTCACGAAGATCTTTCTAGGAGGGTGGCTTGCATACCTCGGATGACGGTGTTATTAAATTTTTGTGTCGCGAATAAACATTCCTGTAATGAAATTCTCTCGGAGAGAACGGAGCTTAGTCGTGGGAACAACTATTTACTAGATCACGTTAAACTATTTAAGAGATTTATCGTATACGTCAACAACATGTATTCTCAATTACTTAGAATTAGTTGCCTCTTAGATATTACGAACTATGCATGCTTTAATGTTCGTTGCCCGCATTACCCGCCACATGGCTCAAAACTTATGATAACATGTGCTAGATTTTGAAGTTATCATAGCTATCCAAAGAAGTTAGGGGATCTGTAAAGGTAATAAAGGAAAGTATTACACAAACTTTGTAAAGGGGTCACCAACGTGTTGCTGATTCAGGAACTATATACGTAGTAGCCCTTTGTATTATAACACAGGAATTTTTGTAGCAGCAAAGTCAATTTCAGTCAGTCACATATCTGTTCGAGGTAAAAATAAAAAAAATTAAATAAAAAAATAATTATTTTCCTTTACTGAAATATCACCAACTGCACAGCAGATTACAGGTAATAAGTTGTCGATTACTCTCAGATTACTGACAAGAGCATACCGTGAAATAAATGTTGTTTGCTAACGGTAGCTATAAATTATCCTTTCGAGGTGACGAAACGAACTATTTGACTAAAAAATACATAAAACTAATGGTCTTTGTGATTACACCAGCATCTGCATTTATAACTTGCAAAGCACTGTGAAGTGCAAGGTAGACGGTACTTTCCATGGTACCAATTATTACGAAATCTTCCCATCCCATTCATGTATGATGCGCGGGAAGAATAATTATTTAAATGCCTCTGCGCGAGCTGAAATAGTGTAATGCACTCTTGACGACATCTATGTGAGAGATATATAAGAGGCTGTAATATATTTCTGGGTTCCTCCTTTAATGTTGGCTCTTCAAACTTTTAGTTGACTTCCGCAGGAGATTTGTCATCTAACCATAGGCGTCAGCCAACTCTGATTTTGCAGTACTTCTGTATAGAGTCTGTCGTCAAATCGCTATTCAGAGCTATTTTGGTTATATTTACTTATTCATTGCGGTAGAGACACTTGGATAGTAAAGAAACTTATATTATACTCTAGAACTGTAATAATTTATTATTTATTGTAGACAGTCATATCAGAAGTTTGATAAACCGCCCCCAGTTCAGTTTAAAATTTGTTTCTGAGTTCGTGGCAGCTGCTAATACTCCATTAAAATTCGGTATTACTTTCCTATAATCAACTGTTCCGTTTCTTGTTATTATTGTCAAACCCTAGCACAGGCTGATGGAATCAGCAGCGTCAGTATGTCGCTGCCGGTGAGAAATAAGATATGTTAGATTTTACTGATATCTACAATCACAGCATTTCTTTGTGTAAGTGAACGACTTCCTGGTTTAAAGGCTTTTCCAGCTTCAGCATGTCATTTCTTGTGTCCATAATGAGAGACGTTGTGGATTTGTGGATTCAGTATTAACATAAGTATAAAATCCTGAGTATCCAGCAGCAAAAATCATAGGTCCATCTACTGTACCATTATTGATGCTATTGCTAACTTCATTGTCAGCACCAATATTTGGCACTATTGCTTCATCATCTTTCACGTGTTATACACCTACGTCCTAATCACCGAGAGATACTGTAAACATAACCACATGCCGCGCAGATCATTCACCATGCGATGGTAGGGCTGCTGGCGGTGCGGGTAAACTTGCGGGAGTCGGCAGGCTTTAACTCCAGGCAGTGGCGTGGATGCGAAGGCCAGGGCTCAGATCTGGGTGTCTGGCGTTAGTGACAATAATGCTCATAACCCAAGTCTCATCAAGGCTGTAATTCGTATCTATGGTCTGATGTCACCATGATGTGAACCCTCTAATACCGAGGCTCACTGTGAGCCTACTTTCCTGTCTCGAAGTCACGCCCCCCACACCAGGACGTTCTCTTCACTACCCTTCTGCAGAGATCTCCATGGGTGTGACTATACACCTGATAGCCCAACTCATTTATTCGTCGTCAACGATTAAATTTATTTTGCAAAAAACATTCTTAACTGTTGTCTACCACCACACACAACCACTAACAAAATTATTCCTAGAAGGTTTTCCCCCATTTAAAATTTGGCTTTTTGTGCGTTAAGTGTTAACATCCTGTGTCCTATGGACTTATCGATATGTCCATCAGTCATCTCTGCCATTGAGTAGTGTCTTACTTCTGCAAACTTCTGTTTTCACTCCAGCCTGGTAGTATATGTTTGTGTCCTTAACACAGCTGATACCTGTTGGGACATACAATAGAGGCTGGGTGGACGCCTAGTGACGTCAAATAGTTCAAATGGCTCTGAGCACTATGGGACTTAACTTCTGAGGTCATCAGTCCCCTAGAAGTTAGAACTACTTAAACCTAACTAACCTAAAGACATCACACACATCCATGCCCGAGGCAGGATTCGAACCTGCGACCGTAGCGGTCGCGCGGTTCCAGACTGTAGCGCCTAGAACCGCTGAGCCACTGCGGCCGGCCCCTATTGACGTCCCTCGACCTCTGATTCTAAACTGCAAACGTGTTTACCAGCTGTTTTATCCGGGAGTCAGGTGAAGCATCTCACGTGGCCAATATTTATAAACTCTCTTCAACTTCAAAATATATGTTTAACACATATGCATGTTACTAAAATAATTATTTTCGTTATTTCTTTGCCTGTTTGTTCGTAATTTATTTGGTTTTAGTTACATGATGACGGGTGTAAAGGATCCTCTGGCCAATAATTTTGGAAAACATTTCAGCGCCATCTGTTGCCCGATCTGAAAAAAAGGAAAAGCTAGACATGTGCCATTATCGTCAAGAAGGGGGACTACTGTTCATAAACAGATAATTCACTAATTTTAGGATGATAGTAGGACAACTAAGGCTTGGAGATATTTCTAACTGTAATAATCATCGTCAAAATGCAACTCAGTATAATGAAGGCTATATATAACATTCTGGAGTGGGTTAGCGCTGATACTGCATTTCTAAAGTTAAACATACACCGTTGTGATAGCTAATTTTAAGGGGTTTAAGGAGTCCAAATGGGATCTGGAAGCTTTTCTTCCAGTTTTCGAAAATAGAAAAGTCACTTCAGTCAATCGTTTGAAGAAAATGTCTCATTGGCTATAAAATACCTATCGCCGAAGACTGGTGATATTGGGGAGATTTATGATTAAAAACGATTTTATCAAGAATACACATAAAACTATCACGGGAGAATGGTGGCAAACATGCAGCCTTAAATGTATATTTAATAATAATAATTATCTCTTCAAGTGGTCAATTATAGCTATTTTCTACCCTGCAGATGACCGTATGAACCATAGATCCTAGTATCTTCGATGTTCAGATGCGTTAAACTTCGGAAACATAGGAATGCGTAGGAATCAGATTAATATAGAAATATTTGAGAATAACCACAAAAATATATACTTTGTGGAATAATGAAATGTGGCAGCTAATAAGTCAACTTACCGAGGAGAGGAGATATAAAATGAAACACCAAGAACAACGAACGAAAAACTAACCATGACAAGCAGAAAATTTCTACAACGTCCGTGGTGACAGAGACCCAATCATAGCACAGACCATAGAATTTTAGGAGAGGAGGAAAAATTAGGAAAACTACACATTGCGGAACAACCAGATGAAAATGTAACAAATATCTGACTTTCAGCTCAAGAGAGGATAAAGGAATCACAATTAAGATTAAGCCTACAAAAAAATATACATCTAATTCTTTATACAAATATCCAAAGGGCTGTATAGATAACTAAGTCAAAATGTAGTATTTTTCCGGCTCAGACGTAGAAAAGTCTTGCAAAATCGAGTCATGAAGGCGTCAGCTCTCAGCTGGTACACATTTACACGTAATGTATTTCTTACATTTCGAGCGATTCTCTGTTTAAAAGATTATTAGACACAAACTCCGTAATGCGAAACTCTAGAATTTTACAAATCTATTAAAAACTGTTGTAAAAATTGAGATAATTAACTATAAACTTTAAGTTTTTTCTAAACATGAAGTTTAAAACTCATTCATTTATCATAAATTATATAAATTCTATAGTTTCATATACCTGTAAGTATCGTTTGGGTTGTATGCTGTGCCAAAATTCATCGAACAATCTCTCCTACTTATGAAGAAATATGTACCTGTAGCAACAAATGCAGCCAGTAGTAAGTGAAAAAATGACGAAACTTCAAATGTAAAAAAAATTATTTTTCTATGTTTCGGAACTTCCACTGCTATGAGTCTAAAGCAGAAATCCTTCTCGGTCATGCTGATATAGTTTTATGAATTTGTTTGTAAAATTATAGACAGTGAAAATTAAAGTGTCATGTGGTGCCTCTCCTGCTCCAAGTCAGCCCGTTTGACGCCCTACCCCCCCCCCCCCCCCTTAAGTATAAATTCATTCAGTCTGCTGCGCAGTAGTTGCTCATTTGTTTTGTTTTGAAGACAAGCGTCTATTCGTTTAGTAAACCAGTGGGTCAGGCCCCAGCTCTCGGCTGATACACATCTACACAGCGGCAAGTTAAGTGTTCATCTGTTCCTGTGCTTTCCTCTTAGTATGTTTCCCAAATTTTATGAGTACTTTTCTGCTTAAGAGGTGTAAGCTCGCATTTTATAAGTGTAAATTCAGTGAGTCTGTAGTACAGTTTTGTTTTCTTCTGAACAGCCGACTACATAGCTCATTGAGGCATCAGCATCCATTGTTGACACATGAGGAGCGTAGTAAGTTGCATATCTAGGATTCTCTCTGCTTTTATAATTTACTCCTTTTGTTAGTCTTGCTAGAATGGGTAGGGTGTGTGCATGATGTGTGTGGCAGCAGGAGGAGCTGGGCGCAGTTCGCGAACAGGTGAATGTGCGTTTGAAAACCATCAGTCACCTTCAGGTTCAAAATGGCTCTGAGCACTATGGGACTTAACATCTGTGGTCATCAGTCCCCTAGAACTTAGAACTACTTAAACCTATCCAACCTAAGGACATCACACACATCCATGCCCGAGGCAGGATTCGAACCTGCGACCGTAGCGGTCACGCGGTTCCAGACTGAAGCGCCTAGAACCGCACGGCCATACCGGCCGGCTCACCTTCAGGCTCCGGGTGTAACACTGAAGGAGAATCTGGCGCGTCACATGGGATATCACAAGTGTCGCTTGTTTTGCACACGGGCTCTACTGCCGAGGCACCTCACAGTGTAGCCGACGCAGTGGATACTATCTCACAGCAAATTAAAATGTAAATGTCGTGTAACTAGGGCCTCCCGTTGGGTAGACCTTTCGCCGGGTGCAAGTCTTTCGATCTGATGCCACTTCGGCGCCTAGTGTGTCGATGGGGACCAAATGATGATGATTAGGACAGTACAACACCCAGCCCCTGAGCGGAGAATATCTCCGACCCAGCCGAGAATCGAACCTTTTTTTTTGTAACCATCTATGTTTATTTTAATATATTAACAACGATACATTTAAATAAAACTATTTTATTCAATTAACCTATTTATTATATTCTTAGTGTTGGTAAACACTCATTTTTGTTGTTCCTTGAACCCTTTTACATGTCCATTTGTCATCATTATTTTTTTTTTTTTAACATTGCAGGACTGGCATAATAATGTATCATCGACACATTGATTTTCAGTTCATGTTTCTGTACGTCACGCACTTGTGATGGCGCAGGCACATTGTGCATTGTTGTTTGATCTCTTCCTCTATTTTGCACTGTTAGGTGGGACAATATGAGGGAAACATCAGCATGATAGATGGAGCAGAAGTGGAAGAAACTTTTTTACATATACTACAGATTATACATAAATTGAGAAGAGAGAAAATTTTGTCATATTATATAAGAGAAGCAGAATGGATAGTGTGAGTAAACAATATAAATTTTATAGGGCACATAGTAAAGGAAATCATTTAAAAAGTTTGTGAGTAGTTGGCACTTTCCACTAAGTAATCCTTGTATCCTAGACGATATATTACAAATAATGAAAAAAATAAAAAAAGCTGGTAGTACTACTGGGAATACTTTTGACACTGATTTGGCTGCGAGCATGACAGATGTTTGGTGAGAAGCACTTTGTATCACTAATTTCACTAAGAAGAAACACTTTATACTACTATACTTCACTACTTGAGGCGAGAGAAGAAAGCACTCTATCTTTGCTGTTGCACTTATTCACTATCACTGCACACATTCTTCTTGTGGTGAGTGTGGTGAGGTGGCTGGTGGCGGTGATGAGGGTCACAGGCTGGGGAGGACTCTGGCGATCGCTGTCTGCAGTGGAACCTGCATTAGGTTTCTGAAGTTCTCGCGGTAGCGCCTCTACTGCTGGGCCGTCTTGTTCTCCTTCCAGAGGTCCATCAGGAAGGCCAGCTGGTCGGTCTGGCTCCGCACTACTATGGCGTGTTCTGTCATGGCGAGGATCGAGAGAGCCGCCAGTCGCTTAGGTCGTGGGAACGGGTTGCAGTCTGCGGCGGTGATTGCTTCCACTGTGATGCTTCCCGGCGCCGTTCTGTTATTGTGGGCCACCATCTGCTGGCACGCTTCTCATATGTTGATGGCATTCCTGCAGGTGAATCGGTGCTCCAGGGTGTCGGTCATGGCACATATGTCGCACCTGTCACTTGCGACGAGTTTTATCTCCGCCAGTCTATGGTAGGTTGGTACCGTTCTGTTAACTATTTTGTACCATGTCTCCTTCGCATGTTTAGGCAACACGTTTTCCGAGACGTTTCCCCATATTTGTTTCCAATTGTATTGCGGGAGTTTGTGTTCAATTTTGTTTTTTACCGGCTTCCCCCTGAGGGCCCAGTATATTCTCTTGGCTGTTCTGTGGCTGGGGTTCGCTACGGTGTCCAGAACGTAACTTTTGTTGGCATAGTGCAGCCTGACGTGTCGCATTCTGCAGGAAATGTGTCTCGTGTCGACCGGCGCTTCTTCTGATGTTGGCTTGTATCCTCCAATTATCTTGGCTGTGACGCTGTCAGGGTTTTTGTCCTGGATGGCGGCGTCCGTTTTAGTAGAAGTGCTGCACATTTGGTCTTTATATCAACTAGACCTAGTCCCCATTCTTTCGTTGGCAGCAAGCACGTTGCTTGCGTCACTTTGAATATATTTCGACGCCACATCAAGTAGTACACTGCGCTCGTTAGTGCTCGCGCAATTTCTGTCGGGATGCTTAAGATTTGCGCCAGATACCATGCTTTCGAAGGGATCGTCGTGTTTATCATGTCTATTTTCTGGTGGATTGTTAGTTTCTGGTTCGCGTGCTGTCTGGAGAGACCTCTTATGATGTGTAGAACGTCCCTCCAGTTGTGTGCGGCCAGACTGTATAAATATTCCAAGAACTTTATGGCTTTCTGCTATTTTGTACCACTGCCTGTCTGGTTTGAGTCGTTGATTCCCTATCGGCAGCAGCACTGTCCTTCTGGGGATGGTTTGGGCGCCTGACGGTTTTTGGAATGTGTTGATGATGGTTTCTACTCTCCCAATATCTTCCTGATCTTCAATAAAGATGCCGAGGTCGTCAGCGTAGGCAATACATGCTATTCCCAGGCCCTTAGGACTGACATTCTGTCGCGCTGACCACTCAGCCACCGTGGGCGGTCGCAGCAAAGCGAATGGCTGGTGGTAACACGTTCGCGTCGCTCGAGGCGGAGGGTTAATGTGGAGGATGGCCATTTGGCTTCGCCCATTCGCCTGTGAGTGGATAGGTGGCCGGTGCTTCAGCAGGGTCCGAGCAGGCACACAGGGGAGGGGGGGGGGGGAGGGGATACACTAGTTGAAGCTCCAGCGTTAGGTGAGTTATGGAGCCCATTGGGCAGACAGAGTTCAGGGGTGGAAAGAAAGCCAATGCGCACTCGGTATGTCCGCCGGTGAGTGTCATCTGAGATGTGGAGGCGGCCTTGCCTGTGGCTATCGAGCGAGCAGGACGCAGTTATCTGCACATTGTGGCTCACATCGGCATTAACGGCACCTGTCGCATGGGTTCTGCGGCAATCCTCAGTTCATACAGGCAGCTGGCGCAAGTAATGAAGGCTGTTGATCTTAAGCGTGCGGTGCAAGCAGAGCGCGTGATTTGCAGCATAGTTCCCATGTCACCTTCCTTTGGCTCGGAACCGTGCGGAGGATCTCAGCCAAAGGATTCGTCAACCCTGTGATGTATATGAAGTCTTCACGGGTTGTCAGCCGAGTAGCATTGTCGTCTCGTTGCAACGTTTCGATGGAATGCGCCTCCATCATCTTCAGGCGAAGATGATGGACGCATTCCATCGAAACGTTCCTACGAGACGACGATGCTACTCGGCTGACAACCCGTGAAGACTTCATATATGAAATTCGCCGAGAAAGCCTGCACTCACATAACCTGTGATGGTCTTAGCTGCAGATTCCTAGACTTGCGTTATCAGTTGGACGTTTGTAGGCTTGTCCTTAACAGGCGCTGTCGCTGTGGCCGAGCGATTCTAGGCGATTCAGTCCGGAACCACGCGGCTGCTACGGTAGCAGGTTCCAATCCTGCCTCGGGCATGGATGTGTGTGATGTCTTTAGGTTAGTTAGGTTTACGTAGTTATACGTCTAGGGGACTGATGACTTCAGATGTTAAGTCCAATAGTGCTTAGAGCCATTTGAACCTTAACAGGTCAGAGGTGCACTACACAGAGGAAGCAGCTACTCGGGCAGCAGAGTGCTTGTGGCGTGCACGAGTGTTTGCAGGCTAGGAGGTAGTTTGAGGTACCGTACTCTGATGAACACTCGCCAGTCGATACACAGCAAGGGAAGTCAGACTGCGTTCAGAGTAAAGACACTTTAACTGTCAAAATTTTAGCAGTAAACTGTCGCAGTAGTAGTAACAAAGTTCTGGAATTAACTGCCCATCCAGGAAAGTTCTCGCGCTCAGATTATTTTTGACACCGAGAGATGGCTGAAACCCGATGTGGACACCTCTGAGATATTTAGCGAGCCATGGAACGTATATCGGAACGACAGAATAGAGGCCATATGAGGAGGAGTGCTCATTGTAGTTGACAAAAATATTGTATCTTATTGAGGAAGAAGCCGAGTCTGACAGTGAAGATATTTGGTAGCTTATAACAGGTCTTGACGAAACCAAGTTAATTGTTGGATGTTTTTACCGACGACCCGATTCTGCTGTGACAGTTCTACAGTCATTCAGAGAAATTGTACGGTCAGTAGAGCGTAAGAACCCAGATCAAGCGTCACTACCTGGAGGCGACTTTAACCTACCAAGAATAGACTGGGATGACTATGGATTCTTGCGGGGGGTGTAGACAGACAGTCGTGTGAAGTACTTTCGAATACGTTTACTGAAAACTATCTTGAACAGTTAGTCCAGAAACCCACACGCAGTGGAAATATCTTAACCTTGTAGCAACAAGACCGGACCTGATCGACAATGTCAGTATAGAAACAGGGATTAGCGATCATGATCTCATTACAAAAAATATGGTTACGAAAGTTAATAAATCAGTTAGGAACACTAGAAGAGTGTTTCTGCTAGAAAGAACGATAAGCAGTTTTTAGCAACCCACTTAGATACTAAGCTGACATAAATTAGTTCCAGTAAGATGGACGTAGAGGAATTACGGGCAAAGTTTAAACAGATTGTAAATCATGGCCTGGTGAATTATGCGCCTAGTAAGTGGACTACGGAAAAGAGCCACCGTGTTTTAGTAGTTAGATTCGCAAAATGCTGAGGAAGCAGAGGCTGTTGCACTTTGGGTTCGAAAGGCAACGCGCAATTGGCGACAAGCAAAGTTTATTGGAAGTTCGTGCGTCTGTGAAAAAATCTATGCTTGAAGTATACAACAACTACCACCGTCATACTTTAGCAAAAGAACGGCAGAGAAACCGAGAAAATGCTGGTCCTATGTAAAATCCCTAAGTGGATCTAAGGCTACCATCGAGTCACTTGTTGACGAATCTGCTGTGTCAGTTGAAGGCAGTAAATGAAATCCGAAGTTTTAAATTTCATATTCATTAAATCGTTCACACAGGAGAATCGTACAAACATAAGTTCATTTGACCATCAGATAGACTCCCGTTTGGACGACATAGTAATAAGCATCTCTGGCGTAGAGAACCAATTGAAAGAAGTGAAAACAAGTAAGTCACCAGGTCCAGATGAAGCCCCTGTTCCGTTTTTCAAAGAGTACTCTACGTTATTACGCGACAGCGTGACAAGAAAGACATTCTCATCACAAAAGCAGCACTAAACATCGATGAGTGCTGGACTGACCATAGACTTTTAGTCAGCCGTTTGAGAGTACCAAAGTATCGCAAGGCGCGATCCCACTTTTCAAACCCACCACGCAGAAAATTCAACATAAGCAACCTGAACAACAAAAACGTTCGCTCACACTTCCAAGACATACTGTCTGAGCAACTTAACAAAGCTCCAGCAACCACAGATGACGTCGAACAAGAATGGACCACATTAAAGAACATCATCAAAGAAACTGCTGAGAATGTTGTTGGTTTTAGTGCACGGAAAAGAAGTGACTGGTTTGATGACAACCATGTAGAAATCCAAGCCATCATCAATGCAAAGCGGGATGCTTACCTATTCCTTGCTCAAGATCCGTCCTGCGCAGAAAAGAAAGCACACTTTCAAGAACTCAAGCAGAACTCTCAAAGTGAAATACGAGTAATCAAGAACAAATGGTGGCAACAGAAACCCACAGAACTCCAAAATCATTCCGATGCAAGGACCCTGCGTGGCTTCTACGTTGGTATTAAAGAGCTGTATGGACCTATCCGCTCCTCATCAGGAACACGGAAAGCTGCTGACAGCTCCACCATTCTTACTGAAAGTCAGGACATCTTAAATCGTTGGAAAGAGCACATCAGCTCACTGTTAAACCGACCTTCTACTGCCGCTGGAGATTTTCTCAAAAATGTCACACAGCACCCTCCAAAACCCTGGATGGCTGATCCTCCAACTTTTCAACAATTTTGCAAGGCACTCAAGAGTGTGAAACCTGGGAAGGCTCCTGGACCTGACAGCATCCCGATGGAGCTTATTGGGGGTGGCGGCTTGCCTCTAAAAACTAGACTCTTCTCACTCATTCTATTAATGTGGGAAACCCGCAAGGTACCAGCTGACTTCAAGAACTCCACAATTGTCACCATCTTCAAGAAGGGCGACAGAAGCGTCTGTGGTAACTTCCGGGGAATATCTCTAAACTCGGTCACTGGCAAAATTTTTACAAGAATCCTTTTAAATCGCCTCCAGACACTTTCAGAGACTATACTACCTGAGTCTCAATACGGGTTTCGACCTTCAAGAGGAACAATTGACATGATTTTCTGTGCACTACAACTACAGGAGAAGTGCAGAGGACAGCAAAAGCCTTTACTACTTGTTTTCTATGATCTAGAAAAGGCCTTTGATACAGTTCCCAGAGAAGCCATGTGGATGGTCTTAAAACGCTTCGGCTGCCCTGAACATTTTGTTGACCTGATTGAAGCTCTCCACGATGATATGACTGGACAAGTCCTCTGCCAGAATGAAACGACTGGTGAATTCCCAATAACAAGTGGGCTAAAACAAGGATGCGTTCTTGCACCAACATTATTTGCGTTGTATCTGGCAGCTATGCTTTACGAGACAACCGTAAACAATGCAGGAATAGAACTAAAGTACAGGTTTCATGGGAGATTATTCAACCAGTTCAGACTCCATTCAAAATGGTTCACCAGTACCACTCGTTTGACAGAGCTGCAGTATGCTGATGACAATGCTTCTCCAGCTCATTCACCTGCAGAGTTGCAGCTGTCAGTTGATACCTTCAGCAGGGCGTACGAACGATTTGGTCTCTCCATCAATATTCCAAAGACAAAGGTGATGGCGCAGCCAACTCCTGGCTCCTCCGTTCCTCACTTCAGCATATCCATTTATGATACACCCTTGGAACAAGTGGACCATTTCCTCTACCTGGGAAGCATACTGTCATCTAACTGCTCATCTGGAAAAGATGTGGAGAATAGATTACGTGCTGCCCATGTAGCATTTGGACGTCTTACAAAGCGTGTCTTCGTGAATAAAGACCTAACACTGTACACCAAACTGATGGTGTACAAAGCTGTAGTCATTTCCACCCTGCTATATGGTTGCGAAACCTGGACGTTATATCGCTGTGATCAGAAGAAACTAGAACGCTTCAACCAACAGATGCTAAGATATATCGTGAACCTGAAATGGGATGACTTCATATCCAACACGTCTGTCGTTGAGAAAGCAAAAATGTATAGCATGGAAGCTCTTATCATTGGGCATCAACTCAGATGGGTCGGACATGTCCAGCGAAGTGAGCACAGGTAAAAGGCCACGAGGTGCCCCTCTCAAACGTTATAAGTATCAGTACAAGAAAAATCTGAAAAACTTGAACATCGATCCGAGTAACTGGTCCACAATAGCAGAAGACCGAAGTCGCTGGCGCTCAGGTACCTCAAATGCTCTTCAAAACTTTGAGCTGCAACGTCGAAGAATGGAGAATGACAAACGCCGGAGACGTAAACTCCTCCAGGCTCAGCCACGTCCTCCACCTTCCATCAGCTGTAATGTCTGTGGCCGCCTGTTCCACGCTAGGATTGGATTGCTAAGCCATCAACGACACTTCCACGCCTGAACCGTGACAAAGGAAATCTCAGGAGAGAAATGAAAACTCGGATACGAGTATCAGCCGCCGCCGACGACGACGAGGACAACGACTCTACAGCATTGGCCCCTTACCTAGTTTGTATTTATCACGAATCTCTCGCCCGGCCCCAAGTCCCTAGCGAAAGGAAGAAATCGTAGGCGACTCCTGTGTATAAAAGGGCAAAAGAACCGACCCTCAAAAATACAGACCAGTATCCCTAACATCAGTTTACTGCAGAATCGTTGAATATTTTCTCAGTTCAAATACAAAAAATGTTCTTGAGACTGAGATTCTTAATGTCAACGAATCAGCATAGTATTAGAAAGCATCACTCGTGTGAAACTGAAGTTGCCCTTTTTTCGCATGATATATTGCGAACTATGGATGAAGGAGAACAGTCAGATTCCATATTTCTAGGTTTCAAGAAAGCTTTTGACACGGTGTCCCATTGCAGGCTCTTAAAAAGGTAGGAGAATATGGAACTGGTTCACAGATGTGTGAGTGGCTCTAAGACTGCTTAAGTTATAGAACCAAGTATGTTGTCATCAACAACGAGCCTAAATCAGAGACAAGGGTGTCGTTATGAGGCACTGGAAAATGTGATGGGCCGCTATTATTCTCTGTATACATAAATGATTTGTCGGAGAGGGTGGGCTGCAATCTGTGCATGTTTGCTGATAATGTTATGGTGTACGGTAAGAAGTGGAAGATGAGTGACTGCAGGAGGATACATCATGCATTAGACAAAATTTCTAATTGGTGTGATGAATGGCAACAATATCAAAATATAGAAAAACGTAAGTTAATGTGGATAGCTAGGATTAACATACCCCTTAATGTTCGGATACAGCATTAGTAGCGTCCTGCTTAACACAGTCAGGTCGTTTAAGTATCTGAGTGTAACGTTGCAAAGCAACATGAACTGTTACGTGCATGTGAGGATTGTGTAGGGAAGGCGAATGGTCGACGGCAGTTAATTGGGAGAATTGTGGGAAAGTGTGGTTAGACTGTAAAGGAGATCGTATATAGGACGCTAGTGCGACCTCTTCTTTGAAACTGCTCAAGCGTTTGGGATGTGCAACAGGTCACATTAAAGGAAAACATCGAAACAATTGAGAGGTGGACTGCTAGATTTGTTACTTGTAGGTTCGAACAACACACAAGTGCTACGGATATGCTTCAGGAACTCAAATGGGAATCCCTGGAGAGGTGGATTTCTTTTTGAGGAACACTACTGAGAAAATTTTGAGAACTATCATTTGAAGGTGACTGCTGAAAGATTCCACTGCCTACAGCGCACATTGCACAGAAGGGCCAAGAAGATAAGATACGAGAAGTTAGGGCTGATAAAGAGACATGAGACAAACTGTTTTCCCTGACTTTATTTGCGAGTGGAACGGGAAAGAAAATGACTAGCAGTGGTATGGCGTACACTCCGCCACGCGCCGGACGGCGGGTTGTGGATTATCCATGTGGATGTAGATGGTTGTAAGAGCTGGAGAAGACACTGTAGACATGCAATGAATGAAGGAAACGGGAGCATATTTATTTACACTTCATACAAGTTAATTTAAATTATACGGTACTTGGAGACTCGTACCTCTCTGTTCCACTCTAGGACCTATACAATATCTGAATATCGATCACTGAATAAGAGTTTATATCACTGAATATCAATAGCGTCATGCTGGCTCGTAGTTGTTACAGTCTCACTGCAAGTCTTCTGAGATCTGACGAAGGTCGGTTTACAGCGTCTTCAAAAGGCGTACGGACAGAAGCATTCTATGCAGTGAGTCGAAGGGAAGACAACGTGCTGTCACAGAGGGGTGCAGCACTAGCGCTGCTGAAGACGTTGATTCGGAGGATGGGACCAAACAGCGAGGTCATCGGTCCCATCGGATTAGGGAAGGATGGGGAAGGAAGTAGGACGTGTCCTTACACAGGAACGATCCCAGCATTTGCCTGAAGTGATTTAGGGAAATTACGGAAAACCTAAATCAGGATGGCCGGATGCAGCTCTGAACCGTCGTTCTCAACGTCCGTAACTAACGTGCTGTGAACAGCGAATCGATGAGGTGGCCGCAGCGGCGGTTGCATAGACAAGACAGGCATCTCCATGGCAGAGTCGTCTGTTGAACCATGTTCTCGAACGTCAGGCACCGGTAAAGGCTGCTCTGGGGCAGCAGACTGAGTTGCAGACAGCGTTTATGTTATATGAAAATTTACTGCAAGTTGGCAATAATCACGAAAACGAAGATGGATTTGGTACTGCCGATGAGTGGTTCAGTTTGCTGTGAACGGCATAAAGAATTCAGCCTGTCGTCCGAGTGACAAAGCCGGATACCCAGTTGTGAGGCTTGTTAAAGATAAGACAGAAAACTTTGTCCTTCATGCGTAACTTAGTTGCGAAGTTGACGCCTGAAGCAGGGTATCAAAGGCGAAATAGATGCAACACATTGTAGTAACAATGAGCGGGTATTACTTTGTCGGTGAAGCCCTGATAAAAGGCTGAGTGCGGTACGTGCTGATAAACAACAACAAAGCATTTTTATTCGAGCGTGAAGCACCATAGCCGGCCGCGGTGGTCTAGCGGTTCTAGGCGCTCAGTCAGGAACCGCGCGACTGCTACGGTCGCAGGTTCAAATTCTGCCTCGGGCATGGATGTGTGTGATGTCCTTAGGTTAGTTAGGTTTAAGTAGTTCTAAGTTCTAGGGGACTGATGACCACAGATGTTAAGTCCCATAGTGCTCAGAGCCATTTGAACCATTTGAAGCACCAAATTCCGACATCTGAGCCACTGCAAGAAAAAACAACACGCTGAGCGTCACCTTTCTATTGAGGAGAGAATGGAGGTGTTCGGATCTGTTTGAATTCCATTTTGTTGGCAGAATTATTGAAATCCAACCAAAGAAACAAGGGAACATTATAGGAAAGATAGATTGTGGCAAACCTTGAAAACAAACCACAGAAGCGAGTACTTTTCGATAGTGTTAGTGCTAGTTCTCGAACACATTGGAATAATAAGTGGATATATACTGTATGCATCCATGATAATTAGGGGCGATGTGTTTCTAGAGACACCCAGAAAACTCAGTACAGATGTTGCGCCAAGTACTGTCAAGTCTAAACCAATTGGTAAATTTTTGCCTGCAGAAGAGATTCTAAATTTTTGAGATGCTGTTGCGGTATTTGTCTGAACACAGTGATGTCGTCCAATTATTCCAGAAAGCGTTGAAACAACGCTGGAACATTTCCGAAGCTGACATGTGTACTGACCACCAGAATTAACTTTCGTTTCCTCATACAGGGGAAGCAGGAAGTAAATAGAAGCTAAAGACATTTTGGAAAAGAATCCTCAATCTCTAGGCGATCCGTAATCTCCTCGATACGCGGAAGCGGTAAGGAATCAATGACTGTTTGAGTGTTTACTGTGGCTTTAAAGTCTCCACGAAGTCTGATTCCTCAGTTCGGAAATTGTTATACACTGAAGAGCCAAAGAAACCGATACACCTGCGTAATATCGTGTAGGGCCCCACGAACACGCAGAAGTGGGCCAGCACGAAGTGTCAGGGACTCAACTAATGCCTGAAGTAGTGCTAGAGAGAAGAGATACCATGAATTGCGCAGAGCTGTTCATAAACCCGTAAGAGTACAAGCGGTAGGAGATCTCCTCTGAAGAGCACGTTGTAAGGCATCCCACATATGCTCAATAATGGTCATGTCTGGGGAGGGTTCAGACAGGATGCTTACGTACGTGTCACCTGTCAGAGTCGTATCTAGACGTACCAGGGGTCCCATATCATTCCAACCGCACACGCCCCACACCATTAGAGAGCCTCCACCAACTTGAACAGTCCTCTGCTGACATGCAGGGTCCATGGATTCCTGAGGTTGTCTCCATATCCGTATACGTCCATCCGCTCGATAAAATTTGAAACGAGACTCGTCCGACCAGGCAACATGTTTCCAGTCATCAACAGTCTAATGTTGGTGTTGACGGGCCCAGGTGAGGCGTAAAGCTTTGCGTCGTGCAGTCATCAAGGATACACGAGTGGGCTTTCTGATCCGAAAGCCCATATCGATGATGTTTCGTTGGATGGTTCGCATGCTGACACTTGATGGCTCAGCACTGAAATCTGCAGCAGTTTGCCGAAGGGTTGTGCTTCTTTCTCGTTGAACGATTTTCTTCAGTCGTCGTTGGTCCCGTTCTTGCTGGATCTTTCTCCGGCTGCAGCGATGTCGGAGATTTGATGTTTTCCGGATTCTTGGTATTCACGGTGCACTCTTGAAATGGTCGAAGCGGAAAATCCCCACTTCATCATTACCTTGGAGATGCAGTGTCCCGTCGCAGCAGTAGCTGATGTAACAACTGCGCCAGAAACTTGGTGTCCTGTATAGGCGATGCCGACTGCAGCGTCGTACTCTGCCTCTTTACAATTCTATATTTGTATTCGCATGCCTATACCAGTTTCTTTTGCCCTTCAGTGCCATAAGGAGATATACCCATTGACTTCAGGAAATACGTTTCAAAACATCAAATTATTCCCGTCTGCGCGGTTCAGAAGCGACTTCATTACAATTATCTTTAGGTGCTGGACGTGCTCGGTAAAACTTTGGTTGAGCATTGTCTCTGAACGTAATGTGCGGTTGAATGCTTTTTTGTCTATCCCAATACGACATGAACGAAATGTCAACATTTTTCATACGGTTGATGAATGCTGGCTACTGAAATTAGAAAGTCCATAATATGTGAAGTATCTGGAATATTTGAAATAAGCAAATGGAACGCATCCATTTCAATAATATTGGAGCTAGAGCATGACTGAACTACCGTGGGTGGCACTAATGAAGTCGTATTTCTATATTTTGCACACAAAGCGCGGGTCCAGAGAACGTAGACAGTCTCGCTGTTGTTGTCTCTGAAGTGCAGACGTGATTTCTATAGCTTAGTGTGTGCCAGTTGGTCCCATGCAGACTGACAGAAATTCCAGTATCTAACAGGAACAGTATAGTTTGATAGAAAATCCGTAAAGACGTTAACACTTTGCAGTTATTTTTTTGAATGCGATTGTCAGTTCTGACGTTGTGAAGACTGCCTTCACTTCCTTTATGAGTTCTGAACGTTGTGCTGATAGTTCGTTAGACGAGAGCTTCTTTGAATTTAGCAAAATTTTGCACTGTGTATGTAGCCCTGGGATTCCTGTGCTTGTATCAATGGTTTCTGTGAGTACTGGAAGGAGGGCCCGGTTTGCCGCGGGGTCTAACCCACTGCTTTCCGGGCGGGAAGGCGTACCGGCCCCTGGTAGGAATCCGCCCGGCGGAATATTGTCGAGGTCCGGTGTGCCGGCTAGTCTGTGGATGGTTTTTAAGGCGGTTTCCCATCTGCCGCGGCGAACGCGGGTTCATTCCCCTTACTCCACCCCAGTTACACTATGTCGGCGATTGCTGCGCACTTTCTCCACGTACGCGTACACCATAATTATTCTACCACGCAAACATTGGGGTTACACTCGTCTGGTGTGAGACGTTCCCAGAGATACCACTGGGGGCCGAACCGCACAATAACCCTGGGTTCAGTGTCGAGCGGCGGTGGGGTGACTGTACTGCTGTAGCCTATTGTGTGGTTCTGTACCACTGCTGGCTACGGCGAGGACGAAGCCTCTTCATCGTTTCCAGGTCCCCAGTTCCATACAATACAATACAATAATGCAAGGAGGAGCGGGTGAGGGATCAGAATGTGAGACCATATTCACTCCCATTTTCTCAAAGTTAGATTTGTGTGGAACGGAGGTGATTCTGCAGTTATTCACAGGCACACTTTCTGTGTGTGATCTGACTTACGGCAGTGTCAGAATTCCGCTTGGTGGAGCAATCGATAATTATGGTCATGTGATACATAGCACTTAACGTAAGACTTTGGAGCACGAGAACTTGCAGAAAAAGAGGCTGGATGCTAGATCTGACTACACAGCTGCCTGCAGGTGTTGTCAACATGAGCCAAGTTGGTCTAGGCTCCTTCGTACTTTCTGCGATCCATTTTGGAAGAACAGGCACTTTAAGGTCTAGCTCTCCGAAATCTTTCACTTCTCGAGATTCAGTCACTTTAAGTACATCAGTGAAGCCAGGATTTTGGTCCTTTCATTATTTTATTGTGTGCAAGGTTCTGAATAGTTACATCAAGATACATTTAGTCTATAATGGAGCGCCTCGAGTGCTGTTCTATGTACAGTGTCTGTCCATGTCCTTCTTATCAGCGACATATTCCCTGTAGGATTGATTATTATGTCTACACACACGAAAAAATTGGAAATGAGCAGCGGCTACATGAATCTCTGATTTAGAAAATTTGTTGTGTATCTAATTGGGGAAACAGATTCCTGCACAAACAAAGGATTGGCACTCCTACCCACAAAAAATAAGGAATGTCGTCTCCTCAACGACAGTTCAAGAACGTTGTTGCATATGGGCCTCCGCAGCAAGCACCTGGTTCATGCATCCATGCTGACTGTTGTTCGTCGGCGACGAAGGCTGCAATTTGCACTCCAGTACCGTAACCGGACATCCATTGAGTAGCGATAGGTGGCCTTTTGAGACGAATCACGTTTTACGCTCCATGGGCTGATAGTTGCTGGTTTGTACGGCCCTGTGACATTCGGCGGAGTGGTTCATGTTGGAGGAGGGAGCGTTATGGTTTGGAGAATGTTTGCGTCGCATTCCGTGGGTGATCTCTTCTTTCTGGTAGGCACAATGGATCAACAAGAAGGTGCTTCTCTTCTTAAGGACCATGTCCATTCCCACCTATTCTTAGGGACCATCCCACATACAGTTTCCGTTTTCCTCGGCACGATTGCATGTACCTGCAGGACAATGCAATGTGTCACCAGCTCGCAGGGTACGTGCGTGGTTCGAAGAATGAGTATACAACATTCCCCTAGCCACCAGACCTCAGATTTAAACTCTATTGAGAATCTGTGGAAGCGACACGTTAGGGCTTTTCCGTCAACCATGACATATAGCGCAGCTAGCCATGGCACTGGAGGCGGCATGGCTCCACACCATTGTCGGTACCTTCCTAAACATCACTCACTCTCATCCTGCAAGTCCACACTGCAAATGGTGATTATTCATGCTTTTGACTGGTAATCACATTAATGTGAATGGCCCTTGTACATTTCTGTGTAACAATATTTTATTTAGAATTATCATATGATTAACGTGCCGACTACTCTACCATGAAATAAGAAAACCGTTATACACGTTCATTGTTTCAAGGTCTGGTTAGAGCGCCTGTAATACTCTCACACTTCGGGATTTATTAAATACTGCACGCTTAGACGGCATGCAACTTCAGTTATTACACAGTACAGTTATATCTTATTTCGATAACTGCCGATGAACAGACGTAGAATACTCCATATGGACAACCTGGCTGGACAACCTGATATTTCCTCATGGTCTGAGGCATGAATTGATGACCAAGTGGCTCCGTGCCATCAGCGTCCAACAGCCTCCAGCAGCTGCTCTCCAATCAGTGCTCCCAGGTTTCACTCTTGGTGACACTGTCGTCTCCCGCATTACTAGAAGACGTTGCTGGCTCCCGCTCGCAGGCAGCAGAACCACGCAAGTGGTCTTGATCAGACGTTGCTTCAGCATCCAAAATGTCAGCATTCACCGAATAAGCAGCCTGCTTCTCAGCTGGGTGTATACGTTGCAGATCATTCGATACGCCTGCTGCTCTGATGCAGGGACAACACAGGAAAACGACAGACAGTTACCAGGACCAGGATGCGCAAATATACTTCTTACAGCCCCAAGAAATAATAATGAAGTCACCCTCGTCCTCCTTCGCTGCTACATTCTGTCTCCCTTGCCATCATACGAACACAGGACGCACAGAGTAGCAGTCGAGTGACTCCTGACAAACACAAAGACGGCTTCCACCATACAGTAGCGGTTATTACACATCCTAAGCCAATACATTATCGAGGCAGATGTGGAACGGCTTGGAGACTGACTGATCGATGAAGAAGCAGAACCCCCGCGTAATACTGCTAACAGAAGCAGGTCGGCGATGATGGACACTGCAATAGTGTTTAAACCATTGTGAGTAGCAGCTTGGAATTTAGTTTTCGTTCTTGAGATTATGTACATTCATAGGCTTGATCCATCCTTATCTCTTCCATACTGTCGGGATTAGGAACATGCATACAGTATAATTTACCTTGGTTCGCAGCCCCGTGCGCCGAATCGCACGTTGTAGTTCGCTGGGTACGGTAATAGAAAGGACTTTCGCCAGGGAGTGGAAATGAGGGTACTAACAAGGGAACCTCCCCATCGCATCCCCCTCAGATTTAGTTATAAGTTGGCACAGTGTATAGGCTTTGAAAAACTGAACTCAGGTCACTCGAGAAAACAGGAAGAAATTGTGTGGAACTATGAAAAAAATAAGTAAAATATACAAACTGAGTAGTCCATGCGTAGGATATGCAGCATCAAGGCAATTGTCAGTTCAGTAGCGCGGTGGTCCCGTGGTTAGGGTGAGCAGCTGCGGAACGAAAGGTCCATAGGTCAAATCTACTCAAGAGGAAAATTTAATTTTTTATTTTTAGACAATTATTATCAGTCCGCCCGATGCGAGTGATGGGAGTGATTAGCACATCCACAAGAAAACCTAAATCGGGCGAGGTAGAAGAATCTTTTTACCCATTCGCTAAGTGTACAAGTTAGGTGGGGCGACAACATATTCCTGTCATGTGACGCACATGCCGTCGCCAGTGTCGTATAGAATATATCAGACGTGTTTTGCTGTGGGGGAATCGGTTGACCTATGACCTTATGATCAAATGTTTTCGGTTCCCATTGGAGAGGCTCGTCCTTTCGTCTACTAATCGCACGGTTTTGGGTTGCGGTCGCAAAACACAGACACTAAACTTGTTACAGTGAACAGGGACGTCAATAAACGAACGGACAGATGATAACTTAGCGAAAATAAAGAAGTAAACTTATCGCACGAGGAAATACTTGAACCAAGGACCTCTCGTTCGGCAGCTGCACATGCTAACCACGGGACCACGGCGCTCCTGAGCTTACACTTTCCTTGATGTTTCCTATCATGTGCATGGACTACTCAGTTTGTATATTTTGCTTATTTTTTTCATAGTTCCACACAACTTCTTCCTGTTTTCTCGAGTGCTCTGTGTTCAGTTTTTCAAGGCCTATCCACTGTGCCAACGTATAACTAAATCTGAGGGGGGTGCAATGGGGAGGTTCCCTTGTAAGATAGATCGAAGCAGTAACCACGTGGGATAAAAGAACAAATGTATCGATATGAGAACAGTGTGCAATACAAGTTATAAATAAATCGACAAAAAGAAGGGAAATAAATAGGAAGGATTATAGGGTAAGAATGGACACCACAAGACTAGACAAAATTTGTGAACATTGATGACCGTAAGGGAAACGACTACCCGGATGACCACAGAAGAGGTGGGCCTGTGGATTGTGCAATCTTAATGCATCGACTGCACACCAACTAGCGCAGCGCGGCGAAACAGCTTCCCTCATTACTTGTTTGTATCGGTGCTGACTCCCACAGTAGCCGATACAACACAGATGGGGCAGAAAATCCACGAAATGAGGCAGGAAAGCACGGGAAACCCTTGCAGGAACAGCAGAAGAAGAATAAGAAGAAGCGAAGTGAGAGCGCCTAGTTAATGCGAGGAAGACCAGTAGTATCGAGAAAGCTTAGGTCAATGCAAATAATAAGTAAATACCAGAATAATTTGTTGTAAGGAGTGAAGTAGGGATTAAGTCGTCTTTATTAGTGTACCTGATATGCCTATGCATATTAGTACGTGCTGGAAATAGTTAAAGTGTATGTTTAAGTAATGAAGCAAGGAGTTGTTAGGTGAGACTTCCATTACGTGGAATATGTTCTGTGGCAACGTGAATAGTAGAAACTAAGCGTCTTTAATTCATTAGGAAACAGTGATATCATGTAGTGCAGTGCTCTGAGTGTTGAATAAAATGTTTACTAAAAATTAGGGAAACTTCGTGGTTTGATGACCACCAGGGAAATTGTTGGTGAACACTATTTACTTCTTGCAGTTAAGTCATATATAAACAGATTGTGGTACAGCGCTGATAAAGTAAAAAATTGTATAAGTATTATATGTGAATTCGTGCTGTCTGTTATTTCGGACATGTCCGGAATCCACAGTTGTTATACATTATAAGTAAACTGGAGATGGAGAGTGGGAGAAAGGAAAGAAAAGGAATTACTAATGTCAGCTGCATCGGACATTACACAAAATCAACGGCTACGAGTTAAATGGGTACAGGATCGGGATTCGAGCCCAACATCTCCTGCTTATTAGGCAAGAGCGTTAACCACTGCACCATCTGGGATACACTATTTTCACAATTTGGGCGGATTATCTCAGCACTCCTCACAGCCGACCCACACTCCCACCGAGTAGCACCTATTCGCAGTCCCTAGCCATTTCCTCCATGCTAGCAACACTGAGATTCCTCCATTGAAGGAAGAAGGTGGATCCATTGCCCATCTAGGGGAACCAGTTACATACAAATGCTTGGTGTCTGTTCTTTTGGACTCCTCATCGGAGATGGTTTTTCCAACTGAGGATCTACTCTTCTGACACAAATGACGGTGGTTCAAATGGCTCTAAGCACTATAGGACTTAACATCTGAGGTCATCAGTCTGCTAGACGTAGAACTACTCAAACCTAACTAACCTAACGACATCACACACATCCATACTCGAGGCAGGATTCGAACCTGCGACCGTAGCAGCAGCGCGGTTCCGGGCTGAAGCGCCTAGAACCGCTCGGCCACATAGGCCGACACAAATGACAGTGATCTGAGGGATTTCAGAGAAACAGTTTTATAGACATGCTAAAGCAAAGGATGTGGCTGCAGATAATGTCTTTAGAAAGCGACCAAAATACACCATTGACTATAACTTTATTGCATGGCTGTTGGCTCGCCAAGCCAACGCTGAGAGAATTGAACATTTTTGTTTGCTTTTTGCTTTATCACGATGGAGAAATCGCACTGGTAGGAAAATTACAGTATGTCACAAGTAGATGGCTTGTAAAGTAGCTCCTGAGTTCCACGTGCTTGACTGAGAGAGTCGGTAAAGGAGCTGGCTACCAGAGCAGCTTTTACGAAGACTCTGGAGGGAGGATGAGAGACATTAGAAAACAATGCGATTGGCCAGTGCTGGCGGTAAATTGGGAGATTGGCTAGGAAATTTGAGACACTCGAAATAACTGTCACCAGGCGCAAAGAAGTGAGCTTTTAGACAATTTGGTTTCTTGGCGCAAGAGTAGAAATATTCCCGTCTTAGAATTCAAGGAGTGAGATTCCAGTTCAACCTTCGCACTAGAACCGCAGATGTGGAGGCTAGGAGAATGATGGAATCAGAACAGCTCACACCCGACCGACAAAGAGGGAGGGCCTACTTGTGCTATGCCACTACGGTTCGATGCCGACCATCCATGCTTGTATTAAGATTAATTTGCACCTCCAGCATGAGAGGGACGGATAGGCACAATATCATATTAACTTTGATGGGAACGGTGACCTCGAAAATGGTCGCTCTGCGTCAGTAAGATACTTATCTTCATTAGCTTTCAATCTCATGCACTGCAATCACTATATACCTAGCGCATAACTTCGCGATTTATTAACGATAGTGGTGAATCATCGTAACCAATTTACTTTCTCCGTCCATGTCAGAACCATTTTACTTTCGTATACAACGGATCCCCCAATCCATAGATAGCAGTAATAGAACGTTCACTGAGACCCACTAAGTATACAGTGTTCAAGGCCCCATAAAAGACCGCGTATTTATTAATTTATGTTGCGTAACTTTATTAGTAAGCAGTGGCTCCTGGGAGTGATCTGTTGCCGCAGCTGTACCGGTTAGTTCAGCCAGGTGAAAAGCCTTGAAGAGATGGGATTCCACAAATGTTACAGCACCTTAACGCAGAGGCAGGATATCATAGAAGAGTCTCTTTAAAAAAACTGTCGTCAATGTTTCATGAAGGGTAAACAGAAAAAAACTGCGATAACACAACATCCCTATCTGATACGTAAGTTATTACAAGCTGTGATCTCGATTTCATAACTACAGCAACAAAAGGCCTTGTCTGCAACATTGCTCTACAATAGAGCCACCACCATTCATTATTAGGAACACTGAGTGCGATTTCGAATCTGGAAGCTCTGAAGAACACCAAGGATAATTTGATGCCAGGTGGCTGGCCAGAGTGGCCGTGCGGTTCTAGGCGCTACAGTCTGGAGCCGAGCGACCGCTACGGTCGCAGGTTCGAATCCTACCTCGGGCATGGATGTGTGTGATGTCCTTAGGTTACTTAGGTTTAATTATTTCTAAGATCTAGGCGACTGATGACCTCAGAAGTTAAGTCGCATAGTGCTCAGAACCATCTGAACCATTTTGATGCCAGGTGAAAGTCATAATGGTCTTCAGTTAGTGTTCGTATCTCTTGTAAGATATACTACACTTTTCTGTGTGCCATACTGGGACTCTAAACCCAAACCTTGCTTCTCACGGACAATTTTCTTGATGCCACACAGTTTTAATGTGGCACACTCCGCTGCAGTGTCTAAAATTAGTGCCAGAAATCTCATCTGCAGTTTTCCATTGAAGACCTTACACCGTTCACCTGTAGAGAGTATTTACCGCAGTTTCATATCAATATTTAGGAACACACATGGAGGGTGTGTCTCGCATTTTATCTGGTGTTTTGGCAGATATCTGCAATTTAATTGTTGCAGTGTGCAACTGTAATCATCCGAAACAAATACTGCACGTCATCATATTATTGATGGAGCTCCAACTGTCGACGAAAACAGACTTTTGTTTCCCATAACGAAGGAAATGATTTTTAGAATGAAATTCTATGTGCTCATTCAATTTATGGCCCCAAATTAGTCTAATTAAATGTTATTTTTATCGATATGAAGTAATAGGAACAGTAAAACACGATGAATAACCAGTAGCAGGATCTAATGAACAGTGCTGCTGCATCGCAGTGGCAGTCAGCGTGTAGTAGAGCGGTGTTGTCGCTGATAGAGTACTGTTTGCTATTCTTAGTGTTTTATTGTTTCTCTTAATTCATACCGATATACCAAATATCGCACTAGACTAATCTGAGGTAGCTGTATCGAATAAGCGGGGTAAATTATCGCTTTAAAAACAATTTTATTTATACCAGGAAACAAACCGACACTTTCCGTCGACAATGGGTGTCGTATGAATGCTGTGACGAGCGGTCTTTGTTTGGAGTGACTCCAACTACACACTGCAAATAAGAGATTGCAAATGTCTGTGTAAACATTAGAGAAAATGTGTCTGATGATTCTTAGGAGACACACCCTGTAGATGTGTTTATTCTGAATGTCACGTAACAAATTATTATGAGCTCGTCATCCACGTGAACTTCAAGTATTGTGCATTGCCCTCCTAGCAATATTCTGCAGGTTTCAAACCTCCTTCGCCATTTCAGCACGTTAAGACCTATGATAACAAAAGATTGTAAAAATGTGTGATTCAGTCCTAAAGAAAGGAATTCAGATACCACACTTCAGTCGGCACAGTACCAGAATACCAAAGATCCTGCCTTAAACCGTATGGGTTGCTGTAGTGTACACACAACGCGCAAATGACAGAGCCTGAGATTTATCACCTGCACTTCGCGCGTCGTACACTGGGTTCTGTCATGCAGTATCTGCATTTCTCGGAATACCTACGTTTTTCAACTGTATGTCAAAGTTAACTCAACAAGGATCTCATATACTGGTGACTTGCAGCAGATCAGTGATAGAGAGAAACAGATAAATAGGGTGATTACACAAAAGGGTACTGATACAAGAAATTTCTGCCATAAACTAAATACTGTACACATAAACAACTGATTCCTAATGCTTATTAATGGGTTCAATTTCTTGCCTAAGTATGCAAGTCGTTTATTCAGCAGATTAACGAGAATGCAATACAAGTATCTGGTTACGTTATGATTTCCACACAAGACACGAATCTGTCCTATCGTTATTGAGTTCTTTGTTAACCATCGGTCTGAAGTGATAACACTTAAAAGAAAAATACAGGATGTCGATATACATATCTGGATAAAGGAAATTATTCGCAATCACGTCTGTGATAGCATCCACACAAGCATTGTAGCAAAGTACCAGTAACAACAACATACATGTTGCAATTACAACAAACTGAAGGCTTGCATTATAGAAAGAAGAAATTGTAAAAAGAATTCGCCATTCAAATACAATATAATTTAATGGAGAACGAATGGTATTAGTAAGGTATATTTTTACTTGCTTCTTAGTCATATAATGTACTGATCATACAATTTTATATGGCACATTATGTGTTGCACACGTAAACTTCATAAAGGAAGGCAGCTCGTTGCTATAGGCCAAACTCATACGCGTTAGCAAAATGAGTACATTAAACATTCAACTTCTCAGTCGTTATTGACTGTCCTTAGAGCTATATAAATGAAATAGTTTTATTTGTTTGATAGACAAAAAACGTCTTCTTTTGCTGCACTGTATTTTATTCTCCCAGACGCGTTTCGCCTTTTTCCTTTTAAGGCATCATCAGTGGAATCTCTAATGATACAGTTATGGCACACTTTTGTTTTGATATTTATTCTTCGTAGAATAGAAAACAATTAACTTCTCGCTTTTCATACAAATAAGTGATTAATTACAGTTCTTCATGTTTTATGTGCACAAAAATATATCATAAGCGTATCATTATAGATCCCACTGATGAAGCCTTAAAGTGGAAAAAGGCGCCTGGGGAAATAAAATACAGTGCAGCAAGAGAAGGTGTTTTCTATGTACAAACCAAATATTTCAGTGCTTGCTCTGGAGGATGGCTAAGCAAACAAACTCGGAATAGTTTTAAGTTCAAATGGTTCAAATAGCTCTGAGCTCTATGGTTGAAATGGCTCTAAGCACTATGGGACTTAACATCTGAGGTCATCAGTCCCCTAGAACTTAGAACTACTTAAAACTAACTAACCTAAGCACACCACACACAGCCATGCCCGAGGCAGGATTCGAACGTGCGACCGTAGCGGTCGCGCGGTTCGAGACTGAAGAGCCTAGAACTGCTCGGCCACATCGGCCGGCTAGTTTTAAGTCAGACCGTTGAGACAAAGATAGAAATTCACAACCACATTTGTGGAATCAGCTCGTTTCACTTTGCATACCTAAAACTTTGAAGTATATGCATCTTACGTCCTCGTTGGTTACGATAGAAAATCGACTGTGTAAAATCTGGCAGTATTGGAATATGAGAATTCCGTTTGTTGTTAAGGAGCCCACTGTTCCGATCCCATGGAGGTCATACTGAAATGAACACTAGCTCATAAACGAGAGGACGGGGCTAGATTCGACCACTCTCATATCAATGATCATGATGTCTTGGAGAATATCTCTAGTGACGTTGTGAAAAATCCGTACGACAACTTAAGGACATAATCTCATGCCTCCTGGCATCAGGAACGAATCATGCACTTTAAACGTAGTGCTACCTGAAACTTCCTGGCAGATTAAAACTGTGTGCCCGACCGAGACTCGAACTCGGGACCTTTGCCTTGTAAAGTTTGGAAGGTAGGAGACGAGGTACTGGCAGAAGTAAAGCTGTGAGTACCGGGCGTGAGTCGTGCTTTGGTAGCTCAGTTGGTAGAGCACTTGCCCGCGAAAGGCAAAGGTCCCGAGTTCGAGTCTCGGTCGGGCACACAGTTTTAATCTGCCAGGAAGTTTCATATCAGCGCACACTCCGCTGCAGAGTGAATATCTCATTCTGGAAACATTCCCCAGGCTGTGGGTAAGCCATGTCTCCGCAATATCCTTTCTTTCAGGAGTGCTAGTTCTGCAAGGTTCGCAGGAGAGCTTCTGTAAAGTTTGGAGGGTAGGAGACGAGGTACTGGCAGAAGTAAAGCTGTGAGTACCGAGCGTGAGTCGTGCTTCGGTAGCTCAGTTGGTAGAGCACTTGCCCGCGAAAGGCAAAGGTCCCGAGTTCGAGTCTCGGCCGGGCACACAGTTTTAATCTGCCAGGAAGTTTCATATCAGCGCACACTCCGCTGCAGAGTGAAAATCTCATAATAGTGCTACCTGATTCCAAATCCACTAGAAACATTTATTAAAGAAAGCGAAGCGCGATTCATGTTGATGTATGACCGGCAATTATATGGAACGTTCCATTCCTTTAAATGTTACTCTAATGGATTCGAGAGAAATGTAAAGAAATATAATGTCTCAGAACCGTCGAGCTCTGAGTTGAAAGAAAGGGTGAACGAGCGGAACAAGACCTGGAAGTGCCTTCTTATCGGACACCAGGCTGAATTTCCAGCGAGCTGAATTGTGAGCGTAATGACGTTTGGGCGGCAGTTTATTGCATCAGTCGCTCTAAACCATCGACGCTACACAAAGAATTTCGGTGCTTTTTCTCGATGCTCTCCTCTTCTCGCCGTGGGAACTCAATTATCTGCTATAAGGGGGGCGACGAGAAACTGGGTATGGTTGGCGCTTCCAGCGGATATTGCTTTCGCCGACACGGAATCTCAACTCACCACAATGCAATCACTTGCGTCGCTGTTACCGCCAGACAGCAATACCTTTTCGCAGACAACAACTCCCCTATTCGCTGCTCGCTTTTTATTTCTTCAGATTGGTTTCACATCAGAAACAGCTGAGGGAGAAATGAGAGTTGCTCATTATATTATAAATTTATCCCCAAACTAAACAGGATGCTTTTTCTCGGAGCAGTGGCCTCTTAATAGAAATTCTCTGGAAGCAGTGTGTTTTCGGACACAAACACGCTGAACATTCTTTGAACCATACAAGGTATTTTAAATTATAAAGTTTTAGTTTCTTGAACAGTGCAGACCACCATCATAGGAAGAAGCAACACGTAATATACTCTCGAGAGAGGAATTGTTAAGGCAGTTAAAGATAACAGGTTAGTTCTTAATCGGACATTTTTCCTCAAACGTAAATTCCACGTGTTTCATAATATTGATTACTGACTCAGTAGTATTTACAGAGAACTCACACATGTAGTCTCGGGCACGTGGTGTTGTACTTGTAATCTTATGTCGCCAAAAAGCTAACAACGAAAGAATGGAGCTATTGGGAAATTTGTAAGTGTGACGCAATGATATTTATGAAATTGTTTGAGTCGCAAGTTGACCCTAAGACTGGCGGTGGACTGGAACCGGTCGGCGAGCCGTTAAAGAAACATCCCTGTACACAACTGTCCTTTATTATTTAGATACACAGATGGGACCGTACCTGGCAGCGGCTATCGCCCTTCGATGACGCAGGTGGCTGCTGTCGTGCCAGACTCCCAAGCAAGCAACGACTGGCTCAGAGGACAGATCGCGTTAGAAGCGGTGGTCGTTGGCGTCAGCGAAGCTATCGCCGAAATGTATCTGGCAAAGCTCCTGGCAGCCTGACTAATTCGTGTCAGGAAGGACAGTGTTTAAACTCGTCACTCGAGCATGACCAAAGTCAAGGACTTATGCCCATACTCCGCGGTGATATGCGACGGTGAAAGCCCGCAGGAACTACTGTACAGCAACAGACGGAATGGTCAGTCTCTCTTTGAGAATAATAATTTCCGGAGGTGGAATATTTTTTATAGTCTGCTGGTCAGTACTTCTCCTGCCGCAGCCCACCCACCCCGGATGGGACAACAGACCTTAGCGGCCAGCTGCCTATATTAGGTGCTGATAACGTCATACGTTCTCATTTACTTGATTAGTAAATTACTGCAGGAGCGTAGTCGGAGCTGCCATACTGCCCAAATTCACGCTTCAGAGGAGCTAATTCCATCAGCTTCCTGAATAAGGTCTCTTTCATTCTTAATATGTCTTCTTGTGAAAAACAGACTGTAATTCAGAACGGCACTCACCTCTCTGTTATGTAACGTCGTTTTTCTGAACATCGCAGGAGCAGTTACCGCACTCGTCAAAACCCTGGTGCACAAAAATATTTGTGAAAATTCACACAGCTCTCCCATACCCCTCTCAACATGTAAACAGTGTATAAATTAGTCGTAGTTCAACTATGGATATTATATTATAGTTAGAGTAGCGGTAATAAAACCGGCTGTTTTACGTCAACAATATTGTATATGAAATGATGTGGTCGGGCATAGTTTCAGTCAGTTCTCAATAACTGTCAAGAAAAGATTATATGCCTACGCTCTTTAAAGCAGAACTTTTCTCATATTGAATCCCAAGGATAGTATTAGGGGATACTCAGATAAAAAGACAGACGAACTGTCGATATGTAGGAGTTTTCCTGGATGAAAAACTGAAGTTGGATCATCATTTCACCATGACAGTATTGAAAGTCTGAAGGCGACCACATCCATACACTCTAATCTGACTAAAAACAGAAAAGTTCCAGAGCGACCAGAGGTAGTACCCTTCACTTTAGGCTTTTGTAGAATAAATGTTTCACCTTAGGCTTTTGCAGAGTTAAGATTCCACGCTAGAACAGGAGAGATGACAGATGAAATGAGAATTAAGTACAAAGTGAAGGCTGAATCTGACATTACAGTCGCTACTGCCGCTGTCCGATCTATTCGTGTTCGAGCGCCCCTATCTTTCCGTGCGCATTCAGTATTTAATTAACAACTTTTGCAGTCACTGCTAACCGCCATGCCGCGGTAGTAACAATGGTTTCCTTCTGAACACCGAAGATAAGCGCTGCCTGGCTTGGATAGCACTTGGATGGGTGACCATCCGGGTCTGCCGAGCGCTGTTGGCGAGCGGGCTGCATTCAGGCTTTGTGACGATAATTGAGAAGCTACTCGATTGAGAAGTAGCCATGCCACGAAAACTGACAACGGTCAGGAGAGTGGTGTGCTGACCACATGTCTCTACATATCCGCATCCAGTGACGCCTGTCGTCTGAGGATGACAAGGCGGTCTGTCAGTACCGTTGAATATTCTGAAGCCCTTTCGGACGGAGCGTATGCAGTATGCAATCACTGACCGTCTCCACGAATTATTAAAGTAACTGTGTTTCATCCTCTGCTCCCACCTGTACCAAGGCTGTACTTTAGAGTTATAATCGCCTGCACGTCTGTCAGTGGATTCTTTCAATATATCAGTGGGTAATTCTCGTGTTTAAAGACAACAGATCTAACTTTTATAATGACCAAGGGTTTCAATTTGTACCTAGAAGATCCCTCCATCCATTAATATATATCCATATGAGTGGTGTGGTACCAAATTATATCATGTTTAATTGCTGAACCTCCCTCAACATTCACTTAAATAAGACGTTTCCCGTTGTGTGACAGTATCTACGTCTTAAATTAATTTGCATGGTCATTAGGGGTGGTTCCTCACTCTACTGGTCACCAGAGTTTGGTACGTTACATCATATGGGTATGCTCCAAGGCCAATGATATTTACGGCGTTCGACGTCCCACACACTGTCCGCAATGCAACCGCAATATTGGCTGCTAATGGCAAAAGGGGCGAGACTCGAGGTATCCAACGAACTCACAACAGCGCAACACTGTTAGCGCTGTTGATACAAAGCAGAACAATGGCAAGGATGAACAAAGCAAACATTACCTTGTATCTACAACAACAGTTGTTGAAGTTGACATTTCGTCAGAAAGGAAGTCAAAGATTGTCGTATAGTAAGAAAGATGTGGTAGGTGAAATATTAGCGTTTCTGCAAAATAAGTAGTGGAATGCGTGGTGTCGTATGCGCTCGACAGTGCGGACAATGTACATGAGGAATACAATGATGACGATACGTGTGTAACAAGTGAAATTGATACCGAAACAGGTGTAGAACCATGTAGTTAATCATATTTATCGGGCAGGGAGCCATAAATACTGCCTCCAGTGAAACATAGTAAACGACAATCGCTGTCCAAGGAGTGGACACAAAACATAACTACGTTCGGTAGAAGATTATCCGCAGCATCGTAGAAAAACAGTTATGAAGAGATTTAGAATAAGTTCGCAGCAATATGACCGTGTAATGCATAAAAAGAACTACGGATAGTCATGGGAGAACAAGGCACACTTGTAACAAAAACAGGTGTTTAGCTGTTTCAAGGATGCTCAATACAATTTACAGGATGTGCGTGATAGTGACCTACTGCGCTATGGACATCAAATTGCGCTGGACATTGATTACATTGATTTCTAGGGAAGCAGTGCATGGTTGCATAACTCCGAACAGTGCTGCAGAATTGGAAGACGTAAGATACCAAAATTTCAAATGAAGCGTCAAGTTGACAATGCACAGCAAACTGCGCAGCCGGCCCGGACATATGTAGATGAGATAAACAAACTTATTCCATCGTTCAGTAAGGAATTTGTTTTCAACTCCGACCATCCGTAATTTCAAGAGGAAATGCGCATGAAAGTAATACTGGAAATTATAAGTACCAAAACAGATGTATCAATATCAACTAAAATCAGTGGCTTAAAGCATTCATATACAATTATGACGACCGTTAATCTGGATGGTAAATCGGCTGGAAAGTTATTTATTGTGTTGCAGAAGTTGGAACTGCTCTGTCCCCTACAAATCTTTCTCGTGTGAGTGGTCTTTCCAGGTCAGTACGGAATATCTACGTCACAGCATGGAAGAATGGGAAAGTGAGCATAAGAGAACTACAGATATCGTATGAGCTCTGCTTTTGACCTGTAGCTGAAGTAATTTGATTTTGCTTTATTCCATGGTCTTCGTATAAAATAATGCTCCTTTAGAGCTAACTACCCCTCCTGAAAAGCTTGTGACATCAAATGAACCACTGAACAAATTTACATCTTGATGTTTGTTTCTTTCGGTGCCTAGAAAACATACTATCGCACTGACTGCAGCTACCTCATGAATGATAGCCAGTTTCACAATAAACTCTACAACAGACGGTTTCTCATTCAGCTGCAGGCCATCACATCCCATCAATTCTCATCACCTCGTTAAACCAATGTGATTCTATGTCCTTTCTTTTTTTATACTGGATACCTAGCCGAACGCCCTGCACGGTTTGTAACTCCCAAGGAGTAGTTGTCTTGATGGTGCGAATCTTTGTGATCACTGTGGCGCGCCATTTTTCATTTGATGTTCATGGTGTAAATGGTTCCTTTTGAACATTTCTTGAATTTAAACTATATTCATTTTGTGAAATGTAATACACACATCCCTTAGAAGGGTGATCTCTGCATCTCCTGGACACTCCTTTTCTGTAGCCCTTCTCATGCACAAGGTGAGTCGTTGGCCGCTAACATTTTTACTATCATAACTCTTAACTTAACACTATCAAATGGGCCTTACTAAAGACTGAACTTGCGACCGTACTCTCAAGAGGTTCCTTGTGAGTGGTGTTGTGACTTACCGTCTTGTCCTAGAGTTCAAAGTGTAGCTGCAATCACGTAAAGTGTCGCGAAGCAGGAAGTCTGGACGTAGTTTCACCCCGCCAGTGGGAAGTTAATTCAAATTTTTGTGGTCACGGTCTCGACTGGAAATTATAAAGCTGGATCTCTATTTTAGTGGAACTTAGCTGTGTACTGGAAAGAGAACTGTAGCTATTCCGTGAAACTATAGACTCCCACGTTGAAACACGGTTGATATTTTCGGAACCTATGCTGATTTCCATCTTGATGGGTATTTCATTCATTATGTTTGTACTCACAATATCTACTTCTATTCTGCTACTAACAGATGTGACAGAGAAAGGGCAGTATTTCGGCAGTTCATTTCTAGTGTCTTTCGTGGCAGATGTGTCTTAACTGATCTCTTTCCAATCATGTGGAAGATACTGTTTGCCAGTAGTGTGTAATAGATTACGATGACATTCGGAGCTAATTGGCCCACAAATTCAGTACAAAATTTAACAAAAACCTTCTTCGGGCCTGGGACTGTAATAGGTTTTAGCGATTTATCTGCTTTCGACGGTACAGGTACTGATTATAATATCACTGTTCTTAGCAGAGGAAGAACTGTTGAATGATGGCAACGTAACTTCATTTTCTTGTATGAAGAAAGGTTTGAAAATATATTCAGCATTTCCTAATTTGGTTTGCGCCGTCCTTTCACACCGGGAAGCAAATGGATCAGAACAAACGAAAACAACGGCCGGATTCCTCTATATTCGTCTCTTGGACTTACTACATCGCTATGCCCGTCTGACTTCCAGCATAACTTTAATGACAGGAAAAATGGCGGTGACTGTGTATCTGAATGATTGTGTGGATGTATGATTATTGTCTGCAGTCTATTATAGCCTAAACCGTCTGTCGAAAGTAAATATAGATCTCTTCCTGAAGTGCCGGCGTAATGTGTAGCTAAATAATGAATGAGATGGTGGGGCGAAGTGGAAGCCCTCCCATAAAGTTATTCAAAATTTTTCTCTATGTTTGTGAAGACCTTGATTAGTTAGCAGTGATTTACTTGACAATAATGGTAGTTCCCCAAATGTGTGGTTCTGCAGTTGACCATATTTCTGATCCGTAGAAATCGTTGGCAGGATAATACAACTGCAAAATCTGAGCTTTGTATTTACCTATAACCCTCACCCATTAGGAGCGGGTACAATTAGTAAAAATCAGTTCAAACATTGGTTTTTACTCTGTTTATTTGTTTCACGAATGTCAGACTCCTGTCGAGCTGTAGGTCCAGGTCACTCCATTGTAATACTCTGCCAGCTACAAAGATGTATCGGTTTTGGAGGAGTTAACTTAGCAGTTTTCTAGACGGTTGGGAAGTAGGTTAGAGAAAGGCTTTGATTGTAGATTGTGATGAGACAGATGATTGTGGAAGGCTATAGTTGTTTTAGGTTTTAGGTGTGGGAAACGGACACTGTCACGGCTGAGGAATTTGTTGTTCTCTAGTCGTTTGATGTTGGCACATACAAGTCGACGGGAAACCAGTGTGAAGTCTGTTTCTGGCCTATTCTCTCTCAGTCGAGTCACTCCTCCGACGATTTCTCTCTCCTGCATTTGGCTCTCGTTATCTTGGACGAACTGAGTTCGGAATTATGACCTTGGTGGAGTCACTAATAATACTTCTGCCTTTTCCTCGTCTTGACAAACAATTACATTTTACCCTAAGAGTGGCTTCTCTACCTTGGGAGTAGGCTTCTGCGCTTTCATGATCTTCCATACTTGGTTCATGTCCTGTTCCGGTTCTCTGAGTCTTTCTTCCCACCAGAGGTCTCTGCGGTCCTGTAATTTTCATCTGTCCTTCTAGCGTTCTACGCAGACGACCGTCGGCGGGCTCTTGTTAACGTGGCCAGTCCCTTTTCACGCGCCGCTCAGTTACTATCAAGCCCCAGGTATCACGGGGCAGATCCCTAGCACCACTTTCAGTGGTCATCCTGGTGCTTGTACGTTCAATGGTTCAAATGGCTAGAAGCACTATAGGGCTTAAAATCTGAGGTCATCAGTTCCCTAGACTTAGAACTACTTAAACCTAACTAACCAAAAGACATCACACACATCCATGCCCGAGGCAGGATTCGAACCTGCGACCGTAGTAGTAGCGCGGTTCCGGACTGAAGCGCCTACAACCGCTCGGCCACAACTGCGAGCGCTTGTCTGTCGAGCGCAGGTCTGGAGGATGGTTGTAAAATACTCGACGACCGATTGCACCTCTCTTTCGTTTCGATTTTGCGGTATGTCGCACAGGTGATGGGCTACCAGGGTGTTACATTGCCCCAAGCATGCGTTATATGTTGTATTTGTCAACCTTCTGTCTTCGACATTAGCACATTCCAGGACAACTGCGCTATGGTCTAAGTTCAGCTCATAACGAACTGTGCTCGCAGTTCTCGACGGCAGGCGCTTGGACAGTTAGATATCCAGGATATCTGGTCTGAACTGGCCATGATAGGTGATTTGAGTAGGTTCCTTTGGAGCAATTTGCCTCAAGGAATGATCACCCCGGATAAACAGCCTTACTCCCCTCCCACTGTCGTTTATCCTATTCACTATGCCGGCCGGGGTGGCCGAGCGGTTCTAGGCGCTGCAGTCAGGAACCGCGCGATCGCTACGGTCGCAGGTTCGAATCCTGCCTCGGGCATGGATGTGTGTGATATCCTTAGGTTAGTTAGGTTTAAGTAGTTCTAAGTTCTAGGGAACTGACGACCTCAGAATTTAAGTCCCACAGTGCTCAGAGCCATTTGAACCGGTTCACTATGTTTAGCGTTCAAGTCCCCTGCTACTACTACACGCTCGAAACTGCCTGTCATTGCCCGGAGGTCCTTTGTCCCGATGTGGTTTTAGGGAGAATGCAAAAAACTACCGTGAGGACGTTACTCTCTGTTGTTAAGTCCATACCGGCAGTCTCGATTCTGGACGTATGTGGTATATCGATTGTTCGGTTGCAAATCCTCCGACACACTAGGTCGGCCACCCCTCCTCTTAAGAGGTCGCCCCTATCCGTCACGTACACACGAAAGCTTTCGATTCCAAACGTTTAATAAGGCTCAACAGAACTGATTCCAGATAGAGGAAGATGCCCTTCTAATCATCTACGCAATGCTGAAATTTCAAACATACGTCTATGGTGAGTAATTCTATATAGCGACTGATCGCAAGCCTTTGTTCGATTTATTCGGCCATCGCTCAACGTTGTCGAACGAAACAGAACAACGGTTACAGTGATGGGTTCCCTTTTTATCTGCATATCAGTATCGCATCACATACAAACCAACAGCCCAGCACGGGAATGCAGACGCTCTTTCCTGGCTGCCGGCTGCTTTGAAGCAAGATTTAACAAACAGAAGGTCGTCTGCTTCCACATCAGCAAAGGGATATCTGGCGCGAAAGTTGTAATCGAATAGATTAACTCTGACATTGGCGTGTGACTGTGCGGACAACTCTATCCATCTCCCGAGACCACGGGAATCGCGGAATGTGACGTGGTGGAAGAGGGCCCGTCTCCGGCACGATAAGATGAGCTGCCTGCCTGATATGAGAATGTGTCGCCGCTGGTTGTGTAGAGATATCCAATGGGCGGATATGGTCGGGTAGCAGAGACTTCAATCGGGTGTATGGCCGACAGATACGGGTTTGTACCTGAAAACTTATACCCGTCCATATCCGCCCGATTTCATACCCGATGCCAGACTCAGACCCGTACTATTTTTTGGTTATGCTCTTTCCCTCTAGTCTCAACATGGTAAATTAATCATTTAGAGTGACATTAGAAAGGTACACGATATTTACGACTTGTGAAAAAGTAAATAAAGAACTCAGAAAGAGGATGTGATCAAATATCAGCAAGCTGTGCAACAGAGTGAAGACAAAAAGCCATATGTGTTTAAATGTGACGTATATTTATTAAATCACAATAACACTGCATTTTTGCGATTTTTATTATTTGTGGGATTGTAATTGACACACAAAAATCTATGAAGTAACGACATACATTTAATAATTTTTTTTCTGTGTACGCACTTTTTAAAATAAACTTTATGACGAGAAAGAAGCCAGTTCTTTGCTCGTTTATAATAATTGTTGAGAAACAAAAGTTCATCAACATGTTCAGGATTTTCTCATGATCTCTTTTTCTGAATAATGTTAAATGCCACACTAAGTGTCATTTAACAGGCAGCACCGGTACCAGGAGCAGCAAAAGTATTTTATGCTACTTGCGACATTTGTGGGCGTATTGGGGATTTTTGTTTCCGTCAGTCAAGCAGTCGATCGTCGTCGAGCTCGGATGTGTCAGTTACTTGATTACAGAGGCACATCGTCGTAACTTTGCGCATCATCGACGTCGTCACACAAAGTGTAGTAATAAATCCTGGCGTCTTGAATTCACAGTTCTTCCCTAGTCCAATTGCTGCTTTTCGATTGCACTGTGCGAAATTCTCCAGCAAAGATCTTCAGTAGCAGATCGTACTTCTTCCCTTTTTTTAGCTGGACAGGCAAGCATTCTTATATTTCGGTAAGGAGGAGTGAGGAACATAGCGACTTTTTTATTCACTTCCAGATTAACTCTCTGACGCACGTACTGAGAAGCTCACTTTGCCAATTTTTTTCGTTATTTAAAACTCGGCAACACGACTGAGAATGCCAGAAAAATTTTGGATTACTCTCCCATAACTTGGGAGACAATACCGTAATGTAACTCATTTCTCCTGGTGTAGTTTTTGTGTTTCATGGTGTAGCGGTTTACGAAAGCGTACCAAATTTCGATAGAGGTGTTTGTCCATTCCAGCAATTTTTACGAAGCTGGTGTTTTGCTGCAATATATGTTTAATGTGTTTGAACTGAGCAAAGACTGATTCCGCAATCGTTACTTTTGAATTCAAGCGTGCGTTATATTCTCGGCTCAATGACATCTCTAATTTGTACTCAGTTCTACACGTTGCGTGTGAGGTATAAAATTTTTGCAAATCGACGTTTGTTCAATCCATCCACAACAAAATTTAGCCAACTAATAATCTGTATTGAATATGTGGGGTAAAACTTTGCCCTCTACGTATATGAGCTAGACGTAACTGCCTTTCGTAGCTTTTTAAGTCATAAATTATATTAGATTCCTGATCAGTGACCCACATTTGCGTCGAGAGGTCTTCTTGGACTATCCCCACATGGCAAAAGAGAAACACCAGCGTCTGTAAAAAGTTTCTATATCTTGGGCTCGTCTGGAAACTTCTGAGTAAGTGTTCTTAATGAATAAGAGACCAGTCCTCATTAATGTATGGAACTGTAATATAGCGTAGTTTTCTAAATTCTTCTATCCATATATCTGTGCTGGCAAAAAACTCACCTTGTCTGACTGCTACAGGACCTAATATCCCTTACAGATAGTACTGTGTACATGTAGGTGATGTCACATCAGAGATAAATGATTCACCGGGACTACTACCTTGTAGTTCACAACCATTTTTGTTCTTATGGGATTCCGTACTATAAAAACCATTGTTATGGTTTTCTATGTGGATGTAGCGGCGGGGGAGGGGAAGTAGGCGGGGGCTACCGCGCCCGTGGCCTCAGTAGCAGGTCATAGCATATGATCAGTCTGGGGAAACGAAGGGCCGGAGCAGGTTTTAGCAGTACCATCAGTGGAGTACGTGACTGCCTCGGTAACTGCGTTGTCGGCGTGTCTGGCTGCAAACCGAAGGGCACCGGTTCGACTCCCAGCCAGGTCGCCGACTTTCTCCGCACGTGGACTGACGGTTCTCTTGCCCTTTTCATGGTTTCATCATCAACGACATGTAATTCGGCTACATGGCGTCAACCCGGCAGCAAAGCCACCACACTACAGAAAGGAAGTGGAGTCTGTTTTAGCCGCGGGCGACCGTCGATTGGTGCACGGCAGGGAATGGAGATGCAAAGCCGCCAGGCGGGGAGCCTCTGGAGGTATCGCTAACAACGAACAGACAGGACAGACGAACAAGTAGGGGACGGCAGACACTACGACCGACCAGGACACCACACGAGGGCAAGCAAACAAGAACTGAGGTGATAAACACGGCCAGACAATAACGCAGGAACACTCCAAACAACAACAGAATGTATCTCAACAGACGGAACTGCAGCGCAGCAGGGTCGAAATGCAGACGTGAACTACGGCTAGTTCCAAACTGCCGAGGTAGCGCCGCGCGGCCGCCTAATTACAATACCGCGGGAAACGCCATTTGCCGCGGACTTCACGAGGCACGGGGAGAGGCGCACTCGCACAGTGATGCCCGCGGCGCAGACGCAGCCGCGCGCCGGAGCACAAAGACCACAGTGGGTATCCAGGTCCATACCCTCTGGCGCGCGTTCTGTTTCCGCGCTTTCCGACACCAGAGTCCGTCAGCGTCTATTTGAAAGGCGCTGTCCCTAGGCGCCTATGATGGTAGCACTGGTCCATAGCCTGTCTCCCTTCTGGAGGATACGTTTGTATAGCAGAGGCTACTGGTGTTGTTGAGTCTGAATGAAGTTTTGGATGGTTTGAAGTTTCCTGCTGTGTTGAAGTTAATAAGTGAACTTATGTGCGACAGATGTAACCTAACAAAGCGATTGCAAAGTTTTTGCTAGAAAAAAGGCTAGATCATTGTCTTCATCCTGCCTGAGGAAAAATAAGAAACATTGAAGAGATGTTGTATGCCATGCTGGGTGCAAACCATTACACAAGTGGCGGAAGTGAACTGGGTGCTGTAATCTGCCACGATGGCCTCTGCTAGGCTTTCGACCGCGAACACTTGGGTGAGTGCTTTAATCGTCGCTTCTGTTCTGGAATACGTCCTGGTGACCTATGGAAACCTTGGAAAAGAGTCCACGACGATAAACAACACCAAACTGAGAAAAGAACCCACAAAGTCTAGATGAATCCGGCGTCAAGGAAAAGCACGCTTGGGACAAGATGCAAAGAAACTTTTGGTGCCGATGTCTGTTGGAGACGCACTCAGGTGATGAGCGGGGGAGATTCTTTATGACTTTGTCTATGATCTATGAGTAATCTTGCTGGCGGGCCAAGATTTTCATCCAAATGGCATGCGTGAAGCTAGGCGGTGATCGAGTGTGGAGGGAGGGCTGGCTCACCAGCCAGAGGTACTCGATCTCCGTAATGAGTACTTTGAACATGTCCTGAGCCGACAACCGATGTTTCAAAGAAATGCAGCATCGTAATGTTAACTCAGATCTCGTTAGGAGGTACTCAGTCTCCCCAGACTTCACTCACCTCAAAACTTAGAACACCATGGAGTCCTTCCACGATCCTGTTGAAGTGCTGAAAGCAATGATTGGATATTGGTTTGAAGTGGAGAAGTTTCTCAGCTGTTGTGAAGGCACAAGACCCACTGTCTGTCATATTCTGCATCGGAGCCAGCCAGGTGTAATGGGAAGAGCGTATATGCTCGTGAGCTGACCTGTTGGTTAGTTTGCGATGGAATACTGATTGTTGTTGCTGTTGTAGTCTTTAGAGGTGAAGAGTGATTTGATGCAGCTCTCCATTCTACTCTACACTGTTTAAGCCTCCTCATCTCTGTATAACCACGGTATCTTACGTGCATTCGATATTGAGGAGAATCCCTTATGGTGTGAGCAGGGATTATGTTGACCACTTGGAAACCTCTTCATGAAATTGTACCGGTGAATCAGGAAGATTTAACTGCTGTCAGGTACCGTGAGGAGATCTTGGGATCTCATGCACGGTTTTTGGTGGGTGTTATGGGCTCAGACGTTTCACTGACGGACGATAATACACGCCCTCATAGAGCATGGGTGGTTGATGATACTTTGGAAACGGAAGATACTGCACACATGGCGTGGCCGGCTCGCATTGCCGATTTGAATCCCGTAGAACATGTCCGGGATGCACTAGGGAGATGGGTTGCATCATGTCAGCAACCATCAACCATTCTTCAAGACTGGTGAACACTCTGCAGAAAGAATGGTCGTCATTGCCACAACGTAAGACTGATGATGTCATTCACAGCATGTCCCGTCGTTGTCAGCCTGTATTGATGCCAGAGGTGATCACTTCCCATACTGAGCACATTGACCAGTTGTCGCAATGTGTGTGCATATCCGTTAAGTTGGAAAAAAAGGAAGAACATTTTTATCAGCCGTTCTGCGTGTTGCAGTGATTACGTTCTGTATTCTTTACATTGTTTCTACTTTACTATCACCGGTTGTCCGCCTGGTTAGCTGGGTGGTAATGTGCTTGCCTCCCATGTAAGTGGGCCCGGGTTCGATTCCCGGACGGGTGGGAGATTTTCTCCACTCGTGGACTGGGTGTCGCGTTATTCTCATCATTATTTCATCCTCATCACCGGCACACAAGTCGCCCTATGTGACATCGCCTGGAATTTTATTTCCCCGCATGGGGCCTCCCGGCCAACAATGCCATACTTTCATTTCCATTTCATCACCTGTTTGTACTGTTTTGATCGAGCGAGGTGGCGCAGTCGTTAGCACACTGGACTCGTATTCGGGAGGATGACGGGTCAATTCCGCGTCCGCCCATTCTGACTTAGATTTTCCATGATTTCCCTAGATGACTTCAGGCAAATGCCGGAATGGTTCCTTTGAAAGGGCACGGCCGATTTCCTTCCCCATCCTTCCCTAATCCGAGCTTGTGCTCCATCTCATATGACCTCGTTGTCGACGGGAAGTTAAACTCTAATCTCTTCCTCCTATACTGTTTTGTGGTAAAATAAAAGCAACCTTGCCAATTTTCCGTTTGTTGCGATAATTTTGGACACCAGCGTATATAAAATTCCTAGGAGAACTCTACACGATCATTTCTACACTGGATCATGTGCAAGGAAGCTTCGCCATAATCCTTGCCTTAGCAAGGGAATGGAAGAAAAACTGTTCCCGTATTTTTCGTTTGAGTGAGAGTGGAATGCCAATAATTGCGAAAGTTTTGCGTGCCTAGTATACCACACCCTTTTAATGTGCCTAAACAGTCTGCTGGCAGGAAGTGGGTGAGACTGTTCCTGCAACGTTAACCAAAGGTAGCTGCAAGAAAACCCAAATAATGAACCCAGGTCATGCATTGAAATTAAGTAAATTTATTGTGAGAGATCATTTTTCAAAGTTACGAAGTCTTTTGATCGGAAAAGACCTAATGATGAAGCCAGAGAGGATATGTAATATCGATGGGAAAGCATGCCGACTCACTATACGTCATCACCAAACTGTTTTGACAAGGAGAAGCGATAAAAGAGTGCATCTGGTGGCACCGAAGCATGTTGAAAACGTTACAGTTGCTACATTCGTCAATGCTATTGATACATCAAACCCACCAGTGGTAATTTTAAAAGGCCAACGTTTGAACGTCGGTGAAGCTGGAGCTGTGACTGTCATGAGAGGAAGGTAGCTGTAGAAGTGGTGCTGATATTTGATGGAGCTTTATCCCATCTGGATGCGAACATCATAGCCTCTGCAGATAAACATGACTTAATACTGTATAGCCTCCCTAGCAACACAACACGTGAACTGAAGCCAATGGATAAAGCAGTTTTCAAACCTTTCGAGACCTTATGGGACGAAGAAGTGATCTTATTCTTCGACAGGAACAAGTTCAGCGACTTCAATAAAAGTGACTTCGGAAAAATATTTTACACAGTATGGACAAGAGCTCTGACACCGAGCAACAAAATGAGCGTCCTTAGGGCCCCTGGGATGTATTCCTTCAACTCTAAAGTCATTCGTGAAGAGGCATTTGCTGAGTCTGCTGTATTTGAAGCCGCAGAAAGAGCAGAATCAACAACTGGGAACCAGACTACACCTAAAACAGAAGGTTCACATCCTAGTAATATTCAAGACGCCAACCAACAGTGTCTCCCTCATCGTAAATAGCTTCATGAAGTTTTTGTGCAGTAGAAACTCCTAACTTCAGTCGTGCTGTCGGTAGTGGTAACGAAGAAGTGGCAGGAATATCACGAACAACTACACAACCAACTCGATAATCTGCTGTTCTGTCCACGCCAAATGGAAAACGCCCTGCGAGGATTGCACGCGAATCGTTGAACTACAAAGGAACTGTAATTAAGGCCTCGCTCTTTAATGACGTGGAAATGAACCGCAAGAAGACAAGCTCTAAAGTTCCTGCGACAAGTGACCCCCAACGCAGCATAAGCTAAGGCACAGGTTGGATGTGTTTCCTGTGTCTCCTGCAATTGCGAAAACATTCTGTTGGCACGCACCTACGTAGGGAGAAATGATCATCACGATAAAATAATAGAAGTCAGGGCTCGCACGGAAAAATTTAAGTGCTCGTTTTTCCCGCGTGCCGTTCGAGAGTGGAACGGTAGAGAGACAGCATGAAGGTGGTTCATTGAACCCTTTGCCAGGCACTTTATTGGGAATAGCAGAGTAATCACGTAGATGTAGATGTAGATATGTGATGAATATCGTGTGGAGAACATATCACTGTGTATATTCTGTGTCAGGTATCTGCATGATTAATGTGTGGACATTAGAAAAAATACAAACCTTGCAATGTACGACTGCCCAGAATATGCAGGGTGATGACTTTGATATGTGAATGTTCACGTAGTGTATAAGCTCAAAACAGATTGACAGTGTACCGTTTTAGCTAATTAATGATAACTATGAGTGAAAATAAGTACTCATTTTTGTTTAAAACATGTGGTGTTAATTTGACCACGTGTTCCTAATAACGCCAGCGTGCAACATTATTCTAATTAGGAGTTTCTGAACGTCCAGAAATAAGTATCAACAATACCTTCATGTTTTTATGTTCAGAAGAGATTATCTTTGTAAATTTTGCGATTCAGTATGACTTACTAACGAAATTACATCATATTATCTACTAAGGTGGCATTACTTGGCCTCCATACCATATGAATTCTTCTATCTACATTATCTATTCATTTGTTTCCGAAAGAAATGTTACCTTCGTTCTGGGTCCACTAGAGAAAAATTTGGAAAATGCTGGACTTGGTAAATAATTCAAAAGCAAACTGTACAGTATTCACATTCCTTACCCTATGTCGCCGGATAACGAGTAGTCTTCAATATGTTTCATGCTGGCTTCCCACCATGTAATCTAGCAGTATTTTTCCCCACGTTTATTTTCTATGCCTCAACATGAAAATCAGGGGACTACTGCTTTACATATTTTCGTACATATTATTATGATCATTAATAATATTATTATTATTTTCATTATTACTGTTATTATCATTGTTGTTACTACTACAGCTGTAAACAAATGGTAGATAAAATATTATTACTGGAAACCATTCTGTTTATGGGAGTTCATCAGCTTCAGAAGCAATAGTTCCCAAATCTCCAACATTATCGTTGAACTCTTCACCTGATTCATCGCCTTCAGATATAATAGCATCAATCTCTCCATCGTCATCAGATGATATTTCACTTAATTACACTGTTTCAAGCAAAACTGTATTCCAGGATTCTACTCACAACGTAATTCTACAACACAGTGGAGAAACGCCATAAACAACTGAAGGAATACACAACAACATCTGATGCTAGAAACCTTAACAATGGGTATAAAAACCAGTGAGATAGTACAGCAGCTAAACAGCAGTTCAATATAACATTCATTCTTCTATTTCCGTAACGTTACATTCAAGAAACAGAAGAACAGTTTTGAATGCTGCCATACTGAACCCAGTGGTACTCTGTTCCAAAACAATGAAAAAAGTTGAATGAGCCACAAGTATAAAATTGAACGAAAGATAATTAGATACGACGGACTCAGAAAGGGAAGGTCATACGTTTCGAAACTAATAGTTCTAAAAACACTGGAGATTTATAATTAAAATGTGCTTATGGGGTCATATTGACCGCAGTGCTACTAGAAAGGTTAAATAGATGGTCTACTCTCCGCGTTCCGCGCGTGATTGGCAGTCAGGTATTCTTATGCGGCATTTAACAGTTGCGTGGAAGGTCCTGCGGTGTATCCTTCCGCATAGCTCTTGCCCGCCGCGGACCGTCCGCGCCAGAAACAAGTTGGTGTGTGTACAGAAGAAGCAGAGTAACTTCATTTCGGCAAAAGCATTTCAATAGCTTAATAAGAAGATTATTCAGCAGAGTAATCTGAAGATTGTCTACAAGGACAATAACAGACGAAAGGCAGCACGGAATGCCTATTTTAAAAGTCGCAATGAAGTTAACGAAAAGAAATCGGGATCAATAGTTAGTAAATTACCAAGATATATCTAAAACGATCAACTAAATTTTCTTGACCGATCCGTGAAGGACCAAAAAACAGGAACTTTGTCTCACAATCAGCAACACAAAATATAGATTATAACAACAAAACAGTTGCAGAGAAGTGTCAAGACAATCGTTAAATTGTCTAATACCAAAGGAATGAAATAAAGGGTTTTAAGAAAACAGTTTAAGAAAATATTTTATTTAAATTAATAGTTTTTCGTAAACGTGTTGATAATCCTGTTTTGTAGTAATTATAGGTATATATTTGAGATTTTTAAGTGTCAGACTGTCTTTTATTCTACCGACACTCTCGTCAAAATAAAGAACAGACATACGAAGACAATTATAAGTTTTGTCCTCGTCGTTACCCAATTTGGAATACACTGTGACGAATTATTTTTTTTATTTTGTTTATTATTTTTTTTTAACAGTAAGAGGCACCCAAAATCTCTCACCTGTGCAGTTTCGCTTTTTGTAAATCAGATAGTCTGCAATCACCTTTAACTGCTGGAAGCTCATCTCTATACTTACGATCAACCGGCACGATGTGCTAGAGCAACACAGATCATAGAATATACAACTCGGCACTCGATCATTTGCGCAGAAACACACGCACCCGTCCGACTGTGAAAACCACTGACGCGCTTCCGCCAATCGCACGCGGAACGCGGAGCGCGGATTATCGGCTTAAGGGCTGAGGCTTTTACCCCGCCACCATTTGTCACTGAGCCTTTGGCAGGAATACTCACCTCACTGACCTCCCTAGGTCCCCCTCTCAGTTTCCCTACCGCCTCTAAGGTCCTTATGAAAGAGGTTTGGATCTGATATCCTGACACTCTAGCAATACGGAATGGGTACCAAAACTCAAAGAGTTGTGGCAAACAAGTCGCATAAAAATAGCCAGTGGCTGGTAACTGAAAACAGGCACTAGTGTTCGAGACAGGATTGACACTTCGTACTTTGTTGTTCAAGTCTCAGTATTCCAGTCTTCAAATATAAGCTTTATCTCTCACTGTGTACCTGGAAATAAAATTGGAAGTATGTCTGTTTGTATGTTGCTGTTTAAGATGATTTTCATATTGTTTATTGGTACAGAGTTCAGCTCACGTTACTTACAGTCATAATGATCGCTGGCACTACGTTTAGGGCCATCTAGGTTTCCATATGTCACGTGGTTTGCGGCAGTAACGTGCGTAACGTGTGTCAAGCTACGAAACAAAACTCAAAGTAGGAAACAAATTAACACAGATCTAACTGAGTTCAGTACAAAATTTTTGCACTGCTATCTTTAGAATATTTCAAATCCGTTATGACTGGGTTAGCACGTATCCTTGTAGAGAGTAAACATAAGATTAAGGATTACAAAATTTGAGAATATAACATTCGGAAGAATAAAATACTAGCGCAGTTAATGAATAACTGACATTAATTAAAGGTATGCTCTTATCTAAGCAAGAGCATGGTAAACTGTTCAGAAGCTGTGTTTGATGTACTAGCAATGTATATGATACTTCTGTCGTTTAAGTGATACTTTATATACAATATTCATAAAACTTAGTGAAAACAGTCTCCGAAACAAATTTTTCATGTTTTGTAAGAAGCTATTATAAATTCCTATACTTAGTAGTGGTATTAGAAAAAAAAAACACTTGAAGGTGACTGTCATACATAACATCTTGTTATGTATCATAGACACTTAGCAATTTATGTTAGCTCTGTGTAGCCCAGCAATATGTAATAAAGTGTCACAGAAACTAATAGAGCACAGAGCGGATAAAATATGCAAATAAGAAGTACGGCAATCTTAGGTTATTATAAAGCCGTTCCAATAATAGATAAAAATAAGTCGTCCAAGTAATAGACAAAAACTTCAGCCCATAAAGAATGATATGCAAATAAAAATCTGGAAATTTAAACAATCAGCTGAATTTATTGAAGTAAGAATACTGGAGAAGAACACAGTCATAGTAAATCGGAGAAAGTGTATAAAAGCAACTGTTCGTCGCTAAGTTCCCAACAATTAAGCTTTCTACCTGAAATATATCTGGAAACGTTTAAGATACTGAAATTCTGTTTCTACCCGGATTAACTGTATAGAATTACTCACGAAAAGACTTATATTCCGTTGTCATTTACAGAGATATCAGTATGAACTAAGTTTTTTTTTTCAAATGGAACTATGATAATGGAAGCTCTGAAAGAGATCAATTCAACAGCATATAACATTCCGAAATACGACAGAGAGTTAGGAAAAATTACAATATTTAGAACTGAGGTTATATTTATTATTACCGTTAGTCTGATGGCTGTCTTATAAAGCAGTCCGTGATTAAATACATAAATAATGAAGTGCATTACATCAGATGTTGTTGTTGTGGTCTTCAGTCCTGAGACTGGTTTGATGCAGCTGTCCATGCTACTCTATCCTGTGCAAGCTTCTTCATCTCCCAGTACCTAATGCAACCTACATCCTTCTGAATCTGCTTAGTGTATTCATCTCTTGGTCTCCCCCTACGATTTTTACCCTCCACGCTGCCCTCCAATACTAAATTGGTGATCCCATGATGCCTCAGAACATGTCCTATCAACCAATCCCTTCTTCTGGTCAAGTTGTGCCACAAACTTCTCTTCTCCCCAATCCTATTCAGTACTTCCTCATTAGTTATGTGATCTACCCATCGAATCTTCAGCATTCTTCTGTAGCACCACATTTCGAAAGCTTCTATTCTCTTCTTGTCCAAACTATTTACCGTCCAGGTTTCACTTCCATACATGGCTACACTCCATACAAATACTTTCAGAAATGACTTCCTGACACTTAAATCTATACTCGATGTTAACAAATTACTCTTCTTCAGAAACGCTTTCCTTGCCACTGCCAGTCTACATTTTATATCCTCTCTACTTCGACCATCATCAGTTATTTTGCTCCCCAAATAGCAAAACTCCTTTACTACTTTAAGTGTCTCATTTCCTAATCTATTACCCTCAACATCACCCGACTTAATTCAACTACATTCCATTAGCCTCGTTTTGCTTTTGTTGATGTTCATCTTATATCCTCCCTTCAAGACACCATCCATTCCGTTCAACTGCTCTTCCAAGTCCTTTGCTGTCTCTGACAGAATTACAATGTCATCAGCGAACCTCAAAGTTTTTATTTCTTCTCCATGGATTTTAATACCTACTCCGAATTTTTCTTTTGTTTCCTTTACTGCTTGCTCAATATACAGATTGAATAACATCGGGAAGAGGCTACAACCCTGTCTTACTCCTTTCCCAACCACTGCTTCCCTTTCATGTCCCTCGACTCTTATAACTGCCATCTGGTTTCTGTACAAATTGTAAATAGCCTTTCGCTCCCTGTATTTTACCGCGGCCAGCTTTAGAATTTGAAAGAGAGTATTCCATTCAACATTGTCAAAAGCTTTCTCTAAGTCTACAAATGCTAGAAACGTAGGTTTGCCTTTCCTTAATCTTTCTTCTAAGATAAGTCGTAAGGTCAGTATTGCCTCACGTGTTCCAGTATTTTTACGGAATCCAAACTGATCTTGCCCGAGGTCGGCTTCTACTAGTTTTTCCATTCGTCTGCAAAGAATTCGTGTTAGTATTTTGGAGCTGTGGCTTATTAAACTGATTGTTCGGTAATTTTCACATCTATCAACACCTGCTTTCTTTGGCGTTGGAATTATTATATTCTTCTTGAAGTCTGAGGGTATTTTGCCTGTTTCATACATCTTGCTCACCAGATGGTAGAGTTTTGTCATGACTGGCTCTCCCAAGGCCGTCAGTAGTTCCAATGGAATGTTGTCTACTCCGGGAGCCTTGTTTCGACTCAGGTCTTTCAGTGCTCTGTGAAACTCTCCACGCAGTATCGTATCTCCCATTTCATCTTCATCTACATCCTCTTACATTTCCATAATATTGTCCTCAAGTACATCATCCTTGTATAGACCCTCTATATACTCCTTCCACCTTTCTGCTTTCCCTTCTTTGCTTAGAACTGGGTTTCCATCTGAGCTCTTGATGTTCATACAAGTGGTTCTCTTATCTCCAAATGTCTCTTTAATTTTCCTGTAGGCAGTATCTATCTTACCCCTAGTGAGATAAGCCTCTACATCCTTACATTTCTCCTCTAGCCATCCCTGCTTAGCCATTTTGCACTTCCTGTCTATCTCATTTTTGAGACGTTTGTATTCCTTTTTGCCTGCTTCATTTACTGCATTTTTATATTTTCTCCTTTCATCAATTAAATTCAATATTTCTTCTGTTACCCAAGGATTTCTACTAGCCCTCGTCTTTTTACCTACTTGATCCTCTGCTGCCTTCACTACTTCATCCCTCAGAGCTACCCATTCTTCTTCTACTGTATTTCTTTCCCCCATTCCTGTCCATTGTTCCCTTATGCTCTCCCTGAAACTCTGTACAACCTCTGGTTCTTTCAGTTTATCCAGGTCCCATCTCCTTAAATTCTCACCTTTTTGCAGTTTCTTCAGTTTTAATCTACAGGTCATAACCAATAGATTGTGGTGAGAGTCCACATCTGCCCCTGGAAATGTCTTACAATTTAAAACCTGGTTCCTAAAACTCTGTCTTACCATTATATAATCTATCTGATACCTTTTAGTATATCCAGGGTTCATCCATGTATACAACCTTCTATCATGATTCTTAAACCAAGTGTTAGCTATGATTAAGTTGTGCTCTGTGCAAAATTCTACCAGCCGGCTTCCTCTTTCATTTCTTCCCCCAATCCATATTCACCTACTACGTGTCCTTCTCTCTCTTTTCCTACACTCGAATTCCAGTGACCCATGACTACTAAATTTTCGTCTTCCTTCACTATCTGAATAATTTCTTTTATTTCATCATACATTTCTTCAATTTCTTCTTCATCTGCAGAGCTAGTTGGCACATAAACTTGTACTACTGTAGTAGGTGTGGGCTTCGTATCTATCTTGGCCACAATAATGCGTTGACTATGCTGTTTATAGTAGCTTACCCGCATTCCTATTTTCCTATTCATTATTAAACCTACTCCTGCATTACCCCTATTTGACTTTGTGTTTATAACCCTGTAGTCACCTGACCAAAAGTCTTGTTCCTCCTGCCACCGAACTTCACTAATTACCACTATATCTAACTTTAACCTATCCATTTCCCTTTTTAAATTTTCTAACCTACCGGCCCGATTAAGGGATCTGACATTCCACGCTCCGATCCGAAGAGCGCCAGTTTTCTTTCTCCTGATAACGACATCCTCTTGAGTAGTCCCCGCCCGGAGATCCGAATGGGGGACTATTTTACCTCCGGAATATTTTACCCAAGAGGACACCATCATCATTTAATCATACAGTAAAGCTGCATGCCCTCGGGAAAAATTACGGCCGTAGTTTCCCCTTGCTTTCAGCCGTTCGCAGTACCAGCACAGCAAGGCCGATTTGGTTATTGTTACAAGGCCAGATCAGTCAATCATCCAGACTGTTGCCCTTGCAACTACTGAAAAGGCTGCTGCCCCTCTTCAGGAACCACACGTTTGTCTGGCCTCTCAACAGATACCCCTCCGCTGTGGTTGTACCTACGGTACGGCTATCTGTATCGTTGAGGCACGCAAGCCTCCCCACCAACGGCATGGTGTATGGTTCATGGGGAGGTGGGGGGGGGGGTTTACATCAGATAAGGAGAAAAAAAAGTTGTAACACCACAGTATCTGTAAAAAAAAGGGACTCAAAGGAACTTTAGTTTTATACTCTGCTTGTGTAGTTCATGAATATCAAGAACTGCTTTCATTGAATAAAAAGGACGTCTCTCACAAACCATGATAAATTTGACATTATACTTGTTTACTGAAAGTGTAGGAGGAACGCGAAGAATGAGTCAAGCCGAACGCACAAAACTGTCTTGAGACAAAATTTCCAAAAGGAATGACAAATCAGCGACATAAAGTTCTCGGCAGACCACTGGAATTAGACGCAGAGGGTGCACCTACAACGAGCATAGCCAAGGAAACAAAAGTTCTTACACCTGTCGTTCAAAAGTCAGCTTCTATCAGCGTAACTTGTCACTTGAAGAGCAGATTAACCAGCGGGACTGTAGAGCGTGCACAGCTCTGCTGCATATCAAGAAGATAAATTATTTGTACAAAATATTCTCAAAAGTTCCTTAAGGCATCATAAGTTAATTGTAGGAATTATATATCCTTATTGTGGTAATAGTCCCCACTGGCAGAGGCAGACTGAACATCAGAGGCAGTGGAGTGTTAACGTGTGTTATGGGATTACTGGAGAATACGTAATTGGTCATTATTTCATTGAAAATATTTTAACAGGTGAAACAGTAATCACATAACGACTGTTATGATATCCCTTCATCAATAGACAGTGATGCCATAGTGTACGCCCAGTTAATATAGACTGCGATATTTGTGTGGCAGCAACAAACGTAGCCTTTTGAAATTAGCGGGTCTTCAGTCATCAGTGCAGTACCCCAACCCCAGAGCATTCTCCTTGACTGAGGATACACACTTTTTGAAACAATTAATTTAGTAGTAATCCACTGGAGAAGAGACTCTGAATTTAAAATTGGATCTCTAATATCTCGAAAAGTATTATTAATTTGGCGATACAGAACAGAGTCCCAGATATCACGTTAAGTACATTTCTGATTCACCATGCATTACTTAACAAGTGCCCGACCACTACATACGAAGGCATGCTGTAAAGTAATGCCTCCGATTCTTTTATTCTGTAGTCAATATCGGTTAAGGTCTTACATGTCTCCATATTACTCGATCGGCTCTCCAGTTTTGTTGACGCATGTTGCAAACCTCTATCTCTGTAGGGCTCCGAACTGTATCGTGTAATATAGCGGTGTGTAACGTAACAATAAGGGGGCCTGAGAAACATCGTGTTGTAATCGAGTTTCGAATTAGAAGAGTTCATTCAAACATGGAGCACCCTATCCTTCAGCAAAACAAGGCCAGACCACACACGAGCGTAGCGACATTTGCAACAGTCAGATGGTTTGGGTCCGCTATTATCGATCATCCTGCACACAGTCCCGACTTGGCCTCTTCCGATTCTCATCTGTTTCCAATACTTAAAGAACAACTTCGAGGACCTCGCTTTTATAGAAGTAAAGCGCTGCAAGCAGAATTGAGGTTCAAGATACAAAGGCATTAACGAAGTCAGCTGCTAGTGGACATAGGTTTAAATGAATGGGGAAAGATGAAAATTTTTGCCAGACCGGGATTCGAAGCCGGGCCTGATGCTCATTAGGCAGATGTGCTGACCACTGTGTCATTTGGACTCATTATATTAACCTCATTACTCTCTGCATTTCACTGACTGCCGTAAGAATTCGAGCAAGTTGTGTTCTTTCGGATATGTCCGAAAAAAGAGATACAATAAATACTGTAGAGTTGATGTTGTGGCGGGTTCACTAATATGAAAAATTTTTTAATGCCACCATAAGACTGCACAAGGCAATTAGAAGTATAAAATCCAGTAAATATATCCGTAAGAGTTATTGTTTACAAGTGGAAACAACATAACATTTGTGCAAATACACACTAAAAGAGCAGTTTGATAAAAGAGCAAGCTTACGTTTCAAAATTTATTTGGGAAAACTAACTGACAATTATAATTTCCTCGGTTTCTAATTTAATACGTACGTGTTCATCAACAGAATTTTTCCCCTAAATATTCACCTCCGTATTAATAAGGCGCAAATTATCTGGGACTGTAGATAAACATATAACTTACACAGTATACTGTTGCGTTGTGTACGTACACTTATCTTATTCCACCATAATACTTCTAAATGGAGCCCATTTTCAAGAGGTTTGATAACCTACAAAAGAGTTTTGTTGATTCTGTAAATTCTGCAAAAATTTTCCCCTAGACATTACTACGGAGTTTCATTTAGGAAAGTAAAGATACTGATGTCACACTCTCTGTACGCCAATGAAATTAATTACCAACATGTAGAAAAGAAAGAAAGCTTAACTTTACAAAAACAGTTACCATAAATTATAGACGTTTTCGTATAAAAACTGCCTCATGGAGAACAAAAATTTAGTAACCTTTAAACAATTAATTATTTTTACACGTCATACATCAAGTAATCTTTTTAGAAAAGTGATTTTTTGCTGATAAATACATTCTTAGGAACATGTTCAGAGAAAATGCATGTGTGTGAGATGTGTGATTTGTAGAGGAAAGGCCGGCCGGTGTGGCCGAGCAGTTCTAGGCGCTTCAGTCTGGAACCACGCGACCGCTACGGTCGCAGGTTCGAATCCTGCCTCGGGCATGGATGTGTCTGATGTCGTTAGGTTAGTTAGGTTTAAGTAGTTCTAAGTTCTAGGGGACTGATGACCTCAGATGTTAAGTCCCATAGTGCTCAGAGCCATTTGAACCATTTTGTAGAGGACAGTATCTGACACAAATTTTCTTTTACCTCACTTCGGTCGCATAGGAGGTCTGAGAACGGATGCTACTCATTGGTGAAGCGGAGGGAGTGAATGGGAGGGAGAGAGAGATAGGTATGTGAATGGAATGGTGTGAGTGAGATAGCGTGAGATTTAATTAGGGTAATATACTAGAGAAACAGCGGCAGCTATATCGTTCTGCGGGCACAATCATCATACGATGGTGGCAGCAGAAGACGGTGCGGTGGTATAGACCTAGTTTAATGTGAATGTATATGGGTCATTCATGTAATAGCTCCATGTCTTGTTTTCGGGGTTCATTACTAAATCTTCATTTAATTAAATGGTTTTCTAATAGAAGCCCTTTGCACTTATTTATCAGGGGGTCCAGAAGAGCAGAAATACTGACAAAGTTGTTTCTAAGAGAAACTGCTATCCAACAGATGTTTCTCTCTGAAAGCAATACTATGTTTTGAAGTGATTTCAGTGAACTGAAGCACGTAATATACAATATTTTGTTGACAAGGAGCTCCTAGCACTAAAGGTAGAAATGGGTTATTCTCATGCTCCTAGATGTGTCATTAATTTAATTAACCCTAAAAGATTTTTCCTTGTAAAGTATGAGTTCATATATTTTTTTTCTTTTCGTAGATATAGGCCTTAAAAGCCATACCCCTTAAACTCCCTGTATGTGCCTACACAAGCAAACTCAAATAATACAACATCGCAAATGAGAATGTTATTCTATACAGGTGAAATCTTTTTCGCGAGGAGCAGGGATGATGTGTGACAAAGAAAAGTGAGAGTTTCTGTTATTCTCCAAAAATAAATACAACATAATGTTTAAATATTCAAATCTATTAAATTACTTCACCTAACATTCACATATTTAAAACAGTTATAGAATAAAATAGTGTTCTCCTATTCAAAGTATCTTAAAAGTATTTCTGTTTAAGCCAGCCGGAGTGGCCGTGCGGTTCTAGGCGCTACGGTCTGGAACCGCAAGACCGCTACGGTCGCAGGTTCGAATCCTGCCTCGGGCATGGATGTGTGTGATGTCCTTAGGTTAGTTAGGTTTAAGTAGATCTAAGTTCTAGGGGACTGATGACCTCAGAAGTTGAGTCCTATAGTGCTCCGAGCCATTTGAACCATTTCTGTCTATCACCCAGTTGAACACATTCACTAGCATTGCGACGAGATAGTGATTCGTAAGGGCCCCTGTTGTCTAAAACCACCACTTCAATTTTTTAGAAAATTTAGCTGAACTCCAGGGGATGGTATGAAATATTTCTGCCTTTTAACTGATCTCAAAGATAACCATCTTCCATGACTGAACGCAAGCGTTATACACTCCTGGAAATGGAAAAAAGAACACATTGACACCGGTGTGTCAGACCCACCATACTTGCTCCGGACACTGCGAGAGGGCTGTACAAGCAATGATCACACGCACGGCACAGCGGACACACCAGGAACCGCGGTGTTGGCCGTCGAATGGCGCTAGCTGCGCAGCATTTGTGCACCGCCGCCGTCAGTGTCAGCCAGTTTGCCGTGGCATACGGAGCTCCTTCGCAGTCTTTAACACTGGTAGCATGCCGCGACAGCGTGGACGTGAACCGTATGTGCAGTTGACGGACTTTGAGCGAGGGCGTATAGTGGGCATGCGGGAGGCCGGGTGGACGTACCGCCGAACTGCTCAACACGTGGGGCGTGAGGTCTCCACAGTACATCGATGTTGTCGCCAGTGGTCGGCGGAAGGTGCACGTGCCCGTCGACCTGGGACCGGACCGCAGCGACGCACGGATGCACGCCAAGACCGTAGGATCCTACGCAGTGCCGTAGGGGACCGCACCGCCACTTCCCAGCAAATTAGGGACACTGTTGCTCCTGGGGTATCGGCGAGGACCATTCGCAACCGTCTCCATGAAGCTGGGCTACGGTCCCGCACACCATTAGGCCGTCTTCCGCTCACGCCCCAACATCGTGCAGCCCGCCTCCAGTGGTGTCGCGACAGGCGTGAATGGAGGGACGAATGGAGACGTGTCGTCTTCAGCTATGAGAGTCGCTTCTGCCTTGGTGCCAATGATGGTCGTATGCGTGTTTGGCGCCGTGCAGGTGAGCGCCACAATCAGGACTGCATACGACCGAGGCACACAAGGCCAACACCCGGCATCATGGTGTGGGGAGCGATCTCCTACACTGGCCGTACACCACTGGTGATCGTCGAGGGGACACTGAATAGTGCACGGTACATCCAAACCGTCATCGAACCCATCGTTCTACCATGCCTAGACCGGCAAGGGAACTTGCTGTTCCAACAGGACAATGCACGTCCGCATGTATCCCGTGCCACCCAACGTGCTCTAGAAGGAGTAAGTCAACTACCCTGGCCAGCAAGATCTCCGGATCTGTCCCCCATTGAGCATGTTTGGGACTGGATGAAGCGTCGTCTCACGCAGTCTGCACGTCCAGCACGAACGCTGGTCCAACTGAGGCGCCAGGTGGAAATGGCACGGCAAGCCGTTCCACAGGACTACATCCAGCATCTCTACGATCGTCTCCATGGGAGAATAGCAGCCTGCATTGCTGCGAAAGGTGGATATACACTGTACTAGTGCCGACATTGTGCATGCTCTGTTGCCTGTGTCTATGTGCCTGTGGTTCTGTCAGTGTGATCATGTGATGTATCTGACCCCAGGAATGTGTCAATAAAGTTTCCCCTTTCTGGGACAATGAATTCACGGTGTTCTTATTTCAATTTCCAGGAGTGTAGTTTGCTGTCTGAAAACTAGCACCCGTTTATCTCACTGAGTACAGTGCACAACGACAACCTTACAGTAACTCCTATTACCGAAGACCACACAGCAACTCAGTGCTTTCCCTACAGTCAGGCTCCTGCCCGCATCTTGACACATTACAGGGGTGCTAAATTACGTGCGTAGTACACTTTCTCGCCTCTTTAGGTAAGTGGGCAATTTACAATATCAACATACAAAATGAAGCACATACTCATACAACCATGCATAATGTTTGTTTAGTAAGAGGCCTGCCTTGGAACGACATTAAGTAATTAGAAACTCCTTAAAAATTGTCATTGACTTACATTGGAATCATGAACGTAATCTGTTTTTACTCATCTGTCATACAGTAGACTTAAAAGTTCTCAAGTTACTACAAATTTTACGTCAGGTACTATATTTCACTAAGGAAATTTTAAATTCTTAGTTATCGATGTGTGTGTTACAGCTGTTACAAACTGTATTCTGTGTATTATTACCATTTTGATAATCTGTATAACTTGAATTGTTACTGTTGCATGTAGTTGAAAAGCAATTAATTAATTAAATAATGAGAGCTGATTTTCGGCTCTTAATCAAATTTGCTTGCAAATAATAAATTTCTCGTACATTCTTTTGATATTTCCCGTTCTTCTATTTACTCATAAACCTTAACCGTAATCAAATATATAGCTCAGACGTTATAATAAATACACCCAAAATCATTACTCGTTTCTCTGTGCGTGAAGTGTTCATTAATTAAATGTTACAAACAAGCGTGGCTGTACACGTTCATGTCTTATCAACAAAATAGTCTTTTGACAACTTCGTAGCCATTATTTTGTTATTTGCTTTGTGGAGCGGATAAAAAGGACTATTTTGGAGGCAAACATCGCAGACTACTATGATAAGTTAAAAGTTGTCTTTGGATTTTGCAAGTGTTTTCCAGGAACTACTGAATTAATAATGGCCTTTTTATGTCGCACTGTATATATTCACAGTTTTTGCTATAGGTTACGCTATTACAATACCAACATAATTTAAGATACTACATAAGTCACTTAAAAATAGCTTTCTACCACAAATCCAACATCCATATTCTCTGACACAGCACATGCTGTATTTTAAACAGTATTGGCGAATTTTCATCTCAGTAGGATCTTCATTCTTTTCCACCACAACTTGTTTTACATAGTTGGCCTCTAGTCTTGTCTTCGTATTCATCAACAATCAACGTCAACTTTAATGTAAGTAATTCTGATTTCTCTCTCTTTAGGTAGCCGAACTTATTTTATTTGTTAAACATCTAGCAATCTAGACTGAGCGTCATAACGACAATGTTGCCAATTGGTAAGTAACTTATCTCGAAATTACATTTCTGAACCTCTAATGCCACCGATTGTTTAGCATTAACTTGTATTTTTCAATTGTAATAGAGCTCTGTGATGGTTATTGCGATCGCATGACACACAAGCAAATAAAATCTGAACTGCTCCAAACAACATCAGTGCTTCCGTTTTCGTCTCGGTATATTTCCGCTCCCAAACTCACATTTTTCTGGTCTCGAAAGCACTCATATTCCATCAGTAAAGCGAAACACTGATCCGCTCCAGTACACATTCGTGTACGTCCGAAAAAAACAATTGGAATTTAAATGCTTACTGCTGTTAATTGCCCACGGTCCAGAAGGTAGCTTCCTCAGGATGATTAGTAAAGCAGGCTATGAACTGTGAGACATCCGGTGACCTTGCTGGTTAAGGCAGGGTTTGGAAAGTACGGAGACAAGCAGTAGAAACTCTCGCCATGTGTGGGCGGGCATTATATTGCTGAAATGTAAACCCAGGACAGCTACCCATGAAGGGCAACAAAACGGTGCATGTAATATCGTCAACGTACCGAAGTGCTGTAAGGGCTCCTCGGATGGCAACCAAAGGATCTTTGTAAGAAAAAAATAGCACCTCAGCCCACCACTCCTGGATGTCCGGTCTTATGGCGAGCTACAGTCAGATTCGAATCCCACCGCTGTCTGGGGCGTCTCCAAACACGTCTTCGCTGGTCATTGGGGCTCAATTCGAAGCGGGACGCATCACGGAAGACTATTCTACTCCAATCAATGAGATTCAAGGCCGAAGACGTTTCTGCAACACAGATCTGACCGAAGGAATAACGGAGAAGTAGCAGTTGTAAACAGGCGTGTAGTTGCCTTGGTGGTAATGCAGAAAGGCACTTGGGTCGTCAGTATTTTGAATACCCAAGAAGAAGAAGTGATAACAGGAGGTGAAGACGGAAGCAGCTTCTATCATGGGTGAAGGCAAGAAATGTAACATAAGTAGTATAGTTTCAGTTGAACAAGAGACGAGGTCACGAATTAGCAGACTGAAGGAAATGGTTGAAGTGGATCGCTTAAATGAAGAGGAAAGGACTTTGATTACTGAACTACATATTGTGTATCATGATATATTTCAGATTGCTGGAGATAGAATAACGTGCACTGGGATGGTGAATTTTCCGTTATTGATAATTGTGAAGAGGACGGACACTAGAGGGAAACGAAAGTAGAGGATAGTTTTGGTCTATCGAAGGTTACATGACGTGTCTACTAGCCGATATTGATGAGATTTTACATAGCTTTGGATAAGCCAACTATTTCAACACTTTAGAGTTTGCAAAGATTTATTATCAGGAATTGTTGAATGACAATGATGGAGAGCAAACAGCTTCTGCACTCTCAAAATACATTAAGAACACAAAAGATTACCGTTGGGAGCAATAGACATTGGAGACACTTTTCACAGACTGATGAACACAGTACTAACCGGTCTTCAGGTAAACAAGTTGTTCATATACACTGCTGGGGAAAAAAAAATTAGTACACCTGGAGAGATGACATAGAATTTGATCCGATGACGGAATATGCCACCTGGCGGATGGTAGATATGCTGATAATAGTTTGAAAGTCGTCCGCCAACAGATAACATAGTGACATAGCTATCAGAGCACCATATGTGTCTACCATTTCATAGGGAATGCTCACAACAAGAAGGCTCAGTGCGGTGCAAACGTGAGAAGCAAGCAGGTAACAACGCCACGGAGACGCACTTGTGCTTTCTACAGTCAACTGAGCGATTCTGAAAGGGATCAAATTGTGACCTTCCGAGTGACTGAATGGTCCTTTCGGAGAACTGACACCAAGTTGAAGTTGGAATTACTGCGTCAATTTTGCAACGCTGCTGGTGTCAGTAGTCACATGATCACTCTCATACCCGCGAACGATTTTCTGGACGTCCATGCAGCACACATGTCCGCCAACATCCTCGTATTACAAGCGTAGCAGTGGCAGAACGTACAGCTACCACAGCACAGATAAGACAACTTGTGAACTCATACGTGTAAACACGAACTGTGCGAACCCGCTATCAGCAGCGGGACTACAGGCTCACACACCTCTAGCCTCTCTTCCACTCACGCTACAGCATCGACGTGCACGGCCCGATTGGTACCGTCAGAGGATAACCTGGAAGATGGAATGGCGCGACGTGGTCTTCAGCTATGAAAGCAGATCCTTGTGCGAGCAAGTGATGTTTGTTTGCGCGTACGACGTGGACCTGGCGAGCGCTTTATCGTTGAGTGCATTCGTCCAAGACGCACTGGCTCCACCCCCGGCTTTATGTACTGGGGTGCGATTAGCTACAACTGCCTTTCATCTTTGGTGTTTCAGAAGGGGACGTTAACCAGCGCTCGGTACATTAGATCGGTAATTTTGCCGTTCTTGTAATAGGAAGGTGATGTGTTGTTCCAACAGGATAATGCTCGCTCGCACTCTGACCGTGAGACTCAACTTGTTCTGCAAGACGTGCAGCAACTTCTTTGGCAAGCATGATCTCCGGACTTGTCTCCAGTCAAGCACGTGAGGAATATGATGGGACGAGTAGTGACTCATGCGACTCGTCAGCCAACAGCTCTTACAGAAGTACGTGAACGGGTAGAGCTGGTGTGGCATAACGTATCCCAGGTCAGTACACGCCATCCGTACGAGTTAGGGCGCCAGAGTTAGCCCCTGCATTGTCGCTGGGGAAGCTACATCACGTACTAATACAGGTATTTTAGCATGGGTCGACGCCTGGTACCTCAGAACCTCTTTTGCTATTAATCTTTAAATACAATCATTTCATGTACTCCACGTAGACTGTTACAACAATAAATCTTGAGTGAATTGGAAACCTGTAGAAAAATCCACTAATTTTTACTGGCAGTGTATTTAGTTGATGTGGTCTTGTCCAGATATACGTTAGAGGCACATAATACCAAACTTGGAGAAGAAGTGGAGAGGAGTGGGTTGCACAATTTAAAATTGGAGGTTGACAAGTGTGAGTTCCTATGGAACGAAGTAACTTCCTTAGGGCACATAATTATGACAGAAAGATTAAAACTCAACCCCCCAGAAAATGAACTAAATAAAAGAGCATCGAAGACCTAGTAACATGAATCAATTATAGAGCTTTCTATTGATCTTTCCAATTTAGCACCTTTGTATAAAGGACTTCAGTTAGGTAGTGGAAAGATTACATAAATTACTGTAGAAAGGAGCACACTACAGATGGTCGACTCAGCAGAAAACAGCTTTCCAGTAATTAAAAGAGAAAATAGTTAGCCCCCGCATCCCCACCCCCTCATTGTACAGTGTCTTGACTTTATGAAGCAGTTAATAATCACAACGGACGCCAGGAAGGAGTAGATCGGTGTCTTACTGAGACAACGAGAATTATTACACGAGAATTATTACACGATTTACCAGCAGCCTTTGCATACCGAACACGGATCCGCACCGAGAGAGCATTTAGTACCACCGAGCGACGGCTCTCAGCCATAGAGTGAACGTTGAAGCACTACCGACCTTATGTGTACGAATGAATCTTCGTTGTAAGTATCGACCATAGACTGTTGAAATTTTGGGCAAGTACAAATGATCTGCCATCAAGATTCATGAAATTCAGAATTCAACTGTTAGAATATGACTTGGAAATTAGATACAAAAAGGGATCGCAAAACAAAGTAGCAGATAGATTGTCATGCATATCAGAAGACCAAGTGGTAGTCATTCGGAATGTTGAAGAGGCTGATGAGGAATAGCAAAGTACCCTGCAACCAGTGATTAGTGAAGATAAGAAACGAACAATTTCATTATTCGTCAATATATGTGGACACCAACGTATCAGTCAAACGTATGACCGTATTAAAAGGTATAGATCATGGAGACGTATGAAGAAAGGCACAGGCGAGTTGCTAAAGTTATCAGAAGGACAAGATAACCCAGAAAAATGTGAAGATGGCTCTAGTGCTGACTGAAGAACTTAACCATATATTAGCTCGTTGTGATACAGACTGCTCCTCGTAACAGAATAACAGAATACATATACATACATTCTTTGCAGCAGAGTCTATAGCACAACAGGGTGCTGACACAATAGCGCGTGTCGTTATACAGAGAATAGCTTGCTGTTACGGAATACCGTCAGTATTGTTGAGTGGCCAAGGAAGAAACTTCCTAAGTGACACCCTAAAGAGGGTTTGACGTTTACTGAAGATTGAGAAGATTCAATGTTGTGCATCCCATTTGGAAACGAATGGAGAATCAACAGATCTCATCGAACACTAATAGAACATCTACGCCATTATGTAGGTACGAAGCAAGAGAACTGGGATGAACAGGTGCATTTGGCACTTTTGTATATAACGCCACACCATATCCATCAACTTGTTTCACTCCATTCGAGCTATCTTCCGCGGGAATATATAGCATTCCTTGGATCCTATAGCATGATTTAACCAAAGTACAACTATGACGATTGCGTAACAGAACTAACTGAAGAGAAAGGCCAAATGCATCAAGTGGCAAGGAGTTTCGTAAGGAATTTAAGGGGTAAAATAAGGAAAATATCACCACACTCGAAACCGTAAGAAACCCAAGGCAAGATAAAAGGTATTATTACATGACGAAAGTGTGAGAAGAGGGTGGCCAAGAGGTTAACAAGACCAAAAAGATTACATTTTCGGGTCGCCAATATCCGTGGACGAAATGTAGTACTCCATTTTAAGGATAAGAAGTTCATAGGAGAACACGCAAACAGATTAAACGAGTTTATTTAATTTTAGACATATGAGGTTGTGGTATAATCTAGTTGTGTGTACTGAAACATAAAGCAAAAAGAATGGACTGAATTATATCTTAAAGCTGATTAATGAAGGTCTTACGTATAGGAATTCTAAAAGTATGGGTGAGGGAGACATTGAGATTGGTCATCGGAGACAGGTCGAGGCCTGGTCAATTTGTCCCTCTTAACTTAATCCTGGCAGCAGAAGCAAACAGGAAGCGTACGTAAGCGATTACATAAATTATAAATTATGTCAGCATTACACAAAGGAATATAAGACAGTAATATATCCAATTGGAAAACACACATTTCTGTCTATGCGTTAGTAACCAACACCACCACCACTCTCGTAACCATAGGAGTGATGCTTAGACACCTCAGCCACAGCATCCACTGCAGGAAGTAACAAGAAGTAAATAGTCACTACTATGTGCGTGTGAACTGTGATCCGCCTCACAGGAAAATCTCGCAAGAAGTAAATCCCCAAACCCCATTGCTTCATTACTGGATACACAGGTTTGCAGATGAAGAGGATGTGGTTACTCATTGAACATATTTTTGTTACAGGGATGGACGGGTTAATTGTATCAATGGGAAAACATAAAGAGGTCACATATCTTGAGAAACTGTTGATTTCACGCTCACTGAATGCGAAATGGAGGTAATAAGCAACGCAGTCAAGTAGTATCCGTAAGCAAACAGCGCCAAATACCGTATACAGAGGCTCAAAAATGGCTCTGAGCACTATGTGACTTAGCATCTATGGTCATCAGTCCCCTAGAACTTAGAACTACTTAAACCTCACTAACCTAAGGACAGCACACAACACCCAGTCATCACGAGGCAGAGAAAATCCCTGACCCCGCCGGGAATCGAACCCGGGAACCCGGGCGCGGGAAGCGAGAACGCTACCACACGACCACGAGCTGCGGACGTATACAGAGGCCCTCAAACGTCAAGCGAGTCAGAGCTCCAGATCGTATAGGGTTCCCGCCAGAAGCCTTGGATGACCAACAGTTACAGTGGCTATAATGTAAGTGAGCCTCGTACTTAATTATGTTTGTACACTAAGAAGGAACTGCAAAGCTTGCCTGTATGTACCTCTGAACTGGGGTTGTCAGTTTCCATTATAGATTGCCTACGTGCACATATGTCTGTATGTCTCTTTCACTGTGTCGAGTACTTGAACCTAAGGGTTCTGTTGGAGCAACAAGATCTGGCAATTTCATGGTTCATCGTCTGTAGTACCACACGTTACTGGATATGCCAGGATCCTACTAAAGTTGAAGGCTGGGGTGGCCATTTATTATAGTAACTGACTGTAGAATCTCGTAAGCCTCATTGGTGTCATGTCTAGAGAAGTTACAAACTAGTGTCTGTGGGCTTCTGTATCAGAAACCCGAAATATCTAAATTTAGCCCTGTCGCCATGTCACTCCTGTACACAGCTTTTCGGGTACCAAGAAGTGAATGATCTCATATTCAGCGTCTCCTCTGATCTGAGAGTAAGTATATAAGTGAGTAAGTGAGTGTTGGTTCCAACATATAAACTGCTGTCGGATGTGAGGCCCAGGCCTCGATACTTGGCTGTGCAATTTTACTAAGAAATAAGGTGCCTTAGAGTACGAAGGATAGGTTCAAAAAATGGTTCAAATGGCTCTGAGCACTATGAGACTCAACTGCTGTGGTCATAAGTCCCCTAGAACTTAGAACTACTTAAACCTAACTAACCTAAGGACATCACACACAGCCATGCCCGAGGCAGGATTCGAACCTGCGACCGTATCGGTCGTGTGGTTCCAGACTGTAGCGCCTTTAACCGCTCGGCCACTCCGGCCGGTACGAAGGATAGGATTTTATCCTAGAGGAACTAGAAAGCACCGTCATACGACGAATCGACTAGTGATTTTGAGGTAGACCAGGTACAACGAACAGGCGGATCAGTCTATTTTAGCGTACAACAGGAGCGAAGCAACTTGAAAGCAAGAAGAAGAAATCGGGAGGTTATCCGTCGTACCGCGTCACAGAAGTACGAGACCACAGCGAGTAGCCCACTACAATAAACAACATAGGACGCATTTGCAGTAGTCAGACATTCAAGATTGGAGCCATCGACAGGTGAATTAGGGTGACGTGCGTGCTGACCGCAGCAGATTACAACGTTACGCCTTCACGAGCCACCAACACAGTGCTGTGCGCCTGACCAACAGGCAAGGTGACCGAAACACTACATACACTCCTGGAAATGGAAAAAAGAACACATTGACACCGGTGTGTCAGACCCACCATACTTGCTCCGGACACTGCGAGAGGGCTGTACAAGCAATGATCACACGCACGGCACAGCGGACACACCAGGAACCGTGGTGTTGGCCGTCGAATGGCGCTAGCTGCGCAGCATTTGTGCACCGCCGCCGTCAGTGTCAGCCAGTTTGCCGTGGCATACGGAGCTCCATCGCAGTCTTTAACACTGGTAGCATGCCGCGACAGCGTGGACGTGAACCGTATGTGCAGTTGACGGACTTTGAGCGGAGGCGTATAGTGGGCATGCGGGAGGCCGGGTGGACGTACCGCCGAATTGCTCAACACGTGGGGCGTGAGGTCTCCACAGTACATCGATGTTGTCGCCAGTGGTCGGCGGAAGGTGCACGTGCCCGTCGACCTGGGACCGGACCGCAGCGACGCACGGATGCACGCCAAGACCGTAGGATCCTACGCAGTGCCGTAGGGGACCGCACCGCCACTTCCCAGCAAATTAGGGACACTGTTGCTCCTGGGGTATCGGCGAGGACCATTCGCAACCGTCTCCATGAAGCTGGGCTACGGTCCCGCACACCGTTAGGCCGTCTTCCGCTCACGCCCCAACATCGTGCAGCCCGCCTCCAGTGGTGTCGCGACAGGCGTGAATGGAGGGACCAACGGAGACGTGTCGTCTTCAGCGATGAGAGTCGCTTCTACCTTGGTGCCAATGATGGTCGTATGCGTGTTTGGCGCCGTGCAGGTGAGCGCCACAATCAGGACTGCATACGACCGAGGCACACAGGGCCAACACCCGGCATCATGGTGTGGGGAGCGATCTCCTATACTGGCCGTACACCACTGGTGATCGTCGAGGGGACACTGAATAGTGCACGGTACATCCAAACCGTCATCGAACCCATCGTTCTACCATTCCTAGACCGGCAAGGGAACTTGCTGTTCCAACAGGACAATGCACGTCCGCATGTATCCCGTGCCACCCAACGTGCTCTAGAAGGTGTAAGTCAACTACCCTGGCCAGCAAGATCTCCGGATCTGTCCCCCATTGAGCATGTTTGGGACTGGATGAAGCGTCGTCTCACGCGGTCTGCACGTCCAGCACGAACGCTGGTCCAACTGAGGCGCCAGGTGGAAATGGCATGGCAAGCCGTTCCACAGGACTACATCCAGCATCTCTACGATCATCTCCATGGGAGAATAGCAGCCTGCATTGCTGCGAAAGGTGGATATACACTGTACTAGTGCCGACATTGTGCATGCTCTGTTGCCTGTGTCTATGTGCCTGTGGTTCTGTCAGTGTGATCATGTGATGTATCTGACCCCAGGAATGTGTCAATAAAATTTCGCCTTCCTGGGACAATGAATTCACGGTGTTCTTATTTCAATTTCCAGGAGTGTAGTATGGAGACTGGGCCTAAGGCTTTGAGCAAGAAATAAAAATCAGCTAATATGAATATGAGAGGTACTGAGGCTCATGGTCTTCTCTGACACCATTAAGTTAATGTCAACAGCTTTTGATGGGAATAAATATGGACTTAGAGAATTTGTAGACAATTGTGACCTAGCATTCGAACTAATACCACGCCATAGGCTCAGTGTGCTCGTGAAAGCAATCATTTTGTGAGTGATGTTTCCATCAACATCGTAAAACTGGTATACTGATCCACTCACGTACACATTCTCGTCATTCCCCAAAATAAAATTGTCCCGTCAAATATAAGTGAAATAAAAAGTATGAATTTAAAATGCTTTCTGCTATTTATAGTTGAACAGCCAGAAGGAATACCTTTCTAGAAAAATCAGTAAAACAGGCTACGATAAAACATGTGTGTTTATGAAGCGAGGATGAAAGTCGCAGAATTCAAACCATCACTTCAGGTGCTTCTAACGTTATGAGTATGAAATCCTCTAACTCCTAACTTCCCTGAACAGTGCTCTATACTATGAAGTGAAATGAAATGAGCAAGAAACTTTACTTGTTTCTTTTCAGATTTAATCTTTTGCATATTAACTGTAAGATCTGTATTTCTATAGATTTTCGGGTGCTTGATGGACAAATTTTTTCACCCAAAATGCCATGTGAGACATTAATGTAGATCATAGACGATACACGTATACCAAAAAGCATCTATTGAACTGGTAGCGATTACCATTATAAACAGAGACAGAGTACTTTGTGGATATTATGGTGCATTGATAATTGCCAGTAGCTACTTACCAATACCGAATTACTTAGACGTTTCACGCCTTAAATATTCATAGTACACGGGATAGAGGCACATGGAGAGCTGCATGAAACTAGTCTTCAGACTGAAGACCACAACAACTACAACAAAATCTAGATTTTGTGGTTGGTTTCGTTAGGAAAGTGTAGCACCTTCAACCGCTCTCGCATCAGAAACTAACGATACAGATCCTTCACTTTCTCTCGTTTGCAGTTATATTCTCTGTCATAGATTGCTGTCTATTCATTGATAATGATTCTGCTCTAATCACCCAAAGTCTCTTTTTTGATAGATGTATTTAATTAATTTCGTTGTGAGTGTGGCAGATCGACTAGTTATCTCCATTTACCGGTTGATTATTCGAATATAAATCCCCGTGTTCCTACTTTCAACGATACCACTATCTGTATCCTTAACGGTGGAGCGTCAACCTGTGATCTTCTCCTCCTGCATTCAACGCCCCTTCGCTCACACAAGGAGCGTCTTTGAAATTCTTCTCTATAAACCTTCTAAACTGAAATTTCTTCTCCGTACAGTTATTATTAGAAAACAGGAAACTCCTTCCCAGATTTGAAGTGCAGAACACTCGAAGAGTGTAAAATCTACAATTTCTGATCAAATGCATCTTCTTGATGCAAATTTTTCTGTCTGATGTCAATTGATTTGTTATAATCAGTCATTTCAGCAGACTACCGTCATCGAATCCATAACTTAAGGAATTAGTTCAGAGTATTATGTCAGAGAGTGCATTATCGTACCCAGTATCATCACGCTCTATTTCACGTTATACGTTGCACTGATTCTATAAGCCTATAAGGTGGTGATCTGATGATGGCAGCATGCCGAAACGTGTAACTGGAACAACTAAAGTGCGAACTAGAAATTGTGTATAAGTGCATCATGGTCCCAAACTTCCACAAAGACATTCTGAGTTCCATAAACATCTTCCTTAATTGAAAAATTTCAATAATGCTGTCCCACTTTTACTGCTAACTGCGTTTGTATCTCATTTAACAGCTCCATTAAGTTTTTTATGAGTAGACTTTTCTAATTGTCCAAATCAAACAAAGCACCAATCTGTGTTTCACAGACATCACTATTTATATGAACATACGAACATGTCCGAAAGAACAGATACCATCTTCATATAGATAAGGCTTACTGGCCAATGATCTTCAGTGCGGATGCACTCACATTGCTCGATCTCCTACGAGAATCTGCAGATTGACTGCCGCAAGTAATGAGTATGGTGGGCAGGGGCACTACAAATGCAGTGTGGGGACGGTAAGTTGGAAGTGTGGGTCTCACGGGGACCGTACCGGAGACAAGTCCCTGCAGTCGCACTATCCTCTACGTTCTCGATGGCAGAATTTCGCTATTCGTCTGCACCAAATCATCGCCAATGATGGCGGGCATATCGAACATGTCATAACCTAAATCCGAATATCTTTAGTAACGTTTACATGCTGATTAAGGTGTGTACATAACGTAGTATGTAACTAATTTAGGTTTTTTTATATAGTTCAAAAATTGTCACCCTTTATAGTCCCCATTATAATAAATTGATATTTCAGTGTGCCGTCCATATTCACCTCTTAGTGAATCACAAGTACGGCCCACAGTCAGCAACTGAAGTCTTATTTCAGCAAAGAGGTGACGTTCTGAGTGATTAATGACTATCGAGCCTGGCGCCCACCCGAAGTTTAATTTGTAATTCAACATATCTCAGTGAAATTTCCATTTATCAGTTTTATGGCAACCAATGTTACAACGGTTTCTACCGCAGTAGTTTTGGATTCTGTCGTGTCCCAAACTATATTCCGTTTACCGATGGACCATCCTTCCCATGTGTGCGACATCTGTCGTTTTCGTTTGGTTGATAATGCAACCAGATTTACACGTACACTCCGCAAGCAGTCCTACCGGCTATGGTAGGGGGTACTTTGTGTAAAAGTTATCAAGCCCTCTATCCTCACCGGCCGGAGTGGCCGAGCGGTTCTAGGCGCTTCTGTCTGGAACCGCGCGACCGATACGGTCGCAGGTTCGAATCCTGCCTCGGGAATGGATGTCTGTGATGTCCTTAGGTTAGTTAGGTTTAAGTAGTTCTAAGTTCTATGGGACTGATGACCTCAGATGTTAAGTCCCATAGTGCTCAGAGCCATTTGAACCATTTTTGAACCTCTTTCCTCTTGCAGAAGCGAATGAATTGCGTGAAGAACGAGTGTTGGTAAGCCTCCGTGAAAGCTCAAAACTCTCAGATCAAGCATTGATGGTCATTGTGTGAAATATAAGTAAGAGGAAGCAATTCACTCTACAAGGAATGTACACTCTTCGAATTTCACCAGTTTAACACATCATGATGCGCAAAGTCTTTCTTGTAGCAGGTGCCGTTGGAGTTACGTGATCATCTACGTGAGGTTATCACGCTTGCTAAACAAACCCGTGACGAAACATGATGCTCTTCTTTCTATATTCTCCATCATCATACCTTGGAAGGATCTTGTACTGACGAGCAGAACTAAAGTAAGATTGTTTTGTAAGCTATCTCATTCGTGTGGGGTCTACACTTCCTGAGTATCTTCCAATGTATATCGGTCCTATATCTGCCTTTCCCAAGATTCGTTTTATGTGACAGTTCCACACTGTTTACTCCCAGATTTTAATGGATGTGACTGCCTGCAGTGACTTTTCGATAATGACGTAATCATACACGAAATGATGTTTCCGCCTTATTATGGACAATACATTGCGTTTGCTTATCTTGAGGTTCAGCTGCCAATCCTTCAATAAATCGTCGATCCTTCTACGAATGTGGCATCTCTACGTACTACAGCATAATTCAATAACAGCTTCAAGGAAGTTCAGATGTTATATACTAAGCCTTTTATACATATTGTGATCAGAATCGTCCTACAACACAGTTTTTCAATACGCCTGAAGTTACTTAAACGTCTGGAGATTTCTATCCGGTATGAACTATATACTTTCCTCAGATTGGAGAATCTCCCCAGTACAACCACAAAGTTGATTTGATATGCCGCACGCACGTATTCTTTCATTAGGTGATAGTGCATAACTGTAGCGAACGATTTCTGGAAGTTTTGGAACACAGCATCAAGCTGTATGCTAGTTTTTATAGCCTTCTGAGTCTCGTGAATAAACAGATCAAGTTGTATATCACACAATTCCTCGATCTGCAATTAAAATCAGGCCTACTATACTCATACCATATTATTGCCAAACATTATCACATCGTCTTCAAAAATCACCTAAGTACTACCCCACATCGGACTTGATGAATGAGTGCGTCCTCGATATTCTTTACGTGGTGGTCCATATTCAAATATCCTAGCTCTTGAAAAGTGTTACCCCACCTCCGATTTTCCTCTTTAAGCCACTTCTTTTTAAAGAATGCAACATCAAGCCTTACAAAACTGTGAAAGCTACAGCAACGTATGTACCCTTCTTCCATATGGTTAAGAGTTGTGCGTCTCTTTTGTCCCTCATGACATAAAAGCAAAAACGCATTTTTAAACTGTTTCATAAACACCAACGGATGGCGTCCGTTACTTGGCTTAAATTCTAAAACCTGAAGCGATTAGCTTTCGTAGTACTATCAACGACGAGTTCATTGCAGACAGACTCTAAGCTTTGATTGGAGAGGGATGTGGAGGGCAATAGGCTACGCACTTTAGAAGGAATTATCCCGGCATTCAGCTTAAGCGACCCAGAAAAATAACAGAAAACCTAAATCGGGATGACTCCCTAATATGGAACAAGTGACTTACTACTGCACCAATTCACTCAGTCAGTTTTTTAAAATTGCCGATTGTTCATTTCTGTATCATGAATAAGGATCGGAACTGTCGAAATGAACTCTAAACTTTGTTGACTATGAAATTCTTTGCTTTTTCCCCGACTTTACTACTGTCAACCTCGTTGCTTAAGCGACCGGTTGCTTATAACTGAACTGCAGTTATTCACATAAGTGTCAGTGTGGGCTGTAATTACCGTGTGACAGCGAAATTTATTAAATATTCTAAGGTTTTAATGCGAGACGGATTAACGCTTGAAAAAATGAGTTCAAATTTTGGCCAACAGGCGCAAATCTGGGGCTGTGTGTGCAAGAAAGACGCATAAAAATGTTTCCATATTTAATGGATTAGGGACGGGGTGTGGGTAGAAAAGGTCAAAAAAGTGAGTAAGGCATAACGTTATTATTAACCGCCCGTTACACAATTCGTTCAATACGAGAACCGGACACATTGACATTATCTGCATCCTTAAAATGACGCTATAATAGTTGCTCGCAACAGTTCCGTTGGAATCTGGGACACGTGTTCCCCTAAAGTGAGAGACCGAACGTTTTCCAGTTAAACGCGTTCTTTTAGATCCTCCCAGAGCCAGATGTTACATGGATTCACATCAGGTGATCCTGCAGACCAAGCGTTAGGAAAACATCTGGACGCAACACGTTCGTGGAATGTTGCGTTAAGCAGATCTTTCATTGGGCGAGCGACGTGAGGTGTTGCCCTATGTTGCGTGAAGACAATGGTTTCCACACTGTTGCTCTCTTCCAAAGCAGGAATGACATGCTGTAAGAGGAGGTCTTGATAACATGCAGAGGTCACGGACAACTGTGTGTATGCTCTTCAAAGAATAACGGACAGAAAATCAAGGTGTTTGTGAACCCACACAACAGTCACTTACGGTGACTATAGTGGCTCTTAGTGCACAACATGCTGTTTAATACTACCCCAAATTCTGCATTTCCCTATATTCACTGGACCCTGTAGTGTAAAATGTGACTCATTACTCCTTAGAATACTGCCCGGCCACATGTTGTCAACTTCGATATTTGCCAGAAAACAAAGATTAAATGTACAACGTTGCTGTGGATCATGTCTTTACAGTTTCTGCAACGTCTGGATCTGGTACGTGTACCAGTGTAATATAGACCGTAAGACTTTCCGTACTGTTGACAATGGGATGGACATTTCTCGTGAGACTGCGCGAGTACAATAATACCCGCGACACACGTCTCATGGACCTGGACCTTCGTGTGTAGCTGCACTTTAATTATAACCACCCAGCATGTATTTCGTGAGCCTCTGCACCTATGCATTTCTGTGTTTTGTTGTAATTTCCAGGTCTGAAATCATTTTACTTTGAATTAAGAATATCAGTAAGATCCATTCTTCGATTCATAAACGTATCATTTTTTTCTTGACAGTACTGACTATTCAATCTCTTAATGATTTTGGGTGACCACATTCAAGTTAGTTCATACTCTCAGTTTTATTCTTAAATCGTTTGCTAATTTCGTCCTCCTCTTGTTATGGGTAGGTGTATCAAAACAGTAGAAAAAGTGAAGATTGTAACGACACCATTAAGTGCCGTCTATGTAAGAAACATAAATCACCATCGAGGAGACGGAGGGACGCCGAAAGGGCGAGGAATTTCTATCAAAACGTGAGCAGTAAGTACCATAGAACAGAGAAGTAAAGCATCATGCACCTATGAAAAAGCAGGATGGAAGTTTTTGGCGGAAAATCAGAACTGTGTGGTGTAACGGAAAAGCAAGATGAGAGACGCATTTGACAGTGATATAAGTGAACAGGATTTGGTGACACAGATTGGGCAGTCGTACGTAGAATGCTACAGCACGCATACTGAGGAATACGTTGCGCTACCTACAGAACTAAAAAAAGATTCGCCAATGCAGGAAGTGAATCTGCAACAAAAACAGCACGAGAATCAGAGCCAACTCGAGCAGGAAACAAACACCTTCTACAAAGAAGTAAACATTAAAACACAGACCGGAACAGATCAGAAAAAGATTTATGAAAGCATAAAGAAAGTTGTACAACTCATTAGACTGGAACAGCAGATGACGATTACTTCAGCGTTAAGACATCTAGTAAGGTATAAGCATCCAGAAGGGGAGTATATTACGTTTACTCTACCAGATTTCGTGGATAGAATCCATCTAAGAGTGAACAATCTGCCAATAGAAGTGGAAAAACTGGAGAAGTTACTGAAGCAGGTTTCTGCCAGAAGAAATGAATCAGTCTCCTTAGATACTTTGTACAAACATTTTGTGATGACGCAAGGTCATATAGCACTCGATTACAGGCAACTATGCCAAGAATGTCGAATATATACCCGTCACTCCTAATGGAGATGAAGATAGGACAGCTTAATGCTGTGAGAAGTGTCAGCATATTGCATCAGTCTAGAAGAGTGGCAGAGCAGAGGCAGTTAGATGTATTGCGCCTCCAAGAACATTATACGAAGGCAGGAAAGATCCCCAGAATGCCAGTAACTGCCCAGGTAGTCACACAAGAGCAGCATCCTATGGCAGCTATTGTGTCCTGACACTCGTCTAACATAGGGTGCCTAGGAAGCTGTTTTCTCGGATCGCTAGACAACAACTTAGTCAAATCGTATTAACAGAGTTTATTACAGTAAGTTAAATTGACAATATTTCACTTTGTATGTTTACAAAGGTGAATCGCAAGAAAATGGTGACATGCAAATAATCAATGCCCTGCCGTATATACAATTTCACTGCATGCAAAACAATACAGTTCATAAGTCACTGCTGTAGCGTTTGCATGACGGCTCGTCTTCCACTCCGGCCGCGGGTAGGCGGCGCGTCGCTTATATACTCTTCGTGTAGAGGCCGCTCCTGTCTTGGTGTCGTCCTAGAGAGAATTATTGTGGCTGACGTCGTCTCACAGCTCTCTTTGCCTTTCCGTTCTTGATCGTCGTGCCGGCGCTTGTCGTTACGCCGGAAAAGCAGTAATAATAGTACTTAACAAGGCCATAAGAGTGTCAAGAATATCACAACGTAATCTGTGGGGAAATGTTAACCGGAAGGCAGTGCTGCATCCTGGTTTCCATGTATTTTCAGTTTGGTTGTGAGACCGACGAGTATCTGCTAAGAATGAAGGATATTAGTCACCTAGGACGAACTAATCCTCCTGTGTACTCCATTGATGCAAATGTGAAATCAGTATTTTAGCATAGCCACCTGCCCGATGAGCGTGGAAGGCAACTAGAAGAAGCCATTATCGAACTCAGCCTACAGGTATTGAATGCACTTCACAATCCGCCAACCTACGAAGGGAGGGTCGGAGCAACATCAAATATTGACATCACTTTAGCAAATATGGCAGCGGCGCGCCGTGTGAAGGACTGGGAGTTTTCGAGTGGGATTACATCGAGTGACCACAACATCATACACTATACCATCACTGGAAGGGAAATCCAAGACGACGCAGAAAACGCGATCATAAGGTCCAAATGTAAGACCAAGGACGCTAACTGGGGAGAACCAAGGAGAGAGTTTCAGTGTCCAGGAAGTCCATTGCTGGGTGATTATGTAGATGTTAAAGCGCAAGAACTGACATTGGCTATACATAGTGCAATGGAGGCATCGATACCTATCAGTAGACGTCATTCTAAAGGAGTATCTCGCATCTGGACCAATGCGTTATCAAATTAAAGTGCGAAACAAGAAGAGCCAGCAAGCTGTACCACAGCAGCATGACTCAAGAAGAAAGGGTCAGAAGGTTGCATAGATACAGGTGCTTTAACAATATTTTAAGGAAAGGTTGTGGGAAACAATAATGGAACGATGGCATCAATTGGTGGAGACTAACTTAGAAACCGATCCCTGGGGTGTATCATATAAAATAGACTGCGAGAAAATACGATCACCAACTGTCTTATCCACACTGAGAAGGAAAGATGGGACGGTAACAGAAAGTTGGGAATAGTCAGTTGTCCTGCTAATGTAAACAGTACTACCTGACGATGGAGAAGACGGTGACAGCGATGATCAGCTTAGGTTAAGGGAAATGTAATGGGAAGAGTAATGGAACAATAAACTTGTGTACACCTTCATACAAGAAGAAATCAGACATATAATTTTAAGACTGAATAAGAAAAAAACTCTCCATGACCGGTTGGGATTCCCGTCGAAGTAATGCAAGCCTTACGTGACCAATTACATAGTTACTTGTGCGATTTGTACAATGAGTGCCTTTTACGATGAAGGGTCCCTGCACCGTGGAACAACGCTGAAGTAGTAATAATTACTAAAGGGCAAGATAAAAATCCGATGATATCCAATTATACAGACCAATTTGATTTTTGAACATTCTCGGCTAGATATTTGAAAAACCATTATGCAAAAGATTACAAAATCACAGACTGCTACACGGTATGAGCCCGCACCAGTACGAGTTTAGATGAGGCAAGTCAACTGAAGACGCAGATAACAAGGCAATTTCGCTAGCGGCAGATAGTAATTATACGTACGCTCTAGCGATGATGATAGATATTCCTGGCGCCTTCGACAGCCCATGGTGGCCTTCTTTCTTTAGTCGCCTTAGGGATTTGGAGGGTCCACGAGCACTGTATAATTGCCTGAGAGATTATAATCATGGGCGACAAGCTTTTTTAACATCCCCAGGAAAGAAAATAACGAAGACAATGACAAAAGGCTGTTCGCAGCGATCAGTGTGTGGTCCATTGTTTTGGGATCTAGAAATGGAGCCCATACTGCAGAAGTTACATGACAGCGGTAACATAAGCGGTCTGGTGGCACTTGCAGATGACGTGCTGTTTGTTGTAAGTGGTGACTCTAGAAGAATAATAGAAGACAAATGTAATGCGACCCTCCACGGACTTGAGGACTAATGTCGAAGTGTTAAATTGTCACTAGCACCTCACAAAACAACATACCTCCTGCTGAAAAGGAACGTAACCAGAAACCCTAAAATAAAATTAAATGTTATAACGATTAGAAGAAGAGCAGAAACGAGATATCTAGGGGTATTTCTCTACGAACGTCGTAATTTTCACATCGTGTACAGGAAGCAGGCAGGACAGTCATCAACGTAATAAAGAAAACCATAACCTTTGCAAATAAACAATTTCTGCTTCCCTTGAAGACAATACGAGTATACCACCAATCTATATTAGCACCAGTCGTAGGATATGGTGCGAGCGTCTGGGCTCATAGACTGCAGCTAGTGGAGCTAGCATCAATAGTGAGAAGAGTTCAACGAGGCGTGCTACTATGATTGACGGGGTCCTACGGCACTACCCCAAATAATGCTTTCTTATTAATTCTAAGAATATGCCCATTGGACTTGGAAATTATGAACAGGGAAACGTTTTACTGGTTAAAGAAAGTCAAAAAATTGGAAGTACGACGTGTTCTTGAAACTGAGGCCAGTTAGAAAAACGCAATAAGAATCGCATTTTACAGCTGTGGCAAAATAAAATGGGACACTTCAGGCACCAGCAGGAAAACGTATGAATTTCTCGCTAACATCAGTGCGAGATTAAAAATTGAGATATCTTAACCCATCGAGTGGATTGATACATTGCCTGAGAGGCCATAGTACCTACGCCACTTATCTATACGAAATCAGAAGACAGACGAGTGATAGCTGCGCCTGTGGCAGTGTGGGGACACCAGAAGACGCATTGTCGGACTGCGCGCTCTATGAATATACAACGGATAATGGACGTCAGGTATTAAGGATCTGGAATCCCAAAGCAACACGAAGGAGCTAGTCGACCTCGCGTGTCTTGGATGGTACTGCAGCCGCAGTATCGAGGAAGGTCAAGGAAGACTTCACGAGGCATTCAACCTTAAATCATCATGTTTCCGTCCAGGCTGCAAAATATACTCTGCAGACGGAGAGAAGATGACTGAGGTTGGTGAACACAGAGTGAAATACTGTCACGAGAATCTATATTGCCTTTAAGAGGTAAAGTGATGGGTGGATTTATTCGCTACAGTGGGAACGCTGCTGACGTGCTGCCCGATCCCAAGGAATCCAGCAGACTACGGCTGTTGAATGGTGTACCATGAGGGCGGATCCAGAAGCGGAAACAACCATGTAAAGTGAAATGAATCAAAATAAATGAACAAACAGAGAACAAATTCTAGTGTTTGTAATAGATTAGTAGCTGGGTAATTGGTTATGAGTTTTTAGTAGAAGTACTTGCAGTTTTTTTCTTTTAATCTCTCTTTTTTTAAAAAACAGTAAGTATCAGAAATAAATAATTAATACATAACTTACAACTATCCAGGGAAATGTGATTTGTAGGGCCTATTTTAGCTTTTTAGATAACAAGTTGTAATTATGAAGAATAAATAAAATAAATAAAAAAATTCATTTTTGCTGTTTTATTTTCTATCTCGTCAGTCGCCTATTAGTTACTAATATTTTGGTCTGTAGCCATCGTTTATGAATAAAGTAATGAACCATGCACGTCATTAGTTTCCGAAGTTGCGGTAAAATTTGAAAACTTTGAACCAAACTGGCTTTTCGATTGAATGAATTTTCTGCGGATCTTTCCACTGCAGTCAAATAGTTCCAAATTCCACTACTGGCATTGAAATTATAACAACAGGAAGCATAGTTATTTTAAGTGTGCAGTACAGTAGGAAGATTAAAAAAATTCATGGGGCACAGGTCTCGAAATTTAGTAGACCCAACTGCTGCTTCTGGCTGCAACAATATCTGCAACCTTGATCAATCGTACTTACTGGCTAGTGGTTGCGTGTCAGCCTCTCGGCAACCCATGACGAGTGGGTGAGAAATCTGGAGATCCTTACGACTAGAACAAGACTCGATCACCCTATGTATTGAGGTAATTTAGTACACAATGGGCAACATGCAGTATAGCGTTCTCTTGTTGACCGATAATTTTAAGGAGAAATCGAAAATTCGACATAGCTACTGGTCTTAACACATTAGATTCGTAAAGTTTGTTGCCCACGTAACTGATTCTGCAAACCATACGTGATCGCATTGCGTACCCTATGGCAGCCCATGTCTTCATGCCAGATGATTGACCAGTATGTTGATAACCAACGCTATATGGCAAAGGTGGAGGTATTCGGAGCTTTCACACATGCATATTCCCATCGTGATGCTGTACGTAGGACCTTGACTATATATATATATATATATATATATATATATATATATATATATATATATATATATATATATATATATATACCGTCGCCACGGCTCTCTGTCGCCACGTCAAGGAAAGCTAAAACAACTGTCTCTGACAGTCTCGCTTGTTCATAAGCGCAATCGTACAGCATCTCTGCAAGTCTCTGGAGACAATTTGTCAACAATCGCAGCTACCTACGGGAAATACCTTTGCCACCTCCTTTCCACTTCCCACCGACAGTTCTCTACCGAATTCCGGAGGGAATAAGTAAGTCGTCTGCGGTTTAGTGAAATGGAGTGTTCAATAGTAGCATTACAGTGACCTCTTGTGTTCCTTGACATATTATAGTGTAATGTCATATTAATGTGACTACCTGTCAAAAGCATGAATAACCACTTTTGGCAGCGCGGACGTGCAGGAAGATGGTCAGTGAGGTTCTGGAAGGTACGGACAGGGATACAGAGCCACGCTAACTCCAGTGACGTGGCCAACTGCCCTAGGTTTATCAGTTTAGGATCCATGGCGCCAACAGTCCGATCGAGCTGGTCCCACAGACTGTGGATTGGGTTTAAATGCAGGGAGTTTAGTGGCCAGGGGTATATCGTAAACTCATCCTGATTCTGTTCGAACTACGCAGGTACAGGCGAGCTGTGTGACGCGTTGCATTATCCTGCTAGCAGATAACAACGAGTTGAGGGAATAAAAAACTACATGTAGACGTGATCATGGTTCCCAAGGAGAGATGTGTACGAGTACTTAGGTTGTTCTATCGTGCGTTCCTGAATCGCGAAATCACCCAGCGAATGATATGGAAACATTCCCCAGACCCTCATGCTCCCTCCTCCGACTTAGAGCCTTCCTACGATTGTTGCAGGGCTGTACACACTAACGTTTATCTGTCTGATGGAGCGTAAAACGTTATTCATCCTAAAAGGTCAGTTGTTACCACTCAGTGGCCCTCAAGTTGCATACTGGCATGCAAATTTCACTCTTTGTCGCCGATGAAAATAGTTAGCACGAATGCGTCAACCACGTGCATACTTCACAGGCCCATTCCCTGCAAAGTTCGCTGAACGGTCGTTCAGCAGACGATGTTGCTACTACCTTGGTTCGTCTGGGTTGTCATTTGTTTAACGGTCACACGTCTACTAGCCCGTATACATACCCAAAGCCGTCATTCATCAGTGTTACCTGTGGACTGTTGTGCACCACAGTTTCTTCGTCACCAGTTTTGGACAGCGCCATTTTGCCGTGCACAGTATACCGTACTTTAACCACGGCGTCGTACAAACAGTTAACGAAGTTAGCCATTATGGAAAGGCTTCTACACACGGCCCAAAATACAATGACCATGCCCTTCTGGACGTCAGATAAATAGCTCCGTTTCCGCAATACGACAACAACTGTACTCACAATGAGATTTTCACTCTGCAGCAGAGTGTGCGCTGTTATGAATCTTCCTGGCAGATTAAAACTGTGTGCCGGACCGAGACTCTAACTATACAGCTTATGCAAAAAAATGTAGGAATTTTACTTTGAAAAAAAAAAAAGACTAGACATCAAGGACGTTAAATTAGTCGGAAAAATATTTATCTAATTTAAGAATTTATGGCAATGTTTACGGAAATTTAACCATCGGGAAGGGTACAAATGTCTGTAGCGAATTTAATACCACGGACTGGGGGCATTAAAATACAATGATGATTATGGCTGCCGAACTGTAAGTGTTCTCTAGCCGCGACTCTCAGTATAGTGTGAAGTGTCTTAGGCTGATTGCTGATAGCCTATCAAGCCTAGCATCCACCAAAGCAGGCGAGACTTCAGTGAAAGTTTCTTTTGAAGGGCACAGCTCGTATTTCATCCCCCTCCCCCCACACGTATTATTTGCCAGTATCACCACTTGTAAAGAGCCACAGATGCCTACCATTTTAATGATAACAACGAAAGACACAAATAATCACTAATAATAAATGATTTAAAACAGTGTTTAGTAGGTCACTTTAGCAAAGCCTCCAAGGAATTTTAGTTCACAGAAATATGTCATTTAAAAAGAATTTCCGTAAATTCAGAAGCTCTTGTGTCATATAATTTATGAATCAACTGTAATTTCAACAAACTTTCAGAACTATGAAAAGTTCATAATTTATACAGTATAATATCAAGTGTCATCTCACGGTTATCAGCTTCACGCTTAACACTAAGGCTGTGAACACAGGTCTGCAGATCAGCGTGTGAACATGTAAAAGAGAAAATGTTGTTTTCGACTACGATAGAGAAAATTCACCTGTGTACTCACGGAACACGTCAGATCTGTTCTTGGAAACAGAGATTATCAGCCTCTGGAGTGACCTCTACATTTTTTTGCTATCTAAAATGTTTTGTGCAGCGAATCCGATCGGAAACCAAACCACGTCGATAAACCTTGAGGAAAACAGTTGAAATGTGTTCTGTATTAATCGAAGTGTGAGGATGTTTTAATGTCTTGCCATTTTCGAAGGTCTTAATCTTCATGTTATTTTATTCTGCCAAACTTAGGTGAAACATTTGACAATTAATATCCCGTAAGTCCAAAAGTTTCGAGATTGGATTAATAAAAAGTAAGGCAAAAAGTTAAGATGTCTTCTTGTGATAACCAACTACTCACAAACAGCTACGCACAACAGTTAAATAATGACACAGACTTCACTGTAGATTGCCGACGTTTAATACGAGTTCCAGAAGGGCACAGCCATACAGACTCCACGACTATGGTTCAAATGGCTCTGAGCACTATGGGACTTAACTTCTGAGATGACCAATCCCCTAGAACTTAGAACTACTTAAACCTAACTAACCTAAGAACATCACACACATCCATACCCTAGGCAGGATTCGAACCTGCGACCGTAGCAGTCGCACAGTTCCAGACTGTAGCGCCTAGAACCGCTCGGCCACACCGGCTGGCTCACGATTATAGCAAGCTCAATTTCATGAGATAGAGTACAAGATAAGAATTATAACAGTGCTCGTGAGAGAACAACGCTCTCGGTTTAAAGCCATCAGTTGTAAACTCCGTGAACCATGACGCCAGCGATTGTAAGTCTTGGTGAAGTCTCGTCCTCTGGGTCACTGGTGCCAACAACTGGTGATGGGCACCGTGCTTAGCCTAGAGTAGCTTCGAACGAGCTGATCGCTGTGACTTCTGTCGGTGTCCTGCGGAAGCAGGGGAAGCATCCAGTCGAAGTCTTTGGACTGCTGGACCAGCAGTTACTACACAGTTGGTACTAGACAGAAACCTGTTCGCTTTACTGGCGAAGAGTGGTAACGTGGGTGTGTTGTTACCATATACCTCTTTCCTTGGAGAGGCAATGTCGAGTCGGTGGCTGCAAGGCCCCCCATGCTGCATGCTGCTGAAGTGCTCCCAGGCAGGTGAAATCCGTAGCATGCAGGGCACTTGGCTCCACTGGATTCGGCATAGCCAGAAGCTCCCTGTTGGCAGGAACCAATGAGTAATACAGAAAGTGGCCTGTGTAGAGGTGGTTCGCAATAGATGGGTGAGTCACGGTTCGATGACGGCTGCTCTTAGCGCCATCGTCAGAGCTGGAGCCATATGAACGTCTGTTTTCCCACAGATGGAGGCAGTGGGTGCCAGTGCGGCCCTGTGGACCCTCAAACAGCACCTCTCGTGGTAGTTTACCCTCTAGAGCAGGCTGCACAAAGTTCTAAGGGCTCTTAAGGGGCAGCTGATGAGCGCTCTTTGTGGAAGGATGACTGCAGAGTAGGTCAAAGGGCATAAGGGGCTTCATGGGACAGGATGAGTATGGGAGAGGCTGTAGCGCTTCCATCCAATTGCTCTACAGGTAAGGCTGTGGCACGAGGCAGCACTGGAAGAGGAACCCCCACACAAAGTCGCACCTGGCTTTGGTTGGGGGCCATCTGGTTATTGCCCACCTGCAGCTCACAGATGCGCCGAGATGGGTGCACCTGTAGGGATCCAACACACACCGTCCGGAACCACGGGCCCAGACTGGGTTCCCCAGTCTGAATCTCTGACGACAGTGCTTTAGGTGGAAAACGAGTGGCATCAGCAGGTGCATCAGGGTTTGCGACCAGTGACTAGGCAGCAACTCTGCTGGGATGTACTCTCCAATAGATGTGACCCCGTAAGTGCTAATAAAGAGTGTTAGTGCATCTTTCACTGTTGTATCTCCTACATATTACTTCGTTTCAGTTCTGAACGTTCGAACTAGGTGTTCTCTCCAATTGATTAGACCCATTCCCATCCAATGTGGGTGTAGGCCACAGTGAAAAGCATTGCTGCGGAGTGGCTTGTTGTCCCACATACTTGTTACAAGCATCAATTAATTGCTTGACGTACCTGGCTATGCCCAGCCATTAGATGTAGCTGCGTGCAAGCATTTTATTTCGTGACCTCTCACACTGGCCACGATGCAGCAGCTGAAGGAAGTAGATGTTTTAAGATGCCTACTCCATTATTTGTGTCTATCACGGCCAATTTCTCTCTAAAACCGGTTGTACTTATCTAACCATGGCGATCGGATCAACGTTTCTGCTCCACAGTTTAGAGTGGGCTCCTAACTTCCAAGGAAGATGAGCCTGAAGACTAAAAATGGGACCGTGTGCCTACCGGTACGTCCCCTATCAAAATCACCACATTTGTCATTAAAAATCATCAAACTCATATACACTCCTCGATATGGAAAAAAGAACACATTGACACTGGTGTGTCAGACCCACCATACTTGCTCCGAACACTGCGAGAGGGCTGTACAAGCAATGATCACACGCACGGCACAGCGGACACACCAGGAACCGCGGTGTTGGCCGTCGAATGGCGCTAGCTGCGCAGCATTTGTGCACCGCCGCCGTCAGTGTCAGCCAGTTTGCCGTGGCATACGGAGCTCCATCGCAGTCTTTAACACTGGTAGCATGCCGCGACAGCGTGGACGTGAACCGTATGTGCAGTTGACGGACTTTGAGCGAGGGCGTATACTGGGCATGCGGGAGGCTGGGTGGACGTACCGCCGAATTGCTCAACACGTGGGGCGTGAGGTCTCCACAGTACATCGATGTTGTCGCCAGTGGTCGGCGGAAGGTGCACGTGCCCGTCGACCTGGGACCGGACCGCAGCGACGCACGGATGCACGCCAAGACCGTAGGATCCTACGCAGTGCCGTAGGGGACCGCACCGCCACTTCCCAGCAAATTAGGGACACTGTTGCTCCTGGGGTATCGGCGAGAACCATTCGCAACCGTCTCCATGAAGCTGGGCTACGGTCCCGCACACCGTTAGGCCGTCTTCCGCTCACGCCCCAACATCGTGCAGCCCGCCTCCAGTGGTGTCGCGACAGGCGTGAATGGAGGGACGAATGGAGACGTGTCGTCTTCAGCGATGAGAGTCGCTTCTGCCTTGGTGCCAATGATGGTCGTATGCGTGTTTGGCGCCGTGCAGGTGAGCGCCACAATCAGGACTGCATACGGCCGAGGCACACAGGGCCAACACCCGGCAACATGGTGTGGGGAGCGATCTCCTACACTGGCCGTACACCACTGGTGATCGTGGAGGGGACACTGAATAGTGCACGGTACATCCAAACCGTCATCGAACCCATCGTTCTACCATTCCTAGACCGGCAAGGGAACTTGCTGTTCCAACAGGACAATGCACGTCCGCATGTATCCCGTGCCACCCAACGTGCTCTAGAAGGTGTAAGTCAACTACCCTGGCCAGCAAGATCTCCGGATCTGTCCCCCATTGAGCATGTTTGGGACTGGATGAAGCGTCGTCTCACGCGGTCTGCACGTCCAGCACGAACGCTGGTCCAACTGGGCGCCAGGTGGAACTGGCATGGCAAGCCGTTCCACAGGACTACATCCAGCATCTCGACGATCGTCTCCATGGGAGTATAGTAGCCTGCATTGCTGCGAAAGGTGGATATACACTGTACTAGTGCCGACATTGTGCATGCTCTGTTGCCTGTGACTATGTGCCTGTGGTTCTGTCAGTGTGATCATGTGATGTATCTGACCCCAGGAATGTGTCAATAAAGTTTCCCCTTCCTGGGACAATGAATTCACGGTGTTCTTATTTCAATTTCCAGGAGTGTAGTTCTAACAGATATGAAAAGAATCCGAAAGGAGACACACACTACATAGAACTGCAAGGTTTATTGTCTCTAGTACAAGCCACAGTGCACGTTCCTATAGTTTCTAAGCACATACACTGAGGATCACTCTTATTTCAGATTGTTATTAGTTTTCCGAGGTAATCATTGCTGCTACCGATCTCTGCTGACGACCCCGTTCTAATATTAATGAGACCACAAACTCGTCCACGAATATTTAACAGATTCATCAATCTTCACAGGGAATGCGGTGATGTATCGTCCAACCACGTCTGACATCCAATCATGACTCTTCATTACTCTTGCCTTCCGTGGCACTCCTAACACCCGCCGCCAAACCGAGCTTCTTGATAACTGGGGGATTTCTGGTGGCAGTGCTCCTGAACTAGGCAGCTACATGTGCAGATACCGATACTCAAGGAGTAACTACATCTGCAACCTTTCAGTGTTAAGAGATGCTGGGATGATCGCTCAGGGGGAGAACCGTTCTGTGTTTCAGCAGTACACTGTGCCCCAGAATTAGTCTGCGACAGAGCATAATGAAGCGTCACACAGTGTCTGAATTCTGCGTTGGTGGTCGTTCAGGCAACCTTTGCTGGGTGTGACACCACACCTGATGTAAATAAGAGTCCACGCCAGTTGTGTCAATGGTGTGTGAGCTAGTAAGTTGGGAAGAAATCTGTTGCCTGTTTAGCAACATTATCGAGGAAAAAACAGATAATTTCTGGTTAGTGTAAGTTGGGATCTGGACCCACAGGAAGATGAGACAGGACGTCAACATTGGCGTGCTGTGCTGTTGGGTGAAAGTAAATTTCGTAATTGTAGTGAATGAGAAACTGGGTTCACAATTGCAGCCAGTGGGCCGTTTTATCCGGTAAACACGCAGCAGGGCTAACTAATGAGATACGTGGCTTTTGGTCTGTGGTGAGGTGAAATTTCTCACCATTTAAAAAACCATTGAATATTTTTATCGCATATATTATGACTTAGGAACCCTTTCTCACTGCAAGTTGTTTTTCTGTTCCAAATTTTGGAAGTGAATACTATCGTTGCTTGAAACAGTCCAAACTACGATGGGAGAGAACCACCCCAGGCCCATACTACGATGCATCAGTAGCTACCATTAGCTGGTTGAAAGGTGGCCATGCACAAAACTGAACACTGTGTTTGTAATGCGTGCTAACACACTGCCGACCATGTAAATGGCACACCTTTTTATTGAAGGGGTATGCAATTTTTGGTGCCTGTAGAAACAATTTATTGCAAGTTTGTAGGCCGCAGCAGAACATTAATAGCAATAATTTTCCTGCCTGTTGACTGAATTCCTCGCAGTGAAAAGACGCTCACCAGGTACGCAATAGAAGGCTGCAAAATTTCCATTTTTGTGAGCTACACTTTAAATCCACATCCTAGAGGATATGATGAAGATATTGGAGGTTGTGCTAGTGTTCCAATGTGCTTGAGATCATAATCGCAGTATCGTGCAGATAACTGATGCAACACGGAATGTGTTGGGTGAGTTGCTTTTGCAAACACTGGAAAAGCTTGAGGGCGGTTGGCACATGGAAAACTCCCATAGGGAGTCCTCACCACTAGTAGCTGTTGAGACACTTCGTCAAGTGGAAGTTGCAAATGTGCATCAGGAACGTCTACTTTGGAAAAAATACTGACCCACATCCAATTCTGCTGTTAATTCATCAGGTCTGGATATACGGTATGAGTTGGTCACGGCTTAAGCATTTAACGTCACTTAAAAATCGTCGCAGGGGCGGGGTTTATCCGATGATTATTTAATGGTTATTTAATCATCAATAGCTGCATCACCCATTGGCTAGACGTAATTGGCTCTATCACTTCCAGCTCTGCTAATCTATCCAGTTCCTACTTTACTTGCTCACGTAGTGCTAATTGCACAGGCCGCGACAGAAAGGGACTTAATTGTGCTGTCGGTTGTAGAGTGATGTAAAGAGTGAAATTCTTAAGTTAACCTAGCGCTAGCAAAAATGTCCAGACAACCTTTGCAAACTTTTTCGAGCCCCTGGAATCGCAGTTGTTCTGCAATCATTTTTACTGAGTGTGAAATCGTAAATTCGAAAGTTGTAAATGCATTTAATCTAAATAAATTCTCAGCTAAAGCACTATTTACCGCATGATACGGTAACTGACGCACAACGGTTTTGCATGCCATAATCCCTCTAAATTGTTCTTTTATTGGAATCGGCTGCTTATTGTAGTTGACAAACCGGCATGTAGTGGATGTGGGAGATGCTGCGGCTCCGGTATCGACTTGCATCCGAATGCGTTTGCCATTACCGCTCACGGTTATACCTAACTTATATGACACAGTTTCCTGAACTCTGCACAGTGCGCTAATAACGTTTAAGTCCATCAGTTGTTCACGTAGCGTCTCGGCACGAAATAACACAGAACTACAAACTGCCGCTGAGTGTCCTTGTTTTTTACATGTATGGTAATAAGATCAGCGTTTCAGATAGTCAACATGGTCATATTTGACGAAACAGGCTGGGCAAGACGGAAAAATGTGGCGGGAGACAGAATTGAATGCAGTCGGCTTGTGAAGAGGTTCTGCTGAGGCACGTTTACGGGTCTGCTGCACGGCCGCTGTTTCCGCCTCACTGGATGCGTCACATCCGAGCGCTGGCTGTGGTCGCCGTTTACTGCGGCAACGTCCGCCCAGGACCTTTAATTAGCATCGAGTCGCTCGCTAAAATTCAAATACTTGAGAGAGTGTTAGGACGTCTTCTAGCGTGGGGTCGTCAGATTGTAAAGAACGTTGGTACACCTTTTGTCTGATTGGAAACGAATTATTGCATTCCTCACCGTGGTATCGGCGTATAACGTTTTTACTTTGATAGACAAATCTGCACTTCCTATTAAGGCCTTGTAATCCTTCTGCCCTGAGGTGTCACCTTAAGTTAGGTTCTTTCCTACGTTAATAAAGCTCTACCCTTGAATATATCACATGGACATGAAAGGTGATGATAAGTCGTTAATAACTGCCACATTTCCTCGATGATTGCAATGTGAGTTCCACGAGGGAAGCCAACTTGAATAGTAAGCGATTAGTGTGGGCCTTACACCGTGACCGAATAATAGCTTTACATTGTGCTGAAAAAAGTCACGGGACACCTCTTACTATAGTGTCAGACCTCATATTTCCCAACGTAGTGCAGCAACTCGACGTGGCATAGACTCAAAATGTCACTGAAAGTCTCCTTCACAAATATTGGGCCTTGCTGCCTCTATAGCCGTCCATAACTGCGAAAGTGTTGCCGATGCAGGATTTCGTGCACGATCTGGCCTCTCGATTTTGTCCCATAAATGTTCGATGGGATTCATGACGGGCGATCTGAGTGGCCAGATCATTTTCTCGAATTGTCCAGAATGTTAATTAAACCAATCGCGAACAATTGTAGCCCCATGACATGGCGCACTGTCATCCATAGAAGGTCCTCTGTTGTTTAGGACCATAAAGTCCATGGATGGCTGCAAATGGTCTACAAGTATCCGAAAATAACCATTTCCAGTCAGTGATCGATTCAGTTGGACCAGAGGACCTAGTAAACGCAACCTACACCATTATGGAGACACCACCAGCTGCAGAGTGCCTTCTTGACAGCTGGGGTCCATGGCTTCGAGGGGACTGCTCCCCACTCGAACCCTACCATCAGCTCTTACCAATTGAAATCGGTACTCATCTGACCAGGCGACGGTTTTCCAGTCCTCTAGCGTTCAACCGATATGGTCAGGAGCCCAGGAGATATGTTGCAGGTGACCTCGTGCTGTTGGAAAAGGCATTCGCGTCGATCATCTGCTGCCATATCCCACTGATCGCAAATTTCACCGCACTGTCCTAACGGAAACTTTGTCGTAGATCCCACATTGAGTTCTGCAGTGTTGCTTGTCTTTTATCATCGACACAAATTCCGCTGCTGTCGGTCGTTAAGTGAACGACGTTGGCCACTGCGTTGTCCGTGGTGAGAGGAACTCCATGATATTTGACATTTTCAGCACTCTCTTGACACTGTGGATCTCGGAATATTGAATTCCCTAACGATTATCGAAATGAAATGTCAAATGCGTTAAGTCCAACCACCATTCTGCGTTCAAAGTCTGCTAATTCCCGTCGTGCGGTCATAATCACGTCGGAAACCTTTTCACACGAATCGCCTGAGAACAGCTCCGTCAACGTTCTGCCCATTTATACCTTTTGTAAGCGATACTACCGTCATTGTATATGTGCATATCGCTATCCCACGACTCCGTCCACACATGTGACATCCTCTTCTTCAGCGTGACAATAGCAGATCGGACACGAGAACTGCGACATATACAACAATCCGATGCCTAGATTTCAGTGTCATCAATCATCCTCCATACTCTTCCCACTTGGTGGCATCCTTTTTTCATATGTTTCCAAAACTGAAGCAACGCCTTAGAAGACTTCACTTTGATAGTGGTAAAGCGCCGCAAGTGGAGGTGAGGCTATGTTTTCATCAACAGTCAGACATTCTACAGCAGGGCCGGTCACAGCGGGTCAGACTTCAAGGCTTGGCATGTCTCGGCTTTGGTCTGTCCTCGGACGTACCTGGTGCTCGTACAGCGCGACATTTTATTTAGTACTGCGGTGCAGTATTTTTCGGCTGGCACAGTTCTCTTCAGTTCGGCAGAAACGTGATATCAGCGCTGTTTACCCTTCACTATTCGTTCGTGGTATCAAGGGTGTTCACAGAACCAGTAGCTGTTGCACAAAAATAGGTAGCCTAGCGATCTATCGTCACAAAAGAATGACTGGGAATGACAGAAGAGAGTGATGAAGATTCTCATTAAGTATTATTATGCAGTCGCTTAACCGACGGGTACTCCATATATGCTATGAAACATTACAGTGCCATGCAGAAAGAATTAAATTATTTAGTTGACAATGAAAGAGAAAACAATTACAACTACGAAACAAGGGAGTCAGTGTTCGGTACAAGAAGGAGAAATTTGCGCTATATTTGCCGGCATGCAGCACGTGACGGAATTGTTGGTCCGAACAGTAATATTTCTCGATTCGCACGCATTATTCATCTGCCAGCGGCAACATTTATCGATGGACTGAAAACAAGTATGGAGACTGTTGTGACTTGGCAAGAAAGCCAAGCCACTATGATTGGTAGCCGAAAAGCACGCGTTTAGCTCACGCAGGCTGGCGTGAGGTCTGGAACAGGACAATGTAATTAATATAGCTAATAATGTACATTGCTGCTGGAATACTTGACTTTAATCCATAATTGGTGTACATCGGTCTGACGGTACAGGCATCACAAGATAAATAGCAATTGATAATGACACCTTACTAGGTAGTAACAAATGACGTAGCTGAAGGCTATGCTAACTATCGTCTCGGCAAATGAGAGCGTAGTTCGTCAGTGAACCATCTCTAGCAAAGTCGGCTGTATAACTGGGGCGAGAGCTAGGAAGTGTCTCTAGACCTGCCGGGTGGCGGCGCTCGGTCTGCAATCACTGACAGTGACGACACGCGGGTCTGACGTATACCACCGGACCGCGGCCGATTTAAAGGCTACCACCTAGCAAGTGTGGTGTCTGGCGGTGACACCACAGAGACTATATATATATAATACTGTCAAGTACGTTGGTTAAGTTAAAAGCGATGCTGGGAACAGTTTCCCGATTTAAAACCCACTATTGTTGAATTTATGAAGGAAAAAGGTTTGCGTGAAAGAAACTTAGCACATTCCGAATGGATTGCAGACCTCAAATTTTATGTGGATGTGACTGTACACTGTCCTCAGTAAGACACTGAAAAGTGAGAAACAGCTGATTTCTGATATGATGCACTTAGAAGGAAAATCGCATTGCTGAGGGACAGTTCCTATTACCATAAGCTCACTGGCATTAAGGAAAACTCGAGGTTTTAAGACTTCATTGCTGCCTTGGAATAATCACAAGGATGGTTTACCAAACGTATTGAGTACGCTACGAACCTTAAATATGTTTTCGAGCTGTTTTCGAGACAGTTTATCGTTTCAGTTGGACGCGAACCTGTGGATGTGCAGATATAACTGATTGATCAGCAAGGTAATTTATCTTTTAAAGAAAAAACCTTTTATGTTAAAACTGTCAAGGACGTATTCGCAGGTAGTTTCCACGTCTCCGTAATGGGATTGCAAAAGTGGTGCAATATTTCGATCAACATAAGTGTGTGATATACCTGTTTCGATTGCAAATCTAAATAAGTAACGATCACGTGGCAACCTGAGTCCTAAAATCTGGAAAACTGTCTGAGTCCGTCCCTTTGCCGACTGTTTGTACCGTTTAAAAATTGTATTATGTCTTCATCGTACCAAAAATTATTAAGTAATACTGAGAATTTGTGTTGTTTGTGATCTTTGTTGTTGGGAAATTCAAAATATACTGAAGAACCAAAGAAATTGGTACACCAGCCGAATATCGTATAGATCCTCAGCGAACACGCAGAAGTGCCACACCACGACGTGGATTCGACTAGTGTCTGAAGTACTGCTGGAGGGAATTGACACCATGAATCTTTCAGGGCTGTCCATAAATCCGTAAGAGTACGAGGGGTTTGAGATCTCTTCTGAACAGCACGTTGCCAAGTGTACCAGATATACTCAATTATGTTCATGTCTGCAGAGTTTGGTGACCAGTGTAAGTGTTTAAACACAGAAGAGTGATCCTGGAGCCACTCTATAGCAATTCTGAACATATGGAGTGTCCAGTGGTGTACATGTTCCGCTTTTAACCCACCCATGCTAGCCCGGTGGCCAGGCGGGCAGGCCGCCGCGCGTTGTCAACTGAACGGGCAGGCTGCTTCACTCCCAGCCAAGACAAGCAGAACCCAACCCGGGCAGGATGCGGGAAACTTGCTTGCCTGCCCATATTACTGCTGAGCTGCGCTACGCAGCCGTTTAGTCTGCACGTCATTGTCATATTATGAACGTTAATTAAAAGTTCTTATTTTACCTGAGCACCAAAAGACAAACCTCAACATTTCAGGTCAAAAAATATTGGGTTTTATTTGTACATTGTTCCTTTACGCGTATATTACGGGCTTGTTATCTATATAAATAAAAATGAATTGCCAAATGTGTTGAAAAGCATAAGACTCGAGAACGGCTGGACCAATTCGACTAATTTCTTTTTTTTTGCTGTGTTCGTAATTCTCAGGAAAAGGTTTTTATGAAATAAAATTTTTGGAAAATCGACCGAAAAATTGGAAAATTTGAGAAAAAATGAAAGTGCGTTTTCATTGTGTCCGTGTGTTTGTATTGCATACAATCTCGATGAAATTTGGCACACTATACCTTGAAACCAAGAGGAAGGTCACAGTCTACATAAAATTTCGTAGGGTGCATGGCAGAGGCTATTTTACCTAACGGAATTCGACAAATTGTACGTTTATATTCCGATCTTGATGAAATTTGGCACACTTGATATTCAAAGCAGGATGAAGGGCGCTGTCTGCTTAAAATCCTGAATGGTGCATGGCGGAGGGTGCTTTACTTACACACTTCTACACCAACCTATAGTTTTATTACGATCTCGAAGAAATTTTGCACACTTGACCATCAAGAGGAACATCACTGTCTACATAATATTTGGAACAGTGCATGGAATAGAGTACCTTACAAAAGATTTTGACATCGTTTGCGGGTTACCATGAAAGTTGGCTCACGTACGCATGTTTCCATGGAGAAGGTTTTTGAATATTTCCATGTGCATCTTTGTGTATATATATATATATATATATGTGTGTGTGTGTGTGTGTGCGAGTGTGTATATATGTATATATGCATACATTTTTTTAAACGAAATATCTATGATCTTTTTGAAATTTGAGAGATTTCTGACACATTCACAGTCATCGTGTTTGACATTTCGCGCACAGAAAATGTCGTTTAACAGTTGCAAACAATTTTTGGTTGAGCGAACGTGTTATATAGGCTGCAAAAAACCTTGATGTTAACGAAATGAATTTTCAGATTCAAAATATGATACCTGGTGAATTGATGACATACAAGTCGGTTTATTCCGTTACTAACCAAGATGATGTAGTCAACTATCCTACGGAATTTTTGAATTCGCTGGATTTGTCCGGATTGCCGCCTCCTAATCTGCAATTAAGTCGGATCGGCAATCATTATGTTGCGAAAGGTAAACCAGCCACGTCTTTGTAATGACACCCGGCTTGCGGTGAAGAAATTAAAGAACAACGTAATTGGAGGCACAATTTTAAAAGTAAATTACAAAGGTGAAGACAGTTTGTTTCCACGTATCACTATGATTCCGACCGACATGCCATTCGACTTTAAACGGTTATAATTTCCAGTGCAGCTTGCATTTGCCATGTCGACAGATAAATCGCAAGGGCAGTCGTTATATGTTTGTGGCATTAATCTTGAAAATCTTCTTTTTCATGTGGCCAATTGTATGTCGCATGTTCCCCTGTCGGGACACCTTCAACATCATTTGTTTACGCACCGAAAATCAAAACTATCAATGCTGCGTATCAAAAAGTATTACAATAAATGCTACCTAGCAATAAACTTTGACACTGCTTCACTGATCACCACAAAAGTTGACAGACATATATGAGTTTTCATAGATACGTGAAGAAGAGATGAACTGAGGTGGCGGAGTCCAACACAGAGAGGACGAGGAGAAGGATTGAGGGTGGGGGGAGATGGGTCAAGGGATGGGGAGGGGGGGGGGAGGTGAATAAAGAGATAGTGGGAGAGGAATAAATGGATAGAGAGAAAATAGGAGAGGGAAGATGGACTCCGAGAGTATGGAATAAATAAATGCCCAGGCAATGCCGGGTTTTCAGCTAGTAGTCAAATACAAAAGGATTTCTTCGAGACTTCACAATCTCTCAATACTGGATATTCTCAATTCGCACCACCATCAGATCACATCTCAAACAGGTTTGTGTAGCAAGCAGAGCAATCACTGAAAATGGACCTCCTTTGTACACTAAAAGCTACAGATAACCACCAGTGGCGTAGATAACAAGGAGGGGGGAGGGCAGGGGTTCCCCCCCCCCTCCCCCCCCCCTCCCGAGTCCATGAACATAGAGTTTTTTGTTCTAGTGGAACGCAATGCAGTCAGAAACGGATGGATATTTGTACTAAAGAAGTAAATCTCCACCCCGCAAAAAGAAGATTGGTCCCCTCCCCAGAAGAATAAATTATCGACGCCCCTAAAAACCACTGTATGCCGGCCGGAGTGACCGAGCGGCTCTAGGCGCTACAGTCGGGAACCGCGCGACCGCTGCGGTCGCAGGTTCGAATCCTGCCTCGGGCATGGATGTGTGTGGTGTCCTTAGGCTAATTAGGTTTCAGTAGTTCTAAGTTCTAGGGGACAAATGACCTCAGAAGTTAAGTCCCATAGTGCTCAGAGTCATTTTGAACCACTGTACTGCAATGAGAACCAAATTAAGATTTTGGAAGTCTAGATTCTTTAACTTTAGTATGTTTCAGCCAAGTATGACACCAGTTACACAAATATTTAACTACTTTTCCAGGATGTATTTTACTGGTTCTGTGAATTCATTCCAAGTAGGCAAAATCATTCTAAATAGCCAAAATGCATTTTAACAAAATCGAAGCAATTGTTTCGTATCCAGTTCGTCTAAAAACTATAGTACTGGGAATACAATGGCGAATCTGAGCCATTTTTGGTGGCGTCTACGTTTGCGTCATGAGAGTCCACACTTGTAGTCTAGTACTGCGTCATGAGGGACCATAGTTTGGACCCTCATGTTGCAGACATAGACGACGAGTGTTTACTTGCATGATGCAAACCTAAACGACGACTGTAGACCCTCATAACACAGACCTAAACGACGATTCTGAACCCTCATGACGCAGACGTAGACGCTGGGGAGAGTGTCTCAGAGTTTCCATTATATTCCTACTACAATACATTCGTGGAAAAAGACGCTCTTCATTTTAAAATCATTTGTAGTGTCTAGGTGTTCAGCATCTTGACCCTGCTTTTGGGATTCCCCTTAATATAGAAATACAGGAATAAAATTACATTTCGCAATGTGTGTGGAACTCAACAAAATAAATTGTAATTTAAACTCATAATGTGTATTGTCTTAATCCACAAATGAATATTTTATTTTGCAGAACACTTTTCATAATAAAATATTTACAAATTTTCCTTCAGTTCCCCTGAAAGTATTATTTAGGCTAAACCAGCTACTCCTAAAAATATTTGGCTACTTTTGCAAACACAAGTAACAGAAAATAGTTTACGAAGAATAATAAATGTCACTTTGGAGGATTGAAATAAAAAAGTTTAGTCTAAAATAAAAATGAACTGTATGCATTAAAAAATTTCTATCTCAGAAATTGACGCCCAGAAAGCACTAGAAAGAAAACTGCACTCCTAATTAGTAAATTTGCACTCAAACTCATAGTTTCCTGTTTAATGTTCTACTGTAATCTTAATGTGTCTGCTGATTAGTGTTTGAATTAATTGTGACGAGATCGTTAAGTCTGTCTGCATTAAGACGTGATCGTTTTCCGCTAATTGGGTTTCCAGCGCAACTAAAAGTTCTCTCACTAGAGGCACTAGTGGCTGGTATATTTAATATTTTTCCTGCCACACACGCAAGTCGAGGAAGTCGTTGGGAGTTATTTTTCCACCGCTGTAGAATATCTCCCTCGTTCACACAGTGTTATTGCAAGTATCTGCTGACTTCATCATGTAGGAGAGGAGACTCTTCTGCCCAGTCCTCAAATTTCGCCATTTTGTACGATCCTGGATTTCTTTCTTGGGTGCTGTGATTCGGCACTTGTACTGAAACTATACGGGTTCCAGTTAACATTTGTAGAATAATGTGGAGGTCGTATTATACATAGTTGAAATTATAATAGTTTTTAGATGATGCTATCATTTATCGTCCAGTAAAGTCACCAGAAGATCAAAACTAACTGCAGGACGATTTAAATAAGATATACATTTTTTTGGTGTGAAAATTAGCAGTTGGCAATAGATAACGAAAAGAGCGAGGTTATCCGTGTGTGTTCTAAACTAAGTCCATTAAACTTAGTTTACAAGATCAACCAGTCAGATCTAAAGGCTGTAGATTCTACTTAATACCTCTGATTACAATTACGACCTACTTAAATAGGAATGGACACACAGAAAATGTTGTAGGCGGTTTAATGACAAAACACTCTTTTGGAGCATTGCTACGCAGTTGGAGAGCCTTTTCTGGTACGATTGATGAAGGAGGGAGAAAGAGTCTAAAGAAGAGCAGCTCGTTTGGTATTATCGTGAAACAGGGGAAAGAGTGTCGCGGAAATTATACAGGAGTTGGGGTGGTAAACATTACAACAATGGCGTTTTTTGACGTGGCGTGATCTATATATGAAATTTCGATCACGAACTTACACCTCCGAATTCGAAGATATGTTGTTGAGTCCCATCTACATTGGAAGAAATGGTCATCAGAATAAAATACAAAAAAACAGCGCTAAGACGGAGAGACGTAGGTGTTTCATCCCGCGCGAAATTCGAGGAGACAAATAAGTTGAAAGTGGTTCGATGAACCCTCAACCAAGCACTTGCGTGTGACTTGCAGAGTACCCATGAACACGAAGATGAAGAATATATGCATTATCTTTGGAGCTTACCTTCAGCACACATCTGTCGTGCTGCTTGGTAAACGTCAATTTTTTCGTCCTCGGTTATCTTTCTTAATGTGCGATAGTTAGGCACCATAAACGTTGCAATTTTATGCAACATCCTAAGGCACATTTTCTGTTCTAGGAAGGCACCGGCGGCTTGTTTCAAAGGTTTCATGTCCTGAAAATACATTTTATCAACATACATATTTAACAAGTGGTTCTATAATATTCAGATGGAATAAAATTACAAACTTCTTCTTCGTTATCCCGCACAGTACAGTGAGCTTTTAAGGCATAAAACGACGTTAGAACTAAATGTAGGGTTGGCTCCTTGTCACCCTCTAGATCAACTGTGGCTTCTTTAAACGGCTTAAAAAATGCTATAAGCTGGCCAGTTATATGGTGGTCATAACCCAGCATCTTATCAGAGGCACCTTCGTTATGTAAGACAGCCTTCACTGAATCAATCTGAGAATGGACTGATACAAGCATGTCAAAATAACTGTTCTAACGAGTTGAAACCCACAGCTTTAAAGATGAGTTCAGTCTCACACAGAGACCTCTTCTCTTAAAGTAGGAAACCGTAGCCCGCACTGTATTAAGAATGGCTAGTATATTTGGAACAATTTCTTTCAAAAACTGTTCGCTCAGAACATGTTTCAAGACTGTGTTTATGCTATGAGCCATGGATGGAAGACGCTGATACATTTCGAGAGCTTTGACAATGTTACTGTACTGGTCTGTGACAAACGTAAATTTGGCAATGTCTTCACGAGAAACACCCATAGTTTCTAAGCGATCTTCCAACTCGTTTCGAATATTCGAGTCAGTTTTTGGGCAGTCAGGAAACGCAAAGCACATCAGTACATATTTATTCAAACGCCAGTCTGAATTTATGTAATGTATTGTCACGGACATGTAATGCACCCCTTTGTAATTAGCTGTCCATAGATCAATTGTACTGGCACATATACACAGAACGAATCGCATGCACTATGTCTGGGAGCATTTTGCAGTGCACTTTATCAGCTAAGGTTTTAATTTTCGTAGTTACTGTCACTCGGGAAGGCATAATATTTTCAATATCAACTCAGCCATATTTTTTACCTATGTCGATCATTGTATGCCCTAAATTAAGAAATCCTTCTCCCTCTATACTGCTAAATGGTCTCAGTTGCTTAGCACACATTTCTACGCACTTTTCGGCCACTAAATCTTTGTCTTTCAAGATATTTACGGAGTAAGGGGACTGCTTGTCAAATTTGCACACTTGTCGTAACATACTCGAGGTTTCCGAATAAGTACTTTTTACATAGTTTGCATTGAGACATACCTACCGATTTATTTGAAGCTGCCTCATAAACACACGAAAACGTTTCCCATGCGCCACTTGTGCTCTGATTCGTTACCAGCATGTATTCGCCAGCTGTCAATTTTTTTTCAATCTCACTAAAGTTCGACCTATTCATTGTGCTGCCCCCACCGTTGCGACAAATGAACTGTGGGCTAACTACCTGGCTACTCTAGCCACGGTAGCTTGACAGCGCAACCTGTTGTCAGGCGCAGCGAGCTGAGCGGGTCCCGTGAAGCTTGGCAGGACGGCGGGAACCCAGGTAGCCCGAGCTTGCTGGAGCCCAAATCGGCCGCATTACCCACTGTGCCTC